>NC_134101.1:124574236-127074236 GCF_000715075.1 Nicotiana tabacum | reverse complement strand
CTTCCACATTTCTTCCTTTGGGATGTGGATGATTGACCAGTCTTTGAATAGTGCCATCAATGCTTAAACCTTTTTTTAATATGGTTGCATGCATTCTTCCTTTGTGTTGAAAATTGATGTCACCTAAGTTCACACCTCAAATTGGAGTTGTGAAGCGGTCAATGCAATTATAATTAGCCAACTAGGAGTCGGGATCGAATCCACAAGGAGTGTAGATGGGGTTAGGTATATACTCGGACTAAGCATATAATGTGTCTAAAATGCACTTCCACATACTTTGTCGTTTTTGTCTACTTCTAAATTAAGCTATTTCTTGAAAATATAAAACTAGAGAATGATATTTTTGGTGTTGTTTTTCAAGTTGTAAAAGATCTAGGGCTATGACTTTCACCTAGGTGGTTGCCTAACGGGTTGTGGGTTTTAGAGCGAGTTTCGTTGGTCGGGGTGTAATATAGCAATCAACACAAAATTATCCACTCAATACCTCTCGGTAATAGAGTGATTTTGTCCAATTTTTCTGTCTCAAGCCCAAATGGGTAATTCACAAAACAGTTGATAGATGCTCAAGTCGGGTTTTACTATCTCAAGATTCAACTCTATAATTGGGACTATCATTTTCTTGAGTTCACCCCAATATCTTGATAGCCAAGTTTTCCTAGACTCAATCTCTCTTTCTCAAGTAGAGACTAAGTCAATTAGGCATGAATCAATATTTGCAACCATTAATTCTTAAATTAAAGCAAGAACTAGGCTAAATATCACACACCCATCCTTAAACAAGCCCTAAATCAAACACCCATTAGGTACCCATATGTTACAACCCATATTCACGTATGTTAGTTCATGCCATAAGGTAGTCGACGTAAATCCATGAAGAGATTATCTTTAAAATAATAAGAAGTTAATCCTATTGGTCTTAAATGATACAAAGGTGTATAAGGGTGGTTAATACGTATTAGAAGTTAAACAAATCAAGGATGTTGTCAACCGTATTTTTGGGTAAACCTAGAGGTGCTTAATACACTCAAGAGGTCATGTTTTAAGGTATTTTAATCATATAATATCCGTATCATAAGTCTTGAATTCAAACGAGTTATGAAACAAAGGTCGACAAAAGTTGTCGCAACTTAGGTTCATAATTTTACTTAAATATTAGGTCAAATGTTACTAAGCTTTTCTCCCAATTTACAAGGAATTACACGGTGATATACCCACCGAATTAAATATATATGAGTCTAGTTTCCAACGCATCAAACCGTTTGTTAATACGATATCGGAATATAGAGATATTCATATTTTTGCGAGCCTGCGCAGATTGGTAGGCGACAAGTAGGTGCATCACCTACTTGCCAAAATGAGAGGACAAATTAAAAGAACCAAAGTTGGACAAGAGAGGAATTTTAAGGTATTATCAAATCAGTTATTTCACCCATATTTAAGACCTTCAAAACCAAATTGAACCCCTGCAACTCCTCCCCAAAAATCCCACACAAACCCTAATCGATTTTCCCTCTCTTTCAAGTTCTAATTGGAGGTAAAACTTAGAGTTTGAAGAACCAAGGGAAGATATGAGTTATCAAAAAAGTAAGGTAAGTTTACTTCTCTCTTTCATACATTTTTTCTGCTGTTAATTCATGTAAATTCGTTCTATACATGTAAGAACTCACGGGACGGTGATCGGTAGCCGTGAGTTCGAGTTATTCACTTGTAGCGGGCTGTTTTGTGGACTGTTTTGTGTTGCTGTTGGGCTGCGTATATTACTATTGTTTTGTGGAGTTTTGGAGGATTAAGGATGTGTATAAACACCATATATATGTAGGGTTGTGGGCTGGTAGTTCTTCGTAATATTTTCGGGTCGTTTGACACGACTACTGTGGCCGTCGTATGTATGAAATGATTAGGTTGTGCGTGGACTATTTTGGGAGGCTCTATATAATTATTATTGATGTTGTTTGGGCTGTTTGGTGATTGTTTTGAATTGTGTGAAGTCATATATATATGGGAGGTGCTGTCTGTTTCCTCGTAAAATAGGTTGTGGTCGATACATAATAGTTATGACGCTTAAATGATAACGATAATATCGTTTCTCTTATTGTAGACTAAGGAGTCATGACAATTGCATAGCTTGAGATTGGGGCATTATATACAAGGTATGTGAGTCTATCCATTTCCTTCTTTTGCATGACTTCGATCGTACATAATGTAATGAACGAGCTTCCAAAGATACTCTACTCTTAGAAGCTAGCAGTACTTACATTGTTTCCCCTCTTATGGAATAATTGATGTTGATGTTGCTTCTCTTATTCTTATGTTATCAATGTTGTTGGTACTTCCTGATTCTTATAAGGTTCATAGTGAAGAGTTAGTCCTAATAACGTGTACAGAGGATACCAATCTTACGTCACTCTAAAAGGTTTAGAACGTGATTCTATGAGTCGAGCATGAATTATATATATGTATCTATTTTACTCTACCGAGCCATGCTATTGTCGGTCGGGTACGACACCTATTGTGCAACCACTGATCAATTGGGATTTATGAAAAATGATCATTGACGTGTTATATGGATAAGTTAATGGTCGGGTACATTTTTTTTACCGAGCCTATTACGGCCGGGTACGATATGATGATGATGATGCCCACAAAGGCGTATGTTTTAAAAGTTTATGTATATTGTAGACATGTGATTTTTGACCCTCCCCAAGATTTTTTATATATTAGCGTAAAATATTTAATTTAGGCATAATATAGATATTTTAAGTAATTTTAACTCTTTTACTTTATTTTATTACAAGAAACAAAAAAATGACAAAAATAGGTTCATTAATGTTTTGTAGTCATTTTTAGTAAAAAAAAAATCTTAAAAAAAAATATATATAAAAATAGTATCGTATTTTTTAATATGATATTTGAAAATGTCAAAAATAGGTTTGTTTCAATGGGTAGTTTTATTTTAGTAATTATTTAAATAGTAGGAATAATTAATAAATGGGCCTGTATTTTTAATCTCGTTCGCAGCGAAAGAATAGAGCTTGGGCTCGAGCAACCCATTGTTAGGCCTAATTTTGGACCTAGCCCATAATTTCTAAGCCCATAATTCCTAGGCCCATACCCCCTTAACCTAAAACCCTACCACTAACCTAGACCTATGTATATAAACACGCTAGCACCTAAAGAATGGAAAAACGGATGAACAAAAAATGGAAAAAGGCTGCGCATAAGAAAAAGAACAAAAGGAAAAATGCAGCAAAAGCTGCGCATGAAAAACGGAAAAAGTCGAACAAAAAATAACAAAAGGCTGCGAACCAAACGACCCCCTGAGATCGTCTTCTCCAAAACACCCCCCCTTTTTGCGCGGTCTTCTCCAACGACCCCTGTGCGCAGGACGACCCCATCTTCTTCTTCGACCAATGGTGACAACACAGCCATATCTCTCAGGCGGCGAGTCAGATGACCCCAGCTCGCCGGAAAAACGCCAATGACCCCAACGTTAATCATCAAACGACCCCCATCTCTGCCTGAAACTCTTCGGAAAAAACGAGCTCCACCAGATCATTGGATTAACGAGTTCCAGATGCGCCGTTGCTAGCCTCTAACCCGCCAAAAAACTCCAGTAACCGGCGATCATTTGTGACGCTACAGTTATCGCCATTTTCATTCTCTCCCAGCTCGCTGCGTAAGTTCGCAACTTTGAGTCTCTCAAGGAGCTCGTTTGTTAAACCTGTCCGAAGCTCCGTTCGTTGTTGCTTTTTTCGTTCTGGTCGTAGTTCCGTCGAGGTCGTCGAAAAATGTTCCGGTCAGTTGGTTTCTTTCTCTGCTATTTGGCTTTCATTTTTTCATGGATTCAGAAGCTGGATTTAGCTTCATTTTGATTGTTGTTGTTCATCAAGATAAATGTTTCTCTGTTGAAAATTTCGATCCTTATAACTTTGACTCATTGAAAATTACTTGGAGTACAATGGTCACTCTTATCTTTTAATGGTTGTTAAGTTGTGTACGTATTTGTCCCTATGAAGTTTCATGTCATTCCAACAAATTGATAATAGAGGTATATAATGTGCTTTCTATAAAAATGATTCAGTTTAAATTAGTGGGTTCTTTTTCTGCTGGATTATCTTTTTGTTATTCAAATATCCTTAAGTTGCATGCTTTGATCAAATTATGGTTAATGGACAGGTTGATTTTATATTGTGATTTTAAACAACAGATTTCTAGGTTTTTCTTTTAGTCGATGGTGCAATGGTTGTTGATACATAGTTGATGTTGACCAATCATGCTCAATAACAATGTTATATGATGGCTACTCGTAAAACTGGTCCTTACAACAAATTTCAGAGTAGATCGGAAAATAATTAAATGCGCTAGTTGCTTTAGGCGTTAATTAAATAATTATCATGGCTACGGGTACGGTTCCCGTGACGTAGTTGTGATTTGTAAATACTAAATCCGTGTGTACATTTCATGTGACCCGATCCAAATCTCAACGATGTTAAAATATGTCAAGACCACGGGCGCCTTTATGTGACGTGGTTCGAGATGTGTTTTAATAACGTTGCAATTTTCTCTAAAAAATAAAATAAAGCGGTTAAAAGTTAAAATGCACGTAGGTTCATAATTGTTTAAAATCAGATAATTAAGCCAAATATAGCAGTTGAGCGACCGTGCTAGAACCACGGAACTCGGGAATGCCTAACACCTTCTCCCGGGTTAACAGAATTTCTTACCCAAATTTCTGGTTCGCGGACTGTTAAACAGAGTCAACTTTTCCTCGATTCGGGATTTAAACCGGTGACTTGGGACACCATAAATCTCCCAAGTGGCGACTCTGAATCTTTTAATAATAAATCCCGTTTCGATTGTCCTTTAATTGGAAAAACTCCATTATACACCCTTTACGGGGTGTAGTAAAAAAGGAGGTGTGACACAACATACATATGTATTATGCATTTCATGTTAGTATCCCTCAGAGGTACGCATATGTTACAAGTTGTATATTCTCTATCCCTACTTACATTACTGTTCATACTTATGGTTCCTTGCCTTACACACTCAGTACTTTATTCGTACTAACATTCTTTTATTTGTGGATGATGTATGTCATGCTGCAGGTCCTGATAGACAGGAAGGTGTAGCTTCCCCACCACAATAGGTTGATCACTTCTCCGGACATGTCGTGGTCTTGGTATGCATTTTTGTTATAGTTATTATGGGTATGTCAGGGCCCTATTCCAGCTATGTTGCAACACTTATGTTTCTTTAGAGGCTCATAGATAGGTGTCGATTCATGTATAGTTTGGTATGCCTTGTCGGCTAGTTTTTGTTGTATAGTCTTTCATGGTAGCGTGGTAGCTCGTACCTTATATACAGTTTCTTGATTGTTTGATCATCCCATGTTATGTATGTTCATGCCATCATATTTTATTGTTGGTTGTCCATGATCCATGTCTACCATTTATATTGATCTCGTCAGCCCTAAAAGATAATAAAGAAGGTTAGATAAAATGTACGTTGGTGCTCGGCAAGTATGGTCGGGTTCTAGTCATGACCCTCCAGTTTGGGTCGTGACAAACTTGGTATCAGAGCAAGTCTGTCCTAGGGATTGTCTATGAGCCGTGTCTAGTGGAGTCTTGATTATGGATGTGTAGAGCGCCACATTTATAATCAAGAGGCTACATGACATCTAGGGTTGTTACCTTCTTCCTGAATCTAGATCGTGCATAGAGTTGAGTTGTAAGTGTTCATCTCTAATATTCACCTTATTTTCTTTCAGCGATGCCTTCGACTAGGAAGCAAACAATTAGTAGACGGCTTGATACAACTGCGGGAGAGTGTATCAGTCAGGTGCCCCAAGCTAGAGCAGGACAAACTGAGGCTCAGAGTGATATGCCGTCTCATACCTCATCTACTTCGTCTCCTCAAGAGGAAATTAGGAGGCATCCAGCACCACCTGTTCCTCCGTCTGGCACTACAGACTAGGATATGTGGAATGCGGTACAATTGTTAACTAGCTTGGTAGTTGCTCAGGCTCAGAGGCAGAATACTGATGTTGTTGATAAACCAGTTAGTACAAGAGTTCGTGATTTTATTAATCTAGACCCTCCAGTGTTTATCGGATCAGACCCCAAGGAGGAACCGCAGACTTTTATTAATCAGGTTCATCGTACACTACGAGTTATGCATGCTAGTGATACAGAGGCAGTAAAGTTGGCTTCTTATCGACTACGGGATTTAGCGGTTCTCTGGTATGATAGTTGGGAGAGATCCAGGGGTCTGAACGCTCCTCCAGCTGTGTGGAAGGATTTTTCTGAGGCCTTTCTTCGTCATTACTTGCCAGCTGATATACGACAAGCTAGAGCTGATAAGTTCTTGAACCTTAGACAAGGTAATATGAGTGTGCGAGAGTACAATATGCAGTTTGATTCTTTAGCAAAGTATGCTCCCCATATGGTGGCCGAGATGAGTGATAGGGTGCATCTGTTTGTGAACGGGTTGGGACCACATTTGATAAATGAGTGCACGACAGCCTCCTTGGTGGAGGGCATGGATATTTCTCATATTCAGGCTTCTGCCCAGACCCTAGAGGATCGTAAGCGCTAGCATAGGGCATATAGGGAGTAGGATAGGGGCCAGCATAAGAGGGCGAGAATTACAGGGTATTCTGATGACTTCAGAGGCAGCGTCAGGCCCCAGACTTCAAGGAGTTCGGCACCTCCTATAGCTAGTGCTCCTCCACAGTTTCAGAGGCCTCGATATGATCGATTTACCTATTCTAGTCCAGGTTAGAGTTCACGGGCATCAGGCTCGCAACATCACAGGGATACTAGTCAGACGAGACCCCCAATACCACATTGTGATTGGTGCGGTAAGGCTCAATTTGGATTGTGCCATCGAGGTTCTGATGCGTGTTATTCTTGCAGACAGCCTGGCCATATGATGCGGGTTGTTCTAATAGAGGAGGTGGTGGTATGGCTCAGCTGACTGGATCTGTGTCTGGTTCTTCCTTATCAGTTCGACCTCCAGCACGGGGTTTTCAACAGTCGACAGGTCGTGGTAGAGGTAGAGGTGCAGTGCCGAGTTTGAGTGGTGCTCAAAATCGAACCTATGCTCTAGTAGGTCGATAGGATCTCGAGTCATCTCCAGATGTTATTACAGGTATATTGTCTGTATTTTCTTATGATGTATATGCACTGATTGATTCGGGATCTACATTATCATATGTTACGCCCTTTGTGGCTAATAAGTTTGGCGTTGAACCTAAATTGATAAATAAACCCCTTGCGGTATCTACTCCGATAGGAGCTCTGTGATTGCTAGAAGGGTATATAGAGGTTGCACTGTGATGATTTGTGGTCGTCAAACCTCAGCAAATTTATTTGAGTTAGAAATGGTTGATTTCGATGTGATAATGGGAATGGAATGGTTGGCCTTATGCTATGCAAATGTTGACTATTGTACGAAGATGGTTAGGTTTCAATTTCCTGGTGAACCCATCATTGAATGGAAGGGGAATATTGCTACACCGAAAGGTAGGTTTATTTCCTATTTTATGGCAAGGAAAATTATCTCAAAAGGTTACATTTATCATCTCGTTTACGTTAGGGATGCGGAGGCGAAGCCGCCTACTGTACAATCAATCCCCGTGGTCAATGAATTTCCAGATGTTTTCCCAGATGAACTCCTAGGCCTTCCTCCTGAAAGAGAGATTGAGTTTAGCATTGATATGTTGCCTGACACTCAACCGATCTCTATCCCTCCATACAGAATGGACCCGATAGAGTTGCGAGAGTTGGAGGCACAGTTGAAGGACTTGTTGGATAAGGGCTTCATTAGGCCTAACACTTCACCTTGGGGTGTGCCAGTTTTGTTCGTGCGGAAGAAAGACGGGTCGTTAAGGATGTGTGTCAATTATCGACAGTTGAATAAGTTTACTATAAAGAACAAGTATCCACTTCCAAGGATTGACGACATTTTTTACCAACTCCAGGGTGCCAAGTATTTCTACAAGATTGACTTATGTTCAGGGTATCATCAGGTGAGGGTTAAGGAAAAGGATATTCCAAAGACGGCCTTCTGGACAAGATATGGGCACTTTGAGTTCTTGGTGATGTCGTTCGGGCTAACAAATGCCCCAACAGCTTTTATGGATCTCATGAATACTATATTCAGGCCCTATCTTGATGTGTTCGTGATTGTATTCATTGATGACATTCTAGTGTATTCTCGTTCAGAGGCGGAACATGCGGGCCACTTGCGGATAGTATTACAGACGCTTCAGGATCGTAAGTTATATGCTAAGCTCTCCAAATGTGAATTATGGCTGAACTCAGTAGCATTCTTTGGCCATGTGATATCTGACAATGGTATTAGTGTCGACACTCAAAAGATCGATGCAGTAAAGAATTGGCCGAGACCTACAATACCATCAGAAGTCCGCAGCTTCCTGGGGCTAGCAGGATATTATAGGCAGTTTGTAGAAGGGTTTTCCTCTATATCAGCACCATTGACAAAGTTAACACAGAAAGCTACCAAGTTACAGTGATCTGACGCTTGTGAACGTAGTTTTCAGGAGCTGAAGAATCGATTGACATCCGCACCAGTGCTCACTCTTCCTGAAGGGACAAAAGGTTATGTGGTATACTGTGATGCCTCAGGTATAGGTTTGGGGTGCGTATTGATGCAACGTGGAAAGGTGATTGCTTATGCATCAAGACAATTGAAGAAGCATGAAAAGAATTATCCAACCCATGATTTGGAATTGGCTGCAATAATATATGCTTTGAAGATATGGCGACACTACTTATACGACGTCCATGTTGACATCTACACAGATCACAAGAGTTTACAATACATCTTTAATCAGAAGGAGTTGAATTTGAGGTAGCATAGGAGGCTTGAATTACTGAAAGACTACGACGTCGAGCTATTGCATCATCCCGTTAAAGCCAATGTTGTGGCAGACGCTCTCAACCGTAAGTCAATGGGAAGCTTAGTACATATTGAGGCAGGTAGGTGGGGGTTGACTAAAGAGCTTTATCAGCTAGCCAATATGAGAATAAGATTGTTAGACTCTGATGACGGAGGTGTTACGGTACAGAATACATCAGAATCATCTTTGGTAGCCAAGGTAAAAGCACGGCAATATGAAGATCCTATCTTAGTACGATTGAGAGAAAGCATTCAGCAGTGTAAAATTACGGCTTTTGAGATCGGAGGAGATGGGGCACTAAGATACCAGGGCCGATTATGTGTGCCTAATGTGGCAGGGTTGCGAGAGAAGATTATGAATGAGATTCATCAATCCCAATATTCCATCCATCCCGGTCGACAAAGATGTATCATGATGTCAATGAGCAGTATTGGTGGGATAACATGAAGAAGTCCATTGCAGAATTTGTAGCCTAGTATCCCAATTGTCAATAAGTAAAGATAGAACATTAGAAACCCGGTGGATTGCTTCAGAATATAGAGATTCCGACCTGGAAATGGGAGGTGATTAATATGGACTTCATTATTGGATTACCTCGCTATTATCATAAGTTTGACTCCATTTGGGTGATAATTGATCGACTTACAAAATGTGCCCATTTTTTGCCAGTTAAGACAACTTACATGGCTGAAGATTATGCGAAGTTGTATATCAAGGAGATTGTTAGGCTTCATGGTGTGCCGATATCTATTATATCAGACCGAGGAGTTCAATGTACGGCTAACTTTTGGAGGTATTTTTAGAAGGGTTTAGGCACACAAGTGAATCTTAGCACTGCATTTCATCCGTAGACTGACGGGCAGGCTGAATGTACCATTCAGACACTGGAAGATATGCTACAGGCATGTGTTCTGGATTTTAAGGGGAATTAGGATGACCATCTTCCACTCATAGAATTTGCCTACAATAATAGCTACCATTACAGTATTAAAATGGCCCCATACGAGGCACTATACCGGAGGAAATGTAGATAACCAGTTGGATGGTTCGAAGTCGGTGAAACAGAATTATATGGGCCAAATTTGATTCAGCAAGCCATTGAGAAGGTGAAAGTATACAGGAGCGATTGAGGACGGCACAAAGCAGGCAAAAATCTTATTCCGATGTCCGTTGTCATGATCTGGAGTTTGAGGTTGGTGATTGGGTTTTCCGGAGGATCTCACCAATGAAGGGTGTTATGCATTTCGGGAAGAAAGGTAAGCTGAGTCCAAGGTATATCGGGCCGTATAAAATTCTTCAATGAATTGGACAGGTTGCTTATGAGTTAGAATTGCCATCTGAATTGGAATTTGTCCACCCGGTATTCCATGTATCTATGTTGAGGAAATGTATTGGAGACCCTTCTCGAGTCGTCCCTATCAAAGATGTACAAGTTACAGAGGATCTATCATATGAAGAAGTTCCAGTGGCTATAGTAGATCGACAAGTCCGCAAGCTGAGAACAAAAGATGTAGCTTCCGTCAAAGTATTGTGGAGGAACAAGAATATGGAAGAAATGACATGGGAAGCAGAAGATGAGATGAAGCCTAAATACCCTTACCTATTTCAGAATGACGATAATAAGGACGCTGATGGAACGCATGATACATTAGAAGGTGAAACGGCTCTATGAGGTAAGCAATAACTTGACAATACTCTTCCTTAATACAAAATGGTGATATGCAGATAATGTACATATCCATAATTCTTTGTGTAGCATTGTGAGGCCATACATTGGGCTTAACTACTTGCAAGCTTTGCTAGTGACCATTTTATAGGGTAAAATTGACCGGAAATTTCCGTTGGAATCCAGGATGATTTGGACTCCCCATAAACCCTTACATTCGAGGACGAATGTTCCTAAGGGGGGGAGGGTGTTACAACCCATATTCACGTATGTTAGTTCATGCCATAAGGTAGTCGACGTAAATCCATGAAGAGATTATCTTTAAGATGATAAGAAGTTAATCCTATTGGTCTTAAATGATACAAAGGTGTATAAGAGTGGTTAACAAGTATTAGAAGTTAAACGAATCAAGGATGTTGTCAGCCGTATTTTTGGGTAAACCTAGAGGTTCTTAATACACTAAAGAGGTCGTGTTTTAAGTTATTTGAATCATATAATATCCGTATCATAAGTCTTGAAGTCAAACGAGTTATGAAACAAAAGTCGACAAAACTTGTCGCAACTTAGGTTCATAATTTTACTTAAATATTAGGTCAAATGTTACTAAGCTTTTCTCCCAATTTACAAGGAATTACGGGGTGATTTACCCACAAAATTACAGATCTATGAGTCTAGTTTCTAATTCATTAAACCGTTTGTCAATACAATCTCGGAGTAAAGAGATATTTGTATTTTTGCGAGCCTGCGCAGATTGGTAGGTGACAAGTAGGTGCATCACCTACTTGCCAAAATGAGAGGACAAAATTAAAAGCCCCAAAGTCGGCCAAGAGGGGACTTTTAAGGGATTATAAACTCCGTTATTACACCCATATTTCATACCTTAAAAACCAAATTGAACCCCTGCAACTCCTCCCCAAAAATCCCACACAAACCCTAATCGATCTTCCCTCTCTTTCAAGTCCTAATTGGGGGTAAAACTTAGAGTTTGAAGAACCAAGGGAAGGGCTGAGTTATCCAACAAGTAAGGCAAGTTTACTTCTCTATTTCATACATTTGTTTTATGTGAATTCATGGAAATTCGTTCCATACATGTAAGAACTCACGGGACAGTGATCGGAAGCCGTGAGTTCGAGTTATTCACTTGTAGCGAGCTGTTTTGTGGACTGTTTTGTGTTGCTGTTGGGCTGCATGTTTTACTACTATTTTGTAGAGTTTTGGATGAGGAACGGTGTGGATAAACACCATATAGATATAGGGTTGTGGGTTGGTAGTTCTTTGTAACATTTCCGGGTCGTTTGACATGACTACGGTAGCCGTCGTATGTATGAAGTGATTAGGTTGTGCGTGGATTGTTTTGGAGGCTCAATATGATTATTATTGATGTTTTTTGGGCTGTTTGGTGATTGTTTTAAATTGTGTGAAGTCATATATATAGGGTAGGTGTTGTCCGTTTCATTGTAAAATATGTTGTGGTCGATACATAATAGTTATGACGCTTAAATGATAACGATAGTATCGTTTCTCTTATTGTAGACTAAGGAGTCGTGACAATTGCATAGCTTGAGATTGGGGAAGTATATACAAGGTATGTGAGGCTATCCCTTTCCTTCTTTTACACGACTCCGATCGTACATAATGTAATGAACGAACTTCTAAAGATACTCTACTCTTAGAAGCTAGCAGTACTTACATTGTTTTCCCTCTTATGGAACGATTGATGTTGATGTTGCTTCTATTATTCTTATGTTATCATTGTTGTTGGTACTTCCTGATTCTTATAAGGTTCATAGTGAAGAGTTAGTCCTAATAACGTGTACAGAGGATACCGACCTTACGTCACTTCGAAAGGTTTAGAACGTGATTCTATGAGTCGAGCATGAATTATATATATGTATCTATTTTACTCTACCGAGTCGCGCTATAGTCGGCCGAGTACGGAACCTATTGTGCAACCACTGATTAGTTGGGATTTACTGATCTCCACGTGGATGGGTACGATACTACCGAGCCTTATGGTGGTCGAGTACATTTTTTTTACCGAGCCTATTACGGCCGGGTACGATATGATGATGATGATTCCCACAGAGGCGTATGTTTTAAAAGTTTATGTATATATACATATATATTATGCATTTTATATCAGTAGCCCTCAGAGGTACGCAGATGTTACAAGTTGTATATTCTCTATCCCTGCTTACATTACTGTTCGTACTTATGGTTCCCTGCCTTACATACTTAGTACTTTATTCGTACTGACGTTCTTTTATTTGTGGACACTGTATGTCGTGCTGCAAGTCCTGATAGACAAGTAGGTGCAACTCCCCCACCACAGTAGGCTATCCAGTTCAGCGGTGATTGGCGAGATCCCTTCTCCGGACTTGCCGTGGTCTTGGTATGCATTTTTGGTATAGATATTATGCGTATGTCGGGGCCCTGTTCCAGCTATGTTGCAGCACTTATGTTTCTTTAGAGGCTCATAGACAGGTGTCGACTCATGTATAGTTTGGTATGCCTTGTCGGCTGGTTTTTGTTGTATAGTCTATCATGGTAGAGTGGTAGCTCGTACCTTATATATAGTTTCTTGATTGTCTGGTCATCCCATTTTATGTATGTTCATGCCATCATATTTTATTGTTGTTTGTCCATGATCCATGTCTACCATTTATATTGATCTCGTCAGCCCTAAAAGATAATAAAGAAGGTTAGATAAAATGTACATTGGTGCTCGGCAAGTATGGTCGGGTGCTAGTCATGGCCCTCCAGTTATAGTCGTGACACCATACTAGGGTTGGATCACAACCCTAGCTAGAAATTTAGCTACTTATAGATAAAAATGAAGAAATTAAAGAAGAAAAGAAGATTAAACTCATATTAGATGATAAAGAGATGAAAATTCAATGTAAATTAGACAAGCTATTGTAAAATTTCCTAAACCAGTAAATAAAAATTGCTCTCTACTTTCTGAAGTTCAAACTTGACCTAATTTTGACAAAAAGACTATTTATACACAACTAAAAATTTCGACAAAATTGCTCTTTCGAAGGTTCTGCGGCCGCACAATTCTGTGTGCGATCCGCACTTTGAAGTTGAGATTAACAGAAGGGACTTCTACGACCGCACAATTCTGAATTGCGGCCACACTTCTTCAGGTTCTGTGGACCACACATTTCTGAGTGCAGCCACACTCTAGACTTCTGCGACCGCACAATAATAGTGCAGTCCGCACTTCTCGATGGGATTCAAGTTAGAACTCTCTGATCTTCCTCTTCTGTGGCCACACATTTCAAAGTAGCACTGCCAAAATTCCTTCACATTCTGCGGCCGCAGACAAAATTCTGCAGTCTGCACTTTGCCACTTTTTGCTTGGTTTTAGTCCTTGTCCAAAAATTCTCCTTCTTGAGTTGAATTTCATCATGTTGGCTCATTGTCAAATACGCCTGCAAGAAAGCACATCTATCAATTTTCGGGAATATCTTTAAGCATTTTTGAGCTAAAACAAAAGTAAAAGTGTGCAAATAAGTAGTCAAAATCTCTACTTAACAACTCCCCAAACTTAAGCTTTTGTTTGTCCTCAAGCAAATAAGGTAATTCCCACCTCCACAAGAAAAGAGCTATTTCAGCTAGCCTAAGGTGAATCAGACACATATCAATTGGGACCAACAATTACCCACAACACTTATGAATTATCAACAAGGCAATGATTTGACTTTTTAAGTACAATAGTTCTAATGTAACACTAGAGAATCAAGAGTTGACTTTATTCATCAAGGAAGCTCGCTCTTTCATGTAGGTCATTGTGGATCTCAAATTCCTCCTCCTCTACTCTCCGTTAGCATATCTTACTTAAGAATGTAGCACTCAATTCAAGAATTTGTGAAAAGTTCGCTCATCTCTCTCAAAAGAATGTCACAAGCACGGCTCTAAGTACTATATGCTTGCCCCTCATGTAAAACACCACTAATGTAAGTTCACTTGGCTTGAAATCACGTAGGGCTTTTTCAGAATGTAATGAAGGCTTATTGGATAAGGGTAGGGAATGTTGGAATAGAAATGGGTTCATCTTTCCTTAAGGATTCTATTTTCTCTTTTTGGCTCATGTTTTGCCGACTCTTTGAGTCATTATCTTTTTCCTTAGGGGAACTAGAGATACTTAACATTACTCTTTATCGGTCATGATGTTCATTTAACATTACTCTTTCTCGGTCATGATGTTCATTTTCTCCTTCTTTGTTTTCTCCATGCTTTACATCATTGCTTTTCTTTGAATCCATTCAACTCTTCATTTTATTCACTTTCTTTTTGCATTTTTCTTTTGTTCATTCTTTCTTTTTCTTTGCATTTCCTTTTCTTCATTTCTTCTCTTTTTGTGCCTTTATACCACTTTCAAACTCTTCGTCTCTCCCCCAAACTTATGTTTTAGCCAATTACAAGAGTGTTAAGGAAAGCTAGGTGTCAAGAGAGGGTCACTACAAATGGGTAAAGGCTTGTAACGTGGCTATCAAATGAGAAAGGTCTTATGCTCAAATGAATTGACTAGGGATAACAACATTGGTGGGATATGGAACATTTTAAGCGGGTCAAGGAGAGCCTATAATCACTTCTCAATCCAAGCAAAACTTAGAATTTCGCCTAAAACACATTCGGGGCAAGTTCTAGACCATTTGCATGAGTACTTGCTCAGTTCCAACCCTATACCACTATAGAGTGGCAAGAGCGATCGATGCAGCTTTTACCGGAAAGGTAGGGATCGAATCCACAGAGAGCTAAGATATGTTTGGAATTAGATTCCTATCATATCTAGCAATGTGCGATGTTCTTAATTGCACTTCCAATCATTCTTTGTTTGTTTACTATTCTACTTTAATACTAATGATGCAGGAAAATAAGCTAAGTATGATATTTTTGTAAGGATTTCTTAATTGGTCTAAAGGCACTAGGGAAGTGACTTGCACCTAGGTGGGTATCTAACGGGATCTAAAACTTAGTACAAATTTGTTATAATTGGTATCTTGATATAGCCATTGCACAAATTTGGTCTAAAGGCACTAGGGAAGTGACTTGCACCTAGGTGGGTATCTAACGGGATCTAAAACTTAGGACAAATTTATTATAATTGGGATCTTGATATAGCCATTGCAC
The DNA here is from genome assembly GCF_000715075.1 of Nicotiana tabacum. Taxonomy (NCBI): domain Eukaryota; kingdom Viridiplantae; phylum Streptophyta; class Magnoliopsida; order Solanales; family Solanaceae; genus Nicotiana; species Nicotiana tabacum. The sequence continues at coordinate 127,058,505 of NC_134101.1, read as the reverse complement.
ATAATTGGTAGTTTGAGTGACTTTGCCCTAATTGACTTTCTCAAGCCCAATTAGGTGTCAAATAATGCAAGCAAATATGGCTCAAGTCGGGTATTATTATAATCACTTGAATTTCCTAGACTTAGTCTCTCTTTCTTAAGAAGAGCCTTTGCCTAAGTTAAAAAGGCACAAATCAGTGTTTGCAACCACCAATTCAATATTTAAAGCATAAATCAAGCCAGATATCATTCACCCATAAACATTTAAGCCCTAAAATTGAATAACCATTAAATACCCACACTAGGGTTGAGCCACAACCCTAGCTAATGGGTTTAACTACTCATAATCAAAGAAGAAATCAAAAATTGAGATGAAATATAAGCCATAAAAAGTAGTTACAAGATTAAAATCTAAGATTAATTGCTAAAGATGTTCTAAAATTACTCAAAAAGGTAAAAGAAGATGATTCACGTGCTCTACAAAACAACCGATGACCTAAAAATCTGAAAAAGAATTATTTATACATAGCTAAATTTTTCGGACAAAAATGCCCCTACGAAGGTACCGCTGACAGTGAAAAATGGGCCATTGCAGTGCTATGACTACCGCAGCTATGCAAAATCAAGCACGGACCGTGGTCTTCAACTTTTAGCTCCACTTTGGTTCTCTGAATCTGGCTTCCACTGGCTTCCGCTGAGGGCGATAAAACGACCGCGGCCACACAAAAGTCACCGCTGCCGCGAGATTTCACCACGGGTAGTTGTAACTTGTTAAGCCTAAAATTACAGCTCTCTAAAACTTGCAACTACTGGGAGCAAAATCAAGACCGCCTCAGCGGTGGACCCTCCGTGTCCGCATTTGTTTCTTCGCTGTCAGCACTCTTTTGACCTAGCTTTTGAACTTGTGCAGGTTTCACTCATTTTTGAGCTGGTTATGAATTCATTTTCTCTTTTTGACCAAACACTGCAAACAAGCACAATAAGTTACCTTTTGGGAATACTTGTACACACTTTTAATCCAAAACCTAAGGCAAAAGGAGAATAAAATAGGCTAGAATCCCTAGTTATGAACTCCCCCAAATTTAAGCTTTTGCTTGTCCTCAAGCAAACAAAGTACTTCCCACCTCCTCAAGATAAAAGAAAGGAAATTTCAGTTGTCCTAATGTAACCTCATCAAGAATCAATTGGGACTAACAATTACCCTCTACTCAAATGCATTATTAACAATACACAACCTTTTTAGCACCATGGTTATAGTGCAACACAAAAGCATCAAGAGTTGACTCAACTCATCAAGAAAACTCTTTCTATTACATTGGTCGTTGTTGAACCCAAACTCATACTCCTCAGCTCTCCATAAGCAAACCTCACTTTTAGATTGTAGCACTCAGAATGAGGATTGGGGAATACACACTCATCTCTCTCAAAGGAAGGTCATAAGTCCGACTCTAAGTACCATAAGCTTGCCCCTTATGTGAGTCACCACTAATGTAAGCTCACTCAACTCAAGATCATATAGGGCTTTTACGGGCATGTAATGAAGGCTTTTGGTTCAGGGTAGGATCTATTGGTCTAAGAAGGTTTCATCTTTCCTTAAGCACTTCATTTGCTTCATTTTGTCACACATTTTCTTGACTATTTGAGTCATTTACTTCTTCCTTAGGGGCTAGAGAGACACACTGTCACTCTTTCTTGTTCATTTCAATCCTTTTTTTCTCCTTTCTAATCTTTCCACGCCTTTCATCTTTTTCTTTTATTGAATCCCTTCATTTATTCTACATTGTTCATTTTTTTGACTTTTTGGCTTTTCTTTCTTTTTCTTTTTCTTTTTGCCTTTCCTTTTCTTCATTTTCTACCTTTTATCACTTTTGCATTCCTCATCTCTCCCCCTAAACTTATGCTTTTATCTTGTGCTAAGGAAAGATCGAGTGCTAAGAGAGGATAATTTTGGAACGGATAAAGGCTTGTATCATGGTTATTGAAAGAATAAAGGCTATAGCTCAACGGGGTTGACTAGGGATATCATTATTGGTGGGCTATGGATGTTTCAAGTCTCAATTAGGATCAAGGAGAGCCTATAATCACTTCTCAAGTCGAGCTACACTTAGGATTTCGCCTAGACAAACATTCATGGCAAGTTCTAGGCTCATTGGCACGAGACTTAGATTTGCAAATCAATACCTCACCATACAAGCTATAGGATTGCTAAAGAGACAGAGTCGAGGGCCCACAACAACCTTAGCTAAGATTTGAGAAACACAAATGTTTCCGAGAAACCACTCGATAATTATTTAGTCAACACAAGAGTCTCAAGGTCACAACTATCACCATCCTATACACACCAATTTGTTTTTAACCAAGTGAAGCTTTGCCTGAGGCACCGTTGTTCACTAGCTACTATGAACACAAAAACGAAAAGAAAACAGACCCAAACCCTTAAGAAGGTTGTCATGCTATCCATCATAGGGAAGAGCCACTCGGTTCACACAAACTCCACCTTTGGAAAGAACCGTGGCATTAAGAAAACCAAAGGCTTATTGATCACAAAAACTTGTAAAATAAGAAGCTACGAACCAAAAAAGAAGGTACTAAATGAAATAAGAAGCTATACTATTAAGGAAAATTGCAAAAGAAGTTATGAAGTAAAATGCAGAAAGTAAACTAAATATGTACAATAGGGGATTGAGACAAATATACATAAGAGGGAATTAATATATACATGATAGAGTAGCTTTATATACAGACCAAGATTGTAAAATAACGAAAAGTGAAATAAATGGTAATATTATATACATACCAAAAGTGAAAAATAAGCATAAAGAAAAAAAATAGTATCATCATTACAAACCAACTACCAAATCATCAAGACCGCCCCCTCAAATGAAAACTAGCATTGTCCTTAATGCTAACTAACCAAAAATAAGATAAAAAAGAAGGGTAGAGAGTAAAGAAAAATCCCTATGGGTCCTCTATCTGTATGAGGTCCTATGGCTGGGTCCCTGGATCACCTGGCTCGGGGGCCTGTGGCTAACTAGAGGCACCTCCCTCAGGATCCTCCAGCTCAATCTCTATATCATCAACCCGGGGCATCACTCTCCTCCTCCTGGGCTCTCCCTCAGTCTCCTACTCCTAAACCTGCTCTGTCTGAGCTGCTGGAAGCTGGTTCTATAATAGAAGCTCATTCATCTTCTCCACCTCTCCCCTCAATTGCTTTACCGACTCCTTTGAGGCCCAAGTCTTTTTCAGCTTCTTTGTCTTCTTACTCAGCTTCTTAAGTGGTTTTCCTTGAACTGTAAAAGTATCTATGATAAGCTTTTGGTTGTCTAGGAGCGTCTTCTGGTTGTCCAGAAGCTCCTTAAGGGACTCCTCCACTGAAGCTGGCACCTGGGGCTGTGCAGGAACTAATTGGGCTTCCACTGAACTGGATAGCACAGACAACTTAGACATTGCTGCCTACATCCAGTTGTTGATACTGGAGAGTGTCTGGTTTAACTTGTGAGCAGTCAACGGGTATGCTAAGGAGGATGGCACTAAGTACAACATGGAAGTAGATGGTACGGAGACAAGATCCGGTATGGCAGTGGGAGGCTATGAAGTAGTGACTACCACTGCTGGCTCTTTAGACTGGCTAGTAGAAGTAGTAGCTTTGCCCTTGGATCCCTTGGATTTGGTGTTGCCTGGACCCTAAAGGCTGTACTATGAGAAGGGCTTATTGGGCTTTACCATGACATCGAAATTTCTTTTCTCTACCTCCTGATCTTCCAAGTACATGGTGAGGAAGTTCGGGAAGGGGTAAGATCTATCACCCTCGTTGACCACTCTGGTGATCACCCTAGACCTGATATTACTAACATTGATCGGGAACCCCGCCATGATAGCCACCACTATAATCACCCGGGAAACAGGCATGGTGTTGTCGTGAATAGTGGGGTCTAGTATGCTACATACAAAGGTCTCCCAACCCTTTGCCTCAAAGTTCAAGGTGTTCCTCAAGATAGGAACCCCTACTGTGCTGGAGTAGTATCTGGGAGAGCCAGAAGTGATGCCAACCATGGGCGAGCTGCCTCATCCATCACCACCTTCTCTAAGTACAGTGACTCATCTTCATCATTGAATCCCAGGTAATCATTGATCATCTTCCCATTAACTTGACCTTCAGGTTCCGCACCTTAGTCACTTTTGTGCCCTTTTTGATGTGGGAGACATTGACGTAGAATTCCTTGACTAGGTGCTCATTAGCATCCGACACCTTGCTAGTGAAGTACTCCTATCCCACTAGTTCATTAAAGTGTTGATTCACATTGGGGTTGTGAGGCAAAAGATCCCACTCTATGAACTGGCGCTCATGAATGAGTGACTTTTGAGGCCACCACTCCCTGAATTTGTAGTATGCTAGCTCACTGACAAATCTCTATTGCCACACCTCCGGGTTTTGGGTCCTTTCCACACTTCCGGTCTGGGTGTCACCCCCTCTCCCGTCATCCGGTACCTCGGCATTTATATCTATAGGATCTTGTGCCGGTGACGAAGCTGTGGGTGAGGCTGAAGTTGAGGACTCACCACTCTCCACTGAGCCATTAGACGACTTAGAAGAGGTATGAGAAGTAGGAGAGGCTGGGGGTGTAGGCTCATCTATCAACCTGAGTCTCCCCGGGAAGTCTAGTACATATGTTGGCACAAAGTCACCCTCTAAGGCCTCCCGGGAGGGGACATAGTCACTCTCCTCTGAGTGGGAAGCAGCTCTATTTGCAGCTTTGATGTTCTTCCTCATTTCCCCAATTGATTTCTGAATTGATGGGGTCAACTTAATTTGTCCTCGTCCCCTACCCCGGGAGGACTCTGCTTTCCCCTTTTGTTTCTCACCACCATCTCTAGATTTCACCATTGTCTACAAACATAATTAGTGGAAGAGTATTAGTACTGATGCTAGAAGTGGCAGTGAAGAAAAATAGAAGAGCAATTTATAGTGCATGAAAATATTGTAGACCGCTAACATTAGAAAATAAAGTGTGGTTGCGGAATGATCACTGCTGACCGCGGAAAATACATCGCGGCCACGGAGGTGTGGGGATCAGACTAGCCACCATATGATTCTATACTACCGCTGAGCATTGAAAATTGAGCGCGGTCGGGCGGAGGTTGCACCGCTATCTGCAGAAAATCAACCGCGGTCGTGGACCCTTATTTTTACTTCTCTGAACATGAACACCGCGGACCGCGAGAAAAGCATTGCAGCCGCGGAGGTTGGATCCCTGTCAGAGGTAATTGTCACCGTTGACCGTGGTCATCAATAGTTCCAACTCAGAGATAATTCAGCAATGTTGACCGCGAAAAATCAACTGCGGCCGCGAAAGTCATAATCTGGCTGAGTCAACCTAGGGTTTCAAATTGTCATGCATTTAGTAATATCTTCTACATTGTTAACCCTAACTAGCTATTAATTAATTCATCCTAACTATTTAAGCCTAATTTAATTAATACTAAGGAACACTAAGTTACAATTAAAAGAAAAAGAAGAAGAAGAAGAAGTAAAAACTATCAATTAAAAGAAAAACAAATACAAAATTAAAGACTAATGAATGAGTGAAATTACCAGATGGGAGATGAGTGGTGATAAATGAACTTTGATTGTGTTTGGGCAGATTAGGGCTAACGTGAACAGTGAAAATTTTGCTTTGACAGAGAAAAGATAGAAAATTGTAAAAGGGTTCCTGAGGTCCTATTTATAGAAAACACCTAGGGGCCCACACAACTCACTTGACAAGGCCTAGGAAAATTACCGCGGTCCGCGCTTATGACGAACAGAAGGGCTGCTTTTCTGAGACTACCGCTGAGAGCGGTAAATGGTACGCGGCCGTAGTAAGGCACCACTCTCAGCAAAAAATAGCATCACAGACGTGGTGGAAACTTCAGAGAAGTCTCATTTTGGGCTTTTCAATCCCGTGTCTGCCACTTATTTCTGCCTCCGCGATAAGGCCACCGCTGACCACGAAAAATGGAGCGCTGTCAGTGGTCCAACTTCAAAGAGTACCAAATTTCTCCAACACAGTCCAGAACTGCATCAAACATTCCTACACATATCTCACAACCAGTTAGTTCAAAAATAAATCGTACACTACAAAGTTAATCAAAAAAAGATGAAAAAAACATGGTTTGCCTCTCAAGACGCGCCTGATTTAACGTCGCGGCACGACGCATGTTACCATCAATCACTTGAGATGGATCATTGCCACCACATGGCTATCATCAAACTTGTCAAGATAGTGCTTCACTCTGTGCCCATTAACTCTCAAGATTTTACCATTTTTGTTTTTCAAATCAAGAGCACCAAATGGAGTCACAAGCACCACCTCAAAAGGTCCACTCCATTTTGACTTGAGCTTTCCGGGGAACAGTTGTAACCGGGAGTTGAATAAGAGAAACAAGTCACTACTTTGAATTCCTTGATATGGGCATACTTTTCATGTAAGTACTTCATCTTTTCCTTATACAAGAACGCTATGGAATAGGCATGAAATCGGAACTCATCAAGCTCATTGAGTTGCTCCACCCGAAGATTTGCTGCAATATCCCATTCAAGATTTAACTTCCTCAAAGCCCACATGGCCTTGTGCTCTAACTCAATCGGGAGATGGCAAGCTTTCCCAAACACCAACTAGTATAGAGACATACCAATTAGAGTCTTGTAAGCAGTCCTGTAAGCCCACAAAGCATCATCCAGTTTCTTTGACCAGTTAGTCCTATTTGCATTGACAGTCTTTGACAATATGCTCTTAATCTCTCTGTTGGAGAGCTCAACTTGCCCACTAGCCTAAGGATGGTAAGGGGTTGAAACCTTGTGATTGACACCATACTTTGCAAGCAAAGTGTCAAATGCCTTATTACAGAAATAAGAACCCCCATCACTGATGATTGCTCTAGGAGTGCCAAACCGAGTAAAAATATTCTTCTTGATAAAATCCACCACACATCGGGCCTCGTTATTAGGTAAAGACACGACCTTAGCCACTTGGAAACATAATCAACGACTACAAGAATGTATGTGTTGCCACATGAGCTCACAAAAGGTCCTATGAAGTCAATGCCCCACACGTCAAATATGTCAACCTCAAGAATAGTGGTGAGAGGAATCTCATCCTTCTTTTAAATTCCATCTGCTCTCTGACACTCATCACATCTCTTTACAAGCTCACCCGCATCCTTGTACAATGTTAGCCAATAAAAAGCACAGCTAAGCACCTTTGTAGATGTCCTCGCCCCATGATGACTACCGTAGGGAGAGGAATGACAAGCATCCAGAATACTTATTTGCTCCTCTTCCGGAACACATCTCCGGATCACACCATCATTACAGATTTTAAACAAATAAGGCTCATTCCTGTAGTAGTCTAAACTATCCCATTTAAGCTTCTTTCTTTGGTTAGAAAAGAGCTCACATGGGACAATGCTGGTCACAAAAAAGTTGGCAACATCCGCAAACCAAGGCATGTTATTCACAGATACAAAGAGGGGTTGCTCATCAAGGAATGAATCATTAATTTCGAGGCCATCACGGGGCCTCCCCTCTTCCTCCAAGCGGGACAAGTGGTCCACCACTTGGTTTTCACTCCCTTTCCGATCAACAATCTCAAGTTCAAACTCTTGAAGAAATAGAACCCATCTCATTAACCAAGCCTTAGAATCCTTCTTTGTCATCAAGTAGCAGAGTGCTGTATGGTCAGTATGAACTATTATCTTGGCACCCATGAGATAAGGCCTAAACTTTTCCATTGAAAACACAATTGCTAGCAACTCTTTTTCTGTCACCGTGTAATTTACTTGAGCATCATTCATTGTTTTGCTTGCATAATACACCGGGTGAAACATCTTGTTCACTCTTTGACCCAAGACCACTCCTACCACAACGTCGCTTGAGTCACATATGAGTTCAAAAGGTAAGCTCCAATTGGGTGCGGTAATAATGGGAGTGGTTGTCAATTTGTACTTAAGAAGTTCAAAAGCTTTCATATATTCCTTATTAACTAACTTGGCATCCTTTTCCAATAATTTACACAAAGGATTCACTACCTTAGAAAAGTCTTTGATGAATCTTCGGTAGAACCCTGCATGCCCAAGAAAACTCCTTACTCCCTTGGCTGAAGTAGGAGGAGGAAGCTTTGAAGTCACTTCAATTTTAGCCTTGTCCACCTCTATACCGTTCTTTAAGATCTTATGGCCGAGGACAATGCCCTCCTCGACTATAAAGTGGCATTTTCCCAGTTAAGCACAAGATTTGTCTCTTCACACCGGGCTAACACCTTGTCAAGATTATTCAAACACTCATCAAAGGAGTCACTCACAACACTAAAATCATCCATGAACACTTCCAAGAAGTCCCACCATGTCGGTAAATATAGCCATCATACACCGCTGGAATGTAGCCGGTGCCTTACACAAACCAAATGGCATCCTAGAAAATGTAAAGGTGTCATACGGACATGTGAAGATGGTTTTCTCCTGGTCTTCGAGCAATCAAACTCTGGTTGTAACCTGAGTACCCATCCAAGAAACAGTAGAAGGCACGCCCAACAAGTCTATCTAGCATCTGGTCAAGAAAAGGCAATGAAAAGTGATCTTTGCGGGTCACTTTATTCAGCTTGCGGTAGTCCATGCACACTCTCCATCCGGTGATAGTCCTGGTGGGAATCAACTCATTTTGCTTATTGGTAACCACAGTCACACCACCCTTCTTCGGCACACATTACATCGGCGAAGTCCAAGAACTATCCGAGATAAGGTACAGAACCCCTGCATCTAACCACTTGATCACCTCCTTTTTGACTACCTCGTTCAACCTCCTTTGATGTTCCACGGAGGGTTTGGAATCATCTTTGAGTATAATCTTGTGCATGCAAAAGGTGGGGCTTATTCCCTAAATATTGGCTAGAGTCCATCCAATTGCCTTCTTCATTCTTTGGAGCACCTCCAATGTTGCATCTACCTGCATGTTAGTAAGACAGGACGAAAGAATAACATGTAAAATTGAACTAGGGCCTAAGAATTCATACCTAAGGTGTGAAGGCAAAGGCTTCAACTCCAAAACGGGAGGTTCCTCAATTGAGGGCTTTGTTGGCGGAGTCTTTTTGTTCTCAAGATCCAAAGAAAGCTTACGGGGCTCATAAGAATAAAAGCCCATTCCGTGCAAAGCATTAACTCACTCCACCCGACCTTCATCTTCATTCACATCAAGGTTTAACAAAACCGCTTCTAAAGGATCCTCCACATTTACCATAGCACTAGTATCATCAACTATCTCCTCCATGACAAGATCCACAAAAAAGCACACTTCAGTACCATTCAGCTGCCTCATTGATTTGCACACATGAAAGGCCACTTTTTCATCACCCACCTGAAAGGTGAGCTTCCCTGCTTCCACATCAACCAATGTCTTCCCAGTTGCTAGGAAAGGTCTCGCTAAAATTATCAGCACCTTATAGTCAGCCTCGCAGTCCAGAATCACAAAGTCAGTAGGCAAAATAAACTTGTCCATCAAGACAAGAACAACATCAATAATACCAAGCGGCCTCTTTATTGTTCTATCTGCCATTTGCAATCTCATTGAAGTAGCTCTCGGTTGACCAATACCCAAAGTTTTGAACACGGAGTAAGGTATCAAATTGATACTTGCTCCTAATCATACAATGCCTTTGCAAAATCCACGCTCCCAATGGTACATGGAATGGTGAAAGCGCCATAATCTTCAAGCTTTGGAGCCATCGAGTGCACAATTGCACTTACTTGATGAGTCATTTTGATGGTCTCACAATCCATGGATCTCTTTTTGGTCACCAAGTCTTTTATGAACTTGGCGTAACCCGACATTTGCTCAAGAGCTTCCACCAAAGGAACATTGATCGACAAGCTTTTCATCATCTCAATAAACTTCTTAAATTGGTTTTCATTCTTTTACTTTGCAAGTCTTTGAGGGTAAGGTGGAGTAGGCCTTGGCAAGAGAGCCTTAGCCTTGGGCACTACCGTTTCTGATATGTCTATTACGTGCTCCCTAGACGGGTTCACGTTATCTTGAGTCTCCACCTCATTATCATGAATATCAATTCTCACTTCCGTATTCAAATTCTCTTCACTCACTTGCTCATCAATTATAGGAACATCATCTTCTTGCACTTTAAGCTCATCACTCACAACTTCCTTTTGTTTGGAGGTATTCACATCACCACTTCGACCGCTTCTTGTGATCACCGCCATTGCATGCCCGGTATTGTTCACACCCTTCAGGTTTACTACCGTATCACTAGGTAGAGCCCCCTTAGGGTGAGTATTCAAAGATTGCAAAATCTGGCCTAGTTGAACCTCCAAGTTTTGGATTGAAGTATTATGGGATGCCAACTGAGCATCAGAGTCAGCATTCTTTTTCAGAATTTGTTCAAATATCATCTCGATCCTTCCTTTCTAATTGTTTGAAGATCTAGGACCTTGGGATGGAAATGGAGGGGGGTTGTTTGGTTGTTGATACATCGGAGGTCTTTGAAAGCCTTGCCCATGATTCCCTTGATTGCCATTATTCCAACCCCCTTGGTTGTTGTTTCCTCCCCAATTGTTGTTGTTGCCACTCCAGTTGCCCTGGTTGTTCTGATTGCCCCAATTCTGATTGTTGTTCCCCCAGTTACTATTTCCTTGTTAGTTTTGATTACCCTAGTTTCCTTGGGATCTCTACTGTTGTTGTGGTTAGGAGAATTGCCCCTTTATCCTTGGTAATTGTTCACGTACTGCACTTTCTCACTTTGCTCATCATACCCATCATCTTGGTTGAAACCACCACTTGCCTGCTCATTTTGATCCGGACTACCTTGACCTTATTGACCTCTTTGTCACCTCTTGTTGACCAACATGCTAACACCTTCCATAGCATTTACTTGCCTCGGCGCTTGAACTTGTTGCAATTGAGCTTTTTCCAACTGGTTCATTGTTGTAGTTAACTCTGCTATTGTCTGGCCATGGTCGTGGAGCTCTTTGTGCAGGTGAATGACAGTCGGATCACCCTGTGGCACATTAGCTCGACTTTGCCAAGCTGAGGAAGTATCTGCCATCTCATCCAATATCTCACACGCCTCAGCATAAGGTGTGTTCATAAAATTTCCCCTTGCTAGCTGGTTCACTACACACTTATTGGTCGTATTAATGCCACGGTAGAATGTCTGCTGGATCATTGCTTCGGTCATGTCATTGTTCGGACATTCTTTCACCATTGTTTGATATCTCTCCTAGATCTCATGAAGTGGTTCATTAGGTTCCTGTTTGAAGGCCAAAATCTCATCTCTCAAAGTCGCCATATGCCCTGGCGAGAAAAACTTAGCTATAAACTTGTCTGCCAACTCATCCCACGTAGTGATGGAATGGTTGGGAAGTCTTTCAAGCTAGTCAAAATCCTTCCCTCTAAGTGAAAAAGGGAACAATATCAATCTCAATGCATCCTCCGACACATTGGTCTGTTTGCTTCCCCAGCAGGTATCCACAAAGCCTTTAAGATGTTTATATGCATTCTGAAGGGGAGCGCCTGTGAAGTACCCTCGCTGCTCCAATAAAGTCAACATCATATTTGTAATTTGGAAATTGCCCGCTCGGATCCGGGGTGGGAAAATTGCACTTGTGTATCCTTCATTTGGAAGCACCCGGGGAGCGACTCTTGGAGGAGGCGGGGGAGGGTCTGGAACATTGTCATTGACCTGGCAGCCCCTTCTTTGACCTTGAGGTACTAAAGGCACCTCATCTTCACCATTATCATCTACCTCCTCCCCTGGGAAAACATTTCCTAGAGGATCATTGTTTGCCATTTTGTACCTGAATTGATGACACACACAAGTTAGTAACACATAAGGAAAGAAAAACAAGACATAAAACTAGTCAGATAGATAGCCAAAACCATTTAGCTCCCCGACAATGGCGCCAAAAAGTACTCGGTTCCAACTCTACACCACTATAGAGTGGCAAGAGCAGTCGATGCAACTTTTACACGAAAGGTCGGGATCGAATCCACAAAGAGCTAATATATGTTTGAAATTGGATTCCTATCTAATCTAGCAATGTGCGATGTTCTTAATTGCACTTCCAATCATTCTTTGTTTGTTTACTATTCTACTTTAATACTAACGATGCAAGAAAATAAGCTAACTGTGATATTTTTGTAAGGTTTTCTTAATTGGTCTAAAGGCACTATGGAAGTGACTTGCACCTAGGTGGGTATCTAAAGGGATCTAAAACTTAGGGCAAATTTATTATAATTGGGATCTTGATATAGCCATTGCACATAACTACTCACTCTATACCTCTGGGAAGTTTGAGTGACTTTGCCCTAATTAACTTTCTCAAGCCCAATTAGGTGTCAAACAATGCAAGCAAATATGACTCAAATCGGGTATTACTATCTCTAGGTTTAACCCTTTAATTGGGGCTATCAATCTCTTGAATGCACCCCAATTTCTTGTTGGCTTGAATTTCCTAGACTTAGTCTCTCTTTCTCAAGAAGAGCCTAAGTTAAAAAGGCACAAATCAGTGTTTGCAACCATCAATCAACATTTAAAGTATAAATCAAGACAAATATCATTCACCTATAAACATTTAAGCCCTAAAATTGAAAACCCATTAAATACCCACAATAGGGTTGAGCCACAACCCTAACTAATGGATTTAGCTACTCATAATCAAAGAAGAAATCAAAGATTGAGATGCAATATAAGCCATAAAAAGTAGTTACGAGATTAAAATCTAAGATTAATTGCTAAAGATGTTCTAAAATTACTCAAAAAGGTAAAAGAAGGCGGTTCACGTGCTCTACAAAACAACCGATGACCTAAAAATCTGAAAAAGAACTATTTATATACACAACTAAATTTTTCGGACAAAAATGCTCCTACAGAGGTACCACTGATAGCGGAAAATAGACCGTTGCAATGCTACGGCTACTGTGGCTGCGCAAAATCAAGCGCGGACCATGGTCTTCAACTTTTAGCTCCACTTTTGGTTCTCTGAATCTGGCTTCCGCTGAGGGAAATAAAACGACCACGACCACACAAAAGCCACCGCTGCCGTGCAATTTCACTGGGGGCAGTGGTAACTTGTTAAGCCTAAAATTATAGCTCTCTGAACCTTGCCACCACTGGGAGCAAAATCAAGACCACCTCAATGGAGGACCCTCCGCATCCGCATTTGTTTCTTCGCTGTCAGCGCTCTTTTGAGCCATCTTTTGAACTTGGGTAGGTTTACTCCTTTTTGAGCTTTGATCGCAGCGGACTCAACCTAAGGAAGAGTAGCCGCTAATACTTTTACCCAATAGTGGTATCGGGGTTAATTTTCCACAGAGAGCTTCAATTTAGAGGTGAGTGTTTGTATGGTCTAGGTCTATGTTTTAGCTCCTAATTGATCTTCTAACATTTTCGATTTTCTTTTGAATATCAAATACAATTTATCACTACAAGTTTAAAGCTAAGTTAGGCTAAGATATTGATTCTAGGTTGTATGCAATATAGAGAAAGGCACTAGGGTCGTGGCATGTACCTAGGTGGTCAACTAACGGGTAGAGATTCCTAATGCAAGAATGATGAATATGGGACTTATGCTATAACCGTTGCACTTTTATACCCACTCTCACACCTCTCGGTAGAGAGAGTGATTTTGCCCAATTGCCTCTCTCGAGACCAATTGGGTAGGCCAATTTGCCCAAGCAACTTATGGTTCAAGTTGGGTAATTACTCTCTCGAGGTTTAACCCGTTAATTGGGACTACCATTCTCATGGATCCATCCCAATTCCTTGTTGGAATTAATCTTGGGGTCATAGACTCTCTTTCTCAAGAAGAGTCAAAACTCACTAAGCTAGACTTAGTGTTTGCAACCACCAAATCTTAATGAAAACATAAGATTAATCCAAATAACAAATACCCAACATCATTCATGCACTAAACAATCACACCCATTAATTACCCACACTAGGGTTGAGCCACAACCCTAGCTAATGGGTTTAGCTAGACATAATAGAAACAAAAATTGAAGAAATAGTAGATGAAATTGACATAATAATTAACTACAATGTTAATCTACTCAAATCCACGTTAATACTAGAAGAAATTGCCCAAAATAGGCTAAAACTATGAAATCTCGAGTTCAGTTGCTATCTGATAAAAACTAGAAACTCAAAATTGTACCTAAAAAGTAAAATGTTCTATTTATACTACACAGGAAAAACCGGACAAAAATACCCCTGAGGGTCTGGCGCGGACCGCACACAAATGACGCGTGGTCGCGTAGGGGTTTGGGTCTTCATATCTTGCTTCTGACACTTGGGGATGCGGACCTCGCAAATGTGACGCGCGGCCGCGTAGGGCGTTTCCATGCGGACCGCACTGATTAGGTGTGCGGCCGCGTGGTCTTTTGCCTTGAATGACCAAGTTTTTGACACTCTTGGGCGCGGACCGCGTGGAAAGGAGTGCGGACCGCGCATCTTGACTTGAAAATTGCATGGTCTCTGAACTATCCTGCGTGGCAAAACAGGGCGGACCGCGCAGGTTGACCTAGAAATTGCCCAGCCTCTAAACTCTCCTGTGCGGCCGCGTGACAAATTAGTGCAGACCGCACAGGTCATTTTGTTCCCCACTTCAGTTGTCTTTTGACACTTGGCAGATTTCACTCCTTTTTGAGCCGATCTTTGGTATTTGTCATCTTGTCGCTCAAACCTGCAATCAAGCGCAACTTGTAAGCATTTTGGGACTAATTTATGGCAGTTAATGCACAAAGCTTAGGTAAGAATGGGTATAAAACATGTAGAAATCACAGTTATCAACTCTCCCAAACTTAAACCTTTGCTTGTCCTCAAGCAAATAAAATGAGACCTACCCCTCAATGGAAAACACCCAAGTAATTCCTGTTTATCCTAAAGTAACCTCAACAAGCATCAAATGGGACTAATAATTGCCCTCAATGCGAATGCATCATTAACACATTTAAACTTTGAAAACTTGTGGATCAAGTGTGACACAAGAGCATCAAGAGTTGACACATTTCATCAAGGAACCTTTCTCAATTTCTTTGGTCATTGTGGAACCCAAACTCACACATCCTCGACTTTCCCTAAGTGAACCTCACCTTTTTAGAGTATTTGCACACAAATCAAGGTGAATGGACTTCTCTCTCATCTCTCACAAAGAAAAGGCCCTAAGTCCGGCTCTAAGTACCATATGCTTGCCCCTTATGTAAGTATCCACTAATGTAGGCTTTCCTCAACTCAAGATCATATAGGGCTTTTGAGGAGTCATTGTGAAGGCTTTGGGTAAAGGTAGGACATGTTTTTATTCAAATGGGTTCAATCTTCCCTTAAACACTTCTTTTGATTTATTTTGGCACACATTCTTGACTCAATTAAGTAATTCACTTCTTTCAAGGGGTTAGAGAGACACATTGTCACTCTTTCTTTTGCAATTTAAACTCTTTCTCCTTTTTACCACTTTTCCACACCTTTTTCACTTTTTTGTTGTCCTTGGATTCCTTTTTTGGTTCTTATTCATTTTTGTCTTTCTTTTTGTCTTTTTCTCTTTTTCATTGCCTTCCTTTTCTTTTGCTTTTGCACCTTGTTACCACATTGATGCCTTTCTTGTCTCTCCTCTCCAAACTTAGACATTTGCCATTTACTCAAAGGAAGATTTGGGTGCCAAGAGAGGGTCTCATTAAGAATGGGTATAGGCTTGTAGCTTGGTTCATGAAAGAAAAAGGTTTAAGGCTCAAAAGGGGTGAACTAGGGATTATTTCATTGGTAGGTCATGGGAATTGTTCAAATTTTGCATTTTGGATCAAGGAGAGCCTATAATCACGTCTCAAGTCAAGTTCTACCTATGATTTCGCCTCAACAAACATTCAGGGCAAGTTCTAGACCATCGGCTCGGTACTTGGGCTCACGATTCGAATTCTCACTACACACACTCAAGGATTGCCAAAGACGGAGTCGAGGGCCCACAACGACCTTAGATATGATTCAAGTGCACAATGGCCCAAAATGACCACATGATGATTATTTGGTCAACACAAGAGTCTCAAGGCCACAACTTTCACCATCCTAAACACAACATAATGTCTTTGACCATAGGATCAAAGGCAAATGTGCTAGGCCCAAGTGAAGCTTTGCCTGAGGTACCCTTAACTACAAAAACTTGAAAATCAAAAAGAAAAATCAAAAACGGACTCAAACCCTTAAGAAGGTTGTCACGCCATCTATCATTGGGAAGAGCCACCCGGTTCGCACAACACTCTACCCTTGGAAAGAACCGTGGCATTAAGAAAACCAATGGCTTATTGCAAACGCCAAAACAAAACAAAAAGGCTACGAGCCTAACTTTGCAACTAAAACGAAATTTTTTTAACGAAAAATAGAAAACCAAAATGAAAACCGAATGAATATATACAAAAGGGGAGTAGAATATACAACCAGGGGGAATGAATGTATACATAGAGTTTAAAAGCATCTAGAATGAATAGTTATATACAAGCCATCTACAACTACGAATGTGCTGAAAGTAAAAGAATATATACAGTAATCCAACAGTTAATCAAAATAGTAGGGCCACACCCCCACGAATAAAAGCTAGCATTGTCCCCAATGTTAACTATCAAAATAAACACCAAAATGAAAGAAAGGATATAGAAAGGCCCCTCAAGCCTCATCCGTCACCCTGTGCTGGTCAATGGCTCCTAAGTCCTCTGTACTAGTGGGGACCTCAGACTGGTCCCCGGCCTACTACGGTTGTGCTGCTGGGACAGGTGCCTGCTCAAGAACTGGCTCATCAACTGGTGGACCAGTGGAGGGACTCTCCTGAACCGGTGCTACCTCAATCACAACTCCCTTCGTGCTAGGGAGTTTCCTCTTCTTCCTCGACCTCTTCTCCTCCTCCTGTACCTGTACTACTGCTGGCTCTACAGCCGGATCCCCAAACAGTAGGTCAAGTGGCAACTGATCCGCCATGAGCTTGTCCACCTCCACTCTCAACTATGTCACTGACTCCTTGAAAGCCTTCTGCTTCCTCAGCTTCTTGTGCTCCTGAGCCAATTTCTCCAATGCTTTGCCATGTGCCCCAACCGCCTTAGTCAAGGCATCTTGCGTCGCCATCATCTTTTCCTGGTTGGCCAGAATCTTCTTCAGTGCATCCTCAATGGAGGAAGGAATCCCAACAGTAACTGGTGCTCCCTGTGCCTGTACAGTAGTGGTCAAAGTAGACAACTTGGATGTCGCAGCTGACATCCAGTTGTTCAAACTGGCAAGGGAGTGGGTGAGCTGGTTTGTGGTGAACCGGTGAGTCTTTGATGAAGGGACTACTGGGTCAGTTGCAATAGAAGGACCAGCTGCTGACGACGGACCTGGAGGCAATGCCTCATCAGTAGCAGGAATGGTGGAAGGCTCACTAGGCTGCTCAATGACCGCTGGCTCCTCAGACTGGCCAGGTGCGGTGGAAGTGGATGCCACATTCTTCTTGCCCCTCTTCGGGTTGTCTAGACCCAACTGACTATACCATGAGTACGGGGCCACCGGAGGTACCTTGACATCATATTTCTTTTTCTTCACTTTCAATTCTCTGAAGTACAAAGAGAGTGTCTTTGGGAAGGGGTAATTTGTTTGGGTCTCATTACCAACTGTAGAAATCACTCTCGACATAATATTACCCACATTCAGAGGGAAACCCGCCATGATAGATGCTGCCAAGACAGCACGAGGAAGGGAAATGGAGTGATCATGTGTAGACGGGTCAAGTCGCCTACACACGAAAGTCAACCACCCTTTGGCTTCAAAGTTCAGGGTGTTCCTAAAGATCTTTTCTTGTGATTTCAACCAGACTAGGACTGTACCCGGGGCTTCCAAGTGCTCAGCCAACCAAGGACGAACCTCCTCTTTCATTGCTAGCTTTTCTAAATATTGTGATTCATCCTCTTCTTCGAACCCCAGGAATTCATTCAACGATTTGCCATCAAACACAACTGTCTTGTCCCTCACTTTAGTTGCCTTTGAGTCCCGAACTACATGGTGAACATTGCTGTAGAACTCCTTCACCATATGTTCATTCGCCATCTCAACACGTTCTTTGAAGAAGCCCCAACCCTCTCTAGTGCGGAATTGTGCTTGCACATGAGGGTTGAGAGGGACAAAATCGGCATTTATGAACTTCCTCTCCAGAATCAGTTTCCTTTTGGGCCACCACTCCCGGAATCTATGGAAGGCAATCTCACTAACAAACTTGTCTGCCCATGCCTCCGGTTTTCTAGTACGCTCTATCCCCCCGACCTGTGGCTCACCTCCCTCAGCATACCCTCCATTTTCCCTTGATAATGAAGCTGTGGGAGATGTGGAGTATTGCTCTTCTTCTCTTGCTACGGACTCATCAGACGAGTCCGAGATGACATTAACTGGCTTCTTGGAGGAGGCTACATTACCATGATCCGAGGAAGGGGAATCATGGAGCTGAAATGAGGTGGACATGTGGGTGGGGGCAGACTCCGAGGTAATGCTCTGTGAAGGTGCATACTCACTCCCCGTGGAATGAGATGCAGCTCTATTAGCTTCCCGGATTATCTTCCAAGTTTTCTTTATCAATTCCCTGGTTTTTGGAGTGAGTTTCAGTATCCACTTGCTTTTCCCCCCTCGGGAGGAACCACCTCTCCCGGGTTGTTTTTCTTTGCCTGCTCATTTTTGAACCATTGTCTGCAGGGAATACATGTCTAACATTGTTAGTAGAAGCACATAAGGTGGAGTAGACAGTTCAGTTGAATGCAAAGCGTGCAGACACAGTGACATAGACAAAGGGGCGTGGACCGCACCAAAAGGCACGCGGTCCGTGCAAAATACTGACACCCACACATACCTTTCTGAATAAACCGACGCGGACCGCACAGAAATGGTACGCAGCTGCGTTGGTTCAGCGCGGACCGCACAGAAATGGTACGCGGTCTGGGTAGGTGAAATACCCAAATGTTGACCTTTCTGAACTCTTTACACGCGGTCTGCACGTTTTGGACCGCGGCCGCACTGGGCTCACACGGACCGCACATAAATGGCATGCGGACCACGCAGAGAGGTTCATCATCTCTTAACCAGAGTCACGCGGACCGCGCACAAATGCTGCGCGGCCACGTAGGGCTAATTTAACTGAGCTGGATGTTTGTTCAATTAAATCCAATTTTTGTTCACCTTTTTGGGGTCCTAAGTGTCCCTACTCAGTTATTTAACAAGATTCCATGCCCATGATTAAACAAAACCACACAAAAATCTAATCTAACAGTTAAACTAAGAAGAAAAAGACGAAAGTAAGAAATTACACTAGTAAAAAGCAATTAAACAAAACAAAAATTAGACTATGATTGAAATGAATGAGAGTTGTTACCAGGGATTAATGACATTTCTACTATGTGCACAATTAGTCTTGATGAATAGTGAAAATAATAGCTAAGGTGTAAATTTGGCGAAAAGGTTAAAATGAGGCCCAAGGCCTCTATTTATAGAAAACCCTTGGGATCCAGTACCTACCTACCAGTGCGGCCGCACAAAAAGGGACACGGACCGCGCTGGATTTTGCATCCTACACATTAGCTGTTCAGTCCACGCGGACCGCATTTTTTTGGTGCGCGGCCGCGTGGGTCTTTGTCAGAGACTTGGTACTTTCAGCCATCCCAGCGCGGACCACACTGCTTTGGTGCGCGACCGCGTTGGACTTTGTTAGAGAGCATGTAATTCTGGGTCCTCCAAAGCGGACCGCACAGAAATGTCACGCGGCCGCGCTGGGTCTTCTGGGCCTTAACCCTTCAGCTGCTCAAACCTACGCGGACCACACTGTTTTGCTGCGCGGCCGCGTAGGCAATATTCAGAGACTGACCATTTTGCACTTTTGCCCTGCACTGGTTCAACATTATCCCTGCAACACTTCACAAACTATCAACTCGAAAATCCTACTCTACAACAGAAAAACAAAGAAAAAGAAAAAGACATGGGTTGCCTCCCAAGAAGCGCCTGATTTAACGTCGCGGCACGACGCATGTTACCATCACAGTCATTTCAAATAAATGAGTGCCACCACGTGGCTGTCATCAATCTTGCCCAAATAATGCTTGACACGATGCCCATTGACCCGGAAAACTTCACCATTCTTATTTTTGAGATCAATGGCACCAAAAGGAGTTACACCAACCACTTCAAATGGGCCGCTCCACTTAGACTTCAGCGTTGCCCGGAAATAACCTCACCCGGGAGTTGAAAAGAAGAACCATGTCACCAAATTTGAATTCCTTCCCTCGGGCATACTTGTCATGAAGGTGCTTCATCTTGTCCTTATACAAGGACGAGCTGGAGTAAGCATGAAACCTAAACTCATCAAGTTCATTCAATTGCTCAACCCGGAGATTTGCAGCGACATCCCATTCTAAGTTCAACTTTTTCAGGGCCCACATAGCCTTATGTTCCAATTCTACCGGAAGATGACAAGCCTTTCCAAACACTAACCGATACGGTGACATACCAATTGGAGTCTTGAAAGTTGTACGATAAGCCCAAAGAGCATCATCCAATTTCTTTGACCAGTCGATCCTATTTGCATTGACAGTCTTGGACAAAATACTCTTGATCTCACGGTTGGACACTTCAACTTGGCCACTCGCTTGAGGATGATAAGGAGTGGTCACCTTGTGATTTACCCCATACTTGGCTAGCAAAGAGTCAAAAGACCGGTTGCAAAAATGAGAACCCCCGTCACTGATGATAGCACGTGGAGTGCCAAACCTCGTGAAGATACTCTTTTTCAAGAACGCCACCACGCTTCGAGCTTCATTATTTGGCAAAGCTATGGCCTCAACCCATTTCGACACATAATCAACTGCTACCAAGATGTAGGTGTTGCCACAAGAACTTACGAATGGTCCCATAAAGTCTATCCCCCAAACATAAAAAATGTCAACCTCTAGAATTGTGTTCAGGGGCATCTCATCTTTCTTCGAAATCCCTCCGGCACGTTGGCATTCATCACATCTTTTCACAAAGTCACCGGCATCCTTGTACAAAGAAGGCCAATAGAAACCACAACTCAATACTTTAGACGTCGTCCTCGCCCCGCCATGATGGCCACCATAGGGCGAAGAGTGACAAGCTTCCACAATACTCAATTTCTCTTCTTCGGGAACACACCGACGAATTACACCATCGGTGCAAATTTTGAAAAGATACGGCTCATCCCAATAGTAGTCCAAACAATCCCGCTTGAGCTTCTTCCTTTGGTTAGAAGAGAGCTCATACGGAACCACACCGGTAACAAGATAATTGGCAATGTCGGCAAACCATGTCATGTCTAGAATTGAAACCGAGAGGAGTTGTTCATCCGGAAAAGCATCATTTATCTCAAGGCCGTCCAAAGCCCTCCCTTCCTCCTCCAATTGAGACAAGTGGTCTGCCACTTGATTTTCACTACCCTTTCTATCAACAATCTCCAAATCAAATTCTTGAAGAAGAAGCACCCATCTCATTAACCTTGCTTTTGAATCTTTCTTCATCATCAAGTACCTAAGGGCGGCGTGATCGGTATGAATAATCACTTTGACCCCCATAAGGTATGGGCGAAACTTCTCCATGGCAAAAACAATGGCAAGCAATTCCTTCTCGGTGACCGTGTAGTTCCTTTGAGCTTCATTCATTGTCTTACTTGAGTAGTACACCGGATGGAACATTTTGTTGATTCTTTGGCCCAAGACCTCCCCCACCGCAACATCACTAGCATCGCACATGAGCTCAAAGGGCAAGTTCCAATTTGGTGCGGTAATGATGGGGGTAGTCGTCAACTTTTGCTTTAGAAGCTCGAAAGCCTCCATACATCTCTCATCGAACACATATTTGGCATCTTTCTCTAGCAATTTACACAACGGGTTAACTACCTTAGAAAAGTCTTTGATGAATCTTCGGTAAAAACCCGCGTGTCCAACAAAACTCCTTACCCCTTTGATAGAAGTAGGGGGAGGGAGCCTTGAGATAACCTCAATTTTCGCCTTATCAACCTCAATCCCTCTTTTTGAAATTTTGTGCCCCAACACAATTCCTTCTTCTACCATAAAATGGCATTTCTCCCAATTGAGAACCAAGTTTGTGTCTTCGCATCAGGCCAACACACGATCCAAGTTTTGCAAGCATTCACCAAATGAGTCCCCAACCACACTAAAATCATCCATGAAGACCTCCAATATGTCCTCCACCATGTCGGTGAAGATTGCCATCATACATCGTTGGAAGGTCGTCGGTGCATTACATAATCCAAATGGCATTCGAGAGAAGGCGAATGTGCCATAAGGACATGTGAAGGTTGTCTTTTCTTGGTCTTCCGGGGCAATGAGAATTTGGTTATAGCCTGAATACCCATCCAGAAAACAATAGAAAGCCCAGCCCGCCAGACGATCAAGCATTTGGTCCAAGAATGGCAATGGGAAATGTTCCTTTCTAGTCACCTTGTTCAACTTCCGGTAGTCCATGCATACCCTCCAACCCGTCACAGTACGAGTTGGAATAAGTTCATTGTTGTCATTGGTCACCACCGTCATTCCTCCCTTCTTTGGCACACATTGTACCAGAGAAGTCCACGAACTGTCAGAAATTGGATACACCACACCGGCATCAAGACACTTGATGACTTCCTTTTTGACCACCTCCTGCATAGCCTCATTGAGTCTCCTCTGATGTTCAAGAGACGGCCTAGCATCCTCCTCTAATATTATCTTGTGCATGCAAAACGCGGGGCTAATACCCTGAATATCCGCCAAGGTCCATCCAATCGCCCGCTTGCACTTTTGAAGAACCGCCAAAGTGGCGTCAACCTGCACGTTAGTCAAGCAAGAAGAAAGAATAACCGGTAAAGTGAAATTAGGACCAAGAAATTCATACCTGAGGTGAGGAGGAAGTGGTTTCAACTCCAACACCGGTGGCTCCTCAATAGATGGCTTGGTGGGTGGAGTTTTGCGATTTTCAAGATCAAGAGATAACTTCCTCGGTTCATAAGAATATGAGCCCATGCCATGTAATGCGTTCACACACTCCACCCTTCTAGCATCATCATCAACATCCATGTTCAATAGCACAGCCTCAAGTGGGTCCTCAACATTTGCCATTGCGCTTGTGTCATCCACTATCACCGTCGTGACAATGTCAAAAAACGAACATACCTCGGTGCTATCCGGTTGCCTCATTGATTTGCACACGTGGAACACCACCTTTTCATCTCCAACACGGAAGGTCAATTCTCCCGCTTCCACATCAACCAAGGCCTTCCCCGTAGCTAGGAAGGTCCTTCCAAGAATGATAGGCACCTCGAAATCCACTTCGCAATCCAAGATCACGAAATCGGCCGGCAATATGAACTTATCAACACGAACAAGGACATCATCAATAACCCCCAAAGGCCGCTTCATTGACTGGTCTGCCATTTGAAGCCTCATAGAAGTTGGACGAGGTTGTTCGATACCCAAGGTATTGAAGACCGAATATGGCATGAGATTGATACTTGCCCCCAAGTCGCAAAGGGCTTTTGCAAAGTCGGCACTTCCAATGGTACATGGGATAGTGAATGCGCCGGGATCCTCAAGTTTTGGAGCCATAGAATGCACAATTGCGCTCACTTGATGGGTCATCTTGATTGTCTCACACTCCATTGATCTCTTTTTTGTAACCAAATCTTTCATGAACTTTGCGTATCCCGGCATTTGCTCGAGTGCCTCCACCAAAGGCACGTTGATAGTCAAACTCTTCATCATTTCAATGAATTTCTTAAATTGGTTGTCACCCTTTTGCTTGGCCAACCGTTGAGGATAGGGCGGAGGAGGTCTAGGCAAGGGTGCCTTGGCTTTTGGCACCACCGGTTTGGGCATATCAATGACGTGTTCCCTAGACGGGTTCACGGCCTCTTGAGTCTCCCCCTCACCCTCATCAATTTCAATTCTCACATCATCACTTGCACTTTGTTCAACAACATCCTCAACTACCAACGGGATCTCATCATTTCGTAACTCATCTTCATCCACCGTAACTTGGTTTCCTCTTGAGGCATGCACATCACCGCCTCTTCCACTTCACGTTGTCACTGCCATCACATGATTATTGTGCCCACCCTTGGGGTTTACTACCATATCACTTGGTAGAGCACCCTTTGGGCGAGTATTTAAAGACTGAGAGATTTGGCCTAATTGCACTTCCAAGTTCCGGATAGATGTGTTATGCGAAGCTAATTGGGCCTCGGAATCTTGGTTCTTTTTCATCATTTGCTCGAACATGCTTTCAATTCTCCCCATCTAGCTTCCGGACGAACTTGGACCTTGAGAAGGAAAGGGGGGTGGATTGTTCGGTTGTTGGTACACGGGGGCCCTTTGAAAACCTTGCCCCCGGTTGCCTTGGTTCCCGCTATTGTTCCACCCTTCTTGATTGTTGTTGTTGCCCCAATTATTGTTATTACCATGCCAATTTCCTTGGTTGCCTTGATTACCCCAATTGTTGTTTTGGTTGTTGTTATTCCAATTACCTCCGCCTTGTTGTTGATTGCCCCAATTACCTTGAGGACGCCATTGTTGGTTTGAAGAGTTACCTCTATTCCCTTGATAGTTGTTGACATATTGGACCTCTTCGCTTTGATCCTCATAGCACTCATTTGAATAACCACCACCATCATTGTTGTTGTCATATTGTTCACAATTACCTTGAGGTTGTTGTCCTCTGTGCCTCCTTTTCAACATAGAAACACCTTCCATTGCGTTGACTTGGCGCGGGTTTTGGACTTGTTACAATTGCGCCTTTGCCAATTGATTCATAGTTGTTGTAAGCTCGGCTATAGCTTGGCCATGATTGTGCAATTACTTGTGCAAATGGATGACCGTGGGGTCACCTTGGGGCACGTTTGCTTGGCTTTGCCATGCCGAAGAGGTGTTGGCCATTTCATCAAGTACATCACATGCCTCTTGGTAAGAAAGTTTCATAAAGTTCCCTCCGGCCAATTGGTTCACAATGCATTGATTTGTGGTGTTGATGCCCCGATAAAAGGTTTGTTGAATCATAGCCTCGGTCATGTCATTATTAGGGCACTCTTTCACCATTGTTCTATATCTTTCCCATATCTCATGCAAAGGTTCCGTTGGCTCTTGCTTGAAAGCTAGAATTTCATCCCGAAGAGCTGCCATATGACTTGGAGAGAAGAACTTGGCAATAAATTTGTCCGCCAATTCATCCCATGTTGTAATAGAATGATTGGGGAGCCTTTCTAACCAATCCAATGCTTTACCCCGAAGAGAAAACGGGAAAAGCCTCAATCTCAACGCATCCTCGGACACGTTTGTCTGCTTGCTACCCCAACATGTATCCACGAACCCCTTCAAGTGCTTGTAGGCATTTTGATCAGAGGCACCCGTGAAATAACCTCTTTGCTCGAGCAAGGTCAGCATAACATTTGTGATTTGAAAGTTCCCCGCCCGGATTCGGGGAGGAACAATAGCACTTGCGTATCCTTGATTTGGTAGAACTCTGGGAGCCACTCTCGGCGGTACTGGAGGAGTGTCTGGAATGTTGTTGTTCTCATTTGCATTTATATTGACATGTCGGCCTCTCCGTGGAAGTTTAGGTAAGACCTCATCTTGTTCTAGATCCTCTACCTCCTCCCCCGCTATCATATTGTCGAGAGGGTCATTTGCATTAAGAGCCATTGTACCTGATTGATCGACACAAACAAAGTTAGTAAATAAGAAGGAAAGAGAAGCAAAACACAATACTAGCTACACAAATAGTCAACGCCGTAAAGCTCCCCGGCAACGGCGCCAAAAAGTGATCGCAGCGGACTCAACCTAAGGAAGAGTGGACGCTAATACTTTTACCCAATAGTGGTATCGGGATCAATTTTCCACAGAGAGCTTCAATTTGGAGTTGAGTGTTTGTATGGTCTAGGACTATGTTTTAGCTCCTAATTGATCTTCCAACATTTTCGGTTTTCTTTTGACTATCAACTACAATTTATCAACTACAAGTTTAAAGCTAAGTTAGGCTAAGATATTGATTCTAGGTTGTATGCAATATATAGAAAGGCACTAGGGTCGTGGTATGTACCTAGGTGGTCAACTAATGGGTAGAGATTCCTAATGCAAGAATGATGAATATGGGACTTATGCTATAACCGTTGCACTTTTATACCCACTCTCACACCTCTCGGTAGAGAGAGTGATTTTTCCCAATTGCCTCTCTCGAGACCAATTGGGTAGGCCAATTTTCCCAAGCAACTTATGGTTCAAGTTGGGTAATTACTCTCTCGAGGTTTAACCCGTTAATTGGGACTACCATTCTCATGGATCCATCCCAATTCCTTGTTGGAATTAATCTGGGGGTCATAGACTCTCTTTCTCAAGAAGAGTCAAAACTCACTAAGCTCGACTTAGTGTTTGCAACCACCAAATCTTAATGAAAACATAAGATTAATTCAAATAACAAATACCCAACATCATTCATGCACTAAACAATCACACCCATTAATTACCCACACTAGGGTTGAGCCACAACCCTAGCTAATGGGTTTAGCTAGCCATAATAGAAACAGAAATTGAAGAAATAGTAGATGAAATTGACATAATAATTAACTACAATGTTAATCTACTCAAATCCACGTTAATACTAGAAGAAATTGCCCAAAATAGGCTAAAACTATGAAATCTCGAGTTCAGCTGCTATCTGATAAAAACCAGAAACTCAAAACTGCACGTAAAAAGTAAAATGTTCTATTTATACTACACAGGAAAAACTGGACAAAAATACCCCAAAGGGTCTGGCGCGGACCGCGCACAAATGACGCGCGGCCGCGTAAGGGTTTGGGTCTTCATATCTTGCTTATGACACTTGGGGACGCGGACCGCACAAATGCGATGCGCGGCCGCGTAGGGCGTTTCCACGCGGACCGCACTGATTAGGTGTGCGGCCGCGTGGGCTTTTGCCTTGAATGACCGAGGTTTTGACACTCTTGGGCGCGGACTGCGCATCTTGACTTGAAAATTGCATGGTCTCTGAACTATCCTGCGCGGCCGCGTGGCAAAGCAGGGCGGACCGCGCAGGTTGACCTGGAAATTGCCCAGCCTCTAAACTCTCCTGTGCGGCCGCGTGACAAATCAGTGCGGACTGCACAGGTCATTTTGTTTGGCAGATTTCACTCCTTTTTGAGCCGATCTTTGGTACTTGTCATCTTGTCGCTCAAACCTGCAATTAAGCGCAACTTGTAAGCATTTTGGGACTAATTTATGGCAGTTAATGCACGAAGCTTAGGTAAGAATGGGTATAAAACATGTAGAAATCACAGTTATCAAGCTGGTTATGACTTCCTTGTCTCTTTTTGACCAAACACTGCAAACAAGCACAATAAGTTAGCTTTCGGAAATACTTGTACACACTTTTAATCCAAAACTTAAGCAAAAAGGAGCATAAAATACGTTAGAATCCCTAGTTATCGGTAGTTGGACTTGCAACAAAAATCTCACTTCTCACACGATTAGATTGTAAAAGAGGATAGAGTCGAGGGCCCACAACAACCATATTCAAGATTGAAAATCACTAATGGTTGAACTAAACCATTCGATGATTGCTCAAGTCAACACATAGAATCTAAAGGTTACTAATTAGAGTTATTTCTTACCAAGAACTTGTTTTTAACCGTAAGACCATAGTTAAATGTATTGGTACCAAGTGAAGCATGATTGACCCTTTTTATTCATTAATACTACTATTTTTACCTAAACATCAAAAACGGACTCAATCTCTTAAGAAGGTTGTCACGACATCCATCGTTGAGAAGAGCCACCCGGTTCATACAAAACTCACCTTTGGAAAGAACCGTGGCATTAAGAAAACCAAAGGCTTATTTCTCACTTAAACATAACAAGAAGCTACCAAATAAAAAAGAAGCTATTAAAGTAAATAAGAAGTTATACTACTAAGAAAAACAAGCTAAAGAAGCTATGAAATAAACTACTAAAAGTAAGACAAATGAATATACAAACCGAGGGGTATAGACTATATACATCAAAAAGAGGGAGGAATATATACATAATGAAATAGAGAAAAAAGATAAAAGAAAAAAGAGTATTAAAGTTATTACAGGCCAATGTCATATCAAACCAACCAAAATAGACCACCCCCCTGAATAAGAATAAGCATTGTACTCAATGCTTAACAAAAAAGTAGAATAAGGAAGGGTAGTGAGTGAAGAGAACTCCCTATGTGGTCTTAGTGTGCATGGCATCATCAGCACCCTCGGGCTCCTCCAAATGGATCTCATCATTCTCCGATCGGGGAATAACGGGTTTGGTGAACATCTGAAGCACCTCCTCAGCAGTGTGGGAAGCAAGGTTTGGCTTCTCAGACTAGCCAGCAGCTGCCTCTGATTCCTCAGGTACTGATGGTGCTGCTGGTGCTGACTCCATCAACATATCAAGTGGTATATCCCTAGTGGATGCTATCTTGGCCACTTCTTTTCTCAATCTATTCATTGATTTCTTCGAAGCCTGAGATTTACGCATCTTCTTCACCTGTTTGCCCAACTCCTCAATAGCTCCTCCATGTGCCACCAATGTTCCATGATGGTCTTCTGATTTTCCAGGATCTTCTTCAATGTTTCCTCCACTGACAGAGGTACATGTGGTGCTACTGGGGCAGAAGACCGTGCTGCTACAACACTAGATATGTCAGACAAATTTGAAGAAGCTATCTACATCCAGTTGTTGAGAATCGCCAATGTCTGATAGACTCGCAATGTAGTGAGCGGATATGTGGATAAGGCAGGCACTGGTACTGATGCAGATGGTCTAGGATGGAGGTGGGGTGGTATGTAAGTTGTCTCGATGGAAGGACTAGTGCAGTGGAAGGCAGCTGTAGAAGCCATAGGAGCTGTAGAAGGCTTAGCAACCGAATCTGTAACCATCATCGATGGCTCATCAGACTGGCCACCGGTTGCAGTTGCCTTACCCTTGAACTTAGGGTTTCCCGGACCTTGTAAAGAATACCATGAGAAGGGCTTTTTGACCCGCACCTTTGTATCAAAGTTCCTCGGCTCCACCTTTGCATCAGTAAGGTATTATGTAAGGGTGTTGGGATATGGATATGAGCTTTCACCTTTTCAGACAACTACTGACATGTTGGCCGACATGATGGTACCCACATTGATTGGGTACCCAAACATGATAGATGCCACCAAAACTACTCGAGGGAGTAGAAGATTGTTCGCATTCCGTCTCGGGTCTATCTAGCTGCACACAAATGTTTTCCACCCTTTTCCTTCAAAATTGAGGGTGTCCCATGCAATGGAAACCCCCGCTGTGATCCACGGTTGGGGTGGTCGTAGAGCTGCCAAGATCTCTGCTAGCCAAGGGTGAACTGCATCACCCATAGAAAGATTCTCCATGTACTGGACTGCCTCTACCTCCTCGAACCCCAAGTAAGTGTTCAGAGAGACTTGATAGAATCTCACCTTCAAATTCCTCACTTTGGTCACTTTGGAACCCTTCTTGATATGTGCCACATTGGCATAAAATTCTCATACCGAGTTCTCCTTGGCATCCATAACACTCTAGGTGAACCACATCCACCCCTTGTGCTTCCTAAACTGCTTAAGGACATTTGGATTCAATAAGAATTGTCGCTCAAGTGTGAGTGATCTTTGGGGCCACCATTCTCTGAACTTTGTGAAGGCTATCAAGCTCACAAATCTATCTTCCCATATCTCCTTCTTCTTACCTCTCTAGGCCGCCTACTCTAGTGTCACCTCCTCTACCATCATCAGGAACATCATCATCATCATCATCATCATCATCATCATCATCATTTACTACAACTGGTGCAGGAGGAGTGTATGTAGAGAAGGGCTCTGAACCCTGGCTGCTGGCATCTGAACCCTCAGATAAACTTGTTGTGGTGGAGGGTTCGTCACGGAGTTGGTATCTCCTAGGGAACTATGATGGTTGGGACTGGGCCTCAGGTTCTTCCTCCACTGGGTGACCCTCGAAGGTTTTCCTAGACGAGACATTCAAGCTTGATTCTGAAGGCTTTGTGTCCCTACCTCTCCCCGTGGTTTTCTTTTTGGTTGGTGCTTTCTTCTGCACTCCCAAAGGTTGAGTAACCTTACCTCGGCCTCGGGAGGGTTCACCCCTTCCCTTTAGATGCATCACATTTGCCTCGTGATCGAACCATTGTCTGCAATACAAAGCACATAAGTTAGTTAAAGTCCAGAAGCAGTCAACAGTTGCAGAAAAAATAGTTCACAGAAGTGAAACTACGGGCCGTACAATGTTGAGTGCAGCCACAGACTGCCTTGTGTGGACCGCACAATTTTGAGCGCAGCCACACAAAACCAAGTTCAGACTACTGGTTCTCCGAAGATTCAAAGTGCGGTCGCACATATTTTTATTGTGGACCACACAATTTTCTGTGGACATCATAATTTTGAGTGCGGTTCGCACATTGCAGCTCAGTATTGTGCCCTAACTCAGAATCTGCGGACCGCACAATACAAAATCATATGGCATTGACTTAAGTTTTTCAAATTTTTGCACAATGTAGACATGGTATTGGAAAATTAAACATGATATATGATTTACCCAGCCCCCAATGAGTGAATATGATATTACCCACATAATTTTAAGCACACATGAAGAACATTTGACATATTAGGCCTAAAAATAACGATGCTACTGAATAACAAAAACTAAGAAAAATCGAAAAATCTAAACATGAATTGAACATACCAATGATGAAGGATGCAAGGAAGAATCTAAACAGATGAAATGAGTGTGGAGTGTGAAACAATTTGTGTGCAATGTGCTTGCGTAGGTCTCAAGAGCTCAGAGTGTGTAAAGTTGTGAATAGTGATATGAGGACCTATTTATAGGTTGACCACATTAGGTCAAAAATGCAGCTGAGTGCGGCCGCAAAATTTTGAGTGTGGCCCGCACTCTCTACCTGAACGTAGCTGAAACTCTACTGTCCGCAAAAAAGTGAGTGTGGCCACAAATATTTGTGCGGACCGCACAATTTCAAGTGTGGCCATAGAATGGCCATTTCTTTGCTATTCCAAACTTCAGAGAGCTGCATTTTTGGGCCTCCAGTTGTGCAACCGCATAATGAATTGTGCGACCATAGATTCTTCTTTGTTGTGGCATACAAGAGTGTGCGGTCCGCACAGTTAATGTGTGGTTCGCACCTTTTTTCAACAGTTAGCTATTTTTCTGAGCACAGTCCCTACAAAGCACACTCATTCATGCATACACTTCAAAACTAGTTAGCACAAAACAAAACCTATCTAAGGAAGAATAAAAAGATAAAGAAAAAGACACATGGGTTGCCTCCCAAGAAGCGCCTGATTTAACATTGCGGCACGATGCAGATTACCGATCACTTGAAATGGAGAACCGCCACGACGTGGCCATCATCAACTTTTCCAATAAGTGTTTCACCCAGTGCCCATTGACTCTAAACACTTCATCAATCTTATTTTTCAAGTCCAATGCACCGAATGGTGTCACACCAACAACTTCAAATGGGTCACTTCATTTTGACTTCAACTTTTCCGAAAACATCCGTAACCGAGAATTGAACAATAACACAAGATAACCTTCTTTAAACTTCCTATTTCAGATGTACTTGTCATGGAGGTACTTCATCTTCTCCTTGTATAAGGAAGAACTTGTATATACATGGTACCGGAATTCATCTAGCTCGTTCAATTGTAGCACCCTTAAGTTGGCGGCGACATCCCATTCAAGGTTCAACTTCTTCAAATCCCACATGGCCTTATGCTCAAGTTCCACCGGGATATGAAAAGCTTTCCCTAACACCAAGCGGTATGGAGACATCCCAATCAGTGTTTTGTAAGCCATCCTATAAACCCATAAAGCATCATCAAGTTTTCTTGACCAATCCATCAGATTGGCATTCACTGCTTTTGACTAAATACTATTTATCTCCCGGTTGGAGACTTCCACTTGACCACTTGCTTGAGGGTGATAGGGGGTCGAGACTTTGTGAGTGACACCATACTTGGTGAGTAAGGTATCAAAAGTCTTGTTGCAAAAATACGAACCCCCATCACTTATGATATCCCTTGGAGTACCAAATCTTGTAAAGATGTTCTTCTTCAAAAATGCCCCCTTAAGTTGGCGGCGAAATTCCATTCAAGGTTCAACTTCTTCAAAGCCCACATGGCCTTATGCTCAAGTTCCACTGGAATATGACAAGCTTTCCCTAACACCGACCGGTATGGATACATCCCAATCAGTGTTTTGTAAGCCTTCCTATAAGCCCATAAAGCATCATCAAGTTTTCTTGACCAATCCATCTGATTGGCTTTCACTACTTTTGACTAAATACTCTTTATCTCCCGGTTGGAGACTTCCACTTGACCATTTGCTTGAGGGTGATAGGGGGTTGAGACTTTGTGAGTGACACCATACTTGGTGAATAAGGTATCAAAAGTTTTGTTGCAAAAATACGAACCCCCATCACTTATGATATCCCTTGGAGTACCAAATCTTGTAAAGATGTTCTTCTTCAAAAATGCCACCACACTCCTCGCTTCATTGTTGGGCAAAGCATCAGCCTCAATCCATTTTGACACATAATCAACCGTAACTAGAATGTAGGTGTTTCCACAAGAGCTCACAAACGGACCCATGAAATCAATACCCCACATATCGAAAATATCTATCTCCAAAGTGGTGGTGAGAGGCATTTTGTTTTTCTTTAAGATTCCACCGGCCCTTTGGCATTCATCGCAACGCTTGACAAGCTCACTAGCATCCTTGTAGGGAGTAGGCCAATAGAATCCACAACTCAACACTTTTGCCACCGTTTTAGCTCCACCATGGTGACCACAATATGGTAAAAAGTGGAAAGCCTCAAGAATTCCCACTTGTTCCTCCTCCGGCACACTTCAAGTTAGAACTCTCTGATCTTCCTCTTCTGCGGCCGCACAATTATTGTGCGTACCGCACATTGCAAAGTAGCACTGTCAAAATTCCTTCACATTCTGCGGTCTGCATTTTGCCACTTTTTGCTTGGTTTAAGTCCTTATTCAAAAATACTCCTTCTTGAGTTGAAATTCATCACATTGGCTCATTTTCCCATAGTCCTGCAAAAAAGCACATATTATCAGTTTTGGGAATACCTTTAAGCATTTTTTAGCTAAAACGAAAGTAAAAGGGTACAAATAAGTAGTCAAAATCCCTACTTATCAAAAATCCCATACATTTGGTCAGTTCCAGACCTGCAACCAAAGCCTCATACTCGGCTTCATTGTTAGTTAATGCAACATTTTTAATAGCCTGCCTCAAGGTTTTCCCCGAGGGCGTGATTAGAACCATCCTGAGATCGAACCCTTTTACATTTGATACTCTATGCATAAGCAAAGTCCAAACCCTCGATCTCAATTATGACACCAACACTGCTTCCTTAGCAGCCAATGGCATTAAAATCGGCCATGAATTCAGACTAAACTTGAGACTTGATCGTAGTCCTGAGTTTGTACTCAATGTCGAATTCATTAATTTTTACTACCCATTTAGCCAAACAACCTAACAATTCAGGATTGTGAAGGACATTCCTTAAGGGAAAGGTTGTCACAACAGCTACCGTGTGGCACTGAAAATAAGGCCTAAGCTTTAGAAACTGCTCGACTTCCTCCTCTCGAACTAAAACGACACTTACCGCAACTTTCGAGACCGTTAAGTATATTAGCAACTGCTCGCCTTCCCCCGGTTTTGACAGTAACAGGGGGCTAGAAAGTTATCCTTCTAGATATTTTAGTGAATGTTGGCACTCCGTAGTCCAATCGAAATTCTTCTTCTTTTTTAAAAGTGAGGAGAAGTGATGGAACTTTTCTAAGGATCTTGAGATGAACCTGCTTAAAGCTGCCAACCTTCCAGTTAATCTCTGCACTCTTCATGCTCATTAGCTAGTCCAGGATGTCTTCGATGACTTTGATTTTGTAGGGGTTAACTTCGATCCCCCTTTGTAAGATGAGGAACTCCAAGAATTTTCTGGAGCTGGCACCGAAGGCACACTTTTCAGGTTTGAGTTTCATATTGTACTTTCTTAGAATGTCGAAAGTTTCTTGAAGATGCACTCAAAGACTTAACTAACATGTCATCAATGTATACCTCCATTGTTTGCCTATATGATTCTCAAATATTTTATGAATGAGCCTTTGATAAGTGGCTCCGGCGTTCTTAAGCCTGAAAGGCATCGCATTATAGAAATATGTTCCAAAGTTCGTTATGAAGGAAGTTTTTTTCCTGATCCTACAGGTTCATTATGATCTGATTGTACCCGGAGTAAGCATCGAGGAAACTCATTAGCTCGTGTACGGCCATAGCATCGATCATTTGATTAATGTTTGGCACTAGGAACGAGTCATTAGGACACGCCTTATTTAAATCCTTATAGTCTATGCACATCCTAAATTTATTATTCTTTTTGGGTACCACGACTACGTTTGCTAACCATTTCGAATATTTTACCTCTCGGATCGAACCAATATAAAGTAGTCTGGTTACCTCCTCTTTAACAAACATGTTTCTGACCACAGCTACCATGCGTTTCTTTTGCCTTATAGATGGGAAGTTTGGATCCAGATTCAACTTGTGGACCGCCATCTCCAATAGGATACCTGTCATATATGAATACAACCAAGCAAAGTAGTCTATGTTAGCTTTAAGAAAATTAATAAACCCTAACCTGAGCTCGAGATTTAAACTCATTCCCAAATGGAACTTCCTTTCCAGAAACTCCTCGAACAAAGCCACTTGTTGAGTTCCTCCGCGATTGACTTAGTTGCATCCGTCTCCTCTAGTACCTAAAAATATCTTCTGATGACTATTCGCCCTTACCCTCTTCATTCGTAGAGGGAGAAGGCATCAGTTCCTATAATTACTATTTATTGGACTCTTTCCCTTTGCTGCTGGAAACAGTTACTGCATTTATCTCCCTTGCTGCTGGTTGATTTCCTCTTATCTGCTTGATTCCTTTAGGGGTTGAGAATTTAATTATTTGATGATATGTGGAGGGTACTGCCTTTATCTCATGTATCCACGACTTTTTGAGGATTCCATTATAGCCCATATCATTATCTACCACTTCAAATAGAGTGGTATTTGTTACTCCTTCGGCATGTCTGGGCAGCAAAATCTCTTATCAGGTTGTCACGCTTGTCAAGTTGAACCCAACAAAGAGTTTTGTCACCAGAACAATGTTCCCGATTAATTTTGCTTGCTCCAAAACTCTCCATTATATTATGTTGGCTGAGTTTCCTGGGTCAACCAAAACAGGCTTAATTATGAAATCTAAAACATTAAGAGAGATTACCAAGGCATCAATGTCTGGCAGTAGAAGTCCGTCGGTGTCCTCCTCTGTAAAGGTGATATAATCTTCTGTGACTTCCCAAAGTCTCTTGTTGCGAGTCACTGATATCTTTGTTTTCTTAGCTACTAAAAAGGTTACACCGTTGACTTTATTTCCTCTTAAATTCATGTTGATAGTCAGAGGGGAGCCTTCTGCTAACTTCGAAGGCTCGGTCACTAAAAAACTCCCTGAGATGTCCAATCTTCAAAAATGTCTCCACCTCCTCATGAAGATCTCAGCAGTCCTCATTTCTATAGTCGTAAGTCCCATGGTATTCATACAATAAACTGGGGTCCCTCTAGCTAGGATCTGATCAGATTGGATTCGGCAACCATGCTTCTTTGATATTCCTCATTGTTGATACCAGCTCTACCAAGTTGATTTTAAAGTTGTAATTTGATAACTTGGGATATGTAGAGTCTTGGGCCTCTGGAACCTCCTCCTCCTGTAATGACCTGTTGTTCCGGCCATGATCGGTTCTTCTACAGGGAGAAAACTTATCTGATGACCAAAACCCTTTGCTTCTATGACTTTCGGTTCTTTTATATGGCAGAAAACGACCTCTGGAGACCGTCGATCCGCATCAGTCACTTTTAAACTTGTCCTGATTTCTGTCTCCTTCTCGTCCCTTGGTCGATACCGAGGACCCAAGATGATCATCTTATTATTATTATTTTTGACTCATAGTGGTTATGGATATCCGCCCATGTGGTTGCATGAAACCCAAGCAAGCTTTCCTTCAGCTTTCAGGAGGCGTCGGAGCTCCGTAGATTTAGACCCTTTGTCAATGCATCCGCTTCCTATTATCGCGCACCGTTTTCTCACGAAAGCGGGTTTCGACGTGTGAAAACTCTTTTAAATGGGTATTAAATAGAAGAGTCGCCACCTAATGATTATAAGGTTCATTAGGGAACCTAATTGCAAATAAATTTGTTTTAACTAGTCTGTGTCACCAAAGATCGGGTAAGAACCCAAATTACCTCGAAGAGAAAGTGTTAGGTACTCTTCGAGGTCCACAACTGTGGGTCCCGGCCGAAATTTATGCTATGTGGGATTATTGTATTATAATTACTTTATGTGATCACATAAGTTAAAGGAAGATAGAGAATCTAAATATCCAACTATGATGTAAAATAAGTATAAAGAAGATTGCACATATGAAAGTAGTAGACTACTCATTAATAGATGATTGGTACAACCCCTTGGAGATTACAAGATACAACCCAATTATTGAGTCCGAATAAACAAAGGTGCAAGTAGTAAACGTATGGGGGTCTTAAGGTTTTTAGCCTAAAGGATCACCCCGTACAACATACATAATACTTCTCAACTCCCTTAAGGTAGGGGTTTCTCATATTATTCAGTGGGCACAGACTATCATCTCCTGCTACCCAATTACTATGTTAAAGTTTTTTTTACCTAAACCGCTCTAGTTCAATTCTAAAACGCGTCCTATACGTGCATTACCCGTCCCATGCCTATGGTCCAGGAGGCTTTGGACCTACTATTTGGATGGTTCTAGACTTTACTTAGGATGCTCAAAATGATAAAACTAGGCAAACATTCAAAACATGTAGGACCGCACATAATAGAAATTAAAGGCTCAAGTTAGCCTCCACACATAAGCACAAAAGCACGCAAAACAGTCACAGAGTTTATACTAACAAGGTTTCAGATTATGAAGTAAAGGGTCATAGGCAGTTTTGGGATTGAGATGCATTAAAGTCGTTCAAAACCTATAAGCATGGCTTCTACGTGACTGCATGGATTAATAAAATCTTATAGACAGTACTGCTAGTCAGATTATCAAAGTTGTAGATTATAATCGTTATTAAAAGCCTATAAGCGTGATCTCTAGTTGATTCCCGCTTGGGTAGTGAAACCATTGAAAACTCACAATTATTCATATTTGATCCTATTAGCATGCTTTTTAAGCGAGCAGCAATATCCTATAGGCATGTTTTCTAAACAGTTGAACACGAATTCGTTTTGCTTATTCCTATAGGCATGTCTCATGGAAAGGAATGCAGCGTTTAGCCTTATACAATAATGGAGGTAGTGCTTAACCTCATGCAATATAATGGAGACAGTACTTAGTCTCATGCAAAAAAAGGCCATGTTTAGCCTTATGCAATAATGGAGGCAATGCTTAGCCTCATGCAATGTAATAGAGACAATGCTTAGTCTCATGCAAAGGAAGGCGGCGTTTAGACTTATGCAATAATGGAGGCAGTGTTTAGCCCTATGCAGTGATGAGGGCAGTACTTATCCCTATGCAATGTAATGAGGGCAGTTCTTAGCCCTATGTAGGAAAAGCAAAGATTAAATGTGAGAGAGAAAAGTGGCCCTTAGCTTGACGCGTTTGTGCTTGGCGACTTCTGTCGGTGTGAAGATAGTGATCTTATTGTATATATATATTTCTAGGTGTGCTTGTTATATCCATTGTGCCTGCATCCAAAGAAAAATCGTGATTTGTGGGGTAAAGGTGGGTTCGTGCTCTCGATTCTCGGCTTTGCCTTTGCTCCTGTCTTGACACCTTGTTCGAGTCACCCTGGGTAACATTTGGCTACTACAGAAAATGCGGTTTTTGAAAATATGCATTTATGGAAAATCATTTGTAAGTAATGAAATTTCTTCAAAAATAATGAACAAAAGTAAATAGTGTGGTCGAATCATAAACCGTGACATCCTTTGAGACATTGCAACCTTCTTAACTCGGAATTTTAAGGACCCCATCAAAATGCCCCAGTTTAATGTATACTTCAAGCAATATACTTCTTGGCGATTCTTGACGTAATGATATTGACAAAAATTCAAATTCTTGCCCCGGCTCTTGACCGTAGAGGGGAATGAAGATTTTATTATGATGTGACCAAACCCACAGGGCTGCCTATATGTTGATACCCAATTTTTCCCTCATATATTTTAAAATGTGCATGCATACTTTCAAAATATTGTGCATACAATTACAAACATGCACAAAGGTTTTTTTCTATAATTTTTAAAGGCCTTAAACCCATTTATTTTTGCATTTTAATTACAAAAATGTTCAAAATTATCCCTCATACTACTTTATGATGATTTAATCATCTAAATTCATCATTTAGGGTCATATAAGTGTTCAAATATTTTAATTGCATTTTAAAACTATAATTGCATATTTTGCAATAATGGCCCACATATATGCATAACTACATTATCAATACAAAAAAATGACTTTTTATATTTTTATAATATTAAGTAATTATTTTAAATCACCTTCATGCATAAAAATTATTTTTTATTATTTAATTAGCTATTTGAACATTATTTTATTTAACAAATTGGGTATTGAACAAATAGCCCCTTAATTATATTCAAATTCGGACCCCCCCCCCCAGCTCAACTTAAATTAACCTAAGCCCAAATCACCCCAGCCCAAAACCTAAAGACCTCTACCGACCCAAACCTCTTCTAATCTTGGCCGTTGATCTCTGAGATCAACGGGCCCCTTTCCTTTTTTAACCTAAATGACCCCCTAACCCTAGCTATTATCCAAAGATAGCCACCCTTGAATCCCCCTTCTTCTCCGGTTCTCTCTGAAACTAACCCTAACCCAAGCGACGTCACCTAAATCTACCTCAAACCTTTCGATTATTACCAGTTCCATGGGGTTACCTGGTGATTTGAGGCCCCTACCGGCCTCTTACCTCTTCTAGTTGTTCGATTTTGTGGTTTCATGAAGGGATCTCGACGAGATCTAACCCAAATTTTGTTTGAAACCATTTAAGAATCCACCTATGGCCATCTCCGTTTGTGAGTACTATTATCTTGTGTTTATGGCTCGAATCTCTGGTTCCAAACTAGATTTTCTTTTATCTCTATCACTTTCTCAAAACCCTCATCTCTTACACTTTGAATCTATTCAGATCCGTGTAGATCTGAAATGGTTTCAAGTTTATACGGTAGTTTTCTTTAAAAAATTTATGTTCTCTTTATGATCGACTGATTTTAATGTTCCTCCAAATTAGGGTTTTGATTCTTTATTATCTGTTGTAGGTCTGAAGTGGTTTCGAGTTCCTATAGCATTTTTCTTTAAAGATTTTCTGTTTTCCTTACTGTTAATCGATCCTTATGTTCCTAATAACTAGGGTTTTCACCTCGTCTATTTCTGCGAAATTTTTTCTAAAACTCCTATGTGTTTGATCAACCTTTTTTCCAATTATTTCTTTCATAACTGTGTTCCAGCCTTAGTTTGTCTGATTGCTTCATTACTCGCTTCAATATTTGCCCATTATTTTTGAATAGTTGAATGATTAACCAAACTGTCTAGGGTTTGAAAGGGTTTCGTTTTACTAAGATGATTATTTACTATAATTTTGTTTGTTTTCCTTATTTTGGGACTCCTAATTGACGCTACTTGCCTTAATTGTTCCTATTAAGCTTAATTTCTGGGGTGACCACCTTACCAACCTTAAATTAGTCTCTATTTACTTTTGTTACCTTATTTATGTGATTAATTACCCTGTTGCTTGCCAGATTTTCAGTATTCTAACTCTGATTGGCTATCAGCTTACCATTTGCCTTATTTAGACCTCAATTCCGAGTTTTTTTATACAATTCCATGATTGTTTTTGCTTATTGATTGGCCCTGTCATGCCTAATTGATTGACTGATTATTTTCTTACCTTATTTGCAAGCCTTTGAACTGCTTTACCTTATTGACTATACTCTACTGAATGTTATATAAGCTTCACCCCTTTTTCTTTAACACACACACACACGCAGACATAGGAAAAACACACCTAAAAGTCCTGCTCTCCATTACAATCATCTACTATTTGTTTCTTGCACTATCTAGCCGACTAAAAGCCAAGGCTAGATCCTGGAATCCTATTTGCTTCGCTCTTCTATTACCAAATTCTTAACTGGTATGCCTCCACTTTACTATCATTCAAACCTCTATATGATTTAACTTGTGTACTTCCTGTTCTCAGCATGTCTATTTTCATGTTATTAAATCAGTATGTTCTTTGTTATCAGCCTGCCTATTTTTAACTAGACCTATGTGCTTCATGCTAATACTCTTAATCAGTATGCCTACTTATATATGATTAGACCAAGAGGGTTTCTATTTCTAGCATGTCAGCATGCCTGCTTCTATTAACTAGACATATGTGTTTTCCTGCTTTCAACATGTCTACATGTTTGCCTCTATGCCATTAGACCTATGTCTACTTGCCCTGTTCTAAGTGCTCATCCTTAACAAACTTCTGATTAAGTCATGGTCTCTATGCCCTCAACTCTGCTTGCTTTTCTATATGATTGTCTGATCCTAGCATGTCGTCCTATGATTAATACATGCCTGTATGATAACCTAGTAATAGCTAAGGGATCAAGACCATGAGAAACCTTATTAAACTAATTGATCCTATCTGTTGTTGATTGATGGAGTTTAGGTCTAAGCTCCTTCTGTTAAATCTGAGCAATATGGGCCTTTGCTTTGTGACTATGTTTCTGCTGAGACCCTTTGTTTCAGACTGCTTCTAACTGTTTTTTTTTACTCCTGAACTGTTTTCACTCCTGAACTGGTTTACTTTTGGACTGTTTTACTTCTATTTTACTTCTGGAAAACTATCTCTAAACTTTCAAGCACTACCTTCCACTCCTACTCTTAGAATATCTAGGATCTTGCCCCTCCAGTGTGAGCACTGCTTAGGAGTCCATGAGACTCCTCTGAACTCTGACACACTGGGGTTGGCCCTTCCACACTGCACAAAGATTGTTTCTCTTTAAAAAAAGTCTGGGTGGGAGCATTGCACGGGGTCCCTGAGGCCCTTGGGAACTTTGACACACCAGAACACTCTCTTGGATACTATGAGTTATTGGGGTACTGCATATTTGGTTAAGGGACTGGTTTTCCATGTTTACTGTTTGGTCCTGTTCAGGCTCCCTATAATTTTAGCAGTTTCACTTCTGTAATTCATTATTTATGTTTGGTTTGTAATAATAATTTCTTTGTAAACAGATATTGGGGATATTAGTAAAACTGGGAGGGATTCTTATATGTATTTTGTTGGGAACGGGTAGATACCATGTCTATAGAGCTTAAATCAGCTCCTGCATTTAGAAACCATGCCTATAGGTTGTTTTGATTTTTGTTTAGTTATGTGCATTTAGACCATGCCTATAGAGTTTAAATCAGTTCCTGCAATTAGAAACTATGCCTATAGGTTGCTGCGATGTTTGTTTGCTTATATGCATTTAGATACCATTGCCTATAGAGTTTAAATCAGTTTTTGCATGCAAATAAGGTTTGAATCAACTTCTTCGTTTAGATACCATGTCTATAAGGTTTTTTAAAACAAATTTCTACATTTAGATACCATGTCCATAAGGTTTTAAAACCAATTTTTTCATTTAGATACCATGTCTATAAGTTTTAAAACAGTTTCTATACCTAGACAGCATGTCTATAAGGTTTAAATCAGTTCTCGCATCTAGATACCATGTCTATAAGTTTAAAATCAGTTTCTACACCTAGGCAGCATGCCTATAGGACTTAATGAACCAAACTGTCTGCTTAAAATTGTTTATTGGTTTATCGTGGTTCTGATTAAAGATTAGATATCATGTTCATAGGACATCTCTGATTCAAGCCTAGGAAAGTGTAGGGCGATTAAAATCTGGAAATTATAAAACTGTGCTTTGTTTGTGAACTGCCCAGATTCAGCTAATCCTAAAATCAGTAGGCAACTGATTATGTACCTTCTGCCTCGCTTTAATAAAACACTGCATATCTTCTACTTTGTGCTCACCTAGATATCCTACTATAGGACTCCTAAAGTGTCTGAAATACTGTTGTTGAGACGTGCAATTGCCTGCTTATTTGTGGAGGTAGTGAGCCTTTAATTATTCCTTTATCTGACAGTCCTATTTGTTTTGCTTTTCGCTTAGATTTTCTCCTTTTAAAACACCATAGGAGAGTCTAGATCCACCTTAATTAGAAGTCCTAAACACCTCTAGGACTATAAGTAAAGGGACGGGTAGTGCACACATAGGATACGTACTTGATGTTGCTAGAACGCTTTAGGTAATAACTAAGGGGAGGGTAATTGGGTAGTAAAGGATATGATGGCATGTGCGCTAATGCTATGTGTAGCACCCCAACTTGGGGACGATTACCAAGCATTGCACAGAAGTGATCCTATAGGCTAAAAAACCTAGGACCTCCTTTACCCCTTGTTTTTAAACAAAATGTCTGTGTGTCAAAATTACTTTATTTGCTTAAGACTAATTCACCTAATTCGAGTTCGGTCGGGACCCACCGTTGTGGACCTCGAGGGGTGCCTAACACCTTCCTCTCAAAGTTAATTTGAGCCCTTACCCAATCTCTGGTAATGCAAACAGGTTTATAAGTTATTTGCTTTAGGTGCCCTAACGCACCTTAAATCCGTTAGGTGGAGACTCTTCAAAATTTAAATGCCCAATTCCCAAAAGGAAATGAGTTAAAGAGATGTCAAAACCCGGACTCCACAAGGAAAAAGGGGGCGCGACACTATGTATCCCTTCTTAAACGGGAATCGGGTCAAGTGTAGTTTATGTTACATCAAATGAAAGTGTAAATACAATTTCAAATGTAATATATCTTGACGGCTTCCGAATTGATAGGTTTTGGCCATATTTCTTCATCCATCTCTACAAGTATGAGTGCTTCTCCTATTAGTACTCGGTGAACCATGTAAGGCCTTGCCAGTTAGGTGAGAATTTTCCTTTTGCTTCATCCTGGTGCGGGAAGATCCGATTCAACACCAATTGCCCCGGTGTGAATTGCCTCGGTCTAACCTTCTTGTTGAACGCCCTTGCCATTCAATTCTGGTAGAGTTGACCGTGACACATCGTATTCATCCTTTTACCATCAATAAGACTCAATTTCTCATATCGGCTTTGTATCCATTCTGCATCGCTAAGCTCGGCCTCCTATAGGATTCTTAGGGAAAGAATCTTCATTTCGGCAGGTATGACAACTTCAGTACCATAGATCATTAAATAAGGGGTTTCCCTAGTTGACGTGTGGACTGTGGTGCGGTACCCGAGCAGGGAAAATGGTAGTTTCTTGTGTCATTGCTTATAGTTATCCACCATCTTCCTTAATATCTTCTTGATATTCTTGTTGGCAGCCTCCACGGCTTCGTTCATTTGTGGGCTATATGTTGTAGAGTTGCGGTGCTTGATTTTTAATGTTTCACACATAGCTTTCATTAGATCACTATTGAGATTGGAAGAATTGTTGGTAATGATTGATTCAAGCACTCCGAATTGACAAACAATCCGATCTCGGATGAAGTCTTTAACGACCTTCTTAGTCACAGCTTTATAGGAAGTGGCTTTGACCCATTTTGTGAAAGTAATCTACGGCTACCAAGATGAATCTGTGTTCATTGGAAGCATCAAGTTCAATTGGTCTGATGACATCCATGCCCCAGGCAGAAAGGCCAGGGTGAACTCGTTGCATTGAGTTCGTTGGGTGGCACCCGTATCATATCAGCATGTACCTGGCATTGGTGAAACTTTTGTACATATTTGATGTAATATGTATCCATAGTCATCCAGAAATATCCTGTCCTTAATATCTTCTTGGATAGAACGAACCCGTTCAAGTGAGGTCCGCAAGTTCTGGCGTGTATCTCTTCGAGAAACCTAGATGCCTCCTTGGCATCGGCACATCACAGAAATCCCAAGTCAGGAGTCCTTCTATACAAAATTCCTCCACTCTAAAAGAAATGGTTGGCCAATCTTTGAAGCACATGCTTCTGAGTGTGTGTAGCATTTCCTGGGTATTCTCCTTTCTCCAAATACTCCTTGATGTCGTGAAATCATGGATTTCCATCGAGCTCTTCTTTAGCATGAGCATAATAAGCTGGCTACTTACGAATATTTATCGGGATAGGATCAATAAAATTCTTATTTGGATGTTGTATCATGGAAAACAAGGTAGCCAACACATTGGCGAACTCGTTCTGAACTCTTGGAACATGTTTGAATCATATATTTGTGAATCTTTTGATCAAATCTTGCACACAGTGCATGTATGGCAATATCTTAGTGTTCTTGGTGGACCATTCTTCGAGTACTTAATGTACCAATAGATCTGAATCTCCAATTATCAGCAATTCCTAATATTTATGTTGATGGCCAACCTGAGTCCCAAGATGCAAGCCTCATATTCTGCCATATGTTTGGTGCACGGGAATCTGAGCTTGGCAAATATTGGGTAATGTTGACCGATTCCTAATACCAGGATAGCTTCGATGCCTACTCCTTTGAAGTTTGTGGTTCCGTCAAAAAACATCCTTCAACCATCATATGCTTCGGCAATATCTTCCCCTATAAATGACACTTCCTCGTCGGGAAAATACAT
Source organism: Nicotiana tabacum (assembly GCF_000715075.1). Classification (NCBI taxonomy): domain Eukaryota; kingdom Viridiplantae; phylum Streptophyta; class Magnoliopsida; order Solanales; family Solanaceae; genus Nicotiana; species Nicotiana tabacum. Next base: position 127,013,680 of record NC_134101.1, on the reverse strand, counting down.
CTTCAATGGTTCGTGTTCTCCGTCTATGGGGTTCTCTGCCAGGTGATCGTCCAATGCTTGCCCCTTGACCGCCTTTTGAGTCACATAGATGATGTCGAACTCACTTAGTAATATCTATCACTTTGATAGCTTACCCGTAGGCATGGGTTTCTGAAAGATGTATTTCAACATATCCATCCTCAATAGGAGATATGTGGTGTATGCGCAGAAGTAGTGCCTCAATTTCTGGGCTATCCATGTCAAGGCACAATAGGTATGTTCTAACAAAGAGTATCGGGCTTCGTAAGGTGTGAACTTCTTACTCAGATAGTATATTGCTTTCTCCTTCCTTCCGATTTTGTCATATTGCCCCAAAACGCAACCAAAGGCTCCATCAAATAGATATAGTAGTAGAGGTCTCCTAGGCTCTAGTGGGACCAACATGGGTGGCTTGGACAGGTACTCCTTGATTTTAACGAAAGCCTTTTGATACTCTTCATTCCAACTCATCGCAGAGAAGATCGGTTCACATATTACCATTAACTGTGCTATAAAACGGTTGATATAATTGTGGCACCCTAGAAAACTTGTCACATGCTTCTTGCGCTTTGGTGATGGCAGGTCCTGAATAGCTTTGATCTTTGACGGGTCTAACTCAATGCTGTAGCGACTGACGAGGAAGCCCGGCAACTTTTCGGAAGGGACTCCAAAATCACATTTTTCAGGATTCAACTTCAGATTGTACTTTCGAAGTCGATCGAAAAACTTCCTCAAGTCTGTTATGTAATCCGAACTCCTCTTAAACTTGATGATGATGTCATCCACGTATACCTCTATTTCTTTGTGTATCATATCGTAGAAAAGAGTAGTCATGGCCCTCATTTAGGTTGCCCCAGCATTCTTTAAACCAAACGGCATCATTTTGTAGCAGTATATTCCTCATGGTGTGATGAAGGCTGTCTTTTCGGCATCTTCTTCATCCATCCAAATCCGGTGATATCCTGCGAAGCAATCCATAAAGGATTGGAGTTCATTCTTAGCATAGTTGTCGATCAGTATATGTATGTTGGGTAACAAGAAATCATCCTCAGGACTTGCTCTATTTAGATCTTGATCGTCAATGCACACCCTAACTTGCCCATCCTTCTTTGGAACCGGTAATATGTTGGCTAGCCAAGTTGGGTACACGACCACCCGAAAGACCTTGGCTTTGATTTGCTTAGTAACCTCTTCTTTTATTTTTAAACTCATATTTGGCTTGAACGTTCTAAGTTTCTGCTTTACCCGCAGACACATAGGGTTGGTAGGTAGCTTGTGAGCCACTATGGATGTGCTTAACCCGATCATATTGTCGTATGACCATGCAAAAATATCCTAATATTCCTTTAGAAACCTGATGTACTCTTCCTTCTCTGATAGTGATAGATGAATCTAATCCGAGTTTCCTTGCATGTTTCATAATCCCCTAAGTTAACCGCCTCAGCTTCTTTCAAATTGGACTTTGGTTTGTTTTCAAAATTCTCCACTTCTTTGACATTTTCCTCAGGTATTATATCATCTTCCAAATCTTCCGAATCACTTTCCTCATATTGCGTTGTCTTATTACATGTGTCACGACCCGGATTTCCCACCCTCGAAAGTCGTGATAGCGCATACTAGTGAAAGCTAGGCAAGCCAATTATTCCAATTATTTAACCCTTTTTCATTTTTAATCCCATAACAATTGTGAGTTAACATTTTATAAACAGCGGAAATAATAAAGCAGAAGAATGAAATGTAACAATTTAAAATAATATTGATACAAATCCATAAACATAAGCAACCCAGAACTGGTGTCACAATCTCACAGACTATCTAAGAATACTACAAATAGGGTCCAAACAAAATAAATACATGTCTTCTCTGAAATAATAAAGAACAGAAGAAAAACTAGATAGGAAGGGGACGCCAAGGCCTGCGGACGCCTGTAGGACTACCTCGGGTCGCCTGATGGACTGAAGGCAGCAACCTCACTATGGTCCAAAGGCTGCAGCACTGGGATCTGCACACAGTGCAGAGTGTAGTATCAGCACAACCGACCCCATGTGCTGGTAAGTGCCTAGCCTAACCTCGGCGAAGTAGTGACGAGGTTAGGACAAGACTACTAAATAAACTTGTGCAGTTAAATCATATACATCGTAATAATGACAGAAACTAGTAGTTAAAGATGGGAAGGGGAAACATGTTGCAGGGAATATCATGTACAAACAAAATCTCAGTAAAGAAGTGAAAGGAACACAAAAATTCAACTATAAGCAAGAATAGGGAAATCAAAGACAAGTGCATGGCATCACCCTTAGTGCTTTTACTCTCGTCCTCACCATAAGAATCAATATAATCGGCACGGCATCACCCTTCGTGCTTTTACCTCACATAATCATGGCATGGAATTATCCTTCATGCATTATCACTCATATCATGGCACGGCATTTTACATCGTGCGGCACAGCATCACCCTTCGTACTTTTACCTCACAATATCGGCAAGACATCACCCTTTGTGCATTAATACTCTCAAAATCATGCACGGCATCAACCCTTCGTGTTTTACACTCTTCCTCACCTAGACAGCAATCACAAAGATATTTGGGCAAGGAATTCAATAATATCACAATAAAATCCCAGCAAGGGAACAATAGCATAACAACAATATCCCGGCTAGTAAAACAATATTATGAGTAATAACATCTCGGAAAGGGAGATAATATCAAAAGCAATAACATCCCGGCAAGGGAAACAATATCATAAACCTTTTCTCTTTCCATAATTACTTCACAACTCAATTCTCAACTTGAGCCAACGCTCTACAATGTTCAATTACCAATAATACTTCCACAAGCCTTGTTCAACAATAGAATTCATCATATAAATCATGAACAATATGAAACGGAGTCACATCAATCATAGTATAAGACTCACGGGCATGCTTGACACCGACGTATAGATACTCGTCACCACACCTATACGTCGTACTCAACAATTAACACATAGCAAATAAGACACAACTCCTAATCCCTCAAGCTAAGGTTAGACCAAACACTTACCTTGATGCCACGAACACAATTCAAGCCTCAACTACCACTTTACCTCTTGTTTCCACCACCAATTCACTTGTATCTAGCCACAATTTACTTATCGATATCAATAAATGCTAAATGAATCAATTCTAATGCATGAAAATAGGTTTTCTAATGATTTTCTCAAAAAGTCAAAAATCGACCCCGGGCCTACATGGTCAAAACCCGAGGTTCGAACCAAAACCCAATTACTCATTCACCCACGAACTCATATATATAATTTGTTTTGAAATCAGACCTCAAATCGAGGTCCAAATCCCCAAAATTTAAATATCCTAAGTTCTACACAAAACACCCAATTTCCCCCATGAAAACCCTTGATTTTGGATTGAAATCATGTGAAAAGATGTTATAGATTAAGGAAAATGAGTTAGAAATGACTTACAATCGATTTGGAGAAGAACTTTTCTTTAGAAAATCGCCTAAGAGAACTTAGGGTTTGAGGGAGTTTGAAAAATGAAGAATTTTCGTCTAAGTTTGATTTTATACAGGCTCAGATATCGCATTTGCGATGTCATGTTCGCAAATGTGAACTCACAATTTCGGCCAAAGCCTCGCAATTGCGAAGGAAGGCCTGCCTCTGCTTTTTTCGCAATTGCGGTGCCTGCTAAGGTCGCATTTGTGACATGAGCCTCGCAAATGCGAAGGTCTCCCTATCCCAGCCCATCATCGCAATTGCGATGTTTCTTCGCAAATGCGAACTTGCATTTGCGAGCCAGGTTTTGCAATTGCGAAGCCTGTAGACCTGCAACACAACAACAGTTTTCCTAAGTCCAATTTCACTCAGTGGCCTATCCAAAACTCACCCGAGCCCTCAAGGCTCCAAACCAAACACGCACGCAAGTCTAAAAACATCATACGTATTTTCTCTTGCGATCAATTCATCAAAATAACATCAATAACTATGAATTAAACCTCAAATTCATGAAATCACTCAAGAACATCAAAATTTCCAATTTCTCAAATAAAGGTCTGATTTATACTAAACAAACTCCGATTCTTACCAAACTTCACAGATTCAACTTAATTATTATATAAGACCTATATCGAGCTCGGGAACAAAATACGGGCCCGATACCATCAATTTCAAACCTCTTTTCATTTCCAGAAATTCTTATAATTTCAGCTAAACAAATCAGGCTTGGGACCTCAGAATTCAATTTCGGGCATATGCCCAAGTACCAAATTTTACTACAGACCCTACGAGATCGTCGGATCATGGGTCCGGGTCCGTTTACCAAAAATATTGACCAAAGTCAACTTTATTAAATTTTAAAAGCCAATTTCCTTATTTTACTTAGTTTTCACATAAAAGCTTTCTGGAAACGCGCCCGGACTGCGCACGCAAATTGAGGTGAGACAAAAAGAGGTTTTAAAGGCCTAGAAACACAGAATTTTCTTTCAAAATGAGTGATGACCTTTTGGTCATCACAACATGTCACACTCATAGGTTCATTAGGATATGTAATAATTATACTAGAAAAAATGCAGAAAGATAGTAATACAAATAAACGAAAAGCACTTATGCATTAATAAATGGCAAAAACAATTTTAAAATGATTCATGCTAATTCTGCCAAGGCTACCAAGGTACTCGGCGAGCCCGATGGTGCAGCAGTCCAGTTTTTGAGAATAACTCCATCTCCCACTCTTTTAATGGTAAGGTTTTCCTCTTCCTCTTCTAAGATTGCACTGCAATTCATATTTTCCTCATCCAGAAACAACTTTCTCATATCGGCCAAAACCTTATCTTCTTGAGATCCCCAAATAACATCAGTCTAGCGGAATGTCTCGTACAACGGTGGTATGGGTTGTTCCAACGGATAGTAAACGTCACGCCATGACAGTATCCAATCATTATATTCTTGCACGGTGTATTCATATCTGAGACCAAAGGTTGTGCCATGATATTGTGGTCGTATTGGTTCTGTGATCCCTTGAAGCTTTGGACCAAGACCCTTGCCTGGTTCGTAACCTAACCACATTAGTATGATCTCTATATTGTTGCTCCACCATCGCCCTTTCTTGATTGCGTTTATCCACTCAATGCTGTGGAATGTCTCTCCTCCCAACTTCCTTATATTCTTGATGGATGGCACGGTCAGGTTAGTGTATATAGGGTTGCTTCTATCTTTGTGGATAATCACCTCCTGATGGTTCTACTCGAACTTCACAGCCTGGTGCAGACTAGAAGTCACTGCCCCAGTCGCGTGTATCCATGGTCGTCCTAGTAACAGATTATAGGTTGCAGATATATCCAACACATGAAACTCAATATCAAACCAGGTTGGGCCCATTTTCAGGTCTAGGTTGATCTCCCCAATAGTGGCTCTCTGAGACCCATCAAATATTTTCACGTTCATACTTCCCATACATATCTAATGCAAACCTATACCCAATCATTTCAAAGTAGTCAACAAGCATATGTTCAGAATTGAACCTCCGTCTATCAAAACCCTGGCAATGAACTTGTCTTCATATTGCACAGTGATGTGCAATGCTTTGTTATGACTTAATCCTTGCAGCGATAGCTCGTCTTCGTGGAATGTAATCTTGTGACTCTCCAGTATCTGCCCCACCATGTTCGCCATCTCTCCACTAGTAATACTAGTAGGTACATAAGCTTCACTTAACACCTTCATCAAGGCATTCTTGTGCGCATCTAAGTTTTGCAAAAACGACAAGATAGATATTTGGGTGGGAGTCCTGTTTAGGTGATCAACAGTAGAGTATTCCCACATGTACCTTTCTCCAAAGGTCATCAGCACCTGTCTCCAAAACAGGTGGCTTTGGAGCAGTTTTCTTACTCATTCCTCCAAGATTTTCCGACGTGTAAACCCTGTCGGTTCTGGTCATTCCCTGTGAAACACCCGTTTCTTCTATCTTGTCTTTTCCATTTCTCCTTGCCTCATCCATAATCCCATGGAATAGCATCCCACTTATAAGACAGTGTTGGATCTACCATTATAGTGAAGGGCATAGCTACCGCGACCTCGAATGGCACATGGGTTTGCACTACAACCGGAGAGAGGGTGACAAGAGATGTTTTGGGAGTGTCCCCCTCTCGGATAAGCCCGATTGATCCTTCTTAATCCCATTATTCATCAATTTCTATCACATTCACTCCCTTGCCTCTGTGATCGGGAAGAGGGTTATTGCGGGCATTCAGCGCAGACTCATTTGCCTATATAACTTTGGTGTTAATCATTGTCTGGATCTTATCTTTCAACATGCGGCATTCCTAGATAGTATGACCCTCCATGCATGAGTGGTAGGCACAAGTATTGTTGGGTTTAACCCACTTGAATGATTTTCAACAATAGCAATAAGAATGGGAGTGACATAACTAGCGGCCTTCAATCTCTCATATAGTTGGGCTATGGGTTCAGTGATAGGGGCATATTGTCTGGGAGTTCTGCGGTCGAAGTGTAGTCATGGCTTTGGGTAGTTTTGACGGGTGGGAGGAGGTGAATGGTAATACACATGTTGGGTATTATAGGTATGGTAGGTGGTGGCAGGGTAATGGTATTTTGGAGGTGAAGGTTGATATGTTGGTGGAGGTGTCTAATAAGTAAGGGGAGACTTAGGGCCCTGGACTACTATCACGACACCCATTTCATTCTTCTTTGAAATACCTCCGGACTGTAAAGCTTTATTGGTGGCTTGCAGCGCCTCAAAATTGGTCACCATACCGATCTTGATTCCTTCTTCTATCCTTTTCCCAAATTGATGATGTCGGAGAACTTGTGATTTTCTATAACTATCAATCTTTCATAATATTGTGGATCTTGAGCTCAAAAAAAGAACTTGTTCATTTGCTCTTCTTCTAGTGGCGGCCTCTGATCTCTAGCGAGTAGCATACTCACAAAAGGTTTATGTCGGCTTCTTGAGGTTCTGGATATAGAAAATGTCTGGCACATTTTTTATGTTGAACCTGAATCTATCCTTGAAATCGGATGCCATGCTTACCCAATTCCCCCACTTCTTTGGATTCCGACTTATGTACCTAGATAAAGTATCCTTGGTGAGACTTCGTATGAACAACTTCATGCGGATTTGTTCATTCTTTCCCACTCCTACAAGCTTATCACAGTAACTCCTCAAATGCACCTTAGGATCATCGGTACCATCGAACATTTCGAACTTGGGAGTTTTGTACCCCTCTGGTAATTCCACGCCTTGCCGGACATACAAATCTTTATAATTCAAATCTTCAACACCTTTCCCACCCTCAACACTCTGGACTCTTCTTGCCAGCTTCTTTAGCTCCTCAGCTATGTTCTAGATGATCATGTCATTCTCGGTTGGTTCGGGTATGTATAGGGTTTGCTAATAGGTATATGGTAAGTTTTCCATGTATATCGGGATGCATTGATGTGTTCCTGGGACTTGAGTGTATGGTTGATCATTGATTGAGGTTTGAGATGGATCAGGAGTATGTTGTGGCATGTTTTGAGGGGTATGATAAGTAGTGGTTTGCGGATACTGGGTCAGATGATGGTGGTGTTATTGAGGGCTTTGTACTGGTAGAGGGTTAAGGTTTTGAAGAGGTGTGGGGTTGGGATATTGGTGCATTGCAGGAGGATTTTATGGAGCTATGAGTGGTGGATTTTGGGCTTTTGTGTTTTGGGGTGGTGTTTGATTTTAGGTGGCGGTGTTTTGATGGTTGATGTCAGGGAGAGGTTTGCGAGATTTCGTGTCATGACCCAATCCCTGAACTCGGTCGTGATGGCACCTCTCGTGAAGACAAGGCCAGCCAGACCAAAACGGTACACCTCTTTTAAACAGATAATCATCATAAACGCTAGTAACGTATAATATAATATTCATAAATTGTGGAATTTAACGATAATAACAGCAGGAACCATCCCGACACAGCCCAAACCAGGGTGTCACAAGTATGAGCTACAACAGAATTTGCTATAGGTCTACAAAGTACGGAATCCGATACCATAGTCTGAAGAAAACATAAATGATAGAGGATAAGAGAGACAAGGGGTTACGGACGTCAACAACTACCTCGTAACTCCAAATCACTGCCTAGCCTGGAAGGAATCAGCGCTCAGGTGTGGACTCTGCTATACCTGAATCTGCACATATGGTGTAGGCAGTAATGTGAGTACTCCGACTCAGTGAGTAATAATTACAAATAATGGCTAAAAGTATGAAAACACGTAAAGGCACAAAGCAATTCCATATCAAGCAGTAAAATCACTTAAAGCAGTAAATCAGTGAAGAAATCAAATGATATTCCTTTTAAAAACAAGTAAAACAGGTAATTTAACAGGTAATTAACAAGTAGAAATCTGCCCCTCGGGCACAGTATCAATCGCTCAGTTTAGTATTAGCCCTTCGGGCTCACTCTCAGTAGAGTATCAGCCCCTCGGGCTACCTCACAATCACTCAGCATAATGGTCAGCCATTATTACCTGACCAAATTGCATCATACAGTGTCATTGTTACAACTGTTTCAAATCACATGGGTACCCGCGCTCACTGTGGGTGTGCAGACTCCAGAGGGGCCCCTTATGGCCCAAGCGCTATATCAAGCCACCTCGTGGCATCATCACTCAGCATATCCTCACATCCCTCAAGCCACCGCATGGCATAAATAGTATCTCAGGCCCTTGGCCTCATATCACTCAGCATATCCTCACATATGGCCTTAGGCCTCACTTAGTCTAGAAATCATCATAAGCCCCTTGGGCATTAGTAAAACAGTAGTTCTCAACCCAAAACATGATGCAGAAATATCATTTAAGTTTCAAATCTGAGTAAAAGTGGCTAAGTTTGTAAAACAGTAGATATCAACAGGACTGAGTTCAAATAATAAGTCAAGTAGTGAGGAAACAGTGATAAAAATCCCTGAAGGGTTCAAATAGTTGGCACGAAGCCCAAATATGGCAATCAGCCCAAATCATGATGATAACAAATGAATTTCAGTCAAATATTCAGTAAAGTCATCAATCGGGATGGACCAAGTCACAATCCCCAGTAGTGAAAGACCCCACGCTCATCATCCAGCGCGTATCTTGCCTCAATATAGCACTACGATGTGCAATCCGGGGTTTCAAACCCTCAGGACATCATTTACAACCATTACTCACCTCGAACTGGCTAATTCTCTAGCTCGCGACGCCTTTGCCCCTTGAATTGGCCTCCACGCACGTCGAATCTACCCAAAATCAGAACGAATACGTCACAATATGCTAAGGGAACAAAGCCCAAGCGAAAACATTCGAAAAATATCAAAAATCTCAAAATTAGCAAAGGCCGAGCCCCGGGCCCACGTCTCGGAATTGGATAAAATTTACATTTTCAGAATCCTCATACCCTCACGAGTCCAACCATACCAAAATTATCCAATTTCGATACTATTTGGTCCTTTAAATCATCATTTTACATTTTTGAAAGGTATCACAATTTTCTTCCCAAATTCCATCTAAAATCACGAATTAAATGATGAATTCAGTGATAGATTCATGTATTCTAGCCAAATCTAAGTTAAAATCACTTACCCCGATGAATTTCTTGAAAACCTTTCGAAAAATCGCCAAAATCCGAGCTCTCTAGGTCAAAATATTAAATAAAACCCAAAACCTCATATTTATAGGTACCCCTCAGGTATCAGCTACCGCGGGCCGCACCAAAACTCATGCGGTCCACGCAAGCCAGTGCGGTCCGCACAAAGGCAACGTGAGGCCGCACAGGCCTCCCTCTGCAATGACAGACTTTAGTATTTTGGCTATAACTTTTGCTACATATATCCAAATTGCAATATCTTTACCTTTCTGGGAACTAGACACGAAGGGCTACAACTTTTGTTTTTGAATCACCTCCACTTTCCTTGTAGATTAAAAGATATGAGCTTCCGAAGTAGGACCAGCGGATCGTTCCCCACCGCGGCCGCACACCATTTTGTGCGGTCCGCATGACACCTACCGCGGCCGCTTTTGTGCGGTCCGCATGGGTAAGTTCTGGGGCCTGCAACCCCAGTAGACCTGCTACAGCTATGATTTTTGCACTAAAACATCCTGGAACCTACCCGGAACTTCAAACCAATTGTACCAACACATCTCATGACATCGTTCAAACTTGCTCAAAACTTCGGAACGCTCATAACAACATCAAATCACCAATTTAACATAGGATTCAGGCCTAAGAACTCCAAGAACTCTTAAATTATGCTTTCGATCATAAGGTCTATCAAATCTCGTCCAAATGACCTGAAATTTTGCGCGCATATCCCAAATGACACAATGAAGCTACTACAACTCTCGGAATTCCATTCCGACCCCTATATCAAAATCTCGCCTATCAACCGGAATTTGCCAAAATATCAATTTCGTCAATTCAAGCCTAAATCTTCTCTACAACTCCAAAACCCATTCCGATCGCGCTCATAAGTCACAAATCGCCTCCCGAAGCTAACCGAACCATCGGAACTCACTTCCGAGCCTTCTAACACATAAGTCAACATCCGGTTGACTTTTCCAACTTAAGCCTTCTTAAAAGAGACTAAGTGTCTCATTTCTTACCAAATCCTCTCCGAACTCGAACTAATAAACTCAATCACATAAAACATGGATAACGAAGCGTAAAGAAGCTGAAATGGGGGAAATGGAGCGGTAACTCATGAGACGACTGGCCGGGTCGTCACATCCTCCCCAACTTAAATAAATGTTCGTCCTCGAACGAGTCAAGAAACATACCTGAAGCCTCAAACAGATGAGGATATCTGCTCCGTATCTCCCGCTCAGTCTCCTAGGTAGCCTCCTCCACGGGCCGACCTCTCCACTGCACCTTCACTGAAGCTATATCCTTTGACCTCAATTTCCGAACCTGGCGACCCAAAATAGCTACTGGCTCCACATCAAAGGTCAAATAATCATCCAACCGAACTGTGTTGTAGTCCAAAACATGTGACGGATCCCCACTATACTTCCGGAGCATAGAAACATGAAATACTGGATACACACTCGACAGGCTGGGTGGCAAAGCAAGCTCATAAGCCACCTCCCCAATCCTCCGAAGCACCTCAAAAGGCCCAATGAACCGAGGACTCAACTTGCCTTTCTTCCCAAATCTCGTAACACCCTTCATGGGCGAAACCTTCAGCAAGACCTTCTCACCGACCATGTAGGACACATCTCGAACCTTCCGGTCCGTATAACTCTTCTGACGCGACTGCATTGTACGAGGCCTCTCCTGAATCACCTTCACATTCTCTAAGGCATCCTGAACCAAATCTGTTCCCAATAGTCTAGCCTCGCCGGGCTCGAACCAACCAACCGGAGATCTACACCGCCTCCCGTACTAAGCCTCATATGGAGCCATCTGAATACTCGACTGGTAGTTGTTGTTGTAAGCAAACTCTACAAGTGGTAGAAACTTATCCCATGAACCTCCAAAGTCAATAACACAAGCACGCAACATGTCCTCCAATATCTGAATAGTACGCTCGGACTGTCCGTCCGTCTGAGGATGAAACGATGTGCTCAACTCTACCTAAGTACCCAACTCTCTCTGCACGGCTCTCCAAAACTGCAAAGTAAACTGAGTACCTCTATCTGAGATGATGGAAACAGGAACGCCATGCAACCGAACAATCTCCCGGATATAAATCCCTGCCAACCGCTCTGAAGAATAGGTAGTACACACAGGAATGAAGTGTGTAGACTTGGTCAGCTGATCCACAATCACCCAAATAGCATCGAACTTATTCAAAGTCCGAGGAAGTCCAACCACAAAGTTCATAGTGATTCTCTCCCACTTCCACTCGGGAATAACCATCTGCTGAAACAAGCCACCCGGTCTTTGATGCTTATATTTCACCTGCTGACAATTGAGACACTGAGCTACAAATCCCACGATATTCTTTCTTCATTCTTCTCCCCCAATAGTGCTGCCTCAAATCCTGATACATCTTCGTGGCACCCGGATGGATAGAATACCGCAAGCTATGGGCCTCTTCCAGAATCAACGCTCTAAGCCCATCCACATTGGGCACACAAATCCGGCCCAGCATACTCATCACACCATCATTACCGACGGCCACATCTCTGGCATCATCATGCTGGACTATGTCCTTAAGGACAAGCAAATGCGGATCATCATATTGGCGCTCTTTGATACGATCATATAAGGAAGACCGAGAAACCACACATGCCAACACTCGACCGAGCTCCAAAATATCCAATCTCACGAACCGATTGGCCAAGGCCTGAACATCAACTGCAAGAGGTCTCCCCCCAACTGGAATATATGCCAAACTCCCCATACTCACTGCCTTTCGGCTCGAAGCATCGGCCACCACATTGGCCTTTCCCGGATGGTACAATATAGTGATATCATAATCCTTAAGCAACTCCAACCATCTCCGCTGCCTCAAATTAAGATCCTTTTGCTTGAACAAATGCTGAAGACTGCGATGATCAGTGAACACCTCACAAGATACGCCATACAAGTAATGCCTCCAAATCTTCAATGCATGAACTATGGCAGCCAACTCCAAATCATGAACGGGGTAGTTCTTCTCATGGGGCTTCAACTGCCGAGAAGCATAAGCAATAACTCTACCCTCCTGCATCAACACACAACCAATCCCAACTCTTGAAGCATCACAATACACAGTATATGAACCTGAAGCTGATGGCAAAACCAACACTGGAGTTGTGGTCAAGGCTATCTTGAGCTTCTGAAAGCTCACTTTACACTCATCCGACCATACGAATAGAGCACCCTTCTGAGTCAACTTGGTCAAGGGCGATGCAATGGATGAAAATCCCTGAACAAACCGGCGATAATAGCCTGCTAACCCAAGAAAGCTACGAATCTTTGTGGCTGAGGACGGTCTGGGCCAACTCTGAACCGCCTCTATCTTCTTCGGATCAACCTGTATACCCTCATTGGACACCACGTGCCCCAAGAAAGCCACTAATCTGAGCCAAAACTCACACTTGGAGAATTTTGCATAAAGTTTCTCCTCCCTCAGCCTCTGTAACACAACTCTCAAATGCTCTGCGTGCTCCTCCTAACTACGCGAGTACACCAGAATATCATCAATGTATTCAATAACGAACGAATCCATATAAGGCCGAAATACACTGTTCATCAAATGCATGAATGTTGTTGGGGCATTGGTTAGCCCGAAGGACATAACAAAAAACTCATAATGACCATATATGGTCCTGAAAGTAGTCTTAAGAATATCTGAATCCCTGATCTTAACTGGTGATAACCCGAACGGAGATCAATCTTGGAAAACACCCTCGCTCCCTGAAGCTGATCAAATAAATCATCAATGCGAAGCAAAGGATACTTGTTCTTGATTGTTACTTTGTTCAATTACCTATAATCAATGCACATTCTCATCGTGCCATCCTTCTTCTTCACAAACAAAACCGGTGTACCCCAAAGGGACACACTAGGCCGAATGAACCCCTTATCTAGGAGTTCCTGAAGTTGTTCTTTCAAATCTTTCAACTCTGCTAGTACCATACGATATGGCGGAATAGAAATGGGCTGAGTACCCGGCACCAGGTCAATACCAAAATCAATGTCTCTGTCCGGTGGCATGCCCGGTAGGTCTGCAGGAAACTCATCGGGAAAGTCCCTCACAATTGGGACAGAATCGATACTAGGAGTCTCAGCTCCAACATCCCTTACAAATGCTAGATATGAAAGGCAACCCTTCCCAACCATACGTTGGGACTTCAAGAAAGAGATCACTCTACTAGGGATATAATCAGTCACACCACGCCACTCGATCCACGGTACACCCGGCATAGCCGAAGTGACTATCTTAGCATGACAGTCTAGAATAGCATGACACGGAGATAGCCAATCCATTCCCAAAATGACATCAAAATCCACTATGCTCAATAGCAATAGATCCACTCGGGTCTCCAGACCCCCAATAGTCACCACACATGACCGGTACACACAGTCTACAACAACAGTATCACCCACTGGGGTAGATACATGACCAGGTAAAGCAAGAAACTCACGGGGCATACCCAAATAATGAGCAAAGTATGATAACACTTAAGAAAAGGTGGAACCGGGATCAAATAATACAGAGGCATCTCTGTGGTAGATTGAAATAATACCTGTAATGACAGCATCTGAAGCAATAGCATCTGTCCTGCTAGGAAGTGCATAGAAACGGGCCTGACCGCCCCCTGATCGACCTCCCCCTCTGGGGTGACCCCTAGCTGCATGACCTCCACCCCTAGCTGGCTGGGCGGGTGGTGAGGTAACTGGAGTAGTAGTCGAGGGCTGACCCCTCTACTGAGATGAACTAGCCATACGATGAGGACACTGCCTCCACACATGTCCAAACTCTCCTCACTCATAACAACTCCCAGGTGCTGGAGAAGGGGACTGAAGGGAACCCCTCACACCGGAGTGACCAGCTGATGCACTCGGCATAGAAGAACCCTGAGCTGACGGGTCACGAGATGAACTCTGGGCTGGAAGGGCACTAAGTGATGACTGGCCCCGCTGAGATCCATGATGACCATGACCCAAAAATGCCCCGCGATACTCTGGGCGGGCTGACTGAGCATGCCTAAAAAATGGCCTCTACCATGCTGAAACTAGCCCCTCGAAGAAGCACCACTATAACTGCCAGATCCTCGAGGCTTCTTGGCCTCTCTCTCCTCTCGATCCGATGGCGAACCGTCTCAATCTCGCGAGTGATATCGACCACCTCCTGAACGTAGCACCCAACACCCTCTCTTGGGTCATAAGAATATGGAGGTGATAGTTAAGGCCATCAACAAACCTCCTGATCCTCTTACGATCTGTCCGAACCATCCAAATGGCATGACGAGCCAACTCAGAAAACCTTGACTCATATTGTGACACACTCATATCCCCCTGTCGCAACCACTCAAACTGTCTATGCAACTCCTCTCTACGGGACTGCGGCACATACTTCTCCAAGAAGAGAGTGGAGAACTGCTGCCAAGTAAGGGGCGCTGCTCCAACCGGCCTACGCCTCTCATACGCCTCCCACCATGTGAAGGCAGCCCCAGTAAACTGAAAGGTGGTAAATGTCACACCACTAGTCTCAAGAATCCCTGTTGTACGGAGCATCCGCTGACACTTATCAAGAAAACCCTGGGCATCCTCGCCCTCGGCAACACTGAATGACGGAGGCTGGAGTCTACCAAACCTCTCAAGACGACGCTGCTCATCATCCGGCATAACTGCCACAATAAACTCCTGAGCTGGTGCAACCGGCTGAGCTGGAGGTGCCCCCGGGGTCTGTAGTCCCTGCACTACTTGCTCAGGTGTGCGAGCAGCGGGTGTCTGATTGCCTCCCCGGCCTGTGAAGTAGTTGTTGCTGTAGTGGTTGAAACTGCCTGAGCCAGGCCAGTGCAAACTGATAAGATCTGTGCCAAGGCCTCCTGAAGACCCGGAACCACGATAGGCACAACTGGTGCCTGAACTGGTGCTGCTGGAGCATCCATAGCGGGAGCCTGATCCGGAGCCGGGGCAGCCGGTGCATCAATAGGTGCTGCCCTCACTACTCTGCCTCTGCCACGTCCACGACCGCGTCCACGACCCCTGGTGGCCTCACTGGGTGGAACTGGTGGTCGTCCACCTCGTCCGGTAGCTCGCGTCCTCACCATCTGTGAGAGAATGGAATATCAGAAGTTCAGTAATCGGACCAACAAGTTCGCACGACAAGAGTTTCAAGAATATGAAATTTTTTCGAAAGGTTCTGCAGCCTCTCGAGGATAAATACAAACGTCTCCGTACCGATCCGTGAGACTCTACTAAACTTGCTCATGACTTGTGAGACCTAAGTAACCTAGGCTCTGATACCAAATTGTCACGACCCAGTCCCCGAACCCAGTCGTGATGGCGCCTCTCGTGAAGACAAGGCCAGCCAGACCAAAACGGAACACCTCTTTTAAACAGATAATCATCATAAACACTAGTAACGTATAATATAATATTCATAAATTACAAAATTTAACGATAATAACAGCAAGAACCATCCCAACACAGCCCAAATCGGGGTGTCACAAGTCATGAGCTACTACAGAATCTGCTATAGGTCTACAAAGTACGGAATCTGATACCACAGTCTGAAGAAAACATAAATGATAGAGGATAAGAGAGACAAGTGGCTGCGGACGTCAACAGCTACCTCGTAACTCCAAATCACTGCCTAGCCTGGAAGGAATCAGCGCTCAGGTGCGGACTCTGCTATACCTGAATCTGCACACACGGTGTAGGGAGTAATGTGAGTACTCCGACTCAATGAGTAATAATTACAAATAATGGCTGAAAGTATGAAAACATGTAAAGGCACAAAGCAATTCCATATCAAGTAGTAAAATCACTTAAAACAGTAAATCAGTGAAGAAATCAAATGATATTCCTTTTTAAAACAAGTAAAACATGTAATTTAACAGGTAATTAACAAGTAGAAATCCGCCCCTCCGGCACAGTATCAATCGCTCAGCATAGTATCAGCCCCTCGGGCTCACTCTCAGTATAGTATCAGCCCCTCGGGCTACCTCACAATCACTCAGCATAATGGTCAGCCATTGTTACCTGACCAAATTGCATGATACAGTGTCATTGTTACCATTGTTTCAAATAACATGGGTACCCGCGCTCACTGTGGGTGTGCAGACTCTGGAGGGGCCCCTTACGGCCCAAGCGCTATATCAAGCCACCTCGTGGCATCATCACTCAGCATATCCTCACATTACTCAAGCCACCGCATGGCATAATTAGTATCTCAGGCCATCGGCCTCATATCACTCAACATATCCTCATATATGGCCCTCGGCCTCACTCAGTCCAGAAGTCATCATAAGCCCCTTGGACATTAGTAAAATAGTAGTTCTCAGCCCAAAACATGATGTAGAAATATCATTTAAGTTTCAAATCTGAGTAAAAGTGGCTAAGTTTGTAAAACAATAGATATCAATAGGACTGAGTTCAAATAATAAGTCAAGTAGTGAGGAAACAGTGATAAAAATTCCCGAAGGGTTCAAATAGTTGGCACAAAGCCCAAATATAGCAATCAGCTCAAATCATGATGATAACAAATGAATTTCAGTCAAATATTCAGTAAAGTCATCAATCGGGATGGACCAAGTCACAATCCCCAGTAGTGAAAGACCCCACGCTCATCATCCAGCGTGTATCTTGCCTCAATATAGCACTACGATGTGCAATCCGGGGTTTCAAACCCTCGGGACATCATTTACAAAAATTACTCACCTCGAACTGGCTAATTCTCTAGCTCGCGACGCCTTTTCCACTTGAATTGTCCTCCACGCGCGTCGAATCTACCCAAAATCATAACGAATATGTCACAATATGCTAAGGGAACAAAGCCCAAGCAAAAACATTCGAAAAATATCAAAAATCTCGAAATTAGCAAAACCCGAGCCCCGGGCCCACATCTCAAAATCGGGTAAAATTTACATTTTCAGAATCCTCATACCCTCACGAGTCCAACCATACCAAAATTATCCAATTCTGATACCATTTGGTCCTTCAAATCATCATTTTACATTTTTGAAAGGTTTCACAATTTTCTTCCCAAATTCCATCTAAAATCACGAATTAAATGATGAATTCAGTGATAGATTCATGTATTCTAGACAAATCTTAGTTAAAATCACTTACCCCGATGAATTTCTTGAAAAACTTTCGAAAAATCGCCAAAATCCGAGCTCTCTATGTCAAAATATTAAATAAAACCCAAAACCTCGTATTTATAGGTACCCCTCAGGTATCAGCTACTGCGGGCCGCACCAAAACTCATGCGGTCCGCGCAAGCCAGTGCGGTCCACTCAAAGGCAATGTGTGGTCGTACAGGCCTCCCTCTGCAATGACAGACTTTAGTATTTTGGCTATAACTTTTGCTACGGATGTCCAAATTGCAATATCTTTACCTTTCTGGGAGCTAGACACGAAGGGCTACAACTTTCATTTTTTGAATCACCTCAAATTTCCTTGTAGATTAAAAGATATGAGCTTCCGAAGTAGGACCAGCGGATCGTTCCCCACCACGGCCGCACGCCGCTTTTGTGCGGTCCGCAAAGCACTCAACGCGGGCACACCTATTTTTGTGCGGACCGCATGGGTGAGTTCTGGGGCCTGCAACCCCTGTAGACCTGCTACAACTATGATTTTTGCACTAAAACATCCCGGAACCTACCCGGAACTCCCGGAACTTCAAACCAATTGTACCAACACATCTCATGACATCGTTCAAACTTGCTCAAAACTTCAGAACGCTCACAACAACATCAAATCACCAATTTAACATAGGATTCAGGCCTAAGAACTCCAAGAACTCTTAAATTATGCTTTCGATCACAAGGTCTATCAAATCTCGTCTGAATGACCTGAAATTTTGCGCACACAACCCAAATGACACAATGAAACTACTGCAACGCTCGGAATTCCATTCCGACCCCTATATCAAAATCTCGCTATCAACTGGAATTTGCCAAAATATCAATTTCGCCAATTCAAGCCTAAATCTTCTCTACAACTCCAAAACTCATTCCGATCGCGCTCCTAAGTCACAAATCACCTCCCGAAGCTAACCGAACCATCGGAACTCACTTCCAAGCCTTCTAATACATAAGTCAATATCCGGTTGACTTTTCCAACTTAAGCCTTCTTAAAGAGACTAAGTGTCTCATTTCTTACCAAATCCTCTTCGAACTCGAAATAATAAACTCAATCACATAAAACACGGATAACGAAGCGTAAAGAAGCTGAA
This sequence comes from Nicotiana tabacum, assembly GCF_000715075.1. Taxonomy (NCBI): domain Eukaryota; kingdom Viridiplantae; phylum Streptophyta; class Magnoliopsida; order Solanales; family Solanaceae; genus Nicotiana; species Nicotiana tabacum. Next base: position 126,994,815 of record NC_134101.1, on the reverse strand, counting down.
ATGGGGGAAATGGAGCGGTAACTCATGAGACAACTGGACGGGTCGTCACATCTCGGACCTGCTCAAGCTCACCTTGTAGCTCCAAGATTTTCTTTTCCAACCGTAGGACCAACTTATTTTTTCCTAGCGTACTCCTTTCATCTGAAGTTTCAACATTCTCTGCTATATCGTTAACCTTTCGATTACCACTTAAATCATCCATCTTCCCTTTGCCTTTGCTTTTGATTTTGAGGTCGCTGAGTGGAGGAGGAGGTGGAGGACCTCTAGATCTGGTGTGATATGCCGATGATGCTAGAACGTACAAACCTACCTTTGGGAATGGTAATAATCAAAAGAAGGAAAAACAAAGGTAACCAAGTCAACAAGACAAAATAAAAGAGTGTTTGCAATATTTAAGCAAGTAACACGTAAGGTCATGCAATAGTTTGTGTCCTAATTTGGGGACCTCGTTGTGCCCAAGGTAGGCCTAAGCGACACATAAACTTGGAGGAAATTCATGCAAACATTGCCTCATTCCATTAATGCGAAAATAAGCCAAATCAATCTTTCACTAAATCAGAATAATAATTATAAAATCACTAATGGCATTAAGCCTTATTACATCGAAATCTAATGAAATCTAATCTAGAAAGCAGTAAAGAACATTATCTCCTAGTCTATTTGGCCCTCGAAGGACCTTCTCCATATTTGGCTCTCTTGACTCCATCAATCACACTTCCCAGGTCGCGCATGTTGAGTAGCAAGTAAACTGTTGCTAGCTTCCCTCTTTCATCATAACATATACCTTGACAATCCCAAAGCATGTTTCTCATCTTCCTCTCTAGCTCCATCAGTCCTTTCTCTAGGTGATCTAACCTCTCTGTCAACTTGTTCACAATCTCCTTCTATTCTTTGATCACTTCTATATCCACCTTATGTTGCTCCAGATTCTTAGCTTCAGATTCGAACACTCTTTTGCATAGCCTTTTGTGCTTTACCTGAGCCTCGGCCACCTCATCTATGATTCTATCTTTCAGATTGACCCCCGGTCCCCGGTTATGTCGTCTTATAATCATGAGAGGTAGTAATACATATAACCGGCGCGATAATTTTCTGGTTCAATAGTCTCTCCGTCCACGATAATATTTTGGTTCCACATGTGTTGGGCCTCAAATTTGAATGGGATATCATCTTCTTTGAAGTTCGTTTTATACTGAACCATGTTGGAAACCCGAGGTATGACTTGCTTCCTCGCATCTTACCTCATTGCCCTTATTGGAGCATAAGGGTAGATGCCTCGCAACCTAATCAATAGCAAGTGAGTAGTTTATTTGGACTTGATGATGAACTTACTACTAGGAAAACACTCGAACATCCAATGCACTTGCTCGTCTGTCAGATTACTGAAGAAACGCACCCAGCCTACAGCATTCCTAGGTTTTACAAACCTATCTGGGGCGAATTCCATCTTCTTTGGATGATGTATGTAGTCGTTCAATGGTCTGCGCAAGAGCTCCTGGAGGTAATTTCCCCTCTAAAAGTGTTTTAGCAGCCAAACCTGTAGTAGGAGATTGCAACCCTCGAAGTGCCCAAACCCATGCTTGAACCGATCCAAGGGTCGGTACATCTCAGATAGTATCATAGGGATGATGGTGTATTTTTTCCCCTCGATACCCACCATCACAGTCCTGCTGACCAAGGCTAAGTGAGTGTGAATTCTCCCTCCTTGCATCATAAAGATCAACAAACCCAAGAAGCAAACTATGAAGACATAAACTCGGCGGTGTACCCATCCCAAAGAGGTAATATCTAGTTCCTCGTAATACAAGCGATATGATTTGTTGTGCCTATATCGCACATAGAGAAACTCGAAGGGGGTGTAGGATTCTTCAGGCAAACCAACTCGTTGTTCTTCTTAAACCCTAACATTTTCATAAAACCATGTGGGGTACAATTTTCTGGCACCAATAGACCCGGGCTATCACATGGAAACTTGGTTAAGCCTTTTATCTCTTCTAGAAGAGGAATCATTTCTATACTGCCAAATCGAAAGACAACTATCTTTTCATCCCAAAACATGGTGGCTGCCTTAATTAATTCCCTATTGGATCAAATATTCAGCAAAGACGGCAAGTTACCCAGTACTCTCCTCACGTGATTTCTATCACATGGTGAAAGGTCATTCCGCCGGTCAATTAGTAGGGGTGGGATATTCTAGGCCATACCAAACCTGGGATTTCATGCTTCGTTTTCTGCAAACAAATAAGAGTTAGTCCTTTCTACCTCCATATTCGACTATTCATGCAGTAATGGTCAACATGTTGGCACGTTTTCTCCGAGTAATGCACATAATATGATGGTGCCTTTGGGATTGTAAAAATCCCTTTGGACATTGGACAAGGTTTATCTGAATGGATTAATGCGTCAGTGATGTTTCAATCCACACTAGGTTTAGCATGAGTGGGGTTTCTAGAAAGGTGTAGACTGATACTCTCAAGTGGACGACTTGAGAAGGAAAGGCACGGGACTATCGACTGCACCATTGATCGACTAGTCTACTGCTAATAAGCTTTTCCGATTTAAAGGGGTATTTTAGGAAAGCGCAAATACTCATTAAGCACCATTATGTTGATAATAAGAACGAGTGGAGTATAATGTGAAAAGTGTGCTTTATACAAAAAATAATAACATGTTGCCAAATATTTTGCATGATGAAAGTACATAAAAATAATAAATAGTGTGATAAAGATGAATAGGAGAAGGAAAAGAAAAAGGAAAGACAAAGGAGATAAGTTAGCATAACTCATGAAAAAAAAGTTTGAGAACATAATTAAATGAAGCAATAGAGGAGACAAGCACATGATACTGTAATTTTAAGCAAATAAGAGAAATATGGAGGGGATGTACATGATATAGCAATTTAAATCAAATAAAGGAAATGGGAAGGGAATGTATAGGAAGTCAAATAATTCGTTAATCCACATAAGTGAAACTTCATTATGGTAAGAGCCTACGTATATCCTCAGCAGAGTCGCCATGCTATCGTGCCTCGATTTCTCGCGAAAGCAGGTTTCGATGTGTGACAACTCTTTTAAATGGGTATTAAAAGAGAAGAGTCATCACCTAATGATTTTAAGGTGTGTTAGGGCACCTATTTGCAAATAACTCTGTTTAAATTAGTCTGTGTCACCAAAGATGGGGTAAGGGCTCAAATTACCTCGAAGAGAAGGTGTTAGGCACTCTTTGAGGTCCGCAACTGTTGGTCCAGGCCAAAATTTATGCTATATGGGGTTATTGGATTATAATTTTCCTATGTGATCACGTAAGTTAAAGGAAGATAAGGAATCTAAATATCTAACTACGATATAAAACAAGTATAAATAAGATTGCACATATGAACGCAATAGACTATACATTAATAAATGATTGGTACAAGTCCTTGGAGATTACAAGATACAACCCAATTTGTTCTAAGTCCAAATAAACAAAGGTGCAAGTAGTAAATGTATGAGGGGGTCCTAAGTTTTTTAGCCTAAGGTATTATCCCGTGAACCATAAATAATATTTGCAACTCCCTTGAGGTAGGGATTGATCATATTATTCAGCGGGCATAGACTATCATCTCCTGCTACCCAATTACTATGTTAAAATTGTTTACCTAAAGCGTCTAGTTCAATTCCAAATTGCATCCTATGTGTACATTACCCGTCTCATGCATGTGGTCCATGAGGCTTTGGACCTACTATTTGGGTGGTTCTAGACTTTACTTAGGGTGATCAAAATGACAAAACTAGGTGCATATGCAAACATGTAAGACTGCACATAATAGCAATTAAAGGCTCAAGTTAGCCTCCATACATAAGCACAAAAGCACACGAAACAGTCATAGATTTTATATTAACAAGATTTCAGATTATGCAGTAAAGGGTCATAGGCAGTTTTGGGATTGAGACGCATTAAAGTTGTTCAAAACCTATATGCATTGCTTCTACGTGACTGCATGAATTAATAAAATCTCATAAACAGTACATCTAGTCAGATTATCGAAGTTGCAAATAATAATCGTTATTAAAAGCCTATAGGGATGATCTCTAGGTGATTCGTGCTTGGGTAGTGAAACCATTGAAAACTCAGAATTATTCGTTTTTGATCCTATAGGATGTTTTCTAAGCGAGCAGCGATATCCTATAGGTATGTGTTCTAAACAGTTGAACACGAATTCTTTTTGCTTATTCCTATAGGCATGTTTCTAGGCGGGCAGTGATAAGAACAGCAACAACGGCAATTTAATTAATCAATTAAAGCCCTATAGACATGGTATCTAGATGAGTGTCGATGGAAGCAAATCTTAATTACTTAATGCGGCCCTATAGGCATGATGTCTAACAATCACATACCAATAGAGCAAGTTGAGCAAATAACCAATGACATCTAAATCCTATGGACATGCCATCTAATAGCGTATGGGAGTAGAGCATGTGAACAAGTGAAGCAATTAGATTCTTATGAGCATGCTTTCTAACAGTGTATGGAAATAAGACATAATGAGCAAGTAAAGCACTTAGGTTCCTACAGGCATGCTTTCTATCAGTGTATAGAAATAGGGCATGTCAAACAAGATAGCAAACAAAGCATTTAGATCCTATAGACATGTTTTCTACTCATTCATGTGAGAATTAAAGTACCCCAGCCTCCCTTTTACTAATTTTCCCCATCATTCATTATTACAAGTTATTACAGGCCACAATAAATTAATACAAACAGAATAAAATAGTCACAAGCCCAATAGAACAGCTACAATCCCAACAAAAAGCAACCCAGTGATGTTCTGGGCCTTTAATAGCCTTGCTCTACGGACAACCAGCAGGCCCAAATCCCGAGCTCATAAGGACAACTAAAATGCACATGACTCCACTATTTAGGTGCAACAACACATACGGCCCAACAAACCAGGCCCAAACATGAAGATAATTGTCTTGCTTACCCAGTAACTAACAACCCAAGTAACATCCCAACGCAAACTAATTACTCAATTAACTTCAGATATAGACACATACATAGGGGGATACTTAGGGGGTTATAGCTAATGAAGAAACCGGACTTGTTGAACATGATATCCCAGAGGTAAAAGAAGCACATGAATAGAACAATTTTAGCAAAAGTTCTCAAAGAGATTTCGACAAGTAGGGGTTTAAGACAAACATGGTGCAGGACTGATTCGATGGAAATTCATACATGGAAGCTTTAACAGGAAGATCTAAGGTAAGACATGTTTGAAACTAGTCCTATGGCCAAACAAAGATCCCTATCATGAAAGTCCTAAACAAACCAATCATATAAACACAGTTCTATGGGTGTGACACATTAAGTAGCAAGTATTCACTTAATTCTAAAGAGATTAGAGATTTTACAGGTTGATCATATATGATAAGTTCAACTATGCATCCAGGATTGCTCAAAGGCATTAGGCTCAAGCAGATTTAACACTAGCAGGCAGGGTTCTATCATGACAACAGAATTACAATAAGCATGGAACATAATACACTGTTGGGGCTCACAAATGGTATAGAAACATAAGTCATATTTGTCTAAAAGTTTATACAATATCGGCATGCAAACTTTCACACGATCATGGATTAATTCTAAGAAAGTTAGCAGTTTGTACATGACTACACCAAATATGAAATATAAGGAAGGCATGGCCACAACTAATTGGTAATCAAACAGGACTTCTTAAAAGCATGCAGACTAGTAGACATAGTCCAAATTAACTTACAAACCCCCACTTAGTTCAAATATGAGGGACTTAACAGATTCAAATTCCAGGCAGACATCAATCATCTCAAGAAGGCTTAAGAAATCTAAGGTGATTCAGGGACTCATGGAAGATGAAACTATACAAAATTCAAGGTTAATATGAAAGTCGGGTAATACTTAAGAAGGCCAGAACTTTATTCCAATCGACTGCGCCTAAAGGAATAGGCTACTCATTTAGAAGCTTTGGACTTAGGTAATATAAGAGCACACAGAATTGCAGAAGAAACGTCATCAAGATTAACAATCAGTAGAACATGTGATAATCATACAACATTAGGAATTCACAAGTAGCAGGGAAACTGAGTCAAACAATATAGGCACACAAAATTCACATAGACATAATCGTATAAGAGGAAAGTAATTTAAATTGTAAAGGGAGAGAACACTAACCAGTTGCAAAGATAAACGGGCAAAAGAGTGAGAAACGTAGAATGCCGGCAATGTCAGCAATTAATAAAGAACGGTGAGAACCCTAAATCCTAGTGCATCAGAGTACATAGGAGCTTCAATGAGTGTCGAGCAATGCTCGCACTAGGGAGGTCGATAGATGAGATTCTGGTGGCCTTGGCTTTCAGCCGGCCACCATCAAAAGCGTAAATAGTATAGAAAGTATGAGAGTGAGAGAATGACAGTGATTAAAGTCTGTTAGGGAAACAAAAAAGGGGTTTTCTATAGTAGCAAAATTGAACGAACAAACAAGGAAACACAATCAATCAAACACAAATAAGGAAAAGCATGCAAAATCGATTTAGAATCAATTTAGGAGAACAATTGGGCAAACCTTAGTTCAAGATGGAGAACAAAAATAGTCAAAAATCTCACTGGACCCAATATAGCCTGGTAGTGAATGTATCAAGTCAAGAACATGAAGATAATACGGAATCGTAGTCAAACGAACACCTACTGATTTAACTTCCATAAATAACTGAGTACCAAACACTGTAACGTTGAGATGGTAAGAATCTTCGTATGTGCGAAAAAGGAAAGGAAGCATGGAAGATTTTCTATGTGATATCGGATTAGGATTGGGATTTGAGTGAGGCAGCTAGGGTTACTCTTAGAGAGAAGGAGAGGAGAGGATTTAGGGGTGGCGGTCTAGGGGAAATGATAGGGTTTTGGGTAAGTTTGGGTGAGCGAGGGTCATTGATCTTAAGAGATCAATGGCTAGGATGAAGAGATGAGTGGGGCGGGTTGTTTAGTGGGTCGCGACTGGATCGTGACAGGTTTAAGTCAATGGGGTCATTTGGTTTGGGCTAAAGAGACTGAGCCAAATGTGTTGGGGATTTGGGCCGTTGAAATGGTCCGAAAATTGATCTATTTTGGGCCAGCTCCTGAAACACCCAAAATTAATTTAAAACTAAATTATTATAACGTCTAATAAATAGTAAAAATATTATTTATGTTGTGAAAATGCTTGAAAATAATAACTCAAAATTATAAAAAATATAAAATGCTATTTTAACATAAATAAAAAAATAAATGCAATTATTTATAGAATATAGGCTATTATTGTAACTAGTGTAGATAAAATAGAAAAAATGAAAATATAATTATGTAAAAATGAGATACAATATTATAAAATACATGTTGGTATAAAATGATAAATATGGATGATTAAATCACTCTAAAAATAATTTTAAGGGATAACTGATAAATATTCGAACAAATTAAATGTAAGAAAATTAATTTTAAAGCTAAGAAAATTATAGAAAATACTTATATAACCTTTGTAAATTGTGTAGTAATGCAAAATGATCTTTTAAAAGTATATAGAAAACATTATAAAATATGAGGGAAAATTGGTATCGACACCCACTCATTTGGTACCGCCGATAACAGCATCCTCTCTTTCTAGAACCGGATCACGAATTCTCGTAGCAATTCGGACTCGCCCTGCACAATCCTAAATATGAATGCCTTTCTAGCTTGAACCTTCCTTGCTCCAACATGGGCCTTAATGAACGAGTCTGCAAGCATCTCAAAAGAATCAATTGAATACTCAGGTAAGAGAGAATACCATGTCAGGGCCCCTTTGTGAGGGTTTTACCAAACTTCTTCAACAAGACCAACTCAATCTCGTGTTAAGCCAAATCGTTCCTTTTCACAGCCATGGTGTAGGTTTTGATGTGCTTCTGCGGATTCGAAGTCCCATCGTATTTTGGTATGTCCGGCATCTTGAACCTCTTTGGAATTAATTCTGGTGTTGCGCTCGACTTAAACGATAATTGCGTGTATTGTTTTGAATCTGGACCTCTTGGTACTGGTGGTGCGCCCGGAATATGATCCATCCAAGCGTGAAACTCTTTTGCATTTTGATCCATTCGCTCGTTCATAAACCTCATAAGCTTAGTTTTGAAGGGATTATTCCCGTTGTTATTCCCATATCTGCTATCGGTTCCATCGGCTTTGTTGAAATCGACTTCACCCCTTGGGGTGTTGTTATCGACCCTCTGAGCCGTTTGGTTGGTAGGAACAGTGGGAGGAATCGGGCCCCTTCCATTCACATTATTGGAGGCACCTAACAATGCTTGCTTTAACTCTGTCATTATCCAATCCTGTCTTGAGAGGTGTTTCATGATTGTTTTTTGCTGTTCTCTCAAGATTGTAACCGTCTCTACGACATGTTTCTCCTCTGCATCATCGGGAGTCATTTCCTGCACATGCCGAGGATACTGGCCATTTCGGCCCGGGTCGTCTCATTCCCTTCGTTGCGAGTCTCACTAATTGAGTCATCATGTTGGGACAATTTTTTGCTTTCCTCAATATTGTGCATGATGTTGACATCATTAGCTGCCATATCTAGTTTTTTACTAAGGAAAGAATCAAAACAAGTTAGTAATAAACGCATAAATCAAAATAATTATGCAGCTATCTATGCGCCACGGTGGGTACCAAACTGTTTACCTGCAAAACGGTACAGTTAAATTTGTTACGTAATTTATAGACAAGCGAATTGATTTAATCAAAAAATAATAAAGAGATAAGATTAAAATTGAGATTTAACGATTGAAATTGAAAAAGATAGCAAGCCTGGCTCTGAAAATCAGCATTTCTGAGAGCACAAATGGGAATAACGACAAAGTGAGAGAAAGATGTCAATTTCAGAGCAAAATAGTAAAATATAGCCTTTTTGTATAGAATGTTTTATGTGTTTACAATGGTTGTTGAGCCTGCTATTTATAGCTTTACCTAGGGAAACAAGATCGTAGGATCAAGCTCATCTTAAATGATAATAAAAGAGTCATTGATGAACGTGTAACGGCAGACCATGAATACAAATATTCTCTGTAGCGGTCGCTCATTTAATGTTAGTGAATATTTCCTCATTGAATGATATCCGATGGCAAACCCTTGGCCTTCTCCCGTCGATTACGCTCCCTTTGGGATTTACCCGATATCGACTGCATTCGTTATATCGGGTATTAGTTGTTTCCTGACTTGTCCTTTGCCTATCTTCGATTCCTCGTGTCACGTTACCATTCGACCATCCATTATAAACCAATTTTATCTCATACATAACTTGTTGTATTTCTATTTAGGAATACAAGAGATTTATACACTTACACAAGACTATATCAAAGGAAACAAAATAAAGAAAAATATCAGCTCCTATAATTGAGTCACCTATCTTTGGAAAAAGTAATATATTTACGTCTCATTAATTATTCAGTAACAAGGAGCAACAGTAACAGTGATAACATTAGTAGTGTAGTATTTTATTTTTTGTTGTGTAGTGCAAATGGAATGGCAGTCCCCACGAGGCCAAGACCGAGGATTTTGACAATTGATGTGGCCATGCCATTATACTTGCCCCTGCCACGCTGCAAAAAACGAAGTGTAGCCCACCCCTTTCTACCACTAAATGACTTTGTTATATAATTTTATATTATCATACAGTCTTGGATTCTCTATCACCCTCGGTAGCCAGCACCCATCATTAGCACTGATTCCGCTGGGTACATCAGATTTTCTGCTGCCTCTGACTTACCTAAGTAATGGGAATTGTGGAACCTACTTAAAATAAAGACATAAAGGCGTTCACTCGCATCGAGAAACCAATATGATACTCGGATAAAGAAGAAAAGTTACGGTAGATGAACTGTAAGAATAATTATAAAATAAATTTTCTAAATATTGGAGAATTCATATAGGCGAACTCCACTAATTTGGAACTGAGTAGTAGTTATTGATGCACATTACATATATCTTACCAAGTTTTTTTCTTCTCCCTCTCTCTTTACATGTGTACATAAATACAATGAAAACCTTGTTCACCATCAGGTATATATCTACCAAACTCGCTGCGACTTACTCATTCCACCTACTACAAGTGGTACATAATTGCAATAATCCAGCATTTATCTATTCATACAACAACCAAGTTTTATCTCACATTCTTTGGGCAATGAAAACTGGGATGAGACTGAGAGAATCCATAACAATTGCTTTCCTCCCCGTCGCCTTCTTGTTCCTGCTTTCTTTTGTAGCTTGTGCAGGTTAGTCTCCACTCTTCATTCAAGAACTTATGCATATATACTTGATTTTTGATTAACCTCAACTGGGGTTTGCTTCTTTTTTGTGTGTGTGTGTTTTGGAATAGGGCCATTGAGGTGGATTCTTCTCTCAAGCTATCTCATCTACTACCTATCTTTGTCTCTCTGGATTTTAGCTGCATTGTATACTACTTGACATCCATTCCATCGTGAGGGAACCGAGAATGTTTTGAAATGAGCGGGTTCACTGTCTCTATTTTCTTACTTTTTGATGTCCTTTAACCACTTTGACTGATAAAATCAACAATCTCTTTTGTGTTCTGAACCATAAAGAGAGTAATGTGGAATTTTGATCTTCCGCTTGTTATTTAAAAGAAGCTACGTCTTCAACCTTCTCGCATCTCAGTGTCGAACTAGCGCTTTTGGTTGTTCTTTTTTTTTTTTTTTTTTTTTTTGCAGTACTGACCAAATTCAACCTTTTCCTTTTCCGGGAAGTGGCCAAGTTTTGCAAGACATTTGCCATGGCAGTTAACTATTACGATGCCACCATTAACTTCGATTGAAAACATACATCATAATTTCTGAGATGTCTAAAGATGCTATTGCCTTAAGATAAAATAAACAACCAAGTTCGTGAAAATACGATAGAAGTTATAATTCTTCAATATTAAATGCAGTTAGATGCTTGAATTCACAGCGCACATGTTTTAGCTTTTACATTTTCGCTCTAGTTAACTGCATATGCCACTATAGCTCAATCAAAAGAATGAAAACTTAAAGTGAGTGTCACTTATCAACAACATTACACACTATTGGATTCAGCTGAAAAACTACGCAATAGATCCCACAGCCCGGGTGCCCGGGCCCAACAACCATAGTCAAAGGCAAATTTTTTATGTGGCGCTCAATTTTGCGTCCCCGTTAAATTTATATCCACTTTTTAGAAAAAGTTTAACTGGTACCCAAGTTTTAGATAACTTCATATACATACATTTTTCTCTTCTTCTTTAATGTTGTTTTCTTCTTCTTTATACTTAGCTTCTTCTTTTTTTTAGTTGCAAAACGGGTTTGTTAAATTTATTGTTGCTTCGACAATTTGATGATTGAGATTTGTTATTTTTGAAAGTTGTGTTTCAAATTTGAGCTCAATTAAGGTAGATTTAGTCATTGAATCATGTATTGGATTGTTGAAAATCGAAAAACAAGTTTATGTTTCACTTTAAGATTCGAAATATGAAGTTGCATTCAATAGATTGAACTACTTTAGAATCGAATTTCTGAAGTTGCATTTGAAAGATAGAAGAACTTCAGATTTGATTTCTGAAGTTGCATTAAAGAGATTGAACTACTTCAGATCCGAGCGGATAATTGACCGAAACTTCAAATAATATTTATTCATATTTTCATATGTTGCATATATGGAATTCCCATTAATTAATGGACATTCTCTATACACAACATTAAGAATGAAAGCTCTCAATAATATAATCAAACCTTATCACAAACTCATAAATGTTGCTAATATTTAGTTTGTATTTTTGTCTCATTTTATTTAACTTAAACATAGATTAGAAGGTAAAATAATTTTGACCTAATACATACTTTGCCCCCTTAACTTGTATGCAAATTCCTTTGACACATCGCAGTTTTACATGTAATATTCTCACCAATCCATTTTCAATCAAATTAATTTTATTGGAGAAGAACTTATAATGAATGACTGTTATATGATGATGTTATTTTAGAGAGGTCTGGTTGTATATTATTGTTGCATTTATTGATTGAAGGGGTTATACTCTATATTCACCGGACAAATCGACCTCCCAAACAATGGGTTCGACTTACATACAGTCACATACCCTTCAATTAAACTACTCTATTCGTTTCAGTTTATATGATATTATTTTTAAAGATTTTTAATTAAAATAATTTATATTATTTTATCTTATATTACTTTCGCAACTTTAAGAGTATCATATCTTAATATATACTGAATTTTAAACGATTATGTTATGTATTCTATTAAAAAAGCTTTTCAACCATAATTTATAATAGTCTCTTCCATATTCTATAATACTCCATAAATATACAAGTTAAGTTGAAAGTTTAAACTTCATGTCTAATCAAATCGTTATAAAAATGAAACTAAAGGAGTATTACAGGATTGGAAATTTTTCAAAATTATATATTTACATTAAGTAAGCACCTATTTGCAAAAAGGAAAAAATGAAAGAGAGTGTGGGGATACTTTATGTTCGTTAATAACTTAATATTGAATGAGTATTTGCGATCAATATCTTTAGGATAACTAACTATAGCAACTGGTAGCATAACTGCTCAGATCCTTTGGCCTTAACACCTTGATTGTATTTTTAACAAATTTATGGCATAAGTTTTTTGTATCAATTCACTGAATATGTGAAACATGTTTCAATGTACACTATTATTATTACTATTATCAACATGTAGTTTATTAATACATATTTTTGCTTTAGTTTATCATTTAACTAAAGTAAATTAGCGTACTTGTGATGTATAATTATATAAGCGCATGAAGGCCACTTTTGACCTAAAAAAAATTCATAATACTTGTATGATTATCCAATCAATTTAACTTACATATATTGCCAAAAATAGTTTCTGGAATTTGGCCTTCTATAGTTCATAAAGATTTACATCTAAAATTATGATGTAATATTAAAAAATATCAAGTTAGGATGTGAGGTTTAGAAATTAGTGTTTAAGGCTTGCAAAAATTTTGTTTTACATTTGTAGTTTGTATAGCCTGTATTTATGTAGGACCCGTAAATATTATTTTTGATGTTGACGGTCAGGTATTTCCTTTGTATTCCCTTATCTTCAATTGCGATATGCTGTTTTACAGTAAAATTGTGGAATCGCAGTTTTACATGTAATATTCTCACCAATTCATTTTCAATCAAATTAAGTTTATTGGAGAAGAACTTATAATGAATGACTGTTATATGATGATGTTGTTTTAGAGAGGTCTGATTGTATATTATTGTTGCATTTATTGATTGAAGGGGCTATACTCTATATTCACCGGACAAATCCATCTCCCAAACAATGGGTTCGACTTACATATAGTCACATACCCTTCGATTATACCAACTTGAATACATACATATGAAAATATGAATACAATCCCTTTTCAATCAAATTAATTTTATTGGTAAAGGTAGTTTCTCTGCAATTCAAAGAAGTTAGTTTTGTTTTATAAATTTTAAAAAATCTTCGAATACAATTAAAATAACTTATCTTTCGCAATATTAACTAAGATCTATGTTGGACTCCAGCTATTTGGTACATCGTTTGTTTTAAGTTGGCTAAACATCTTTTTTCCTGCTAAAAATTAAAGAGGTATAATAGAAATCAATTTCAGCTCATGTATTAAATGAGAATTATTTGGAAGAATACAATGATATTGTGTTTTGACATAGTCAGATTATTGTGATCTCTTGAATTTGTTATTGACGGATAATAAATATGGGATCTCGTGAATTTGTTATTCATGAATAATAATAACTAATCAATCAAGTAAAAAAAAATTAATTAATACTAACAAAATTGCAACACCCGTTGCTACCAAAGTCAAAAACTTGTCAAAAACTTGGTAGAAGCTATTAAAGCCAATAGCCACGATAAAATTGAAGGAAAAAACATAACTATAATAATGCATTGGTAAAAGGCTGCATATGTAGTTGAAGAGCTGTGTGTGAAAATTTTAGATTGGGCTATGATACTCTCGAGAGAAAGGAAAATTTGAGTGGACCCATGTTTTCTGAGAATTGCGGCTAAAATGAGAAGCTCTTTCTTTACAAGAATTAACATGGAATGTCAGGCATGCATGACCATGAGACAGACACCTCACTGTCTCTTCTTATATAAGAGAATATCAACCCAAAGATGCGGGGAAAACAAATAAAACAACAATACAACACCTATGATAAGACCACACACATTCAACACGAAAAACAAAGAATTTTGGAATGATAATACCAAAGTAATTGGAGGTGCATAGACAAGAAAACCATTTCATGCCAACCAGAAGAAACGAACAGATAAAAATAAAAATAGTAGAAGAAATGAACAGATAAAATAAAATAATATACAACGAACAACAGCAGCAGCACCAGTACTACCAATGCTATGGCGAAAGATGCATCAAATGTTTCACCTTCTAGGATGCCTCAGGATATTCTACAGATTCTCGGGTATTTCACTAACCACTAGTGTTCTCTTGGCTTCCAAAAGCTACCTAAAACTGTAACCACAAGATTATTTTCTTGGGACGTATTGCACTAATTGTTGGTACCTCATATAATTCGCCTTCTGAATGCCCAAGAAAGTACCAAATATCATGATTAAATAATATAAGAATTTCCTCGTATGTCATATCAGACGCCTCGCACTTCATGCTCAAAATAGAGGAACCTCATACATTTTACATTCCTCAAAATGTTTTAATACAATAGGGAAAAACCTTAATTTCCACCCTTCATGTCATCAGGTGCAACAAAATCAAACATTTGCATTCCCCTCCCAGCGACTGCAATCTGATAATGGTTCCTGAATATGACATACAGGCGGTCATATTAAAGAAAATATTAAAGCGAGGTACAGGTTGGTTTCCAGAAAGTGAAAAAAATGGAAGATTAAACAAGAAAATCAAAAATGCGGTATGACAGAAAGGATTACCCACCTTCCACAGGCCCTAGCATCCAATGCCTCAGGCTCCGGTACACTAACAACCATATGTTTGTGCTCAGTTAGTTTGCCTTGCTGTTCGAGATGCCAACACCTGATGCGCTGATCAAGACCCGTAGAAAATACCCAACAACCATCGGTCCAAACACCTACAGTGAACAAGACTAACATCAGGTCCAGGTTCATTCTTATGTGCAAATGATGATTTCATCAGTCATTTGACAAGAAAAACTCTGACTATTCCCAGCAATAATTGGAGTCTTATGAGCGTGGCCAATGCCTAATGAACAGGAGGGAGAGAACTATAGTTCAGAACTAAAAGTACTTTTTTCATTTTACATAAAATTCCGTTATTTACCACAATAATAGAACTTACTCTGCTTTACTCAGTTCAGATGATGTTGACTTTATTTGGAGGTCCATTAGTTCGTTATATTAGCTCCAAAATGATAAGTCGCGTAAAAATTTATAAAGGAATGAGGTAAGGCACGAGAAAGGTAAAGAGTCGGGGCCGTCGTTGCATAAAAGATTTTCCTATAAATGATCTTTCTCACTGCATAAATCAGCCTTCATAGCCTAACGCTACACTTTTTTTCTCTTGTCAAACAGTATCACATTATTGGCACAGCTTTTTTAGAACGAGAATGACCATGAATGAACGGTCACAAATGGATGTCGTGGGATGGATGGAATCCCTCCGTCCTTAACTAGATGTCTTGGGTTTGATCCCAGGGAATGGAAAAATTTCTGGTAGTGAGCGCTTCTCCTTTAAATGAGCCTTACTTGATGTGAATCTGGATTAGTCAGGCCAGTGGATAGGTTCTGGATACCAGATCGTTAAACCCACAAAAAGAAGGAGAATGACCATGAATGTTTAGCATGATCTAGTAATGAACTCACTGAAATTGATCTAGTAAGGATGAACTCATTGAAATTCCTCACACCATTTTGGCAGCTATGTCTATCGTCATTCACAATACAACTGCAAATTCAATACTTATCTAAAAGGTGTTGGTGAAATTTCAGAAAGCTAAAACAAGTAAGCATTTAATGAGACCGAAATAATAACTTATTCATTACATGATTACAAGGTTTCAAAATAAGGTTGATTAAAAGAAAGCGATGTGGCTCGAACATTTGGATGGAAGCTGGGAGTGATTCTACGCGGAGCAACGAGTAAAAATACATAAGGTTGGGTAAGGCCAGAAAGAGCTTCAAGTATTTTCCCAATTACTTCTCTTTCCAAATCATTATCTCTGTTTTCTCGTACCACAGATTGGATGTCAGCAAAAAATGTAATACAGGGATGTGGAGAATCCTGAAAATCGAGCTTTATAAGAGTAGTCTTTTAAATAGGTATGAAAAGAAATATAGATTTATGAGGGCATTATAGAGCCAAATGAGCTTAGAGCGCTATTTTTTTATCCTTGTTTTAATTTAATAAACTTATAACACTAATTAAAAGTGTGTGGATGAAACCAAACTGAGCACATTTGAATGGTTTTAAAATCAACATGACAAAGGAATCAATTAAAAAGGGCTGGTAGAAACTTCAAATCAAGGGCAGCAGGAGGTGAAATGAGAATGAACTAAGCTGTGTTTATATGTTAACATAAATGATGGCATGCACGGTAGGCATCAAGGAACTAGAAGCTTGCTCTCAACCTTCAAGTGTTTACGGAGTCTTGAGAGATCCTTCCAAGAAGATGAGAAGGCATATAACATGTTAAAGTGGAAATACAAGAAGAGGGGAGCAAGATTCAAGGCCAGAGGAAGGCTAAAATCACATTTAGAAGCTGCAGTTTTGGCTACAGTGAAGACCGTGATTGCGAGGCTCAGACTGCAACTGCAAAGGAGGCAGCACCAGCAAAGACCACAATTGCGATGAAAACTCAGCTGCCCAGGTCCGCGATAGCAGACTTTACACCTCGAACGCGAGGGAGGCCTGGGAGTTCAGCATGGCAATTTCAGCACATCTTATCTTAAGGCCTAGCTTAGGGATAGTTTGGGAATTTGTAACCTAAATTAGAACCTAGTATAAGTAGTTCTTTTCTTACCATTTTAGGCAGCTTACCTTGAATATTAATGTTTTCTCTTACTGAGAAGTATGGTGGAATCCCATGGTTGATGACAATTCTTGCAAGGGTGTTATCAAGTGGAATTCTTCCACTTGAAGGTATTCCTAGTTCTTATTGTTGCATAATTAGGGTGTTCATTTTCCTTTGAATGTTCTAGTTGTTGTTTTCAATTTGGGTCTATTCTAAATTCTTTACTTGCTATCTTTAATTTTCTTGTTTATTCTAAATTCGAGAACCTTCAGACACAGAGACTGCAGACTCTAGTCCAACAGTTCTATGAAATTTTAGTTTAATTTTCTTGTTTATTCCAAATTTCCTTTGAGTTTAATTTTCTTGTTTATTCCTTGTTCCTATCAATAAACGATCAGACTTGACACAGAGACTGCAGACTCTACTTTATATAGATATGATATGATAGAAAAATAAACTCTAGCTTGTGCGGAAATTGGACACTCAGACATTGAAGCTAGAATGGAGGAGATGACCAATTTCGAGAACCTTCAGACAAAAGGCCAAACTTTGGGTTTACACTATCCCTCTTCAACAGTTCTATGAACTTTAGTCCAACAGTTCTATGAAACTTTATTTGCAGTATAGCAGCTGTGGATCCTACAATGAAAAGGTAAACAGAGCTTTCCAGCAGCTAGAATGAAACAAGGCAAAATCACAACGCACAATAATATAAAGAAAATGAAAAACGTATGCACATTTTAATGAAAAAACAAATCAGATTATCTACCTTTAACCGCAGAGCTGTGAGCTGACATGACTTTATCAAGCAACGCAAATCTCATATCATAATTTCCGACTTCATAATGGTGAACATGACCGCCTACACTCAGTGATCCAGTGGTGCTATGTTGCTCCGAAGTCGAACTTTCACAACTCGGCCTCAACGATTTCAGAGAGAAATCTAATCTAAGACAGTTAAGTGACTGGTCGTCACCTCCACTTAAAACACAAAATGTAAACCTTGAATCAGATACTTCAGGACCTTTTATAACTGAAACATGAAGACAGTTGACCCCTGACTGGTGGACATTCTTGAAGATATGCAAGGGCCATGCTTTGTGTAATACTTCCTTTATGCCAGTGAAGGTGTCTGGAGAAAATGCATGTGTATTTTCTACCAAATGAGATATCCCTCGCAGAGTGTGATCTTGCACAGTTTTGTCAGTTCCTGGGACAGTTGTCGCACTCAAACCATTATCAGGCTTCCCCTTTGTAACAGGAACTCCCAACAATTGTTCCTCACCTGTTATTTTATTAGACACTTGACTGCCCAATGATCTCCACTGCCGTCCACCTTGGCTTCCTCTACCTGTACGTGGTCTTTTCTGGCTGTCTAGACCTTTTCTGATTTGAACTGCTGATAATTGCCGCATAAAACTTTCAACATGTTCCGTAAGATCCCAAAAGGCAATACTTCCATCAGTAGACCCACTAATAATAATATACCGACTTCCAAACCGAACATTGCCTGCAAAATCAAGATTTCAATCAGAATAAAAACACAGGAAAAAAAGAGCTATACAAGACAGGAGTTATCATCTACCTTTTATCACATAAGGAACAAAAAATGTATATGACTTCTCTACAAGAATGTAAATGCAAGTAAAGACCTGTAATTCCGCAAGTAGTTGCAACATAAATACCACAAACTGAGAGAACTAACTAGAGTCTGTTGTCTCCCATAAAGAAAGAAGTAAACATTGTGTTTCCTATAAAAAAAAAAAAAAAAAAAAGAAGAAGAATCAATCCAACAGTTTCTATGACAACATAAAGGTAAAATTCGTTGCGGTTCTTTTTTTTTTTTAAATTCATTAGAGTTTTTTTTCTGAAAATCCCAGCAGACATATTTTCAAAATTCCCAGAAAGCTGAGAATTTTAAGTGCCAATCCCATTATGTAGAATACAGAATTGACATGAAGACTTTTTTGAACTGGACAGAATTGACATAGAAACTTACTGATCTCTTGAGAAATTTCTTCATTTTCTTAATCGTACATTCAATTCCTTTGGGACGACTCCAACTGAAAGATCCTTTTGCCTTCAACTGACTAGAATGTCTAATTTAATATCTCAAGTATAACTCCTAGCACATTTTTTTTAGTTTATCACTATTTAAGGTTAGTATTTCACAATAATATTTTTGTTTGAATACATTGAATTACATATTCTTCTCATAGAAAAAAATTCACACAGCACTATTGTTCCCCATTCTATTACTATTTTTAGCTAGGGAACTTCCCCATCCCCCTTCCTCTCCTTTTGTCAATATCGAGAATATACCCTGTAAAAATATGAAAAGCCACGAGTGAAATATGTCTCCATGCTTCTCCCCAAGCTGTGGTACGGTTCGGTCTAAAGGAAGCTAAATTGCTTGACCTGGTGACTCTAACCCCTGTGGTCCTGTTCGGTCTAAAGGAAGCTAAAATTATTTGACCTGGTAATTTTAACCTCTGTGGTCCTACTCACTGGGCTGTCTGCTCACCAATCTCTATCCAGTGCTCGAGGAGAAAATGGCATAAAGCATAAGCACATCTTCTATATAGTCATCAGTACTGAGGATGGGTCACTTTCTTACTTGGTACCCCCACCACCACCACCACCACCACCACCCACCACCCCACCCCAAAGCCTCACATGTCAATCCACGTCCTACATGTATGTACTCCCACCTACAATAATTCTGAGAGATACATCTTATTTTTCTAACCTTCATAAAGCTCCTTTATCTTGCCTACCAGGAGCAACTGCATTTGATGGAAAGCACTCACAAAGTAGTAGCTATTCTCTTCTTCTACACCAGCCAAAGACCCCTCTCCCTCCCTCTGGTACTACATATAAGCTGCTTCATCACCTCCCTCAGATCTTCAGTGTGTGATGTGTCAAAGATCAAATATAGAAGAAAATACTGTTGTATATGTTGAAGGTTTGAACAAAAAATCAAAACAAAAACAAAAAAAATGCAGAAGGTTTCAGTAGTTTGTAAAGCATATGAAAAATTGAAAAGTCGTTACGTAAATATTACTAGAACCCATTTTATCTTACTCCTTCCGTGCCATTTTATGTGACACTCTTTCTGTTTTACTCTGTCTCAAAAAGAATGACATTTTTCTATATTTAGAAACAATTTAACTTTAAACTTCCTATTTACCCTTAATGATATGATTTTATAGCACAAAAATGATATGGCATTTTTAAGACCACAAGTTTATAAATCTTTCTTCTTTAAAATCCATGCCCAGTCAAACACCTTCATATAAAATGAGATGGAGGGGTATTTAATAGCATGTGCTTTGACAAGTACAATTCGAACTACTTCAAAAAGGTAGGTATACACTACTTCCACAAGCTCCCAAAACAAGAAAGAATATAGACAAGCCCTGGCCTCTCTTCCCTTAGGTGAAGGACAAGGCTGTTGGTTACAAGGACAGTGCTTCTTAATCAGCAATAGCCAGGTCAGTTACTTCAAGATCTTGGCCAAGGGTGATCGCCACCCTCCCAGCCTATTTTGATGAAGGCCAAGCTCATCAAAAAGACACTAAGAAGAAGATTAAGGAGGCAGGTGGTGCCATTGTGCTCACTGCTTAGGTTTGCTTGTTATTAGTAGCTTTTACATATTTGTTTTAATTCCTGGTTTAAATTAATTAATGCAGAATTGACTGTGAGATTACTGGATCTTTGCTTTGAAATGCATTTGGGAACATTGCTATGCTCAAAAATCAATCTTAACCTATAGATCCTACACAGTCAAAATATGAAAAAAGTTGTTAATCAACTAAACCTAAGTAGTAAATCAACCTTGAAGTTGGGGATATGTAGGAACAATGATATGTTGCAAAGCAAGCACCGGAGATGACAAAGGAGTCAGTAAAGCAACATCAAACCTGAAATTGTTATTGGAAACGAGACCAGGTCAGAAACAAGAGAACAGCATGTTCCATAGTACCACGCTGCAAAAGGGAATACAAGGTATTGTTATTTGGACATGCTGAGATAATGGACGTACATACCAGAGTCGGTAGGGTAGTAAAAGAGCTCGTAGTGTAACTGTGGCATCTGAACATGCAACAACTACGAAACAGACTGAACACCTGCAGATGAATAAACAGGATGTGAAATTGTTCATATTCGCCTAATTTGACAGAACACGATGATGGTTACTGTTGATTTACTGACCTTGTGCCTGCAACTTGAGCAAGAAAAGCAGTAACTGCGAGATATCTCCAATCATTGTCACATATATCTGGTACACATGGTTCTGAATAGCTTCTCTTGTCTTCTGAGGGAAGTGATCCACCATTTTTTACCATTTCACTAACTTTTTTATTGTTTTGTAGTTTTCCATGATTCCTTTCTCTGGTTGGCATATCAGTAGAAAGCCACTGGAAATCATTTCTAATGTTGCACTCTGGGTCAAAGGTTCCTTCCCTAATTCTCATATTACTTTTTTGCTTCCAAGCAGATACCACCCTTTTTGCACCTACTGATATTAGTAATGAAAGATCCTCCGGGTCCTCTAAAAAACCTTTTTCACTGTTAACGCTGTCAGGCATGTCATTTTCATCCAGCACCATTCTATGTAGCCTTGAGACAAAAAATATAGATCTCACAGCTGATCCGCCAACATGTTCACCAAGCAGCTTGGAAGTTGACCAATTTTCAATTTCTGAAGCATACCTGAGACATCAGCAAAATAACTAATTTGTCACAGAACTTCAAAAAGTCAACGACAAAGAAAGTGCGCAAATATAAAGACTCGTCGAAGGAAGCCCAATTAGGTAGGGAAATGGTTGAAACAAAACTACAAAAATAGACAAAATCCATCCCCCAGGATTAAGTAATGCATAAAAATAAAAATCGGAAATGGTATCATACCTTGTCAGTCTCACAGTTCCATCTTCACAACCTGTTGCAACCCAAATCATTTCAGAAAAAATATCCTGCTTTTCATTTAGACTGCACGATGAATCTTGAGAGATAAAACATAAGGTATGTATCTCCCTGCCATGGAATTGCAAATGAAGATTTTTGGGATACATAACCCTCTCACTAGTGTTCACCCAGTGTCTATGAACATAAATAATTCCATCCTGCAAAGAAAGAGCTATGGTGTTACGATATTAATCCAGTCATTAGAAGAATTATTACTCTGAGGCCAGCTAATAACTACAAGTGGTGCAACTCCACTTCCCAAAGCAAGCTGGACTAAACCTCCTGTTGCCTGTATGATCATTTCCTATCTTCTAAATTCATCGTGGAACAGGAAATTAACAGATTTGGAAAAGATTATACCTTGACATAGGCAAAGCAATTTTTCATCTCTGGTACATCACCAAGAAAATAAGAATGAGGACGCCTCCATCCACCACAGGTTACTTGCAAAACCTATTCCAGCGAATGTAAGATCATTATGATGCAGAAGAGAACGAGAAACAGAGGGACAGGATATTGACCGAGTAGGCAAGAGAGACCAAACCTTTGTCTCGGAAAATAAATTCCATATGATAAAGTCTGATGAAGAAAATCCTATTGCACAACTGCTTCCAGGTAAATCGCCTTGTTGGTCAGCATTAGTGAAGATTGATCGTACTGTACTTAGCTCTTTCACTTGCTTGATCCCTACGAATTCCAAGTTATGACGACTTCTATCATGTTCAAAGTAGCATATGCACCCATCTCCTCCAGTCTGAAGAAAATAAAGAACAAAAAGAAAAGCTACTGCATTGGACAACACAATCGCATGTTCTTGCATCAAGTACTTTCAGGGTCTTGAATCCAAGAAAGTCCTAATATTAACGGTATATTTATATGTAAAAATTTGAATGAATCTGTGTTTACATAATAGAAACCTAAAAAGAGTCCTCTTTCTCGTTCTCTTTTTTTTTTGTAGACAAGATGATTCAAGGACAAATAATCGGAACTTAGAGGATAATGCCCCCCCCCCCTTTACCCTTCTTCACTTAAATACCACGCTTTTGTTTGTTTCAGGCTTTTGTCTGCAGCAGATTCAAAAGTGTGACGTGTGCCTAACCCACACATCATGTGCTACGCTCTTACCACTAGACCAAAGCCTTTGGGGGCAATAGTTTACACATTTTTGTAGTATCATTTCTTACTACATGACCTTGTCTCACTTTTTTATCTCTGATTTATAGTTGTATGGAACAGAGAAGTCCAGATTCCAACCCGGAAAAAAAAAAAAAAAAAAACAGGAATGATGGGAAAAGATCTCTGATATGCAGTTAAAGACTTTCAACTGTACTTTGGCCAATGTTATAATGCAGGGACTCTCTCTGTAACACTTAAAATAATGATGGGAAAAGATATCTTGAGGTTAACAGCTACAGGGACTAATAAAGGGTCAACCTCCATCTGTATATTTATTTTAAAATATATTATGAGACTTATTACAGATTTTTTTCATTATTTTAGACTTAGTTCTTATATAGTTTCCGAAAGCTTTATCATATAAAGCAGCGTATAAGGCCTGAAAATCAAATATCAACGGATTCTTAAATCAACATATCACAAAGGGAGAATGAAAAGATCACCTCAAACCCAAGCAGGAAGATGCTTAATGATTATAAGTAACTAGTAGAACAGAATAAGCATCCAAGTAAGGTCTTACTGAATGAATTTCAAGTTGTGTAGGACCAAAACTAGCAACGGAGATGCTACACACAGTTGATATTCCATGAGCTCCTCTGAAGTTGCTGAAAGGACTTATATTTATTTCGGAAGCTGTAGACATGCTAAAAAGAATGTCTCTTTGCAACGGAAATAACAAAAGATTACCACGAATGTCACCGCACACTAGGACCTACAAAAAGGGAAATAGATCAAGAATTTTGAAACTTACACAGTAAGTAATATTTCATACTGATGGGTTGTTCAAACTTGAAACAGACAAGTCAGGATATATTATTGCTTTCCAGAGATAGAAAGAGAGAAGGAATATATATTTGAAGCAACTCCTCTTTTATTTAGGAACATAAAGGGAACACCCCAATATGTATGGAGGAACTTCATCTTAAGAGTCACATAGCAGAGTAATTGAAGAATTATTTGGAACAATTTAATCGGTACAATGTATAACAAATGCTACTTCAAGGATACTAATCAATAATAGGAACATGACAATTGCAGTAAAGCAGCCATATGCCCTGTTTCTAACTTACTCCGTCCCAATTTGCTGGTCTTTTCTTTTTTGACTTGGCACGAATATTAACATAAGAGTTGATAATATGTTTTTTTGTGGGTCAATCTTTGCCGCTGTGTCATAGAATATAGAATAAAGGATAATTTTGAATTGAGAATGATAGGATGAGTCCTATAGAACTTTTGCTGGTATTTAAAATGCAATAGAACTTTTCATTTCATTTAAGGAAAATGAACAATATTTTGGAAAAATCCAAAAAAAAGGAAGGTGTTTTGGGAAGAGGGAGTAATACCCAAAAAGTGTTTGAGGCTACACACACACATATACAGAGAGAGAGAGAACAAATTTGAAGCCATAGAGAGACAAAGAGAGAAGGAACATGCTAAATTTCACAATGCATAAAATGTAAAGGGTATTGACCTCATTCTCTACTGATGCATCCAAGCACATTATCCGCATTCCAAAGCATGAGCGGAATTCTGCTATTAAAGAAACACAACAACTTCTCATGACATCCTGAGAAACAGAGGGCAAAGGGTTGAACAACCTCCATAGTTTCAATGTGCCTCTAGGATCAGAAGTGAAGAGGAACCTACAGGATAAGGTCATCAGAATATATGGCTTTCGCACAATCAGACATGTAAATGATATATTATCCCTACCAACAGACGCAGATTTTATCAAATAAAATGTGTTTATGGGGTTTGGGGGGGGGGGGGGGGGTTCAACGGCATACTAATGGTACTGAAAGGAAAGATCATATCGGCCAAAAGTCAACAGGATGTCGTCAGGATAGACTTAGAAAGACTTTCATCAATCTTCTATATAAATATGTCAAGCATATTCATCGAATCATTATGACTTCTGGCATCATCATAACTTACTTGGGTCCCAAAGATTTGCACCAATAAGTCCCAAGTAGTTGCCTCTCTGGTTCAGCTGACCATGTAGACATGAGTTCAACTCGAGGATTCAAGACATTATCAACAACTCTGGCAATCACCATAGTGCCTTTACCATTGCCAACAGCAACCCAATTTTCAATGTCTTCAGTAACATCAGAACAGTGTGACAACAAATCCATGCAAACAATTGGTCCTTCCTCCTCAATATGGAGAAGCTCAATCCATTTCACATCCTCAGTATCATATAGTTTAGCATGGTACACATATCCATTGTTTGTGGCAACATAAAGAGAATCTTCCCGAGAAAAATGCAAGCATCTTACATATTCGCTTTTGCTGCATGAAATTTGATAAAGCCAAATGATCAGCCAATAAGCATTTAGAAATCATGGGCTTAAATGTGAACAAGTTGTCAAGAACTAAAATAGGATGAGTTGCATTAGCAATATAAGAGACTTCTCCTGAAAAATACAACTGGTTCAACAATTACTCCTGAAATATATAATACATACAGGCTCAAAATTCTTTTTTGAAAAAAAAAAATTAACAGTGGTTTCCGACCAGCTTGCGCATACCTCGACCATTTCATTGAGTACATGCATCCCTCCACCAGACAAGGACAAGTATTGGGTAACTCTGCCCACCAAGTCATAGGCATATTAGAAGAAATTACGTAACTTTTTTCTTTTGCTGGGATTCGGACCCTAGCCTCTCATGGTCTTCATTTAAGCTTCATCGACTGCTAGGCCCCACGCCCAAAATGTTAGTTCACAACACACTTTACCTCAATAAAGTTTGTTGGGGCAAATCTACACATCCCCTAGATCAATATTTGGATTTCAAATAGGAATCCATAATTTGAATTTCCTATCATAATACAGTTATTTCCATTTTCATCCAAGGCCAGGTGTCAACATAACTAAGACAAAATTTAAAGGGGAAAGCTTCTACCTTTTCAAAGCATAGTTGTTTTTAGAGAAGTACTTTTAGTATTTTTATAAGTAAAAGCACTTTTAATTAAATCATCCCACACTCCCAAAGAGGGTGTAAGAAATGTTACTACAAGTGATAAAGGTACTTCAACTACCAATACTTCTCAACTAGATAACTTAGAAAATAAAGTAACAAGAAAGTGGCATATGTGATATGTTAATATATGGTTTCTAAGAAATTGATAGAAAAAACATGAGTTTGTGATCATCAAATGAGCAGCTTCTTCTACAAGTAACTGAATCCACATAGGTTCGCGCCACCATGCCACCAATGTTCCACGTGTCACAAACGCAAGGTTCACTCATTAACATAATCCTTAACTCCCCCCCCACCCACCACAACCCCCCCTCCCACTTACACAAAGAATATAAGAGGCCATCATGTGCTTTGAAAATCATCATCACTGGGAAATTGAAATATCAACTGTACCTGTTCAAGAGGCCATCATGCTCTCTAAAATTTGGAATATAGAGAGCAAATTCCTCCTTTTGGACAGTTGAGTCTTGTACTTCCGCAATACCTCTTTCTGACCCATTAGAAAACGATCCTTGCAGATGTACTTTTATTGCAGAATCAAATCTCGCAGTCACAAGGAGTGCTGCATCAGGATCATAGAGACATCACCAGATCCCCCTTCCACTGTACCAATAAAATGTGATATAGTTATTACTCCCTCCGTTTCAATTTATGTGAACCTATTTTCTTTTTAGTCCGTGCCAAAAAGAATGACCCCTTTCCCTATTTGGAAACAATTTACCTATATGCAATGATTTATAGCCACACAAAATATATGTGTCTCATTTTACACCACAAATTCAAAAATCTTCTCTCTTTTCTTAAACTACGTGCCTAAGGGTGGCAAGTGGGCCGGTCCAGGATCGGGACCGCGGACCAAACGGTCTTCTGGGCCTAAACGGGCCTGAGCCAGTTAGAACCGGCTATGTGGGCCTAATTCGGTCTTCTGGGCCGGTTCTTCACTTTAGGACCGCTAGGCCCAGGACCATTTAGGACCGGGACCGGACCGGTCCTTGGTGGGCCCAAACGGTCCCAGCGGTCAAAAATTTTTAAAAAAAAATTCTGTCCGTTTGGGCATTTAAAAAATAGACTTTGGCTATTTACAAAATAGCCATTTAACCCCCCCCCAAACCTTCCCCCCCCTTCCAACTTTGTTTTAATCCTAAATTTTTTATAATTACATTTTTTTCCTATTTTCAACTATAAATACCCCTTCATTCTTTCATTTTTCTTACAAAATCATCAATCTCTCTAATTTTCTTCTATAATTGCTACTATTGCTTATTTTATTGTTACAATTTGTGAAAAAATTGTGAAGTTGGTAAATTGAAGTCTTCAACGATAATCAATTTTCAACAAGTTGTTCGTCAACTCGATAAACTCGTTCCAACTCTTAATTTTTAATACTATAGTTTTGTTTGTTTTATTTATTTTCTATTATTTGATTAATTAAGATAGCTTCCTTAAAAAAACTTTTTGGTAAAAATAAGGGAAAATCCAAGAGTGGCGAATCTAGTGGCTAATATGTTCCTCCTCCACTGCCCCCGGCTCCCCGACCCAAACCCCATATCTGTCCTACACCTGTTATTCTTGATAGCGATAATAGTTTATTACAATTTACTGAGAATCAATTTTGCCATAATGTTGGAGCTGGTGAACAATTAGACCATGAATTAATGAATGCTCTTTATTCTAATCCAACTATTGTTGAAAATGACGAGGAGGAAATAGATTTTGATGAAACTCAACCGGATGACGATACATCCACTAGTCATGCTCCTGAAGTTAACCCAACTAGTGATAATCCAAATGATGCCCCATCTGATACTCCTGTTACTGCCCCTACTTTTTCTAGACAACGTACCAAACGGACAGAAACATCTATTGTTTGGCCATTTTTTACTCAACTAATTCCATAAAATAAGGCTAAGTGTAAAACTTGTGGCAAGGAGTTAGCTTTTACATATTTTGGAGGTGGACGGGAACTTTCGCTAGATACATATTGATACACCCTCAAGATAAAGTCAAATATCTTCGTGCCAAAGCTTTGGCCAAGGGGACAAGAATACCTACTCCTAGTCAGGCTGACCCTAGTACCAGGTAAAATCAATTTCAACCGGAAATTAACACTGTTACCGGTGGTATTTTATATTATGAACCAAAAAATGATCGGGAAGAATTGCCAAAAATGGTTACTGTTATGTGCTTACCCTATAGTTTTCCTTCTGACCTTCACTTTGTGCATTATATTAGAAAAAATTTTAATCCTACTTATAAAGGTTTTCCTCGCACAACCGTAAAACGTGATATTTATAAATATAAACATGAATATGAACAATATTTGCGTTATTTATTTACTCATATAAATTGTCGTGTTGCTATTACAACTGATATTGGTAGAAGTGGTAACAATTGTGATTACCTTACTATTATCAGTCATTGGATTGATGAGGATTGGATAATGCAAAAACGCATTATTGCTTATAGAATAATTAATTCACGTCATACAGGGCAGTTTATTGCTAGCACAGTTACGGATATTTGTAGATATTTTTGCATTAGTGATAAAATAATGTCAGTTTCAATGGATAATGCACTAGTAACACAAATGTTGTAGTCTTGCTTACCACTACACTAAGTCTTGCATTTAATAACATTTTTCATGTTAGATGTATGTGTCATATTTACCATTTAATTGTGGGTGATGGTATGAGAATTTTAAATATTGAAATTGAAAAGGTTAAAATGGCTCTTAACTGGCTTTTTTATTCAAACCGTAGAAGTAGACTTAGAGAATATTTTAAAAGATGCGATGAATTTGGCCTAAGAGAAAGAAAGGTCCTTAAACCTTGTCCAACTAGATGGAATTACATCTATGAAAGTTTAGTTGTTGCATGTGAATATAGAAACCCCATAAACTCAACGTTTAATGCTCATGTAAGTGATATGATGAGCACCTTACAAATGCGGATTGGGCTAATGTTAAAATGCTTGTAGATTTTTTAGAAAAATTTCATATTGCTACAAATGAATTTTCTGGGCAATATTATCCTACTATTTCTAATTGTTTAGTTTATATTGCAGAACTTGCAAATTTGTTTGGTCATTTTTCAGAGGATGGGGAAATTTATAAACTTGCTATTGATTCTATGAGAAAAGGGTTTAAAAAATATTTTTTCCCTATTCCCCCTATTTATGGTGTTGTTGCTTTGTTAAATCCTTGTACGAAATTAGGAGGTCCTCAATTTTGGTATGAAACTGTTTATAAAGGTTTAGCACTTGAAGATGAGGAGTTGTCTAACTTCCGGAAGCAATAGCCTCAATTAGAATAAATGCTCAAACTATTTATAATGCTTATCAAGTTGCATTAGATCATGCTAGACCAAATATTCCAACTCCTTCTTCTTCTGATTATCAATCATCTAAAAGAACTGCGAGAGTAAGAGCACTTAGTGCTTGGGCGGGGTTTAGGGGTTCTCAAGATTCTACTAGTTGTGATTTTTCACAACTAAATGAGCTTGAAGTTTATTTGTCACAGGGAATTGAGGAAGTGAATCCCCACGGATCCTTTAATCTTTTGGAATGGTGGAAGGACAAAGAAAAACACTTTCCGGTTCTTTCAAAGATGGCCCGAGATATTTTAACTATTCAAGCTTCAACAGTGGCAACGGAGAGCGCTTTCAGTCAAGCAAGACTTCAACTTGGTGATTATAGAGCGTCTATGAGGGAGAGCTTGAAAAAATCAGTACTTTTCAGATATTGAATTCCATTCGGAAAGAAGAAATTTTGGACTTGCTGAATCACAACCAGAGGCAGACAAAGCTTACGAAGAAATGCTAGCTTAACTTGCGGAGGATTCTACTTCGTCCGGAAGCGGTGATGACCAAGCTTCTTTTCCGCCACCACCAACGAAAATCCCTCCGAACCTTAATGGATTTATGAAGTTTGTAAGAGATACCATGTAACTTGTATGAACAAAAATTAGTATGTATTATGTAACTTGTATTTTGGCACATCTTGATTAGTTTTTTTTTTCTTCTCAAGGGTGGTATTAGCACCTTGTTGTGCTCATTCCATAGGGGGGAGGAAGACTAAAAAAAGATATTGCCATGTGTTTTTTAATGCTATAATATAATTATAACGAATTGCTTTGAATATCTCTTTACAATATTTTGTCTTTAAATTTGAATTAAAAATTTAGGTCACAATTCTATAATAAAATTTACAAGGAATTGCCTTAGATATTTCTATTAACATCTTTTTTTCTCTAATTTCTATAAAAAAATTATAAAAAAAAAGTATATGTGGGCCCACTTAGGCCCACTTAGCCCGCGGGCCGGGACCATTTAGCCCGGGACCAAATGGTCCCGGGCCCGGTTCCGAGCCGGTTCCTACAAAAAGACCACCAGGACCGGGGCCGTTTGGCCCGTTTAAATCGGGACCGGGACCGTTTGGACCGGCCCACTTAGGCCCGGGACCGGCCCACTTGCCACCGTTATACGTGCCCAGTCAAATAGGTTCACATAAATTGAAACGGAGGGAGTATATCATAAGCCAGTTTATTCTAAGGTGTACAATGCAAGCAAGACATTTTGCACCACAGGACATAAAGTGACACTAATGAAGTCAAAAATGAGAAATAATAATTTAATTGGTATAATAACATAATTAAGAAGTCACTTCCATGATGAAACGTTCCTTTCACTTACACATGCTCCCTGATTCTTGTAAGTTGTGTGCCATCCATTCCCCATACACGACACGTGCAATCCTCGCCAGCAGTTATGATTAACTAAGCAGAGTCCCACATATAGAGAGACAAAACCAGACTTAGAAGCGATCCTCACATGTCCCACATTTGAAGGAAAGGAATGCACAAATTCTTAATGAACCATCACAACGTACAGTTTTACAATAAATATTACAGCATAGCATCATCAATATATAAAATGTCCCCCTCATGAAGAACACAGAACCGTCTGATACATGAAAACTATTTCTGGCATTAAATCTGCACAAAATAAAAAAAGCAACCGCAACTGGGCTCTCTTGACTCTCTAAAAAACCCTATAAGTTACATGTCTTCGTTATCAATGTGCATATTGAAGATTTTGGTTTGCACTGACAGCGCTACGTGATTACATGTAGGCTTTTCATTACTTCTTGCTTGTCAGATTGTTCCCCAAGTATTAAAATAAAGTCAAAGATTGGCAAGATAAAAGTATTGATATTCATACTGATAAATAATTGTGAGATTGGAAAATGCAGAAGCTCAGTAAGCATATATTTATCTGACTTGTCAAGCTACGCAAAATGTGATAGCTTTTCTTTTGATAACCGTGGTATCGGGCCAGTTTGCGTGCACCTCGACTAATTCCACGGGGTACCTACTACCTCCCACCATCACAGGTACCATGTAACTCTGTCCACCAAGGTTTTGATAGATGGGAGAAATCACCCAAGTATTTTTGCCTCCACTGGGATTTGAACCTAAGACCTCGTAGTACTCAACACCTTATTGACCACTAGACCACACCCTCAGGTGCTATATAATGTGTTTTCATTGTAGAGAAGAAGTTTAACCAAAACCTGAGCGATCTTCCCTATCTTCTCTTCTCCTCTTTTTACAAGCTTATCCATCTATCCTCATCATAAATTGTCCCTAGTTGTTTACAAGTTCATTAGTTCTGAAGGAACTGGGACACTGGACAAGTTTTTTTAGCTGACTTGTTGTATTCTCCTGCAAACCCCTGGTCAACCCCAGCCATAAAATGCTTTAGACCATTTAGATAGCTTTTATTACAAGGTTGCACAGTTATTTTTGACATCTGCAACTTCAGTACTTTAGCCTGCTGAACAGCATATTCCCTGATGCTGTGTAAGTGAATTACAAAGTACTTTCATGAACTTACAGAGTCAAATATATAGCAGTCCCAAATTCTAGCACTGTGACCAAATAAGACAGAGTCAACCACGTGGTTGGAACCATTAGCACCAAGCGTCCAGATACGAGCACTGCACTAACAAAAAAGAAGAATAACCACCTAAGTCGCTGATTAAATGTTTCTATGGATCAATATATACATAGGTGTTAATTAAGAAAAATATGGACCTTCGATCATCAGATACAGATACTAGTTTAAATCCATCAGCAGACCATGCAAGGCGGAAAATTGAACCTTCATGTCCAATTAGTTTACATATATTTACAGCTTCATATTGCTGACAAGGAAGCTGGCGACCCTCGTGACTGGTCAAATGTAAAACGTCTTCTGTAGGGCTTCCAATAACATCAGGAGCAGCCTTACAACCCACTTTCCAAACAAGAACCTGCCAAACCCAGATCAAGAAAATTAAGCGCCTGTCGGAGGACATGCATATATCAAGGAGCATACAAAAGGCGTTACGAACACCTTTGAACAGATCCATTTTACCAAAGAATTAAGTGATAATTTTGAACTGTCAGAAACTGTAAAAACAAGAGAGTCAATACAGGCTATAGAGCATATCTTCAGTTATTGAACAATATCCAACCAAAACTGTAGAAGGCGAACCATAAAATCTGTTTATAGTATGCAAAAATATTCAAAAAGAGAAGTTTTCAGGAAAACAGTCAAAGTAGTCAAAAGAAACTTCTAAAGAATGTGCATTCATCTTTTCTGATAGCAGAACAATTTTAACCATGTACCTTATGACTCAAATATCTGAAGCATCACTAAGGTTTATATCCTAGTGGTATTTGTGGGACTCTCCCACACAATAGATGTGGGTTTGATTCCCACTGCACTCTTTCCCTTTCCCTTTCTTGACCCCCCCTATAAAACTGCCTAGGGTATTGGCGGGATGATTAGGATTCTCCACTTTAAACCAGAGGTCTCAGTTTTGAGACCTGAGAATGTAAAATGAAAACCTACCGGTGGGGAGCGTTTTGCCTGCTTAGTGGGCCTGTTCGGTGAATCCTGACTAATCAAGCCAGAGAGTTTCGGATAACGGATGTATAAAGCAAAAAGATCCATGAAGTGTCATTTGAGGCTATATTGCTAGATTATTTAATTTATTTAGAGACAATATTAGGGTTAAAATTATCATAAGTGATGGAAGAAATTTCTCCGATGACAGATGAACATCTCTGCAATATATCAAAAATACTCCTAAGTTTGGACAAAACACTATAGCAAGGGAAATATGATAAGATAGAGTGGGAAAAGGTATAACCTAAATATTGGTACCTCATTAAGGATAGTGCCAGATGCTACACGGAGAGATCCAACATCATCGCCCCAAATCCTCATGGAGTACAACAAACACCTTTCTAAAAGTTAGATGAAGAAAAGAGTCAAAAGCATGAACCGTGGCATCCATGGTTGAATTAAGTCTCCTAATGAACAATAGAACAGAAAGCACTGGTCTAGTATGATAACTGATAAACCAACCTGAGCATCTTACTCTGGAAAGGAGAGAACATCTCAACATATCCCAAATATGTACAGAATTGTCACTGCATCCTATGGCAAGACAATCACCATTGTTTGAAGAAGTAGCACCATCCCACTACCACCACATGTTCAGTATCATAATAAGCATAAATCCGACAAAAGGGGTAAGGTGTTTCATAATTAAGAAAGAGTTTAACTTTTGTGTACGGTCAGTGTACAGATTTCTTACACCATCAGGTTAAGTTGACTTAACAATAGATAAGTCTTTCATATGGTAACCTGGAAAATAGAGTAATAATGTGCTATAACTAATTAAAATTGAACAAATGGTGTAAATTTTCATTCCACTATCAGTGTATATAACTTAAATCCATTGAGAAAAAAGTTTACCTTCAAAAAGCTAACGTCCAAAACCCAGTGGCTAAACTTAGGTAACAGGAGCAGGAGACTTAAAGTTAAATGAAAACATGCTTGTTGCTCAGTTTGAGAATTAGAGACCCTCTGAATTTGCAAGCTGAAAACTTTAACTCTCCTCTCACCATAGACTGCGATATTTAAAGTAACATGTGAACCCGACAAGTGTTCGTTAAATGTCTGCAAAGAAACTCCATGCACTCGAATTCCGTCAAACACATCAAATGATTTTATCATCTTCCCAGTCGTTAAATCGTAGACAAGAATTTGTGAACCAGTTCCTGTGGATACACGTTAATTGTATGCTTAGAACCGTTTCCGGTACAAATATAGTAAGTAAAGAATAACAAAATGATAAAGAGAACGGACCAGCTAGAAGAAAAGGAAGAGAAGAGAAGTCAGGAGGAAGGTGTAGAAAGCAAAGGGCAGAGATTTCTCCAAGGTACTGCCCTCTTTGGAGGCAACAGCTGCTTTGCTCCGCCATGATTAGGAGCTACAAGCAGTCGGCAGTGCACTGGTGAGGTTCACTTGCGGCAGTGTTCAAATGCTAATGGCCAATTGGGCTAGTATTCAGTTTTAATGGCCCGTTTGAGACCTCCTGGCCTCTTACCGATCATAACCTCTTCAGAATAACCCAATTTAGGCAATACAAATGTGTGTTCTTTTTAATAAGTGCCGCGAACCTCAATTATTTGAGGGCCAAGATATAAATTTGACCGATCCCCTGAAACTACCTATATTTGCTAGCCAAAAAGCATAAAGGAGCATATTATATGTCTGTTGTAACATATATACAAAATTATATGTCTCTTACACAAAACATATACTTTTTGTGGGCTATTATTTTTAGGAGCCGTTAAACATATATTTTTCATTATTTTTTTAATTGTATATTTGTTATATCTCATCAACATTAACAATATACCCAGTATTATCCTATACTGTGTGGTCTAGGGAGGGTAGTGTGTATGCAAACCTTACCCCTACCTTGTGAAGATAAAGAGATTGTTTCTAATAAAACCTCGGCTCAGGAAAGCATAAGCACCACATTAGTGAAAAGATAGACAAGAAGGGACAGCACCAAAAAGCCATATAAAAACAACATGATAATAAGATGATCAAAATGAAAGAAAACGACGTGTAGTCTTCATAAACCTACTACCAACAGAATGCAAGAGTGCGTACTAATACTACTGATCGAGGCCAACCTTGTACTACTATGAAATAGCAAGAGAGGTCGAAGCAGCTTTTACCCGAGAAGGTCGGGATCGATTTCCACAGGGAGCTAGATATTGGAGTTGAGTTTCTATCTAAATTGGTGTTGCGTATTTGTTCCTAATTGCACTTCTAAACATTGTTGGTTTTGATTTTACTTCTAATTTTATACTACTACAATGCTAAATTAGGCTAAGTAAAGCTAAGATTAAACTATTGAGAGTTGTTCAAATAGATAAAAGGCACTAGGGTAGTGACTTTCTCCTAGGTGGTTAATTGACGGATTCTTGAGTCTAAGGCTAGATTGTCACATTTGGGGAGTATGATATAACCATTGCACGATTCTACTCACTCTATACCTCTCGGTAGTTCGAGTGATTTTGCCCGAATTGACTTTCTCAAAACCAATTGGGTATGCAAATTTGTGCAAGCAATTGAGATTCAAGTCGGGTATTACTATCTCTAGGTTTAACCCTTTAATTGGGGCTATCAATCTCTTGAATATGCCTCAATTCCTTGTTGGACCAATTTCATGGACTTAGGCTCTCTTTCTCAAGAAGAGACAAAGTCTACTAGGCATGAACTAGTGTTTGCAACCACTAATTCAACATTAAAACCCTAAATTAGTCCAAATATCAAACACACATAGACAATCAAGCATCAAAACACAAGACCCATCAATTACCCACACTAGGGTTGAGCCACAACCCTAGCTAATGGGTCTAGTTACTCATAATTATAGAAGAAAACAAAGAAATAATGAAGAAAAGCCTATAATAATTAATTACTAGATAAAACTTGAAGATTCAATATTGAAACTAAGCTAAAATTACTCAAAACGATAAAAGAGAGGAGTTCACGAGCGCAGCTCTGTCCCCAAAATCTATTTGATGACCTAAAAATGGGAAAAGAAACTATTTATGCTAGGCTGAAAATTCTGGACAAAAATACCCCGGCAGGTCTAGTGCGGACCGCACAAAATCGAGTGTGGCCGCACTAACACTCTTGGCTTGACTATTCTGCTCTCTGAAGTCGGCTACCGCGAACCGCATAAAATGCACCGCG
The DNA here is from genome assembly GCF_000715075.1 of Nicotiana tabacum. Taxonomy (NCBI): domain Eukaryota; kingdom Viridiplantae; phylum Streptophyta; class Magnoliopsida; order Solanales; family Solanaceae; genus Nicotiana; species Nicotiana tabacum. The sequence continues at coordinate 126,958,509 of NC_134101.1, read as the reverse complement.
GTCGCGGTGGCTCCTATTGCGGTCCGCATAAAATGGACCGCGGACCACATTGGCCAGGTTCCTCTAAAATGTCACCTCTCTGAACTTGAGCTCTACAGACCGCACGAAATCGAGTGCGGCCGCAATGACATCAATGCGGTCCACACAAAATCCTTTGTGGCTATATTGCTTGGCTGACTGAGAAGCATACTCTCTGATCTTCATCTTTGCGGACCGCACAAAATGGTGTACAACCACACTGGACCTATTTGACTGAGCTTGGTCTTGGTCTTGATACTTGTGCAAGTTTCACTCCTTTTTGTGCTGATTTTTGATACATTGTCACCTTGTTGATCAAACCTGCAATCAAGTACAACTAGTGAGCCTTTGGGACTATTTTGTACACATTTCTAATCAAAACTTAAGCAAGAAGGAGGGTAAAATGCATCATAATCCCTAGTTATCAACTCCCCCAAACTTAAGCTTTTGTTTGTCCTCAAGTAAACAAAATATGACCCACCCTTTGAGAGTTAATCCAAGAAAATTCAGCCGACCTAAAGTGACCTCATCTAGCATCAATTGGGACTAACAATTGCCCTCAATTCAAATGAATTATTAACAACATTCACTCTTTTAAACACCATGGGTTTAGTGCGACACAAGAGCATCAAGAGTTGACTCAATACATCAAATAAGCTCTTTCTATTACTTTGGTCGTTGTGGAACCCAAACTCACACATCCTCAACTCTCCATAAGCAAACCTCACCTTTAGGATAGTGGCACTCAGAACGAGGTTAATGGAAATACACTCATCTCTCTCAAGGAACAGTCACAAGTCCGGCTCTAAATATCATATGCTTGCCCCTTATGTAAGTCACCACTAATGAAAGTTTCATTCAACTCAAGATCATATAGGGCTTTTGTGGAGACATAGTGAAGGCTTTTGGTTCAGGGTAGAAAATGCTTGGTCTAAGTAGGTTCCATCTTCCCTTTAGCACTTCTTTTGCTTCATTTTGGCACACATTCACTTGACTTTAAGTCATTTCACTTCTTTCTAAGGGGTTAGAGAGACACACTGTCACTTTTTTTTTCATTTAAAATCTTTTCTCCTTCCTCAACTTTCCACATCTTTCATTCTTTGCTTTTATTGAATCCCTTGATTCATTTCTACATAGAACATTCTTTTTGTCTTTTTGCTTTTCTTTCTTTTTCATTGCCTTTCCTTTTCTTCATTTTGTACCCTTTTACCACTTTGTTGCAATCCTCGTCTCTCCCCTCAAACTTATAACTTTGTCATGCACTAAGGAAAGATCGGGTGCCAAGAGAGGGTATCTTTTAGAACGGATAAAGGTTTGTATCGTGGTTCTTGAACCAAAAAGGTCTAAGGCTCAAAAAGGTTGACTAGAGATTTTATCATTGGTGGGCTATAGAAGTGTTCAAGATATCATTTGGATCAAGGAGAGCCTATAATCATGTCTCAAGTCAAATTACACTTAGGATTTTGCCTAGATAAACATTCAAGGCAAGTTCTAGACCAATGGCTCGGGACTTGGACTTGCAATTTCAAATTCTCACCACGCAAGCTATGGAATTGCTTAAAGACATAGAGTCGGGGGCCCACAATAACCTTAGATAAGATTTGAGCACACAATGGTCCCGAAAAACCACTTGATGATTATCGGCCAACACAAGAGTCTCAAGGTCACAACTTTTACCATCATATACATAACGATTTGTTTTTTACCATAAGATCAAAGGCAAATGTGTTAGGCCCAAGTGAAGCTTTGATTGAGGCATCCTTACCAACTAACTACTAAAAAGCAAAAAGAAAAAAAACAGACTCAAACCCTTAAGAAGGTTATCATGCCATCCATCACCGGGAAGAGCCACCCGGTTCACACAAATTTCACCTTTGGAAAGAACCGTGGCATTAAGAAAACCAAAGGCCTATTGCAAAAACTCAAAACAAGAAGCTACGAATATAAAATAAGAAGCTCAGAAAAAGAAAAATGTGGAAAGTAAACTGAATATGTACAAGAGGGGGATTTAACCGAATATACAATAGGGGAGATGAATATATACAATGAAACGTAACTTTTATATACAGGACCAAGGTAAAAAGTACAAAAATGTAATGAAATACTAAAATTATATACATACCAAAGATAAAGAAAGAAAGAAAGAAAGAAATCATAAAATCTGTCATATATATACAGTCATCCAAATCCAAATAGGGCCTACCCCCTCAAATGAAAGTTGGCATTGTCCTTAATGCCAACTAAGCAAAATAAGCACAAAAATAGAGGAAAGAGGAAAAAGAAACTCCCTATGGGCCGTCCGTCTGCTCGGGAACATGTGACTGGCTCCCTGTGATCCGTGGCTCTGCTGCTGGGACCTGGGCCTGAACCTAGACTAGCTCCTACATGGGTTCGCCAACTGAATGACTGCATCATCGGACTGGGGGATTACTCTCTTCCTCTTAGGAGGACTCTCGGACTGCTCTGGCTGGGGATGGGCTGCTGGTGCTTGGGTCATAGAGTAGCAAATCCAAAGGCAGGTGATCCGCCTTTAATCTCTTAACCTCGACCCGTAACTCCTTCACTGACTCTTTGGAAGCCTGAGTCTTCTTCATCTTCTTTACCTCCCTAGCAAGCTCCTTGAGAGCCTTTTCATGTGAATCAACACCGTCCATGAGCAATTTCTGGTTCTCAAGGATTTTCTTCTGGTTGTCCAGAATATCCTTGAGAGTGTCCTCAATGGACTGTGGGACCTGTGGAGGAGGAGGTGCTAAATGAGCTGCCACAGTAGTAAATAATACAGACAGCTTAGAAGTAGTTGTCTGCATTCAGTTGTTGATGCTGGTGAGGGCCTGGCTTAGACGGTGGGTAGTCAATGGATAGGCAGTGGTGGAGGGTATCTCTGGATCTGTGGAAGTGGATGGGCCTGGGGCCATGTCTACTGAAGTGGAGGGAGGCTGCGGTGTAGTCATTACCAATACTGGCTCTTCAGACTGGCTAGTTGAAGTAGTGGATTTTCCCCTGAAGTTCTTGCCTTTAGGGTTGTCATCACCATGTAGGTTGTACCACGAGAAAGGTGTCTTTTCCTTCACTTTCACGTCAAAACTGCGTTTTTCCACATTTTGGTCCTTCAGGTACATGGTCAGAAAGTTGGGGAATGGGTAAGACATGTCACCCTCATTCACTACCTGTGTAATGACCCGGGACATCACATTCCCGACATTGATCAGGTACCCCGCCATGATGGATGCTACTAAGATCGTCCGGTGAATTGGGAGTGAGTTGTCATGGGTGGTAGGATCTAGCCTGCTACACACAAATGTCTCCCACTCCTTCGCCTCGAAGTTCAATGTCCTCCTCAATATCTTCACCCCCGCAATCAACCACTCGGGGGTGGTACCTGGGATTGCCAAGTACTCCGCCAACCACGGACGAGCTTCTTCACTCAACTTCATTTTGTCCAAGTACAGGGACTCATCCTCCTCCGTGAAGCACAAATAGTCATTGATGGTCTTGCCATCAAACTTCACTTTCAGATTTCGCACTTTGGTAACCGTGGTACCCTTTTTGATGTGGGCCACGTTGGTGTAGAATTCTTTCACCAAGTACTCATTGGTGTCATCCACCTGCCCGATGAAGTAGTCCCATCTAGCTCTTTCTCTTAATTGCCTCAGCACATTGGGATTGTGAGGCAAAAGATCCCGGGTGATAATTTTTCTCTCAGGTATCAACCTCTTGTCTGGCCACCACTCTTTGAATTTGTGATAGGCAATCTCACTGACGAACCGGTCCTCCCATGCCTCCGGGTTCCTAGTCCGCTCTACCCCACCTACTTGGGGCTCACCCCCTTCTACTTCTTCCCCTTCTTCTGCTACTGCACCTTCTCCGGATAATGAAGTTGTAGGAGAGGTGGAATACTCATCCCTACTACATTCAGCTGAGCCTTTAGATGACTCAGAAGATATATGAATTGAGGCTTGGGCAGTGGGGGGTGCTGGAGGTGTATCTCTCAATCGTTTCCTCTCCGTCAGTCATGAACAAACTCTGGCACGGAATCTGAAGATGCCTCCCGGGAGGGCTCATACTCACTCACCGACTGGTCAATAGCCCTATCTGCAGCTTTTATAATCTTCCTTGTGTTCTTTATGTTTTGTTGGGCTTGTGGGGTTAATTTTATCATTGCTTGCTTCCCACCCCGGGAGCACTCTCCTCTTCCTGTTTGTTTACCATATTTGCCTCTTGATCTTACCATTGTCTGCAAACAACATTCATTCATGTTTGGTTAGTATCCATAAAAACAATGAAATGCAAGTTGCAAAAAAATATGTAGTAGACAGTTTAGAATGGCAGAGTGCGAACCGCACAAAATGCAGTGCGGCCGCAAAGAAGCCATTGTGGTCCGCACAAAATTTATTGCGGTCCGTATAGAGGTGAGGTTCAGACTACGCACTCCCTGAATCTATGCACCGCGGACCGAACAAAATGGCAATGCGGTCCGCATTGAGGCATTGCGGACTGCACAAAATCCAATGCGGCCGCGATCCGCAAATGTTCAGCTTGCAGGACTTTGTCATTGCGGTCCGCATAAAATACCATTGAGGATCACACAAGGGCATCGCGGACCGCACAAAATCTACCACGGTCCGCACTGAGTGCCCAGCAGCAATACTAACCTAGGGTTCATGTTTTGATCAATTTTCGTCCAATTTTTCACCTATTGATGAGTCCCTAAGTGTTGGTTCAGTGTTTTAACTACCTAGTCTTACTTAAAACAAAAATTAACTAACCTAAGGTACAAAATTGAAAGAAAACGGGTAGGAAAAGAAGAATAAACAAGAAAAACAAAAATTCAATGAAAATAATAAAATTAAACAAATGAAAAGGGATTAAAATACCAGAAATGAGATGCTGAGATGATGAATAAGCCTTAGTAGTTAATTATTTGCAATAGAGAGAGATGAACAATGATTTTTTTTATGCTTTAAGATGAGAAGGATTGAAAAGTCCAAAAAGAGGGCCTGAGGTCCTATTTATACAAAAAGGTCCTGGGGCCCAACTTACCTACCCACCGCGGTCCGCACAAAATGGTACTGCGGTCCGCGGTTCTTGAAACCATAGGGCACTGACAAATTGACCACTGCGGACCACACAAAATGTAATGCGGCCACAGTACTGCGGACCTCACAAAATGCAATGCGGCCGCGGTGGTTAACTTTAGAAAACCCTAACTTTTGTCAAATCACCAATGCGGTCCGCACTGATTTCTTGCCCCCGCACAAAGGTCTTTGCGGCCGCACAAAATGAGTGCGGTCTGCATTGACAACTTTAGAGAGTGATCATTTTCCAACTTTTTTCTGCACTGCATCAACACAATCCCACAACATCTCACAACCAGTCAGTCCAAAAATAAATCTTACACTACAATAAAAAACAAAGAAGAACAAGAATAAAAACACATGGGTTGCCTCCTAAGAAACGCCTGATTTAACGTCGTGGCACGACGTAGGTTACCATCAAATCATTTGAGATGAAGAAGTGCCACCACGTGGCTGTCATCAATTTTTTCCAAGTAGTGCTTGACCCTGTGCCCATTCACTTTGAAAACTTCCCCATTTTTGTTCTTCAAGTCAAGTGCACCAAACGGTGTCACAAATACCACTTCAAAAGGTCCACTCCATTTTGACTTAAGCTTTCCCGGAAATAGACGTAACCGAGAGTTGAACAAGAGAATCAAATTACCCACTTTGAACTCCTTGCTACGAGCATATTTATCATGAAGGTACTTTATCTTGTCCTTGTTCAAGGACGAACTGGAGTAGGCATGGAATCGGAATTCATCACGTTCATTAAGCTGCTCAACACTAAGATTTGCTGCCACATCCCATTCAAGATTTAACTTCCTCAAAGCCCACATGGCTTGTGCTCTAACTCAACCGGTAGATGGCAAGCTTTCCCAAACACCAACCGATACGGGGACTTACTAATCGGAGTCTTGTCAGCAAGCCTATAAGCCCATAGAGCATCATCTAACTTTTTTGACCAATCGGTCCTATTTGTATTGACCGTCTTTGACAATTTACTCTTGATTTCCCTGTTTGAGACTTCAACTTGGCCACTCGCTTGAGGATGATAGGGAGTAGAAACTTTATGGTTGACACCATACTTTGCAAGCAAAGTGTCGAAAGCTCTATTTAAAAAACTAGACCCCCATCACTTATGATTGCACGAAGAGTGTCAAACCTTGTAAAAATGCTCTTCTTGAGAAATGCAACAACACTCCGGGCCTCATTGTTGGGTAAAGCCACGGCCTCAAACCACTTTGAAACATAGTCAACCGCCACAAAAATGTATGTGTTGCCACATGAGCTAACAAACGGGCCCATAAAATCAATGCCCCATATATAAAAAATATCAACCTCGAGAATGGTATTGAGAGGCATCTCATCTTTCTTCGAAATTCCACCCGCTCTTTGACATTCGTCATACCTCTTCACAAGTTCACTTGTATTTTTGTACAAAGTTGGCCAATAAAACCCACAACTAAGAACTTTGGAAGCCGTCCTCGCCCCGCCATGATGGCCACCATAGGGAGAGGAATGACAAGCCTCCAAGATACTCAATTGCTCTTTCTCCGGGACACACCTTCGAATCACACCATCCGTGCAAATCTTGAACAAGTACGGCTCATCCCAATAGAAATCCAAACTATCTCGTTTGAGCTTTTTCCTTTGGTTAGAAGAGAGCTCACACGAGATTATACCAGTTACAAGGAAATTAGCAACGTCCGCAAACCATGGCATACCATTCACCGACACCGAAAGGAGTTGTTCGTCGGGAAATGAATCATTGATCTCTAGGTCATCACGAGGCCTCCCCTCCTCCTCCAAGCGGGACAAGTGGTCCGCCACTTGGTTTTCACTACCCTTCCGGTCCACAATCTCCAAATCAAACTCTTGAAGTAACAAGACCAATCATATCAATCTAGCTTTGGAATCCTTCTTCGTCATCAAGTACCGGAGTGCGGCATGATCGGTATGGACTATGACCTTGGCACCCATAAGATACGGCCGAAATTTCTCCATTACGAACACAATGGCCAAAAGTTCTTTCTCAATCACCGTGTATTTCACTTGAGCATCATTCATTGTCTTGCTCGTATAGTACACCGGATGAAACATTTTGTTCACTCTTTGACCCAAAACCCCCCCAACCGCAACATCGCTCGCATCACACATGAGCTCAAAGGGCAAGCTCCAATTAGGTGCGGTGATGATAGGAGTTGTGGTCAACTTGTGCTTGAGAAGTTCAAAGGCTTGCATACATCTCTCATCGAACACAAACTTTGCATCCTTTTCCAATAGCTTGCATAAGGGATTCACTACCTTCGAAAAGTTTTTAATAAATCTCTGGTAGAACCCCGCATGCCCAAGAAACTTCTAACTCCCTTGACAGAGGTAGGGGGAGGGAGCCTTGAAATCACATCAATTTTTGCTTTGTCTACCTCAATACCATGCTTTGAAATTTTATTCCCAAGAACTATGCCCTCTTCTACCATAAAGTGGCATTTCTCCCAATTAAGAACAAAATTGGTTTCTTCACAATGGGCTAAAACTCTATCAAGATTTTTCAAACACTCATTAAATGAATCACCCACAACACTAAAGTCGTCCATGAACACCTCCAAAATATCTTCCACCATATCGGTGAAAATGGCTATCATACATTGCTGAAATGTAGCCGCTATATTACACAACCCAAAAAGCATCCGAGAAAAGGTAAAGGTGCCATATGGACAAGTGAATGTGGTCTTCTCCTGATCTTCTGGAGCAATTAAGATTTGGTTGTACCCAGAATACCCATCCAAGAAATAGTATAAGGCACACCCAGCAAGTCGGTCTAACATCTGATTAATAAAAGGCAATAGAAAGTGATCCTTGCGGGTCACTTTATTCAACTTACGATAGTCCATGCATACCCTCCGACCGGTGACAGTTCTGGTAGGAATCAACTCATTTTGTGAATTTGCAACCACGGTCATGCCACCCTTCTTCGGTATACATTGCACCAGCGAAGTCCAAGAGCTATCAGAGATAGGGTATACAACCCCGACATCCAATGACTTGATCACCTCCTTTTTCATAACTTCTTGCATTGCCATGTTCAACCTTCTTTGATGTTCCAAGGAGGTCTTTGCGTCATCTTCCAGAATAATCTTATGCATACATAATGTGGGGCTTATTCACCGAATATCATCTAAAGTCCATCCAATTGCCTTTTTCTGCTTTTGAAGCACCGCCAATGTGGCATCAACCTGCATGTTAGTAAGACAAGAGGAAAGAATAACTAGCAAAGTAGAACTAGGGCCTAAGAACTCATACCTGAGGTGTGGAGGCAACGATTTCAACACCGGAGGCTCCTCAATTGAAGGTTTTCTTGGTGGAGTCTTCCTATTCTCAAGGTCCAAAGATAGTTTTTTAGGATCATAAGAGTAAGAGCCCATCCCATGTAAATCATTCACACACTCCACTCGGCCCTCATCATCATTGACATCAAGATTCAACAATACGACTTCCAGAGGGTCCTCCATATTGATCATTGCACTGGTGTCATCAACTATCACTACCGTGACAAGGTCAACAAAAGAGCACACCTCGAAACTGTTGGGCTGCTTTATTGACTTGCACACATGAAAGATCACTTTTTCATCACCCACCCAGAAGGTGAATTCCCTTGCTTCTACATCAACTAAGGTTTTCCCAGTAGCAAGGAAAGGTCTCCCCAATATGATTGGAACTTCATAATCCACCTCACAATCCAAGATCACAAAATTAGTTGGCAAGATAAATTTGTCCACCCAGACAAGCACATCATCAATAATACCCAATGGTTTCTTCATCGTTCTATCCGCCATTTGCAATCTCATGGAAGTCGGCCTCGGTTGCTCAATTTTCAAAGCCTTGAAAACTGAGTAGGGCATCAAGTTGAAACTTTCCCCCAAATCACATAGAGCCTTAGCAAAGTCCGCACTCCCAATGGTGCAAGGAATGGTGAAAACACCGGGATCTTCAAGCTTCGGGGCCATTGAATGCACTATTGCACTAACTTGGTGGGTCATCTTTATAGTTTCATAATCCATGGATCATTTCTTTGTCACCAAGTCCTTCATGAATTTAGCATAGCCCGACATTTGTTCAAGAGCCTCCACCAAAGGCACATTAATGGATAAGCTCTTCATCACATCAATGAACTTTTTAAACTGATTCTCATTTTTCTGCTTCGCAAGCTTTTGAGGATAAGGTGGAGGTGGCCTTGGCAAAGGAGCCTTGGCTTTAGGCACAACCGGCTATGGAATATCTATTACGTGTTCCCTAGACGAGTTCACGTCATTTTGAGTTTCCACCTCGACATCTTGAATACCAATCCTCACTTATATAGACCCCCTCCTCAAGAGTTCCGTGTAAAAAGGCATTACAAACCTCCAGTTGCTTAAGAGCCCAATTATATGTGCAAGCGAGATAATTTATAATACGAATAATAGTAGGTTTGACAACAAGACGTGAAGGTATCATAAAAGTAAATACCTGCCTGCTGATGGAAGCCTTTCTCCATAAAGTATGCCATTGGAGGGGTCCTTCCCTGCAATGTATGTAGGAGGGTCAGCTTTTACTTACTTCCTTCTAGAAGCGAAGGTTGGCAAGGAAGACCCATTCAGTATACCAATGTCAGCGAATCAGATTCTTCAAAAGAAGAGTCGCATTCTCATCAATCACATTTTCAACCACCAAAGGAACTTCATCTTCTTGCAACTTAATTTCATCACTCAAAATATGCTTTTGTTTGGAGGCATTCACATCACCGCCTCATCCACTCCTTGTAGTTACCGCCATGAAATGATTGTTCCCACCCTTCGGGTTTACTACTGTATCACTTGGTAGAGCCCCCTTAGGGTGAGTATTCAAGGACTGTGAGATTTGGACTAACTGAACCTCCAAATTCCTAATTGAGGTATTGTGGGAAGACAACTGAGCATCAGAATCTGCATTCTTCTTCATCATCTGTTTGAACATCATTTCAATTCTCCCCATATCAGAATTAGAAGAACTAGGACCTTGGTATGGAAATGGGGGCGGATTGTTCGGTTGTTGGTACATTAGGGCCTTTGAAAGCCTTGCCCCGGTTTCCTTGATTTCCATTATTCCACCCACCTTGATTGTTGTTACCACCCCACTTGTTGTTGTTCCCATTCCAATTACCATGATTGTTCTGATTATTGTTCTGATTGCCCCAGTTGGAGTTTTGGTTGTTGTTCCCCCAATTACCATTGTCTTATTATTTTTGATTGCCCCAATTGCCTTGGGGTCTCCATTGTTGTTGGTTGGAATAATTGTTCCTTTGGCCTTGATAATTATTTATGTATTGCACCTCTTCATTCTGCCCATCATAACTATCATCTTGGAATCCACTACAATCATTGTCAAATTGCTCTGAATTCCCTTGGTTCTGTTGACCCCTTTGTCTTCTTTTATTGACTAGCATGTTGACACCCTCCATAGTATTCATTTGGCGAGGATTTTGAACTTGTTGTAACTGTACCTTTGCTAGTTGGTTCATTGTAGTTGTCAACTCAGTTATAGCCTGCCCATGATCATGTAACTCCTTGTGCAAATGAGTGGCCGTGGGGTCACCCTGGGGCACATTGGTTCTACTCTCCCAAGCAGAAGAAGTGTCAGCCATCTCGTCAAGAATATCACAAGCCTCATCATAAGTCAACTTCATGAAGTTTCCCCCAACAAGTTAGTTCACTATGTATTGGTTTGTTGTATTAATGCCCCGGTAGAAAGTCTGTTAGATCATCGCCTCAGCCATATTATTATTGGGGCATTCCTTTAACATTGTTCTATAACGCTCCCAAATCTCATGCAATGGTTTAGTGGGCTCCTACTTGAAAGCCAAGATCTCATCTCTCAATGCTGCCATATGCCCAGCTGGGAAATTTTTTGCAATGAACGTGTTCGCCAACTTATCCCAAGTAGTAATGGAGTGGTTGGGAAGTTGTTCAAGCCAATCCAATGCCTTCCCCCTCAGTGAGAATGGGAAGAGTCTCAACCGAAGTGCATCCTCGGACAAATTAGTTTGCTTGCTCGCCCAACAGGTATCCACGAACCCCTTAAGATGTTTGTAAGCATTTTGATTGGTAGCGCCCGTGAAATACCCACGCTGCTCCAGCAATGTCAGCATCACATTGGTAATTTGAAAATTACCCTTCCGAATTCAGGGCGGGACAATTGCACTTGCATAGCCTTGGTTTGGAAGAACTCAAGGAGCCATTCTTGGAGGTGGCGGGGGAGGGTATGGAATATTATCATTGGCCTGACGGCCTCTCATTTGTCCTTAAGGCACAATAGGGACCTTATCATCAATATTGTCATCTACCTCCACCCCGAGGGAAGATCTCCAAGAGGTGTGTTGTTTAAGTTTGTTGTCATTTTGTACCTGAAGTTGTGACACACACAAATTAGTAACACGGAAGGAAAGAAGAACAATACACAAAACTTTTAGATAGATAGCCAAAACTGTTAGCTCCCCGGCAACGACGCCAAAAAGTGATCGAGGCCAACCCTATACTACTATGAAGTAGCAAGAGAGGTCGAAACAGCTTTTACCGAGAAGGTCGGGATCGATTTCCACAGGGAGCTAGATATTGGAGTTGAGTTTCTATCTAAATTGATGTTGCATATTTGTTCCTAATTGCACTTCTAAACATTGTTGGTTTTGATTTTACTTCTAATTTTATACTACTACAATGCTAAATTAGGCTAAGTAAAGCTAAGATTAAACTATTGAGAGTTGTTCAAATAGACAAAAGGCACTAGGGTAGTGACTTTCTCCTAGGTGGTTAATTGACAGATTCTTGAGTCTAAGACTAGATTGTCACATCTGGGGAGTATGATATAACCATTGCACGATTCTACTCACTCTATATCTCTCAGTAGTTCGAGTGATTTTGCCCGAATTGACTTTCTCAAGACCATGCAAATTTGTGCAAGTAATTGATATTCAAGTCGGGTATTACTATCTCTAGGTTTAACTCTTTAATTGGAGCTATCAATCTCTTGAATATGCCCCAATTCCTTGTTGGACCAATTTCATGGACTTAGGCTCTCTTTCTCAAAGAAGAGCCAAAGTCTACTAGGCATGAACTAGTGTTTGCAACCACTAATTCAACATTAAAATCCTAAATTAGTCCAAATATCAAACACCCACAGACAATCAAGCATCAAAACACATGACCCATCAATTACCAACACTAGGGTTGAGCCACAACCCTAACTAATGGGTCTAGCTACTCATAATTATAGAAGAAAACAAATAAATAGATGAAGAAAAGCCCATAATAATTAATTACTAGATAAAACTTGAAGATTCAATGTTGAAAGTAAGCTAAAATTACTCAAAACGGTAAAAGAGAGGAGTTCACGAGCGCAAGATCTATCCCAAAATCTATCTGATGACCTAAAAATGGGAAAAGAAACTATTTATACTAGGTTAAAAATTCTGGACAAAAATACCCCTGCGGGTCTAGTGCGGACCGCACAAAATCGAGTGTGGCCGCACTAAGGCTCTTGGCTTGACTATTCTGCTCTTTGAAGTTGGCCACCGTAGACCGCATAAAATGCATCGCGGCCACGATGGCTCCTATTGCAGTCCGCATAAAATGGATCGCGGACTGCATTGGCCAGGTTCCTCCTAAATGTCACCTCTCTAAACTTGAGCTATGCGGACCGCATGAAATCGAGTGCGACCGCAATGACATCAATGCGGTCTGCACAAAATCCTTTGTGGCCGCATTGCCTGGCTGACTGAGAAGCATACTCTCTGATCTTCATCTTTTCGGACCGCACAAAATGGTGTGTGGCCGCATTGGCCCTGTTTGACTGAGCTTGGTCTTGGTCTTGATACTTGTGCAAGTTTCACTCCTTTTTCAAATGATTTTTGACACCTTGTCACCTTGTTGATCAAACCTGTAATCAAGTACAACTAGTGAGCCTTTGAGGCTATTTTGTACACATTTCTAATCATAACTTAAGCAACAAGGAGGGTAAAATGCAACATAATCCCTAGTTATCAACTACCTGTATGAACAATCTAGGCCACCTATACTACTACCTTAATCCTCGACTTCCACACCTTTCTATCAAGGGTTATGTCCTCGGTCAGCTGAAGTTGCGTCATGTCTTACCTCACCTTTACCCACTTCTTTTTCTGCATAACTCTACCTCTTCATAGGTCCTCCAATATCAACCTCTCACACCTCCTTAACAGGACATCTGTACTCCTCCTCCTCACATGTCCAAACCACCTAAGCCTCGTTTCCCGCATCTTGTCCTCAATAAGGGCCACACCCACCTTGTCGCGAATAACCTCATTCTTAATCCTATCTAACTTGGTGTGCTCACACATCTGTCTCAACTTCCTCATCTCTGCTACCTTCATTTTCTAGACATAGGTGATTTTGACTGGCCAACACTCAGCCCCACAACATAGTCGGTCTGACCACCACTCTGTAGAACTTACCTTTAAGTTTTGGTGGCATCTTCTTATCACACAAAATACCGGAGGCGAGTCTCCATTTTATCCATTATGCCCTAATACGATGTGACATCTTCATCAATCTCCCCATCCCCCTATATAATAGAACCAATGTACTTAAAACTTCCTCTCCTAGATGACTTGCGAGTCCAGCCTCACCTACCCTTCCCCTCCCTAATTCTCACCACTTAACTTATATTCTAAGTATTCTGTCTTGGTCCTGCTCAACTTGAATCCTTTAGACTTCAAGGTCTGCTTGCACACCTCTAGCTTTGTGTTCACGCCGCATTGCATCTCGTTAATCAATATAATATCATCTTCAAGTAACATGCACCACGACACTCCCCTCAGATGTGGCGCATCAGTACTTTCATCGCCAGAGAAAACAAAAAAGGGCTTAGTGCCCACCCCGGTGCAACCCCATCATGACAAAAAAATGGTCTGAGTCCCCCCCCCCCCCACCGTCCTCACTCGGGTCTTTGATCCATCATACATGTTCTTAATCAACCTTATGTAGGAAACAGATATACCTCTAGTCTCAAAAGATCTCCACAAAACCTTCATCGGGGCTTTATTGTACATCTTTTCTAAGTCGTTGAACACCATATGCAAGTCTATCTTCCTCCCCCTATACTCATACACCAATCTCCTAAAAAGGTGAATAACCTTTATAGTCGAGTGCCCCGACATAAACCCGAATTGGTTCTCGGAAATAGACACATTCCTCATTACCCTTGGCTCTACCACCCTTTCCCAAACTTTCATAGTATGGCTAAGCAGCTTGATACCCCCGGTATTTATTGCAATTTTTGATATCATCCTTGTTCTTGTATAAAGAAACCATCGTGCTCCACCTCCACTCCTCGGGCATCTTCTTCATTCTAAAATGATATTATATATTCTAGTGAACCACTCCAAGCCCTCCATACCCGCACTCTTCCAAAACTCCACCGAGATTTCATTCTACCCGGTTGCTTAGCCCCTGCTCATCTTACGCATAACCCCCTCAACCTCCTCAACTCTAATCTGCCTATAATACCCAAATTCAAAATGACTCGCGGAGAGTTCTAAATCGCCCAGTACAATATTCTTGTCCCCATCCTTGTTTAAGAGACTATGGAAGTAGGCCTGCCATCTCCGACGGATAAGCCCCTCATCCAATAAAACTCTATCTTCTTCGTCCTTGATGCACTTCACTTGGTCCAAGTCATGAGCTTTCTTTTCTATTACCTTGGCTAACCTAAACAACCTCTTATCCCCATCTCGACCCTCGAGTTTTTCATAAAAATGACCAAAAACTGCAATATTGGCTGTTGTGACTGCTAAATTCGCCTCCTTCTTAGCTAACTTATACTGCTCCCTATTCTCCGTCCTCTCCTCCTCGTCTATACTTTCCACCAGCTTTAGATACGCCACTTTCTTGGTCTCTACTTTTTCTTGCACCTTTCCATTCCCCCACTAGTCTCCTTTGTGACCATCAGAGTACTATTCAAGATCCATACTACCTTTCTAGCGGCTTCATTTTTTCGAAAATCTTCATTAACTCTATAGACTTTTCGGTCAAAGTTTCTATGTTTCAAGACCCCACTCTCAGCCTAGTGGCTCCCTTGGCCCTCTTACCTCATGCACCCCCTCCCCCGCGACGACACCCCGAGGACAAGATCTTACCTTACCATCTTTCACCAGAGCCACTATAATCTAGGAGATAGTACGCAAGCACTACCCCGAAAACAAGCGACAAAAAATAAAATGAATAACCGAAATATAATCTACGACTAATATTCAAAAAAACAAGTGAAGAAATAAAATAAATGGAAAAGAGACATTTATATCCCCCCTACTTTCAAATATTGTATAAAATATCTTCTATTTCACAATCTGGCCTCTAGAGTCCCAACCGGCATAGTTCCAGTCACAAATATCCCTACTTTAAACGGCGAGCCACGTATCGCCTCCTGAACGAATAACCCCACCCCAAACAAAATAAACCCATATAGTCCATGAACCGCCCCGTTACCCAACCCAATAGCCTTCAATTAATTAGACCCACACACAAATCATATTCTATTTCCACCTAAAATCCCGTCGGGTAGCTTTGCTCTCTAGGGTTCCTTCAAAAATCAAACTTTTAAATTCTTCCACCTCGATTAATTGAATCTTAGGGTTATTCTCACCTTATTTCTTCTAAGTTTCATATTTATCTAACCATTAGAAATTGTATAATGTCGAAAAAAAGTTGTGCATCGAAGAGGATATGTTATTGCGGTGAAATTGCCAACTTCTTCACCTCTAAAAAATTGATAATTCTGGAAGAAGATTTTACAAGTGTCCGAAACCTAAAGTAAGTTATATTGTTTTATATTTTGTTATTTTCAGCTTTTATTCTTTATATAATGGTTGGTAATGAGATGTTTGTTGGTTTTGGTTGGACAACAAGATTCTTGTGGTTACTGGGAGTGGCACGATGATGTGCTACTGGATAGAACATTGGTCGTAATTAGTAATTTAAAGGCTAAATTGGAGGCAACAATATTTCAAACTCATACTTTGGCTACTTCATTGGATGCAGTTAAGATAGAAAGAGATAATTAGAAGCAAAAAATTGATGCTTTTGAAGGTATGAATAACTATCAAGTCAACAAACCAAGGGAATTAGAAGAGAAAGTGGTGAGATGAAGATGTTGATTATGATTTCATGTGCTCTGTTAGTTGGATTTGTTGTATCACAATTGATGAAGTGATGTATTATGTTAGTTTTGTAGTATATTTTTTATGTTTTGTTTTGTTTTGACCGGATAAAACTGATGTTGCGGTCAATTTTTCCGCCAATATGATGTGTTTTGTTGTTCATTCTAAACCCTCTTTTCATCATTGGTTAAGTTTGCTCATATTTTTTAGTTTCCTTTGGAAACACTTTACATCACAATTTCAACATCAAATGACAAATTATTGTCTTCCCTAATAGCGATAAAAATACAGAGTTATCCCTACAATTGGTCCCTATTGAATTGGTCATTTTAGCACTAAAATGAGTCAAAAACCAATACAAAATAGCTGGAGATTAATGTTTGTGATCGCAGCTATTGAATCAGCACATACAAACACAGAAGATACACAAAGTAGCTATTGAATCATCATATACAAACACAAAAGATACACAAAGTAACTGGAGATTCATGCAACTTCAATCTGAGTAGCAATTACAGTTAAAATAGATATTTGGATGCCATGCTATAACATCACCAACAACTTACACAACTTGATAATGTGGCATCCAAATCTTTAAGTGTATTGTCACTAAGCAGTAATTACATCTGTATATTACCAAATCACCAAAATATAAGTACTGTCATAAGCAGTAATTACATCATCAAAATACTAGTGATACTTTTCAGAAACACTACTGATATTGTCTCTTCCTTTGCTTCAACTTGCTTCCATTTTTTGACATCCTACTTCCAACTGATTTATAGTCATAGCAGCTTTCCCTTCCAAGTTAAGTTGTTTGGTGAGTAAGGAAGTTCTGTTGGTTCACAAACACATGCATTATTTCCTCTGAAGCCGATTTTCCTTGTAGCAATTGGTATTGTTTGTTGCTGCCTCTTTTGAAGTCTAATGAGGGTTTATGGGACAACCTTAGGTCTTAGAATATGGTCTTTTTCCTCCTCAAAGTATGAATTGGTGTAGACATAAATATACTATTGTTGGTTTGACTGTTTTGTATCTCTTGGGGGCCGACAAATAAATATCTTCTTCAGTTGGATTCCCTACTTCTTCATCAATTGAACCCCTGCTAGCATGCTTCTCCTTTATCTTGGGAACCACTTTTTCTTGTCTTGACTGCCACATAAAAAAATTAGCTAGATGAAGAAATGGTAAAATAGAACTAACAAAATTTAGTATAAGAAGTAATTACTTTGTCACAACTCTTAATGTTATGATTTGACTGTCCACAATTGCCACATGTCATTACTCTACCTTTCCTTCCAAAAGACCATTCCTCGTGCCTTTTAATAGCGTAATTTTTTTATCTACTTCTCTTCACCTTAGGCCTTCCAGCAAGTTTGACCATTTCTGGTGGTGTCATTGCTTGAGAAACGTCTATTTTTTAGAATTTTCTCCCTTTACAAGTTACAACTTATGCTTGTATGTTAGTAGAAATGCCTCCTTGCTATGGTACCAATGCATTTTAGTCAAGGGATCAATCTTCTTGTATTGCATGTGTGCATGAGATCCTAGTAAGGTCCCTTGACCTATAAGTGCACCTCTTCATCACTAGATTGACAATGTGTTTGTCAAATCCTTTTGATACCTCATATCTATGGTCTCCATTGCTCTGAACCTTACAACTGATATATGATATCTTCAAGTACTCATTATACAACTTCATCGATTAAGGACTGAATTCACCAGTCCATTTCACAAATGACTCTTCATGTTCTCTCAACAAATTCATTATTTTGACCCTAATAGTCTCCAACATCCTAATGATGGACTTGTACCTTGCTTCTAGTATCCAAGAATTGAAAAATTTAGTTAGATTGTTGTCAACTATCTGATTCTTGCATACTATGTCAAGGTAGGCTCTGCACCATATCTGGGGAGGATAATTCAACAGATCCTTGGCAGCAACTGCATCTAAATCATCTAACTCTTTCAGTTGGTCTCTGAACTCTTATTCATTAGTTGAGCATGCGCACCACCATAACAACTTCTTCAGTTCACCTTTACTCCATCTTCTGCACCAATTTGACTCAATATGTCTTACACAAAATCTATTATATGCTCCAAGAAGGACAATCTTCATAGCTTTATCAATCAGTCCTTACATATAACAAACAAACAACTAAAAAATTAAAGAATTCAATGATAAAATCAGCAAAGACAAAAAGCAAAGACACAACTGAAATCTCATACCTTTTGCATGTCTGAGATGGAGGTTATTCCTTCCCCACTTTGGAGTTCCAATGAATGCTTAAAAAGTTCCAAAAACCAGTTCCAAGTTATCTTAGTTTCCTTATCCATAATTGCCCAAGCTAAAAGGGTAGAAGTGGTTCATATTGTCATGACCAACTGTAACTAACAACTGTTTCTTAGCTTTTCCTTTGAGAAAAGTACCATCTAACCCAATAAAGGGTCTTAAACCTTACTTAAAACCCAACCTCAGTGCATTGAAGCAGATGTACATCCTACGAAATTTTATTCTACCCTGTAAAAGTGCCTCTTGAGACAGATTAATCACAACATCAGAGCCTGGATTGGATTCCTTCAATTCATTGGCATAAGCTTCCAGTTTGTTGTAACCATCATTAAAGCCCCGTTCTAATATTACAAGGACCATCCTTTTAGCCCTATTGCACTTTATTTCACTAGCATTTAAGTCAAAACCCCTTTTCAAATTAGCTCTCATTTCCTTAACCTTCATTTTTGGATTATCTTGTAACTCTCTCTTGAAATAGTGAGCTATGGTGGTGTAGTCTACCATACTATTATCAAATGTTGGCCCACAGTCTTCATGAGGCCTTGAGGTTTTAATTCTAACCCCAGGACTTCCCATCCGCAAATATATGACATACAAATAGGCACCTTTCATCAGCGCATTCATACCTTAACCTTTTTTTTATCACTTTTATATACTCTTAACTCCTTCTTGGTAGCCAGTAAATAAAGTTTAATTTATTTTCTTGCTTCTGGTATGTCTTTGAAAATAATTCCTTTAACTAAATCTTTGAAGTCATTCATAGATTTAGACAATTCTTTTTTCTTTTGTGTAGCAAACTCTAGTTCTTCAGAGTCATACTCTTAAGAATCATACACATGTTTAGACCCACTCTCACCCTCACTACAATATGTTCCAACTTCATTAATTCTAGATAAAAAATATTAAACATTTTGGAATATATTTGGAACATCTACAATTACCTCACATTTATCCACACCAAATATATCAATTGTACAGTATTCATCAGATACAAGAGACATTAACTTCCTAATACCATCATCCCTTACTATTTCATAATAAGTTCTAGAATGAGCAGTTACTATCAAGTGTTGAACATCTATAAAATCTAACTCAGAATAAACTCATTAACTATATCTTTAAAGGACAGGAAATCAGGATCATACCCTTCTAAAAATGAACTAGTTTTTTGTTGTATAGGAGGTGTGGTTCCTTGGTCCACTCATCGTCATAATTGAACCTCAAATCAACATTAACTATTTTAATAACCTAAAAAATAATTAAGTAAACAATATTAATAATCTGGATAATATTAAAAAGAAGAAAGCAGATTAAGAAAAAAATAACTAAAAATAAGGGACCACAAGAATAAACAAAACCAACAAGGGACCCCCACAATATAGATACATAGCAGTTAAGAATAAATAAACCAACAAGGGACCCCCTCCATAAAGATACATACAACTGCTTCAGAACCAATAGACCAACAAGGGACCGCATTATTGAACTGTGCAGATTAAAAATCTGAAAAGGAACCATATTTTCACGCACACCCGACATACAACATGCACAAGGGAACAAAGAACCCATTTTCCTACTTATGAAATAATTGTTTAATATAAAGGTGCCCAAAATAATAAACAAAACCGAAATGCATTAAACCCTAACTACCATTTTGGAACCACGTGGTAAAAGTACATGCATATAAAATAAACACCAAAGTGATACAATAAACAACAAAGTATATCAAAGAATAGACACATCCAGATACAGAAATTCACATATGTAAGAATATCCAAAAATCCTAGAGTCAATTGAGAGTGGTTTTAAAAAGGATACCATTAACCCAAAAATATTAAAATAACGACAAATGTAAGAGAAAACGACATAACTAGCCGAAGATTTTACCTGAAAAGGCTCGTGCATTACTAACATGCTGACATTATAGTGAGAGAGAAGATGGATTTGTTTTGGTTCATACGGGATGATAGATGAAAATGAGATATGATTGTGTGTGGGTCTAATTAATTATAAAGGTATTGGATCAGGTAATGGGGCGGTTCATGAAATATATGGGTTTATTTTGTTTGGAGTGGGGTTATTCGTTAAGGAGGTGACACGTGGCTCGCCGTTTAAAGTAGGGATATTTGTGACTGGAACTATAACGGCAGAGACTCTAGAGGCCAGATGGTGAAATAGATGTTTTTTATACAATATTTGAAAATAGATGTCACAAAGACAATGGACAAAACTACTATGAGATATACTAAATAAAGATTCAAAATAAAACTATAAACAACTAGATAACAATATAAAACAGGTGGGTATGCAACTAATTCGACAATGCAAGGGCAAACACTAAATAAAGATTCAAGAACAAAAATAGGCAGGCAAGAAGATACAATTAAGCTAAAATATCAAAATAACAAGACAAGAGAGAAACGATAAAACTTGGATCGCAGCCCTTGAAGTTAACGAAAATCTGACCAGCGGGATGGATCGCGATGAGCTGGCTGGAAGGGGCAGTCCAAGACATATGGGCCGATCGTTCTCAAGCCTCGATCACAAAGAGGAGACGCACGCGCCGACGCGTGACGGGACACGTCGGAAAATTGACTGATCTTGACGGACTTAGCCATTGTTATATCTCATCACTAACATAAATATTAGTGACATTGACTACACTTTTAACTCTGAAACAATCACTAACTTAAAATCACCTCAGATTTCTAAGATGGAAAAGTACAAGCTAACCGATATCGATTGCAGAGTTTGTTTAAAGCACTAGGTTGTAATCCACCGTTCTCATTTCTAGTTTATCGGTTTGTTTTCCTCATTTATTCAAATAACTCAAAATTCTACTTGAAGTTGGACAGAATTATATCCACACAAAAAATAAAAAAATAAAAGAAGCAAGACAAGGTTACAAAATCCTAGCAAAAGTGACTTGTGAGATATAAAAACAGTTTAAGAACTTTCGGCGTGATTATAAAAGTGTGATAATTAGGGAAAAATGGTTAAACACTTTGGCGAACCAATATCGATTGGAGAGTTTGTTTAAAGCACTAGGTTGTAATTCACCGTCCTCATTTCTAGTTTATCGGTTGGTTTTCCTCATTTATTCAAATAACTCAAAATTCTACTTGAAGTTGGACAGAATTATATCCATACAAAAAATTTTAAAATAAAAGAAGCAAGACAAGGTTACAAAATCCTAGCAAAAGTGACTTGTGAGATATAAAAACAGTTTAAGAACTTTCGCCGTGATTGTAACAGTGTGATAATTAGGGGAAATGGTTAAACACGTTGGCGAACTATAAAAACTGAAGGGTCTGACAAAAAGAGGAATGCGGTGAACGTGGATCGAACACGTGACCTTCAGATCTTCAGTCTGACGCTCTCCCATCTGAGCTATCCCCTCATCTTGTTGCAAAGGTCTTACTTATAATATAAATTACCTCAGTTTTCAACTAAGTTATTTAACGTGTTTTTCACGCATTCTTCTTATGATCTTATCTTTAAGGACAGAAAAATTCATCCATAGACGGGTCGGTTGTGAAGCAGAGAGATGGGGAAGGCTTTCAAAGAAGAATTTTCACACGGTGCTGTTTCAATCCTGTATCAAAATCCCAATATTTTTTTTTTATCAAACTGATTATTCTTACAATTTATTTCTTTTCTTATCGATTAAAATTAAACTGCAGATGAGAGACTCGCAGAATCACAAGATATAATCGCCAGATATCCTGATCGACTGCCGGTGTGTCTCTATACTTTTGTATTCAGCTTCCACTTTTTAGTTGACTTAAATCCCAAGGTTTTTTATCTATGATTTTTTCCCCATTGAACCACTATGTTTTGTACTTTTCTCTAATTTGATATTTGTTAGACAATTAGGTTAATGGGTAAATAGATGATCACTGGGTTTAAAGTTAAAATTTTAGCAGAAGAGACTAAATGCACATGAAGATCTAAAGTCAGTTCTGTTCTCAATTCATGTATGCCATATTATAGCTTGATTGTGCAAAAAATTATGTATATATTAGTGTTGTAGTAGCTAAATCGTAAGCTGCTTCTTCCAATTAGCTTTCCCATCTCATTTCATTCAAACAGTTTCCTAGCCTCATCCTCATTATCTCCAATTTTAGCCCCTAAAATTCCTCCAAAGTTTTGCATTTACTCGCAATGACTTTACAACAACAACAACATACCCAGTATATTCTCAAAAGTGGGATCTGAGGAGGGTAGTGTGTATACAGATCTTACCCGGCGAGGTAGAGAGGCTGCTCCGATAGACCCTCGGCTCGAGAAAAGGGAAGAAGATGAAGAAGAAAGAGGGAGAAGAAAGAAAGAAGAGGGAGACAAAGGACGATAAGGAAAAAGGGAGACAATAACAAGTAAAAGAAAAAGTACCATCAAATAGTAACAATCAGGAAAATATGATACACGAAGCAAACGAAAGAATAGGCAAATACTAGAGGTCAAAGAATACGAAAAAAACAAGAGCGCTACTAATACTACTAGAAAAGAACGGGGAACTTTCGACTACCTACTAGCCTTCTATCCTAATTCTCGACCTCGACACCCTTTTATCCTGGGTCATGTCCTCAGTGAGCTGAAGTAACGTCATGTCCTGCCTAATCACCTCTCCCCAATACTTCTTTGGCTTACTCACATGACTTTGATGTTAGTTAAAGGTATTAGTGTCACATTCTATCCTGGCAATGCTTTAGCATCTCTAGTGGTTCCACAGCTCGCATGATTAGCAAATTCTTAGTCTGAAATTGACCTCCCCCCCCCCCTTCTCTCCCCTTCTCTTTCCCCTTTCTTTGGAACAACTTTCTTTAGTGGTTGGCAGTTGTGAGAAGAGGCTTTTTCTAGGACCCTTCATCAGTAGACTTATTTAGTTTATAAGCTTCATGGTTCTTCCAAAGCAAATTCTGACTAATTTTATTCCAGCCAATAAGAGATGATGTCTACTTAAATTTTTAGGATAACCCTGATGCTTGATAATGTGGTTCTTGCTTCTTCTTTCTCTTTCACAAAATCGGACAAATATTGAGATGGATAATCACCTCAAGTTATCTATTGCCAAATAAAATTGTAGACGTGAATGAAGGTAGAATAGAGAGAGACTGGATGCTTATACTTCAACAATTTAAGGCTTTTCGAGAATTTTACAAGTGAAAATGATGACGATGAAGAGAAAGAAAGGACTTGATCAATTCAATCAAAAGTTAGTGGCAGACTTATGTGAGAATTAGAGGGAGAATATGATTAACATATTGATGGCGAAATGAAATATTACCCTATATGGAAGTACATACAGTTATGCTTGTCTGTAATTATATGTAAGATGGGTGTTGTGCCATTTATTGGCTTAGCATTAGGTTTTGGGTCTTTGTATATTATTTTCTACATAGGTTGTATCCTCGGATGCTTTCTTTAAAAAGTGTTACTTAAAAAAAAATTGAAAATTTTGCATTGTCCATGTGTTTCTTTCGGAACCACAAGGGTTGAAGTCCTATCTTATCAACCATTTGGAGTTTAAGTGATAATTACCTGTTGTTACGGCTTCTGTTGAATAATGCACACACCAAAGTTAGATTTGAACCCTTTGCATAAAAATAAACTATTTGTGAGTGACTGAGTGTTGCTTACAATTGCTATGACTTTTCCTATCCTGCTGACATACAGTATTTGGATGAGTGCTGTTCAGAATGAAACATACAAAACAACAAAAATATATTGGATTAACCGTTATGTTTTACCCTCTGGTGGTTGTTGAATGCTCCTTCATGCATAGTGCAGATTGTTGTCATGTCATGAATCTATTTGTTTTATATTTTTGCAGGTGGTGGTTGAAAGATATTCAAAGACTGACCTTCCTGAGATGGAAAAGAAGAAGTAAGCAACTATCATCCCGGTGTCATATTTCCTGCCAAAATCTAGTGTGATGTACTTTCTTATACTACTCATAAATGTGATGGTTCTGAATCTCCTCTTGAAACTTCTTATCCAGAAGAGCAAATGTAAATCTCTTTCTAAGCTTCCTAGTTTTGGATGAATTTCTTATGAATATTTAGTTACAACTAAAAATCTGAGGGCAGAGGGAAATAAAAATTTTAGATAAGGAGAGGGAAAAGTGAAGAAAATGCTTAGAGTTTCTTTCTTTCTAAAATTCTTACCCTTCTCAAAAAGAAAAAGAATGTAGTTTTTCCATAGAAGCACGTTCGTTCCTTTCCCTTATACCACCATACATATTCGTGTTGGAATGGTGCTCCACATTGTCCATAGATACTTTTTCATCTTACTCGAAAAGAAAAAGAATGTAGTTTTTCCATAGAAGCATGTTCGTTCCTTTCCCTTATACCACCATACATATTCGTGTTGGAATGGTGCTCCAAATTGTGTCCATAGATACTTTTTCATCTTACGATCCTCTCCAGCACCAAAAGAGGGTCTTTGACTTTCTGTGATATATCCAGTTTCACCCTAAAAATATAGAAACAAAATTCAGCAGTTGAATCGCAACCTAGTAACTCAATTTCAAAAAGAGTAATTATTGTTTTCAACCTCCTTTTACACATGCAGCATCTACTGCAAATTAAATCTGCATACCTCTTCTTTGTATATATTCTTGAGGAGACACGCTTCATTAACTATAACCTAAGTGAAGCATGCAGCCTTTTAGGGAGCTCTAGTTTCAGGGAATAGAAATAATCTCTTGTACATATAGTGTACCATCTCGGTACTTCTAATATATTTTTTTTACCTATATAGGGAGCTCTAGTTTCCCAACTAAATTTAATAGGCTATTGTGGGGCTAGTGCCAATTGCAACAGATAGGTTTGATAGCAAGACTTCGCATTAACTTGAACTGTCGGTATCAAAGAATCTGGAGGCTCTCACAATGTCTGCACATCTTCCAGGCCTTTCAAAAACTGGGTCATCCTTTCAATTTCCCAATCATAGCAGTGCCTTCAGAAGCTTACTTCCCATCCGTTCTGTCATCTACCTTGAGCTATTGGAACAGCTTTATGTAACGTAGAGCTGAACAAGTCTGGGAACTTCTCTTTTAGTGGACAATGTACTATCCAGGCTACCTGCCAACAAATGATTCTTCTACCATCCCCTGCCTTAAATAGTATTTTAGGGCTTCACATTTATTTGTATATGCAGTGAAAGCCCAATAACTGACTCTCCTCTGTAGGCCCTGTTTTGGAATTTGATTTTAGTTTCTTGAAGGGGTTGTAGTTTAATTCACGGTTGTACATATGGTTTCCTAACTTTGCTGAATGAACAGAGATAGAAAACCCAATCCCCTCCCCCCCCCCCCAAAAAAAAACCAAGACACTCCCCTACCACTATGTAGTCCTCTACTGTTCCTCTTATAATAGTCCTATAAGGTCCTAATATAGTAATAATCCTCTTTTTTCCTTTTAATTCTTCTATTTTTTCTTGACCACAGATACCTGGTACCCCGTGATATGTCCGTTGGCCAATTTATCCACATTCTGAGTGGCAGACTCCATCTGGCTCCTGGGAAAGCTCTCTTCGTGTTTGTGAATAACACCTTGCCTCAAACAAGTAACTCCTAGTTTGTTCATTTGACTCACATGTTATAACACCATGACAAGGATTATTTGCAACGTCAATGATATGGTATGGATTTTCTTTTGCTGCAGCAAGCTTGATGGAGACGGTGTATGATTCTTTCAAGGATAAAGATGGGTTCCTCTACATGTGCTACAGCAGTGAGAAAACCTTTGGTCGTGCAAATAGCTGAGCATATTGTCATTCCTAGGAAGTGAACTAAAATATGTAAATGGTATCTGTATTGCATGTCCGGCATACATGGTTGGCATACATGTTTGTTCTTCCTGTAAATTCTTGCACTAGGATGTCTATACTCTCAACTGAATATCTGAAGGAAATTCAAATGTTATTCTATCGGGCCTTTGGAAAGAATAAAGAATACAAAGGTTGCAGTAAGTTTTAAGGGTTAGGCCATTGCCTTGAACAGTTGAGAACAGTCCTCGTAGTTGGAGATAAATAATCCTAATCTGTTGAATATTTTCTCCAGTTCCTAATCTATTGAATTGAAAAGCCAAAAAATTCCGTGGTAAATTTTGAGAGTGCAATTGCTAATATAGACCCTTAGCAAGAGCCTCTTGAAACTAATGTACTATGGATACCATTGATGTGCTGGTTTCAGGTCCTTTCTCTTTTCTAACTCAGCTTTTCACAATCGAGTTGAGGTTGGTCAAAACAATATTGCCTCGTAACCAGGTGCAAATAAAACAGTACAAATTGAATAGGTGTTAGCGCAACAATTTCGAGTCAAGTGTTTGTATAATCTAAAGGCAAATTCTGTTGGATGAGACCAAATCGTGGTGCACTTGTGGAGTCATATTTCTCATTTGATCTACAACGGCCAATCCAATTAACCCTTCGGCTTATCTCTGAGTAATGTCCCAAGTCCACGTCCACTATGGCCAATTGGCCATGGAATGCCATGTTGGAGTCCTTTCTGGGAAAATGATCGACGTGCAAATCAACCCAGAAAATATTCCACCTTCTGTCTTCATCTTGTGGCTGTAAAATAAGCTTTGAGGTGAAATTGTTCCTTCTGATCAGGAGTAGTAGGCCGTTGTGAGTAAATGCCAGAACAAGTTGGTCTAACTGAAATGTAGAACATGGTGTGGTCTTCTTCGTCGAAATGGCCATTATAATTGTTTCACCATGACACCAACACAAGCTCAAATTCCCTCTTCCAAGTTCAATTTAAGGTATTAGGACATCTCCAAATTGAGAGCTCTTCAATATCGTTGGTAAGGCAACAAAAGCAGAAGAAGATTCAAATACAAGTAATGTCACCATATCTGAACCTTTTTGGAATTTATCAGTTCCTTAGTCTTATGATAGACCAAATCGTGGTGCACTTGTGGAGTCATATTTCTCATTTGATCTACAACGGCCAATCCAATTAACCCTTCGGCTTATCTCTGAGTAATGTCCCAAGTCCACGTCCACTATGGCCAATTGGCCATGGAATGCCATGTTGGAGTCCTTTCTGGGAAAATGATCGACGTGCAAATCAACCCAGAAAATATTCCACCTTCTGTCTTCATCTTGTGGCTGTAAAATAAGCTTTGAGGTGAAATTGTTCCTTCTGATCAGGAGTAGTAGGCCGTTGTGAGTAAATGCCAGAACAAGTTGGTCTAACTGAAATGTAGAACATGGTGTGGTCTTCTTCGTCGAAATGGCCATTATAATTGTTTCACCATGACACCAACACAAGCTCAAATTCCCTCTTCCAAGTTCAATTTAAGGTATTAGGACATCTCCAAATTGAGAGCTCTTCAATATCGTTGGTAAGGCAACAAAAGCAGAAGAAGATTCAAATACAAGTAATGTCACCATATCTGAACCTTTTTGGAATTTATCAGTTCCTTAGTCTTATGATAGATCTTTTGTTGATATTTTTGGGTTGATACTTTCTGTTTCTTTGTAACATCTGCATCTTCTTGATGCCTTTTGCTAATAATATTCACTTCATTAAAATATCACCATATCTAAAAAGCGAAGATAATAGCTGCAAGCTCTAGGAAAGAAAGTGGCCGTGAGGTTACACCAGACGGCTTTTTATTGGAAACATAGCATAGAAAGGGGTTCTTCCACAATGAGGCAAATGATCTAGCCAATCATTCTTCTACCGATTATCCAAGTTCGGTATTCTGTAAGTTCCTAGGTTATATCGAAATAACTCCATTGAGAGCAAGATCTGTTCGATATGTAAGTGGTATAGTCACTACCTGTCAACATAGAAATTACAACCGCTATTTTTTTTTCTTTCTTTTGCCTAAAACAGGAACAAAATGTCAAAGGATATGACCTCTAAAACACATCTACTCAAAAAATGCTGATATCCAGAATACATTATCAAATTGTGAATTAGACCTACAGGTTTGAGAAAGCTAAATATCTGAGGGATACAAATGCAGTGTACCGGAAACAGCCTCTCTACCTTCACAAGGTAGGAGTAAGGTCTACATATACATTACCCACCCCAAACCCCACTTGTGGGATTACATTTAGTTTGTTGTTGTTGTACAAATGCAGTGTACAGCAGCATGTTAACACTCAGCTTTTCTGCCTCGCAACCAACAAACGGTTTTCTGGAGAGATATTTGACTGAACATACTTGACAAGCTCACATTCAAGTCCATGTTCCTTGAGCCACATAAACCTCCCAACATCTATAATATCCTTACACATCAACCCTACAACGGCTCTATCCACAGCCTTCATATTCTTCACCATGTCTTTGACTTCATATGTATTTAGATCTGATTCTACATGCTCATTTTCCCTGTGAACCACATGTAGAGGACATACCTTATAAGAGTCATTTTAGGAGCAAGAAAAGAGAAAATGTGGCAAGTGAAGAAACCTCTGAATAATACAAATAGAAAGACCATACCTGATCTGTAGATCAAAAGACCAATCAGTGCCACTGAGGTCTGACCCATGATCTGCATCGACGGCCCAGCTGGTAAACCATGTCATGGCATTGAAATCATCCTTGCTGATTCCCGAATTCAACATATATTGCTTATCTGCGGTACGTATCATTCACGAATTTCGATAAGTCACAAAGTTAGGCTAACGAAAGAGCATTTTTTTAGGAGAAACTAGACGGGGTCAAAACTGATATGTGCAACAGAAAGTAGCATGAAAGGAGAGCGGGCAGAAGGCAGATTACTTATGTAATGCTTCCACTGACAAAGATGATGACAACATGTAGCTATAGCTAGGCCAATCATGGGGCAAGTCGATTCAGAAGGAGAATCATCACACTGTTCCCTGATACAACATCTTAAAGTCATATCTGCATCAATTTGCTTATTGTATTAGTTCATAAAGTAAAACTGGCCTGAAGAAGAATCAAATTGACTGTGTAAGGGCACGGTTATGTTCTTTTTCTTATAGCAGAAAGAAAAGAAGTACCTGTAGCAGGCCCACAAAGATGTTTACCAATTGCCAGATAAGGAACTCCTTGTAAGCTCTCAACAGCATCCAATTTTAGGTCCTCAACTGCAAAAATTAAAAACCGCTAATTCAAAGTAATGAAGTAGAGGAAGATGGAACGGGTAAAGTTGTTGCCGTGTGATCTCACGGTTCGAGCCGTGGAAACAACCTCTTCCAGAAATGCAGGGTAAGACTGCGTAAAATAGGCCCTTGTGGTCCGGCCTTCCCGGACCCCGCGCATAGTGGGAGCTTAGTGCACCGGGCTACCTTTAAAGTAGAGGAAGATGATCATCAAGTGAGTCAGAGCGACAAGATTCGTTTAAGTCTCTTCCGTCCTTGTATGCTCATAGCTGTTTATTAGTAGTGCTTAACAATGACGGCAAAAAGATGCTGTAAAACTTGCTCATTTATTGAAAAGGATTTCAATTTCTTTTTGACAGGAGAAGAGTATTTCAGTTTCTTGTCAGATCCTTAGCTTTCATTTTGGGACTCCGAAGTTTATCGCTAGATATTGTTGAGCCCAATATATTTCATTGCACAGACTCATAGGAATGACCTAGTGAAGCTAGCAAGATGAGTAAATGGTGATAGACGAGTCAACTAAATTCGAGTGGGTGACACACAGTTCATAGTTTACTTGTTTATCACTCAACAGTCAATAAATTGACAGGAAATCACTTAATTCATCCTAGTAGCACAAGAATTATTCAGTTGGCTAAAATATGAAACTGCAAAAAGTAATGGTCTTCTAAAATAAAAATAATTCTCTGCATGTCACACATGTATTTTAAGAAACAATCCCGATTCTAAAATCAAACAGCTTTGTCAAATACAACACAAATACTCCAATAGAAGCTGCAATGCAGTTAACCAATGACACTACATAGGCATCACAACTTGATAATGCAGCATAACCACAATCATTCAGAGACTAAAAACAAATATGCTAAGGATCAAAAAGTGATAGAATGAGATCATTGCAAAAGAGGAACCCATATCAACTTATATAGCATCGCCAGAGAATCCGAACAAAAGTAACAAAAGATCAAAATAGAGAAAGTAGAGCCAAAAAGAAATAGTTCATAGCGAGGAAAGGGTTAATTTTTTTTTTACTCAGATAAAATAAAAGGTTAATAAAGCCCTTACTGTCAATTCTCAACCGCTCTAGTGTAACACTCTCTTTCTGTCGCAGACTCCGATCAGCCTATACATAATTCATGAATCATAAACACCAAGGTGATTGATAGATATAACATTTATGACACAACAAAACATAAAGGCATGATCTTTATACTTCTCGCCTGACCTTGAGCTTGTATGATTTGCGTTCGACCAATAAAATCTTGTCAATTCCATAACAGTCGGTCAGAACTTGCGTCAAGTACCCTCTCCCCGCTCCAAACTCAACAACTGCAGGAACACCATCATCATCATCCACTGATGTTTCTAACTTAACTTTAAGAACCCCAAATTCTTCTAGATTCCCAAGAATTGAGGCTTGCTGCATTACATGTTTTTCTTGAAAAGGTAAAGTCCTGAAAAAAACGGGGCTGGAAAAATAAGATAACATTGGATTAAAGGTAACATAAAATGCTCAAAACACATACAAAAGAGTAGTATGATAGTAAAGAACACCGGTCCACTTGTCGATTAGTCCAAATGTCACACGCTTGTGGAATCTTGAAAGAATCACGGATGTCATTACATAGAGAAGCATGAAGAGACTTGATTTTATTAATCAAAAGGGAGAATTGAAAAGGGGTCATTGAATGAACAGCATTTCTCTTCATCTCTGAACTAAAATTCTGGTCCCCTTGTTGTTCTTTACCAGCATTGATCCCTTCTTGGTAATAAGGCTGAAGTAATAAAGATTGAGCTTGTTTGTAAAATGGGCATCGCTTAAGGTGACTTTGGAGATTCTCTTCCAGCACAGAGCTATTAAAAAATGGCAAATACAAAAAAAGTAAATAAAGTAAAAATATGTATGGTAAAAACAAAGTGAGCATGAGGTTGTATTGTATATACTGAGAAGGGTGGATAGGGCAAGGAATCCATTGTCCATTAGATCTTTGGGTGTGGTTTCCGCAGAACCTGAAGCATTAAAATCAAAAGAAAGCTTTTTGTTTTTTAAATCGAAAAAATGGAAGTAAGAACTTGAGGGTGTTAGAAAGGGGAGGGGAAGTGTTATTAACTAAAGGGAGGGACTCACTCTGAATCTTTGAGAAGGGTGTTTGCGCAAAATCTCTTCTTCTTCGGAAGCCAAAAGTTGCAGCGTGTTTCCATTATCCCTTATTAGTCGCGGCTTAAACCCTGCTGCAGTGTTGGTATATTTACACTTAAAAAGCTTTCGAAAAGAGATATAAGGATGTTTATACTTAATAAAATATGTGAAGAGGGGGAAAAACTTTGAACACTTGTTTTAAAAAAAATCGGAAGTGTACATTACTCTAGTGAGATGGGATAAGCCTAAGATATACCTTGATTAAGGCATGACGTCTTTTATTCATATGCTATATGGTCTAACGATTTGACTGTCACATATAGCGTCTTATTATTGTACGCTATATATATCGTTTTCTTTTCCTACGTTATACCCCAATTTAAATACTGCCCTTCGTCTTCTTCCCCGACCACCCTTTCCCCCATTTTTTTAAAACCCATTCTGGTCCCCCCCACCCCCACCCCTACCCCCACTGCCCGTTATAAAAAAAATTGCTGGCCCCTCCCGTCACACAAAAGGTTAAGAACGTAGGTCCCATATCGTAGTAGAGCATTGTATTGTTGTGGTTTAACTCCTTCGTCTTCAAATTTTCACACAAAACACTCACTACATCGAGGTATTTTGATTTATTTTATGTCCAAACTTGTATAATAATGTATATCACTGGCTATTGAATGTGTTTTCATGCCATTTTGTGTTTTATTTGCGAAACTAGTATGTTATATTTCCGGACTTAGATATTAGTGTTCTAAAAAATGTAAAATTAAGATTTAATTTTTTATGTTAATATCTGAATTTAGATATTAGTGTTTCCAAGTCGTTTTGTGTTTTATTTGCGAAACTAGTATGTTAGCGTAGTAAACTGTATAGTATTTTAGCATAGAATCCTTGTAGTTTAAGTATTTCTTATAATGGTAGATTGTTATATATACTTTGTACAATTAAATACTCAAAATTATAAAACAAACACACACAAAATTATTTAAAAAATTGAATTTACACACATAAATAATCATGATGAGTTGGTGCTACTGGGCCTCAAATCGAGCCTGGAACCCAATTGTTATATATACTTTGTACAATTAAATACTCAAAATTATAAAATAAACACACACAAAATTATCAAAAAATTGAATTTGACACACATAAATAATCATGATAAGTTGGTGCTACTGGGCCTCAAATATCGAGCCTGGAACCCAACTGTTATATATAATTTGTACAATTAAATACTCAAAAATATAAAACAAACACACACAAAATTATCAAAAAATTGAATTTGACACACATAAATAATCATGATAAGTTGGTGCTACTGGACCTCAAATATCGAGCCTGGAACCCAATTGTTATATATAATTTGTACAATTAAATACTCAAAATTATAAAACAAACACACACAAAATTATCAAAAAATTGAATTTGAACACATAAATAATCATGATAAGTTGGTGCTACTGGGCCTCAAATATCGAGCCTGGAACCCAATTGTTATATATACTTTGTACAATTAAATAATAAACATACAATTAATGCTGTTTAATTTACAGTTGACGATATAGACGCGCCTATACATCCCGGCCCTTACTCTCTTGAGTTATTAGTGCTTCAGGGCGATCATAGGTCCGCCCATATATGGGAGGGAGAGTTACTTTCCCAGACTCTCCGCGCTAGGAGAGTGGACGACCTGTGGGATTTTCTGAGGCACAAAGTTCTCCACGAGCGTGTAGTCCATCGCCTCCAGGACACGGGATTCTATAGGATTATTGAGATCGGGCGGATACAGGTTGACTGGGCTTTGATCATGGCATTGATTAAGCGGTGGCGACCGGAGACGCACACTTTTCACCTGCCCATTGGCGAGGCTACCATCATGCTACAGGACGTTGAGGTTTTATATGGCCTGTCCATTGCTGGCATGCCCGTTTCATTTCCTATTGCTATGAGATTTATGCCGCGTGATGTTTATTTGGACATGCTGCAGCAGCTCACGGGTTTCAGGCCACAGGACGAGACTACATCGTCGGGTGCTAGTCGGTTGACTTTGACCCCTATTAGACAGCACTTGGAGCTACTCCACCCCGATATCACCGACGATACACAGGAGGTACATATCACCCAGTATACGAGGTTGTTGTTGCTTCTTCTATTTGGAGGGGTCTTGTTCCCGAACACTTCGAGGAACCTAGTCAGCTTGAGATTTTTGTATCATATTCAGCTGCTAGATGAGTTACCCTATTACAGCTGGGGTGTTGCTGTTCTCGGCTACATGTATAGGCAGATGTGTCGGGCGAGCATGGGCACTCAGAGAGATATTTGTGGTTTTATGCCGCTTCTACAGATGACAACATATTCAAATAAAGTGTTCATCAGTTCCAACTCTACCTAGTTAGACTTTATCTTAAACATTACGTCAACTTTGTATGTTAGGTTTGGGCCTGGGAGCGGTTCTTGTAGTTTCAGCCACCGCGACCACAATTACCTCCTACTGTAGCACCTCCGTTTCTCCCTCTAGCCAGGAGGTGGGTTCTCCGTCGTACACTTTCACAAGAGTGTGATGCTCATCATAATCTCCCCCTATGCAGGGATGTGTTGGATCTATTGGAGGGCGCACAGGTAAATATGTACCTAAACTTACATGGTATAGATTAACTTAGTGTTGCGCATACTCACGTTTCATGTTCTTATTTGATAGTTCATCTGGATTCCATATCGTGACGATTTGATAGCTTCCCTGCCACCTTATTGCTCGGTCGGCCGATTGATTTGGAGCACTTTTGCCCCACTAATATGCCTCAATATTGTGGAGCATCATGCCTCGAAGCGGGTACTTCGGCAGTTTGGCCGCCCGCAGTATATACCGAGGGGGCCTATATGGGAGCCTACACAGTATCAGAGGGATGATCGTTGCAGGGCGGACGACGCATTTATGGCATGGTTAGCGGCGCAGATCCATATTTGGGACCATCGAGATCAGATGATTCCGCCCCCACCTACACATATCGAGGAGGTTGATCTTCAGAGGTATATGTCCTGGTACCGGCACGTCACCCGAATTTTTATCGGGAACCCTATTCATCAGGCTGGCGGTCGGTACATTCCATACGCTGGGCGACACGAGGCCCTGGTATGTTTTCTATTATTATTCATTATATAACTGTATTTAATTGCAATATACGTAGTTTATATTTCATACGTTGTGCAGGCTATTGGACTACACACAATCTATCAGATGGGACTGCAGATGCAGGATTATGTCGGCGATCCTGCAGACGCCTTACGGGATTATAGTCGTCGATTTGTAGAGTTGGTTGCCCGGACACTGCAGCAAGCCCGGGAGGATCAGCGTTTGGCACACATGCCTGATTATGTGGAGCCAGAGCAGTATGAGCGAGGCCCTGTTGTGGCACGAGGTGGTGGTGCCCGACGTGGTGGAGGTGCCCGATGAGGTGGTGGTGCCCGACGAGGCGGGGGTGCCAGACGACGTGGCGGTGGGCGGAGAGGAGGTGGTCCCCAGCAAGGGGGCGTTGAGGCCCCTGCTGATTATGTTGCTGCCGATCTGCCGGGTGGCCTACATGAGACGGACATGCCCTCATACAGCCTTGGGATGGATCTCACTCTAAGGACTTCGCAGGTGACCCCATCGGATCAATTATTGATCACGGGCACGCACCTTTCTGGAGTGGATCAGGATACATACTTTCCAGGCCCGTCTACTATTGCTAAGGAGCGACCGACCTGAGATTTACATTGTGGGCGCCGGCTGAGTTATGGTTCATCATCACGTTCGCAGGTATGATTTTCATAGCATTGAATTAGAATTTGTCTTTATTTTCCATAACTTTGTTAATTTCCTTTTTAAGGCTGAACGCGATGTTGACATGGCTGCGACAGATGATTACATTCAGGAGCCCGACGAGATAGTGGTACGACAATTCAAATTGTTGTGACTTATTATATACTTTGTTATTCTGAGAATTTATTCTTATGTAGGTTTCTATTGGACTGACGACCCCTTCTTCTGATCCTGTCGGCACCACTGATGATCATGCAGCGGCGCATCCGGCTATAAGGAGGCAACTTGATGATGACGATCCCAATAGCATACCCAGGTGGGATGTGATACGCCTCAGGCCAGCGGCTGCGTTGAAGCACACTGGATGCGGGACATATTGATTTTATTCTTTTTTTTGTATTATATGTAAATAATATTTTTGTATATACATCAACAACAACTTTTATACAATATGGGCATTACTTTTTTATTACTCCGTTAATTAGCTAGTTTCGTACTACAACACACACAAGTCGTAAAGAAGTAAAATTATATTACAAATACTGAAAATAAAGTTCATTACAACTACTTTAGCTTAATAAAAATGCACGACAACACGCATAAAGACAAATTGATACACTAAACACATACGTTTAGTCACTGCCGCCCATTATTCTCTGCTCCAACCACTTAAATTGTTCTGACAACTTATTTTTTTTCTTCTTCTACCTCTTTAAGTTTCGCTTTCAACTCCACAACCTCTTTTTTAAGTTGTTTTTCACATTCCCACTATTTTAAACACAAATCATTAAGATCGTTCAACAATCCTTTGTAGTATTCCTGATGACAAGGTTTATCAATCCATACCTCAAAATCGCAAATAGGTTCGCCGAGAACCTTATAAAACTTGTTCAAACATTCCCAGAAGCAGCGTCCAGCTGTACCATTATCCCAACAACTTTGCATCTGGCATTTTTTTCCGCACTTGCACCTTGGGACATAAATAGGCTGAGACATTTTTCTGTTAAAAAAAACTTGCTTTTCAAGGAAGATTTGCTATTAGTTATTTTTGAGCGAAGAAAATATGTAGAATGAGCTCGTCATTTATAGGCAAGACAACACACATAACGTAGTATTTAACCGCGCTATATATAGACATAACGTAATATTTAACCACGTTATGCCTTGCGTGTTAAATGTTCTGACGGGTACGAAACAGCTTTATGTCAGATCGACAAGACAACACACACATATAACGTAGTATTTAACCGCGCTATATATAGACATAACGTAGTATTTACCTACGTTATGCTTTGCGTGTTAAATGTTCTAACAGGTATGAAACAACTTTATGTCAGTTGGGCAGCTTTTTCAGATCGACAAGACAACACACAGTCATAAATTAATCAGATTTATGAAAGTTCAATGTTGTTTCCAGATCTTCCGAGTATATAATTTTTTTAATTATCATTAAAAACTGAAATGGAGAAATTCAACTCATAATTAACAAACATAATTTTATTTTATAAATCTTGCAACATAAACAAAACAATTAAATATTACAACACAAACTCATTAATAGTTAGGCACAATAGAAGAACACCCACCTCGAGCTTGATTACTGTTGCCACCCAAATGACATTTTCGATGGTCGTGTCCTGTTTGCGAGCATATACCACATCTGCGCGTATAAACGGTATCACTAACATCCATTTGGTTCCGTATACGCGTTCTCTTCTTCACCTGTATTCGGCGCAAATAGGACTTGTTACACACCATTTTAAATGGTTCAAGCGACCAATAATGCTCAGCACCCACTGGCTGCAACTGCCCACTATATGTATTTAGGTACTTTGCAACACTATATTGTTAATCAACATAGTTGGTTACACCTAAACCAACTTGTTGAAAGCACTTGATGGCATGTGAGCAAGGCATGTGGTAGATGGACCATTTCCCACAAGAGCATAACCTTGCAGATTCATTTCCAGTATGTACATTATTACCCCGATTTTGATGGATAGCGGTGCAAACTTCAAAAATATTTCTTTCGTTATCATACTGCAAAAATGAATGGCAATGCGCTCGCCGTCTGTATTTCTCAAATCTCTGCATCGGCACTGGCATAAATTCAACACCCCTTTCCATCAATGATGTTGCAGTTGCAGACCTTTCAACCAACCTCTCCGCCATCTGCTTGAACGACATCCGCACCATGGCTATGACAGGCAATCCTCTTGCCGACTTCAATAACCCGTTGAAAGACTCTAATACATTTGTAGTCAGATTTCCCCATCGTCTGCCACCATCCGCATGCAAAGTCCATTTTTCAGGGTCATGTCGCATTAACCAACGATAGGCTGCCTCGTCTTCTTGCCTGATATATTCCATGTGCCTCCGGAATTTATGTTATTGGTGGTCTGTTGTTGCCATCCACATCAAATCATGCAGATCCTTGTTGGGATGTGCCTTCTGGAAATTGGCTTTAAGGTGCCTAACACAGTAACGATGGTACACATAAGGTTCTTGCCATGCAGGCAAGTTCTCCACAGAACTTAAGATACTACCGTGCCGATCAGATATTAGACAAATATCGGAATATTGTTTGACAACTTGCTCTTTCAAGTGGTTCAAAAATAGCGTCCACGTCTCTTGGCTTTCATTGGCATAAATAGAAAAAGCTAGAGGAAATATCTGTCCATTAGCATCTACTGCCACGGCTATGAACAACTTGATATCGTACTTTTCATAGACATGAGTGTCGTCTATGGATATTACGACCGACAATGCGAAAAACCATCAATTGCTGGTTTAAATGCCTAGAACACGTAATTGAATGTATATTCTGGTTTACCTGGAATGCTCAAGCTTCCATTCAACAACCGTCCCAGGGTTAAACTGCTGCAGTGCAGCCATGTATCTAGGCAGATCTACAAATGACTTATCCCAGTTACCATAGACTATTTCAAATGCTCGTTTGCGCCCGAGATATGCCTTTCTTTTAGTAATGGTATGGCCATGTTCCTGGTG
Organism: Nicotiana tabacum; assembly: GCF_000715075.1. Classification (NCBI taxonomy): domain Eukaryota; kingdom Viridiplantae; phylum Streptophyta; class Magnoliopsida; order Solanales; family Solanaceae; genus Nicotiana; species Nicotiana tabacum. The sequence continues at coordinate 126,919,902 of NC_134101.1, read as the reverse complement.
GACTGCTGTAATGCACTATTTAATTTTATACCTTATGGACGCTTCGATGTGTGGAATAAGAACAAGAGAAATCAAGTCAATATCCAAGTTGAAGTGATTCCCGTTGAATGTGTACATTTCGCATGTGTGGGTGGGAATGTATTTACCCACTTTCCACAGACCTGTCTTCTTCTTGCTCGCACATAACATCCAATGACATGGCCAAAACCACATGCGACAAACAACCTTGTATACAACCAGACTTGACTCCCATACCGTCATCTCACGACACTCTTTTACGTTGTGCATTTTACAATCCCTGCTTAGGCGCGCTTATCAGGAAAAAACATGCCCTTTGCCAGCACCGTTGGTCTACACTCATCCCATATTGCTGTCCGAATTTCATCAAAATCCCTTGTGAGAGCTTCCACATCCGGCATGCTTGGCAAGTTATCAAGGTAAGGAATTTCCCTTGAATGAAACGGCACTTGGGACTCGTACACTTTTCGTCTAGGGGGGTGGAGCATACTCTCTCGTCAAATCATGTCCTTCCTTCTCATCCTCCTCATCACCATCCTCACGAAGAAAAGGCGTCTCGTCTCCAGATTCATCAGCATTGTTGTCGTAATCACTATTCTCTTCCTCACTCTGTGCATCTGCTAGATCCCGATTTAATACATCATCTTCGGGCAATTGAGTGAGTACATTTGGTTCAACTTGCTCGTTTTTATTGCACAATCAACAAAATAATAAGATGTTGAATTTAATAAATACTTTCCATATAGCCGTATCACTTCACTTACAAGTCGTAATGTGATGAAATTCCATGATGGACATTTTCATTTAGGTGATGGCTCCCGGATGGACCACCATGATCCAACGCACCAAAGCTATGCTTGGGTTCATAATTTGTAAAATTCATATCCGGCTTGTACCCCTTGTTAAATATATGAGCGTTAATACAAATTCAATACAACAAAAATGTACATCGTAACACAAAGAAAAATTGAAGCTTACCACTCGTCTTGTGAATTTTGTAAAACAGGCGGTGATAAGTTTAAATTAAGGAAAACTCTTTCATCCGGAACCTGTCCGGCAAAAACTCCTCCAGAATAGCCACCCGATGATTGTGGGTTATCGGGAACCTGTCCGACAACCTCATTGTTTGGAACGTCTTCGACCTTTACGTACATATCCAACATATTTATTACAAGATATTCCGGTATTCATCCGGAGTCCTCAGAAAATCCCTCAAAGTTTCATCATCCTAGATGTTTAACTCCGAGTAAAAAGCAGCCCCTCGCGGAGTGACGGAATACGAATATCTTCCGGTTACTTTAAGTATCACTGAACGTTTCCTCACACCTATTTTTTTGCATAACAACGATATCAATTTATCGTACTCTATTGTAAGTGGCAATTTAACATGACCTTGTGGAGATAAACTATACCTCACAGAGTTATTCTCCATCACAACCTCACCCCCCCAATATAATGAAACTCTTATTCTACGCTCTTCAGAAATTACGAAAAAAATGCTTCAGAATTTAACAACAAGAAAAAATTGAATGGGAGTTAGAATTTTATGTGAACGAATTTTCCTAAAATCCTAACCACTTTATATAGGAAATGGCTAGCCCGGGATATGGAATTTTTTTGCCATATAGTGTTCTTTAAATATACGCTATACACATTAAATTATTGTGTTTGTCAGTTCACTTATTGGTGGGTCCATATATAGGGTATAACATTTTTTTGGGCGCTATATGTATAGCGTGCAATTACAACACGCTATACCTTAACGGCAGACGTTACCGTTAATGTATAGCGTCTTGTTTTTGCACGCTATATATAAAAATGTATTTTTTTAAACACCTATTAACGTAATTTGAGTCCAAAAAAATAAAATTTAGGTTCCGGACTCTGACTTCTTACACCCTTAAGAGAATTGATTTTTTCTTTAAATCTTAATCATAATAGTATTTGTCTAAACTACTCTTTTATTTTTCATTAATTAATACCTACTAATTAAATTTAAAACTACAATAAATTATTCGAAAAAAGAGTAATAAGCGAATTTTTATACTTCTGAAACATCAAATATTTTCAAAGAACTTTAGTTTGACAAAATAGCAAATATTCAGAATTTTTTGTTGTTGTTTGGGTACAAATTGCACATTTGGCAAACCTAAGCATTGAATGGGATCCAAGTGTTACCACCCTATCCCTATGTAGCTTATGTCTATAGAATATGCTTAGTCGAGCCAATAAATTTTACAAATCAGATAAATTAAACAAAATATTTCAAATGAAGTAAAAATGAGAGGCGATGGGTGAAGATAAAGTATTAAAGAAACAAAATTTATTTTTAAGTGCTTCAACACTAAATCGCTAATAATCATTATTTTCATTTCTTTCATTTTCCAAATCCAAACTAAAATTCATGCCACTCATAAGTCTTTCAGAAAATTACACCTATTGATCTTAAAAATGGATGATCTTGATTTTTTGACCCCTACTTGCTCCATAAATAAATCTTTAAGGTCAAAAATCAAAAGTATTACCCATGGGACAAGCAAATGACAAGATTTATTAAACTTGAAATTCTATCAAAGGGACAAGCGGAGTTCAAAATTCAAGAGTGACACTAAAGTGTCCTATTTATGCAAATCACCCCAAGTCCTTTGAACAACTCATTTGAGGGGGGTAAATGCACAAATAGTCACTCTTAGGGATGTTATTTAGAAATTAACCAATATTTATTTTGTTCTGAAATTTGAAATTAAAAATCTTAACTTCAGAACAATTCAGGAGCTTTTTTCTCCTGAAAATTTGAATTGAAAAACCGAAATTCAAGATGCACAGGTTAATTCCTAGATAGTAATCCTTTAGAGTGACTACCTGGTGTAATTTCTACCTCATTTGAGCGCATTGAGGCCGAAGCCGAAGTGAATAGCATTGAAGCCCAAATACATTTTCATCTCGAAAGCCCGGCCTGAATAAGGAGAAATGAATGGGTATCTAAAACCCTATTAAAGAGGCACTGAGCTACACACTATCATTCCATTCTCAACAAAGAAGAAACCCTAGCGCCGCAGTGTTCCTCGAGTTCTCTCCTCCAAAGCGAAGATGCAGATCTTCGTGAAAACCCTAACGGGTAAAACAATCACCCTTGAGGTTGAATCTTCCGACACAATCGACAATGTGAAAGCCAAGATCCAAGATAAGGAAGGGATTCCCCCAGATCAGCAGCGTCTGATTTTCGCCGGAAAGCAGCTTGAAGACGGCCGAACCCTAGCCGATTACAACATCCAGAAGGAGTCGACTCTTCATCTCGTGCTCCGTCTCCGTGGTGGTGCTAAGAAGAGGAAGAAGAAGACTTATACTAAGCCTAAGAAGATTAAGCACAAGAAGAAGAAGGTTAAGCTTGCTGTGCTTCAGTTTTACAAGGTGGATGATTCTGGAAAAGTCCAGAGGCTTCGTAAGGAGTGTCCTAATGCTGAGTGTGGTGCTGGAACTTTCATGGCTAACCACTTTGACCGTCACTACTGTGGTAAGTGTGGGCTCACCTATGTTTACAACAAGGCCGGCGCCGATTGATCCCTATGTTTAGCTCTGTTTAAATGCTGTCGTCAATTTTATCTTTTTGTCGAACGGTTATTTTGTATGGATTTTCCTTTTAAAATGATGTGGCAACCTTGGGATTGTTGAGTTATTTAACAGTTTTTGCTTGTTCTTAAATTTTTTTGATTAGTATTATTTATATTCCTAATTATCTACTTTATATGGGAGTGTTCAACATATTAGCGACTGCGGTGCTGTGTAAGGTGCTCTCAAGGCCTTGTGTGTTAGAAAATGTATGCTTTTGTAGGAGTTTGATAGTTCACTTTTTTATTCATAGCCTTTTATACTCGGATGGGGTTGTAAATGAACCCAATCTAAAATAGAAAACTCGACTCACCTACCTTTATAACAAGGCCGGTGCCTACTGAGGCTTATGCTTAGCTCTGTTTTAAGATCATCAATTTTATCTTTTTGTCGAACGGTACGTTTAGAGTTTTTCCTATATGAGGATTATCCTTTTTAGTGTATGTGGCAACTGTGTGATTGTTGAGTTATTTTAACAGTTCTTGCTTATTGCTCTTAAACTTCATGTGGGAGTGTTCATCGCAATATTAGCTAATTTGGTGCAGTGCAAGTATATATCATAGCAAATATGGTGCAGTGCAAGTATCTGGGGGTTTCAAGTCCTTTGTAAGAAACTGTATTTGGGAGTTTATGAGGTTTCACAGTTTTGGTTTCATCATTTTGCACCCGGATCGGGTTGAACTGAACCCAATCATAAATAGAAAAGAAAATTGAAGCAATAGGTGTTAGATTTGCTCTTGAAAATATACCAACTGAAGTTGATTTATTACCTTCAATCATGGGGAAGCTATTTATTCCTTTAACTTTCACTTAAGCTTGTTAGATTTGCTATGAATTAGATTTATTTCGAGTCTAGATCACGTTTATCCTGAAACTTTTGCACGTCCTGGTTGCTTTCATCTGGTCTCTACCGCGAACACTATGCTCCTTTAAACCTTTTTTTGGTTTGTAGCTTTCTTGTAGTTGGGATAACACGTAAGGTATGGCTTTTCGGCTTTGCTACTTAGTTATGTTACTATCATAGAATGAAGATTGCTTATATGCTTATTTCTGGGCCAATAGAGGTGCCTGTTAGTTTTTAGTTGTGTCACCTCACCATAGTTATGAGGTTTAGGTTTAGCATTTTGTGTCAGTTATTCACCATATGATATCTGAGAGTTCTGTTAGAAATTCTTTTCAAGGCAATAGAAATCTATCATGATAGTTTTAGCCTCTCGTTAAAATGATTACTTGAAAACATTAGATTATAGGTAGTTTCGCAAGTCACTTAGGAACCAACAAACAAAGATTGACCAGTTGGTACAAAAGCAGCACAGGTTGTGTGTTGTACCAGTTTGAATCATCTGGCATAAGTAGAATGACAATGCCGGAGCCGTAGAGGTGTTCTACTGAAAAGCAAAAGGAGATTATGATCGTCCTCACACTTGTGAGTCCAAAGGAGATTATGATCCTCACACTCATCTTTCTGGACACGGGCGGATGCAGTAAAATATGTGTAAAAATTCACTTAAATTGCAAGAAATAGTAGATATGAACCCATAACCTAAAAAATATAATGGGTTTGAACCCATAGAAAATTAATATTGGATCCGCCTCTGATAAAATTTCTAATATAATACTACTTTGGTGTGTGTGAGTGCTATATTATGGATAAAGTGATCTAATCAGGATGGTACAGTGGTACTGGACATGGAAATATGTTTTTGGCGATAATTCGTCAAGTGTCGCACCATGAATAATTGAATATATGAGAATGTGGTCTCAATTGAGTCATCAACGTAAACATTGGCCATCTTGTGTCAATGTGCGAATCAAAAGCTGACATTGGTTCCTCACATGCTAAAATCGAATGTTTAAAATTTATAAGACGACCTCAAAGTGATGTAATAAATCGGAGTACAAATAAGATCCTGAACCAAAGTAAAGAAAAAAGCGAGGAAGAACTAAATTAGGTATAGCGCGTGCCTCCAATGTGCTGGACCTTTCTGCCAAACGCCCCAGGCTAATAGATGTTCGGTAAAAAAAAAAAAAGGATATAGTGATAGTAGGCATGCGCTATACCTAGTTCACTCCTCGCAGGCAGTGAACTTCTCTCTGATTTCCTCTCTTCTTTTAACTTCATCTCAGACTCATATCTCTAATGCTTCACAGAGTTGAGTTTAGTGCCATTTTATAGAACGACATATTTGTCACTGTGGAGATTACCGGAAATTGAGGACTTCAACAACGACTAATATGAATCTTGAACAAAGATTTTGGGGTTGCAAACTTTCAAATGTGAGTAATTTTTCTCGATTAATATTGATCTAGCATATGGGGTTGTACTCACCCATTAGTAATTATTGGTTGTATGATGTAGAATAAATGCCCCAACTATTTTAGGTGGCATGAGGAGCCAATGGTTAACCAAGACTCGTTGTTGAAAAGTTCCTCGGTTGATATTTTTACTGCGTCTTTACAAAACAATATGAAGTTTAAATACCAATTTAAGCACAAAGAAGCCAAAGAGAACATGAATTTTCTTAGAACACAAAAGAATCAAAACAAATAAAAAAATACCTTAACATAGGTCTACCGAATTTAAACACGAGAGAGATTATCTCAAAAAAATAATTAAATGAAGATGGAAAGCAGAGGGACCATCTAAACTTGAAATGTGATTTATTGTTTGTTGTTTGTTGTTTGGAAATGTTGTATTTCTTGTTTGTATGCTTTCTGTATCATCGTCACATTAGCAGTTATCTTTTCAGCAGATTGTATATTTTGTGATTTATTTTACATTTTATTGGTATGTTTGTTTTTATAAAGAAGTATGGCATATTATTCAAAATTATGTTATTAGGTTTCATATTCAACTAAATTATTATACACTATGAAATCAAAAGAATTTCACTACTCTGTAGGGTAGACGCACTCAATATTGTCATCTGATAGATAATCTTCGTTTGTTAAGTCAATTGCTTCTATCAACTAATGTTAAATTCCTACCGGTCAATGCCGCTTGTTCCTCAGCCAACTTGACAATGTAGAACCTACCGCGTCTTAAAAACATTCGATTGTTCTCTTTTCTAATCCTCTTTACTGTAACCTCGCATGATTCTCGATCCCGTCGAGGCATTGTTGTTGAGAATCTTGTTGGGACAGGAGTTGCAAGCATTTCCACATCTCGAACAAGACTTTGTGATTCAGCGTGCCTATGTGCCCACTTACATTGTAGTCCACAATAATACTTGCATATATCGGGATATTTTAGTTGATGGAAATTGTCATTTTGTTCAGTCAGAACGTGAGGCTTATTGTGCCAAATTCGATTTGTGTGTTATCACAGAAAGAATCAGTAGAGTAGTTACTGTGATTAGAGCTGCCTTTATCACTAGCATTCTGGTCCTTAAGAATACTGACCAATCAATATTTTCTCTGCTTGAGTTGGGTGACGATGTTTTACTTGTCGGTATATTTTTTTGAACGAAACCATCTTTATATAGTGCAAAATAATAGAATAAAAAAGTATGTAATGTATAACATCACTAAAACGTGGAATTCTTGCGTCTAATATGGTTAATAAAATCTACATTCATCTGACATCTCGCAATCAGTACCGGAATCAGACTTGGCTACATAATTACTATTACTGATTTGAGTTCGGATGCAACACATTTTCATACGGTTGTTTTCCTCGTGAATACGATTCAGGGCAAAATTAAATTATTTAGGGTATTGATCTGGCACGGCTCGTCGGGCATCTGCATCTATACCCATTTTTTGTGTCACGTTTTAACTTGTGCCCGCTTTGTAAAAAAAATTGCAAACGTACCAGTTTTTGTCGCATAACTTCAGCTAGGGTGGGCAAAAAATCCGAAAAATCGAATTCCGAACCGAACCAAATTAATTTGATATTTCGGTTTCGGTTTTTTCGGTATTTCGGTCTAATTCGGTACGTGAATTTCGGTATTTCGGTTCGGTTTTCGGTTTTATAAGTGAATTATTTCGGTATACCGAAATACCGAAATTTGCTAATATATTATACAGCCCAAACCCCAAAGCCCCAAACCCAATTATGAATTACCTATTTTATTTGATTTTGGGCCACAGCCCACACGCCCACAGCCAGGCCCAGCTGCGCCCCAAACCCAATTACCCAACTCCCAACACTCAGACTCTCAGACTCATCGAGAATTCGAGTTCGACATAGGGTATTAGCATTAGGGTTTGCTTACTGCTTCAGTTCAGCCTTTGCGGTAGGGGTGGGCCGTGGGCGTTCGCGGTGCTTAGGACTTAGGAGATATCATCGAGAACGAGAAGAAGAAGACGAGAATCGACTGCGACTCTAGGATATCAGTCTGCGAATCGAGTTACGACCAGTCGACATTCGAGCTCGAGTCTCATCTCATCTTCACCGGTTAACTTCACTACTTTTGTAAGTTTTGTAAGTCTCATCTCATTCTCATGATCTCATCCCAGTACTCGACTACTCTCTGAGGTTTTTGTTGAGATTTAATTTCTGATTTTCTGCATCAAACTATTTTAGGGTGTTAGGCGGCGATTTCCAGCTCGATTCGATTCCGGGCAAACGAAGTATCGAAGACGCTGCTGTCCTGTTCCAGTCTACCGAGCTCGATTCAATTTCAATTTCAAAGGTATGTTTCGCTTTCTTTTGGTTGTATTGCTGATTGAATGAACTGATATTCCGAGCTTTTCCCTTTAGTAGGAAAATATCATCTGTATCACGTTAATACTCTTTCTTTTGGTTGTATTACCTTGTTTAGGTGTGATTTTTTGAACTTTACCATATCATATTCATATGAGTAACTAACAATAGCAGACTCCTCTCTTTGAAAATCATGAAATACAGTATCTTCTGACTTCTAGTATGTTGGCTTCTAGAATTTCAAGAAAAGATTTAGTCACTCTATTAGCTTCTCAGCTGAGCTGGAGTTCTCAATGGTGTTACATCAGCTCTATTGTCAGTGACTATCAAGAATTGGTGTAACAATTATGATTGATGTAATCAAGACCTTAGAAACTATCAAGAATAATGTTTCTAAAGCAAATTCTAAGTTACAGGAAATTGTTATTGATATTCAAAAAGTCAGAAAATGATAATACTTGAAGATAACTAAAAACCACTGAAAAGTGAAAATGCTAATCCTAGACTTATAATGTGCACACATAAGAAAACTCATGTTACTTTGGTAGCAAGGTAGATAATACTTGTATTTGTTTAATTTTGTAAGGTAGCAAGGTACTTATTAGTTAATTGTTATTGATAGCAAGGTAGTTATTAGTTAATTTGTTGATTGTTAATTTATGTTTATATTTGTTTAATTTTGTATAGATGGAAGATACAAGTAAAGTAAGTGATGTTGGTTCTACTGAAAATTTACCTATTACGCTAGATAGTAACACCAACACCATTGATAGTGAAGATTCCAAGAAAAGGAAAGCAATGCAACCTAGGTCCGACGTTTGGAACCATTTTGATAAATTTGAGGTTAATGGGGTTGGGAAAGCATGGTGTCGATATTGTAAACAAGCTTATGCTGCTAATTCATCTAAGAATGGAACAACAGGATTGAAGAATCATTTGCTTAGATGCAAAGAATACCCACTTAAAATTGCAGAAGATAATAGTCAAACAAAGCTAAATTTTCAATCTTGTCAAAATGATGAATGATCAATTTGGAAATTTGATCAAAAAGTGGTTAGGAGGGCCTTAATTGAGATGATAGTTACTGATAAACTACCATTTAGCTTTGTAGAAAATGAAGGTTTTAAAAAGTTTATGAGAAAAACTCAACCACTATTTCGTATTCCTTCTCATAGAACAATAACAAGGAACTGTTATGAAGTTTACGGTGAATTGAGGGAAAATCTAAAAAGTTCTTTTAGAGAAGCACATCCAAAAATTTGCCTAACAACAGACACTTGGACTTCATTACAAAGAATAAATTATATGTGTTTGACAGCCCACTTCATTGATAGGGATTGAAAGTTGCATAAAAGAATACTTAATTTTTGCCCTATCACTAGTCATAAGGGTGAAGAGATGGCTAAAGCTATTAGGGATTGTTTGCTTGAATGGAAATTAGACAAGGTTTTCACTATTACTGTGGACAATGCTTCTTCAAATGATGTAACTGTCAAAGAATTGTCTAAACAGTTAGATATGTGGAAAACTAATATGATGAGTGGTAAACATCTTCATGTGAGATGCATGGCTCATATACTAAATCTAATTGTGCAAGATGGTTTGAAAGAACTTGATGCTTCTGTGACACGTGTTAGAAATATTGTGAGGTATGTGAGATCTTCGCCCGCAAGGACCTTAAAGTTTAAACAGTGTTGTGCACATATAAAGGTAGAATGTACCAAAACGTTGTGTTTGGATGTTCCTACCAGGTGGAATTCCACCTATTGGATGTTGGATACAACACAACAATTTGAAAAAGCCTTTGACAAGTTGCATCTTTTTGATGATGGATTTTCTGCATATCAATGTTCTCATCTTTGTGAAGATGGTGGTAATGCAGGTCCTCTTGAATCTGATGATTGGGTGAATGTGAGGAATGTTATAGAGTTTCTTGCAAGATTTCACGAGCTAACTAAAAAAGTTTCAGGTTCACGTTATGTCACTTGTAATTCTCATTTTGAGGATGTATCTGAACTTTATTGTCATTTGAAAATGTGTTTAGCTAGTGAGGATGGGCATTTGAAGAAAATGGCTGAGCAAATGCAAGAAAAGTTCAAGAAGTATTGGGGTGAGCCTGAAAAGATGAATAAAATGATTTTTATTGCTTCCGTCTTGGATCCACGTAACAAATTTGAATATGTTGAGGGAGCACTTGAAGAATTTTTTGGGGAGGAAAAAGGGAAGAAAATAAATGTTGAGGTGTATGCTTATATGAATTCTTTGTTTGGGGAGTATCTAAAAAAGTATTCAACCGAATCTTGTCATCAATCTCCATCTAATTCTACTTCATCTAACAACATATCTAATACACCTAGTGGGAGTGTTATAAGTGCATCAAAAATTAGGACTAAGCTTAGCTTAAAGAAACAAAAGGAAGACAATGGAAGTGGGGGTGCTAAATCGGAGTTGGATAAATACATTAGTGAAGAACAAGAGCCTTTTAGTGAAGAATTTGATATCTTGAGTTGGTGGAAAACACATGCTCCTAGATTTCCTATTCTTTCGGAGTTGGCTCGTGATGTGTTGGCAATTCCAATTTCTAGTGTGGCGTCGGAATGCGCATTTAGCACTGATGGCCGTATTCTTGATTCATTTAGGAGTTCATTGACTACTAAATGTGTGCAATCTCTTATTTGTGTTCAAGATTGGATTAGAGAAGAGAAGAATCCTATTAGTGTTGAAGAAGACTTGAAGTATCTTGAGGAACTCGAGCTTGGTAAGCTTTAATATTTTGTTTGTATTTTAATTCAAAATAATATATCATGCCTTTTCATTTGTATGACATATTTGGTCGTATTATCTTTAGATATGGAAAATAATGGAAGCACTACTAGCATTGTTTGATGTATAGTTGCAACTTGCATCTTGAGGGGTAAGTTTAATACTCTATTTGTTTGGTGATAATGATATACTTAATAGTTTGTAGTTTTGTTTTATTATCATCAAACTATAATATTCTAACATATGATTTATATTTTTTTTAGGTTCAAGTTCAAGTGCAATCATGCCCCGTGCTACTGCTCAACGCTCCGATATTTGGGAATATTTTGTGGTGAAAGAAGATAACGGAGAAGTTCGCAAGTTTGTTGTCAAGTATGTGAAATCCACCCACATTCACCATTTACTATTATTCTTTTTGACCATTACTATGTTGGTGATCCACTAGGGGTACTTCGAATCCTTGATGGAGCCATTCTATAATATTTTTTTACCTTCTCGTAGACCGCGCCGTTGATGGCGGAGTTGAATTTACGCCAGAGTTGTCTTACTGGGGGGTGGAATGGATCGACATTTAATTTGTGTGTGGTGATTTCCTTTGGGATGCCGACATATCTGCATGGCTGGAAGCAAACAAATATGGATTAGCTATTAAGAATTGACTGAATTTATCTGGTGCCCTGAGTTTGCAGTCGATATATGCCTTCTTGCTATGGTCGTTGAGGTCCAATTGAATCGGGTCAAGGTTTTGTATGATCGAATTTATAGCCACGACTACATCAGGATCCTTGATGACGTACCCGATCTCCTTTCACGTCGACCTCGACCCTGTTGATTGCTATGCTTCATTTTCTTTGTCTTTTTTTTGTTGGGTGGTCGTGCTATCCAAGGCGATGTGGTAGCATTCTTGGACTATGCATTGTTCCCCACATATGCTGAATATTCCCCATGGTGTTGGGAATTTAATTACTTGATACAGGTTGGAAGGGATGGCTGATGAGATGTATCCATAGTCGTCTTACTATGGCATTGTACGCAATGGCCTAGTCCATGATGTGGAATATTGTCGCCAGAGTCACGCCACCGGCCAAGATGGGGAGTGTAATTTCCTTGGATGTCCGCTCAACTGCATTATTAAAATTAGTTAGTGTGATGCAGCGCAATACTATCTTATCCTCAAGTCTCATTTGGGTAAGGACTCGGGGATGGATAATGCATGCACCACTTCCATCATCCACTATTATACGTTTTACATCGGTATCTAAAATTCGTAGAGTAATAACGAAGGCATCATTATAAGGAAAAGTCAAACCGTCAGCATCCGACTCGTCGAATATGATACTTTCTTCAAGTCCGTCGTACTGTCCACGGGTGATAAACCGCTTGAGCTTATGAGTGGTAGTGAACTTCACACTATTGATAGAGGCGTCATCACTGCCGCTGATGATCATGTTGATAGTACGAGCTGGCGATGTCAGCTTTGGCAGGCCTTGATGTTCACGTCCTCTGGCAAAATTGGTTCTCCCTTTATCGCTTAACAACTCTTTGAGGTGCCCTTGCCACAACGTGTTTACGACTTATTGCCTGAGGGCAATGTAGTCTTCTATTTTGTGCCTACATCCCTGGTGGAACTCACAAAGGGCATCAGATTTTCTGGTGTACGAATCCAATCTCATCTTCGGCAGCCACTTCACCTTTGTTCTGAGTTTCTTAAGAGCGTAGACTATTTTTGTAGGTGACATACAAAAATTGTGAGCAGATACTAAGGGGGCATACCTCTTTTGTTCCGGTGAGTTCCCGTCCTTGGACGGGATGGACCTTCTTTATAGCGTGGGAAGGGCACGGTAACCGTTATAATGTATGGTTGATTCTGCTCTTGTTGGTTCACGGAACCGGGTGATCTCTTCTGGTGTTGTCTCTTTATTCTTTTTTGGATTCGGTCTATACCGAGGTTAGGCGGTTAGTTGGTCTGTTGAGGTCGTCCTCGTCTGCTCGGACCTCGTCACTATAAGCATTATGGATTTCATCCCAAGTAGTTGGAGGATACTTCATCAATCGGCTTAACAATTTTCTAGTTGCTCTAGAACCATCTCTATTCAGCCCGTTCTGAAAAGTTGTGATCGCCATTCCTTCGGATACGTTCGGTAGAAGCATCCTTACCCTATTGAACCGGGTAAGGAAATCCCTTAATCCCTCTCCCAAGGACTTTTTAATAGCAAATATGTCATTTACTCTTGCTTTGGCCTTATTGGCTCTGGCATGGATGATTACTAACTTATCGATCATTTCCTCAAAAGTTTCTATGGAGTGGGCCGACAATTGTGAATACCATGTTAATGCCCTTCTCATGAGGGTTTTGCCAAACTTCTTTAGCAAAATGGAGGACACTTGTTCCTTGGCGAGGTTGTTGCCTTTCACTGCAGTGACGTAGTGAGTCACATGATCCTCAAGATCATCGTTCCGTCGTATATCCTGAGGTAGGGCGACATTTTGAAGGTCTTTGGTATGGCATGCAGGGCTGCATCATCTCTATACGGCTTCTCTACGAACCTACCGGCGTCCCTTTTTGGTAGCAGCTTAGGTGCGTCCGGCATCTTATCAACTCGTTCTTGATGTTCTTTCATCTGGTCTCGGAGCGCCCTGTTTTCATTCTCCATTTCTTCCATCCTATTTAGAATAGCAGCGAGGGTTCTATCACCTGCACTGCTAGTGATATTGTGAGTTATACATGTCGTTTGAGGGTTCAGTTGGTTGTGCTTCTCGTATGTTATGTCCTGCAAGCTCCTACGGTTCCTACAGTCATGTGTGGAGCAGGTTTGTTGAGGATGCTTGCTAGCATGTCGGTCAGCTATGCTTCGAGGAGTTTTTCATAGCTGGGGGCGTCCCTTCTTCTGCAGATGTGGAGGCCCCCTTTCCGCTGGATTTTGTTATGCTGCAGTGTGGGGGAGGCGGCCTCTCTCACCTGCGGGACGCGTTGGGCGTCGTGTCTTCACCTACTGTTTCACAGCTTTTGTTGATAACATTCATGAGGTTGATTGGGAAGATACTTATTATTTTTTCCTCTCTCCTTTGGTTATGTAGGGATTTATATGCACAAAGGAAGGAGATCAGGGTTTTCGACGTTAATGGCTTGCGTTTATTGTAGATATGGGAAACTGAAAATTTAACTAAGAAATTCCCACAAACGGCGCCAAATTATTTGACCAAAAAATATAAATATTGGTTCAACCAATTAAATTTATGTAAATGAGGATTAATCCTAGCTAACAATAATATCCCAAAGATATAGTTTTCAAAAGTGCAATAAATTTTACGTGAGTATATTTTGATAACAGCGGCAACATACAATCGAGATTCCAGAAATCAAAAGCAATAATGTAATATTCAATATCAATGAATAGCAATAAATGAAATTTAAGTAAATAGAATGAATGAGTCACACAAGAAAGGGTGAAATTAACCAATGTTCTTTCTGACAATGATGAGTGATGGACAATCCTTTAAATATCTGAGTTTTCTCGGACCTAGTGAAAAAGTGTAGACAGGGTGAAAATGTGATATTTGTATACTTGCAATGAGATCCGATCCTCTTTCTCAAGTCAAACTGTCTTTTAACAAATAAATATTTCATACCCCCTATAATTGTGTCTCTTTCTATTTACGGGGAACATATTCCTAAACACCCTAACAGTACATGTGCAGAGAATATCCACTAGAATATTTTCTTTAATGTCCAATCTCGAATCTAACTGTTATAACTTTATTAAAAGCACTCGACCTCGACTCAGTCCATGTTGACTCTTTGTGACGACCCGGCTGGTCGTCTTAAGAATTTATGCCCCGATCCCCCATTAACTGCTTTCTCCAAGTTTATTTTTGCTATTTTGATTTTCTGGGATGTTCGGTTTTGAGTTTTGGAGAGTTTTGGGACACTTAGTCCCTAAATGAGAGCTTAAGTGTTGGAAAGTTGGCTGTAGTTGGAACAGTGTGAAGACGGCCTTGGAATGGAAATCCGATGGTTTCGTTAGCTCCGTTGGGTAATTTTGTGCTTAGAGTCATGTTCGGATTGTGTTTTGGAGGTCCGTAGCTAATTTAGGCTTGAAATGCCGAAAGTTGAATTTTTGAAGTTTTCGGTTCGATAGCGAAATTTTGATCCGAGGGTCGGAATGGAATTCCGGAAGTTGGAGTAGCTCCATAGTGTTTAATGTGACCTGTGTGAAAAATTTCAGGTCATTCAGATGAGGTTTGATAGACTTTTTGATCGAAAGCGTATTTTTAGAGTTTTTGGAATTCTTAGACCAGAATCCGATAAAAAATAGGTGTTTTGATGTTGTTTTGAGTGTTCTGAAGGTTGGAACAAGTTTGAATGATTTTTTAGGATTGGTTGGCAGGTTTGGTTGACGTCCCGGGGGCCTCGGGTGTGTTTCGGATGCTCAACGAGTCATTTTTGGACTTAGAGGATTGCAGAAAATGCAGCAGGTCTTCAGTTCTGGTTTCCTTCTTCGCATTCGCGAGTGGGGTCTCGCGTTCACGAAGAGGAACTGGGGCTGGTGGAAGCTTAACGCTTCACGTTCGTGAAGCTGAGAGGTTGTATGCCTACGCGTTCGTGAAGAGGGTCCCACGTTCGCGTAGGAGGGGGAAGTTTGCCCTCGCATTCGCGAAGCACAACTTCGCTTGGCCAAGATGTCCTTCATCGCGAACGCGATGCCCCCTGTCGCAAACGCAGTAGCAAACTTCCCCCTACTACGCGAATGCGGGAGCCTCTTCGTGAACGCAAAGCGTTAAGCTTCCACCAGCCCCAGCTCCTCTTCGCGAACGTGAGATCCCACTCGCGAACGCGAAGAAGGGAACCAGAACTGGAGACCTGCTGCATTTTCTGCAATCCTCTAAGTCCAAAAATAACCCGTTGAGCATTCGAAACACACCCGAGGCCCCCGGGACCTCAACCAAACCTGCCAACCGATCCTAAAACATCATTCAAACTTGTTCCAACCTTCAGAACGCTCAAAACAACATCAAAACACCTATGTTTCATCGGATTCAAGCCTAAGAATTCCAAAAACTCTAAAAATACGCTTTCGATCAAAAAGTCTATCAAACCTCATCCGAATGACCTGAAATTTTGCACACACGTCACATTAAACACTATGTAGCTATTCCAACTTCCGGAATTTCATTCCGACCCTCAGATCAAAATTTCACTATCGAACCGGAAACTTCAAAAATTCAACTTTCGGTATTTCAAGCCTAAATTAGCTACGGACCTCCAAAACATAATCCGAACACGCCCCTAAGCCCAAAATTACCCAACGGAGCTAACGGAATCATCAGATTTCCATTCCGAGGCTGTCTTCACACTATTCTTACTACGGCCAACTTTCCAACACTTAAGCTCTCATTTAGGGACTAAGTGTCCCAAAACTCTCCGAAACTCAAAATCGAACATCCTGACAAATCAAAATAGCAGAAATAAACTTGGGGAAAGTAGTTAATGGGGGATCGGGGTGTTAATTCTTAAGATGACCGGCCGGGTCGTCACATCCTCCTACACTTAAACATTCGTTCGTCCTCGAACGAGCATAAAGACATACCTAAAGTAGTGAAAAGGCGAGGGTAACGGCTGCACATATCTTGCTCGGTCTCCCAGGTCGCCTCCTCGACCGTCTGACCCCGCCACTGAACCTTTACTGCAGCAATATTCTTTGACCTCAGCTTTCTAACCTGCCTGTCTAATATTGCCACTGGCTCCTCAACATAAGATAGATCCTTGTCCAACTGGACTGAACTGAAATCTAACACATGCGACGGATCACCGTGATACCTCCGGATCATCGAAATATGAAATACCGGATGAACACCTGCCAAGATGGGAGGTACAGCCAACTCATAAGCAACCTACCCAACATGCCTTAATATCTCAAAAGGGCCAATAAACCTCGGACTCAACTTCCCTTTCTTCCCAAATCTCATAACGCCCTTCATAGTCGAAACCCGAAGCAGAACCCGCTCTCTAACCATATAGGAAACATCACGAACCTTCCGGTCCACGTAACTCTTCTGTATGGACTGGGTTGTACGGAGTCTATCCTGAATCACCTTAACCTTCTCCAAAGCATCTTGAACCAAGTATGTATCCAACAATCTAGCCTCACCCGGCTCAATCCAACCCATAGGGGATCTACACCGTCTCCCATATAAAGCCTCATACGATGCCATCTGAATGCTGGACTAATAGCTATTGTTGTAAGCAAACTCCACCAATGGCAAGAACTGATCTCAAGACCCTCCAAACTCGATAACACACGCACAGAGCATATCCTCAAGAATCTGAATAGTGCGCTCGGACTGTCCGTCCGTCTGAGGGTGAAATGTTGTACTCAACTCCACCCGAGTACCCAACTCATGCTGAACAGCCCTCTAGAACCGTGATGTGAACTGAGTACCTCTATCTGAAATGATAGACACTGGAATACCATACAGACAAACAATCTCCCGGATATAAATCTCCGCCAACCGCTCCAAAGAATAAGTAGTACACACAGGAATGAAATGAGCGGACTTGGTCAGCCGATCCACAATCACCCAAATAGCGTCGAACTTCCTCAAAGTTCGTAGGAGCCCAACTACAAAGTCCATGGTGATCCGCTCCCACTTCCACTCCGGAACCATCCGGTCTCTGGTGCTCATACTTCACTTGCTGACAGTTGAGGCACCGAGCTACAAATTCAACTATATCTTTCTTCATCCGTCTCCACCAGTAGTGCTGCCTCAAATCCTGATACATCTTCACGGCACCCGGATGAATGGAATACCGCGAGCTATAGGCCTCCTCTAGAATCAACTCTCGAAGCCCATCAACATTGGGTACACAAATCCAACCCTGCATCCTCAATACCCCATCATCACCAATAGTCACATCTTTGGCATCACTGTGCTGAACCTTGTCCTTGAGGACAAACAAATGAGGGTCACCACACTGTCGCTCCCTGATACGATCAAATAAGGAAGACCGAGAAACCACACAAGCTAGAACCCGAATGGGCTCCGAAAGATCCAATCTCACAAACTGGCTAGCTAAGGCCTGAATATCCATCGCCATAGGCCTCTCCGATGCTGGTAAATAAGCCAAACTCCCCAAACTCTCTGCCCGGCGACTCAAAGCATCGGCCACCACATTGGCCTTGCCCGGGTAATACAAAATAGTGATGTCATAGTCCTTCAGCAACTCTAACCACCTCCTTTGTCACAAATTTAGATCTTGTTACTTGAACAAGTGCTGCAAGCTCCGATGGTCAGTATAAATCTCACAAGGCACACCGTATAAATAATGTCGCCAGATCTTTAGGGCGTGAACAATGGCAGCTAACTCAAGGTCGTGGACCAGATAGTTCTTCTCATGTACCTTTAACTGTTTGGACGCGTAGGCAATCACCCTACCGTCCTGCATCAACACCGCTCCGAGGCTAATCCTCGAGGCATCACAATAAACCGTATAAGATCCCGAACCTGTAGGCAGTATCAAAATTGGGGCTGTAGTCAATGCTGTCTTGAGCTTCTGAAAGCTCACCTCACACTCCTCCATCCACTGGAACGGAGCACCCTTCTGGGTCAACCTGGTCATAGGGGTTGTAAGCAATGAAAACCCCTCCACAAAATGACGGTAGTAGCCTACCAAGACAAGGAAACTGCGGATCTCGGTAGCTGAGGATGGTTCGGGCCAGCTCTGCACGGCCTCTATCTTCTTCGGATCCACCTGAATACCCTCACTAGATACCACATGGCCGAAGAATGCCACTGAATCCAACCAAAACTCACATTTAGAGAACTTAGCATATACCTTCTTCTCTCTCAGAGTCTAAAGCACAATCCTCAGGTGCTGCTCATAATCTTCCAGACTCCGGGAATACACCAGAATATCATCAATAAAAAAATGACGAATGAGTCAAGATATGGCTGGAACACACTGTGCATCAAATGCATAAAGGTTGCTAGGGCATTGGTCAGCCCAAATGACATAACAAGGAACTAGTAATGACCATACCAAGTCCTGAAAGCAGTCTTCGGGATATTTGGCTCCCGAATCTTCAACTGATGGTAAACCTGAGCGCAAATCAATCTTAGAAAACACCTGTGCACCCTGAAGCTGGTCAAACAGATCATCAATACGAGGAAAAAGATAGCGGTTCTTCACTGTAACCTTGTTCAACTGGCGATAATCAAGACACATACGCATAGAACCATCCTTTTTCTTCACAAACAAGACAGGAGCACCCCAAAGTGATACACTAGGCCGAATAAAACCCTTATCAAGCAATTCCTATAACTGATCCTTTAATTCCTTCAACTCAAGAGGATCCATACGATACGGAGGAATTGAAATGGGCTAAGTGCCCGGCAGCAGATCAATGCCAAAATCAACATCTCTATCAGGCGGCATGCTTGGAAGGTCAGTTGGAAATACATCGGGAAAATCCCATATTACTAGGACTGAATCAACTGAAGGGGTATCAATACTGACATCTCTCACATAAGCTAAATACGCGTCACACCCCTTCTCAACCATACACTGAGCTTTAAGAAAAGAAATAACTCTACTGGGAGTTTGATCTAAAGTACCCCTCCACTCAACACGCGGTACACCTGGCATGCCAACGTCACAGTTTTGGCGTGACAATCAAGAATAGCATAATGGGGTGACAAGCAGTCCATGCCCAAGATAATGTCAAAATCTACCATGATGAGCAACAATAGATCGGATCTGGTCTCAAAACCACTAAGAGCAACCAAACACGACCGATAAATGCGGTCCATAATAAGAGAATCTCCTATAGGAGTAGAAACATAAACAGGGGAACTCAAAGAATCTCGAGATACACCCAAATGCGGAGCAAAATAAGAAGACACATAAGAATAAGTGGAGCCTGGATCTAATAGAACCGATTCATCTCTGTGACAAACTAGTATAATACCTATGATGACAGAATCGGAGGCAATAACCTTGGTACGGGCAGGAAGGGCATAGTATCGGGCCTAGAGTCCCCCTCTAGGGCGACCTCTACCTCTAGCTGGCTGAGCAGGTGCGACAACAACTAGAGCTGTAACCATAGCCTGAGAACTCTGTGGGGCACGCTGTGGCTGAGAAGTCTGTGGAGGTGCACTCCTCCCAAGTCTAGGGTAATCCCTCACCACATGGTGTGTGTCACCACACTCAAAACAAGCTCTGGGAGGATGTGGTGGCTGTGACTGGCTCGGGCCAGGTATGCTGGACTAACCTCTGAAAGCACCCTACGCAGGAGGCACGCTAGATACCGGAGGTGCATAATAAGGCTCCTAAGGTCTAGGTGGAGTTGGAATACCACTGGCTGCTGGAAGAGCTAAATGAATAAGGCGACTCATATAACCCCTACCATGACGACCTGCTGCTGGGGCACGGGCACTAGAGAAATGGCCCAACTCTCGAGACCTCTTGGCCTCCCTCTCCTCTCTTTCCCTAGTATGCATACCCTCAATCCTCCTAGCAATGCTCACCACCTGCTGATAAAAAATATCCATCTCCAATTCACGAGCCATGCTAGACCTAATGCTAGGAATAATGCCCTCAATAAATCGGCGAACCCTCTTGGGAACAGTAGAAACCAAAGCTGGTGCATGCCTAGCCAAACTAGTGTAACAGACAACATACTCTAAGACAATCATAGCACCCTAGCACAAATGCTCAAACTCTGTGCGCCATACATCCCTGAGGCTCTGAGGAACATACTCTCTTAGGAATAGATCTGAAAACTGAATCCAAGTCAGTGAAGTAGCCTCATCTGGACTGTCTAACTCATAGGTGTTCCACCACTCATAGGCGGCTCCTCGAAGCTAGAAGGTAGTGAAGGAAACCCCGCTTGATCCTGATATAACCATGGTACGGAGAATGTAGTAACACTCATCTAGAAATCCCAGAGCATCCTCCGATGCTAGACCGCTGAATACAGGAGGCTTGTACCTCTTGAACCTCTCAAGCCTCAGCTGCTCCTCCTTGGAAGCCGCTACCCTGCCCTCGGGCAGAACTAGCACTGCAGGCAGTACAAGAATAATCTCAGGGACCTACTCAACATGCACTCGCTTCTCAAGAGTGCGAGTGGCATGAGTCTATGCTCCTCCCCCGGCCTGAGATGTAGCTGTAGCAAGGGGAAACGACCCTGCTTGAGCTAGAGTGGTGTACATGCTCATGAACTGTGCCAGAGTCTCTTGAAGAGTTGGAGTAGTAGTAGCAGTAGGTGTGTCAGGTGCCTGGACTCCGGCTGGAACTGCTGGTGGTACCTTGGCAGCAGCTCGCGCAGGTGCTCTGGCTGCACCACGTGCGCGTCCTCGGCCACTACCCCAGCCCTGGCCTCTGACGGCTGCAGTAGGGGGCGCGGGTGCCTGATCATCTCGGGTAGCACGTGTCCTCACCATCTGTGAGAGACTAGAAGATAGAAGTTTAGAATTGTAATGTCAAAATATCGCACGACAAGGAAATCAAATGAAGTGGAAATTTTCCTAACAGTTACATAACCTCTCGTAGATAAGTACAGACGTCTCCGTACCGATCAGTGAGACTCTAATAACCCGACTTGTGATCCATGACTCCTATGAACCTAGAGCTCTGATACCAACTTGTTATGACCCCGGTTCGCCCTCCGTGAACCATCATGATGGCACCTAGTCCTCTACGACTAGGTAAGCCTAAATTGCGGAAGATAACCAAAGTGCGGAATAAAAACAAATTAAAATAGAATGAATAGTGATAAAACGATGTTTAAAAGTACCGCTCGGCATACACAATATTTAACTCTCAAACCAATACATACTTCCAAGACCCGGAAACCCATGAATCACAAGCTAAGGATCACTACACAGTACTCTAACTCTAGAATGTCTAACAAGAACAGAAATACAAAAGGGCTAATACTTAAAAGCGAGAATAGAAAGGTCTGTGGACGCAGCAGATATAACTCGAAGTCGCTGGAGTAGTCGCCTCGCCTCAAGGGTAATAGGATGCTGAGTCGCAGTACCTGGATCTGCATATGAAAAACATGCATAGAAGGGACATGAGTACACCACATGCGTAGAAGGAGCATCACGTTCGCGATGAATGACATCTGGGCCAAGCGAAGTTGTGCTTTGCGAACGCGAGGGTCCTTCCGCGTTCGCGAAGAAGGATTTACCTGGGCAGATATAAAATTTCAAAGTCGAGGGTTTAGCTATTTTTGTGAAAACTAAAGCTTGAGAGCTCGGATTTGAGCGAGGTTTTGAGTGATTTTCAGAGATATAGATTGGGTAATGATTCTT
The DNA here is from genome assembly GCF_000715075.1 of Nicotiana tabacum. Classification (NCBI taxonomy): domain Eukaryota; kingdom Viridiplantae; phylum Streptophyta; class Magnoliopsida; order Solanales; family Solanaceae; genus Nicotiana; species Nicotiana tabacum. Next base: position 126,897,548 of record NC_134101.1, on the reverse strand, counting down.
AACTCCTTTTTTATTGTGACACATTAATCCAAACATGAATTCATCATTTAATTTCGGATTGGAGCTGAAAATTAGGGAAAAGTTGGAAGAAAGTTCTTAGACCTAGAATTCGACTTTTGATTGGGAATTTGACATTAGATTTGGATAATTTTGGTATGCATGAACTCGGGAGAGTGTGAGGATTCTGAAAATATAAATTTTACCCGATTCCGAGACGTGGGCCCGAGAGGCATTTTGGTCATTTTACCTAATTTCGCGTATTAGCTTAGAATTTCCTTGTAGAATCAGTTACTTGAAGTGTTATTTACATATGCAATTAAATTGAATAGATTTAGGCCATTTGAAGTCTATTACTCATGGCAAGAGCGTGGTTTCAGGTTGATTTTGAGCCGGTTCGAGGTAAGTGGCTTGTCTAACCTTGTGTGGGGGACCTTTCCCTTAAGATTCAGTATATTTGATATTTTAAATGCCTTGTACGTGAGGTGACAAGTGCGTACTTGAGCTAATTGTTGAAAATCCAGTTTTCTTTAAGTAATTTCAATTGTGTTCCTTTTCCTCTTTCATTTTACTTGCAATTTAAACATGCTGTTAGCTTAGAAAAGCATGTCAGTTGACTTAACTGTTTATTTACTTAAACTGCCTTAATTGAATTATGTGGAGCATGTTAGATTAGAATTACCAGTTTATTTGATACGAAATCGAGCTTAATTGAGTATTCTTGTGTTGCTGCTGTGTGTTTTACTTTGGGACTACGAGACGGTATCCCAGGAGATCCCCTGTACATATTTATAATTTGAACTGAGGTGCAGGATACAGAGAGATCCCTGGCACGTATATTGAGGATATCAAGAGATCCTTGGGATACCAATAGATCCCTAACACATATTAAGGATACTGAGAGATCCTAGGGATACCAAGAGATCTCTGGCATATATTGAGGGTACAAAGAGATTCTCAGGATACTGAGAGATCCCCAGTTATTTCCCTGTGATTCTTTTGCCTTTGTTTCAGTTATTGAATTCCTTGTTTTTCCTGTATTAAATTCTTATCATTAGTTTTTAACTGTACTGCTTATCTTATACTGTCATGTCTTATATTTTTTATTTTATCTCAGTAGGGCCCTGACCTTCCTCGTCACTACCCGACCGAGTTTAGGCTTGTCACTTACTGAGTACTGCTGTGGTGTGCTCATGCCCCTTCTGCGCATGTTTTTCATGTGCAAATACAGGTACTGCAACTCAGTCCTATCACCCTTGAGGCGAGGCGACTGCTCTAGTGACTTCAAGGTATATCTGCCCTATCCGCAGACCGAGGAGTCCTTTTCTATTCTCGCTTTTAAGTATTAGCCCTTCTGTATTTCGATTCTTGTTAGACATTCTGGAGTTAGAGTACTGTGTAGTGATCCTTAGCTTGTGATTCATGGGTTTCTGGGTCTTGAAAGTATGTATTTGTTTGAGAGTTAAATATTGTGCATGCGGAGAGGCACTTTTAAATACTGTTTTATCACTCTTCATTCTGTTTTAATTTGTTTTTATTTCGCACTTTAGTTATCTTCCGCAATTAGGCTTACCTAATCGTAGAGGACTAGGTGCCGTCACGATGTTCACGGAGAGCAAACTGGGGTCGTGACACTCTTCGACCACAGACTTCGTCGCTTCTTAGATATTTTCGACGAACGTCAACCTGGGAATGCTTCAATATTACTTTGGTTTAAATTTTCTAAAGATAGATTTTGAACCATCCAGTATCCTCGTTAACACACCACTGTTGCTACGATATTATTTGGCTGTTATAACTTTGATTATAATCTCGTTTGGATTATTAGAACATGTAAACTCTTCTTCCAATGTACAAATTCTATCCATTAATCTGACGATATCTCCAGGATAGAACAAAGTTTTTCATTTTAATTGAAAGAACTAGTTCTACTGCATAGCTGATGGTTTGCAATGTTTATTTGAACTATAAAGGCACACTCTTTATACTAGCCATATTTGACAAATGTATAAGCTGGAAATGATTAAGAATAATTTGACAACACAATCATTACAAAAAAAAGAGTGAATTGTGGAGGTTAGAAACCTCTACTATTCGCTGTCATGGCAGTTGGGCAAACCCCCGTGGTAAGCATCGCCACTATTGATTTGCGGCAGATAAATACGGGGGTTTCCAGAACCTCCATGACAGCAAATAGCGGAGGTTTCTAACCTCTGCAAATTGTAATTTTAACCTCCGCAATCTCATGCACGAAAATAAATTTTTATTTTATAAATTTAACTTTTTTTTGAATGTAGGGGTTATAAACCCCGCAATTTCTTATGTATGCACTATCAAAATTTGTTCTTATTTATTTTTGGGGTTTTTAACCCCAATTATTTTTAAATATATTATAAAATTGATATTTTATCATCAATATGTCGTACATTTTTCCTAATATAAATTAAAATATTAATGCTTAAACCAAAACAATAAAATTAAGAAACATCAAACATTTCATTAACCATGAAAAATACTATGACAGAGTAGTATCATATGTCATCAAGCTAAATAAGAACATATAGTTAATCATCCAAATTAGTCAGCTATTACATTGTCTTAATACCTCCACTACAGTTAAAATGAGCCTCAATGGCTGTCACTGGGATTACTAGCACCAGAAGATCTTCTCGCATCCGTGGGTGAAACAAGTCCACTAACTGCATCACTTGGCTGTAGCAAAAAGTTAAAAAAAAAAACTATCAAGAGGAGAATCAGGAAACAAGTCAATGAGATGAAATATTTTTGTGCTTTGAAGAGAACCACAAAAATTACATATATTCACACTCATCTGGAGTATTAACACACTAACTACATAGTAACATAGCAAAATATACAAAAAGGTAACTGGGTTGAAGCATAAAAATGGAGTGAATTTTTCGTTAGAACTTACAGATAGTTTTCTTGGCCTCATAAAAAGAACGAGGGATCCGTGCAAATGTAAATGCGTCCCTCAACAAATCTAGTATCATGGTCATTCCCTTGTCACTTAGCCCAGACAAATATTTTATGTGATACAATTTTAATAAAAATTTTAGTTTTGAGTACTTGGACCCTTCATACAATTCTTCACTTCCATCTCTAAGCAACTCGAAAAAGTCTTTATCATTTGAAGCAGACTTATCATTTAACCTTTCTTCACCACCCGCTACTTGTGATGAACCTACATCAACCCCATTGTGCCTTAGGCTTCCAAATGCTTCATTGATCAATAATTCTACCGGATTTTCAGGAAGTAATGTATCTTGTATATCCTCAATATTTATAGAATTAGGCAGTAATTTCTTTCACCATGAATACTCTAAGTGACATAATTTTGAGGGAATGGTTTGCAAATCAAATGATCGAGCGCTAACTCTCTAGTTTGCCACTTTGCGAATCCACATTTAGGACAAGGACACTTTATTCTATATCCAACAACAGTATTAGTAAATGCAAAATCTAAAAACTAATTTAAACCAAATAAATATTTCGTGGTATTCCTCGGATTCCTAATCCAAGATTTATCCATAGAAAAGTATTAACTTTCAAGTGTAGCTGATGAATCTTTCAGAATATAAAGAGAAAATATCAGTTCTCTATCGTTAGACTACGGAATATTAACTATGAAGCAATAAATACATACAACAAAAGCCATCTATAATCATAAATACTACCAAAATAGAAAGTTCCAAAACAAAGAATGCATTTGCATAGTCATAGTTATATCTCCCTAACAATAATAAATAGATTCAAAGACAAGTAAGTCAACAAACTATAAGCATCATGATAGAAAATAAAGTCAACAGACATTAAGTTATTTGAGGAGTAAAGACATACACAATACTAAACAACTTGAAAGAACAAAAATTACTTAAAAATAAATTGAAACGTACAAAATCTTCTACTATATGTGGAAGAAGTGAATAATAGTATTGGAATGTACAAAAATAAATTTCTTACCTCCGATATTGACATAAATCCAAAACCTTCTATTATATTTTCCGATAAATCAGTCTTCCTGTCCTATTTGATCAAAATAATAATTATTATACTCGAAACAGAAAAATGTTTGACAAATTGAAAACTAAAACAAATCAGAATTATAAATAGAGAGAACTTCATATTCAATTTTTATTTTTCAAACTAAACTCTATGAGAGAAAAGTAAAAATCAATGATTCTTAGATGTTAAGCAAAATTTTGTGCCTATAATCAATTTTAAAAACCAGAAACAAAAGAAACTAGCCTGGAACAGATTTTCTATCATGTAATCCAAATTACCTAAATTACTTACCCAAAACAATAAAATACAAATAGAAAAGGAAATTCTGAACAGTAAAAGGAACTGGCCAACTTTAAAGCATTATATCTACACAAATAGGCTAATTTCAATATCAAAACTCTAAATAATAACTATGATTTTAGATTTTTTAAGGATCAACCAAAAGTAAGAAAACAAATGCATACTGATTTTAAGAAAAAAAATATTGGATTTCAAATCCTTAGAACTTCAGTAAAGTTAACCAATATTTTAGCGAAGAACAAGCAAAAAAAGAAAACTTCTCATATGATTTACCATACGTGCATGCATAAAAGTGCATATGAATTTTTGAAATTATTCACAACTATTAAAAGATACTTCAATTAGCAATGAAGAAAGAAAAAATCTGGTACAAATGTATGAAATTAGGGTGCAAATGTAGGAAAAATCTGGTACAAAATCTGAGTGTGCCAAGATGCTAAAATACTTCAATTAAGAAAGCATCTAACACAAGAAGTAGTAATTGGGGAAATGTATGAAAATATTCATTATCCTAATAGGGCAAATGGTTTTCTTCTGTTGATATATAAGAATTGCCCTTAAACTTCACGATTAAACTATTCACAACAGCAAAAAGGTTTCATGAAATGGGTAAAATGGTAAGAGAGAGGATTTAGGGTGTGATATTCTCTTTGTTGATATGCTACTAGAAATTATTACATAACTTGTTCCTTCTAGGATATAAAATCCCAATACAATTGTATCAAGCAACGACTAAAATCAGTCAAAGAAATGGGACATGAAGAATTAGAAGTGAAAACGGACTGCCTACTTGCTGTCAAACTTTGATGACATACAATATGTCATGAGTAACACCCTCTTTGGGCTATTATTAAAAATTACAAATACTTGCTTGAAGCCAACAAAGAGAATATCACACACATCAAATGTTGAATCCAAAAGCATCTCACATAAGTTAACAATAAATCCAAAGCCAAAATACTTGCAGAGAGCGAATTTCAATTCAAAGAGCTCCAATCAAGAGTTACTGCGGAGAGAGAATGAAGTATCTGTGATAATTAAAAGTGTTGAATCTTTTAGTTAAACTAATTAATGATGAGATATAGGATGAATCTTAATTAAGAACAATAAATTCTAGATCAAATGTATTGAGGAATTGATGTAGTGAACGGCGTTTGATAACATCAAAGAGCACGTTTATATTCAATGAATGCTAATAATGTGATAACATAAATATGCAATAAATGTAGAATATGGCAGTAAATGTAATAAAAAGGAATCTACTACCCAATTATTGTGTGATTTGGGTGGTTCCTTCCCCTGACAACAACATGGAAATAAGAGAACTGAATATGATTATGGAATCTTTGGATCTTGTGGATCAAGATCGAGTAATATGCACTTGAATAATATAATCAATGAACAAGACAACTTTTTGTATATTCTCTTGAGTCAATCTTTTACAATGTCTTTTTCTCCGAAAGTCCAGATTCCCCTTTTGTTCTCTACCTCTTCCTATTTATAAGATATATTCCCAAGAAACCCTAAAAAGTATAATGTGAGGAATATCCAAGGAATATTCCTGGCTTCCTCTTCTAAGCCTATCCTATTGTTACAGTTATAACTCCAGTTGCTCGTCCTCGGCAGCTGCCCATCTGAGGACGACCCCTCGTCACAATGCCGTGGTCGACCCCATCCTCGACATGACTTATCTACAATTACCAATTGCCAAATTTTGACCAATACAATTAGTCCCTCCGCTTGTTGAGGTCGTGATCTTGCACGCCCTCGAGAAGCGGACTTGATCAACGTTCGTTTAGGAGAAATTTGGTCGTATTTATTAGGTCGAAGCAACCGAGGTCAAAAAGAGGAGGAGTGGCCAGTAAGGCTGCGACTGGTGCGACTGGCGTGGGATGACGTCACAGCCACGCGTGTCATCATTACGTATCTTCCTGAGGCAGCACTGCGCTTCTGTTGTTTCGATTTTTAGTGCCATTGTCGGTTTGCTGCTTCGATTTTGGTGCCAGCCAGCCTTATAAATAGGTGGAAGTTTCATTTTTTGGAAGATTTTCACCATCCTTTACTTTGCATGAGTATTGTTCTTCTTTGATTTCTTCCCCAATTCCTGAACTAAAATTCTGCTTCTCTGATTCCATTCCTCTCTTTCTTACCCAATCGTTATCTTCTTTTTTGGGCTAGGTGGGATACGTTTTATTGTCAAAATATGTCACAACCCCCTTACATTCATGACGTAGTTTCCAATGCCACTCCGTTACCGGTGGCCCCTCCTCCCAGCGGTGAGGAATTCGTGGCTGAAGAGGATGACAACTTCCCTATCGCGGAGGAGATAGTTCCTAGAAATTCTTTGGCCAGAAATGATTTTCCAGTGCTCTCCGATACTGGACCGTCTCATATAACCGACCTTCGGTCCAAGTATCGCATCCTTCCCCATGTCGAGATAATTTCGGCCGGTGGCGACATCGTGGAGGTCTATCGACTCAAGTAATGCACATTCTATGTATACCCATTCTTGATCAGTTATACTCTTTTTATTCTTCCTCTAGCGGAGGAATTTTGCCGGTTTTACAATGTCTGCCCGACACAACTCTCTCCTTACTTGTATAAATCTTTCTTGATGCTGACGAAGTATGCGGAGTTGGCTGGTTGTGAGGTTAATATTCACCATCTGCTACACTTATTTACGCCTAGTTTTTATAGAGGTACTATGATACACCTACGTCATTGTGGGACCAGAGGGCTGGTAGTCGGGATGGATGACAGAACGAATCAAAAGTTCTGGCACAAGTAGTCCATTATCAAGACCGATCACTTGGTGGTGGACCTGACTAGCGACTAGGTTTCCTAAGCAGTGGAATCAAAATCGTAAGTGTTTTTATTGTGCGCTCGTTGTCTTTTGTTTTCCTTTTGTTTTTAGCTCACTCATGGTTTGTTTTTCTGCTGAAAGGCGTGCACCCTCTCCTGTCCTTGACATTGAAGATTGGGTGGCTTGTGTGTTGCCTCATATGATAGGGATTCCTGATTGGGCGGCTTTCCACAAATGTTTTGGACCTAAGGTCCCGTCTGATAAGTGTTGTTTTTGCTTTAGCTTTCTGTTGTTTACCATTTCACGTTGATGCGACCTCCTTTTGGTGCTAGGTCAGCGAATTTCTAAGAAGAAGGCTCTAGTGCTGACATTTTGCCAAGCTATCGCATTGACTGGGATTCAGTTTGCTTTGGCTGAATCCATTCGTGGAGGTCTTATTCAAACTCTATCGATGAGGATTCCGCCCTCAGACTATTATGGGGGATGAGATCTCTTCCCGACCTATCTATCATCTTGTAGACGAGTCATCTAATGGAGGGGAGTTGCCATCGAAAAAAAGGTGATGGATGGAACTCGGGAAGGTCATCATAACTGATATTAATCCGAAGAAGCTCATTGTTCCGAAAGCGGTGTCTGCACTTACACTAGACGTAAGGGCCATGTTTATGACGGATACTGTTGTGGAGGGGAGACCCTCTAGGGCCGAGGGGGTGCATAATGATGAGGAGCTTGTAAGGACCGCAGAAGGTGGCCTGTCATCGGCAGTGGAGAGAGACAGAGCGGTACCTGCGAAGGACGACGACTCTGGCTTGGACATCGATCCTAAAAAGGTATGGGCCTTCTTGGAGAGGAATACTCGCGTGGTGGTGAGGATGAAGGGTCCTAACCGGCATGTAGTCATTCTCGTGGGTTATGACCTTTTGGCTAACTCTGAACGGGCGGTGCCATTATTTGCCCCCTTGTGCGTGGATTCGAAAAACATGGCACTACAGACGATGAGTGATGTAGAGCTATCACTGAGCATTTCTAGCATGGCTTTGTAAGTAGGTGCTTTTTAATGTTAGGATTTATTTCGCATGCGTAATCTGCTCGTACTGACTTCTTTCTTTTGCATGTAAGACTTTCATCATGAGGATTGAGCGTGACCGGTGGGAGAAGCAGAGGACGGCCATTTTTAAGAAGATGTCCTCTAAGTACAAAGAGTACCGTACTAAGCACCAAACGTTGGCCGACGTATTTAACCAAGATAGCGAGTTTCACCTGTTTCGTGACAGGCTTAAATAGAAGGAGGAGGAGTTGGTGAGGAAAGTTGAGGAGCTAAAGGAGAGGGATGATGAGCTAATGAAAGCCATAGGCCGGTGCAGCGAGCTTGAGGCGGCTCTTAAGACCAAGGAGGATGAGCTCGAGGTAAGAAAGGGGGTGATGGCTGAGAATGCTGATATTCATGCGCGTGTGGCCTCCTTAACTGTTGAGCTTGGGTAGAGGGAAGCGGAGTCTATCGGTCTAAGGGGCGACTTGAGCATTAAGGTCAAGGAATTGACTCGTGCTGAGAAAGGCAGAATGACTGCCATGTCTGAAGTAGCGGCCTTAGATGATGCCCTCCGTGTTTGTAGGTTTGAGCGGGATAATGATAAAGAGACATTGGTGCTCAAGGTAGTGAGGTTAGAAGAGAAGATCCAGGATTTGGAAGCAGAGTTGTCCGGATTGAACGAGTAGGTTTTTGCTTCGAAAGCTGAGGAAGTGCGACGACAGTCATAACCATCTACGTCTCATACTTATGCCCACCCCGTTGTGCCGTGGGAGTTGTATGAGTTGTGGGTTCACCCCGAGGCTCAGCTTGATGTGTGTAAGTCCTTGAAGGCCGACGAGAAAGTTTTCGAAGCAGAACTCGAGGGTGTCCGTGTTAAAGCACGTGTGGCCTGTGAAGCTTGTAGTTACGCCCCTGGTACGCCTGGCGGGGATGATGTTGATGATGATGCGGACAGGCTCGACTCCAATTCTTGGTATGATGATGAGTATGCCGATTGGGATGATGCAGTGTAAAGCCGTTGTACTTATTTTTGTTTTGTCCTGCTATTTTTGTGAGGGCGTCTTTGGGCCCTTTGTAAAAAGTATTGTAATATGATAGCTTTAATGGAACAACTCCCTTTTTGCTATGTATCTCTTGATTTATGTTCTTTTTTTTTTGCTATGTGGGGAGGCCCCTGGTTTTTTGATGATATCAACGTTCGATGCGGTCGAACTTTGAAGCTTTCGAGCGCGGTCGAATATTAAGTAGTTCGAGTGCGGTCGAATATTGAGTAGTTCAAGCGAGGTCGAATGTGAAATAATTCAAGCAAGGTCGAATGTGAAATAATTCGAGCGAGGTCGAATGTGAAATAATTCAAGCGAGGTCGAATGTGAAATAATTCGAGCAAGGTCGAATGTGAAATAATTCGAGCGAGGTCGAATATAACATAATTCGAACGAGGTCAAATGTGAAATAATTCGAGCGAGGTAGAATGTGAAATAATTCGAACGAGGTCAAATGTGAAATAATTCGAGCGAGGTCGAATGTAACATAGTTCGATCGAGGTCGAATGTGAAATAGTTCGAGCTAGTTCGAATGTGAAATAATTTGAATGAGGTCGAATGTGAAATAGTTCGAGCGAGGTCGTATGTAACATAATTCGAATGAGGTCAAATGTGAAATAACTCGAGCGAGGTCAAATGTGAAATAATTCGAGCGAGGTCAAATGTAACGAAATTCGAGCGAGGTCGAATGTAAAATAATTCGAGCGAGGTCGAATGTAAAATAATTCGAATGAGGTCGAATGTTAAATAATTCGAGCGAGGTCGAATGTGAAATAATTCAAATGAGGTCAAATGTGAAATAATTCGAGCGAGGTCGAATGTAATATAATTCGAACGAGGTCGAATGTGAAATATAAAAAGACTTGGAGCGTGAAGATGATGCTTTATTTCTTTCATTGGAGAATATTACATCTTTCCGTTCCTTTCACACATATATTGGAGAAGTTCTTATGTATCCAGTCCCTTCATCGTTCGGCTTGGAGAAGTAGTCGGCAGGCGGGATGATGAATTATACTTGAACTTCGAGACGTCCCCTTTGTAGCTTAGTAAAAAACCTCCCCGATAAAACCCAATTGCGATAAAACACGGGTGAGGGAAAAAGAGTATGACGTTCTGTTTTCAGAAGTTAAAGTATTTGAGATGGGCGATGTTCCAATTATTTTGTAGTAGCTTTCCTTCCATTGTTTCTAGTTGGAATGATCCTTTGTTTACTGCTGCCGTGATTTTATATGGTTCATCCCAATTGGTTCCTAGTTTTCCCTCTCTTGAATCTTTACTTGCTTGTGTTTTGGCCTTGAGAACATTGTCTCCGACTTTGAGTGGTCGTATTTTGGCTTTTTTGTTGTAGTACCTTTCTGTTTGTTGTTTTTGGGCTACCATTCTTATGTAAGCCATGTCTCTTCGCTCCTCTACCTCGTCGAGGTATTGTTTTCTGTTCTTGTCATTGTTTTTTCCGCTTTCATTGGAGTATCTTAGGCTGGGTTTCCCGACCTTGTCTGGTATCACGGCGTCAGTCCCATAGACTAGTGAATGTGGCGTTTCGCTTGTGCTTGTTTTTGGCATGGTGCGGTAGGCCCATAGTACCTCTAGTAGCAATTCTAGCCATAGTCCTTTGGCATCCTCGAGATTTTTCTTCAAGATGTTCAATATTATTTTGTTGGAGGATTCGACTTGATTGTTACCGACAGGGTGATATGGTGTGGAGAGTATTCGCTTGATGTGCCATTTTTTGAAGAACTCGGCGGTCTTCTTTCCGGTGAATTGGGGCCCATTTTATAGCTGATTTCTTTGGGGATGTCGAAACGGCATATGATGTTTTTCCATATGAATGTGATGACTTCCTGTTCACATATTTGGGTGAACGCACCTGCTTTTACCTATTTGGAAAAGTAGTTAGTTAAAATCAAAAGAAAACGTACATTACCTCGCCCTACTGGGACCCCATTTGATGAACAACCATGGCAAAGTAACAGAATGGAGGTGTTTACCTGCTTGATGTATCATAGGCGCGTACTTTTGGCACTGTTCGCACTTCTTGACGTAATCGACGACTTCTCTCTTCATTGTGGGCCAATAGTAACCTGCTCGAATGAGGCATCTGACGAGGGCTCGGTTGCATGTATGGGCACCGTAGAGGCCTTCGTGTACTTCCTCGAGCATGCGTCTTGTCTGATTCAGCCCTAGGCATTTCGCCAAGGGGCCTCCAAATGTTCTCTTGTATAGGTAATGATTTATGATGCTGTACGTGGCCGTCTGCATTCGAAGCCTTTTGGCTTCATTTTTGTCTGCTGGGAGTACTCCTTCCTACAAATATGTTATAATACGGTTGTGCTAGTCCCAAGTCAAATTTATAAAGTGTACCTTGAGCTGGTCTATTGATGAGTGTAGGAGGGTGACCATCTTTTCTTTTGTGATATTTTTGGTGGCCGCTGCTAACTTGGCGAGACCGTCTTCCTCTATGTTTTGTACCCGAGGTATCTGATCGAGTCGACATTCGTCGAACTCTGGTAGCAGTTTATGAATTTTCGCCTAGTATTTTTGTAGCCTCTATTCTTTGATTTGGAAAGTCCCTATGACTTAGTTGACAATGCGTTGCGAGTCGCATTTAAGGACGACTTACCGTGCTTCATATTTGAGAGCTAGCTTCAATCCTGCAATTACAGCCTCATACTCGGCCTCATTGTTAGTCATATCGGGGCATCGTATGGATCAGTGAATGAATTTGCCCGTTGGGACTTTGAGTACGAGTCCCAGTCCAGATCCTAATGCGTTGGATGTGCCATCGGTGTATAGGACCCATAGGTCGGGTAGACCAGACGAGGTACGAGAAATTTCTTTTTTGACCTCAGTTACTATTTTGGCACTGAAATCGGCGACAAAGTCGGCGAGTACCTGCGATTTTATTGTTGTTCGCGGTTGATACGTTATATCATGCTCGCTCAATTCTATGGCCCATTTGGCCAATCTCCCCGATAGCTCGGGTTTATGCAGGATACCTCGTAGGGGAAAGGTCATCACCACCGATATGAGGTGGCATTGAAAATAGGGTTTGAGCTTTCATGAAGCTATAACCAATGCCAAAGGCAATTTCTTGAGGTGAGGGTACCTCGTTTCGGCATCGACGAGGGTTTTGATAATATAATAGATTGGAGACTACGTACCTTTATCTTCGCGAACCAATACTGCGCTTACTGTGATCTCTGATACGGCGAAGTATATAAGGAGATGCTCACCGGTTCTGCTTTGGCAAGTAGTGGGGGGAGATGACAAGTGCGCCTTTAATTCTCTTAAGGCCTCGATGCATTCTGTATTCCATTAGATCCCGTTTTCCTTTTTGAGCAAAATAAAGAATTTGTGGCATCTGTCGGAAGATCGCAAGATGAACCTTGATAGGACAGCTATGCGATCCGTCAATTTTTGCACATGTTTCTTGCTGGTTAAAACTTTGGATATTCCCTCAATGGCTTTGATTTGGTCGGGGTTGACCTCTATGCCTCTCTATGACACCAAGAACCCGAGGAACTTGCCCGAAGTTATGCCAAAGGCACATTTTTCGGGTTTCAGCTTCATACCATACTGCCTTACTATTTCGAAGGCTTCTTTCAGATGGTTGATGTGGTCTTCCTTCCTTTTTGATTTGACCAACATGTCGTCTATATAAACTTCCATAGTTTTGCTGATCTGGTTCTTGAACATTTTGGTCACCAATCTTTGATAAGTCGCCCCTACATTCTGTAAATTGGACAACATGACTCGGTAACAGTACATTCCTTGGTGGGTGATTGATCGATTCCAACCCTATACCACTATAGAGTGGCAAGAGCGGGCGATGCAGATTTTACCTGGAAGGTCAAGATCAAATCCACAGAGAGCTAAGATATGTTTGGAATTGGGTTCCTATCTAATCTAACAATGTGCGATGTTCTTAATTGCACTTCCAATCATTCTTGGTTTGTTTACTATTCTACTTTAATACTAATGATGCAGGAAAATAAGCTAAGTATAATATTTTTGTAAGGTTTTCTTAATTGGTCTAAAGGCACTAGGGAAATAACTTGCACCTAGGTGGGTATCTAACGGAATCTAAAACTTAGGGCAAATTTGTTATAATTGGGATCTTGATATAGCCATTGCACATAACTACTCACTCTATACCTCTCGATAGTTTGAGTGACTTTGCCCTAATTGACTTTCTCAAGCCTAATTGGGTGTTCAAATAATGCAAGCAAAATTGGCTCAAGTCGGGTATTACTATCTCTAGATTTAACCCTTTAATTAGGGCTATCAATCTCTTGAATGCACCCCAATTCCTTGTTGGCGTGAATTTCTTAGACTTAGTCTCTCTTTCTCAAGAAGAGCCTAAGTCAAAAAGGCACAAATCAGTGTTTGCAACCACCAATTCAACATTTAAAGCATAAATCAAGCCAAATATCATTCACCCATAAACATTTAAGCCCTAAAATTGAAGACCCATTAAATACCCACACTAGGGTTGAGCCACAACCTTAGCTAATGGGTTTAGCTACTCATAATCAAAGAAGAAATCGAAGATTGAGATGAAATATAAGCCAAAAAGTAATTACAAGATTAAAATCTAAGATTAATTGCTAAAGATGTTCTAAAATTACTCAAAAAGGTAAAAAGAGGCGGTTCATGTGCTCTCCAAAACAACAGATGACCTAAAAATTTGAAAAAAAACTATTTATACACAGCTAAACTTTTTGGACAAAAATGCCCCTACGGAGGTTCCGCTGACAGCGGAAATGGACTGTTGCAGCGCTAAGACTACCGTGGCCGCACAAAATCAAGCGCGGACCGTGGTCTTCAACTTTTAGCTCCACTTCTGGCTCTCTAATTCTGACTACCGCTGAGGGCGGTAACTCGACCGCTGCCGCGCTAAAGCTACCGCTGCCGTGCAATTTAACCGCAGGCAACAGTGACTTGTTAAGCCTAAAACACACTCTCTGAACTTTCCCACCACTGAGAGCGAAATCAAGATCGCCTCAGCGGTGGACTCTCCGCGTCCGCGATTGTTTCTTTGCTATCAACGCTCTTTTGACTCGACTTTGAACTTGTGCAGGTTTCGCTCCTTTTTGAGCTGTTACGACATCCTTGTCTCCGTTTGACCAAACACTGCAAACAAACACAATAAGTTAGCTTTCAGGAATACTTGTACACACTTTTAATCCAAAACTTAAGCAAAAAAGAGCATAAAATAGGCTAGAATCCCTAGTTATCAACCCCCCAAACTTAAGCTTTGCTTGTCCTCAAGCAAACAAAATAATTCCCACCTTCTCAAGATAAAAGAAAGGAAAATTTCTGCTGTCCTAGAGTAACCTCATCAAGAATCAATTGGGACTAACAATTACCCTCAACTCAAATGCATCATTAACAACATTCAACCTTTTTAGCTCCATGGCTTTAGTGCGACACAAAAACATCAAGAGTGACTCAACTCATCAAGGAAACTCTTTCTACTACATTGGTCATTGTGGAACCCAAACTCATACCCCTCAACTCTCCATAAGCAAATCTCACTTTTAGATTGTAGCTCTCAGAATGAGGATTGTGGAAAACACACTCATCTCTATCAAAGGAAGGTCACAAGTCAGACTCTAAGTACCATAAGCTTGCCCTTTATGTGAGTCACCACTAATGTAAGCTCACTCAACTCATGATCATATAGGGCTTTTGCGGGAATATAATGAAGGCTTTTGGTTTAAGTTAGGGTATATTGGTCTATGAAGGTTTAATCTTCCCTTAAACACTTCATTATCTTCATTTTGGCTCACATTTCTTGACTCTTTGAGTCATTTACTTCTTCAAAAGGGGCTAGAGAGACACACTGTCACTCTTTCTTATTCATTTCAATCCCTTTTCTCCTTTCTAATTTTTTCAAGCCTTTCATCTTTTACTTTTATTGAATCCCTTTATTTCTTCTACATTGTTCACTTTCTTTTTGACTTTTGGATTTTCTTTATTTTTCTTTTTGCCTTTCCTTTTCTTCATTTTTTACCTTTTATCACTTTTGCATTCCTCGTCTCTCCCCCCGAACTTATGCTTTTTCCTTGTGCTAAGGAAAGATCGGGTGCCAAGAGAGGATCATTTTAGAACGGATAAAGGCTTATATCATGGTTATTGAAAGAATAAAGGCTATAGCTCAACGAAGTTGACTAAGGATATCATAATTGGTGACTATGGATGTTTTCAAATCTCAATTAGGATCAATGAGAGCCTATAATCACTTCTCAAGTCAAGCTACACTTAGGATTTTGCCTAGACAAACATTCAGGGCAAGTTCTAGACTCATTGGCATGGGACTTGGACTTGCAAATCAATAACTTACCATACAAGCTGTAGGATTGATAAAGAGACAGAGTCGGGGGCCCACAATAACCTTAGCTAAGATTTGAGCAACACATATGGTTCCGAGAAATCACTCGATGATTGTTTAGTCAACACAAGAGTATCAAGGCCACAACTATCACCATCCTATACACACAAATTTGTTTTTAACCATAAGGTCAAAGGTAAATGTGTTACACCTAAGTGAAGCTTAGCCTGAGGCGCTATTGTTCACTAGCTACTACTTACACAAAAATGAAAAGAAAACAGACTCAAACCCTTAAGAAGGTTGTCATGCCATCCATCATCAAGAAGAGTCACCCAGTTCACACAAGCTCCACCTTTGGAAAGAACCGTGGCATTAAGAAAAGCAAAGGCTTATTGATCAAAAAAACTTATAAAATAAGAAGCTACGAACCAAAAAAGAAGCTACTAAATGAAATAAGAAGCTATACTATTAAGGAAAATTGCAAAAGAAGTTATGAACTAAAATGCGAAAAGTAAACTAAATATGTATAATAGGGGATTTAGATGAATATATATAAGAGGGAATGAATATATACATGAGAGAGTAACTTTATATATGGACCAAGATTGAAAAATAACGAAAAGTAAAATAAATGGTAAAATTATATACATACCAAAAGTGAAAAATAAGCATAAAGAAAAAAATAGTATCATCATTACAAACCAACTACCAAATCATCAAAGTAGGACTACCCCCTCAAATGAAAACTAGAATTTTCCTCAATGCTAACTAACCAAAAATAAGATAAAAAAGAAGGGAAGATAGTAAAGAAAACTCCCTATGGGTCATCTGTCTGCATGTGGGTCCTGTGGCTGGGTCCTTGGATCACCTGGCTCGGGGGCCTGTGGCTGACCAGAGGCACCTCCCTCAGGATCCTCCAGCTCAATCTCTGCATCATCAACCCAGGGCATCACTCTCCTCCTCCTGGGCTCTCCCCAGTCTCCTACTCCTGAACCTGCTCTGTCTGAGCTGCTGGAAGTTAGTCCTATAATAGTTGCTCCAATGTTAAATGGTCAGCTAACTTCATCTTCTCCACCTCTCCCCTCAATTACTTCACCGACTCATTCAAGGCTCGAGTCTTTTTTAGTTTCTTTGTCTACTTGCTCAGCTCCTTAAGTGATTTACCTTGAATTGCAAGAGCATCCATGATAAGCTTTTGGTTCTCCAGGAGCTTCTTTTGGTTGTCCAAAAGCTCCTTGAAAGATTCCTCCACTAAAGCTGGCACTTGGGGCTGTGCGGGAACTGACTAGGCTGCCACTAAACTGGATAGTACAGACAGCTTAGAAGTTGCTGCCTGCATCCAGTTGTTGATACTGGAAAATGTCTGGTTCAACTTGTGAGCAGTCAACGGTATGCTGAGGAGGAGGGCATTGAGGACGACATGGAAGTAGATGGTCTGGAGGCAAGATCCGGTGTGGCAGGGGGAGGTTGTGAAGTAGTGACTACTACTACTAGCTCTTCAGACTGGCCAGTAGAAGTAGTAGCTTTGCCCTTGTTCCCTTAGATTTGGGGTTTCCTGGACCCTGAAGGCTGTACCATGAGAAGGGCTTCTTTGGCTTTACCATGACATCAAAATTTCTTTTCTCCACCTCCTGATCTTCCAGGTACATGGTAAGAAAGTTTGAGAAGGGGTAAGATCTATCACCCTCGTTGACCACTCTGGCGATCAACCTAGATATGATATTCCTGACATTGATTAGGAACCCCGCCATGATAGCTGCCACTACAATCGCCCGGGATACCGACATGGTGTTGTCGTGAGTAGTGGGGTCTAGTCTGCTGCACACAAAGGTCTCCCAACCCTTTGCCTCAAAGTTCAGGGTGTTCCTCAAGATAGGAACCCATGTTGTCAACCATGCTAGAGTAGTATCCGGGAGAGCCAGAAGTGATGCCAACCACGGGCGGGCTGCCTCATCCATCACCACCTTCTCTAAGTACAGTGACTCATTTTCATCATTGAATCCTAGGTAATCATTGATCCTCTTCCCATCAAACTTGACCTTCAGGCTTCACACCTTAGTCACTTTTTTGCCCTTTTTGATATGGGGGGCATTGGCATAGAATTCTTTGACTAGGTGCTAATTAGCATCCGACACTTTGCGAGTGAAGTACTCCCATCCCATTCATTCATTGAAGTGCTACTTCACATTGGGGTTGTGAGGCAGAAGATCCCGCTCTATGAACTGGCGCTCATGAATGAGTGACTTTTGAGGCCACCACTCCCTGAATTTATGGTATGCTAGCTCACTAACGAACCTCTATTGCCACACCTCTGGGTTTTTGGTCCTTTCTACACCTCCGGTCTGGGTGTCACCCCCTCTCCTGTCATCCGGTACCTTGGCATCTACGTTTATAGAATCTTGTACCGGTGACAAAGCCGTAGGTGAGGATGAAGCAAAGGACTCACTACTATCCACTAAGCCATCAAATGACTCAGAAGCAGCAGGAGAAGTAGGAGAGGCTGAGGGTGTGGGCTCATCTGTCAAATGAAACCTCCCCGAAAAGTTTGCTACATGTGTAGGCACCGAGTCAATCTATGAGGCCTCCCAGAGGGCATATACTCACTCCCTTCGAAGTGGGAAACAACTCTGTCTGAGCTCGAATGTTCTTCCTCATTTTCTCGATGGATTTCCATATTGCAAGGGTTAACTTTATTTGTCCTCATCCCCTACCCCGGGAGGACTCTGCTTTCCCCTTTTGTTTCTCACCGCCACATCTAGATTTAGCCATTATCTGAGGTATGAAGGAAAAGGTTTCAACTCTAAAATAGGAGGTTCATCAATTGAGGGCTCTTTTGGTGGAGTCTTTCTGTCCTCAAGATCTAAAGAGAGCTTACGAGGCTCATAAGAATAAGAGCCCATTCCGTGCAAAGCATTGACGCACTCCAATCGACCTTCATCCTCATTTACATCAAGGTTCAACAATACAGCTTCTAGAGGAATCTCCACATTGATCATTGAACTAGTATCATCAACTATCACCTCCTTAACAAGATCCACAAAAGAGCACACTTCAGTACTATTCGACTGCCTCATTGATTTGCACACATGAAAGACCACTTTTTCATCACCCATCCGGAAGGTGAGCTCCCCTTCTTCCACATCAACCAATGCCTTCCCACTTGCAAGGAAAGGTCTTTCCAATATTATCGGCACCTCATAGTCGACCTCGCAATCTAGAATCACAAAATCAGTAGGCAAAATAAACTTGTCCACCCGAACAAGTACATTATCAATAATACCAAGCGGCCTCTTCATTGTTCTATCTGCCATTTGCAATCTCATTGAAGTAGCTCTCGATTGACCAATACCCAAAGTTTTGAACATGGAGTAAGGCATCAAATTGATACTTTCCCCCAAATCACATAATGCCTTTGTAAAATCCGCACTCCTAATGGTACATGGAATGGTGAAAGCGCCGTGATCTTCAAGCTTTGGAGCCATCGAGTGCACAATTGCACTTACTTGATGAGTCATTTTGATGGTCTCACAATCCATGGATCTCTTTTTAGTCACCAAGTCTTTCATGAACTTGGCATAACCCGGCATTTGCTCAAGAGCTTCCACCAAAGGAACATTGATTGACAAGTTTTTCATCATCTCAATAAACTTCTTAAATTGATTTTCATTCTTTTGCTTTGCCAGTGTTTGAGGGTAAGGTAGAGGAGGCCTTGGCAAGATAGCCTTAGTATTGGGCACTACCATTTCTGGTATGTCTATTACGTGTTCCCTAGACGGGTTCACGTCATTTTGAGTCTCCACCTCATTATCATGAATATCAATTCTCACTTCCGCATTCAAATTCTCTTCACTCACTTTCTCATCAACTATAGGAACATCATCATCATGCACTTCAACCTCATCGCTCACAACTTCCTTTTTCTTGGAGGTATTCGCTTCACCACCTCGACCGCTTCTAGTAATCACCACCATTGCATGCCCGGTGTTGTTCCCACCCTTCGGGTTTACTACCATATCACTAGGTAGAGCCCCCTTAGGGTGAGTATTCAAAGATTGTGAAATCTGGCCAAGTTGAACCTCCAAATTTCGGATTGAAGTATTATGGGATGCCAACTGGGCATCAGAGTCGGCATTCTTTTTCATCATTTATTCAAACATCATCTCGATCCTTCCCATCTCATTGTTTGACAAGCTAGGACCTTGGGATATAAATGGAGGTGGGTTGTTTGATTATAGATACATTGGAGGTCTTTGACAGCCTTGCCCCCGATTCCCTTGATTGCCATTATTCCAACCCCCTTGGTTCTTGTTTCCTTCCCAATTGTTGTTGTTGCCACTACAGTTTCCCTGGTTGTTCTAATTGCCCCAATTCTGACTGTTGTTCCCCCAGTTGCTATTTCCACGTTGGTTTTGATTCCCCTAATTTCCTTGGGATCTCCACTGTTGTTGTTGGTTAGGAGCATTGCCCTTTTGTCCTTGATAATTTTTCACGTACTGCACTTCTTTACTTTGATCATCATACCCATCATCTTGATTGAAACCACCACTACCCTGCTCATATTGATCCATACTACCTTGACCTTGTTAACCTCTTTGTCGCCTCTTGTTGACCAACATGTTGACATGTTCCATAGCATTTACTTGTCTTGGCGCTTGAACTTGTTGCAATTGAGCTTTAGCCAACTGGTTCAATGTTGTAGTTAACTCTACTATTGCCTGGCCATGGTCGTGGAGCTCTTTGTGCAGGTGAATGACAGTCGGATCACCCTGTGGCACATTAGCTCAACTTTGCCAAATTGAGGAAGTGCTCGCCAACTCATCCCACGTAGTGATGGAATGGTTGGGAAGCTTTTTAAGCCAGTCCAAAGCTTTCCCTCTGAGTGAAAAAGGGAACAATCTCAATCTCAATGCATCCTCCGACACATTAGTCTGCTTGCTTCCCCAACAGGTATCCACAAAGCCTTCAAGATATTTATATGCATTCTGATGGGGAGCGCCTATGAAATACCCTCCCCTCCCTGCTCCAATAAAGTCAACATCACATTTGTAATTTGGAAATTGCGCGCCCTGATCCGAGGTGGGACAATTGCACTTGCATATCCTTCATTTGGAAGCACCCGAGGAGTGACTCTTGGAGGAGGCGGGGAGGGTCTGGAACATTGTCATTGGCCTGGCGGCCTCTTCTTTGACCTTGAGATAATAGAGGCACCTCATCCTCACCATTATCATCTACCTCCTCCCCCGGCAGAACATTTCTAAGAGGATCATTGTTTGCCATTTTGTACCTGAATTGATGACACACATAAGTTAGTAACACAGAAGGAAAGAAAAACAAGACACAAAACTAATCATATAGATATCTAAAACCATTTAGCTCCCCTACAACGACGCCAAAAAGTGATCAATTCCAACCCTAAACCACTATAGAGTGGCAAGAGCGATCGATGCAGCTTTTACCTGAAAGGTCGGGATCGAATCCCCAGAGAGCTAAGATATGTTTGGAATTGGGTTCCTATCTAATCTAGCAATGTGCGATATTCTTAATTGCACTTCCAATCATTCTTGGTTTGTTTACTATTCTACTTTAATACTAATGATGCAGGAAAATAAGCCGAGTATGATATTTTTGTAAGGTTTTCTTAATTGGTCTAAAGGCACTAGGGAAATGACTTGTACCTAGGTGGGTATCTAACGAAATCTAAAATTTAGGGCAAATTTGTTATAATTGAGATCTTGATATAGCCATTGCACATAACGACTCACTCTATACCTCTCGGTAGTTTGAGTGACTTTGCCCTAATTGGCTTTCTCAATCCTAATTGGGTGTTGTCGCGCCCCCTTTTTCCTCGCGGAGTCCGGGTTTCGACATCTATTTTGGGACAACTCATTCCCTTTTGGAAATTCGGCATTTGAATTTTGAAGAGTCGCCACCTAACGGATTTAAGGTGCGTTAGGGCACCTAAATAAAATAACTCATAAACCGATTTGCATTACCAAATATTGGGTAAGGGCTCTAAATAACCTTGAGGGGAAGGTTTTAGGCACCCCTCGAGGTCCACAACGGTGGGTCCCGACCGAACTTGAATTAGGTGAATTAGTCTTAAGCAAACAAAGTAATTTAGACAAACAGACATTTTGTTTAAAAACAAGGGGTAAAGGAGGTCCTAGGGGTTTTAGCCTATAGGATCACTTCTGTGCAATGCTTGGTAATCGTCCGCAAGTTGGGGTGCTACACATAGCATTAGCGCACATGTCATCATATCCTTACTATCCAATTACCCTCCCCTTAGTTATTACCTAAAGCATTCTAGCAATATCAAGTATGTATCCTATGCGTGCACTACCCATCCCTTTACTTATGGTCCTGGAGGTGTTTAAGACTTCTAATTAAGGTGGATCTAGACTCTCCTATGGTGTTTTAAAAGGAGAAAATTTAAGCGACAAGCAAAACAAATATGGTTGTCAGATAAAGGAACAATTAAAGGCTCATATTTTACCTCCACAAATAAGCAGGCAATTGCATGTCTCAAACAACAACATTTCAAACACTTTAGGAGTCCTATAACAGGATATCTAGGTGAGCACAAAGCAGAACATATGCAGAAATTGGCTTTAAAACCTTATAGACATGGTATGTAAATGCATAAATTAGTTTTAAAACCTTATAGACATGGTATCTAAATGCAGAAGTTTATTCGAACCTTATTTGCATGCAGAAACTGATTTAAACTCTATAGGCATGGTATCTAAATGCACATAAGCAGACAAACATCACAGCAACCTATATGCATAGTTTCTAATTGCAGGAACTGATTTAAACTCTATAGGCATGGTATCTAAATACACATAAGTAAACAAACATTGCAACAACCTATAGGCATGGTTTCTAAATGCAGGAGCTGATTTAAGCTCTATAGACATGGTATCTACCTGTTCCCAACAATATATATATAAGAATCCCTCCCAGTTTTACTAATATCCTCAATATCTGTTTACAAAGAAATTAGTATTACAAACCAAATATAAATAATGAATTACAGAAGTGAAACTGCTAAAACTATAGGGATCTTGAACATGCCCAAACAGTAAACATGGAAAACCAGACCTTCAACCAAATATGTAGTACCCCAACAACTCATAGTATCCAAGAGAGTATTCTGGTGCGTTAAAGTTCCCAAGGGCCTCAGGGACCCCGTGTAATGCTCACACCCAGACTCTCTTTAAAGAGAAACAATTCTTGTGCAGTGTAGAAGGGCCAACCCCATTGTGTCAGAGTTCAGATAAGTCTCATGTACTCCTAAGAAGTGCTCACACTAGAGGGGCAAGGTCCTAGATATTCTAAGAGTAGGAGTGGAAGGTAGTGCTTGAAAGTTTAGAAATAGTTTTAAGAAGACAATTCCGAAGTAAAACAGTCCAGAAGTAAAAAAGTTCAGGAGTAAAAACAGTTCAGGAGTAAAAAAAAGTTAGAAGCATTCTGAAACAATGGGTCTCAGCAGAAACATAGTCACAAAGCAAAGGCCCATATTGCCCAGATTTAATAGAAGAAGCTTAGCCCTGAGCACCATCAATCAACAACAGATAGGATCAATTAGCTTCACAAGTTTTCTCATGGTCTTGATCCCTTAGCTATTACTAGGTTATCATACAGGCATGTATTAATCATAAGACAACATGCTAGGATCATACAATCACATAGAAAAGCAAGCAGAGTTGAGGGCACCGATACCATGACTTAATCAGAAGTTTGTTAAGGATGGTCACTTAGAACATGGAAAGTATACATAGGTCTAATGGCATAGAGGCAGACATGTAGACATGTTGAAAGTAGGAAAACACATAGGTCTAGTTAAAAGAAGCAGACATGCTGACATGCTGGAAATAGAAACCCTCTTGGTCTAATCATATGTAAGTAGGCATACTGATTAAGAGTATTAGCATGAAGCACATAGGTCTAGTTAAAAATAGGCAGGCTGATAACAAAGAACATACTGATTTAATAACATGATAGTAGACATGCTGAGAAAAGGAAGTACATAAATTAAATCATACAGAGGTTTGAATTATAGTAAAGTGGAGGCATAGCAGTTAAGAATTTGGTAATAGAAGAGTAAAGCAAATAGGATTCCAGGATCTAGCCTTGGCTTTCAGCCGGCTAGATAGTGCAACAAACAAATAGTAGACGATTGTAATGGAGAGCAAGACTTTTAGGTGTGTTTTTTTCTATGTCTGTGTGTGTGTGTGTGTTAAAGAAAAAAGGGTGAAGCTTATATAGCATTCAATAGAGTATAGTCAATAAGGTAAAACAGTTCAAGGGCTTGAAAATAAGGCAAGAAAATAATCAGTCAATCAATTAGGCATGACAAGGCCAATCAATAAGCAAAAGATCATGGGATTGTATCCAAAATAACTCGAAATTGAGGTCTAAATAAGGCAAATGGTAAGTCTGATAGCCAATTAGAGTCAGAACACTGAAAATCCGGCAAGCAACGGGGCAATTAATCACATAAATGAGGTAACACAAGTAAATAGAGACTAATTTAAGGTTGTAAGGTAGTCACCCCACAAATTAAACTTAATAGGAACAATTAAGGCAAGTAGCGTCAATTAGAAGTCCCAAAATAAGGAAAGCCGACAAAATTACAGTAAATAATCATCTCAGTAAAACAAAACCCTTTCAAACCCTAGAAGGTTTGGTTAATCATTCAATTATTCAAAAATAATGGGTAAATATTGAAGCGAGTAATGAAGCAATCAAACAAACTAAGTCTGGAACACAGTTATGAAAGAAATTATTGGAAAAAAGGTTAATAAAACACATAGGAGTTTCAGAAACAATTTCGCATAAACAGACGAGGTGAAAACCCTAGTTATTAGGAACATAAGGATCGATTAACAATAAGGAAAACAAAAAATCTTTAAAGAAAAATGCTATAGGAACTCGAAACCACTTTAGATCTACAGATGATAATAAAGAATAAAAAATCCTAATTTGGAGGAACATTAAAATCAGTGATGATAAAGAGAACAAATTTTTTTTTAAAGAAAACTACCGTATAAACTTGAAAACATTTCAGATCTACACGGATCTGAACAAATTCAAAGTGTAAGAGATGAGGGTTTTGAGAAAGTAATAGAGATAAAAGAAAATTTGGTTTGGAACCAGAGATTCGAGCCATAAATACAAGATAATAGTACTCACAAACGAAGATAGCCATACGTGGATTCTTAAATGCTTTTGAACAAAATCTGGGTTGGATCTCTTCGAGATCCCTTCATGAAACCACCAAATCGAACAACCAGAAATCATAAGGGAACCCTATGGAACGGGTAATAATCGAAGGGTTTGGGGTAGATTTAGGTGACGGCGCTAGGGTTAGGGTTAGTTTCAGCGAGAACCGGAGAAGAAGGGGAATTCAAGGGCGGCTATCTTTGGATAATGGCTGGGGTTAGAGGGTCGTTTGGGTTAAAAAAGGAAAGGGGGAATGGGGGCCGTTGATCTCAGAGATCAACGACCAAGATTAGAAGGGGTTTGGGTCAGGTAGAGGTCTTTAGGTTTTGGGCTGGGGTGATTTGGGCTTAGGTTAATTTAAGTTGGGCTGGGGGGAGGGGTCCGAATTTGAATATAATTAAGGGGCTATTTGTTCAATACCAAATTTGTTAAATAAAATAATTTTAAAATAGCTAACTAAATGACAAAAGATAATTTTTATGCATGAAGGTAATTTAAAATAATTACTTAATATTATAAAATATAAAAAGTTATTTTCTGTATAGATAATATAGTTATGCATATATGTGAGCCATTATTGCAAAATATGCAATTATAGTCTTAAAAATGCAAATGCAATAGTAAAAAATACAATTAAAATATTTGAACACTTGTATGAGTATAAATGATGAATTTAGATGATTAAATCATCATAAATTAATATGAGGGATAATTTTGAACATTTTTGTATTTAAAATGCAAAAATAAATGGGTTTAAGGCCTTTAAAAATTATAGAAACATTTGTGCATGTTTGTAATTTTATGCACAATATTTTGAAAGTATGCATGCACATTTAAAGTATGCATGCACATTTTAAAATATGAGAGAAAAATTGGGTAT
This sequence comes from Nicotiana tabacum, assembly GCF_000715075.1. Lineage (NCBI taxonomy): Eukaryota > Viridiplantae > Streptophyta > Magnoliopsida > Solanales > Solanaceae > Nicotiana > Nicotiana tabacum. The sequence goes on along the minus strand of NC_134101.1, from coordinate 126,871,910 downwards.
CAACATGTACTCAAACAATGCAAGCAAACTTGACTCAAGTCTGGTGTTACTATCTCTAGATTTAACCCTTTAATTGGGGCTATCAATTTCTTGAATGCACCCCAATTCCTTGTTGGCCTGAATTTCCTAGACTTAGTGTTTCTTTCTCAAGAAGAGCCTAAGTCAAAAAGGCACAAATTAGTATTTGCAACCACTAATTCAACATTTAAAGCATAAATCAAGCCAAATTTCATTCACCCATAAATATTTAAGCCTTAAAATTAAAGACCCATTAAATACCCACACTAGGGTTGAGCCACAACCCTAGATAATGGGTTTAGCTACTCATAATCAAAGAAGAAATTGAAGATTGAGATGAAATATAAGCCATAAAAAGTAATTACAAGATTAAAATCTAAGATTAATTGCTAAAGATATTCTACAATTACTCAAAAAGGTAAAAGGAGACGGTTCACGTGCTCTCCAAAATAACAGATGACCTAATAATCTGAAAAAGAACTATTTATACACAGCTAAATATTTCAGACAAAAATGCCCCTACAGAGGTTCCATTGATAGCGGAAAATGGACTCCTGCAGCGCTAAGACTACCGCGACCACACAAAATCAAGCGCGGACCACGGTCTTCAACTTTTAACTCCACTTCTGGCTCTCTGATTCTGACTACCGCTGAGGTCGATAACTCGATCGCTGCCGCGCTAAAGCTACTACTGCCGCGCAATTTCACCGCGGGCAGCGGTGACTTGTTAAGCCCAAAACACACTCTCTAAACTTTGCCACCACTGAGAGCGAAATCAAGACCGCCTCAGCGGTAGACTCTCTGCGTCCAAGATTGTTTCTTTGCTGTCATCGCTCTTTTGACTCGGCCTTGAACTTGTGCAGGTTTCACTCCTTTTTCAGCTGGTTATGACATCCTTGTCTCTTTTTGTCCAAACACTGAAAACAAGCACAATATGTTAGCTTTCGGGAATACTTGTACACACTTTTAATTCGAAACCTAAGCAAAAAGGAGCATAAAATAGGCTAGAATCCTTAGTTATCGGTGATGAAAGTAGTTTTTCCTGGTCCTCTTCCTCCATGAGGATTTGGTTGTAACCTGTGTAGGCATCTAAGAAACTCAACAACTCGTGTCCTACCATTGCGTCAATGAGCTGATCGATATGAGGCAGAGGAAATGAGTCTTTTGGGCAGGCCTTATTTAGGTCTGTGAAATCCATGCACATCCGCCCTTTCCCGTTTTTCTTTTTCACCATGACTAGGTCATCACTTGTGTTACAAGTACATTTTATGTTCCGAGGCCTTAAAAACCTCTCTTTGTCTCACCTCAATTTGCGTGCGTAGTCTGGGCGCGTTCCCAGAAAGCTTTTATATGAAAAACTAAGTAAAATAAGGAAATTGGCTTTTAAAATTAAATAAAGTTGACTTTGATCAACATTCTTGGTAAACGACCCGTATTTTGGTTCTAGAAAAGAGGTTTGAAATTGATGGTATCGGGCCCGTATTTTGGTTCTAGAGCCCGGTACAAGTCTTATATAATAATTAAGTTGAATCTGTGAAGTTTGGTAAGAATCAGAGTTTGTTTAGTATAAATCGGACCTTTATTTGAGAAATTGGAAATTTTGATGTTCTTGAATGATTTCATGAATTTGAGGCTTAACTCATAGTTGTTGATGTTATTTTGATGATTTGATCGCACGAGCAAGACCGTATGATGTTTTTGGACTTGCGTGCATGTTTGGTTTGGAGCCCCGAGGGCTCAGGTGAGTTTTGGATAGGCCACAGAGTGAGATTGGACTTAGGAAAAGTTTGTCGGTATCTGATATTTTGCCCAGGCCTCTGATCTCGCAATTGCGAGATCAGGCTTCGCAATTGCAAAGTCCTCAAGCATCGGAATTGCGACCTAGGTGTCGCAAATGCGAACCTAGCCTGGGAAGGCCTTAGTCTCAAATGCGACAATGCAATGTAGCAAATGCGACTGATTTCTCGCAAATGTGAAGGCTACGGGTCCTGAAGGGGTTCGCAATTGCGACATCTGCGACCAGTTAATTTGGACTTAGACGTATTTTTCTTCATTTTTCAAACTCTCTCAAACTCTAAGCTCTCTTGGGCGATTTTCTAAAGAAAAGTTCTTCTCCAAATCAATTGTAAGTCATTTCTAACTCGTTTTCTTCAATCCATAACATCTTTTTACATGATTTTAACTCAAAATCAAAGGTTTTCATGGGAGAAATTGGGTGTTTCGGGTAGAACTTAAGATTTTCAATTTTTGGGGATTTGGACCTCGATTTGAGGTCTGATTTCAAAACAAATTATATATTTGAGTTCATGGGTGAATGGGTAATCGGGTTTTGGTTCGAACCTTGGGTTTTGACCATGTGGGCTCGGGGTTGATTTTTAACTTTTTGGGGAAATCTTTAGAAAACCTATTTCTATGCATTAGAATTGATTCATTTAGCATTTATTGATATCGTTAAGTAAATTGTGGCTAGATACAAGTGAATTGGTGGTGGAAACAAGAGGTAAAGCGGTAGTTGAGGCTTGAATTATGTTCGTGGCATTGAGGTAAGTGTTTGGTCTAACCTTAGCTTGTGGGATTAGGAGTTGTGTCCTATTTGCTATGTGTTAATTGTTTAGTACGACGTATAGGTGTGGTGACGAGTATCTATACGTCGGTGTCAAGCATGCCCGTGAGTCTTATACTATGATTAATGTGACTCCGTTTCGTATTGTTAATGCTTTATATGATGATTTCTATTGTTGAACAAGGCTTGTGGAAGTATTATTGGTAATTGAACATTGTAGAGCATTGGCTCAAGTTGAGAATTGAGTTGTGAAGTAATTGTGAAAAAGAGAAGATGTTTATGATATTGTCTCCCTTGCCGGGATGTTATTTCTTTTGATATTTATCTCCCTTGTCAGGATGTTATTACTCATGATATTGTTTCCCTTGCCGAGATATTATTGTTATGCTATTGTTCCCTTGCCGAGATTTTGTTATGATATTATTGATTCCCTTGCCCAAATTGCTTTGTGATTGTTGCTTGGGTGAGGAAGAGTGTAATGCACGAAGGGTGATGTCGTGCATGATTTTGAGAGTGTTAAAGCACGAAGGGTGATGTCGTGCAGATATTGTAAGGTAAAAGCACGAAGGGTGATGCCGTGCCGCACGATGTACAATGACGTGCTATGATACGAGTGATAATATAAGAAGGATAATTTCGTGCCATGATTATGTGAGGTAAAAGCATGAATGGTGATGCCGTGATGATTGTATTGATTCTTATGGTAAGGACGAGAGTAAAAACACAAAGGGTGATGCCATGCACTTGTCTTTGATTTCCTTATTCTTGCTTACAATTGAATTTTCGTGTTCCTTTCATTTCTTTACTAAGATTTTGTTTGTACATGATATTCCCCGCAACATATTTCCCCTTCCCATCTTTAACTGCTAGTTTCTGTCATTATTACTTGCTATATATGATATAACTGCACAGATTTATTTGGTAGTCTTGTCCTAGCCTCGTCACTACTTCGCCGAGGTTAGGCTAGGCACTTACCAGCACATGGGGTCGGTTGTGCTGATACTACACTCTACATTGTGTGTAGATCCCGGTGCTGTAGCTTTTGGACCACAGTGAGGTTGCTGCCTTCAGTCCATCAGGCGACCCGAGGTAGTCCTGCAGGCGTCCCAGGCCTTGGCGTTTCCTTCTATCTTTCTATTCTGATTCTTTTATATATTTCAAAGATAACTTTGTATTTATCTTTCAGACCACTGTTTGTAGTATTCATAGATAGTCCGTGACGTTGTGACACCAAATTCTGGGTAGAGTTGTATGTTGGATTCTACACTAGTATATGGTTAAACTATTAGTTTTCATCTTCCATATTTCTGTTTGTTATAATTATTCCACTGTTGATCACTTATTATATTGAACTATTAAAAGGGTTAAGTAAAAAGGGTTAATGCATCTATAACACTCGGCTTTCCTAGCTTTCACGAGTAGGCGCCATCACGACTCTAGAGGATGGGAAATTTGGGTCGTGACACCATTGTGGATATTTCGATTCTCGGATGGAGCCGTTAGTGAGTAGTTTATCTACTTCCTTGCTGACGGCCTCGTTGATTGCGACATTGAATCTTCCCTCCCTTGTCGTACTGGGGGTAGAAGGGGTCGACGTTTAACTTATGTGTGGAAACATCTTTCAGAATACCTGGCATATCTACGTGGGAAAAAGCAAACAGATCGACATTATTGATTAAAAACTCATGAAATTTACATGGCTCAGAGAGCTTATGGCCTATATAAGCCTTTTTGGCACTGTTACTACTATCTAGTTGGACGAGATCAAGATCCTCTATTGTTTATCCCGTGGCTTCCACGATGTCGGAGTCCTTGATAACGTCTTTCTGATCGTTGCGTTTGGACCCCGACTTTGATAATTGCTATGCTTCTGAGTTTGTTCCTTTCAGCTGTTGAGTAAATGTGCGGTCTTTGGTGATGTGATAGCATTCTTGGGCCGTCCGCTGTTCGCCTTAGATGCTGAATATGCCCCATGGGGTAAGGAATTTGATTACTTGATACAAACTAGACGGGATAGACCTCATGGCGTGTATCCATGGTCGTCCTATGAATGGCTGTAAGCTGTATCCTAGTTCATGACGTGGAACACTGTTTCTAGGGTGATGCCCCCGGCCAGAACGAGCAACGTTATTTCTCCTAAGGTTCGTTCAACTGCATTGTTAAAACCCGTTAGAGTTATGTAGCGTGGTACTATTTTGTCCTCGAGTCACATTTGTTCAAGCACTCGAGGGTGAATAATACACGTGCCACTTCCGCCGTCTACCATTATTCTTTTAACATCAGTATCTGAAATACGTAAAGTGATGACAAGAACATCGGAGTGAGGAAAAATCAAACCGTGGGTATCTGACTTATCGAAGATAATACTTTCTCCGAGGTCATCATACCGATCATGGATGATTGATCGCTTCAGCTTGTGCGTGGTGGTAAACTTTATGTGGTTGATTTCTGTTTCATTGCTTCCACCGATGATTATTTGAATGGTGCGGGTAGGAGAGGGCGGCTTTGGAGGGCCTTGGTGTTGTTCTCGCCCACGACCGAAGTTAGATCATTCTCGGTTACTCATCAGCTCCTTCAGGTGCCCTTGGTTTAACATGTTCACTCCTTCCTGCCGTAGGGCTATGCAGTCGTCGGTTTTGTGGCCCCACTCCTGGTGAAATTCATAAAAGACGTTTGATTTCAGTTACTTGGGTCAGACTTCAATTTTTGCGGCCACTTCACTTTTGTGCCAAGCTTCTCTAGTGCGTACATTATTTCTGAAGGAGAAATACAAAAATTGTGAGCAGATAAGAGTGGAAGAATACCTCTTTCATTTCGCTGAGTCCATGTGTGCAGCCTGGACAGCCCTTCAGTATGTCGAGGGGATGGTGGAATGGCTATTGTGACATAGGGTTGATGCCTGTCTCTGTTGAGGCGTGGGCCCTGACTGGTCTCTTTGACTGTCGTTATGATGATCTTTCCTCGGCTCTGTTTGGATCGACGTCAAACATTGGGTTGGACCGTTGAGGTCATCATTATCTGCTCTTACCTCGGCACAATAGGCGTTGTGAATTTCTTCCCAAGTGGTGGGAGGTCATTTTATAAGCCTGTTTAATAACTTCCTGGTCGCCCTCGACCCATTCCTGTTCAACCCATTTTAGAAGGCTGCTACTGCTATCCCTTTCGATACGTTTGGTAAGCTCATTCTTACCCCGTTAAACCGAGCGAGGAAGTCCCTGAGTCCCTCTACAGGAGATTGCCTCACGGCGAATATGTCATTCACCCTGGCCTCCGCTTTCTTAGATCCGGCGTGTGCTGTGATGAACTTGGCGGCCATTTCCTTGAATGTTGTTATAGACCGTGCTGCTAGTTGTGAGTACCAAGTTAAGGCTCCCCCGGTTAAAGTTTCACCAAACATTTTTAGTAGCACTCACGGTACTTGCTCCTTTGATAGGTTGTTTCCCTTTATCGCTGTGAATGATGTGATTATCCGGGCATGTGGTGCCATCATATATCTTCAAATATGGTGGAATTTTGAAGGTCTTGGGTATGGCATGTGGGGCTGCCTCCTCGCTATATGGCTGTTCGACGAATCGACCGACATCCCGCTTTGGCAGCAGTTTTGGGGTCCCCGGTATCTTATCTACCCTTTCTTGATGTTCTCTCATATGGTCGGGGAGTGCTCTATTTTCGTTTTCCATCTCTTCCATTTTCTTTAGAATGGCTGTTAGTGCATCATTACCTGCATCAATCGTGGTGTGAGTGTTACCTGTCGGGGGAGCGGGCTGTTCACCTGTAGTCATCGTGGTATTAGCTGGCGCGGTGTTTCTATTCACCCTTTTAATGGATTTGTTGAGTATGTCATTTAGGGTACTTGTTAGCCACTCTCCAGTAATTTCTTCACTACTGTGGTGCTTCCTCAACTGTGGAAGTGGAACTCCCCTTTCGCGTGAAGCGGTTACACTTTCATGAGGGGGAGGTGAATCACTCCGCCCAGGCATAACGCTCGACGTCACATTCTCATTGTCTTCTCTGTCATCCTAGTTGATGGTGTTCAAAATGTTGGTAGTGACACTTGCTATTGCTTTCTGTCTTGCATCTCCCTTTCCTGCCATTGTTAGTTTGTGTCCATGAGGAAAAGATGGTTGTCCCTTTTTTATAATCTAGAAGAAACTAAAAGTCTAACTAAAAAACTCCTCACAAACGAAATTGTTTGACCAAAAAAGTGTTGAACCTTTTAGTTAAACTAATTAATGATGAGATATAGGATGAATCTTAGTTAATGATAATAAATTCTAGATCAAATGTGTTGGGGAATCGATGTAGTGAACGACGTTTGATAGCGTCAAAGAGCACATTTATATTCAATGAATTTTAATAATGTGATAACATATATATGCAATAAATGTAGAAGATGACAGTAAATGTAATAAAAAGGAATCTACTACCCAATTATTGTGTGATTTGGGTGGTTTCTTCCCCTGACAACAACATGGAAAAAGAGAAGTGAAGATGATTAGGGAATCCTTGGATCTTGTGGATCAAGATCGAGTAATATGCACTTGAATAATATAATCAATAAACAAGACAACTTTTCGCATATTCTCTTGAGTCAACCTTTTACAATGTCTTTTTCTCCGAAAGTCCAGATCCCCCTTTTGTTCTCTACTTCTTCCTATTTATAAGGGACATTCCCAAGAAATCCTAAAAAGTACAATGTGAGGAATATCCAAGGGAATATTCCTGACTTCCTCTTCTAAGCCTATCCTACTGTTACATTTATAACTCCAGTTGCTCGTCCTCGGCAGCGACCCTTCTAAGGACGACCCCTCGTCACAATGTCGTGGTCGACCCCATCCTCGACATGACTTATCTACAATTACCTAGTTGCCAATTTTTTACCAATACAAAAAGATTGGGAAAAAAAGGAGGGAGTGTGAAATAAATTACCCGCTATTATTTTAGAGTTGCGGAAGTTTTAGAACTCCCGTGAATTGTATAATTTTGTAGGGGCTAATATATTGCCGCAAAAATTATGCAAATTGTGGAGGTTACTTATACCCTGCGCAAATAAACCTTCACAATTTAGCCCTTTTTTTGTAGTGAATGTTGTGGTCTAAAGTTCAATTGTCACCAGTGTCATGAAGTCTTAAAATTCATTTCCTTCGTCGTCGACGAATCATAGATAGGTGAAATTTTGGTATTAGCTTCCTCATCCTGCAGATTTTGAACTCTGGATTTCATAAACCTTCTTTATTTTGGAGAAGCATGTTGAATTCTTGGGTGAGAGAATTCAACATGTTTAGGGGTCAGTCGTGCTATAATTGTGGTTGTTAGGCCTCTACTCCCAATTTTAGAGCTGAAAGGCTTACCAGTTCCTAAACCTATGCAAAATAATAGTTTTGGCATGGTGTAGACGTATAGCTGGTATTGTATATGTGAATTTTTGAGTGAAGGGCGATGCCAGTCAATTGAGACTCTTTTTACTACTTAATACATAGCAGACTTTCATCAATCATAACTCAATTCCCGTCTTCTCTAGTGGGAATTCTGATCCCGAATAACTAAATAGCGTCAGTGAGGATGCCCATGCCCAGTCCCAGTAGCTTCTCTTTCAGCTTCTTAACCGCGTGGGGCCTTTGGAGAAGCAAGTAATCCATTTCTATCTCTTTCCTCAGGTATTAAGGTTCCTGCCCTTCTTGTGTCACGAGCTTTCAGTCCTCTGCCTTACCACTCGGCCATGTCGCCAAAATGCTACAAATACAAAATAGATGAAAACTTTCCAGGATTACTGAACTGCTTTTTATTGTACTTGCACCTTGAGTTCTGTTTTCCTTAATTTTTCCTAAAAGTCAAAGAAATCCTAATCCTTCTTCCCTTTTGATTGGGTTTGATTCATCCTTTCAATTTCGATCTCCAAAGAAAAAGGGGACTTTTCTCCTGACTCTTTCTCCTACAGTCTCTCCTGGTGAAAGTTGTAAACTATTTCTTTCTTTTTTCTAATCAAAGATAAGATTGTAACATCAATAAGTTGAGAATGTTCCCAATTCCAATCATGATCTCTCTATATACTTTTAGATCTGAAATTGATTATACTTGGCTAAGATTTATCCTTCTTCTCACAAATAATTGATTTAATCATAAGGTTCAACACTTTTCGGTCAAACAATTTGGCGCCGTCTGTGGGGATTTCTTAGCCAAATTCTTTAGTTTCCTTCAGATCCAAAACTGGTGAAACATGACCACCCACCAATAAGAGTGGCAAGTAAACTTCACGTGCTAATCTAGATCATGATGCTACACACAAGTAGAAGTCACAACCAACATCCACACGAATCCCACAGGAGGAGAACGAGCGCATCCAACCCTACTCTAACATCCTTCACCACACACTGGGTAGTCTACAAATGAGCTAAGGCAAACCCAACCCACATGGAGCTAGAGCACAAAAAGAGGGGGAAAGAGAGCTGACTACGACCACCGAGTTTAGAAACCACCATCCCATCATCCATTTAAACGTCAAGTAGGGCGAGCAATGCTACAAGTCTACTCTCGTTCACTGGCTCTCCGGATTGAGGTAAGGAAAATATCATTGTGGTTCACCTTCTGTTGCTTGCCTGAGCAGGGATACAAGCGTCGCGCGGGCAAGCAAGCAAAGGAACATCTCAACTAGAGAATGGAAAACTACTATAAAATAACTAGAATATCGCCTAACTGACACTCCAACTTCTGGAAAATGATTCCCTTTGAGTCGTACTCTCTCTCCCTCACCCAGGTATTGTACCAAAGGTTTTCCCTGGGAGGTTTTGATCGAGACGATAAGGGGGACATCACCAAAGTTCAAAGTATAATCTGTCGCTTCACCTGCCGCCAGACTGGAAGACGAAGGGACTAGACAGGGAAATCCCAATACAAGCATGAACCAAACGTGAGCAAAAGAAAAACATTTTATACCCTCCGACATCACTCTCTCCAATGCCAACAAAATCAATCAAACTGGGGCTCACCCGGGAAACGCAGAGGTTGAGCAAAACTGGGACACCTCCAGGGGACACCCGAAACTCTCAAAAAGAAAAACTGGGTCTCATAACGGGTTAATATTTCAACTAGCTCGAAATAACACCTCTATGGCCAAGGGCTGTCGCCAAAAAAAAGAGAAGAAGAGTTCGACCTCGCTCGAACTACAACCGGTTAATATTTCGACTAGCTAGAAATAACACCTCTACGGCTAAGGGCCATCACCAAAAAAAAGAGAAGAGTTCGACCTCACTCGAATTGCAACAGGTTAATATTTCGACCAGCTCGAAATAACACCTCTACGGCCAAGGGCCGTCGCCAAAAAAAGAAGAAGAAGAGATCGACCTCGTTCGAACTACAACAAGTTAATATTTCGACAATATCAAAATAACACCTCTACGGCCAAGGGCCATCGCCAAAAAAGAGAGAAGAAGAGTTCGACCTTGCTCGAACTACAACATGTTAATATTTTGACAAGCTCGAAATAACACCTCTATAGCTAAGGGCCATCGCCAAAAAAAAAGAAGAAGAAGAGTTACCTCGCTCGAACTGCAACATGTTAATATTTTCGACCAGCTCAAAATTAACACCTCTACGGCCAAGGGCCATCGCCAAAAAAAAAGAGAAGAAGAGTTCAACCTCGCTCGAACTACAACAGGTTAATATTTCGACCAGCTCGAAATAACACCTCTACGGCCAAGGGCCATTGCCAAAAAAAGAAGAAGAAGAGTTCGACTTCGCTCGAATTGCAACAAGTTAATAGTTTGACCAGCTTGAAATAACACCTCTATGGCCAAGGGCTGTCGCCAAAACAAAAGAAGAAGAAGAGTTCGCCCTCGCTCGAACTGCAACAGGTTAATATTTCAGCCAGCTCGAAATAACACCTCTGCGGTCAAGGGCCATCGCCAAAAAAGAAGAAGAGTTAAAACTCGCTCGAATTGCAACAGGTTAATATTTCGACCAACTCGAAATAACACCTCTATGGCCAAGAGACGTCGCCAAAAAAAAGAGTTCGATGTCGTTTGAACTGCAACATGTTAATATTTCGACCAGCTCAAAATAACACCTCTACGGCCAAGGGCCATCTCCAAAAAAAAAGAGTTCGACCTCGCTTGACCTGAATAGGTTAATATTTTGACCAGTTCGAAATAACACATCTACGGCCAAGAGCCATCGCCAAAAAAAGGGAAGAGTTCGACCTCGCTCGAACTGCAACAGGTTAATATTTTGACCAGCTCGAAATAATACCTTTACGGCCAAGGTCCGTCGTCAAAAAAAGAAAAAAAGTTCGACCTCGCTTGAACTGCAACAAGTTAATATTTTGACCAGCTCGAAATAACACCCCTACGACCAAGGACCATCGCCAAAAAGATAAAAAAGAAGCGACTTCACCCAAATCAGCGACAGTTTGATCCTGCACGAATGACTAAAGTCAAGGCTAACTTCATCCAAAACAACAAAATTATATCAACTCAGTTGAGTCAAAGACGAATCTACTTAAAGCAATAAGTCACCAAGTCAATTCCGCTCCAAATAGGCGAGTTGAATGGGGCTCCATTAGCACTCACAATGAAGTCCTGCTCAGTTCAGTTAGAATTGGTTTTCCTAAAAAAATCAGGGATCCACCATGCGAAGATCCAAAATTTACGCCAATGATATGTAAAAGGGGAAGATATACAAAGGACGTACAACGATGAAAGCTCCTTTATTTAAACAGTTATGCAAATAGCCGTAGGTTATACACGGCTACAACCGGTCCAGTACAAAAAAAGGGCAACAACTACACAAACAAAAAAAATATCAAAGATAACTTTTTAACTCGGCGCCATCACCGCCGTCCTCCTTACTACCGTCTCCAAGAAACTCCCCCTCAGCATCAACATCCTCGCCGGCCTCCGGTGTCGCAGGATCATAACTACAGTTAACACGAGCCTCTCGTGCCTGTCACACCTCCTTTTTACCCTAAAGGGGATATGGAGTTTTTCAAATTAAAGTGACAATAATCGAAGCGTGATTATTTATATTCAAATTCAGAGTCGCTACTTGGGATAATTTATGGTGTCCCAAGTCACCGGTTTAAAATCCCGAATCGAAAAAGTTTGACTCTTATTTATTGTCTGCAAACACAGAAATTCGAGTAAGGAATTTTGTTAACCCGGGAGAAGGTGTTAGGCATTTCCGGATTCCGTAATTTTAGCACGGTCGCTTAACTATTAATAATTGGCCTAATTATCTGATTAATTACACATTTTAAACCTATGTGCATTTTTATTCCTTTTAACCGCTTTTAACATTTATGGAATTATTTTACGGAACAAGTCACGATTGTCTTACACTTGTTGTTTTGGTACACATTGCAAACCGCGTCACATGAAATGTACCCGCAATTTACAACATGTTTAATTTTATTATTATTAGTTATGGTTGGGTCACATGAAATGCACATCCGAATTTGGAGTTATGCATCATGACTATTCCCTGGGAACCGTACCCATAGTCATGATGATTCATTTACGCGCCTAAAAGTTTGCCTACCCATGTGTAGTCGGCCTAGCATGCTCCTAACGATAGATAAATGATAAAACAACCAATATTCCAATTCCAATTTTACTTCATTTACTTAAGCATCCAAGCAGACATTAACAAAATCCGCACAAATAAGCATTCAAGTAAATCACAGAAAGCATTTCATAGGAAACCATTCACGCTAGACGCTAGTCATGAGAATTTAGTGCTCAAAGTGAATAATTCCAAACATTGACTTATCATCTTCACAAATAAACTAGTCTTCTGGCTTAAACTAAATCCAATTTGAAACTTAGTATCTTTTGTATAGGAACACAAACTTAAACAATTAGGGAGGACCAACATTAACACAACAATGACGAACCAGAACACATCAAGTCGAACCAATAACCAAGCAATGAACTTTATATTTCATTCAGATTAATAACCTCAACTGAATTCATTTCATGTCCATCTCCCTTTTAAACAAAACTTTATTGAGTTTTAAGCCTTTAAACCCATTTCAAACAAAAACTCTTATCATACTTATAATCAGACCAAATAGTGAGATAGGGAGAAAAGAAATGGACCTGAAATCCCTTTCCGGTATATTCAAATCTTCGAAAATTACAGCGCGACGAGAACTCGAAAGGAAGATGATGAAAAAGATAGTAGCAACAAAATCGAGCAGGGACCACTAACTGGATTAGAAACTACGACGGTAATGTACACTCGAACATGAAACTTTAATCGACCTTGACTCAGCTTCCGGCCTCAAATAATCATACCTTTTAAAATTAGAAATCAAAGAAGAAGCTAAAAATGTTTATGTTCTATATTTTTTTTGAATTTGAGATCAAAATCAGACCAACATCACTGAAGAAGAAGAAATTAGAAGCTAAACTTAAGGCCTCATTTTTTCCACTTCTGTCCAAATGTCACGACCCGGATTTTCCACCCTCGGGAGTTGTGATGGCACCTACTCATGAAATCTAGACAAGCATTTATTATAGATTCATTATCCTTTTTCCTTAACTATTTAACATTTACAAATTAACATGTAATCAACAGTGGCATAACCATAATAAACAGAAATGGGGAAGACGAAATCTAATTGTTTAACCAATTACTAGTACAGAACCCAACATACAACTCTACCCAAAATTGCTGTCACAATGTCATGGACCATTTACAAATACTACAAACAGTGGTCTGAATGGAAAATACAAATCTGTCTTTGAAATATATAAAAACAGAATGGAAAGATAGAAGGGGACGTCAAGGCCTATTGAGGTATGCAGGACTACCTCGGGTCTCCGCTGGACTGAAGGCAACAACCTTTCTACGATCCAAATGCTCCAGCACCGGGATCTGCACACAATGCAGAGTGTAGTATCAGCACAACCGACCTCATGTGCTGGTAAGTGTCGAGCCTAACCTCGGCGAAGTAGTGACGAGGCTAGGACAAGACTACCAAATAAACCTGTGCAGTTATATCATATACAACAAATAATAACGACAGAAACTAGCAGTTAAAGATGGGAAGGGTTTACATGCTCGAGGGAAATATCGTGTACAAACAAAAATTCAGTAAAGAAGCATACAAAATACCAAAATTCAACTATAAGTAAGAATAAGGAGAACAATAACAAGTGCACGACATCACCCCGTGCTTTTACTCTCGTTCTTACCATATGAATCAATATATTCGGCACGATATCACCCTTTGTGCTTTTACCTCACATAATCATGGCACGACATTATCCTTCGTGCATTATCACTCATATCATGGCATGACATCACCCTTCGTGCTTTTACATTTACAATATCGGCACGACATAACCCTTCATGCATTAACACTCACTCACAAATATTACGCACGACATCACCCTTCATGCTTTTACACTCTTCCTTACCCAAGCAACAATCACAAAGCAATTAGGGCAAGGGAATCAATAAAATCACAATAGAATTACGGCAAGGGAACAATAGTATAACAATAATGTCTCGGAAAGGGAAACAATATCATAAGCAATAACATCCCGGCAAGGGAAACAATATCATAAGCAATAACATCCCGGCAAGTGAAACAATATCATAAAAGTCTTCTCTTTTCCACAATTACTTCACAACTCAATTCTCAACTTGAGCTAATGCTCAACAACGTTCAATTACCAAGAATACTTCCATGAGCCTTGTTCTATTTTGAAAATTATCACATTAAGAATGAACAATACATAACGGAGTCACAACAATCATAGTATAAGACTCACGGGCATTCTTGACACTGACGTATAGATACTCGTCACCACACCTATACGTCATACTCAACAAGCAAATAAGACCAAAATTCCTATTCCCTCAAGCTAAGGTTAGACCAAACACTTACCTCAATGCCACGAACACAATCAAGCTACAACTACCGCTTTACCTCTTGATTCCACCACCAAATCGCTTGTATCTAGCCACAATTTACTTAACGATATCAATAAATTCTAAACAAACCAATCCTAATGCATGAAGATAGGTTTTCTAATGATTTCCCCAAAAAGTCAAAAATTGACCCCGGGCTCGCTTGGTTAAAACCCGAGGTTCGAACCAAAACTCGATCACCCATTCACCCACGAACTCAAATATATAATTTATTTTGAAATCGACCTCAAATCGAGGTCCAAATCCCCAAAATTTGAAAGTCCTAGGTTCTACCCAAAAACACCCAATTTCCCCATGAAAACTCTTGATTTTGAATTGAAATCATGTGAAAAGATGGATTAGATTGAAAGAAACGAGTTAGAAATGACTTACTAATGATTTGGAAGAGTATGTGCCTTTGAAATATCACCCAAGATGTTTTAGGGTTTGAAAGAGTTTGGAAAAATGGGGAAGATCCCGTCAAAATTTCATTTTGCAGGTCTTAGGTGTCGCAATTGCGACCAGGGTTCGCAATTGCGAACCCCTTTGGAAACCTATCTGCTTCGCATTTGCGAACAATAAGTCGCATTTGCGACCCTTCTCCTTTCGCATTTGCCATAAAAACGACGCATTTGCGAGCATGGACTGCCCAAGCTTGGTTCGCATTTGCAACGCCAGGGTTGCAATTCTCATGCCTGAGAATTTCGCAATTGCGAAGCCTGGTCTCACAATTGCGAGATCAGATGCCTTGGCAAAAATACTAGATACCAACAAATTTTCCCAAGTCCAATTTCACTCTGTGGCCTATCCAACAGTCACCCGAGCCCTCGGGGCTCCAAATCAAACATGTACGCAAGTCCAAAAACATCATACAGACTTGCTCGTGCGATTAAATCATCAAAATAACATCAACAACCATGAATTAAACCTCAAATTCATAAATTTACTCAAGAACATCAAAATTTCTATTTTCTCAACTATATGTACGATTTATACCAAATCAATTCCGATCTTTACCAAATGTCACAAATTCAACTTAATTATTATTTTAAACTTGTACCGGGCTCCGTAACCAAGATACGAGCCCGATACCATCAAGAAATTACATCAATTCACTTCTAAAAGCCTTTATAATTTCCAGCAAACAATTTTCTTTAAAAATTTATTTCTCAGGCTTGGGACCTCGGAATTAGATTCTGGGTATACGCCCAAGTCCCATATTTTACTACGGACCTTAAGAGACCGTCGGATCACGGGTCCGGGTCCATTTACCAAGAATGTTGAACAAAGTCAACTTTAATCAATTTTTAAAGGTCAATTTCCTTATTTTACTTAGATTTCATATAAAAGATTTCCGGAAACGCGCCCGGATTGCGCACACAAATTGAGGTGAGACAAAAAAAGATTTTTAAGGCCTCAAAACATAGAATTTACTTTCAAAATGAGTTAGAGAAAAGATGGGGATATCGGCTCCGCATATCGGACTCGGACTCCCAGGTCGCTGCCTCAACAGGCTGACCCCTCCACTGAACACAAACAGAAGGAAAACTCTTTGATCTCAACTGGCGAACCTACCTGTCTAGAATAGTTACCGGCTCCTCCTCATAGGACAAGTCCTTGTCCAACTGGACAGTTTTGAAGTCTAACACGTGGGATGGATCACCGTGATACTTCCAAAGCATGGACACATGAAACACTAGATGCACGACTGATAAACTCGGCGACATTGCAAGTCTGTAAGCCACCTCTCCCACTCGATCAAGAATATCAAAAGAACCAATGAATTTAGGGCTTATCTTGCCCGTCTTTCCAAATCTCATCACGCCTTTCATAGGCGACACCCGAAGCAACACCCACTCGCCGACCATGAATTCCACATCGCGAACCTTACGGTCGGCATAGCTCTTTTGCCTGGACTGACTGTACGAAGCCTATCCTAAATGATCTTAACCTTGTCCAAGGCATCTTGTACTAGATCTATACCCAACAACCGAGCCTCTCCCAACTCAAACCTCCCAACCGGTGACCGATACTGCCTACCATATAAAGCCTCACAGGGAGCCATCTGGATGCTCAACTGGTAGCTGTTGTTGTAAGTGAACTCTGCTAAAGTCAAGAATTGATGCCACGAACCTCCAAAGTCAATAACACAAGCCCGAAGCATATCCTCCAAAATTTGAATAGTACGCTCGAACTGCCCATCCGTCTGAGGATGAAATGCTTTGCTCAACTCGACCCGTATTCCCAACTCATGCTGAACTACCCTCCAGAAATGTGAGGTAAACTACATACCTCGGTCAGAAATGATAGACACAGGCACACCATGAAGACGAACAATCTCCCTGATATAGATCTCGGCTAACCTCTTAGAAGAATAGAAAATCGCCACAGGAATGAAATATGCTGACTTGGTCAACCTATCAACAATAACCCACACTACATCGAACTTCCTCCGAGTTCGTGGGAGTCCAACAACGAAGTTCATAGTGATACGCTCCCATTTCCACTCAGGAATCTCAATCTTCTAGAACAAACCACCTGGTCTCTGATGCTTGTACTTTACCTACTGACAATTAAAACACCGAGCCATATGTTCAACAATATCCTTCTTCATCCTCCTCCACCAATAATGTTGCCGCAAGTCCTGATACATCTTAGCGGCGCCCGGATGAATAGAGTACAGGGAATTATGGGCCTCCTCTAGAATCAACTCACGAAGTCCATCCATATTAGGCACACAAACATGACCCTACATCCTCAAAACTCCATCATCTCCAACTGTAACCTGCTTGGTACCTCCATGACGCACTGTGTCTCTAAGGACAAGCAAATGAGGATCATCATATTGCCGATCTCGAGTACGCTCAAATAATGAAGAACGAGCGACTGTGCAAGCTAACACACGGCTGGGCTCAGAAACATTCAACCTCACGAACTGATTGGCTAAAGACTGAACATCCAAAGCAAGCGGTCTCTCACCGACCGGAATATATGCAAGACTGCCCATGCTGACTGACTTTCTACTCAATGCATCGGCCACTACATTGGCCTTCCCCGGATGGTATAAGATGGTAATATAATAGTCTTTCAATAGCTCCAACCACCTTCTCTACCTCAAATTTCGCTCCTTCTGCTTGAATAAGTGCTTTAGACTCTTGTGAACCATGAACACCTTACATGACATGCCATATAAATAGTGCCTCCAAATATTCAGCGTGTGAACAATGGCTGCTAACTCCAAATCATGAACTGGATAATTTTTCTCGTGAATCCTCAACTATCGCGAAACATAAGCAATGACCTTGCCATCCTACATCAACATAGCACCAAGTCCAATACGGGATGCGTCATAATACATTGTATATGGCCCTCAACCTATAGGAAAAATCAATACCGGCACCGGAGTCAAAGCTATCTTGAGCTTCTGAAAGATCGCCTCACACTCGTTCGACTACCTGAACTGGGCGCCCTTCTAGGTCAACCTGGTCATTGGGGCTGCAATAGATAAGAACCCCTCCACAAACTGACAGTAATAGCCTGCCAAACCCAAGAAACTCTGGATCTCTGTAGCTGATGGGGGTCTAGGCCAGTCCTTGACTGCCTCTATCTTCTTCGGATCCACCTGAATACCCTCTACTAATACAACGTGACCCAGGAATGCAACTGAACTCAACCAGAACTCATATTTTAAAAACTTAGCGTACAACTGACTATCTTTCAAAGTCTGAAGAACAACTCTCAGATGCTGCTCATGCTCCTCTCGGCTGCAGGAATAGATCAAAATATCATCAATGAAGACTATCATGAATGAATCCAAGTAAGGCTTGAACACTCGATTCATCAAATCCATGAAAGCTGCTGGGACATTTGTCAACCCGAATCACATCACCAAAAACTCATAATGCCCGTACCGAGTGCAGAAAGCTATCTTAGGGACATCAGATGCCCTAATCCTCAACTGATGGTAGCCAAATCTCAATTCAATCTTCAAAAATACCTTGGCACCCAGAAACTAATCAAACAAATCATCAATCCTCGGTAATAGATACTTGTTCTTGATGGTGACCTTGTTCAACTATCGATAATCTATACACATCCTCATCGAACCATCCTTCTTCTTAACAAACAACACCGGCACACCCCAAGGCGAGACACTAGGTCTAATAAAGCCTTTATCAAGCAGGTCTTGCAACTTCTCCTTCAATTCTTTCAACTCAGACGGGGCCATACGATATGGCGGAATAGAAATAGGTTGAGTGCCCAGAGCCAAATCAATGCAGAAGTCAATATCCCTGTCGGGTGGTATACCCGGCAGGTCTGAAGGAAATACCTCAAGAAACTCACGAACAACAGGCACATAATTCATAGAAGGAACCTCAACACTAGAATCACGAACATACGCCAAATAGGCCAAACATCCCTTATCAACCATACACCGAGCCTTCATATATGAGATAACCCTGCTGGTAGAATGACCAGGAGTCCCTCTCCACTCTAAATGAGGTAAACCCGACAAGGCTAAGGTCATGGTCTTGGCATGACAGTCCAAGATAGCGTGGTAAGGTGATAACCAGTCCATCCCCAATATGACATCAAAATCAACCATATCCAAAAGTAACAAATCTACTCGAGTCTCAAGACCCCCAATCATAACTATACATGAACGATGGACACGATTTACCACAATATAATCACCCACCGGTGTAGACACATATACAGAAGCACTCAAGGAATCACTAAGCATGACCAGATATAGTGCAAAATAAGATGACACATATGAGTATGTAGATCCTGGATCAAATAGAACTGAAGCATCTCTACTACAAACAAGAATAGTACCCGTGATAACTGCATCGGAGGCCTCAGCCTCAAGCCTAGCTGGAAGAGCATAACATCAGGGCTGCGCCCCACCACTCTAAACTACATCTCTAGGACGACCTCCTGCTTGCTGGCCTCCACCTCTAGTGGCCTGACCTCCATCTCTAATACCTCTAACTCTAGCACCTCTACCTCCACCTCTAGCTGGCTAAGCGGGCGGTGGAACACTCGGTGCCTGAACCGTGGCACGGAAACCTTGATGCTGAGAGCTGCTCGATGCTTGAGGGCAAAATCTAGCAATATGCCTTGTATCGCCACTAGTATAACAAGCCCTCGGCTGCTAGGACTGACGACCATGGAAACTCTGGAGCGGAGGTGCACTGATAGGAGCTGGCAGTGCACTGTAGGGTAGCTGATCAGATACTGCATATGAGAACCACGGTCACCTAGAGTACTGTGAGAAGCCTGTAGGGATGAATGAAACGGCCTAGAAGGATGGCCCTACCAAAGGAATCCCTGCCTCTAGACGAGGCACCACTGAACCTGCCCGAATGACGAGGCCTCTTGTCATACTCCTAACCACTCCACTGTGACAGAACCATCTCAACTCTCCTGGCCACATTGGCCGCATCTTGAAAAGAAATCTTGCTTCCCGTCTCCTTAGCCATCTGCAATCGAATAGGCTGAACGAGTCCCTCAATGAACCTCCTCACTCTCTCTCTCTCTTAGTGGCAAGTATAAGAAGAGCATGACAGACCAAGTCAATAAATCTGGTCTCGTACTGAGTGACAGTCATAAAACCTTATTGGAGATGCTCAAACTGCCTCCGATAGTTCTCCCTATAAGTGATCGGAGAAACTTCTCCATAAATAACTGAGAGAACTGATCCCAAGTCAAAGCTGGTGACCCAGCTGGTCTAGCAAACAATAATCTCTCCACCAAGTCTTGGCGGATCCAAACAGATGAAAAACAACAAAGTTGACCCCATTGGTCTCCACTATCCCCATGTTTCGTAGAACCTCATGATAGTTGTCCAAATAATCCTAGGGATCCTCAGAAGATATACCACCAAAAGTAGTAGTGAAAAGCTTGGTGGACAAGTGAGGCTTGCTCAGTTGGTAAAAGCACCTCCACCTACGATCGATAGGTCCTGGGTTCGAGTCACCATGGAGGGGAAGTGTGGAAACATTATAGATCCTCCTAATTTGGGAGGGAAAAAAATAAAAAAAAAGCTTGGTGAACTTGTCCAACCTCCACAAGGCATCAACAGACATAGCTGGCCCCTCACCGATCTATGCCACAACACCCGGCTAAACTGCCCCAACTGGCTGAGCTACTGGAGTCTAAAACTGGGGAGCCATCTGCTCCGAAGTGCGAGTAGCAGGAGTCTGGGATCCTCCTCCAGCCTGAGAGATGGCCGGTGCTACAGGAAGCAAGCCTGCTTAGGCAACACTCTCCATAAGGCCCACTAGATGGACCGGAGCATCATAAAGTACCAGGGTGGCGATGAACCCCTCCAGGACTTGAGCTGGTCCTGCTGGAACTTTTTGGGCTAGAAACTCATCGTCAAACTCAACCTAAGGCTCCACCGCTGGTGCTGCTGCTCGAGCTCTGGGCTGAGCCCTTCTTATGCCTCGGGCCCTAGCACGGCCTCGGCCTCTGCCCCTCGCAAGAGCTGCTACTGGGGGCTCGGGTTCCTGGTCAACTGATGAAGCGGTATGTGTTCTCACCATCTGCAAAAGAACAGAGTGGAAGTTTAGTTAGCATTGAGAAATCCAGTCGCACTATAAGAAAGAATAGATGTGAAGTTTTTCCTAACTCTGTAGCCTCTAAGGGATAAACACAAACGTCTCCGTACCGATCCCTCAGACCTTACTAAGCTTGTCCGTGAATTGTGAGACCTAGGCAACCTAGAGCTCTGATACCAACTTGTCACGACCAAGATTTCCCACCCTCAGGAGTCGTGATGACGCCTACTCATGAAAGCAAGACAAGATGAGTATTATAGATTCATTACACTTTTTCCTTAACCATTTAACATTTACAAATTAACATGTGATCAACAATGGCGTAACCATAATAAATAGAAATACAGAAGATAAAATCTAATAGTTTAATCAATTACTAGTATAGAATCCAACATACAATTCTAACCAGAATTGGTGTCACAATGTCACGGACCGTCTACGAATACTACAAACAGTGGTCTGAATGGAAAATACAAATCTGTCTCTGAAATATATAAAAATAGAATGGAAAGATAGAAGGGGATGCCAAGGCCTGCGGACGTCTGCAGGACTACCTCGGTCTCCGCTTGACTGAAGGCAACAACCTCTCTACGGTCCAAATGCTCCAACACTAGGATCTGCACACAGTGCAGAGTGTAGTATCAGTACAGCCGACCCCATGTGATGGTAAGTGTCAAGCCTAACCTCGGCGAAATAGTGACGAGGCTAGGACGAGACTGCCAAATAAACCTGTGCAGTTATATCATATACAACAAATAATAATGACAGAAACTAGCAATTAAAGATGGGAAGGGGAAACATGCTCGAGGGAACATCATGTACAAACAGAAATTCAGTAAAGAAGCATATGGAACACCAAAATCCAACTATAAGCAAGAATAAGGAGAACAATAACAAGTGCACGACATTACCCTTCGTGCTTTTACTCTCGTTCTCACCATATGAATCAATATATTCGACACGGCATCACCCTTCGTGCTTTTACCTCACATAATCATGGCACAACATTATCCTTCGTGCATTATCACTCATATCATGGCACGACATCACTCTTCGTGCTTTTACATTTACAATATCAACATGGCATCACCTGTCGTGCATTAACACTCATTCACAAATATCACACAAGACATCACCCTTCATGCTTTTACACTCTTCCTTACCCAAGCAACAATCACAAAGAATTCGGGCAAGGGAGTCAATAAAATCACAATAGAATCTCGGCAAGGGAACAATAGTATAACAATAATATCCCGGCAAGAGAAACAATATCATAAGTAATAACATCCCGGCAAGAGAAACAATATCATAAGAAATAACATCGCAGCAAGGGAAACAATATCATAAACCTCTTCTCTTTTCCACAATTACTTCACAACTCAATTCTCAACTTGAGCCAATGCTCTACAATGTTCAATTACCAAGAATACTTCTATGAGCCTTGTTCCATATTGAAAATTATCATACTAATCATGGATAATACATAACGGAGTAACGACAATCATAGTATAAGACTCACGGGCATGGTTGATACCGACGTATAGATACTCGTCACCACACATATACATCGTACTCAATAATTAACACATAGCAAATATGACCAAGACTCCTATTCCCTCAAGTTAAGGTTAGACCAAACACTTACCTCAATGTCACGAACACAATCAAGCCTCAACTACCTCTTTACCTCTTGATTCCACCACCAAACCGCTTGTATCTAGCCACAATTTACTTAACGATATCAATAAATGCTAAATAAACCAATCCTAATGCATAAAAATAGGTTTTCTAATAATTTTCCCAAAAAGTCAAAAAATGACCCTAAGCCCGCTTGGTCAAATCCCAATCACCCATTCACCTACAAACTCAAATATATAATTTGTTTTGAAATTGGACCTCAAATTGAGGTCCAAATCCCCAAAATTTGAAAATCCTAGGTTCTACCCAAAAATACCCAATTTTTCCATGAAAACCCTTGATTTCGAATTGAAATCATGTGAAAAGATGGATTAGATTGAAAGAAACGAGTTAGAAATGACTTACTAATGATTTGGAAAAGTATATGCCTTTGAAAAATCGCCCAAGATGTTTTAGGGTTTGAAAGAGTTTTGAAGAATGGGAAAAATCCCGTCAAAATTTCATTTTGCAGGTGTCAGGTGTCGCAATTGCGAACCCCTTTGGAACCTTGTGTTCTTCGCATTTGCAAACAATAAGTCGCATTTTGCGAACAATAAGTCGTATTTTGCGACCCTGCCCTTTCACATTTGCGATCAAAACGTCGCATTTGCAAGCATGGCCTGCCCAGGCTTGGTTCGCATTTGTGACGCCTGGGTCGCAATTCCCATGCTTGAGAATTTTGCAATTTCGAAGCTTGGTCTCGCAATTGCGAGATTAGAGGCCTGGGCAAAATACCAGATACCAACAAATTTTTCTAAGTCCAATTTCACTCTGTGGCCTATCCAAAACTTACCCGAGCCTTCGGGGCTCCAAACCAAACATGCACGCAAGTCTAAAAATGTTATACGGACTTGCTCGCGTGATCAAATCATCAAAATAACATTAGCAACCATGAATTAAACCTCAAATTCATCAATTTACTCAAGAAGATCAAAATATTTATTTTCTCAACTTTACGTCTGATTTATACCAAATCATTTCCGATCTTTACCAAATTTCACAGATTCAACTTAATTACTATTTTAAACTTGTACCCAGCTCCTAAACTAAGATACGAGACCGATATCATCAAGAAATTACATCAATTCACTTCTAAAAGCCTTTATATTTTCCAGCAAATAATTTTCTTTAAAAATTCATTTCTCGAGCTTGGGACCTCAGAATTCGATTACGGGCATAGCACAAGTCCCATATTTTATCACGGACCCTACGAGACCGTCAGATCATGGGTCCGGGTCAGTTTACTAAGAATGTTGACCGAAGTCAACTTTAATCTATTTTCAAAGGTCAATTTTCTTATTTTACTTAGATTTCACATAAAAAATTTCCGGAAACGTGCCCGGACTGTGCACATAAATCGAGGTAAAATAAAAAGAGATTTTTAAATCCTTGAAACACATAATTTACTTTCAAAACGAGTGATGACCTTTTGGGTCATTACACTAAAAATTGCCCTAAATTTTCCGCCCAGATTTTCATCTGTGTTTGCCGTTTATCTTGGGGTGGAAGACTGCTGGAGATTTTTGTGTCTCAAATGTAGGAATCATGTTCCAAAATATGAAGGTGTGGCTGGAGTTGGAGGTGGCGTTGTGGTGGTGTGTTTTTCGGCGACTGGTGTTCTCTGGTGGGTGTTGGTTGAGGGGCTGGTCATTTTTTGTGGTGAAGAAACAACAACTGGTCTGTTTGGTTTGTGGTCAAGGGTTCTTTGTTTTTTTTGATTTTGTAAAGATGGAGAAGAACAGTCTAGGGGTCTTCTTTTGTTTAAGAAGAAGGTAACTGCTGGGGGGTCTCTCTTAGGTCTGGGAGTCTAGGGCTATTATTAATTAGGATATAAGAGGGGAATGAGTAAATGGGCTTGGATTTAGGAAATTGGATTGGACCATGTCTTTTGGGTTTGAATTTAGGCTAAGAAGACCAAATAATACAATGTATGTATAAAGTGTAAAAATTACTTTTAATTAAAATAAACTAATATAAAACTAAATACTAAAAGTAAAACTAAGTTTTGTATTTTAAAAAGTTATAGTACCATAAATATAAATATACTAATAGACTTTAAACTAAAGATAAAAAATATTTTCGTAATTTTTATTTTTATGATAAAATAAAGTTAAAGAGTCAAAACTATTTAAAATAGCGATATTAAACCTAAACTAAATATTTAAATGCTAAAATGTGTAAAATCTTGGGGAGGGTCAAAAATTATATGTCTACAGCTGGCCCTCTTTGACTGGAAACACGAAGAGTTTTCAGACAAAGAACGACGAGACATGTTTTGACCCGACCATTATTTAGAGAGACCAAAAACTAAGAGAAAGGAGAATGTGACCGAGCCCTGGTATCTGAGCTGCCTACATATCCTTGGCTATAAAGGAATTAGACCACGTATAGTTCAGAATTAGGAAGAGTGATGGAGTATACCGAGGTGGAGAGTCGAGTGAAGTGCCATCGAGGTTCCGATCCGTGGTCCCGTTATTACATCAGAATCAAAATCTAAAGGAATTAAACAAACCTATCAGCTATGTATTACAAGATTTCTATCTATGAGTCTTCTGAAGCTTGATCTTGAGTCTTGGTTGGTTCTTCATGCGGAGTCTGATCTGAATCTTGATGCATGTTAGCTGCAGGTGTTAGTTCATTCTTCCACAGCTTCTTCGGATTAAGACTGGACATGCAGTGCTCGTGACTTCAGTTATGTCTTGAGCAGTTCACATCTTTCATCTGCTTCTGCATTTGGATTCACTTTCCTTTTTTTTTTTCTTTTCTTTTTTTGGATTGAGACTTATTTTTTTTGGTTATCTCAGACTGTCGACTCACATTTTTGAGGAGATCTTCCGCTACTTCTGACTTGAATTGACTTCTAAAATGACTTCCTTCGTTATCCAGGTGGGCGCCTACTACTACGGCAAAACAGACAAAACAAAAGAAACTTCTCTGCCCCAGTTTGCACTAGGAAGATTTGTGAGTTATTAGCAGACCTATGAATCACATATGCTATTGATGAAGGATGCAATTGAAGACTCAACTAGGATGTGCGTCTCCTGTGAGTAAAACCAAGAAAATTTTGACCCAAACTAGGAAGTGTGTCTCCTAAATTTGAGACTGAGCTTGCGGAAAACTATACACTAAGCTTGACTAAAGTAAAACTGACCCTATTTTTCAGGCGGTACCCCTGATTTCAAGGAAACTAAAGATTGATAACTTAAGAAAATTAAAAATTGACCTTTTTTTTTTCAAATCCAAACTTCCCCTTTTTAATTTAAAATTATTATCCTAGGAGAAAATTCATCAGACTAGGTTTTAATTTTAGGAGAAAGATTCATCTCACTAAGATTTATATCCTAGGAGAAAGTTCATCAGGCTACATCTTCTATCTTAGGAGAAAGATTCATCAGACTATGATTTTGATCCTAGGAGAAAGTTACTAGGTCTTTTTTTTTTGGTATCTTAGGAGAAAGATTCATCAGACTACGATTTCTATCCTAGGAGAAAGTTCATCATACTAGGTCTTCTATCTTAGGAGAAAGATTCTGATGACTAGGTCTTCTATCTTAGGAGAAAGATTCACCAGACTAAGATTTTGACCCTAGGAGAAAGTTCATCAGACTAGATCTCTTTTATTCTTCTTCTTTTTTTTGGTATCTTAGGAGAAAGATTCATCAGACTAAGATTTTGATTGTGATGATCCGGCCAGTCGTCTCATGAGTTATCGCTCAGTTTCCCCTATTTCTACTTCTTTATGTTTGTTTATCCGTGTTATGTGGTATCGGGTCGGTCGGATCGAGTTCGGAAAGGATTTGGTAAGGTTTGAGACACTTAGTCTCTTTAGAGTGAGTTTAAGTTGGAAAAGTCAACCAGATGTTGACTTGTGTGTTAGAGGGATCGGATGTGTGTTCCGATGGTTCGTTTAGCTTTGGGAGGTGATTTTATGAGCATGATCGGAATGAGTTTTGGAGGTTCGGAGTAGATTTAGGCTTGAATTGGCGAAATCGGATTTTTGACAATTTCCGGTTGACAAGTGAGATTTTGATATAAGGGTCGAAATGGAATTCCGAGAGTTGCAGTAGTTCCGTTGTGTCATTTGGGATGTTTGTGCAAAATTTCAGGTCATTCAGATGTAGTTTGGTCAGGTTTTTGATCAAAAGAGGAATTTAGAAGTTTTTGGAAACAGGCTTGAATCCGATGTATTTTGGTCGATTTGATGTTGTTTGAGGTGTTTTGAAGATTGGTACAAGTTTGAATAAGGTTTTGGGATATGTTTCTGCCTTTGGTTGAGGTCCCGAGGGCCTCGAGTGAGTTTCAAGTGGTCAATCGGGCCATTCCATGAAGTTGGAACATGCAGGAAATTGCAGGTAAGTGCTGCAGAAAAATGACCTTCGCATTCGCGAGAAGGGTCCTTGCGTTCGCGAAGGGTCAGTTGAGGAAGCTGGAAATTTAGCCTTCACGTTCGCGAGGAAGGCTCCGCGTTCGCGAAGGGTTGGGCATCTGTGCACCGCGTTCGCGGGGTTGTTGTCTCGTTCGCATAGAAGGAATGGGCAACTGAGCTTCAG
The DNA here is from genome assembly GCF_000715075.1 of Nicotiana tabacum. NCBI lineage: Eukaryota > Viridiplantae > Streptophyta > Magnoliopsida > Solanales > Solanaceae > Nicotiana > Nicotiana tabacum. The sequence continues at coordinate 126,844,623 of NC_134101.1, read as the reverse complement.
GGGGAATATTTTCATCACGTTCGCGAGTGGAAGGTTGGTCTGAGCAAAGCATCGCATTCGTGATCACGAAAGAGGAAAATTGGTCAAAGTTAATTTGTGCTTCGCGAACGCGAGGCTTTGACCGCGTTCGCGAAGAAGGATTTCAGGCCTGGGCAGAAGGTTTAAAAGGTCGTCTTGTCCGCGAATGTGGGGTTTATTTCTTCCATTGTTGGTCATTTTTGGAGCTATTTGAAGGAGATTGAAAAGGGATTCAAGGGGAATTACTTGTAGGTAAGAATTTTGGACTTAAAACTCGATTCTATTGTGAAATCTACCCAATAAATCATAGAATCTAAGCCTAAAATTGAGGAATTAGGGCTTGAGATTAAGAGACTTTAAAATGATAATTTGAGGGGTCATTTGGACTCCGGTTTCAGTGTTCTTGGTATGTATGGACTCGTGGGAGGATAAGGATTCCGTTGATGTGCTTTTTATCGAGTTTCGATACGTGTGCCCGGGGGTCGGGTTTGGCCAATTTCGGAATTTTTGGTATAATTTGATTATTTTTGTTTGGGCTTCGTTATCTTAGCATATTTTGACACCGTGATTCTGATTTTGGATAGATTCGACGCGAGTGGAGGCCGATTCGAGGGGTAAAGTCATCGCGGAGTAGTATTTTCATCGGTTTGAGGTAAGTAACCATTGTAATTCTGGAACTGAGGGTACGAAACCCCGATATTTGACTTGTTTTGATAAATGCGGTGACACACATGTTAGGTGACGAGCGTGTGGGCGTGCACCAGTAGGGATTGTGACTTGGTCCGTCCCGTAGCGACTATTAAGACGCGTATTTGATTTGGAGTCTCATATTATTCCGTACTTTAGTCATTTATACTGTATTATGGGTTGTATGTCATGTTTGGGGCCTTGTGCTGACCTGTTGAGACCATTAGGGGCATTTTTACTTTTTTTTCCTCACTTTACTTGTTGAAAGCATATCCTCAGTCATGTTTTACCTGTTTAAATGCTTAAAACTAGTTTTATCACTTCACTTCTAAATATGAGGACTATTCGGATTGAGTTCCCTATTTTCTAATGTTATGCCCGAGAGGCTGTGAGGTTAATAACTGAGAGAGGTTGAGAACCTAATTGCGCCGCAGCGATATGACGCTTGGGCTGTAGGATCCCCTCCAGAGTCTGTACACCTCTAGTGAACGTAGTCGACTATAATTATGGATCAGGCTGCACGCCGCAGCAGTTACTATGATTTCTATTATTATGAGATATTAATGAGTCTGAGTGTTGAGAGTGAGTACTGAGTGATGAGAGTGAGTCACGAGTGACTGAGAGGCTGCCCGAGAGGCTATATTCTGAGTGATACCTTGCCTAAGGGGCCCAGTTATGATATTTTCACTGATTTCACTCTTCTTTTAAAAATAGCCTATGTTGGAAAAATTGCTAAGTATATGATTTCAAGTGTTTAAACTGAAATTGATGATTATACGATGAAACTGGTTCTAAACTGTGAAGTTGACCTGTTATACTATTGTTTATTCAGTTATATGATTTTTAATTGCTCGTCACTACTTTCAGACATTATTTACTTTAGTTACTTACTGAGTTGGCATACTCACGTTACTCCCTGCACCTTGTGTGCAAATCCAGGTGCCCGAGTGGCAGAGTGAGGGTCCTCAGCTGATCCAGAGGTTGCCGAAGATTTTAAGGTAGCTGCATGGCATCCGCAGCCTTCTTTTCTCCTTCCTATCTTGTTCTTTTTCCGTATTTTCTAGACTTATGTTGTATCAGATAGTCAATTATGTAGTAGAGGCTCTAGACTCATGACACTAGATATTTGGGGCTGTGTAGTTCATGTTTATTTGACTTCCGCTTATATTTTGTTGTTTTTAAACACTTATTATGGAAAATTGGTATTTAAACCTGTGTTAGAAAATGGTTTTATAAGAGGAATTTATTATAGTTAATGGTTTGGGTTGGCTTGCCTAGTAATGTGATAGGCGCCATCACGACCGGGTATTTGGGGTCGTAACAAGTTGGTATCAGAGTCTAGGTTACATAGGTCTCACGAGTCATGAGCCAATTTAGTAGAGCTCGCGGATCGGTACAGAGACGTCCGTATTTATCCTCGAGAGGCTGCAGAATCTTTAGGAAAATCTTCATATTTTTGTCGTGCGAATCTGTTGATCCGAGTACTAAACTTCTGTTATTCCATTCTCTCATAGATGGTGAGGACATGTGCTACCCGGAAGGATAGACGACCGTCGTACCACCAGTTGGGGCCACCAGAGGCCGAGGACGCGATCGAGGTCGTGGTAGGGGCAGAGTAGCTAGGGTAACACCTGCAGATCCACCAGCTGCCCCAGTTCAGGATCAGGTCCCAATTGTTGATGCTACAACAACACCAGCTCAAGCACCGGCTGTGCCTATTGTGATTCCAGGCCTTCAGGAGGCTTTAGCTCAGATCTTATCAGTGTGTACCGGTTTGGTTCAAGCAGTTTTAGTTACTACGGCCGCAGCTACTTCTTAGGCCGGGGGAGGCACCCAGACTCCCATTGCTCGCACACCTGAGTAGGTATTGCAGGGACTCCAGACACCGGGGGCACCTCCAACCCAGCTGGTTGCACCAGTTTAGGATTATGTGGTACTAGTTATACCAGACGACGAGCAGCATCGAGTAGAGAGGTTTGGTAGACTCAAGCCTTCGACTTTTAGCGGTGCAGAGGGCGAGGATGCCCAGGGGTTCTTGGATAAGTGCTAGAGGATGATTTGTACAACGACTATTCTAGAGACCAGTGGTGTAGCTTTTACTACCTTTCCATTTTTTTGGGCTGCCTTCACTTGGTGGGAGGCGTATGAGAGGCGTAGGTCTGTTGGTGTAGCGCCCCTTACTTGGCAGCAGTTCTCTATTCTCTTTCTGGAAAGGTATGTGCCACAGTCTCGCCGAGAGGAGCTTCGTAGGTAGTTTGAGCAGTTCCGTCAGGGAGAGATGACTGTGATGTAGTATGAGATGCGGTTCTCTGAGTTAGCCCATCATGCAGTTTGGTTGGTTCCCACAGATCTTATCAGTGCCTATTGTGATTCCAGGCCTTCAGGAGGCTTTAGCTCAGATCTTATCAGTGTGTACCGGTATGGTTCAAGCAGTTTTAGTTACTACGGCCGCAGCTACTTCTTAGGCCGGGGGAGGCACCCAGACTCCCATTGCTCGCACACCTGAGTAGGTATTGCAGGGACTCCAGACACGGGGGCACCTCCAACCTAGCTGGTTGCACCAGTTTAGGATTATGTGGTACTAGTTATTCCAGACAACGAGCATCATCGAGTAGAGAGGTTTGGTAGACTCAAGCCTTCGACTTTTAGCGGTGCAGAGGGCGAGGATGCCTAGAGGTTCTTGGATAAGTGCCAGAGGATGCTTTGTACAACGACTATTCTAGAGACCAGTGGTGTGGCTTTTACTACCTTTTCATTTTTTGGGGCTGCCTTCACTTGGTGGGAGGCGTATGAGAGGCGTAGGTCTGTTGGTGTAGCGCCCCTTACTTGGCAGCAGTTCTCTATTCTCTTTCTGGAAAGGTATGTGCCACAGTCTCGCCGAGAGGAGCTTCGTAGGTAGTTTGAGCAGTTCCGTCAGGGAGAGATGACTGTGATGTAGTATGAGATGCGGTTCTCTGAGTTAGCCCATCATGCAGTTTGGTTAGTTCCCACAGATCGAGAGAGGATTAGGAGGTTTGTTGATGGCCTCACATATCAGCTTCGGATTCTCATGACTAGGGAGAGGGTGACGGGTGCTACTTTTGAGGAGGTTGTTGACATCGCCCGTGAGATTGAGTCGGTTCGCCACCAGGAGCGAGAGGAGAGGGAGGCCAAGAGGTCCTCGGGGATCTGGTAGCTTTAGTGGTGCTCCTTCGAGGGGTCAGTTCCAGCAGGGCAGAGGCCGCCAATTCAGGCAGGCTCATTCAGCTCGCCCAGGTTATCATGGGGCATCATCGAGTCATTGTTCTCACAGTTCCCATCAGGTCCACTCATCACTTAGTGCCCTTCTAGCCCAGAGTTCGTTCCGTGCTCCATCAATGCAGGGTTCTTCCATGCCAGATCCTTCTACAGGTCATTCCGGTGCCAGGGGTTCCCTTCAGTCCCCATCTCTAGCACCGGGGAGTTGTTATGAGTGTGGAGAGTTTAGGCATATGAGGAGGCAGTGTCCTCATTTTTATGATGGTCAGTATCAACAGAGGGGTCATCCCTCGACTTCTGCTCCAGTTACTTCACCACCCACCCACCCAGCTAGGGGTGGAGGTTATTCAGCCAGGGGTCTCCCTAGAGGGAGAGGTCAATCAGGTGGTGGTCAGGCCTATTTTTATGCTCTCCCAAGTAGACCAGATGCTGCTGCTTCAGATGCCATGATTTCAGGTATTATTTTAGTCTGTCACAGAGATGCCTTTGTATTATTTGATCCTGGTTCCACCTTTTCTTATGTGTCATCATACTTTTCCCGTTATCTGGATACACCCCGTGAGTCTCTTGTTTCACCTGTTCATATATCTACTCTAGTGGGCGATACTATTGTTTTAGACCGTGTGTACCGGTCGTGTGTGGTGACTACTGGGGGTCTGGAGACCCGAGTAGATCTTTTATTGTTGTGTATGGTGGATTTCGATATCATTTTGGGCATGTATTGGCTATCTCCATGTCGTGCTATTCTGGACTGTCATGCTAAGACAGTCACATTGGCTATACCTAGTGTGCCACGAATTGAGTGGCAAGGTTTGACTGATTATGTTCCCAGTAGAGTGATCTCATTCTTGAAGGCCCAACATATGGTTGGGAAGGGATGTCTTTCGTATCTAGCCTTTGTGAGGGATGTCGGAGCTGAGACTCCCAATATTGATTCTATTCCAGTTGTGAGGGATTTTTTTATGTGTTTCTTGCAGACCTGCCAGGCATGCCACCGGATAGGGATATTGATTTTGGTATTGACCTGGTGCCGGGAACTCAGCCCATTTCTATTCTACCGTATCGTATCGCACCAACGAAGTTGAAGGAGCAGCTTTAGGAACTCCTCAATAAGGGGTTCATTTGGCCTAGTGTGTCACCTTAGGGTGTGCCAATTCTGTTTGTGAAGAAGAAGGATGGCACAAAGAGAATGTGCATTGATTACAGGCAATTGAACAAGGTCACAATTAAGAACAAGTATCCTTTGCCTCGCATTGATGATTTGTTTGACCAACTTCAGGGAGCGAGAGTGTTCTCCAAGATTGATCTCCATTTGGGTTATCACCAGTTGAAGATCAGGGATTCAGATATTCTTAAGACAACTTTCATGACCCGATACGGTCATTATGAGTTCTTGGTGATGTTTTTTTGGGCTGACCAATGCCCCAGTAGCGTTCATGCATTTTATGAACAGCGTGTTCCGCCTTATCTCGATTCGTTTGTCATAGTCTTCATTGATGATATTCTGGTGTATTCACGTAGTCAAGAGGAGCACGCAGAGCATTTGGGAGTTGTGTTGTAGAGATTGAGGGAGGAGAAGCTTTATGCAAAATTCTCCAAGTGTGAGTTTTGGCTCAGTTCAGTGGCTTTCTTGGGGCACGTCGTGTCCAACGAGGGTATTCCGGTTGATCCAAAGAAGATAGAGGCGGTTCAGAGTTGGCCCAAACCGTCCTCAGCCATAGAGATTCACAACGTCCTTGGTTTGGCAGGCTATTATCGTCGGTTTGTTCAGGGATTCTTATCTATCGCATCGCCCTTGACCAAGTTGACTCAGAAGGGTGCTTCATTTGTATGGTCGGACGAGTGTGAGGAGAGCTTTCAGAAGCTCAAGACAGCTTTGACCACAACTCCAGTGTTAGTTTTGCCATCAGCTTCAGGTTCATATACCGTGTATTGTGATGATTCGAGAGTTGGTATTGGTTGTATTTTGATGTAGGCGGGTAGAGTTATTGCTTATACTTCTCGTCAGTTTAAGACCCATGAGAAGAAATACCCCGTTCATGATTTGGAGTTGGCTGCCATAGTTCACGCGTTGAAGATTTGGAGGCATTACTTGTATGGTGTGTCTTGTGAGGTGTTTACTGATCATCGTAGCCTCCAACACTTGTTCAAACAGAAGTATCTCAATTTGAGGTAGCGGAGGTGGTTGGAGTTGCTTAAGGATTATGATATCACTATATTGTACCATTTGGGGAAGGCCAATGTGGTGGCCGATGCTTTGAGCCGAAAGGCAGTGAGTATGGGGAGTTTGGCATATATTCCAGTTGGGGAGAGACCTCTTGCAGTTGATGTTCAGTCCTTGTCCAATCGGTTCGTGAGGTTAGATGTTTTGGAGCCTAGTCGGGTATTGGCTTGCATGGTTTCTCGGTCTTCCTCGCATCAGAGAGCGCTAGTATGATGATACGCATTTGCTTGTCCTTAAGGACAATATTCAACAAGATGATTCCAGAGATGTGACCATTGATGATGATGGGGTGTTGAGGATGCAGAGCCGGATTTGTGTGCCCAATTTATACGGGCTTCGGGAGTTGATTCTATAAGAGGCCCATAGCTCGCGGTATTCTATTCATCCGGGTGCCGCGAAGATGTATGAGGATTTAAGGCAACATTATTGGTAGAGAAGAATGAAGAAAGACATTGTGGGATTTGTGGCTCGGTGTCTCAATTGTCAGCAGGTGAAATATAAGCATCAGAGACCGGGTGACTTGCTTCAGCAGATGGATATTCCCGAGTGGAATTGGGAGAGGATCACTATGGACTTTGTTGTTGGACTTCCACGGACTCTGAGGAAGTTCCTACTTGGGTGATTGTGGATCGGCTGACCAAGTCCGCGTACTTTATTCCTGTGTGTACTACTTATTCTTCAGAGTAGTTGGCAGAGACCTATATCCGGGAGATTGTTCGGTTCTATGGTGTCCCAGTTTCCATCATTTCAGATAGGGACACTTAGTTTACTTCACAGTTTTGGAGGTATGTGCAGCGAGAGTTGGATACTCAGGTTGAGTTGAGCATAACTTTTCACCCTCAGACGGACGGGCAGTTCGAGCACACTATCCAAATATTGGAGGACATGTTGCGTGCTTGTGTCATTGATTTCAGAGGGTCATAGGATCAGTTCCTGCCGCTTGCTTATAACAACAACTACCAGTCGAGTATTCAGATGGCTCTGTATGAGGCTTTGTATGGGAGGCGATGTAGATCTCCAGTTGGTTGGTTCGAGCCTTATGAGGCTAGGCTATCGGGGACAGACTTGGTGCAGGATGCTTTAGGAAAGGTGAAGGTAATTCAGGAAAGGCTTCGTACAGTGTAGTCGTGGCAGAAGAGCTATGCTGATAGGAAGGTTCGGGATGTGTCCTACATGGTTGGCGAGAAGGTTCTGTTGAAGGTTTCACCCATAAAGGATTTTATGAGATTTGGGAAGAAAGGGAAATTGAGTCTTTGGTTCATTGGGCCTTTTGAGGTGCTTCAGAGGATTAGGGAGGCGGCTTATGAGCTTGCATTGCCACCCATCTTGTCGAGTGTGCACCCGGTGTTTCATGTTTCTATGCTCCGGAAGTATATTGGGGATCCGTCTCACATTTTGGATTTCAGCACGGTTCAGTTGGATGATGATTTGACTTATGATGTGGAACAAGTAGCTATTTTGGGTCGTTAGGTTCGAAAGTTGAAGTTAAAGGATATAGCTTCAGTGAAAGTGCAGTGGAGAGGTTGGCCCGTGGAGGAGGCTACCTGGGAGACCGAGCGGGAGATTTGAAGCAGATATCCTCACCTATTTGAGGCTTCAGGTATGTTTTTTGACTCGTTCGAGGACGAACGTTTGTTTAAGTGGAGGAAGATGTGATGACCCGACCAGTCGTCTCATGAGTTACCGCTCCATTTCCCCAATTTCTGCTTCTTTATGCTTTGTTTATCCGTGTTATGTCGTATCGGGTCGGTCGGATCGAGTTCGGAAAGGATTTGGTAAGGTTTGAGACACTTAGTCTCTTTAGAGTGAGTTTAAGTTGGAAAAGTCAACCGGATATTGACTTGTGTGTTAGAGGGCTCAGATGTGAGTTCTGATGGTTTGGTTAGCTTCTGGAGGTGATTTGGGACTTAGGAGCGTGATCGGAATGAGTTTTGGAGGTTCAGAGTAGATTTAGGCTTGAATTGGCGAAATCTGATTTTTGACGATTTCCGGTAGATAGGTGAGATTTTTATATAGGGGTCAGAATGGAATTCCGAGAGTTGCAGTAGTTCCGTTGTATCATTTGGGATATGTGTGCAAAGTTTTAGGTCATTCAGATGTGGTTTGGTTGGGTTTTTTTTATCAAAAGTGAAATTTAGAAGTTTTTGGAAACTTAGGCTTGAATTCGATGTGTTTTGGTCGATTTGATGTTGTTTGAGGTGTTTTGAAGATTGGTACAAGTTTGAATAAGGTTTTGGGATATGTTGGTGCCTTTGGTTGAGGTTCCGGGGGCCTCGGGTGAGTTTCAGGTGGTCAATCGGGCCATTGCATCAAGTTGGAACCTGCAGGAAATTGCATGTCAGTGATGCAGAAAAATGACCTTCGCGTTCGCGAAGGGTCAGTTGAGGAAGCTGGAATTTAGCCTTCGCGTTCGCGTAGGGCTGGGCATCTGTACACCGCATTCACGGGGGTGTTGTCACGTTCGCATAGAAAGAATGGGCAGCTGAGCTTCACGGGGGAATCTGTTCATCGTATTCGCGAGAGGCGAAACACGATCACGAAGGTTGGTCTGAGCAAAGCATCACATTTGCGATGGGGAGGTCGCGATCGCAAAAGAGGAAAATTGGTCAAAGTTAATTTGTGCTTCGTGAACGCGAGGCTTTGATCGCGTTCGCGAAGAAGGATTTCAGGTCTGGGCAGAAGTTTTAAAAGGTCGTCTTGTCCGCGAATGTGGGGTTTATTTCTTCCATTGTTGGTCGTGTTTGGAGCTATTTGAAGGAGATTGAAGAGGGATTCAAGGAGAATCACTTGTAGGTAAGAATTTTGGACTTAAAACTCGATTCTATTGTGAAATCTACCTAATAAATCATAGAATCTAAGCCTAAAATTGAGGAATTAGGGCTTGAGATTAAGGGACTTTAAAATGAGAATTTGAGGGGTCATTTGGACTCCGATTTCAGTGTTCTTGGTATGTATGGACTCGTGGGAGGATAAGGATTCTGTTTATGTGATTTTTATCAAGTTTTGAGATGTGGGCCCGGGGGTTGGGTTTGGCCAATTTCGGGATTTTTGGTATAATTTGATTATTTTTCGTTTGGGCTTCGTTCTCTTAGCATATTTGACGCTGTGATTCTGATTTTGGATAGATTCGACACGAGTGTAGACCGATTTGAGGGGAAAAGGCCTCGCAGAGTAGTATTTACATCGGTTTGAGGTAAGTAACCATTGTAAATCTGGAACTGAGGGTACGAAACCCCGGTATTTGACTTATTTTGATAAATGCGGTGACGAGCGTGTAGGCGTGCACCGGTAGGGATTGTGACTTGGTCCATCCCGTAGGGACTATTAAGCCGCGTATTTTGATTTGGAATCTTATATTATTCCGTACTTTAGTCATTTATACTGTATTATGGGCTGTATGCCATGTTTGGGGCCTTGTGCCGACCTGTTGAGACCATTAGAGGCATTTTTACTGTTTTTCCTCACTTTACTTGTTGAAAGCATATCCTCAGTCATGTTTTACCTGTTTAAATGTTTAAAACTGATTTTATCACTTCACTTCTAAATGTTCGGACTGTTCGGACTTAGTTCCCTAATTTCTATTGTTGTGCTCGAGAGGCTGTGAGGTTAATGACAGAGAGAGGTTGAGAACCTAATGGTGAGGATATTTATATATGTGTGAGTTATGGATCGGGCTACATGCCGCAACGATACTTATATGGCTCGGGCTGCACACCGCAATGCTATATATATGATACTTGGGCTGTAGGAGCCCCTCCGGAGTCTGTATGTATATATATATATATATATATATATATATATATATTGGATCGGGCTGCGCGCCACAGCAATATGACGCTTGGGCTGTAGGAGCCCCTCCGGAGTTTGTACACCCCCAGTGAGCGTAGTCGACTATAAATTATGGGTCGGGCTGCATGCCGCAGCGGTTACTATGATTTCTGTTATTATGAGATATTAATGAGCCTGAGTGCTGAGAGTGAGTACTGAGTGACGAGAGTGAGTCACGAGTGACTGAGAGGCTACCCGAGAGGCTATATTCTGAGTGATACCTTGCCCGAGGAGCCCAATTATGATATTTTCACTGATTTCACTCTTCTTTTATAAATAGCCTCTGTTGAAAAAATTGCTAAGTATATGATTTCAAGTGTTTAAACTGAAATTGATGATTTCACAATGAAACTGGTTCTAAACTGTGAAGTTGACCTGTTATCCTGTTTTTTATTCAGTTATATGATTTTTAACTGCTCGTCACTGCTTTCAGACCTTATTTAATTTAGTTACTTACTGAGTTGGCGTACTCACGTTATTCCCTGCACCTTGTGTGCAGATCCAGGTGCCCGAGTGGCAGAGTGAGGGTCCTCAACTGATCCAGAGGTTGCCAGAGATTTCAAGGTAGATGCATGGCGTCCGCAACCTTGTTTTCTCCTTCCTATCTTGTTCTTTTTCTGTATTTTCTAGACTTATGTTGTATCAGATAGTCAGTTATGTAGTAGAGGCTCTAGACTCGTGACACCAGATATTTGGGGCTGTGTAGTTCATGTTTATTTGACTTCCGCTTATATTTTGTTGTTTTTAAACATTTATTATTGAAAATTGATATTTAAACCTGTGTTAGAAAATGGTTTTATAAGAGGAATTTGTTGTAGTTAATGGTTTGGGTTGACTTGCCTAGTAATGAGATAGGCGCCATCACGACCGCGTATTTGGGGTCGTGACATTGATCCTAGGAGAAAATTCATCAGACTAGGTCCCTTTTTTGTTATCTTAGGAGAAAGATTCATTAGACTAAGATTTCTATCCTATGAGAAAATTCATTAGACTAGGTTTCCAATCCTAGGAGAAAGTTCATCAGACTAGATCTTTTTTTTTTGGTATCTTAGGAGAAAGATTCATCAGACTAAGATTTCTATCCTAGGAGAAAGTTCGTTAGACTAGGTCTTCTATATTAGGAGAAAAATTCATCAGACTAAGATTTCTATCCTAGGAGAAGATTCATTAGACTAGGTTTCCTATCTTTAGAGAAAAATTCATTAGACTAAGATTTTTATTAGGAGGAAAATCCATGAGACTAGGACTTTTTATCCTAGGAGGACAAAAGTGTGAAGATCGATGACAAGATTTTATGCACAATAGCAAGACAAATAAAGGCAAAGATTTGAGAAACTTCTCTTTGTCGCCTCTTCTCTTATTTTCTTTTTCTTCTCTTTTTTTTTGTTGTTTTTTTTTCTTTTTTTTTTCTCTTTTTTTGAACTCCTTGTACTGCTTTGTTCTTGTTTCACACAAAGAAAAATTTGTCTGTTTTGAAAATGGTGGTCAGTTTGTGGCCTTAAGTCTTGAGCAACTTGGCTTTTGCTCGATCAGCTTTCTGTTCTGCACCAACTCTGATTGTTTCACACCCAGTGCCATTTGTATTTGCGGCTCAATCAGCTTTATCCCAATTGGAGACCTTTGCTTAGGTGACTTTTCCTGATATCTTGAATGACTCCCTACTTTTGGCAATTTGTCTGTCAGAGAGAATTACAAGTTATCTTTATTTGCGCTAAGTTGGCTAACAAGAGTCTTTTGGGGGAGCCTTTGCATGAATCCTCAAGGCATGTTGAAAGTAACAACTGAGTGTGATGGCAAAATTTACTTTGTGCAACTGAAAAGCTAATAGCAGATTTTGAAACCTTTTCTTGCTTGTTTTGACAAGGACCGACTCAGAGTGAAGGAACACAATGATGCAATGAAACATTATCAACAAAAAATGCCCCTGTCGGGAAGGAAAGAGGGAAGAGTTTTTTTCCATTCATTTTTTTTTAATTTTGCGCTAACTAGCCTTAATGATCATGACATGCATTTTGGACTTAACGGCATGATCTATCAAACTAATCCAATCTTCCCTTTTACCATTCTTATGACCTTTGAAGTCGAACTTGTTCGTGCCAATCCTTTGCATCGGCTTCATGACTCACTTTCGACTAGTGGTGCCCCGAGGATTTTTTACTAACAAGTCTCTCTCATTTATTCATCTCTGCTTACCGTCGCCTTATAGTGCCCGTGAGGGTTTTCACTAGTAAGACTCTCCCATTTTTTTTATTTTTCTTTTTCTTTTACTTTCTTGTGCGAGCATCTTGACAGTGTTCTATGTCGTGTGACAACCGTTGCTCATTGCATGCTTCTCTTGGCATTCTTGAAGTCATATCGGGAGGTCTTTATTTGGAAGAATTTTGGATCGGGTTGAAAAGAAAGGATGTCATGAAGGCTCAAAATATGGGGGTTGTAGACTTACAACTCTTGGAATCGACTCTTTCAAAAGTGAAATAAAATCTTTGCCCAAGTTTCAGCTATTGGGGATTTTTTGGAATTTTTTTCCTCTTTTTATTGAATTCTTATTTGGTTGGACCGAACCGTGAAACTGCCTACGTATCCTTTTTTAAGGAATCAGGTCGAACGTAGTTCAAAACATCTGACCTATCAATTTTTTTCATCTTTCTTTCTTTTTCTTTGTCTTTTTTTTCTTTTTTTTGTTTACCCCAGCTTCTATCTTTTGGGGGCATGGACCCTTGACTGTTTTTTTTTCTTTTTTTTTTTCTCTTGAACTTTCGAAGAGTTGCCCCAGTTTGTACTCTTGGGGCATGGACTTTTTTTTCCATCATTTTTATTTCAATTTCTTTTGGACTTTTAACTCTAAATTTGATTCCAAAAGAGGGTGGTCAAAGAAGATAACCAGGCTCAAAAGAGGTAACAAAGGGTATAAAGTGTTTAGGTAACATAAAAAGGGCCTCCTAGCCTCAAGAATGCCAATCATGTTAGCCCTTCACAATTACGACATTGATGGACATGTTGCTTTTTGTTTTTTTAGTGTAGAGCCGTAAGGACAATACTTTCCTCGCTGTAAATGACTGTTGTCAATTCGGGTGACTTTTTCTTAGATTTTGTCTTGATGAAGAAGATGCATTTTGCCACTAACTGGTCCATTTTAAGTTGCATGGAATACACCTTCTTTTGAAAAACACTTTCTATCTCTTAGTGCTAAACAAATTTCAACCCGCCCGATCTTCTAAAATGATTCAAAAGGTAGAGATCCTTAACTTCCATGAGCATGACTGCTTTGGTTCCATGTAAACTTGGCTCATGCTCATTTTTCCAATGTTCCGTGTCTTTATTCATCTTCAAAAGTGTCTCTTTCTCACTTGTCCAATTCAAGACTAAATCAGTTTTCTAAGATCTGGCCAAAAATTTCGCATGCATGTCATATCACTAGAACTAGCATGAAAAGAACTATGCACAAAATGTCAGACTGCCTTTTTTTATTGAATAAATAATAGAAGGGTCTGATTGCACAAAAAGAAGAAGAAAAGACGACAAAATAAGCTACCATGACTCCTCTTTGTCTAAAAGAGGAGTGACTTTCCAGTTGCTAAGCGACATCTAGCCACAGACTTGCACATTAGCATTACTATGGTATTCGACCATTTTTATTGCTATGGATTTAGCACTCAAATTCTAACTTTTGATCAAACTGTTCCCCATATTGGCTGTCGGATTTCAGAATTGACAACATGGGAATTTTCACAGTACTTAATTCGCCAAAGGACTTGGACGAATTCTCAGGTCTCCCTAGCATCACAGATCATCCAAGCAGAGCGTGTCCTGTTGCTCAAAATTGGTAGAAGTTGCCTCTATTTTTATCACCAACTTTCCTACTTGCCTTTTCGTGACCTTAGTTGGATCAACAATAGTGGTTCTTGTTCCTTCGGTTGAGAAAATGCTTTTATTTCCGAGGGATCTTGGACTGTTCTTGGTGACTGGCCATTGCAAACCAACAAACCGACCACCTTTAACTTAACTTTTATTTCAAAAAAAATAAGCATGTTAGAATAAACACTCTATTTTTTCTCTCTTTTTTTGTTTCTTTTGCCTCTCCTTTTTTTCAAAATCATTCGATCGAACCTGATGTGGGTTGCCTATGTATCATGTGGAAACATGAATCAGATCCTGCGTAGTTCGGGAAGATTAGGAATAAAGTAAATAAACTAACTCTTCTTTTTTTTTAGATTTTGAATTTTTTTTATTTCCGAAAGAAAGACTCATAGAGAAGAAAATATTTTTTGATTTAGATTTGTTTTTCGTTTTTTTAAAGGACTTCTACATAAGAAAGAAAAAATATTTTTTTTGGCTTTTGGTTTTGCTTGTTTTTTTTTTTGAATTTTTTGGAGAAAGACTTCCAGGAGAAAAAAATACATATTTTTGAATTTTGGTATGATTTTTTTTTGAATGAGAAGAAAATATTTTTTTTGAACTTCTATATTTTATTTTATTTTGTTTTTGGACTTTTATGTTGAATTTATGAAAGAAATACTTCGAAAGAAAAGAGAAAATATTTTTTGAATCTTGAATTTTCTTTTGAATTTTCGAAAGAAGAATGAAAATATTTTTGGATTTTGAGAGAGATTAAAAGAAAATATTTTTGTATTTTTAAAATTAGGTCTAAAAGGAAGGCTTTCTAAAGAAGGAAGTAAAAGAAAATATTTTTAGATTTTTTGAAAATTGTGGGCCGGAACCGATGAGATTTGCCTACGTATCTTACATCCGGTGAGAATCAGACCCGCATAGTTCGGCCAGTTTTGACAGAACAGGGGAAACATGACTTTTGAAGAAGAGCACTAGGGTCGTAGCATCACCTAATTGGCTAATTGACGGGTAGATGTTACTAAGGATAGATTGACATATTTGGGGATTATGCTGAAACCGTTGCACAATTGCACCCACTCTCACACCTCTCAGTAGAGATAGTGATTTTGCCCAATTGACTCTCTTGAAACCAATTGGATAGGCCAATGAGACAAAGCAACTAGGGTTCAAGTAGGGTGATTACTCTCTCGAGATTTAACCCGTTAACTAGGACTACCATTTCTCATGGGTCCATCCCAATTTCTTGTTGAGTCAATTTTGGGGTCATAGACTCTCTTTCTCAAGAAGATTTAAACCCACTAAGCTTGAATCAACGTTTGCAACCATCAATTCTTGAATAAAAACATAAAATCAACCCAAATAGAAAACACCCAATATCAATCTAACCCTAGATGACAACACCCATCAATTACTCACACTAGGGTTGAGCCACAACCCTAGCTAATGAGTTTAGCTACACATAATTAAAGAAGAAACTGAAGAAATAGAAGAACTAAACATATTAATTAATTACTAAGAAGAAACTACAATAATCTATTGTTAATGAGAAGCAAAATATGCCAAAAATGGCTACAACACCAAGTGCAGCTTTCGTCTCCAGTTCCCAGATAAAAACTGATACCTAGTAAGAGTAAAATGATCTATTTATACTAGGATGGAAAAACTGGATAAAAATACCCCTGCGGGGTCAGTGCGCGTCGCACAAAACGGACCGCGGCCGCACTGGCTCTTGGACTTCAACTGTTTGATGACTTGAACTGGGGGACGCGGACCACGTGGAAGTGTACCACAACCGCGATGGCAACTGGCGCGGTCCACGCAGTCGTGACCGCGAATCACGTGATCAAAAGTGCCCTTCTCTGAACCTTATGAACAGGGACCGCACAAAGCAGAAGTGCGACCGCGAAGCTTCACCGCGGACCGTGGAAATTCTACCGTGGCCGCGTGACTTTAAACCTGAATATGTCATGTCTCTGAACCTCCTAGTGTGACCGCGGTCACTATTACGCGGTCCGCACTAGGCCCTTTCTTCTTCAATTCTCTTGGTCTTTGATACTTGAGCATGTTTCACTCCTTTTTGAGCCGATCTTTGACATTTCATCACTTTGTCGATCAAACCTGCAATCAAGCACAACTTGGAGCATTTTGGGACTATTTTGTATCAATTTTATACTCAAGGCATAGGCAAGTAGGGGCATAAACACGTAAAAATCCTAAGTTATCAACTCCCCAAACTTAAGCCTTTGCTTGTCCTCAAGCAAACAAAATAAAACCCACCCCTTAAAGGAACGTCCAAGTAATTCCAGCTATCCTGAAATAACCTCAACAATCATCAATTGGGACTAACAATTGCCCTCAATACGAATGCATCATTAACACATTTAAAACTTTGAAAACTATGGATCAAGTGTGACACAAGAGCATCAAGAGTTAACACATTTCATCAAAGAGCTTTTTACTTACTTTGGTCATTGTGGAACCCAAACTTCCACTTCCTTAACTCTCCCTAAGCGAACCTCACCTTTTAAGTATTGACACACAAATCGAGGTTAATGGAATTTCGCTCATCTCTCTCAAGAAGAAGGTCACAAGTCCGGCTCTAAGTACCATATGCTTGCCCCTTATGTAAGTATCCACTAATGTAAGCTCCCTTCAACTCGAGATCAAATAGGGCTTTTGTGGGGTCATTGTGAAGGCTTTTAGGTAAGGGTAGGACATATTTTTATTCAAGTGGGTTCAATCTTCCCTTAAGCATTTATTTTGATTCATTTTGGCATAACTCTCTTGACTCTTTTGAGCATTTCACTTCTTTACAAGGGGTTAGAGAGACACATTGTCACAATTTCTTATACAATTCAAAACATTTCTCCTTTTCTACTTTTTCCACACACCTTTTTCACTTTTGTTTTCCTTGAGTCCCTTTTTTTATTCTTGTTCACATTGGACTTTCTTTTTGTCTTTTTCTTTTCTTGCTTTTTCATTGTCTTCCTTTTCTTTTGCTTTTGTACCTTTTTTACTATTCCTTTCTTTTCTATCCCCCCAAACTTAGATATTTTCCATTACTCAAGGGAAGATTTGGGTGCCAAGAGAGGGTAATCATTTAGAACGGGTATAGGCTTGTAGCATTGGTTCTTGAAAGAAAAAGGTTTAAGGCTCAAAAGGGTTAACTAGGGATCATCTCATTGGTAGGCTATGGAATTGTTCAACTTAACAATTGGATCAAGGAGAGCCTATAATCACTTCTCAAGTTAAATTTCACCTAGGATTTCGCCTCAACAAACATTCAGGGAAAGTTCTAGACCATTGGCTCGGGACTTGGACTCAAATTTCGATTCCTCACCACACATGCTAGGGGATTGCTAAAGACATCGAGTCGAGGGCCCACCACGACCTTAGTTACGATTCAAGCATACAATGGTCCGAAAAAACCACATGATGATTGTTTGGTCAACGCAAGAGTCTCAAAGCCATGACTTTTACCATCCTGAACACAACATTATATCTTTGACCATGGGATCAAAAGCAAATGTGCTAGGCCCAAGTGAAGCTTTGCTTGAGGTACCTTTAACTACAACTATCAAAAACAAAAGAAAAATCAAAGAAACGAACTCAAACCCTTAAGAAGGTAGTCACGTCATCTATCATTGGGAAGAGCCACCCGGTTTGCACAATACTCCAACCTTGGAAAGAACCGTGACATTAAGAAAACCAAGGGCTTATTGGAGGCGTCAAAAACAAAACAAGAGGCTACGAGCCTAACTACAAAGCTAAAAACGAATTTTTTTTGCGAAAATAGAAAATAGAATGAATATGTACAATAGGGGAGTAGAATATACAACGGGGATGAATACATACAGAAATGTAAAGTTATATACAGCCCAAAATAATAAAAAAATCAACAAAAACATAAACTAAGAATCTATATATACAGTCATTCAGATAAAAGTAGGGCGCACCCCCACGAATAAAAGCTGGCATTGTCCTCAATGCCAACTATCAAATAAGCATAAAAAACAAAGTAAAGGATATAGGAGCTCCCTAGGCCTGGTTCGTCTGCATGGGATCATCAGTGGTCCCCAAGTCCTCTGTATGTACGGGAACCTCAGACTGGTTCCCGATCTCCTGCTGCTCAGCTGCTGGGACTGGGGATGGCTCCTGGACCGGTTGGATGATAGGTGCATCACTGGAGGGGGTCTCATGTGGGTCTGCTAGCTCAATAACTGCACCAACTGAACTGGGGAGCTTCCTCTTCTTCCTTGGAGGCTGGGTGCCTGCTCCTGCTCTTGCTGTGGCTGTGGCACTAGTGCTGCTGCTGGGGCTGGATCCCCGAATAGCAAGTCTAAAGGCATCTGGTCTGCCAATAGCTTGTCCACATTAGTCCTTAGCACTCTCACCGACTCCTTGGAAGCCCTTGACTTCCTCATCTTCTTGTGCTCCTTAGCAAGCTCCCTTAAAGCCTTGCCATGTGAATCCACCGCCTTAGTCAAGGCGTCCTGAGTCCTCATAATCTTCTCCTGATTATCCAGGAGTTTCTTCAGTGTATCCTCAATGGACTGAGGAATCTGAGCAGTGGAAGGTGCTGAATGGGCCTCAACTGTAGCAAACAATGTAGGTAACTTGGATGTCGCAGCTGACATCCAATTGTTCAAACTGGTTAGTGTCCGGCTCAATTGATGGGCCGTGAAAGGATGAGTCCGGGAAGAAGGAACCCCCGGGTCAGCTGAATTACTGGGGCCAGTAGAAAAGGAGGGTCGTGGAGGCAAATCATCAACAGTGGTGGCAACAGGCATGGTGGAAGGCTCTGTGGAGGGCTCAACAGAAGACTCTACCGCAACTGGCTCCTCAGACTGGCCAGCTGGGGTAGAAGCAGGCGGTTTGTAATTTTTGTCCTTAAGGTTGTCTGACCCCTTCAAACTGTACCAGGAGAACGGAGCCACAGGTTTGACCTTGACATCAAACGGTCTCTTCTCCACCTCCAAATTCCGGAAATACATAGTGAGGGTGTTGGGAAAAGGGTAGTTCCGGTCATGCTCAACCCCCACTGTAGAAATGGTGCGGGACATCACATTTCCCACGTTGATAGGATAGCTTGCCATAATAGAAGCAATAAGAACCGCCCGAGCAAGTGGAATAGTCTGATCATGGGTGGTCGGGTCGAGCCGACTACACACAAAGGTCAACCACCCTCTAGCTTCGAAGTTGAAAGTTTTCCGAAGTATTTTGGCCCCTGCTTGTAACCACTCTGGAACCGTACCCGAGATTGCCAGGTATGAAGCTAACCACGGACGAACCTCCTCGCCCATTGCTAACTTTTCATTGTAAAGGGACTCATCTTCATCAATGAACCCTAAGTATTCATTCAGTGCCCTCTCGGTGAATACCATATTTTTTTTCTCACCTTGGTCACCTTAGTGCCCTTTAAGATATGGGCCACATTGCTGTAAAATTCCTTGACCATATGCTCATTCGCCTTCAAACAATTGTCTTTAAAGAACTCCCAACCTGCTCGAGCCTGAAACTGTCTATGCACATTGGGGTATAGGGGTAGAAGGTCTTTGTCAATGAAGCTTCTCTCAAGAATCAACTTCCGTGACGGCCACCATTACCTAAACTTGTGGAACGCCACCTGGCTGACAAATCGATCTTCCCAAACTTCAGGTTTTCTAGTTCGTTCAACACCCCCAACCTGGGGCACACCACTGTCCGGTACCTTATTATCACTATTAGTCCCACCTTCTGCACTCTCCCCAGATACTGAAGCTGTGGGGGAGGTGGAGTATTCACCATTGCCTACTGCTGAGCCATCAGATGACTCAGAAGGTACACGTTATGTGTCTTGGGAAGTATGTGAAGCTGGGACTGTAGGAGCTAGCCCTGAGTCAGAAAAGAGGTCTTGAGAGGGTACGTACTCACTCCCCGATCGGTCATCTATAACAACTTGTTTCCTTGTTTTAAGTTTAGGTCGTGGAGTGAGTTTAACTTGTTTCCCTTTTCCTCCCCGGGAGGAGTCACCTCGGTCGGGCTGTTTGGCACCTCTTCCTCGTTGTTTTACCATTGTCTTCAAGCAAACGCATCTAACATTATTAGTTGAAGCACAAGCAGTGAAACTGGTAAATAAATTAAAGTTGCAGACAACAAACAAAATTGTTGCAGACACTGCTGTAGAACCAGTCATCACGGCCCGCGCACAAGGGAGCGCGACCACGTTGGGGGTACCACGGA
Organism: Nicotiana tabacum; assembly: GCF_000715075.1. Lineage (NCBI taxonomy): Eukaryota > Viridiplantae > Streptophyta > Magnoliopsida > Solanales > Solanaceae > Nicotiana > Nicotiana tabacum. The sequence goes on along the minus strand of NC_134101.1, from coordinate 126,824,558 downwards.
CCGTGCAAAGGCTACCGCGGTCCGCGTTGATCAAGTAACAACTAAAGTCCTTCTCTGAATCTAAGCACCACGGTCCGCATAAAATGGGTACGCGGCCGCGTTGGGCCAACGCGGACCGCACAAAAGTTACCGCGGCTGCGCTGGGCACAAGTTATTCCTCAGTCAATCAAGCATCGCGGACCGCGTGGAAGTATAACGCGGACCGCGTTAGGGCACCGCGGACCGCACTGGGTCAATTTCAGACTAAGCTAGGGTTGCATATTTTCTTCTATTTTTGTTCAAAATTTTACCCCTACTTGTCCCTACTCAGGTACCCAATCCTTAGTTACTTTAAACTAACATGAAAGCTACCCTAGACTAACAAATTCAAAGAAAATCGTGAAGAAAAAGAAGTTACAGACTACTGGCAAGTAAATAAAATAAAAAATAAGAAAGTAATTAATAATGAATGCATGAAATGTTACCAGTATTAGGAAGAATGAATGCAATTTATCCAAGCAAGCAATAATTTCAGTCTTGGCAGAGGATGAACAGTAGAATTAGGGTTCTGGGTTTTCAAATTGCGAAAAGGGTAAAATGAGACCCTTGATCTCTATTTATTGAAACCCAGTGGGACCCGTACTCACCTACTAGCGCGGCCGCACAAAAGCGACCGTGGACCGTGTTGGGTTTATTTGTGTGACCCTTCAATAATCACCCTACGCGGACCGCACTAACTTGATCGCGGCCGCGGTGAAGAACTTCAGAGAGTCCCTTCTAAACTCATGTCGGTGCGGACCGCGCAAAGTGCACCGCGGCCGCACTGGCAACTTCAGAGACTATGCAATTTTCATACTTTGTTTTGCACTGCTTCAACACAATCCCTGCAACATCTCACAAACAATTAGCTCAAAAATTCCTAAGCTACAAAGAAAATCAAAGAGAAAGAAAAAGAAAAAAAAGACATGGGTTGCCTCCCAAGAAGCGCCTGATTTAACGTCGAGGCACGATGCATGTTACCACCACATCATTTTAGATGAAAAAGCGCCACTATGTGGCTGCCATCGAACTTTCCAAGATAATGCTTAACCCAGTGGCCGTTAACTCTGAAGACTTCACCATTTTTATTTTTTAGATCAAGAGCACCAAACGGGGTCACGAACACAACTTCAAATGACCCACTCCATTTTGACTTGAGCTTACCCGGAAACAGATGTAGCCGGGAATTAAACAATAGAACTATATCTCAACTTTGAACTCCTTGCCCCGAGCATATTTGTCGTGAAGTCCTTTTGTTTTTGTACAAGGACGAGCTGGAGTATGCATGGAATCTAAACTCATCGAGCTTATTAAGTTGTTCAACCCTCAGATTTGCAGCAACATCCCATTCTAAGTTCAACTTCCTCAAGGCCCACATAGCCTTGTGCTCCAAGATGACAAGCTTTCCCAAACACCAACTGGTATGGAGACATACCAATTGGGGTCTTGTAAGCTGTCCGATAGGCCCAAAGAGCATCATCCAATATTTTCGACCAATCGGTCCTATTAGCATTGACAGTTTTAGACAAGATACTCTTAATTTCTCGGTTGGAGACTTCCACTTGACCGCTAGCTTGAGGATGATAGGGGGTGGTCACTTTGTGATTAACTCCATATTTGGCAAGCAATGAATCAAAAGCCTTGTTGCAAAAGTGAGATCCCCCGTCACTAATGATAGCACGGGGAGTGCCAAACCTCGTGAAGATACTCTTTTTGAGAAATGCCACAACACTCCGGGCTTCATTGTTGGGTAAAGCCATGGCTTTAACCCACTTGGAGACATAATCTACCGCCACAAGAATGTAAGTGTTTCCACAAGATCTCAATAAAGGACCCATGAAGTCGAGGCCCCAAATATCAAAAATATCTACCTCGAGAATCGTATTGAGGGGCATCTCATCCCTTTTTGAAATTCCGCCGGCTCGTTGGCATTCATCACATCTTTTGACCACATCACCGACATTTTAAAACAAGGTAGGACAATAAAATCCGCAACTGAGTACCTTTGAGGCCGTCCTCGCCCCGCCATGATGGCCACCATAGGATGAAGAATGGCAAGCCTCTAGGATACTCAATTGTTCCTCCTCCGGAACACATCTACGAATCACACCATCCGTGCAAATCTTGAACAAGTATGGCTCATCCCAATAGAAATCCAAACTATCCCGCTTGAGCTTTTTCCTTTAGTTAGAAGAGAGCTCACACGGGATTATTCCGGTCACAAGGTAATTGGCAACATCAGCGAACCACGACATTCCACTCATTGACACCACAAGGGGTTGCTCGTCGGGAAATGTATCATTGATCTCAAGGCCATCACAAGGCCTCCCCTCCTCCTCCAAACGGGACAAGTGGTCTGCCACTTGATTCTCACTACTCTTCCGATCAACAATTTCTAAATCAAACTCTTGAAGAAGAAGAACCCATCTCATCAATCTTGCCTTTGAATCTTTCTTGGCCATCAAATACCTAAGGGTGGCATGGTTGGTGTGCACAATAACTTTGGCCCCCATAAGGTAAGGACAAAACTTTTCCATAGCAAAAACAATAGCCAATAACTCCTTTTTGGTGACTGTGTAGTTCCTTTGAGCCTCATTCATGGTCTTGCTTGAGTAGTACACCGGATGGAACATCTTGTTGATCCTTTGGCCTAAAACCACCCCCACCGCAATGTCACTAGCATCACACATGAGCTCAAATGGTAAGCTTCAATTTGGTGCGGTGATGATGAGGGTAGTTGTCAGTTTTTGTTTAAGGAGCTCAAAAGCCTCCATGCACTTCTCATCGAAAACAAACTTGGCATCTTTCTCTAGCAACTTGCACAACCGGTTAACTACCTTAGAAAAATCTTTGATGAACATCTGGTAGAAACCCGTATGCCCAAGAAAACTCCTTACCCCTTTGATAGAAGTAGGGGGAGGAAGCCTTGAAATAATCTCGATTTTGGCCTTATCAACTTCAATTCCTTGCTTCGAGATCTTGTGACCCAACACTATACCTTCTTCTACCATAAAATGGCACTTTTCCCAGTTTAGAACAAGGTTGGTATCTTCACACCGAGCCAACACTCTATCCAAGTTTACCAAGCATTCCTCAAAAGAATCCCCAACCACGCTGAAATTATCCATGAAGACCTCCAAGATATCATCCACCATGTCGGTGAAAATAGCTATCATGCAACATTGGAAGGTCGTCGGAGCATTACATAATCCAAATGGCATTCTAGAGAAAGCGAATGTGCCATAAGGACATGTAAAGGTGGTCTTCTCTTGGTCTTCCGGGGCAATTAGAATTTGATTGTACCCTGAGTAACCATCCAGAAAGCAATAGAAAACTCGGCCCACAAGACGATCAAGCATTTGGTCAAGGAACGGCAACGGGAAATGATCTTTTCTAGTCACCTTGTTAAGCTTCCGGTAATCCATACAAACTCTCCAACCCGTCACTGTCCGAGTCGGAATAATCTCATTGTTTTCATTGGTCACCACAGTTATTCCACCTTTCTTCGGTACACATTTCACCGGAGAAGTCCATGAACTGTCAGAAATGGGATAAACCACATCAGCGTCAAGCCACTTGATAACCTCTTTTTTTACTACTTCTTGCATAGCCTCATTTAGTCTTCTTTGATGCTCAAGTGAAGGCCTCGCATCCTCCTCCAATATGATTTTATGCATGCAAAAGGCGGGGCTTATACCCCGAATATCAGCTAGAGTCCATCCGATTGCCCTTTTTCGCTTTTGAAAAACCGCCAAGGTGGCCTCAACCTGCATGTTAGTAAGGCAAGAAGAAAGAATAATAGGTAAAGTAGAATTTGAACCCAAAAATTCATACTTGAGGTGTGGAGAAAGTGGCTTCAACTCCAACACCGGTGGCTCCTCAATCGATGGCTTTGCTGGTGAAGTTTTGTGGTTTTCAAGATCTAAAGATAGCCTTCTAGGCTCATAAGAATATGAACCCATACCGTGCAATGAATTCACGTACTCCACTCTACTAGCATTATCATTGACATCCATATTAAGAAGCACGGCCTCAAGAGGATCTTCAACATTGATCATTGAACTTGTGTCATCCACTATCACAGCTATGACAATGTCCACAAATGAACACACCTCCATGATATTGGGTTGTCTCATTGATTTGCAAACATGGAATACCAACTTCTCATCTCCCACTCAGAATGTCAACTCACCCGCTTCAACATCAACCAATGCCTTCCCTGTAGCTAGGAAAGGACTACCAAGAATAATCGGCACTTCAAAGTCCACCTCACAATTTAATATGTCAAAGTCGGCCGACAATATGAGTTTATCAACACGGACAAGAACATCATCAATTATGCCCAAGGGTCGCTTCATCGACCGATCCGCCATTTGAAGTCTCATTGAGGTAGGTCGAGGTTGCCCAATTCCCAAAGTTTTGAATATTGAGTACGACATCAAATTAATACTAGCCCCCAAGTCACAAAGGGCCTTAGCAAAATCCGCACTTCCGATAGTACAAGGGATAGTAAAAGCTCAGGGATCCTCAAGCTTGGGTGCCATTGAATGCACTATGTCACTCACTTGATGAGTCATCTTAATTGTTTCACACTCCATCGACCTCTTCTTTGTAATCAAATCTTTCATGAACTTCGCATACCCCGACATTTGCTCAAGTGCCTCAACCAAAGGGACATTGATTGTGAGACTCTTCATCATGTCAATGAAATTTTTGAATTGATTGTCACTCTTTTGCTTTGCTAAGCGTTGAGGATAAGGTGGAGGTAGCCTAGGAAAAGGTGCCTTGGCCTTTTGTACAACCGGCTCGGACATGTCAATCATGTGTTCCCTAGACGGCTTCACGACATCTTGAGTCTCCACCTCGGCTTCATCATCAATATCAATCTGCACATCATTGTTCACATTTTGATTAACCATATCATCAACAATCAAAGGTACATCATCATCCCGTAACTCAACATCTTCATCCATAGCTTGCTTTTGCATCCCGCATCTCCCACTTCTTGTTGTAACTGCCATCACATGATTATTATTCCCACCCTCTGGGTTCACCACCATATCACTTGGTAGAGCACCCTTGGGACGAGTATTCAATGCTTGAGAGATTTGGCCTAATTGCACCTCCAAATTCCGGATAGATGTGTTATGCGAAGCTAATTGGGCCTCGGAATCTTGGTTCTTTTTCATCATTTGCTCGAACATGCTTTCAATTCTTCCCATGTCACTTCCGGACGAACTCGGACCTTGAGAAGGAAAAGGGGTGGATTGTTCGGTTGTTGGTACATCCCCGTCTTTGAAAGCCTTGCCCCCGGTTGCCTTGGTTCCCGCTATTGTTCCACTCTCCTTGATTGTTGTTGTTGCCCCAATTATTGTTATTGCCATTCCAATTTCCTTGGTTGCTTTGATTACCCCAATTGTTGTTTTGGTTGTTGTTATTCCAATAACCTCCACCTTGTTGTTGATTGTTGTTCTTCCAATTACCTTCGCCTTGTTGTTGATTGCCCCAATTTCCTGGGGGACGCCATTGTTGATTCGAAGAGTTGCCTCTATTCCCTTGGTAGTTATTGACATATTGGACCTCTTCGCTTTGATCATCATAGCACTCATTTGAATAACCACCACCATCATTGTTGTTGTCATATTGTTCACAATTACCTTGAGGTTGTTGTCCTCTTTGCCTCCTTTTCAACATAGAAACACCTTCCATTGCATTGACTTGGCGCGGGTTTTGGATCGACACAAACAAAATTAGTAAACAAGAAGGAAAGAGAAGTAAAACACAAAACTAACTAAATAGATAGTCAACACCGTAAGCTCCCCGGCAACGGCGCCAAAAAGTGATCGCTGCCGACTCGACACTACACTATGGTAGGAAGAGCGGGTCGCAATAGCTTTTACCCGAATAGTGGTCCTGGATCGAATTTCCACAGGGAGCTAGTAGTGGAGTTGTATTTTCTGTCTAGCCTAGAGTTGCGGTTGTGCTTCTAATGTCACTTCAAACATTTTTTGAGTTTTTGTATTTATAACCACTATTATAAAACTAAGGATTAAAGCTAAATTATGCTACGAGATATTGCTAAGTTGTAATTAATGGGAAGAAGAGCACTAGGGTCGTAGCATCACCTAATTGGCTAATTGACGGGTAGATGTTACTAAGGATAGATTGACATATTTGGGGATTATGCTGAAACCGTTGCACAATTGCACCCACTCTCACACCTCTCAGTAGAGATAGTGATTTTGCCCAATTGACTCTCTTGAAACCAATTGGATAGGCCAATGAGACAAAGCAACTAGGGTTCAAGTAGGGTGATTACTCTCTCGAGATTTAACCCGTTAACTAGGACTACCATTTCTCATGGGTCCATCCCAATTTCTTGTTGAGTCAATTTTGGGATCATAGACTCTCTTTCTCAAGAAGATTTAAACCCACTAAGCTTGAATCAGCGTTTGCAACCACCAATTCTTGAATAAAAACATAAAATCAACCCAAATAGCAAATACACAATATCAATCTAACCCTAGATGGCAACACCCATCAATTACCCACACTAGGGTTGAGCCACAACCCTAGATAATGGGTTTAGCTACACATAATTAAAGAAGAAACTGAAGAAATAGATGAAGAACTAAACATATTAATTAATTACTAAGAAGAAACTACAATAATCTATTGTTAATGGGAAGTAAAATATGCCAAAAATGGCTACAACACCAAGCCCAGCTTTCGTCTCCAGTTCCCAGATAAAAACCAATACCTAATAATAGTAAAATATTCTAATTATACTAGGCTGGAAAAACTGGACAAAAATACCCCTGCGGGCCGCACAAAATGGACCGCGACCGCACTGGCTCTTGGACTTCAACTGTTTGATGACTTGAACTGGGGTACGCGGACCACGTGAAAGTGTACCGCGGCCGCGATGGCAACTGGCGTGGTCCACGCAGTTGTGATCGCAGATCGCATGATCAAAAGTGCCCTTCTCTGAACCTTATGAACGCGGACCGCACAAAGCAGGAGTGCGGCCGCGAAGCTTCACCATGGACCGCAAAAATCCTACCGCGGCCGCATGACTTTAAACCTGAATATGTCATGTCTCTAAACCTCCTAGTGTGGCCGCGGTCACTTTTACGCGGTTCGCACTAGGCCCTTTCTTCTTCAATTCTCTTGGTCTTTGATACTTGAGCAGTTTTCACTCCTTTTTGAGCCGATCTTTGACATTTCGTCACTTTGTCGATCAAACCTGCAATCAAGCACAACTTGTGAGCATTTTGGGACTATTTTGTATCAATTTTATACTCAAGGCATAGGCAAGTAGGGGCATAAATACGTAAAAATCCTAAGTTATCAACATAGCACGTAAGATGCATCAGGGTGGTCTTTTGATTTTTGGGTACACCTGTCCTAGATGGACCCAACCTCTATGTTGAGTCCCCAAAGTCGAATGCACGTGATGCAAACAAGCGTTCCTACTAGGGATCCGGCATGAGGCTATGTTATTCTAGGTTTAAAAACCTGGGTGTATTGTTTTCAAAATTCTACTACCGTTTTCAAAATACTTCATATATACTTTATATATATACTACCGTGGTCATATGGTACCTTGCATGGTATTAGTTTATAATTATCGGATATTATTACTTGATCCGTATTTTATCCTAAATTGGCAATTTTCAACGAAACTCGTTTTCTCTAATTCGTACATCCTTTATCCTTCATGACACTTATTTATTGCTTGTTATAAATAGCGTAAATACATTAACATCAAGATGATCTCACCCCCGAGTCTACGTCAATTAACTAGAGACGAAATTAACGTACGAAAAATGCGAGATGTAACATCATTCCCCCAGAAACATTCGTCCTTGAATGTTCAACTCCCCGTGATCCATATAACTTTGGCAGGGTCGCCTTTATAACAACACTACTACAAACTCTCCCTATATAAGCTTAATAATCCAATGCCACACCGGACCACAATTATCAATAACGACAATGGACTCGCATGACCAATGACAATAATCAACACAAGAATTTATACACATACCTTATAATTATGACGTCTCAGTCGGACCCTTCTCTGGAGTAGGAAATAAGTAAGGATATCTAGACTTCATGTTTTCCTCGGCCTCCCAAGTCATCTCTTCCATATTGTTGTTTCTCCAAAGTACTTTCACGTAGGCTACCTCCTTATTCCGCAGCTTGCGGATTTGTCGGTCTAGGATGGCAATCAGAACTTCCTCGTATGATAAGTTCTCTGTAATCTATACGTCATTCGTGGGCATCATTCGGGTAGGATCGCCAATGCACTCTCGTAACATAGATATGTGAAATACTGGATAGACAGACTCCAATTCCGAGGGCAATTCTAACTCATAAGCTACTTGGCCCACTCTCCGAATGATTCTATAAGGTCCAATATACCGTGGGCTAAGTTTGCCTTTCTTGCCAAACCTCATCACACCTTTCATAGGTGACACCTTTGAATACCCAGTCATCAACGCTGAACTCTAAATCTCGTTGCCGCACGTCAGAATATGACTTCTAACGACTCTGAGTTGTTAACAGCCGCTCCCAGATAAGCTTTACTTTTTCTATGGCCTGCTGAACCAGGTCTGGTCCATGCAACCCAGATTCTCCAACATAAAACCACCCTATAGGAGATCTGCACCTGCGCCCATACAAAGCCTCGTATGGAGCCATCTGGATACTGGAGTGGTAGCTGTTATTATATGCAAACTCGATAAGAGGTAGATGTTCATCCTAACTTCTTTTAAAATCCAGCACACATACTCGCAACATATCCTCGAGCGTCTGAATCATGCGCTCGACTTGTCCATTCGTTTGTGGCTGAAAAGCCGTGCTGAGATTCACCTGAGTTCCTAGACCTTTCTGAAATAACCTCCAAAAATGTGTTGTAAACTGGGCCCCATGGTCAGATATAATAGATATTGGTACTCCGTGTAGTCGCACTATCTCTTTAATATATAATTTTGCATAATATATTGTTATATATGTAGATCTGACCGGAAGAAAATGAGCTGATTTTGTGAGCCTGTCGACTATCACCCATATGGAATCAAATTTACGATGGGAACAAGGTAAACTTGCGATAAAGTCCATATTTATCGCCTCCCATTTCCATGTCGGGATCTCTATAGTCTGTATTAGCCCTCCGGGCTTCTGGTGCTCTATTTTCACCTGCTGGCAACTAGGGCATTGAGCGACATACTCAGCAATGTTCTTCTTCATATTGTTCCACCAATACACATCCTTAATATCATGATACATCTTTGTCGACCCAGGGTGAATGGAATGCCATGAATAATGTGCTTATGACATAATCCTATCTCATAGCCCTGCTATATCTGGAACACACAAACGACCCTTGTATCTGAGAACCCCATCTCCTTTGAGTTCTAACAACACCTTCTTTTGTTGTGGAACCCGCTCTCTCAACTTGACTAACTCTAGATCCCCGTACTGCCTCTCCTTTACTTCAGCTATGAGAGATGATTTCGCACTATTTTGGAGTACAACTCCTCCATTGCCAGAGTCTACTAACCGAACCCCCAGATAAGCCAATTGATGAATCTCTCTAGTTAATTGTCTTTTCTCAGCCTCTACATGTGCTAAGCTATCCATAGATTGACGACGTAAGGCATCTGCTACAACATTAACTTTCCCTAGATGGTAGAGAATGCTAACATCGTAATCTTTCAATAACTCAAGCCATCGCCTTTGTCGCAAATTCAACTCTTTTTGCTTGACGATATATTGCAAGCTTTTATGATCTGTAAACACATCAATATGAACACCATATAAATAATGTCGCCATATCTTAAGTGCATGGACAACCGCAGCTAATTCGAGGTGTGGGTCGGATAATTATGCTCATGCTTCCTTAACTGCCTTGAATCATATGCAATTACTTTTCCATGTTGCATCAAGACACTTCCTAACCAGACACTTGAGGCATCGCAATACATGGCATAACCATCTGGACCTTCTAGAAGTGCTAGAACTGGTGCTGAGGTTAACCTATTCTTAAGCTCTTGGAAACTCTGTTCACATGCCTCTGTCCACTAAAACTTAGTCGCTTTCTGCGTCAGCTTTGTTAATGGTGCTGAAAGAGAAGAAAAACCCTTTACAAACCTCCAGTAATATCCTGCTAAGCCTAGAAAGCTATGAATCTCTGCCGGAGTGGTAGGTCTAGGCCAGGATTTCACAGTCTCAATCTTCTTAGTGTCTACCTTTATACCTCCATCAGATACAATATGCCCCAAGAATGCTACATACTTTAACCAGAATTCACACTTAGAAAACTTAGCATACAATTTATTATCACGGAGGGTTTGGAGTATTGCTCGCAGGTGATCCACATGCTCATCCTCTGAACGTGAATAAACCAGAATATCATCAATAAAGACTATCACGAATAGATCCAAATATGGCCGGAATAAGTTATTCATCGAGTCCATAAATAAGGCAGGTGCATTCGTCAACCCGAAAGACATGACAAGGAACTCGAAGTGGCCATATCGAGTCCTGAATGCTGTCTTGGGATATCTTTCTCCCGAACTCTGACCTGGTGGTACCCTGACCTCAAATCTATTTTTGAAAAGCATCTAGATCCCTGCAACTGATCAAACAAGTCATCTATCCTTGGAAGTGGATATTTATTCTTAATAGTTACCTTGTTCAGTTTCCTATAGTCGATACACATCCTTAGCGAGCTGTCTTTCTTCTGTACAAACAATACCGGTGCACCCCAGGTTGAGGTACTGGGTCTGATGAAACCCTTCTCCAGTAAATCTTTTAACTGCTCCTTCAACTCCTTCAATTCGGCAGGTGCCATTCTATATGGAGGGATGGATATTGGTTGCGTTCCTGGAAGCAAATCGATACCAAAATCAATCTCTCGCTTTGGAGGAATACCTGGAAGTTCATCTGGAAATACATCCGCGTTCTCTTTGACTACTGGAATAGACTGAAGTGTAGGTATCTCAGCATTCACATCTTTAACTCGCACAATATGATAAATGCACCCTTTTACGATTATTTTCCTCGCCTTTAGATAGGAAATAAACCTGCCTCTGGGTGTCGCTGTATTACCTACCCATTCAAGGACTGGCTCACCCGAAAAATGAAATCTAGTTGTCATTGCTCTATAATCAACCATGGCATAACAAGCTGCCAACCAGTCCATGCCTATGATACCATCGAAATCCAACATCTCTAGTTCAACTAGGTCGGCTGAGGTCTGACGACCACAATTCGATACCGTACAACCTCGGTAAACGCATCTAGTGATAATAAATTCTCTGACTGGTGTAGATACCGCAAAAGATCACTTAGTATTTCAGGTACTATACCAATTTTCCGTGCGACAAATGGGGTAATACATGATAAAGTAGATCCTGGGTCTATCAAGGCATAAACATCGTGAGAACAAATGGTCAACATACCTGTCACAACGTCTGGTGATGACTCTTGGTCTGTCGACCTGCTAGCGTATAGATACGATTCTGGTTACCTCCTGAACTGGACCCTCTACCTTTACCAGCCGAAGGCTGAGACTCGCGCCCTGAAGGATGCACGGACATAGCTGATCCTGTTGTTGAATTCGCTGGTTGTGACATAACCCCAGAATATCTATTTGGGAAATCTCGCATCATATGACCTGGACGTCTATATGTATAAAAAGCATCAGAACCGGCTCGACATTGGCCCAAGTGTCCTCGACCACAGATGGCACACCGCAGCAGAAACGACCCTGTCTGCCTCGAACCTCATTGTCGCTGCAAACTTGAAGCCTGGTAGCTCTCACCTGGTCCTGACTGAGTATAGCAGTCATACCTGTAACCCTGTAGCTGAGGTAGCGAAGGTCTAGGTGGTCGTTCGAAGTACTGGGGCCTGTAACTACCCTGAGATTGCTCTTATGATTTGGCAAATCTCATCCTCTTACGATGCCCTAACTCAGTCCTCTCCGTACTCTACTGCCGACGCCTACCCCTCTCTATATTCTGGGAAAATGCCTGAATCTAGGAGATATCCATACTATCCTGTAATGCAGCGGTGGCACATGCCTCGGTCAACTCTAGGGCCAACCCTGCTATAAACCTATGGATCTTGTCCCGCATAGTAGCAACTATGGATGGTGCATATCTAGCAAATGAGTCAAAACGGAGACTACATTCTTGAACACTCATATCGCCCTGCTTGAGGGCTAGAAACTGATCGAGTCGGGCCTGTCGGATCTCTTGTGGTAAGTACTGGTCAAGGAAGGCATCTGAAAAATTCTCCCAAATAGCAGGAGGTGCATCACATCCCTAGAACTTTCCCATCCCTCTTACTAAAGGATGGCTATATCTCGGAGTCGAAAAGTTGCTAACTCAACTGCCTCTTTCTTCGTGGCATGCATAACCCAAAAGATCCTATGAAGTTGATGTATGAAATCATGCGGGTCCTCCCTCTGATCTGTCCCTATGAACTCTGGGGTATTCAAAGAAATAAACTCTGGGACCCTTGAACTCTTAGATCCCTCAGAAGGTCCTGCACTAGCGGATGCCCTAGACTATTGCTGGGTAGCTACCAACTGTGCCAACAAATGCACCGCACTCCTCAAGTCCTGATCTGATGGAAGCGGAGAGGGAACTGGATGTGCGATCTCCCTAGGAATCTCCTCAGATGGCGAAGGAGCCGATAATCACTGGGTAGGGGTCTCTCCCTACGACTCCGATTGGGCCTCATTTGCTGGGGGTACCCTACCAGTCCCATCACCTACTGCTTTTTCTCTACTCTAGCTAGCTGTAGCCTTCCTAGTTACCATCTTTGCATGCAAACGTCAACACGTAAGTGTAACTTAAATTTCCTATAACTTAGTGCTACAACACAATTTAGATTTGAAAGAAGGGTAACCAACTCCTAAATGCCTGTAGTCCCCTGCTTATATAATGTGGTGCACCACACATCTATAAATAAAACCCTACTAGACACGACTTGTATACTTCCTAGGATAGAACTGCTCTGATACCACTTTTGTCACGCCCCGAGCCTGGGGGCGAAACCGGCACCCAGTGCCTCACCTATCCTTGCATACCACTGGCGACTAAGAGACTCTGAACAAGTAATGTCATATTTTGTCCATGGGCCACATTGCAAGATAATGTGCGATGCAAAATATAAAACTGAATAGAGACTAACGCTGACTAAATGTCAACATAAAGCCATAATTACTACAACTGACAAGCCAACAAAATATACGTACAGGGCCTACAAGCCCAACATACTGCACTAACTGATAGGATATATCTACAAGCCTCTACTGATAGATGTATTGTGATCGGAATAGGGCTCCGACCTACCCTTAACCTATCTACATATATGCACAAGATGTACTCCAAACTGCTAGACCCATCAACTCCAAAAGACGGTGAGCTTATCGATAAGGCTGAACTCGGGCAAACACCTACTTAGAAGGTCTACTCATCTGTATGTCTGAACCTGCACGCATGAAATGCAGTGCCCCCAGAAAGGAACGTCAGTGCGAAATAATGTACCGAGTATGTAAGGCAATATATTGAAGCTGAAACTAAATTGATAATATAATAACTGAAAATAACTAGGAGTCAAAGAAAATATGAAGATATGCTTATCTGCTGATACTGACTCAATTCTCTCAATATATTAAGTAAAATAGTTGTCCGGCCTTATAAGGCTCGGTATACATATATATCTTCCCTACCATAGTAGACTTGCTCATAAGCGCTCGGCCATACTAGGCTCTGTATCTCGACCAACTGGGCTCGCTCATAGGCGCTCGGCCACAGCAGACTCGGTATATAACTTACCATCTGATCAGAGGTTGCCCAATAGAGGCCTGCCCATTGATTATAGCTTGATGATAATGAAAATACTTTTAATACTGTATATATGTAACTCTCTGCTCTTTTGACCGGAAGAAGGAAATACTCGGCTGAATATGCAGTCCCAATAAGAAGAATATGATAACTTACAAAACTAGGAAAATATATGTAATTTGCGAGACTATCAAAATATACATAAATTCTGGGATATGAATTTTTCTTTATGCCTCGTTATTAAACTTGTGTAATGACGAGATCATGCCAAATGAAAGAAGAGCTTAGCCTTAACATATTTGTTCCCGGAATTATTTGAACGGATCTGCTTCTGCAAAATATGGATGAAACTCACACTTGGACAAACTTGAAATTTCGGACGAACTTATTCTGCTTTTAACGTTTTTTGAATGAAATGTTGGCTAAGGATTGAATTTGAATGGAATGTTCCTGCTCTTTCATGTTTTTTGGTTTAAAATCCTAGGTGGAAAATGTTTCTGATTCTTTCTAAGACTTGAAAGAATTCACTTTAATTCACTTGAATCCTTAGCAGATAAGGTTCTTGGTTTTTAAAATCAAAGGCATAATGTTTGGATAATGCTTACAAAAAGTCTTTCTTGATAAGACTTATAATTTAGCCCTTTGAAACTTTTAAGACTTATGTAAAGGTGAACAATGAGTCACCTTAAATGGGGGGGGGGGTATGCTACGTTCTCTTGAGGGATTATTTTGTTAATTTTTATCCACTTATTAGTCAACCGGGTAATGTCCCGTTACGCGGTAATTAACCAATTACCCGTATAATTTAAAATTTACCCCAAATTACAAACTTTTTTATTTATTTTCAAAATAGTTCATATATACTTTATATATTATACTACCGTGATCATATGGTACCTTGCATGGTACTAGTTTATAATTTTTGGTTATTATTACTTGATCCGTATTTTATCCCAAATTGGTCATTTTCAACTAAATTCGTTTTCTCTAATTCATGCATCTTTTATCCTTCATGACACTTATTTACCGCTTGTTATAAATAACGTAAATATATTAACGTCAAGATGATCTCACCCTTGAGTCTACGTCAATTAACTGGAGACAAAATTTTAATGTACGAAAAATGCGAGATGTAACATAACAGTTATTCTAAGCTCGAATTCTGAACCCTGAACCAGAAGTTCTGGGTTCTTGTTCCCCAGTGGAGTCGCCAGAGCTGTCTCCCGAGATTATTTATATTCATATTCAAAGTCGCCACTTGGGATAATTTATGGTGTCCCAAGTCACCGGTTTAAAATTCCGAATCGAGGAAGTTTGACTCTTATTTATGATCTATAAACACAGAAATTCGGGTAAGGAATTTTGTTAACTCGGGAGAAGGTGTTAGGCATTTCAGGGTTCCGTGATTTTAGCACGGTCGCTTAACTATTAATAATTGGCCTATTATCTGATTAATTATACATTTTAAACCTACGTGCATTTTTATTCCTTTTAATCGCTTTTAACATTTATGGAATTATCTTGTTACATCTCGCGTTTTCGGTGTTAAAAGTTTCGCCTTCGTTAATTGACGTAGACTCGGGGATGAGATCATCTTGACGTTAACGTACTTACACTATTTATAACAAGCGATAAATAAATGTTAGGAAGGATAAAGGGGTACATGAATTAAATAAAACGAGTTTCGTTGAAAGTGGCCAATTTGGGATAAAATACGGGTCGAGCGATAATACCCGACAATTAGGAACTAGTACCATGCAAGGTACCACATGACAACGATAGTATAATATATAAAGTATATATGAAGTATTTTAAAAATAAATAGAATTTTAAGTAATTTGTGATAATATTTAAATTATACGGGTAATTGATTAATTACCAGGTAACAGGACATTACCCAGTTAACTAATAAGTGGATAAAAAAATTAATATCTCACCCCCACCCCACATGGCAAGAAGCCACCAAGTCAAGAAGTGACTAAGTAGTCACTTATGCCTAGGTGGCAACTTAGGCATACAAGAATGGATGATTATCCTAAATTGTCTGGATACAATCTAATATGATTCAGAATTCCAAGAAACCAAAAACAGTACTCCTCTCAAAATTCCAAGAAACCAAAAACGTGTTCCTTTCAAATATATATGGGATATGGGAAAAGGTTACGACGCTATATACGCACCACCACCTGATCAGCTGGTATATGTTGATGATATTGCCCACAATGGTCGAGATGATATGATGGGATGCCCTCAGTGGCTTGATGATATTATGTACACTCATACCTATGCATGGTATGACATTTACATGCACGTGCATGACGTTATAAACATTTCAGAATTTACAAAGTTATTCAGATTTAAAGATGTGTTTCAGTTTTCCATGTTTCATCTATGTCTTTTACGTACTAATTTTCATGCCTTACATACTCAGTACATTTTTCGTACTGATGCCCTATTTCACGTGACCTGTGTTTCATGCCTGCAGGTGCAGGTAGGCAAACTGACGGTCCCCCTTCTTAGCTGATCAGCGAGAGTTGGCATGCTCCACTTGATCTGGAGCTGCTTTGATTTTGGTACGATACGTTTGTATATATATATATATATATTATGTGGCTCAGTCCCGTCTTTATACAGTTATGTCCCTATTAGAGGTTTGTAGACAGTATGTCTAGTTGGGTTGTATGTGGCCTTGTCGGCTTTTAGTTATTGGGTATGTAGTTGTCTATAGCAGCCTTGCCGGCTCGCCTACTGTATTCTGCATGTATACGTACATATGCCTTATTGATAGGTTTCCTTCATGTATGTTATCTTCGTAGTTCAACAGATGTTATACAAGTTCATATCTTAGATGCATGCTTAGGGGTGTTTGACAGGTAAATCTCAAGAACCCGTTGCGGCCCATCCTGTTTGGGTCATGACAAAAGTGGTATCAGAACAGTTCTGTCCTAGGGTTGTCTATAGACCGTGTCTAGTAGAGTCTTGTTTATGGGTGTGTCGTGCACCACACTTATAAACAGGAGGCTACAGGAAATATAGAATGTTATCCTCTCTTTTTATCTCAGATCGTGCGATACAAGAATTCATGTTCCTAACGATACGTTATATTTTCAGCAATGCCTCCAAAGAGTACGGCCGCCCAGAAGGGAAAGTCTGTGGCCGGCGAGACTACTAGTCGAGCGCCACGAGTTACCAGGGCTCGGGGAGAGTCTCATGGTGAGGTTCCATCTCAGACTTCACATACCCCGCCCTTTCCAGAAGAGCTCCGAGGGGCACCAGCTCCAGCGCCCGCCCCTGTACATCCAGCTCCTCAGCCAGATGCACCGGGTTAGGAGATGAGAGATGTTATTCAGCTATTAACCCGATTAGTAGCCGCGCAGGCTCGGCATCAGGAAGTAGGTATTGGTCATGCAGATAGGTCCATGAGTGCTAGGGTTCGTGACTTTATTAATTTAGACCCTCCGGTATTCACTGGGGCAGACCCGAATGAGGACCCTCAGGTATTTATTGATAGGGTGCAGAGGACGTTAAGGACACTGTGATTGAGTCAGTTGAGCTAGCTTCCTATAGACTCCGAGATGTTGCAGTTAATTGGTATAAGTCTTGGAAATTGTCCAGAGGTGAGGATGCCCCTCTGGTAGTATGGCAGGAGTTTACAGAAGCTTTTCTTCGTCATTATCTGCCACCAGAGCTTAGGCAAGCCAGAGTTGATAGGTTCTTGACACTTCGACAGGGTAACATGAGTGTTCGGGAGTACAGTCTTCAGTTTGATTCATTGGTTAGGTATGCTCCCACTATGGTATCTAAGATGGAGGATCGGCTTCAGCGGTTCATGATGGGATTAGAGCCTTACTTGCTTAATGATTGTATGTCGGTCTCACTTCAGCCAGACATGGATATTTCTTGTATTCAGGCATACGCTCAGGGTGTAGAGGAGCGTAAACAGAAACAGAGGGCCGATCGTTAGCATGATAGGGCCCAGAATAAGAGAGCAAGGTCTTCAGGTCCTTCTGGTGAGTTTTGAGGTGATCAGAGGCAGCACTACTCGAAGTATCCATCCCAACCCTCGGTTAGAACACCCCCTCAGTTTGGCAGTAAGAGATTTGATCGTTCTACATATTCAGGGTCTGATCAGAATTTCAAGGCCTCAAGTTCTCAGTATATGGGTGAGTCAAATCAGATGAGGCCACCCTTGCCACAATGTACTCAATGTGGTAAGCAGCATACCAGGCAGTGTCGTATGGGGTTAGGTGTTTGTTATACTTGTGGTTATTCGGGCCACGTTATGAGGGATTGTTCGATGAGAGATGATGCAAGCATAGCTCAGCCGTCGGGATCTGCAGCTAGTTCGTCATCATTAGTACGCCCCCCTGGGCAAGGTCCCCAAGCACCAATGAGTCGTGGTAGAGGCAGAGTCGGAGAATCTAGCTCGAGCAGCCCTCAAAACCGCATTTATGCGTTGGCAGGACGACAGGACCAGGAGTCATCGCCTGATGTTGTTACAGGTATATTATCAGTCTCCTCATATGAATATATGCACTGATTGACCCAGGTTCCACCTTATCATACGTTACTCCGTTAGTTGCTGGTAAGTTTGGAATAAAACCTGAATTGGTTAAACCTTTTGAGGTATCTACACCTGTTGGGGACTCGGTGATAGCTAAGCAAGTATATAGGGGTTGTATAATAGTAGTTCATGGTCGAACTACCGTAGCAGACTTAATCTAGTTAGATATGGTAGAATTTGATGTTATAATGGGTATGGATTGGTTGGCCTCTTGTCATGACAACATTGATTGTAGATCACAAATAGTCCAATTTCAATTTCCGAGGGAGCTTATTTTGGAGTAGAAAGGTAATACGGCATCACCGAGAGGTAGATTTATTTCCTATCTCAAGGAAAGGAAGATGATCAGAAAGGGTTGAATTTATCACTTAGTTCAGGTTCAAGATGTGGAAGTAGAGTCACCAACCATTCAGTCCATCCCTATGGTGAATGAGTTCCCCGATGTTTTTCCCGATGAACTTTCGGGTCTCCCGCCAGAGCAAGGAATTGAGTTTTCTATTGACCCACTACCAGATACTCACCCAATATCTATTCTTCCCTATAGAATGGCCCCCGCAGAGCTGAAAGAGTTGAAAGAACAACTAAAGGACTTGATTGAAAAAGGCTTTATCAGACCTAGTACGTCACCGTGGGGAGCACCTGTTTTGTTTTTCAGAAATAAAGATGGTTCCTTATGAATATGCATTGATTATAGGCAGTTGAATAAGGTGACGATCAAGAATAAGTAGCCGCTCTCGAGAATTAATGATTTATTTGATCAGTTTCAAGGTGCCAAGTGTTTTTCAAAGATAGAATTAAGGTCTGCGTACCATCAGGTAAGGGTTAAGGATGAAGATATTCCAAAGACAGCATTCAGGACTAGATATGGGCACTTTGAGTTTCGGGTTATGTCGTTCGGTATGACCAATGCCCTAACAGTATTCATGGATTTGATGAACCGTATGTTTAGGCCTTTTTTAGATCTGTTCGTAATTGTATTTATTGATGATATATTGGTATATTCTCGTTCAGAGGCTGAGCATGTAGATCATCTACGTACTGTGCTCAGAGTTCTACAAGAAGGGAAGTTGTATGCAAAATTTTCTAAATGTGAATTCTGGATGAACTCTGTAGCTTTTCTTGGGCATGTTATTTCGGGTGAAGGTATCCGGGTGGATACACAAAAGATTGAGGCAGTAAAGACTTGGCCTAGACCCAAAACACCGACGGAGGTTCGTAGCTTTCTCGGTTTGGCAGGTTTTTACAGAAGATTCGTGGAAGGATTTTCTTCCCTTTCAACACCTTTGACAAAGTTGACTCATAAGGGACAAAGTTTCAATGGACTGATACTTGCGAATGAAGTTTCCAGGAATTAAAGGACAGATTAATGTCAGCACCAGTTCTAACACTCCCAGAAGGGATCGATGGTTATGCTATCTATTGCGACGCTTCAGGCATTGGATTGGGTTGTATGCTGATGCAGCATGGTAAGGTTGTGGCTTATGCTTCTAGACAACTAAGAAAGCACGAGAAGGACTACCCATCACACAATTTAGAGTTAGCTGCGGTGATTCATGCACTAAGGATGTGGAGGCACTACTTGTATGGCATTCATGTTGATATTTATACTGACCATAGGAGCCTCCAGTACATCTTCAAGAAAAAGGAATTGAATCTTCATCAAAGGAGATGGTTAGAGCTACTTTAAGACTATGACGCTGATATTTTATACCATCCGGGGAAGGCGAACATAGTAGTTGATGCCCTCAGCCGTAGATCTATGGGTAGCCTGTCGTATTTACGGCCAGAAAAGAGGGGGATAGCCCATGAGGTTCATCAGCTAGCTAGTCTTGGAGTTCGGTTACGGGACTCGGGTGACATTGGAATTACTCTTCAGGATAAGGCAACATCCTCTTTAGAAACTGAACTAAAGGAATGCCAGTACGAGGATCCTATGTTAGTTCAATATAAGGATACCACCCTTCAGAAGGAGAAGACGCCATTTGAAATTACAGAAGATGGGGTCCTCAGATATCGATGACGATTATGTGTACCTAATATTGCAGGGCTGCATCGGCAGGTTATGGGAGAAACTCACTATTCTCGTTATTCTATCCATCCAGGAGCGACAAAGATGTATCATGACATCAGGGAAGTATATTGGTGGGACGGAATGAAAAAGGATATAGTAGAATTGATTGCTCAGTGTCCTAACTGTCAACAGGTTAAGATTGAGCATCAAAAACCCGGTGGATTGTTGCAGGCTATGGAGATTCTGACTTGGAAATGGGAGATAATCAATATGGACTTCATCATAGGCTTACCTTGTACCCAGCGTAAATTCGATTCGATATGGGTGATTGTTGATAGGCTTACAAAGTCATCCCATTTTCTGCCTATCAGGACTACATATTCCTCAAAGGATTATGCGAGGCTTTATATTAAGGAGATAGTACGACTGCATGGTGTCCCTGTATCTATTATCTCGGATAGAGGATCTTAATTTATAGCTAACTACTAGAGGTCCTTCCAAAAAAGGATTGGGGACTTAAGTAAGTCTTAGTATAGCATTTCATCCCCAGACAGACAGACAGGCTGAGCGTACTATTCAAATACTGGAGGATATGTTACGAGCTTGTGTAATAGACTTCAAAGGTAGCTGGGATGATCATCTGCCACTTATTGAGTTAGCATATAATAATAGTTACCATTCCAATATTCAGATGGCTCCATACGAAGCTCTTTACGGACGGAAATGTAGGTCGCCTATAAGGTGGTTTGATGTTGGAGAATCTGGATTACATGGGCCAGACTTGGTTCAGCAAGCTCTAGAAAAGTAAAGCTTATCCGGGATTGACTATTGACAGCTCAGAGTCGTCAGAAGTCATATTCTAACGTGCGGCGATGAGATCGGGGTTGATGAGTGTGATGAGGTTTGGCAAGAAAGGTAAACTTAGCCCACAGTATATTGGGCCTTATAGGACCATTCAGAGAGTGGGCCAAGCAGCTTATGAGTTGGAATTGCCCTCAGAATTGGAGTTTGTCCATCCGGTCTTTCACGTATCTATGTTACGAAAGTACATTGGCAATCCTACCCGAGTAGTGCCTCCGGATGATGTACAGATTATAGAGGACTTGTCATACGAGGAAATTTCAGTTGTCATCTTAGACCGACAAACCCGCAAGCTGTGGAATAAGGAGGTAGCCTCCGTGAAAGTACTTTGGAGGAACAACAATATGGAAGAAATGACTTGGGAGGCCGAGGGAAACATGAAGTCTAGATATCTCTACCTATTTCTTCCTCCAGAGAGGGGTCTGACTGAGACATCATAATCATAAGGTACGTGTATAAATTCTTGTGTTGGTTATTGTCGTTGGTCATGTGAGGTCATTGTCGTTATTGATAATTGTGGTCCGGTGTGGTGTTGGATTATTAAGCTTCTATAGGGAGAGTTGGTAGTGGTGTTGTTACAAAGACGACCCTGCCAAAAGTTACATGGATCACAGGGAGTTGAACATTCGAGGACGAATGTTTCTAGGGGAGAAGGATGTTACATCTCGCATTTTTGTACGTTAAAAGTTTCGTCTTCGGTTAATTGACATAGACTCGGGGATGAGATCATCTTGACGTTAACGTACTTACGCTATTTATAACAAGCAATAAATAAGTGTTAGGAAGGATAAAGGGGTACACGAATTAAAGAAAACGAGTTTCGTTGAAAGTTGCCAATTTGGGATAAAATACGGGTCGAGCGATAATACCCGATAATTATAAACTAGTACCATGCAAGGTACCACATGACCACGATAGTATAATATATAAAGTATATATGAAGTATTTTACAAATAAATAGAATTTTAAGTAATTTGTAATAATTTTTAAATTATGCGGGTAATTGATTAATTACTAGGTAACAGGACATTATCCAGTTAACTAATAAGTGGATAAAAAAATTAGTATCCCACCCCCACCCTACGTGGCAAAAAGTCACCAAGTCAAGAAGTGACTAAGTAGTCACTTATGCCTAGGTGGCAACC
The DNA here is from genome assembly GCF_000715075.1 of Nicotiana tabacum. Lineage (NCBI taxonomy): Eukaryota > Viridiplantae > Streptophyta > Magnoliopsida > Solanales > Solanaceae > Nicotiana > Nicotiana tabacum. The sequence goes on along the minus strand of NC_134101.1, from coordinate 126,802,094 downwards.
TAGGCATACAAGAACGGATGACTATCCTAAATTGTCTGGATACAATCTAATATAAATCAGAATTCCAAGAAACCAAAAACATTACTCCTCTCAAAATTCCAAGAAACCAAAAACGTGTTCCTTTCAAAATCTCAAGGATAATTGTCTAAGGTGAATTATGCAGGTTTAAGTATGATATAACAATAGCAACCATTTATGAGACCAAATATCATTGAGATGGATGTTCCTACTACAACTATGTCATCTCTTGAGACGACGTCCATTTCCCTTTTTTAACCTTATTTGGTTTAACTCTTTGGCATTTGAAGCCACTGGCTCAACTAATACGGAAAACGTTATTTCATTCCAAAATTTTTTGGAACCAGAAGCAATTTCGTCCATGAATTTCTAAGAAGTAGGGGCAGATTTCGTTTAATCAACGAAGGTTTTCCAACGGAATATTATACGGAGTTTTCCGTACTCCAGGTATGTTTAGACCATCCCTTCTTTCTTTTGGCATGGTCCAAATTATACTGAAGAAACGAGCAAGCATACAGTTTCCATAAATTAATCTATTCATAGAATTATTACGGGTGTCTATATTCTTGATTCCCCATGAAAATTATTATTATTTTCTGTTCATGGGTCTCAGAATAATACGTAGTTGAAAAAGTTTATCCGGAAGAAATATTGAGATTATTACGTATTTTTCATGCATTTCACTCATGTGCATTGACCCATGACGAGATGGCATTATATACGCGTATATATGTAAATATATGTATGGGATATGGAAAAAGGTTACAGCGTTATATACGCACCACCACCTGATCAGTTGTATATGTTGATGATATTGCCCACAATGGCCGAGATGATATGATGGGATGCCCTCAGTGGCTTGATGATATTATGTATACCCATACCTATGCATGGAACGACATTTACACGCACGTGCATGACGTTATAAACGTTTCAGAATTTACAAAGTTATTCAGATTTAAAGATGTGTTTTCGTATTTCATGTTTCATCTATGTCTTTTACGTACTAATTTTCATGCCTTACATACTCAGTACATTTTTCGTGCTGACGCCCTATTTCACGGGGTCTGCCTTACATACTCAGTATATTTTTCGTACTAATGCCCTATTTCACGGGGCCTGCGTTTCATGCCCGCAGGTGCAGGTAGGCCAGCTAATTGTCCCCCTTCTTAGGATCCCTAATCAGCGAGAGGTGGCGTGCTCCACTTGATTCAGAGCTGCTTTTGATTATGGTATGATACGTTTGTGTATATATATGTATATGGGTATGACGTGGCTCAGTCCCGTCTTTGTACAGTTATGTTTCTATTATAGGTCTGTAGACAGTATATCTAGTTGGGTTGTATGTGGCCTCGTCAGCTTTCAGTTTTGGATGTATAGTTGTCTATAGCAGCCTTGCTAGCTCGCCCACTGTATTCTGCATGTATACGTACATATGTCTTGTTGGTAGGTTTCCTTCATGTATGCTATCTTCGTAGTTCAACAGATGTTATACAGGTTCATATCTTAGACGCATGCTTAGGGTGTTTGATAGGTAGGACTCAGGCACCCGTCGCAGCCCATCGGTTTGGGTCGTAACATATTTTACGAAACAAGTCACAATTGTCTTACACTTGTTGTTTTGGTATACATTACAAACCGTGTCGCATAAAATGTTCTCGCAATTTACAACATGTTTAATTTTATTATTATTAGTTATGGTCAGGTCACATGAAATGCACACCCGAATTTGGAGTTATGTATCATGACTATGCCAGGGGAACCATACCCATAGTCACGATGATTCATTTACGTGCCTAAAAGTTTGCCTACCCATGTGTGGTCGGCCTAGCATGCTCCTAACGATAGACAAATGATAAAGCAACCAATATTCCAATTCCAATTTTACTCCATTTACTTCAGCATCCAAGCCGACATTAACAAAATCCGCACAAATAAGCATTCAAGTAAATCACAGAAAGCATTTCCGAGGAAACCATTCACGCTAGACGCCAATCATGAGAATTTAGTGCACAAAGTGAATAATTCCAAACATTGACTTATCATCTTCATAAATAAACTAGTCTTCTGGCTTAAACTAAATTCAATTTGAAACTTAGTATCTTTTGTATAGGAACATGAACTTAAACAATTAGGGAGGACCAACATTAACACAACAATGACGAACCAGAACACATCAAGTAGAACCAATAACCAAGTAATGAACTCTATATTTCACTCGGAATTAATAACCTCTATTGAATTTATTTCATGTCCATCTCCCTTTTTAACAAAATTTCAATAAGTTTTAAACCTTTAAACCCATTTCAAAACAAAACTCTTATCATACGTATAATTAGACCAAACATTGAGATAGGGAGAAAAGAAATGGATCTGAAATCGCTTTCCAGTATATTCAAATCTTCAAAAATTACAACGCGATGAGAACTCGAAATAAGATGATGAAAAAGATAGCAGCAACAAAGTCGAGCAGGGACCGCTGACCGAATCAGAAACTACGACAGCAACGAAAACTCGAATATGAAACTTGAATCGACCTCGACTCAGCTTCCGGCCTCAAATAATCTCATCTTTTAAAATTAGAAATCAAAGAAGAAGATGAAAATGTTTATGTTCTATATTATTTTTTTGAATTTGAGACCAAAATCAGACCAACAGAACTGAAGAAGAAGAAGAAATCAGAAGCTAAACTTAAGGCCTTATTTTTTCCAATTCTATCCAAAAATTGCCCTGAATTTTCCGCCCAGATTTTCGTCCGTGTTTGCCGTTGATCTTGGGGTGGAAAATGGCTGGAGATTTTTGTGTCTCAAATGCAGGAATCAAGTTCCACGATATAAAGGTGTGGCTAGAGTTGAAGGTGGCGTTGTGGTGGTGTTTTTGTCGGCGGCTGGTGTTCTCTGGTGGGTGTTGGTTGAGGGGCTGGTCCTTTTTTGTGGTGAAGAAACAACAGCTGGTTTGTTTGGTTTGTGGTCAAGGGTTCTTTGGGTTTTTATTTTTTTTTTATTTTGTGAAGATGGAGAAGAACAGTCTAGGGGTCTTCTTTTGCTGAAGAAGAAGGTAACGACTGGGGGTCTCTCTTAGGTCTTAGGGTGTCTAGGGTTATTTTTAATTAGGATATAAGAGGGGAATGGGTAAATGGGCTTGGATTTAGGAAATTGGATTGGACCACGTTTTTTGGGTTTGAATTTAGGCTAAGAAGATCAAATAATACAATGTATCTATAAAGTGTAACAATCACTCTTAATTAAAATAAACTAATATAAAACTAAATACTAAAAGCCAAACTAATTTTTGTATTTTCAAATGTTATAGTACTATAAATATAAATATACTAATTGACTTTAAACTAAAGATAAATAATATTTTTGTAATTTTTATGATAAAATAAAGTAAAAGAGTTAAAACTATTTAAAATAGCGATATTAAACATGTCGACGCCCCCTTTTCCTATGGGTTGAAATCGGGTATACGACATTGGGAGGACAACTCTATTCCCTTTTGAGAATTGGGTTTTGGAATTTTGAAGAGTCGCCACCTAATGATTATAGTGCATTAGGACACTTTTAGAAAGGTTTGAGTTGGAAAAAAACCAGAGTTAGGGTAAGAGCTAGAAATTATCTCGAGGGGAAGGTGTTAGGCACCCCTCAAGATCCACTAGTGTGGTCCCGGCCATGTTACAATTGTGACTTTACAAGTAAACAATCAAGGCTCAAATAAGGACTTGCATACAACATTGCAATTAGGTTGAAAACTTTTGAAGGTAAGTAGAGAGGACAGAAATTTATGAAAAAAAGATTTGAATGGTTTCACGAGAAGAGATGAAAGCAAATAAGGGGAGGGGGTCCTAGGTTTACGATTAATATGGATCACTTCAATGCAATACCCAGCAATCACTCCTCAAAAAAGAGGGGTCGCACATGATATTAGCGCATCGGTCATCATCTCCATATCTATCCTTCCCACCCCGTTAAGGTATTAAAGCGCGGAATAGTATCGTTACTTATTGCATGCTATTACCTGTCCCAATCCTATCAGTCCCGGAGGCATATGGGACTACTAATCCTAAAGAGGAGGGAGCTGGGGCTTTTACAGTTTTTAAAAAGGATAAAATTCTAAGGCGACATTCAAAACATATACAACAAGTATTGGGAAAGCAAGTAAGCAGATATGGCTCAAATAAACCTCCTTAAATCAGAGAAAATCATATAGTTTAGCATGTCTTACACGTACTGATTAGGTCTGAATTAAACTTAAACATTAAGGCAGGCTGATTTATCATATATTTTCAGATAAGAAGTCCGAATTAGGCATGCCTGCTGGTTGTAATTATCAAAGACTGATGCAATTATAGTTTTTACCCTAAAGCTTGCCTAGATGTTAAACGGAACCTATAGGCATGATATCTATTAGTTTCAGAAATAAAGAAGTAAAATGATTGCAGAAAAAAGAATTGTCAATTACAGGGACATAAGATCTGCAGGCGTTAAACATTGTTGCTACTGATTTTAGGCTTATAAGCGAGTTGACGATTCAGGTTTGGTTGACAGCTCCTATAGGCATGCTTTCTAGGCATTACTGATTTTAAGCGTTGTTATTGTCATGCAGAAATCCTATAGGCAGGTCATCTATATGCAGTTAGTTATTTAAATCTTATAAACAGGTTTGCCTAGTGACAGATGCATATGCAAAATGCAGGAAGTCCTATAGGCATATTACCTATATGATATGCAGAATTTCAAAAACGACTTATAGACATGGTATCTATATGAAGTGCAGAAAAACCTATGAACATGGTATCTACATGAAATGCAGAATTTCAGAAGTATAGGAATTCCCTATGAATATGGTATCTACATGAGATGCAGAATTTCAGAAGTATAGTAATTCCCTATGAACATGGTATCTACATGAGATGCAGAATTTCAGAAGTATAGTAATTCCCTATGAACATGGTATCTACCCCTTTGCATGCAGGACTGACCCTCCTTTTTTTCACTAACACCCCAGCAGTTTATTACAAGATTATTACAGACCAGAATGAATAAGAAAAAGATAATAAATATATCAGAAATTAAAGATTCCAGCCAAGGAGAGCCTAATTTAGACCCCAAGTCTGAAATATGAAATAAACCAACTTCCAAAGATCAGATTTCCAAAGCCTTTCTCTTATTTGGGATGTGTCAAAGTTCCAAGGAGCTTCAAGAACTCCAGGCAATGCTTACACCCCCAAATATCATTGCAGAATCAGATTATAGTGCAGTGTGGAAGGGCCAGCCCTCAAATGTCCAAGCTTAGAGGGAACTCAAAGTCCCAAGGCAAGGCTCATAGGAGGGGCAGAACTTAGAGGCTAGGAGTAAGTGCAAGTGCAATAGAGGGGAATTAGGGGAAGTCCAGGGTAAACTGGTGGTCATACCCAACAATAAGGAGTGCTGGCACACCCTAACCAGTCTACTAGGACACATTTTGGGAGTTAAGATCCATTGAGGATCAGGTTCAGACCTGAGCAACAATTTGGATACTGCCAGGCCATAAACCTTAACTCAAACACATAGAAGGGAGTAGGGGTATGGGGAATTCACAACAAACAGTAGATGCAAAGAGAGAGTAGCATATTCAATACAGAACATGAACATGAAAGTAGCCAAGAGTGTAGCAACTGTAAAGTAAACACATAGGGATGATGCTGGAATCAAAATTAGGACATACCAGTTTCAGGGAAACAAATAAGAGAAAGCAGAAGTCTTGTTAAGCCAAATTGCAAGCAAGCAGTACAAAAGATCTTAGAAGAGAGTAGAGAATTGAAAGAGTATTGTAATTGAGAGAGTGTGTGTAAGAGTATGCAATTCAAAGTGTGTTCAAGTGCAGAAGGGTAGTCCCCTTTTATAGTGCAGAAAACAAGTAAGAAAAGGTAAGGAAATAGTTTGCAATCAATCACATAAAGTTTCCCTTTGGTTAAGGGATTCTGATTTCAAACGAGCATAAGACAATTAAGGAAAGAATTTGATTAAAACCTTTTCCAAAGTAACATAATAAGGGTAAATACACAGGGTTTATTTAAGGCAAAAGTCCAATGGTACATGGTTTGTGAAAAATAAGGAAAGGGAATCAATCAAACAACCATTAAAATCAAAGCTGCAAGCTTTGTTCGAATGAACCAAGTCAGAAAAAGGGTAAAGAAAGGTTCAATTATGGAAAATTAGTAACAATCAAGTAAACACCATTAAAGGAATTCAGAATCAATTAGTAGTTGGCAAAACCTTTTGAAAGAAGAGTTCTCATATATAAAGCACACAAATATGTGAATCAAGAAGAGGCTGTCAAATTATTTAGAAGAGAGTTTAATCGAAGAGAAGTTCAGAATCATAAGCAAAAAGATACAGGTTCAATTTGCAGACTCATAGTGAGTCTGAGAGTTCAGGGTCCCAAAGTGGAGCCTTAACTCGAACACAAAAATCAAAATCGTCAAAGGAAACCCCCAAATCCTAGGGTTTCAAAATTGAATCAGACATGGAAGTGAGAAAGCAAGTCATTTATTTCAGAGTCTCAACAAAACAGATATGATAGCATGTTTGAATGACAAAGGAAGAAAAATCATGAAGAACATATTTGAGAAAACTCGGAAGCTAAACAAGTTCAGAAGAAGGAGATAATACAAACATGAACACAAGTAGATGAAGCATGTAAGAACATGAACATATTTGAGAAAACTCGGAAGCTAAACAAGTTCAGAAGAAGGAGATAATACAAACGTGAACACAAGTAGATGAAGCATGTAAGAACATGAACAGAGTCCAGTAAACAAGATCAAATAACTTAACGGTAAACACACATAGTAAAAGAGTAAAGAAAACTAAGCAGGGATTAATAGGAGTAACATGCATAGCAGAAAAGAAAAGGTAGAAGATAGTACATGCGTAATAAAGAGTAATCACACCAGCAGGGTATGGACAAACACACATAAAGTAAAGAAGAAGAAAAGTCAGAAAGATTTATCCTTTCAGAAACCCTAAAATCGAAGAGAAATGATTTAGAAAAGAACTTTTGGGGAAAACACTTTAGATGGCAAGAAAAGCATAGATATAGTATAGATCTAAGCAAATAACGGTGAAAGGACCTTGAATAGCTTAGGGTTTCGGAGAAACCCTAGAAATGAGAAAGGCTTGGAAACAGGTCTGATCTTTAGTCGGAGAGGTCAAGAATCAGGCTCCTGAGTCTTGAATATGCCAGAGCATGGCCGGAGGAACCATGAAATCAAAGGTCTGAGAAGATCGGAGAGGGAATCGTCGAGGTCAGGCCTCGAAGCTTCGAACAACCCTGGCTTACTGGTGAAGATAGGTGAGTACCAACTATCCATGGCCTGAGAAGCCATGGATTCCGGTGACCGGTGGTTGAAAAGGGGGAAGGAGGAGGCTAGGGTTTCGGAGAGTTTTTGAGAGGATTTGAGAGGGTTTGGGATTCAAAGGTGGCGGGCCAAGTGAGAATGAGGGATTAGGGTAGTCACCTGTGTTTAATTATGGTAGGGAAAATAGTAGTCGTTGATCCGAATGATCAACGGCCTAGATTTAAGAAGGTAGGTGGGGAACCGGGTTGGGTCGTTTGAGTTGGGTTAGGGGTTGGGTCAAAAGGAATTGGGCTGGTCCGAATTTGAGTTTGAAATTGGGTCAATTTTAGGCTAAAATCGAAATGTAATGGGGCTACAATTAGAACCAGTTTCATAATTATAAAATGCTATTAAATCTTAAAGCAGGCTAAAATTGCAATTATATGCAATTTAGCTTTTAAAATACCAAATTAATTTTTAAAAATATATGAAAAGTAACCTACCGATATTTTGGTATAAATATGAGAATAAAATAAGTTATTCACCAAAGTGATTATTTTGGGAATAATTATTGAGCAATAAATCAATTTAAAAATCTTTTAAAATTTTGGAAAAATACTAAAATACTTGGGCATACTTATATATGTATGTATATGATATTTGAAAGTATTTGCATGTAAAAGAAATACATAGGGAAAAATTGGGTATCAACAAAACCTAAACTAAATATTTAAATGCTAAAATATATAAAATCTTGGGGAGGGTCAAAAATTACATGTCTACAGTGCCTTCGCCTGAACTTCTTCATAAGAGGCCTCAGAAACATTGCCCGCTTCCCACAAACTCTTGTATATGTCCCGCTGGGATTTGGCATGAACCCAGAGTTCGTGCAAATGGCGAGGAACAGCGGCGGAGGCATATTCAACTTGGGCCAATAAATGTGCCTTTTCGGCCTCAAGAACTGCGATATGATCTCCCAAAGTTGAAGCTTCCCGGTCAATGTCGCCAATACTCTCTTCGAGCCTCGCCTCCTTGAGCGTTGTTGTCTCCCTTTCAGACTCCTGCTCGGATTGAAGGAAACGGATAGAGTCCTCTAAAGCCGCCGCCTTGGCCGAAGCCGACGCCCAGGCACTCTCGACACTCTCCAAATCGGAGAACTTTCTCTCCAGCTCAGCTAATTTCCCCACCCGCTCTATGCTCAAAGCCTCGACTCTGGTGGCATTAAGGTCCAACTCGGACTGTACCGACCACACCTTCGCCTGAAGATGCTCACACTCTGCGGCAACCCCTTTGCCCAATGCTCTTCATCCTTTACATGAAGTTTCTTCTCGAGTTTGCTATTCCTGCGAATACCCTGCATCAGCTCCTGATCCCTCTTCTCTAGTTCCTCACCAAGAGATCGATCACCGGCGTTCGCCCTCAGCCGCTCGTGCATCTCATAGCACTTGTTGCGGTAGCGCCGGTACTTCTCCAACATCATCAGAAAGATTTTGGCCGAAGTATCAACCTTGCGAGCACTTTCAATCTCTACCATGTACGTCTGAAAGACAAAAAGAGTTGGTAAAGGCTAAGGCCACCTAAAATAAAAGGAACGCAATAATAAAGAAGAAAGACTTACCCTCAGGCCCATAGCAGCCACTTCATGCATCAAATCGACGATGGGGACGTCCCGAAAAGCCTCACACTCGGCAGCAGAACACAAAAGGTCAAACTGTGGTACCAAGTCCTCTGTATCTCCTAGAATGTTAATCTCCAATGGGATTTTAAGTATACCGGTCAGGGCTCCCGCATGAACCACCGTATGAGTGAGGCCTTCCTCGAACATCCTGGCATCATCAGAATCAAGATCAGATTCAGATTCGTAGTCATCGATCACGATACCTTTTCCCCTTTCTGCGGCCGAGAAAGAAGCACAACCCGGTTCGGAAGATGAAGGCCCTCCCAAAGTGGCAACAACAGCCTCGGGACTCTGACTCCCCGCCGCAGTATTTTGTTGGTCAATCATAACAGCCGGAATCTCTATCGATGGATTGGTCACGGTAACCGGCCCTACCTTTGCAATCGGGTTAGCATCGTCTCCTATCTAAGACTCTGTCAAGGGGATGCCGCCTTCCGAACATACCACGACTGAAGGAGCCACTTCGGACTCCACTCGTCATCTCTTTGATTGTCCTTCCCCGTCCTCAGCACGGGAAGATTCCCCCGTTGAGCAGGTAGTAGGGGTCGGAGCCCCAGATTAAGGAACAGTTTATGTTCACACGGCTATGGCCGTAGGTTCAACTTGAGCAACCCTTGCCGTAGGTCGAATAGCAGACCTTGGTACGGGTCGGGCAGAAGACGTCGGTTGACGAAATGCAAGTGGAGGAGCCCTCGCCCTTCGCACTCTCCCTAATGACGATAAAAGTCGTATAAGCAACAAAGCCAAATTACAAAGTGGAAAACAGAAATTGTGGCAAGACTACTTAACAGTAAGGGGCTTACGCCGTATTTCTCATAGAAGGAACACCATTCGCGAAATCCCACTGTATGAGGAAGAATGGCATTCACCCATTCACGGATATCGTCAACAAGCGCAGGGGGTCGCCTCGCAGCTACAAAAGCAAAAATAATTTCATTACAGCCCAAAGTATGGTCAACTATCATTCCGGCAACAGAGATAAACTTACGTGTGAAGTTCCATTTTTCGGAGAACCCTGTGGAATCCGCCATAAGGTGCTCGGTCCGCACATAAAAATAGTTCTCGTAGAAACGACGATTGGATCTATCGTCCATCTTCACCACTAGACTTTTCGTCCCTCGGTGGCGCATGTGGATCATCGTGCCTCGAATAAGTTGAGGGGCAAAAATATTGAGCATGTGTCTCAGAGTAATCTCCCGACCGGCGAGCTCCGCGAACTTGAGTAGCATGAGGAACAACTTATATAAATATGGTGAAAGTTGAGTCGGGCATACCTCGTAGAAATGGCAGAAGTCCACCACCAAGGGAGGGAGTGGAAGCGTATACCCGACATTAAAAGGGTATGCGTAGAACGCACAATAGCCTGGGTGGTCGAAGTGTATAATATCGTCTCCCATCGCCGGCAACATCTCGACGTGGTGCGGAATCCCCCACCTGGCCTTCAACTCCACAATCGCTGCTTCAATCATAACAAAGGAAACAGGTTCCGGTTCCTCTTCGGCAGGGCTGTTGAATTCGGTCCACGGCTTCCCTAGACGAGGCAATATTTTGGTCGTTGTTAGAACCTCTTCATCCTCTACTATTTCTACTCCTCCGGGAGTAAGAACATTAGTTTCAGGTGCCGGAATTGTAGCTGGATTGTCAACACGGGAAGAAGTACCAGCCATTTATTCCAATTGAATAGAATAAATGAACAAAGGAAGTAAGGGGGAAGATAGTGATGTCAATTTGAGGCCAACAAGAGAGAATCGAAAACCTGGAGTATCAGGGAGGATGGAAATTCGCAAAATTCTTTTGATAAATCAGATAAAGTGTGCCGATAAGAATGGTGTTTCCCTCTATTTATAGGGACATAGATGGCCCAAGCGGTAAATCCAAGAGTCGCCAATCAAAATTGACAAGGCATGAAACGGTTCAATCCTTGGGAAACGTGTGTCATAATGGCAGTAACTGCAGACGACGTTCCAAATCAACGTAATATTTCGAGTCCGAATTGACACGATGATCCAAAGGCATCGTTAAGGCGTCGCGCCATCGCCTCGATCTAAATCGCCTCGTTTAAGGCATGAACAATCAGATTTCTCCTAATCTTCAAATCTATAAAGTCCGCCCGCCGAGCCCACCAAGGGATGACCTCGACGGATGGAGGGACTAACTGTATAGGTCAAAATCTGACCATAGTGGTCGACCAAGCTGGGATCTCGCCCAGGTGGCGAAATAACGAAAAGCATCACGACCAATCCTAGTCCAATCATTGACACTGTATGACAAGTAAAGGTGGTATTCAAATAACACTGAAAAGGGTCGTCATGTGAAATCACATTGGTCAAAGAACACAGTAAGACTCCAAGAACTATATATAGAAGGGAATTCTCATGAAAAAGGGGATTTTTCTCCCGACTCTTTCTCCGACAGTCTCTCCTAGTGAAGGATGTAAACTATTTCTTTCTTTTTTCTAATCAAAGATAAGATTATAACATCAATAAGTTGAGAATGTTCCCACATTCCAATCACGATCTCTCTATATACTTTTAGATCTGAAATTGATTATACTTGGCTAAAATTTATCCTTCTTTTCATCATTAATTGATTTAATCATAAGATTCAACACTTTTTGGTCAAACAGGTATCGTACGACAAAGAATAGTCTTTAAATAATTAAGTGGATTAACTTTCGTCTTTAAAAATAGTTTGATCATTTTTTTTCTTTTAGCATACAAATGTTACCGCCGAATTACTAGATATAAAATTTTAAAATTGATATAAATTTGTGCAAATGCCGCTAGTTTGGATTATTTGTGGGAGAAGTGCATGGTTAGCCACTAATAACACATGTATTTACTTTAAAGCCACTATATAAAATGTCTTTAGTCTTTCGCCACTGCTTTAATAAACTTTAATTGCCCGGACAAAAATACCCTTTTACTCATGTCCTTACTTTTGAACTTAACTTCAGGACTACATATCCTTAACTTTTGAACTTGTAACTCTAAGTTCAGGACTACATGTCCTTAACTTTTGAACTTGGAACTCTAAGTTCAGGACTTCAAGACTACATGACCTTAACTTTTGAACTTAACTTCAGGACTACAGGACTACATGTCCTTAACTTTTAAATTTGTAACTGTAAGTTTAGGACCAAGTGTCCTTAACTTTTGAGCTTGTAACTGTAAGTTTAGGACCAAGTGTCCTTAACTTTGGAGCTTGTTAGTCTATGTTCAGGACCTATTGTCCTTAACTTTTGAGCTTCTTAGCCTAAGTTCAGGACCTATTGTCCTTAACTTTTGAGCTTGCTAGTCTAAGTTCAGGACTTCAGGACCTATTGTCCTTAACTTTTGAACTTGTTAGTCTAATTTCAAGACTTCAGGACCTATTGTCCTTAACGTTTGAACGTGTAACTGTAAGTTCAGGACCTATTATCCTTAATTTTTTGAGCTTGTTAGTCTAAGTTCAGGACCAAGTGTCCTTAACTTTTGAACTTATAATTCTAAGTTCAAGACCAGGTGTCCTTAACTTTTGAACTTGGAACTCGAAGTTCAGGACCAAGTGTCCTTAACTTTTGAACTTGTAACTTTAAGTTAAGGACTACCCGTCTTTAATTTATGTGCTTGTAACATTTTCATCTGACTCTTTGACATGTGATTCCACATGGATGTTTATTATTCATAATTAGTCAAATTAGTCATAGTTTCAGTTGCAGTTAACTCATGTTAGGAACTTATACTTTGTGAAATAACACAGTGCGTAATCTAGATGTTTCTTTGGATGCCCGTTATGAACTCTCAAGCAAATAGCTTTAGTAATGCTCCTCTTCTCCAGTAGCAGTTGAGCGAGATTCTACAGAAGTTTCGCCCTGCAAATGAAATGAGAGCACAGGGGCTCCGAGGAGCATGGAGATTTGAATCTCGTTGATTATTCTACTTCTTCTCAAACTTCAGTTCCGCCCAATCGCTCAAACAAAACTGAGAACTGAGAATTTCAACTTTGAGAAAAGCTTTCGAATTTTGTTGCCGACGACGAAGCCATCTCAATCGGAGTTCCGAGTTCAGAGAGAAGCGAGGGTTTGAGAAGAAAGCAATGGAAGAAAGAGTGAAAATGTCTTTTTCATATTAATTTTAATAGAGTAATGACTATTTTTGGTCAACATTAAAATTGCTAGATAAAAAATAAATATCACCTTCAATAGTGGCTACCACACCCCATTCTTACATTATTTGCTACGCCGTAGCGGTCAAACAAAAAAGAAGACGGAAGACGGAGTCCACTCCTATTTACCAGCTAATGTTATTAAGGGTGAATGGTAAATGGTAGCAAGTCATTTTTGGCCAAAAGATAGCGAACAAGGTAAAATGATAGCAACTGACACGTGCCATTATTATCTCATCTGCAGCCTGCCAGTAAATAATCGTAACAAACTGAAACCATATGGAACCACTGTCACGTCCCGCAATCCTCTCACGTAATGCTCCCAGCTCACGCGCCACTACGTTCACGTATTACAAATTCCCACTCTCCCACTCTAACAATGGCGGACGTCAACCTCTTCTTCCTACTTTCATTCTCTATGGAATGAATTAATGTGTAGAGTAACTTTTTTTTAGTAACACGTAATATTGCATATTCAAACAGGAGCTAGCTTAAGGAAAACAAAAGGCAGCAAAAGCCTGTGATTAGTTTCTAATTATAACGTTTTTTATTTAATTTAACATCATTAATCACATCAATAGCTGCAGCGAATTATTAACTTCAACATTTATTGCATCCGATTTGGAGTATGATATGATTTATAGTAGCATGTGAATTTAACCTTTACACTGTCACATTTATTGCAGCGAGTTAATCAATATGACATGCTACGATTTAAAGGTTAATTTCATCAAAACCACCAAACTTAATTAAGAGCAATAATCAACTCATTTCATACTGATCAGCGGACTAAATGCATGAACCAACCAAAGAGAAATTTAACAAAGCGAATTACTACTAATAAACTCAAATCTTATTATTAAGAGAAATAATCAACTCATTTCATACTGATCAGTCGACTACATGCACGAACCAACCAAAGAGAAATTTAACAAAGCGAATTACGTACTACTAATCAACTCAAATCTTATTATTAACAGAAAAAGCAAAACAAGCACACTGACAAGTGGAACGGCAGAAAATAACACTACTACGCAGAGTATCTCTTAGCACACTAGTAAACGACTTCTCAGTTGTTTTGAGTCTATACGAAACAGAAATAGACAGACATAGCAAACGAAGTAAGCAGTAACTATAGTAGTAAGTAGCTAGGTAGCGGCAAGTTCTAAGATAACCTCCTGGAAATACAGTCACATATCTCTGCAATGCAATCAGAACTTCTTCGTTGTCTTACCCCTCTTCTTCTGTTTCTTATTCTTCAGCAGAAACTTCTTAAACTCCCTCGGGTACCACTTATCATCCAACATATCCAAAAGTTCAGAACCAATCATGAAACACAGATAGGGATCCACAGTAGCGTATTCCACCTTCTTCAGATCAAGCGTATCATTCCACCAGTGACTTCTCCAGCGGGAGAACAATTGAACCCGTTCATCAGGCCTAATCACGTCCCAGTGTTTTCCGAGAACGGCCTTAGCAAGACGATCTAGGTCATAACGGCCTAGATCCAAATCATCTCTCTTCATACCTTTCACAGCTAAAACATTGAGGTCTACAGGGTTAGCAAACTTGATGCCGTGGTCATCCTCAAGCCTCTTAATAACAGCGCGCATGTTCATTCCAACAGCAATAACCCTAGGGTTAGCGAAGAAGGCTATAAGAGCCTTAGGGATATGCTCGTAGTGAGGGTGCGGGAGGCGGTAAAGGAAGCACTGGGAGCCGATGCAAAGCTGGAGGAGGTGGTAAGGAGTTTTCTCGGGATTCGGATAACGCCGAGTGTCGATGTCCCAGTGCATGAGATCCGGGTTGCGGTCGGCGCAAACTCCGACGAGAAGGCAACCGTGCTTGTTGTTAGCAGTGGACTTCTGGAGGTCCTGAAACCATTTGGTGGTGGTCTGGTAGCACTCAGAGAAGAGAGTGAGGATTCTGTGCTCACCGACGTAGACAGTGTAAGGATCATAGTCCCACTCAAGGTCATGGTACTCGTTGTTCTTCATTTTGTCTTCCTCCTTCATGTCAATCACAGAGATTTCCAGAGGCATTTTTGGGATAAAACTTGCGTGAGAGAGAGAGAGAGAAAAGGATAGTGGGAGCAGTCGAGAAGAGTGTGAGAAGTGAGAACTCTGAGTATCAACAGCTATCAAGTAGGGGTATTTATAGGTAGGTGTTTATGGGGCAAATTCGGAATATTTGGAAAATTCTTTTGCTTGGGCGATACTCATACTGTTTTTATAACAATACACACTCATTTCCTCTTTATTTGCATTTTCACATATACCCCCTCCCCCTCTATATGTTTTATTGTATCCTTTTTCCAATTTGTTTAAAACTAACCCCTACTTAAGAAGTTATAGATACTGAGTTTTATATATATATTATAAAGTTTAAATACACACTGAAAATTTGATAAGTTGTAATTTTGTATCAAACCTTGTCATAAAGTTTATCTAAAATATCTTAAAAAATAATGTCCTCGTGCATATAAGAAATCAAATGAATTAGCCACGTACTGAATAATTACCATGTCACTTTATCCTTCGTGTCGAACTTTTTCATATCCCAGACTCTCTATGGAATATTTGTCCGTTATGTATTAAACTTTACGAGGACTATTGAAAAATTTAAAAAGCAAAAAGCGTAGAGAAAATCAAATCAAACTGAGGTAAAACTGATATGTACTATGTACATTAATTTGATTTTGTTAGGCACTTAATTAGAGTGATTGACAATATATTTAATATATATAATTAGATAATTACCCGACGATTTTTTTTTGAAGGACATCAGTACTGGTTGACCTAAAAGATATTGAATTCTTTTTGGTTAAATCAATTAAAGAAGATAAAAAGGTAAATTTTAGTCAAACATAGTAAATTTCAGATCTATAAACAAACAAGAAAATGATATCTAAAATGAAGTAGAAGCGGTAAATTATCGAAGCCTTTCATTTCTTCTCTTCACCAATCGGTGAAGATGACTGTTGTAGAAAATTTATTGGAGGATTGTTTTCTTTCTTTTTTTTCTTAAAGAGATTACAGAGGAGAAGGAGAGAAAAAAAAACCCCTTTCTAGGAAGGTCTCCTTCCTATATATAGTCATGGAGTCATTAACATGTATTTGGGCCATAGCCCCCCTTACTTCGCGTCCGCTTTCGTCGTTCGGTGAATACGTGGTTTGACGTAAATAGTGTCATCTTTCTTTATCTCATTGTTTGGATGTGGTCCCAATTGGGTCGACCACAACGGTCAGATTTTGACCAATACAGTTAGTCCCTTCGTCTGCTGGAGTCGTCCCTTGTCGGGCCCGGTAGACGGATGATGATTTCCGTTTGTCTAGGAGAAATCTGACTGTCTGCCCCTTAGGTACGATTTTCGGAATCAAGCAGCGTATTGGCACCCTTTCGATATCTTTGAACCATTGCGGCTGTTTTGGAACCGAAACGTCGTTTGGATTGAAACGTTGTTCGTGGTTACCGCCATTATGACACACATTCCCGGAAAATTGAAACATTCCGTGCCCTATCAGATTCGATTGGCGACTCTTGGGTTTCGTGCTTGGGGGGATTTATGTCTCCTATAAATAGAAGGAAGACATCATTCGATTGACACACTTCCTTGTCCTTTACTTGAAAGAACTTCGCGAATATACTTTCTTCCTGATA
Organism: Nicotiana tabacum; assembly: GCF_000715075.1. Lineage (NCBI taxonomy): Eukaryota > Viridiplantae > Streptophyta > Magnoliopsida > Solanales > Solanaceae > Nicotiana > Nicotiana tabacum. Next base: position 126,785,271 of record NC_134101.1, on the reverse strand, counting down.
ATTTGAATTTTTATTTGTCCCCAGTTAACCGAAAACTTTTCATTCTCCCTTTTCTTTGTCTTTTTGCTTCACCAAATTGGCACAATGGCTGGTGATTCTTCTCGCGCTGACCTCTCTATCGCAATTCCGGCACCGGAAATTGATGATCTGGCCACCGGAGGAGCAGAAGTGGTGGAAGATAAGGAGGTCCCATCAGTAGCCGAGATCTTGCCTCGCCCCGGGAAAACATGGACCGACTTCTGTAGTCCCGCCAGGGAGAAGCCGAAACATGTTCACTCTGTTATAAGAGAGGAGGAGATTGTAGAATTGAAGGCTAGGTGGGGAATTCCTCGCTACATCAAAATACTGCCGGCAGTAGGGGACGACATAGTCCATTTTGACCGCCCAAGGTACTGCGTGTTCTATGCCTACCTCTTTCTTATTGGATACATGCTTCCTTTCCCTCTCTTGGTGGTGGATTTCTGCCGTTTTTACGAGGTATGCCCTACTCAACTTTCGCCGTACCTATATAAGTGTTACACCTCATATTTTCGTACATGAAAGTACGCCATAAATAAATTAATGAGAGCCCAAAAGTGAGATGTCACATCCAGCAGTATTACATTACGGTGATGTCGCGTTTCACAGTATTAAGTTACGACGATGTTTCACCTTGAAGTATTGTACGTTAAAATTTCGTTTTCAGTTAACCGATGTAAGACTCGGGGATGAGATCATCTTGATGTTAACGTACTTACGTTATTTATAGCAAGCAATAAATAAGTGTTATGAAGAATAAGAGGGTACACGGATTAATGAAAACGAGTTTTGTTGAAAGTGGTCAATTTGGAATAAAATACGGGTCGAGCGATAATACCCGATAATTATGAACTAGTACCATGTAAGGTACCATATGACCTTGGTAGTATATTATATAAAGTATATATGAAGTATATTAAAATAAGTTGAATTTTAAGTTATTTGGAGTAATTTTTAAATTATGCGAGTAATTGGTTAATTATCGGGTAACGGAATATTACCCGATTAACTAATAAACAGATAAAAACCTAATAGCTATCCCCCACCCACGTGGCAAGAAACCATAAAAAGCTAGAAATGACTAAGTAGTCATCTAGTCTAGGTGGCAATCTAGGAATTTGGGATTTAATAAGGAAATGGATCTTATTCCATTATCTGGACAAAAAGCAAGAACAAGGACGTTCAATTCCAAAAAATAAGAAAGTTACTCCACCTTTCCAATTTCAAATTCATGCTATTACAAAGGTGATCAAGTGGCTGTTACGTGCAAGGATTATGTTTTATTCAAGCCTACTCAAGAACAGTGGAATGCAAACGTCCTTAGATATCAGTTTCAAAGGAGTTCTGGGATTCTTGGTGTGGTATTTACTTGCCTAACGTGAATTGGTTCTTAAATCCAATTGCCAAGTGATAATGTCTTTAATGTCTGCAGTCATACGGATTTTTTCCTATTCCAGGTATGTTAAGGCTATCCCTTCTTTCTTTTGGCATAATCTATACGATATGACCGAAACGTGCAAATGCACAAATTCCATAAGTGACTCTACTCATAGAAGTAATAGAAATATCTATGTTCTTTAATTCTCATGTGCCATAATATTTTATCATTTGTTCATGGGTCTCAGAAAAATACGAAAGTTGAAAAGATGTTACATTATGATATTGCTCAAGAAGCAAAGTGGTCTTATGACCTTCCGAATGATTTTATTGACGTACTTTTCATGCATTGCATTCATGTGCATTGACCCATGACCAGATGACATTATATACGCGTACATATGTAAATATATGTATATGGAATGGGAAAAGTTTATGGCGTTATATACGCACCACCACCTGATCAGCTGGTATATGATGATGATGTTGCCCACAATGGCCGAAATATGATTCAAACGACGTTATATACGCATATATATGTAAGTATGATTCAAACGGCGTTATATACGCGTATATATGTATGTATATATGTATATGGGATATGGGAAAGGTTATGGCGTTATATACGCACCACCACCTGATTAGCTGGTATACGATGATGATTTTGCCCACAGTGGCCGATATGATATGATGGGATGCCCTCAAAGGCTGATGATATTATGAAATATGTACCTATGCACGACATGACATTCATATTCATATGCATGATGTGAAAAGTAATTTATGATTTACAAAGTTATTCAGACTTACAGGTTGAGTCTTGTACTCTATATGTCTTTCATATCTCTCATGTATTTATTTATGTGCCTTACATACTCAGTACATTATTCGTACTGACATCCCTTTTGCCTGGGGATGCTGCGTTTCATGCCCGCAGGTCCCGATAGACAGGTCGAGAGCCCTCCAAGTAGGCTATCAGCTTAGCGAAAGATGTTGTTGCTCTCTATTTGCTTCAGAGTTGCTCGTTTGGTTAGTATGATTTAGACGTGTATTGTTTGGTATGGCCGGACTCTGTCCCGACCCTTATGACATTTATGTATTCTTATAGGCTTGTAGACATATGTCGTGTTCATAAAAGATTGTACGGCCTTGTCGGCCTATGTTTTGAGTTTATAAAAAATCATGTTGGTCTGATAGGCCCGTATGCATGTGTATATAATGATGTATTAAGAAAGATATGTTACGTTGGTAATCAGTTAAGTAAGGTACCGGGTACCCGTCCCGGCCCATCGGTTTGGGTCGTGACAAAAGTGGTATCAGAGAAGTTCTGTCCTAGGAAGTCTACAAGTTGTGTCTAGTAGAGTCTTGTTTATGGGTGTGTCGTGCACCACACTTATAAGCAGGAGGCTACAGGGCATTTAGGATTGTCACTCTTTCTTCTTACTCTAGATCGTGTGGTAGAGCTCATTTATAAGAATTCAAATTCCGAAAATCTATTTTATTCGTAATAAGACGATGCCTACATCCAGAAAGAAGGATGGAAAGAGAGATAGTTGTGGAAGAGCTGAGTCAGAGGAATCAGATTTTTGTATGATGCCGATAAGTAAATGAGGTTTTTAGCAGATCATTGGTGTAATGAAAGGTGTAAGCTTCCTGATAAGAAGCCTTAAGGCAAGAATGTCTATCCACTTTTATGGTGAAAGACAGTGAGATATTAAGAAGATAAGTACAAGTTTCAGCAAGTAAAGGGAGCAAGGTGAAAAAGGGTACGAGGTACCCAGTTAATGAAGGTTAACAGCATTTATAATTGAGGCAGAGGAACATAAAGCTTTTTGAGTTATATTCAATAGTAACAGAGGTATATATAATTGGTCTCACCCCTTTCAAATATACCCTATGGGGGTTAACAAAAGTAGTATAAGAAGATATGATGGATAAATGGATTGCGTCAGTTGACATTTCCGAAGGATATTGCAAACGTGCTAATAGATCTCTTTATGAGACACCTAGATGGTGCACTCAAAAATAGTGCAACCAGATATGAGTACTACAAAGACACGTACTATAAGCCTTGAAGGGATAAATATTACCTTAGTGTGGCTCGCGTCCCTATTAAAGAGAGAACGTTAAGCAACCAAAAGAGCCATTGGATGGAGCAAAGGGAAGCTAAAAGCGAAAGAATGTCGTATTTAAATTTTCACAAGAAAAGGGATATGCAGAAATATTAGCAAAGTAATGAGAAGAGAGATAAGAAAGCATTATGAGTAAGATATGATACACGGATGATAATGGTAGGTCAAAAAAAATGATGACAGTATTACAGAATTTACAGTCAAGTGAAGGGAAAGACAAAAGATGACATGCCTTGAGACAATGAAAGAATATAGGCCATAAAGTCATATCCTCACGTCGAAAAATAAGTTCGCAACTCTGACGCAATTACCAAAAGGATAAGTTAGACCCCAGAGTAATAGAAGCCAGTATGGATTGGTGAACAAGATAAACTAAACATGAAATAGGGACTGAGTGACTTGATAATAGTCGGCATCATAAGAATTTCATATCGTATTCGGACAATAATAGGACGGACAACAGAAGAAGGTTCATGAGAAATTCATAGGATGTTCATTCAGGAAAACGCTTCCCTAAAGCAAACAATGTTAGCAAAGTTAAGCTTAAGGGACTGTACGTACCAGTTACATTAAGTGTCACCATCGCGAGTAAGGGGATTTATCCTCCTTTGTACAGAAGGAATGCCTCAAGGCAAGTAAGGGTCGTTGATGACGTGAAAGGATATCAAAGATGAAGAGGAAAAAAAATATATATCTGTAGGCAGGTCGTCACCTTATACCAACCCTTTTTGCAAGATTTTCCAACAATCTTCACTCCTTTCTTGGCCTCATTTCTGTCAAGTTGGGGTTCTGTGCTAACACCAAATCTTCTTCTGTTCTTCAACCTAGAATACACCGACGAACTCTGTCGACCAACTCTGGTGAAGGACGATAATTTCCGGTGAAGAACGACCATTATCGGCTAACATACCATAATCTCCAAGTTCTTGGATTTTTGTTTTCGGGGTATACTTTAAGATTCTTGAAGTTAATAACCCAAATATAGTAAATTAATACTTTCAAGTCAAAAGTTGTGATTTTGCTTGTTCTTGATCTTTTTGTTCTGGTTGTAGTTTACCGTATTTGAATTTATTGGAACAAAGATAGAAACTTCTATTTTCAAGTCAACAGATTTGATTTTTTTCTGAATAGAATCTATTTTCAACTTCTATTTTCTATTTGATTTTTTCTCTTCTACTGCGTTGCTGCCCCAAATTTGGGGATTTTCGCTGTTTCAGTCCGTCACTAACCGGCAGTTGGCCACCACAGTTTGGTGTCCACTTTTCCATTTCACCTCACCTTGTTGCTGCACCACTGCTTTGTAATTTGACTGTAAATCTCTTTTATTCTCTTGCTTCTTTTTATTCTATTTTTATGTTGGGTTTCTCCGAAAATAAATTTTTTTGGTGGTAGAGTTAATATAGTTGAATTTTCAGCTGAGGAGGGCACTTGTTCTGTCTTGCTTCACGTCATCATTTTCTTCAATATTTTTTCTTCTCCTTTCTTGGTACATTCTATATTGTTGGGGCTGTACCAGTGGTAGCGGTCATAGCTCCTTTCTGGTTTTTGGGTCGTGGTATTTTTTGTATTTTCAGGAATTCTCGGAGTATTGGAGACAAGTTGGGCGCACGAGCACTGGCAAAGGAGAGCAACCTGGGCGAGTGTCAGCAAAGGGCAGTAGGAAGTGGTGCGTGAGCGCACAACTGCATCGAGTACAACAAATCAGCCACAGGTTTTGTTATCAGGAGTTGGTACCTCCTGTTTTACTATTTCCCTTTGGTGTTAGCTAAATTACTGTTACTTTACTTCGCAATAGTTAAACCTTTCAACTAGGATACTAGTTACCACTTGTTTCCTTCTTGTTCGATTTGCGTACGTTGTGCACTAGCGAGTCTTCTCTAGATAGTTGTAGGTGTAGTGGCTGCAGTCTGGGATGATAGAATAAGGGCATGTCCTCAGGTGGGGCTGAGTGGGGGGCTGGGGTTAGGGGGTGGGTCGGGTAGCAAGGGAGGTAGAGGGGGCAAGGGAGCTTATAGGTTGAGAATCGGATCATGGAACATAGGTTCACTAACTAGTAAATCCATAGAGCTGGCGAAAATCCTGCAGAAGAGGAAGATTAATGTAGCGTGTGTCCAGGAGACTAGGTGGGTCGGATCGAGGGCGAAAAACGTGGATGGGTATAAGTTGTGGTACTCTGGTATCCTGAGGGGTAAGAATGGAGTGGGTATCCTGGTAGATAGTCATCTTAGAGAGTCCGTGGTAGAGGTCAGGCGGGTGAATGATAGACTAATGACTATTAAGCTGGTGGTAGGTGAGGGTACTTTAAATGTCGTTAGCGCGTACGCACCGCAAGCAGGCTTAGATGAGGATATTAAGAGGTGCTTTTGGGAGGGGTTGGATGAGATTGTTCGTAGTATACCGCCTTCTGAGATGTTATTCATAGGAGGAGATTTCAATGGTCATATTGGGTCATCTGCAGGTGGGTACACTGAGGTGCATGGCGGCTTTGGATACGGAGAGCGGAACGGAGGGGGCATTGCGCTGTTGGACTTTGCCAAGGCTTTCGATCTAGTCATTGCGAACTCGAGTTTTACGAAGCGGGATGAACATTTGGTTACTTACCAAAGTTCGGTGGCGAATACTCAGATTGACTATCTCCTGCTCAGGAGATGCGACAGAAGGTTGTGCGAGGACTGCAAGGTTATCCCCGGTGAGACCCTATCAACACAGCATAGACTTTTGGTGATGGACATTTGTATTAGGATAAGGAGGAAGAAGAGGTCAGTACAAAGATGCCCTAGGATTAGGTGGGGCGCCTTAACTAAGGATAAAGCTAAGGAGTTAGAAGGGAGGTTATCGGCAATGGGAGCTTGGAGAAGTGGTGGGGACGCAAACACAATGTGGTCGACGACGGCGGACTGTATAAGAAAGGCGGCGAGAGAGGTGTTAGGGATATCTACGGGCCGCAATGGTGGTCATAAAGGAGATTGGTGGTGGAATGCAGCTGTCCAAGGTAAAGTGGAAGCGAAGAAGGCGGCTTACCTGCGGTTAGTAGGGAGCACTAACGAGGAGGAGAAGAGAGAGAACAGTCAGAGGTATAAGGTAGCTAAGAAGGAGGCAAAGATAGCAGTGACGGAGGCTAAGACGACAGCTTTTGCTCGTCTGTATGAGGAACTAAGGAACAAAGGCGGGGAGAAGAAGTTATTCCGACTCGCTAAGTCGAGAGAGAGGATAACTCGAGATCTAGACCAGGTGAGGTGCATAAAAGATGACGACGGCAAAGTTTTGGTGGGAGATGACCAGATTAAGAGAAGGTGGCAGACCTACATTCATAAACTTCTAAGTGAAGAAGGAGATCAAGATATTAGACCTGGGGAATCGAGGAATGCCGACAGTCACCATGAATTAAGTAATTGTAGGGAAATTGAGATCGATGAAGTCATGGAGGCAATGCATAAGATGAGAGGGGGCAGAGCTACCGGGCCAGACGAAATCCCGGTTGAACTGTGGAGGTGTGTGGGTAGAGCAGGCTTGGAATGGCTTACTGCATTGTTTAGTGTTATATTCAAGACTAATAGGATGCCTGAAGAGTGGAGGTGGAGTACAATGGTCCCGTTGTATAAGAACAAAGGTGATGTCCAGAGCTGTAACAACTATAGGGGCATCAAATTACTAAGTCATACCATGAAAGTTTGGGAGAGAGTGGTAGAAATGAGAGTACGAAGGACGGTGTCTATTTCAGACAACCAGTTCGGGTTCATGCCGGGACGATCTACCACAGAAGCTATCCACCTTATTAGGAGGATGGTGGAACAGTACAGGGATAGGAAGAAGGATCTTCACATGGTGTTTATTGATTTGGAGAAAGCGTACGATAAGGTTCCTAGGGAGGTCTTATGGAGATGCTTAGAGGATAAAGGGGTCCCGATTGACTATATTAGGGTGATTAAAGACATGTATGATGGAGCTAAGACTCGGGTTAGGACAGTAGGAGGCGACTCTGAACATTTTCTAGTTATTACGGGGTTGCATCAAGGGTCTGCGCTCAGCCCATTCCTATTTGCCCTGGTGATGGATGCACTGACTCATCATATTCAAGGGGAGGTGCCATGGTGCATGCTATTTGCTGATGACATTATTCTAATTGACGAGACACGAGTCGGCGTCAACGAGAGGCTAGAGATTTGGAGACATGCTCTTGAGTCTAAAGGTTTCAAGTTGAGCAGGACGAAGACGGAATACCTCGAGTGCAAATTTGGAGTTGAGCCGACGGAAGCGGGAGTTGAGGTGAGGCTTGACTCTCAAGTCATTCCCAAAAGGGGTAGTTTCAAGTACCTTGGATCGGTTATTCAGGGGATCGGGGAGATTGACGAGGATGTCACACACCGTATAGGGGTGGGGTGGATGAAGTGGAGGTTAGCGTCGGGAGTCTTGTGTGATAAGAAAGTGCCACCGTTACTAAAAGGTAAGTTTTATAGAGCAGTGGTTAGGCCTGCCATGTTATATAGAACTGAATGTTGGCCGGTAAAGAACTCACACGTCCAGAAGATGAAAGTAGCGGAGATGAGGATGTTGAGGTGGATGTGCGGGCATACAAGAATGGATAAGATTAGGAATGAAGATATTCGAGAGAAGGTGGGTGTGGCCCCCATAGAGGACAAGATGCGGGAAGCAAGACTCAGATGGTTCGGACATATTCAGAGGAGGAGCACTGATGCACCGGTGAGGAGATGTGAGCGACTGGCTGTAGTGGACATGCGGAGAGGTAGAGGACGACCTAAGAAGTATTGGGGAGAGGTGATCAGACAGGACATGGCGCGACTTCGGATTACTGAGGACATGGCCCTTAACAGGGAATTATGGAGGTCGAGTATTAAGGTTGTAGGTTAGGGGAGAGTTGTGAATATTTCTACATCACGATAGAGTGAGACTAGCTAGTTAGGAGTTAGACTAAGAATGTCATTGGTCATTTATTGATGCAGGGCTTTACCTGCTAGTCTTACCATACCAGTCATCTTTTTCGTATGTCGTATTCTGTATTTCATATTTATTGTATTGCTATTATTGTATTGCTGTTATTTTATTATGCATTTTTATGGTACTAATATATCGGTTTCGGTTGCTTTTTGAGTCGAGGGTCTCCTGGAAACAGCCTCTCTACCCTTCGGGGTAGGGGTAAGGTCTGCGTACATATTACCCTCCCCAGACCCCACGTGTGGGATTATACTGGGTTGTTGTTGTTGTTGTTGTAGGCAGGTCGTCATAGCTCCAAGTCTTAGCACTCCCCTAAAGGGGAAAATATGGAGTAATAAAGGAAGAATGCAGTAAAAATGAAAAAGGAATGAGATTACACTTATTCAGCTCCTACGTATATGCTACAATTCCAGAACACTATGCAAACACGACGTCAATAAGAGGAAGTAAGGGTCCCTGCCCGAGATGTTATTGATAGAAAAGGAATCAGTGCGAGACATAAGTTAAGACAAAGGAAATAACCCAAGAGAGATTTCGCATGAGAATGGTCCAACGAATAGTTAGTAGTTGATTCAGGAAGAGCCTAGTCACGATTAGATAAGAAGTTACAGACAAATCAGCAGATCATGCAAGATAAATGTAGTAAATCCCAACATGGAGAATTCAGCTCCGCAGTTATGACATTGTAATACTTGAGATATATTCATATAGGAGTTGGAGAAGTTAAAAAGGTATTATATGAGTGTTACGGAAATAAAAGAGAGTGCCACTAGGAAGACGGTCAAAATATCATTCCAAAAGCAACCCCACAAGCACAAGGGCGTAGAGATAAGTAACTACAGATAAGTATAGGCAAGGAAGGACAGTAGAAGGTCTGTCAAGTATATGATATAATAAGCTCGCATCTTTACAAGAGTCAAAGGATCCTCCGTAAGTACTACAGTGAAGGACTATCTTAGGAAATGAGGAAGAAGGCTTCAACCTAAGCATAGTAACCTAATGAAGAAAAGTTCATGTAAAAGCAATCTCACAACAAAAATTATATGTCATCCAAAATAAAGTGACGCCTACTGTGGCTAATGAACGGGGAGAAAGATAGAAGGTAATATTTGAGACTATTAGTTGCACAAAATTTTTTTGGCATGTGTGGGAATTAGGATGAGTTAAGTATGCATGCAACAAGGGGCAGAAAGACCAGAAAAAGTAATTTCTTACATTTTAAGAGAGCTGAAATGGAACGAAAGGAATTATTTGATCAATGATCCAGAGTTAGTACGTTATGGACACACTCAAGATTTTGGAGAATTATATTTGTTGGCAATCATACAACCATAGAAGACTCCGATATAAGTTAAAAAGAAGAATTGAGCCCAGGGCATAGGCAAATGAGTGAATTGTTAGAAAATTGTATCATGGATATTCCATAACGCCCATAAAAGGCTAAGGTAATAATTAACACCATGAGCCACAATTTGGAAGGTGACTTAAGCTTACATAAAGACTGATCGGAAGGAAGAAAAAGCTAAAGAATCACATCACCCAAGTAAATCAAGAGTCTGATTATTGGACCTAGAAAAATTATAGAAGTTGTGCTTGAGAACATGACAGAATCACTCTTAAAATCAAATGTTCAAGAGAAATAACACAACAACCATAATCTATAATGGCTCTACAAGAAAGCCAGTTAGAAGAAGTACCAGCCTCATAAGAAGTCAGTACGAAGCTCCCATCGGATAATATATGTAGCAGAGGTGCGAGTATTATAATAGAGCTTCAAGTTATGGACATGAATTATACCTATGTGGAGGGAAGGTCATGAAAGGGATAGAAGATACGATGCAAAATTTAAGGTAAGTAAGTTAAAGGTGAACAACATACGAGATACTCAAAGGCAGAAGATTGTGAATAATCCATACTTCGGATAGAAGTTTATAAGCGCGGGGATTCAATATCCAGGAATGATAGCAGCGGCATCAGTAGTATATCTTCCAGCCTATGGTCTAGGTATCAAAAAGCCTGATTATGAGAGTAAAGGATAGTTAGAGACGATGTGATGTCTCGCTTGATGTTCCAAAACAACAAAAGGAAATCTATGGTGCAAGCAAGTTGAATGAAGGCCGCAGATAGAATAAATAGATATGTATAGGTCCCGAGCTAAAGTATAGTAGAGCGAAAATTTTTTAACGAAACATGAGTAAGGATGAGGAAAAGCAAGTAAAGGGGTGACGAGAACGGATAAGTCCTCGAGATTAAAACCCATGAAAACAAGAAAGCTAATGGTTTCTCTAAGTTATAAAAGTTCAGTATAGCTTGAATGAACTCAAAGGAGTCTAAGACTAATAACATTCAGAAGAGATGGAATGTTGCCCTGTTAATAGAATGAGGGTGTAATTATTATAGAAAAAAAATGAAAAATGACGTTTGGGCCTTCGATTGAGTAATGATCAAACAAATAACAGAAAAGGATCTCATGAATTGGATAGTATTAAAATACCCACGCAAGGTAAATCACATTGGGATGGCATGAGATACGGTTATGAAAGCAGGGTATCGTCCCAGGTGGATCAATCTAATCATTTCAGATGTTCCCCGATAAAACGTGAAACCTAGCAGCAATATTACATAAAAAGTTAAGTTATCAGCGGTTGGATTATGGATCAAAATTGAGGTGAATCAACAATGGATGGATAAAAGTTATAAAGTATGAGAAGAGATTAGGTTATCATTCTTAAGATAAACAGTAATGTAAAAGCATTAGAGGATATAGATTTATACGTATAGGATAAGTAATGAAAGTAACCTGGGATTTGATAGCATGCCTCAGTAACGAGAAGTCGAGGTAAGAGTTATGGTATAGTATGACCTATGTAGATGATGTAAAGTCATACGAACGGATAACCACGTCTATAAAATAAGAGATAGAAATATTCGTAAGTTTGACAAAAAGCGAAGAACTTTAGGATTGGCTAAAAAACTGGAGGAAAAAGGAGAGGAGAGTCGCATAAGCACACTCACAAGGTTAGTATCGTAGAAACTGCATGATGGGAGGTAGAAACAGTTATGAGATTGGAAGGAATTTGATAGCAAGTCATGGCGTGAGAAAGAGACCTAAAGGGGAGGAATACCCTAGCGTTTGGACTTATTCACATAACAGTCAAGAGGACTACTAAAGTATTCGCAAGAGCTGTGGGATATGAGAACGATAAGCACATCAGTCAACATTCGAGGACGAATGTTCCAAAGGGGGGAATGATGTTACACCCCATATTTTCGTGCATGAAAGTACGCCATAAATAAATTAATGAGAGCCCGGAAGTGAGATGTCACATCCAGCAGTATTACATTACGGTGATGTCACGTTTTACAGTATTAAGTTACGATGATGTTTCACCTAGAAGTATTGTACATTAAAATTTCGTTTTCAGTTAACCGATGTAAGACTCGAGGATGAGATCATCTTGATGTTAACGTACTTACGTTATTTATAGCAAGCAATAAATAAGTGTTATGAAGAATAAGAGGGTACACGGATTAAAGAAAACGAGTTTTGTTGAAAGTGGTCAATTTGGAATAAAATACGGGTCGAGCGATAATACCCGATAATTATGAACTAGTACCATGTAAGGTACCATATGACCGCGGTAGTATAATATATAAGGTATATATGAAGTATATTAAAATAAGTTGAATTTTAAGTTATTTGGGGTAATTTTTAAATTATGCGGGTAATTGGTTAATTACCGGGTAACGGAATATTACCCGATTAACTAATAAGCGGATAAAAACCTAATAGCTATCCCCCACCCACGTGGCAAGAAGCCACAAAAAATCTAGAAATGACTAAGTAGTCATCTAGTCTAGGTGGCAATCTAGGAATTTGGGATTTAATAAGGAAATGGATCTTATTCCATTATCTGGACAAAAAGCAAGAACAAAGACGTTCAATTCCAAAAAATAAGAAAGTTACTCCACCTTTCCAATTTCAAATTCATGCTATTACAAAGGTGATCAAGTGGTTGTTACGTGCAAGGATTATGTTTTATTCAAGCCTACTCAAGAACAGTGGAATGCAAACGTCCTTAGATATCAGTTTCAAAGGAGTTCTGGGATTCTTGGTGTGGTATTTACTTGCCTAACGTGAATTGGTTCTTAAATCCAATTGCCAAGTGATAATGTCTTTAATGTCTGCAGTCATACGGATTTTTTCCTATTCCAAGTATGTTAAGGCTATCCCTTCTTTCTTTTGGCATGATCCATACGATATGACCGAAACGTGCAAATGCACAAATTCCATAAGTGACTCTACTCATAGAAGTAATAGAAATATCTATGTTTTTTAATTCTCATGTATCATAATATTTTATCATTTGTTCATGGGTCTCAGAAAAATACGAAAGTTGAAAAGATGTTACATTATGATATTGTTCAAGAGGCAAAGTGGTCTTATGACCTTCCGAATGATTTTATTGACGTACTTTTCATGCATTGCACTCATGTGCATTGACCCATGACCAGATGGCGTTATATACGCGTACATATGTAAATATATGTATATGGAATGGGAAAAGTTTATGGCGTTATATACACACCACCACCTGATCAGCTGGTATATGATGATGATGTTGCCCACAGTGGCCGAAATATGATTCAAACGGCGTTATATACGCATATATATGTAAGTATGATTCAAACAGCATTATATACGCGTATATATGTATGTATATATGTATATGGGATATGGGAAAGGTTATGGCGTTATATACGCACCACCACCTAATTAGCTGATATACGATGATGATTTTGCCCACAGTGGCCGATATGATATGATGGGATGCCCTCAGAGGCTGATGATATTATGAAATATGTACCTATGCACGACATGACATTCATATTCATATGCATGATGTGAAAAGTAATTTATGATTTACAAAGTTATTCAGACTTACAGGTTGAGTCTTGTACTCTATATGTCTTTCATATCTCTCATGTATTTATTTATGTGCCTTACATACTCAGTACATTATTCGTACTAACATCCCTTTTGCCTGGGGATGCTGCGTTTCATGCCCGCAGGTCCCGATAGACAGGTCGAGAGCCCTCCAAGTAGGCTATCAGCTTAGCGAAAGATGTTGTTGCTCTCTATTTGCTTCGGAGTTGCTCGTTTGGTTAGTATGATTTAGACGTGTATTGTTTGGTATGGCCGGACTCTGTCCCGACCCTTATGACATTTATGTATTCTTATAGGCTTGTAGACATATGTCGTGTTCATAAAAGATTGTACGGCCTTGTCGGCCTATGTTTTGAGTTTATAAAGGATCATGTTGGTTTGATAGGCCCGTATGCATGTGTATATGATGATGTATTAAGAAAGATACGTTACATTGGTACTCAGTTGAGTAAGGTATCGGGTACCCATCCCGGCCCATCGGTTTGGGTCGTGACAATAAGTTGTTCCTTATGTTGCTCAAGTTTGCGAAGCTCGCCGGTCGTGAGATCACTTTGTGTCTTATGCTCAATATCTTCGCCCCTAAACTCATTCGCGGCATGATGATTCACATGCGCCATTGAGGGTCGAAGAGTCTGGTGGTGAAGATGGATGACAAGGCCAACCGCCGATTCTACGAGAATTATTTCTATGTGCGGACCGATCACCTTGTGACGGATCCTACGGGGTTCCTTGAGAAGTGGAACTTTGCGCGTAAGTTTCTGTACTTTTAGTCGGAGAGATGTTGACCGCTTTCCATTGCGCTAAACCCCTATTATGTTTTTGCAGCTGCGAAACTACCCCCTCCATCTGTTGAAGGCATCCGCGAGTAGGTAAGTATCATCCTTCCTCATACGGTAGGGGTCCGCACGTGGTCGACCTTCTATGAAAAATATGGACGTAATCCCCTTACAGGTGAGATGTTGTTTCCATTCTCTACTTCTAACTTTTCTCTTTTTTACTTGGTTTCTTATGTGCTATTCATCGATGTTAGGGAGAGTGTGGAGGACAAGGGCTCCTCCATTGGCTTTTTGTCAACTTGCATCGGCTGCTCTCCCTGCTGCAATATCTACTGCTTGACCCTCGTCGAGGGCTGTTTCAGTCGAGTCTAAGGTTGCAGTCATACGTGCGAAGGACATCCCTTAAATTGAGACTCCGACCTATCCCTCTCATCGGTCGAGTGAATCTTCCCGTGCTGAGGAAGGAGAGGGGTCGTTCAAGAGGCGGCAAGTGGAGTCTAGGATAATATCTCCGGCTGTGATACATCTGGATGAAGACTTTCCCTTGACGGGATCTGGGGCGGGGGTTGATACCATTCTGCTTGTGGAGACGGAGCCAGCCGTTATATCTGCCCCGTCGATAGAGAATCCTGCCACTGCCATTGATCAGCAACCGGCCATGACGAGGGGTCAGATTTCTGAGGCCCCTATTTTCATTTTGGATGGGCCTTCGTCCTCACTACCTGGTCGTGCTTCCTCTTCGGCTGCTGAAAGGGGAAAGGGCGTAGTGCTCGATGACTACGAGTCCTAGTCGGATCTCGATCCCGATGATGTTAGGATGTTTGAAGAGGGTCTTACCCATTCGGTGGTTCATGCGGGAGGTCTGTCCCAAATTCTTGAGATCTCATCGGATATCAATCTCCTGGGGGATACGGAGGATCTGGTGTTGCAGTTTGACATCTTGTGTTCTACTACAGAGAATACGGCTCTTCGGGACGTTCACGATATTGATTTGATGCATGAAGTGGCCGCTATGGGCTTGAGAGTACGCTATATTTTTCTCTCATATTTCTCTCGTTTTTCTTAGTGATATGGTTTTAACCCATCTTTTCATTTTTCAGACGTACATGGTGGAAATAGAGAGTGCTCGTAGGGCCGACATTCGGACCACGATTTTCTTGAAGATGTTGGAGAAGTACCGGCGCTATCGCAACAAGTGCCGTGAGATGCACGAGTGGCTGAAGGCAAACCCTGGCGATTGATCTCTCAGTGAGGAATTGGAGAAGAGGGATCAGGAGTTGATGCAAGCTATTCGCAATAAAAGTGTACTTGAAGAGCAACTTCGTGCAAAGGACGAAGAGCTTGAGTTAGGCAAAGGGGTCGTTGCAGAATGCGAATATCTTTAGAGGAAGTTGAGGTCGATGCAATCTGAAATGGATAAGAATCTTATCAGGGTCGAGGCGATGAGCGCAGAGTGGATGGGAAAATTGTCCGAGTTGGAGAGAAAGGTCGTTGGGTTGGAGAACATCGAGAGCGCCTGGTCGGTGGCTTCGGCGAGGGCGGTGGTTCTAGAGAATACTATCCGCGTCCTCCGGTCCGAACAAGATTCGGAGAGGGCGACAGCCACGCTAATGGAAGCAAGGCTTGAGGAGCGTATTGGCGAAATCGACCGTGAGGCATCGTCCTTAGGAGATCGGGTCGCTACCCTTGAGGCAGAAATGGAGCAAATGTTTGCTCAAATTGAATCTCCCTCCGCCGCTGTTCCCCATCATTTGCACGAGCTTTGGGTTCATGATGAAGCCCAGTGGGACATATATAAGAAATTGTGGGAGGCGAGCAACGTTACCGAGGCCGCATATGAAGGAGCTCGGGCAAAGGCACGAGAGGCTCATGTCAACTGTGGATATGGCTCTACGACGTTGAAGGCCGATGAGGTCGCGGATGATGAGGGAGGACTTCCTGGAGATGGTGGTGATGACGCCGAGTGAAAGAATATTGTCTTTGTCTATTTTTTGTTTTTTTGTTCTTTGTTGGTTGTCGTTGTTTCTCCCCCCCCCCCCCCTTTTAGACTGTTGGTTCGGGCCGTATGTAATCTGTGACTGTTTGCGCAGTGACTTTGTATAAAGAGGAATTTTTCATTGTTATATGCCCTCTGTATTTTTTTTGTTTTGCTCTTCATACTTTGGTGCGAAGTGGATTCCCACATGACGAGTTCCCTACTATTTGGGAATTTAGTGTCATGCGGTAGAATGGGACCTTGATGGCGGCTTTGGCTAGTGAGACGGTGTTTTCGAACTTGTGACGAGATGTTGTCTTATCATAGTCTGAACGGTATCGAACTATTTTTCTAATAGCGACCTTAGCCGTAAGGATGTTTCTTCCGGGCTTATATCGAAGTATTATCTCGTCGTGAGTCCCAGTCTTTCTTTCCCTTTCTTTTTTATTCTGATAAAGCGTTGCCCTATCATCATTTGATCGAGGTCGAACTCTTTTCTTTGGCGAAGGCCCTTGGCCTTAAGGGTGCTATTTCGAACTTTTGTCGAAATATTAACCCATCGTTGTTCGATCGAGGTCGAACTCTTTTCTTTGGCAAAGGCCCTTGGCCTTAAGGGTGTTATTTCGAACTTCTGTCAAAATATTAACCCGTCGTTGTTCGATCGAGGTCGAACTCTTTTAATTGCCGAAGGCCCTTGGCCTTTAAGGGTGTTATTTTGATTTTTTGTCGAAATATTAACCCGTCGTTGTCCGATCAAGGTCGAACTCTTTTCTTTGGCGAAGGCCCTTGGCCTTAAGGGTGTTAATTCGAACTTTTGTCGAAATATTAACCCGTCGTTATCCGATCGAGGTCAAACTCTTTTCTTTGGGGAAGGCCCTTGGCCTTAAGGGTGTTATTTCGAACTTGCCGAAATACTAACCCATCGTTGTTCGATCGAGGTCGAACTCTTTTCTTTGGTGAAGGCCCTTGGCCATAAGGGTGTTATTTCGAACTTTTGTCAAAGTATTAACCCGTCGTTGTTCGATCGAGGTCGAACTCTTTTATTTAGCGAAGGACCTTGACCTTAAGGATGTTATTTCGAATTTTTGTCAAAATATTAACACGTCGTTGTTCGATCGAGGTCGAACTTTTTTCTTTGGCGAAGGCCCTTGGCCATAAAGGTGTTATTTCGAACTTGTCGAAATATTAACCCGTCGGTGTCCGATCGAGGTCGAACTCTTTTCTTTGGCGAAGGCCCTTGGACTTAAGGGTGTTATTTCAAACTTTTGTCGAAGTATTAACCCGTCGTAGTTCGATCGAGGTCGAACTCTTTTCTTTGGCGAAGGCCCTTGGCCTTAAGGGTGTTATTTCGAACTTTTGTCGAAGTATTAACCTGTCATTGTTCGATCGAGGTCGAACTCTTTTCTTTGGCGAAGTCCCTTGGCCTTATGGGTGTTATTTCGAACTTTTGTCGAAGTATTAACCCGTCGTTGTTCTATCGAGGTCGAACTCTTTTCTTTGGTGAAGGCCTTTTGCCTTAAAGGTGTTATTTCGAACTTTTGTCGAAGTATTAACCCATCGTTGTTCGATCGAGGTCGAACTCTTTTCTTTGGCGAAAGCCCTTGGCCTTAAGGGGTGTTATTTCGAACTTGTCGAAATATTAACCCGTCGGTGTCCAATTGAGGTCGAACTCTTTTCTTCAGCGAAGGCCCTTGGCCTTAAGGGTGTTATTTTGAACTTTTGTCTAAATATTAACTCGTCGTTGTTCGATCGAGGTCGAACTCTTTTCTTTGGCGAAGGCCCTTGGCCTTAAGGGCGTTATTTCGAACTTTTATTGAAATATTAACCCGTCGTGAGTCCCGGTTTTTTTTTTTGAAGAGTTGGGTATCTTCTGGGGTAGTCCCAGTTCGCCTTATTCTATTTGCATCGAGAGTGTGATGTCGAGGAGCAGGGAACGCTGCTGCTTTACTCGCACTTGTTTCACGCGCATATTAGAGTTTCCCTATCTAACTTTCTATTTTCCGGTCTAAAAATGCCATTGTTGGGCAGGGCGATGAATTACACTTTGACTTAGGGGATCTCCCCCTCGTTGGCCCAACTTTTAGTGTCACGACCCAAACTGGAGGGCCATGACTAGCACCTGACCATACTTGCTGAGCACCAACGTACATTTTATCTAACCTTTTTTTTATCTTTTAGGGTTGACGAGATCAATATAAATGGTATACATGGATCATGGACAACCAACAATAAAATATGATGGCATGAACATTCATAGCAGGGGATGACCAGACAATCAAGAAACTACATATAAGGTACGAGCTACCACGCTACCATGAAAGACTATACAACAAAAACTAGCCGACAAGGCATGCCAAACTATACATGAGTCGACACTTGTCTATGAGCCTCTAAATGAACATAAGTGTTGCAACATAGCCGGAACAGGGCCCCGACATACCCATAATGTCTATAACAAAAATGCATACCAAGACCACGGCATGTTCGGAGAAGGGATCTCGCCAATCACTGCTGAACTGGACAACCTACTGTGGTGGGGGAGCTGCACCTGCCTGTCTATTAGGGCCTGCAGCACGACATGCAGCGTCCACAAACAAAAGGATGTCAATACGAATAAAGTACTGAGTATGTAAGGCAGGGAACCATAAATACGAACAGTAATGTAAGCAGGGATAGAGAATATACAACCTGGAACATCTGAGTACCTCTGAGGGCTACTGACATGAAATGCATGATACATATGTATGTATACATAAACTTTTAAAACATACGCCTCTGTGGGCATCAT
This sequence comes from Nicotiana tabacum, assembly GCF_000715075.1. Classification (NCBI taxonomy): domain Eukaryota; kingdom Viridiplantae; phylum Streptophyta; class Magnoliopsida; order Solanales; family Solanaceae; genus Nicotiana; species Nicotiana tabacum. The sequence goes on along the minus strand of NC_134101.1, from coordinate 126,766,304 downwards.
CATCATCATATCGTACCCAGCCATAATAGGCTTGGTAAAAACGTACCCGGCCATCATAAGGCTCGGTAGAATCGTACCCGGCCACGTGGAGCTTGGTAAAACCCAACTGATCAGTGGTTGCACAATATGTGCCGTACCCGGCCGACTATAGCGTGGCTCGGTAGAGTAAAATAGATACATATACATAATGCATGCTCGACTCATGGAATCATATTCTAAACCTTTCGGAGTGACATAAAGTCGGTATCCTCTGTACACGTTATTTGGACCAACTCTTCATTACGAACCTTATAAGAATCAGGAAGTACCAACAACATTGATAACATAAGAATAAGAGAAGCAACATTAACATCAATCATTCCATAAGAGGGAAAGCAATGTAAGTACTGCTAGCTTCTAAGAGTAGAGTATCTTTGGAAGCTCGTTCATTACATTATGTACAATCAGAGTCGTGCAAAAGAAGAAAAGGGATAGCCTCACATACCTTGTATATACTTCCCCAATCACAAGCTATGCAATTTTCACAACTCCTTAGTCTACAATAAGAGAAACGATACTATCGTTATCATTTAAGCGTCATAACTATTATGTATCGACCACAACCTATTTTACGTTAAAACGGACAGCACCTCCCCTATATATATGACTTCACACCATTCAAAACAATCACCAAATATCCCAAACAACATCAATAATAAACATATTGAGCCTCCCAAAATAGTCCACGCACAACCTAATTACATCATACATACGACGGCCACCGTAGTCGTGTCAAACGACCCAGAAATGTTACGAATAACTATCAGCCCACAACCCTACATATATGTGGTATTTCTCCACACCCTTACACCTCCAAAACTCCACAAAATAGTAGTAAAACACGCAGCCCAATAGCAACACAAAACAGTCCACAAAATAGTCCGCTACAAATGAATAACTCGAACTCACGGCTTCCGATCACCGTCCCGTGAGTCCTTACATGTATAGAATGAATTACCATGAATTCACAGCAGAGAAAAATGTATGAAATATGGAAGTAACTTACCTTACTTGTTGTATGACTCAGCCCTTCCCTTGGTTCTTCAAACTCTGGGTTTTACCTTCAAATAGAACTTGAAAAAGAGGGAAAATCGATTAGGGTTTGTTTCGGATTTTTGGGGAGGAGTTGCAGGGGTTACCTTTGGTTTTGAGGGCCTGAAATATGGATGAAATAACTGAGTTCATAACCCCTTAAAAGTCCTCTCTTGTCCGACTTAGGTCTTTTAATTTTGTCCTATCATTTTGGCAAGTAGGTGATGCACCTACTTGTCATCTACCAATCTGCGCAGGCTTGCGAAAATATGAATATCTCTATACTCCGAGATTGTATTGACAAACGGTTTAATGAGTTGGAAACTAGACTCATAGATATTTAATTTGGTGGGTAGATCACCCCGTAATTCCTTGTAAATTAGGAGAAAAGCTTAGAAACATTTAACCTAATGTTTAAGTAAAATTATGAACCTAAGTTGCGACAACGTTTGTCGACTTTTGTTTCATAACTCGTTTGACTTCAAGACTTATGATACGGATATTATATAATTCAAATACCTTAATACATTACCTCTTGAGTGTATTAAGAACCTCTAGGTTTACCTGAAAATAGAGTTACAACATCCTTGATTCGTTTAACTTCTAATACTTGTTAATCACCCTTATACACCCCTGTATCACTTAAGACCAATAGGATTAACTTCTTATCATCTCAAAGGTAATTCCTTCTTGGATTTATGTTAACTAATATATGGCGTGAACTAACACGTGTGGATATGGGTTGTAACACCCTTCCCCCCTTAGGAACATTCGTCCTCGAATGTAAGGGTTCATGGGGAGTTTAAATCAACGTGGATTCCGGCCAAGTTTCTCCCATAAATAGAGGACAAACTTGAAAGCGGTTAACTCAACGTATGGCCTTACAAGAGTATGCAAACCATTATGGACATGTACATTATCTGCATATCGCCATTTTGTATTAAGAAAGAGTATTCTCAAGTTATTGCTTACCTCATAGAGCCATTTCACCTTACAATGTATCATGTGTTCCACCAGCATCCTTGTTATCTTATTCTAGAATAGGTACGGGTATTTAGACTTCATCTCCTCTTCTGCTTCCCATATTATTTCTTCCATATTCTTGTTCCTCCACAATACTTTGATGGAAGCTACATCTTTTGTTCTCAGCTTGCAAATTTGTCGATCTAATATAGCCACTGGCACTTCTTCATATGATAGGTCCTCTGTAACCTGTACATCTTTGATAGAGACGACTCGAGAAGGGTCTCCAATACATTTCCTCAACATAGATACATGGAATATCAGGTGGACAAATTCAAATTCGGATGGCAATTCTAACTCATAAGCCACCTGTCCAATCCGTCGAAGAATTTTATACGGCCCGATATATCTTGGACTCAGCTTACCTTTCTTCCCAAAATGCATAATACCCTTCATTGGTGAGATCCTCAGGAAAACCCAATTACCAACCTCAAACTCCAGATCATGACGTCGGACATCGGAATAAGATTTTTGCCTGCTTTGTGCCGTCCTCAATCGCTCATGTATCACTTTCACCTTCTCAATAGCTTGGTGAATCAAATCTGGCCCATATAATTCTGTTTCACCGACTTCGAACCATCCAACTGGTGATCTACATCTTCTCCCGTATAGTGCCTCGTATGGGGCCATTTTAATACTGGAATGGTAGCTATTATTGTAGGCGAATTCTATGAGTGGAAGATGGTCATCCTAATTTCCCTTAAAATCTAGAACACATGCTCGTAGCATATCTTCCAGTGTCTGAATGGTACGTTCAGCCTGTCCGTCAGTCTGCAGATGAAATGCAGTGCTGAGATTCACTTGTGTGCCTAAACCCTTCTGAAAAGACCTCCAAAAGTTAGCTGTAAATTGAGCTCCTCGGTCTGATATAATAGATACCGGCACACCATGAAGCCTAACAATCTCCTTGATATACAACTTTGCATAATCTTCAGCCGTGTAAGTTGTCTTAACTGGCAGAAAATGGGCACATTTTGTAAGTCGATCAATTATCACCCAGATGGAGTCAAACTTATGATAAGAGTGAGGTAATCCAATAATGAAGTCCATATTAATCACCTCCCATTTCCAGGTCAGAATCTCTATATTCTGAAGCAATCCACCGGGTTTCTGATGTTCTATATTTACTTGTTGACAATTGGGACACTGGGCTACAAATTATGCAATAGACTTCTTCATGTTATCCCACCAATACTGCTCCTTGACATCATGATACATCTTTGTCGAGCCGGGATGGATGGAATATCGGGATTGATGAATCTCATTCATAATCTTCTCTCGCAACCCTGCCATATTAGGCACACATAATCGGCTCTGGTATCTCAGTGCCCCATCTCTTCCGATCTCAAAAGCCATACTTTTACACTGCTGAATGCTCTCTCTTAATCGTAGTAAGATAGGATCTTCATATTGCCGTGCTTTTACCTCGGCTACCAAAGATGATTCTGATGTATTCTGTACAGTAACACCTCCGCCATCAGAGTCTAACAATCTGATTCTCATATTGGCTAGCTGATGAAGCTCTTTAGTTAACCCCCATCTACCTGCCTCAATATGTACTAAGCTTCCCATTGATTTACGGCTGAGAGTGTCTGCCACAACATTGGCTTTACCGGGATGATACAATATCTCGACGTAGTAGTCTTTCAGTAATTCAAGCCATCTACGCTGCCTCAAATTCAACTCTTTCTGCTTGAAGATGTATTGTAAACTCTTGTGATCTGTGTAGATGTCAACATGGACGCCGTATAAATAGTGCCGCCATATCTTCAAAGCATATATTACTGCAGCCAATTCCAAATCATGGGTTGGATAATTCTTTTCATGCTTCTTCAATTGTCTTGATACATAAGCAATCACCTTCCCACGCTGCATCAATGCGCACTCCAAACCTATACCTGAGGCATCACAATATACCACATAACCTTTTGTTCCTTCAGGGAGAGTGAGCACTGGTGCGGATGTCAATCGATTCTTCAGCTCTTGAAAACTACGTTCACAAGTGTCAGACCACTAGAACTTCGTAGCTTTCTATGTTAACTTAGTCAATGGTGATGATATAAAGGAAAACCCTTCTACAAACCGCCTATAATATCCTGCTAGCCCTAGGAAGCTGATGACTTCTGATGGTGTTGTAGGTCTCGGCCAATTCTTTATTGCATCGATCTTCTGAGTGTCGACACTAATACCCTTGTCAGATATCACATGGCCAAGGAACGCTACTGAGTTCAGCCAAAATTTACATTTGGAGAGCTTAGCATATAATTTACGATCCTGAAGCGTCTGTAATACTATCCGCAAGTGGCCCGCATATTCCACCTCCGAACGAGAATATACTAGAATGTCGTCAATGAATACAATCACGAACACATCAAGATAGGGCCTAAATATAGTATTCATGAGATCCATAAAAGTTGTTGGGGCATTTGTTAGCCCGAACGACATCACCAAGAACTCAAAGTGCCTGTATCTTGTCCGGAAGGTTATCTTTGGAATATCCTTCTCCTTAACCCTCACCTGATGATACCCTAAACGTAAATCAATCTTGGAGAAATACTTGGAACCCTGGAGTTGGTCAAATAGGTCATCAATTCTTGGAAGTGGATACTTGTTCTTTATAGTAAACTTATTCAACTGTCGATAGTCGATACACATCCGTAACGACCCGTCTTTCTTCCGCACGAATAGGACTGGTGCACCCCAAGGTGAAGTGCTAGGTCTAATGAAGCCCTTATCCAGCAAGTCCTTCAACTGAACCTTCAACTCTCGCAAATCTGTCGGGGCCATTCTGTATGGAGGGATAGAGATCGGTTGAGTGTCAGGCAACACATTAATGCTAAACTCAATCTCCCTTTCAGGAGGAAAGCCTGGGAGTTCATCTGGGAATTCGTTGACCACGGGGATTGATTGTAAAGTAGGCGGTTTCGCCTCCGCATCCCTAATGCGAACGAAATGATAAATGTAACCTTTTGAGATCATTTTCCTTGCCTTAAGATAGGAAAAAACCTACCTTTTGGTGTAGCAATATTCCCTTTCCATTCAATGATGGGTTCACCAGGAAATTGAAACCTAACCATCTTCGTACGACAGTCAACATTTGCATAGCATGAGGCCAACCAGTCCATTCCCATTATCACATCAAAATCAACCATTTCTAACTCAAATAAATTTGCCGAGGTTTGACGACTATAAATCATCACAGTGCAACCTCTATATACCCTTCTAGCAATCACAGAATCTCCTATCGGAGTAGATACCGCAAGGAGTTTACTTATCAATTCAGGTTCAATGCCAAACTTATTAGCCACAAAGGGTGTAACATATGATAATGTAGATCCCGGATCAATCAGCGCATATACATCATATGAAAACACAGATAATATACCTGTAACAACATCTGGAGACAACTCGAGATTCTGTCGACCTACTAGAGTATAGGTTTGATTTTGACCACCACTCAAACTCGGCACTGCACCTCTACCTCTACCACGACCTGTTTCGACTGCTGAAAACCCCGTGCTGGAGGTCGAACTGATGAGGAAGAAGCAGACACAGATCTAGTTGGCTGAGCCATACCATCACCTCCACTATTAGGACAATCCCGCATCATATGGTTAGGATGTCCGCAAGAATAACATGCATCAGAACCTCGACGACACAGTCCAAAGTGGGCCTTGCCGCACTGATCACAACGTGGTGTTGTGGGTCTCGTCTGACTAGTATCCCTGTGATGTTGCGAGCCTAATGTCTACGAACTCTGACCTGGACCAGAATGGGTAAATTGATCATATCGAGGCCTCTGAAACTGTAGAGGAGCACTAGCTATAGGTGGCGCCGAACTCCTCGAAGACTGGGGCCTGACGCTGCCTCTGAAGTCATTAGAATACCTTGCAAATCTCGCCCTCTTATGCTGGCCCCTATCCTGCTCCCTATCTGCCCTCTGCTGGCGCTTACGATCCTCTAGGGTCTGGGCATAAGCCTGAATACGGGAAATATCCATGCCCTCCACCAAGGAGGCTGTCGTGCACTCATTTATCAGATGTGGTCCCAATCCGTTCACGAACAAATGCACCCTATCACTCATCTCGGCCACCATATGGGGAGCATACCTTGCTAAAGAATTGAACTGCATACTGTACTCTCGCACACTCATATTACCTTGTCTAAGGTTCAAGAACTTATCAGCTCTAGCTTGTCGTATCTCAACTGGCAAGTAGTGATGAAGAAAGGCCTCAGAAAATTCCTTCCACACAGCTGGAGGAGCGTTCGGGCCCCTAGATCTCTCCCAACTATCATACCAGAGAACTACTAAATCCCGTAGCCGATAAGAAGCCAACTCTACTGCCTCTGTATCACTAACATGCATAACCTGCAGTGTAGGTTGAACCTGGTCAATAAAAGTATGCGGGTCCTCCTTGGGGTTTGATCCGGTAAACACTGGAGGGTCTAAATTAATAAAATCACGAACTCTCATACTAACTGGTTTATCAGCAGCACCTGTATTCTGCCTCTGAGCCTGAACAGCTACCAAGCTAGTCAATAACTGCAAAGCACTCCGCATATCCTGGTCTGTAGTTCCAGACGGAGGAACTGGAGGTGTTGGGTGCCTCCTAATATCCTCTGGAGGAGACGAGGTAGATGAGGTATGAGACGGCATCTCACTCTGAGCCTCACTTTGGCCTGCTCTGGCTTGGGGCACCTGACTAGTACCCTCTCCTGCAGCTGTATCAAGTCGTCTACTAATTGTTTGTTTCCTAGTCGAAGGCATCGCTGAAAGAAAACAAGGTGAATATTAGAGACGAACACTTACGACTCAACTCTACGCACGATCTAGATTCAGGAAGAAGGTAACAACCCTAGATGTCATGTAGCCTCCTGATTATAAATGTGGCGCGCTACACATCCATAATCAAGACTCTACTAGACACGGCTCATAGACAATCCCTAGGACAGACTTGCTCTGATTCCAAGTTTGTCACGACCAAAACTGGAGGGCCATGACTAGCACCTGACCATACTTGCTGAGCACCAACGTACATTTTATCTAACCTTTTTTTTTATCTTTTAGGGTTGACAAGATCAATATAAATGGTATACATGGATCATGGACAACCAACAATAAAATATGATGGCATGAACATTCATAGCAGGGGATGACCAGACAATCAAGAAACTACATATAAGGTACGAGCTACCACGCTACCATGAAAGACTATACAACAAAAACTAGCCGACAAGGCATGCCAAACTATACATGAGTCGACACTTGTCTATGAGCCTCTAAATGAACATAAGTGTTGCAACATAGCCGGAACAGGGCCCCGACATACCCATAATGTCTATAACAAAAATGCATACCAAGACCACGGCAAGTCCGGAGAAGGGATCTCGCCAAACACTGCTGAACTGGACAACCTACTGTGGTGGGGGAGCTGCACCTGCCTGTCTATTAGGGCCTGCAGCATGACATACAACGTCCACAACAAAAGGACGTCAGTACGAATAAAGTACTGAGTATGTAAGGCATGGAAACATAAATACGAACAGTAATGTAAGCAGGGATAGAGAATATACAACCTGGAACATCTGAGTACCTCTGAGGGCTACTGCATGAAATGCATGATACATATGTATGTATACATAAACTTTTAAAACATACGCCTTTGTGGGCATCATCATCATCATATCGTACCCAGTCATAATAGGCTCGGTAAAAACGTACCCGGCCGTCATAAGGCTCGGTAGAATCGTACCCGGCCACGTGGAGCTCGGTAAAACCCAACTGATCAGTGGTTTCACAATATGTGTCGTACCCGGCCGATAGATACATATACATAATGCATGCTCGACTCATGGAATCACATTCTAAACCTTTCGGAGTGACGTAAGGTCGGTATCCTCTGTACACGTTATTAAGACCAACTCTTCATTACGAACCTTATAAGAATCAGGAAGTACCAACAACATTGACAACATAAGAATAAGAGAAGCAACATTAACATCAATCGTTCCATAAGAGGGAAAGCAATGTAAGTACTGCTAGCTTCTAAGAGTAGAGTATCTTTGGAAGCTCGTTCATTACATTATGTACAATCGGAGTCGTGCAAAAGAAGAAAAGGGATAGCCTCACATACCTTGTATATACTGCCCCAATCACAAGCTATGCAATTGTCACAACTCCTTAGTCTACAATAAGAGAAACGATACTATCGTTATCATTTAAGCGTCATAACTATTATGTATCGACCACAACCTATTTTACGTTGAAACGGACAGCACCTCCCCTATATATATGACTTCACACCATTCAAAACAATCACCAAACAGCCCAAACAACATCAATAATAAACATATTGAGCCTCCCAAAATAGTCCACGCATAACCTAATTACATCATACATATGACGGCCACCGTAGTCGTGTCAAACGACCCGGAAATGTTATGAATAACTATCAGCCCACAACCCTACATATATATGGTATTTCTCCACACCCTTCCCCCTCCAAAACTCCACAAAATAGTAGTAAAACACGCAGCCCAATAGCAACACAAAACAGTCCACAAAATAGTCCTCTACAAGTGAATAACTCGAACTCACGGCTTCTGATCACCGTCCCGTGAGTTCTTTCATGTATAGAATGAATTACCATGAATACACAGCAGAGAAAAATGTATGAAAGATGGAAGTAACTTACCTTACTTGTTGGATAACTCAGCCCTTCCCTTGGCTCTTCAAACTCTAGGTTTTACCTTCAAATAGAACTTGAAAAAGAGGGAAAATCGATTAGGGTTTGTTTCGGATTTTTGGGGAGGAGTTGCAGGGGTTACCTTTGGTTTTGAGGGCCTGAAATATGGATGAAATAACTGAGTTCATAACCCCTTAAAAGTCCTCTCTTGTCCGACTTAGGTCTTTTAATTTTGTCCTATCATTTTGGCAAGTAGGTGATGCACCTACTTGTCATCTACCAATCTGCGCAGGCTTGCGAAAATATGAATATCTCTATACTCTGAGATCGTATTGACAAACGGTTTAATGAGTTGGAAACTAGACTCATAGGTATTTAATTTTGTGGGTAGATCACCCCGTAATTCCTTGTAAATTAGGAGAAAAGCTTAGAAACATTTAACCTAATGTTTAAGTAAAATTATGAACCTAAGTTGCGACAATGTTTGTCGACTTTTGTTTCATAACTCGTTTGACTTCAAGACTTATGATACGGATATTATATGATTCAAATACCTTAATACATGACCTCTTAAGTGTATTAAGAACCTCTAGGTTTACCTGAAAATAGAGTTACAACATCCTTGATTCGTTTAACTTCTAATACTTGTTAATCACCCATATATACCCTTGTATCACTTAAGACCAATAGGATTAACTTCTTATCATCTCAAAGGTAATTCCTTCTTGGATTTATGTTAATTAATATATGATATGAACTAACGCGTGTGGATATGGGTTGTAACATTTAGGTCCCCGGGAGGGCTTTTTTGGGACGCCTTCTTGGCGAGGGCGAGGGAGTACCACTCAAGTGGTATCATTTCCTAGGAGTTGGGTTTGTTTGGTGGATGATGTTTTGGTTATTTTGTACTAATTTCCCCTTCTTCAGTTAAGTAGTTTCCTTGCTCGCTCGCCCGCGTGGCGCCCGCATTATTGTTCGAGTAATTGAAAGAAGGTGGGTAAGGATGACCTTCTCCTTATTCCGATTCAATGAGTTGGAGAATGAAGGTGGACCTGTAGCGTTGCTCGTTTTTGCTTGACGCTTTAACGGTTGATGGGGGTGATGTTTTCTGAATTCGGTAACCGAATTCAGCTCTCTTTTCCCTCATTTGGTCACGGGGTACTTAATTCTCGTTTCCCGTCTCCTCTATTTTCTTTGAAACAGTTGCAAGCGTATCCTTACCGTTCTCTTTGGTAGGCGGCCATGTTTCCAATTTTTGATCTAGAGAAGATTAGGAAGTTTTCACTAAGAAATCCCTACAGACGGCGCCAAATTGTTTGACCCAAAAGATATTGAATCCTTTTTGGTTAACTAAATTAAAGAAGATAAAAAGGTAAATCTTAGTTAAACATAGTAAATTCCAGATCTATAAACAAACCAGAAAATGATATCTAAAATGAAGTAGAAGCGGTAGTTTATCGAAGCCTTTCATTTCTTCTCTTCACCAATCGGTGAAGATGACTGTTGTAGAAAATCTATTGGAGGATTGTTTTCTTTCTTTTTTTCTTAAAGAAATTACAGAGGAGAAGGAGAGAAAAAAGTCCCCCTTTCTAGGAAGGTCTCATTCCTATATATAGTCATGGAGTCATTGACATGTATTTGGGCCATAGCCCCCTTACTTCGCGCCCGCTTTCGTCGTTCGGTGAATATGTGGTTTGGCGTAAATAGTGTCGTCTTTCTTTATCTCATTGTTTGGACGTGGTCCCAATTGGGTCGATCATAGCGGTCAGATTTTGACTAATACAAGTACTATATACCATTTGAAGCTTCAACTTCGCAGACATTCACTGATTTAAGTGGGCGTTTGGACATCAGAATCATAAAATTTATTTTTTTTCAAATAAAAATGATATATAAAAATTAGAGTTCTGTTTGGAAATGAATATAATAGGAGTTGTTTTCGAATTTTGTGAGTAATTTGATATAAAAAATGTTAAAAATAATTTTTTGAAACTTTCCTAATTCTCCTTTTCGAATGAGCAAAATTTTCATGCCTTTGGGGATTGTAAATTGTGATACGGAACTGCGGCAGGCACAAGTTAAAAGGTATGCATAATACTGTCAAATCAAAAAAGGCGTCACATTATTATATCCTCTTTTTTTTCCATCTAAAGAAGCAATATCTGATTGGTTAAAAGTAAATAATTATAAGAAAAATAATATTCAGTCTGTGCAGGATCCGTGGTGGTCCAAATCACATTAATCCAGTGGCGTGTTTGCCATATGGCAATGCCTATCTTTTCCTCCTCAACTCTCCGCCAAATGTCTGCTACCGCCGCCGTACCTGCTTCTTCAACTACCATGTCCATGTCTGCTGCTGCAACTTCTGCTTCCGCCGCCCATAAACTCAATCTCAATCACAATCAGCTCATTGTTTCTCTTAATGTCAAAAGAAAGTCAATTAGTGCATCATCTTCCTCCTTCATCAGCAGATACCCATTCAATTGCAACATTTCTAGATCCTTCCGGAAGATCTCTTATCCTTCTCCTATCAGGTTTAAACCCCTCTCTCCTGTCATGGAATGGCAAGATTGCACGTAAGTAAACATCTTATTTCGTATCCAAATACATAATTGTTGCTGTTTGGTCGATTTGTGATTTGCTTGCTCATTATGTGGTCATGCAGTGTTATTTGGTCTATCTGAAATCCAATTGTGAGAATTTTTGAGTTTAGTTAACTTTGAACATTTGATGAATGCAGGGTGAAAATGGAAGTAGATGTGCCCATTTCAGTTGCTTATAAGTGCTATTCTGATCGTGAGGCTATTCCTCAGTGGATGCCTTTTATTTCATCTGTGAAGGTAAGCAGTACTATGTTATCTGTCGGGCATTACGCATTTGAGCTGGTTATAAAACCGCATCCTCATTCAAATGTTAACAATTATTTATCAACGGGAATTGCCTTCCTCTTTGCAGTTAAATCGCTAACACTGAATGAATGTTGGTTTAAGTATGATCTTTTCTGGCTGGTTTTGCATATGAATTATGATGTTATAATAATACTCCTATGCTCTTTTGATACAACCGTGTTTGACTGGATGCAGAATTTAAGTACCATCAGTAGACTAGTGGTCATGGAAGGAAATGTTAAAGCAATGATTGAAAGGAGTTAAGAGTAATGCATTTAGAAATTAGTCTGCTAGAGAAAACATCACATTGAAGTCGAAGATTAAGTTAAATGATTAAAAATTCTTGAATATTATTTGGGGAATGATGTTAATCATTATAGGAACTTCTAAAATGAAAGAGTGTCATATAAATTGAATGGAGGAAATGTTATCTTCTCTCTTAAAATTTCTTCTCAGGACGTTATCAAGTATTTTTGCCATATTGCTGTTTAGCATACTGGTGGCTTGTGTTCTGAATTACTTCTCTTTGTCATCTGGACTATCCCTTCATCTGTCTGTTAGTGCATGCTTCACTTAATGAGCAATCATTAGCGGATTTTTGGTTTGCAGTTTGGATACGAAAAAATCATTCACCAAAAAAAAAAAAAAAAAAAAAGAATATTGAAGTCGAATGCAGTTGTATTGACAATTTAGAGCATCTACGTTCTAGTTCTTGATTAATAAATCCGTTATACGGCTCATATCACCTTCTTAGTCTCATTCTAAGGGAACTTGATGCTAGATTCTCTTGCCAGATTTTGGAGGATAAGCCTGACTTATCAAGATGGTCGCTGAAGTATAAAGCTTTCGGGCAGGATATTGAATATTCATGGCTTGCTCGAAATATGCAGGTAAAATACTCCTTTAGTAAGCACTTTCCCTGATTCTGTTTCTTTGGTTCCAAACCTCAGCTTTCATGCAGAATATGATATTGATACTCAGATTTTCTGTACTACAGCCTACCCCAAACCAGAAGATCCATTGGAGATCTCTGGAGGGACTTCCTAACAGGTAGTCAGAATGTATCCTAGTTTCTTTTGGTTGATACATAAACAACACATGTAACTGTGAAATGTATCGTTATACTCAAAGTAATAAAGATTTATTTGCTTCTATCAGACCAATAGACCATAGATAAAACCATGTAAGGTTGCTTTGGTAGTGGTGGCAGAATATTTCTGGTTTGAAATCTGAGCGAGGCAGCATAATGTTTTCTGATCAATATTATGAGTAAAAGATTATTCATTCTCAGTATATTCAAAATAGTCATCAGTTTTATGATGAATTCCTTATTCAAAATGCAGGGGAGCTGTGCGATTTTTTCCCAAAGGCCCATCGTCCTGCATCATAGAAGTGAGAATTTTACTTGAACATAACATCCTTTCCTTTTCCTTTAGGCCTCAACTTATCTTTAAAAAACATTAATTTGTAGAACAAATACTTGTGCAATATTCTTGGAAGATTCATATGTAGAAAGGGGCAGAAAATGTTTTGCACCCTTTCTTCTCCTAGTTTGTTGTAGGCAACCGCATAAACTTGATAATGTGCGGACAGAAATTGCTAAATCCTTTTGGTCTTTGGCTGCTCAAGATTGACTTGTGCTTCTCCTTTTTTCAGCTAACAGTTTCATATGAAGTGCCTCAACTGTTAGTTCCAGTGGCATCAGTAAGCGCTCCTAACTCCTATTTTACAAGTTGTACTTCACATCAGTTTTTTCCTAAAGTATGCAATCGTTTCAACCTTGCTTGGGCAGTTATTGCTGAGTGTATACAAAATTTTCAAGAATAATGACACTGCTGATTTATTATTATTGAAAGTACGAGTTTGAAGTTTCACCAGATCTTACTTGTTGCACTTCTCCTATTATCCAGGCATTGCAACCATTTCTTGAAAACCTACTGGGCCAAGGGTTGGAACGCTTTGCAACGTTTGCTAAGAGCTACTCAGCTGACACACCTAAATGATGTATAAACTGAATTCACGACCAGTAATGGCTTTCGTCTCTCACTTTTTATGTTGGGGGAAGAAGCACATGGGAATTAAAAAAGAATTATACAGTCATGTGGGATTTAAATGTACAAAAGATGAATTCTCTGTTCTTACATATTGGAATATACAACCATTGAGAAATTAACTGTATTTTTGAGAAGCCGAAGCAGCAGCTAGGCTACTTGAAGCTGGGAAATATGCCCAATTTTTTTTCTTTGATTGCAGCTTCCAACAGCGCTTCTGCCCTTTACGTAAATGATGCAGCTCTCAGCTGGTTCAAGTACTGCTGTACTGCCATGCCTAGAGTCGAGACCCATTGGGTGTGCCCAGTGGAAAGGCTTCATAAGTTGAGAGTATGCCGTTGCCAACTTATTTTATATCAGGAGAAGCCACACAATTAGTTCCTTTATTTATATTTTTTTTTTGAAATCATGGAGAAGGAACACAGTTCTTCAATGAGAACTGCGAAGAGAAGGTAGAGTCGGAATAATATCATTGTTGATTAAGAAGAGCTTCAAAATGAAGGTGTTTTCTGCTCCGTGTCCTAGTTTTAATCAATTCGCGCCAGCACCATCCATTCAGGAAAGGTTTGTTGCACTCTAGTACTATAACGAGCAAACAGTACAAGCATTACTATGTACAACCAATAGAATGAGTAACATAAAGAGGGCCATACGTTAACAATAGCCATAATAAACTAAAAATTATAGCTCCCTGCTAACCAACCAATTGTATGTACACACACCCCCATCGAATACAACAGGAAGAAAAGAAAAGACCCCTACCAAAACTTTAGCTGCTTTTATTCTGCCCAAATGAGGCAGCTGCAAACAGCCTGCACCGCCATCAACGGCTCCCATTGTTGTCTAACCAGCTTTGTAAGGCATACAAGGCTTCCGCAGAGAAGCTGCAGCTCCTTAATGTCCTTTGACGTGTAGGTGATACATCTGGATGATCAGGGGAAGTAAAGCAAACAATAACTACAGTAAGATTGTCAAATGTATTGAGCCGCAGAGCCTCAGTGACAAGGTCCTTAGCGCACTGTTCAGGATCATCGTGCCGTCTTAACCCCCTACGCACTATACTAACTGCTTGTTGACTAGACATGACATCCCATATCCCGTCACAACCAATTATCAGGAATTCATCATCTTCCGTCAGAACAATTTGTCGAAATTCTGGCTCTGCAGTCAGAGGACAGGCAGAGCCACTAGGCAGCTTCATGTCCCAGTCCCCCAAGGCCCTGGTCACAGATAGTATACCATTCAGATAGCCATCATCAATAAATCCACCTAACTCTTCAACACGCCTCCTCTCTGCTGCATAACTTGGTCTATGGTCTTGAGACATGTCAATTGCCTCTCCCTTACGGCAAAGGACTGCACGGCAGTCTCCTGCATTTGCCACCATTAAAAGCCTAAAACACAACAGAGGATCATTTAGACAACAAGAATACAAATACATGCATAAAGCTCTGCAAACTTTTCATCGAACGACCAAGTCAACTATAATGTCCAATCCCTTACACTCTCCAGCAACCAAGTTGCTGTTAATCAAACATTTACGGTTCAAAACTTGGTGAAGCAAAGTTTTGCAGATTCATATACACTGAACATTTTTTCCTCTCATATATCAAGCGGCATCCTTAGCTAAGGAGTAAGTAACTCATGACTTGTACTTGGATAGCTGGACAACTTAATACCATTAGCTTTGCAAGGAGTGTCAAACATAAAGTTGTGCACAAGGCTCAAAAGGAGAAACAAAAAGCAATCATAATTCATAACCGTACGTGTGAGTACGCCATGACCATTTTTCTACTGGAAGAAAAGCTCGCAAATAGGTGCATCTCAATGAATCATGACCTTACCTTCCCAATACAAGTGCTGTTAGTGCAGTGGTTCCAGTAGAACTGCTAACATTGCACGCATCAGCTAAAGCAAGGTCAGCCAGAAGAAACCCTTTCCTAAGAGAGCTCTCCACCCCTTCTAGAAATGCATCATCAACTTCTGAAGTTTGTGGGAAGTTGGTGTCTTTGAAGAATAATCTTAGAACATTTTTTCTCACATAACCTGCAGCTTCCGGTCCTCCATGACCATCAAATACCTATATAACTAGATATTAGACATGTGTTGCCTTGAAAATGTACAGGGGAACAAGACACAAGCAAAAAACTAATAGTTACCCCATAGAAAGCACTGGGCTTCGGAAACCGCATGAGTGACCCAAGATCTGCAGATAGATCATCTATCCTTATATGCTCATCTTCCATGAACCTACGAGGGCCAGTATCAGAAAAGCTACCTGAGCGAATGCTAGGAACGAATTGCAATATTTTTGTCTCTGGGGATTTAACATCCTGAAAGAAAAGTCTGTTAGACTAAATCTCAGACACCACCAAGAAAAAGAAACCCTGACACCAATTATATACATGTTGGCAGGAAATGATGTTGAACATTGAACAAAAAAGCACATCAGCTGACCATATCCAATTTGGATTAAAAAGAGCCCCAAAAATGGAGGGGTTTTGCACATGAATTGTTGTATTATCTTAAAGTTAATAACTTATGATAAAAGATACTTAACTGGTAAACAATGTCTTTTCTTGCAAGTGAGAGGTGACTGAACAATTATGTAGCATGATTGGTTAAATATGTTTAATGATAACAGTTTATGACGTTCTCTTTTGTACTGTCTTGCAGTACCTTCTTAGTACTAGTTAAATAAAAGTTAACATCCTTATCAAAAGAAGAAAATGAAAAACTTTATGATACTTGTGCTTTTGAAAATCAATCATTGGTCCCAAACATCTGAAATCTCAAACTTTTCAAAGTGTTTGTCAACCTAGATAGAAGATTAAAATGTCTTGGCATGAGCATTAACCAAATGTGGAAAAGGAACAGAAAAGAATCACAAAATTAGGAGAAAAAGCCTCATTTTTCATTAAGTTTTCCAACTTCTTCAAAACCAGCAGCTCTGGTTGCCACTATGTGAATGAGCTAATCCTGGATCGCATTTTGGTTAGTGAAACCGGAACAAATTTGGATTTCCCTGCCAAACCTAGAACTACCACTTTACCACAACCCACATCAGACAAGAAACTCAGTTTATTTGGTTGGGAGGACTCAACTAGTTCTCAAATATTCAGGCTGCCCTAGCAACTAAATGCTATAATGAGTACTATGCAAAAGCAAATTATGCTCTGTATGTCTAGTCTACATTGGTTAATGCCCATTTTGAACATATAGTAAGCGCTCACAATGTGGCTGGGTAAACACGCACCTAGAGATTTGTCGTAAATGTAAAAATGGATGCATCTTCTCCAACCACTAAGAGATATTATATGTTGTCCATGTAAGTGGGACACTCCAGAGTTTTATGTTTAATATTTTTGCTGAGCATCACTGTTACAATGTTACATAATTAACTATAATTAGCAATAGCCGATAACTATAAAGCCCTCAAGCTCAACAATAAGCAATTTGCAGAATGACTCCACCTGATTAGGCTTCCTCAAGCATACCTTAAACTTTTTCCCTCAGATCGCCACTGATCATTGCACCTACCCTGGCAACCATAAAACTCTCAACATAAACAATAAGAGCTTTGCAGAAAATTTCCTTCTTCTGATTAGGATTCTCTATTCAAATATACCGTAAAACATTTTCTGCACTTTTAATGATACTCTGTTCAATATGTGAGTTCCCATAGCTAATTATAATTGACAAAACTCTAAATTGGATAAATCCAACACCCTAAAATACGACGATCACAGCGTTCGTGCTTAGAACATCAATCCATTGAGACACAGCAAATAAGCTTAGATAAGTTGGGAAACGCTTAAAATCATATGTTTGTTTGATTAGTTTCTGGTAACTGCGGTAAAACGATGTAACATAATACATGAGCTACGATACGGAAGTCTTTAAGGATGTCAGAGATTGTTTTATCATTTTCTTTTCTTAGCTCAAAGACGAAATCAAGATCTAAATTCTAATTGGACAAATCCAGCGCTGCCCTAATTTTCCAAAGACGAGAAGGTACCTGAAGATACTGAAAAACAAAATATGAAAATCCATAAAACACACACAACAGCAGAAAACAATTCAATTCAATCAATCAACTATGTAAAAATCCCAAACTAGTTAATTTCCGGTATATGAAATCTATTCCGCTTAATTTAGCTCATTTTATTCCACGAAGGCAACTAAACAAACAAACAAAAAGAAAGAAAGAAAGGAAATGAAAAAGCTGACCAAATCAGAACAGCAGGAGATGATGGTGTGTTGAACTGGAACCATAACCTCAGCTTCAGCTCCCATGTTTAATTAGCAGACAATAACAAAAGATACTCTAGATTGCGTTGATCCTGTTGAATAATTTTGCAGGGGTCTAAAGATTTTTCTTTTTGTTTCAAAAGAAATTCCGTTGTGGAGCAAGCAAAACCAAAACTCTGATAACCTGGACTTCAACTGTTGTATATAAAAAATTAAATATCCTCCGTGTGCGAACCAGCTGTTAGCTGTAAAAACTATTCCCTCATTTTCACATTGTTTGACCAGTTTGAAGTGGTAAGGAGTTTAAAAAAAAAAAAAAAAATTAAAGTTGTGGCCTTAAAAGCTTAAGGGTAAAAGGGTTTGTGGGCCATATTATTTGTGTGGTTATAAGAGTTTCTCATTAAGGGCAAAAAGGGTAAAATGAAGAGTTTAAAGTTGAATTATTTCCAAATTTAGAAATGTGTCATTTATTTTGGAACAGACTAAAAAAGAAAGTACCTCATTTAATATGAAACGGAGGGAGTAATAGCCTGTTTGGCCAAAAGCACAAAAGCACTTTTGGCCAAAAATTAAAGTGTTTGGTTGTTGCTCCCAAACGCACACGCAAATATACATGGTCGACAAGTAATATAGGATTGTAATTTCAGATATCGTACCCACATGAACTTGTGATTAACCATCAACTAAATTAAATCAAACAATTAATCTATTCAAGTGAATCCTAAAATAGAAATATTTAACTAAAATTAATCTAGAGTAACAAATTAAGAGATTAAAGAAAACAAGGTGGCGAATTATACAGGCGAATTCAATGTGAGGGAATATTCTAGAGCTATGGGTTAACTAACAATTCCGTTGAGTTTTTCACTTAAATCGTCTAATTAATTTATCTGGTTTATTGGTTGACAGGGTTAATATTACTCGTAGCCTTCTCCCGAAGTAAAACTCGCCTATTCAAGCTAATCTAACACTTATATTCCCATGAAATTAGAATTAACAAGAACTCATTAATAATTCATGTATAGTAACCAAGCAAGGCGATTAGGTATATTCCTATCCTAACCGCAAATCTGCCCCCC
This sequence comes from Nicotiana tabacum, assembly GCF_000715075.1. NCBI lineage: Eukaryota > Viridiplantae > Streptophyta > Magnoliopsida > Solanales > Solanaceae > Nicotiana > Nicotiana tabacum. The sequence goes on along the minus strand of NC_134101.1, from coordinate 126,747,255 downwards.
ACTTAGAGTTAAGATCTTGCTCTACTCAATCTTATATGCAATCTAGAATTCCATCTCCCGAGTTCAATCCTAGATTCGTAGATAGTATTCAATTGGTGATCAAGCAATCAAATAATTAAGCGCAAGATTGAATAAATAAACCAGTATGATAAAATAATAAGAACAATTCAAGCTTCAAATTACAACGTTCATGTAGCACTCAAAACTCTAGAACTAATAAACTATGAAATTAAAGGAAGAGAAGAGAAGAAAAACTAGTTGGAAGCCTCCTCCAAGCGTGGTGTGTGTTCCTCCATGTGAAACTCCCTTCAAAGTATGTTAGTTATCCTCCAAATTAGGTTTAGGACCCCTTTTATACGAGTTGGGGTCGTCTAGGGCCGAAATAACTTTGTCCCGGGCGAAATTGGAGAAAATTCACATCATTGGCGCCCTGGCTAGCGCCAGGCGCCTCCACGGCGCTGCCCAATTTTCAGCTTTTGTTTCCAGCGCCATGGGTGGCGCCAGGCGCTGCCTGTGGTGCCCAAATGCACATTTTTCCTGCTTTGTTCGTTTTGGCTCAAATCTTGCGCGTTTCGCCCCCAATTGCTCCCGAATTATTCCTACAAGTAAAAATACTTCAAATTAATATAAATTATAGCATTTAACATTCCAAATTCACGAAACAAAAGTAAAATATGAGGCGATATACATAGAATATATATATATATATATATATATATATATATATATATATATATATATATATTAAGCTAAACATCAACACCCCACACTTAGACTCTTGCTTGTTCTCGAGCAATGGGACTATCTAATAAACCCCCAACTACGTACAAGTCTCAATTATAGCAGAGCACTTTAACTTTTAACCATACACTATACCCTTGACTACGATCAATACCGACACACAAGCATGAACATACAAAATTTCACATTCTTCTCGTTTAAGCATGCCCAAGTATAACATTTCAATTCAATCAATTCCAACAACCTATTTTCCACCACCCAACCTCAAAAGATGACTTGTAACCACTAAGCACCCTCGATTCATGTACTCACCCAACAAGAAAGTTTACAATATTACCAATCATTCATGAGATCATGTGCCCTCACCACAAACAAAGAGTGAAGATAGATTAGTCCATACATTCAAATATACTTTTGAATATAGATTAAGGACATCACACAATTGAACAAAATTCGCTCAATCTCACAAAGAATTCATATACATCTTGTAGTTGTACCATAAGCTTGCCCGTAGTGTATATCTCTACTAATTTAAGCTAGCCAAATCTAGGATCAATTAGGACTTTAAGGTTGTAATATAGGCTAAGGGGCGGGTATGATACATTTAGAAATAGTGGATAACCCTCCTAAGCACTTTAATGCACTACATTCATGATTCAAGCACATATTCTTCTCAACCAATTCACTTGCCATATACAACATAGCCCTCTTTTCAATTAAGCACTTCTATATTTCCACTAGCACAAATCAATAAGAATTGGAGGTGTGTATTTTCTCCATTATTGAACTATCATATTTTTTTCTCTTTTCTTGCAATTTTTCTTTTCCTTTCTCTTTTTTTTTCTTTTCTTCACACACTCCATACATTAAAGTTCATCGGCTGGTGACTTTTGATTTCAACTTTAGTGCACCAACGGGCCTTTCCATTGTTCCACTCAAAAACTACTCGCCAATATCTCACCTTACTTCTTTTAGCGACTAAGTTCCTTAGGAGGTAGATGTTCAATCAATATCAAATTAAGAACAAAATAGGGGTAGGGCTTGTAATGTGGGTGCCAAAAAAAAGGTCTATAGGCTCAAAGGGGCTAGCAACGGAAAATTTTATTTTTATGTGACAAGCACATCCATGACCAAGCAACAAACACCTACATCATCTCCTAAATTAACAAAACGTACAATTTCGCTTCAATTAACACACGGGGCAAGTTCTAGACTACATAGGATATCACAAAAAATCACAAATCCTCACACACACGTTGCACATGACTCAATTAAGACGGTTCTATTCAATTCTCAAGTCAAGCAAGCACACATAATTGAGAAAATTAAGCAATATTACACTATGTGGCATACAAGTCAAACAACTGAAAAAAGACGTCACAAAATAGGTTATTTACTTTACTTAGGCTTCACAATTCAAATCAAATACACGGGAAAATAGAATGTATGTTATAGCCTAACGTGCCAGCATCAACTATGTCAATGAGTATCTTAGAGCGACTCAGTTTCTTCCTAAACTACTCCTAAAAAAAATGTACCCGGTTCGAGCTACACCCTTGAAAAAGAACCGGCCGCCAAAGAAAAACCAAGGGATACTACCTAACTATCCTAAAAAAACAAAACATCTTTTTGGTGTTTTTAATCGGACTTTATCTCTCAAGAAAATTTTCCAAAAGATCCATCGTCGGGAAAAGTCTAAACTTTTTCTAAAAAAAATTTCCAATTTTTGTTTTTTTTACTTAGACTATGTCTACTACGAGTTCTAAAAGAAAAACTAAATAAAAAAATAGTTTTATACAATTACACTTCAGAAAGTAGTTTCTCCACCCCACACTTATATTATGCATAGTCCTCGATGCATGATCATAGAGAAAAATATTAAAACAAGGGTGAAAAATACTCCCTAAGACCTTCTCGGGCCTAGCTTGGACATGATCCTCAATATTAAGGGTCGGGACGACCCCACACTTAAGCTCAAACATGCTCCTCAGCTTCAACTTCGGGTACTCAGACTTTCCCTACTCTGCAAAACAAAAACAACACGAAACTTGACACTATATAAAAAATAAAAAAATTAAAATACAGGCTGGGTTGCCTCCCAACAAGCGCTTGATTTAACGTCGCGCCACGAATCCATCACTTTCACCACTTTTCCTTCCACTTTGAAGATTTGAATTGCGCCCCCAATTTTGCATCAATTTTTCTGTCACGTTCCTGGGGCGGTGGTGTAAAAATAAATGAACCAAGCAATAGGTATCACATCTTGCACTTCTTGGCTTTTAAGTGAGGAATGTCATTTTGTCTCCTTGGTATGGCAAATTTCAGAATATAAACACTTTGTTCCTCATCCATATGCTTGACTGGATCAATTCCCATGTCCCAACAAAACACAATGTTGAAAAGTGTTTAGAATGAGGTCCAATACGCTCCAACTCCAAAATTGCATTATTTTTGACATCCTCAATTTTGCGCACTTCGTCAACCTTGGCATCATTAACAATATTTTAGTCGAATAGTTGAAGTTCCTCTTTCCGCTCCTCAAGCTGGCCAGTATCCACAAAAATTGGTTGTAGGGCATCAGACGCCTCAACCTTTTTATTCAATTTAGCCTGCATGTCATGGATATCTGAGCCAAATTGGTTTATCTCTTGCCTGAGCTCAGTTCTTCCTTCTATCAGTTGTTCTGTCATATTTGAAAGACCATCACGGAGAAACTCCTGAGATTTTATCAATTGAGCTTGTTCCTCTAGCCAAGATTGGCTCACTATATCTGCTTCTTCCGAATTATCTTCTGGTGGGAACTCTCTCTCTTCAGCCACTTCCTCTCCCTCGGCCTTCATTCACATGATTGCTACATTAATTCTTTGTATAGCTTTTCGATTTTCATCTTGTTGCTCGGCTACTTGCCTCATCATCATGTCCCGTTGCTCGCTATTTGCCATAGCATGTCCATAATACAAGCCACACTTTCCATATCCTCCACATCATTGCTCCTATCAAACTCATAAACATTATTAAAAACATTATAATAAGAACTATGAGAAGGATAATAAGAATTAGGACAACCACACACATTACAGAAATTCCACTCATCAGATTGAGATGCACAATTTTGCCCTAAGTGTGGTCCTCCACAATATGGACAAGGATCACCATAATAAGAATAACCAATATTCGACCAATTATCATTCCAAGATGCCATGTCACAAAGATAATAAAATATAACTAAGTTAAAAATAAAAAAATAAAAACTTGAATAGGCAAAAAGTAAAAACCCAATCTAGTTAAATAGTTAATTTCTTAGTCCCCGGCAACGGCGCCAAAAACTTGTTGCTCCCAAACGCACACGTAAGTATACGTGGTCGACAAGTAATATAGGATTGTAAGTGCAGATATCGTACCCACAGGGACTTGTGATTAAATATCAACTAAATTAAATCAATCGATTAATCTATTCCGAATCCTAAAATATGAATATTTAACTAAAATTAATCTAGAGTAACTAAAATTTAACTATTGCCATGCTCACTTTCTCTGAGGCCTTCAAGGGCCCTGGGCCATGCCAACTTGTATTTAGGATTTGCTATTTGGCTGTTCTTGTCTACTCCGGTATGATTTCGAGTAAAATCACATTGTATTTGTCACGATCTTTGGGTTCTAAACAAGTTCTTTCATCTCTACTTGGGTTTCTTCTGAAACCCTAATTTTTGGTTACATCTCCTAGACCTATACGATTTTTAAATGATTTGAGTCTGTTTCCTTGATGTTTTACACTATCCTTGTAACTCTTTAGAAGAATCATCGATTTCAAAGTGTTTTCACCTTCTTCTCAAATTAGGGTTTTTGAAACTTCTTCTAAAACTTTGTTTAAACCGATTCTTTATGTTTAAACTTCTATCTCTTGCATATTTCGACTGATTCTATGATTTTCCTATTTCTTCAACTTGCCTATGTTGAAAACCCTAATTTATTAGTTCTAATCTTGGGTTTCTGAGTTTTGTTTTGATAACGTGTAATCTATGTTTTTGTGATTCTGTGATTTTTGCCCTATGTTTGCTTGTTAGAGCTCCTAATTATGGCTATCCCTGCCTATTTTGTGATTTTACCCTATTTTGTTCACCAATGTTTCTGATTCTTCACTTCTCCTACCTGTATCATGCCTATTCTACTAATTCAGACTATGCTCTACATGAATCCCTAATTTATATACAATTTTTGTCCTATTCGACCTCTTAGAATTCTGTTTTTTGCTTACTATGTGCTTGTTCTTATAAATCTGTGTTAAACCAGTGCTATTTTCTACTGTTGAATCCTTGAGTCTTTGTGATTGATCTTTCACTGATTTCGCATGATATCTCTACTGATTTTTAACCGTCTAAAATATTTTCTGACATTATTCTGCGGTCAATTATGCTATTAATTGATTTCTTAAGTCTTTTCCTTAATTGAAATATGCTGAACCTAGCCTCTATTACATGTTGTGTACTTGTACTATGCAGAAAATATTACCTTATTTGTCATGCTCAGCCTTATATGATTTCCTTCCTTATTTGCTACATGTCTATTACCGTTTGAAGTTGACTCCTCAATTAAAGGGAGTACTTACCTTGATTTTGTAATTGGTTGATTCTGAGTTACTGATGAATGTTGATTTTTACCTTATTTGCTATCTGATTTTAAACTATATATACACACTCTTTTATTAACACAACACACGAACACCTTTGGTTCAAAAACTCTCTCACACACACTTAAAACTTTCTGCTCTATTTTATGCTACTTGATACTATTCTAAGTTAGCCGGCTGCAAGCCAAGGCTAACCATTGTGTTCTCCTGCTCTTTCATTTTTCTTACTGTCTTCTTTACTGGTATGTTCCAATTTCAATTCAAAGTTCCAACAACAATATAATTCTTTTATTGCTTCAGTTCATCATGTTTCTAGTTTGCTTCTATTTATGGTTTTGCTGTGAAACTTGTAGTTGATATGTTTACATTATTAGCATGTTATGTACTTTCCTTCTTTAGGATCAATGTATTACCCCTCTGTGTTGTTTCTGAGCATGTCTATACCAATTATCTCTGCCTCTTATGTGCTTACTATCATATGCTCCATGTATCCCCAAATCCCTATCACCCTTGTATGTAAGTTTGTTCTTTATGTCTGGTTCTGTGACTATGTCTGGTCAGTTGTTTCTGAGAATGTTTGTACCAATTCCCAAAACCTTTGCTTGTTATACAATCAAGTGTTCTATGTATTCCCAAATCCCTTGACCCCTGTTTGTGACTACTGAACTTGTTTTGGTTCTGTGACTCCTGGCTATGTATGAACCTGTCTTAAAAGTGTTGTGTTTGGACTTTTGTTCACTACTCCAATCTCTTTTCAAACTGTCTCTGTTGTTTTACTAAATTATTTTCAAACAAACTTCCTTTTAATATAGTTTTTCCATTAAAACCTTTCAACTTGTGCAAGCACTTTCACTCTACTCTTAAGTCAATAAGTTATGCCCCCTCCAGTATGTGTACTGCCTTGGGATCCTCTTGAGAAACCTCTGAACTCTAGCATACTGAGGTTGGCCCTTTCATACTGCACTTATTTAATTTTAGTTACCAAGTCTAGGTGTAAGCACTGCCCGGGATCCTTGAGATCCTTAGGGAACTTTGATTCACCTAGACTATGACATTGTCTATGGAATTGAGGCTATTGGAGGATTTGGAAATCTAGGCCTAATTGAAGGCTCCTTATAGAATAGCTTCTTATTTTCTTATTTACTTATGTAATTCATTCATTTGGTCTATAATAACTTGTAAACAAATATTGGGGTAATTAGTGAAAGGGATGAGTAGCTACATATTTATGGGGTAATACGGGTAGAAATCATGCTTATAGGACTTTACATTTTAATCTGATTGCCTTACTAAGTAGAAATCATGCTTATAGGACTTTACATCTTGTCATGTTTATCTCACCATGTTAGAAATCATGCCTATATATTTCAAATAATTCCGTACTAGAAATCATGTCTGCAAGTCTTAAAATCAGCCTCACAAGTAGATGTCATGCCTATAGGATATAATTTAACCCAGTTTCTATTATGACAAGTGTTTATGTATGTTTCCATGTGTCATCATGCCTACCAGTCCTTAAAATCAGTATTAAAGTTAGATATCATGCCTATAGGGAACCATACATCAAATTCTGCCTGTCAATCTAGCCTAGTCTAAATAAATCAATTTAGTCCACGTTTTAGTTCACTTCTAAACTGGTTTAACTAAGCAGTTTATACTTCCTAAAACGAGTTCTTTCAAAACTGCCTCAATTTGTCATTAGATAGCATGTCTATAGGGATTAAAAGGTCCGTTTTAAAACTTGCCCTTTTTCACTATAAGACGTAGTTATCAATGTTCCGTGCAGGCAAGCTTGTAGGGCATTTTTTCAAAACTTGCAATTCTGAAACTGTTTTCTGTGACTTAATATTTTTCTGATCCTAACAGGCTTTAAAACTAATAGACAACTACTAGGGTCATTACTCCCGAGTTTATAAAAATAAATTGCTTGTCCTCTGCATATTCACCTAGACATCCTGCCTTAGGATACTGTTTAATAAAAAGCCCCTAATTGTGCTTGAGTCGTGCTGTTTATGTGCCTTGTTTGAGGAGGAATCTTTGAGCCTCTAATTGCTCCCTTTTATCTTATGTGCTAAAAGTCCTGATTGTTTTGCCTGTCGCCTTAGAATTTTCACCTTTAAAACCTTAGGGGTCTGTCTAGAACCACTTATAGGTAGAGGTCCTAAATCCCTCCAGGACCATTAAGAAGGGACGGGTAACATCACACAATAGAGATCGCTGACCAAATACTCGTTTTGCATGACCACTAAGGGGATGAGAAGGGTAGATATGGGATATGATGACTACGCGCTAATGTCACGTGTAGCCCCTCATCGAGGAGTATTTACCAGACATAGTATGGGGTGATCCTATAGGCTAACCAACCTAGGACTCCTCCTTTACCAAAGTTCCTTTTTCTATTTAAACCTTTGTTTTACAACTTGTTCAAAAATCTTTATCTTATTACTTGAGTTACCCAACATGCTTTACTTGCAACCTATTTGATTCAACTGTTTATTTATATGGACTAATTTGTGAATATAAGTTCGGTCGGGACCCACAGTTGTGGACCAAGAGGGGTGCCTAACACCTTCCCCTCGAGGTTATTTCGAGCCCTTACCCTAAATCTCTGGTAATGCAAACCAATGCAAGAGTTAATCACTCTAGGTGCCCTAACGCACCATAACTCATTAGGTGACGACTCTTCAAATACCTAATTCCCAAAAGAAAATGAGTTATCACACCCCAAGGAATGTCGGAACCCAGACCTCTCTCCGTGAGGAGGAAAAAAAGGGGGCACGACAATTTGTACACGTGATACAATTTCATTGGCCATTTAATTTGACTTGGCATGCCTTGTCATTTTGACACATGGCATGATCCTATTGGTTTTCCCCGTTTGACTTGGCGTGTTACGTCATTTGACACGTGACACCAAACTGGGCCTTTAGGAAGATGACATCTTGGGCTTAATGAAGTGGACTCATCACTTGTAGCCCAATGAACTTGGACTAATTTATTAAGTCCATCTATATTGGACTTATATAATTAATTCAATTATATTAGCCCAATAAATTTATTTGGACTAATATATCTTGAGTTTAAAATATAGTCCAAATTAATTTATGAATTTAATTCCGTAAATTTTATATGCTTACAAATGCCCCCTACTTCAAGACTTATCATGGTGTTTAAAATTTTGAAGACTGGGCTTGAAGTATAAATTTGGCGCTCTCTAAGATTATGTGCAACGTATTTGTATGTTTAAAATAGAGCATATGCTATTGCCTTAGGCAACTTCAATTGGGAATACTGTAGGACATAAACTAACTTCATATACATCCAAATATTTGGTGCAAAAAAATGATTCCAAACAGAGCAAGTGCTAAGAGGCATAATAATATTAATTATTATTATAATTATTACAATGATAGCCATGCATTCTTTTAAATTCTTGTACAACAACTTTAAATGTGGGTCCATCAACATTGAGATGTATTTGCCTTAAAAGGAATGAGATTCCTTTTGATCGGATAGAGAGAAATAACTTGCAGAAAGGATTCCTCCATGAATTTGTCTTCTTTTATGTAAATAGCAAAACATATGCCAGCTATTTGAATTGAACCAATTCCAATTAGAATTGGACTCGGCACATACACCTTCACAGCCTTAATCAAATACCTTTAGGCTTTAGGAGGCCAATAGTAGATTGTCCCACGCCGAACATAAATTCCCAACTGCCGCCTTTAGATACTTATATGAACCCTACATCCTCATTGTAATTGAGTATAAGCAGCGACATCCTCAGAGTCAATTTTACTTCGACCTTTGACGTTCTGAAGCTTGTGTAGAGGTAAATTAATTTTCTCTACGTCCAAATTAATTTGACGTTCTGCGTCATCTGTTGTCTCCCATTTTTTTTAAGTCAAACAAGAAGGATAAATCGATGACGAGATATAGGTGATCAAATTCACAACATATAAAAGGATAAATCCCTCACAACATATAGACGGACCAATTCATATTGCAAAAATTCACATCAACATATAGACAGATAAATTCATATCAATATATAGACGGACAAATTACCATCACCATATAGACGGATAAATCCACATCATTATATAGACGAACAAATTTCCATCACCATATAGACGAATAAATTCATATCAGTATATAGACGGAGAAATCTATATCAACATTAGACGGACAAATCCATATTAACATATAGAAGATTAACCATATAACAATATATAGAAGGAAAAATTCTTAATCGCATCCAGAAATTTGCCTAAAGCACAAAGGACTAGAATTTTCTCCTCTTTTTGTCAATTGTCGCTGACTTAATATTTACCAATCTTTTTTCCCTCCGCTTATGTGGTATTGAAGAGATGGTTCACTTTAGAGACTACACATCTCCATCCTCTAAGCGCTAGTATCTCGTAATTGATGCTAAGAATGGAGGGGTTATAACTAAGCTGTTGACTTACACTCCACTAGTTGGTCGATATGCACATTTGTGGCCACCTCTACAGAATTTCCTCCATATGGTAGATTGGACTTTAGAGCACAAACAAAAGCCAACTAAAATGTGGTCTCTTCACACTCCTTACCAACGAAAACTCAATACCGCGAGTACCCTTCCTTGCTGTAACGACTCGACCAGTTGTTTTGAGCTTTTACACTTTGCTCGCTAGTTATTGGGCATGACTAGCCCAGTGTGATGTATTATGACTTATGTAAATCGTCAGTTTTGGTTTTCAGGTTAACCGAAATGAATTTTGAAGAAACAGTTCTTAGTTTGAAGCTTGAAATTTGAAAGGTTTGACCAAGATTTGACTTGTTAGTATATGATCTCGGATCAGAATTTTTATGATTTGGTTAGCTATGTTAGGTGATTTGGGACTTAGGAGCGTGATCGAAATGCATTTTGGAGGTTCGTGGAAGGTTTAGGCTTGAATTGGCGAAATTGAGATTTTGGCGTTTTCCGGTTGATAGGTAAGATTTTGATATATAAGTCGGAATGGAATTCCGGAAGTTGTAGTAGCTCCGTTGTGTCATTTATGACGTGTGTGCAAAATTTCAGGTTATTTGGATGAGGTTTGGTAGACTTTTTGATCGAAAGCGGAATTTGGAAGTTCTTGAAATTCTTAGGCTTGAATCCGATATGATTTTGATGTTTTGATATTGTTTTGAGCGTTCCGAAGGTTGGAACAAATTTGAATGAGGTTATGGGATATGTTGGCATATATGGTTGAGGACCCGAGGGCCTCGAGTGAGTTTCGGATGGTTAAACGGATCAATTTTAGACTTTGGACTTGGCAATTTTTTGCTGGTTTTGTGTTACAGACGATTTGTTCTTCGCGTTCGTGAAGGGTGTTTTTCTGAGGCGGCGAATTTTGCCTTCGCGTTTGCATTTTGGGTGTCGCGTTCGCGATGTTGTGATGTCTTGATTCTCTACATTCGCGAGGGATGTGTCGCGTTCGCGTAGAGTAAGTGGGAGCACCTGGGGTCCCAGCCTTTTGTGCTTCGCGTTCGTGAGCTGGAGGTTGCATTCGCGTAAGGAAAATTTGTGGTCAGCGGATTTTTGTGCTTCGCGAACGCGAGGCTTTGACCGTGTTCGCGAAGAAGGTTTTTGATGCCTGGGCTGAATGTTTAAATAGCCATTGTCCGCGATTTTGGGGCTAACTTTCACCAATTTTGGGCGATTTTGGAGCTTTTTGAGAGGACTTGAAGAGGGATTCAAGAGATAACACCTTGAGGTGAGATTTTTGAACTCAATACTCGATCCTATGTTGATTCTTACTTGTTTAATCATGAAATATGTGGAAAATTAAAGCCTAAAATTGGGGAATTAAGGCTTGAATTTGGAGAGTGTAAATTGGGAATTTGAAGGGGCAATTGAGGTCCTATTTTGATGTTCTTGGTATGTATAAACTCGTGAGAGGATGAGGATTTTATTGATGTGACTTTTATCGGATTCCGAGACGTGGGCCCGGGGGCGGGGTTTGAGCAATTTCGGATTTTTTGATGTAAATTGGATATTTTCGAGTGAGCTTTGTTCCCTTAGCATATTTTAATAGTTATGTACTGATTATGGCTAGATTTGGAGCATCTGGAGGTTGATTTGTGAACGCAAAGGCATCGCGGGCTAGAGTTTGGACCGGATCGAGGTGAGTAATGATTGTAAATGATGTCCTGAGGGTATGAAACCCCGGATTTGTACATCGTTGTGCTATATTGAGGTGACGCACACGCTAGATGACAAGCGTGAGGTCGTGCACTATTGGGGATTGTGACTTAGTCTATCCCGAATGACTATTTTACCGCGTATTTGGCTGAAAACTATTTGCTATCATCATGTTTTGGGCTGAATGCCTTATTTGGGCTTCGTGCCAACTATTTGAACCCTTAGGGGATTTTTATTTATATTCCTCACTGTTTTGACTTTATACTTGAACTCAGTCATGCTATATTCTACTGTTTTCATAATTGAGCCATGTTTGCTCTGCTTTAACACTTAAATGATATTTTTAAATGATATTTTGGGTTGAGCACTATGTTTTACTGTTGCCCGAGTGGCTTGTGAGATTCTGACTGAGTAAGGCTGAGGGCCTATGTTGTGAGAAAACACTGATTATGATTATGAGGCCGAGGGCCTGAGATTTATACGCCACGAGATGGCTTGTTGATATGAGGCCGAGGGCCTAGTGATGATACCACGAGATGGCTTGATGTTGCGCTTGGGCCGTAAGGGGCCCCTCCAGGAGTCTGTACACCCCCAATGAGCGCGGGTACCCATTGTGATGTGAGATATAGCCCGAGGGGTTGGTATTGTTGACATTGTGCCCGAGGGGCAATCCTTTATGTGCTTTTTTATCTTATTTGTCTGTCATTTACCTGTTTAATTGTTGAATAGGCATTTCTTGAAGTTAAAACTAAACTTATATGATTTTACATATCTTTACTGAATCATTGTTCTTACCTGTTTTACTGCTTCATTATAGCCTGTAATGTGCCTTACGTATTTTCATATCTCTCAGTCGTTTATTTATGATTATTACTCATTGAGTTGGAGTACTCACTTTACTCCCTGCACCTTGTGTGCAGATTCAGGCGCATCTGGTCCCGCTACCGAGTGTTGATCTTTCCAGCTCAGGCGGATCCGAAGGTTCTCTAGGTAGCTGCCGGCGTTCGCAGCCCAGAGCTTCTTCCCTTATCTTACTTCTCTTTGTTTTAGATTTGTATTGAACTCTGTAGACTTTCTTGTTATTCCGAATTTTTAGATGCTTATGACTAGTGACACCCCGGTATCGGGCTGTGTTGGGTTTATCTTCCACAACTGTACTGTTAACTGTTCACTCGTGGATTAATTATCATGTTTTATACATAATTTTTAATATAATTCCTTCAGACTCCTTACCAATGTAAACTCAATATCGCGAGTACCCTTCCTTGCCTAGGACGGCGTATCATTCAAAGGGAGATATGTTGGGGAGATACTTTGAGAATTGACGGTGAATATCATCATATCCCGGGATATTGGGAATGGGCTGAGGACATACTTGGCAGAAGTCAATGGGCTTTAGAGACAACAAGAATTTATGATGTCGTCTGTGCTTTTGTATTTACATATGATCGAAATTTAAACATCTTGCAAGCATTTCTTGAAGCTTGGCGCCCCACAATAAATACCTTACTTACATCAGCCAAAGAGCTATCAATATCTCTTTGGGATTTACATACCATTGTCGGTTTACCTATTGGAAGTTGTGCTCGAAGCTATCGAACTCACAAGTGTTAATGAGAAGAATAAAAGATTTACTCCTCGAGCTTGTGGATTGCCTTTACTATCAAACTATTGAAACTTTGGAGGTTGATAGCCAGCAAACATCTTCAACATATCGATCCTTGCAGTGTATGACTTTGTATATATAAGGGAGGACTTGGCAGCAACTTCATACTTATTCTTAATAGTTCCTTCAATGGCCTCCTTCAGTTGATCGATTGGAATCATTCCTTCAGATGAGATAGGGATAGCCTTAGCAGATGCTACTCGTCTTGGGGGAGGATTAATATCTGGAACTTCTGGGAGCTTGCCAGGTGCATGGGTGTATTCTTCTTCCATCAAGATTCCTTCCCTATCTGTTAGTCAATTCTAGTATCTTGATTTTGCATGCACTTGGTCAAGCCAACGATTGCTTCCGTCAAGTTGGCTAACTGCTCCTCTACAGGTGAAGCGTTTGTCACCATGGCTTAGATAATTATTGTGGACGACGGAGAGTAGCATGGATTATCACACAGATTGATCCTTGATTGGCTCACGCTATGCGATGTAAGTGGGGAGGATCCATCACTTGGAGCATCATCATCTTCCTTTACAACAGAGTTCTTGGATATGAAGAGGTCAAGCAGAACAAGAGTTTTCTTAATCTTTTCAGCAACATCGCTTCCTCCTTCAGGTGCGTTTGTGGAAGATCTTGCTCCTTTTGAGGATTAAGATCCGAAAACAAGGGTTGATGCGGACGTCACTTGGAGTGCTTGTTATGCTAAAGAGCTTGCCTTGCTCCTTATAGTTGGTCCAAAGCTTCCAAATGTAACGTCGAGGATGCTTCCCACGTCAGCATAAAACCTAGAATTAGCAGTCTTGGTGGAAGTTGATCTGAAGTTAACCTTCTTTGAAACCATTTTTATGTTCTTGAACTTTGGTGATTGAAAAGTTGAGATGAGAGGTAGAGATTGTCCTACTGGGCGTGCTAGAATTTGTAGACAATAAATTCGCGTCGAGAAAATAAAATCAAGACCGAAAATATTGCAACAATCATAGTATTTGATTTTAAATAATATGAGTGTACAATCTCTATGAATCCTCTAATTCTACCTTTCCAACATAAATTCAAGGGCATTTGAGCTTGATCTTGAATTTGAATTTGTTGCCACAAACGATGATCTTGAATTCAACTAGCACGAACTTTGATTTGAACTCGTACTCATTGAATCTTGATTTGTTCTTCGTTCTTGAGCTTGAACTTAATTTCTTGGATATGAACTTGATTGCTTGAGGCTTGAAACTTGTGGAGGAATTTGTAGTGTTTGATCCACGAGCTCTTTTTTGATCCTTGTTATAAATTCTGGTGTCTTTTCTGAGTTATGAAGAACCCTATTTATAGTTGTGAGAGAGAAGAGTTGTGATGAGAACAAACTCTTTCCGACCAATTAGATTGAAGAGTGATAAGGCCGTATTTGATTGGCCAGAACATGTCAATTGTACACGTGGCACAATTTCATTGGCCATTTAATTTGACTTGGCATGCCTTGTCATTTTGACACATGGCATGATCCTATTGTTTTTTCCTTTTGACTTGGCGTGCCACGTCATTTGACATGTGATACCAAACTGGGCATCCAGGAAGATGGCATCTTGGGGTTTAATAAAGGGATTTTTACCTATCTATACCATATCTGAAACCTTATTACTAAAAATGTGCATATTTTCATTATTACCCGCCATGTTTATATTTTTCCTACAAAATTTATACCATTTATTAAATACCCAATATTAAGAGCTGATTCCTTCCAAATTAGGCGCCTACAAATCTGGGATAAATATTTGAATAGCTTATTCCTTCCAAATTAGGCGCCTAAAAATTTGGGACTAAATATCTTTTCATATTCACATCATATTTGTTTCCTTATGTGATATAGGAAGGTAAAAATTCCTAAAATAAAAAAAACTTTAAAGGTAATCCAGTCACTAAAGTGTTAATTCGGTCATTATTCTTCAGTTACGGATGAATAAAATAATATATTGTAAAGGACCAAAATGGAAACTTCATAATGGCCATATAAATGCATTAACGTATATAACACACAATTGTAGTGACGTGTTATCCTTAATAATTGTATAAAATAGTTCTTTTCAGTACAAATCCTTATCTATAAAATTTTTACAAATAAACTACAAATCAGTTTAAGTATTGTATAAAGTTGTATTGTTTTTAAAGGTATCTATAAAATTACTACATTTATACTACAATTAAACTATAATTTATGTTGAAAAAAAATATTGACTACAAAATTTTCTTTGTATTTTTTGTGAAGAAGAAGGAAGAGAAGATGAAGTCTGATTTTATGTTAATATCTACAAAATTCCTACATTTATCTACAAATAAACTATAAATTAGTTTAAGTATGTATAAAGCAATATTGTTTTTAAGGGTATCTATAAAATTACTACATTTATACTATAATTAAACTACGATCTATGTTGACTACAAAATTTCTATTCATCTACAAAATTCCTACAAATCAGTTTTAGTATTGTATAAAGCTGTATTGTTTTTAAGGATATCTACAAAATTACTACATTTATACTACAATTAAACTACAATCTATGTTGAAAAAAAA
Organism: Nicotiana tabacum; assembly: GCF_000715075.1. Taxonomy (NCBI): domain Eukaryota; kingdom Viridiplantae; phylum Streptophyta; class Magnoliopsida; order Solanales; family Solanaceae; genus Nicotiana; species Nicotiana tabacum. Next base: position 126,731,501 of record NC_134101.1, on the reverse strand, counting down.
TATTGACTACAAAATTTCTTTAAAAAAAACTACAAAATTTCTTTCAAGAAAACAAGAAATGTAGCTGTGGCCAATTCCAACTTGAAGAACTTTCATGTGTAAATTGTTTCCTGATTGTAGTTATAATGTAGGTTAAATGTAGTTAATTTGTAGTTTTTGTAAAATTTTGCAGATAATTTGCAGATTAATTGTGGATGTCACATTTCTACAATTGGCTCTTCATCTACAAAATTTCTACAAAAAACTACAAATAAAAGCTGCCAAAAAAGCAATTCATATCATTCCAATCAAGAAATATGAGAAGAAGTTTAGAAGTGATTTAGTATCACGTCTTTTTCCATTAATTGGATCGACACTAACATATCGCCCATGCTGTTTTATGACAAATAAACCAACCTTTCTCTGTATTTTTTGAGAAGAAGAAAGAATGTAGAAGAGAAAGAAATGGGAGGGGGGAAACGACGCTCGTCAGATCTTACGAATAAATTGTTTCTGTTTTTATATGAACGAACAAAATCAGAAGGGAAAGTTAGAAATCTTCAGATCTCTCTCTATGGATGAACTCAAAGTGAAAACCAGAAGGAGAAAAATCAAAAACCACCCTAGCTCCCAAGATAACAGTCGTTCCCACCTGAAAACAAAAATCAAACGAACCCTTTCTTCTTCGAAAAACAGAGGCGTTTCAGTCAGATTTGAATTCCGTTAAATCCGTTTGAGGTCGTCGAGTCCAGGGGAGGGAGAAACGTGGGAGGTATGGGGGTGGGAGGAGAGAGAGGCGGGTAAACGAAAATGGGAGAATATACGCTCCTAAATTAACACCTAATATAAATAAAGCATTAATTATGCCCATAATTTGAATTATGGTATAGAAATGGTAATTTGGTATGTTTAAATGTAATAAACACAAACCTTAAACATTGAGGGTAATAAGGTTTCATATATGGTATAGATAGGTAAAAATCCCTTTAATAAAGTGGGATCATCACTTGTAGCCCAATGAACTTGTACTAATTTATTAGGTCCATCTATATCGGGCTTATATAATTAATTCAATTATATTAGCCCAATAAATTTATCTAGACTAATATATCTTGAATTTAAATATAGTCCAAATTAGTTTATGAATTTTATTCCGCAAATTTATATGCCTACAATATCACAGCTAGAAAGATAGAAACACGTTTGATTTATATTATATCAAATTAAATTTTAAGATTGTATAGGTAAATAATGTTATGATTTTGAAGGTAATAAAAGTTGTATATAAAACAATATTGCTAGTAGGGCAAATCTACAATTATGGACGAAGGTTCATTTGAACTCATAACTTTTAGCCTAGACATAAAGTTATTTGCGTAAAACCCATTGAAATTGCTAAAAATAAGGTGATTAATTTTGTGATTAGAACCTGACTCCTAAAACGATAAAATTTAAATTTTAAATTTGTCTCTAATTCTATCTTTATCTCGTAGGGATAAAGTCTGCATATATATTTACACACTATTATTTCTAGACCTCACTAGTAAAATTATAGTGAAATTTTGTTGTTGTTGCTGTTGTTTATCCGTCTCTAATTACTATTAAGATTGTATGTCAAATTATTCACAATGTCAGTCATTATTGTTCTCCACCGGAAAAAAAAGCTTCGCATGCTGAATATTTGACCGTTCCTTTTCCTGCCTTGTTTGACTTTTCAAGCCTCTACTAATCCATCTTAATTTGACTTGGTCCAAACAATTTGTTACTTTCATGTATTTATGAGCGATAACTCCTCTTCCTCGTTAACTGACCTTGGAATTACACAGGTTCAACGGTCCAACATATCACTAGTCATTGTACTACGGTCAAACATCTCTATAACAGTCTCGTTTGTTCAAGATATTTTTAAATGTTATAGCGAATTGTTGTTATAGAGAACATATATTATTACAAAATATGACATTTTATTCCGAAAAAACTTGGCTTTTATAGTGAGGTTGTCACGACCCAAAAATCCCTCTGAAGGATTCGTGATGACACCTAGTCTCTAAACTAGGTAAGCCTAAAATTAACTGAAATAACATTGATATTTACTAACTTTAAATTAAATTTCTCTTAACAAATTAGAATTTTCAAAACCGGTGGTACAAGTCATAAGCCTTTCTAAGAGTAGTTATACAAAATAAATACATCATTGTTCCGAAACAAAAGGAACATATGGAAATAAGTACAATTGAAGGTGACTCCGAGACTTGCGAGCGCTACAACAAGTTTACCTTGAGTCTTCACTGCAACGACCCACACAGCTACAATCGATCGAATACCTGGATTTGTACTAAAAAATGTACAAAAGTGTAGTATGAGCATACCACAGCGGTGCCCAGTAAGTATCAAGACTAACCTCGGTGGAGTAGTGATGAGGAACAGTCCAGACACCTACTGGTCAAATAAATTGAATATGATATGATAATAAACTATCAACATAAAGATAACAAAGTAATATCAACAACATGGAGAGAACAAACTACAATCAGTAGAAACAATAAAGGAAAACACGAATGGAAACGAAAGATAACCAAGTAAATTAACACCAACCTAGCTGGAATACAGACAAGTAAAAATGTACTCAAATAAGGAAGGCGATGTCTGCTCAATAAATCATATCATTTTTGATGCACAATTCCAGTCATCTCAAACTCGATGTTTCATATCATAACCTCAATTATCAAACTTTTAGCACACCCGGCACCTTGTGCCCACGTATTTCTATCTCACTTTGCACAACAACATTCTCATATTACTCAGTACATAGGGTCCATAACCAATACAATTAAGATGTTCAAGGAGTCTCATTTACATAACATAAAGTAGAGTACAACTTCCAAATCAATTAGGAATTCAGCAAGAAAAGATGAAGTTATTTTTAGAAATCATTTGAATAAGAAAGTACCATTTTCAATTAAAATACAACATCGAATGAATTATTACCTTTAACATGGGATTTAATAAATTACAACTTAGTAGAAATTCCCTTTTAAGTAAAATACAACCTCAGACGGTTTAAGGGAATTTAATTGAGAAACTAATTGAATTAAAAATGTAAAAATTATTGAAATTTGAAGTATTGAAATATATATAGATAAATACGGCGAGGTATTGAAAACACTATGGGTTCCAACACAAGGGATCACATCAGTAAAGGAATTTAAACAGATAAAACACTTGAATTGATAACAACAAATAAATATAGCAAACAAAAAGTGCACGGCATCACCCTTCGTGTTTTAACCCTTTATCTTCACCATGCAATCAATCATAGAAATGTGCACAACATTACCCTTCGTGCTTTATCACTCTTCCTCACCATATGAGAAATATAAATGTGCACGGAATTATCCTTCGTGCTTTATCTCTCTTCCTCACCATATGCATCAATATAAATATAAATGTGCACGCATCACCCTTCGTGCTTTATCACTTTTCCTCACCATATGCATCAATATAAATGTGCACGACACCACCCTTCATGCTTTATCTCTCTTCCTCACCATATGCATCAAGATAATAGAAATGTGCACGGCATCACCCTTCGTGTTTTATCACTCTTCCTCACCATATGAATAATATAAATGTGCACGGCATCACCCTTCGTGCTTTATCTCTCTTCCTTACCATTTGCATCAGTATAAATGTAAATGTGCACGGCATCACCCTTCGTACTTTATCACTCTTCCTCACCATATGCCTCAATATAATGTAAATGTGCACGGCATCACCCTTCGTGGTTTATCACTCTTTCCTCACCCAAATAGTAAAAACAATAACATCCCGGCAATGGAATCAACAATTGAAACAAATACATCCCGGCAAGGGAATCAACAACAGAAACAAATAAACCCCAACATGGGAATCAGCTATAACCAATCTCGTTCCAACAGTTACCTTCACAAAATAAATCCTAACTTGAGTCAATACTCAACAATGGTCAAATACCAAGAAAATACCATAAGTCATGTCCAACATGAATAATCATCAATTTAAGCATAAATAGTAGATAATAAGGATCACAACAGTCACAATGTAAGACCCACGGAAAAACCAAGAAGCGCAATAACCTTAACAAAACAACAAGACATAATAAGCACGTGATAACTACACCGACAACCACAATAATTTGGACACATAGCATATATACACGGGGTCATAGAGGAATTCACAATTAAGAGATAACGAAACAATAAGGAGAACAATCACTTCAATTAAGGCAAATAAAGGGCAAGTAACAAGTAAGAGTTAGAGGAAAGCTAACAACATCATATGGAGCATATAGAGGTAAGTTAAGCAACTAGGAAACTCAATCATAACGGAATACTTCCCACATAATGAAAATAAGGACCTAAGGACCCTAAAGGAAAATTTTCCCACAAATAAGTCCGAGCACACACTCGTCACCTCACGTGCACGGACTACAAATAGCATAAAAGACTCAACTCTTAAGGGGAAGTTCCCCACACAAGGTTAGGCAAAATACTTACCTCAATCCGGCCAATTCAATACTCAATTTAACTTTTCCTTTATTAATTCATCAACGCTTGGCTCAATCTAGCCAAAAAAGACTTGAATACATCAAACAATGCAAGAGAAAATAATTCCAATGAACAAAATTATGATTCTTATACAATTTGCAAAAAGTCAACAAAGGTCAACTCCCCGGGCCTATGCCTTGGAACCCGATAAAATTTATAAAAACTGAATACCCATTCTGCTACAAGTTTACCCATATAAAAATTATCTAACTCCGATACCATTCGATCATTCAAATCATCATTTTACATTCTTGAAAGATTTTACAATTTTTCCCAAATTTTCCTTTAGATTCTCATGAATTTGATGTTAAATCTAAGATATAATCACAAAATATAGTTGAAAATTGATTCGAGACACTTATCCAATGATTTGGAGAAGTTTAGGTCTTTGGAAAATTGTTTATGGAGGTTTAAGGTTTGAGAAAATTGAAAAATGGGTGAAAATCCCATCAAAAATCTCACTTAATAGGCCTTAGATGTCGCATTTGCGACCCAGGGTTCGCAATTGCGAACCCTCGCAAATTGCGAACAAGGCAGGGCTGGCAGAAGTCGCATTTGCGATAAAAAATTCGCATTTTTGCGAAGTGGGCATCGCAATTGCGATGAAAAAGTTCGCATTTGCGACCACACCAGAAACCATCAATTTTTTCCGACACGAAAATGAGCATAACTTCCTCATACGATGTCCAAATTCGATGATTCTTTTTCCTATGACTCCGTAATTTCGATACGGATCTAATGGTTTGATAAAAAATGAATTTGGATCTCATTTTCTCAATGTGGTATCATTTTTGCTTGAAGAAACGACGATGAAGCATCCAAAAACAAGTGCAACATAGCCTAAACTCACCCAAGCCCTCGGGGTTCCAAACCAAACATGCACGCAAATCTAAAAATATCATACGGACTTGTTCGTGTAATCAAATCATCAAAATAACATCAAAAATTATGAATTTAACCTCAAAACTTATGATTTTCTAACTTTTCAACCGAATGTCCAAATCACGTCAAATCAATTCTCATTCTCACCAAATCTCACAGATAGGACTTAAATATCATAACAAACTTGAATCGGGCTCCGAAACCAAAATATGGGCCCGATACTAACGAGTTCAAACATTAATTCATTTCTTTATTTCCTTTAAAAACCAGCACAACAATTTTCTTCAAAAATTGTTTTCTAAGGTTAGGCACCTCAAAATTCAATTCCGGGCGTACGTCCAAGTCCCATATTTTAACGCGGACCTCCCGGGATTGTCGGAACACAGATCCAGATATGTTTACCAAAAATATTGACCAAAGTGAACTAAAAACCAAATTTTAACTCTAGAAATTATTATATTTTTCATATTTTCACATAAAAGCTTTCCGGTTTCACACCCGGACTACGCAGGCAAGTCAATACATATAATATGAAGATACTCGTGACCTCAAACTACAGAGCAATTACTCAAAACAACCAGTCGGGTCGTTACATCTTCCTCCACTTAACCATACGTTCGTCCTCGAACGTGCCCGGAGTCGTTCCAAAGCCATCGAACCACTGCATGAGCTCCTCATACATACACCCGGGGGTGTTTCCCCCATCACCCAATCCCATGAAGGACTGACAATGCAACTTAACTGAAGGTCTCACCTCCTCCCCATTCCATAACCTTAGGACATAACCCTAACCTAGACATTTTTGATTCATCATAGAACCCGAATGTCACATCATCACACTGTATAAACCTAAACAAGCTGAATCGATCCAAAATTTCAACCTAGAATGCAATCACATGTTGTTCCACGCAGCCCAAATACTCGAAGCAATAACCTCTAACCAACATAGCTGCTCAAATAACATCCTGGATGCCGGTAATATACTTTGCATTGAATACAACCTTGTTCCGGACTTCCACGACACTGCCCATGATAAAGAAATATGCGGACACTCATGGCCGCACATGAAGTCAACAAGTCAAAAAATTCTCTCGCCCACCAAGGGCCATTACTCAAATCTTAGCAAAAACACCCTCATGCTTCCAAAAACTCCTCACCCCCATTACCCTAGTACCAATCTCAAGTCTAAGAACCTCATCTCACCCAATACAAGCAGCCCAACTAACAACTCATCACGGAACCACATAAATTCTCGTACCACACAGCTCGTACACCAAACCAACAATGACTCAATTATGCAGCACAAATAAAGGAAAGCAAAGTATAAGAATTATCTAACAAGTACAACATATGTAACAACAAAAGTATAATTTTTCATCAAATCGTCCCATAGAGGGAAAACACAATACCAAAAAACACAAGGAAATGGTATCCCACATAACATCCGTTGTGGCGTGCAGCCCGCTCCCAAGTACTCATCAAGTCAAAATGCTTGGGTTCACTGAACATATGAATACTGATATCAAGTACAATCACACATAACATCTGCTCTGGCATGCAACCCGCTCCCAAATTCTCATCGAGCCAAAATGCTCAGGTTCACTGATCACATGAATATTGATATCAAGCACAGTAGAGTGCACAAGTAAAACTGTGGGAACAATGAATAGAAGTAATAAAATAGAAGAGAAACAAGCACATAGAAGGTGCTATGAAAAAATCAATATCACGAGGGCTATCTCGCCCGCATCGCCATAAGGCCTAAATGAAATCACAACATTCGTGGGGGGTAATCATACAACCTCACCGCCTAGAACATCACAAAAGAGTAGCACATAACATAGGCTAAGGGCACAAATAATATCCATTCTGCCTGATAGCATAACCAAAATGGCAATCTCATAGGAGCACACAAACTTGACCTGATACAAAACACATATTCTCATTGAGCTTTCAAATAGTCCCAACCAAATCCTGATCCTTCCCAATTAGATAAGTATTCTTCAAAAATATCCACGACAACTTATCGATAATACATGCTATTAATTATTCCATTCTTAACATTTCTTCAAGATCCACAAATAGGAAATAGTCCATTCATAAGGGCATCTAGCCCCAAACCTCAGGAATACCGAAATTGTCATACCCAACTCAACTACGTAAATCAAATGGCAGATATATCACTCACATTCTATTATTCTACTGAAGCACCCATATAGGATTTCTAGCCACGTAACAAACATGAACCCCGAAAGCCTCAAAACCCAGTAATCACCATGCTACTAGCCACGCACCCGCAAACCAAAACTCAAGGTCCCTTCCAAAAATGCACACCTTTCACATATGATAGCCAACAAGGTCAACACTCTATTAATTTCTGATACCTATTCAGGAGAAAGTCACAATGTACCACATATTCCTTATGTCCATAGTAGGCAGCCAACTCAAGCCTTTGTCGAACCATCGAGACCCTTCCGAGATTCGCCCGCACGCAACTAAGCCATCAGGACTGCACCTCCCCAACTCGACTGAGTCACACAAACCGTCCAATACAAGAGTGTTGCCACAAATGCCAATAGAGATTTCCTATTCAAAGGACCAATTACTTCATTGCTATGCTAACCCAATACCACAGAGTTGTCCCATTTCTTCGGATAGTAGATATGCAATAATCCCAGTCAAAGTCCCAACATTGTCCCATGCAAGATCTCAGACCTTAGTCATATACAAATTCCGAGAACCTACCAATACCATATATACATATACCTCAGGCCAAAACTGACGTAAGTCTGACTATGCAATCCGAATACCGCTGATGGACTCCTCCACTTGGCGCAAAGCCATAAAAAACAACATCTGATAATCCGCAGAACTAACCTTCACAGCTCGTACAACACAAATCACAAGGTACTCCAATACCACCAATTATCCTCAATCAACACCCACCACGCTTCCACTGCGCCTCCATATAAACAACTAAATAGTCTTTCAATACCTCTGTATCTCCAGTATGGATGACACGTTGAGAAAATGTCTGAGCATCCCTGACTCCCTCGTAGCTTGTCTGTAGCATCACGAACCACTAGCGCATAGCGGACACCGAGAGCGCAATATTACACACGAGTGGATGTAAAGAAATATAAGTTATATGCTTCGAGTTGAATCAATATCGTACGATAAGGAATGAAAGAATATGAGATTATCCTAATAGTTCTATAGCCTCTTGAAGATAAGTACAGATGTCTCTGTACCGATCCGCAAGACTCTACTAAACCTGCTTATGACTCGTAGCACCTATGAACCTAGAGCTCTGATACCAACTTGTCACAACCCAAAAGTCCCTCTGAAGGAGTTGTGATGGCACCTAGTCTCTAAACTAAGTAAGCCTAACATTAACTAAAATAACATTGATATTTACTAACTTTAAATTAAATTACTCTGAACAAACGACAATTCCCAAAATCGGTGGTACAAGTCATAAGCCTTTCTAAGAGTAGTTATACAAAATAAATACATCATTGTTCCGAAATAAAAGGAACATATAGAAATAAGTACAATTTAAGGTAACTTCGAGACCTGCGAACGCTACAACAGGTTTACCATGAGTCTCCACCGCAACGACCCGCACAACTACAATCTATCGAATACCTGGATCTGAACACAAAAATGTACAAAAGTGTAGTATGGGCACACTACAGCGGTGCCCAGTAGGTATCAAGACTAACCTCGGTAGAGTAGTGACGGGAAACAGTCCAGATACCTACTGGTCAAATAAATTGAACAGGATATGATAATAAACTATTAACATAAAGATAACAAAGTAATATCAATAATAGGGAGAGAACAAACTACAATCAGTAGAAACAATAAAGGGGACCACGGATGGAAACGAAAGATAACCAAGTAAATTAACATCAACCTAGCTGAAACACAGACAAGTAAAAATGTACACAAATAAGGAAGACGATGTCTGCTCAATAAATCATATTATTTCTGATGCACAATTCCAACCATCTCAAACATGATGTCTCATATCATAACCTCAATTACCAAACTTTTAGCACACCCGGCACCTTGTGCCCACGTATTTCTATCTTACTTTGCACAACAATGTTCTCATATTACTCAGTACATAGGGTCCATAACCAAAACAATTAGGATGTTCACGGAGTCTCATTTACATAATATAAAGTAGAGAACAACTTCCAAACTAATTAGGAACTCAGCAAGAAAAGATGAAGTTATTTTTAGAAATCATTTGAATAAGAAAGTACCATTTTCAATTAAAATACAACATTGAATGAATTATTACCTTTAACATGGGATTTAATAAATTACAACTTAGTAGAAATTCCTTTTTAAGTAAAATACAACCTCAGACAGTTTAAGGAAATTTAATTGAGAAACTAATGAATTAAAAATGTAACAATTATTGAAATTTGAAGTATTGAAATATATATAGATAAATACGGCGAGGTATTGAAAACACTATGGTTCCAACACAAGGGATCACAGCAGCAAAGGAATCTAAACACTTAAAACACTTGAATTGATAACAACAAATAAACACAGCAAACAGAAAGTGCACGACATCACCCTTCGTGCTTTAACCCTCAATCCTCACCATGCAATCAATCATAGAAATGTTCACACCATCACCCTTCATGATTTATCACTCTTCCTCACCATATGAATAATATAAATGTACACGACATCCCCCTTCTTGCTTTATCTCTCTTCCTCACCATATGCATCAATATAAATGTAAATGTGCACGGCATCACCCTTCGTGCTTTATCACTCTTCCTCACCATATGAATAATATAAATGTGCACGGCATCACCCTTCATGCTTTATCTCTCTTCCTCATCATATGCATCAATATAAATGTAAATGTGCACGGCATCCCCCTTCGTGCTTTATCACTCTTCCTCACCATATGCCTCAATATAATGTAAATGTGCACGACATCACCCTTCGTGATTTGTCACTCTTTCCTCACCCAAACACTAAAAACAATAATATCCCGGCAAGGGAATCAACCATAGAAACAAATACATCCCGGCAAGGGAATCAACAATAGAAACAAATACACCCCAGCAAGGGAATCAGCTATAACCAATCTCATTCCAACAGTTACCTTCACAAAATAAATCCCAACTTGAGTCAATACTCAACAATGGTCAAATACCAAGAAAATACCATAAGTCATGTCCAACATGAATAATCATCAATTTAAGCATAAATTGTACATAATAAGGATCACAACAGTCATAATGTAAGACCCACGGAAAAACCAAGAAGCGCAATAACATTAACAAAACAACAAGACATAATAAGCACGTGATAACTACACCGACAACCACAATAATTTGACACATAGCATATATACACGGGGTCATAGATGAATTTACAATTAAGAGATAACGTGTGGTGACCTAAAAGGTCATCGCTTATGTTGTATGTGAATTCAGTGTTCCGAGGCCTAAAAACCTCCTTTTTACCTCACCTTGATTTACGTACGTGGTTCGAACCTATATCCGGAAAGCCTTCTATGTGAAAATATGAGAAATAGAAATTTCTAGAGTTAAAATTTGATTATGGTTGACTTTGTTCAACATTTTGAGCAAACGGACTCAGATCTGTGTTCCGATGATCGCGAGAGGTCCGCAGTAAAATATGGGACTTGGGTGTATGCCCGGAAATAAATTCCGAGGTCCCAAGCCTTAGAAATTAATTTTTGAAAGAAATTATTTTACTGAATTATCTAAGAAATGAAGAAAAGAATTAATGTTTGAAACCATTGTTATCGGGCCCGTATTTTGGTTCCAGAGCCTGGTACAAGCTTGTTATAGCATTTGAAAGATAATTGTGAAATTTGGTGAAAAACAGAGTTTATTTGACATGAGTTGGACTTCCGGTTGAAGAGTTATGAACTTTGAGAGTTCTTGATGAAAATATTGAGTTTTGAGGTTTAATTCATGATTTCACATGTTATTTTGATGATATGATCGCACGATTAGGTCCATATGATGTCTTTGAGTTAGTATACACACTTGGTTTGGAGTTCCGAGGGCTCGGGTGAGTTTCTGGCAGGTTCCGGGATGTCTTAGGCTTAAAACATGGATGTTGCAAGTTCAGAGAAGTGCAAATCTCTGAATCCGCCAGTGATGACCGCATTGGTTTTGGTGCTGTCCGCGGTGGGGGCTGTGCGGCCGCACTCAATTTTCTACGGTCCGCACAGGTTCACTGGTCCAATTTCGGAAGCCTATATCTTTTGATCTACAAGAAATTTTGAGATGATTCAAAAATGAAAATTGTAGCGCTTTGTGTCTAGTTTCCAGAAAGGTAAAGAAATCACAATTTGGACATTTATAGATAAAGTTATAGAAAAAATACTAAAGCATGTCACTGTAGTCCACATGGAGAGCTATGAGGCCGCACTCAATTTTGTGCAGTTCGCACAGGGGGTCTGAGAGGGGTATATTAAAACGGGATTTTCAGTTATTTTTCATTTTTAAAAACCCCAAAAATATAAGAGGCAATTTTTCAAAGACAACTCTTCTTCCAAATCGATTGTGAGTGGTTTCTAACTAGTTTTCTTCAATTTTTAACATCTTTTCACATGATTTCAACTCAAAATCAATGATTTTCATGGGAAAAATTGGGTGTTTTGGGTAGAACCTAGGTTTCTCAAAAATTTGGGATTTGTACCTCGGTTTGAGGTCTGATTTCAAAATAAATTATATATTTGAGTTCGTGGGGGAATGGGTAATCGGGTTTTGGTTCGAACCTCGGGTTTTGACCATGTGGGCCCAGGATGATTTTTGACTTTTTGGGTAAAACTTTAGAAAACTCATTTTCATGCATTAGAACTGATTCATTTAGCATTTATTGATGTAATTAAGTAACTTGTGGCTAGATACGAGCAAATTGATGGTGGAATCAAGAGGTAAAGCGATAATAGAGACTTGAATTGTGCTTGTGGCTTTGAGGTAAGTATTTGGTCTAACCTTAGCTTGAGGGATTAGGAGTTGTGTCTTATTTGCTACATGTTAATTGTGGAGTACGACGTATAGGCATGGTAATGAGTATCTATACGTCGGTGTCAAGCATGTCCGTAAGTCTTGTATTGTAATTGTTATGACTCCGTTGTAAATTATTGCACTTCACATGTTATTGAAATATTATTAGTCCCTTGCCGAGATGTTATTAAAATATTATTGTTCCCTTGTCGGGATGTTATTGAAATATTATTGTTCCCTTGCCGGGAGGTTGTTATATTACTCTTGTTCCATTGCCGGGATGTGGTTATATTGCTCTTGTTCCCTTGCCGGGATTCTTTGTGATTGTTGTTGATTTGTAAATGGGAGCGGGTGGCACGCCTGCCACGAGATAAATGAAATGGGAGCGGGTGGCACGCCTGCCACGAGATAAACGAAATGGGAGTGGGTGGCATGCCTGCCACGAGATAAATGAAATAGGAGCGGGTGGCACACTTGCCACGAGATATATGAAATGGGAGCGGGTGGCACGCCTGCCACGAGATATATGAAGTGGGAGCAGGTGGCACGCCTGCTACGAGATAAATGAAATGGGAGCGGGTGGCACGCCTACCATGAGATATATGAAATGGGAGCGGGTTGCACGCCTGCAACAAGATGTGAAATGAAAGTGAATTTTGCCTTTGTTTCCCTTATCCTTTTTAGTAGTTGAATTTTGGTTCCTTTATAATTCTCTTGATATTCTGTTTTTACCTGTTATTCCCCGAAGCATGCTTTCCCCTCCCATCTTTAATTATTTATTCCTGCTTCACTTTCCGCTGTATATTATATAATTGCACAGGTTTATTTGGTAGTCTGGTCCTAGCCTCGCCACTACTTCGCCGAGGTTAGGCTAGACACTTATTAGCACATGGGGTCGGTTGTGCTGATACTACACTCCCAGAGAAGCTCTTGGACTGTAGTTTGGAGGCTACATTTAGTCCACACGGAGATCCAAGGTAGACCTGTAGGCGTCCACAGGCCCCGACGTCTCCTGTATCCTTTATTTCTTGTTTCATCTCTTTGCTTCAGAAACAATGTGTCTTTTATTTTCGTACCTTGTATTTAGCAGTCTTAGATCGTCTGTGGTACTATGACACCAGTTCTGGGTGATTAAGGCTTAAACTGTTGTAATAGATACATATTCAGATATTTTTGTTGTTTTCTTCTGCTTATTCTAAATTTCCGTTGTTTATCCGCTATTGTTTTATATAATGGTAAAGAGAATAAAATTGGTAAAAAGGTAAATTAATTCAAAGGAATGGCTTGCCTAGCTCACATTAGTAGGTGTCATCACGACTACTGAGGGTGGGCAATCCGGGTCGTGATATAACGAAACAATAAGGAGAACAATCACTTCAATTAAGGCAAAAAAAGGCAAGTAACAAGTAAGAGTTAGGGGAAAGCTAACAACATCGTATGGAGCATATAGAGGTAAGTTAAACAATTAGGAAACTCAATCATAACGGAATACTTCCCACATAATGAACATAAAGACCTAAGAACCTGTCACGACACCAAATACCCCGGTCATGATGGCGCCTATCACAGTACTAGGCAAGCCAACCCAACAAGTAACCATAGTGATTTCTTTTTATAAAAACATTTTCTAAAACTAATTAAGTCTCGAATTCTCATATGAAATATATATAAATCAACTGAAATGTGCGGAAAACAGTACAAAATATACTAATACAACCCAACAATCCGGTGTCACAAGTCAAGAGCCTCTAAATACAACCCAAACTGACTGAATAATACATCATAGGTCTGAAATAATAGAAAACTAAGATAGGAAGGAGGAAAGCAGGGTTGCGAACGCCATGAAGCATGCAGTCTTCGGTAAATCTTTGAGAGTGCTGGGAACCCTCACTCTACTACCCGGGCACCTGGATCTGCACACAAAGTGCAGGGAGTAACGTGAGTATGCCAACTCAGTAAGTAACTAAAGAAAATAAGGTATGAGTGCAGTGACGAGCAGTTAAAAATCATATAAGAGTGTTCCACAGAATATCAAGTCAAACTCAACAGTTAAATAGCCAGTTACTTCGTAAAAACTTCAGTTTCAATTGAAATACTTTGAAATCATTTATTCAACATCTTTCAATAGAGGCTCAGTATAAAAGAAGAGTGAAAACATCAAAATGCCAAAAACAGGCCCCTCGGGCAAGGTATCACTCACAGTATATCCTCTCAGTCCCTCGTCAACAGTACTTACATTCAGCACTCCGGCTCAATAATATCTCATAGTAGTAATAATCATAATAACCGCTGCGGCGTGCAACCCGATCCATATTTTATAGTCGACTACGCTCACTGGGGTGTACAGACTCTGGAGGGTATCCTACAGCCCAAACATCATATCGTTGCGGCGCGCAGCCCGATCCAATATATATATCGTTGTGGCGTGCAGCCCGGTCCATATAAGTATCTTTGCGGCGTGCAGCCCGATCCCTAATATATATAATATTCTTGCGACGTGCCATTAGGTCCTCAACCTCTCTCAGTCATAACCTCACAGCCACTCGGGCATATCAGTGAAAATCAGGGAACTTAGCCCACACAGTTTTCATATATTAAGAAGTAGAGTGATAAAAAATTTAAACAATAAACAGGTAAAACATGATTGAGTATATGCTTTCAAAATAAATAGAGTGAGAAAAATAGTAAAAATACCCCTAAGGGTCTAAACAGGTCGGCACAAGGCCCCAAAACATGGCATACAACCCAAAATATAGTATCAATATCTAAAATACGGGATCTCATAAGATTTCAAATCAAATACGCAGCTTAATAGCCGCTACGGGATGGACCAAGTCACAATCCCTATCGGTACATGCCACACGCTCGTCACCTAGCATGTGCGTCACCTCATTTATCAAAAAATTACAAAATACCGGGGTTTCATACCCTCAGGTCCAGATGTACAATGGTTACTTACCTCAAACAGGATGAAATACTACTCCGCAATGCCCTTGCCTCTCGACTCGGACTCAACTCGCGTCAAATCTACCCAAAATCAGAATCATAACATTAGAATATGCTAAGGGAACGAAGTCCATGCGAAAATAATCAAATTATACCAAAAATCCCGAAATTGGTCCAACCCGATTCCGGGGCCCATGTCTCAAAATTTGATAAAAGTCACATTAATGGAATCTTTTTCCTCCAACGAGTTCATACATACCAAGAATGCCAAAATCCGACCATAAATGACCCCTCAAATCCCTCGATTAAGGTCTCCAATTTTCAAGCCCTAACTCCCCAATTTTTGGCTTCAAATCCCCCAAATATCATGTTTAATTAGGTAGAAATCACAATAGGATTGAGTATTAAGTCCATAAATCTTAAATCAAAATAGGATCTAGTATTAAGTCCATAAATCTTACCTCCAAGAAGTTCTTTGGAATTCCCTCTTCAATCTCCCTCAAAAAGCTTCAAAATCGCTCAACAATGGTGAAATTTAGACCCAAAATCACGGAAGGGGTCTTTTAAACATTCTGCCCAGTTTTTAAAATTCCTTCTTCGCGAACGCGGTCAACGCCTCGCGTTCGCGAAGCACAAACTTCCGTTGACCACTTATTCCTCCATCGCGAATGCGACATCCTATACGCGAACGCGATGCCTCAGCTCCACAACCTATCGCGAATGCGACTACCAGCTCGCGAACGCGAAGCACAATTTTCCAGGACCCCAGCTGCTCCCATTAACTCTCCGCGAACGCGGGAAACCCATCACGAAGGCGATGAACACTGACCTCAGCCCTTCGCAAACGCGGGACCTCCTTCGCGAACATGAAAGCCAACCCTCCTGCCTCACATCCTAACCCTTCACGAATGCGAGAGCCCACTCGCAAACGCGAAGAACAAATGTCTGCAATACCATCAACAATTTTCTGCAATTTTTCCAACTTGAAATTGATCCGCTCAACCACCTGAAACTCACCCGAGGCCCTTGGGACCTCAACCAAACATGCCAACATATGCCATAACATCATTCAAACTTTTTTCAATCTTCAGAACACTCAAAACAACATTAAAACACCAAGTTAACATCGGATTCAAGCCTAAGAATTCCAAAAACTTCCAAATTCCGCTTTCGATCAAAAGGTCTAACAAACCTCGTCCGAATGACCTGAAATTTTGCACACACATCACAAATGACACAAAGGACCTACTACAACTTCTGGAATTCCATTTCAACCCCTATATACAAATCTCACCTATCAATCAAACGCCAAAATTTCAATTTCGCCAATTCAAGCCTAAATCTACTCCGGACCTCCAAAACATATTCCGATCACGCTCCTAAGTCCCAAATCACCTCCCCGAAGATATCCGAATCATTGAAATTCACATCCAAGCCCTTTTTCACATAAGTCAACATCTGGTTGACTTTTTCAATCTAAGCTTACTCAAAAGAGACTAAGTGTCTCCTTCCTTTCCAAAACCTCTCCGAACCCAAACCAACTAACCCAATAACACATAATACAGCTGAACAAGACAATAAGAAGAAGAAATGGGGTAAATGGAGTGGTAACTCATGAAACGACCGACCGGGTCGTTATATCCTCCCCTTCTTAAACAAACGTTCATCCTCGAACGAGTCAAGAAACATACCTAAAGCCTCAAATAGATGAGGATATCTGCTCCGCATCTCCGGCTCGGTCTCCCAGGTAGCCTCCTCCAAGGGCCGACCTCTCCACTGCACTTTCACTGAAGCTATATCCTTTGACCTCAACATTCGAACCTAACACTCCAAAATAGATACTAGCTCCACATCATAAGTCAAATCATCATCTAACTGAACCGTGTTGAAATCCAAAACATGAGACGGATCGCCAATATACTTTCGGAGCATAGAAACATGAAATATCGGATGCACACTCGATAAACTGGGTGGCAAAGCAAGCTCATAAGCCACCTCCCCAATCCTCTAAAGCACCTCAAAAGGCCCAATGAACCGAGGACTCAATTTACCCTTCTTCATAAATCTCACAACACCTTTCATGGGTGAAACCTTCAATAGAACCTTCTCACCCACCATGTAGGACACATCCCGAACCTTCCTGTCAGCATAACTCTTTTGTCTCGATAGCGCTATACGAAGCCTCTCCTGAATCACCTTCACCTTGTCTAAAGCATCATGCACCAAGTCTGTACCCAAAAGCCTAGCCTCACTCGGATCAAACCAATCGACCGGAGATCTACACTGTCTCCCATACAAAGCCTCATATGGAGCCATTTGAATACTCGACTGATAACTGTTGTTATAAGCAAACTCTGCGAGCACTAGAAACTGATCCCATGACCCTCTAAAATCAATGACACAAGTGCGCAACATGTCCTCCAATATCTGAATAGTACGCTCGGACTGCCTGTCCGTCTGAGGGTGAAAAACTCAACTCAATCAAAATACCGAACTTTCACTGCACAGACCTCCAAAACTGTGAAGTAAACTGAGTACCTCTATCTGAAATGATAGAAACCGGGACACCATGCAAACGAACAATCTCCCGAATATATATCTCTGCCAACCGCTCTGAAGAATAGGTAATACACACAGGAATGAAGTGCGCGGACTTGGTCAGCCGATCCACAATCACCCAAATAGCATCAAATTTCTTCAAAGTCCGAGGGAGCCCAACTACAAAGTCCATGGTGATCCGCTCCCACTTCTACTCTGGAATATCCATCTGCTGAAGCAAACCACCCGGTCTCTGATGCTCATATTTCACCAGCTGACAATTGAGACACCGAGCTACAAATCCTATAATGTCCTTCTTTATTCTCCTCCACCAATAATGTTGTCTTAGATCCTAACACATCTTCGCGACACCCGGATGGATGGAATACCGCGAACTGTGGGCCTCCTCCAGAATTAACTCTCGAAGCCCATTCACATTGGGCACACATATCCAACCTTACATCCTCAATACTCTGTCATCACCAATAGTCACATCTGTGGCATCATCGTGCCGAACTCTGTCCTTTAGGACAAGCAAATGAGGATCATCATATTGGCGCTCTCTAATGCGATCAAATAAGAAAGACCGAGAAACCATACAAGCCAATACCCGACTGGGCTCCGAAATATCTAAACTCACGAATCGATTGGCCAAGGCCTGAACATCAACTACAAGAGGTCTCTCCCCAACAAGAATGTATGTCAAGCTCTCTATACTCACCCCCTTCCTACTCAAGGCATTGGACATCACATTGGCCTTCCCCGAATGGTACAAGATAGTAATATCATAATCCTTTAGCAGCTCCAACCATTTCCGCTACCTCAAGTTGATATCCTTCTATTTGAACAAGTGTGGGAGGCTATGATGATCAATAAACACCTCACAAGACACACCATACAAATAATGCCTCCAGATCTTCAATGCGTGAACAATGACATCCAACGTTAGATCAAGAACGGGGTAGTTCTTCTCATGGGGCTTCAACTGACGAGAAGTATAAGCAATAACTCTACCCTCCTACATTAACACACACCCAATACCAACTCTCGAAGTATCACAATACACTGTATATGAACCTGAAGTTGATGGCAAAACTAATACTGCAACTATGGTCAAGGCAGTCTTGAGCTTCTGAAAGCTCTCCTCACACTCATCCGACCCCATGAAAGGAGCATCCTTTTGAGTCAACTTGGTCAAGGGTGATGCTATAGATGAAAATCCCTGAACAAACTGACGGTAATAACCCGCCAAACCAACAAAGCTGTGAATCTCGGTGGTTGAAGACGGTCTGGGCCAACTCTGAACTGCCTCTATATTCTTTGGATCAACCTGAATACCCTCACTGGACACCACGTTCCCCAAGAATGTCACTTGTAAGCACGTGATTTTTGCTTCACGGACAATCCCTCCAAAAGAAAACAAAAATAGTGACCAGTGACCTCGATGTACAAATTTTCATTTTTTATGACATGTACTGCTGGTCATTTGTGGTTTGGCCCATGTGGCATTTGATCTTACCGATCAAAATACAAAGTATGTCTGTCATGGTAATCAAACCGTAATTCGGTCGTTAAAAGAAAATTCAAAAATATATGTGCATCGTCCGTTGTAGGTTGTGATTTAACTTGCTTAAACATTTTAATTTGGCATGATAATGGTGTTGAAGTGTTACATTGTTGTTTGTTTTAATTTCATTTGTTTTATTATTTATTTGTTATTTTTCATTTTTTGTTTAAAAATAGAAAACAAAAGAAAAGAGTGAATGAAAATCAGTTTGGGCCCAAGAAATAAAACAAAAATAGGCCCAAACCAGCACAAGTCCAGTCCAGACTAGGCCTGCCCTGACCACCTCCCAAAACGACGTCGCATCATGCGTCTGATCTGAGCCGTTCAAACACACCCATCCAACGGTCCACCTCAGCACCCGTAACCCGACCTGTTTAGCCGGTCCAACCCAACCCATCACTTAAACCCAAACGACCCCGTTTTAATGCCAAACGACCTCATCTCACCCCTCACCATCAGATCCCAGCCGTTGAGATCAGATGATCTAACGGCCTGGATCCAATCCTCTACGCCGTATATAAGCCTTCCCTCACACCCCACGCCCCCTATCCGAACCCCACCTTTCCCCATCTTCTTCACCAAGCCCTGAAACCCCCCGAAACCCTAGCAGCCGCCCTAGTTTCCCCTTCACCAGAACCCGGCGGCATGAACGCCGATGACCACCTCCTGAACACCCTAGGACCCCCTCACTCTCCTGAACATGGATCTATTACCCCCTAGCCTCGAATCCCCTTCCTTCATCTCGAATCTTCATTTGAAGATTCGAGTCGAACCCGGACCTATACCAAACCTCACCATCTTCATACCAGACACTCCCCTGACCCCCCTCGTGACCAAACCAGGCTTGGTTTGGTCCGAATCTACCCACAACTCTTAGAATCTCAAATCTAAGAATCCAAAACCTAGAACAGGAATAGCCTTGGAAACCGGCCAGTCTTATCAGAGTTTGAGGTCTAATAGACCTTAATCAAGGTGTTCTCGTGTGAGAACACCCTGATTAAAGTTTGTTCGGCCTCAAGGGTTCAAAGTTGAGTCAGATTTGGGTCGATTTGGTTTGGACATTTTTCGGTAAGTTTTTCATGTTTTTTTTTGTTTTATTCAACTGCTAATTAAGTTGTTAGCATGTTTCGTTGTGTTTGTTTGTTATTTTTGTTATTTTTCATGCGGATTTCTTCCATCTCTGTCAAAGACCTTTTATTTGGTCAGTTGATTTTCTGTGTGTTCTGAATGTATTCTGTGGTATACATGATCGTCAATTAGATTATTCGTCAAATAAGTTAATTCATATAGGTTCCCAGTGATCGAACAAAGTTGTCTGAAGTCATTCGGGACTCTGTACGTGTTGTTTATATGAACGATTGATTGTTATGTGTTACGATTAATATAGTCGAGTCGATGTATGTCGTCAATTAGTTTCAGTCATTAATGGTAACAACTTGATCCGTGTTGTTTATTTTTGCTGTGATCGTATTTGAATCCCATTAGGAACTGAATTGTATTGCCTATTGGTTTTGTTCAATTTGAATTAAAAGAACATCTAGGGGGTAGGTTATAATGGCAGTTTAGACTTTGAGCTTAAATGGATGCCATGTTCACTTAGTTCAGATGGTGGGCAGCATACGTATGGTCAGTTTGTTTTGGATTAAAATAGTCTGACAGCACATGCTGTCAGATTATATTCCTGCTGCCCATACTTTGGTTAAATAAACAAGAGATTAGGACACTTTAACAACAAAAAAAGAGAGGGGCTGTCAGGGATTTCATGGGAGTTTTGTTATTTAAAATGAGTGAGTGGAAAAACAACAGGGAGGGGGAATTTTGAGTGGTCAAATAGACTGTAAAGTGTTAAGGTTAGGCTATAAAAGAGGCAGACTTTCCATTAGAAGGGGGGATTTTTTTTGGAGCCTAAAAGAGGAGGTTCTTCTGAAAAAAAACTGAAAGAAAGAAACATAAATTCAGAGGATATTGTGACCAAACTTTGTCTGTAAACTACATAAGAATTCACATTTGGTCAAGCTGTCTTGGCCAAGTTCTGTGGCTTGCCCTGATTGAGCTGCTTGTGATTGTTGAACTGCTGGTGTTGCTGCATTGAATACTCTGTTATTTCTGTTGGTTCGTTACTCTGGTTCTGGGATTGTTTGTTTGTTGCTCGACTGCTCTTGAGCTTCATCATTGTTGGTTGGTTGTCGTTGCTGTGTTGTTGTTGTGTGTCTGCTGTTGCTGTGTTTGTTGCATACTACTCAGCTGATCATTCCTTTCTTCCCTTGCTTTCCTTACCAGGTACACAATTACACTACCAATGTAACTCGAAAGTTTGAGCAATGAGTATAAAAGAGAAGATCTGCAGATGTTTATATATACATAGACTATTATGTTAGGCCTCATGTAATGTATAATAGTTTATGTTCTTGTTTTGGACACTGGAGATAGTCCTCATGCCTAATAAATGTCAATATATGGTAGTTGGATGTTAGACTGTGTATATAGGTTGGTGATAAAAGTATGCTCAATGCAGTAGGTTGTATCTTAGATTTAGTTTAATGGTGTAGTATAATTCTGTAATGTATGCCAAGCATGAAAATCGTACACTAACTAGTTAAGTTCTTTCCCTTCTGAAAAACTGCTTCATATAACTGGTAAACCATGTTTTAAGACAAAGAACACAGAGCTTGCAATCTCAACCTCACGAAGGTCGAGCCCAGGTCGAAACAGACCAAGCAGGCCTGCATCGAACAAACAATGGCCCAGGTCTGGTCCATCACGCATGGGCTGGATTTGGGCCCTTAAATTTTGCTCGGCTGACTGTGTACGTGGCCGTGCTACTGATTTTGCGCAAGCACTCGGAATTCTGTTATAGATAACTTGCAAGCATGTAATTAACTAGGGCTATCTATTGTTTTCAATTAGTAGAGACAAACGCGACAAGAAATGTAGTTGCTATAGGATATCCTTTTAAAATAAGGACGAGATGAGCCTCGACAAAAGTAAAGAAAAATGCACAAATTGCGGGGCCCTCGTTAAATGTATATATATATATTGAAGCATTCAGTCCCTAAGGTGGGTCGTTTAGCAAATCTCACGACCTCCCGGAATAATAACGCGATAGCCTCTTTAAGCGCGTATTTAATAATTTTACCTTCTTAAATTCGGGTGCGCATTTATGTGACCCAAATCCAAATCTCGACGGATTCGAAATGTGTTTCTAATCACGGGTACATTGATTGTGACGTGGTTCGAGATGCGTGTCCATGACGTCGCAAATTCCTTTTAAAAAACAAGAATGAGACGAGCCTCGACAAACAAAATGTACAAAAGTTGCGGGGCCCTCTAATGTAT
Source organism: Nicotiana tabacum (assembly GCF_000715075.1). Taxonomy (NCBI): domain Eukaryota; kingdom Viridiplantae; phylum Streptophyta; class Magnoliopsida; order Solanales; family Solanaceae; genus Nicotiana; species Nicotiana tabacum. Next base: position 126,708,642 of record NC_134101.1, on the reverse strand, counting down.
GTATATATCAAAGTATTTAGAATTCGGGATGTGCCGTTTAACGAATTTTTACGACCTTCCTCAAAATAACAAGACGCTAGTTGCTTTAGGCGCGCCTCTAATAATTTATTTTCCTTAATTCGGGTGCACATTTATGTGACCCAAATCCAAATCTCAACCGAGTCAAGATATATCGATAGCCACGGGTGCATTGATGTAACGTGGTTCGAGATATGTTTTCACGACGTTGCAATTCTTGTAAAATAATAATAACGACAAAAGCGGTTAAAATTTAAAATTTGCACATATGTTCAATTTGTATAAAATCAGATAATCAAGTCGAATACAACAGTTGAGCGACCGTGCTAGAACCACGGAATTCGGGAATGCCTAACACCTTCTCCCGGGTTAACAGAATTCCTTATCCGGATTTCTGGTACGCAGACTATAATATAGAGTCATTCTTTTCCTCGATTCGGGATTAAAATTGGTGACTTGGGACACCCTAAATCTCTCAAGTGGCGACTCTGAAATAATTAAACCAATCCCTTTTCGATTGTCCTTTAATTGGAAAAAACTCCCTTGCGCCCTCACGGGTACGTAAAAAGGAGGTGTGACAGCTCTGGCGACTCTGCTGGGGATTTACGCTCAGAACCACTGGTTCAGGGTTAAGAATTCGAGCTTAGAATAATTGTTATTATTTGGCTTTGTTTATTATCTGATTTTATTACATGTTTTGAGCCTAATGTGCTAAATGCTGCTTTTATCGCTTTGATATTATTTGAACTGTACATATAAACTGTGCCGAAACCCTTCTCTTCTTACCTCCGGGGAGAAGCTCGCTGGTCGAGACTCCCTATTATGTTAGTGTCATACCCTGAAATAAGAAAGAGGTCGGACAAGTTACAAAGCCGGACGATCTCGCGGGTCCCCGGTACGTAGCCCCCTCCTCGATTCGAGTTGTCCGCTCGGGTACACAGTCTAGAACAAATATCCAGGTTGTGAACCTAGTATAACGAAACTTCATGCCGGATCCCTAGTAGGAACACTTATTTACATCATGTTGCATTTGACTTAGGGGACTCAACACAGGGGTTGGGTCCGTCTAGGACTAGCAACCTGAAATGAAAAGACCATCCTGCTTCATCGTATTTGTTTTGCGCATCTATTTGCTTCAGTTCCGCATGCTGACCGATTTCTAAAAATAAAAAGGAAAAATAGCAGCGTAGGGAGATAATTACTTCTTTTGGAAAAACCAATGTCCGAGTAGTGTCGAAACCTCGCCGGAATTTCTTCTAAAAAAATATATATAAAAATTTTCTTTTTATCACTTTCAAAATCAAAAAAAAGAGAAGGTATTTATTTAAAAGTAAAAAAAAAAACAGAAAATTCATAATTCAAAAAATGTTGTTTCTTTTGTAGTACCCCTTTTATAAATTCAGACTAATACTCCAAATATTTCCTAAAAATAAATATTTTCTTTAGTCTTTATCTCTTTTCAAAAGAAAAAAAAAATAAAAATAAAAATAATAATAAAAAATATATATTCTCGTTTTCTAGGTTTATTTGATTTTCTCTATTCACGATATCCCGAACTACGCCGGTTTGATTTTCACCGGATGTGAGATACGTAGGCAACCCTCGTCAGGTTCAACCCCATTTTTGCTAAAATAGCCAAAATCAATAAATAAAAAAAGAAAAAAAAAAGAAAAGATGTGTCAAATTTTAAAAAAGTCATAAATAAGTCAGGTGATGCTGTTTTGTCATAAATAGCCGAATGTTCCCGAAAAGGGACGCCGGAAGGCTGACTTTGCATAAACAGCCACCTTTGGGTCTTGTTTAGCATTTTTGTCCAGTTGACCCACACAACCTTAAAATCTTCGTCCCCGAAGTGTTTAAAGGTCGTGTTCAAAACTTGATCCCCTTTGTAAAATATTTTTGAGTCAAGTCATTTTGTTAAAATCACCTTAATAAATGTGCAGGATGAGCACGATGCAAAATGAACATTTTTCAATAATGACCAAAATCCCTGTCAAGTTACGGCTATGGTGGAATGATCTAGGTGTTGAAGGACAAAATGAGGTCAAGAAATATCTGAAAGGTCTCGTGGGTTTGTTGGAAATCCAGCCTGGGGGAGATATCATAAGAGCTTTGGTTACCTACTGGGACCCGGCGCACAATGTTTTCCATTTCTCTGATTTTGAACTCACCCCGACTTTGGAAGAAATGGCCGGGTACATCGGGAATGCTAAACTTCCGTTGAGGCAAAAATACTTGGTCGCCCCAAGAGTTGTCACGGTACATCGGTTCCTAGATTCATTGAAGATACCCAGAACTGTCCACAACCCGGATCTGGCAGCCGGATTTTGTACTCCATGCTTCATATATGATAGGTACGGTCATGAGGGGGGATTCAATAATCCAATCAACAAACTGTGCAGCAAAGGTGTTCGTCAGAAGTGGGACAAACACAGACGGGTAGCTTTCATGATGATGTTCCTGGGCCTTCTGGTATTTCCAAGGAAAGACGGAAACATTGATTTGAAGATATCCGGGGTCGTCAGCACTTTACTCACGCAAAATGACAGTACTCTCGCACCTATGGTGGTATCTGACATCTTTCGAGCTCTTACAACTTGTAAAGCTGGGGGAAATTTCTTCGAAGGTTGTAACTTGCTCCTACAAATATGGATGACCGAGCACCTCTGCCATCATTCCGAGATTTTGAGCCATGGTTCCCCAGAAAAGACTTGCATAGAAGAATTTTACACGAGAACCAAAGAGATCAGTTTGCCCAAAGGAGTCCTGGCATGGACCTCGTTCTTTCAAGCTCTTACTGCCAGCCAAATACAATGGACGCTAGGATGGTTGCCTGTTGATGAGATCCTATATATGTCGGCATCTAAAACTCATTTCTTACTGATGGGGCTTAAGAGCATTCAACCTTACGCACCCTGCCGAGTTTTGAGACAGTTCGGAAGATGCCAAACAGTTCCTCATGAGGAGGATCTTAGCACTCAAGCAGTTGAGATAAGTCCTAACGGACAATTCCCAGAAGCGAAGATTCACCAAATCTGGAGTGAGTGTCAATATTTGAAATCAGATACTTGCGTGCGGGATCGAGCCAAAGGAGAGACGGCGCCAGGTTACCTTGCATGGTATAGAAGGGAATTTGAGCATGAAAGGCCGGCTAAGAGACCCCACATCCGGAATTTCACCGAATCATCGCAAAAGCAGTGGGATTGGTTAGCGAAGGAAAGAGGCTATTGCGCCGAAATCAGCAGGTGGAAGCGACAAGTGGAAAGCTTGAAATATGAGCACAATGTGCAAGTTGCTACCAATCTGGGAGAGCGGAACAGGTTAATTCAGGAAAACGAAATGCTCAGAGCCCAGATCAAACAGATAAGGGTGGATGCGGATAAACAGCCAAGGCGTCAATCAGACGAGCAGCTGATAAAAAGGCTAAAAAGTGAAATCAGGGAATGGCAAGATGGTTTGGAGAAATCCGAAAACGTCATAGCAGAGCTCAGGGCACAGTGGGATACAAGAGCAGATAAGCATCGCCGATACCTGAATCAATTGGAAGGCGACCACGAGAAAACTGTTGCTAAAATGAAGAGAGAGATGGCTACACTTGAAATCAAAGCAGCTAATCAGGCCAAGGATCTCCAAATTGAGAGCAGATACTGGTACGACTTGTTGGCCCGAATGAAGTTAGAAGTACGGCAACTGAAGAATCAGCATATCCAGGATGCTCAGGTATTCAAGATGTGTAGCGATCAGATAAAATGCCTACTTATAGAGAAGAAGCAAACCAGAAATAGGATCAAGGCCATTGCCCATGCCATCACCCGACGATGTCTACGATGTGAGAACATGACCAGCGTTACCGTCCTCTCGGCAGTGATGAGTTATGTCAAGCAGACCATGCATGAGCTGGAGCAACTTGAGAGGGATCTCGCACCTAGGACCGCGGCAAGGCCGAACGACGCCCCGCGGACACCAATTTTCAAAACCATAATGTACTTATAAGTCAAAGTCTGTATCTTAGCACTTTTTGCTTGTTTTTAGGGTGATTTCTGGTCTATTTTTGAGTCTAGGCTTATTTTCAAAGTTTGCTCTTTCGTTTGCAAAATGTAGTTTGTAAAAGGCCCTTTCAACAATAAAAGGTTGTTTGCTTTTACGCTCATTTGTGCAGAACTACGCCTGGTCTGATTCGCGCGGGGACGTGATACGTAGGCAATCCCCATAAGATTCGACCGCTCTTAATAAAGAAAGAAAAGAAAATACAAAAGGGGTAAAATAACAGAAAAGGGTACAAATGAGCAAGCCGGGACGACGCATGTTGTTTGAAGCAAAGCATGTAGAAACGGTTAACTGCCTAGGAGCATTGAATCCTCTATGTGTTATGATCAAATCTGTTAAGCTCTAACGCTAACAAAGTTTGTTGTTGTCTATGCCAGACAAGTTAGTTGTTAGAGAACTCTGGCAACGCACTCCTATCAAACCAGATCCAAAGGACCGATAGCAACAAGCATGACTACTTCAGAGAATAGTAATGAGGAAGAGAGGCCGATGAGCCAGTTGTTAAAAGAAGCGATGGAAAAGATTGAAAGGATGGGACTAGAGATGAATGCAATGCAGCTAGCTATAGCCAAAACACAAAAGAGCCCTGAAACACTGGGACACATGCCAGAATACCCTCACTCCGGCCCTTCCACAAGCCGCCCAAATCCCCTTTATCATCAAGAAAGAAGCCCTCATGATTCCCAAGCTCCACCGCCCCATCAACCTCTCCCAACACCCAGTATTCCCACTTTTGTGGGACCCATATCAGCCCCTTTGCAAAGAACGACCAGTGAGCCATTGTTTCAGGCTCACGATACACAATACTATCCCCCCGAGCCTACGTTTCATGCTCCCGAGCCACAGACTTACAATCCACACTTGGAAGTGCCAGCAGAGATTGAGAAGCCGGTCAAGGCCCCTGAACAGGATGAGGTATTGAGAAAGTTCAAAAGCCTAGAGCAGTCTTTCAGGAACCTACACGGTTTGGGCAACCAGGTTAGCGTAGAATATAAAGATCTATGCCCTTTCCCAGATGTCCAACTCCCGGCTGGGTTCAAGATGCCTAAATTTGATCTATATGAAGGGCACGGTGATCTCATGACACATTTGCGGGGATTCTGCAGCAAAATAAGAGGGGCAAGCGACAAGGATGAGCTGCTGATAGCTTATTTTGGCCAAAGTCTGAGCGGATTTGCATTAGAATGGTATACCAGGCAGGATTCCAGTAGGTGGTATACTTGGGATGATCTGGCGCAGGCTTTTGCAGGTCATTTCCAGTACAATCTCGAGATAGTCCCTGACCGTCTCACATTATTAAGAACTGGGAAGAAACCCGGGGAAAGCTTTCGTGAGTTTGGATTCTGTTGGAAAGAACAAGCAGCTAGAGTCGATCCTCCCATGAGGGAGGGAGAGATGGTGGACTATTTCTTGCAAACATTGGACCCAACCTACTTTGGTCACTTGGTGACAACGGTTGGAAAATCTTTCAATGAAGTGGTCAAGATAGGGGTCATGATGAAGAGGGTCTGAGGTCTGACAAAATCTTGAACTACTCGGCACTCAAGGCCACGACCCAGGATATTCAGAGCGGCACGGGAGGTGCGCTGAGAAGAAAGAAAGAAGAGGTTGCCACGATCGAGGCAGGCAGTTGGTCCAGGGCTGGCAGGCCACACTACAACCAACCCAGACCTCACAGGTCAAACTACCCATACAACCCACCACAAAATTTCTATCCACCTCGAGAACCACATTGTTCCGTACACCAGGCCCAGGCATACACCCAGCCTCCGGTTCGCCCGCAATGGCGCGCGCCGGCTCCCCAGAACATATATGCACCACCACAAAACACCTATCCTCCACCAAGGGCGTATAGAAACCCTTCAGGGGCAGGCTTTTGGGGAAATCCAAATGCTAGGAATGACAGGTTACGGAAACAGAGAACTTTCACGGAGTTGGGAGAAACCTACACCGCTTTGTTCCACAAGCTGAGGCAATTGGGTTTGGTTAGTCCTATCCAGACTCGAGAACCAAATCCCCCACCTCAGAATTTGGATCGATCAATAAGTTGTGAATACTGCTCAGGAATGCTCGGGCACGATACCGAGAAGTGTTGGAAATTGAGGCATGCCATACAGGATCTTATTGACACCAATAAGATCGAGGTCCAGACACCGGAAGCTCCTAACATCAACCAGAACCCACTACCAGCGCACCACGAGACTCACATGATTGAGTTGGTATATGAGGGAGGAGATTTGAGAAAACCCTCACAAACAGTGATGATGATCCAGGCCGCCCCGAAAGAAGTCTCAACCAGCGGGGGAACGAGGGTACAGTCACAGGGAGAGAGCGTCAAGCCAGTAGTGATATTGGGAAAGAGCCCATCCGCCATAACAAGCAAACCCGAGCCAAACAAGTTGGTAATATCAGGGATTCCGTCCGCACCTGCAGTTGTGTTGAAGGGGGCATATAGAGAACTGGTAACCATAAAGCCTGTGGTCCAGCTGCCGATGATTGATAGCAAGGCTGTGCCTTAGAAATATGAAAAGGCGGTGGTGATGTATAAAGGAAAACAGGTGGAAGAAGTTAGTTGTGAAGCGCAAGGGCTGACTCGATCAGGTCAATGTTTCGCTCCAGTGGAACTAAGGAGAACCAACCCAGCTGCAACCAAGAAACCTGTGTCCGAAGAAGAGGCTGAGGAGTTCCTGAGGAAGATGAAAGTACAGGACTATTCTGTGGTCGAACAGCTGAGAAAAACACCGGCCCAGATCTCACTGCTGTCATTACTGATCCATTCTGAGGAGCATCGTCGGGCCCTGATGAAGATATTGAACGAAGCTCATGTACCCAATGAGATTTCTGTAAACCACCTGGAAACCATTGCCAACAAGATTTTCGAGGTGAACAGGGTAACATTCTCAGATGATGACCTGCCGATGGAAGGTACGGAGCATAATAAAGCTTTATACCTAGCTGTCAAATGTGAAGACTCGGTGGTAACTCGAGTATTGGTGGATAACGGCTCAAGCGCCAATATTTGTCCATTATCCACTCTGGACCAGTTAAAGATCGACCGCGGAAGAATCCGCAAGAATAGCATCTATGTCCGAGGATTCGACGGAAACGGAACAGCCACTGTGGGGGATGTTGTACTTGAACTGACCATTGGTCCAGTCTTGTTCACCATGGAATTCCAGGTGTTAGACGCCACAGTATCTTATAACCTGCTGTTGGGACGACCATGGATTCATGCAGCCAAAGCGGTGCCCTCCACCCTACATCAGATGGTGAAGTTCGAGTGGGAAAGACAAGAGGTCGTGTTACATGGCGAGGCTACAACGTGCACCATGGGCGGAGCCATTGTACCTTTCATAGAGACCGCTGATGACAAAGGTCCTTGGGTCTACCAGATTTTCGATACAGGGTCGGCCAACAAAATTTCTGAAGGAGAAATCATCCCGCACCCTAGGGTAGCTGCCGCAACAGTCATGATGGTCTCAGAAATGCTGGGTAATGGATTTGTGCCAGGAAAAGGCCTGGGAGTCGAGCTTCAAGGGATTGTCCAACCTGTCTCCCTTCCTAAAAATCTGGAAACTTTCGGATTGGGGTTCAAACCAACCGCAGCAGATAGGAAGCAAGCGCGAAAAATGAAGAAGAGGGTTTGGTTTCTGCCCAAACCGGTGCCACGTCTCTCGAGGTCTTTTGTCAAAGCAAGTGCCAAGGGGTCACCGGTCCCAAAGATTCTAGGACCGTTGATCGGTATAAATGAGGACCTGAATCAGAGTTTTGAGAGGCTGTTCGCGGATGTCAGTGTGGTGGAAGCTGGAGAAAGTTCCAGCGGAACAAAGATACAGTTTGTGGGGCCTGAGGCCAAGACCAACAATTGGACAGTTACTCCTCTTCCTGTCCGAGGGGAGTCTTGGTAGTAGGCTTTGATTTATGTTTTGTTTGTTTGTTTGTTCGGATTATTCAAGGGTGTAATCCAAATTTTACTTTGAAAAAGTGTGAACCCTTTTATCCCGCAAGTTTAATAAAGTTCTCTTCTTTTGTCCCATTTTAATTTTGTTTTGTTCTTTTTTTTTCTTTCTGAACAGTTCTCTTTTTACTGGTTCTAATGACATGGCATGCACATCGGATCTTCGACCTAGTCTATTAAATCAATCTGAATCTGACTCAATGATGCAAGAGGTCGTTTGTGATGATGAATCTGAATGTGATGAAGGTGAAGCCTTCGAAGAGATAAACCGAGAACTATGCCAATTTGAAGAAAAACCCAAGCCTAACCTAAATGACACTGAGGCTGTAAATCTAGGAGACGCTGATAACGTCCAAGAAACCAAAATCAGCATCCACATTGAGCCGAAGGTCAGGGAAGAATTGATCAAAACCCTCATGGAATTCAAGGATGTTTTTGCATGGTCATATGACGATATGCCTGGATTAAGCACCAATTTAGTGGTTCACAAATTGCCCACTGACCCGGCATACCCTCCGGTCAAGCAAAAACTAAGGAAATTTAAAACAGAAATGAGTGTAAAAATCAAAGAAGAGGTGATTAAGCAGTTGCAGGAAAAGGTCATTCGGGTCACTCGATATCCCGAGTGGTTGGCCAATGTGGTACCAGTCCCACAGAAGGATGGAAAAATCAGGGTGTGCGTCGACTACCGCAACCTCAACAAAGCAAGTCCCAAGGACAATTTTCTGTTACCCAACATTCACATCCTGATCGATAATTGCGCTGGGCGCGAGATCAGATCCTTTGTGGATTGCTATGCGGGTTATCATCAGATCCTAATGGACGAGGAGGATGCGGAGAAGACAGAGTTTATTACGCCATGGGGAACTTACTGCTATCGGGTAATGCCGTTCGGATTGAAGAACTCCAGGGCAACGTACATGCGAGCAATGACTATTGTGTTTCATGACATGATACACAAAGAAATCGAGGTGTACGTCGATGATGTGATCATAAAGTCTTGGCGTCAGGAGGACCATGTAGCAGACCTAAGGAGATTTTTCCAAAGACTCCGAAGGTATGATATCAAGCTCAACCCGGCCAAATGCGCATTCGGGGTTCCATTAGGAAAGCTGCTAGGATTCATCGTCAGTTGACGGGGGATTGAGTTAGACCCATCCAAAATTGAATCCATCCGAGATTTTCCACTGCCAAGGAACAAAACAGAGGTAATGAGTTTGCTGGGTAGACTCAATTACATCAGCAGGTTCATCCTCAACTCACAGCAACTTGTGAGCCCATATTCCGGCTGCTGAGAAAGGATGCTGCGATAGGTTGGACGGCAGAGTGTCAGGAGGCCTTCGACCAAATCAAAGGGTATCTGTCTAATCCACCCGTATTAGTCCCGCCTAAGCCTGGGAAGCCCTTAATTCTTTACTTGACGGTCTTGGAAAATTCATTTGGTTGTGTACTGGGGCAACATGATGACACAGGAAGGAAGGAGCAGGCCATCTACTATCTTAGCAAGAAATTCACAGTACATGAGGTCAAGTACACTCAACTCGAGAAAACATGCTGCGCCCTAACTTGGGTAGCTCAGAAGTTGAAGCATTACTTGTCCTCATATACTACTTATCTCATATCCCGTTTGGACCCATTGAAGTATATCTTTCAGAAACCTATGCCCACGGGAAGGTTAGCAAAATGGCAAATTCTGCTCACAGAGTTTGATATCGTCTATGTGATGAGGACCACCATGAAAGCCCAGGCGTTGGCCGATCATTTGGCAGAGAATCCCGTTGATGAAAAGTACGAGCCCTTAAGAACGTACTTTCCCGACGAGGAGGTAATGCATACAAATGAGATGGAATTAACTGAGGAACTGGGTTGGAAGCTTTTCTTCGATGGAGCTGCAAACGCAAAGGGGGTTGGAATAGGAGCAGTACTCATTTCTGAAACAGGACGCCATTATCCTGTTACGGCTCAACTACGCTTCTATTGCACCAATAATATGGCCGAGTATGAAGCTTGCATTTTGGGTCTACGATTGGCTGCGGACATGGATGTCCAAGACGTTTTGGTCTTGGGAGACTCGGACCTCTTGGTACATCAAATTTAGGATGAATGGGAAATGCGAGATCTAAAGCTCATACCATATCGACAATGCTTGCATGATCTGAGCAAGCGATTTCGATCGGTGAAGTTCAAACATATCCCGAGAGTTCACAATGAGGTTGCGGATGCCTTGGCCACCTTAGCATCAATGCTGCACCACCCTGACAAGATGTATGTTGATCCTCTGCACATCCAGGTCCGTGATCAGCACGCTTACTACAATGCCATAGAAGAAGAAGCAGATGGCGAGCCATGGTTTCATGATATCAAGGAATACCTCAGAATGGGGACATATCTAGAACAGGCCACTGGAGACCAAAAAAGAGCCCTTCGGCGTTTGTCGAATGGTTTCTTCCTCAGTGGAGGAGTGTTGTACAAAAGAACCCCGGATTTGGGATTGTTGAGATGTATAGATGCAGGTCAAGCCACGACGGTTATGACAGAGGTACATGCTGGAGTTTGTGGTCCACACATGAGCGGATATGTATTGGCAAGGAAAATCCTTCGAACAGGGTGTTATTGGCTCACCATGGAACATGACTGTATCACTTTCGTGAGGAAATGCCATCAGTACCAGATACATGGAGATCTGATTCATTCTCCGCCAACAGAGTTACATACGATGTCAGCACCCTGGCCGTTTGTGGCATGGGGCATGGATGTCATTGGACCTATTGAGCCGGCAGCATCCAACGGTCATAGGTTCATTCTAGTGACCATTGATTACTTCACCAAATGGGTTGAGGCTAAAACCTTCAAGTCGGTAACTAAAAAGGCAGTGGTGGATTTTGTGCATTCCCATATCATCTGCAGATTTGGGATCCCAAAAGTAATCATCACGGATAACGGTGTGAATCTTAATAGCAGCCTAATGAGAGAGGTATGCCAACAATTCAAGATTACACACCGCAATTCCACCCCATATCGTCCCAAGGCAAATGGAGCAGTCGAAGCAGCCAATAAGAATATCAAGAAGATACTGCGAAAGATGGTGGAAGGGTCTAGACAATGGCACGAGAGATTACCCTTTGCTCTGTTAGGTTACCGCAGTACTGTCCGGACTTCTATAGGTACAACTCCTTATTTGTTAGTGTACGGAACCGAGGCCGTAATACCAGCAGAGGTCGAAATTTCGTCCCTCCGTATTGTCGCTGAAGCCGGGATTGATGATGAGGAATGGGTCAAAGCTCGATTGGAACAGTTGAGCCTGATAGATGAGAAAAGATTGGCAGCAGTGTGCCATGGTTAGCTGTACCAGAAGAGAATGGAAAGAACATACAATAAGAAGGTGCGCCCTAGGAAGTTTGAAGTAGGGCATCAGGTATTGAAGAAGATCCTCCCACATCAGGTCGAGGCAAAAGGCAAATTCTCCCCAAATTGGCAAGGGCCTTATATCGTGACCAGAGTATTGTCCAACGGTGCTTTGTGCTTGACAGATATCGAGGGGAGATGTGTCGACATGGCTATCAATTCTGATGCAGTCAAGAGATATTATGCGTAATTTCTTTAATTATGGCAATTATTGGTTCGTTTGTTTGTATTTGGCATTTATTGGATAATGAGATGACGGAGGCAATTTTTTCTTCTATCCAAACACTTTAACCCTTATTTCCCCCTTTGAGCCTTAGGTTATTCTTCATGCCCCTCTTTTGGAATCACTAATGGAAAAGACATGAAAAAAAAAGAAAAAAAAAGAAAAGAAAAGAAAAAGAAAAAATGAAAAGAAGGAGAAAGAAAAGAAAAAGAAGATAAAATCATAAGAAATACAAAACCGTGGGAACTACGTTTGACCTGATTCCTCAAAGAGGATACGTAGGCGCCTCACGGCTCGGTCATAGTGTGCATCATAGTGAATATAGGATGCATAATGTACATAGTGTGCATAATAGGCACAGTGCGCGTAACGCACGTAGCTCAAACACAAGTATAAAAAAATAAAATTCCCCAAGAGAGAAAACTGGGGCAGAGGTTATGTTTTAAGTTCCAACAAAGGTTTGATTCCAAAAGTTGTAGCAGATCACCCATCAAAACTATTTTTTTCATTTTTGATAGCTTTTCTTTAGCCCCACACCAAAACCAACATCGACGTCCAAAAGACCTCCCGATCAATATCCAAGAGATGCCAAGTCAGGCAACTAAGGCCGAGAATAATGCACTGATCCCCAGCAAAGAAGAGGATCGTAAGACTGGGAATGAATTGATGGTCAAAGGAATCTCCAGAAGAGAGGGTCGTATTGACAACACCCCGATTCCTAGAAAGAAATAAAATGAGAGAGCCTTATCGGTGAAAACCTTCACGAGCACCGAAAGGCGACGTAAGATGAGAGATATAAAATGAGAGAGTCTTGTCGGTGAAAACCTTCACAGGCACCGAAAGGCGACGTAGGATGAGGGATATAAGATGAGAGAGTCTTATTGGTGAAAACCTTCACAGGCACCATAAGGCGCCGGGAGATGAGAGAAAAGAGAGAGTCTCATTAGTGAAAACCCCTCGAAGGGCACTATGAGGAGACATGACAGATCAACAAAAGCGACCACATTCGCAACGAAATGGACACTCATTTATCATCCCCAGCAAGTCAGACCATCGGGCAAATCGATTGATACGAATAGACCGGGTCGGGAATCTATGGTGCTCGTCATGATCACGGGGACCAGTCATGTCCTCCAGATAAGTTCCTCTGAGTTTCTTCTCCCACCAAATATTGGTTCAGAAAGATTTTCTCCTTTTTCTATCTTTTATTTCTATTCCTAAAAATTTGTCTTGAAAAGGATTTTTCAAAGCTTACTACCAGAGACCGAAGGGGAATTCATCCAATGCAGGATAATACAAACAGTCTTAAAGGCCGGCCCCAGGCAATGCAATGATCGTGCCTTGCAGTTTTGGAGGAAGTAAGCTCCTAAAGGGAGTGGTTTCGGGAGTAAAAGCAGACTCCCACAGCATGTGCTTAAAGAGAAAGCAGAAAAGGGGATAAATTGAAAACCAGCCCCAGCAGGCTAGAAACCCGCAGCAAGCAATTTTGTCCACCAACCAATTATGGGGACATAGAGCAAGAAAAGGGGAAGAGAGAAAAAATCATCCGCCGGAAAGGCACCTTCTACCAACACGATTAAAACTAACTAAATCCTTTTGTCTACTGCAGGAAAACAAAGGATTGATGAATGGCAGCAAGACACAACGCCAGGGAAATCACCAAAAAACCGGGGCAGAAAATTTTCTGCCGATTGTCGAAAATTTTCTCGGAAGAACGGGGAAACAATTTCAATACTTTTAAGTTCTAGGTCGCCCACCAGTAAAATGCGGGAATACATTTAAGTTCTAGGTCGCCCACCAGTAAAATGCGGGAATACATTTAAGTTCTAGGTCGCCCACCAGTAAAATGCGGGAATACATTTAAGTTCTAGGTCGCCCACCAGTAAAATGCGGGAATACTTTTAAGTTCTAGGTCGCCCACCAGTAAAATGCGGGAATACATTTAAGTTCTAGGTCGCCCACCAGTAAAATGCGGGAATACTTTTAAGTTCTAGGTCGCCCACCAGTAAAATGCGGGAATACTTTTAAGTTCTAGGTCGCCCACCAGTAAAATGCGGGAATACATTTAAGTTCTAGGTCGCCCACCAGTATAATGCGGGAATACATTTAAGTTCTAGGTCGCCCACCAGTAAAATGCGGGAATACATTTAAGTTCTAGGTCGCCCACCAGTAAAATGCGGGAATACATTTAAGTTCTAGGTCGCCCACCAGTAAAATGCGGGAATACATTTAAGTTCTAGGTTGCCCACCAGTAAAATGCGGGAATACTTTTAAGTTCTAGGTCGCCCACCAGTAAAATGCGGGAATACATTTAAGTTCTAGGTCGCCCACCAGTAAAATGCGGGAATACTTTTAAGTTCTAGGTCGCCCACCAGTAAAATGCGGGAATACATTTAAGTTCTAGGTCGCCCACCAGTATAATGCGAGAATACATTTAAGTTCTAGGTCGCCCACCAGTAAAATGCGGGAATACATTTAAGTTCTAGGTCGCCCACCAGTAAAATGCGGGAATACTTTTAAGTTCTAGGTCGCCCACCAGTAAAATGCGGGAATACATTTAAGTTCTAGGTCGCCCACCAGTAAAATGCGGGAATACATTTAAGTTCTAGGTCGCCCACCAGTAAAATACGGGAATACTTTTAAGTTCTAGGTCGCCCACCAGTAAAATGCGGGAATACATTTAAGTTCTAGGTCGCCCACCAGTAAAATGCGGGAATACATTTAAGTTCTAGGTCGCCCACCAGTAAAATGCGGGAATACATTTAAGTTCTAGGTTGCCCACCAGTAAAATGCGGGAATACATTTAAGTTCTAGGTCGCCCACCAGTATAATGCGGGAATACATTTAAGTTCTAGGTCGCCCACCAGTAAAATGCGGGAATACATTTAAGTTCTAGGTCGCCCACCAGTATAATGCGGGAATACTTTTAAGTTCTAGGTCGCCCACCAGTAAAATGCGGGAATACATTTAAGTTCTAGGTCGCCCACCAGTAAAATGCGGGAATACATTTAAGTTCTAGGTCGCCCACCAGTAAAATGCGGGAATACTTTTAAGTTCTAGGTCGCCCACCAGTAAAATGCGGGAATACTTTTAAGTTCTAGGTCGCCCACCAGTAAAATGCGGGAATACATTTAAGTTCTAGGTCGCCCACCAGTATAATGCGGGAATACATTTAAGTTCTAGGTCGCCCACCAGTAAAATGCGGGAATACATTTAAGTTCTAGGTCGCCCACCAGTAAAATGCGGGAATACATTTAAGTTCTAGGTCGCCCACCAGTAAAATGCGGGAATACATTTAAGTTCTAGGTTGCCCACCAGTAAAATGCGGGAATACTTTTAAGTTCTAGGTCGCCCACCAGTAAAATGCGGGAATACATTTAAGTTCTAGGTCGCCCACCAGTAAAATGCGGGAATACTTTTAAGTTCTAGGTCGCCCACCAGTAAAATGCGGGAATACATTTAAGTTCTAGGTCGCCCACCAGTATAATGCGAGAATACATTTAAGTTCTAGGTCGCCCACCAGTAAAATGCGGGAATACATTTAAGTTCTAGGTCGCCCACCAGTAAAATGCGGGAATACTTTTAAGTTCTAGGTCGCCCACCAGTAAAATGCGGGAATACATTTAAGTTCTAGGTCGCCCACCAGTAAAATGCGGGAATACATTTAAGTTCTAGGTCGCCCACCAGTAAAATACGGGAATACTTTTAAGTTCTAGGTCGCCCACCAGTAAAATGCGGGAATACATTTAAGTTCTAGGTCGCCCACCAGTAAAATGCGGGAATACATTTAAGTTCTAGGTCGCCCACCAGTAAAATGCGGGAATACATTTAAGTTCTAGGTTGCCCACCAGTAAAATGCGGGAATACATTTAAGTTCTAGGTCGCCCACCAGTATAATGCGGGAATACATTTAAGTTCTAGGTCGCCCACCAGTAAAATGCGGGAATACATTTAAGTTCTAGGTCGCCCACCAGTAAAATGCGGGAATACATTTAAGTTCTAGGTCGCCCACCAGTAAAATGCGGGAATACATTTAAGTTCTAGGTCGCCCACCAGTAAAATACGGGAATACATTTAAGTTCTAGGTCGCCCACCAGTAAATTGCGGGAATACATTTAAGTAGGTCGCCCACCAGTAGAATGCGGGAATACTTTTCAGCTCTAGATCTTGGAATCAGTAACCCCACCTAAAAGCGGAAGGTTACAACAAAGACCCCCAAGCAGGAAACAATAAAATCCCTAGCACCAAGAAGCAGAAGGCTGCAAAGGCAAGCGCGCGATTCAAAAGGAAGAAGGAACGCGTCTCAAAAGAAGCAGTTTGGGAATGTTATAGCATGCCCAACATAACAATTTTGATGAAGAAAGCCATACCACTGAAGAAACCATTGAAAGGCTTAAAGAAGAGGGCCATGTTCCCAGCAGATCAAGCGTAGTGATGAAAACTGGCATTCAGAAAAGGCGAAGGACCAGTATCATCCCCCAAGTCCACAAAATAAAGGCATCGGAGGAAAGCGTTAGCCGACAAGAAAGCAAGGCAACAAGAACAAGTTGAAGGTATATGAGGTCTCATACTCTAGCTTAGCTTCTTGTTTTTCCTTTCAGAACAATGTAACAAGGAGATCAGTGAGCGGTAGCATCCTACAGCAGCATGCAACAGCGCACAACAACAGCGAGCACTACAATCACACGGTAGTCCCAGCTACCAAAATTTCCGAACTACATTGACCTGATTCCTGTTCAGCCCAGGATATGTAGGAAACCTCTGAAGCAAAGGTTCGGTCAAATCTTTTTCAAAAAATGCTTCACACGGAGTACTCGGACGAGTAAAAATCGCCCGCTTTATCTTTGCACGAAAACCCTTCGTGTCTTCGTGCAAAGAGGGGCAACTGTAAGCACGTGATTTTTGCTTCACGGACAATCGCTCCAAAAGAAAACAAAAATAGTGACCAGTGACCTCACTGTACAAATTTTTATTTTTTATGACATGTACTGCTGGTCATTTGTGGTTTGGCCCATGTGGCATTTGATCTTACCGATCAAAATACAAAGTATGTCTGTCATGGTAATCAAACCGTAATTCGGTCGTTAAAAGAAAATTCAAAAATATATGTGCATCGTCCGTTCTAGGTTGTGATTTAACTTGCTTAAACATTTTAATTTGGCGTGATAATGGTGTTGAAGTGTTACATTGTTGTTTGTTTTAATTTTATTTGTTTTATTATTTATTTGTTATTTTGTCATTTTTTGTTTAAAAATAGAAAACAAAAGAAAAGAGTGAATGAAAATCAGTTTGGGCCCAAGAAATAAAACAAAAATAGGCCCAAACCAGCACAAGTCCAGTCCAGACTAGGCCTGCCCTGACCACCTCCCAAAACGACGCCGCATCATGCGTCTGATCTGAGCCGTTCAAACACACCCATCCAACGGTCCACCTCAGCACCCGTAACCCGACCTATTTAGCCGGTCCAACCCAACCCATCACTTAAACCCAAACGACCCCGTTTTAATGCCAAACGACCTCATCTCACCCCTCACCATCAGATCCCAGCCGTTGAGATCAGATGATCTAACGGCCTGGATCCAATCCTCTACGCCGTATATAAGCCTTCCCTCACACCCCACGCCCCCTATCCGAACCCCACCTTTCCCAATCTTCTTCACCAAGCCCTGAAACCCCCCGAAACCCTAGCAGCCGCCCTAGTTTCCCCTTCACCAGAACCCGGCGGCATGAACGCCGATGACCACCTCCTGAACACCCTAGGACCCCCTCACTCTCCTGAACATGGATCTATTACCCCCTAGCCTCGAATCCCCTTCCTTCATCTCGAATCTTCATTTGAAGATTCGAGTCGAACCCGGACCTATACCAAACCTCACCATCTTCATACCAGACACTCCCCTGACCCCCCTCGTGACCAAACCAGGCTTGGTTTGGTCCGAATCTACCCACAACTCTTAGAATCTCAAATCTAAGAATCCAAAACCTAGAACAGGAATAGCCTTGGAAACCGGCCAGTCTTATCAGAGTTTGAGGTCTAATAGACCTTAATCAAGGTGTTCTCGTGTGAGAACACCCTGATTAAAGTTTGTTCGGCCTCAAGGGTTCAAAGTTGAGTCAGATTTGGGTCGATTTGGTTTGGACATTTTTCGGTAAGTTTTTCTTGTTTTTTTTTTGTTTTATTCAACTGCTAATTAAGTTGTCAGCATGTTTCGTTGTGTTTGTTTGTTATTTTTGTTATTTTTCATGCGGATTTCTTCCATCTCTGTCAAAGACCTTTTATTTGGTTAGTTGATTTTCTGTGTGTTCTGAATGTATTCTGTGGTATACATGATGGTCAATTAGATTAATCGTCAAATAAGTTAATTCATATAGGTTCCCAATGATCGAACAAAGTTGTCTGAAGTCATTCGGGACTCTGTACGTGTTGTTTATATGAACGATTGATTGTTATGTGTTACGATTAATATAGTCGAGTCGATGTATGTCGTCAATTAGTTTCAGTCATTAATGGTAACAACTTGATCCGTGTTGTTTATTTTTGCTGTGATCGTATTTGAATCCCATTAGGAACTGAATTTTATTGCCTATTGGTTTTGTTCAATTTGAATTAAAAGAACATCTAGGGGGTAGGTTATAATGGCAGTTCAGACTTTGAGCTTAAATGGATGCCATGTTCACTTAGTTCAGATGGTGGGCAGCATACGTATGGTCAGTTTGTTTTGGATTAAAATAGTCTGACAGCACATGCTGTCAGATTATATTCCTGCTGCCCATACTTTGGTTAAATAAACAAGAGATTAGGACACTTTAACAACAAAAAGAGAGAGGGGCTGTCAGGGATTTCATGGGAGTTTTGTTATTTAAAATGAGTGAGTGGAAAAACAACAGGGAGGGGGAATTTTGAGTGGTCAAACAGACTGTAAAGTGTTAAGGTTAGGCTATAAAAGAGGCAGACTTTCCATTAGAAGGGGGAATTTTTTTTGGAGCCTAAAAGAGGAGGTTCTTCTGGAAAAAAAAACTGAAAGAAAGAAACATAAATTCAGAGGATATTGTGACCAAACATTGTCTGTAAACTACATAAGAATTCACATTTGGTCAAGCTGTCTTGGCCAAGTTCTGTGGCTTGCCCTGATTGAGCTGCTTGTGATTGTTGAACTGCTGGTGTTGCTGCATTGAATACTCTGTTATTTCTGTTGGTTCGTTACTCTGGTTCTGGGATTGTTTGTTTGTTGCTCGACTGCTCTTGAGCTTCATCATTGTTGGTTGGTTGTCGTTGTTGTGTTGTTGTTGTGTGTCTGCTGTTGCTGTGTTTGTTGCATACTACTCAGCTGATCATTCCTTTCTTCCCTTGCTTTCCTTACCAGGTACACAATTACACTACCAATGTAACTCGAAAGTTTGAGCAATGAGTATAAAAGAGAAGATCTGCAGATGTTTATATATACATAGACTATTATGTTAGGCCTCATGTAATGTATAATAGTTTACGTTCTTGTTTTGGACACTGGAGATAGTCCTCATGCCTAATAAATGTCAATATATGGTAGTTGGATGTTAGACTGTGTATATAGGTTGGTGATAAAAGTATGCCCAATGCAGTAGGTTGTATCTTAGATTTAGTTTAATGGTGTAGTATAATTCTGTAATGTATGCCAAGCATGAAAATCGTACACTAACTAGTTAAGTTCTTTCCCTTCTGAAAAACTGCTTCATATAACTGGTAAACCATGTTTTAAGACAAAGAACACAGAGCTTGCAATCTCAACCTCACGAAGGTCGAGCCCAGGTCGAAACAGACCAAGCAGGCCTGCATCGAACAAACAATGGCCCAGGTCTGGTCCATCACGCATGGGCTGGATTTGGGCCCTTAAATTTGCTCGGCTGACTGTGTACGTGGCCGTGCTACTGATTTTGCGCAAGCACTCGGAATTCTGTTATAGATAACTTGCAAGCATGTAATTAACTAGGGCTATCTACTGTTTTCAATTAGTAGAGACAAACGCGACAAGAAATGTGGTTGCTATAGGATATCCTTTTAAAATAAGGACGAGATGAGCCTCGACAAAAGTAAAGAAAAACGCACAAATTGCGGGGCCCTCGTTAAATATATATATATATATATTGAAGCATTCAGTCCCTAAGGTGGGTCGTTTAGCAAATCTCACGACCTCCCGGAATAATAACGCGATAGCCTCTTTAAGCGCGTATTTAATAATTTTACCTTCTTAAATTCGGGTGCGCATTTATGTGACCCAAATCCAAATCTCGACGGATTCGAAATGTGTTTCTAATCACGGGTACATTGATTGTGACGTGGTTCGAGATGCGTGTCCATGACGTCGCAAATTCCTTTTAAAAAACAAGAATGAGACGAGCCTCGACAAACAAAATGTACAAAAGTTGCGGGGCCCTCTAATGTATGTATATATCAAAGTATTTAGAATTCGGGATGTGCCGTTTAACGAATTTTTACGACCTTCCTCAAAATAACAAGACGCTAGTTGCTTTAGGCGCGCCTCTAATAATTTATTTTCCTTAATTCGGGTGCACATTTATGTGACCCAAATTCAAATCTCAACCGAGTCAAGATATATCGATAGCCATGGGTGCATTGATGTAACGTGGTTCAAGATATATTTTCATGACGTTGCAATTCTTGTAAAATAATAATAACGACAAAAGCGGTTAAAAGTTAAAATTTGCGCATATGTTCAATTTGTATAAAATTAGATAATCAAGTCGAATACAACAGTTGAGCGACTGTGCTAGAACCACGGAATTCGGGAATGCCTAACACCTTCTCCCGGGTTAACAGAATTCCTTATCTGGATTTCTGGTACGCAGACTATAATATAGAGTCATTCTTTTCCTCGATTCGGGATTAAAATTGGTGACTTGGGACACCCTAAATCTCCCAAGTGGCGACTCTAAAATAATTAAACCAATCCCGTTTCGATTGTCCTTTAATTGGAAAAAACTCCCTTGCACCCTCACGGGTACGTAAAAAGGAGGTGTGACACCACTGAACTGAGCCAAAACTCACACTTGGAGAACTTTGCATAAAGCTTTCCCTCCCTGAATCTCTGCAACACAACTCTTAAATGCCCCGCATGCTCCTCCTGACTACGCGAATACGCCAGAATATCATCAATGAAAACAATCACGAACAAGTCGAGATAAGGCCGAAACAGGCTGTTCATCAGATGCATGAACGCTATTGGGGCATTGGTCAGCCCAAAAGACATCACAAGGAACTCATAATGACCGTATCGGATCCTGAAAGCTGTCTTAATAATATCCGAGTCCTTGATCTTCAACTGGTGATACCATGAACGGAGATCAATCTTGGAGAACACCCTCGCTCCCTGAAGCTGGTCGAATAAATCATCAATGCGAGGCAATGGGTACTTGTTTTTTATTGTAACTTTGTTCAACTGCCTCTAATCAATGCACATTCTCATCGTGCCATCTTTCTTCTTCACAAATAGAACAGGCGCACCTGACGACGACACATTAGGCCGAATAAACCCCTTATTAAAGAGTTCCTAAAACTGGTCCTTCAACCCTTTCAACTCCACTGGTGCTATACAATACGGTGGGACAGAAATGGGCTGAGTGCCCAGCACCAGATCAATACCAAAATCAATATCCATGTCCGGTGGCATGCCCGACAGGCAGGAAAGACATTGGGAAAATCCCTCACAACAGGAACATAATCAATACTGGGAGTCTATGCACCGACGTCCCTCACAAAGGCTAAGTATGAAAGACCACCTTTCCCAACCATCCGCTGGGCCTTCAAAAATGAAATCACCCTACTGGGGACAAAATCAGTCGAACCTCGCCACTCAATCCGTGGCACACCAGGCATAGCCAACGTCACTGTCTTAGCATGACAGTCCAATATAGCATGACACGGAGATAGCCAATCCATTCCCAATATCACATCAAAGTCCACTATACAAAGCAACAATAGGTCCAGTCGGGTCTCCAGACTCCCAATAGTCACCACATACGACCGGTATACACGGTCCACAACTATAGTATCGCCTACCAGAGTAGATACACGAATAGATGAAACAAGAGACTCACAAGGTGTATCTAAATAACGGGCAAAGTATGATAACACATATGAAAAAGTGGAACTAAGGTCAAATAATACAGAGGCATCTCTGCAGCAGACTAAGACAATACTTCTAATCACAACATCAGAAGCAATAACATCTGGTCTGGCTGGGAGTGCATATAAACAGGTCTGACCACCACCTGATCGACCTCCCCCTCTGGGCGACCCCTAGCTAACTAACCCCCACCCCTAGTTGCCTGAGCGGGTGGTGAAGTAACTGGAGTTGGAGTCAAGGGCTTACCCCTCTGCTGAGACGGACCCTCAAGAAGACGAGGACACTGCCTCCTCATATTCCCAAACTCTCCACACTCGTAACAACTCCCCGGTGTTGGAGACAGGGATTGAAAGGAACCCCTAGCACCGAGATGACTACCAGATGCACCTGGCATAGAAGAACCCTGAACTGATGGAGCACAAGACGAACTCTGGGCTAGAAGGGCACTGAGTGATGAATGGCCCTGATGAGAACTGTGAGAACCATGACCCGATGATACCCCATGATAACCTAGGCGAGCTGACTGAGCATGCTTGAATGGACGACCTCTGCCGTGCTGAAACTAACCTCTCGAAGGAGCAACACCAAAACTACCAGATCCCCGAGACCTCTTAGCCTCCCTCTCATCTCGTTCCTGGTGGCGAACTAACTCAATCTCGCGGGCGATGTCAACAACCTCCTCAAAAGTAGCACCTGACACCCTCTCGCTGGTCATAAGAATCCGAAGATAATATGTGAGGCCATCAACGAACCTCTTGATCCTCTCTCGATTTGTGGGAACCAACCAGACCGCATGACGAACTAACTCAGAGAACCGCATCTCATACTGTATCACAGTCATATCTCCCTAATGCAACTACTCGAACTGCCTGCGTAGCTCCTCTCTACGAGACTATGGCACATACTTATCCAGAAAGAGAATGGAGAACTGTTGCCAGGTAAGGGGCGCTGCATCAACAACCCTACGCCTCTCATACGTCTCCCACCAAGTAAAAGCAGCTCCAAAAAACTGAAAAAGTAGTAAATGCTACACCATTGGTCTCCAGAATACCCGTTGTACGAAGAATCCTCTGACACTTGTCCAAGAAACCCTGGATTCCTCGCCCTCAGTACCACTGAAAGTTAGAGGCTGAAGTCTACCAAATCTCTCCAATCGACCCTGTTCGTCGTCAGGCATAACTAGTACTACATACTCCTGAGCTGGTGCAACCAGTTGGGCAGGAGGTGCCCCCGGTGTCTGAAGTCCCTGCACAACCTGCTCAGATGTGTGAGCAACGGGAGCTTGAGTACCTCTCTCGGCTTGAGAAGTAGCTGCGGTTGTAGTAACTGAGACCGACTGAGCCAGGCCAGTGCATACTGATAGAATCTGAGCTGAAGCCTCCTGAAGGCCTGGAATCACAATAGGCACAGCCGATGCCTGAGCTGGTACTGTTGGAGCATCCGTAACTAGGATCTGATCCTGAACTAGGGTGGCTGGTGGATCTACAGGTGATGCCCTAGCTGCTGTGCGGGCTATACCCCTACACCTACCATAGCCTCGACTGCATCCTCGACCTCTAGAGGCCCCAGCTGGTGGTACTGGTGGTCGTCAATCCTGACCGGTAGCACGTGTCCTCACCATCTGTAAGAGAATAGAATAATAGAAGTTTAGTACCAGAATCAACAGATTCGCACGACAGGAATTTGAAGAATGTGAAGTTTTCCTAAAGGTTCTGCAGACTCCCGAGGATATATACAAACATCTCCGTATCGATCCGCGAGACTATACTAAAACGGCTCATGACTCGCGAGACCTATGTAACCTAGGCTCTGATACCAACTTGTCACGATCCCGAATACCCTGGTCGTGATGACGCCTATCACAGTACTAGGAAAGCCAACCCAACAAGTGACCACAATGATTTCTTTTTATAAAACCATTTTCTAAAACTGATCAAGTCTCGAATTCTCATATGAAATATATATAAATCAACTGAAATGCGCGAAAAACAGTACAAAATATACCAATACAGCCCAACAATCTGGTGTCACAAGTCAAGAGCCTCTAAATACAACCCAAACTGACTGAATAATACATCATAGGTTTGAAATAACAAAAAACTAAGATAGGAAGGAGGAAAGCGTTGCTGCGAACGCCGTGCAGCTACCTTGTAGTCTCCGGTAAAGCTCTGAGAGTGCTGCGAACCCTCACTCTACTGCTCGGGCACCTGGATCTGCACACAAGGTGCAGAGAGTAATGTGAGTACGCCAACTCAGTAAGTAACTAAAGTAAATAAGGTCTGGGTGTAGTAACGAGCAGTTAAAAATTATTTTAGATTGTTCAACAGAATATCAAGTCAAACTCAACAGTTAAATAGCCAGTTACTTCGTAAAAACTTCAGTTTCAATTGAAATACTTTGAAATCATTTATTCAACATCTTTCAACAGAGACTCAGTATAAAAGAAGAGTGAAAACTTCAAAATACCATAAATGGGCCCCTCGGTCAAGGTATCACTCATGGTATAGCCTCTTAGTCCCTCGTCAATAGTACTCACACTCAGCACTCCGGCTCAATAATATCTCAGAGTGGTAATAATCATATTAACCGCTGCCACGTGCAGCCCAATCCATAGTTTATAGTCAACTACGCTCACTGGGGGTGTACAGACTCCGGAGCGGATCCTACAGCCCAAGCGTCATATCGCTGCGATGCGCAGCCCGATCCAATATATATATCGCTGCGGCGTGTAGCCCGGTTCATATAAGTATCGCTGCAGCGTGCATCTCGATCCCTAATATATATAATATTGCTGCGGCGTGCAGCCCGATCCATAATATATATAATCCTCACCATTAGGTCCTCAACCTATCTCAGTCATTAACCTCACAGCCACTCGGGCATAACAGTGGAAATCAGGGAACTCAGCACAAACAGTTTTCATATATTAAGAAGTAGAGTGATAAAACTGAATTTAAGCAATAAATAGGAAAAACATGACTGGGGATATGCTTTCAAAACAAATAGAGTGAGGAAAATAGTAAAAATGCCCCTAAGGGTCTAAACAGGTCAGCACAAGGCCCCAAACATGGCATACAACCCAAAATATAGTGTCAATCTCTAAAATACGAGATATCATAAGATTTCAAATCAAATACGAGGCTTAATAGCCACTACGGGACGGACCAAATAACAATCCCTACCGGTGCACGCCCACACGCTCGTCACCTAGCATGCGCGTCACCTCATTTATCAAAACAATACGAAATACCGGGGTTTCATACCCTCAGGTCCAGATTTACAATGGTTACTTACCTCAAACCGGATAAAATACTACTTTGTGATGCCCTTGCCTCTCGACTCAGCCTCAACTCACATCAAATCTATGCAATATCAGAATCATAACATTAGAATATACTAAGGGGATGAAGTCCATGCGAAAATAATTAAATTATACCAAACATCCCGAAATTGGTCCAACCCGACCCTCAGGCTCACGTCTCAAAATTTGATAAAAGTCACATCAATAGAATCCTTATCCTTCCACGAGTTCATACATACCAAGAATGCCAAAATCTGACCACAAATGACCCCTCAAATCCCTAGATTAAGGTCTCCAATTTTCAAGCCCTAACTCCCTAATTTTTGGCTTCAAATACCCTAAATTTCATGTTTAATTAAGTAGAAATTACAATAGGATCGAGTATTAAGTCCATAAATCTTAGCTCCAAGAAGTTCTTTGGAATTCCCTATTCAATCTCCCTCAAAAAGCTCCAAAATCGCTCAACAATGGTGAAATTTAGACCCAAAATTGCGGAAGGGGTCTTTTCAACATTCTGCCCAGCTTTTAAAATTCCTTCTTCGCTAACGCGGTCAACGCCTCGCGTTCGCGAAGCACAAACTTCCGTTGACCACTTATTCCTTCACCGCGAATGCGACACCCTATACGCTAACGCGATGCCTCAGCTCCTCAACCCATCGCGAACGCGACTACCAGCTCGCGAATGCGAAGCACAATTTTCCAAGACCCCAGCTGCTCCCATTAACTCTACGCGAACGCGGGAAACCCATCGCGAACGCGATGAACACTGACCTCAGCCCTTCACAAACACGGGACCTCCTTCGCAACCGCGAAGGCTAACCCTCCTGCCTCACATCCTAACCCTTCGCGAACGCGAAGAACAAATGTTTGCAATACCAACAACAATTTTCTGCAATTTTTCCAACTTGAAATTGATCTGTTCAACCACCCGAAACTCACCCGAGGCCCTCGGGACCTCAACCAAATATGCCAACATATCCTATAATATCATTCAAACTTGTTCCAATTTTCGAAACACTCAAAACAACAAATTAACATCGGATTCAAGCCTAAGAATTCCAAAAACTTCCAAATTTCGCTTTCGATCAAAAGGTCTATCAAACCTCGTCTGAATGACTTGAAATTTTGCATACACGTCATAAATAACACAACGGACCTACTCCAACTTCCGGAATTCCATTCCGACCCCTATATCCAAATCTCACCTATCAACCGAAAACGCGAAAATTCCAATTTCGCCAATTCAAGCCTAAATCTACTCCGGACCTTCAAAACATATTCCGATCACGCTCATAAGTCCTAAATCACCTCCCGAAGCTATCTGAATCATCGGAATTTACATCTGAGCCCTTTTTCTCATAAGTCAACATCCAGTTGAGTTTTCCAACCTAAGCTTATTCAAAAGAGACTAAGTGTCTCATTCCTTTCCAAAACCTCTCCGAACCCGAACCAACCAACCCGATAACACATAATACATCTAAACAAGACAATCCAACAACAATAACAACCCAGTATAATCCCACTAGTGGGGTCTGAGGAGGGTGGTGCATACGCAGACCTTACCCCTACCGTAGGGTAACTCATGAAACGACCGACCGGGTCGTTATAGAACCTTACATAAATTTTTCCACAAATAAGTCCGAGCACATACTCGTCACCTCGCGTGCACGGACTACAAATAGCATAGAAGACTCAACTCCTAAGGGGAAGTCCCCCACACAAGGTTAGGCAAGATACTTACCTCAATCCGGCCAATTCAACATTCAATTTAGCTTTTCCTTTACCAATTCATCAACTCTCGGCTCAATCTAGCCAAAAACGACTTGAATACATCAAACAATGCAAGAGAAAACAATTCCAATGAACAAAATTATGATTCTTATACAATTTGCAAAAAGTCAACAAAAGTCAACTCCCCGGGCCTGCGCCTCGGAACCCGATAAAATTTACAAAAACCGAACACCCAGTCCGTTACGAGTTTATGCATACAAAAATTATCTAATTCCGACACAATTTGGTCATTCAAATCATCATTTTAAATTTTTGAAAGATTTCACAATTTTCCCCAAATATTCCTTTAGATTCTCATGAATTTGAGGTTAAATCTAAGATATAATAACAAAATATAGTTGAAAATAGATACGAGACACTTACCCAATAATTTGGAGAAGTTTGGGTCTTTGGAAAATCGCCTATGGAGGTTTATGTTTTGAGAAAATTGAAAAATGGGTGAAAATCTCGTCAAAAATCTCTCTTAACAGGCCTCAGATGTCGCATTTGCGACCCAGGGTTCGCAATTGCGAACCTTCGCAAATTGCGAACAAGGCAGGGCTGGCAGAAGTCGCATTTGCAATAAAAAGTTTGCATTTGCGAACTGGGCATCACAATTGCGATGAAAAAGTTCGTATTTGCGACCACACCAGAAACCAACAATTTTTCCCGACACAAAAATAAGCATTACTTCCTCATATGAAGTCCAAATTCGATGATTCTTTTTCCTATGGCTCCGTAATTTCGATACGGATCTAATGGTTCAATAAAAATTGAATTTGGATCTCATTTGCTCAATGTGATATCATTTTTGCTTGAAGAAACGACGATGAAGCATCCAAAAACAAGCGCAACATAGCCTAAACCTATCCGAAACTCACCCAAGTCCTCGGGGCTCCAAGCCAAACATGCACGCAAGTCTAAAAATATCTACGGACTTGCTCGTACGATCAAATTATCAAAATAACATCAAAAACTATGAATTTAATCTCAAAACTCATGATTTTCTAACTTTTCAACCGGACGTCCAAATCACGTCAAATCAATTCCGGTTCTCACCAAATTTCACAAATAGGACTTAAATATCATAATAAACTTGTACCGGGCTCCAGAACCAAAATACGAGTCTGATACCAACGAGTTCAAACATTAATTCATTTCTTTATTTCCTTTAAAAACCAGCACAACAATTTTCTTCAAAAAATATTTTCTAAGGCTAGGGACCTCGGAATTCAATTCCGGGCATACGCCCAAGTTTCGTATTTTATCGCGGACCTCCTGGGATCGTCAGAACACAGATCCGGGTCCATTTACCAAAAATGTTGACCAAAGTCAACTAAAAATCAAATTTTAACTCTAGAAATTACTATATTTTTCATATTTTCACATAAAAGCTTTCCGGTTTCACGTCCGGACTGTGCATGCAAGTCGATACACATAATATGAAGCTACTCGTGACCTCAAACTACCGAACCGAACACAATTGCTCAGAACGACCAGTCGGATCGTTATAGAGGTGCTGTTATATAAGAATGTTGTTATAGAGAGGTCTAACTGTACTAATATTCTCTATACATTATAGAATTTGGAGATGAATCTCCTCTAACAAAAGGTTAATAATTGAGGGACTTAGTTTATGTACCTGATGGTATTTTTATCCGCTTTTTGCATTCTTCCATGCATGAATAGAAATATTTAGAAGCAGAGCATGTTAGGATATCATGGTCTTACTAATCACTCCTTTCAATTATGTGATACACTTTTTCTTTTTAATTAGTTTGCTCCAAAAAAATTATTATATTTTTATATTTGAAAACTATTTAATCTTATCACATCTATATTTTATCTTTAATGACATGATTTGTTAGGACTAAACAACAACAACAAACCTAGTGAATTCCCACAAGTTGGATCTGAGGAGGGCAGTGTATACACAAACCTTATCTCTACCCCTAAAAAGGTAGATAGGCTATTTCCGATAGATACTCGGCTAAAGAAAAGATGAAAAGACTCAGTGCTAACTAGCACAAACAACAACTTTTTAGGACTCACTTGACATACAAATTCACATTTATAAGGAAGGAAAAAGGCATGTGAAACTTTTTCCAACTTTCGTTTTACTTAAACTCCAATATTCTAATTAATTGAAGGTTAAATGTGTTTAACTAGATATGATAAAGATCAAAATAAGAATACGTCGATATTCCAGGGATCAAAAGCAAAAGTCTCCCATGATAGGACGTTCATACTTGATTTAAAGTATGATTACAAATTAAACTAAAATATATTACTGATAGAAGCAACGAAAGCACAAAAATATTACATCAAGTACTGAAGAGGAAAGCCTAAAGTAAAATAATCTCAAGGGAAACATGTAAAGAATAAGCTCCCCTTTCTCTAAATTACATTACAGCGATTTACTGGATTTCCATATCAAGATCCATCAATCTATAACCTGATATGTACAGAAACAAAAAGGGATAGCTAGCACAATCAGGCAACTTAACATTGGCTGTGCAAATTTCAGATCATATATCACGAGCAATAGCCCAAGTCATTATTTTCAAACACTGCTGGAGGATTGCCCTCTAACAAGCAGAAAATAGGCGGAATAGTTAACGTCTCTTGTCCACCATATACGTTCCAGCAAAACGGATCCAACACTAAGTCACCTTGAGCAGGCAGAAGTTCTATGTCCGAAAGTGTTATGTTAGTGCAGGGAATAGTGTCACTACAAGCAAAATGCATTGGCGGACTTCTAATATCATATGTTCCTTTTATGCTAGAGTATTCAATGTCCGAAACGGACACTGCTGAGGTGCGGTTGCTGCATTCTTTTGAGAGGCAGTAGAATTGGTCTATTATTATGGGATTCCTTACGTTGTCCATGTGAATTTTAAGGAAGGAAATTCCAGATACTGCTCCATAACCACCTTGCCATGTCTTGATCCTCACTCCATTATCTGATTCCTTTATCACTGAGTCCGTCACTGTAATGTTTGATACGCATGCTCGCGAATTGTGGTTGCCTAAACTCCCAATGCTACAATGACAAAAGATAATTGCATTTTATTGAACTGCCCAAGTAAGCAACTAACTGTCAGGGAAATAATCTAGACAACCTGCTATAACACGTTAATTATACTGGTTGTATATATTTTTTTCCAATAAAGTAAAATCATTCTTATATTTGTTTACATTGTTTTTAGAGGTAAAAGTGTATTACTTGAACTATAAACAAGCATTTTGTACATCCACTTCTGAAGATAATATTATAATCACCCCATTAAGCTAGTTGATAGAGTATTATTAATATATTCCACCTGATTCCATGACCTCCAGGTCCACATGTGAGATTCCTAATATCCACATCGTGACATCCTGCCCCTATTGATACACAATCATCACCTATAATATAGTATACAAATTAAACCAATAGCAATTGAACGTTAGGAATAATTGATTGAGTAAAAAAAGAATTTTTGTTCGTAGTAATTAAGTAGAATTACGTACCATTAGAGATGAGTGAATCGTAAATTTCAACATTGGTGGTCTGCTCTATGTGAATACCATCAGTGTTGGGACTCCAGGCTGGAGCTGTAATGTGTAGGGATTCTATATGCACATTCTTGCAGTTATCAAATCTAAAATTAAATTGTGGACTATTCTGCATTCTAATTCCTTCCACCGTTAGATTTGAGCTCATGAAGAATCTAATGGCCTGCAAATACACGTACAGAATTTCACAAAATCTAATATTAATTGCAAAGAAAATATGCTTAGTGGTAAAAGCTTATTTTTTCACTCACAATTGGGCTGTCACATGGTCCAGGCAGTGTACTTCCATTAGGTCCCTGTTGTTGTACTGAGGATTAGATAATTCGTTCATTCGTACGTGTACAAAGATTAATGAAATTAACCACTATCCCTTATATATAGTAAAAAGAAAAGGAATTAAGTTGACACATATATATACTAAGTTTATAGTGCATACCTTATGCGGTTTGCAGGGCAGATTCCACCACTGTTCTCCCCTTCCATCTATGACGCCTCCGCCTTGCAGTGACAACTCATCAACTCTATAGAAAACCAGCCACTGCCGCCTGCTGTTGTTGCCCGGCCACGACTCTGGTCCATCTGGTGGCATTATTGTTCCTTCCAGCTTTCCATGTTGGCACACAATTTCAGTTACATATATAAACAAAAATCCCTCAGTCATTCCTTTTTTTTTTTGGCTTTAAAAGATAATACTATTACTACAAAGTATGTATCACATTACATAATAATAGAACTTTTTAGTACATCTAAATTACAATAGAAAATAGGACAGGACATACTCCCAATGTTTCATTATATATATATATATCACAATTTAACGTTCGAGTAAGAATGATTCTGAAATGTTTTAATTTTAAACTTCTCATTTTATCCTCAGTGTGACCTATAGGTCACGGGTTCGAGTCGTGTAGACTGACTACATTACATCCTTGGAGAACGGCTCTTTCCCGGAAACTACTAAACGCGAGATACTTTGTGCATCGGGCTACTTTTTTTTTTTTTAAATATTTTCCCCCAGAATATCTTATAGCCATATATGAGCGTATGACATATTTAAGACTTCAAATTCGGCATGCGTTGAATATCATTAATCTTGTTTTTCATGTCTAGTCAAGCATTGTCGTGTAAAATGAAATGGAGGAAGGACATTGAAATTAGAAACCAAATACTACTAGTAAGTATCTTAACTAGGTACCTGAAAGACCAAACCACTTTGACAGGGACCAGTAAAAATAGTGGATTGGATCATGAAAGAATAACCAAAGGGAACGAAGATGACTGCTGACTCGACTTGACAAGCGGCATCCCACGCTGCTTTGAAAGCTTCAGTGTCATCTACAATGCCATCTCCTACAGCCCCAAACGACCTCACATCATAAACCCCTTCGTCTGCGGGTGGGTTAGAAGGCTCAGGTGGAATAGAAGGCGGATATGATATGTGGGAATGTTTCTTATTGTGATGGCCGCGGTGGCCGTGGTGATGATATCTAGCAGTAACATTATGGCTGCATAATAAAACCATGAAAAATGCAACTACTGTCATATAAAAAATGACAAGCAGTACTGGCACACGGGTTGATAGCGATGCCATTTCAAGTGTCGAATGAACAGATCGAAAATGACTAGTGGGAGTAAAAGTTCCTTTGAATTGGGTGAGGGTGAGGAAATTCAAGAATCAAGGAAAAGACTCTGTGTTGTTCAGAAAGTGGAAAGAAACTTAGAAGAGTTTTTATGGGAGGCAATTCTTGGCAAATGTGTCAACTTGCACATAAACAAATAAAAAGAAATGGAGAGTGTGGGAATGTTTGTGTTTCAGCACTACTGCATGCAGAAGCCGAAAGGCTGAGCTCATTTATCTATCTTTGCGTTGGACTCCTGGTATATATAGATGATGACTAGGTTCTGACCTACACACACTTATAACTTTATTTAGAAGAAGCAGCAATGAAAGTTTTAATTAGAAGAATTTGAGTATTTTTTTTTTATAAATAATCAAAGTCAGAATTTTATTACCACATGGGCAAAAATACACTCTTGATTGAAGGGGGCGGAGGCTGATCTTCTGTTACATCCAGGGGGATTTGAGTTATATACACTTACATTAGTACTAAAAAAAATTCTATGTATATCTTTGCCGTGGAGTCTTGGTACAACATGCCGTATATATATGACTAGATAGAGACCTACAATTATTTTAGATAAGCATTGTTGGTCTATTGTCATAATCAGTTATTCCGCGCGACCTGAAGTTAATTAATATGTACTGTACATTATTTTTTTCAAATAATCTAGTCTTGGGGATGTGTGTGTATATATTATCTAATATACTACTATAAGACAATTATTATGTACATCATTTAATTAAAACTTTAGAGAAATCAGTGTCGGATGGAAACAGGCCATTTTGATATATAGGAGACATTTAATTTCCTATTTGAAGTTACAGTAGTTAGAATATTGATACAAAAATGCAAATACTAGTAGTAATGTAGTGCAGGAAACAGGCCATTTTGATAGGAGACATTGGCTTTTTAGAGAATGTGGAGGCCGCGCATGCAATGACTCTGCCCCTGGAAAAAAAGGTAAAAACGGAATAACCAGAATTGTTTGCCTTTCCCCTTTTGAGTGCGTGAGTTGGTGTTGGTGGGTGAATGAATGGCCATTAACTTGAAAAAAAAGCCATTCCTCTTCTCCCTAGCCCTTCGGCTACCCCCATGTTCTTCCCCATAACTTTCATCACCTTTTCTTTTCTGGTCCCAATTTTTTAATTTATTTTTCAATCCCCTGCAAAACAGTTAAGTAGTAGTATACTTTTTCTCTCCCTTGTATTTAAGATAATACTACTTGCACCCCTACTTTATTATAAACATTTAATTTCTTATTGATACGTCTGATAAACGTTGCTACCGCCAGCAACTTTCATTTCCAAGTTGAGTAATTAAATACTACTGACTAAGAAAGTAAGTAAGATTCTCCTCAGAGCTCAGATTCGTATATGTTAATCCCTTTCGACAAAACCATTTCATCTTTCATAAATTCAAACGGACAAACCAATATGCTCGAGTCAAATCTAATTTTAGTATATAGGTCACTACTACTACTACTAAGTTAATTGCTGTAAGTTTCCAGATTAGTAAAGTAATCATTGATGACAGAAGGCGTGAATTCTTGTGGTCCTCAAATATTTTAGTTCCATTTCGATCATCTCCTTTCAAAAAATCTGTTTTAATGGAACAACTTCAAG
Source organism: Nicotiana tabacum (assembly GCF_000715075.1). Lineage (NCBI taxonomy): Eukaryota > Viridiplantae > Streptophyta > Magnoliopsida > Solanales > Solanaceae > Nicotiana > Nicotiana tabacum. Next base: position 126,674,997 of record NC_134101.1, on the reverse strand, counting down.
ACAAGGTTCGCGATACGCTAGTTGGAATGTTTTTTGTTCGGAAAAAGGGTCAAATATGTCCTTATACTATTGAAAAGGGTTTAATATTACCCTCCGTTATACTATCAATCCAAATATACCTCTAACGTCATACTATTGGTCTAAATATATCCCTGACATCATGAAAGTGGTATAAACCTACCCTTCCTTCGTTAACTGCCTCCCCTATGAACACATTTTATTGCTACCTCACCATTTCACCTTGTTTGCAGCTACCAAGTTCAATTACTTTAAAGTTCTATCATTATTTTGAAGACTTCATTGCCTCTACTTCCTCTTGCTTTTCAAAATACTTGTTGCTTCTCCGGCCGATCCTGGAATTGTACGTACCTTTCACTTGATCTTACAATTTTGTGTTTTATTTTGCATTTCCTTGTGTTGCTGCTGAATTTGTAAGACCTATTTAGGGAAAATTTAGTAGCACTTTTATTTTAACATAAAACGTAAAGAGAGAAAAAAATAGAAGCCTTCCAGAAATGTGGTTGAAGAGAAAGAAACAATAAAAATTAACTCTCGTGTCTAGGTTATTTTTCTTTCTCACCAAGCTAAAGATAATATGAAACAATGTGAACCGAGAAAATTCTGATTTTGCTATTCAAAATTCATGCTTATAAGAACGAAAATACATTTTGTTTTATATAAAAAACTAAGCAAAGATACCGGCAAACTAGTTTAAGGTTTCAAAATTGACCATGTTAGCATTTCTTTTGATATAGTTTGTCTGTATATCTATGATCTGTGATTTTCTTCAAATGAAAGGGAAAGAAAGGTTGTGGGGAAGGGATGCAAATGGGAGTATAATGGTGAGGTAGCAATGAAATGTTGTCATAGGGAGACACTTAACGGAGGAAGTATAGGTTTGTACCACTTTTACGATGTCAGGGATATATTTGGACTGATAGTATGACGTTAGGGATATATTTGGACTGATAGTATAACGGAGGGCAATATTAGACCTTTTTCAATAGTATAGGGACATATTTGACCCTTTTCTGTTTTATGTTTAAAGGAAAACAACAAAAAATAAAAATAAAAATAAAAATAAACGAGAGAACATTGTTGCCGATTTTTTTTTTTTTTTGGGTCTCTTTCAATACTTTCGGTTGCACTTGCTAGTGCTGAATTATAATGCATTCTAATCCGCTTAGTAGTACATATATGTATACAAGCACAATCTGCTCACTTACAGCACCATTACATGCATGAATGTTTCATATAAATGAGTATAAGATAAAAAATAAGGTAAGGTGAAATAATTTAAGAGGCATACTCTAACTGTTGCTTAAATATTGGACCTCGATCGTCTATTTTCATTATAAATTGTAAAAAGGAGGATCTATGCCTTTATTTGTAGAAATTAACTATAAGAATTAAAAATGACGGGCGATTTGCACGACCTGGATGATTTGGTGTCGCTGTTAAAATTTTGATCCTGCTAAGAAATTTTATAGGAAAATAGCCCTCGGTCAGAATTTTGGGAAGCGTTCCTAGCGGTCATAAGTTTTTATACAATGATTTATCATAAAACGTGGCAATCGCCACAATTTTTATATGGCGATAAGGGCGCCCTTCCATAAAGCAAGTAAAACAACCGCTTTAGGTCTTATATTTGTGAGGGCTCAATTTTTTGTTATACCTAATAGATATAAGTTTAAAAAAGAGTTATGTAAGGTAAAAAAGTTTGATTTTTTTCTTTAACAAATATAGAGAAGAAGGATTTGCAACTGCTATGATTTCTACCAAGGAAATTGTACTTGAAATAATATCAAACCCGAATTTCGTAAGAAACGTGTGATATATAGGAAGTAACAATTTAATGCGAATGTTGATAATAAAAATCTCAAAATCTTTCGAAGAGTCCTTTAGAGTTGATTACTTTTAGACATAATAGACAAAGCTATTTTTTCACTTCAAAATAGATTTGAACAATTCGAAGCATATAAAAATATTTTTGGTTTTCTATTTGGCAGTAAAAACTAAGATCACTAGATGTTGGAAATTTGAAAAAATATTGTCTTAATCTTGAATGTTCCTTAAAGCATAATAATCAATTCGATATTAATGGTTTAGCTTTATTTTCTGAATTAAAAGTATTAAGGAAAATAGTACAATTAGAAGATAACAGTTTAATTGATACACTTAATCAAATAAAAAGATTTAATTCTTTTCCAAATGCCTAAATTGCTTATGAAATAATGTTCACAACTCATGTTACCGTTGCTTCAGCGGAAAGAAGTTTTCAAAATTAAAATTGATAAAATCTTACCTAAGAAAAATAATATCACAAGAAAGATTTAATAGATTAGTTATATTATCAATTGAGAAATATTTATTAGGAGTTATAGATTATAAGAAAATTATTAATAACTTTGTATCTAAGAAAAGTTAAGAAATAGACTTCAAATAAAAAATAAAATAAAAAGTTAAGGCATTTCATAAAGTCTAGCTTTAGGCCACAAAATTCGTCGGCCGCCCCTAATGGTGATAATCAGGATTTGCCACAAAGCCTGACAGATTGTTAGGATTTTTCAGCTATTGCGGTTAAAAATCCCGACGATCGCTAAAACTATATGTTAAAGAAAATTCTGACTATCACTAGGAGCCCAAATTCTGAACAGTCTATTTTCTCAGTATTTTTCCTAATGAGGTCAAAATCAGAGCAATAATCCTAAAAAGGTCCACCCAACATAATTTAGTGAAGAACGACTCTAATCACGATAAAAGGAGACAAAGCTCTTGTAGTGAATAGTGATCAAAACTTGCTGAAGTTCTTTTTAAAAAAAACCTCCTTGGAGTTAGGGTTCAGTAGCTAGTTAATTTCCTGCAGTAGGTGCCTAAGGCCTGTATGGAGGAAAGCATTTTCAAAGTCAAAATCCAATCACTAAGTTGACATAATAAGTAAATATATCCACCAAAGTTACCTATATGTCAGCCTGAGTAGTCGCTATTGTACATGCCACTCTGTCCATTACATTTTATGGGAACTTTTTTTTATGAATTTCACATAAACTAAAATTATATAGAGTACCAAAATCGCCCTTGCTATTAATAATTAAATGAAAATTGAAGAGAACTCTACACGTTTTTTTGCATACTAGTTTCTTGATACGTGCACGTATTATTCCGTACAAGCAGTAATTTTCTTTTTTTTAAAAAATATTATTAAAAAATGTGAAATATTACACAAAAATTTCAAAAGAAAAAAATATAAGCTAAAAAGAATAAATAGTTTTAAAGATGTAGTGTTGACTGGATAGCTCTGCGAAGATCAATAATTATATTTAGTTAGACAAGTGTATTTTATAATTACATAAATTTAGTTGTTATGAGTTACAAACATATAATATGACCGTAATTTCACCTAATATTTCTTTGTAGATATTGTTCTTAAAGTTGTTCCATTTAATGTTTCAGCGAAATGATCCGTGCAACAAATAAAAAGAGAAAATAATACTTATTTACACATGATATATATATTTTTAAACAATGGAAGAATTAAATGTTTGTAAAATTTTGTGAACAATTAAGTAAGAAGAGACTGACAATAAATAAAATATAACAAAAAGAATTTTTTTCCCATTGTTATGCAAAATTATACAAGAATTTTGAAAAATTAATTGCAAAAGGTTGAGGGAACTAAAAGGATTTGTGCTTATTTACAAAGGTATAATTTTTTGAAGGGTATCATAGTCACTTAAGTTTATAGGATTATTTTGATCTTTCACAATCAATATTTTATCCTCATGCTTATAATATTGTATGAGTTATCTCTTTATAGAAGGTTTGTATCAAATGGTCCTAACTAACAAGCAGCCGCAGATACTGAATTTAAACTCCACCAGTTCAATTTTAAAGTTTTTATCTTTGAACTCATTATATTTTTAAAGGTATGAGTTCATATATACTACTCCCTCCGTTCCAGTTTATGTGAACTTATTTCCTTTTTGACCCGTTCCAAAAGGAATGACCAATTTTTAAATTTAGAAACAATTTAGCTTAAATATTCAATTTTATCCTTAATGAGATCCTTTTATAACCACACAAATACTCTAGACCTCTTTTTGACTTGTTTAGGACCACAAATTCCAATAGTCTTTATTTTTTCTTAAACTCTGTACCCAGTCAAACAGGTTCACATAAATTGGAATGGAGGGAGCATTTGTTATAATTTTAATGAATTTTTACACATAATTTATGCTCAACACCAAAAATACTAGGCTTAGTGTATAGGGTAAAATATGTTCAACTTAAATGCTCGCATAATAAAGTGACACGTGGAGCCGAATAGAGAAGGCAATCAGGTCCCAAGGCAACAATCTCGTTTGTTCCCGAAAGGAATGGTGCTCATAAAGACGAATTAAATACCTACCACCTGGTAGTATTTAATGGAGAATATTCTATAACATTAAGTGCATGGTCCGTTATAGAGAATATGACATTCACTGTCTACCGTTACATATTCTTTAATGGCTCTCATAATTTTCATTTAAGAGGGGCTTGGTCCTAGGACCTTGTTCCCTAGGTGCAACTATAAATAATGAGCTCTACAACCATTGTAAAGGGGACGAATTTTCTAACAAAGCTGATACTGTTATGAAATAATAAAAGGAGAAGATTGTAGAGAAAAGTAACGAGAGAGAGCTCTTATTGATTTGTGATGAATTACAATGGAATACAACCTCTCTATTTATAGGAAAAAGTGATTTAGCCACCAAGTAACAAACCCTAAAATCTCTCTAAAATATAGACATTCACTTTAAATACAATTCTATTTATAACACTCCCCCTTGAATATCTATTCAGCAGATAAAGTGTCTCGCTAAAACCTTAACTAAAATAAAACCCAGAGGGAAAAAATTCTAGTGAAGGAAAAAGAGTACCCATATCTAACAATACGCCTTTTGGTTGCCTCGTTAAAAACCTTGCAAGAAAAATCCAGTGGGATAAAACTTTGCAAGGGAAAAAGAGTACAACGCATATTAACTCCCCCTGATAAGAACATCAATTCATATATTTGAGTCTTTGCATTCCAATCGTGTGTACCATTTTCAAAAGATCGTTGGTAGATATTTGATAAACCAATCAGTCATATCAACTTGAATGAATATGTTGCACCTTGAAATCATCATTCTTGATAGATATATAATATCTTCATATATATCGTGGAATGACTTTTCAATATCTCCATAGAGGTAAAAATTCTCACTATCATATTATCATGCTTATAGTTATAGCAAGATACATATATGCACAAATTGGACTTAGAATGTGGTGCTTCAAAACCAAGAATTGTATATGCTTTAAGTGATTCAAATCCTTCAGGGATTGTCAATAAGTTAAGCCATATAAATAAATTTTAGATGCATATCAAGTTTTCATGTCATGCTAGTCATATAAGATAGATAAAAATGATTGCACACACCATTGGCGTTATACTTTTAAGTGTTTGAACTATAGGTCCAAAACTATATGTCTTTCATATGAAACCAATTATACTTGAATTGTTTCTTCAGACTTAAGATCCTCATATATATTTAACGTTATCATAGATGTTATTGACGGACATTTTATATCGGTTCCAACAACCTTTTTTCATAAAGACATGACATAAAGATCTCTTCATTCATATTTTCAGGTACCTGAACCACTCCTGAAATTTTATAAAGTATTATGTCATGTGATCTTCTAGATCACTTACCTCCTTATTATGATCATTTTGCTCATCTTCTTTATGAAGAATTTTTTTTTGAAACCATTTTGTCTATACGCTTTAATCATACCATAGACTTTATCCTTCTAGGACTTATTCTAATCGTACCATAGACTTTTCTTCGGGTCAGCAAATGCGTCTGACATTCTTTGCAATATATTGCAGATGAATTATCTTTTTATGAACTTCAAGTTCATATTATCTTATTCTAGGATCAAGATGTACAAATGATAATTTATGTAACCTTTTTCTCAACTGTTTATTCTGTCTCCCCCTCATGTTAGAAAAACTAACTTGCTTCTTCAACTTTAGAAAGTCAATTTTGTGTGTTATGGTGTTAATCAAATATACACCGCACATCAATAATAAGAAGATAGAATTATTTTGTTCCTGACCCTGAACCATTTGTGAAGGGATAATATAATATACTTTCGTATATAACATATATCAAACTAATATAAATAACTTTGTTCTCATAAGCAATAGTTTAACTATTAAGTGGAGGCACTCAATAAATTATTTTGCTAAACAAGTTGTGATATAAACCAACTTATCAAGATGAACTTTCTTGAATAGAAAATATGAAAATTATGTCCGAAATTAGATTATTGAGCAAGTAACCTCGAGATTATAAGGTTGCGGGTTAATAATAATCGCACATGTAACCATCTCAAAGATACATCTTATGTGGTATACATTGCAGGTGAATGGGCCCATATTCACATTTGATATTTCCAGTCTTTATGGGATTCAATCCTAATTTTAGTTAGTCTATTAATTAATGAGAACAAGCAATATAAGAGAATTCGCAAAGAACTTTCTAGTTCTGTGACGACCCGGCCAGTCGTCTTAAGAATTAACCCCTCAAACTCCTATTAACTATCTTCCCCGTGTTTATTTATGCTATTTTTGATTTGCCGGGATGTTTGGTTTTGAGTTTCGACGAGTTTTAGGACACTTAGTCCCTAAATGAGAGCTTAAGTTTGGGAAATTTGACCGTAGTTGGAACAGTATGAAGACGGCCTCAGAATGTAATTTTGATGGTTCCGTTAGCTTGATTGAGTGATTTCGGGTTTAGGGGCGTGTTCGGATTGTATTTTGGAGGTCCGTAGCTAATTTAGGCTTGAAATGCCGAAAGTTGAATTTTTGAAGTTTCTGGTTCGATAGTGAGATTTTGATCCGAGGGTTGAAATGGAATTCCGGAAGTTGGAGTAGCTCTATAGTGTTTAATGTGAAGTGTGTGCAAAATTTCAGGTCATTCGGACGAGGTTTGATAGACTTTTTGATCGAAAGCGTATTTTTAGAGTTTTTAGAATTCTTAGGCTTGAATCCGATGAAAAATAGGTGTTTTGATGATGTTTTGAGCGTTCCAAAGGTTGGAACAAGTTTGAATGATGTTTTAGGATTGGTTGGCAGGGTTGGTTGAGGTCCCAGGGGGCCTCGGGTGTGTGGATGCTTAACGGGTCATTTTGGAACTTAGAGAAATTGCAGAAAATTGCAGCAGCCCACTTCTGGTTTCCTTTTTCGCGTTCGTGAGTGGGGTCTCATGTTCGCGAAGAGGAGCTGGGGATGGGGGAGGTTTAATTCTTCGCGTTCGTGAAGTTTCTCCCGCGTTCGCGAAGCTTAGGGCTCTTATACCTACGGGTTCGCGATGGTGTTCCCGCGTTCGCGTAGGAGGAGGAGATTGTGCACCGTGTTCGCGACTAGGGCATCACGTTCACGATGAAGGAAAGCTGGACCAAGCAAAGTTGTGCTTTGCGAATGCAATGGTCCTTCCGCGTTCGCAAAAAAGGAAATACTTGGGCAGAATATAAAATTTCAAAATCGAGGGTTTAGCCATTTTTATCAAAACTTAAACTTGGGAGCTCGGATTTTAGCAAGATTTTGAGGGATTTTCAGAGATATCGATTAGGTAATGATTCTTAACTCTTTTTTGCTTGTAACCCAGTAATCCAAATATGAATTCATCATTTAATTTTGGATTGGAGATGAAAATTGGGAAAGAGTTAGAAGGAAGTTCTTAGACCTAGAATTTTACTTTTGATTGGGAATTTGACCTTAGATTTGGATAATTTTGGTATGCATGAACTCGGGAGAGTGTGAGGATTCTGAAAATATAAATTTTACCCGATTCCGAGATGTGGGCTTGAGGGGCATTTTGGTTATTTTACCTCATTTCGTGTATTAGCTTAGAATTTCTTTGTAGAATCAGTTATTTGAAGTGTTATTTACATTATACAATTGAATTAAATAGATTTGGGTCAGACTCGTGGTAAGAGCATGGTTTCGGGTTGATTTTTGAGCCGGTTCGAGGTAAGTATCTTGCCTAACCTTGTGTGGGGGACCTTTCCCCTTAGGATTTGGTATATTTGCTAATTGAAATGCCTTGTAAGTGAGGTGACGAGTGCGTACTTGTGCTAATTGTTGGAAATCCAATTTTCATTAAGTAATTACTAGTATGTTTCCTTTCCTGTTTTTATTACTTGCACTGTTAAGCCTGTTGTTAGCTTAGGAAAGCATGTCTAAGTGATTTAATTGCTTTATTTGCTCAAATTGCCTTACCTGAATTCTATGCAGCATGCTAGGCTAGAATTACTTGTTGCTTAATATGAAATTTGCCATTTCTGAATATTTTCCTGTTGCTGCTGTGTATTTACATTGGGACTACGGATGTGGGGTTCCGGTAGCTCCCATTTGTCTATTTATTTGGGACTACGGATATGGGATTCTGGTAGATCCTCCTTGTCTGTTTATTTGGGACTACGGATGTGGGATTCCGATAGATCCCCCTGTATAGTTATATAGAACTACGGGACTACACCCGGTAGATTCCCCTAATACTAGGTATTTATATTTGGGAATACGGATCGGAATTACGGTAGATCCCCACGTACTGATAGTTGGACTACGGGACGGAGGGATCCCGGGAGATCCTTCGGATATATATATTATGGACTATGGGACGGTATCCTAGGAGATCCACTGGATAGATTTAATTGGGACTACAGGACGGTATCCTGGAAGGTACCCCGGTTGTTATCTCTGTGTTGAGTTGTATTTCCTTTCCGTGATTATTTTGCCTATGTTCTAGTTGTTGTTTCTCTTTCTATTCTATGTTATTTCTTATTGTTGCACTTAATTATACTTTCTTATTCTACACTGTTATACTTCGTATTTTATTTAACCTCAGTAGGGCTCTGACCTTCCTCGTCACTACCCGACCGAGGTTAGGCTTAGCACTTACTGAGTACCGCTATAGTATACTCATGCCCCTTCTGCACATATTTTCATGTGCAGATCCAAGTACTGTGACTCAATCCTATCACCCTTGAGGAGAGGCGACTGCTCCAGCGACTTCGAGGTATATCTGTCGCGTCCGCAGACCGAGGAATCCCTTTCTATTCTAGCTTTTAAACATTTGCCCTTCTGTATTTCTTTTCCTTGTTAGATATTCTGGAGTTAGAGTACTGTGTAGTGATCCTTAGCTTGTGATTCATGGGTTTTCGGGTCTTGGAGATATGTATTGGTTTCTGAGAGTTAAATATTCTATATGCTGAGCGGCACTTTTAAACACTGTCTTATTACTCTAATTCTGTTTTAAATTGTTTTACTTACGCAAATTGGTTTATTTTCTGAAATTTAGGCTTACCTAGTCGCAGGGACTAGGTGCCGTCACGACGGTTCACGGAGGGCGAACCGGGGTCGTGACAAGTTCTTTAATATTTACCCATATGAATTCTCTTTTATTTTTGCACATCATACATAAATTGATATGGCTAAACTAGTTATGCCATCTGGATAAATTATCAATATTGATAAACTTCAGGTTTACACCATGACGGGTGCAATTATCAATAAACTCCAAGTTTATTATGACATATATGTTTATATCAATAAACATTTACTTTATTGTTACATACTTTTATTTGTGTAGTAAAAACTGGAGAATAAAGCTGGTAGCTTTTTACATACATATTACCCCGTTACAAGTTGTAGTAATAGAAGATATTAAATCTTTCATTTATTTATAGTCTCAATATAACCAACCGCTTTCGCGAATACTTTGGAAACTGAATATGTTTCTTTGAGACTTACTACGACACAATAACTTGTTGATAAACAATTTTATTCCTCCTAGGCAGTAATAATTGGCTCTTTCAGAGCTCTCAATTAATTTTGTACTACCACATGTTCATCAACATTCATATGGTGAGTATCTCTTTTAAAGAGAAAGTTATACCAGTATGGTCATGGTCAAAGTTAGATGCAAGATATGTTTCTAGCATTATTGTTGTCCTTTAATAATCACATTGCCAAAATATTTAGGCGTACAATAGGTACTTAACCAATGACCATTTATGCCATAATAATGATGTTATTTTCTTATTTCATCTCAAATCTCCTTCTAGACGTGCGTGTGGTATATTCACTACCACTAGCACGTTCATATTCTTTCAATAATGAATATGTATTCATAAATCACATGTTGTCACATTTACATCATGAATGGACCATAATCATCTATCTGTGCTTTACAAAATCTTATGTCAAATCAATGACAAATATTACTTTCTTAGAGTGAATGATTATTTTGAGAATCCTTACTGTTCTCATTATCATAATGATGACGATTATAATTTTGTCTATTGCCACGTCCACATCCATTGATACCCTCACGGTAATAATTTTTTCCTTCTTTCAGACTTATAACATATTGCTACCATATTCTCTTAAAGGGAATGAGAATGAAGCAAATTTAATGGGATGAGTTTTCACTTCTTGTGCTTATAATCATACATGAGTTTGATCATGGTAAGACATAAAAATTTTACCACTTCGAGTGGTTATAATTTCGTACAAACTCTATTAAAATTATAATCAAATTTTGTTGTCTTTGCTTATATTTAAAATCAAATTATAAAATTTCAAGAAAAATAAGGTAAAATACTTACCCTCAATCCAGAATTTATTCCTGAATGAAGTTCATGGAACCATTAACAATCATTATACTCAATATTATATACAAGTTGAGCACCATGCATGTATCCCAAAGCTTGGTGACCAAAGCAGATGCCTCTACTCAATTGGTTAGAGTCTCGTGCTAATAACGTGTTATGAAATAATAAAAGGAGAAGAAGATTATTGTAGAGAAAAGTAGAGAGAGAGAGAGAGAGAGAGAGAGATTCTTATTGATTTGTGATGAATTACAATGGAATAAAACTCCTCTATTTATAGGAAAAAGTGACTTAGCCACCAAGTAACAAACCCTAAAATATCTCTAAAATATAGACATTCACCTTAAATATTATTCTTTTTATAATAGATACTATACTTTGTTCAAAACACAATAATATTTTACCTTCTTGCTTATTAATATCGTTACTACTGCCTCCGAAAGCCTTGTTCCCGGAATCAAGATTTCTACTGTCTTATCCGCATTTCAACGCTAAGTCTTACATTTTTGTCTAATTTATTTATCATTCTAGGATCAAATCGATTCACTTGTATATAAACCACGTATAAATTCAACTGTACCATTTACAAGTAAACAATTTAGCGCCCATCATGGGGCTTATACAATTGTGTAATCGAGTTGATCCTTGCATCTGTTACTAATCTGTTTGATTCTTTGTTCTTAGAAAAAATCATAGAAAATGACAGATAGCGATTTCAACATCACACACAATGTTGAGGCCCAGGAAAATCAGCCTCAACACGAATATTCAATCAGTGACCGCAATGAGGGAGATGAGGCCACGCCGGTTCATGGCGGGAAATATCCACAACATGTTCAAGAGGCAACTACTGATGATGCTGAAGACGATCACGTCACTAAAATAGTAAGGATCCCAAGGGAGCAACAGAAGGCTATTATGGGCCATTTACTAAGGGGCAACATTCTTTTTATCCATGACTGTCGCACCTCCTTTTTGCCGCGCCCGCGGGGCGCGTGGGGAGTTTTCTCCAATTGAAGGACAGTCGAAACGGGATTTGTTTATCTGTTTTAGAGTCGCCACCTGGGAATTTTAAGGCGTCCCAAGTCACCAATTATAATCCCTGAATCGAGGAGAATATGACCTGTTTATTATTCCGCGAACCAAAAATCCTGAGTAAGGAATTCTGTTAATCCGAAAGAAGGTGTTAGGCATTTCCGAATTCCGTGGTTCTAGCACGGTCGCTTAACTGTTTTTATTATTGGCTTAATTGTCTTGATTTTTATTAAATACTTTTTGTTACGTGATTTTTCTACCGCTTTTACTTATTGTGATTAAGGACCCTTCTTTGAATCGAATTACGCGTACGTATATTCGTGTTATAAATTAAAAAAATGCAGAATTGTGTCACGCGTACGTGTACACAATAATTTTTGATAATATATTTATTAAACAATCATTTTTCGAAATTATGTCGAATCAAGAATATTTGTTTCTATTGAACAATGAACCGTACATCTCGGGTTTTTATGAAATTGATTTAACGTCTTAAGAAAAATCCTTTTAATAAATATTCGCTCGAAATTGCGCGTACGCATAATCCGAATTTTTTGCTGTAAAAATATAATCAGGGTACGCGAACGTATCCCTAATTGCGCAAAATATTTGTAATGATATCAGGGATTTTTCCACAAATTATTTATTATATCTATACATTTTTATGTGAAAATCATGATAAATTCCCATTTGAGGTGCCCTTAAATTCTTTGAAAAGAATTTACGAATTATTAAATGTTGACCGTTGATTATATTTTCCGAATATAAGTTATATTCATTCCAACTATTCAATTTCAATGGACAGAATAAAAATATGATTAATACTAAAAAAAAACAAATATGACATATATATATATATATCAAAGAATAAATTGCATATGAAATTAAAAATGAACGATTCATAAAGGAAGGAAATATTTTCAAATTTTTTTCATGATTTACTTAATGCAAATTCTATTTCTAATTACCATTGATATCAAGTGTTGCAATTGGTGCTTATACATCTCGTTTCATTCTCATATACTCGCTTTTAATCTAATAAGCCTAATTATTTGATCAATTTGTCTTATGAAGGTAGATAGGCATTGAGTTTATAATGGCTGAATTATTATACAAGTTAATTCAATAAAATTACCTTACATGCAACTTAACTGTATATCGTAAACATTCATAATGTTTTAACATTGTAACAAGCTACATCATATCACCTTTCGCCAACTTTTATACACACATCTATTATCTTATAAAAATATACCAACAATACCATCTTAACCTTATTTAACAATAAATATCACTACTGTAGTTTTCTTGGCACTTCTACATCACTTCTTACTTAACCAATAACAAAATTAAATAATGACCAACATTCATGCCATATTCCCTACTTTGACAATTTAATATGATTAAACTAATGAGATAATGAGCTAATATTATTACAAATCTTTATAAGAACTTTCAAAGTAAGACAATTAGCTCATAGCTATCAAATTGAATTCACTACTAATTAACTAACATAAAAATAAAAAATGAAATTTAAATTGATGAACTTGGACAAATAAAAAAAAAATTCAATTCAAACTTCATTGATGAGTCATGTTGAATCTCTTTCCAACTTAAAATTTAAAAGACATGTACCTGAAAATGAAGGTGGAGGGAGTAAATTTCAGCAGTAGCAGCAGTAACAAATCCAGCCAAATACCAGTATTCCCACAGATTTAAACAATAATAAGATCCGAAGAAAACAGATGCACAATATAGTTATTTTTTAAAAGACACTTCAGATGTTAACTGAATCAGTGGAACCACGTAAGGTTGAACAGATTCAACAAAAGAAACAATATTTCAGATTTCAATTTCTTTTCAGTTTCAAATTCCCATTTTTTTTTTCTGATTTTTTCTATTTCTGCTGCTGTATATCTGTGTGTGTATATGACTGTTCTTTTTGTTCCTTTTCTGTTTCTTCTTCCTCTCCTAAATTCTCTCAAACTAATCTTCTTCTGAAAACTGATTAAAACTCTCCTTCTGTCTGAAACTCCCTTCTGTCTGAAAACTGTATTCAAGTTTTCTAAAAAAAACTCCTTAAAAAAAACTCTCTTAAAAATTCTCTCCCCCCCTCCAAGGTCTGTCCAGCTCCTGTATTTATACAGGGCTGGTTGCACCCTATTAATGTTGGATGGACCCTTTCTTTCTTTTTTTAGAAACAGAAAATCCCATTCAAAATCTGCTTTACTATTTTAAATCCCATTATGTAAAACCTTTTCCCTGATTTTCAGCACTCCCATTACCCTTTGTTTCCCATTATCCCATTAAATTATAGCCACTAACATTACATTATAATACACTAGCATTATTACATTACCCTACTGTTTCATTCCTTAAATACCCCCTGAAAACCCCTTAATACTACTGTTATTGCTGCCCCAGACCAAAACTGCTTAAACTTTAACCAAATTATCTGAATTAATCCTGTTTAGCAGCTAATAACCAATTCCTAAATCAAACAAACATTCTGTCTTTACATATTATGCTAAACAGGGAAATGCAATAGCTAATGTACAAGAGCTAAATTCAGATTGAACACTGAACTTGCATCCAATCATATTAACAATACATAGAACTCAAAAGAACATTTCAACTGAAATTCAAAATCGAACAAAGAGCAACAAATGCAGGAACATTGTCAGTATTGACACTGCCCCGAACTTAATGTTCAAAAATCATACATAACACCTACTTGATGAACTTACTGATTTGTAAACAAACATGATTTAATTGACAAGTATCAATCAGTAGACTATTTACATCATTTGTCCATAATTGGTCTAAAATAATAGAAGCAGACTGTTTTTATTAGCTTTATCATAAATGAGAATTCATAATATATCTAATCGACGAACTTAATCGAGTCGATTACTTACATTATGAACAATCACAACCAACTGAAACAATTTCATATTTTGATCAGGTAGATAGGTAAGAAACAGAAATGACAGAATTAATCAAAACACAAATATAAAAAATTAACAAGCTATTAATACAGTCAACAATACACGTAGAATACACAAAATAATAGAAAAAATACCTTTGAATCTTCAAACTTCATATGAACTCGAACTCAAATTTGGATTTCGGATTTTTTGTTTGAAATCAAACTGACCTTAGTCGAAGTATTTTCCACTGAAAATACTTCGACTAAGGTCGATTAAACCTCAATCTTCATTTAATATGAACGGAATCCAAAAGTTTGGTATTCTTAGGGTTTCAGGTTCTTGGATCTTAAATCCGATCATTTCCGGGCAGATTCGAAGGGAACCAAACATGATATAAGGGTGAGGGTAGCCTAGGGGTCATTTGGTGTTAGTTTGAAACGGATCTGAGTTTGTTCTCTTTTGGTCCGAATCTTCAAAAGAAGATTCGAGAAGCTCGGAATTGATTCGAGCTAAACAAACGACAGATCCATACTCAGGATGACTAGGGGAAGCTATGGTGTTAACTAGGTGCTGATTGGTTTAGATCAGGTTTTTAGGCCAACCTTCGATTTAATATTCGAAGGGTTGGGGCCTGATTCGAAGGAAACTAAGGTCGGATTCGTGTAGGGGATGTTCAGGAGGTCCTAGGGTGTTAAGTTGGTGATCGGCGGCGTTGATGCCGCCGGGTTTCAGGCGGTGGAATCCTAGGGCGGCTAGGGTTGGGAGTAGGGGTTTGGGGGACGATGATGAACAATGTAGGAGGGGGGTGTTTAGTTAGGGGCCGGATAAAGTCTTGGGATTTATATAGGGGTGGGGTGGATTGGTATCGTCCGTTGGATCAAGTAGAATGGATGGCCGGGATTAATTCATTAAACCAAACGACATCGTTTGGTTTAAAGTCGGGGTCGGACTGAATCGGGTCATTGGGTCGGGTTATGGGTTGCGGGTAAGGGCAGGGGATCTTGACCGTTGGTTGGATTTAATCCAACGGCCCTTGATGAGAGGTGACCATACGACGTCGTTTGGTCTTAGTTTGGGACTGGACCTGATAGGTTGTTTGGATTGGGCTGAGGAAGTGTAATTTGATTTGGGCCTGGATTTTAAATCCAGGTCCGATTTTTTTTATTTCCTTTTCAATTATTTTCTAATTTTATTATTAATAAAAAAAAATCCTAATAAAATTATAAAACAATTTTTAACCTTACACAAAAATATTAATTACTTCATAACAATTGTTTAACACATAGTCAAAACACCAATCACACAGTGAAACATTTGAAATAGAACCAATGCATATTTTTTGTGATTTTATTTAAATTAACTAAATTAAATGCATACTTAAATCCTAGATATGCATGAAACATGTATTTTTATTTTAATTTTGTTTAATTATAACAAAGCAAACATTTTACGGACAAAACACAAACAATTAATAAACGCAACACAAATTCTAAAATTGCACACTAAAAGAAATTTATTTTATTTTTGATTTATTTTGGAGTAGTTTTTCGTAAAGCAAAAATCACGTGCTCACAGCTGCCCCTCTTTGTGCGGAAACTCGAAGAGTTTTCGTGCAAAGATAAAGTGAGCGGATACGAGCGATTTTTTGCCCGTTCGAATACTCCATGGGAAGCATCTTTAGAAAGATTTGACCGAACCTCTGCTTCAAAGGTTTCCTACATATCCTTGGCTATAAAGGAATCAGGTCAGTGTAGTTCGGGAACTTTGGGGTAGCTGGGACTACCGCGGGACTATGATGTTACTGCTGCTTCGTGCTGTTTTTACTGCTTGCTGACCTCCTTATTACACCTTACTTTAAAGGAAATACAAAATTAAACTAGACTATGGTACATGAATTATAAAATCTTATCTAGATCATGCCCTTGCGTTTCTTGTTGTCTTGATATCTTGGTGACTCTTGGGCATTTGTCTTATTCCGTATTCCTTTCATTGTGTCCCGTATTTTCTTTTGGGATTCTTGTTGTTTCTTGCTGGGGATTCTGTTGGAATCCTTTGCTTTATCGGTTCTAAGTGTGCTCCTTTCATATGAGCGGGCTTTTTGATTTCAACACTTCAATTTCATTCCCTCGTTCTTCAGGTGGGTGCCTTGACTGCTTCTTTTCTTTTTTCATCCTCATTCTCCAGGTGGACACCTGACTTCTTCTCTTCTTTGTCCTCATTCTCCAGGTGGACGCCTGACTTCTTTAATTTTCATCCTCATTCTTCAGGTGGACGCCTGACTTCTTTTAATTCTTCATCCTCATTCTCCAGGTGGACGCCTGACTTCTTCAATTCTTATCCTCATTCTCCAGGTGGACGCCTGATTTCTTCAATTCTTCATCCTTATTCTCCAGGTGAACGCTTGACTTCTTCTTTTTCTTCATCCTCATTCTCCAGGTGGACGCCTGACTTCTTTTAATTCTCATCCTCATTCTCCAGGTGGACGCCTGACTTCTTTAATTCTTTCATCCTCATTCTTCAGGTGGACGCCTGACTTCTTTTAATTCTTCATCCTCATTCTCCAGGTGGACGCCTGACTTCTTCAATTCTCATCCTCATTCTCCAGGTGGACGCCTGACTTCTTCAATTCTCATCCTCATTCTCCAGGTGGACGCTTGACTTCTTCTTTTCTCATCCTCATTCTCCAGGTGGACGCCTGATTTCTTCAATTCTTCATCCTTATTCTCCAGGTGGACGCCTGACTTCTTCAATTCTCATCCTCATTCTCCAGGTGGACGCCTGACTTCTTCAATTCTTATCCTCATTCTCCAGGTGGACGCCTGATTTCTTCAATTCTTCATCCTTATTCTCCAGGTGGACGCCTGACTTCTTCAATTCTCATCCTCATTCTCCAGGTGGACGCCTGACTTCTTCAATTCTTATCCTCATTCTCCAGGTGGACGCCTGATTTCTTCAATTCTTCATCCTTATTCTCCAGGTGGACGCCTGACTTCTTCTTTTCTCATCCTCATTCTCCAGGTGGACGCCTGACTTCTTTAATTCTTTCATCCTCATTCTTCAGGTGGACGCCTGACTTCTTTTAATTCTTCATCCTTATTCTCCAGGTGGACGCCTGACTTCTTCAATTCTCATCCTCATTCTCCAGGTGGACGCCTGACTTCTTCAATTCTCATCCTCATTCTCCAGGTGAACGCCTGACTTCTTCAATTCTTATCCTCATTCTCCAGGTGGACGCCTGACTTCTTTAATTTTCATCCTCATTCTTCAGGTGGACGCCTGACTTCTTTTAATTCTTCATCCTCATTCTCCAGGTAGACGCCTGACTTCTTCAATTCTCATCCTCATTCTCCAGGTGGACGCCTGACTTCTTTTAATTCTCATCCTCATTCTCCAGGTGGACGCCTGACTTCTTTAATTCTTTCATCCTCATTCTCCAGGTGGACGCCTGACTTCTTCAATTCTTTACCAGGTATTTCCTGACACAAATATTGTATTTGCCCCTGTTTTAAATCAAAGAAAACTTCGTTAGTGTAAAGTAGGGTGGCTGGCTGTGGTATTCTTGCCGATGGTGATGTTTCTCTTCGCCTCTCTTTATTGCCTTGGAATGATTGAAAAGACTGTTTTGTCTTTGTAATTGATCCTTGACTATAGGATTCCCCTCTGTGTGTTTTCCTTCAAAACCTTTTAACTGTAATCATATGCCCCTTCTGACTTTGCTGATCCATTTTTGATTTCACCTTTCTTACACCCATATTTTATCTCCTACCTTTCGTGGCTGTATTTTGTAACCTTGAATCTTGGTAGTATACCTTGACATTCCTTCTTATTTGTTTGGAATAAAACTTATCTCAAAGCTTGTAGAAAGTAAGATTATTAGTAACGAAATACGCTGATTTCGACAATTATAGAATGAAAAGAAAAATCCAATTTGGATGACTTTTGGAAAAGGAATAAAGGACTTATCTGATTGGAATTACCTGCACCAATGATCAGGGTATGCATTTCGGATTAAATCAAACCAGTCTTTTAATCAATCTCCTTTCAATTGTCTCAAGGAGTTTTCATCGATAAATTTTCCTTATTTTTCACTTCTTCACTTCCTTTTCGCCTTATGGTGCATGTGTGGGTTTTCACCTATAAGACTCTCTCATTTTACTTTTCTCTCAACTTCCGTCGCCTTATGGTGCCCGTGTGGGTTTTCACCTATAAGACTCTCTTATTTTTCTTTTCTCTCAACTTCCGTCGCCTTATGGTGCCCGTGTGGGTTTTCACCTATAAGACTCTCTCATTTTTACTTTCTTTCCTTGTTTGTACCAGAGTGTTATGAACCACTTCATTTGCTTGCCTCAGCATTTTTCTAAGATTGATCGAAAGGTCTTTTTGGTATTAAGGTTAGGAATGGAAAAGGTATTAAAAGCTAAATAGCTTTGGTATGAGTTTAAAATTATAACTCTTGGAATCTTTTCTTATTTCCAATACAATTCCTGCCCCAGTTTCTTGATTGGGGTCTCTTAATATTTCTTTTCTGTGCACATTGTGCATGTGGTGTACTCTATGACCGAGCCGTGAGGCACCTACGTATCCTTCTTTGAGGAATCAGGTCAACGTAGTTCACTACATAATAGTGAAGATTTTGATCTTTTTTTTTTTATTTTATTTTATTGATTCCAAGAGAGGGTAGGAAAGAAACAAGTATGGCTCAAAGGGGAAGCAAATGGTATAGTGTTTGGATACCAGAATAAATTGCCTTTGTCATTTCAATCTTCGAAATAGTGCTAAATACAAACATTCAAAAAGTTATGCATAATATCTCTTTACCGCGTCAGAATTGATCGCCATATCTATGCATTTGCCTTCAATATCTGTTAAACACAGTGCACCATTCGATAATACTCTGGTCACAATGAATGGTCCTTGCCAATTCGGAGCAAATTTGCCTTTTGCTTCAACCTGATGTGGAAGAATGCGTTTCAGCACATGCTGACCTACTTCAAACTTCCGTGGACGCACCTTTTTGTTGTATGCTCTTTCTATTCTTCTTTGATATAATTGACCATGGCATACTGCGGTCAATCGTTTTTCGTCAATCAAGTTTAACTGTTCTAGACGGGTTTTGACCCATTCATCATCATCAATCTTTGCTTCGGCGATGATCCGAAGGGAAGGAATCTCAATTTCTGCAGGAATTACTGCTTCAGTGCCGTATACCAACAAATAAGGAGTTGCTCCTACTGAAGTGCGAACGGTAGTGCGGTATCCCAATAATGCAAATGGTAATTTTTCATGCCATTGTTTTGAACCTTCTACCATTTTCCGAAGTATCTTCTTTATGTTTTTGTTGGCTGCTTCTACTGCTCCATTCGCCTTGGGCCGATATGGGGTAGAGTTACGATGTGTAATCTTAAACTGTTGACATACTTCTTTCATTAAGTTGTTGTTAAGATTAGCACCGTTATCTGTGATGATCACCTTCGGGATTCCGAATCGACATATGATATTTGAGTGGACAAAATCGACCACAGCTTTTTTGGTCACTGATTTGAATGTCTTGGCCTCAACCCATTTGGTAAAATAATCAATAGCTACCAGAATGAACCTGTGCCCATTGGATGCTGCCGGCTCAATTGGTCCAATCACATCCATGCCCCAAGCAACGAAAGGCCATGGTGCCGACATTGTGTGCAACTCGGATGGTGGAGAATGAATCAAATCTCCGTGTATTTGGCATTGATGACACTTGCGCACAAAATTGATACAATCTCTCTCCATGGTAAGCCAATAGTAACCAGCTCGGAGGATTTTCTTTGCCAACACATATCCACTCATGTGGGGTCCGCAAACTCCTGAATGTACTTCAGACATGACAGTTGTAGCTTGTCTGGCATCTATGCATCTTAATAATCCAAGATCTGGTGTTCTTTTATACAAAACTCCTCCGCTTAAGAAGAATCCATTTGCCAATCGCCTAATGGTCCTCTTTTGATCTCCTGTGGCTTGTGTGGGATATATACCCATCCTGATATATTCCTTGATGTCGTGGAACCATGGTTCTCCATCAAATTCTTCTTCCACCACATTGCAATAAGCGTGCTGATTGTGGACTTGAATATGTATTGGATCTACATAAGCTTTGTCCGGATGGTGCAGCATTGATGCTAGGGTAGCCAATGCATCGGCAACCTCATTATGGATTCTTGGAATATGTTGGAATTCCACTGATTGAAACCGCTGACAAAGATCATGTAGACATTGTCGGTATGGTATGAGCTTCAAGTCTCGGGTTTCCCATTCTCCTTGAATTTGATGTACCAAAAGATCCGAATCTCCCATGACTAAGATTTCTCGGATACCCATGTCCACGGCTAGCCTTAACCCCAAAATGCAAGCTTCATATTCAGCCATATTATTGGTGCAATAAAATCGTAATTGAGCCGTAACAGGATAGTGATGCCCTGTTTCAGAAATGATTACAGCTCCTATTCCGACTCATTTCATGTTAGCGGCTCCGTCAAAGAAAAGTTTCCAACCAGGTTTTTCAATTTGTTCCGCCTCGTCGATAGGCATTGTTTCTTCATCAGGAAAATAAGTCTTCAACAGCTCATATTCCTTATCGACCGGGTTTTCGGCTAAATGATCGGCCAGTGCTTGAGCCTTCATTGCAGTTCGAGTCACATAGATGATGTCGAATTCTGTGAGTAGTATCTGCCACTTTGCAAGTCTTCCTGTTGGCATAGGCTTTTGAAAAATGTATTTCAATGGATCCAACCGAGAAATGAGGTAAGTGGTGTAGGATGACAAATAGTGTTTCAATTTTTGAGCTACCCATGTTAGGGCGCAACATGTCTTTTCCAGATGAGTATACTTAACCTCATAAGTCGTGAACTTCTTGCTAAGGTAGTAGATGGCCTGTTCTTTTCTGCCAGTGAGGTCATGTTGCCCCAATACACAACCAAATGAATTTTTCAAAACCGTTAAGTAAAGAATCAAAGGTCTTCCGGGCTCTGGCGGGACCAACACGGGTGGTTTCGACAAGTACCCTTTTATCTTATCAAACGCTTCTTGACACTCATCAGTCCATTTGACCGCAGCATCCTTTTTCAACAATTTGAAAATTGGCTCACAGGTTGTCGTGAGCTGAGCAATAAACCTGCTGATGTAATTTAACCTTCCCAACAAACTCATTACTTCAGTTTTGTTTCTTGGGGGTGGCAGTTCTTGGATGGCTTTGATCTTTGATGGGTCTAGCTCGATGCCTCGTCGACTGACTATGAATCCCAGCAACTTTCCGGATGGAACTCCAAATGCGCACTTGGCAGGGTTAAGCTTGAGGTTGTACCTGCGAAGTCTTAAGAAGAACTTCCTCAAATCCCCAACGTGGTTGGCCTGATGCTTTGATTTTATGATCACATCATCCACGTATACCTCAATTTCCTTGTGTATCATATCATGAAACACTGTGGTCATTGCTCTCATATAGGTTGCTCCGGCGTTCTTCAAACCGAATGGCATTACCCGGTAGCAATAAGTTCCCCATGGTGTGATGAATGCCGTCTTTTCTGCATCTTCTTCATCCATTAGAATTTGATGATATCCGGCATAACAATCCACGAAAGACCCTATATCATGCTTGGCACAATTGTCGATTAAAATATGGATATTGGGTAATGGGAAATTATCCTTTGGACTTGCTTTGTTGAGATTGCGATAGTCGACGCATACTCTAATTTTGTCATCTTTCTTTGGCACAGGAACAACATTAGCCAACCAAACAGGATATCGAGTGACTCGAATGACCTTTGCTTCCAATTGTTTGGTGATTTCTTCTTTAATTCTCACACTCATATCAGGCTTGAATTTTCTCAGTCTCTGCTTGACAGGAGGCACTGTTGGATCGGTGGGCAATTTGTGGACCACTAAATCAGTGCTCAAGCCCGGCATGTCGTCATACGACCATGCAAAAACATCTTTGAATTTATGAGTGCTTTAATTAACTCTTCTCGGATCTTTGGTTCGAGATGGACACTTATTTTAGTTTCCCGGACATTACTCGTGTCCCCTATATTGATGTCCTCGATATCACTCAAGTTAGGTTTGATTTTTTCCTCAAAGTGAATTAACTCTTTACTAATCTCTTCAAAAACCTCATCTTCATCATATTCTGATTCATAATCACAATATATTTCTTGAATTATTACTTCGGAACCAGATTGATTTTTAAGACTGGGCTGAGGATTCCTCATGCATGCCATATCACTAGAGCCAGCGTAAAAGGAACTGTATAGGAAAGAAGAAAAAGAAAATAAAACTATCAGGAATGATAATAAAAGGGAAACTGCTTTTTATTGGATGAAAGATAACAAGGTTTTGCACACTTCAAACCAGCTGTAAGATAAACTTTGGGATTACAACCTTGAAATAACCCAAACAAACTGAAAGAAAAAATCAAAATAAATTACCAAGACTCCTTTCGAATTGGGAGAGGAGTGGCTTTCCAATTATTGAGCTTTGTTTCTGGTCCAACGAACTGAACTTCTGCGTTGCTACACCCTTCTCCGCCTTCCAACATATTTACATCACTAAACAATTTCTCGAACCTTTCAACTAATTCCTCCTCAAGATTGACCTGGGATTTAGGAATTGTTGTTATCGGGCGATTTTTAGCACCGGTCTTGACAAAAGACTTCGACAGCTGTGGTACTGGTTTTGGAAGAACCCATGCTTGGTGTTTCAACTTCCTGGCCCTTATCACGTCATTGGCGGTAGGTGTGAACCCTAAACCGAATGTTCCCCAGTTCTCGGGGAGAGATACTGGTTGTACAATTCCTTGCAGAGATAAGCCCAGACCTTTGCCGGGTATAAAGCCATTCTTCAGCATTTCATAAGCTATCATGACTGATGCAGAGGATATCTTTGGATTCGAAAGGTATTTTCCTTCTGGAATTTTCTCTACCGACACCGTGTCGGACACTTGGTATACCCATGGTCCTTGGTCAATTTCTGTTCCCTCGACCGGTACAATGGTGCTGTTGTGAGCATTCAAACTTTCTTCTCCATGCACGACTATTTCTTGGAGATCCCATTCAAACTTGACAGCCTGATGTAGTGTTGACGGGACTGCTTTAGCAGCATGGATCCATGGTCGACCCAATAACAAGTTGTAAGAAACAGATATGTCCAACACTTGGAATTCCATTGTGAATTCAATTGGCCCTATAGTTAGTTCCAACACTATGTCGCCAAATGAATCTCTGCTTCCACCGTCAAATCCTCGTACGCAGATACTATTCTTCTGGATCCTCTCCTCTTTAATTTTTAATTTGTTTAAAGTGGAGAGAGGGCATATGTTTGCACTGGACCCATTGTCAACCAATACCCGGGTTACTACGGAGTTTTCACATTTCACGGTGAGGTAAAGAGCTCTGTTGTGCTCGGTACCTTCCACAGGTAATTCATCATCAGCAAACGTAATTCTGTTTGTCTCAAAGATTCTGTTGGCTATTTTGCCCAAATGATTTACAGAGATCTTTTCAGGAACATGAGCTTCATTCAGGATTTTCATCAACGCCAGACGGTGTTCCTCTGAATGGATCAGTAATGACAACAATGAAATTTGAGCGGGGGTCTTCTTTAATTGATCCACAACAGAATAATCATGTAGTTTCATTTTTCTTAAAAACTCCTCTGCCTCTTCTTCCGTCACGGCTCTCTTTGTTGGCATTGGATTGTTTTTAGTTTTTCTCAGCTCTTCGGGAGTAAAACATCTTCCCGAACGAGTCAAGCCTTGCACCTCGCACACTTCTTCCTTGATTTCTTTTCCCTTGTACATTACAGTCACTCGTTCGTAGTTCCATGGGATGGCTTTGTTGTTGATGACTGGCAGCTGGATTACAGGTGCAATAATAACCCGATCTGTACGTGCTCCTTCCACGAATACAATGGGTTTGTTAGCAACCCCTGGTACTATCACTTTCGGCCTTTCTTGTCTTGCGGCAACTTTGCTTGATGATACCTCATCGACTATCATAGACGGTTCGTCACCATTCTTGTTCTGCTTAGACACCGGCTTCTCCCCCATTAACTGCTTATCTGGCTTGGTTTCATGAGACTTGATCATCATGACAGTTTGTGACGGCTTCTTTGTCTCTCCATCAGCTTGTATGATTTCTATCATGTTAGCCTCTTGATGGGCTGGCATTGGATTTCTATTGATATTTGGAGCTTCGGGGGTTTGAACCTCGATTTTATTAGTATCAATCAGCTCTTGTATTGCATTTTTCAAATGCCAACATTTCTCCGTATCATGGCCTGGTGCACCGGAGCAATATTCACAGCTAATGGTGTAATCCAGATTCTTTGGTGGAGGATTGGGTAGTTTGGATTGTATTGGTCTCAGCATGTCTAGCTGTCTCAACCTGTGGAACAGACTAGTGTAAGATTCTCCCAATGGAGTGTAAGTTTTCTTTTTCTGTTCCCTTTCTCCCCTGAATGCTGGCCTAGGCTTGAAACCTGGTCCGGGATAAGCTCGGGGGTAAGTATTTGGTGTGACAGGAGCACGCCAATTGGTGTGAACAGGTGGCTGATTGTATGCTTGAGCATGGTTAATGGCAAAATAAGGCTCTGAAGGGTGATAGTAGTGTTGGGATGAATCATGGTGGTAAGCTGATTGGAGAGGTCGTTGCTGATTATAGTAAAGCGGTGAACCCCTGGGTCCCGGCCAAATTCCTGAATCAACTACGGTTGCTTCCTCCCTTTTCTTTCTTCCGATTCCTCCTACCCCGCCTTGAATAGCTTGAGTAGTTGCCTTAATTGCTGAATAGCTCATGATTTTATTTGTCTTGAGGCCTTCTTCCACCATACCTCCCATCTTCACTACCTCGTTGAATGATTTTCCAACCGCTGAAACCAAGTGGGCATAGTAAGTTGGTTCCAAGGCTTGGAGGAAGTAGTCTACCATTTCTCTCTCCTTCATAGGAGGATCCACTCTTGCTGCCTGTTCTCTCCATCGAAAACCATACTCTCTAAAACTTTCATTGTGTTTCTTCTCAAATTTGGTCAAAGATAATCGATCTGGGATGATTTCCAGATTGTATTGGAAATGGTATGCGAATGCCTGTGCCAGGTCATCCCAGGTGTACCATCTTCCATGGTCCTGGCGTGTATACCACTCCAAAGCTGATCCGCTTAGACTTTGACTGAAGTAAGCCATCAATAATTCATCCTTTCCCCCAGCTCCTCGCATCTTGCTACAGAAACCCCTTAAGTGGGCTACTGGGTCGCCGTGCCCGCTGTATAGGTCAAATTTGGGCATCTTGAAGCCAACTGGCAATTGTACATTAGGGAATAAGCATAAATCTTTGTATGCTACACTGACTTGCCCACCTAATCCCCGCATGTCTCGGAACGATTG
Organism: Nicotiana tabacum; assembly: GCF_000715075.1. Classification (NCBI taxonomy): domain Eukaryota; kingdom Viridiplantae; phylum Streptophyta; class Magnoliopsida; order Solanales; family Solanaceae; genus Nicotiana; species Nicotiana tabacum. The sequence goes on along the minus strand of NC_134101.1, from coordinate 126,648,921 downwards.
TTCTAGACTTTTGACCTTCCTGAACATCTCTTCTTGTTCAGCATTTTTGGCTGGCTTGTCAATTTCGGTTGGGAGATCAAACCTAGGAGCAGGTGAATTGATTTCGGAGGCTTTGAAGGTGGGCTCCGGGGGTAATATTGGTTGTCTTGGGCCTGAAATGTAGGCTCACTAGGAGATTTGTGAAATGTAGCAGGGGGAGGTGCTACGAAAACAGGAGTCATAGGTGGAGGAAGGTACGGAACTGGTTTTGGAGGTGGATACTGTGGTGTCTGAGAGGTGGTGCCTCGGTAGTGCTGATAAATGGGGAAACTTGGGGATAATTCAGTGGTGATATTATCCTGAGTTTGGATCATTGATGGAGCAGGGTTATTTGAGTAAGATGGGGGTAACTGTCCTGTAGACCAAGCTTGGTACATTTCAGCCATTTGCTGCTTGAGCTTAAGCATCTCTTCTTTCATTTTCCCGACATCCATCTCTTCTATCTCCATACCTGTGTCAACATCTGGGATAGACATACTTTCGGGTATTGGTCCTTTTGATCTTGTGTGATAGTGATAATATGCCAGTATACTCTTTAGAAAAACTAACTGGTTGAATTCTGAAAATGAACAAACTTGTTAGTTTTGAGAGTTTAACACATATATAATCACACGTTGAGATGCAATGCTCCTAGACAAATAATCCCTTTCTATTATGCATTCTCTCGGTTGCTTGTGTCGTCCCAGCTTTCTTGAAATTGAAAAATTGTCATTCGCTTTTATTTACTACATATATATTTATCGTGGTGGTCGAATTTTAGAGATTGCCTACGTATCATGCCGAACATGAATCAGACCTTGCGTAGTTTAGAATAAAGTCAATCACGTTTATTTATTACACAACGATGGAATTACATTTGAAAACTTTAAGAAAATAGCTTGAAACACACACACTTAAATCAAAATAAAAGATACAATTCATAACATCTCACAACATGCCCCACTTTCCACTTTTGTTCTCTAATATTGGATTATCTGCTCAATGTGGGGCTTGACCTGGATGGCCTCCCAGCGTACGATACATCCTTTCCAACTCCATTGCTAGATGACGAGCAAAAGTGGGCGCATGCTCTGTAAACCTTTCATAATCCATTCCTTGGCAGTTTACATAACTTTGAGATGTGAAGACTGCCAGGTCGTGGATTTGTACCCTGAAACCTTGGAGACGTTGGTCTTGGTCTTGCAATTGATGCTGACGAGTGGTGGCTATATCTCTGACACGGTTTTCATGATCTAAAGCTGATTCTAATAGAGCTCGGAGTCTGGCCTGCTCTAATCTTGCTTGCGATCTTTCCCTGTCGAGGTCTGCTTGTTGATATTCTCTATTGCATCTTCTAGCCTCTTCTAGTTGTGCACGAAGCTGGTCTTCTGATCGCATCCAATAGTCTTTTTCCTTCTTGAATTGAGCCTTGTCTTTTTCGGATTGCCTATCTTGGCGTTCCTTGTTAGATCTGGCTTCTTCGTTTAATTGTTGGATCCTTTCTTTTGCTTTGCTCAATGCCCTTTCGTTTTCCGCAAGAATGGAATCATAATCTTGCATTTTTTCGAAGAGATTGGCGATGGTTTTTTGATCCTTCCAGCTCCTCTTTGGCGTTTCAGAGATTCTTTTCATTTTCTGGAATCGAGCATGAAGATTTTCATTCTCACAAGCTAGACTCTTTTTCTCGCCTTCGGCTTCTTGTTCTTGCAAATCTTTCTCTAAACTGAGGCTTCTTAGATTTTCTTTTAGGGCATGGATAGTTGCTTTGTACCCTTTTTCTTTTTCTCCCCAGATCAACCGCTCTTGGATTTTATCATTGAAGTTTTGAACATGGGGTCTTTTTGTTGGCCTTTTTAGCTCTGGTTCTGGTACATCATCCACGCGAGACCGTTTTTCGAACCACCTTGCATATCCAGGATTTATCTCACCTTTGGTAGCGTCTTAGGATTTGAGTATCACTTTTCAAGTATCGGCACCCATTCCACATCTGCTGAAGTAGAGCTTCGGGAATAGTGGCTTCTGGGTGTAATTCGATTACTTGCATACTCAAATCTTCCTCATCAGGAACTATTTGATATCTCCCTAGTTGCCTTAGGACTCTTAGTGGTGCATACGGCTGAATGCTTCTCAATCCCAATAGTAGTAGATAACTATTTGAGGTTGACATATGTATTACTTCTCTCATCGGGAGCCATCCCAGAGTCCATTCAATTTGATTCGCCGTTAAAGCCTTTAGACGAGATACCCATGCTTCTATCCCTTCTGGAGCTTGATAATTTTTTGTTCTTTCCTCATAGCTCTCGATGCAATTAGCTTTGTTTGACCCATACTGTATGATCATGGGCTGTTGTTGGAGATGTTCAATCACCCACATTTGCAACAAAATTTTGCATCCTTCGAAGACTTTCGCTCCTGATTTGCATAAAGTCAAAGCCCGATAAATATCTGATAAAATGATGGGGACAAGGGTGTGATTTTCTTTAGTGGTGAGGATTTGCACAACTTTTGCGGTGAGAATATCAATTGTTCGCTCTTTATTTGGGAAGACCATGACTCCTAGAAAAGCCACCATGAAAGCAAATCGACGGTGCATCTGCCAAGTGTCTTTGTTTTGCTTATTAGTAAGGCCTTTCTCATGAATTTCGAACCCATCTGACTTTCCAAACCTGGAATACAAAAAATTGAAGGAACAACATCCATTGATGACATTGCTTTTCCTGATTTGACTGCTGATGTTCAGAAGACCGAAGAATCGATGTATTGAAGGAGCCTTTGTGAATATCAAGCTTTGATTTCTTAAACTTCCGTCAAAACCAATATAGCCAGCTATCTCCTCTAATGTAGGAGTAAGCTCGAAGTCAGAGAAACGAAAAACATTGTGAACAGGATCCCAGAAAGTTACTAATGCCATAATCAGATCATCCCGAGGCTCAACTTTCATAATGTCCGTGAGATTTCCCAAATGTTTGACGACCCATTTTTGACCGTCTTCGCCTAAATCATACCACCACATTTGAAGCTGACATAGAAATTCCTCCGTACTTGTGGATGAGGGGCTTTGTGTAGTGCTCATTTTGTATCTGAAATTTAATTTTAATAAAGTCAAAATTCATTTTGGGAAATTTATACTAAAAATTATTTTCGAAATTTTTTTTTATTAAATATTTTTATTTTAAAACTATATTTTTTTTCGAAATTTTTAAAACAACCCATGTTATTCCTTTCTTCTTACCATGATTTTATTTAAGCTGGTCAACAAGCATGTTCGAGGCAAATGAATGCACAAGTAACTAGTAGGATGCATCATGATGGTCTTTTAATTTTTTGGGTTCACCTGTCCTAGACAGACCCAACCCCTGTGTTGAGTCTCCAAGGCCAAATGCATATGATGCAAATATTCGTTCCTACTAGGGATCCGGTACATGGCTGAGTTATTCTAAGTGTAAAACCTTAGGTTGATTGTTCTAAACCTGGCTTACCCAAACGGACAGTTTGAGCCGAAGTGGGGGCAACGTACCGGGAGCACGAAAGTCTTCCCGGCCTAGTTACTTGTCCCAACTCCGTCTTATTTGGTATGACTTTAACAGAAAGGTGGGCCACGCGCACGTGTACACCATAAATTCAGAAGACTAAGAAAGAAGGGGGTTTCGTAGCAGTTGTATGTATTCACAATTCAAATAATATTAAAGCGGTAAAAAAAAAATTAGCATATTAGCATATAAACAGTTGAAAATCATATAGTAAATAAAGCCAATAAAAACAGATATTTTAAGCTCGAATTCTTTAAACCCTGAACCAATGGTTCTGGGTTATAGTAACAATAAGTTGTCCCCAGCAGAGTCGCCAGAGCTGTCGCACCTCCTTATTCCGCGTCCGCGGGTCGCGTGGGGAGTTTTCTCCAATTGAAGGACAGTCGAAACGGGATTTGTTTATCTGTTTTAGAGTCGCCACCTGGGAATTTTAAGGCGTCCCAAGTCACCAATTATAATCCCTGAATCTAGGAGAATATGACCCTGTTTATTATTCCGCGAACCAAAAATCCTGAGTAAGGAATTCTGTTAATCCGAAAGAAGGTGTTAGGCATTTCCGAATTCCGTGGTTCTAGCACGGTCGCTTAACTGTTTTTATTATTGGCTTAATTGTCTTGATTTTTATTAAATACTTTTTATTACGTGATTTTTCTACCGCTTTTACTTATTGTGATTAAGGACCCTTCTTTGAATCGAATTACGCGTACGTATATTCGTGTTATAAATTAAAAAAATGCAGAATTGTGTCACGCGTACGTGTACACAATAATTTTTGATAATATATTTATTAAACAATCATTTTTCGAAATTATGTCGAATCAAGAATATTTGTTTCTATTGAACAATGAACCGTACATCTCGGATTTTTATGAAATTGATTTAACGTCTTAAGAAAAATCCTTTTAATAAATATTCGCTCGAAATTGCGCGTACGCATAATCCGAATTTTTTGCTGTAAAAATATAATCAGGGTACGCGAACGTATCCCTAATTGCGCAAAATATTTGTAATGATATCAGGGATTTTTCCACAAATTATTTATTATATCTATACATTTTTATGTGAAAATCATGATAAATTCCCATTTGAGGTGCCCTTAAATTCTTTGAAAAGAATTTACGAATTATTAAATGTTGACCGTTGATTATATTTTCCGAATATAAGTTATATTCATTCCAACTATTCAATTTCAATGGACAGAATAAAAATATGATTAATACTAAAAAAAACAAATATGACACACACATATATATATATATATCAAAGAATAAATTGCATATGAAATTAAAAATGAACGATTCATAAAGGAAGGAAATATTTTCAAAAAAAATTTCATGATTTACTTAATGCAAATTCTATTTCTAATTACCATTGATATCAAGTGTTGCAATTGGTACTTATACATCTCGTTTCATTCTCATATACTCGCTTTTAATCTAATAAGCCTAATTATTTGATCAATTTGTCTTATGAAGGTAGATAGGCATTGAGTTTATAATGGCTGAATTATTATACAAGTTAATTCAATAAAATTACCTTACATGCAACTTAACTGTATATCGTAAACATTCATAACGTTTTAACATTGTAACAAGCTACATCATATCAACTTTCGCCAACTTTCATACACACATATATTATCTTATAAAAATATACCAACAATACCATCTTAACCTTATTTAACAATAAATATCACTACTGTAGTTTTCTTGGCACTTCTACATCACTTCTTACTTAACCAATAACAAAATTAAATAATGACCAACATTCATGCCATATTCCCTACTTTGACAATTTAATATGATTAAACTAATGAGATAATGAGCTAATATTATTACAAATCTTTATACGAACTTTCAAAGTAAGACAATTAGCTCATAGCTATCAAATTGAATTCACTACTAATTAACTAACATAAAAATAAAAAATGAAATTTAAATTGATGAACTTGGACAAATAAAAAAAAAATTCAATTCAAACTTCATTGATGAGTCATGTTGAATCTCTTTCCAACTTAAAATTTAAAAGACATGTACCTGAAAATGAAGGTGGAGGGAGTAAATTTCAGCAGTAGCAGCAGTAACAAATCCAGCCAAATACCAGTATTCCCACAGATTTAAACAATAATAAGATCCGAAGAAAACAGATGCACAATATAGTTATTTTTTAAAAGACACTTCAGATGTTAACTGAATCAGTGGAACCACGTAAGGTTGAACAGATTCAACAAAAGAAACAATATTTCAGATTTCAATTTCTTTTCAGTTTCAAATTCCCATTTTTTTTTCTGATTTTTTCTGTTTCTGCTGCTGTATATCTGTGTGTGTGTATGACTGTTCTTTTTGTTCCTTTTCTGTTTCTTCTTCCTCTCCTAAATTCTCTCAAACTAATCTTCTTCTGAAAACTGATTTCCCTCCCTCTGAAAACTGATTAAAACTCTCCTTCTGTCTGAAACTCCCTTCTGTCTGAAAACTGTATTCAAGTTTTCTAAAAAAAACTCCTTAAAAAAAACTCTCTTAAAAATTCTCTCCCCCCCCCTCCAAGGTCTGTCCAGCTCCTGTATTTATACAGGGCTGGTTGCACCCTATTAATGTTGGATGGACCCTTTCTTTCTTTTTTTAAAAACAGAAAATCCCATTCAAAATCTGCTTTACTATTTTAAATCCCATTATGTAAAACCTTTTCCCTAATTTTCAGCACTCCCATTACCCTTTGTTTCCCATTATCCCATTAAATTATAGCCACTAACATTACATTATAATACACTAGCATTATTACATTACCCTACTGTTTCATTCCTCAAATACCCCCTGAAAACCCCTTAATACTACTGTTATTGCTGCCCCAGACCAAAACTGCTTAAATTTTAACCAAATTATCTGAATTAATCCTGTTTAGCAGCTAATAACCAATTCCTAAATCAAACAAACATTCTGTCTTTACATATTATGCTAAACAGGGAAATGCAATAGCTAATGTACAAGAGCTAAATTCAGATTGAACACTGAACTTGCATCCAATCATATTAACAATACACAGAACTCAAAAGAACATTTCAACTGAAATTCAAAATCGAACAAAGAGCAACAAATGCAGGAACATTGTCAGTATTGACACTGCCCCGAACTTAATGTTCAAAAATCATACATAACACCTACTTGATGAACTTACTGATTTGTAAACAAACATGATTTAATTGACAAGTATCAATCAGTAGACTATTTACATCATTTGTCCATAATTGGTCTAAAATAATAGAAGCAGACTGTTTTTATTAGCTTTATCATAAATGAGAATTCATAATATAACTAATCGACGAACTTAATCGAGTCGATTACTTACATTATGAACAATCACAACCAACTGAAACAATTTCATATTTTGATCAGGTAGATAGGTAAGAAACAGAAATGACAGAATTAATCAAAACACAAATATAAAAAATTAACAAGCTATTAATACAGTCAACAATACACGTAGAATACACAAAATAATAGAAAAAATACCTTTGAATCTTCAAACTTCATATGAACTCGAACTCAAATTTGGATTTCGGATTTTTTGTTTGAAATCAAACTGACCTTAGTCGAAGTATTTTCCACTGAAAATACTTCGACTAAGGTCGATTAAACCTCAATCTTCATTTAATATGAACGGAATCCAAAAGTTTGGTATTCTTAGGGTTTCAGGTTCTTGGATCTTAAATCCGATCATTTCCGGGCAGATTCGAAAAGAACCAAACATGACACAAGGGTGAGGGTAGCCTAGGGGTCATTTGGTGTCAGCTTAAAACAAATCTGAGCTTGTTCTTGTTTGGTACGAATCTTCAAAAGAAGATTCGAGAAGCTCGGAATTGATTCGAGCTAAACAAACGACAGATCCATACTCAGGATGACTAGGGGAAGCTATGGTGTTAACTAGGTGCTGATTGGTTTAGATCAGGTTTTCAGGCCAACCTTCGATTTAAGATTCGAAGGGTTGGGGCCTGATTCGAAGGAAACTAAGGTCGGATTCGTGTAGGGGATGTTCAGGAGGTCCTAGGGTGTTAAGTTGGTGACCGGCGGCGTTGATGCCGCCGGGTTTCAGGCGGTGGAATCCTAGGGCGGCTAGGGTTGGGAGTAGGGGTTTGGGGGACGATGATGAACAGTGTAGGAGGGGGGGGGTGTTTAGTTAGGGGCCGGATAAAGTCTTGGGATTTATATAGGAGTGGGGTGGATTGGTATCGTCCGTTGGATCAAGTAGAATGGATGGCCAGGATTAATTCATTAAACCAAACGACATCGTTTGGTTTAAAGTCGGGGTCGGACTGAATCGGGTCATTGGGTCGGGTTATGGGTTGCGGGTAAGGGCAGGGGATCTTGACCGTTGGTTGGATTTAATCCAACGGCCCTTGATGAGAGGTGACCATACGACGTCGTTTGGTCTTAGTTTGGGACTGGACCTGATAGGTTGTTTGGATTGGGCTGAGGAAGTGTAATTTGATTTGGGCCTGGATTTTAAATCCAGGTCCGATTTTTTTTATTTCCTTTTCAATTATTTTCTAATTTTATTATTAATAAAAAAAATCCTAATAAAATTATAAAACAATTTTTAACCTTACACAAAAATATTAATTACTTCATAACAATTGTTTAACACATAGTCAAAACACCAATCACACAGTGAAACATTTGAAATAGAACCAATGCATATTTTTTGTGATTTTATTTAAATTAACTAAATTAAATGCATACTTAAATCCTAGATATGCATGAAACATGTATTTTTATTTTAATTTTGTTTAATTATAACAAAGCAAACATTTTACGGACAAAACACAAACAATTAATAAACGCAACACAAATTCTAAAATTGCACACTAAAAGAAATTTATTTTATTTTTGATTTATTTTGGAGTAGTTTTTCGTAAAGCAAAAATCACGTGCTCACACTTCCAACAATGTAAATGGACGAGGTCCAGTTCCTGTTGGTTCTCCCGCAAGTCAAACAATGTAGAGGGTCAACAATAACACCCCGAGGGATGAAGTTGTATTTGACAGGGTGGGGGGAACAATAGCGGCTCTGGTCACAACAATGAGAATGATCCCTTTAAAATCAAACTCATGCAATTTATAAGGGAAATAAACGTCTGAATGGATCAGATTCTGGGCGCACCACCAGTATTGAAAAAATCAAACTCAAAGAAGTACACCCAATTGTCGTTTAAACTGAGCACGACACCAGAGTTGATCCCGAAGCAGTTCAAAATGCCACACGTGCCAAAATATGATGGGACTTAAGATTCTCATAAAAACATCACCATCTATACAACAACGGTGAAAGGGAACGATCTAGCTCCGCACGAAATTGAGTAAGTCTTATTGAAGAAATTCAGGGACACCCTCAGAAAAGGGGCCCTGACATGGTATTAACTCTTCCCCGAGCATTCCATAGATTCTTTCGAGATGCTCGCAGATTCTTTCATCAAGGCCCATGCTGGGACCAGAAAGGTATATGCCCGAAAGGCCGACATATTCAGGATTGTGCAAGGAGAGTCCGAATTACTGTAGGAGTTCGTGACTAGATTTCAGAAAGAAAGGATGCTACTCCTGGTTGTACCAAATGAATGGGTAGCAGAAGCATTTACTAAAGGGCTGAATTCGAGAAGTTTTGATGCTTCCCGAAAATTGAAAGAAAGTCTGCTCGAGTTTCAGGCAACGACATGGGTGGATGTTCACAACCACTACGAGTCAAAAATAAGAATTGAAGATGATCAACTCGATTTTCCGGCATCAACCAAAGGCTGGGACTGGGACTAGAAAAGTATAAGGAGAAATCAAAGGATGATATCGATATAGATCAATGGTCTTCAAGGGGTCAGTACGGGCCGAAAGATGCGGCAGAGGTTTTTGATCGACAAATAGATTCGCTACCGATAAGAGGGATGATAGTTGCCGAAAAAATAGATCACTATAGGACAAGGAGATATTGGGTTCCTGAGATTCCTCCTACCCTAGGCTATCCGAATACAACTTCAATGTCAACGTAGTGGAGTCGATGTCGGTTATGAGAAACATTAAGGAAGCATGGTTTCCAAAGCCAATGAGATATGATCCCAACCGAAGGGATCCTAATTTGCGGTGCGAATACCATGGGACTAACGGCCTCCAGACAGGGGACTGCCGGTATTTGTGAGAAGAGGTGGTGAGGTTGCTAAAAAACGGACAACAATGGCCGTAACCATGATAACACGGAACCTTCGAAGACATCAGAAGATCCTCCCCATTTGAAAATCATCATGATTTTTGGGGGAAACGAGATTAATAGTATGATTTTTTTTGGCAGCAAAGAAGACGAATGTATCAGTAACTCATATTAAGAGACTCCGGGAAGTCGCTGGGCATGCCATTACTTTCACGGAGGAAAACACAGATGGACTATTGCTTCCGCACAATGATGCCTTGGTAATCTCTTTAAATGTCTTAGATTTTAAACGTGTCTTGGTAAATCCAAGAAGTTCGGCCAACATTTTCTAGTGGAGAGTATTGGAGCAAGCCAAGCTGACCGGAAGTATCATTCTGACCACAAAACTCCTCGCCGGGTTCAATCTTTCAAGCGCAACAACCCGATGAGAGATCTTACTGCCCATGAATGTTGATGGGTTAATGAAGACGATCATTTTTGAGGTAGTAGACGGTGATAGGGCTACAATATTATCCTGGGGAGACCATGGTTGCATGAGATGAAGGCCATGCCATCAACATATCATCAATTGTTTAAGTTCCCAGCTCCCGAGGGAATTAAACAAATAAGAAGAGACCAACTGGCAGCAAGGGAGATGAACGCAATCTCTATTTCCAGTTGTAAAAAGAAGGAGCATGCAACATAGCAATTACAAGAACTGACACCTGCTCCCGAGCGAGTGAAGTAAACCAGGGGGATGAGTCGTCAGAATCCTACCAGGTACCAAGATATTTCCAATTACTAGAAGAAATAGATACAACAAAATTCACTGTGGAATAACTTGAGAAAGTCGCATTGTTTGAAAAATTCTTGGAAAGAAAGTTCCACATGGGGATAGGAATGAACCCCGAGCGTAGGTCTGGATTTATCGAACTTCTTAAATTTAATATTGACTATTTTGTGTGGCCGCGTGCGGATATGATAGGTATCTCGCCACAAGTGGTTGTGCACAAACTAAGCCTGGACCCCAACATCCCTCTGGCAAGACAGAAAAACATCCTATTGAGGAGGTCAAAAATAAATTTGATAAAGAAAAGGTAACTCGATTTCTTGTTATCTGTTCAATCCGAGAGGTAAAGTATCCTGCCTGGCTAGCTAACCTAGTAGTAGTTCCAAAGAAAAATAATAAATTTCTTATGTGCATAGACTATAAAGATTTAAATAAGGCATTCCAAAAGGACTCATTCCCATTTCCAAACATTGATTAAATAATTGATGCAATGGTCGGGCACGAGTTAATGAGTTTTTTAATGCTTTCTCCGGGTACAACCAGTCTCATACCTCCCTTGGTATAGGATTGGATAAATGAGATCATATATTATCTCGAGCATGGAAAATTTCCTAAAGATTCGAAGGCATCTCGGGCACTGCGCAGTAAAGCAACATGATATAGCTTCAAGGGAGGTCAATTGTATAGAATCTTTCCAAGGCTCGTTGGCTCGATGTTTGGGAGATTTTGAAGCTAAATATGTTGTGCGAGAAGTCCACGAAGGGATCTACGAAAATCATTCAGAAGCGGATTCCTTAATGTTAAAAGTTATAAGGGCAGGATACTACCGACCCTGGATGGAACAAGACGCCATGGCTTATGTTCAAAAATGTGATAAATGTCAACGCTACGCACCGTTTGTACATCAACCGGCAGAGCCACTACACTCAGTTTTATCGCCATGGCCGTTTATGAAGTGGGGGATGGATATATTCGGTCTGTTGCCACCAGCCCTTGGTAAGGTAGGATTTCTTTTTATTTAAACTGACTATTTTTCTAAGTGGGTTGAAGATGGTCTTTATCAGAAGATTGACGAACACGAAGTGGTAGATTTCTTGTGGGAGAATATACTTTGCAGATTCAATATACCAAAAGAGATAGCCTACGGCAACAGGCCATATTTTATAGGAGCAAAGGTCACAAAATTCCTTGAAGACTTAAAAATCAAAAGGATCACATCATCACCCTATCACTCGAGCGCAAATGGTCAAGAAGAATCAATAAACAAGGTAATTATCCAAAATCTCAAAAAGATGTTGGAAGCGGCCAAAGGCGCCAGTAGAGTTACAGGAGTACTATAAGCACATCGAACAATGGCAAAATCAAGCATGAGGGAGACACCTTTCTCTCTCGTGTACGGAGCGGAAACCCCGATCCCAATGGAAGTAGGAGAACCTATCCTAAGATATTTTCGGGAGAACGAAGAAACAAATAATGAAGCAATGTTGGTCAAATTGGAGCTCCTCGACGGACGTAGGGACTTGGTGCATATAAGGATGGTCTCCCATAAACACAAAATGGAAAGATATTACAATCGAAGAGCCAACCTCCGTTATTTCAAAGTAAGAAATTTGGTTTTAAGGAAAGTAACTTAGAACACCCGGGAGCTCAACGCAAGAAAGCTAGGTCCAACATAGGAAGGACCCTACCAGGTTTCAGCTGTCAATGAGAAAGGGTTCTACGAATTGGAAAATCAAGACAAAGTAAAGTTACCGAGCAACTAGAATATAGAACACCTCAAAAGATACTATTTCTGATGAGCGTTGCCTAACCTGAAAGTATGTGTTGCACCCTTTTCCCTTCGTCCAATTTTTGTCAATTGAGTTTTTTCTGGTAAGGTTTTTAACGAGACAACAACGGAAAGAATACTATGAAGGAAGCTTCATCAGCAAAAATAAGACCTTTAAATGACAAGGCATGCAAGCAACGAGCCACTATGAAACAGTAAGATAGTCTTTTGCTTTGTAGCAAAGTTCCTACCAGAAAGTAAAGTTAACTGTCGGGCAAAGATTACCCGACCATTCATAAGTGCAAGCCACTGGGGGATTGTTAGATAATCTTTGGCTCGATAGCAAAAGTTCCCAAGGGGAAGTGAAGATTGCTACCGAACTGAAGATTATATAACCATTCACTTGTGGAATCTTCAAAGGTGCAAAACTTCCAGTGTTCAAATTCGTATTCTACACATTTGAACACTGGGGGGGGAATGATATGAGAAGACGACAACAATGGCTAACACATTGACTAGGAATATGAAACCCGAAAATAAAGTTGTATTATCGGGACCGGAGACTGCACGACCAACCCCGTAGAAACAAGTTGTACAAGTTAGCCACAAGTAATGGAAATTTATTTTTAGCATAGCAAATGCTTATGTACTTTTGAAAATTGAATAAATAAAGTAAAGTCCTTTTATTTTTATCGTGTTTCTTGTCCTATCGATGAATTAATTTTATCATTTGAAAGTTAAACAAGTACTTCAAATGCTAATATCATAATGAACAGGAGACATCCTCTTCAAGAGCACCATAAACATAAGAGGGCCCTCTCTTATGAAACTCTCATGTTAAAGGATTGATTTTGGAAGGACTTATGCACGGAATCCAAATACTATCGAGGAAAAATACACCAGAAGCCTTGCATATCGGCGCGCGGAAAACTTGCGAGAATACTTAAACAAAAAGAATGCAAAGAGAAAAACATGCACAATACTTGAACGATCTACTTATAGCAAACTTGCCAAGAAGAACGAGTAAAAAAGTAGAGAAATGAAAGCAAAACCTAAGGTACTGTATCTTCGGAACCCAGAAGAAGAGAAATATTTGCACCCCAAGGAGTAGTGGATGGATTCGATGCTGACTCAATATCTTGGCCTTCACCATCTTGACCTTTAGCTTCATCAACTTCCGATTCTTCTTCAGTTCTCGAGAATTCAGAACTGGAACCAGAAGAGTCATTAGCATTAGGCTGGACCGGAAGATCCTTTCGGGCAGTTGACTCCAACTCACGGGCCTTAGCGATTTCGGCATCAAAGTCCATGATTTCTGCTTTGGCCTCTTCCAAGGTTTTTCTCCTCATGCTATACATAGAATATGTTTTTCCAACAATGAGGGAAGTTGCTAGGCGCTAAAGTTCTTCTTTAAGATGGTCAACCTCGGTTAAAAGGTTATCCCCCTCAGATCTAGTGGCCTGGAGGATGACTTCGAGGTCACGGACAGTAGAGAAAACTCTATTATGCTCTATAAATATCTTATGACTTTCTTCTAACCGGGCATACTTCTCCTCGGCAGCAACAACTTCTTCAGTTTTGGAGTACAAAGCCACCTCCAAATTATTCAATCTTTTAGTTGAAATAGCCTCGTGATCGGATGCAGCAAGAATAACATTGTGAACTCCGATCCATTTTGCCCTAGCTTCTTCAAATTGTACCCTTAATTGGGCAGTCTCTTGGCTAAGGGTCACCACCTCTTTCTCACTTTGTTGCAACTGAGCCTCCAATTCAGTGGCCTCAGCATCTTGTGTTTCCAGTTCTGGAAGGCGGGCAACAATCTGATTCCGCTCGGCCACCAATTGATCCTGCTTGGCGGTGAGTTCCTCCTTATCAAGAATCAACCTTTTAAGGACCTCAAAAGCAAGGAAGTTAGCTTGCAAAACATAAATGCAAACTCAAAACCTTGCGATAACAACGATAGAAGAAACAACAAAGGAGACAAAGATTGTACCGCTATTGCGTTGTGCATGTCATTTTTCAACAAACACTCTCCCCAGAGAGATTTTATTTTATTCCTATCTTTTTCTGAAACCAGAGGCTTTAGATAATTAGTAAGTTCCACCGGCCAGTAACAGATGGCATCCGGTAGAAACCAAGAGGGAGAAGCTCCTTCTTCTTTGGGGATCTTTGGATGGGGAAGAATAGTTGTGCCCCAAATTCCCATGAACTGGGGACAAGGGAAGAGGGACATATTACTCTCGAACAATTGTGGCTGGTGGAGATGATGTAGCAGTTGCTTGTGGCGAAGGCAGAGTTGGTGAAGAAGGAGATGAAGTTGATGGCGTTGTAGGTTGCGAAGCAGCTGCGACAACAACAATGCTACTTGTTGAGTTCTCATCAACCAAGGATGGGAGAGACCTGGTACCCAGCTTCACGGTACTGAGAACATCAACTAGGACTCGGAAGAAAGAATTGGCATCTTCCACTACATTATACTCCCTAGAGTACCGAGGCGTCGTCCTCGGTTGGCGTAACTAGCTCAACAGATTAAGCAATCTACTGAGCTGATGAAGGTCGTCGTCTTCTATGCAGAGAAGCTCCCTCATCACTTGCTCATTTATCATCATCAATCACCATAGTGTCTATTGCTATCACGGACGCGGTGCCCATCACCACAGCATCCGCGGATGGCTCGGGCGTGACACTTTTCGCCTTTTTATTTTTGCCCTCGGCCGTGTTGGAACATCGTGTTTTGGTTGCTTGTTTTCCGGCTGGGAACTCCAAGAAGAGGCACTTGCACAGGAAGCATGCTCGGTGATGCTTGTTCAGGTGAAAGCCTCCAGCAACAACCTCGCCACATCTGAGGGATTAGCTAAGATGTCCTCTTCGAGGACAGTAACAGAGCGCTGGGGTAGACCTAAATTCAACAGGAGAGAGAGGTTAATCATTTTTCCTATACGAAAGAAAAAAACAAGATGAGTTCGACCTATCATGATTTTGGCCTTCCACCCGTAGTTAAGGGCCAATTCTTTCCACATAGGGGTCTCGGGCGTAGTGACATCCAAAAATCTTCTGGACCCATTGGTCCAAGCGTTTAACCCTTGGTGGCGTCCACCGAGTTGCTGAAATAGTAAAAGAAGAAGGATCAATAACAACATGGGACAATCTTTAACTAGAAGAAAAAACAAATGATGAACTTATGAGTATGGTTCCATAATTCAAGAAAGGATGAAGTCGTGGCAGGGATGATATCCCTGGTAGCAACTACAACGAACTGCTTCATCCACCCGCGGTCGTTGTCATCATCCATGTTGGTGAATAAAGTATGGTGGCTACGTTTGCTGAAGTTTATCATTCCCCTACGAAAAATATTGGGGGAATAAAGATTCTTCATCCTAGTCAGGGAGAGTTCTTCTCCTATTTCCTGGCATAGCCGCTGAACACGAGCAACAATCCCCCACACGGAAGGGCTCACCTATGCCAAGCAGACTTGGTAATGAATGCAAAACTCTAAGATAACAGAGTCAAGCCCCCTGCTCAATGAAAACGGGCCCAAAGTAAAGGGATACGTATAAAACATACATAAAATCCTTCTTAAAGAAGGTTACCCGCTCCACCAGGTCAAGAGCGATGATATTTAAATCTTGACAACCACAGTCTTCCTTCACAATGGGGATGCTGGAAGGACGGATAGAAGAAGGATATACGCCAATAAGCCATCTTCGAGTAATGGTGCTCACCATGGGAAGAGCGGCATCATCACCACTTCCGTAGTTCTTTCAGGAACTTGAATTTTTGGAAAAAGAAGCCATGTTTAGTGGAAAAGAGTAAGAAGTTTCTCTGAAGAGGAAGGATAAAGAAGGTTAGAAGGAGTTGAGTAAAGAAGTTGAAAAAGTTTTGAGAGGTTGTGAAGTGTAAAAGAAGTAAATTGAAGTGTATAAGTAAAAGAATAGACGACTAAAATTGTGGTTATAATTACCTCGAGAATCAGCGAAATTATTGTTAAATGGTGGGATGACGCGTATTCGAGGAATTAAATGCGGAGAGACGTGCCTCTAGTCAAACATCAAAAACTTTTCAGAGGGGGTCAGAAAATTTCCCGCCAAGAATTGTATCTTTACCAACTTTTCGGTGACAGAAGGATATGCCACTCGAAAGTAGGGGAACTATCTGTATAGGGTAATATGTTCAAATTAAATGCTCGTATAATAAAGCGACACATGCTCATTTGTTCCCGAAGGGAATGGTGCTCATAAAGGCAAATTAATTCCTGCCACCCGGTAGCATTTAATGGAGAATATTCTATAGCATTAAGTGCACGATCCATTACAGAGAATATGACATTCACTACCTACCGTTATATATTCTTCAATTGCTCTCATTATTATCATTTATGAGAGGTTTGATCGTAGAACCTTGTTCCCTAGGTGCAACTATTAATAATGAGCTCTACAACCATTGTAAATGGGACAAATTTTCCGACAAAGCTGACACTATTCTTTGTTCAAAACTCAATAATATTTTACGTTCTTGCTTACTAATATTGTTATTACTGCCTCCGGAAGCCCTGTTCCCGGAATCAAGATTTCTACTGTCTTATCTCGATTTCAAAGCTAAGTCTCGATTTAAACCACGTGTAAATTCAACTGTACCGTTCTATTGGTAAACATTTAGATGAATCCAGTACCAAAAGGCTCGATCCATCCCTCCTAACAAGTGATGCTCATCAAGATTGAAATATAAGATGATAGGTTAAATTGATAGAAATATGACAATCTTTAGGGAACGGACTAAAAACAAAAAATATATCCATATTTTTTTGTTAAGACCATGATATCCTAATTATATAACAATTAACATGCTGCTCTTTTAAGTGTTTCCGTTCTCGCATAATACAATGCCAAAAGCAGATAAAAATACCATCAGTATTATTTCACAGTTTTTATCGGATGAAAACATCAATGCCCTTCTGCTAGTGGAAATTCGTCTGCAAACTCTATAATGTCACAGATATATAGACGATGATTTGGATCCACGTTATTTAGGAATTATGACCGACATTGTAGTGGAAAGGTAATTCCCAGAATTCCTTGCATCAGACATCTCCAAAATCCTTAAACTATTCATTTCATTTTTAGGAATAATATATATGAAACATTCCATGGTCTTAAAAAGATAGAAAGTGGCTGCATCTTTTAGAGTATATGTTATTAGTATTAGATAAACTTCAAATGTTTTGGCATTGATCATTTATAGTTCGGTTAGCAGTATCTTCCCTCGTACTAACTGGTTGCACACTTTTGCATGTTTTGGTTTCTCAGCTGATGTTCGATACATATATTAGCTAGAGCTGACTAACTTCGTATTCGCTCCCAAAATGCTATATCGAAAGTAAAACGCTTTCTAATAAAGGCAACTTCATACCCGGGACTCGAATCCGACTCCACACTTCTGCATTTTCTTAAGAACCTCCAAGCTCATACAGAAGTTAAACTCGAAAGGAAAAAAAGAGAGAGGAGAATCATAGGGATTTGCAAAATTAGAAAGTCGCATCTTAAAGGCTCTAGTGTATATTTATGATCACATACTTCACATAGAGCCAAAACGTTTTCTTGAAGCTCAACATCATGAATTTGTTAGGTAATTAGGGCCACCATCTTATTGAAATTAATTAAGGCAGAATAACCTAGGAAAAATTTGTACTTGTTCCGGTTTGACATTCCGGTCCCTGTACTCCACAAAGTTTCATCCAGACATCTCTACTTGATCAAAACTAGTATTTTGAATGCTTCTGACCATTGACCAAACTTATGTGGCATTGAATCTGCTGAGTTGGATGAAATGTGTGAAATGCACGCGTATAAAGCGAGTGTAAACAACGAATTTGATTTTAAAAAAAAGATTAAATAAAAGAAAATTAAAAAAAAGGAAAAAAAGTTAAGAAATTGTTATTTTATTATTAAAAAGTTCCCCTCCCCTTCACGTTTCTTCTTCCCCCTATCCAGCAACCCTTCTTTGCTAACCCCTCCCCCTTCGTATACTCTTCTTCTTCCCCTTCATACTTGCCTTCATATATTGTTCAGTCCCAAGATTCACCTATTTAATATCGCAAACAAATTGTCTTTCACCTCTTATTTTTGCTTCCATTTTGTTTGTAAAAGAAGAAAACCAAATCTAAAAGTAAGTCAATAAACAACACTTAATTTGCTAACAATATAGGCTAGCAGGTGAGATTTCATTGAGATAATAGAAGCTAGAGACCCAAATGAACATGGGTTTTCTTTTTTCTTTTTTCAAACAATCTCTGTTCATAAAAATGATTAAGATTTTATGGGTCTTCTTGTTGAAACAATATCTTGAAATCATCATAAGTAGGATTGAGATCTCCATAGAAGAGTAGAGTGGAAATTGCATGATTCCATTGTTTTATTTCGGATGGGGTGGCTGCGATTTGTAACAATTTAGGAAGTGTTAATTCTATTAACTATTTGATTTTCTTCTTTTTCTTTCTTTGTTTTTGTTTTCATTTCTTAATGAACATTTTGAAGAATGATTGTTGGGTGTATTTGGGGTAATAGAGCTAGAGAATTTTTGGGGTTGTGAAGGTGAATTAATGGAGGGGAGATTGTTTGGGGTGGTGAAAGTGGCGGCATAGAGGTGGAAATACCAGGAGATAGAGAGTAGAGGGGAGGAGTGATGTGAAGTGAAAATAAAATAAAAGAAAGAGTAGAAAATTTTGAAATAAAGTGACAAAATGATGATATGGCATAAAAAATCTGAGGTGGACATGGATGTGTCATCCACATTGGATAGTTGAAGAGCACGCGAGGTCGAAAGGGTTTAAAAGAGTTGTTTTGAATGAGTAGGTGTCAGAATGAAAAATTATTAATTTGTCCTTGCTCCTTTGTGATTTCTGATTTCTGATTTCTCATATAGGTTTGAATAAACATTCTGAATTTTCATATTACTAATTAAGCATGAGACAACAAAAGAACTGAATGTCATTCTTGCATTATGCATTAAACATATTTCTACTTAATGATTTGAAGCACACGATATCTCATAAACATGAAAAGTTTAAAAGGTGCTGATGTAACCTAATTAAAATCATGTTGGTGTCAACTTTCCGACCTTCCTTAGACCCAATCCACTTCTGTGGCTAATAAAGAAAGGAGGAAAAAAGGGAAAAGGATAAGAGGCGATACTTAAATTTTAACGTCTGTAACTTTTGTTGGTGAAATTGTACGCCAGTTTATATCCAAATAAGAAAAAGAAATTAAATATTACATCTATTTCAAATTAGATGAGGTAATTTCCCTTTCAGTCTGTTTTAAAATAAATGACACATTTTTAAATTTGGAAATAATTCAACTTTAAACTTTTCATTTTACCCATTTTATCCTTAATGAGAAGCTTTTATAACCATACAAATGTCATGACCCAACAAATTATGCTTTTTACCTCTTAAGTTTTTAAGACCATAGTTTCAAATTTTATTTTATTTTAAATTCCGTACTGAGTCAAACTACCTCAATTAAAAAAGGAGTAAACAGTACGCAAAAGTTAGGTTATACATCAAGGTCTGGATTAATCACAAACACTTTTGATGCCTTCAACCAAAATTATCCAAATTAATAATTCATTCAATCGGCATATTTACGAATTAAAATATATTTTTCAAAACTATTGCACGAACCAGTAATAACAAATGCTCACATATCCTTTCTAAATGTATGTCTTTATGTGATGTTCTTGGAGGACTACCTATACAACACATTTTCAGATAAGTCAGTATTGTGGCCAATATTTTGTCTAAGTATGGTTGTAGTAGACTAGTAGCCTTGATACTATTGGCCTACTATGTAGTACTTCTCCGCTTATATATGACTATTATGTTAATGATCCTTCAAATCAGGCAGACACTAACGGAAAAAAATGACACATTATTGCTTGATCAAAAAATATAAACTTTCGATTAAATTATTAAATTTTATGTACTTAGGGGTTAAACTTAGTCAATGATAATATCTCTAGATATAGAACTTGACAGCATGGATAAGATATGATAAAGTCAGCGAGAGATTGAAAGTAACACACATTTAATATTCCAAAAGGTTTGAGCAATAATGGAGGAGTAACTAACAATAAATAATAATAAGTGGCATTTATGTAAATAGGGAGAATGATTCACCCAATAATGAATGAGATAGATGATTGTTCCTCCTGACAATGATGAATGACAGACAAATCCTAGAATGTTTAAACTATCCTCGGATTGATGGAAAAGTATGGAATAATGTAATCGAGGATCTTGATGAAAATGTAAAGTTTGTATCTTTGCTATAGAGAGAGAGATATTCTTCTTCTAAAAAGTGTTCTTGTTAAGTGAATATTACATGTCTTACACCATTGTCTCTTTTTCTAGTTATATGAGACATATTCCTAACAACCCCTAATAGTACAAGTACAAAGAATATTCTCTTTACTGCCATATTACAAAAACTAGCTGTCATTGTTCTGTCCTTGGTGCTCGACCTTGGTTGTTGTTGATAGCCCGACCACAAATCTCACTACTTCTTGGTCGACCTCGGCCGATCTTTTCCTTAATTCCGTTTTACGCTAAATTTTCTTAGAGCAAATTTTGGCCTATATAGTTAGTCCCTCCACTTATTGAGGCTGACCCCAGACGACCTTGACGAGTGGACCCTGTTTGTCGTGGTTGGGAAGTTTGGACAAGCAAGTCGAGTAGTGGTGTTTCAGACGAGGTGACAACGCGACCTTTCGTGAGCCTCAACCTTTGGGGTCACATTGATTCAGAGTGACATCATGATATCATGCATCATTTTTATGCGTTTTTCTGATGTCTTGCGTCATTTTTCGTGCCTCTACCATTTCGATACCTGCGCTGGGTAATGACGGTTTGATTTCTTGATCTTGATGCTTGAACTCTTATAAATAGGGGTATGAAACCATTCGTTCATATTTTTCATTCTTAATATCGAATCTCTGTATTTTCTTTTCCATTCTTCATATAGAATTCTTGTCCTCTTTGCTTCACTATTGTGTATCTGCCTTCCCTGATTCCGGTGATACCAACTGCTCATAACCCTTCTGCACTTACAACATCCTCTCTAGAAAAAAAAAATGGTTAATGTATCTTCTGGTTCTGGCATGGCAACTGACCCTATCTTTTTGGCGGTATGTATGCCTCCTCATGATGATAGCGTTTCTGTTGCAATTGAAGATAAGAATTTTCCTACGGTGGAGGAGATAATCCATCGTAGTGATTAAGTTAGGTTCGATTTTTTGAAGGTGCATGAGGACGACCATGATATCTCGGAGTCATTGATGAAAGAGGCCGATCTCGCTGAGTTTAGGGCAAAGTTCAAAATTACTGCCCATATCGATCTAATCCTAGCAGAGCACGATGTGGTACAAATACACTGCCTTGGGTATTGTGCTTTCTACGCATGCTCTTTCTACATCGGCTATTCCTTTCCTATTCTCCCATTGGCGGAGGAATTCTGCAGTTATTATGGCATTTGCTCGGACCAACTTTCTCCCTACATCTACACGCTTATCCGCATGCTTACAAAATATGTGGAATTGGCCGGGGTCGGGGTACTACTTCGCCACTTGAGGCATCTATTTACCCCTAGTTTCCATAGGGGACGATGTTGCACCTTTGCGACTGATGAAGTAAATGTTTGGTGGTGAAGATGGATGATAAGGCAAATCGTCAGTTTTGTCTCATTTACATTTTTGTCAAAATCGAGGACGTGGTGGCCAAAGTGAGCGGGTTCCCTTAGGCTTGGAATTATGCCCAAAAGTATCTCATTCTTTTTTTTCCTTATCAAGCATTTGTTTTTCCAGTTTTAGTCGTCTTTTGACATTCCGTTCCTTCTTCGTGCAGCCGAAACTGTGCCCCCTCCTTTGGTCGGGGAAATTTATGACTAGGTTAGCTAGGTTTTGCCTCACACAATGGGGATACATGAGTGGCCGGCCTTTCTCAAAAAATTCTGGCCTGCGTCTTCCGCGACCGTGAGTTCATCTGTTTTTACTTAATACTGTTTGGCCTCGTGGCCACTTGTTCGTTATAGCATTGTGTAAGAAGTGAATCTTTTAATCTTCCTTTTTCATCCCAAGGACCTTCGAGAAGACCGAGGGCTCATCCCCCTGCATTTTGTAAGAGAAAGTCTGCTTCTTTAGAGTCAGCTCCCGATGTGATTGTGGCCAGGCCTGCCCGGTTGTCGGCTGCATATATTCCCTTTTCTACCGCTGCTAGGTCTGCTCGATCGTTGACTGCATCTGCAACATCACTTCGGACTTCCTCCTTGCATTATTGAATAGACGAGGAAGAGGAGTCATCGCCGAGCGACGATGGTTTGATTTCCCGTAAAAAGAGATCGTTGGACGTCGATTATGGGACCGTCCAGGCCGTAGATTCAGTAAGGGGTGATCATAAAATGGTGGCCGTAGTGGTTGATGATGACGAGTTTCTATTTGATATCCCGCCATCAACTGAGACCGTAGAGGGCGTATCCTTTCACGATGCCGAGATTGGATCTGGAGGGCCATATGTGAGAGTTTCTGATCCTTTACGGCGATATAAGCCCTCATCCTCGTGACCGGTTGATGTTCCTACTCTGTTGTCTGATGGGATAGGTAAGGATGTCGCCGAGGATGGTTATGAAATGGGCTCCGACATCGACAGAGACAAGGTGAGGATGATGAAGGAGGGTTTACCCATCTTGAGGTGAGATTGGTGGGGTCCATGCAAACCATTGCGATCCCCATAGATTGAGAATTACTGGTGAACACAGAGAGCATGGTCCCTTCCATGGGTCCCCTATACTCTGATGTGGAGGGTAAAACTCTTGAAAAACTTGATGATGCTACCCTATCAAGGAGTATAGCCGGCCTCACACTCAGGTAAGTTTTTCGACCTTTATTTTTCAAGTTCAATGCTTTCTACTTCGTTCTCACTTTCTGTTCTCTTTTATTCTTTTTTTTAGATTATGGTTTTGGAGTTTGAGATTTCCCGATGAGAGGTAAGGCGTAACGCAATTTTCTAGAAGATGGAGCGGAAGTAACACGAGTACCACAACAAGCACCGTGAGATTTGCAAATGGTTTGGTGAGAGCGGCAATTTCCAGGCTCTCTGAGCTGAACTGAAGGACTTGGATGATGAGTTGGTAAGAGTCATCATAAAATTCAGCGTTCTCGAGGGGGCGTTAAGGGACCAGGAAGAAGAACTTGAAGTGAGCAAGAGGGTCGAGGCCCAATGTGCCGATATTCAAGCCCAAGTGATATCGTCACACGCCGAGCTCAAGGAGTGTCAAATCAAAGTGGACACTCTGAGTGGCGAGGTTGCTGAAAAGGCAGTAGAGGGGGAGAAGGCGGAGTTGACCCGGTTGGGGGCTGCGAGGAAAATAGAGGCTTTTGAAGATCGTGGTCCACGTCCTTCGTTTTGAGCAGGAGAGTGCTATGGAGATGGCTAGACTCAGAGAGGAGCAATTTGATGAATGGATAAGGGAGCTAGAAAGAGAGGCTACAGACCTTGGTGATCGATTTGTTGCTCTCGAGGTCGAGAGGGCATAGTTATTGGCTCAGCTGTCTTCTTCTCGTACTTATGCTTTTCCTGGTATTTTTCAGGATCTGTATGAGATGTGTATCCATGTCGAGGCCTAACTGGATATATTTATAGTTCTGATGGGGGCAGGGATAGTTTCGGAGGTTGACTTTGAGGATGTTCGTGCTACGGCACGTACAACTCAGATTGCTTGTGCTATGATCTCGCTACATTGGAGGCTGGTGATGATGAGGAGAATGTGGACATGGATCGGATTGAACATGATACCTGGTATGAGGATGAGTATCTCGATGATGATGGCGGTGGCTGTGGTGGAGAGGAGGATGGAGATGGCCTAGGCGATCAAGTTGAGGTGCTGCTAGGTCGGGCGGTGATTAGTTATTTTTCCTTCTTTTTGTTTGTAGACTTGTGTATATATTTTTTGTGGCATTTTTTCTAAACTTTGTAAAAATAATATTCTAAGTATGAAATTCCAGTTCTGTTGCTCGTTCCTGATTCTTTTCCTTCTGTTTGAGTTTGTATGCCTCTTTTTTTCTTTGTTGTTTGGTTGCCTTAGTCATAAAAACTATGTTTAAGTAGGATGAACGAAGTTGAATCAAAACCTAGGTTTGATCATGGACAAGGGCCAGTAAGTGTTCGTTCGAACGAGGTCGAACATATCACATGTTTATTTATGACCGAGGGCCATACGGGTGTTAACTTGAACGAGGTAGAATGTTACCTATATTTAATTATGGTCGAGGGCCGAATAGGTGTTAACTCGAATGAGGTCAAATGTAACCTATATTTAGTTATGGCCGAGGGCCGAATAGGTGTTGATTCGAACGAGGTCGAATGTAACCTATATTTAATTATGGCCAAGGGCCGAATAGCTGTTGAGGCAATGTTGTTTTAACTATACATTTGGCGAAAATATGGATGAACTTCATGCATTTGTGCTTCGTTCATACACTTGGAGAAATTTACATATTTTCCGGGATGGCATACCAGTCCCAGTCTATCTAGTCCCTTCATTGGTAGACCTAGAGAAGTATATTAAGAGGTTGAGCAATGAACTAGCCGTCCTTTATCTCCGCTCGCACTTCAACTTGAAGTGTTCCCCTCGTCGCCTCGTTAAAAAACTCCTCTAGAAAACCCAATTGGGACAAACTCAAGCGAGGGAAAAAAGAGTACGATTTGGAGGACGCTTCTTCTTAAAAGTTGAAGTACTTAAGGTGGGTGATATTCCAGTTGTTTGGTAGTAATTTTCCTTTCATTGTTTCTAGTTGGAACGACCCTTTGTTTGTTGTTGCCATAATTTTGTATGGGCCGTCCTAATTTGTTCTTAGTTTACCCTCCCGTGGGTCTTTGTTTGGTTGTGTTTTAGCTTTGAGCACGTAGTCCCCGATTTTAAGTGGTTTGACCTTTTCCTTTTTGTTGTAATAGAGTTCTACCTGTTGTTTTTGGGCGATCATCCCTACGTAGGTCATATCCTTTCGCTCTTCGATTTCGTCGAGCTCTTGCCTTCTGCTTTCATCATTCCTCAGCCTGCTCTTGTGGGAGTGTCTCAAACTGAGTTCTCTGACTTCGACCGGTATTACAACATCAATTCCATAGACTAACGAGTAAGACATCTCTCCTATGCTCGTCTTTGGCGATGTTCGGTATGCCCAAAGTACTTCTGGTAGTAATTCCGGCCATAGTCCCTTGGTGTCTTTGAGTTTTTTTCTTTATGATGTTCAGTATTGATTTGTTGGAGGACTTTGCTTGCCCGTTGCCCACAGGGTGATACGGTGTTGAGAGTATTCGTTTGATGTGCCGTTTCTCAAAAAATTCGGCGAACTTTTTTCCTATAAATTAGGGTTCGTTGTCACAACTGATTTCTTTGGGGAGGCCAAAACAACACACAATGTTTTTCCATATAAAGGAATTCACTTCCTGTTCGCTTATTTGGGCGAATGCTCCTGCTTCTACCCATTTAGAAAATAGTTAGTTAAAATTAAAAGAAATCGTACGTTACCTCGACATGTGGGGAGGGGGTCAACGATGTCCATTCTCACTTGATGAATAGCCAAGGGGAAGTGACTGAGTGGAGGTGCTCACCTGCTTGGTGGATCATTGGGGCGTACTTTTTGCACTATTCGTATTTTTTATGACGTTTGCGGCCTCTTTTTTCATGGTGGGCCAGTAGTAACCTTTTCATATGAGGCATCTGACCAGAGCTCGACTGTCGGAATGAGCTTCGCAATGACCTTCATGGACTTCTTCAAGGACGCGCCGCGTCTGATTTGGGCCTAAGCATTTCGTTAGGCGGCCGCCATAGGTGCTTTTGTATAGGTCGTTATGAATGATGTTGTACATGGCTGCTTGCATTCGGAGTTTCTTGGCTTCTTCTTTATCATCAAGGAATATGCCATTGTAACAACCCATATTCACGTACGTTAGTTCATGCCGTAAGGTAGTCGATGTAATATATGAAGAGATTATCTTTACGATGATAAGAAGTTAATCCTATTGGTCTTAAATGATACAAGGGTGTATAAGGGTGGTTAACAAGTATTAGAAGTTAAACGAATCAAATATGTTGTAACCCGTATTTTCGGGTAAACCTAAAGGTGCTTAACATACTCAAAAGTTCGCGTTTTAAGGTATTTGAATCATATAATATCTGTGTCATAAGTCTTGAAGTCAAACGAGTTATGAAACAAAAGTCGGCAAAAGTGTCGCAACTTAGGTTCATAGATTTACTTAAATTTTAGGTCAAATGTAACTAAGCTTTTCTCCTAATTTACTTGGAATTACGGGGTTATCTACCCACCAAATTGAAGATCTATGAGTCTAATTTACAACACTTTAAACCGTTTATCGATACAATCTTGGAGTAGAGAGATATTTGTATTTTTGCGGGACTGCACCAAGCAGCTCTCTATGGGGCCCACATAGGCGGTTTAAGACATATGAGTATATATAAGATGCCTCAAACCCGTTTTAAATCATTATTTTTCAGTGTATTCAGACCTTAGAACCCTAAAAACATTCTCTCAAGTTTGTCTCACGCTCTAAGACCCAAACAAAGGGCAAACAACACAAATCAAGTGACAAAAATCCCGTGGCTCTAGTAAGTTTCTTGTTCTTCTTGTTGTTTCTCATTTTTGTGTTGTTCCAGCTCATGTGGGAGGCTGTTTTAAGTGGTTTAAGTTCTCTAAATATTCCCTCATGTTTTTAATATCAACCCTAGGTGATTTCAAGTCTTCTAAAGTGATTCTAGTGCTGAAAACCCTAATTGATTGCTAGTTTCGCTTCCTTGTTCTTGTGGCAGCATTTGAGGGATATTTCGTGGATAATTAAGGTCAAATTGGAGTTGTTATTTCTGTATAAAGGTAAGGAACCTCTTACTCTACATGTATTTAAGATTATCCAAGTTGCGGTTAAGTCTTGAAGCTAGAACTTGTGAAATATATATATATCGAAAGGCTTGGTAGTAATGTTGTTGGTTGGTAGACTATTTTGAGAGGCTCAATATGATTATTATTGATGTTGTTTGGGCTGTTTTGTGATTTTTTGACTTGTGGGAAGTCATATAAATAGGGTAGGTGTTGTCTGTTTCATTGTAAAATAGGTTGCGGTCGATACATAATAGTTATGACGCTTAAACGATAATGATAGTGTCATTTCTCCTATTATAGACTAAGGAGTCGTGACATTTACATAGCTTGAGGTTGGGCCATATATACAAGGTATTCGAGGCTATCCCTTTCCTTCTTTTGCACGACGCCGATTGTACATAATGTAATGAACAAGCTTCCAACGATACTCTACTCTTAGAATCTAGCAATACTTACATTGTTTCCCTTCTTATGGAGCGATTGATGTTGATGTTGCTTATCTTATTATTATGTTACCAATGTTGTTGGTACTTCCTTATTCTTATGAGATTCATGATGAAGAGCTAGTCCTAATAACATTTACAAAGGATACTGATCTTACGTGGCTCCGAAAGGTTCAGAATATTATTCCAATGAGTCCAGCATGCATTATATATATGTATCTATTTTACTCTACCGAGTCGCGCTATAGACGGCCGAGTACGACACCTATTGTGCAACCACTAATCATTTGGGTTTTACTGAGCTCCACGTGGCCAGGTACGATTCTACCGAGCCTTATGATGGATGGGTACATTTTTACCGAGCCTATTATGGACAGGTACGATATGATGATGATGATGCCCACAGAGGCGTATGTTTTAAAAGTTTATGTATATATATGTCTGTATCATGAATTTCATATCAGTAGCCCTCAGAGGTACCCAGATGTTACATGTTGCATATTCTCTATCCCTATTTACATTACTGTTCATACTTATGCTTTCTTGCCTTGTATACTCAGTACTTTATTTGTACTGACATCCTTTTTATTTGTGGACACTGCATGTCATGCTGCAGGTCCTGATAGACGGGTAGACGCAGTTCCCCCACCACAGTAGGCTGTCCAGTTCAGCGGTTATTGGCGAGATCCCTTCTTCCGGACTTGTCGTGGTCTTGGTATGCAATTTTGTTTTAGACATTACGGGTATGTCGGGGCCTTGTTTCGGCAATGTTGCAGCACTTATGTTCCTTTAGAGGCTCATAGACAGGTGTCAACTCATGTATTTGGTATGCCTTGTCGGTTGATTTTTGTTATATAGTCTTTCATGGTAGCGTGGAAGCTCGTACCTTATATATAGTTTCTTGACTGTCTGGTCATCCCATGTTATGTATGTTCATGCCATTATCTTTCATTGTTGGTCGTTCATGATCCATGTCTACCATTTATATTAATCTCATCGGTCCTTAAAGATAATAAGAAAGGTTAGATAAAATGTACGTTGGTGCTAGTCATGACCCTCTAGTTTGCCATCCTGCAAATATGTAACAATACGGTTGCACCAGTCCCAATTTAGGTTTATGGTTCTTCCCTCAATTTGATCTATCGACGAGTGGAGGAGGTGGACCACGTTTCTTTCTCCGATTGTAATGTTTTTGGTGGCCGCTGCTAGTTTGGCGAGGCCGTGTGCCTTGCCGTTCTGTGCTCGGGCGAGCTGGTTGAGCTGACATTCGTCAAACTCGGGCAGTAGCTTACATACCTCGGTCTAGCATTTTTGCAACCTTTCTCTTTGATCTGGAAAGTCCATGTGACTTGGTTGACAACGAGTTGAGCGTCTCCCCCATATTTAAGTGCTAGCTTTAACCTGGAATTATGACCTCATACTCGGCCTCATTGTTAGTCATGTCCGGGCACCTTATAGAATGGAGAATCACTTCACCGGTCGGAACTTCGAGTACGAGTCCTATTGCGGACCCAGATGCATTAGAAACGCCGTCGGTGTACGGAACCCAGTTTTGAGAGAAATGTGGGCGGCTTCTTTTTTGACTTCAGGCATTATTTTTGCACCGAAGTCGGCAACGAAATCAGCAAGGGCTTGTAACTTTATCGTTGTTCGCGGTTTATATGTGATATCATGCTCACTTAATTCTATGGCCCACTTGGCTAACCTACCCGACAACTCGGGTTTATGCAAAATACTTCTTAAGGGGAAAGTCGTGACTACCGAGACGGGGTGGCACTAAAAGTAGGGTTTAAGCTTTTGTGAAACTACGACCAAGGCAAGGGCCAATTTTTTGAGGTGAGGGTACCTCATCCGGCGTCGACTAGTGCTTTGGTAATGTAATAGATGGGAGACTATGTACCTTTATTTTCTCGGACCAGGACTGCGCTCACGACTACTTCGAATACCGTGAGGTAGACGAGGAGGCGCTCCCTTGGTTTTGGTTTTGAAAGCAATTGGCGAAGATAAGTAAGCCCTCAACTCCTTCAGGGCTTGGGCACACTTATAGGTCTATTGGAGGTCATTATCTTTTTTAAGTACGCCGAAGAATTTGTGGCACCAATCGGATGATCGTGAAATGAATCTTTAAAAGGCGACGACATGGCCAGTCAACCTTTGAACTTATTTTTTGGTAGTCAGATGCTCTGGTTCCCTTCGATGGCTTTAATTTGGTCAGGGTTGACCTTGATACCTCGCTCTGACACTAGGAAACCCAAGAATTTTCCTGAAGCCATACCGAATGCACACTTTTCGAGGTTTAGTTCATTCCGTATTGCCTGAGTATGTTGAAGATTTCTCTCAAGTGATCGATATGGTATTCTTTCCTTTTGAATTTGACCAACATGTCATCTATGTAGACTTCCATCGTATTGCTGAGTTAATCTTTGAACATTTTTGTTACTAACCTTTGGTATGTTGCTCCGAAGGATCTGATTATAGTCTAAGTAGGAATCGAAAAAACTCAGCAATTCGTGCCCGGCTGTTGCATCGATGAGTTAGTTGATATGGGATAATGGAAATGAATCTTTGGGGCATGCTTTATTTAAATCCGTGAAGTCTACACACATTTTCCACTTCCCATTTTTCTTTTTCACCATGACCATGTTGGCGACCCACTGGAGGTATTTTGACTCCCTGACGGAGCCATTTTCTAATAATTTTTTGACCTCCTCGCATACTGCATTATTTATCACGGAGTTGAACTTACGCCTAACCTGCCTCACCGGGGGGTGGAATGGGTCAACTTTCAACTTGTGCGTGGCAATTTCTTTCGGGATACCTGGTATATCTGCATGGCTAAAAGCAAATAAGTCCAAGTTAGTAGTTAAGAATTGACAGAATTTACCTAGTTCTTGAAGCTTGCAGCCAATGTAAGCTTTGTTGCTGTAGTCGTTGCCACCTAATTGAAAGGGGTTGAGATCCTCTATGGTAGATTCCGCAGCTTCTACCGTATCAGGGTCTCTGATGACGTCCTCTCTCTTATTACAGATCGACCTCGGCCCTGTTAATTTCTATCCCTCTTTTGCTTTGCCCTTCATTTGTTGAGTGATCGTACAATCCAGGGTGATGAGGTAACATTCTCGAGATGAGCGTTGTTGCCCTCGTATGCTGAATCTTCACCTTGAGGGGATGCTCTCATGGCGTGTATCCATGGTCGCCCTATTATGGCATTGTATGCTGTGTCCTGGTCCATAATATGGAATGTGGTTTCCAGAGTAACGCAGCCATCTAGGACGGGGAGTGTGATTTCTCAAGATGTTCGCTCAACTGCATTGTTAAAACCTATTAGTGTGATGTAATGCGACACTATCTTATCCTCGAGTTTCATTTGTGCAAGTACCCGAGGGTAGATAATGCACGCGCCGCTCCTGTCGTCTACCATAATGCGTTTCACATTTGTATCTAGAATTTGTAAAGTGATAACAAGGGCATCATAGTGAGGAAAAACCAAACAGTGGGTATCTGACTTGTCGAAGATGATACTTTCTTCGAGTTCGTCATACCGTTCAGGAGTGATCAACCATTTGAGCTTATGTGTTGTGGTAAACTTCATGTTGTTGATATAAGCATCATCGCCGCTGCCGTAATCATTTGGAAGGTGTAGGTTGGTGAGGGTGGTTTTGGCTGTCCTTGATACTCTTCGCGTCTGGAAAAGTTTTTCCTTCCCCGGTCGCTCAGATTTTCTTTGAGGTGTCCTTGTTGAAGCATATTTACGACCTCCTGTATTAGGGCAATACAATCCTCGGTTTTGTGTCCTCGTACTTGGTGGAACTCGCAAAGGGCATCTCACTTTCTGGTGCTCAGATTTAACCTCATCTTTTGTGGCCACTTTACCTTCGGTCCAAATTTCTCTAATGCGTAGGCTATTTCTGAAGATTAAACATAAAAATTGTGAGCGGATAACAAATGGGGCATACCTTTATCGTTCCGGTGATTCCCTGTACTTGGTCTAGGTGGGCTCTCTTCGTGGCGGGAGGGGGTGCAATGGCACTTCTGACATATGGTAGATATCGTTCCCTATTGGGTCGTGGAGATACAAGATCCCTCATGATATCATTTCTTCGATCTTTCTTGGACTCGGCTTGTACCAAGGTCAATCGGTGAGTCAGCCCATTGAGGTCGTCCTCGTCTGCTCTAACCTCGGGACAATAGCCATTGTATTTCATCCCAAATAGTTGGTTGATATTCATAAACTAACTTAACAACTTTCTTGTCGCCCTTGAACCATTTCTGCTTAGCCCGTTTTGGAAAGTTGCGATAGCCATTCATTCCGACATATTTAGTAAGGTCATTCTTACTCGGTTAAATTGGGCGAGTCCCTCAATCCTTCTCCCGATGACTGTTTGATAACGAATATATCATTCATTCTTGCCTCTGCCTTTTTGGCCCTGGCGTGGGCGTTACAAACTTGTTAACCATCTCTTCGAATGTTTCAATAGAACGTGCGGACAGTTGTGAATACCATGTCAATGCCCCTCCAGTGAAAGTATCGTCGAAATTTTCAACAAAATGGAGGACACTTGTTCTTTGGCGAGGTCGTTGCCTTTCACGGCAGTTACATTGTGAGTTACATGGTCCTCGATATTTTTCGTACCATCATATATTTTCAGATAGGGTGGAATTTTGAAGGTCTTTGGTATGGCGTACGGGGCGGCTTCATCACTGTATGGTTGCTCGACAAACCGACCAGCATCCCTCTTTAGCAAGAGCTTCGGGGCACCTGGTATCTTGTCGACCCCTTCTTGGTATTCTCTTATTTGGTCCCGAAGTGTTTTGTTCTCGTTCACCATTTCCTCCAATTTTTTTAGAACGGTTGCAAGGGTGTCGTCACCTGCACTATTAACGATGTTGTGAGCAATACCTGTTATTGGAGTAGGGAGTGGGTCCTGTTGTAGACATGTAATTTTTGACCCTCCCCAAGATTTTACATATTTTAGCATTAAATATTTAGTCTAGGCCTAATATCGCTTTTTTAACTAGTTTTGACTCTTTTACTTTATTTTATCACTAAAATGAAAATTACAAAAATATTTTCTTTTATTTAGCTAATTAATATTCTATCTAGTTACTTTTAGTTTATCTTACTTTTCATAAAATTGAAAAATACAAAAAATAGTCTTGACATTTTAGTTTACAAAAAGATAGTAAGAAAAGTTTCACAAAAAATAGTTTTACTAGTTTAGTGCAATTTTTAAGTTGTAGGTCTTTAGCGACTACTAAGTAGATTTTAAATTTTTCTAATATGATTATTTTATTTATATTTTAATATCACCTATTGTCCTAGATAATTAGTAATTCGTGAAGCTATTTTGTTTAAAATTAATTTAATTTTAGAAGAAAAAGAAAATGAAAACAAACAAACAAAAAAAAAGAGGGGAAGATAACAGAAACGAAAACGTGAAAATGTATTAATAAAAGAAGGAAGGAAATGTGACCTTATGTTTGATTTTGGTTATGACTTACAATTTGGAAAATATTTCATTTTTTGATATTAGTAGAGGACCACACGGTGTTGTCTGGAAATTTTGGTTCTTCCTCTCCAAGATCATCACTAATGCTCACATATATAATGACAAAAATTGAGCTAAGCCCTAGAGCACCAAGACCAACCGTTGCCCACCTTCTTCTTAATGAAGAGACCACCAAAACCCTGACAGTCCTTTCCTCTTCTTCTTGATCCCAAAACGCCATAGAAGACCTAAGAGACAGCAGTCCAGCCGTCGGGCCCTCTACTACTCAGGACCAAACGGAACTGGCCCCCTAACTTCTCAAAAAAGAAGCGGCCATCTCCTCACGCCCAGCTCCACGCCGGCCACCACCCAACTCGCCGGAAATCGAGCTGCAATTGTCGCAACCACCAACAACACACTCTCACCTTGCTCTCATTTCATTAACGATCCCCACACACATAGTCCAAAAAAAAACAAAAATGTTCTGCTTTCTTCATTCCCAGTTTCGAACGTTGGTCCTAAAAGTGGGTTTTGATTGAATCGAAATTCGAGTTGCTGTTCGAGGTTCGCTCAGAGTGTCGTACGAGGATTCGGTCCAAGATCATCCATATGACTTGGTTTTGTGGTTACCAGTATCCATCGAGGTCCAATCCCTTCTATTTTCTCTTGAATCCTTTGATTCTATCATTAAGATTGTTTGTTGATATGCTTTTGATAATGTTCTCTTTGAAGTGATTTGAAGTTAGTATTTGTTTTATTATAAAAATTGTGACATTTAATATATGGAATCTACTTTACTCGTTGTGGTTGACTTTGACATCTTATGAATCAATTGAAGGAAGAGAGTTGAATTAATAAGTTGAATTGAATTAAAAGGGCAGTGGAATTGAAAATTTTGAAAAAATAGAATTTTGTTTAATGTGACTTGTTTTAATACTTCTAATTAGTTATTGTTAGCTCTTTCATTCAACTCTAGGAGCATGACTTAGGCCGACCACACTTGGTTAGGCAAGTTTTAGGATTTTATTAGTACTGAGGCAAGAGGTCGTTCCCTTAGTTAAATTTATCTGGGGAATGCCCCGAAGGATTTGTATATATTTTATTCCGGGGAATGCCCCAAAATATTTGTATTTGGAGGTCAAAAGTAAAACTCGTAGTACTTTTATTCTTGTTTTATATTTATTTTTATTTTATTTTATTAGGTGGTGACGACCTCGAGCCTCTTTTGATTTTTTTTTTTGTGTTTTTACCTCAATTTGAATATCTTAAAAGCCAACTTGATCGAGTACGTAACCGTACTAGTTACTGGACTTGGGGAGTGCCTAACACCTTCTCCCCGAGTCAAATGAACCCGCTTACCCGAATCTCTGGTGCAGACTTAGTTTTGGAGTCCAAAGTGTTTAAAAAGGAAAAATCATTTTTATAAAAACGGTGATCTGACACACCGAAACCAATGTCTGGCGACTTTGAGTTATTTCCTTTTGAACACAATTTTGTCACTTTTTAATTAAAAACCCTTTTGAGTTTTACAAATCCTTTTATTATTTTTAAGAGAGTTAGTGAAGTAGAAAAAAGGGGTGTGACATCTCGAGTAACTCTGCTGGGGAGTTACAGGTTCGAGCTAGTACTTGATCTTGTTGTCTTTTTAAGATGTTCGGTTGAGGTTTTTATGTGTTTTATTTGATTTATTTTTGTTTATGTCGCTTTATTTGCTAGTTGTTTTATGTGTTTACACTTTTTCCTTGATGTGTTACTGCCTTATAACTGTCATCATATGCATTACCCGGTCAATTCTTTCTGCAACAAGTCTCGGAGTACGCGTCGCGTACATGAACTCTTCGTTGAGTCACCCTTATTTGGGGGGGGGGGGGGGGGGGGGGAACAATGGAGTGGGTGGAAAGCTTGAGCAGCCACCATCAACCATACGCTCCCCTGAACTGCTTTGTTAGTGAACCACAAACTTAGGTCAGCCTTTAGGTCATTTTTATTTGCATCATGTCATTTAGACCTAGTAGGGCTCGGTCCCAGGTACCGTGTCCCTTTGTAGGAAGCCTATCCAAATTTTGTCAAAATAGGCCCGTGGCCCAAAAAGACATTCAATTATCCCTATGTGATACATGTTGCATCTTTAAGGGTAAAAAGGTCATTTGGCGGACCGATGTTTGGAAAAGAAGGGTGAAAAATAAAGCAAGTAGGGCCTAGTTATATTTTTCTTCCACAGCTTTTTCGAGAAAAAAACAAAAAAAATTGAAAAAGAAAATCCAATTTTTTTTACATTTTCCATCATTTTCCAAAAATTCAAAAAAAAAAGAAGGAGAAAAAGAAAATCCAAAAAGATTTTACATTTTCCATCATTTCTCAAAAAGACAAAAAAAATATGATTTTTCCAAATTAGTTGCATTTTTTAAAGGCTTTCTCCCATATCCAATCTTCCCGAACTACGCATACTTGATTCTCGTCTTTCGGGGTGGGATACGTAGACAGCCCACATAGGGTCCGGTCTTACTAGTAAGTCTTAGGTTCTTGGCTTTGCGGGGTCTTAGCCAAATCTTGCATGTCTAGCCACTTTTGGTCACATCGGCCATTCTTGTAAAATGGGGTCATTTTTGCAAAAGTGGTTTAATAACCCATGTCTTAGGATTTTAAGTCCACAACTAGGTGTCATATTACTTTAAGGTACGTCCTTATTCAATTTGTATCTTTAGCCATTTCTGGCCATATCAGCCGTTTTTGCAAAATGGGTCATTTCTGCAAATTATTTTGGGCCATGATTATTGGGAGTTGAATCCATATGAGCTTTAGTGAGGTATTTCCATATCTTTGAGGTAAATCTTGTTGAATATAAACTTCTAGTCATCCTTGGCCACATAGGTTAATTTTGCAAAAGTAGCCCGATTATGTCTTGCATGTGTCCAGTAGGAGGTGTTGTGGCGTCACATAGTGTCTTGAGTTACTAATTTATTTGGTCTTATTTTTCTCATTTAGGTGTGGATCAGTTTACCAGAGCTCGAGCATGGCAAATACCCAGGACCACTGTATTTAGGAGCTGCTTATAGATACTTTTATGGCGTATCGAGGTCGAGGAGGTTGTGGGGGCTATGCGTAAGATGAGTAGGGGCAAAGCAACCGGGCCATACGAGATTCTGGTGATTTTGGAAGTGTGTAGGGAGAGCAGATTTGGAGTGGTTGACTAAGTTGTTTAATGTTATTTTTAAGGCGAAGAGGATGCCGGATGAGTGGAGGTGGAGTACGGTGGTTCCATTGTATAAGAACAAAGGTGATATCCAAAGTTGTAACAATTATAGGGGTATTAAATTACTGAGTCATACCATGAAAGTATGGGAGAGGGTCATTAAAGCGAGGATGAGGAGGACAGTGTCTATATCCGACAACCAGTTCGGGTTTATGCTGGGTTGTTCTACCACAGAAGCTATACACCTTGTTAGGAGGTTGGTGGAACTGTACAGAGAGAGAAAAAAGGATCTGCACATGGTGTTTATTGACCTAGAGAAAACGTATGACAAGGTTCCTAAAGAAGTTCTCTAGAGATGCTTGGAGACAAAAGGCGTGTCGGCTCCCTATATTATGGCGATTAGGGACATGTATGATGGGGCCAAGACTCGGGTTAGGACAGTAGGAGGCGACTCTGAGCATTTTTCGGTTGAAATGGGGTTACACTAAGGCTCTGCGCGTTCAATCCGTTCTTATTCGCCCTGGTGATGGATGCATTAACAAACCATATTCAAGGGGAGGTGCCATGGTGCATGCTATTTGCCGATGACATAGTTCTGATTGATGAGTCACGAGCTGGGGTTAACGAGAGACTAGAAGTTTGGAGACAGACTCTTGAGTCTAAAGGTTTCAAGCTGAGCAGAACGAAGATGAAATACCTGGAGTGTAAGTTCAGCACTGAGCCGGAGGAAGTGGGTATGGATGTGAGGCTTGAATCACAGGTTATCCCAAGTAGAGGTAGCTTCAAGTACATTGGTTCGGTTATCTACGGGGGAGGGGTGATCGATGGGGATGTCGCACACCGTATTGGGGTAGGATGGATGAAGTGGAGGTTAGCATCCGGATTTTTGTGTGACAAGAGAGTGCCAACGATACTCAAAGGTAAGTTCTATAAAGCGGTGGTTAGACCGACGATGATGTATAGGGCTGAGTGTTGGCCTGTTAAGAACTCACATATCCAAAAGATGAAAGTAGCAAAAATAAGGATGTTGAGGGGGATGTGCGGGCACACTAGTATGGACAAGATTAGAAATGATGATATTTGGGAGAAGGTACACGTGGCTTCCATTGATGACAAGATACGGGAAGCGAGGCTCAGATGGTTCGTACATGTACAGAGGAGAAGCCCAGATGCTCCAGTAAGGAGGTATGAGCGACTGGTTGTGGAGGGCACGAGAAGAGGTAGAGGGCGGCCTAAGAAGTATTGGGGAGAAGTGATCAGGCAGGATATGGCGTGGCTTCAGATTTCTAAGGACATGACACTTGATAGGTAGTTATGGAGGTCGAGTATTACGGTTGTAGGCTAGGAGGTAGATGAGTTTTGCATTACCTTGTACTGTTGTGAGCCTAGTCTGGTAGGGTTTTTGTCTAAAATAGCTAGGGGCGTTGTCGTGTCTTACTATTTTCTCTTTTCAGTGCAGGACCATTTACTAGCCATCATTTTTGTTTTGCATTTTTCCTTCTGCATTTTATGTTTCTATTTTTCCTATGATCTCTGTGGTAAAACTAATATTCTCTCCTTTTTGTTTTTCTTATTATCTTGAGCCGAGGGTCTTCCGAAAACAGCCTCTCTACTCCTTTGGGGTAGGGGTAAGGTCTGCGTACATACTACCCTCCCCAGACCCCACTTGTGGGTTTTACTGGGTTGTTGTTGTTGTTGTTGTTATAGATACTTTTATGTTTTGAGTCTGTCATGCATGTTGTCTTTTACTTTCTAGTCTTGTACAGTAATATTGATTCTTTTGTTATATTACTTCCCATTTTGTATTTGAAAAACCAAAAAAAATTTAAATGAAAAATCCAAAAAGATTTTTGTTTTTTAGTTTATTTTCCATTATTTTTTCCAGAACTACGCGTGATTTGATTCATGAGGGGCATGATACGTAGGCAACCTACATAGGGTTCGATCGAATCATCTTTTAAAAAAAAAGAGAGAATGAAGTTGTGGGACGTGAGAAATGAGAGGAAAGAAAAGAGCGATAATCAGAAAGAAAAGAGGGGGAAAGAAATGAAAAACCAAACAGTGTTAGAAAGGAAGATAAAGAAGGAAATGGGGCAAGAAGAGTGAAATTGGGATGATGCCATATGACCTTAGTACCCTCAAAGCCATTCTAGAACCATTAATTGTTGCTAGGGGCATCACACGCAATGTGATATTTATATTTGATAAATGCCCTAACGTTAACATGTAGGCTTTGTTTTGCTCCCTTTGTTACTTTCATTATTATTATAACAGAGAGTGGGTAGTTTGTGGCACTTTGGCGAGTCATCTATGCAACACAAGGTCAAAAGAGCAAGGTAGACATGACTAGTAAAGACTTGGACACTAGAGTTGTAGACCCACCAAGGGAGATTGTAGAATTAGAATCAGAACTGAAAGAGGAGGTCAGAAGGTTGAAGCATCAGATGGCAGAAATGTATCAGGCCTGAATTAGGGGATACCCTCCACCCTCATTCCCTACCAACTATATAGAAAGCCCTGCTTCCATTCCACCACTGTCACAAGCCCAGGTTTCCATTACCGTTGACCTTTCTCCTCAACATGCATCAGGCTTTACCCCTTACCACAATTACCCTAGCACTTCCTCCCAAACTTTCCATGCTCCACCAGCCAAAACAACCGCATTCCCATCTCCAAATACCCAATACTATGCCCCGGAACCCACCTTCAAAGTCCCAGATCCTTACTCTTACACTCCCCACTTTGAGCATCATGTTGAAAATGAGAAACCACCCAAGAACATGGAGCAAGAGGAGATATTTAGGAAGGTAAAGAGTCTAGAGAAATCATTGAGAAATATGGAAGGGTTAGGAAGCCAGTTAAGTGTGACTTATAAGGATTTGTGTTTGTTCCCTGATGTTCAACTGCCTGCCGGGTTCAAGATGCCCAAGTTTGACTTGTATGATGGACATAGGGATCCTGTAGCTCATCTGAGAGGTTACTACAGTAAAATGAGAGGCGCTAGGGGAAAAGACAAATTACTGATGGCATACTTCAGCCAAAGTCTGAGTGGGGCAGCTCTAGAATGGTACACCCGCCAGGACTCCAACAGGTGGTACACATGGGATGATTTGGCTCAGACCTTTGCTCGGCATTTTCAGTACAACATAGAAATTGCCCCGGATCGCCTGTCCCTGACCAAGGTAGAAAAGAAGCCCAGTGAAAGCTTTAGAGAATATGGTTTCCGATGAAGGGAGCAAGCTGCACGGGTCAATCCTCCGATGGGAGAAGATGAAATGGTAGAGTACTTTCTTCAAGACCTGGAGCCTACATACTTCGTCCATTTGATCTCAGCCATTGGTAAGTCTTTCAATGATGTGGTAAAGATGGGAGAAATGGTGGAAGAGGGACTGAAGTCAAGCAAGATCATGAGATATTCTGCCTTAAAAGCCACAACACAGGCAATTCAGAACGATACAGGAAGCTTGCCGGGTCAGAGAAATGTGATGATGTTACCATGGTTGTCTTAGGATCACGACATGGCCCAACGGGTCCGCCTTACCAATATACTCAGCCTCGACCCCAACCCCAAACCTACCCCCGAGTTCCACATAATCCACCTCAGTACTATCCTCCTAACAATGCCCGGTTATCTGTCCAACCACTGTGTCACTCCTTATGGCGAGCACCAGCACCGCATAATACTCCTTCGCCTTCACAACTTTTTTGGGAACCCAACAACCCACATCCAATCTAGGGGTATAGAGGTAAACAAAGGTTGAAAGATAATTTTACACCGATAGAAGAGTCCTATGCAAGCTTGTTTGCGAAATTAAAACATTATGACCTGATTGTATCTATTCCTCCGAATCACGTGGAACCGTGTGAAAAAAGCTTTGACTCTTATAAAAGGTGTGAATACCATTCCAATGCCCAGGGGCACAATGTCGAAAGTTGTCGGGATTTGAAAAGAGAGATAGAAAGAATGATTCAAAAAGGGATAATTGTGGTCCAGGACAATGACACCCAGAATATCACGCAAAATCCTTTACCTGCACATGATGATGAACACTTTGGTGACATGCTGACTGAAGTTAACGATATTGAAATTAGTGAAGGTCCCGACAATTTTGATGTGCAATCTAGTGGCTAAGATGTTGAGCTTGGTGATTGGAAAGACACTCCTTTCTTGGCTAGCCAAGAAGGAGTTTTGGTGGTTTATTTTGTTATCATTTCTGTTTATCCGGGTTATTTTAAGGTTGTAATTCGGATATTGTCTTGTGGCTCAAACTCTTCTTTTTCTCATTTTGTCTAGTTCGTTTAGTTGTACTAACTCGTTTAGTGTTATTTAGGATTGTTTCAGAGTTGTAACCCATGTCTATTTTGCTTGTTTTGTTCAAACCCTTTTCACCATCTGTCTAATGCAATCTCATGTTTTCTGTTAGTTCTAGTTAGTTTTGTTTAGGTGATTTTTCCTCTTATAGTTCTTTTCATGCTGACTCTAGTGAAATAACATGCACGCATAATTCTCAGCTTGGTCTTGAAAGTTAGTCTAATCATGAAACAATGACACAGTTTTGAATATGATAAAATGAGGCATTTGAGGGAACAAGTAAAGATTCACACATCCTGAGATAACCTAAAGCTTGAATTGAGTGAAACTGAGGCAAATAGTTTGGGAAATCGAGAGGTTGATAAGAGCATACAACAAGGAAATGCTTCTCAAGCAGTTTGAGGTAAATCAGTCAGTGTTGAAATGTATTCTTCCATATCAAGATAAGGTTGAATCAAGTTTGCTCCGAACTGGTAAGGGTCATTCATTAGGACAAAGGTATTGCCCATTGGAACTTTTTATTTGTGTTGATGTCGTTAATAGATACTGCGTATGGTTTCTTTGCTTATCTTCAATTTCATGTTTGTACTTGGAATTTTTAAAGTTTGGTATGATGAAGACATTTTATTCTGCTACCCAAACACTTTTATCTTTTGCTAACCCTTTTGAGCCTTAATTTGTTTTGTTCCATACCCCTCTTTTGGAATTAGAAATAGAGTTAGGAACTAGAAAAGAAAAGGAAAAAGAAAAAGAAGAGAACAGAGAAAAAGAAAAAAAAAGAAAAGGAAAAGAAAAAAAATCAACTTTGTGTTTGAACTACGTTTGACCTGATTCTTGTCACCTCAAGATACGTATGTAGCCTTACGGTTCGGTTGCACCAAATAAAATATTTCATAATCCCCCGAAGTCGAGAGTAGGGAAGATTTTCTTAGAAATCTCATCAAAAAA
The DNA here is from genome assembly GCF_000715075.1 of Nicotiana tabacum. Lineage (NCBI taxonomy): Eukaryota > Viridiplantae > Streptophyta > Magnoliopsida > Solanales > Solanaceae > Nicotiana > Nicotiana tabacum. Next base: position 126,607,328 of record NC_134101.1, on the reverse strand, counting down.
AGTAAAAAGCAAAAAAAAAAAAAATTCCCAGACTCTAAGAAACTGGGGCAGAAGTTTAATTTGGCCAAAAGATCTGATTCCAAAAATTATAATTTTGAACCCTTTCATCTTAAATTATTTTGAACTTTCATGCCACCTTTTTTTTCTAACATTGTCCAAAAGCCTACATTACGGTCCAAAGAAAGATCTTCCGACCAATCTTTGAGGATGCCAAATCAAGTGTGTGGTGAAAGTATGATCTTCTTGCATCATGGGTAATACCTTATTCTCAGCACAAAGAGAGAAAATGATCAAATGAGATAGTCTTATCGGTGAAAACCCTCATGGGCACCGTAAGGCGACGATGAGTTGAGAAAAAGAGCAAAATGAGAGAGGCTTGATGGTGAAAACCCTTCAGGGCACTACAAGTCGGCTGAAGATTGTGGATCAGATGGGACAATTGAAGCGCTGAAGCCTAGTTTCACAGCGAAGAGGTACAACAAGAGTTGAATATTAGACTTGCTTGAGAAATTAGGCCATTTAATCCAAAGGTGCATGTCATGGTCATTAGAGTTGGTATCCACATCTGATAAGTTTCTACTTTGTAATTTTCTTGTTAGGTATCATCTCTTTCCCTTGTCCCTTATATTGTTCCTCTTGTTTTGTTTGAGTCCCTTCTTGAGTCCGTTTGGTCAGAACAAGTGAGAAATGACTTTAAAATTTGCTACCAGCTTTCCAATTGCACAAAACGAATTTGTCTAGCACATCAAAGTGGCGTATGTCAGGGAAAAGTGGTATGCGCATTGAGTTGGTAACAATCAACATGCTTAGGGATTCATGTGAAATGCAAGGGTTCGGTAAATGTCAATTCATGAGCAAAATGAACATATAGAGGATATTGGGATCGAATGGAGCAGAGGTGTTTTCTGTGATAAGGGTTGAAAGAAAATGGGTAGTCGATAACAGTCAATGTCGTCCAAGTTGAAATCAAAGTTATCTTGGCAAGTGTGAAAGCATCCGCCCTCAAGGTCAAGGCCACAAACTAACCACCACATTTAAACTCACAATTTTTTTTGTTTGAAACAGGAACAAAACAGTGCAAGCAAGTTGGTTCAAAAATAAGAAAAAAAAAAGAAAAGAAAAGAAAGAAAAAAAGAAGAAGAGAAGAATCGACAAATGAAAGTTTCTCAAATCTTTTCCCTTACCTGTCTTGCTAGTGTGCATAAAATGTTGCTATTACTCTTCACAATTTTCCTCCTAGGATAAAAAGTCCTAGTCTGATGAATTTTTTTCTAGGACCAAATTCTTAGTCTGATGAATCTTTTCCTAAGATAAAAGGCCTAGTCTGATGAATTTTCTCCTAGGATCAAAATCTTAGTCTGATGAATCTTTCTCCTAAGATAAAAAAAAATCTTAGTCTGATGAATCTTTCTCCTAAGATAACAAAAAAAACTAGTATGATGAACTTTCTCCTAGGATCAAAATCTTAGTCTGATGAATATTTCTCCTAAGATAGAAGACCTAGTCTGATGAATTTTCTCCTAGGATCAAAATCTTAGTCTAATGAATCTTTCTCCTAAGATAACAAAAAGACCTAGTCTGATGAATTTTCTCCTAGGATCTACATCTTAGTCTGATGAATTTTTCTCCTAAGATAGAAAACCTAGTCTGATGAATTTTCTCCTAGGATCGACGTCTTAGTCTGATGAATCTTTCTCCTAAGATAACAACAAAAAGAAAAAAAAAAAAGAAAAAAGGGACTTAGTCTGATGAATTTTCTCCTAGGATCGAAATCTTAGTCTGATGAATCTTTCTCCTAATATATAATACCTAGTCTGATGAATTTGCTAGTCAAATGTTCTTGGTTTTACTCACATCCCAGTCAAGTCTTAGTTTTGCTCTCATCATTGCATCAATAACATAGGTGATTTACAGTTTTGCTAACAACTCACAAATCTTTCTAGCGCAAACTATGGCAGAAAATTTTGTTTGTTTTGTTGTTTTGACTGCAGGCACCCACCTGGAGAATGAGGGAATTCTTTTCAGAGTTACTTCAAATTTTAAGTCAGTAGCAGGCGCCCGCGTGAAGAACAAGGGAAAGTCATTTCAGAATCCAATTCAAGTTAGAAGTAGCAGAAGCTCGCGGCAAGAATGCGAGTCAACGGTCCGAGGTGACCAACAGAAGTAGTCTCAATCCAGAACAAAAGAAAAAAAAAGAAGTAAATCCAAATGCAGAAGCTGAGACAAGAGGTGGATTGCTCAAGACATGACTAAAGTCACAAGCATGGTGTGTCCGGTTTTAATACGAAAAGCTGAAGAAGAATGAACTAGCACCTGCAACTAGCAAGCGTCAAGGTTTAAATCTAAAGTCTGCATGAAGAACCATTCAAGACTCAAGATCAAGGTTCAGAAGACTTATAGATAGGAATCTTGTAACTCATAGTTGACAAGCTTAGTTAGTCTTTTTTATTTTTTGATTTTGATGCAATAACAGGACCGCAGATCGGAACCTCGACGGAACGACACCTCGACCGGCTCTCCACCTCGGTATCTCCATCACCTCATTCACTTCTGAACTACACATGGCCTGATTCCTTTATAACCAAGGATATGTAGGCAGCTCAGATACCAGGGCTCGGTCACATTCTCCTCTCTTTTAGTTTTTGGTCTCTCTAAATAAGGGTCGGGTCAAAAAACTTGTCTCGTCGTTCTTTGTCTGAAAACTCTTCGTGTTTCCAGTCATAGAGGGGCAGCTGTAGACATGTAATTTTTGACCCTCCCCAAGATTTTACATATTTTAGCACTAAATATTTAGTCTAGGCCTAATATCGCTTTTTAACTAGTTTTGACTCTTTTACTTTATTTTATCACAAAAATAAAAATTACAAAAATACTTTTTTTATTTAGCTAATTAATATTCTATCTAGTTACTTTTAGTTTATCTTACTTTTCATAAAATTGAAAATACAAAAAATAGTCTTGACATTTTAGTTTACAAAAAGATAGTAAGAAAAGTTTCACAAAAAATAGTTTTACTAGTTTAGTGCATTTTTTAAGTTGTAGGTCTTTAGCAAATACTAAGTAGATTTTAAATTTTTCTAATATGATTATTTTCTTTCTATTTTAATATTACCTATTGTCCTAGATAATTAGTAATTCGTGATGCTATTTTGTTTAAAATTAATTCAATTTTAGAAGAAAAGGAAAATGAAAACAAACAAACAAAAAAAAGAGGAGAAGATAATAGAAAAGAAAACGTGAAAATGTATTAATAAAAGAAGGAAGGAAATATGACCTTCTGTTTGATTTTGGTTATGACTTACAATTTGGAAAAGATTTCATTTTTTGATATTAGCAGGGGACCACACGGTTTTGTCTGAAAATTTTATTTCTTCCTCTCCAAGATCATCACTGATGCTCACATATATAATGACAAAAATTGAGTTAAGCCCTAGAGCACGACCACCAAAACCCTGACAGTCCTTTCCTCTTCTTCTTGATCCCAAAACGCCATAGAAGACCTAAGAGACAGCAGTCCAGCCGTCGGGCCCTCTACTACTCAGGACCAAACGGAACTGGCCCCCTAACTTCTCAAAAAAGAAGCGGCCATCTCCTCACGCCCAGCTCCACGCCGGCCACCACCCAACTCGCCGGAAATTGAGCTGCAACAGTCGTAACCACCACCAACACACTCTCACCTTGCTCTCATTTTATTAACGACCCCCACACACAGAGTCCAAAAAAAAATGTTCTGCTTTCTTCATTCCTAGTTTTGGACGTTGGTCCTTAAAGTGGGTTTCGATTGAATCGAAATTCGAGTTGTTGTACGAGGTCCGCTCATAGTGTCGTACGAGGATCCGGTCCAAGATCGTCCATCTGACTCGATTTTGTGGTTAACAGTATCCATCGAGGTCCAATCCCTTCTATTTTCTCTTGAATCCTTTGATTTTATCATTGAGATTGTTTGTTGATATGCTTTTGATAATGTTCTCTTTGAAGTGATTTGAAGTTAGTATCTATTTTATTATAAAAAATGTGACGTTTAATATCTGGAATCTACTTTACTCGTTGTGATTGACTTTGACATCTAATGAATTAATTGAAGGAAGAGAGTTGAATTAATAAGTTGAATTGAATTAAAGGGGGCAACGGAATTGAAAAATTTGAAAAAATAGAATTGTGTTTAATGTGACTTGTTTTAATACTTCTAATTAGTTATTGTTAGCTCTTTCATTCAACGCTAGGAGCATGACTTAGGCCGACCACACTTGGGTAGGCAAGCTTTAGGATTTTATTAGTACTGAGGCAAGAGATCGTTCCCTTAGTTAAATTTATCTGGGGAATGCCCCGAAGGATTTGTATATATTTTACTCCGGGGAATGCCCCAAAATATTTGTATTTGAAGGTCGAAAGTAGAACTCTTAGTTCTTTTATTCTTGTTTAATATTTATTTTTATTTTATTTTATTAGGTTGGGACGACCTCGAGCCTCTTTTGATTGTTTATTTTTTTTGTGTGTTTTTACCTCAATTTGAATATCTTATAAGACAACTTGATCAAGTACGCAACCGTACTAGTTACAGGACTTGGGGAGTGCCTAACGCCTTCTCCCCGAGTCAAATGAACCCCCTTACCTGAATCTCTGATGCAGACTTAGTTTTGGAGTCCAAAGTGTTTAAAAAGGAAAAAATCATTTTTACAAAAACGGTGACCTGACACACCGAAACCAATGTCAGGTTGCGACTCTGAGTTATTTCTTTTTGAACACAATTTTGTCACTTTTTAATTAAAAATCCTTTTGAGCTTTACAAATCCTTTTATTATTTTTAAGAGGGTTAGTGAAGTTGGTGAAAAAGGGGTGTGACACATGTTGCTCGCTTGCTGGCGGTATAACACAAGTCCTTGTGTTTTCTACAATTGTATCTTGAGGGGGCTTGTGAAAGATGCTGGTTAGCGTGTCAGTTAGCCAAGCCTCAAGGAGCTTTTTTATTGATGGTGGCATCTTTTTCACCATGGACGTGGAAGCTTCTTTACCGCGAGATATTGTGATGTTACCGTAAGGATGAGGTGATCCGCCTCGCCTGAGGGAGGCATTAGGCGTCGTATCCTCGCCTTCCGCCTCAGAAACCTCATTGGTAGTGTTCAAGAGGTTGGTCATGAGGTCATCCACTATCCTTGTTCTTTCTTTCTGTTACCTGCCATATTAGATCTGCGCGTACAAGGAAAGAGAATTTTGTTCTTGTTTTTTTTTTGTCAACAATCCATGTTAGTTGTAGATCTAGATGAAACTAAAAATTTAACTAGAAAGTCCCCACAGATGGAAACAAGTTGTTTGACCAAAAAATATAAACTTTCGGTTAAACTATTAAATTTTATGTAATGAGGGATTAAACTTAGTCATTGATAATATCTATAGATATAGAACTTGACAACATGGATAATATAGGATAAAGTCAGCGAGAGATTGAAAGTAACACACATTTAATTTTCCAAAAGGTTTGAGCAATACTGGAGGAGTAACTAACAATAAATAACAATAAGTGACATTTGTGTAAATAAGGAGAATGATTCGCCCAATAATGAATGAGATAGAAGATTATTCCTCCAGACGATGATGAATGGCATATATATCCTAGAATGTTTGAACTATTCTCGGATCTGATGGAAAAACATGGAATAATATAAGTAAGGATCTTGATGAAAAAGTAAAGTTTGTATCTTTGCCAGAGAGAATCTTCTTCTAAAAAGTGTTCTTGTTAAGTGAATATTACATGTCTTACATCATTGTCTCTTTTTCTATTTATATGAGACATATTCCTAACAAACCTAATAGTACAAGTGCAGAGAATATTAAATAGAATATTCTCTCTACTATCCTATTACAAAAAGTAGCCATTATTATTCTGTCCTTGGTGCTCGACCTCGGTCGTTGTTGACAGCACGGTCACGAATCTCACTGCTTTCTGGTTGACTCGATCGATCCTTTCCTTAATGCCGTTTTACGCTAAATTTCCTTAGAGCAGATTTTGGCCTATACTATTATAACTGATTAACCGTATATAATATATGTCTTTTGCAGCAAAAAAAAAGAAAAAGAAGAGAAAAATGATAGGGTAATACACATTTGTTTTCATGAATCATTCGGCATTCATAATTCATCCACGGTAATTAAGAATGGCATTGAATAAGAATAGGTTATTAAAAGATAAGTGCACCCTACCAAAAAATACACAACTACTATATAAGACAATTGCAAAAGGGGAAGAAACTTCAGGAGAAACATTTGAGGAACAAAAAGCAATATGATAGGTCCTAAGAGGGCAAAGCAATTGATGGAGGCGCATGCGCAAAAAATGTAAGGGACCCATTATACTAAAGGCAATTGAGTTTTAATCTTTCAGGAACAAAAGGGAAGTTAGTCGTGCGTCCATAAATTGAAAAAAAGCAATAATGGGAGTACTGCTTAGATTCTTTAATATGCCTATATAATAGTATTATTATTGTGGCTCACACTTATTCCGTCTTATGGGGAAAAAAGAGGTGATTCCAATTTCCAGTCGGTGCACCATACTATCAACTTTTAGCAGTGGTTAGCTGCTAAAAGCCAACCACCACCCCCACAAAACTCTGCTTTTTTCCCTGCCCACTTCTGAGTTCTTATTGTTCCCTTTTGCTTTTCATTTTGCAAAAGTTTTACGTACTTTCTCGCATAAACAAGAACCAGTTTAGAAAGTAGAGTCGCATTGCCTCCCTCTGCTTTTGTACCTTTCCTTATAAAATGCACCTTTTGAACTATAGTATGTAGGGTGAGTATTTATTAAACTTTCTAGGCACTTTAATACGTACTTTACTGTTACATTGGTTAAAAAAAAATCAAATAAGACCTATTCTTGAAAAATCAATAGGATTGTGTAATAATATATATGTTGCGATTAATGAGATTCCTTCTATCTTGATCACAGAAATCTCTTTTAGAGAGTGATTTTTTATTAATTGGGTCATACACTATATGAATCTAGATTATCCATATCAACAATATTTTATATCATATAGTTAACAAAAAAAGAAAAGGGTCCCCCACCACGCTTATGATTAATCTTGCAGCGCCTACTTTGAACCCAAGCAAGGCAGCACCCTTATTTCAGCTATTCTATCTTTCCCATCCTCTTTCCACTTCCACTCAACTACGTTATGTTTTATTTTATATTTTTTTTGTTGTTTCATTCTCTGTTATGTTCGTTCTTTTGGCTAGGAAGGACTAGCAATTCAGGATATAAAGGCTATAGCATTACGTATACAATGGACTTCTTTGGTTTGATCGGCCTACTAAGCGTTGATTATAAAACGGGGGTTTCTTTTCAGTTCCTAATATTAAGTGTTATCCCAGGTTGCTTCGCAAACATCTTTTATGTGAATAATATTTTTGAAACAAATGATATGCATATATACAATTTGGTATAAGAATTACAGCTTTTCGATTATCACATACCCAAATATAAAATAACTCGCTTACAAATCCAATTGTGTGACTATTGTTTTCATGGCTTTTAACAATATTGAAATTAAGAAAGTGTGTATTTTAGATCTCTTATGTGTAAAAGCTAATTTTTTACATGTAAAAAGAGAAATAGAATCATAAAATTAAAAACAGGTATGTAAAGGACCATAAAACCATTTGACCCTGACAATCGCCCCACACCGCGGTTACATGCAAAAACCATTGCACGCTGTGCAAGAGTGAAAAGGTCACACTCGGTTGCGGCCAAGAAAAAGGATCAAATGTTTGTTCGTTTGCTTGCTCAGAAAGTGAGGAAAAGACAGAAGGCTGCCACTGCACAAGGCCAACCTGAGTCCGGAACCAAAGTATGATTCATTTGGACTCAAGCGATCAAAATAGGTAAAAAAGAAAAGAAGAAGATTGGGCACCATAAAATATATAGCGCAATTATTCATCGTGCTTCATTTGAACTTAAAATGGGCGGAAAGGTATAGCGCCCGTATATACCGCACTATAGTATAGCGCGGTATATATGAACGTTATACCTATCTATCTATATCTACATCTATATTATTATAAAAGCATGAATACAATGTTGGTTGACCAAAATAGCCCTAAAATATTTTTACAAAAAACAATTACTTGGTGGATAAAATTGTAATATGCCAATGTCATACTAATCCCATTTGGACAATAACACTTTGCGGTAGAATAAATTAGCATAGAATTTCAAATCTTTGTCCGCATAGGAAAGAATCTTCGTCGGACCTTCTCATTCTTTTTTGCCTATAAATCAAAATTATTTTAAACTTAATTATTACTGTATTTTTGCTATAATATTTATACTATGCAATTTGCGTGAATATTATTGAACAAGCGATCTTTACTTATGGGTCATTTAATGGTTATCCTTTTTTCTTCACCAAAGTAATTACCACAGCTTATAGAATCTGCATTCCGTTAATTGCCACTTTGCCAGTGTGGGCACAATATCACAAATTATTAAAAATTAAATTAAAATTTTGATAGTTTTTAGAATTCCATATATCATATTAGTCAAAAATTTAGTAAAATTCATAGTTGTTTTGTACATTAGATAATGTTTAACTAATGTAAAAAATACATTAATGCCAAATGGTTTTAACTAAATCCTGATTTTACAAAATGGCCAGTTGATAATAGAAATGCAATCACCACTTATTTGCATGAAAGATGATCGATGTAAGAACTACTAAATTCGACGTACTAATACATCCATACAAGAAAATGATGGATACTCTATTTATACTAGAGGCAATGGTGAAAAAGGTACAAATATTCGTGGCATGATAATAAATAATCAATAAGTTGTGTCATATAATCTAAGAATAAAATGGATATTGGTTCACTCGATCATAAGTTTGAAGGCACTGGATACCCAATTCTGCTCCTTCAGTTTAAGGCATGATATAAGATAGCCACCACAATACGTGAAAGCAGAATGATGATAATAAATTAATAAAAAAAAAAAATTAATATTTTGCGATAAAGCACCTACGTTCAAGCGTCAAACAATCAAATGGTTGGTGATATAGAGACACCAATAAATTATTTGGTGAAAAAGTGATGATATTTGCAGGAATTTATTTTGAAAAAAAAGGTAACAGTTTTGGAGATGATTTTCATTATGTACTATCAGTAGATCCAAAATCAAATGAGAATATAAACTATAAATCTAACCTTAAAATCATGGCATCAAATGAAAAAATTTAGCTAACAAAAGTAGGAGAACAAAAACAGATTTAGCATTCAGAAATTTCTTGCTTCATGTCGAATATGGGGAAGAGCATATAATAAGAGATGATTGTGCCTATTTTGAAGATCCAATGTCCTTTAGTGACAGTAGTGCCAAAATTGCGTAATAAGGAATAATATTTTTATCTTAAAAAATAAAAATTATGCGAAATACATGATGGAAAAAAACTCTCTTATCTAGCATAAATGAATAATGTTGATCAACTAAATGAGATACGATTATTAAATTCATAGGTGAAATTAAGAGAAATATTTCTTATTTTTGACTCATCAAAAGATAATATCAACAACTACTATCAAGAAGAATACTTAAAAATTTTAATGTTGTAATGCTCTTCCAACATATAGAATCTCTAACAAATTTAACTATCTTATATATTCAACACCAATGTATGCATTTTAAGAGACAAATTTAAAATGATCTTTCTTTATATACTGGTTGATTTTGAAAGAAAAAGATTTACCCATCATATCACCGAGGGACGATTTCTCAAATGACTTATCGAATGATATGGAGATGTATTAGAGGTTTTAATAATAATTTCATACGTTCATATTGGACCAATATATGCTACTAAGCATGTGTTTATCCTCATAATTTAACTTTTGCCGTAAAAAATGAAGGATATTATTTTAATTTGTCAAAAAATAATTAATATTATGCTTGTATTTTGCAATGATGATAAATAATGTATGTGCTCAAATAATCTCCAATGTTGGACTATATATTTTCCGCGACATATTTCCACACAAATAATTTTATGTTGTACATTCGAAATGAGTATGAAAATTAACAACAAAATGTTTGGTCATTACATAATAGCCAAAGCGACAAAAGAAAACAAACACCAAAAACATCATCCTCATTAAAAGTATTAGGTAAGATATGATCGATCACATTTCATATATCTGCATAATAAGTACAAATAATATCTACTTTAACTTAATTGGTCAGCTTTATAGATTCAAATGATATCCATTTTTTATTCAGTATTATACTAATTTAGCAATATTGAGTACAATACTTAAATGATATTTGCATTTTTTCAAAACAATTGCTTTCTAAGGAGTGTTTTTTTTATATTTTATATCGCTTTTTAATAAATTTAATTTATTATATTTTTATATAAACAATTAATTAAAAATTTACGTGCAACACACGTAAATAAAAACTAGTATAAATAAACGTGCCCTTCTCCTTCCCACCAGACGAACCAACAGCCCTTTTTAATTCCAAAACCAGTGGTCCCCCTTCCCCCCTCAATTTTAACGAAAAAAGCTCGGTTGGAGCCCAGCGGTCCCACAAAAAGTATAGATTCTTGGTATTGTAGCAAACTAACATCGTATATAAGGCGTTATCGCATAGTGGGTTGTTCGTTTCTGCTCCAAATCATCAAATCTTCAACTTTCCAAAAAAATAAAATCGAAGCATTCCGACTTATTTTTTTTTGTTAAAACTCATCTATGAAAAATGTCTACTAGTTGTTTTTACTGTGCTCTATGTGATTTCGTGATTGTTTTGTGATTTAATTAATTCGTTATTTTTTATTCGGATTATATTATTAGTGTGCTAAAAAAATTACTAGTAAAATAGAGAAATTATTATTTTATAAATAATTAATGTTATTAGTTATTATTAAAAATGTTAATTAGTTATTTTTTTACTGTGATATATGTATTTTCATGATTGTTTTGTGATTAAATCAATTTGTTATTTTTTATCCAGATTAGATTATTTATGTGTTAATGATTAGTAAAATAGATAAATTGTTATTTTAGGAATGATTAATTTTATTTAGAATGTTATTGTTGTACATATATTAATATGTGACTTTAATATTGTTTAGTTCCCTATAGTATTATGTTGTGCCCGTAATGCTAATGTAGTACCCGTATTTGTAATGTAGTGTCCTTTTAGCATAGTAAAATGTAATGCCATTTAGCGTAGTATCTTTATAGTTACTAAAATTAATTATTTAATTATCTGTTAAACCCAAAAATATCTGAAAAAAGATGATAGTTCAAACACAAACTTTCTCGAATTCTAGTCAACAAACATAAGAAAATAATATTAAAAAATAATATTTGTCAAACTTTGTATTATTATATGAGTATTTAATAATTAAATCATGTATAGTTATGAAAACTAATTATTTAATTCTATTATAGTAAAAAATAGGTGAGTACAAATAAATATATAAAATAATAAACTAACATATAAAATAAGAAACAAATATATAAAATAGGAAACTAACATATTAAATAACAAATAAACATATAAAATAATAAAGTAACATATAAAATAATAAACCAACATATAAAATTTAAAAACTCTCTCGGCGCTCTCTACATAACAAAACATTTTCTCTCTCTACATAAACGCTCTCGGCGCTCGTTAGGGTGAATTGCTAACGTGCGCCCCTGGCCGGAATGGGGAGGGGAAGACCTAGGAAAACGCAATTAAGCTACCGATCACAGAACTGAGAGTAGTTGATGGACAAAATTCTATAGTTGGAGCTTTTAGCTCACCAAAAGGAGTGGTAATTCTAGAAGTTGAGGAGAAACAAACACCGGCGATGAAGCCGAAGGAGCTGCAGATTCAATCAACTGGAGCATTGACAAATTCAAGGAAGATGAAATAGTAATAACTGCTAGCACATCCAAACTTGAAGGTATTCCAGCTGAAAAATTGGGGCTAAAAGAGGTGATGCCCGAGAAAAGTGATGTAACAGTGCCAAATAGTACCAATCTGCCGAGGAAGCTGAGATGCAGAAGAATAATGCTCAGAAGACTGCAACAAATGGAGTTCAGACCTGGGCAACTGTGGTTACAGGGAACAAGTTGGCATCAAGGGGTATGACTCTAAGTTTTATAGCACCTATGATAAAGGAAGGGGAAAAGATAGATCTGCTAGAAAAAGAGGAAATTGAAAAAGAGAATGACAAATGGAAATCATCAATTATACTATACCTTATTGGCAACTCTCTAACAATTGGAGCAGTGGAGAGATTTCTAGCATCCCAGTGGAACTTTGCAAAGAAACCGCAGATCTACTGTCATAATGAGGACTACTTCGTGGTTGGATTCGATAGCTTGGAGGAGCGAAATGAGGTATTATTCTCAGGACCACATACTGTAAATAACAGACCAGCCATTGTAAAAACATGGTCCCCCGAGTTTTAACTTTTATGATGAAGTCTTGAGCACAATCCCTTTAGGGGTGAAACTACCAAACTTGCCTTTAAATTGTTGGAGTATGAAGTCACTGAGTAGTATTGGCAGTACTATTGGTAACCCTTTATTTGCGGATGATTGTACTACAAATGTTGCAAGAATATCATATGCAAGAATGCTTATTGAGATGGATATTACAAGGCCGCTGCCTAAATGTGTTAAAGTGAAGGATCCTAAGGGTGTAGTGTTTGAACAAGAGGTGACTTATGAATGGGAACCAGAATATTGTGCAAATTGCTTGCAAGTAGGACATTGTTGCAAACCTGTGAATGTGCAAAAACAACCAAATCAACCAGTCAAAGAAAGAAATATAAGAACTAAGCAAATTTGGAGGAACAAGAAGGAGATTAATGGAATGATTATAAAAGCTGGAGGATCAGAAACCAATGAAGTTGCTATAGCTCAACCATAAGTTAATCATACTGTTATAGCAGGGGGATCAACTACTCAACAAAATCAACCATTGGTGGCTATTGTTCAGCAGAATACAAATCAAGCAACGACATCCACTAGTCACCAACCAGCTCAGATTGTTGAATCTTCTGGCCAAACGAACACAGATGAATGGTACACTGTTAAAGGAAGATCAACTACTAAAAATATGAAATCAGTCACTGCGGAAGAGCGAGATGTTGATACTAAGAATGGGTTTAGTCCTCTAGTAGAACCTGGGGGACAAAATGCAAGCGGCGGGGGACGCGGTAGCTTTAACAGGGGTGAGGGTGACCCAATATTCCATTCTATCTAACATGAATATTGTGACATGAAATGTGAGAGAGCTTAATAAGACCTATAAGCATAAGGAGTTAAGAGTAGCAATTAAGGAGAATAAAATGGGACTATTAGCTGTACTAGAACATAGAATAAAAGAATGCAAGGCAGAAAAGATTATAAAGAAGATAGTTCCAGGTTGGGAATGGGTTTCTAATTATGGCAATAATACTACAGGAAGAGTTTGGATACTATGGAACCCACATGTCATTGGCTTTACTTTACTAGAGATGGACCCTCAATTTATAGATGGACAGATTAAAGTATATGAAATTAATCTGGCATTTAGCTTCACCGCAATTTATGGGTTGCACACTATACAAGATAGGAGGAGTTTATGGAGAAAGCTCAAGGAATTAGAGGGAATACAATAGGGTCCTTGGATTGCAATGGGAGATTTTAGTGCTATCTTAAATGAAGAGGATAGGCAACATGGTTCACAGGTTCAAGACATTGAAACCAGGGACTTCAGAGACTTCTTGACAGAATCTGCAATGATAGAGCTGCAGACGTATGGTGGAGAATACACATGGACTAACAATCATACATATAGCAGAATTGATAGGGCCATTGTAAATGCGGCGTGGATGAATGGAATGCCTGTAAGCCAAGTGCAGATTATGGAGCCACAGTTCTCTCATCACTCTCCCTTGAAGATTAAATTTGATCAATACACAGGGGAAAAAAATAAGCCGTTCAGATTTTTTAATTGTATAGCTGAACATCAAGACTTCTTACCTTTAATTGAGGATTGTTGGAAGCTACCTACTCCTAAAACATATATGAGAAGTGTATCGAATAAATTGAAGTGCATTAAGCAGAGGTTGAAAACACTGAACATAGAGCAATTTAAGGGAGTAGAAGGCAAACTGAAGCATATCATGAATCAATTACGAGAAATACAGGAAAGAATGGGACAACATAAGCAAGATAGTATTTTGATTGAAGAGGAAAAAAAACTGAGAAGGCAATTGGAGACATAGGGGATGATTGAGGAGAGTATCTATAAACAAAAGTCAATAGTCCAATGGTTGAAAGCAGGGGATTCAAACTCAGACTACTTTTTTGCGAACATGAAGACCAGATATTCCCAAAATAATATTAGCAGTCTGTCAGATGAACAAGGTGTGCAAATTCAAGCTGCCGCTGGGATAAAAACAGAAGTAATAGGTTTTTTCAAGAAGCTTTTGGGTACAACAGCTATGTCATTGCCTGCAATTCATCCAACAATTATAAGGGATGGTCCGGTACTTCTCAATAAACAACAGAGGGATCTAATAAGGCCAGTCACTAGTGCAGAGTATTCCTAGCATTGAAGGATATTGATGACATGGAAGCACCGGGATGCGATGGACTAAATGCTTTATTTTTCAAGAAAGCATGGTCTATTGAAGGAGGAGAAGTTACAGAAGCTATTTTGAACTTTTTTAAAACAGGAACAATGTTTAAGCCCATTAACTGCACATCAGTTACACTTATTCCAAAGGTTAGGAACCCAACTTGTATTAAAGAGTATAGACCCATTTCTTGTTGTACTACTATATACAAGATTATCTCTAAGATTTTAACAAGAAGATTTCAGGTAGTTATGGATGGATTGGTGGACAATTGCCAGTCTGCGTTTGTACCAGGGAGGGTAATCACTGATAATATTATACTCAGTCATGAGTTGGTAAAGGGATATGAGAGAAAAGGAATATAACCAAGGTGTATGATCAAGCTAGACATGCAAAAAACTTATGATTCCTTTGAATGGAGCTACTTGGAGCAAGTCCTTATTGGCTTGGGTTTCCCTAATAAGTTTGTTAGATGGATCATGAGCTGTGTCCAGAGTGTGTCTTATTCTATCTTTCTGAATGGCAAACCAACAGAACCATTCAAGGCAAGAAGAGGATTAAGACAAGGGGACCCTTTGTCTCCTTTCTTATTTCTTTTGGCTATGGAGTACTTAACTAGAAGCTTGAAGACTCTGAGACGTATCCCTAATTTCAACTATCACCCCAGATGTGATAAATTGCAAGTAGTGCAACTAGGATTTGCTGATGATTTGCTATTATTTTGCAGGGGAGACACCATCTCAGTGAAGTTGTTATATGATTGTTTCCTAAACTTTTCTCAAGCTTCTGGTCTGAAAGTAAATCAGAGTAAAAGTTCAGTATTTTTTGGTGGGGTGGCTGCAGTTACACAACAAGAGATCCTGCACATACTAGGATTTCCTAAAGGTGTACTACCTGTTAGATATTTGGGGGGTCCCATTAAATACAAAAAGAATATCTGTGACACAATGCCAACCTCTACTTGACAAAATGGTGGGAAGAATCACTTCTTGGACTTCAAGATTCCTATCCTATACAGGAAGATTGCAATTGATCAAAAGTGTTCTTTTTTCCATACAAACATTCTGGTCACAGATTTTTGTACTATCAAAGAGGATCATACAAATGATAGAAGTTGTGTGTAGAAAGTTCCTTTGGACTGGGGGAAATGAAACGTCACATAAATCTCTTCTGGATTGGGAGAAGGTCTGGTATCCTCACTCAGCTGGTGGCTTTAATGTTATGGATATCCATATATGGAATAAGGCAGCAGTAAGCAATTATTATTGGAACTTGAGCAAAAAGAAGGACAAGTTGTGGATTCAATGGATTCATTGCTACTATATTAAAGGGAGGCAAGTATGGGATACATATCCAAACCAAGCTTCCTGGATGGTTAGGAAAATAATGAAGGCCAAAAAGAATTTTGAAGAAGCAGGATACACTCATTCTGATATTCTAGCCCTGAGTTCCTTTTCTATCAAAAAACTTTATCAGAGTTTTAGAGGTACTTTCCCAAAGGTCACTTGGAAGAGACTTGTCTGTAATAATGGAGGGTGTCCTAAATGGGTATTCAATTTGACGTTGGTAGCACATGAAAGATTGTACACAAGAGATAGATTAGCCAAGTGAGGCATTGCTAACAATTTGTTTTGTCCATTGTGTGAACATGATGATGAATCACTTGATCCCTTCTTTTTTAAGTGTAACTTCTCTGTAGCTCTATGGAATAAATTACTCAGATGGCAAGGAGTGCATAAACAAATTATGGAATGGGTGCAAGAGCAGGAGTGGGCGATTAAATTTGCAAATGGGAAAAACGCAAAAGCAGAAATGTATAGAATGGTGCTGGCATGTAGTGTTTACTATATTTGGCAAGAGAGAAATCAAAGAATATTTCAAGGAAGAAGAATAATTGTTGACAATCTGAGCAGGCTAATAGTGCAAGATATACACTATCGAGGGAGCTACAACAAGAAGATTACAAAGCAACTAGAATCCATGAATTTCTACCCCTGAAAATTGTCCTGGAGGAAAAGAGTTAGAAGAAGAGTAGGATAATATTGACATTTTAGTAGTAATGGGTCTGAAGATTTCCTTAGTATCGAATAGATAATATCATAAACAAGAAGGGGATAGTAGATAAATGTTTAGCAGGTTTCTGGAGGTGGAATGTTGACCATCTCTAGGGATTTTTGTTATGATTTTACATATTTTGCCCTTGGTAATAAAGTTACTTATTTACCAAAAAAAAATATAAAATTATAATATAGAAAATGTATCAACCTAATTAACAATATTGTAAAAAATCTAATAAATTTAATTTTTAAAGATATTACAATATATTTATATTTAAAGATGATAAGCAATTAAAAAGAAAAATACTTTAATTAATATCGTTCAATTTACAATAGTCGTCATGGAAGTTCCGCCTGCACATCTCGGACCTGCATCGCTAGAGTACTGTTGCTACAGGCCGAGCATAGGTCTTCATTGTCACGCCCCGAACCTGGGGGGCGAGACCGGCACCCAGTGCCTTACCTATCCTTGCGTACTAACTTGCAACTAAGGGACTCTTCAATTCTTATCAAGATTTTGACTTAGTCATTGTTTGGTTACTACATGGTAGCCATCTGGCAAGGTGACTTAAGAGTCATCCTTTTCCTATTGTGGCTTTATGCCACGTGGTAAAGATTATTAATCTTTACCCACTTATTAGTTAACTGGGTAATGTCTCATTACCCGATAATTAACCAATTACCCGCATAATTTAAAAATTATCTCTACTTAATTAAATACTACTCTCTTTTAACATACCTTGTACACCTTATGATCATATAGTACCTTGTATGAAACTAGTCCATTAATACCAGGTATTTTAGCTCGGGCCATATTTTATCCCAAAATGCCAAATTTTAACGAAACTCATTTTCTTTGACTTGCTTCCCCTTTCATCTTCATGAATTACTCATCACTTGTTTGAAATAACATAATCCTTATAATCTCCAAATAATCTTTTCCTTGGACTGATGTCAATTACCTTATGACAAATTCAACGTAAAATACTGTAGGGTGCAATACTGTCATAACTTATTACCGCGAAGTGTAACATCATCGTAATGTAATACTGCTAGGTGCAATACTGTCGTAACTTATTACTGTGAGGCGTAACATCATCGTAATGTAATACTGTAGGTCATAACATCCTCGTAATATATTGTTGCAGAGGATAACATCATCGTAATATATTACTGCAAAACATAACATCGACGCGCGGGGCGTAACATTCATACATATGGGATGGGCAGTGTTTGTCCCAAACATTCCGCTCAAGACGTACAGATGATATGTGGGAGTTCATTAGGGCCCACCCACTCCTTCATGTATAGTTAGACGCCTTGAGGATATGAGTTTCTACAGGATCGTAGAGATCAGCCGATTGTAGTTTGACTGGGTATTGATCATGGCTATGATATAGCGATGGCGACCGTAGACACACACGTTTCATCTACCCGTCGGTGAGGCTACCATCACGCTTCAGGACTTGGAGGTTCTTTTTGGGCTGCCGGTTGATGGATTTACCTATAGCTTATGCACATGCTGTTAGAGAATATACGGGATTGCATTAGTTGGAGATATTGCAGCGGCTCACTGGTTTCTAGCCAGCGGAGTTACAAGTTAACATGTGTTCCAAGGACTTAAAATCCTCCTTTTATCTCACCTCGATTTGTATGCGCGGTCCGAGTGTATATCCGGAACGCTTTTATGTAAACATTTGATAAAAATGCTAATTTAGCCTTTAAAATTGAATTTAAGTTGACTTCTGTCAATATTTTGGTAAACGGATCGAGCCCGTGATTTAATGGTCCCGGAGGGTTCATAGAAAAATAGGGGACTTGGGCGTATGCCCGGAATTGAATTCCGAGGTCCCAAGCTCGAGAAATGAATTATTGAAAAAATTTGTTTAATTGAAATTGTAAGAGTTTTTGGAAATTTAAATGTGCATGAATTTGATTGTATCGGGCCCGTATTTTGGTTTCGGAGCCCGGTACAGGTCTTATATGGTATTTAATTTGAGCCTGTAAAATTTGGTAAGAAACGGACTTAATATGACGTGAATCCGACCCTCTGTTGTTAAAATTTGAACTTAAGAGTTCTTGAGATTTTTCTTTGATTTTGATGCTAAATTCGTTGTTAAATATGTTAATTTGGCGATTTGATCGCACGAGTAAGTCCATATGATGTTTTTGAGTTAGTATGCATGTTTGGTTTGGAGTCCCAAGGGCTCGGGTGAGTTTCGGATAGGTTTCGGTGTGTTTTGAACTTAGGATTTTTTGCTGTTTTGCTGCTTCTGGTGTGCTGGTATATTGTTCTTCGTGTTCGCAAAGGAACTCTAGCGAACACGAAGAATAAGTTAGTCTGAGGGATATTTTCCTCTATGCGAACGCGAGGCTCAGGACACGAACGCGAAGCATTGAGGGTGTTACCCTTTGCGAACGCGACCTGACTATCGCGAACGTGAAGACCATTTGGCAGGGAACTGGGGAAAGGGAATTTACCCTACGCGAACGCGACGTAGGTCTCGCGAATGCGAAGGTCAGGGGGGTTAACTGTTCGCGAATGCGACAGGCTTCTCGCGAATGCGATGAAGGCCTGCCCAGTCTTTTTAAAACAGATTTCCGAACGGGCAGAACCCATTTTCTTCATATTTTCGAACTCCCAAGACCTAGAGGCGATTTTCTTCACACAAATTCATCCTCAAAGTGTTTGTAATCAATTCTAAACTTTACTCTTTCAATTACCCAACGTATTTCATCACTTTTTAATCAAAAATCAAGAATTTTCATGGTAGAAATTGGGAATTTGGGTAGAGTTAGGGCTTTTTGAATAATTGAAATTTAGGCCTCATTTTGGGGTCATATTTCGAAACTAATTGCATATTCGGGATCGTGGGTGAATGGGTGATCGAGATTTGGTCCGAACCTCGAGTTTTGACCAAGTGGGCCCAAGGTCGATTTTTGACCTTTTGGGGGAAATGATAGAAAACCTATAATTAAGCATTGGAGTTTGAATTTTTTATCATTTATTGATGTTGTTAAATTAATTTGGACCAGATACAAGTAAATTGGAGGCGAATTCTAAAGACCAGATACAATCTAAGGATGTTGTGGGCCCCCGACTCTGTGTCTTTAGCGATCCCATAGCTTGTGTGGTGAGAAATTGCATTCAAGTCCAAGTCCCGAGCCATTGGTCTAGAACTTTCCCTGACTATTTGTCGAGGCAAAATCCTAAGTGTAATTTGACTTGAGACATGATTATATGCTCTCCTTGATCCAAATGATAGCTTGAACACTTCCATAACCTACCAATGATAAAATCCCTAGTCAACCCTTTTGAGCCTTAGACCTTTTTCCTTCAAGAACCATGATACAAGACTTTACCCATTCTAAAAGATACCCTCTCTTGACACCCGATCTTTCCTTAGCACATGGAAAAAGTATAAGTTTGGGGGGAGAGACGAGGATTGCAACAAAGTGGTAAAAAGGCCCAAAATAAAGAAAAGAAAAGGCAATGAAAAAGAAAGAAAAATAAAAAGACAGAAAGAATTTTCAATGTAGAATTGAATAAAGGGATTCAAGAAAAGCAAAAAATGAAAGGTGTGGAAAGTTGGGAAAGGAGAAAAGATTTGAAATGAACAAGAAAGAGTGACAGTGTGTCTCTCTAACCCCTTAAAAAGAAGTGAAATGACTTAAAAAGTCAAGTGAGTGCATGCCAAAATGAAGCAAAAGAAGTGCTTAAGGGAAAATGGAACCCACTCAGACCAAACATTTCCTACCTAAACCAAAAGCCTTCACTATGTCTCCACAAAAGCCCTATATGATCTCTAGTTGAATGAAGCTTACATTAGTGGTGACTCACATAAGGGGCAAGCATATGGACTTAGAGCCGGACTTATGACTTTTCCTTGAGAGAGATGAGTGTATTACCATTAACCTCGTTCTGATTGCCACTATCTTAAAGGTAAGATTTGCTTAGGGAGAGTTGAGATTTGCTTAGGGAGAGTTGAGGATGTGTGAATTTGGGTTCCACAATGACCAAAGTAATAGAGAGAGTTTCTTTGATGTGTTGAGTCAACTCTTGATGCTCTTGTGTCGCACTAAATTCATAGTGTTTAAAAAGAGTGAATGTTGTTAATGATTCATTTGAATTGAGGGAAATTGTTAGTCCCAATTGATGCTAGATGAGGTCACTTTAGGTCGGCTGAATTTTCTTGGAATTGATGCTTAAAGGGTGGGTCTTATTTTGTTTGCTTGAGGACAAGTAAAAGCTTAAGTTTGGGGGGAGTTGATAACTAGGGATTACAATATATTTTACACTCCTTCTTGCTTAAGTTTTGAATAGAAATGTGTACAAAACAGTCCCAAAGGCTCACAAGTTGTGCTTGATTGCAGCTTTGATCAACAAGGTGACAAGGTGTCAAAAACCAGCTTAAAAGGGAGTGAAACTTGCACAAGTACCAAGACAAGATCAAGCTCAGTCATAGGGCCAGTGCGACCGCACCCCATTTTATGCAGTCCACAAAGATGAAGTTCTGAGAGGTTGCTTTTCAGGCCACAAGGCAATGCGGCTGCAAAGGGTTTTATGCAGTCCGCATTTGGTTCATTGCGGCCGCACTCGATTTCATGCAGTCCGCAGAGCCAAGGTTCAGAGAGGTGGCATTTTGGAGGAACTGCCAATGCGGTCCGTGATCCTTTTTGTGCAGACCGCAATAGAAGCCACCGCGGCCCCACTTGAATTTGTGCGGTCTGCAAAGCCCAAGTTCAGAGAGCAAATTAATCAAACCAAGAGCCTTAGTGCGACTGCACTAGCCCCGCCGGGGTATTTTTGTCCAGAATTTTCAGCCTAGTATAAATAGTTTCTTTTCCCATTTTTAGGTCATCAGATAGTTTTGGACGTAGAGCTGCGCTTGTGAACTCATTCCTTTTACTATTTTGAGTAATTTTAGATTAGTTTCAACATTGAATCTTCATGTTTTATTTAGCAATTAATTATTTTGGACTTTTCTTCATCTATTGCTTTATTTTCTTCTCTAATTATGAGTAGTTAGACCCATTAGCTAGGGTTGTGGCTCAACTCTAGTGTAGATAATTGATGAGTCTTGTGTTTTGATGCTTGATTGTCTATGGGTGTTTGATATTTGGGCTAATTTAGGGTTTTAATGTGAAATTAGTGGTTGCAAACACTTGTTTATGCCTAGTAGGCTTTGGCTCTTCTTGAGAAAGAGAGCCTAAGTCCATGAAATTAGTCCAACAAGGAATTGGGGCGTATTCAAGAGATTAATAGCCCCAATTAAAGTGTTAAACCTAGAGATAGTAATACCCAACTTGAACCTTGATTGCTTGCACACATTTGCATACCAAATTAGTTTTGAGAAAGTCAATTCGGGCAAAATTACTCGAACCACCGAGAGGTGTAGAGTGAGTAGAATCGTGCAATGGTTATATCATATTCCCCAAATGTGACAATCTAACCTTAGACTCAAGAATCCATCAATTAGCCACTATCCTAGTGCCTTTTATCTATTTGAACAACTTGCAATAGTTTAATCTTAGCTTTACTTAGCCTAATTTAGCATTGTAGTATTATAAAATTTGGATTAATATCAAACCCAAAAATATTTAGAAGTGTAATTAGGATCAAATACACAACTCCACTTTAGATAGAAACTCAACTCCAATATCAAGCTCCTTGTGGAAATTGATCCCGACCTTCTCGGGTAAAAGTTGCTTCGACCTTTTTTGCTACTCAATAGTAGTACAGGGTTGGACTCGATCACTCGCGAACGTTAAGGTCTGGGGGGTTAACCCTTTGCGAACGCGACAGGCTTCTCGCAAAAGTGATGAAGGTCTGCCCAGTTTTTTTTAAAACAGATTTCAAAACGGGCAGAACCCATTTTCTTCATATTTTTGAACTCCCAAGACCTAGAGGCGATTTTCTTCACACTATTCATCCCCAAAGTATTGGAAATCAATCCTAAACTTTACTCTTTCAGTTACCCAACGTTTTTCATCACTTTTTAATCAAAAATCAAGAATTTTCATGATAGAAATTGGAAATTTGGGTAGAGTTAGGACTTTTTGAATAATTGGAATATAGACCTCGTTTTGGGGTCGGATTTCAAAACTAATTTCATATCCGAGCTCGTGGGTGAATGGGCGATCGGTTTTTGGTCCGAACCTCGAGTTTTGACCAAGCAGGCCCGGGGTCGATTTTTGACTTTTTGGAGAAATGATAGAAAACCTATAGTTAAGTATTGGGTATGAATTCTTTAGCATTTATTGATGTTGTTAAATTAATTTGGGCTAGATACAAGTAAATTGGAGGCCAATTTTAAAGGAAAAATAGTCTTTGAGGCTTGAGTTGGCCGTGGAAGTTCGAGGTAAGTGTTTGGTCTAACCTTAGCTTGAGGAAATAGGTATTGTGATTTACTTGCTATGTGCTAGTGTAGTGTACGATGTATAAGTGTGGTGACGAGTATCTATATGTCGTTGTCAAGCATGCCCGTGAGTCTTAAATTGTAATTGTTGTGTTTCTTAATAAGTACTGCAAATGCCTAAATTGTTCATTCTCCATGTTGGGCAAGAATTATGATTATCTTCATGGTATTTGTTTATTGTTGAGCATTGGCTCCAGTTGAGGTTTCATTTGTGAAGTTAATTGTTGGTACAAGTTTGGTTATAGCTGATTCCCTTTCCGGGATGTATTTAATATTTACTATTGGTTCCCTTGCCGGAATGCGTTTATTCTTGCTGTTGATTCCCTTACCGGGATATTGTTGTTTCCTTATTGTTCCCTTACCGGGATTCTTTTATGATTGCTGTTGATTGGTTTATTTGGACCGGGTTGCACGCCGCAATAATATTATAAGGTTCCGGTCACTTTTTCGATGCCATGCCATTGTGGTGGCACGGGAACCACTGAATGGGGGTAGTTTTCATCTCATCGCTGGCGTGTGGAAGACTAGTGCATCCAAGCTGGGATCGGGTTGCAGGTCGCAACAAGGAGTAATAAGGGAGGACAGGAGGGGTCGGGTTACACGCCGTAATAGTGATATATGATTTGGATCAGGTTGCATGCCGTAAAAGTATTCTATGATTTGGATCAGGTTGCACGCCGCAACAGTGTTATATGATTTGGATCAGGTTGTGCGCCGCAACAATAAAAAATAAAAGTGGACATTGATTCGTTATTGTTTTCCTTATTCTTACTGATGCAAAATTTATGATGTTCTTTATGTTTTCTCCATGAGATTTTGTTGGTACTTGATATTCCCCGCAACATGTTTCCCCTTCCCATCTTTAACTACTAGTTCCCGTTATTATTACTTGTCGTATATGCTTTAACCACATAGGTTTATTTGGTAGTCTTGTCATAGCCTCGTCACTACTTCACCGAGTTTAGGCTCGACACTTACCAGCACATGGGGTTGGTTGTGCTGATACTACACTCTGCACTGTGTGCAGATCTCGGTACCAGAGCTTTTTGACCATAGTTTGGTTACTACCTTCAGTCCAGCGGAGACCCGAGATAGTCTTGCAGACGTCCGCAGGCCTTGGCGTCCCTTTCTATCTTTTATATTCTATTTTAATTTACTTTAGAGACAGACTTGTATCTTTCTTTTCAGACCACTGTTTGTAGTATTAGTAGATGGTCCGTGATATTGTGACACCAGTTCTAGGTAGAGTTGTATTTTGTATTTTTCGCACTAGTATTTGGTTAAGTTATCAGATTTTGTCTGCCGCATTTCTTTTATTATCATTATTATTCCGCTGTTGATCGCATATCAATTTAAAATTGCTAAAAAGCTAAGGAAAAAGGGTAATAAGATCTATAACACTCGGCTTGCCTAACTTTCACAAGTAGGCACCAACACGATTCCCGAGGGTGGGAAGTCCGAGTTGTGACAAGTTGGTATCACAGCTCTAGGTTGCTTAGGTCTCACAAATTACGGACAAGCTTGGTAGAGTCTGAGGGATCTGTACGGAGACGTTTGTGCTTATCCCCAGAGGCTGTAGAGTTAGGAACAGTTTCACTTCTATTCATCTCTATCGTGCAGTTTGTTTTCTCAATGCTAATTGAATTTCTACTCTGTTCCTTCACAGATGGCGAGAACACGTGCTTCTTCATCCGCTGACCAGCAGCTCAAGCCCCCAACAATAGTTCTCATGAGGGGTAGAGGACGAGGCCGAGGCCATGCTAGGGGCCGAGGCAAGGGTAAAGCTCAGCCCAGAGCAGCAGCACCAGTGGCGTAGCCTCAGGTAGAGTTTGATGATGATGTTTTGGCCTAGACAATTCTGGTGGGCCCAACTCAGGCCCTAGAGGGGTTCATTGCTAACCCAGTACTCCAGGATGCTCTGTTTTATCGAAGCCCTTCTTCGTTTGCTTTGCCGAGGGTAGCCTTATTTAACTGGTTCTTTCAAAGTATTAGAAGGCCTTTAAATTATGGCGAAAGTCGGACTGTTACAACCCATATCCACATGCATTAGTTCATGCCATATATTAGTTAACATAAATCCAAGAAGGAATTACCTTTGAGATGATAAGAAGTTAATCCTATTGGTCTTAAGTGATACAAGGGTGTATAAGGGTGATTAACAAGTATTAGAAGTTAAACGAATCAAGAATGTTGTAACTCGTATTTTTAGGTAAACCTAGAGGTTATTAATACACACAAGAGGTCATGTATTAAGGTATTTGAATCATATAATATCCGTATCATAAGTCTTAAAGTCAAACGAGTTATGAAACAAAAGTCGACAAACGTTGTCGCAACTTAGGTTCATAATTTTACTTAAACATTAGGTCAAAATGTTTCTAAGCTTTTTTCCTAATTTAGAAGGAATTACGGGGTGATCTACCCATCAAATTAAAGATCTATGAGTCTAGTTTCCAACTCATTAAACCGTTTGTCAATACAATCTTGTAGTATAGAGATATTCATATTTTCGCAAGCCTGCGCAGATTGGTAGATGACAAGTAGGTGCATCACCTACTTGCCAAAATGATAGGACAAAATTAAAAAACCTAAGTCGGCCAAGAGAGGACTTTTAAGGGGTTATGAACTCAGTTATTTCATCCATATTTTAGACTCTCAAAATCAAAGTTAACCCCTGCAACCCCTCCCCAAAAATCCCACACAAACCCTAATCGATTTTCCCTCTCTTTCAAGTTCTATTTGAAGGTAAAACCTAGAGTTTGAAGAACCAAGGGAAGGGCTGAGTTATCCAACAAGTAAGGTAAGTTACTGCCATCTTTAATACATTTTTCTATGCTGTGAATTCATGGTAATTCGTTCATTACATTTAATAACTCACGGGACGGTGATCGGAAGCCGTGAGTTCGAGTTATTCACTTGTAGCGGACTATTTTGTGGACTGTTTTGTATTTCTATTGGGCTGCGTGTTTTACTACTATTTTGTAGAGTTTTGGAGGTGGAAGGGTGTGGAGAAACACCATATATATGTAGGGTTGTGGGCTGATAGTTATTCGTAACATTTCTGGGTCGTTTGACACGACTACGACGGCCGTCGCATGTATGATGTAATTAGGTTGTGCATGGACTATTTTGGGAGGCTTAATATTTTTATTATTGATGTTGTTTGGGCTGTTTGGTGATTGTTTGGAATGGTGTGAAGTCATATATATAGGGGAGGTGTTGTCCGTTTCAACGTAAAATAGGTTGTGGTCGATACATAATAGTTATGACGCTTAAATGATAACGATAGTATCGTTTCTCTTATTGTAGACTAAGGAGTTGTGACAATTGCATAGCTTGTGATTGGGGCAGTATATACAAGGTATGTGAGGATATCCCTTTTCTTCTTTTGCACGACTCTGATTGTACATAATGTAATGAACGAGCTTCCAAAGATACTCTACTCTTAGAAGCTAGCAGTACTTACATTGCTTTCCCTCTTATGGAACGATTGATGTTAATGTTGCTTCTCTTATTCTTATGTTATCAATGTTATTGGTACTTCCTGATTCTTATAAGGTTCATAATGAAGAGTTGGTCCTAATAACGTGTACAGAGGATACCGACCTTACGTCACTCCGAAAGGTTTAGAATGTGATTCCATGAGTCGAGCATGCATTATATATATGTATATATTTTACTATACCGAGCTGCGCTATAGTCAGCCGGGTACGTCACCTATTGTGCAACCACTGATCAGTTGGGTTTTACCGAGCTCCACGTGGCCGGGTACGATTCTACCGAGCCTTATGACGGCCGGGTACGTTTTTACCAAGCCTATTATGGCTGGGTACGATATGATGATGATGATGCCCACAGAGGCGTATGTTTTAAAAGTTTATGTATACATACATATGTATCATGCATTTCATGTCAGTAGCCCTCAGAGGTACTCAGATGTTCCAGGTTGTATATTCTCTATCCCTGCTTACATTACTGTTCGTATTTATGGTTCCCTGCCTTACATACTCAGTACTTTATTTGTAGTGACGTCCTTTTGTTTGTGGATGCTGCATGTCGTGCTGCAGGCCCTAATAGACAGGCAGGTGCAGCTCCCCCACCACAGTAGGTTGTCCAGTTCAGCAGTGATTGGCGAGATCCCTTCTCCGGACTTGCCGTGGTCTTGGTATGCATTTTTGTTATAGACATTATGGGTATGTCGGGGCCCTGTTCCGGCTATGTTGCAGCACTTATGTTCATTTAAAGGCTCATAGACAAGTGTCGACTCATGTATAGTTTGGTATGCCTTGTCGGATGTTTTTTGTTGTATAGTCTTTCATGGTAGCGTGGTAGCTCGTACATTATATGTAGTTTCTTGATTGTCTGGTCATCCCCTGCTATGTATGTTCATGCCATCATATTTTATTGTTGGTTGTCCATGATCCATGTCTACCATTTATATTGATCTCGTCAACCCTAAAAGATAATAAAAAAAAGGTTAGATAAAATGTACGTTGGTGCTCGGCAAGTATGGTCGGGTGCTAGTCATGGCTCTCCAGTTTGGGTTGTGACAAACTTGGTATCAGAGCAAGTCTGTCATAGGGATTGTCTATTAGCCGTGTCTAGTAGAGTCTTGATTATTAATGTGTAGCGTGCCACATTTATAATCAGGAGGCTACATGACATCTAGGGTTGTTACCTTCTTCCTGAATCTAGATCGTGCGTAGAGTTGAGTCGTAAGTGTTCGTCTCTAATATTCACCTTGTTTTCTTTTAGCGATGCCTTCGACTAGGAAGCAAACATTTAGTAGACGGCTTGATACAGCTGCGGGAGAGGGTACCAGTCAGGTGCTCCAAGCCAGAGCAGGCCAAAGTGAGGCTCAGAGTGAGATGCCGTCTCATACCTCATCTACTCTGTCTCCTCCAGAGGATATTAGGAGGCACTCAACACCTCCAGTTCCTCCGTCTGGCACTACAGACCAGATGTGGAGTGCGTTGCAGTTATTGACTAGATTGGTAGCTGCTTAGGCTCAGAGGCAGAATACAGGTGCTGCTGATAAACCAGTTAGTACGAGAGTTCATGATTTTATTAATTTAGACCCTCTAGTGTTTACCGGATCAGACCCCAAGGAGGACCCGCAGACTTTTATTGACCAGGTTCATCGTACACTGCGGGTTATGCATGTTAGTGATACAGAGGCAGTAGAGTTGGCTTCTTATCGGCTACGGGATTTAGCGGTTCTCTGGTATGATAGTTGGGAGAGATCCAGGGGTTCGATCGCTCCTCCAGCTATGTGGAAGGAATGTTCTGAGGCCTTTCTTCGTCACTACTTGCCAATTGAGATACGACGAGCTAGAGCTGATAAGTTCTTGAACCTTAGACAAGGTAATATGAGTGTGCGAGATTATGTAGTTCGATTCTTTAGCAGGTATGCTCCCTATATGGTGGCCGAGATGAGTGATAGGGTGCATTTGTTCATGAACGGATTGGGACCACATCTGATAAATGAGTGCACGATAGCCTCCTTGGTGGAGGGCATGGATATTTCCCGTATTCAGGCTTATGCCCAGAACCTAGAGGATCGTAAGCGCCAGTAGAGGACAAATAGGGAGCAGGATTGGGGCCAGCATAAGAGGGAGAGATTTGCAAGGTATTCTAATGACTTCAGAGGTAGCGTCAGGCCCCAGTCTTCGAGGAGTTCGGCGCCACCTGTAGCTAGTGCTCCTCCATAGTTTCAGAGGCCTCGATATGATCGATTTAACCATTCTGGTCCAGGTCAGAGTTTGCAGGCATCAGGCTCGCAACTTCACAGGGATACTAGTCAGACGAGACCCACAACACCACATTGTGATCAATGCAGCAAGGCCTACTTTGGACTGTGCCGTCGAGGTTCTGATACATGTTATTCTTGTGGACAACCTGGCCATATGATGCGGGATTGTCCTAACAGGGGAGGTGATGGTATGGCTCAGCCGACTGGATCTGTGTCTGCTTCTTCCTCATCAGTTCGACCTCCAGCACGGGGTTTTCAGCAGTCGACACATCGTGGTAGAGGTAGAGGTGCAGTGCCGAGTTTGAGGTTAAAATCGAACCTATGCTCTAGTAGGTCGACAGGATCTCGAGTCGTCTCCAGATGTTGTTAGATGTATATTATCTCTATTTACTTATGATGCATATGCGCTGATTGATCCGGGATCTACATTATCATATGTTACACCCTTTGTGTCTAATAAGTTTGGCATTGAACCTGAATTGATAAGTAAACCCCTTGTGGTATCTACTCCGATAGAAGATTCTGTGATTGCTAGAAGGGTATATAGAGGTTTCACTGTGATGATTTGTAGTCGTCAAATCTCGGCAAATTTATTTGAGCTAGAAATGGTTGATTTTGATGTAATAATAGGAATGGACTGGTTGGCCTCATGCTATGCAAATGTTGACTGTAGTACGAAGATGGTTAGGTTTCAATTTCCTGATGAACCCATCATTGAATGGAAAGGGAACATTGCTACACCAAAAGGCAGGTTTATTTCCTATCTTAAGGCAAGGAAAATGATCTCAAAAGGTTACATTTATCATTTTGTTCGCGTTAGGGATGCGGAGGCGAAACCGCCTACTTTACAATCAATCCCCGTGGTCAACGAATTCCCAGATGTTTTCCCAGATGAACTCCCAGGCCTTCCTCCTGAAAGGGAGATTGAGTTTAGCATTGATGTGTTGCCTGACACTCAACCAATCTCTATCCCTTCATATAGAATGGCCCCGGCAGAGTTGCGAGAGTTGAAGGTGCAGTTGAAGGACTTACTGGTAAGTGTTTGTCTCTAATATTCACCTTGGGGTGCGCCAGTCCTATTCGTGCGAAAGGAAGATGGGTCGTTATGGATGTGTATCGACTATCGATAGTTGAATAAGTTTACTATAAAGAACAAGTATCCACTTCCAAGAATTGATGACCTGTTTGACCAACTCCAGGGTGCCAAGTATTTCTCCAAGATTGATTTACGTTCAGGGTATCATCAGGTGAGGGTTAAGGAGAAGGATATTCCAAAGACGACCTTCCGGACAAGATACAGGCACTTTGAGTTCTTGGTGATGTCGTTCGGGCTAACAAATGCCCCAACAGCTTTTATGGATCTCATGAATACTATATTTAGGCCCTATCTTGATGTGTTCGTGATTGTATTCATTGATGACATTCTAGTATATTCTCGTACAAAGGCGGAACATGCGGGCCACTTACGGATAGTATTACAGACGCTTAAGGATCGTAAGTTATATACTAAGCTCTCCAAATGTGAATTTTGGCTGAACTCAGTAGCGTTCCTTGGCCATGTGATATCTGACAAGGGTATTAGTGTCGACACTCAGAAGATCGATGCAGTAAAGAATTGGACGAGACCTACAACACCATTAGAAGTCCCTAGCTTCCTAGGGCTAGCAGGAAATTATAGGCGGTTTGTAGAAGGGTTTTCCTCTATATCATCACCATTGACTAAGTTAACACAGAAAGCTACCAAGTTCTAGTGGTCTGACACTTGTGAATGTAGTTTTCAGGAGCTGAAGAATCGATTGATATCCGCACCAGTGCTCACTCTTCCTGAAGGAACAGAAGGTTATGTGGTATATTGTGATGCCTCAAGTATAGGTTTGGGGTGCGTATTGATGCAGCGTGGGAAGGTGATTGCTTATGCATCAAGACAATTGAAGAAGCATGAAAAGAATTATCCAACCCATGATTTAGAATTGGCTGCAATAATATATGCTTTGAAGATATAGCGAAACTACTTATACGGCGTCCATGTTGACATCTACACATATCACAAGAGTTTATAATATATCTTCAAGTAGAAAGAGTTGAATTTGAGGCAGCGTATGTGACTTGAATTACTAAAAGACTACGACGTCGAGATATTGTATCATCCCGGTAAAGCCAATGTTGTGGCAGACGCTCTCAGCCGTAAATTAATGGGAAGCTTAGTACATATTGAGGTAGGTATCGGGTTGACTAAAGAGCTTCATCAGCTAGCCAATATGAGTATCAGATTGTTAGACTCTGAGGACGGGGGTGTTACTGTATAGAATACATCAGAATCATCTTTGGTAGCCGAGGTAAAAGCACGGCAATATGAAGATCCTATCTTAGTATGATTAAGAGAGAGCATTCAGCAGTGTAAAAGTATGGCTTTTGAGATCGGAAGAGATGGGGCACTGAGACACCAGGGCCGATTATGTGTGCCTAATGTGGCAGGGTCGACAAAGATGTATCATGATGTCAAGGAGCAGTATTGGTGGGATAACATGAAGAAGTCTATTGCAGAATTTATAGCCCAGTGTCCCAATTGTCAACAAGTAAAGATAAAATATCAGAAACCCTGTGGATTGCTTCAAAATATAGAGATTCCGACCTGGAAATGGGAGGTGATTAATATGGACTTCATTATTGGATTACCTCGCTCTTAACATAAGTTTGACTCCATCTGGGTGATAATTGATTGACTTACAAAATGTGCCCATTTTCTACCAGTTAAGACAACTTACACGGCTGAAGATTATGCGAAGTTGTATATCAAGGAGATTGTTAGGCTTCATGCTGTGCCGGTATCTATTATATCAGACTAAGGAGCTCAATTTATAGCTAACTTTTGGAGGTCTTTTCAGAAGGGTTTAGGCACACAAGTGAATCTCAGCACTGCATTTCATGGTAGCGTGGTAGCTCGTGCATTATATGTAGTTTCTTGATTGTCTGGTCATCCCCTGCTATGTATGTTCATGCCATCATATTTTATTGTTGGTTGTCCATGATCCATGTCTACCATTTATATTGATCTCGTCAACCCTAAAAGATAATAAAAAAAGGTTAGATAAAATGTACGTTGGTGCTCGGCAAGTATGGTCGGGTGCTAGTCATGGCCCTCCAGTTTGGGTCGTGACAAACTTGGTATCAGAGCAAGTCTGTCCTAGGGATTGTCTATGAGCCGTGTCTAGTAGAGTCTTGATTATGGATGTGTAGCGCGCCACATTTATAATCAGGAGGCTACATGACATCTAGGGTTGTTACCTTCTTCCTGAATCTAGATCGTGCAGATAGCTGTCATGAGGTTCTTTAGAACATGAGGATAGTGGAGACCAATGGGGTCGACTTTGCTGCTTTTCATCTGTCAGGTTCTGCCAAGACTTAGTGGAGGGATTATTGTTTGTCTAGGCTAGCTGGGTCGCCTTCCTTGACTTGGGATGAGTTCTCTCAGTTATTTCTGGAGAAGTTTCTTCCTATCACTCAGAGGGAGGACTATAAGAGGCAGTTTGAGCGTCTCCAGCAGGGTTCTATGACCATCACTCAGTACGAGACCAAATTCATTGCTTTGGCCCATCATGCTCTTATCATACTTCCCACTAAGAGAGAGATGGTGAGGAGGTTCATTGAGGGACTCGTTTAGACGATTCGATTGCAGATGGCTAAAAAGATAGGGAGCGAGATTTCTTTTCAGGATACGACCAACGTGGCCAAGACAGTTGAGATGGTTCTATCACAGGGATTGGTCAGGGGTCTGACAAGAGGCCCCGTCATTCAGGCAGGTTCAGCGGTGCCTCATCTGGAGGCAGGGATTCTTTTGGTAGGGGCCATCCTCCCAGGCCGTTTCATTCAGCACTTCAGACTTCTCATGGTTCTCCAGGTGGCCGTGGTTCTCATTTGTAGTATTCTAATCAGTAGTCCTACTATGCACCATCAGCTCCCATCAGAGCACCTCCTCTTCAGAGTTATTCTCATGGTTAGCCAGCCTTCCAGGGTCAGTCTCAGTTTCCTCAACCGCAACATTTAGGTGGATGCTTTGAGTGCGGTGAGTATGGTCATATCCGGAGGGCTTGTCCGAGATTAGAAGGTATTCAGTCGAAACCATCTAGGGGTGGGGGTAGAGGTGCCAGAGGTGGAGGTAGAGGTATTAGAGGTGGAGGTTAGGCCGCTAGAGGTGGAGGCCATCCAGCATGAGGCCGTCCTAGGGATGTAGCTCAGAATGGTGAGGCCTAGCCCCGATGTTATGCTCTTTCAACCAAGCCCAAGGCTGAGGCCTCCGATGCTGTTATCACAGGTACTGTTCTAGTCTGTAGTAGAGATGCTTCAGTTCTATTTGATCCAGGGTCTATATACTCCTATGTGTCATCTTATTTTACCCCGTATCTGGTCATGCCTAGTGATTCTTTGAGTGCTCCTGTATATGTGTCTACACCGGTAGGTGATTCTATTGTGGTGGATCGTGTCCATCGTTCATGTATAGTTGTGATTGGGGGTTTTGAGACCCGAGTAGATTTGTTACTTTTGGATATAGTCGATTTTGATGTCATATTGGGGATGGACTGGTTATCACCTTACCACGCTATCTTGGACTGTCATGCCAAGACTGTGACCTTAGCTTTGCCGGGTTTACTTCGTTTAGAGTAGAGGGGGACTCCTGGTTATTCCACCCGTAGGGTTATCTCATATATGAAGGCTCAGTGTATGGTTAAGAAGGGATGTTTGGCCTATTTGGCGTATGTTCGTGATTCTAGTGCCGAGGTTCCTTCTATGGATTCTATGCCTGTTGTTCGTGAGCTTCTAGAGGTATTTCCTACAAACCTGTCGGGTATGCCGCCCGATAGGGATATTGACTTTTGCATCCATTTGGCTCCATGCACTCAGCCTATTTCTATTCCTCCATATTGTATGGCCCCGCGAGATTGAAAGAATTGAAAGAAAAGTTGCAAGACTTGCTTGACAAGGGCTTCATTAGACCTAGTGTCTCGCCTTGGGATACGTCAGTGTTGTTTATTAAGAAGAAGGACGGATCGATAAGGATATGTATAAATTATCAGCAGTTGAATAAGGTCACAATCAAGAATAAGTATCCATTTTCAAGGATTGATGATTTGTTTGATCGGCTTCAGGGTGCCAAGGTGTTTTCGAAGATTGATTTGAGATCTAGCTACCATCAGTTGAGGATTAAGGCGTCTGATGTCCCTAAGATAGCTTTTCGCACTCGGTACGAGCATTATGAGTTCTTGGTGATGTCATTTGTGTTGACAAATGCCCCAGCAACTTTCATGGACTTGATGAACCGAGTGTTCAAGCCTTTTTTGAATTCCTTCGTGATTGTCTTCATTGATGATATTCTGATCTATTCCCGTAGCCGGGAGGAGCACGAGCAGCATCTTCGAGTCGTTCTTCAGACTCTAAGGGATAGTCAGTTGTATGCCAAATTTTCAAAGTGTGAGTTTTGGTTGAGTTCGGTTGCATTCTTGGGTCACGTTGAATCAACATAGGGTATTTAGGTAGATCCTAAAAAGATTGCGGTAGTCAAAGACTAGCCTAGACCCACCTCAGCTGCTGAGATCCGGAGTTTCTTAGGTTTGGCGGGTTATTACCGTCGGTTTGTGGAAACATTTTCATCTATTGCAGCCCCGATGACCAGGTTGACCCAGAAGGGTGCCTAGTCATGTGGTCGGATGAGTGTGAGGTGAGC
Source organism: Nicotiana tabacum (assembly GCF_000715075.1). NCBI lineage: Eukaryota > Viridiplantae > Streptophyta > Magnoliopsida > Solanales > Solanaceae > Nicotiana > Nicotiana tabacum. The sequence continues at coordinate 126,572,769 of NC_134101.1, read as the reverse complement.
TTTCAGAAGCTTAAGCCAGCTTTGACTATGGCGCCAGCATTGGTTTTGCCCACAGGTTCAATGCCATATGCAGTATATTGTGATGCATCGTGTATTGGACTTGGTGCGATGTTGATGCAGAATGGCAAGGTTATTGCATATGCTTTGCAATGATTGAAGATCCACGAGATGAATTACCCAGTTCATGATTTGGAGTTAGAAGCTATTGTTCATGCGCAGAAGATTTGGAGGCATTATTTATATGGCGTGTCATGTAAGGTGTTCATCGATCACAAAAGTTTGCAATACTTGTTCATGTAGAAGGAGCTAAATTTGAGGCAGAGGAGGTGGTTGGAGATGTTGAAAGACTATGATATCACTATCTTGTATCATCCAGGAAAGGCCTATGTAGTGGGCGATGCATTGAGTAGGAAGCCAGCCAGTATAGGCAGCCTTGCGTATATTCCAGTCAGTAAGAGACCGCTTGCTTTGGATGTTTAGGCTTTAGCCAATCAGTTCATAAGGTTGGATGTTTCTGAGCCAGTCGTGTTCTAACTTGCACATTTGCTCGTTCTTCATTATTTGAGCGTAACCGAGATCGGCAATATGATGATCCTCGTTTGCTTGTCCTTAGAGACACAGTGCAACACTGAGGTGCCAAACAGGTCATAGTTGGATATGATGGAGTTTTGAGGATGCAAGGTCGTATTTGTGTTCCTAATATGGATGAACTTCGTGAGTTGATTCTAGAGGAAGCTCATAGTTCTCGGTATTCTATTCATCCGAGATCTGCTAAGAGGTATCAGGATTTGCGGCAGCATTATTGGTGGAGAAGGATGAAGAATGACATTGTTGCCTGTGTAGCTCGGTGTTTGAATTGTCAGCAGGTAAAGTACGAGCATCAGAGACCTGGTGGTTTGTTTCAGATGATTGAGATTCCTGAGTGGAAGTGGGAGCAGATCACTATGGTCTTCATTGTTGGAATCCCACGGACTCAGATGAAGTTCAATGTATTATGGGTTATTGTTGATAGGCTGACTAAGTCAGCGCATTTCATTCCTATGGCAGTTTCCTATTCCTTGGAGCGGTTGGCTGAGATCTATACCCGGGAGAATGTTCGTCTTCATGGTGTGCCCGTGTCTATAATTTCTGACCGAGGTACACAGTTTACCTCACACTTCTAGAGGGTTGTTCAGCATGAGTTGGGCACACAGATCAAGTTGATCACAACATTTCATCCCCAGACAGGCGGACAATTCGAGCATACTATTCAGATTTTGGAGGATATGCTCCAAGCTTGTGTTATGGACTTTGGAGGTTCTTGGGATCAGTTCTTGCCATTAGAAGAGTTTGCCTAAAACAACAGCTACTAGTCGAGCGTTCAGATGTCTCTCTATGAGGCATTATATGGTAGGCGATATCGGTCGCCAGTTGGATGGTTTGAGCCGGGAGATGCTCAATTGTTGGGTACAGATTTAGTTCAGGATGCCTTGGACAAGGATAAGATTATTCAGGATAGGCTTTTTACAGCTCAGTCTAGGCAGAAGAGTTATGTCGATCGCAAGTTTCGTGATGTGGCATTTATGGTCGGAGAGCAGGTGTTGCTCCGGGTGTCGCCCATGAAGAGCGTGATGAGATTTGGGAAGAAGGGCAAGCTAAGCCCTAGGTTCATTGGTCCTTTTGAGATTCTTGATCGAATGGGAGAGGTGGCTTACAAACTTGCGTTGCCGCCGAGTTTATCAGCTGTGCACCAAGTATTTCATGTGTCCATGCTTCAGAAATATCACGGTGATCCTTCCCACATGTTAGACTTTAGCACCATCCAGTTGGACAAGGATCTGACCTATGAGGAGGAGCCAGTGGCCATTCTGGACCGGCAAGTTCGTTAGTTGAGATTGAAGAGTTACCCTTCTATTCGTGTTCAGTGGAGAGGTTAGCCTGCCGAGGCAGCTACCTGGGAGTTCGAGTCCGATATGCGGAGCCAATATCCCCATCTTTTCCCCGACTCATGTACTTATTTTCTATGCCCGTTCGTAGACGAACGATTATTTTAGAGGTGGAGGATGTGATGACCCAATAGGTTATCACTTGATTTACAAGTTAATTCTGTGTTCCGAGGCCTTAAAATCCTCCTTTGATCTCACTTCGATTTGGGTGCGTGGTTCGAGTGTATATCTGGAACGCTTTTATGTGAAACTTTGATAAAAATGCTAATTTGGCCTTTAAAATTAAATTTAAGTTGACTTCGGTTAATATTTTGGGTAAACAGACTTGGACCCGTGATTTGACGGCCCTGGAGGGTCCATAGAAAAATATGGGACTTGGGCATATGCCCGGAATTGAATTCCGAGGTCCCAAGCCTTAGAAATGAATTATTGAAGAATATTGTTTAGCTAAAATTATAAGACTTTTTAGAAATTTAAATGTGCTTGAATTTGATGGTATCGGGCCCGTATTTTGGTTTTGGAGCCCGGTACAAGTCTTATATGGTATTTAAGTTGAGCCTGTAAAATTTTGTAAGAAATGGACTTGATATGACGTGAATCGGACTCTTGGTTGTTAAAATTTGAACTTAAGAATTCTTGAGATTTTTCTTTGATTTTGATGCTAAACTCGTTGTTAAAGATGTTAATTTGGCGATTTGATTGCACGAGTAAGTCCATATGATATTTTTGAATTAGTATGCATGTTTGGTTTGGAACCCCGAGGGCTCGGGTGAGTTTTCGATAGGTTTCGGGGTGTTTTGAACGTAGGATTTTCTGCTCTTTTGCTGCTTCTGGTGTGCTGGTGTATTGCTCTTCGCGTTCATGAAGGAACTCTCGCGAACTTGAAGAGTAAGTTAGTTTGAGGGAGATTTTCCTCTACGCGAACGCGAGGGTCAGGACGCGAACGCGAAGCATTGGGGGTGTTACCTTTCGCGAACGCGACCTGGCTATCGCGAACGCGAAGTCCATTTGGCAGGGAACTGGGGAAAGGGAATTTACACTACGCGAACGTGACGTAGGTCTCGCGAACGCAAAGGTTAGGGGGGTTAACCGTTCGTGAATGCGACAGGCTTCTCGCGAATGCGATGAAGGCCTGCCCAGTCTTTTTAAAATAGATTCAGAACGGGCAGAACCCATTTTCTTCATATTTTCAAACTCCCAAGACCTAGAGGCGATTTTCTTCACACAAATTCATCCTCAAAGTGTTTGTAATCAATTCTAAACTTTACTCTTTCAATTACCTAACGTTTTCATCACTTTTTAATCAAAAATCAAGAATTTTCATGGTAGAAATTGGGAATTTGGGTAGAGTTAGGGCTTTTTGAATAATTAGAATTTAGACCTCATTTTGGGTTCAGATTTCAAAACTAATTGCATATTTGGGTTCGTGGGTGAATGGGTGATCGAGATTTGGTCCGAACCTCGAGTTTTGACCAAGTGGGCCCAAGGATGATTTTTGACTTTTTGGGGGAAATGATAGAAAACCTATAATTAAGCATTGGGTATGAATTCTTTAGCATTTATTGATGTTGTTAAATTAACTTGGACCAGATACAAGTAAATTGGAGGCGAATTCTAAAGGAAAAACGATCTGTGATGCTTGAGTTGGCCGTGGAAGTTCGAGGTAAGTGTTTGGTCTAACCTTAGCTTGAGGGAATAGGTATTGTTCTTTATTTTCTATGTGCTAGTGTAGTGTACGGTGTATAGGTGTGGTGACGAGTATCTATACGTTGGTGTCAAGCATGCCCCTGAGTATTAAATTGTAATCATTGTGTTTCTTAATAAGTACTACAAATGCCTAAATTGTTGATTCTCCGTGTTGGGCAAGAATTATGATTATCTTCGTGGTATTTGTTTATTGTTGAGCATTGGCTCCAGTCGAGGTTTCATTTGTAAAGTTAATTGTTGCTACAAGTTTGGTTATAGCTGATTCCCTTGTCGGGACGTATTTAATTCTTACTGTTGGTTCCTTTGCCGGGATGTGTTTATTCTTGTTGTTGATTCCCTTATCGGGATATTGTTGTTTCCTTATTGTTCCCTTGCCGGGATTCTTTTGTGATTGGTGTTGATTGGTATGTTTGGATTGGGTTGCACACCGCAACAAGGAGTAATAAGGGAGGATATGAGGGTTGGGTTGCACGCCGCAACGGTGATATATGATTTGGATCGGGTTGCACGCCGCAACAGTATTCTATGATTTGGATCGGGTTGCATGCCGCAACAGTGTTATATGATTTGGATCGGGTTGCATGCCGCAACAATAAAGAATAAAAGTGGACATTGATTCGTTACTGTTTTCCTTTTTCTTACTGATGCGAAATTTAAGATGTTCTTTTTGTTTTCTCCTGAGATTTTGTTGGTACTTGATATTCCCCGCAGTATATTTCCCCTTCCCATCTTTAACTGCTAGTTTCCGTTATTATTACTTGTCGTATATGCTTTAACTGCACAGGTTTATTTGGTAGTCTTGTCCTAGCGTCATCACTACTTCGCCGAGGTTAGGCTTGACACTTACCAGCACATGGGGTCGGTTATGCTGATACTACACTCTGCACTGTGTGCAGATCTTGGCACCGGAGCTTTTTAACCATAGCGAGGTTGCTGCCTTCAGTCCAGCGGAGACCCGAGGTAGTCCTGCAGACGTTCGCAGGCCTTGGCGTCCACTTCTATCTTTTATATTTTGTTTTCATTTACTTCAGAGACAGACTTATATCTTTCTTTTCATACTACTGTTTGTAGTATTCGCAGATGGTCCGTGATATTATGTCACCAGTTCTGGGTAGAGTTGTATTTTGTATTTTTCGCACTAGTATTTGGTTAAATTATTAGATATCGTCTTCCGCATTTATCTTATTATTATTATTCTGTTGTTGATCGCATATTAATTTGAAATTACTAAAAGGTTAATAAAAAAGGGTAATAAGATCTATAACACTCGGTTTGCCTAGCTTTCACGAGTAGGCGCTATCACGACTCCCAAGGGTGAGAAATCCGGGTCATGACAAGTTGTTATCAGAGCTCTAGGTTGCTTAGGTCTCACAATTCACGGACAAGTTTAGTAGAGTTACACGAGATTGTTGATGTTGCTTATGTTTGGTGGGGTATTGTTCCCGAACACTTCGAAAAACCTAGTTAGCTTGAGATTTCTTCATCATCTTGAGCAGCTAGATGATTTACCTGGTTACAGCTGGGTGCAACTGTTTTAGGTTACCTGTATAGGTAGATGTGCCGGGCGTGCATGGGCACCCAGAGAGACGTTGCCGGAGTTTTGCCGCTACTGCAGGTGAAAACATAGTCAATTCTTTTCATGATTATAACATATATAGTTAAAATATACCTTAAATTTTATGTCCACAATGTATATTAGGTTTGGGCCTGGGAGTGGTTCCTACAGTTCCAGATACTGTCACACCTCCTTTTTTTCGAGGGAATAAAGAGTTTTTCCAATTGAAGTGATATTAATCGAAATGAGATTATTTATTTAATTCAGAGTCGCCACTTGGAATAGTTATTATGGTGTCCCAAGTCACCGTTTATTTTAAAATCCCAAAATCAAGGAAATTTGACTATGTTTTAAAGTCTACAAAATTAGAAGATCAAGTAAGGAATTTTGTTAACTCGGGAGAAGGTGTGAGGCACTCTCAAGTTCCGTGGTTTTAGCACGGTCGCTCAACTATTAATAATTGGCTTAATTATTTGATTTATTACATATTTAAAACCCATTATGCATTTTTAACCTTCTAAACTGCTTTTAATTATTTATGAAGTTTATTTAAATAAGTCGCGATATCGCACACTTATTGGTTTTGAACATATTGCGAATTGCATCACGTGAAATGTACCCGCGGTTTACAACATGTTTAATTTTATTATTATTTGATGTTATGGTCAAGTCGCGTGAAACACATACTCGAATTGGGATTTACGTATTGTGACCATGCCACGGAAACCGTACCTATAGTCACGATGATTTATTATTAATCATGCCTAAAGTAATTAGCACATTTGAATTATTTTTCTAATCTAAGAAATTACTGTGCGGCCAAATTTATGGAATTTTTGTGGAGAAAGGGTGATATTTTAGGTAATAAGACTTGAATCAGTTATGTAGAAACCAATATCCAAGGATAAGACCAAAACTGCAATTGATTCTTTGATCTAGTCATGCAACCCATTTTGGCTTTGCTCAAAACGTTATTATCCTTTAAATCCCTAACATTCAGTAGAAGAAAACTAACATTACTAATCCAAACATGTTCACTTCAAATAGAAAAGAAAAGAAAAGTTCCTCAAAAAGAAGTATAAAAATGCCCAAGCTTATCCGAAATATACTCAACCGTAGCATTCAACATTTGGAAATTCTAACCAATTCAAGAACAAACATGAATTCTGTATGGTCAAACAAAATGTGATTTATACACCATTCATCAGTAAACACCAAACCAACACAAGGTATAACCCGAATGAACCGCAACAACACCTTTATATTCTTAAAAAACGTGAAAAAAAAATTCAAAACGAGTTCAAACAAACAACTTCAGCAGAACAACAACAAGCAAGGAATTCAATCAGTTGTCAACATTTCAACAAAACATAATACAAGGAATTTGGGAACTGACCTAGTTAAACAGTGACATCACTAACAGATTGGCCCAATAAAGGCGAAATTCCAAACCAAACAGAGTTCAACATAGCTTCAACGGTATTGAGACATAAATCAGCAAATCAACTTCAACAAAATCTCCACAGCTTTTAGGAAACCCAGGTTTTCAGAAGTATTTGAATCCCAGAGATTTCTAACATTCAAATTAATTTCAATTCTTCATCGTCCTGTTTTGTGTGTTTGGGTGTTCAAGGGAATTGGGATGGGAAAACGACGTCGTTTTGGCATTTTAAAGGACTGGGCTGCGACAGATTTTGGTAAAGGATTGGGCCTGATTGCTGGCCCAAGTCCGATTTTAACCTTTGCAGCCTTCTCTTCTTTTTATGCTTTAAATGTTGCAAAACTCAATAATCCAAATTAAACCATTTTACAAAATTGACTTACTTTACTATTTTCTAATATTTAAATAATTAATTAACTTGATACTAATCAATTTAAAACTAAGAGCTAAAAAATATAAAAATGATCATTGTATTCTTTTTGTGATTTTTATTTATTAATTTATTTAATTAATGTAATTAAATACTAAATGCAATTAAGATTTAAAATGCTATATGATGAAGAATTGAACATTTTTAATGCTTTTTTATGGTTTTAATTTGCATAAAAATGCAACTAAATGCAAACAATTAAAAAAGAAATGCCTAAAAATTATATAAATATCAAAAACAATAAGAAAAGTTTATTTTTGTGGATTTGTAGGAATATTTCGTAGGGCAAAAATTATGTGCTCATAGCCATCTCTACCACCCATCATTCCGGATGCACCACCTCCACCGTTTCTCCCTTTATCTAGGAGGTGCATTGATAGGCGAGGCTACGGACGAGGTTGGGGCTCGACATCATCTTCCCTATTATAGGGATTTGTTGGATTTGTTTGAAGGCGTGCATGTACATGTATACTTAAGTTCACTTAACCTGGCTTTATATGTGTTGAGTTTACTCACGATTCTTGTGTTTACTTAATAATTCATATGGAGGTCATACAACGACGAGCTAATAGCAGATTTTCCTGATTATTGCTCTTGTGGCTGAGTTATGTGGAGATCTTCCGTCCCATTGATGTGTCTCGATATTGTCGAGCATCATGCCACCGAGTGAGTCCTTCGCCAGTTTGGTTGACCGCAATTTGTACCTACTTCGCCCACTTGGAGAATGGACACATTACCATCGGGATGATCGTTCTAGGGTTGACCAGACATATATGGCCTAGCTAGAGGCACAGATTGAGATTTGGGACCGTCGGTAAGACCTGATTCCGACACCCCCTCCACCTGAGTGTACGGAGGGTGAGTATATGGGCTGGTATCGCAGCGTTACCCAACGTTTCGTCGGGAATCCCGTTCATCGCGCTGGTGGCCGGTACATTCCATACGCCGGGAGGCATGAGGCACTGGTATGTTATTTGTTATACTTACTTATAACATTAACCTATCATTTTGTAATTAATATTTTACATGTTGTGCAGGCTATTAGCTTACATCTGTTCTACCAGTTGGGACTAAAGATTCAGCATCATACCGGCGAATGAGCTGCAACTTTGCACGAGTATGGCCGGCAGGTTACAGATTTGGCTTTCCAAACATTGAGGCGTGCTCGAGATGATGAGAGCTTATGATACGAGGCTGCTTATATGACGCTAGAGGAGTACCATTGTTGGCCACTGGTTGATCCTGAACGTGGTAGACGTGGCAGGTGTGCCTAGAGAGGAATGGGTGTCCCACGAGGTCATGGGGGTCGGCAAGGACGTCGTCCCCAACAAGGGGGCATTGAGGCAGACAATGATCAGCGGGGTGACCACCCTGAGCCAAACGATGCTCCTCATGATATGACGTCATTCAATCTTCAGGTGACACTAAGGACTCGTAGGTGACCCCGTCTTCCATTATTGATCGCGGGCATGACCATTACACGACAGGTGTAGGATCAGTATTTTCCTGGTCCCCAGAGATATCAATGACTGTTGATGATCGTCCGACTCGAGATGTGTGTTACATCTCGTGTTTTCGTATGTTTTTATTTCGTTTTCAGTTAACCGACGTAGAATCGGGAATGAGATCATCTTAACGTTAACGTACTTACGCAATTTATAACAAGCGATAAATAAGTGTTATGAAGGATAAAGGGGTACACGGTTTAAAGAAAATGAGTTTCGTTGAAAGTGGCCAATTTGGAATAAAACACGGGTCAAGCGATAATACCTAATAACTATGAACTAGTACCATGCAAGGTACCATATGACCACGGTAGTATAATAAATGAAAAAAATATGTGAAGTATTTTTAAAAATAAATAGAATTTTAAGTAATTTGTGGTAATTTTTAAATGATACGGGTAATTGATTAATTACTGGGTAATAGAACATTACCAAGTTAACTAATAAGTAGACTTTCAATTATACCTAAAGGAACGTGGCACAAGGCCACTATTCAAGAGAGGTGAGTCATTATGACATGGGTATAGGTGTCTACCTAATATAACCAAGTCATGACTTAACATTAAAGTCTTAAGTAAGACTTGTAGAATCTGATCCATAAAGACAATTTGCCTTTAGATTCATTTGGTTTCTTTAGCTTCATTTTCGTTGCTTTGGCTTGAAACCAAGGGCATTGAAACTGAAAATCAAGTCATCCAAATCTTTAGCCAACATTTCAATTGAAATTTCAAGAGATTCAAGCAGAAATCTCGTTCAACATATGTCACTGAAGCAGAAGCTTCATCTCATTCGAATAATTCAGGGAACATGTATGTTAAGGCCCTCCCTTCTTTCTTTCGGCATGGTCCAAATTATACTGAAGAAACGAGCAAATACACAATTTTCATAAATTACTCTATTCATAGAAATAGTAGGGGTGTCTATATTCTTGATTCCCCATGAAAAATATTATTATCTTCTGTTCGTGAGTCTCAGAATAATACACAGTTGAAAAAGTTTATCCGGAATGAATATTGAGATTATTACGTATTTTTCATGCATTTTACCCATTTATATATGCGCATTGACCCATGACCAGATGGCGTTATATACGCGTATATATGTAAATATATGTATATGGGATATGGAAAAAGGTTACGGCGTTATATACCCACCACCACCTGATCAGCTAGTATATGTTGATGATATTTCCCATAGTGGCCGAAATGATTTGATGGGATGCCCTCTGTGGCTTGATGATATTATGTACACCCATACCTATGCATGTCACAACATTTATATGCACGTGCATGATATTATGAACGTTTCAAAATTTACAGAGTTATTCAGATTTAAAGATGTGTTTCTGTATTCCATGTTTCATCTATGTCTTTTACGTACAAATTTTCATGCCTTACATACTCAGTATACTTTTTGTACTGATGCCCTATTTCACGAGGCTTGCGTTTTATACCTGCAAGTGCAGGTAGGTAAGCTAAGGGTCCCCCTCCTTAGGATCCCTGATCAGCGAGAGTTGGCGTGCTCCACTTGATCCGGAGCTGCTTTGGTTTTGGTACGATATGTTTGTGTACACACACACACACACACACACACACACACACACACACACACACATATATATATATATATATATATATGTGTGTGTGTGTGTGTGTGTGTGTGTGTGTGTGTGTGTGTGTGTATATATACGTGGCTCAGTACCGTCTTTGTACAACTATGTTTCTATTAGAGGTGTGTAAACAGTATGTCTAGTTGGGTTGTATATGGCCTTGTCGGCTTTCAGTTTTGGATGTATAATTTTCTATAGCAGCCTTGCCGGCTCGCCCACTATATTCTGCATGTATACGTACATATGCCTTGATGGCAGGTTTCCTTCACGTATGTTAATTTTGTAATGCAACAGATGTTATTTAGGTTCATATCTTAGACACATGCTTATGGGTGTTTGACAGGTATGACTCAGGCACCCGTCGCGGCCCATCGGTTTGGTCATGACAAAAGTGATATCAGAGTAGTTCTGTCTTAGGGTTGTCTACAGATCGTGTCTAGTAGAGTCTTGTTTAAGGGTGTGTCGTGCACCACACTTATAAACAAGAGGCTACATGACATATAGGATGTTATCCTCTTTTTTTATCTCAGATTGTGCGATACAAGAATTCATGTTCCTAACGATACGTTATATTTCCAACGATGCCTCCAAGGAGTACGACCGTCCAGAAGGGAGAGTCCGTGGCTGGTGAGATTACTAGTCGAGCGCCACGAGTTACCAGGGCTCGGGGAGAGTCTTATGGTGAGGTTCCATCTCAGACTTCACATACCCTACCTTTTCCAAAAGAGCTCCGAGAGGCACCAGCGCCCGCCCCTGTACATTTAGCACCTCAGCCGGATGCGCCGGGTCAGGAGATGAGAGATGCTATTCAGTTATTAACCCGATTAGTAGCCGCGCAGGCTCAGCATCAAGATGTACCTCGAAGTCTCTATAGCAGTCGCCTCCCTCGAGGATGGTAGGCCTGAGTAGCGGTACCTAGATCTGCACAGAATAACATGCGCAGAAAGAGGCATGAGTACACCATAATGGTACTCAGTAAGTGCCAAGCCTAACCTCAGTTGGGTAGTGACGAGGAAGGTCAGGGCCCTACTGAGATAAAATAGAGAATATAAGACATGACAGTATAAGATAAGCGGTACAGTTTAAATCTAACGATAAGAATTTAATACAGGAAAACACAGAATTCAATAACTAAAAAACAGAGGCAAAAACATTCACAAGGAAATAACTGGGGATCTCTTAGTATCCTGAGGATCTCTTAGTACTCTTAATATATACCAGGGATCTCTTGGTATCACGAGGATCTCTCGGTATCCTTAATGTATGCTAGGGATCTCTGTATCCCGAGGATCTCTCGGTATACTCAATATATGCTAGGGATATCTTGGTATCCCAAGGATCTCTTGGTATCCTCAATTTATGCTAGGGATCTCTTGGTATCCCGAGGATCTCTTGGAATCCTCAATGCATGCTAGGGATCTCTTGGTATCCTGAGGATCTCTTGGTATCCTCAATGTATGCTAGGTATCTCTTGATATCCCGAGGATCTCTTGGTATCCTCAATGTATACTAGGTATCTCTTGGTATCCCGCACTTCAGCCCAAATCGTAAATGCGTATAGGGGATCTCCCAGGATGCCGTCCTGTAGTCCCAAAGTAAAACACACAACAATGGCACTAGGAATACTCAAATAAACTCATCTTAATAACAAGGTACACAGACAATTCTAACCTAGCATGCTTCAAATAATACAAATAAGGCAGTTAAAGCAAATAAAGCAATTAAGTCAATTAGACATGCTTCTCTAACTAACAACAGGTTTAAAGGTGCAAATAAAATAAATAGAAAGGGAAAACACAATTAAAGTTACTTAATGAAAACCAGATTTTCAACAATTAGCACAAGTACGCACTCGTCACCTCATGTACAAGGCATTTCAATTATCACAATACCAATCCTAAGGGGAAAGTCCCCCACACAAGGTTAGACAAGCCACTTACCTCGAACCGGCTCAATAATCAATCTGAACCACGCTCTTGCCACGAGTACTCGACCCCAAATGACCCAAATCTATTCAATTTAATTTCGTAACGTAAATAACACTTCAAGTAACTGATTCTACAAAGAAATTCTAAGCTAATACGCGAAATTAGGTAAAATGACCAAAATACTCCTTAGGGCCACGTCTCGGAAGCGGGTAAAATTTATATTTCAGAATCCTTACACTCTCACGAGTTCATGCATACCAACATTACCAAAATCGGACCTCAAATGGTCCCTCAAAACATTATTCAAAGGTCTCCAATACTAAGCCCTAGTTTCCCCAACTTTTCACCCTTAATTTCCATAATATCTAGCTCTAATCCGTGAAATAATAGCATAGGAACGAGTTTTAGGTCCAAATTCTTTACCTCAATGAAGTTCCCTTGAAATTCCTCTTTCAAATCGTCCCAAAAGCTCCCAAGCCGTGATAAAAATGGTGAAATAAACCCCAATGTCGCGGAACCCCTTTTAAAATAATCTGCCCAGTAGTTTACGCATCTGCGGCCTTGGGACCACTTCTCTGGTCCCGCATGTGCGGAACATTGGGTCGCATTTGCGACTTACACTTAAAGTCCAATTTCCGCACCTGCGATTTCCCGTTCGCAGGTGCGGTACTACTTCTGCGGTTAACTACCCGCATCTGCGGAACCTGCTGCTTCTCCACAACTCCGCTTCTGCGATCACTGAGCCGCATCTGTGGTGCCGCACCTGCGGAACCCAAACCGCAGGTGCGGTTATGATAGCACCAGTAGCTGAAGCTGCAACTTAAATTCCAAAATTTCCTTTGTCAACCATCCGAATTCATCCTGAGGCCCCCGGGACCCCAACCAAAGGCACCAACAAGTCACAAAACACTACCCAAACTTGTACCAATCCTTAAAATACCTAAAACTACATCGAAACCTCGAATTAACCAAGGATTTAAGCCTAAGAACTCCAAATTTTCTCAAAATATGCTTTCGATCAATAAGTCTAGCAAACCTCATCCGAATGACCTAAAATTTTGAACACACGTCACATTCAACACCATGGAGCTACTCCAAATTCCGGAATTTCATTCCGACCCCAGATCAAAATCTCACTATAGGACCAGAAACTTCAAAAACTCCAACTTTCGGCATTTCAAGCCTAATTTAGGTACGGACCTCCAAAACACAATCCGAATACACCCTTAAGCCCGAATTCACCTAACGAAGCTAACGGAACCATCAGATTTCCATTCCGAGGCCGTCTTCATAGTGTTCTAACTACGGTCAACTTTCCAACACTTATGATCTCATTTAGGGGCTAAGTATCCCAAAACTCTCCAAAACTCAAAGCCGAACATCCCGGCAAATAAAAATACAAAAATAACTAGGGGAAAGCAGTTAATAGGGGATCGGGGCATAAATTCTTAAGACAACCAGCCAGGTCGTCACATCCTCCTACACTTAAACTTTTGTTCGTCCTCAAACAAGCATAAAGACATACCTGAAGTAGTTAAAAGATAAGGGTAACGGATGCACATATCCTGCTCGGTCTCCCAGGTCGCCTCCTCGACCAGCTGGCCCCGCCACTGAACCTTTAATGATGCAATATTCTTTGACCTCAGCTTTCTAACCTGCCTGTCCAATATTGCCTCTGGCTCCTCAACATAAGATAGATACTTGTCCAACTAGACTGAACTGAAATCCAACACGTGCGATGGATCACCGTGATACCTCCGGAGCATCAAAACATGGAATACCGGATGAACTCCAGCCAAGCTGGGAGGTAAGGCAAGCTCATAAGCAACCTCCCCAACATGCCTCAATATCTCAAAAGGGCCAATAAACCTTGGACTCAACTTCCCTTTTTCCCGAATCTCATAACACCCTTCATAGGCGAAAATCGAAGCAGACCCCGCTCTCCAGCCATATAGGAAACATCACGAACCTTCCGATCTGCGTAACTCTTCTGTCTGGACTGGGCTGTATGGAGTCTATCTTGAATCACCTTAACCTTCTCCAAAGCATCCTGAAACAAGTTTGTGCCCAATAATCTGGCCTCACCCGGCTCAAACCAACCTACCGGGGATCTACACAATCTTCCATATAAAGCCTCATACGGTGCCATTTGAATGCTGGACTGATAGTTGTTGTTGTAAGCAACTCAGCCAATGGCAAGAACTGATCCCAAGACCCTCCAAACTCAATCACACACGCACAGAGCATATCCTCAAGAATCTAAATAGTGCGCTCGGACTGTCCGTCCATCTGAGGGTGAATGATGTACTCAACTCCACTCGAGTACCCAACTCATGCTGAACGGCTCTCCAAAATCATGATATGAACTGAGTACCTCTATCTGAAATGATGGAAATTGGGATACCATGCAGACGATTAATCTCCCGGATATACATCTTCGCCAACTGCTCTGAGGAATAAGTAGCACACACAGGAATGAAATGAGCGGACTTGGTCGGCAGATCCACAATCACCCAAATAGCATCGAACTTTCTCAAAGTCTGTGGGAGCCCAACTACAAAGTCCATGGTGATCCGTTCCCACTTCCACTCCGGAATATCTATCTGCTGAAACAACCCACCTAGTCTCTGGTGCTTATACTTCACCTGCTGACAGCTGAGGTACCAAGATACAAATCCAACTATATCTTACTTCATCCGCCTCCACCAGTAGTGCTGCCTCAAATCCTGATACATCTTCGTGGCACCCGGATAAACGGAATACTGCGAGCTATGGGCCTCCTCCAGAATCAACTCCCGAAGCCCATCAATATTGGGTACACCAATCCACCCTACATCCTCAATACCCCATCATCACTAATAGTCACATCTCTGGCATCACTGTAACCACCTCCTCTGGCGCAAATTTAGATCCTTTTGCTTGAACAAGTGCAACAAGCTCCGATGGTCAGTATAAATCTCAGAGGGAACCTCGTATAAATAATGGCGCCAAATCTTCAGGGCGAGAACAATGATAGCTAACTCAAGGTCGTGAACATGGTAGTTCTTCTTATGTATCTTCAACTGTCTGGACGCGTAGGCAATCACCCTACCGTCCTACATCAACACCACTCCGAGGACAACCCCCGAGGTATCACAATAGACCGTATAAGACCCCGAACCTGTAGGCAGTATCAAAATTGGGGCTATAGTCAAAGCTGTCTTGAGCTTCTGAAAGCTCACCTCACACTCCTCCGTCCACTAGAACGGAGCACCCTTATGGGTCAACTTGGTTATAGGGGTTGCAATCGATGAAAACTCATCCACAAAACGACGGTAGTATCCCGCCAAACTAAGGAAACTGCGGATCTCTGTAGCTAAGGATGGTCTGGGCCAACTCTGCACGGCCTCTATCTTCTTCGGATCCACTTGAATACCCTCACTCGATACCACGTGGCCTAAGAATGCCACCGAATCCAGCCAAAACTCACACTTTGAGAACTTAGCATATAACTTCTTCTCTCTCAGAGTCTGAAGCACAGTCCTCAGGTGCTGCTCATGATCTTCCCAACTCAGAGAATACACCAGAATATCATCAATAAGGACAATGACGAACGAGTCAAGATACGGCCAGAACACACTGTGCGTCAAATGCATAAAGGCTACTAGGGCATTAGTCAGCCCAAATGACAAGACAAGGAACTCGTAATGACCATACCGAGTCCTGAAAGTAGTCTTCGAGATATATGGTTTCCGAATCTTCAACAAATGGTAACATGAGCACAAATAAATCTTAGAAAACACCCGTGCTCCCTGAAGCTGGTCAAACAGATCCTCAATATGTGGCAAGGGATAACAGTTCTTTACTGTAACCTTGTTCAATCGGCGATAATCAATACACATACGTATAGAACCATCCTTCTTCTTCACAAACAAGACAAGAGCACCCCAAGGTGATACAGTGGGTCGAATAAAACCCTTATCAAGCAATTCTTGTACCTGATCCTTCAACTCCTTCAACTCAGGAGGAACCATACGATGCGGAGGAATAGAAATAGGCTGAGTGCCCGACAATAGATCAATGACAAAGTCAATATCTCTATCAAGCGACATGCCTGGAAGATCAGCTGGAAACACATTGGGAAAATCCCGTACTACTGGAATTGAATCAACTAAAGAGGTATCAATACTGATATCTCTCACATAAGCTAAATACGTGTCGCACCCCTTCTAAACCATACGTTGAGCTTTAAGAAAAGAAATAACCCTACTGGGAGTGTGATCTAAAGTACCCCTCCACTAAACACGCGGTATACCTGGCACAGCCATCGTCACGATTTTGGCGTGACAATCAAGAATAGCATAATGGGGCGACAACCAGTCCATGCCCAAGATAATGTCAAAATCTACCATGTTGAGCAACAATAAATTGGCTCTGGTCTCAAAACCACTAAGAGCAACCAAACACGACCGATAAACGTGGTCCACAACAAGAGAATCTCCCACAGGAGTAGAAACATAAATAGGGGAACTCAAAGAATCCCGAGATACACCCAAATGCGAAGCAAAATAAGAAGACACATAAGAGTAAGTGGAGCCTGGATCAAATAAAACCGATGCATCTCTGTGACAAACCAGTATAATTCATGTGAGACAGAATCGGAGGAAACAACCTCGGTACGGGCAGAAAGGGATTAGTATCTGGACTGGCCTCCCCCTCTAGGGCTACCTCTACCTTCTCGACCTCCACCTCTAGTTGGCTAAGCAGGTGGGGTAGCAATTGGAGCTGTAACCATAGCTTGAGAACTCTATGGGGCACGCTATGGCTGAGATGTCTGTGGAGGTGCACTCCTCCCAAGTCTAGGGCAATCACTCACCACATGGCGTATGTCAACACACTCAAAACAAGCTCTGCGAAGACGTGGAAGTGGAAACTATGCAGTACAGGTACTCCAAGACCCCTGAACACCTGAAACACTGTGTGAAATCTGAGATGCAAACTGAGCTGGCTGACCCACAAAACCTCTACCATGCCATACTCTTCCTCCAAAATAAGGACCAGTGGGTCTCTCCAGCCTACGAGGTCTCCTTACTTCCCTATATTCTCTCTCCTAACCTTGTCTGTCCTATCTCTCCTGGACCCACCTATCTTCTACTCGGCGAGAGTTCCTCACCCCCTGCGGAACTAGGACCACAGGTTGTGTTACTATGACACCCGAAAGTCGACCAATGAGAACTCGCTACTCTGGAGTGGGGGTGGCGGAAGTCTGGGTCGCTTCCCCAATCTGTGAAGTAGTTGGTACAAAAATCAACCCCGCCTAAACTAACATACCAAACATGCTCAGGAACTGTACTAATGTCTCCTGAAGTGCTGGAGCAGTAGTAGCAGTAGGCGCATCCGGTGCCTGGGCTCTGGCTAGAACTGCTGGTGGCTCCTCAGTGGCAGCTCGCGCGGGTGCTCTGGCTGCACCGCATGCGCGTCCTCGACCTTTACCCTAGTCCCGGACCGCTGACAACTCTCATCTCCGGTAGCAAGTGTCCTCACCATCTATGAGAGTATGGAAGGCAGAGGTTTAGGATTCCTAATGTCAAAAATCTAGCACGACAGGGAAGTAAAATGATATGGAATTTTCCTAACGGTTACATAGCCTCTCGTAGATAAGTACAGACGTCACCATACCAATCAGAGAGACTCTAATAAACCGGCTTGTGATTCATAACTCCTATGAACCTAGAGCTCTGATACCAACTTGGCACGACCCCAGTTCACCCTCCGTGAACTGTTGTGAAGGCACCTAGTCTCTACGACTATGTAAGCCTAAATTTACGAAATAAAAGCCAGAATTTGCAGAAGTAAAAAAATTTAAAATAGAAATAAAGTAATAAAAGTGTTCTAAATGCGCCGCTCGACATACACCATATTTAACTCTCAATACCAATACATAAATCCAAGACCCGGAAACCCATGAATCACAAGCTAAGAAAAATATTACATAGCTCTAACTCCAGAATGTCTCATAAGAATAGAAAAATACAGAAGGGCTAAATACTAAAAGCTGGAATAGAAAGGGACTTCTCAATCTGCGGACACAATAGATGTACCTTAAAGTCTCTAGAGCAGTCGCCTCCCTCAAGGATGGTAGGCCTGAGTAGCGGTATCTGGATCAGCACATGAAAAACATGCGCAGAAAAGGGCATGAGTACACCACAGTGGTACTCAGTAAGTGCCAAGGCTAACCCTCGATTGGGTAGTGACGAGGAAGGTCAGGGCCCTACTGAGATAAAATAGAGAATATAAGACATGATAGAATACGATAAGCAGTACAGTTGAAAACTAACGATAAGAATTTAATACAGGAAAACACAGAATTCAATAATTGAAAACAGAGGCAAAAACATTCACAAGGAAATAATCGGGGATCTCTCAGTATCCCGAGGATCTCTTAGTACCCTCAATATATACCAGGGATATCTTGGTATCCCGAGGATCTCTCGGTATCCTCAATGTATGCTAGGGATCTCTCGGTATCCTCAATGTATGCTAGGGATCTCTTGGTATCTCGAGGATCTCTTGGTATCCTTAATGTATGCTAAGGATCTCTTGGTATCCTCAATGTATGTTAGGGATCTCTTGGTATCCTCAATGTATGCTAGGGATCTCTTGGTATCCCGAGGATCTCTTGGTATCCTCAATGTATACTAGGGATCTCTTGGTATCCCGCACTTCATCCCAAATCATAAATGCATACAGAGGATCTCCCAGAATGTTGTCCCGTAGTTCCAAAGTAAAACACATAACAATGGCACAAGGAATACTCAAATAAACTCATCTTCATAACAAGGTACATAGACAATTCTAACCTAGCATGCTTCACGTAATACAAATAAGGTAGTTAAATCAAATAAAGCAATTATGTCAATTAGACATGCTTCTCTAACTAACAACAGGTTTAAAGGTGCAAATAAAATAAATAGAAAGGGAAAACACAATTAAAGTTACTTAATGAAAACCAGATTTTCAACAATTAGCACAAGTACGCACTCGTCACCTCACGTACAAGGCATTTCAATTATCACAATACCAATCCTAAGGGGAAAGTCCCCCACACAAGGTTAGACAAGCCACTTACCTCGAACCGACTCAATAATCAATCTGAAACCACGCTCTTGCCAAGAGTACTCAACTCCAAATGGCCCAAATCTATTCAATTCAATTTTGTAACGTAAATAACACTTCAAGTAACTGATTCTACAAATAAATTCTAAGCTAATACGCGAAATTAGGTAAAATGACCAAAGTGCCCCTCAGGCCCACGTCTCGAAAGCGGGTAAAATTTATATTTCAGAATCCTCAGTCTCACGAGTTCATGCATACCAACATTACCAAAATCGGACCTCAAATGGTCCCACAAATCATTACTCAAAGGTCTCCAATACTTAGCCCTAGTTTCCCCAAATTTTCACCCTTAATTTCCATGATTTCTAGCTCTAATCCGTGAAATAATAGCATAGGAATGAGTTTTAGGTCCAAATTCCTTACCTCAATGAAGTTCCCTTGAAATTCCTCTTTCAAATCGTCCCAAAAGCTCCTAAGCCGTGATAAAAATGGTGAAATAAATCCCAATGTCGCGGAACCCCTTTTAAAATAATCTGCCCAGTAGTTTACGCATCTGCGGCCTTAGGACCACTTCTGTGGTCCCGCATGTGCGGAACAAGGGGTCGCATCTGCGACTTACACTTAAAGTCCAATTTCCGCACCTGTGATTTCCTGTCCACAGGTGCGGTACCGCTTCTACGGTTAACTTCTCGCATTTGCGGAACCTTCTACTTCCCCACAACTCCGCTCCTGTGATCGCTGAGCTGCACCTGCGGAACCCAAACCGCAGATGCGGTTATGACAACACCAGTAGCTGAACCTGCAACTTAAACTCCAAAATTTCATCCGTCAACCATCCGAATTCATCCCGAGTCCCCCGAGACCCCAACAAAAGGCACCAACAAGCTGTGAGCACGTGATTTTTGCCTCGCGAAAACTACTCCAAAATAAATCAAAAAAATAAAATTAATTTCTTTTAGTGTGCAATTTTAGAAAATTGTTTTGCGTTTATTAATTGTTTGTGTTTTATCCGTAAATGTTTGCTTTGTTATAATTAAACAAAAAAAAAATTAAAATAAAAATACATGTTTCATGCGTAGCTAGGATTTAATTATGCATTTAATAATTGATTCAAAAAATAAAATCACAAAAATATGTGTCTGTTCTAATTTTAATATTTCAATGTGTGATAAATGTTTTGTCTATGTGTTAAATAATTGTTATAAAGAAATTAATATTTTTTATGAGGTTAAAATTATTTTATAATTAAAATTAGGAATTTGTATTAGAAAATGAAAAATAAAAAATATATATATATATAAAATCGGACCTGGATTAAAATCCAGGCCCAAATCAAGTTACCCCCCACAGCCCAATCCAAACAGCCTAAGTACCGGTCCAATTCAAACGAGTCAAAACGACAGCGTTTGGTCGTAGTTTATCGAAGACCGTTGGATCAAATCCAACCAACGGTTGAGATCTCATCACCCTAACCCATAATCCTTACCCGATCCAATACCCGGTTCAACCCGTCCCCCCAAACTTAAGCCAAACGACACCGTTTGGTTAAGTGGATAAATCCTGGCCTTCCATTCTGCTAGATCTAACGGTCAGAATCAACCCACCCCATCCCTATATAAGGCCAAACCCCTACCCCGGCCCCCCTAACTAAACACCCCCCTCCTCTCCTGTTCATCGTCTTCCCAAACCAAACCCCTAACCCTAGCCACCCTTATTCCCCACCGCCTGAAACCCGGCGGCATCAACGCCGCCGGTCACCACCTTAACACCCCAGAACCCCTTGAACACCCTCTATCCGAATATGTTAGCCGCTTGGCTCGAATCTTCCTGAAGGTTCTCGAATCTTCATTTGAAGATTCGAGCCAAGCTCAGATCTAAACCAAACAGCCCTTAGTTAACACCATAGCATCCCCTAGCTTGCCTCGTTATGGATCTAATGTTGGTTTGGTTCGAATCCCCTCAGAACTCTTCGAATCTTCTTTTGAAGGTTCGAACCAAACAAACACTTACCCAGATTTGTTATAAACTAACACCAAATCACCCCTAGGTTTCCCTCACCCTTGTGTCATTGTTGGTTCCCCTCGAATCTGACCAGAAATGGTTAAGTCCGAAATCGAACCTTCAAGAACCTTAGAAACACCAATTTTTGGATTCTGCCCAAATTAAATAGAAGATTGAGGTTTAATCGACCTTAGTTAAAGTATTTTCAGTTGAAAATACTTCGACTAAGGTCTGTTTGATTTCAAAAAGCCCGAACCCAAGTTGAGTTTGAGTCCGATTGAATTTGAAGGTTC
Organism: Nicotiana tabacum; assembly: GCF_000715075.1. Classification (NCBI taxonomy): domain Eukaryota; kingdom Viridiplantae; phylum Streptophyta; class Magnoliopsida; order Solanales; family Solanaceae; genus Nicotiana; species Nicotiana tabacum. The sequence goes on along the minus strand of NC_134101.1, from coordinate 126,551,280 downwards.
AAAGGTAATTTTTCTGTTTCTTATGTGTATTCTACACGTATTCTATGTTTGTTTCATTAGTCTGTTTAATTTTTCATAATTTTCTAGTCAATTCTGTTATACTGTCTCATACTTGTCTATTTGATTAGAATTATAATTGTTTCTGTTTGTTTATGATTGTTTATAATATGTGTAATCGACTCAATTAAGTTCGTCGATTAGTTGTGTTATAAATCCTGTTTCTGAAAATGCTGATTGAAACAGTCTGTTTCTATTTTTTTAGACTGATTATTGACAAATGTTGTAAATAGTCAACTGATTAATATTCGTCAATTAAATCATGTTTGTTTGCAAATCAGTAAATTCAAATGAATGTTGTGTATATATTGTTTTCTGAACAGGGCATTGTCAGTATATTGACAATGCTCCTGTGTTTGTTTGATTTTAGTCCAATGTTGAAATGCAGTTGAATTATTAGGCTGAATTCAGTATAATAGTGTTGTGATGTTAGTTTTGAATTCAAGTTTACAAAAGTTGGTTAAATACAATTATATTAGGAGGTTAATCCTAGGATTGGTTATAGCTGCTTAAACAGATTTTAAAATTTGTAGTGTTAGATGCTGAATTTAAGGCAGTAATAACAATAATTACAGTAGGAAATCTGGGGCATATCTGGGGTAAAACAGTGAAGGTAATCTGATAATAATAGTGAGCTGAAAGTGAAATGTTAGTGGCTATAGTTTAAGATAATAATGGGGAACAAAGGGTAATGGGGCTGCTGAAAATCAGGATAAGAGCACTTAATAGGATTTAAAGTATTCAAAAGCAGATTGTAATGGAACTTTCTTATTTTTTTTAAAAAGGAAAGGGGTCCAGGCAGCACTTAAAAGAAAGGGGCAGCCCTGTATAAATACAGGGAGCTGGATAGAAATGATTTTAAAAGAAAAAATAAGGAGAGATTAGGAGAAAGGTCAGATTTTGAATACAGATTTTGAAGAAAAAAAAATACACCTAGAGTGAGATAAAAAGAAAGAGAATCAAGCAGAAAATCAGAAATGATTTTCTGAAGAGGAAGAAGAAACAGAAAAGAAGCCAAAAGAGAACATTCACACACACGCACAATCTGACACAGATATAACAGCAGAAGCAGAAAAAATCAGAAACAGGAATTTGAAACAGAAAAGAAACTGAAATCTGAAATATTGTCTTTTCGTTGAATCTGTTCGGATTTGTGTAATTCCATTGTTCAGTTATAATCTGAAGTTTCTTTAAAAATACTGTTACTGTGCATCTGGGTTTCTCGGGTCTTATTATTGCTCAAATCTGTGGAAATACTGATATTCTGCCAGTATTTTGTTATTGTTGCAACTGCTGAAACTTACTTCTTCTACCTTCATTTCCAGGTACTTATCTTTTAAATTCTATGTTGGAAAGAGATTCAGCATGACAAATCAATGAAGTTTGTATTGCAATTCTATTTTTCCATTTATCTAAGTTTGTTATTATAAATTTCAGTTTTTTTTTGTTTCATGTTGTTTAATATAGAAGTATGCTTGACATGTTAATTATCAGTTGATCATTCTCTTTTGAAATTCATATAAGTGTTGTAATAACATTACCTATTCCAGAATTTCATTAAAGTATATAGTTATGGTTGAATTGTTAAGATAGGGAATTTGGCATGAAGTTGGCTATTAATTAAGTCTTACGACATTGTTAGACAGGTATAAAGTATTCTGGGAATATCAAGAAAATATGTGGTTAGTGTATTTCGATTGTTTGGTTGTGGATTAAGGCTAGATGATGATTGGTTGCATTTTATTCATATATGGCGTAATAGTGATTATGGTTAACATCAATAGTCGGAAGTTGCATTAGTATCCTCCGCTATGTTTGCAAACGTCAAAATATGGCGAATAATGTTGTATGCAATATCACTTTATTAAGTCAATTAGGTAGATTTGTTCTCTTTCTTAAAATAACAAATGGCCTAGGAGTGTTATAATGTGAAAGTTAGTAACAATGGTTCACATAAATTGAGAATCCAATCGGTTTGATTATATATATATATATCTTACATTTAACCATAATCAGAATTAACAAAATAATTAGGCCTATTAGATTAAAAGCAAATATATGAGAATAAGATGAGATGTACAAGCACAAATTGCAACACTTTATATCAATGGTAATTAGAAATAGAATTTGCACTAAATAAATAATGAAGAATTGTTTAAAAATATTTCTTCCCATCATAAATCATTTTGTTAGTTTCATATACAATTCATTCTTTGGCATATATATGTTGTATTTGTTAAAAATCATATTTTTATTCTTTTCTTCGAATTTGAATAGTGGGATGAATATAATTTATACTCAGAAATTATAATCGACGGGCAACATTTAATAAATTGTGAATTTATTTAAAAGAATTTAAAGGCATCCCTTAAATGTGAATTTCTCAGGAATTTCATATAAAATGTGAATATAATAAACAATTTGTGGAAAATCCATAATACCATTACAAATATTTGGCGCGATTAGGGATGCGTTCGCATACCCTGATTATATTTTTAAAAGCAAATTCGGATTATGCGTACGCGCAATTTCGAGCGAATATTTAAGAAAAAGATTTTTCCAAGGATGTTAAAATAATTTCATATAACCCGAGATGTGCAGTTCATTGTCTAAATACAAGGGTGATAATGTTCCTGATTTTAATTTAAATTTTGAACATATGATTTTTTTAATAAAAACTATAACATGGACAATTTTATTGTGTACACGTATGCGTGACACGATCCCTGTAATTATAAAAGGTATATAATACGAATATACGTACGCGTAATTCATTTATATAATTGTAAGCAATAAGTAAAAGCGGTAGTAAAATCATAAAATAAAAAAACGTATTTAGTAAAATCATGATAATTAAGCCAATAATAAAAATAGTTGAGCGACCGTGCTAGAACCACGGAATTCGGAAATGCCTAACACCTTCTTCCGGATTAACAGAATTCCTTACTCAGGATTTCTGGTTCGCAGAATAATAAACATAGTCATATTCTCCTCGATTCTGGAATTAAAACCGGTGACTTGGGACGCATTAAAATTTCCAGGTGGCGACTCTGAAACAAATAAACAAATCCCGTTTCGACTGTCCTTAAATTGGAGAAAACTCCCCACGCGCCTCGCGGGCGCGGATAAAGGAGGTGTGTCAGCTCTGGCGACTCTGCTGGGGATTAAAGTGTACTGTAACCCAGAACCACTGGTTCAAGGTTTAAAGAATTCGAGCTTAAAATAACTGCGATAATTGGCTTTATTTACTATATGATTTTCAATTGTTTATATGATTAACATGCTAAATGTTTTTTTACCGCTTTAATATTATTTGAATTGTGAATATATACAACTGCTACGAAACTCCCTTCTTTCTGAGTCTTCTAAATTTATGGTGCACCCGTGCGCGCGGCCCACCTTTCTGTTAAAGTCATACCAAATAAGACGAAGTTGGGACAAGTAACTAGGCCGGGTAGACTTTCGTGCTCCCGGTACGTTGCCCCCGCTTCGGCTCAAACTGTCCGTTTGGGTAAGCCAGGTTTAGAACAATCAACCTCAGGTTTTTCACTTAGAATAACTCAGCCATGTACCGGATCCCTAGTAAGAACGTATATTTGCATCATGTACATTTGGCCTTGGAGACTCAACACAGGGGTTGGGTCTGTCTAGGACAGGTGAACCCGAAATAAAAAGACCATCCTGATGCATCCTACTTGCTACTTGTGCATTCATTTGCCTCGAACATGCTTGTTGACCAGCTTAAATGAAATCATGGTGAGAACCGAGGAATAAAATGGGTTGTTTTAAAAATTTCCAAAAAATAGTTTTAAATCTTAAAATAAAGGTATTTAATAAATAAAAATTTTTGAAAATGATTTTTTAGTGTATATTTTCAAAATGAGTCTTGACTTTATTAAATTAAATTTCAGATACAAAATGAGTACCACGCAAGACCCCCCCCATCCACGAATACAGAAGAGTTTATATTTCAGCATCAAATGTGGTGGTATGATTTAGGCGAAGATGGTCAAAAATGGGTCGTCAAGCATTTGGAAAATCTCACGGATATTATGAAAGTTAAACCCCGTGATGATATAATTGCGGCGTTAGTAACTTTTTGGGATCCTGTTCACAATGTCTTTCGTTTCTCTGACTTCGAGCTTACTCCTACATTAGAGGAGATAGCTGGATATGCTGGTTTTGACGGAAGTCTAAGAAATCAAAGCCTGATATTCACAAAGGCTCCTTCGGTACATCGATTCTTCGGTCTTCTGAACATCAGCAGTCCAATCAGGAAAAGCAATGTCATCAATGGATGTTGTTCCTTCAACTTTTTGTATTCAAGGTTCGGAAAGTCATATGGGTTCGAAATTCATGAGAAATGCCTTACTAACAAGCAAAACAAAGACACTTGGCAGATTCACCGTCGCTTTGCCTTCATGGTGGCTTTTCTAGGAATCATGATCTTCCCAAACAAAGAGCGAACAATTGATATTCGCACCGCGAAAGTTGTGCAAATCCTCACCACCAAAGAAAATCACACCCTTGTCCCCATCATTCTCTCAGACATTTATCGGGCTTTGACTTTATGTAAATCAGGAGCAAAAGTCTTCGAAGGATGCAAAATTTTGTTGCAAATGTGGGTGATTGAACATCTCCAACAACAGCCCAAGATCATACAGTACGGGTCAAACAATGATAATTGCATCGAGAGTTATGAGGAAAGAATAAAAAATTATCAGGCTCCAGAAGGGATAGAAGCATGTGTATCTCATCTAAAGGCTTTAACGACAAATCAAATTGAATGGACTTTGGGATGGCTCCCGATGAGGGAAGTAATACATATGTCAACCTCAAATAGTTATCTGCTACTATTGGGATTAAGAAGCATCCAGCCGTATGCGCCACTAAGAGTCCTAAGACAACTAGGGAGATATCAAATAGTTCCTGATGATGAAGATTTGAGTATGCAAGTAATCAAATTACACCCAGAAGCCACTATTCCCGAGGCTCTACTTCAGCAGATGTGGAATGGATGTCGATACTTGAAAAGTAATACTCAAGTCCCAGACACTACAAAGGGTGAGATAAATCCTGGATATGCAAGGTGGTTTGAAAAATGGTCTCGCGTGGATGATGTACCAGAGCCTGAGCTAAGAAGGCCAACAAAAAGACCCCATGTTCAAAACTTCAATGATAAAATCCAAGAGCGGTTGATCTGGGGAGAAAAGGAAAAAGGGTACAAAGCAACTATCCATGCCCTAAAAGAAAATCTGAGAAGCCTCAGTTTGGAGAAAGATTTGCAAGCACAAGAAGCCGAAGGCGAGAAGAAGAGTCTAGCTTGTGAGAATGAAAATCTTCATGCTCGATTCCAAAAATGAAAAGAGTTTCTGAGACACCAAAGAGGAGCTGGAAGGATCAAAAAACCATCGCCAATCTTTTTGAAAGAATGCAAGATTATGATTCCATTCTCGCGGAAAACGAAAGGGCGTTGAGCAAAGCAAAAGAAAGGATCTAACAAGGAACGCCAAGTAAGGCAATCCGAAGAAGACATGGCACAATTCAAGAAGGAAAAAGACCATTGGATACGATCAGAAGATCAGCTTCGTGCACAACTAGAAGAGGCAAGAAGATGCAACAGAGAACATCAACAAGCAAACATCGACAGGGAAAGAGCGCATGCAAGATTAGAGCAGGCCAGACTCCGAGCTCTATTAGAGTCAACTCTAGATCGTGAAAACCGTGTCAGAGATATAGGCACCACTCGCCAGCAGCAATTACAGGACCAAGACCAACGTCTCCAAGATTTCAGGGCACAAATCCACGACCTGGCGGTCTACACCTCTCAAAGTTACGTAAACTGCCAAGGAATGGATTATGAAAGGTTTACAAAGCATGCACCCATTTTTGCCCGTCATCTAGCAATAGAGTTGGAAAGGATGTATCGTACGCTGGGAGGTCATCCAAGCCAAGCCCCACATTGAGCAAATAATCTATTAATTTACAACACAAGTGGAAAGTGGGGCACGTTGTGAGATGTTAAGAATTGTATCTTTTATTTTGATTTAAGTGTGTGTGTTTCAAGCCATTTTCTTACAAAGTTTTCAAATGTAATGTCTGTTCATCTTTGTATAATGAATAAAAGTGTTTGCCTCATGTCCGAAATACGCAAGGTCTGATTCATGCGGGGGCATGATACGTAGGCAATCTCTATAAGATTCGACCAACACAATAAAAGGAATATAATATATATAATAAAAAGTGAATAACAATAAAAATTTCAAGAAAGCTGGGACGACACAAGCAGCCAAGCAAATGCATAATAGAAAGGGATTATTTGTCTAGGAGCATTGCATCTCAACGTGTAATTATATATGTGTTAAACTCTCAAAACTAACAAGTTTGTTCATTTCTAGAATTCAAGCAGTTAGTTTCTCTAAAGAGTATACTGGCATATTATCATTATCACACGAGATCAAAAGGACCACTACCCGAAAGTATGTCTATCCCAGATGTTGACATAGAAATGGAGCTAGAGGAGATGGATGTCGGGAAAATGAAAGAAGAGATGTTTAAACTCAAGCAGCAAATGGCTGAGATGTACCAAGCCTGGTCTACAGGACAGTTACCCCCGTCTTACCCAACTAACCTTGCTCCATCAATGACCCAAACTCAGGATAATATTACCACTGAATTATCCCCAAATTTCCCCATTTACCAGCACTACCGAGGCACCACCTCTCAGACACCGCAGTCTCCACCTCCAAAACCAGTTCCATACTTTCCTCCACCTGTGACTCCTGTTTTCGTAGCACCTTCCCCGGCTACATTCCACAAATCTCCTAGTGAGCCTACATTCTTGACCCAGGACAACCAATATTACCCCCCGGAGCCCACCCTCAAAGCCTCCGAAATCCATTCAACTGCTCCTCGTTTTGATCTCCCAACCGAAATTGACAAGCCAGCCAAAAATGCTGAACAAGAAGAGATGTTCAGGAAGGTCAAGAGTCTAGAACAATCGTTCAGTGACATGCAAGGATTAGGTGGGCAAGTCAGTGTAGCATACAAAGATTTGTGCTTATTCCCCAATGTGCAATTACCAGTTGGCTTCAAGATGCCCAAATTTGACCTATACAACGGGCACGTCGACCCAGTAGCCCACTTAAGGTGTTTCTGTAGCAATATGCGAGGAGCTAGAGGAAAGGATGAATTATTGATGGCTTACTTCAGTCAAAGTTTAAGCGGATCAGCTTTAGAGTGGTATACACGCCAGGACCATGGGAGATGGTACACCTGGGATGACCTAGCACAGGCATTTGCATACCATTTCCAATACAATCTAGAAATCATCCCAGATCGACTATCTTTGACAAAATTTGAGAAGAAACACAATGAAAGTTTCAGAGAGTATGGCTTCCGATGGAGAGAACATGCAGCAAGAGTGGATCCTCCTATGAAGGAGAGTGAAATGGTAGACTACTTCCTCCAAGCCTTGGAACCAACTTACTATGCCCATTTTGTTTCAGCGGTTGGGAAATCATTCAACGAAGTAGTAAAGATGGGAGGTATGGTGGAAGAAGGCCTCAAGACAAATAAAATCATGAGCTATTCAGCGATTAAGGCGACTACCCAAGCTATTCAAGGCGGGGTAGGAGGAATCGGAAGAAAGAAGAGGGAGGAAACCGCGGTAGTTGATTCAGGAATTTGGTCAGGACCCAGAGGTTCACCGCCTTACTATAATCAACAACGACCTCGCCAATCAACTTACCACCACGATTCATCCCAACACTACTATCACCCTTCGGAGCCTCATTTTTCCATTAACCATGCTCAAGCATACAATCAGCCACCTGTTCACGCCAATTGGCGTGCTCCTGCCATACCAAGTACTTACCCACGAGCCTATCCCGGACCAGGTTTTAGGCCTAGGCCAGCATTCAGGGGAGAAAGGGAACAGAAAAAGAAAACTTACACCCCATTGGGAGAGTCTTACACTAGTCTGTTCCACAGGCTGAGACAGCTAGACATGCTAAGACCAATACAATCCAAGCTACCCAATCCTCCTCCAAAGAATCTGGATTACACCATTAGCTGTGAGTATTGCTCCGGTGCACCAGGCCATGATACGGAGAAATGCTGGCATTTGAAAAATGCAATACAAGAGCTGATTGATACTAATAAAATCGAGGTTCAAACCCCCGAAGCTCCCAATATCAATAGAAATCCAATGCCAGCCCATCAAGAGGCCAATATGATAGAAATCATACAAGCTGATGGGGAGACAAAGAAGCCGTCACAAGCTGTCATGATGATCAAGTCTCATGAAGCCAAGCCAGATAAGCAGTTAATAGAGAAGAAGCCGGTACCTAAGCAGAACAGAAATGGTGATGAACCCTCTATGATAATCGAGGAGGGATCATCGAGCAAAGTTGCCACAAAACAAGAAAAGCCGAAAGTGATAGTACCAGGCGTTGCTAACAAACCCATTGTATTCGTGGAGGGAGCCCGTACAGATCGGGTTATTATCACACCTGTAACCCAGCTGCCAGTCATCAACAACAAAGCCATCCCATGGAACTATGAACGGGTGACTGTAATGTACAAGGGAAAAGAAGTCAAGGAAGAAGTGTGTGAGGTGCAAGGCTTGACTCGTTCGGGAAGATATTTTACTCCTGAAGAGTTAAGAAAAACTAAAAATAATCCAACACCAATAAAGAGAGCTATGACGGAAGAAGAGGCGTAAGAGTTTTTAAGAAAAATGAAACTCCATGATTATTCTGTTGTGGATCAATTGAAGAAGACGCCCGCTCAAATTTCATTGTTGTCATTACTGATCCATTCAGAGGAGCACCATCTGGCGTTGATGAAAATCCTGAATGAGGCTCATGTTCCTGAAAAAATCTCTGTAAATCATTTGGGAAAAATAGCCAACAAAATCTTTGAGGCAAACAGAATTACATTTTCTGATGATGAATTGCTTGTGGAAGGTACCGAGCACAACAAAGCTCTTTACCTCACCGTGAAATGTGAAAACTCCGTAGTAACCCGGGTATTGGTTGACAACGGGTCAAGTGCAAACATCTGCCCTCTCTCCACTTTAAGCAAATTAAAAATTAAAGAGGAGAGGATCCAGAAGAATAGTATCTGCGTACGGGGGTTTGACGGTGGAAGCAGAGATTCATTTGGCGACATAGTGTTGGAACTAACAATAGGGCCAGTTGAATTCACAATGGAATTTCAAATGTTGGACATAACTATTTCTTACAACTTGTTGTTGGGACGACCATGGATCCATGCTGCTAAAGCAGTCCCGTCAATGCTACATCAGGCTGTCAAGTTTGAATGGGATCATCAAGAAATAGTTGTGCATGAGGAAGAAAGTTTAAATGCTCACAGCAGTACCATTGCACCGGTCGAGGGAACAGAAAATGACCAGGGACCATGGGTATACCAAGTGTCCGACACAGTGTCGGTAGAGAAAATTCCAGAGGGGAAATACCTTCCGAATCCAAAGATATCCTGTGCATCAGTCATGGTAGCCTATGAAATGTTAAAAAACGGTTTTATACCCGGCAAAGGTCTGGGCTCATCTTTGCAAGGAATTATACAACCAGTATCTCTCCCCGAGAACTGGGGAACATTCGGTTTGGGATTTATACCCACTATCGCCGATGTGAAAAAGGCCAGAAAGCTGAAACATAAGGCATGGGATCTTCCAAAACCAGTCCCACCTCTATCAAAGTCTTTTGTCAAGACCGGTGCTAAAAATCGCCCGATAACAACAATTCCTAAATCCCGGGTCAATCCTGAGGAGGAATTGATTGAAAGATTCGAGAAATTGTTTGATGATGTGAATATGTTGGAAAGCGGAGAAGGGTGTAGCAACGCAGAAGTTCAATTTGTTGGGCCAAAAACAAACCTTAATAATTGGAAAGCCACTCCTCTCCCAATTCGAAAGGAGTCTTGGTAGTTTATTTTGATTTTCTTTCAGTTTGTTTGGGTTACTTCAGGGTTATAATCCCAAAGCTTATCTTACAGTTTCTTTGAAGTGTGCAAAACCTTGTTATCTTTCATCATCCAATAAAAAACAGTTTCCTTTTTATTATCATTCCTGATAGTTTTCTTTTCTTTTTTCTTCTTTCCTGTACAGTTCTTTTTACGCTGGCTCTAGTGATATGGCATGCATGAGGAATCCTCAGCCCAGTCTTAAAAATCAATCTGGTTCCGAAGTAATAATTCAAGAAATATATTGTGATTATGAATCAGAATATGATGAAGATGAGGTTCTTGAAGAGATTAGTAAAGAGCTAATTCACTTTGAGGAAAAAATCAAACCTAACTTGAGTGATACCGAGGACATCAATATAGGGGACACGAGTAATATCCGGGAAACTAAAATAAGTGTCCATCTCGAACCAAAGATCCGAGAAAAGTTAATTAAAGCACTCATAGAATTCAAAGATGTTTTTGCATGGTCATATGACGACATGCCGGGCCTGAGCACCGATTTAGTGGTTCACAAATTGCCCACCGATCCAACGGTGCCTCATGTCAAGCAGAGACTGAGAAAATTCAAGCCTGATATGAGTGTGAGAATTAAAGAAGAAATCACCAAACAGTTGGAAGCAAAGGTCATTCGAGTCACTCGATATCCTGTTTGGTTAGCTAATATCGTTCCTGTGCCAAAGAAAGACGGCAAAATTAGAGTATGCGTCGACTACCGCAATCTCAACAAAGCAAGTCCGAAGGATAATTTCCCATTACCCAATATCCATATTTTGATCGATAATTGTGCCAAGCATGATATAGGGTCTTTTGTGGATTGTTATGCCGGGTATCATCAAATTCTAATGGATGAAGAAGACGCAGAAAAGACGGCATTCATCACACCATGGGGAACTTATTGCTACCGGGTAATGCCATTCGGTTTGAAGAACGCCGGAGCAACCTATATGAGAGCAATGACCACAGTGTTTCATGATATGATACACAAAGAGATTGAGGTATACGTGGACGATGTGATCATAAAATCAAAGCATCAATCTGACCATGTTGGGGACTTAAGGAAATTCTTCTTAAGACTTCGCAGGTAAAACCTCAAGCTTAACCCTGCCAAATGCGCATTTGGAGTTCCATCTGGAAAGTTGCTGGGATTCATAGTCAGTCGACGAGGTATCGAGCTAGACCCATCAAAAATCAAAGCCATCCAAGAATTGCCACCTCCAAGGAACAAAACTGAAGTAATGAGTTTGTTGGGAAGGTTAAATTACATCAGCAGGTTTATTGCTCAGCTCACAACAACCTGTGAGCCAATTTTCAAATTGTTGAAAAAGGATACTGTGGTCAAATGGACCGATGAGTGTCAAGAAGCGTTCGATAAGATAAAAGGGTACTTGTTGAACCCACCCGTATTGGTCCCGCCAGAGCTAGGAAGACCTTTGATTCTTTACTTGACGGTCTTGGAAAATTCATTTGGTTGTGTATTGGGGCAACATGACCTCACCGGCAGAAAAGAACAGGCCATCTACTACCTTAGCAAGAAATTCACAGCTTATAAGGTCAAGTATACTCATCTGGAAAAGACATGTTACGCCCTAACATGGGTGGCTCAGAAGTTGAAACACTATTTGTCGTCCTACACTACTTACCTCATTTCGCGTTTGGATCCATTGAAATATATTTTTCAAAATCCTATGCCAACGGGAAGACTTGCAAAGTGGCAGATTTTGCTCACAGAGTTTGACATCATCTTTGTGACTCGGACTGCAATGAAAGCCCAGGCACTGGCCGATCATTTAGCCGAAAACCCGGTCGATGAGGAATACGAGCCATTGAAAACCTATTTTCCTGATAAAGAAATAATGCATATCGACGAGGTGGAGCAAATTGAAAAACCTGGCTGGAAACTTTTCTTTGATGGAGCCGCTAACATGAAAGGAGTCGGGATAGGAGCTGTAATCATCTCTGAAACAGGGCATCACTATCCTGTTACGGCTCAACTGCGATTTTATTGCACCCATAATATGGCTGAATATAAAGCTTGTATTATGGGTTTAAGGCTAGCCGCAGACATGGGTATCCAAGAAATCTTAGTCATGGGAGATTCGGATCTTCTGGTACATCAAATTCAAGGAGAATGGGAAACCCGAGACTTAAAGCTCATACCATACCGACAATGTCTACATGATCTTTGTTAGCGGTTTCAATCAGTGGAGTTTCGGCATATTCCAAGGATTCATAATGAGGTTGCCGATGCATTGGCTACTTTGGCATCAATGTTGCACCATCCAGACAAAGCTTATGTTGATCCACTGCATATTCGAGTCCACGATCAGCACGCTTATTGCAATATGGTTGAAGAAGAATTTGATGGTGAACCATGGTTCCACGACATCAAGGAGTATATCAGGATGGGGATATATACCGCACAAGCCACAGGAGATCAAAAGAGGACCATTAGGCGATTGGCAAATGGATTCTTCTTAAGCGGAGGAGTTTTGTATAAAAGAACACCAGATCTTGGATTATTAAGATGCATAGATGCCAGACAAGCTACAACTGTCATGTCTGAAGTACATTCTGGAGTTTGTGGACCCCACATGAGCGGATATGTATTAGCAAAGAAAATCCTCCGAGCTGGTTACTATTGGCTTACCATGGAGCGAGATTGTATCAGTTTTGTGCGCAAGTGTCATCAATGCCAGATACACGGAGATTTGATTCATTCTCCACCATCCGAGTTGCACACAATGTCGGCACCATGGCCCTTCGTTGCCTGGGGCATGGATGTGATTGGACCAATTGAGCCGGCAGCATCCAATGGGCACAGGTTCATTCTGGTAACCATCGATTATTTTACCAAATGGGTTGAGGCCAAGACATTCAAATCGGTGACCAAGAAAGCTGTGGTCGATTTTGTCCACTCAAATATCATATGTCGATTCGGAATCCCAAAGGTGATCATCACAGATAACGGTGCTAATCTTAACAGCAACTTAATGAAGGAAGTATGTCAACAGTTTAAGATTACACATCGCAACTCTACCCCATATCGGCCCAAGGCGAATGGAGCAGTCGAGGCAGCCAACAAAAACATAAAGAAGATACTTCGGAAAATGGTAGAAGGTTCAAGACAATGGCATGAAAAACTACCATTTGCGTTATTGGGATATCGCACTACTGTTCGCACTTCAGTAGGAGCAACTCCTTATTTGTTGGTATATGGCACTGAAGCAGTAATTCCTGCGGAAGTTGAGATTCCTTCCCTTCGGATCATCGCCGAAGCAAAGATTGATGATGATGAATGGGTCAAAACCCGTCTAGAACAGTTAAACTTGATTGATGAAAAACGATTGGCCGCAGTATGTCATGGTCAATTATATCAAAGAAGAATAGCAAGAGCATACAACAAAAAAGTACGTCCACGGAAGTTCGAAGTGAGTCAACATATGCTGAAACGTATTCTTCCACATCAGGTTGAGGCAAAAGGCAAATTTGCCCCGAATTGGCAAGGACCATTCATTGTGACCAGAGTATTATCGAATGGTGCACTATGCTTAATAGATATTGAAGGCAAATGCATAGACATGGCGATCAATTCTGACGCGGTAAAGAGATATTATGCTTAACTTTTTGAATGTTTGTATTTAGCATTATTTCGAAGATTGGAATGACAAAGACAATTTATTCTGCTATCCAAACACTATACCATTTGCTTCCCCTTCGAGCCATATTTGTTTCTTTCTTACCCTCTCTTGGAATCAATGAAAATCAAATATGAAGTAAAAAAAAAAGTGACAAAATAAAAAAATAAGAAAAGAAAAGAAAATCACTATTATTTGGTGAACTACGTTTGACCTGATTCCTCAAAGAAGGATACGTAGGCGCCTCACGGCTCGGTCATAGGGTGCGCAATATGCATAATGTGTACAAAAGAAACATCAAGAGACCCCAATCAAGAAAACTGGGGCAGGAATTGTATCGGAAATAAGATTCCAATAGTTGTAATTTTAAACCCATACCAAAACTGTTTAGTTTTTGATACCTTTCCATTTCCCACCACATACCAAAAAGACCTTTCGATCAATCTTAGAAAAATGCTGAGACAAACAAATGAAGATGGTTCATCTGGTACAAACAAGAAAAGAAAGTAAAAATGAGAGAGTCTTATAGGTGAAAACCCACACGAGCACCATAAGGCGATGAAAGTTGAGAGAAAGTAAAATGAGAGAGTCTTATTGGTAAAAACCTTCGTAGGCACCATAAGGCGAAAAAGAAGTAAGAAATGAACAAATGAGGAAGGTTTATCGGTGAAAACTCTTTGAGATATTTGAAGTCCAACAGGTCTGTAAAATGAAAAATGAAGTTGGATTACGGAAATTTTGGGGAAAACAAAAATGAGACAATTAAAAGGAGATTGATTAAAAGACTGGGTTGATTAATCCAAAATGCATACCCTGATCATTGGTGCCAGTAACTCCAATCAGATAAGTTTTTATTCCTTCTCCAACAGTCATCCAAATTTGGATTTTTCTTTTCATTCTATAATTGTCGAAATCAGCGTGTTTAGTCACTAATAATCTTACTTTTCTAAAGCTTTGAGATAAGTTTTATTCCAAACAAATAAGAAGGAATGTCAAGGTATACTACCAAGATTCAAGGTTACATGATGCAAAATACGGCCATGAAAGGCGGGAGATAAAAATAATAAGATATGAGTGTAAGAAAAATGGAAATCAAAAGTGGATCAGCAATGTCAGGAGAGACATATGATTACGGTTAAAAGGGTTTGAAGGAAAACATACAGAGGAGAATCCTATAGTCAAGGATCAATTACAAAGACAAAACAGTCTTTTTCAACCATTCCAAGGCAATAAAACAAGACGAAGAAGAAGCCCCACCATCGGCAAGAATACCTCAGTTAACCACCCTGCTTTAAACTAACGAAGTTTTCTTTGATTTAAAACAGGGGCAAAAACAACATTGTGTCAGGAAACACTTGGTAGAGGATAAAAGAATTAAAGAAGTCAGGCGTCCACCTGGATAATGAGGATAAGAATTGAAGAAGTCAGGCGTCCACCTGGAGAATGAGGATGAGAATTGAGGAAATCAGGCGTCCACCTGGAGAATGAGGATGAGAATTGAGGAAATCAGGCGTCCACCTGGAGAATGAGGATGAGAATTAAAGAAGTCAGGCGTCCACCTGGAGAATGAGGATGGAGAATTGAAGAAATCAGGCGTCCACCCGGAGAATGAGGATGAGAATTAAAGAAGTTAGGCGTCCACCTGGAGAATGAGGATGAGAATTAAAGAAATCAGGCGTCCACCTGGAGAATGAGGATGAGAATTGAAGAAATCAGGCGTCCACCTGGAGAACGAGGATGAAGAATTAAAGAAGTCAGGCGTCCACCTGGAGAATGAGGATGGAGAATTGAAGAAGTCAGGCGTCCACCTGGAGAATGAGGATGAGAATTAAAGAAATCAGGCGTCCACCTGGAGAATGAGGATGAAGAATTAAAGAAGTCAGGCGTCCACCTGGAGAATGAGGATGAGGATTAAAGAAATCAGGCGTCCACTTGGAGAATGAGGATGAGAATTGAAGAAATCAGGCGTCCACCTGGAGAACGAGGATGAAGAATTAAAGAAGTCAGGCGTCCACCTGGAGAATGAGGATGAAGAATTGAAGAAGTCAAGCGTCCACCTGGAGAATGAGGATGGAGAATTGAAGAAGTCAGGCATCCACCTGGAGAATGAGGACAAAGAATTGAAGAAATCAGGCGTCCACCTGGAGAATGAGAACAAAGAATTGAAGAAGTCAGGCGTCCACCTGGAGAACAAGGGAATACAATTGAAGTATTGAAGTCAAAAGCCCGCTCATATGAGAAAAAGGGCACACTTAGAATCAATAAAGCAGAGTGATCCAACAAAGTCCCCAGCAGGAAACGACAAGAGTCCCAAACAGATGAAAAAAATACGGGACACAATGAAAAGGAATACAGAATAAGCCAAATGCCCAAGAGTCACCAAGATACCAAGACAACAAGAAACACAAGGGCATGATCTAGATAAGATTTTATAATTCATGTACCATAGTCTAGTTTAGCTTTTTGTATTGCCTTTGAAGTAAGGTGTAATAAAGAGGTCAGCAAGCAGTAAAAACAGCACGAAGCAGCAGTAACATCACAGTCCCACGGTAGTCCCAGCTACCCAAAACTTCCCGAACTACATTGACCTGATTCCTTTATAGCCAAGGATATGTAGGAAACCTTTGAAGCAGAGGTTCGGTCAAATCTTTCAAAAAATGCTTCCCACGGAGTATTTGAACGGGCAAAAAATCGTTCGTATCCGCTCACTTTATCTTTGCACGAAAACTCTTCGAGTTTCCGCACAAAGAGGGGCAGCTGTGAGCACGTGATTTTTGCCTCGCGAAAACTACTCCAAAATAAATCAAAAAAATAAAATTAATTTCTTTTAGTGTGTAATTTTAGAAAATTATTTTGCGTTTATTAATTGTTTGTGTTTTATCCGTAAATGTTTGCTTTGTTATAATTAAACAAAAAAAAATTAAAATAAAAATACATGTTTCATGCGTAGCTAGGAATTAATTATGCATTTAATAATTGATTCAAAAAATAAAATCACAAAAATATGTGTCTGTTCTAATTTTAATATTTCACTGTGTGATAAATGTTTTGTCTATGTGTTAAATAATTGTTATAAAGAAATTAATATTTTTTATGAGGTTAAAATTAATTTATAATTAAAATTAGGAATTTGAATTATAAAATGAAAAATAAAATATATATATATATATATAAATCGGACATGGATTAAAATCCAGGCCCAAATCAAGTTACCCCTCCACAGCCCAATCCAAACAGCCTAAGTACCGGTCCAATTCAAACGAGTCAAAACGACAGCGTTTGGTCGTAGTTTATCGAAGACCGTTGGATCAAATCCAACCAACGGTTGAGATCTCATCACCCTAACCCATAATCCTTACCCGATCCAATACCCGGTTCAACCCGTCCCCCCAAACTTAAGCCAAACGACACCGTTTGGTTAAGTGGATAAATCCTGGCTTTCCATTCTGCTAGATCTAACGGTCAGAATCAACCCACCCCGTCCCTATATAAGGCCAAACCCCTACCCCGCCCCCCTTAACTAAACACCCCCCTCCTCTCATGTTCATCGTCTTCCCAAACCAAACCCCTAACCCTAGCCGCCCTTATTCCCCACCGCCTGAAACCCGGCGGCATCAACGCCGCCGGTCACCACCTTAACACCCCAGAACCCCCTGAACACCCTCTATCCGAATATGTTTGCCGCTTGGCTCGAATCTTCCTGAAGGTTCTCGAATCTTCATTTGAAGATTCGAGCCAAGCTCAGATCTAAACCAAACAGCCCTTAGTTAACACCATAGCATCCCCTAGCTTTCCTCGTTATGGATCTAATGTTGGTTTGGTTCGAATCCCCTCAGAACTCTTCGAATCTTCTTTTGAAGGTTCGAACCAAACAAGAACTTACCCAGATTTGTTCTAAACTAACACAAAATCACCCCTAGGTTTCCCTCACCCTTGTGTCATTGTTGGTTCCCCTCGAATCTGACCAGAAATGGTTAAGTCCGAAATCGAACCTTCAAGAACCCTAGAAACACCAATTTTTGGATTCTGCCCAAATTAAATAGAAGATTGAGGTTTAATCGACCTTAGTCAAAGTATTTTCAGTTGAAAATACTTCGACTAAGGTCTGTTTGATTTCAAACAAAATCCGAATCCAAGTGGAGTTCTAGTCTGATTGAATTTGAAGGTTCAGAGGTAATTTTTCTGTTTCTTATGTGTATTCTACATGTATTCTATGTTTGTTTCATTAGTCTGTTTAATTTTTCATAATTTTCTAGTCAATTCTGTTATACTGTCTCATACTCGTCTATTTGATCAGAATTATAATTGTTTCTGTTTGTTTATGATTGTTTATAATATGTGTAATCGACTCGATTAAGTTCGTCGATTAGTTGTGTTATAAATCCTGTTTCTGAAAATGCTGATTGAAACAGTCTGTTTCTATTTTTTAGACTGATTATTGACAAATGTTGTAAATAGTCAACTGATTAATATTCGTCAATTAAATCATGTTTGTTTGCAAATCAGTAAATTCAAATGAATGTTGTATATATATTGTTTTCTGAACAGGGCATTGTCAGTATATTGACAATGCTCCCGTGTTTGTTTGATTTTAGTCCAATGTTGAAATGCAGTTGAATTATTAGGCTGAATTCAGTATAATAGTGTTGTGATGTTAGTTTTGAATTCAAGTTTACAAAAGTTGGTTAAATACAATTATATTAGGAGGTTAATCCTAGGATTGGTTATAGCTGCTTAAACAGATTTTAAAATCTGTAGTGTTAGATGCTGAATTTAAGGCAGTAATAACAGTAATTACAGTAGGAAATCTGGGGCATATCTGGGGTAAAACAGTGAAGGTAATCTGATTATAATAGTGAGCTGAAAGTGGAATGTTAGTGGCTATAGTTTAAGATAATAATGGGGAACAAAGGGTAATGGGGCTGCTGAAAATCAGGATAAGAGCACTTAATAGGATTTAAAGTATTCAAAAGCAGATTGTAATGGAACTTTCTTATTTTTTTAAAAAAGGAAAGGGGTCCAGGAAGCACTTAAAAGAAAGGGGCAGCCCTGTATAAATACAGGGAGCTGGACAGAAATGATTTAAAAAGAAAAAATAAGGAAAGATTAGGAGAAAGGTCAGATTTTGAATACAGATTTTGAAGAAAAAAAAATACACCTAGAGTGAGATAAAAAGAAAGAGAATCAAGCGAAGAAGAAACAGAAAAGAAGCCAAAAGAGAACATTCACACACACACACACAATCTGACACAGATATAACAGCAGAAACAGAAAAAATCAGAAACAGGAATTTGAAACAGAAAAGAAACTGAAATCTGAAATATTGTCTTTTCGTTGAATCTGTTCGGATTTGTCTGATTCCATTGTTCAGTTAAAATCTGAAGTTTCTTTAAAAATACTGTTACTGTGCATCTAGGTTCCTCGGGTCTTATTATTGCTCAAATCTGTGGAAATACTGATATTCTGCCAGTATTTTGTTACTGTTGCAACTGCTGAAACTTACTTCTTCTACCTTCATTTCCAGGTACTTATCTTTTAAATTCTATGTTGGAAAGAGATTCAGCATGACAAATCAATGAAGTTTGAATTGCAATTCTATTTTTCCATTTATCTAAGTTTGTTATTACAAATTTCAGTTTTTTTTGTTTCATGTTGTTTAATTTAGAAGTATGCTTGACATGTTAATTATCAGTTGATCATTCTCTTTTGAAATTCATATAAGTGTTGTAATAACATTACCTATTCCAGAATTTCATTAAAGTATAGTTATGGTTGAATTGTTAAGATAGGGAATTTGGCATGAAGTTGGCTATTAATTAAGTCTTACGACATTGTTAGACAGGTATAAAGTATTCTGGGAATATCAAGAAAATACGTGGTTAGTGTATTTCGATTGTTTGGTTGTGGATTAAGGCTAGATGATGATTGGTTGCATTTTATTCATATATGGCGTAATAGTGATTATGGTTAACATCAATAGTCGGAAATTGCATTAGTATCCTCCGCTATGTTTGCAAACGTCAAAATATGGCGAATAATGTTGTATGCAATATCACTTTATTAAGTCAATTAGGTAGATTTGTTCTGTTTCTTAAAATAACAAATGGCCTAGGAATGTTATAATGTGAAAGTTAGTAACAATGGTTCACATAAATTGAGAATCCAATCGGTTTGATTATATATATCTTACATTTAACCATAGGCAGAATTAACAAAATAATTAGGCCTATTAGATTAAAAGCAAATATATGAGAATAAGATGAGATGTACAAGAACAAATTGCAACACTTTATATCAATGGTAATTAGAAATAGAATTTGCACTAAATAAATAATGAAGAATTGTTTAAAAATATTTCTTCCTTCATAAATCATTTTGTTAGTTTCATATACAATTCATTCTTTGGCATATATATGTTGTATTTGTTAAAAATCATATTTTTATTCTTTTCTTCGAATTTGAATAGTGGGATGAATATAATTTATACTCAGAAATTATAATCGACGGGCAACATTTAATAAATTGTGAATTTATTTAAAAGAATTTAAAGGCATCCCTTAAATGTGAATTTCTCAGGAATTTCATATAAAATGTGAATATAATAAACAATTTGTGGAAAATCCATAATACCATTACAAATATTTGGCGCGATTAGGGATGCGTTCGCATACCCTGATTATATTTTTAAAAGCAAATTCGGATTATGCGTACGCGCAATTTCGAGCGAATATTTAAGAAAAGGATTTTTCCAAGGATGTTAAAATAATTTCATATAATCCGAGATGTGCAGTTCATTGTCTAAATACGAGGGTGACGATGTTCCTGATTTTAATTTAAATTTTGAACATATGATTTTTTAAATAAAAACTATAACATGGACAATTTTATTGTGTACACGTATGCGTGACACGATCCCTGTAATTATAAAAGGTATATAATACGAATATACGTACGCGTAATTCGTTTATATAATTGTAAGCAATAAGTAAAAGTGGTAGTAAAATCATACAATAAAAAACGTATTTAGTAAAATCATGATAATTAAGCCAATAATAAAAACAGTTGAGCGACCGTGCTAGAACCACGGAATTCGGAAATGCCTAACACCTTCTTCCGGATTAACAGAATTCCTTACTCAGGATTTCTGGTTCGCAGAATAATAAACAAAGTCATATTCTCCTCGATTCAGGGATTAAAACCGGTGACTTGGGACGCCTTAAAATTCCCAGGTGGCGACTCTGAAACAAATAAACAAATCCCGTTTCAACTGTCCTTAAATTGGAGAAAACTCCCAACGCGCCTCGCGGGCGCGGAAAAAGGAGGTGTGACACAAGTCACAAAACACTACCCAAACTTTTACCAATCCTTAAACACCTAAAACAACATCGAAACCTCGAATTAACCAAGGATTTAACCTAAGAACTCCAAATTTTCTCAAAATACGCTTTTGATCAATAAGTCTAGTAAACCTCGTTCGAATGACCTGAAATTTTGCACATACATCACATTCAACACCACAGAGCTACTCCAACTTCTGGAATTTCATTCCGACCATCAGATAATCTCACTATCGGACCGAAAACTTCAAAAACTTCAACTTTCGGCATTTTAAGCCTAAATTAGCTACGAACCTCCAAAACACAATCCGAACACACCCCTAAGCCCAAATTCACCTAACGGAGCTAAATGAACCATCGAATTTCCATTCCGAGGCCGTCATCACAATGTTCTGACTACGGTCAACTTTCCAACACTTAAACTCTCCGAAACTCAAAACCGAACATCCCGACAAATCAAAATAGCAGAAATAAACTCGGGAATAGCAGTTAATAGGGGATCAGGGCATAAATTCTTAAGACGACTGGTCGGGTCATCACATACGAGTCTTGGGAATTGTCCAGAGGTGAGGATGCCCCTCCAGCGGTATGGCAGGAGTTTACAGAAGCTTTTCTTCGTCATTATCTGCCACCATAGCTTACGCGAGCCAGATTTGATAGGTTCTTGACCCTACGATAGGGTAACATGAGTGTTCGAGAGTATCTTCAGTTTGATCTATTGGCTAGGTATTCTCCCACTATTGTATCTAAAATGGAGGATCTGGTTCACCGGTTCGTGATGGGATTAGAGCCTTACTTGCTTAACGATTGTATGTTGGTCTCACTTCATCCAGAAATGGATATTTCTCGTATTCAGGCATACACTCAGGGTGTTGAGGAGCGTAAATAGAAACAAAGAGCCGATCGTGAGCATGATAGAGCCCAGAATAAGAGAGCGAGGTCTTCGGGTCCTTCTGGTGAGTTTTGAGGTGGTCAGAGGCAGTAATACTTGAGGTAATCATCCCAGCCTTCGGCTAGCGTGCCCCCTCAGTTTGGCGGTAAGTGATTTGATCGTTCTTCATATTCAGGGTCTAGTCAGAATTCCAAGGCCTCAGGTTCTCAATATATGGGTGAGTCAAATTAGATGAGCACCCTTTCCACGATGTGCTCAATGTGGTAAGCAGCATACCGGGAAGTGCCGTATGGGATTAGGTATTTGTTATACTTGTGGTTATCCGAGCCACGTAATGAGGGATTGTCCGTTGAGAGGTGATGAAAGCATAGCTCAGCCATCGGGATCTGTAGCTAGTTCATCATCATCAGTACACCCCCCTGGGCAAGGTCCCCAAGCACCAATGAGTTGTGGTAGAGGCAGAGGCGGAGCATCTAGCTCAAACAGCCCACAAAACCTCATTTATGCATTGGCAGGACGATAGGACCAGGAGTCATCGCTTGATGTTGTTACAAGTATATTATCAGTCTCCTCATATGATGTATATGCACTGATTGACCCAGGTTCCACTTTATCTTATGTCACTCCGTTGGTTGCTAGTAAGTTTGAAATTAAACCTGAATTGGTTAAACCTTTTGAGGTGTCTACACCTGTTGGGGACTTAGCTATAGCTAAGCAGGTATATAGGGGTTGTATAATAATAGTTCATGGTCGACCTACCGTAGCAGACTTAATCAATTTAGATATGGTAGAATTTGATATTATAATGGGTATGGATTGGTTGGCTTCTTGTCATGCCAACATTGATTGTAGATCAAAGATAGTCCGATTTCAATTTCCAGGAGAGCCTGTTTTGGAGTGGAAAGGTAACACGGCATCGCCGAGAGGTAGATTTATATCATATCTCAAGGCAAGGAAGATGACCAGAAAGGGCTGTATTTATCACTTAGTTCGGGTTCAGGATGTGGAAGTAGAGTCACCAACGATTCAGTCCATCCCTGTGGTGAATGAGTTTCCTGATGAACTTTCGGGTCTCCCTCTAGAGCGAGAAACTGCGTTTTCTATTGACCTACTACCAGATACTCACCTAATATCTATTTCTTCCTATAGAATGGCCCCCGCAGAGCTGAAAGAATTGAATGAACAATAAAAGGACTTACTTGGAAAAGGCTTTATCAGACCTAGTATGTCACCGTAGGGAGCACATGTTTTGTTTGTGAGAAAGAAAGATGAGTTGGTTACGAATGTGTATTGATTATAGGTAAATGAATAGGGTGACGATCAAGAATAAGTACCCGCTCCCAAGAATTAATGATTTATTTGATCAGTTACAAGGTGCCACGTGTTTTTCAAAGATAGACTTGAGGTCCGGGTACCATCAGGTAAGGGTTAAGAATGAAGATATTCCAAAGACAACATTCAGGACTAGATATAGGCACTTTTAGTTTCGAGTTATGTCATTCAGTATGATCAATTCCCTAGCAGTATTCATGGATTTGATGAACCGTGTGTTCAGACGTTTTTTTGGATCTGTTCGTAATTGTATTTATCAGCGATATATTGGTGTATTCTCGTTAAGAGGATGAGCATGCTGATCATCTGCGTTGTGCTCAGAGTTCTATAAGAAGGGAAGTTGTATGCAAAATTTTTTAAATGTGAATTCTTGCTAAACTCTATTACTTTCCTTGGGCATATCATTTCGGGTGAAGGCATCCGGGTGGATACATAAAAAATTGACGCAGTAAAGACTCGGCGTAGACCTACAACACCGACGGAGGTTCATAGCTTTCTCGGTTTGGAAGGTTATTACATTATATTTGTGGAAGGATTTTCTTCCCTTTCAACACCTTTGAAAAAGTTGACTCAGAAAGAAGCAAGGTTTCAATAGACTGATGCTTGTGAATGGAGTTTCCAGGCATTAAAGGGACATATTAACTTCAGCACCGGTTCTAACGCTCCCAGAAGGGACCGATGGTTATGTTATCTATTGCGATGCTTTAGGCATTGGATTGGGTTGTGTACTGATGCAACATAGTAAGGTTGTGGCTTATGCTTCTAGACAACTAAGAAAGCACGAGAAGAACTACCTGACCCACAATTTAGAGTTAGCTGCGATGATTTATGCACTAAAGATGTGGAAGCACTACTTGTATGGCATTCATGTTGATATCTATACGGACCATAGGAGCCTCTAGTACATATTCAAGCAAAAGGAATTGAATCTTCGTTAAAGGAGATGATTGGAGCAACTTAAAGACTGTGACGTTAATATTTTATACCATCCGTGGAAGGCAAACGTAGTAGCCGATGCCCTCAGCCATAGATCTATGGGTAGCCTATCATATTTACAGCTAGAAAAGAGGGGAATAGCCCATGAGGTTCATCATCTAGCTAGTCTTGGAGTTCTATTACTAGACTCAGGTGATATTGGAATTACTATTCAGGATACGACAACATCCTCTTTAGTAACTGAAGTAAAGGAACGCCAATATGAGGATCCTGTGCTAATTCATTATAGGGAAACCACTCTTTAGAAGGAGAAGACACCGTTTGAAATTACAGAAGATGGGATCCTCAGATATCAAAGGTGATTATGTGTGCCTAATGTTGTAGGGCTGCGTCGGCAGGTTATGGGATAAACTCACTATTCTCGTTATTCTATCCATCCAGGAGCAACAAAGATGTATCTTGATATTAGAGAAGTGTATTGGTGGGAAAAAATGAAAAAGGATATAACAGAATTTTTTGCTCAGTGTCCTAACTGTTAGCAGGTTAAGATTGAGCATCAAAAAGCCGGTGGGTTATTACAAGCTATGGAGATTCCGACTTGGAAATGGGAAGTAATCAATATGGACTTCATCGTAGGCTTACCTCGAACGCAATGTAAGTTCAATTCGATATTGGTGATTGTTGATAGGCTTACAAAGTCAACCCATTTTTTTCCCGTTAGAACTACATATTTCTTAGAGGATTATGCGAGGCTTTATATCAAGGAGATAGTACGACTGCATGGTGTCCCTATATCTATTATCTCTGATAGAGGTGCTCAATTTACAGCTAACTTCTGGAAGTCCTTCCAAAGAGGATTGAGGACTCAAGTAAGTCTTAATACGTCATTTCATCCCCAGGCAGATGGACAGGCTGAGCGTACTATTCAAACACTAGAGGATATGTTACGAACTTGTGTAATAGACTTCAAAGGTAGCTGGGATGATCATTTACCACTTATTGAGTTCACATATAATAATAGTTACCATTCCAATATTCGGATAGCCCCAGACGAAGCTCTTTACGGACGGAAATGTAGATCGCCTATAGGGTGGTTCGATGTTGGAGAATCCGGATTACATGGGACAGACCTGGTTCAACAAGCCATAGAAAAAGTAAAGTTGATTTGGGATCGATTATTGATAGCTCAGAGTCGTCAGAAGTCATATTCTGACGTGCGGTGTCGAGATTTAGAGTTCAGGGTTGATGATTGGGTATTCTTAAAAGTGTCACCTATGAATGATGTGATGAGGTTTGGCAAGAAAGGAATACTTAGCCCACGGTATATTGGGCCTTACAGGATCATTCGGAGAGTGGGCCGAGTAATTTATGAGTTAGAATTGCCCTCGGAATTGGAGTCTGTCCATTCGATTTTTCACGTATCTATGTTACGGAAGTACATTGGTGATCCTACCCAAGTGGTGCCCACGAATAATGTACAGATTACAGAGGACATATCATACGAGGAAATTTTGGTTGCCTTCTTAGACCGACAAACCTGCACGCTGCGGAATAAGGAAGTAGCCTCTGTAAAAGTACTTTGGTGGAACAACAAAGTGGAAGAAATGACTTGGGTGGCCGAGGAAAATATAAAGTCTAGATATCCCTACCTATTTCATCCTCCAAAGAAGGGTCCGACTGAGACGTCATAATCATAAGGTACGTGTATAAATTCTTGTGTTGATTATTTTCATTGGTCATGTGAGGCCATTGTCGTTATTCATAATTATGGTCCTGTGTGGAGTTGGGTTATTAAGCTTCTATGGGGAGAGTTGATAGTGGTGTTGTTGCAGAGGCGACCTTGCCAAGAAAGGTAGCTATGAAGGGTGTGATAAGGTTTGGCAAGAAAGGAAAACTTAGCCCACGGCATATTGGGACATATAAGATAATTCAGAAAGTGGGCCGAGTAGCTTATGAGTAAGAATTGCCCCCAGAACTGGAGTTTGTCCATCCGGGTTTTCACGTATCTAGGTTATGAAAGTGCATTGGCGATCCTACCAGAGTGGTTCCCACAAATGATGTACAGATTATAGAAGACTTATCATACGAGAAAGTTCCGGTTGCCATCCTAGACCGACAAATCTACAAGCTGCGGAATAAGGAGGTAGCCTCCGTAAAAGTACTTTGGAGAAACAACAATGTGGAAGAAATGACTTGGGAGGCCGAGGAAAACATGAAGTATATCCCTACTTATTTTCTCCTCCAGAGAAGGGTCTGACTGAGACGTCATAATCATAAGGTACGTGTATAAATTCTTGTGTTGGTTATTGTCATTGGTCATGTGAGGCCATTGTCGTTATTGATAATTATGGTTCGGTGTGGCGTTGGATTATTAAGCTTCTACAGGGAGAGTTGGTAGTGGTGTTGTAGCGCCCCTTGCATATAATAATAGTTACCATTCCAGTATTTAGATGGCTCCATACGAAGCTCTTTAAGGATGGAAGTGTAGGTCGCCTATAGGGTTGTTTAATGTTGGAGAATCTAGATTACACAGGTCAGACCTGGTTCAGCAAGCCATAGAAAAAGTAAAGTTGATTCGGGATCGACTATTAACAGCTCAGAATCGTCAGAAGTCATATTCCGACGGGCGGCGACGAGATTTAGAGTTCAGGGTTGATGACTGGGTATTCTTAAAGGTGTCACCTATGAAGGGTGTGATGAGGTTTGGCAAGAAAGGAATACTTAGCACACGGTATATTGGGCCTTACAGGATCATTCAGAGAGTGGGCCGAGTAACTTATGAGTTAGAATTGCCCTCGGAATTGGAATCTATCCATTCGATTTTTCACGTATCTATGATACGGAAGTACATTGGTGATCCTACCCGAGTAGTGCCCACGAATAATGTATAGATTACAGAGGACTTATCATACGAGGAAATATTGGTTGCCATCTTAGACCGACAAACCTGGAAGCTGCGGAATAAGGAAGTAGCCTCCTAAAAGTACTTTGGTGGAACAACAATGGGGAAGAAATGACTTGGGAGGCCGAGGAAAATATGAAGTCTAGATATCCCTACCTATTTCCTCCTCCAGAGAAGGGTCCAACTGAGACGTCATAATCATAAGATACATGTATAAATTCTTGTGTTGATTATTGTCATTGGTCATGTGAGGCCATTGTCGTTATTCATAATTATGGTCCTGTGTGGGGTTGGGTTATTAAGCTTCTACGGGGAGAGTTGGTAGTGGTGTTGTTGTAAAGGCGACCTTGCCAAGAAAGGTAGCCATGAAGGGTGTGATGAGGTTTGGTAAGAAAGGAAAACTTAGCCCACGGTATATTGGGACTTATAGGATAATTCAGAAAGTGGGCCGAGTAGCTTATGAGTAAGAATTGCCCTCAGAACTGGAGTCTGTCCATTCGGTTTTTCACGTATCTAGGTTATTAAAGTGCATTGGCGATCCTACCCGAGTGGTGCCCACCAATGATGTACAGATTATAGAAGACTTATCATACGAGGAAGTTCCGGTTGCCATCCTAGATCGACAAATCCGCAAGCTGCGGAATAAGTAGGTAGCCTCCGTAAAAGTACTTTGGAGAAACAACAATGTGGAAGAAATGACTTGGGAGGCCGAGGAAAACATGAAGTATATCCCTACTTATTTTCTCCTCTAGAGAAAGGTCCGACTGAGACGTCATAATCATAAGGTACGTGTATAAATTCTTGTGTTGGTTATTGTCATTGGTCATGTGAGGCCATTGTCGTTATTGATAATTATGGTCCAGTGTGGCGTTGGATTATTAAGCTTCTGCAGGGAGAGTTGGTAGTGGTGTTGTAGCGCCCCTTGCATATAATAATAGTTACCATTCCAGTATTTAGATGGCTCCATACGAAGCTCTTTACGGACGGAAGTGTAGGTCGCCTATAGGGTTGTTTGATGTTGGAGAATCTAGATTACACAGGTCATACCTGGTTCAAAAAGCCATAGAAAAAGTAAAATTGATTCGGGATCGACTATTAATAGCTCAGAATAGTCAGAAGTCATATTCCGACGTGCGACGACAAGATTTAGAGTTCAGGGTTGATGACTGGGTATTCTTAAAGGTGTCACCTATGAAGGGTGTGATGAGGGTTTTCAAGAAAGGCAAACTTAGCCCACGATATATTGGGCCTTATAGGATCATTCGGAAAGTGGGTCGAGAAACTTATGAGTTAGAATTGCCTTCGAAATTGGAGTCTGTCCATTCGATTTTTCACATATCTATGTTACGGAAGTACATTGGTGATCCTACCCGAGTGGTGCCCACGAATAATGTACAGATTACAGAGGACTTATCATACGAGGAAATTTTGGTTGCCATCTTAAACCGACAAACCTGCAAGCTGCGGAATAAGGAAGTAGCCTCCGTAAAAGTACTTTGGTGGAACAACAATGTGGAAGAAATTACTTGGGAGGCCGAGGAAAATATGAAGTCTAGATATCCCTACGTATTTCATCCTCCACAGAAGGGTCCGACTAAGACGTCATAATCAGAAGGTACGTGTATGAATTCTTGTGTTGGTTATTGTCGTTGGTCATGTAAGACCATTGTCGTTATTCATAATTATGGTCCTGTGTGGAGTTGGGTTATTAAGCTTCTACGGGGAGAGTTGGTAGTGGTGTTGTTACAGAGGCGACCTTGCTAAGAAAGGTAGCTATGAAGGGTGTGATGAGGTTTGGCAAGAAAGGCAAACTTAGCCCACGGTATATTGGGACTTATAGGATAATTCAGAAAGAGGGCCGAGTAGCTTATGAGTAAGAATTGCCCTCAGAACTGGAGTTTGTCCATCCGGTTTTTCACGTATAGCTATGTTATAAAAGTGCATTGGTGATCCTACCCGAGTGGTGCCCACAAATGATGTACAGATTATAGAAGACTTATCATACGAGGAAGTTCCGGTTGCCATCCTAGACCGACAAATCCTCAAGCTATGGAATAAGGAGGTAGCCTCCGTAAAAGTACTTTGGAGAAACAACAATGTGGAAGATATGACTTAGGAGGCCGAGGAAAACATGAAGTATATCCCTACTTATTTTCTCCTCCAGAGAAGGGTCCGACTGAGACGTCATAATCAAAAGGTACGTGTATAAATTCTTGTGTTGGTTATTGTCATTGGTCATGTGAGGCTATTGTCGTTATTGATAATTATGGTCCGGTGTGGCGTTGGATTATTAAGCTTCTGCTGGGAGAGTTGGTAGTGGTGTTGTAGCGCCCCTTGCATATAATAATAGTTACCATTCCAGTATTTAGATGGCTCCATACGAAGCTCTTTATGGACGGAAGTGTAGGTCACCTATTGTGTTGTTTGATGTTGGAGAATCTAGATTACACAGGTCAGACCTGGTTCAGCAAGCCATAGAAAAAGTAAAGTTGATTCGGGATCGACTATTAACAGATCAGAATCATCAGAAGTCATATTTCGACGCGCGGCGACGGGATTTAACGCTCGGGGTTGACAACTGGGTATTCTTAAAGGTGCCATCTATGAAGGGTGTGATGAGGTTTTGCAAGAAAGGAATACTTAGCACACGGTATATTGTGCCTTACAGGCTCATTCGGAGATTGGGCCAAGTAACTTATGAGTTAGAATTGCCCTTGGAATTGGAGTCTGTCCATTCGATTTTTCAGGTATCTATGTTACGGAAGTATATTGGTGATCCTACCCGAGTGGTGCCCATGAATAATGTACAGATTACAAAGGACTTATCATACGAGGAAATTTTGGTTGCCATCTTAGACCGACAAACCTGCAAGCTGCGGAATAAGGAAGTAGCCTCCGTAAAAGTACTTTGGTGGAACAACAATGTGGAAGAAATGACTTGGGAGGCCGAGGAAAATATGAAGTCTAGATATCCCTACCTATTTCCTCCTCTAGAGAAGGGTCCGACTGAGACGTCATAATCATAAGGTACGTGTATAAATTCTTGTGTTGATTATTGTCGTTGGTCATGTGAGGCCATTGTTGTTATTCATAATTATGGTCCTGTGTGGAGTTGGGTTATTAAGCTTCTACGGGGAGAGTTGGTAGTGGTGTTGTTACAGAGGCGACCTAGCCAAGAAAGGTAGCTATGAAGGGTGTGATGAGGTTTGGCAAGAAAGGAAAACTTAGCCCACGGTATATTGGGACTTATAGGAAAATTCAAAAAGTGGGACGAGTGCTTATAAGTAAGAATTGACCTCAGAACTGGAGTCTGTCCATCCGGTTTTACACGTATCTAGGTTATGAAAGTGCATTGGCGATCCTACCCGAGTGGTGCCCACAAGTGATGTACAAATTATAGAAGACTTATCATATGAGGAAGTCCCGGTTGCCATCCTAGACCGACAAATCCGCAAGCTGCGGAATAAGGAGGTAGCCTCCGTAAAAGTACTTTCGAGAAACAACAATGTGGAAGAAATGACTTGGGAGGCCGAGGAAAACATGAAGTATATCCCTACTTATTTTCTCCTCCAAAGAAGGGTCTAACTGAGACGTCATAATCATATGGTACGTGTATAAATTCTTGTGTTGGTTATTGTCATTGGTCATGTGAGGCCATTGTCGTTATTGATAATTATGGTCCGGTGTGGCGTTGGATTATTAAGCTTCTACAAGGAGAGTTGGTAGTGGTGTTGTAGCACCCCTTGCATATAATAATAGTTACCATTCCAGTATTTAGATGGTTCCATACGAAGCTCTTTACGGACGAAAGTGTAGGTCGCCTATAGGGTTTTTGATGTTGGAGAATCTAGATTGCACAGGTCAGACCAGATTAAGCAAGCCAAAGAAAAAATAAAGTTGATTCGGAATCGACTATTAACAGCTCAAAATCGTAAGAAGTCATATTCCGACGCACTGCGACAAGATTTAGAGTACACGATTGATGACTGGGTATTCTTAAAGGTGTCACCTATGAAGGGTGTGATGAGGTTTGGCAAGAAAGGAATACTTAGCCCACGGTATATTGGGCTTTATAGGATCATTCGAAGAGTGGGCCGAGAATCTTATGAGTTAGAATTGCCTTCGGAATTGGAGTCTGTCCATTCGGTTTTTCACGTATCTATGTTACGGAAGTACATCGGTGATCCTACCCGAGTGGTGCCCACGAATAATGTACAGATTACAGAGGACTTATCCTACGAGGAAATTTTTGTTGCCATCTTAGACCGACAAACCTGCAAGCTGCGGAATAAGGAAGTAGCCTCCGTAAAAGTACTTTGGTGGAACAACAATGTGGAAGAAATGACTTGGGAGGCCGAGGAAAATATGAAGTCTAGATATCCCTACGTATTTCATCCTCCACAGAAGGGTCCGACTAAGACGTCATAATCATAAGGTACGTGTATAAATTCTTGTGTTGATTATTGTCGTTGGTCATGTGAGACCATTGTCGTTATTCATAATTATGGTCCTATGTGGAGCTGGGTTATTAAGCTTCTACGGGGAGAGTTGGTAGTGGTGTTTTTACAGAGGCGACCTTGCTAAGAAAGGTAGCTATGAAGGGTGTGTTGAGGTTTGGCAAGAAAGGCAAACTTAGCCCACGGTATATTGGGACTTATAAGATAATTCAGAAAGTGGGCCGAGTAGCTTATGAGTAAGAATTGCCCTCAGAACTGGAGTCTGTCCATCCGGTTTTTCACGTATCTATGTTATAAAAGTGCATTGGCGATCCTACTCGAGTGGTGCCCACAAATGATGTACAAATTATAGAAGACTTATCATACGAGGAAGTTTCGGTTGCCATCCTAGACCGACAAATCCGCAAGCTGCAGAATAAGGAGGTAGCCTCCTTAAAAGTAGTTTGGAGAAACAACAATGTGGAAGAAATGACTTGGGAGGCCGAGGAAAACATGAAGTATATCCCTACTTATTTTCTCCTCCAGAGAAGGGTCTAACTGAGACGTCATAATCATATGGTACGTGTATAAATTCTTGTGTTGGTTATTGTCATTGGTCATCTGAGGCCATTGTCGTTATTGATAATTATGGTCCGGTGTGTCGTTGGATTATTAAGCTTCTACAGGGAGAGTTGGTAGTGGTGTTGTAGCACCCCTTGCATATAATAATAGTTACCATTCCAGTATTTAGATGGATCAATACGAAGCTCTTTACGGACGGAAGTGTTGGTCGCCTATAGGGTTTTTGATGTTGGAGAATCTAGATTGCACAGGTCAGACCTGATTCAGCAAGCCATAGAAAAAGTAAAGTTGATTTGGGATCGACTATTAACAGCTCAGAATCGTCAGAAGTCATATTCCGACGCATGACGATGAGATTTAGAGTTCGGGGTTGACAACTGGGTATTCTTAAAGGTGCCATCTATGAAGGGTGTGATGAGGTTTTGCAAGAAAGGAATACTTAGCACACAGTATATTGGGTCTTACAGGATCATTCGGAGAGTGGGCCGAGTAACTTATGAGTTAGAATTGCCCTTGGAATTGGAGTCTGTCCATTCGATTTTTCACGTATCTATGTTACGGAAGTACATTGGTG
Source organism: Nicotiana tabacum (assembly GCF_000715075.1). NCBI lineage: Eukaryota > Viridiplantae > Streptophyta > Magnoliopsida > Solanales > Solanaceae > Nicotiana > Nicotiana tabacum. The sequence goes on along the minus strand of NC_134101.1, from coordinate 126,518,607 downwards.
ATCCTACCCGAGTGGTGCCCACAAATGATGTACAGATAATAGTAGACTTATCATATGAGGAAGTTCCGGTTGCCATCCTAGACCAACAAATCTGCAAGCTGCGGAATAAGGATGTAGCCTCCGTAAAAGTACTTTGGAGAAACAACAATGTTGAAGAAATGACTTAGGAGGCCGAGGAAAACATGAAGTATATCCCTACTTATTTCCTCCTCCAGAGAAGGTTCCGACTGAGACGTCATAATCATAAGGTACGTGTATAAATTCTTGTGTTGGTTATTATCTTTGGTCATGTGAGGCCATTGTTTTTATTGATAATCATGGTCCGGTGTGGCGTTGGATTATTAATATTCTACATGGAGAGTTGGTAGTGGTGTTGCAGCGCCCCTTGCATATAATATTATTTACCATTCCAGTATTTAGATGGCTCCATATGAAGCTCTTTGCAGACGGAAGTGTAGGTCGCCTATTGGGTTGTTTGATGTTGGAGAATCTAGATTACACAGGCCAGACCTGGTTTAGCAAGCCATAGAAAAAGTAAAGTTGATTCGGGATTGACTATTAACAACATAGAATCGTCAGAAGTCATATTCCGATGCGCGGTGACGAGATTTAGAGTTCGGGGTTGATGATTGAGTATTCTTAAAGGTGTCACCTATGAAGGGTGTGATGAGGTTTGGCAAGAAAGGCAAACTTAGCCCACGGTATATTGGGCCTTATAGGTTCATTCGGAAAGTGGGCCGAGTAGCTTATGAGTAAGAATTGCCCTCGGAACTGGAGTCTGTCCATCCGGTTTTTTATGTATCTATGTTATGAAAGTGCATTGGCAATCCTACCCGAGTGGTGCCCACAAATGATGTATAGATTACAGAAGACTTATCATACGAGGAAGTTCCTGTTGCCATCCTAGACCGACAAATCCGCAAATTCGGAATAAGGAGGTAGCCTCCGTAAAAGTACTTTGGAGAAACAACAATGTGGAAGAAATGACTTGGGAGGCCGAGGAAAACATGAAGTATATCCCTACTTATTTGCTCCTGCAGAGAAGGGTCCAACTGAGACGTCATAATCATAAGGTACGTGTATAAATTCTTGTGTTGGTTATTGTCATTGGTCATGTAAGGCCATTGTCGTTATTGATAATTATGGTCTGGTGTGCCATTGGATTATTAAGCTTCTACAGGGAGAGTTGGTAGTGGTGCTGCAGCGCCCCTTACATATAATAATAGTTACCATTCTAGTATTTTGATGGCTCCATACGAATCTCTTTACGAACGAAAGTGTAGGTCGCATATAGGGTTGTTTGATGTTGGAGAATCTAGATTACACAGGCCAGACCTGGATCAACAAGCTATAGAAAAGGTAAAGTTGATTCGGGAACGACTATTGACAGCTCAGAATCGTCAGAAGTCATATTCCGACGTGCGGCGACGAGATTTAGAGTTCAGGGTTGACGACTGGGTATTCCTAAAGGTGTCACCTATGAATGGTGTGATGAGGTTTGTCAAGAAAGGCAAACTTAGCCCACGGTATATTGGGTCTTATAGGATCATTCGGAAAATGGGTCGAGTAGCTTATGAGTACGAATTTTCCTCGGAACTGGAGTCTGTTCATCCGGTTTTTCACGTTCTATGTTATGAAAGTGCATTGGCGATCCTACCCGAGTGGTGCCCACAAATGATGTACAGATTACAAAAGACTTATTATACGAGGAAGTTCCAGTTGCCATCCTAGACCGACAAATCCGCAAGCTGCGGAATAAGGAGGTAGCCTCCGTAAAAGTACTTTGGAGAAACAACAATGTGGAAGAAATGACTTGGGAGGCCGAGGAAAACATGAAGTATATCCCTACTTATTTTCTCCTCCAGAGAAGGGTCCAACTTAGGCGTCATAATCATAAGGTACGTGTATGAATTCTTATGTTGGTTATTGTCATTGGTCATGTGAGGCCATTGTCGTTATTGATAATTATGGTCCGGTGTGCCATTGGATTATTAAGCTTCTACAGGGAGAGTTGGTAGTGGTGCTGCAGCGCCCCTTACATATAATAATAGTTACCATTCTAGTATTTTGATGGCTCCATACGAATCTCTTTACGAACGAAAGTGTAGGTCGCATATAGGGTTGTTTGATGTTGGAGAATCTAGATTACACAGGCCAGACCTGGATCAACAAGCTATAGAAAAGGTAAAGTTGATTCGGGAACGACTATTGACAGCTCAGAATCGTCAGAAGTCATATTCCGACGTGCGGCGACGAGATTTAGAGTTCGGGGTTAACGACTGGGTATTCCTAAAGGTGTCACCTATGAATGGTGAGATGAGGTTTGTCAAGAAAGGCAAACTTAGCCCACGGTATATTGGGTCTTATAGGATCATTCGGAAAGTGGGTCGAGTAGCTTATGATTAAGAATTGCCCTCGGAACTAGAGTCTATCTATCCGGTTTTTCACGTTCTATGTTATGAAAGTGCATTGGCGATCCTACCCGAGTGGTGCCCACAAATGATGTACAGATTACAAAAGACTTATCATACAAGGAAGTTCCAGTTGCTATCCTAGACCGACAAATCCGCAAGCTGCAGAATAAGGAGGTAACCTCTATAAAAGTACTTTGGAGAAACAACAATGTGGAAGAAATGACTTGGGAGGTCGAGGAAAACATGAAGTATATCCCTAATTATTTGCTCCTCCAGAGAAGGGTCCAACTTAGACGTCATAATCATAAGGTACGTGTATGAATTCTTGTGTTGGTTATTGTCATTGGTCATGTGAGGCCATTGTCGTTATTGATAATTATGGTCCGGTGTGCCATTGGATTATTAAGCTTCTACAGGGAGAGTTGGTAGTGGTGCTGCAGCGCCCCTTGCATATAATAATAGTTACCATTCCAGTATTTTGATGGCTCCATGCGAAGCTCTTTACGGACGGAAGTGTAGGTCGCATATAGGGTTGTTTGATGTTGGAGAATCTATATTACACAGGCCAGACCTGGATCAACAAGCCATAGAAAAGGTAAAGTTGATTCGGGATCGACTATTGACAGCTCAGAATCATCAGAAGTCATATTCCGACGTGCGGCGACAAGATTTAGAGTTCGGGGTTGACGACTGGGTATTCCTAAAGGTGTCACCTATGAATGGTATGATGAGGTTTTTCAAGAAAGTCAAACTTATCCCATGGTATATTGGGTCTTATAAGATCATTCGGAAAGTGGGCCGAGTAGCTTATGATTAAGAATTGCCCTCGGAACTGGAGTTTGTCCATCCGGTTTTTCACGTATCTATATTATGAAAGTGCATTGGCGATCCTACCCGAGTGGTGCCCTTAAATTATATACAGATTTTAGAAGACTTATCATACGAGGAAGTTTCGGTTGCGTTCCTAGATCGACAAATCCGCAAGCTGCGGAATAAGGAGGTAGCCTCCGTAAAAGTACTTTGGAGAAACAACAATGTGGAAGAAATGACTTGGGAGGCCGAGGAAAACATGAAGTATATCCCTACTTTTTTCCTCCTTCAGAGAAGATCTGACTGAGACGTCATAATCATAAGGTACGTGTATAAATGCTTGTGTTGGTTATTGTCATTGGTCATGTGAGGCCAATGTCGTTATTGATATTTTTAGTCTGGTGTGGCTTTGGATTATTAAGCTTTTACATGGAGAGTTGGTAGTGGTGTTGCAGCGCCCTTTGCATATAATAATATTTACCATTCCAGTATTTAGATGGCTCCATACGAAGCTCTTTGCAGACGGAAGTGTAGGTCGCCTATAGGTTTGTTTGATGTTGGAGAATCTAGATTACACAGGCCAGACCTAGTTCAGCAAGCCATAGAAAAAGTAAAGTTGATTCGGGATCGACTATTGACAGCTTAGAATCATCAGAAGTCATATTCCGACGCGCGGCGACGAGATTTAGAGTTCGGGGTTGACGACTGGGTATTCTTAAAGGTGTCACCTATGAAGGGTGTGATGAGGTTTGACAAGAAAGGCAAACTTAGCCCACAGTATATTGGTCCTTATAGGATCATTCGGAAAGTGGGCCGAGTAGCTTATGAGTTAGAATTGCCCTCGGATTTGGAGTCTGTCCATCCGGTTTTATCACGTATCTATGTTATGAAAGTTCATTGGAAATTATACCCGAGTGGTGCCCACAAATGATGTACAGATTACAGAAGACTTATCATACGAGGAAGTTCCGGTTGCCATCCTAGACCGATAAATCCGCAAGTTGCGGAATAAGGAGGTAGCCTCCGTAAAAGTACTTTGGAGAAACAACAATGTGGAAGAAATGACTTGGGAGGCCGAGGAAAACATGAAGTATATCCCTACTTATTTCCTCCTCCAGAGAAGGGTCTGACTGATACATCAGAATCAAAAGGTACGCGTATAAATTCTTGTGTTGGTAATTGTCGTTGGTCATGTGAGGCCATTGTCGTTATTGAAAATTGTGGTCCGGTGTGGCGTTGGATTATTAAGCTTCTACAAGAAAAGTTGGTAGTAGTGTTATTACAAAGGTGACCCTGCCAAAGTTATATGGATCATGGGGAGTTGAACATTCGAGGACGAATGTTTATAAGAGGGGAAAGATGTTACATCTCGCATTTTTGTACGTTAAAATTTCGTTTTCAGTTAACCGACATAGACTCGGGGATGAGATCATCTTGACGTTAACGTACTTACACTATTTATTACAAGCGATAAATAAGTGTTATGAAGGATAAAGGGGTACACGGATTAAAGAAAACTAGTTTCGTTGAAAGTGGTCAATTTGGAATAAAATACAGGTCGAGCACTCAGGCACCCATCGCGGCACATTGGTTTGGGTCGTGACAATGTGCATAGTGGACCGACTGAGTTATGGCTCATCATTGAGAGATGCTGAGGATCTTTCATAGGCGCAAGTTTTTTGTATTACTATTATTTATATTTGTTGTTATCTCATTGATTAGTCATCAATATCTAAAGCGTTTTTATTTTTTTTAAAGACATCATCCTCGCCCACCACGAAGGCTACTTTTTGCGATACTGACATTCCTGAGATGGATGATTATATTTAGGAGCCCGCCGAGACCATGGTAAGACCATTAAAATTTTGTTAGCTAACACATATGTTAGTAATATATATTTCATATACTAAAATACCTTATTATCATGTAGGTTACTGCTGGACCGATGGCCACTTCTACCGAGTCTGCCATCCTTACCAATCATCATGATACAGCGCATCCTCTGATAAAGAGGCGACGTGATGAGGATGATCCTGATAGTGTAGCCGCGCAAGCTAGGATGCGCCTTAGGCAAGCCAATGCTTTAAAGCATACAGGTTGTGGGACACATTGATATTTATGATTTTCTGTATATATAACATTAAGTATATAATAGCAACATTATTTATGTTTTACATTATTTGTTCATTCATTTTTATTTCTCGGGTTTATATATTAGTTTAATACTACAACAAAAAAACAAAAAAGACAACTTAACATAATTTAAATTCGATAAAATTAATGATAATACATGACACATAAAACATAAAGATAAAATACTACACTTAACATGTCCATGTTTTTTTCCAGTCACTATCGGCCATTATTCTGTGCTTCAACCACTTAACTTTCTCTTCCAACCTATTTTTTCTTCTTATGCCACTTTTAGTTTCTCCTTCACTGTCACAAGTTGTTGTTGTAGTTTAAATATCTAGAGTTCTGTGACGACCCGACCAATCGTCTCATGAGTTACTACTTCGTTTTCCCCATTTTTGCTTCCTTATGCCTTGTTATCCGTGTTTTGTGGTATCGGGTTAGTTGGATCGAATCCGGAATGTTTTGGTAAAGTTTGAGACACTTAGTCTCTTTTAAGAAAGCTTAAGTTGGAAAAGTCAACCGGATGTTGATTTATGTGTGGAGGGCTCAGAAGTGAATTACGAGGGTTCGTTTAGCTTCGGGAGGTGATTTGTGACTTAGGAGCATGATCAAAATGAGTTTTGGAGGTTCAGAGTAGATTTAGGCTTCAATTGGCGAAGTTGTTATTTTGGCGATTTCCGGTTGGTAGGCAAGATTTTGATACAGGGGTTGGAATGGAATTCCCAGAGTTGTAGTAGTTCCGTTGTGTCATTTAGGATGTGTGTGCAAAATTTCAGGTCATTCGGACGTGATTTGGTTGGATGTTTGATCAAAAACGAAATTCGGAAGATTTTAGAAAGTTTGGCTTGAATCTGATGTGTTTTGGTTGATTTGATGTTGTTTGAGGTGTTTTGATGATTGTAAAAAATTTGAATAAGGTATTAGGATATGTTTGTCCTTTTGGTTGAGGTCTCGGGGGCCTCGGGGTGATTTCAGATGTTTGACGGAAATGGTTTGAGATTTGTGAAGTTGCAGAATCTCAGCTGCTTCTGGTATTTCCGCACCTGCGATGCCGCACGTGCGGAAGAGGAGCCGCAAAAGCGGATTTTGGAGGAATCGACGGGAACATAAAAAACAGTTGGAGTACCGCTTCTGCGACGACGCAGATGTGGAAAGTTGACCGCAGATGCAGAAAAGGGAGCTTAAGTGATATCCGCAGAAGCGGAGGAAAAACTGCATATGCGGTACCGCAGAAGCGGCTATGGGATCGCAGATGCGAAAATCCCTAGCCAGAAGGTATATATTGCTTTATTCGCGAATTTTTGCAAAATACTCCATTTTTGAAGATGGGAAAGAGGTTAAGGCATAGGATTTCGAGAGGAATCAAAGGATATCAGTTGGGTAAGTTCCCTAAGCTTAATTACTTGGTTTTAAGATCATTTTTCCATTGTTTAATCATGGTTTTAGTGGAGATTAAGGAAGAAAAATTGGGGATTAGGGCTTGAGATTAAGAGAGCTTTAAATGAGGATTTGAGCGGTCATTTGGATTCCGATTTCAGTGTTCTTGATATGTATAGACTCGTGGGAGGATAAGGATTTCGTTGATGTGATTTTTATCGAGTTTGGAGACGTGGGTATAGGGGTCGGGTTTTTGTAATTTCGAAAATTTTGGTATTATTTGATTGTTTTCGCTCGGACTTCGTTCCCTTAGCATATTTTGATGTCGTGATTCTAATTTTGGATATATTCGATGCGAGTGAAGGCTGATTCGATGGCAAAATGTATCGCGGAGTAGTATTTTTACCAGTTCGAGGTAAGTAACCATTGTAAATCTAGAACTAAGGGTACAAACCCCGGTATTTGACTTGTTTTGATAAATGTGGTGACGCACATGCTAGGTGACGAGCGTGTGGGCGTGCACCGGTAGAGATTGTGACTTGGTCCATCCCGTAGTTACCATTAAGCCCCGTATTTGGTTTGGAATCTTATATTATTCCGTACTTTAGTCATTTATACCGTATTATGGGATGTATTCCATGTTTGGGGCCTTGTGCCGACCTGTTGAGACCTTTAGGGGCATTTTTACTATTTTTCCTCACTTTACTTGTTGAAAGCATATCCTCAGTCATGTTTTACCTGTTTAAATGTTTAAAACTGGTTTTTATCACTCCACTTCTAATTGTGACAGTTGTTTGGGCTGAGTTCCCTGATTTCTATTATTGTCCCCGAGAGGCTGTGAGGTTGACGACTGAGAGAGGTTGAGAACCTAATGGTGAGAATAGTTTATGTATATATTATGGATCAGGCTACACGCCGCAGTGATACTTATATGGATCGGGTTGCATGCTGCAATGATATATATACTAGATCGAGCTGCGCGCTGCAGCGATATATATATATTGGATCGGGCTGTGTGCCGCAGCGATATGACGCTTGGGCTGTAGGAGCCCCTCCGGAGTTTGTACACCCTCAGTGAGCGTAGTCGACTATAAATTTTGGATTGGGCTGCACGCCGCAGTGGTTACTATGATTTCTATTACTATGAGATATTAATGAGTCTGAGTGTTGAGAGTGGGTATTGAGTGACGAGAGTTGAGTCACAAGTGACTGAGAGGCTGCCCGAGAAGCCATATTCTGAGTGATACCTTGCCCAAGAGGCCCAGTTATGATATTTTCACTGATTTCACTCTTCTTTTAAAAATAGCTTCGTTGGAAAATTGCTAAGCATATGATTTTAAGTTTTTAAATTGAAGTTGATAATTTTACGATGAAACTGGTTTTAAACTGTGAATTAGATTTGTTATCCTGTTGTTTATTCAGTTATATGATTTTTAACTGCTCGTCACTACTTTTAGACTTATTTACTTCAGTTACTTACTGAGTTGACGTACTCACGTTACTCCTTGCACCTTGTGTGCAGATCCAGGTGCTCGAGTGGCAAAGTGAGGGTCCTCAGCTAATTTAGAGGTTGCTCGAGATTTCTAGGTAGCTGCATGGCGTCCGCAGCCCTGTTATCTCCTTCTTATCCTATTCTTTTTTTGTTGTATCAAACGGTCAGTTGCGTAGTAGAGGCTCTAGACTCGTGACACCAGATATTTGGGGCTGTTTTGTCTTATGTTTTTATTGGATTCCGCATTATTTTAGCTTTTTAAACACTTCTTATGAAAACTGGTATTTAATCCTATGTTGGAAAAATGGTTTTATAAAAGAAATTCGATATGATTAATGGTTTGGGTTGGCTTGCCTAGTAATGTGATAGGCACCATCACGACCGGGTATTTGGGATCGTGACAAGTTGGTATCAGAGCCTAGGTTACATAGGTCTCGCGAGTCATGAGCCGATTTAGGTCCCGCGGTTCGGTACGGAGACGTTTGTATTTATCCTCAAGAGGTTGCAGAACCTTTAAGAAAATTCTTCATATTCTTGAAATTCTTGTCATGCTAATTTGTTGATCCGAATACTAAACTTTTGTTATTCCATTATCTCATAGATGGTGAGGAAACGTGCTACCGGGCAGGGTAGACGACCACTAGTTCCACCAGTTAGGGCCACCAGAGACCGAGGACGCGGTCGAGGCTGTGGTAGGGAGAGAGAAACTTGGCCAGCACCTGCAGATCCACCAGCTGCCCCAGTTTAGGATCAAGTCCCAGTTATGGATGCTACAGCAGCACCAGCTCAGGCACCAGCGGTGCCCATTGTGATTCCAGGGAGGCTTTAGCTCAGATCTTATCAGTGTGTACCGGTTTGGCTCAGGCGGTTTCAGTTACTACGGCCGCAACTACTTCTCAGGTCAGGGGAGGCACCCAGACCCCGGTTGTTTGCACACCTGAGCAGGTTGTGCAGGGACTCCAGACACCGGGGGTACCTCCAGCCTAGCTGGTTGCACCAGCTCAGGAGTTTGTGGTACCAGACTAGAGAGGTTTGGTAGATTCAAGCCTCCAACTTTTAGCAGTGCAGAAGGCGAGGATGCGCAGGGATTTTTGGATAAGTGCTAGAGGATGCTTCGTACAACGAGGATTCTAGAGACTAGTGGTGTAGTTTTTACCACCTTTCAGTTTTCTGGGGCTGCCTTAACTTGGTGGCAGGCATATGAGAGGCGTAGGCCTGTTGGTGCAGCGCCCCTTACCTGGTAGCAGTTCTCTGTTCTCTTTTTGGAGAAGTATGTGCCAGAATCTCGCTTAGAGGAGCTGCGTTAGGAAGAGATGACTGTGATGCAGTATGAGATGTAGTTCTCTGAATTAGCCCGTCATACGGTTTGGTTGGTTCCCACAGATCGAGAGAGGATTATGAGGTTTGTTGATGGTCTCACATATCAGCTTCAGATTCTCATGACTAGGGAGAGGGTGACATGTGCTACTTTCGAGGAGGTTGTTGACATTGCCCGTGAGATTGAGTCGGTTCGCCGCTAGGAGCGAGAGGAGAGGGAGGCCAAGAGGCCTCGGGGATCTGGTTGCTTTAGTGGTGCTCCTTCGAGGAGTCAGTTCCAGCAGGGCAGAGGCCGTCCTTTCAGACAGGCTCATTCAGCTCGCCCAGGGTATCGTGGGGCATCATCGGGTCATAGTTCTCACAATTCTCATTAGTGCCACTCATCACTCAGTGCCCTCCTAGCCCAGAGTTCGTCCCGTGCTCCATCAGTGCATGGTTCTTCCATGCAAAACCCTTCTACTAGTCACTATAGTGCTAGGGGTTCCCTTCAGTCCCTATCTCCAGCACCGGGGAGTTGTTATGAGTATGGAGAGTTCGGGAATATGAGGAGGCAGTGTCCTCGTCTTCATGATGGTCAGTCTCAGCAGAGGGGTCAGCCCTCAACTTCTGCTCCAGTTACTTCACCACCCTCCCAACCAACTAGGGGTGGAGGTTAGTCAGCCAGGGGTCTCCCTAGAGGGGGGGTCAATTAGGTAGTGGTCAAGCTCGTTTCTATGCTCTCCCGAGTAGATCAGATGTTGCTGCTTCAGATGCCGTGATTTCAGGTATTATTTCAGTTTGCCACATTGATGCCTCTATATTATTTAATCCCGGTTCCACCTTTTCTTATGTGTCATCATACTTTGCTTGTTATCTGGATACGCCCCGTGAGTCTCTTATTTCATCTGTTCATGTATCTACTCTAGTGGGTGATACTATTATTGTAGACCGTGTATACCGGTCGTGTGTGGTGAGTATTGGGGATATGGAGACCCGAGTGGATCTTTTATTATTGTGTATGGTGGATTTCGATATCATTTTGAGCATGGATTGGTTAATTCCATGTCGTGCTATTCTAGACTGTTATGCCAAGATAGTCACATTGGCTATACCGGGGTGTGCCACAGATTGAGTGGCAAGGTTTAACTGATTATGTACCCAGTAGAGTGATCTCATTCTTGAAGGCCCAGCGTATGGTTGGGAAGGGATGTCTTTCGTATCTAGCCTTTGTGAGGGATGTCAGAGCTGAGACTCCCAATATTGATTCTGTCCCAGTTGTGAGGGATTTTCCCGATGTGTTTCCTGCAGACCTGCCGGGTATGCCACCGGACAGGGACATTGATTTTGGTATTGACTTGATGTTGGGCACTCAGCCCATTTCCATTCTGCCATATCGTATGGCACCAGCGGAGTTGAAGGAATTAAAAGAGCAGCTTCAGGAACTCCTCGATAAAGGGTTCATTAGGCCTAGTATGTCACCTTAGGGTGCACCGGTTCTATTTGTGAAGAAGAAGGATGACACTATGAGGATGTGCATTGATTATAGGCAATTGAACAAGGTAACAATTAAGAACAAGTATCCTTTGCCTCGCATTAATGATTTATTTGACCAGCTTCAGGGAGCGAGAGTGCTTTCCAAGATTGATCTCCGTTCGGGTTATCACCAGATGAAGATCAGGGACTTGGATATTCTTAAGACAACTTTCACGACCCGATATGATCATTGTGAGTTCTTGGTGATGTCTTTTGGGCTGACCAATGCCCCAACAACGTTCATGCATTTGATGAACAGTGTGTTCTAGCCTTATCTGGAGTCGTTTGTCATAGTCTTCATTGATGACATTCTGGTATATTCAAGTAGCTAGGAGGAGCACGCAGAGCATTTGAGAATTGTGTTGCAGAGATTGAGGGAGGAGAAGCTTTATGCAAAATTTTCCAAGTATGAGTTTTGGCTCAGTTCAGTGGCTTTCTTAGGGCACATGTTGTCCAGCGAGGGTATTTAGGTTGATCCGAAGAAGATAAAGGCGGTTCAGAGTCGGCCCAGACCGTCCTCAGCCATAGAGATTCATAGTTTTCTTGGTTTGGTAGGCTATTATCGCCGGTTTGTTCAGGGATTCTCATCTATCACATCTCCCTTGACCAAGCTGACTCAGAAAGGTGCTTCATTAGTATGGTCGGACGAGTGTGAGAAGAGCTTTTAGAAGCTCAAGATAGCTTTGACCAGAGCTTTAGTGCTAGTTTTGCCATCAGTTTTAGGTTCATATACCATGTATTGTGATACTTTGAGAGTTGGTATTGGTTGTATTTTGATGCAGGAGGGTAGAGTTATTGCTTATGTTTCTCGTCAGTTAAAGCCCCATGAGAATAGCTACCGTATTCATGATTTGGAGTTGGCTGCCATAGTGCACGCGCTGAAAGTTTTGAGGAATTACTTGTATGGGGTGCCATATGAGGTGTTTACTGATCATCGTAGTCTCTAGCACTTGTTTAAGCAGAAGAATCTTAACTTGAGGCAGCAGAGATGGTTAGAGTTGCTAAAGGATTATGATATCACTATATTGTACCATCCGGAAAGGCCAATGTGGTGGCCGATGCTTTGAGTTGAAAGGTGGTGAGTATGGGGAGTTTGGCATATATTCCAGTTAGGGAGAGACCTCTTGTAGTTGTTGTTCAGGCCTTGACCAATCAGTTTGTGAGATTAGATGTTTTGGAGCCCAGTCGGGTATTGGCTTGTTTGGTTTCTCGGTCTTCCTTATATAATCGCATCAGAGAGCGCCAGTATGATGATCCGCATTTACTTGTCCTGAAGGATAGAGTTTAGCATGATGATGCCAAAGATGTGACCATTGGTGATGATGGGGTGTTGATGATGTAGGGCCGGATATGTGTGCCTAATGTGGATGGGCTTCGGGAGTTGATTTTGGAGGAGGCCCATAGCTCGCTGTATTCCATTCATCTAGGTGCCGCGAATATGTATCAGGATCTGAGACAGCATTATTGGGGGAGAAGAATGAAGAAAGATATTGCGGGGTTTGTAGCTCGGTGTCTCAATTGTCAGTAGGTGAAATATGAGCATCAAAGACCGGGTGGCTTGCTACAGCAGATGAATATTCCCGAGTGGAAGTGGGAGAGGATCACTATAGACTTTGTTGTTGGAGTTCCACAGACTTCGAGAAAGTTCGATGCTATTTGGGTGATTGTGGATTGGCTGACCAAGTCCGCGCACTTCATTCCTATGTGTACTACTTATTATTCAGAGCAGTTGGTAGAGATCTATATCCGGGAGATTGTTCGGTTGCATGGTGTCCCAATTTCCATCATTTCATATAGGGCCACTCAGTTTACTTCACAGTTTTGGAGGTCTGTGCAATGAGAGTTGGGTACACAGGTCGAGTTGAGCACAACTTTTCACCCTCAGACGGACGGGCAGTCCGAGTGCACTATTTAGATATTAGAGGACATGTTTCATGCTTGTGTTATTGATTTTGGAGGGTCATGGGATCAGTTTCTACCACTTGCAGAGTTTGCATATAACAACAGCTACCAGTCGAGTATTCGGATGTCTCCATATGAGGCTTTGTATGAGAGGCGATGTAGATCTCCAGTTGGATGGTTTGAGCCCGGTGAGTCTAGGCTATTAGGGATAGACTTGGTGTAGGATGCTTTAGAAAAGGTAAAGGTGATTCAGGAGAGGCTTCGTACAGCGCAGTCGAGGTAGAAGAGCTATGTTGATAGGAAGGTTCGGGATGTGTCCTACATGGTCGGTGAGAAGGTTCTGTTGAAGGTTTCGCCCATGAAAGGTGTTATAAGATTTGGAAAGAAAGGGAAATTGAGTCCTCGGTTCATTGGGCCTTTCGAGGTCCTTCGAAGGATTGGGGAGGTGGCTTATGGCTTGCCTTGCCACCCAGCTTGTCGAGTGTGCATCCGGTATTTCATGTTTCTATGCTCCGGAAGTATATTGGGGATCCGTCTCATATTTTGGATTTCAGCACGGTTCAGTTGGATGATGATTTGACTTACGATGTGGAGCCAGTAGCTATTTTGGGTCGTCAGTCTCGAAAGTTGAGGTCAAAGGATATAGCTTAAGTGAAAGTGTAGTGGAGAGGTTGGACCGTGGAGGAGGATACCTGGGAGATCGAGCGAGAGATGCGGAGAAGATATCCTCACCTATTTGAGGCTTTAGGTATGTTTCTTGACTCGTTCGAGGACAAACGTTTGTTTAAGTTGGGGAGGATGTGACGACCTGGCCAGTCGTCTCATGAGTTACCGCTCCATTTTTCCCATTTTTGCTTCCTTATGCCTTGTTATCCGTGTTTTATGGTATCGGGTTAGTTGGATCGAATCTAGAATGATTTTGGTAAGGTTTGAGACACTTAATCTCTTTTAAGAAAGCTTAAGTTAGAAAAGTCAATCGGATGTTGACTTATGTGTGGAGGGCTCAAAAGTGAATTTCGAGGGTTTGGTTAGCTTCGGGAGGTGATTTGTGACTTAGGAGCGTGATCAGAATGAGTTTTGGAGGTTCGGAGTAGATTTAGGCTTGAATTGACGAAGTTGTTATTTTAGAGATTTCCAGTTGGTAGGCGAGATTTTGATACAGGGGTTGGAATGGAATTCCAAGAGTTTCAGTAGTTCCGTTGTGTCATTTAGGATGTGTGTGCAAAATTTCAGGTCATTCAGACGTGGTTTGGTTGAGTTTTGATCAAAAGAAAAATTCAGAAGATTTTAGAAAGTTTGGCGTGAATCCGATGTTTTTAAGTGATTTGATGTTGTTTGAGGTGTTTTGGTGATTGGAACAAGTTTGAATAAGGTATTAGGATATTTTTGTGCTTTTGGTTGAGGTCCCGGGGGCCTCGAGGTGATTTCGGATGGTTAACGGAAATGGTTTGACACTTGTGAAGTTGTAGAATCTCAGCTGCTTCTGGTATTTCCGCACGTGCGGATTGGCGACCGTAGGTGCGTTGCCGCACGTGCGGAAGAGGAGCCGCAGAAGCGGATTTTGGAGGAATTGACAGGAACCGCAGAAGCGGTTAGAGTACCGCATCTGCGATGGCGCAGATGCGGAAAGTTGACCGTAAATGCGGAAAAGGGAACTTAAGTGATTTTCGCATAAGCGGAGGAAAAACTGCATATGCGGTACCGCAGAAGCGGCTATGGGATCGCAGATGCGAAATTCCCTAGCTAGAAGGTATATATTGCTTTCTTCGCAAGTTTTTGCAAAATACTCCATTTTTGAAGACGGGAAAGAGGCTAAGGCATAGGATTTTGAGAGGAATCAAAGGATATCAGCTGGGTAAGTTCCCTAAGCTTAAATACTTGGGTGTAAGATCATTTTTCCATTGTTTAATCATGGTTTTAGTGGATATTAAGAAAGAAAAATTGGGGATTAGGGCTTGAGATTAAGAGAGCTTTAAATGCAGATTTGAGGGGTCATTTGGACTCCGATTTCAGTGTTCTTGATATGTATAGACTCGTGGGAGGATAAGAATTCCGTTGATGTGATTTTTATCGAGTTTCGAGACGTGGTCTCGGGGGTCGGGTTTTGGTAATTTCGAGATTTTTGGTATTATTTGATTGTTTTCGCTTGGGCTTCGTTCCCTTAGCATATTTTGACGACGTGATTCTGATTTTGGATAGATTCGATGCGAGTGAAGGCTGATTCGAGGGGCAAAGGTGTCGCGGAGTAGTATTTTCACCAGTTCGAGGTAAGTAACCATTGTAAATCTGGAACTGAGGGTACAAACCCCGGTATTTAACTTGTTTTGATAAATGCAGTGATGCACATGCTAGGTGACAAGCGTGTGAGCGCGCATCGGTAGGGATTGTGATTTGGTCTATCCCATAGCGACTATTAAGCTGCATATTTTGATTTGGAATCTTATATTATTCTGTACTTTAGTCATTTATACTGTATTATGGGTTGTATGCCATGTTTGGGGCCTTGTGCCGATCTGTTGAGACCCTTAGGGGCATTTTTACTGTTTTTCCTCACTTTACTTGTTGAAAGCATATCCGTTGTCATATTTTACCTGTTTAAAACTGGTTTTTATCACTCCACTTCTAATTGTGAGAGTTGTTTGGGCTGAGTTCCCTGATTTCTATTGTTGTGCCAGAGAGGCTATGAGGTTGATGACTGAGAGAGGTTGAGAACCTAATGGTGAGGATAGTATATGTATATATTATGGACCGGGTTGCACGCCGCAACAATACTTATATGGATCGAGCTGCACGCTGCATCGATATATATACTGGATTGTGCACGCCACATCAATATATATATTAGATCGGGCTGCATGCCGCCACAATATGACGCTTGGGCTGTAGGAGCGCCTCCGGAGTCTGTACACCCCCATTGAGCGTAGTCGATTATAAATTACGGATCGGGCTGCACGCCGCAGTGGTTACTATGATTTCTACTACTCTAAGATATTAATGAGCCTGAGTGCTAAGAGTCGGTATTGAGTGACGAGAGTTGAGTCACGAGTGACTGAGAGTCTGCCCGAGAGGCCATATTCTGAGTGATACCTTGCCCGAGGAGCCCAGTTATGATATTTTCACTAATTTCACTCTTCTTTTAAAAATAGCCTCCGTTGGAAAATTGCTAAGCATATGATTTCAATTTTTAAATTGAAGTTGATAATTTTATGACAAAACTGGTTTTAAACTGTGAATTGGATTTGTTATCCTGTTGTTTATTCAGTTATATGATTTTTAACTGCTTGTCACTACTTTCAGACCTTATTTACTTTCGTTACTTACTGAGTTGATGTACTCACATTACTCCCTGCACCTTGTGTGCAGATCCAAGTTCTCGAGTGGCAAAGTGAGGGTCCTCAGCTGATTCAGAGGTTGCCCGAGATTTCAAGGTAGCTGCATGGCGTCCGCAACCCTGTTATCTCCTTCTTATCCTATTCTCTTTTTCCGCATTTTGCTAGACTTTTGTTGTATCAGACGGTCAGTTACATAGTAGAGGCTCTAGACTCGTGAAACCAGATATTTGGGCTATGTTGTCTTATGTTTTATTGGATTCCGCAATATTTTAGCTATTTTAAACACTTTTTATGAAATCGGTATTTAATCCTATGTTGGAAAAATGGTTTCATAAAAGAAATTCGATGTGATTGATGGTTTGGGTTTGCTTGCCTAGTAATGTGATCGGCGCCATCACGATCGGGTATTTGGGTTCGTGACAAGTTCGTATTCACCGGTCATATTCCAGACATAGTGCAAACATGATTTGTAGTATTCATGGTAAGTGGGTTCATCATACCATTCACAGATCCAACGTGTGCGCCCCAGATTGTAATTAGACCAACATGATTTCAAAATCAGACGCTTGCCACAATAACACCTTGGTACGTCATTGCGTCCAAACATTTCGTAACACTAGAAAAATAAAAAATTAATGGAAAGTTTTTCTACTTGTTTCGTTAAGCGCAAATAATAATTAAAATGCGCTACGTTTTTCTAGGTAGATAATACATATAACGCATATTGGTGGCGCGCTATGTTTTGCGTGATAATGATTCTTTAGGGTACAAGACAACTTTTCCAGACGATAGTTTTTTCATGTCGACAAGACAATACACATAACACATATTGCTGGTGCGCTATGTTTCGCGTGATAATAATTCTTTAGGGTACAAGATAGCTTTTTCAGAATGACAGCTTTTCCAGAACGACAGCTTTTTCAGGTCGAGAAGACAATTCACATAACACATATTAGTGGCGCGCTATGATTCTTTAGGATATAAGACAACTTCTTAAACTGAACCAAGAGATCTGTATTCAAAGACCATTTGAAGAAACATTACAACATCGATTTAAAAAATGCCACTAACATTTAATAAGTGGTTCAAGAAGAGGCAAAAGGGTGAAAATTGTTCAACAGATCCTCATGGAACACGTCTTAACACTATAGATCCCTACCTTGAAAAATATATGCTAGGTTGCTATACTGATTTGGTTGATGACATGTGGTATGGTTTTCTGCGTCCCTTGGAAAATGAGTCTATCAATATACATACTAATCTCAAAGTTGCAGGGCACATAATTAAGGAAAAAAACGCATTCTACAAAGCCTGAAGGTACGTGAATTTGGAGCAATAAACTACAATAGGTTCCCTTAAACTACTATGTTGCTGGCATGGGCTTGTTGTGCCACAAGCGCTGTCTGCAACCTTCCATACAAACACACACAAAGATGAACCAAAAGTGATTTAATATTTGATGAAGGAGATTCTAGAGATAGAAAAGGCACTAGTTGTTCATCATGTAATGGATGATCTTAATTACCTGAGAGGAATGAGGGATCAGTATTGGATTTATTAGAAAATAAAAAATTGCATAGAGACAATGATTTTCCTATTTTCCCAATAGTTGTGGAGTGGTAGGGACTACCTAAGTTTCTACCACAGACGTTTGACATAGGAGTCCTATATTGTTGTCGAAATCAAGAAAGTAGTCTTATTCATGATAGCGATGAAATACAAGAAATGTTTGTCAACTGGGGACTAGATTATGATGCCCTCGGTCCCGAAGGGCACGTACACGATGTTGATAAAGAAGATGAAGACAGTGACAACGAAATAGTGCCAGACAACGACGATAATGGCGAATAACAATTTTTTTCTTGGGGTGTATGTTAAATTATTGTACTGAAGTATTAATGCTAAATATCAATGAGATTTAACCCCTAATGGAAACATAATTTTATTTCAAACATTTTGAAAACTGAACATTTACATACACTTATTACAATAAAGCACTACAACAAAACACTACGTGTATCCTTGATAATTGGGAACATTAGATGAACTTTCACCGGGAGCTGAATTACCACCGCTACCCAAACCAGCTGAAGGACATTTACGACGGTCGTGTCCTGTTCGAGCATTTGCCACATTTACGCACATAAACTGTATCAACAGTCTCGGGGTTAATGTGTTGCAATGCGGCTATGTACCTGGGTAGAGGAGGCAAAGGACTTAACCCAGTTACCATAAACAATTTAAAATGCACGTTTGCACCCGAGAAATGCCTTTCTTTTGGTAATGGTACATCCATGTACCTTGTGGACAGATGTTATACACTCTTTGATCTTGTACCTTATGGATGCTTCAATGTGTGGAATCAAGACAAGAGAAATCAAGTCAATATTCAAGTTAAAATGATTCCCACTGAATGTGTCCATTTCACAATTGTGGGTGCCAATGTATTTATCCACAACCCATATATTTATTTTTGCTTACTCGCACACAACATCCAATTACAACCTTGAAACCGTCTATGACAAATAACCTTATATACTTTCGAAGATGACTCATGAACCACGATCTCATGGCACTCTTTTATGCTGTACATTCGTACTGCCCTGCTTAGGCGCGCTTTATCAGCAAAAAGCATACCCTTTGACAGTACTGTTGCTCTAGATTCATCCCACATTGCTGTTCGAATTTTTTCAATATCCCTTGTGAGGGCATCCACATCCAGCATACTTGGAAAATTATCAAGGTAGGGAATCTCCCATGAATGGAACGACACATGGGACTCCACTCTTGGTCTAATGGGAGGTGGAGCATGCTCCCTCGTCAAATCAAGTTCAACATTCTCGTCATCATCATCATCACCCTCATCAGGGAAGGGTGTGTCATCTCTAGACTCATCAACATTGTGTCATAATCACTATTCTCTTCCTGACTCGGTGCATATTCTAGATCCCGATTAAATATGTCGTCTTCGGGCAATTGAGTAAGGACAGGACCTTCAAGTTGCTTGTTTTCACTGCACAACCAATAAAATATTGAGTTTTCTCAAATTCATCCAAACTTTACATATAAACTTTATCACTCACTTGCAAATCTTAATATGTTGATATACCATGATGCACATTATCCTGTTGATGATGACTCCCAGATGGACCACCATGATCCAACACACCAAAACTAGGCATATTCCAACTGGCTGTTGGTTCATAACTTGTAAAATTCATATCTAGCCGGTACCCCCTGTGGAATATATGAGTGTTAAAATACAAATTCAATACATAAAAATAAACATCGTAACACAAAGGAAAATTGAACATTACCACTCGGCTTGTGGATTATGTAAACTAGGAGAGAAATTATTTCCTCACTCCTCATTCGCCCGTGGAAATACGTTTAAGCCAAACTCTTTCACCCGGAACCTGTTCGGCTAAAACTGCTCCAAAATAACCATCTGATGATTGAGGGATATTCATACTTTGCGGAACCTCATTATTGTGAACGTCTTCAGCCTTGACGTATATTTCCAATATTTTTATCACAAGAAATTCCTGGTGTTAATCCGGAGTCCTCAAAAAATCTTTCAGAGTTTCATCATCTTCGATATTAAACATAGCATAACAAGCAAACCTTGCAGAGTAACAGAATACAGATATCTTCCAGTTACTTTAATATTCACCAAATGTTTGCTCACACTCATTTTTTTACATAACAATGATACCAATGTATCGTACTCTATAATAAGTGGCAACTTAACATGACACTGCGGAGAACAACTATAACATACTGAGTTATTTTCCACCAAAACCTCACCCTCCCAATATAATAAAACCCTAATTTTTCGTTGTTCGGACATTATGACTAAATGCAAAATAACTTAACAAACAAATATTTCAGAAGACTTGAAGGATCCTGAATGGATTTTTACAAAATCCTGAAACTCCTTATATAAGGAAAAAATCAATCGGAGGTACAATTATTTGATGTATAACGCCTTAAATATGCGCGCTATACCCCTATGAATTATTGGTGTGTCAGTTAAGTCCAGAAGAATTATTGGTGGGCCCAACTTTTATGTATAACGCAGTTATCGACCCCGTCTTTCTTTTATCTATTATTGTCGCTTGATTCCAAAAGAACAATATTTTTTTTCCGGACTCAGGCCAACCATGTCCTAGTAATTGAAGTGGACTAGCCTGAATACCATACCTTAAAGCCACAACCACCTTCTTCCTATTTCCAGTTTTGGTGTTAATTAGGATTGGGAGAAAATAATACTCTCCATCGTCCCAATTTATTTGGCTTTTGGGATGTCTTTTAGCCTAGGGTCTATCAAAAATAGTCTTTTTACATGCATGAGATAGGGCTAAGATCTTTTTTTACACTATCATTTCTAAACCCTACTTGTGAAATTACAGTGAATATGTTGTTGTTGTTGTCCCAATTTATTTGGTTGGATGCAGAGTTTAAAAAGAAAGGAAGATAGTTGAAATTTGTCTATAAAACAAGTCATAAACATTTGTGTATATGGAAAAAATTAATGCTCGCATAATAATGCGACACGTGGAGCCGAAGACAGGTAGAAAGAAAGGAAAATGGCAACCGGGACCGAAGGCAGCAATCTCATTTGTTCCTGAATGGAATGATGTTCATAAAGACAAAATAAATGCTGGCCACCCGACAGCATTTAATAGAGAATATTCTATGGTATTAAGTATGCAGTCCGTTACATTATGCATTCTTCAACGGCCCCCATAATTGTTATTTAAGAGAGGCTTGATCCTACGACCTTGTTCCCTAGGAACAACTATAAATAGCGAGCTTAACATCCATTGTAAAGGGAGAATTTTCTGACAAGCTCATAATATACATTGTACAAAACTCAATAATATTTTATCTTCTTGTTTATTAACATCATTACTACTGCCTCCGGAAGCTCTGCTCTGAGAATCAGGATTTGTGTTTCTTTATCTCGATTTCAACACTAAGTCTTACATTCTTATGTAATTTATTATTTTGGGATCAAATCGATTCATTTATCTATAAACCACGTAAAAATTCAACTGTATCGCTTTATGAGTAAACAGTTTGGCGCCCACCATGGGGCTTAGATAATTGTATAATTATTGATCCTTGCATCTATTACTAACCGTTTGATTCTTTGTTCTTAGAAAAAATCAAAGAAAATGGCAGATAACGATGTCAACATCACACACAATGTAAGGCCTAAGGAAATCAGCCTCAGCACAAAAACTCGATTAGTGATACCCACAACGAGTGGGATGAGGCAACGCCGATCCATGAAGGGCAATATCCACGACATGTACGGGAGGAAACTTTTGATGATGCCGAAGAAGAGAACTTTGCTGAAACAGTAAGGATCATGAGGGAGCAACAAAAAGCCATTATGGGCCACCACTCATAACAGGTTCAAGTCATGACAGATTTAAGATAGGCATTGTCGGGTGCATCTAACAACACGAATGGATGAGGTCTGGTTCTTCCCGATGCTCCCGCAAACCAAACAACACAGAGGGTCAACAAAAACACCTCGAGAGGCGAAGTCGGCTTCGACGGGACCGGGGGGAACGGTGGCGGATCCTATAATAACAATGAGAATGATCTTTTTAAAACTGAACTCATGTGGTTTATGAGGGAGATAAACGCCCAAATGGATCAAATTCCTGGCCCACCGCCAGTGTTAAGAGGACATGACTCAAAGAAATACACCCAGTTGTCGTTCAAACCAAACACGACACCAGAATTGATCCCGAAGTTGTTCAAAATGCCAGACGTGCCAAAGTATGATGCGACTTCAGATCCACAGGAGTACATAACCACCTATACAACAGTGGTAAAAGGGAACGATTTAACTCCACACGAGATTGAGTCAATCTTATTGAAGAAATTTAGGGAGACCCTTATGAAGGGGGCCGTGACATAGTATACTTTCTTGCCCGAGCACTAAATAGATTCCTTCGAGATGCTCGTTGATTCTTTTATCAAGGCCCAAGCCTGGGCCAGAAAGGTACAAGTCCATATTTAGGATTTCACAAGGGGAGTCTGAATTGCTACTAGAATTCGTGGTCAGATTCTAGAAAGAAAGGATAATGTTACATGTCGTATTGGATGAATGGGCAGCTGAAGCATTTACTAAAGGGCTGAATCTGAGATATTCCGATACTTCCCAAAAATTAAAAGAAAGCCTACTCAAGTTTCAGGCAACAACATGGGGGGAACCGATACGAGTCAAAGATAAGAATTGAGGATGATCAACTCAGTTTCATGGCATCAACCAAGGGTCAGAACCGGAAGATGAATAAGAATAAATTAAAAGATGATTTTGACACAGATCGACGATCTTCAAGAGGTCAATTGTTGCCTTATGAAAGGTCCGAAGGACG
Source organism: Nicotiana tabacum (assembly GCF_000715075.1). NCBI lineage: Eukaryota > Viridiplantae > Streptophyta > Magnoliopsida > Solanales > Solanaceae > Nicotiana > Nicotiana tabacum. The sequence continues at coordinate 126,495,917 of NC_134101.1, read as the reverse complement.
CGATAAAGGTTTTTGGTTGGCAGATAGATTTGCTACTGATAGAAGAGCTAATATCGGCCGGATAAAAAATCATTGCAAGACAAGAAGATATCGGTTTCCCAAGATTCTGCCTATCCCAGGCAATTTAAATACAACATTAGTGTTAGCATAGTGGATCTAGTGTCGGCTATGAGGAACATTAAGGAAGCACGGTTTCCAAAGCTAATGATATCTAATCCCAGTCAAAGGGATCCTAATTTGTGGTGCGAATACCATGGGACCAACAGCCACCGAACACAGGACTGCCAGCGTTTGCGTGAGGAGGTGGCGACATTGTTGAGAAACGGCTATCTTAGAAATTTCTTAAGCAATAGGGCTAAAAACAACTATGGCTACAATTATGAGAATGCAGAACTCGCGAAAGCAGGAGAAGACCCCCTCGTTTAATAATCAACATGATTTTTGGGGGGAACGAGATTAATGGTGTGACATTTTTGGCGGCAAAAAAGACGAAGGTATCAATAACCCACAGTAAGAGACCCTGAGAAGTAGATGAGGATGACATTACTTTCACGAATGAAGACATGTATGGACTACAACTGCCACTCAACGATGCCTTGGTAATCTCTCTTAATGTCCTAGATATTAAAATTAACCGTGTTTTGGTGGACCCAGGAAGTTCAGCCAATATCATCTAGAGGATAGTGCTGGAGCTAGCCAAGCTGATCGAAAGTATTATTCTGGCCATAAAATCCTCGCCTGGTTCAATTTGTCAACCGTGACAACTCGAGGAGAGATTCTGCTGCTCACGAATGTCGAGGGGGTAATAAAAATGACCCTTTTTGAAGTAGTAGATCGTGATATGGGCTACAATATTATTTTGGGAGGCAGTGATCAACCAACAGCAAGAAAGAGGTGACCAACCGACAGCAAGAAAGATGAACTTAATCTTATTTTCCAGTATTAGACGCATATAGGAAATTAAACAAATAAGAGGTGACCAACCGACAACAAGAAAGATAAACTTAATCTCAGTTTCTAGTAGCAAAGGGAAGGAGCATGCGACATAGAATTTATCGGAACCGACGCATGCTCCCGAGACAAGCAAAGTCAACCAGGGAGGGGAGTCATCAGAATCCTATCAGGTTCCAAGATATTTCTAGGTACCAGAAGAAAAGGACGCAACAAAGTCTACAACGGAAGAACTTGAGCAAGTCGCGTTGTTCGAGAGTTCTTGGAGAGAAAGTTCCACTTGGGGACAAGACTAAATCCCGAGCTCAGCTCTAGATTTATCGATTTTCTCAAATTTAATGTTGACTGTTTTGCATAGTCGCATGCGGATATGACAGGTATCCCGCCAGAAGTTGCCATGCACAAACTAAACCTGGATCCTAACATCCCTTCGGTAAGGCAAAAAAATGTCTTATTGCCGAGATCGAAAACAAATTTGTCAAAGAAGAGGTACCTTGTTTGATTGATATCAGTTCAATCCAAGAGGTAAAGTATCCTGAATGACTAGCTAACATAGTAGTAGTTCCAAAGAAGAATAAAAATTTTTGCATGTGAGTATACTATAAGGATCTAAATAAAACATGCCCAAAAGACTCATTCCAATTACCGAACATTGATAAAATGATTAATGCGACGGCCAGTCACGAGTTAATGAGTTTCCTCAACGCTTATTCCAAGTACAACCAAATCAAGATGAACTCGGAGGATCAGGAAAAAACTTCGTTCATAATGAACTTCGGCACATATTGTTATAATATGATGCCTTTCAGGCTAAAAAATGCCGGAGCCACTTATCAGCGGCTCATAAACAAAATATTTGAAAAGAAAATAGGGAATACCATAGAAGTTTACATAGATGATATGCTGGTTAAGCCTTTAAATGCAGGTGATCATCTCAAACACTTGCAAGAAACCTTTGACATTGAAGCTTAACTCTGAGAAGTGTGCATTCAGAGTCAGCTCCAGTAAGTTCCTATGATTCCTGGTATTTCAAAGAGGGATCGAAGTTAATCCTGATAAAATTAAAGCCATCGAAGACATCTCTGACCAGCTATCAAGTGTAAAAGAAGTTCAAAGGTTGACAGGAAGACTGACCGCTTTAAGCAGGTTCATTTTTGGGTCTTCAGAAAAAATGTCATCACTTCTTTTCACTCCTTAAAAAGAATAACAACTTCGAATGGACTCCGGAATGCGAGCAGGCTTTGAAATATTTGAAAATGTATTTATCGAGTCCTCCATTATTGTCAAAATCAGAAGAAGGCGAACAACTGTTGATTTACTTAGTAGTCTCGGAGATAACGGTAATTGCCATTTTAGTCCGTGAGGACGAAGGTATGCAATATCCAATCTATTATGTTAGTAAAATTTCAACGGGAGCAGAAATTCTCTACCCATATCTGGAAAAATTGGCCTTAGCTCTCGTAGTCACCACTTGAAAGCTTAGGCCTTATTCAAATGTCATCCAATAATTCTAGTAACACTTTTCCCCTGTGGAATATCCTTCACAAACCCTAAATCTTTTAGGTAGGTTGGCCAAGTGGGCGGTTTAAATGAGTGAATTTGACATAGAGTATTAACCTGTGGCTACAATTAAGTCACAAGTTTTGGCCGACTTCATTGTCAAATTCAGGTCATCACTGTTACCTTTGGCTACCAAAGAAGCAGTGATGGTGTCAGAATCGACATCAGGAGTTTGAACTCTGTTCCTCTGACTAGCAATGAAATAGAGTATGAAGCTTTGATTTCAGGACTCGAGTTGGCTCGGGGACTAAACTCCGAGGCCATAGAAATCAAATGTGATTCCCAATTGGTAGTAAAAAAGGTCTATGGGATCTAGAAGTAAAATTGGAACGGATGCAAAAATATATAGTGAAAGTCCAGTGTTACACCATATTTTTTTGTACGTGAGAGTACATCGTAAGTCAATTGATGTAAGCTCAGAAATAAAATTATATTTGGAAGCAAATAAAGTAAGTTAATCATATTACCTTGGAGGTTGCAAATATTTAAGATCATGAATAAGGAGTACCAAGAGGGTTGGAAAGCTTAGAAGCTAAACCAATTGAAAAAAATAAGTTTCGTCGAAAGTCGACAAGTTTGGAATATTATAACATGTACTTTGGGGTAAGACTAGGGTTATTAACATTATAAAGAGGTTATTCTATGAGTTATTTTAGTCGTATGATATTCATTTTCTATGTTTTGAAGGCAAGCAAGTTGTGGAACAAAAGTTGGCAAATGTCATCACAAGTTACATTCATAAATGTGCTGAAAATTAGGTCAAATGTAGCTGAGCTTTTCTCCAAAAATACTTGAATTATGAGGTTATCTACCTACCAAATTGAAGATCTATGAGTTTAGTTTTTAACGCATTAAACCGTTCGACGATATGACATCGGATTAGATAGATATTCACATTTTTGTGAGACCATGCAAGCAGTTCCCAATGGGACCCACTTTGGCGGTGGTCGACCTACTTCACTTTATAAACGATTTGGACGCCTATTTTTAACTCAGTTTCAACTTAACTTTGTCTCCAAACTTCTCCTAACCCTTCTAATAGATATCACAAAGGTTTGAAGTGATTACACCATATTTCAACATCAAAACATAGTTCAAGTGAAGAACAACGCCTCTTTGAGGTTGTGTTGTCATTGAGAATTATTGTGGGTTGTGTTTTGCTGAAATTCCAAGTTGTTTCTACTGGCTAAGATGATTATAACATCCTACTAATTGTGCTTAATCTTGCTTGTATGTTGGTTAAGTTGGTAGGATGATAAACTACAAGATAATACTTGGATTAGCTTAAGTCACTTCTATGGTGTTGTATTGCCATTGAGGGTTGTTGTAAGCTGAATATAACTTGGATTTCCACTTGAAGTTACTGTAGGAGGTATGTGTATTGTTTTCTTGCATGTTTTTAAGGTTATCTTGATGTTGATTAAGTTAAATGGATGGAGTAGACATGAACTAGTGAATAAAGTTACTAATTAAAGATAGCTGGAGTTGTGGATTGTTTCCTTTGTTATAAATATATAGGATGAATAACTTCATTATCATGTTAATGATACAGTTAACTTAATATAAGAAGTCTATAGGTGTGATATGGGTTATATGGATTCCAATCGAGCTTGCCGCTCGTCATGAAGTAGTTGTGACTTGTTGTTGTTATATGGTGTCTTGCTATTGATATTATATGTTGATGAATCCTCTGGTTGTTATTGTTGGTATATGGTATTGGAGCAGGCCTTTGTTGCAGGGGAGATGCTTCCCGAATTTACGTAAATGAGCCACTAGCTTATGTTATAGACTCAGCCTTTGCTCAGCACTGATTTTGAATCTCCTTATGCTATGATAGATTGAGTTGACTTGTTGAAGAGTTGCTTGGAAGGTATTAAGGATTCAACAGGTTTAAGGTATGTTAAGGCACATTCTTCTTTCTTTTGGCATGATCTAAAGTGAAATGAATACGCTATTTCATAACGGATCTACTCCTAGCAACTAAGGTTGTCCATGTTGTTATTTCCTTATAAAATTATTCTAAGCAAGTGTGTATGATCCTTGAATCTTATTGAGGTCCATATTGAGGGTATGGATGTCCATAGTGTTAATCGAAGGTGCAACGACCTTAAGTCACTCCAAAAGTTTAAAACGTAATTCCATGAGTCTAGAATGCATTATATGTATGTATCTAGTTTACTCTACCGAGCCACGCTATAGTCGGCCGGGTACGACACCTATTGTGCAACCACAGATCAGTTGGGTTTACCGAGCTCTATGTGGCCGGGTACGATTCTACCAAGTCTTGTGATGCCCGGGTACGTTTTTACCGAGTCCTCTTTGAGGCCGCATACAATATGATGATGATGATGATGCCCCCAGAGGCGTATGTTTTTAAAAGTTTATGTACATATGTATTATGCATTTCATATCAGTAGCCCCTAGAGGCACTCAGATGTTATATGTTGTATTTCCTCTATCTCTCTTTACATTACTATTTTTGTTTATACTTTCCTGCCTTACATACTCGGTACTTTATTCATACTGACGTCCCTTTTTCCTAGGGACGCTGCATTTCATGCCCGTAGATCCCAATAGACAGGTTGACATTCCTCTTAGTAGGCTATAGACTCAACGGAAGGTGTTGGTGCACTCCACTTACTCCGGAGTTGCCTATTTGGTCAGTATGATTTAGACATATATTGATTGGTATGGCGGGGCCCTGCTCCGACCTTTATTATTTTATGCACTCTTAGAGGCTTGTGGACAGATGTCAGGTGTATGGATACTTGTATGTCCTTGTCGGCCTATGTTTTGAGTTTACAAATGGTCACATCGACCTTATAGGCCCGTATGTCATATGTATAAGTTTGTATATCATGTTGGGCCATCATATGTTGAGTATTCCTTTATGTTTTATTCTTGTTATCTCATGACAGGTTTTCTAGCTCATTTACCCATGATAGTATGATAAGAAAGATATGTTATGTTGGTACTCGATTGAGTAAGGCACCGGGTGCCCGTCGCGGCCCCTTCGGTTTGGGTCGTGACATCCAGGGTCTGCTCACACGGTTTAGGGAATAGTCAATTACCCACGTCATGAGAGAAAAAAATGCGAAGGCAAACACATTACGCAATCTGGGATTGTCCACGAAAATGAAGGAATCAGACTCCGACATTGTGGTGCAGCTTATGCATTCGGTATTGGAAGCAGACGGCTATTATGAAGTAAACGCGACCAATTTAGTCTGAGACTGGAGAAATGAGATCATTGACTATCTCGAGCAAGGAAAATTTCCTGAAGATCCCAAGGCATCCCGGGCGCTGCGCACTAAAGCAGCTCGATACAGTTTCAAGGGACGTCAATTACATATAAGATCTTTCCAAGGCCCGTTGGCCCGATGTTTGGGAGCTTATGAAGCTAACTATGTCATGAGAGAAGTCCATGAAGGGATCTGCGGAAATCACTCAGGCGTGGATTCCTTAGTGTTAAAGCTAATTAGGGCAGGATACTACAGGCCCCGGATGGAACATGATGCCAAGGCTTATGTTTAGAACTGGGATAAATGTCAATGTCACACGCAATTGGTATATCAACCGGCATAGCTACTACACTTGGTTTTGTTGCTTTGGTCATTCATGAAGTAGGGAATGGATATAGTTGATCCGCTGCCCCAACCCCCAGTAAGGTATGAGTTCTTTTGATTTTAACTGACTATTTTTCTAAGTGGGTTGAAGCAGGTCTTTACCAGAAAATCGGCGAGCGCGAAGTGGTAGATTTCTTGTGGGAAAATATAATTTGCAGATTTGGAATACCAAAAGAGATAGCCTGCGACAACGAGCCACAATTTATAGGCACAAAGGTCATACGATTCCTTGAAGACTTAAAATTCAAAAGGATCACATCGTCACTTTATCACCCCGAGCGCCAAAGGTCAAGCAGAATCAACAATCTATCGCAAATCCAATATAAAAATTTCCGGAAGGATGTTCTGTGGCACATTATGCGGCCGCAGAATATGTTTGTGGACCGTAGATTAGTCGCAGAGTGAAGTAGAAAATGCCGAGTTTTGGAGGGCCATTATGCGACCCATTTTGCGGACCACAGAAGTGTTATGTGATCGCATATGTGACCATAGTTTGTCATCGGGGTTTCATTTTTCCTAATTTTTGACCCCTACCCTATTCTTATAAAACAGCCTTAGAAATCATTTTATAAGGTTAAAACTTATATTTCTAGAGAGAGGGAGTGCCATAGAGTGATAGGGGGAGTTCCTAAGCTCATCAATCATTAATTCTTGCTTAAAGTTGTATAATTTGCAAGAAGAATTCACTAGGTTTTAATCCTAGAAGTAAGCTTCTACTTCATAGCCCCAATTTCGTGATTTTAATTGAAAATAGGTAATAAGTGAAGCAAATTCTTAGGTGAAGGAGTTGTTTATTTTACATGCATTAATGCACACATAGTGTTTGATAAAATGGTCACGTGAACTAAAACTATGAACTCCCTCCTAATTTGTGTTCAATTTTACTGTATTTCTAAATAGATTGAAGTGGCTAAGTATTCCGGAACATCATAGTAATTTAAAAGCTCAAGGCGAGGTATGTTGGCTAAACTTTTCTTTTAGAATTGAACCCCACAATGGCCTTGTAGTCCCGTGCTGCTCATTATAAATTGATTAATCCGAATGAGCCATATCTCCAAATAAATATGCGTTCTATATGTGTTCCGAAGGTTCTTGTTGTGTTGAGTTACTATTTGAGAATGTGGTTTAAATATGAGTTGTGTGCTAATATGTTATGGTTTCAAAACGTGATTCTAATGAAAACTATCATGTCAAAATTGCGTAAGAAATCACATGTGCCTAAGACCCTAAACTGCTCAAAAGTGTGTTTAATGTCTTAATTTGAAAATCCTTGTTGTTGACCATCCATGATTATATTTGAAAGTAGATGAAAAGGGCATGAAATATGATGTGTAACCAACTTGCCAAGAAAGATAATGTGTCACGGCTATTGGTGCCAGTGAAATGAATGATAGGTAAAGAACGTGAAATGTGTGGAAAAGCTCTTTAAACAATAAATGCTTTAGGAGTATCATTTAATCACCGAGGAAGGGTAGGTCAAAACAAACTAACACCGAAACTACATGTGCTGGTGTAGGAGTGAAAGAGGGGTAAATCCCCGTGTTAATGTGATGAGGTTGTTTCCCCTTTTATGGGGTGATATTGATGTGTTGAGATATTTCCCCTTGAATGGAATGAGATTATTGCTAGCAAGATGTGATATCGACCCATACGACATTATGCTGAGAATGGTTAGCCGATCGGGTGGAAATCGGACGCCATGACGCGCACATGGTAGTATTGTGAGTGGATGTCTCGAGGTGAGACGGCTTAGCCGATCGGGTAGAGATCGGAATCCGTGATAAAACACGATGGTATATTGGTGCTAAAGGTCTCACAACATAAAATATTGAACTTGCTCGAAATTTACCTTTCCCCTAATATGACACTTTATTACTATTTGAGTCTCTTATTGGTTTCATGTTTCCTTCTCCGTTTATTGTTACTCATTCTATTGACAGGGTATTTAGTTTTAGATACTAATACTATTCCATATGTACTAACGTCCCTTTTGTCGGGGGCGCTACATCTTTAATGGATGCAGGTGGTTCCATAGCAGGTGATGTTGCTATGTGATAGCAGCATATCCTTTCCTCAGCTGGCTTGTTGAGCCCCACTTTACTTCGGGGTCCTCTATCTCTTGTCTTCTGTTCATAGCATTTTGAGGTATATCCAGGGTCTTGTTGCCGGCACTGTCTTAGCACTCTTTTGGTTCTGTTAGAGGCTCCGTAGACATAGAGTGGGTTGTATCGTGTTTTGGGAGGGTTGAACTAAACTTTTTGTAATTGTATCATTTGTTCCACTTTTACTATGAATGTATAGGGTATTGCTTTGGAAATTTGTTAACGACGTAACTAATGGAAATGATCTAGTATTATTCACATGACCTATTACTGTCTAAATAATGAAATGTATTATTCTTTTTATTCATGGGTGATTTGGGTACACGGCATTGTGCATGCTTGCTCGACTGGGGTAACACTATTGAGCGTCGGTCGTGCTCCCCAAGGTTGGGGTGTGACATCAGCTGTCATCGAGAAAGGGACATACTAATTGGAAAATCAAGACGGATTAAAGTTTCCAAGCAACTAGAATGTGGCGCAGCTCAAAAGGTACTATTGTTGACAATCATCACCTGTACTGAAAGTATGTGTTGCACTCTTTTTCCCTTCGTCTAGTTTTTTTCCCAACTGGATTTTTCTGGCATGGTTTTTAACGAGGCGGCAATGAAAAGCATACTCTGAGGGAAGCTTCGCCATCAGAAATAAGACCTTTAAATGACAAGGCATGCAAGCATCGAGCTACTACAGAGCGATTAGATAGTCCTTTGCTCGATAGCAAGATTCAAACCGGGAAGTATTGTTTGCTATCGGGCCAAAGGTTACCCGACCATTCATGAGTGTCACAACGTCGGTTCTCCCTCCGTGAACCATCGGGATGACACCTAGTCTCTACGACTAGGTAAGCCTAAGATGTGGAAGATAAACCAAATTTGCGGAAGAAAACAATTAAAAACAGATACAGAGTAATAAAACATCATTTAAAAGTGCCGCTCGGCATACACAATATTAACTCTTATAACCAATACAATTTACCAAAACCCGGAAACTCATGAATCACAAGCTAAGAGATACATAAGAAGCTCTAACCCCAGAAATGTCTAACAAAAGGGGGAATACTAAAGGGCTATACTATTACAGAAAGATAGAAAGGGACTCCTCGGTCTGCAGACACGGTAGATATACCTCGAAGTCTCTACAGAAGTGCCTCGCCTAAAGGATGATAAGATAGAGTAAAAGTACCTGGATCTGCACATGAAAAATATGCGCAGAAAGGGCATGAGTACACCACAACGGTACTCAGTAAGTGTCAAGCCTAACCTCGGTCGGGTAGTGACGAGGAAGGCCAGGGCCCTACTGACATAAAATAAAAAATATAAGGTATGACAGTATAAGATAAGCAGTATAGTTGAAAGCTAAAAATACGAATTTAATACAGAAAACAAGGAATTTAATAACTGAAACAGAGGCAAAACAATCACAAGGAAATAACCGAGGATCTCTTAGTATCCGGAGGATCTCTTAGTACCCTCAATATATGACAGGGATCTCTTGGTATCCCGAGGATCTCTCGGTATCCTCAATGCATGCTAGGGATCTCTTGGTATCCTGAGGATCTGTTGGTATCCTCAATGTATGATAGGGATCTCTTGGTATCCCGAGGATATCTCGGTATCCTCAATGTATGATAGGGATCTCTTGGCATCCCGAGGATCTCTCGGTATCCTGAATGTATGATAAGGATCTTTTGGTACCCCGAGGATCTCTCGGTATCCTCAATATATACTAGGGATATCTTGGTATCCTCAATGTATGATAGGGATCTCTTGGTATCCCGAGGATCTCTCGGTATCCTCAATATATGCTAGGGATCTCTCGGTATCCTCAATATATGCTAGGGATCTCTTGTATCCCGAGGATCTCTCGGTATCCTCAATATATGCTAGGGATCTCTTGGTATCCCAAGGATATCTCGGTATCCTCAATGTATGATAAGGATCTCTTGGCATCCCGAGGATCTCTCGGTATCCTCAATGTATGATAAGGATCTCTTGGCATCCCGAGGATCTCTCGGTATCCTGAATGTATGATAAGGATCTCTTGGTACCCCGAGGATCTCTCGGTATCCTCAATATATGCTAGGGATCTCTTAGTATCCCGAGGATCTCTTGGTATCCTTAATATATGTGTTGGGGATCTCTCGGTATCCCGCACTTTAGCTCAAATCGTAAATGCGTATAGGGGATCTCCCAGGATGTCGTCCCGTAGTCCCAAAGTAAAACACACAACAATGGCACAAGGAATACTCAAATAAACTCAACTCCATAACAAGGTAACACAGACAATTCTAACCTAGCATGCTTCACGTAATACCAATAAGGTAGTTAAAGCAAATAAAGCAATTAAGTCAGTTAGACATGCCTCTCTAACTAACAGTAGGTTTAAAAGTGCAAGTAGAGTAAATAGAAAGGGAAAGCACAATTAAAGTTACTTAATGAAAACTGGATTTTCAACAATTAGCACAAGTACGCACTCGTCACCTCACGTACAAGGCATTTCAATTATCACAATACCAATCCTAAGGAGAAAGTCCCCCACACAAGGTTAGGCAAGCCACTTACCTCGAACCAACTCAATTCAATCCGAAACCACGCTCTTGCCACGAGTACTCGACTCCAAATGGCCTGAATCTATTCAATTCAATTCAATTTCATAATGTAAATAACACTTCATATAACTAATTCTACAAAGAAATTCTAAGCTAATACGCAAAATTAGGTAAAATTACCAAAATTCCCCTCGGGTCCACATCTCAGAATCAGGTAAAATTATATTTTCAGAATTCTCATACTCTCACGAATTCATGCATACCAAAATTATCTAAATCTAAGGTCAAATTCCCAATCAAAAGTCAAATTTTAGGTCTAAGAACTTTCTTCCAACTTTTCCCCAATTTTCATCTCTAATCCGAAATTAAATGATGAAATATAACTAGACAGAGTTAAAGAATCGTTACCCAATGATCTCCTATTCAATTTCTTCTCAAAATTGCCCTCTCCCTAGCTCCAAATCGAATTTCCAACTTTTGAAACCAAACCCTCGAAATTTCATATTTCTACCCAGCTATTATCGCATCTGTGTTCAAACAATCGCATCTGCGATACCGCTTCTGCGGTCGGGGAACCGCTTTTGCTGTTCTCACTTAAAAACTCCATCTCGCACATGTGACCCAAATTCCGCATCTGCGGTCACGTAGGTGCGATTCCATATGCCACTTCTGTGGTTCCTGGCCCCCTTCCTCATTTTTGTTTCTGCGACCACTGAGCCGCTTCTACGGCGCCGCACTTGTGGTCCCACACTCGCAGGTGCGGTTATGACAAAAAACCAGCAGCTGAAGCTACAACTCCAAACTCCAAAATCCTTCTGTCAACCATCTGAAAACATCCTGAGGCCCCCGGGACCTCAACCAAAAGCACCAACAAGTCTAATACTACAGTCCAAACTTGTACCAATCCTTAAAACACCTAAACAACATCAAAACGACGAATCAACCATGGATTCAAGCCTAAGAACTCCAAAACTCTAGAAATACACTTTCGATCAAAATGTCTATCAAAGCACACATATCACATTCAACATTACGGAGCTACTCCAACTTCCGGAATTCCATTCCGACCCTCAGATCAAAATCTCACTATCGAATCGAAAACTTTAAAATTTGACCTTTCGACATTTCAAGCCTTAATTAGTTACAGGCCTCCAAAACACAATCCGAACATGCCCCTAAGCCCGAAATCACCCAACGGAGCTAACAGAACCATCAAATTTCCATTCTGAGGTCGTCTTCACATTGTTCCGACTACGGTCAACTTTCCAATACATAAGCTCTCATTTAGGGACTAAGTGTCCCAAAACTTTCCGAAACTCAAAACCGAACATCCCCGTAGATCAAAAATGGCATAAATAAACATGGGGAAAGCAGTTAATAGGGGATCGGGGTGTAAATTCTTAAGACGACCGACCGAGTCGTCATAACGAGTGCAAACCTCCGAGGGATTGTTAGATAATCTTTGACTCAATAGCAAAGTTCCTGAGGGGGAGTGAAGCTTGCTATTGAACAAAAGATTATCCAACCATTCACTAGTGGAATCTTCAAAGGAGTAAAACGTCTAGTGTTCAAATTTGCATTCTTCGCATCGAACATTAGGGGGCAGGGAGGCGATAATATGAGAATACGGCAAAATTACTTCCACATCAACCGAGACTACGAAATCCGGAAACAAAGTTGTGTCATAAAGACCAAGGACTACGCGGCTGGCCCTATAGAAACAAGTTGTACAAGTTAGCCACTAGTAATGGCAATTTCTTTTTAGCACAACGAATGTTTATGTACTTTTGAAAATGGAATGAATAAAGTAAATTCTGTTTATTCTTATCTTGTTTCTTGTCATATCGATGAATTAATTTTATCATTTGAAAGTTAAGCAAGCACTTCAAATGCTAGTGTCGTAATGAACAGGAGACGTCCTCGTCAAAAGCACCGTAAATATAAGAGGGCTCTCTCTTATGAAACCCCCACGGTAAAGGGTTTATTTTGTAAGAACTTATGCCCGAATCTTAATGCTATCGGGGAAAAATACATCCGAAGCCTCACATAACTCGACACAAAAAGTAAAACTTGCGCAATACTTAAATGAAAAGTATGCGAAGAGAAAAATTTGCGCAATACTTAAATGAAAAAAATATTTTTATTTACAGCAAACATGCCAAGCGTCAAGTGTACAAAAGTATGGAAAAGAAAAGAAAGCAAAAAGCTAAGCTACTGCATCTCCAGAATCCGAAGGAAGAGAAGGATTAGTAATAACATGGGACAATCTTTAATTAGAAGAGAAAATAGGCATTGAACTTACGAGTATGGTTCCATGATTTAGGAAAGGATGGAGTTGTAGCCGGGATGATATCCCTGGTGGCAACTGCAACGAACCGTTCCATCTATCCACGATCATTGTCATCGTCCATGCTGGTGAGCAAAGCATGGTAACCATGTTTGCCGAAGTTTATCATTCACCCACGGAAAATCATAGGGGAATAAAGATTCATCAACTGAGCCAGGGACAACTCTTCCCCGGTCTCCTGGCATAGACGCCGAAGGCATGCAACAGTCTGCCACACAGAAGGGCTCAACTGTGCCAAGTAGACTTGGTAATGGAAGTAGAACTCCAAGATAACGGAGTCAATCCCCTAATAAACGAGAACGGGCCCAAAGTGAAGGGGTACGTGTAAACATACATAAAATCTTTCTTGAAGAAGGTTACTCGCTCCATTAAGTCAGGAGCGATGATGTTCAAATCATGACAACCACGATCTTCCTTCACAACAGGGATACTAGAAGGACGAATAGAAGAAGGATATACACCAATAGCTCGTGTACGGGTGTTAGCGGAAGGGTACTTCTCTTCGAAGTCCTTAGTTGTAGTAAGTCGTCTATGGATGATAGTGCTACCCGTAGGAGGAGCAGCATCATTAGTGTTATCTTTGTTCTTTCAAGAACTGAAATTTCTGGAAGAGAAGGCCATTGTTATCAGAAGGAAGCAAGGGTTTTTTCTCTGAAGAAGAAGATTAAAGGAAGTTGAAAACAAGTATGAGTTGAGTAAAGAGAGTTTGAGAGAGTTTAGAAAATTATGAAGTGTAAAAGGAAAAGATTGATACGTATAAGTAAAAGAACATGCAGCTAAAATTGTGGCCATAATTACATCGAGAACTGGCAAAAGTGTTAATGAATCATGAGATGACGCATGTTCAAGTCGGGACATTAAATGCTGAGAAACGTGCGTCTATCAACCGTCAGAAACTTTTTAGAGGGAGATAATTTTTCGCCAAGTAATGTATCTTCGCCAACTTCCCAGTGGCACAAGGATTTGCCACTGGAAAGCAATGAGACTATCTCTATAGGGTAAAATATATTCATATTAAATGCTTTCATATTAATGCGACACATCGAGCCGAAGGCAGATGGAAAGCGAGGTAAATGAAAATCGGGACCGAAGGCAATAATCCCATTTGTTCCTGAAGGGAATGATGTTCATAAAGATAAAATAAATGTCGGCCACCTGATAGCATTTAATGGAGAGTATTCTATGACATTAAGTATGTAGTTCGTTGCAAAGAATATGACATTCATTGCCTACCATTACGTATTCTTGGCCCGCAAAATTGTTATTTAAGAGAAGCTTGATCCTATGGCCTTGTTCCCTAGGAACAACTATAAATAGTGAGCTCAACGACCATTGTAAAGGGAGAACTTTCTGACAAGCTCATAATATACACTATTCAAAACTCTATAATATTTTATCTTCTTGCTTATTAACATCCTTAGTGCTGCCTCTGGAAGCTCTGCTCCCGGAAGCAAGATTTCTGTTGTCTTATCTCGATTTTAATACTAAGTCTTACGTTCTTATTTAATTTATTTATTATTTTAGGATCAAATGGATTCACTTGTCTATAAACCACGTATAAATTTTTTTACGGGTAAACAATTTGTATTACTATAAATTATCTCATTAAGCGAAAAATATGAAATTTCATTTAAATTCTTTCTGAACAAGGAAGTATTTGCGGCAGGCTGTTAAAGAAAGTATAACACAAAATTGGGACATAGGGAATTACAGAAAATAAAAGATTCTTGCTAAGACAAATTAAAGTTAAGATTTTCTCTTGCTCTTCATTTAGATTCACTTTTGCTTCATTACATAAAATTTATTATAATCTCATGTTATTGAAATTAAGTGGTTGCTTTTCACTTCCTTAGCTACATTAATATAGGGCGGTCAATAATGGAGAAACATAAACTATGACATTGGAGCTTATGGTACTCTAGAGGTATTTCCTGCATTATTTTTCGATTGTCAATCTTTTTGGATTACAGATACCTACGAAAAACCGTCAATCAATTACATTTTTTTGCCAATGATGTTTCCGCCGAAGTTTGAGTTGGTCAAGATTCAAAGGATTTATTGCATTATAAAAGAAGCTTGTAATTGTGTGGAAAGTGTGTTAAGATTTGAGATTATTTTTCTCCCATTGGTCGTGCGGAATTTTCGTTTCTGGTCATTTTGACCTATAACTGTTCCATAGTTGTGAAAGTACAAGCCCAAGAAAATGTAGAGACAAAAGTAGCCCAAATAATGATTAGACTCCTTGGAGCTAGCTAGCTGATCATCCTTGTTGATAGGTGCAACTTATGTATCGTCGAAGTTATCTGGACCCAAAATAGTTCAAATGCCAAGTAGCAATAGGAAAAGGTAATATTAAGGTGGTATTGACCATGCATGCATGTCACTGGTTTATTTCGGAGCATTTATTCTTGATTATATTTTTCAAAAACACAATGGCATTTTTAATTCACCAGGAAAGTTTCAAATATCCTACCTCCGGTTTCATTCGTGTTTTTGACATACTAAACTTGTCATGATTTTGAAATTTTAGAAAAACAAGGATTACATTTAGCAGTCTTTTCTTTTCTTTCAAATATACTCTTATTGCCCGAACTAGTGAAGTGTTGATTGAGTGAGACACCTAAAAAGAGATAAAACGTAGTTTAGTAAATACTTTTATGTATGATTAAGACTATTAAATGTTTCTATTAAGGAGTGCGCCAGACCTCAAAAGACAGATAATATCAATCTGGACGTAGCTGTTTAACAAGAGAAAAATATAAATAAGCAGTGGTTAATTAAATGGCAAAAAAGAAAAGAAAATTAAGGACAGAAGACCAAGACTTGGAGCGTTGATATGCCGTACCTAGCGTACTGGCACTTTGGCACGTTATGTACGTTGGGCAGCAGCGCGGAACCAACCTGGAAGTTGCACAAAAAATGAACCTTTTTCTTTCTCCTGTACTCATATATGGATATTTAGTCATTGTGGCATCGCCATTTGCCATTGGTACCACAAAAGATTGAATATGGAAATTTCATCAGGCCAAATTTCTAAGAGCAAGAAGAGGACAAGTTCTATGAACTCATCAGAAGCTTTAGAGATGCTCGCCATGACTTGGTCTTTAATAGCCGTAACACCATGACCAAAAACTCTAAACGGCGAACCAAGAATTAGCAGAAAATTTCGAGATTAACAAGAAGAAAAAGAAGAAGAAGAAGAAGAAAACTGATAAGGAAAAGGAAGCTGCCGTGGCAACTACATGTACTGAACGTCAGACGAATCAGGGCTTAATCTCAAGCGATCAAAATTGTGATGATCCACAGGGTGTTGATCTTAATCTTTCTCTTTAGTTATTGTTTCTATCATATGTTATTTGACTAAAGTTGCTATTCTACCTTTTAATTTGAAAAACACTTTGGGGATGTCTCCCAGCTTAGGTATACATTATGTTATGACGCATTCAAGAATACTATCATGTCATGTTGAATAGAGACGGATCAAAATTTTAAGTTAATTAGTTACCGTTGGCCCAATAATTGTTTCTTTGTGATGATTGGTCTGAATTTAGTGAGTTGGAGGCAATACGTGAGCCTGTCCATATTGCCTGCAACATACATCAAGAATTGGTGGTAATAGTTGTGGTAGACTGAAAATTGTGTAGTAGTACGATATATAATCCAAATGACACTGAATGAAGTATGTTATGTATTCTAACACATACGGCCTACGGGATATATAAAGTCGATCAGTTCTAGATGCATATTCTTATTGTTGTGAACATCTTTTGTGATGACCCAAAAGGTTATCACTTGTTTTAGAAATAAATTCTGCATTTTGAGGCCTTAAAAATCTCTTTTAGCATCACCTCGATTTGCATGCGCAGTCCGGACGAGTAGCAGGAAAGCCATTATGTGAAAATCTGTGAAAAATGATGAATTTTGACTTTAAAATCAATTTAAGTTGACTTTGGTCAATATTTTGAGTAAACGGACTCGGACCCGTGATTTGACGGTCCCGGAAGGTCCGTAGGAAAATATGGTACTTTGGCGTATGCCCGAAATCGAATTCCGAGGTCCCAAACCTGAGAAATGAATTTTTAAATAAAATTATTTTCTGAAATATTTATGAGTTTTTGGAAATGAAATATGTTTAAAACTTGATGGTATCGGGCCCGTATTTTGGCTTCGGAGCCCGGTACAGGTCTTATATGTGATTTAAGATGAGTCTATGAAATTTGGTAAGAAACGGACTTGAAATGACGTGAATCGGACCGTATCTGAGAAAATTGGAAAATTTAAAGTTCTTAAGTGATTTCATGATTTTGATGCTAAATTCATAGTTGTTGACATTATTTTGGCGATTTGATCGCACGAACATGTCCGTAGGGTCTTTTTGAGGTAGTGTGCATGTTTGCTTGGGAGCCCCAAGGGCTCGGGTGAGTTTTAGATAGGTCTCAGAAGGTTTTTGAACTTAGGAAAATTGCAGAAACTGTTGTTCTGATGCACAGACCTTCTGTGCTTCGCGATCGTGAAGCCCTTCACGCGATCACGTAAGGGGAAATTGGTTAGAGGGTGGATTTGTTCAATGCGAACACGAAATAAGGGACACGAACGCGCAACACTGGGGGGAGGGGGTTTGCTACGCGAACGTGACCCATTTCCTGCGGTCGCGTAGTGTAAATGGGGGGCTGGTCTGGGAAGTGATCGCTCCTCTACGCGAACGCGTGCACAAGCCCGCAAACGCGAAGGTCAAGGGGGGGGGGCCAACCCTTCGCGAACACGTAAGAGGACTCGCGATCGCGTAAGCCTGAGGAGGGCTGCTCTTTGCGAATGCGGCAGACCCATCGCGAATGCGATAAAGGTTTGCCCAGCGATTTTTTTTAAATAGTAATAAAACCTACGGGATTTAACCCAAAATTCATAACTTCTTCTTCCAAACTCCAAATTGGGCAATTTTGAAAGAGAACTTCACTACAAATTCATAGGTATGTAATCTTAGATTCATTTTCTTCAATTTTCATTAACAACCATTAGATTTCTAGGCCTAAATCATGTTCTTAAGGGTAGAAAATTAGGGATTTGGGTAGAGTTAGGACTTTTTGTATAAATGGAAATTAGACCTCGTTTTGGGGTCGGATTTCGAAACTAATTACATATTCGGGCTCGTGAGCGAATGAGTGATCGGGTTTTGGTCCAAACCTCATGTTTTGACCCAGAGGGCCAGGGTTGATTTTTGACTTTTTGAGAAGAATGATAGGAAATCTATAATTAAGCAATGGAATTGAATTGTTTAGCATTTATTGATGTTATTAAGTCGATTATGTCTAGATACAATTGATATGGAGCCAAATTCAAAAGGAAAAGCGGTGTTTGAGGCTTGAGTTGGTCGTGGAAGTTCGAGGCAAGTGTTTGGTCTAACCTTAGCTTGAGGGATTAGGAGTTGTTTCCTATTTGCTACGTGTTACTTGTTGAGTACGAAGTATATGCATGGTGACGAGTATCTATACGTTGGTGTCAAGCATGACTATGAGTCTTAAATTGAAATTGTTGTGTTCTTAACAAATACTACGAATGCCTAAGTTGTTGATTCTCTGTGTTGAGCATGGATTATGATTATTCTCGTGGAAATTACTTATGATTGAGTATTGGTGTTAGTTGAGGAAGTTAGATGATGGAACAAGTCTAGTTATAGCTAATTTCCCCTTGTCGGGACGTATTTACTTATACTGTCAATTCCCTTGCCGGGATAGTATTGTTTCTTTATTGATCCCTTTCCGGAACTCCCTTTGTGATTGGTGTTGAACTGTATATGTGGATCAGGTTGCACGCTGCAATAATATTATGTTTGGATCGGGTTGCTCGCCGCAACAATAATATAATTGGATCGGGTTGCATGCTGCAACAGTAATAAATGATATGGATGGGGTTGCACGCCGCAACAGTGTTTTTATGATTTGGATCGGGTTGCGCACTGCAATAATAGATAATAAAAGCGCTTATTGGTTGGTTACGAGTTCCTTAATCTTTTATTGTGAATTCTAAATTCTTCTTTATGTTTTCTCTTAAATTACTGTTGGTAAATCATAATCCCCCACAACATGTCCCCCTCCCATCCTTACTTGCTTATTTCTGTTTTTTTCCACTGCATATTATATAACTGCACATGTTTATTTGGTAGTCTGGTCCTAGCCACATCACTACTTCGCCGGGGTTAGGCCAGGCACTTACCAGCACATGAGGTCGGTTGTGCTGATACTACACTCTGTACTATGTGCAGATCCCGGAGCGGCAACTTTTGAACCATAGCTTTGGGTAGATGCCTTCAGTCCAGTCAGAGATCCTGAGGTAGTCCTGCACGCGTCCGCAGGCTCCAGCATTCTCTTCTATCTTTATTTTCTGTTTTTATTTACTTCAGAGACAGATTGTATCTTTCTTTCCAGATAATTGTATGTAGTATTCATAGACAGTCCATGATATTGTGACACCGATTTTGGGTAGAGATGTACTTGGTATTGTCGTACTTGTTTTTGGGCTAAGCTATTAGATTATGTATTCCGCATGTATTTAATTATTGTTAATATTTCACTATTGATCGCATGTTAATTTCAACTGTTAAAAAGGGCTAAGTAAATGAGTTAGTGAATCTAAAATGCTCGGCTTGCCTAGCTTCCACGAGTAGGCGCTATCACGACTCCCGAGGTTGGGAAATTCGGGTCGTGTCAAGTTGGTATCAGAGCTCTAGGTTACATAGGTCTCACAATTCACGGACAAGCTTAGTAGAGTCTGAGGGATCGGTACGAAGACGTCTATATTTATCCCAGAGGCTACAGAGTTAGGAAAAACTTCATATTTATTCTTTCTTGTCGTGCAGTTTGGTTTCTCAATGCTAATTGAATTTCTACTATGTTCTTTCGCAGATGGCAAAAACACGCACTTCCTCATCCGCTGATCAGCAGTCCGAGCCCCCAGCAGCACTCCCACGAGGAGCAGAGGGAAAGGCCGTGGCCGTGCTAGAGGATGAGGTAGGTGCAAAGCTCAGTCTAGAGCAGCAGCACCAGCGGCGGAGCCTTAGGTTGGCTTTGATAATGAGGTTTTGGCCCAGACAGTTCTAGTGGGCCCAGCTCAGGTCCTAGAGGGGTTTATTGCTACCCCAGTACTCCAAGATGCTCTGGTCCGTCTAGTGGGCCTTTTGGAGAGTGTTACCCGGGCAGGCTTGCTTCCTCTAGCACCAGTTGTCTCTCACGCTGGAGGAGGAGCCCGGACTCCTGCTACTCGCACTCTGGAGCAGATGGCTCCCCAGTTTCAGACTCCAGCAACTCAACCAGTTGGAGTAGTTCAGCCAGGTATGGTAGCTCAGGCCGGTGATGGAGCAACTATGTTTGCCGATGCTTTGTGGAGATTGGACAGGTTCACCAAGCTCTTCACCACTACTTTCAGCGGTGCATCTTCTAAGGATCCCCACGATTATCTAGATAGCTGTCATGAGGTTCTTAGGAACATGGGGATAGTGAATACTAATAGGGTCGACTTTGCTACCTTCCGCTTGTCTAGATCTGCCAAGACTTGGTGGAGAGATTATTATTTAGCTAGACCAGCCGGATCACCAACTTTGACTTGGGAGTAGTTTACACAGCTATTTCTAGAGAAGTTTCTCCCTATCACTTAAAGAGAGATCTATCAGAGGCAGTTTGAGCGTCTCCAGCAGGGTTCTATGACCGTTACTCAGTATGAGACCAGATTTATCGACTTGGCCCATCATGCTCTTATCATACTTCCCACTGAGAGAGAGAGAAGGTGAGGAGGTTTGTTGAGGGACTTATTCAGCTGATTCAACTTCAGATGGCTACGGAGAAAGGGAGTGAGATCTTTTTTCAGGAGGCAGCCAATGTGGCCAGGAGAGTGGAGATGGTTATGTCATAGGGAGGTGGTCAGGGGTCTGACAAGAGGCCTAGTCATTCAGGCAGATTCAGTGGTGCCTCATCTAGAGGCAGGGATTTGTATGGTAGAGGCCATCCTCCTAAGCCTTTTCAATCAGCACTTTAGGTTTCTCACGGTGCTTCAGGTGGCCGTGGCTCTCATATGCAATATTCCGATTAGCATCACTACAGTGCACCACCAGCTCCTATCAGTGCACCGCTGCTCTAAAGTTTCGGAATGGTCATTCAGGTCGCCAGGGTCAGTCTCAGTTTCCTCAACCACAACACTCAGGTGGATGCTTTGAGTGTGGTAAGTATGGTCATATCTGGAGGGCTTGTCCGAGATTGGTGGGTACTCAGTCGCAACAGCAGGGTTCCCGTGCTATGGTTCAGGCACCAGGTGTTCCACCGCCCGCTCCGTCAGCTAGGGGTTGAGGTAGAGGTGCTAGAGGTGGAGGTAGAGGTATTAGAGGTGGAGGTCAGGCAGCTAGAGGTGGAGGTCAGCCAGCAGCAGGCCGTCCCAGAGATGTAGTTTCGGGTGATGGGGCCCAGCCCCGATGTTATGTTCTTCCAGCCAGACCTAAGGCTGAGGCTTTCGATCCAGTTATCATAGGTACTGTTCTGGTTTATAGTAGAGATGCTTCAGTCCTATTTGATCGAGGGTCTACATACTCCTATGTGTACTCTTATTTTGCACTGTATCTGGTCAAGCCTAGTGATTCCTAGAGTGACCCTGTATATGTGTCTACACCGGTGGGTGATTATATTATGGTAGATCGAGTCCATCATTTGTGTATAGTTGTGATTGGGGGTCTTGAGACTCGTGTAGATTTGTTACTTCTTAACATGGTTGATTTTGATGTCATATTAGGGATGAACTGGTTATCACCTTACCACGCTATTTGGACTGTCATGCCAAGACTGTGACCTTAGCCTTGCCGAGTTTCCCTCGTTTAGAATGGAGAGGGACTCTTGGTCATTCTACCCATAGTGTTATCTCTTATGTGAAGGCTCGGTGTATGGTCGAAAAGGGGTGTTTGGCCTATTTGGCATATGTTTGTAATTCTAGCACTGAGGTCCCTTCTATTGATTCGGTGCATGTTGTTCGTGAGTTCCCTGAGGTATTTCCTTCAGACCTGCCGAGTATGCCACTCGACAGGGATATTGACTTCTGCATTGATTTGGCTCCAGTCACTCAGCCCATTTCTATTCTGTCGTATCGTATGGCCCCGCGCTGAGTTGAAAGAGTTGAAGGAGCAGTTTCAAGACTTGCTTGAAAAGGTTTTATTAGACCTAGTATTTCTCCTTGGGGTGCGTTAGTGTTGTTTGTTAAGAAAAAAGATGTATCGATGAAAATGTGTATAGATTACTGGTAGTTGAAAAAGGTTACAATCAAGAATAAGTATCCGTTGCCGAAGATTGGTGATTTGTTTGTTCAGTTTCAAGGTGCCAAGGTATTTTTGAAGATTGACTTAAGATTAGGCTACCATCAGTTGAGGATTAGGGCATCCGATGTCCCTAAGATAGCTTTCCGCAATCAGTACGGGCATTATGAGTTCTTGGTGATGCCATTCGGGTTGACAAATGCCCCAGCAACTTTTATGGATTTGATGAACCGAGTGTTCAGGCCTTACATGGATTCATTCGTGATAATCTTCATTGATGATATTTTGATCTATTCCCGTAGTCGAGAGGAGCACGAACAACATATTAGAGTGGTTCTTCAGACTTTGAGGGATAGTCGGTTGTATGTCAAGTTCTCGAAGTGTGCATTCTGGTTGAGTTCAGTTGCATTCTTGGGTCATGTTGTATCAGCAGAGGGTATTCAGGTTGATCCGAAGAAGATAGAGGCAATCAAGAACTGGCCTAGACTCGCATCAGCTATAGAGATTCGGAGTTTCTTGTGTCTGGCAGGATACTATCGTCAGTTTGTGGAAGGGTTTTCGTCTATTGTAGCTCGATGACCAGGTTGACCCAGAAGGGTGCCCAGTTCAGGTGGTCGGACGAGTGTGAGGCGAGCTTTTAGAAGCTCAAGAAAGCTTTGACTACGACACCAATGTTGGTTTTGCCCACAGGTTCAGGGCCATATACAGTTTATTGTGATGCATCTCGTATATGACTTGGTATGTTGTTGATGCAAGATGGCAAGGTCATTGTTTATGCTTCGCGGCAATTGAAGATTCATGAGAAGAACTATCCAGTTCATGACTTGGAGTTAGCAGCCATTGTTCATGCATTGAAGATTTGGAGGCATTATCTGTATGGCGTGGCATTTGAGGTGTTCACGGATGACAAGAGTCTGCAGTACTTGTTCAAGCAAAAGGAGCTAAATTTGAGGCAGAGAAGGTGGTTGGAGCTGTTGAAGGACTATGATATCACCATCTTATATCATTTGGTAAAGGCCAATGTGGTGGCTGATGCTTTGAGTAAGAAGTCAGCTAGTATAGGCAGTTTTGCTTATATTCCGCTCGGTGAGAGGCCGCTTGCTTTGGATATTAAGGCTTTGGCCAATCAGCTCGTGAGTTTGGATGTTTCTGAGCCTATCCATGTGTTAGCTTGCACAGTCGCTCGTTCTTCTTTATTGGAGTGTATCTGAGATCGGAAGTATGATGATCCCTATTTGTGTTTCCTTAAAGACACGGTGCAGCACGGAGGTTCCAAGCAGGTTACCTTAGGAGATGATGGAGTTCTAAGATTGTAGGGTCGAGTTTGTGTGCCTAATGTGGATGGACTCTGAGAGTTGATTTTAGAGGAGGCCCATAGTTCTTGATACTCTATTCATCCGGGCGCTGCTAAGATGTATCAGGATTTGCGACAATATTATTGGTGGCGGAGAATGAAGAAGGACATTGTTGCATATGTGGCTCGGTGTTTTAACTGTCAGCAGGTTAAGTACGAGAATCAGAAGCCTGGTGGTTTGTTCCAGAAGATTGAGATTCTTGAGTGGAAGTGGGAGTGTATCACTATGGACTTCGTTGTTGGACTCCCACAGACTCAGAAGAAGTTCGATGCAGAGTGGGTTATTGTTGATAGGCTGACCAAGTTAGCACATTTCATTCCCGTGGCGGTCTCCTATTCTTCCGAGAGGTTAGCTGAGATCTATATCTAGGAGATTGTTCGTCTTCATGGTGTGCTGATCGGAGCCTACTCTGCACTACTATTAAGTAGCAAGAGAGGGTCGAAGAGCTTTTACCCGATTTAGGAACGGGATCGATTTCCACGGAGAGCTAGAATTTGGAATCGGGTATCTATCTAGTTTAGAGTTGCGTATGTGTTCCAAATTACACTTCTATACATTTTTGGGGTTTTTGTTTTACTTCTACTTTTATCAAACTACAATGGTAAATGAAACTAGATTAAACTAAAAGTTAAACTAAAGCGGGTTGTTCAAATGGTTTAAAAGGCAATAGGGTAGTCACTTTCGCCTAGGTGATCAATTGACGGATACTTGAGTCTAAGGCATGATGGACATATTTGGGGAGTATGATATAACTGTTGCACAATTTTACCCACTCTACACCTCTCGGTGGTTCGAGTGATTTTGCCCGAATTGACTTTCTCAAGACCAATTGGGTATGCAAATTTGCGCAAGCAATCAAGGTTCAAGTCGGGTATTACTCCCTTGAGGTTTAACCCTTTAATTGGAGCTATCATTCTCTTGATTACTCCCCAATTCCTTGTTGGACCAATTTCAAAGACTCAAGCTCTCTTTCTCAAGAAGAGCTCAAGTCAACTAAACACAAACTAGTGTTTGTAACCACTAATTCAATAATTAAACATGAAATTAGCCCAAATATAAAACACCCATAGTCAATCTAGCCCTAAAACACAAGACCCATCAATTACCCACACTAGGGTTGAGCCACAACCCTACCTTATGGGTTTAGCTACTCATAATTGAAGAAGAAAAGCAAGAAATGGATGAAGAAAAACTCATATTAATTAATTACTAATATAAACAAGAAGATTCAATGTTGAAATGTAGATAAAATTGCCCAAAATAGCTAAAAACTTCGAACCCACGAGCGCAGCTACATCTAAAAACTATCTGATACCCTAAAAATAGGAAAATAAGCTATTTATACTAAGTCAAAAAATCTGGACAAAAATACCCCTGTAGGTCTAGTGCGGACCGCACAAAATGGTGTGCGGCCGCACTAAGGCTCTGCACTTGAAAACCCATCTCTCTGAACTCAGGCACTACGGGCCGCAGAGAATGGACTACGGACGCGGAGGCTTCTAGTGTGGTCCGCATGAAATGGAGTGCGGACCGCATTGTCTTGAAACTCGGAAGTTGGCAACTCTCTGATATTTTTTACTACGGACCGCACTAAATCGAGAGGGGCCACATTGATCCTAGTGCGGACCGCACAAAACCTAGTGCGGCCGCATTGCCTATTTTGCCTGAATGCCACCTTTTTGAACCTCCTTGTGCGGACTGCGCAGAATGGTGTGCGGCCGCATTGGGCCTGTTTTGCATAAGCTTTTTCTTGCCTTGGTACTTGTGAAAGTTTCACTCATTTTGAGCTGATCTTTGACATCTTGTTACTTTGTTGATCAAACCTGCAATCTAGCACAACTTGTGAGCCTTTTGAGACTATTTTGTACGAATTTCTAATCAAAACATATGCAAGAAGGAGTATAAAATGCATCAAAATACCTAGTTATCATGTGCCCATGTCCATCATTTCGGATCGAGGTACGCAGTTTACCTCACATTTCTGGAGAGCAGTTTAGTGAGAGTTAGGCACACGAGTTGAGTTGAGCATAGCGTTTCATCCTCATACGGATGGATAGTCCGAGCGGACTATTCAGATTTTGGAGGATATCCTCCGAGCTTGTGTCATTGACTTTGGAGGCTCATGGGATCAGTTTTTGCCTTTAGCAGAGTTTGCCTACAACAACAACTACCAGTCGAGTGTCCAGATGGCCCCTTTTGAGGCTTTGTATGGTAGGCAGTGCCGGTCGCTGGTTGGATGGTTTGAGCAGGGAGAGGCTTGGTTTTTGGGTACAAATCTAGTACAGGATGCCTTGGACAAGGTCAGGATTATTCAAGATAGGCTCCATACAGCTCAGTCCAGGCAAAAGAGTTATGCCGACCGTAAGTTTCGTGATTTGGCTTTCATGGTCGGTGTGCGGGTATTGCTTCAAGTGTCGCCTATGAAGGGCGTGATGAGATTTTGGAATAAGGGCAAGCTTAGCCCTAGGTTCATTGGCCCGTTTGAGATTCTTGATCGAGAGGGAGGAGTGGCTTATAGACTTGCGTTGCCGCCGAGCTTATCAGCCATGCATCTAGTGTTTCATGTGTCCATGCTTCAGAAGTATCATGGCGATCCATCCCATGTGTTAGATTTCAGCACTGTCCAGTTGGACAAGGACTTGTCTTATGAGGAGGAGCCGGTAGCTATTCTAGACTGGCAGGTTCGTCAGTTGAGATCGAAGAGTATTCCTTCGGTTCGTCTTCAGTGGAGAGGTCAGCCTGCTGAGGCATCGACCTGGGAGTCCGAGTCTAACATGCGAAGCCATTATCCTCATCTTTTCCCCAACTCAGGTACTTCATTCTTATGTCCGTTCGAGGACGAACGATTGTTTTAGAGATGGACAATGTGTTGACCCAAAATGTCATCACTTGTTTTAGAAATAAATTCTGCATTCCGAGGCCTTAAAAACCTTTTTCAGCATAACCTCGATTTGGGTGCGTAGTCCGGGCGCGTAGCAGGAAAGCCATTATGTGAAAATCTGTGAAAAATGATGAATTTTGACTTTAAAATGAATTTAAGTTGACTTCGGTCAACATTTTGGTTAAACGGACCCGGACCCGTGATTTGATAGTCCCAGAGAGTCCGTAGAAAAATATGGGACTTGGGCGTATGTCCGGAATCGAATTATGAGGTTTCAAGCCGGAGAAATAAATTTTTAAAGAAAATTATTTTTTGGAATATTTATGAGTTTTTGGAAATGCAATGTGCTTAAAACATGATGGTATCGGGCCCGTATTTTTATTCCGGAGCCCAGTATAGGTCTTATATATTATTTAAGATGAGTCTGTGAAATTTGGTAAGAAACGAACTTGAAATAACGTGAATCAGACCGTATTTGAGAAAATTGCAAAATTTGAAGTTCTTAAGTGATTTAATGATTTTGATGCTAAATTCATAGTTGATGTTATTTTGGCGATTTGATCGCACGAGCAAGTCCGTAAGGTATTTTTGAGGTAGTGTACATGTTTGGTTGGGAGCCCCGAGGGCTCGGGTGAGTTTCGGATAGGTCTCGGAAGGTTTTTCAACTTAGGAAAATTGCAGAAACTGTTGCTCTGATGCACAGACTTTATGTGCTTCGCGATCGCGAAGCCCTTCACGCGATCGCGATAGTGAAAATTGGGCAGGGGTGGATTTGTTCAATGCGAACGCGAGGTAAAGGACGCGAACGCGGAGCATTTGGGGGGGATTGCTCTACGCGAATGCGTAGTGTAAATGGGGGGCTGGTCTGGGAAGTGATCGTTCTTCTACGTGAACGCGTGCACAGGCCCGCGAACATGAAGGTCAGAGGGGGCCAACCCTTCGCTAACGCGTAAGCCTGAGGAAGGCTGCTCTTCGCAAACTCAGCAAACCCACCGCGAACGCGATGAAGGTCTGCCCAGTGATTTTTTTAAACAGTAACAGAGCCTACGGGATTTAACCCAAAATTCATAACTTCTTCTGCCAAACTCCAAATTGGGCGATTTTTGAAAGAGAACTTCACCACAAATTCATACGTATGTAATCTTAGATACATTTTCTTCAAATTCCATTAACACCCATTAGATTTTTAGGCCTAAATCACGTTCCTAAGGTAGAAAATTAGGGATTTGGGTAGAGTGAGGGCTTTTTGTATAAATAGAATTTAGACCTCGTTTTGGTGTCGGATTTCAAAACTAATTATATATTCGGGCTTGTGGGTGAATGGGTGATCGGGTTTTGGTCCGAACCTCGTATTTTGTCCAAGCGGGCCCGGGGTCGATTTTTGACTTTTTGGGAAGAATGATAGGAAATCTATAATTAAGCATTGGAATTGAATTGTTTAGCGTTTATTGATTTTATTAAGTCGATTATGTCTAGATATAATTGATTGGAGCTAAATTCAAAAGGAAAAGCGGTGTTTGAGGCTTGAGTTGGTTGTGGAAGTTCGAGGTAAGTGTTTGGTCTAACCTTAGCTTGAGGGATTAAGAGTTGTGTCCTATTTGTTATGTGTTACTTGTTGAGTACGACGTATATGCATGGTGACGAGTATCTATACGTTAGTGTCAAGCATGATCGTGAGTCTTAAATTTAAAAAAGGTGGGTTCTTAACAAATACTACGAATGCCTAAATTGTTGATTCTCTGTGTTGAGCATGGATTATGATTATTCTCGTGGAATTTACTTATGATTGAGTATTGGTACTAGTTGAGGAAGTTAGATGTTGGAACAAGTTTGGTTATAACCGATTTTCCCTTGCCGGGATGTATTTACTTATAATGTCAATTTTTTTGCCGGGATAGTGTTGTTTCTTTATTGATCCCTTGCCGGGACCCCCTTTGTTATTGGTGTTGAACTGTATATATGGATCGGGTTGCACGCCGCAACAATATTATGTTTGGATCGGGTTGCACGCCACAACAATGATAAATGATATGGATCAGGTTGCACGACACAATAGTATTTTTATAATTTGGATAGGGTTGCGTGCCGCAACAATAGATAATAAAAGTGTTTATTGGTTGGTTACGAGTTCCTTATTCTTTTGTTGTGAATTCTAAATTGTTCTTTATGTTTTCTCTTAAATTACTGTTGGTAATTGATATTCCTCCGCAGCATGTCCCCCTCCCACCCTTACTTGCTTATTTCTGTTTTATTTTCCGTTGTAAATTATATAACTGCACAAGTTTATTTAGTAGTCTGGTCCTAGCCTCGTCACTAATTCGTCGGGGTTAGGCTAGGCACTTACCAGCACATGGGGTCGGTTGTGCTGATACTACACTCTGCACTATGTGTAGATCCCGAAGTGGCAGCTTTTGGACCATAGCTTTGGGTGGCTGCCTTCAATCCAGTCAGAGATCCCGAGGTAGTCCTGCAGGCGTTCGCAGGCCCCGGCGTTCTCTTCTATCTTTATTTTCTGTTTTCATTTACTTCAGAGACAGATTGTATTTTTCTTTCCAGACAATTTTATGTAGTATTCGTAGACGGTCCGTGATATTGTGACACCGGTTCGAGGTAGAGATGTACTTGGTATTGTCGTACTTGTTCTTGGGCTAAGCTATCAGATTACGTCTTCCGCATGTATTTAATTATTGTTAATATTTCACTGTTGATCGCATGTTGATTTAAACTGTTAAAAAGGGCTAGTAAAAGAGTTAATTCGGCTTGCCTAGCTTCCACGAGTAGGCGCCATCACGACTCCCGAGGGTGGGAAATCCGGGTCGTAACATTTTTGGAATGGTGAAATCGGATAGTACTTAATATAAAAATGGGCGGTCATGGAACAACAATAATTTTTATAAGATATTCTTGCATAAGTCTTTAAACAAATACAATAAACCATATGAGAACTTTTGTGGGATATGATTTCTTTATTTATTAAGCTAGCAAAATAGGATAAATATTTATCATTTTTAGAGATTTATAACTTTTTAAAATTTTAAGTTTACTTAATCACCTCGTTTAAAGATATCTATGAGATTTTTTCAAAGTTATATACTCGATGATATGGTTACACGTGCAAAGCGCGTATCCTAAGACTAGTATAAATGAAAAAAAAAAAAAATTTGAATTGCAACATTGAATTACATCGTAGTTAATTAAAAAGTATAAAATTACAACTTTATTATGGTAAATGATAATTATTAAATTGACATAATGCTAACTTAATTAAGCTTAATCCATAAATTTTAGTTTTAAAGTAGGGACTTTTACCTAAAGATACAAAATTAGGCTCTTAATTACCCGATGAGATAATCTGATTTTCAAGAAGTAGCAAGAGTTTTTTTAAAACAAAATATATACCATCCGCGTATAACTTGCATACAATTTTGTTGTTGTATACAACCCGATAAAACCATATAACTTAAATAAAATTATAATTGATTATGCTTTGGATGACGTGACTACGTTTCGGATAGAGTTTGCTCATGCCATGGCTAAATTGTCAGATTTTGGTGTCCCTAGGGGTTTCGACGTAGCTGCTCCCATCTGTATTCTAGTCAAAGAAAACTCTTCAAGGCTATTGACTTCTCATTGTCCCAGTTTTACCTCTTTTGTAATATGTGGAGTTATCATACATAGTTTTTCATCAGGGGTGCGATGCCGTTTTTTCTCCAGCATCAACCTGATAACACATGGGAGTACAGTCAATTTTTATGTTATATTATAATATATGTTATCTATAACAGCACTTGACTATAACATTCAAAAATATTCGGAATAAACAAGACTGTTATAGAAAGGTTTCAGGAAAAAATAAATCATCAATAATGAACAAATAGAAGAAAAATTGACCATCAAATAGCATGAAATTCGCAAGATTTGTCTTTTTTTTTTTTTTTTATTTCGATAAGTACGCTGCTGAGTTTGCTTCACAGAGACACAAGAAAATTATTTACATAATCTAGCAAACCAATAGAAAATGTTAAACTAAACCTACATATTGCTCTAAACATAATCTGGCAAAGAAATAAATGAAACTTAAACTAAACCTACATATTACATTGTGAGAGCAACCAATATACGTGTTTGATGTTTGATTCATATGATTGAAATCGCATCTGAAGGAAATAAACGAAACTTAAACTAAACCTACAAAACTGTGTTGATTTTAATCTCTCCTTCCCAAAATAATTTTTCTCTAAGGTTATTAATTAGTATCCAATATCCCTAGTTCCCCAATATACTAACAGCTGTACCGCCTAATTGATTATTGTAAGTTTTAAAGACGTATCCCTTATTGCATTATTAGTTAATTGTGATTATACAAGTTAAATATGTAAATGCCTATATTTTGACCATATTTTTATCTTAAGATTTTTCGTTTTAGAGTAATTATATGATGTGTAATAATATAAAATTGTGAAGAATTGGGGCAATTAGTTTTTATTGTAAAAATTGCACAGGGCGCCCTTGTTTAACCAAAAAATGAAATTTTAGTCAAAGCTAGAATTTAGAAGAACACGGGTTACTGATAATCAAAAGAATGTATAAAAGGAAGTAATTTAGGTAGAAAGAGAGTAATCAAGAGAAAAACAAGTAAACCAAAGTTTATTCCAATAGTTTTTTTTTTTTTTTTTTTTACAAATGATCAGATATCTCCTTTTTATAGATATCTTGGAGATATACGTTTTGCCCAAATCATAATGAAGCTATTATGAGTAATTAAAGATATTGAATACCACGTTACATAATCATTACAAATTCTCTAACGTATTTCACATTTAATGCCTATTAAATGGCGTATCTGCACTCTTTTCTATTGTCAGATTCATTCCTTTTGATTGTCGGACATAGATGACTTAGATAGGTACGGGCACTGAGTTATTTGAATAATTGCCCGTGCCTCTTCCTCTGCCATTTGCTCATATCTGTTGCAACTCGTGCCTCTTGGCTAGTTGTAATTCTTTGACCATTTGACCAGTCTACGTGTCTCGACACATCACCTTTATATTTAAATACAATTTTTTCCAATACAGATAGTCCCCCCACTTTCCATTTATTCATCAGTTGAATATTTGGGAAGTGGATTTCATTAAACAAAAAATTTTGACACCATTAATGCTATGACAAAATTGACGCTTCAATTGTCGCTTCCATCTAATGCTCCGTACACGTGTCATTTTTCCATTAGTTCTGCAGTTTTGCAGCCCTTTTCAAGGCTTTTTTACGGCTCCACTATTCACGAAGTGCTAGTTATCATTATTATGGTCCTTCCATTACTGCACTTTTACCTTTGGCGATTGCTTGTTAATATAAATATAGCTTCTTTCCTTGTCTTTTACCACATAAAGCTTATTGAACACTTAATTCCTCAAATCTCAGTTCACTTCTTCCTCACATTATTCTTATTCGTCATGTCTTCACCAAAACCTAACCCTAGGATAGTTCCCATTGTTGATACCTTCCCCAATGCCCCCATTAGGCATAGAAGGGGAGGTAGACTTCGTAGCTTAGGGTCTACTCGTGGTGGTGGTTCGTCTATACCTTCTCCTAGTTCTTGTCCTTCTTCTAGAACCAGAGGTTCCCTTTCTCACAAATCTTCTTCTAGGGGTAAAGAATCTTCTGAACCATTAGGTGAGCCTTTAGTAGAGGAGATAGTCCCTACAGAACTATCTTTTTACCATGATAGGGAATCTCTTAGAAATCAGGTTTCCGCTTTAGATCGTGTTGATGCTTACCCCACTCAAATTACAGAAGTTTTGACTCCTGTAGTTCGCAAAGACTGCCATTGGAGTAATGATTTTCCCATTATTATCCCTAATCCAAATCATAGAATTACTTCTTACTTAACTGGGTTCTCTTTTGTTTAAACATACCCTTTCACTTTAGGATTCAAACCAGCTATTGACCCAGTCATTCTTGAATTTTGCCGTTTCTTTAATGTCTGTTTGGGTCAAATTGTCCCAATCATATGGAGGGTTGTTGCCTGTTTGAGGCATTTAACCAATATGGCTGACGTTTCCTTTACTTTTCCTCAACTGATTCATCTTTACTCCCCTAGGCTTTTCCGTAATGGCGTTTTTACCTTAGTGGCCAGGAGTAAGAGGGTTTTGGTGAGCCCTGAAGATGACAAGAATCGTGGCTGGTATGCCCGATTTGTTGCTGCCCCCACTGTTGGCTTAGTGGGTGAGGATAACGTCCCCTTCCCTGAGAAGTGGAATTTTGCACGTAAGTCTTTTATCCTTCTCGTGCCTTTTTTCTTCAAGTTTATCAGCTTCTCTAATTTTGCCCTTTTTTAGCAACCATGGGAGTTGTGGAAGATATTTCCAATTTTCGTGGTTGGGTAGATAAATTGCTGAAGACCGCACCAATAGATGGTAGGTCTTGGAGAACACTTTCTAACCATTACGGTTGGAAAGTAAAGACTCATGGTAAGAGTTTTTATTTTATCTTTCACGCATATATATATATTGTAAGCACGTGATTTTTGCCCTATGAAAACTCCCAGCCTTCTTTTTATCAGGATTTGTTATTCGAGGAGTTACTGCTGAAGCAGTTGCGGCCTCTCGTGTCTCTTCGGGAACCCGTACTCCTTCGGGGACCCGTATCTCTTTAGAAAGAGCTTGAGAAATAGTCTTGGGTTCTTCTTCTGCGAAAAGGAAAGCTATTGAAGAGGAAGACTCTGAAGAAGAGGAAGATGGGGACTCCCAGGTGATGAGGCCACGAGCTAGGAGACGCATCGTCTCTGATGACGAAGCTGAAGTTTCCCCTCGTCTTTCTGTTTCTCTTACCGAACCTGTTGGAACCCCAGTAATAATTCCTGACGATGACATCACTTCTTATGATACCCGTGAGTCTATTGATCAACTTTTCATCAGTGGTTTTGGTAGTGGAAGTTTAGGATCTGTTTTAGATGAATACCCTTATCTTCTTTTTCAACTCCCGTGCCTATGATTCCTTCCTTACCAGCCCTAGCGGTTTCTGTTCCTTCTTCTACTATTTTCACTTCTTCTACCGCTCCTCCTTTGACAATTCCCCCTCCTATCATTCATCATACGGAAGTGGGCTCTTCAAGTAGAAGTGTCGCTATGAGGAGGGTAACTATTGAAGTTCCTACTGATAGCAGCTTTTTGAGGAAGTCAGGTCAGGCAGATGTATGGTTGGAGCCTTTAATTGGCCCAATTGAAAAAGCAAAGCTGGAGAGTTCCCTGACTCTAATGAATGATATCGTGCATGCCACTTTGAAGGTATTTTCCTTCTCTCCCTTCTTTACTTTGTAATTTTTTTTTATTTTTGGGATTCTTATTTCCCTTCCTTCTTTTAGGCTAATCTTATCGGCACATAAATGATGAACAGAATCCCCCTCTTGGAGAAGGTAGCACGTGATTCAAAGAAGATAGCACGGGATTCTCAGTTGGAGGCGATCAATTGGAAAGAACAATTTGAGAGTGCACAAATTGATATGGAAGATTTATAAGAGAGCAGAATACCTTAGAGCAGCAGGTGCGGGCTTTAACTTCAGAGTTAGCGGTTGTAAAAGCTTCCTCAAGCCAAGCAGAAAAAGAAAAAGAACGTCTCGAATCCTCCTTCTCAGAGCAACTATCTAAGGCTAGTGAAGAGAATAGAGAGTTGAAGGCTCTTTTGAGTCAAAAGAAGTTTACGCTGGGGAGCTCGTGCAAAGCTTAACTCAAGCACAAGAAGACCTTCGAGTCTCTGCTGATAAGGTATGTGCCTTAGAGAGATCCCATGCCTCTCTTCAAGCTTCTTATAACTCCGCCTTGGTTGAAAATGAAGAGCTAAAGAATGAAATTGCTGATTGGGAAAAGGATTATGAGATCATTGAAGAAAAATCTGCTGTTGAGGTAAGTTGTGAATTTTTGAATTCACGTCGTGATACCCTAATTGAAGCTGGCCAAGAAAACTTCAACCTGGAGTCAGAGTTAGCTAAAATCAATGAAACCATTGAAAAAGCTCAGCAAACGCAGGACTTCCCTTCTCCCGTGGTTGAATCTCCCGTGAATGTTAAAGCTGATACGGGTATCCCAACTCTTTCAAGCCCAATTGAGCCTGTTGCTGCAAGCCAAGTTGAAACCGCATTTGTTGATGCACCTGCCCAAATTGAGCCCGCTGCTATTGATGGTCCTGCTTCAGTTCAACAAACTTCTCAGTGACCAGTTTTAATCATTTGAATGATTTTGTTTTTGTTTTTATTTTGGAAAATTGTAATCAAATCCTTAGCTTTATTTGAGGGTTGGTTTTGGAAACGCAAGTCCCCAAGTTTTTTATGGGGCAATTTGTATAAACAATTTTATAGTTTTATGACTAAGTTCGTACTTAGTCTTCAGTTTTTAAGTATTAAGAAGTTTTTCATGTTATTATCTTAAACTTCTGTCTACTTTATTCTTGCCTTTATTTTTAAGGACTTATAGAATAATTTGCATTTTTGTTCTTCGAAAATTCTTTTGTTAATCTCATGACTAACTAATTTAAACATGAGTTTTATAAAAGAGGGCCCTTTTATATTTCGACACTTAATGAAGAAGATGTCTCAACTTCATAATAGTGTTATCATACGATAAAAGAAATAGGAACACACATGTTTCTTTGAAATAACTTTGACAAGTTTTGAATAATACTTTACATGTATTTGAATTACATCTATAACTTCCTCGTAACTATTTTTCTTATAACAGATTTTTACAAAAGAAGAATAATAGACACGGTGTTTTTCCTTATAACCCGTTTTAGTACATAGCCTTTACCCTAACTATAGTGAGGTTTTTCTTTGGCCTTAGCTCGTGGCTCCATCTCATGACTTTGTGACTTTTACTCTGCACTTGACTCTTTTAGGCTTGATTTTTCCTCAATCTTCTTTTCCTTCTTTATATACATGTCTGTGTATATTATGTAGTCCCCCAAGTGTTTGAGTGTTGAAGTATGAAGCCTCGAGCACTTGATAGTTTCTCTCATTTGGTCCTTTTCCTGAAAAGGAAAAACATACGGGACTCGGAGGTGCGATTATAGATGAAGACTCCTTAACCCGTTTGAATTTCTATCATAATAAGTGTAACCCTAGGCCAAGAATTTTAGGTTATTCCGTGTGCCTTACAGGTCGTAACTCATCATTTAGTATGGGTTAGGTTTTTGTCTATCATCTAAAATCGTTAGTAAAACTTTAACAATTCAAAAATTAAATTTAAAATGGTGATACCTGACCGTGGGTATTCCTTAGAAATAGTATCTCTTCAAATGAACAACATTCCAATGTGAAGGTAGTATTTTGCCATCCATTGTCTCTAGTTCATATGCTCCCTTTCCTGCAATATCACGAACTCTATAGGGTCCTTCCCATGATGGACTTAATTTACCCGCGTTAGCTGCCTTTGTAGATTGAAAAACCTTTTTAAGCACGAAGTCCCCCACTTTGAAGAATCTGAGGCGTGCTTTTCGGTTGTAATATCGTTCTATGACTTGCTTTTGTGCTACCGTTCTTATTAATGCAGCTTCTCTCCTCCCCTTGAGTAAATCTAGATTGACCCGCATCTCCTCGTCATTAGATTCTTGTGTCGACTGTGTGAACCGTGTACTTGGTTCCACTATCTCAACTGGAATTAAAGCCTCAGCTCCATAAACCAATAAAAACGGTGTTTCTCCTATACTTGTTTTTGCAGTTGTGCGATATGCCCATAAAACTCCAGGTAACACTTCAGGCTAGTTACCTTTTGATTCCTCTAATCGTATCTTTAAATTATTAATAATAACCTTATTTGTTGATTCTGCTTGTCCATTACCCACCGGATGATAAGGTGTAGACGTAATCCTTTTAATTTGCCAACTTTGAAAGAATTTCGTGATTTGAGCTCCAATAAATTGAGGGCCATTATCACACATGATCTCCTTTGGTACACCGAACCGACATATGATATTCCGCCAAATAAAATCTTTGACTTCCTTTTCTCGCACATGTTTAAAAACTCCTGCCTCCACCCATTTAGTAAAATAATCAGTGAGTACGAGCAGAAACTTTACCTGTCCTTCTGCTTGTGGTAATGGACCCACGATATCTACCCCATTTCATAAATGGCCATGGCGCAATGACCGGATATAATAACTCCGCATGTCTATGCATATTGTTACCGTACCTTTGATATTTATCACATTTGGCCACAAAACTTTCTGCTTCTTCTTCCATTTTAGGCCAGTAATAACCTGCCCTAATTAAGGTTCTTACCAATGACCTCCCTCCTGCGTGATTCCTGCAATGTCCCTCGTGTATTTCTTTTATTACATACTCCGTTTGTGAAGGTCCGAGACATCTTGCTAAGGGACCACCGAACATTTTACGATATAAATTGTCTTGCTTTAAGTAGTACCGAGTAGCCTTCTTTCAAAGTGCGTTAGCTTTTTTCTTATCATCAGGGATGGTACCATACTGTAAAAAAGCAACAATCTCGTTCCTCCAATCCCAAGTTAAATTATTAAAATTTACCCTATTCTTATCAAGATCGAGAACTGAATGAAATAAATGTATAACTGAGGCGTTTGCATCGCTTGCCACATCAGCTGCAGATGCGAGATTAGCTAGGGCGTCCGCTTCAACAATTTCATCTCTTGGTATTTATATAAATTTCCAGGTTTGAATTGCTTTATCAATTCCCGTACCTTTTCTAAGTATTGTTGCATCCTTACTTCCCTAGTTGTATAAGTCCCCAGCATTTGATTAACCACTAGTTGCGAATCACTCTTAATTATAATCTGATTTATGCCAAGCTCGCGTGCCAATTCTAGACCTGCAATCATAGCCTCATACTCTGCTTCATTGCTAGTTATGGAGTGGCATTTAATAGCTTGTCGAATGGTTTCACCCGTAGATGGTACCAAGACAATCCCTAAACCTGTACCTTTTACATTAGATGAGCCATTAGTGAATAAAGTCCAAGTTCTCGGATTAGCTCCATTGAATACCTGTAATTCTTTTTCTGCTTCTAATTGCATCCCCTGGCTAAAATCAGCCACGAAATCAGCTAACACTTGTGATTTTATAGCAGTTCTAGGTTGGTATGTGATTTTGTATTCACTTAACTCTATTGCCCACTTAGCTAACCTACCTAATAACTCATGCTTATGTAATATATTACGTAAAGGGTAGGCATTTACTATAGCAATAAGATGACACTGAAAGTAAGGTCTTAACTTTCTAGATGCCATGATTAATGCAAGTGCAAGTTTTTCTAATTGAGGATACCGCGACTCTGCATCTAACAAAGATTTACTAACTTAATAAATAGGGGATTGTTTACCTTGTTCTTCTCGGACCAAAACAGCGCTTACCGCAACTTCCGAAACAACAATGTAAATGAGTAGTCTTTCCCCAGCCTTTGGTTTTGCCAGCAAAAGTGGATTTGATAAGTATGTTTTCAAATTCCTGAGTACCTGTTGACATTCCTCATTCCATTCAAAATGATCCTGCTTCTTAAGGGCTGAGAAGAATTTAAAACACTTCTCTGATGATTTAGAAATGAATCTTCCCAAGGCTACAATTCTCCCTGTTAATCTTTGAACTTCTTTCTTGTTTGAAAGTATATCAGAGATTTTTTCAATGGCCTTAATCTGTGCAAGATTCACTTCAACACCACAGTTAGAAACAAGAAAACCCAAAAACTTACCTGATGCAACACCAAATGCATATTTTTCGGGATTTAACTTCATATTAAATTTGCGCAAAATTGAAAATGTGTCAGATAAGTGTGATACGTGATCTTAGAATACTGAGTTTTAACAAGCATATCATCTATATATACCTCCATAGTTTTTCCTAAATGCTCTTGAAACATTTTGGTAACTAACCTCTGATACGTTGCACCTGTATTCTTTAGACCAAAGGGCATTACTTTATAATAGTAAGTCCCCCTGTCTGTTATGAATGGAGTTTTTTCTTCATCTCCCGGATCCATTTTAATCTGATTATAACCTGAATATGCATCTAAAAACTTAATGGTTCGTGACCTGCAGTTGCATCAATCAATTGATCTATGTGTGGTAGTGGAAAAGAATCTTTAGGGAAGGCTTTATTAAGATCTGTGTAATCTACACAAACCCGCCACTTACCGTTCTTCTTTGGAACTACAACAGTGTTATCTAACCAGTTAGGATACTTTACCTCACAAATGGAACCAATTTTTAGCAATTTTTGGACTTCTTCTTGAATCACCCGATTCTTGAAAGTTCCTTTCTTTCTTTTCTTTTGCTTGATAGGAGGGTATGATGGATCTTCATTTAGTTTATGAGTCATCACCTCCGGTGGTATTCCTGTCATGTAAGAGTGGGACCAAGCAAAGCAGTCCACGTTAGTTTTTAAAAATCCAATTAACTTACCTCTCATACCTTGGCTAAGATTGGCTCCAACATAGACTTTTTTATCAGGCCATTGAGCAAATAGCACGACAGGCTCTAATTCCTCTATTGTTGTTTTGATATTTTCATTCTCTTCTGGTTCTTGAATGGTATCAGGCCATGAATCTACATCTGTTTGCCCTTGTTCAGTTGAGGTTTGTGTTGTGGTGTCCTCAAATGCCTTCTGTGATTGTTATTTACCTTCATTTCTCATTCTTGTATCTGCAACAGAGTTGATAGCCCTGGCTGTATGTTGATCTCCACGAATTTGACAGATTTCCCATGGCGATGGAAATTTAATAACTTGATGTAATGTTGAAGGAACAACATTCATTTCGTGGATCCATGGTCTCCCAAGAATCATGTTGTAAGCCATCTCCATATCTACCACCTGGAACTTTGTATCTTTGACGACTCCTTCAGCGAATGTGGTGAGTGTTACCTCTCCTTTAGTAAGGAAACTAGAATTATCAAATCCAGATAGAGTATGCGCCTTTAGTATCACTTTATCTTCATCTTGCATCTCACGTAATACTCTTAGCAAAATAATGTTCACAGAACTACCTGGATCAATCAAAACTCGTTTCACATTAGTATCATGTATAATTAAAGATATTACTAGTGCGTCGTTATGAGGGGTTAATACACCATCTGCATCTGTGTCATTGAATGTAATGTTGTCTTCCTCTAAAACATGTCGCACCTGTTTCCCTTGGGTAATTGTTACTTTTGAAATTTTGTTAGCTGCAGTATATGATATACCATTAACATCTTCACCCCCACTTATAACGTTGATAGTTCTTTTGGGAGAAGGTGGTTTTGGAGGCTCCTGCCTGTTCTTCATGTAAGCTTGCTTGCCTTTCTCACTGAACAACTCAGTAAGATATCCTTGTTTTAATAAATGATCAACTTCACTTTGTAAAAATCTGCAATCTGTTGTTTTATGTCCGTGGTCATTATGAAACTCGCACCAATGGTCAGGGTTGCGCCTGTTTGGATTCGATCTCATTTCCTTTTGCCATTGAACCTTATCTCCCATGCTTCTCAAAACGGCTACGAGCTCGGAGGTGCTGACGTTAAAGTTGTAACCACCGAATCACGCTTTTAAATTTCTATTATCATCTCGTGACTCATAGTTGTTTCGCTCGTTCCTGAATCTTGATGAAGAACCTGATTCTCTGTTTCTTGATCTGTGATCGTACCTTTGATTATCCTGCTTTGACCGTGAGTCCTTTCCCGCAAGTCCCATGTAAGGCTCATACCTATTTTTACCGGATCTTTTTTCGGTCTTCGCACGTCTCGAACTTACCTTTTCTTCTTTTTGAAATCGTAGAACAGTATCTTCCTCAATCCTCAGCTTTGTGCTATACCTGTTATAAACATCATTCCACGTTGTAGCTGGGAATTTTCGAAGGCTTTGCTTGAGTCTCCTCGTAGCTTTCGAGTTTTTTTCATTCAAATTACTTGTGAAAGCTATAGCTGCCCAATTGTCAGGTACACGTGGCAATGTCATTCTTTCACGTTGAAATCTGTCCATGAATTCTCTAAGCAGTTCTGAGTCCCCTTGCTTGATTTTGAAAATATCCTCCATTCGTTTCACTACTGTTTGAGCTCCCGAGTGTGCTTTAATGAAAGAATCTGCAAGCTCAGCAAAAGAATTTATAGAATTTTTGGGTAAAAGAGAATACCATGTAAGCGCTCCTTTGGTGAGCGTTTCACCAATTTTTTTTGACTAATACTGATTCAATCTCCTGCTTAGTCAAATCGTTGCCTTTTACGCCCGTTGTGAATGCAGTCACGTGATCTCGTGGGTATGTTGTTCCATCATATTTTGGAATATCAGGCATTTTGAACTTTTTTGGAATTGGTAGTGGAGCAGCACTTGGCTTCCAGGGTTGTTGCGAATATCTATCCATATCTACCCCTTTGATTATGGGTGGCACCCCGGGTATCTGCTCTATGCGCTCACTTTGCTCCTAGAGCTGTTTCTGCAAGGTTAGTACTAAATTTTGTAAATCAGAATTAATTACATTACCTGGTTCTCTCTCATGTGATTCTCTGGGAGTTGCATCGTTGCCTGAGTTAACTAGCTCGGAACGAGGGTTTACCAAAGTGTTATTAATTGGAGTAGGTATGGGTGTTGCAACAGGTAACTGGTTAACAAGTCCCTCAACAGCTTTGTTGACCTGAGCAACAATTAATTTCTGCAAAGGTTCATCAACAGCTTCAACATTTTCGAATTGAGAATGCTCATTTATTTGAGACCCATCAGGAGTACCCTCACGAGATTGCCGTGGAGAGTCTCGTGGAGTAGGAACTTGAGTGTTAATATTCTATTGATCTCCCCGATTTTGTTGGTTCTCTTGGTTTTCTTGAGTGTTGTCATTGTTGTTCGACATAATTGATGCAACAAGGAAAGTTAAGTGAAAAGAAAATAGATTATCAGTTTTCCGGTAACGGAATCAATTTATTTAACCAAAAAATGAAATTTT
Organism: Nicotiana tabacum; assembly: GCF_000715075.1. Lineage (NCBI taxonomy): Eukaryota > Viridiplantae > Streptophyta > Magnoliopsida > Solanales > Solanaceae > Nicotiana > Nicotiana tabacum. Next base: position 126,454,343 of record NC_134101.1, on the reverse strand, counting down.
AGTCAAAGCTAGAATTTAGAAGAACACGGGTTACTGATAATCAAAAGAATGTATAAAAGGAAGTAAAAGTAGCAAGAGAGTAATCAAGAGAAAAACAAGTAAACCAAAGTTCATTCCAATAGTGTATTTTTACAATTAATCAGATATCTCCCTTTTATAGATATCTTGGAGATATACGTTTTGCCCAAATCATAATGAGGCTATTATGAGTAATTAAAGACATTGAATGCTACGTTACATAATCATTATATTCAATACAAATTCTCTAACGTATTTCACATTTAATGCCTATTAAATGCCGTATTTGCACTCTTTTCTATTGTTAGATTCATTCCTTTTGATTCTCGGACATAAATGACTTAGATAGGTATGGGCGCTGAGTTATTTGAATAACTGCCCATGCCTCTTCCTCTGCCATTTGCTCGTATTTGTTGCGACTCGTGCCTCTTGGCTAGTTGTAATTCTTTGACCATTTGACTAGTCTACGTGTCTCGACACGTCACCTTTATATTTAAATACAATTTTTCCCAATACAAATAGTCCCCCCACTTTCCATTTATTCATCAGTTGAATATTTGGGAAGTAGATTTCATTAAACGAAAATTTTTGTCACCATTAATGCTATGACAAAATTGACGCTTCACACACGAAAATTTGGCTTCAGGTATTATTTGAACGAATCAACTCCGAACTTCCAAAAATTCAGTTCTGACTATGCGTACAAGTCATAATACATGAAGTGAAGTTGCTCATGGCCTCAAACTGTTGTACGATGCGTAGAGCTCAAAACGACCGGTCGGATGGTTACATTCTCTCCCACTTAAACATATGTTCGTTTTGAACGTGCTGAGAACTGCGCTGGAGCTGTCCGAAATCATTGCTTAATAACTCGAGCACCTACCCGTGCTACCACAACTCAGCTGGGCACCCTAGCTCGATCAATCTTAAGATATCCTTTTTCACTTAAGCAAATAAGCCTTGGAGCCCAATTCCAACATCCGGAATTCTCTGCCAAGTCTGTTTCCAACATACGAACACCGTATCAATCACCACACAATGTACCAGATCATGACTGCATACCTTTGCTGAATTCACACCTTGCACCGCTTTATTCACAGAACCACAATAACATTCTCTGAGCATAATAGTCAAAATTCCACGAACCTGATGCTCCCATTGCACCTCATGACATGCATAGGCCTTGCTCTAACTCTTACAATACCGCCACGACGGAAGAGATGTGTATAAATTCATAACCAACTGCTAAGTCAACAAATCATTAGGTCTATACTCCTGACAAGATCCACCACCTCATTCTGAACCAAATAGTGGTCTTTGCTCCTTAATGTACTTCATATAATCAGATTGCACTGATCCTAAATACAATGATCTCGTCTCACCCAGTATGAACTGCTCAGGCAATAGCCACCCCGGACATGCTCAAAAGTCTCATATGATGCCACAATATGCTAATAGGCTACCAATTCGAACGTGATACAAAAGGAAAACGAACTCTAGAAGGGACTACTCAACTCACACAGCTAATACGAGTTTTCCTCAGAAAAATAGGAAACAAAATACATAAAAATAGATATAGGGAACTGTACTCAACATCACACTATTGCGGTGCGCAACTCGATCCAAACAACATACCCATGGCGGCGTGCCACCCGATCTACACATAAAATTCACTTAAGGAGATACACACTGAGCTAGATATCTCATTACAACAAAATACCGAATATCGGTCACAAGCACGCTAAGTGCATAATACCATCCCTGGGGAGACATATAGCGCCACAAGCTACAAAACCTAAGCACAACTGAGGTGCGATATACGATCTGAATCTCGAGATCCATACTGCTCGTATAATATCATCTCTACACGGAACATCAACACATAAGGAATTCACCAAGCCATCTCATAACTCATACGGTGCAATATATCATTACATGAAATAGCTGACGACGAAATAACACCCCGACTACTATTCCATAAGGAGCGCATTGCTGAAATGAACACATTTGTCCTGATATAGAGCCCATATTCACATTTAAATCCATCCACAGACCTCAAGTTGATTCTAATCATACTGAACTAGGTTAATAACCTTTCAAAGTTCCATAATAATCCCCTTTTTCTCATAACACACAAGAACAACCATCATAACCGGAGTAATCCTCTATAGTCCACCACCCAATAAACCGAGTGACCTCCAGGCATCAACTCTCAATCTAGCGACATCACCACAATCTTCATACTTGGTTTAGCTTTTCAATCAATCAAGTGGCTACATGCCAAACTTATACAACCTTCTCGTGGGGTACGCTCCCACAACCTTCCGTAACAGATAATAGGTCTGTACATCCAAACCATCGGCCGCACTAATGCTGAAAAGCGATCAAGAATCCTTAACGAGGGTGCAAAGCCTTTTTCACACAACACCGATGTCAGGTGACACTGAAAACAATACCAACTTACTTTAAACATCGAAACTCCTTTCCTGCTCATCCGAGCTCGTGACATCCTTGTCAACACCGAACTGCAACCTTGACCCTCACTTCAAATTCCATACCACTCACTGCACCCAACATGCCAATATACGATAGAACACGATTTTTTTCACCATAACCCCGGAACCACTGACAGATTAACATTACATCATATAAGAACTTTTCACTTAACTTACTTCAGGAGAACCATAGCAACACACAGGTGAATTCTCATAGCCGTAGAATATGCAAATCTCTAAGTAGTGGTCTAAGCCACCATAGCCCTTCCGGGATCCGCCTACACATAACATGCCATAACGGTAGGATACTTCTGAATAACACCAATTACGGCGGCCGACAGGCCTCACACGTACCGTCACAAATCACTTGCATAACTTGATCACACCGTAAGAACTGATCACTACCACCAATATGCCAATTCAACTATGGCTAACAAATTTATCTTCTTTCAATTTATCCTTGATTGCCTTAGAAATAACGATAACTCCATTCAACACATAACACACTCCATCCGCACTCATCCTGAGAGACCTTGAATCACGAGACCATGCTTTCTCAAATTCCACGAACCATTTCATACCTCCCTTGTGCGCACATTCGCATCCTCAACTGGTATGCCCATGCTGATAATCCCTCTACGAATCCGAAGTCTTTTCTCATTTTCCTCCCAAATGCTACACTGCAAGTCAAACATCATAGAACATTCTGGGCCTCTTCTCATAAGTTTCTACAAAACCTTGATTCTTAACCATGCTTATAGGCTCGAAATCATTAGGCACCACACTTTAACCTTTGAATCCACTAGGACCGTTGTTGAGATCCACCCGCTCTGACTTGGCCCCGAATATAATCAACTTCATGAATCTCCTAGAATATGAATACCCTCTCGAGGAAGCACCTGACAGAATCACTTCCCTTGAGACCCGCATCTACACAAGACATAAATCCAGAATCCTTCCCCACGTCTAAACATGAGCCAAAAAAGCCAACCATAGCACACCTTTAACAATTTTTGCTCAATTCACCTCTTATGTTACTTTCCTTAGCTGAAATAACCCATCAGTATGCTAATAACCGGAAATCTCATAATTAAACGACCATGCAATCCAACCGTAGGCGGTGGGACTCTCCCACTTAGCTTGAAGCCACTATTACACAACTCTAGAACCCACCAAGATTCTTTCTCTCCCATTGACATGACTTTGCGCAATCAGACCGCCATATTCCTTGAAATCCTCCCATTAGCACTTCCTGAACACTCTGAATCCCCATCGATAACCACATATTCGACCTCTTACTAGGTGTCTAGTAAAATCCTTCGCAGAAGGTTCTCCAACCACGCGACCGCTAACCTGCTCACAAAGAATAATCCACATGTGGAAATCACTTTCTGACATCTTCCAACGTCGATGCACGGGGTACAATCACTACGACCTTAATAACCCCTCCTAAGCCCGTGCTCCTTCACCAGCTACACAAGTCTATCCAATCCTCATGGACATCATTTAAATGTGTGACCATATCCTTCCATCCCAAGTCATGTTGTATCCCTCTTTATATCAAGCAACTCTCTTCCGTCATATCAAATCTCCTGCCGTATGCTAGCCAATATTTCAATTTACGCTCGTAGACCCAATCAGTGCCTACTAAAATTCCCAAACCACTCTAACTTTTCCTCAAGGTGCGTAGTTGTCCTGCCACTGAACCCATATGCTATTCTGCCACTCTCCCACTTTGGGCAAACCTGCTTCTTTAATCAATTACTCGACCTTCGAGTCTTATACTTGGCCTTCTAGAAATTTTAACAACCGCCTAACACTCCCAACATATCCTTCTTCATCCTTTGCTGCTCGTTGTTACCTTAAATAAAATATATCTTCGTAGCACTCGAACCCACAAATCGCTACTAACTTTAAACCTTTACGAAGATCATCTTTCTCGAGCTATCAACATTAGAAACATCGATTCAATCCTGAACCACCGCACCCTGCGATCTCAGACAACCATTTTTTTTCCAATATTATTTCCCAATACCCTGCCCCAAAGGCGGATTGAAGAAAACCATAACACCATCGAACTTAACATATTCAATCACAGATGACGACACCACGTCGCAGATGAAAATCTCATCACACTTGAAATCACCAAGTCTTATTACTCCATCACTCCAAATCTGGACATCCCTAGGACAATTGCTTTTCCTTCGCCGGAAATGAAGTATCAGATCTTTGATTCGTGCACTGAGTAGACTTCCTTTCAAATCATTCACTGCCTCAACACATAGGCAAGTATCCTACTGTCAAATCAATACTATGTGATAACCAATCGTGAGCATCATAGTAACCTGTGCATATCCTCCAAGCTCTTAGAAGCACAACTACCGAGCCGAAGAATAGAAAAATCCTTCCGCAAAGTGACGATAATTGCCCAACCAACTATACCGGGAGAAACATCCCGCACCACATCTGTAGTACCATTACAATTCTTCAATTCTTGATTTATGACAAGCGGTTCGCGTCGCATAAGATTGAGTAGGAAGGAAATAAAGGCATAATCCTCAAAGGAATCAAACCTCATGGTGAGGAATCAAGAATGGAAGTGTTCCTAACAGCCCTGTAGCTTCTCGAAGATAAGTACAAATGTCTCCGTACTGATCTGCAAGACTCTACTAGACTCGCTCATGACTCGTGAGACCTAAGGGAATCTAGTGCTCTGATACCATATTGTCACGACCCAAAATCTACTAGGGGTCGTGATGGCGGCAGACACCATTGTCAGATAAGCCAATACTAAATAACTAGTAATTTCTCATTTTAGATATTTCTGAATTCACCTCTTTTATACATTTAAACAATAAGGAATAAATTCCACTAAATAAATAATGATATCTTTAACAATCTCAATACTGACTACTCTCATAGACATCCTAAAACCTGGAGTCACAAGTGCATGAGTATTTTCTAGGGAAGGAATAAAATACAGTAATCTGGAATACAAGTGGACAGAAATGAAAATACAGTACAATGCTCTGAAAGAGACTCTGCTGGTTGCGGTCATCTCGATAAATGCAACTCACCCAAGTCTCCGCATCAACCATGCCACTATGCCACTAGCCACACATAAACCTGTGCAACAAAAATGCACAGCAAGTATAGTATGAGTATGAAAATAATGTGTACCCAGTGAGTATCCCGTCTAATCTCGAAGAAGTAGAGACTAAAGGTCGACTTCAACACTTACTAGTGGTCCAAAAGTAATATATTATTAATGCGAGAAATCATGAATTTATTAAGAATGGCAGTACTTTCAAATAAGTCACAAATATGTAAAAGTTCCTTTTTATATTAAAAATCTCCGGATTCATAATCTATAATTTTTCAATTATCTCAAGTCAGGGAGAGCAAATATCAATAACAATGAATCTCAAGGCAAGCAATACAAGCATGCGCAAATCATGCCAAGGACGTACGACCCGATCCAATAATATTTAATCTGTGCACTGCCAGAGGGTCGAATGGCGCGAACCATAGATGCATCTATTTAATCTATCATGGTGTTCGGACCGTTCCACAATAGAAAAACACATTCAAACAGTTAAATCAATAATTCATCAAGGAGCAAATATTCAGGAAAAGGCAAGTTTCTCTTTTAAAAGTCAAGAAATGACATCTAGCCTTTTAGAAATTCATTTACACGTTCGATATGTTTTAAGCATTTTTAAGTTTGTCAACAAGGTTGCAAGTATTACAAGTAAGCATGTTTTTTTGGCCCTAAACTACCCAAACTTAAGCATAATAGCAGCTACGCACGAACTCTCGTCACCTTGTACATAGGTAGCCCCCACAAATAGGAGCACATAACCAATTATCTAACCTATGGGGACAATTCCCTCTTACAAGGTTAGAAAGGAGACTCACCTCACTGCGAAGATCCATAACCAGTATTCCACGCCCTTCCGTAGACTCGAATCGATGCTAAATTCTCCAAAGCTAGCCAATAATTATGCAAATCCATTAATATATGCCCAATTACTCATTACAATCCAATTTATAACAATTCCTAACCCCGATCGAAAAGTTGACAAAATTGCCCTCGGGCCCAGTGCTCGGATTCCGAAGTTTTTCTAAGATAAAGTTTACCCACAACCTCACGAACTCAAATATATAATTTACTCTCAATTTCATGCCCAAAATCGTGGTCAAAATTCAAGAATATCAATTTTCTAGGTTTTCCCTCAAACCCCAAGTTACTACCAATTTTCATGCTCAAATCCGTAACAAAATAATGTATCTAACTCACTGGGGATGAAATTAACTTACCTCATGTTTGATGATGAAATCCCTCTCTTGATGCTCTCCAAAAATCACCCAAACAAGAGTAAAATGGAGGAAAATGGCGAAGACCCCCGATTTTAAAGAACCTTACTACCTCCAGCAATTTCACACCTGCGGTCACCTGACCGCTTATGCGGTTCCGCAGGTGCGAGCTACCATCCGCTTCTGCGGTCCTCCTCCTAGCCTCAGCTTCCGCATCTGTGCTTCTCCTTCCGTAGGTGTGGTCACACATCTGTGGTCCCAGCCTGGCCGGCCCATTTTTGCTTCTATGACCCAAGGGCTGCTTCTGCGGCTCCGCACCTACAACCCAAGCCTCGCAGGTGCGGTTACACCAGAAGGCAGCTGATCTTCTTCCAATTCCAAAAGTTGATCCGTTAACCATCCGAAATTCACCCGAGGCCCTCCGGACCCTAACCAGTCCCAAAACATATTACGGACTTGCTCGAGGCCTCAAATCATATCAAACAATGCTAAAATCATGAATCACACTCCATTTCAAACTTGAAAAACTTTTGAATTTCAAACTTCAACATTCGATGTCGAACCCGTCAAATCACGTCTGATTGACCTCAAATTTTGCACACAAGTCATATTTAACATTACGGACCTACTCCAACTTTCGGAATCGGAATCCACCTCGATATCAAAAAGTCAACTCTCGGTCAAACTTCCCAAACACCTTCAAAGTTCTATCTTTAGCCAAATGACTTCAAGATGACCTACGGACCTCCGAATTCACTTCCGATCGTGCTCCCAATACCAGAATCGCCATACAGAGCTATTCCCAGACTCAAAATCCCAAACAGACATTGATAACACTGAAATGCACTTCAATCCAAACTTATGAGTTACTTCCAAAATGCTAACTTCCACAATAGGCACCGAAACGTTCCCGGGTCTTCCAAAACCCAGTCCGGACATATGTCCAAGTTCGAAATCATCATACAAACCTGCTGGAACCTTCGAATCCCAATTCTGAGGTCATTTACTCAAAACTCCAACCTTAGTCAATTCATTCATCTTAAAGCTTCCAAAATGAGAATTCTCTTTCCGAATCAACTCCAAACTTCCCAAAATTCAGTTCTGACCATGCGTACAAGTCATAATACCTAAAGTGAAGTTGCTCATAGCCTCAAACTGCTAAACAACGCGCTAGAGCTCAAAACAACCGATCGGGTTGTTATACCTTACATACACAGTACATTTTTTGCACCGACGCCCTATTTCACGGGGCCTGCGTTTCCTGCCCGCAGGTGCAGGTAGGCAAGCTGACGGTCCCTCTTCTTAGGATCCCTGATCAGCGAGAGTTGGCGGGCTCCACTTGATCCGGAGCTGCTTTGATTTTGGTACGATACGTTTGTATACATATATAGATATGACGTGGCTCAGTCCCGTCCTTGTACAATTATGTTTCCATTAGAGGTCTGTAGACAGTAGGTCTAGTTGGGTTGTATGTGGCCATGATGACTTTCAGTTTTGGATGTATAGTTGTCTATAGCAGCCTTACCGGCTCGCCCACTGTATTCTGCATGTATACGTACATATGTCATGATGGAAGGTTTCCTTCACATATGTTATTCTCGTAATTCAGCAGATATTATTTAGGTTTATATCTTAGACGCATGCTTAGGCATGTTTGACAGGTAGGACTCGGACACCCGTCGCAGCCCATCAGTTTGGGTCGTGACACAAAAATTTCAGAAAATAGAGAATAAAAATTCAGCTACTAGAATGCTTAGGTTCAGCAATTACAAACAAAAACTTCAGCAAATAGAGAACAAAACTTCAGCTACTAGAATGCTTAAGTTCAGCAATTACAAACAAAAACTTCAGCCAACACTTGGTTCAACAATTTGCTACTTCAGGCCCGTCTACTAGAATGCTGAAGTTTGCGTGATTGCCTTTGCTACTTCAGGCCCGCATGCCTGAAGTTACAAAAAAAGTGGGTACGCTTGTAATTTTTTTCTAAAACGGGTATAAGTTAAAACGTGACCCAAAAAGCGAGTATAGATACAAATGCCACGTTTTTATTTAATCAGTTGGGCCAAAGTCATGCAAAACCAGTGGCCATATTCGGCCAACCCAGTTCAAAAATGGCTGGCCAAGATTTGGTTCAAAACAATGTAGTTTCATGATGAAACTACGTCGTTTCATTAAGTGAACCAAGATCAAATCTCACCCTTTCATCTCTCCCTCATCCAATGGTCCACAATCAATCTCCCAACTAGGTATTTAAGACTTAGAAATGCTGAAAATTGCCCCCATTTCCCCCCTAACTTCTTTTCTTTCTTCCTCTCTCTTCATTCTCTCATCTCCTTTCTAGCAGCCGCCCCTCCGCCGCCGCTAGAAATCACCCACAGGCGGCGGACCACCTCCAAATACCCCCAAAATTGCATCATACAATCCCATCAACCTCTTCTTTCCAATCTCCAACCCAAATCTCTTAAATTCCACGATTTTCATATCTAAGAAACCTTAGACGCTGTCTATTTTCCCAAAATCAAAGAACTACGGCCACTACCACCCCACAACACATATATGAATAGATAGAGCTCCACGATACCTACTATTTTTCTTAGTTTTTCACCCGAAACTCCGCCCAAATTCCGGTGACCACCTCCTGCCGCTACCACTGCCGCTGCCCTATTTTCTTTTCCTTTTTTTTTTACTTTATTTTTTTTCCCTCGCTGCTCCACTGCCGTAACCACTACCCACCACAGCCAAGCCTTCATTTTTACCATATAGTCGACCTTTGGACACCCATTTCCTTTTGGTATGAAGCTAAAATTATTGAATTTAGTGTATGCCAAAATGAAACAGCGTTGTAAGGTCAGACAGCCACCACTCACAACTTCTAGTGGATCAAATTAGTTTCAAGCTCATTGGTTGGATATAGCCTTCATTCCCTCACTAATTTTTGATTTTTAATTGTGTTAAGTTTAGTGTGCAACTTTGATTTATTTTGGTCAATTGTTTTTAATTAGAATTTTGAATTAGTACGTATGTTTTTTAGTCATCTCTGTTTTCATGGCGGTTTAACAGACTTTTCATTGATCTAGCTGATCATGCGTAGATTATTTATTTAGTTAGTCGAATGTTTAGTTGTTATTAATTGTGATAGTTTAGCAATATTTGTTTCGTCTTCATTTCGCGCATTAGCTTGTTGCTCGTGTCTTAGTTGGCACAAATCGAATTCATTCCAGTTTAGTTTGTTTGAAAATTTTGTTCTATTACATTTTAAGTCTTATTTCTGTTTTGCTAGTTCGTAGTTGGTTTGAGTTGGAGTATATAAACTTAATTCCAGTCATGTGGTGATAAAAGATGAATACTTGAGTACATAATACCTGTTTGGTTATTTTTTATCGTTCAAAGACTTTGGAGTACAAAACTCAAAATTCATTTGACCGGTAAAAATATGCTATTTTTAGACAACTTTTTAAACTAAAGTCTTTCTTTAAATAGAAGAGTAGATTTTTGGTGAAAATACCCTCTTTTGGACAAAATTGAACCAAAACGTCTTGTCTTTTGAATATTTAGAGCAGATTTCATTGAAAAATCTGTTTAAAAAATAGATTTTCAATCGTGAATGTCTGGTTTCTTCTCTTATAAAGTATACATCTTTAGAGTTGCTTAAGGACAGTTTTTTGACAACCCAAAAAATGCAACTTTGGGAGAAAATTAGGAGCTAAAACATCCTTTAGTAGCTGAAAATTGTGAGCTTGTGAGTGATTCTTAAATCACAAAAATCGTCGGGAAAAAATAGAAAGATCCTTTTAAAGAATTTCTTAATTTGTTAGTTCAAGGTTTCAAGTATATTTTTGCTGAACATTCTGGGGTTTTTCTTGAGTTGGGTTTCTGCTATTTGCTGGGTTGAAGTAAGCTGGTTCAATAGTACAAAGGTTCAGAGTTTACTTTGCTGCTCGTTGTTTATTTTTTTGCCATCTAGGTATCTATCTCAACTATGTATTTCTCAAAGTATGTTGAAAAGTACGAAAATAAAGTTTAGATCTTCACTTGTGTTTATTTGTTAGTTTCAGTGCACTATTGTCATGTTTAAAAATAGAGTAATGTTTGTTCATGTATAAATGCTGGCCATGTAAGCTAAAAAGGAAAATGCTGTTACTTTTTAATTACTCCATGAAGTTTAAGCATCAAAATTTTTTCTTCACTCTTTCGTGCTATGAGTAGCTATAGCCATTTAAGCATGTTTGATATTTTGAGTTAACATTCTTGTGAAGATAAGTAACTAAGTGGTAGAGCTTAGCCGTTTTACTGCAGAGAATAGAGTTGATTCGAAAGAAAATTGCATCTCAAAAGGTCCAAATCTCTATTGCCTTTTTACATGCTTATGTAAATAAGTTGTGGCATTTATTGGAAGTTGAAAGTGGAACTTTTCGGATTCATGTTTTTTCTTGAACTGCGGCAACATTTTTTTTGTCCTCTCATTTCTTATCATAAAAGTTTTAAACTCTTAGCTAGTTTTATTTTTTTTACCTGGGCTTGTTGAAATATTTTTTGTGTGTCAGTTTTGCCTTTGTTAGTTTCGGTATGTATGTAATTTTGTGATTGGAAATTTTTAATACTGTCAATTACTTAGACTTTGTTAACTAGTAATTTTTAGAGTTTGGAAGAAGTGCATCATGGGGGTTTTAAATTTAAAAAATAATCGTCAGGCCAAACCGTAGCCTCAACCGTAACCCCAACCATGATGCACAACTAAATCGTGATGAATTCCAAAAGCTTATTTTCTTTAAGTATTCAAATTGCTCTTGAACCGTAGCCAACGGTTGGTGAAAACGTGTCACACGATTTGTACCGTAGCCTCAACCGTAACACCAACCGTGACGCATAGCTGAACCGTGATGAATTTCAGAAGCTTATTTTATTAAGCTCTTCAAGCCCTCTTAAATCGTAGCCAACGGTTAGTGAAACCGTGTCACACCGATTTGACTTGGGGTCTTGATTCTTCAATTCTCAAGGCTCCAAATAAAGTATCTTTTGCATAGATCCTCCGAGTGACTCTCCAAACGTCCTTACACAATTCTAAAATTCAAGCAATAAAAGTGGACATAGGAAAAAATAAAATTATATAAATCAAAGTTTGTCCAAAATTAATTTAAGTCAAATGTAGTCAATAAAGCGACCGTGCTAGAACCACGCGACTCGGGGAATGCCTTACACCTTACTCCCCGGCTAATAAAATTCCTTATCTGGACTTTGTTTTCATAGACCAATAATAATTGAGTCAAACCTTCCTTTGACTAGGGATTCAAATAAAAAGGTGACTTGGAACACCCAAATCAATACAAGTGGCGACTCTGTAAATAAAATAATCCATACTCAAGTTTGTCACTTTAATTGAAAAAACTCTTTAACCCATAATTATCCATAATGCACATATCTTTTGGGGGTAAAAAAAGAGTGTGACAGCTCTGGCGACTCTGCTAGGGAAGCTCAAGTAGACTTGTACATTGACTTTATTAATTTTTGCATATATTGTAATTTATTTGGTCCTAATGTGCTACTTGTTCTCTTTTTACCGCTTTGATACTGTTGAACTGTACATATAAATTGTCTTCTCATGCACCCCTTCCGAGTCTTCTGAATATAACTCTGGGAATCGCGAATATGCGCCCCATTCTTTTTGAGATAAAGCCGGTGGGCTTGGGCTCCCTGTGAAGGATTATTAATCACCCATGTTTAAGAACGGGGAGGGTCCAGTAGTTAAGCCGAAGAAGTATTGCTCCCGGTACGCTACCCCTTCCCAACTCGAGTTGTCCGCTCATTTTATGGCCAGCTAAATACACCTCATCCGCTAGAATTTTTAAAAACTAGAAGAACAAGGCACATGCTTGATCATCCTTAGTAGGATCGTTTTGTTGCATCATGTGCATTTGATTTAGTGAAGCTCGTCGTAGGGGCCGGGTCCGTATAAGACAGGTACCCTCTTTGAGACCATCATGTTCACTAATTTGCTATTTGCGACATCATTTGGAAGGCTTGCTCACATTGTTAACTAGATTTAGAAAATTAGTTGAGCGAAATTAAAAAAAAAGACCATTCCCCCGGTTTTGTACAAACAATCCATTTTTACTAAAAACATAGTAATTTTGTTCATCTTTTACCATTTTGCCCTCGTATTCGGCCATTTTTGCCGGAACAAGCCTTTAAGCCTTTTTTGGAAGTGCCGAATGGTTATTTTTATAAAAATAGCCAATCCAATTATTGTCATTATTTTTTACCATTGTTTGGATCTTTTTTCCAAGATAGCCTTAAAACCTTCCTCGGAAGTGCTGAAAGGCTGTTTTCGTAAAAATTGTCATTTATATTCACATTTGTTTTGTGTTACCCTTATTTTCCGGCCGAGTCAACTTTATTATTATTTTCGAAGTACCAAATGGTTATTTTCGTAAAATAAAAAAATAAAAAAGTAACGTTTTCTTGATTTTACCCGCTTATCCATGTGTCTGGATGTTTTTATCAAGACAACTGTATACGGTAAAATCAGAGGGTCCAATTTTCCGTCGTTACGATGGCTCGTAAGCACATCTCAAAAGCTCGAGGCTATGGTCGAGGCTGACACCCGAAGGGCTATTGGCACTTAACCTTGAGGCAATACAAACCATTGGTTATGATGAAAAAGTGGGGAGTTCCCAATGCGCATATATAGGGTTGGCAAAGTCTAGTGTGCTAGTCCAAAACGAATCAAGATATTAAATGGCTGACCAACCCATATCTTTGTAATTAATGCTTTTGTACTATGTTGAGAATCCTCCTCATATATAAAGGGGATCCTTCATATTTTGTAAACATCTATTGCTCAATACTAAATACACAAGAACATTCTCTAAGCTCTATAACATATTCTCTTGATCTCATTACTTCATTTGTTGCTTATATTTATTGTGTTCTATTTATTTTTTACCATTTATTGCCTATCATTGATCATAAAGAGCCATCGCCATAGATATCATAAAGTGTTAGTCCTCCCTCAATCGCTATAAGCCGGTTACCCAACTCGACCTCGAGGCATTGTAGTCGACGACTCGAGGCCCCGATCTCCAACTATTTGGTTCGATTGTCATACCATTCCTAAGCTGAAATCTTGATTTCTAACCTTTTACCCAACATCCAATGCTTAACAACTAGAATAAAAATAGATCACGTATTTTTAGAACCTCATAAGTAAAATTTAGTTGTTATTACCATTTTCACGGTAAACAGTTTGGCGCCTACCGTGGGGCTAAAAATAATAGTGATTATTTTCTTGCTGGTTTTACTACATAACATAAGTTATCTTTCACGCTTTTTCTTGTCCAAGATCTTCGATTTCAGATCAAAATGTCTAACTCAGTAAATGGAGGTGAAAACAACAATCGTTAGGACCATGGAGAGAATGATATGGATGTTCCAGGTGTTGGTATACCACCACGGAACCCTGAGAATGCACCAGAACCAATTCCCGTGGACGCGGTCTCATGCGATTCCCAACACATCGATATAAGCTCCCACACTAACAGGAGCGTGCACCAAGGTAACCAACAAGAAACTCAGAAAACTCCAACTAGAGAAGGACGGGAGGTTAGCCTTCACGTTATTTTTGAAATGTTACAGGCACAACAGCTGGCGATTGCTCAGCTGCAAAGTCACCATAAAACTCCCAGCACGGTAGCACCAGAGATGGCCCCCCAGCCGAGTAGCTACCAGAGAGATCAAGCAACAACAGGCCGACATCCGACCCTGCCATCATAAAGATGCTCGAGGACCTCACAAAGAGGATCGAGTCGGGCGAGAAGAAGATAGAAGCCAAAGTAGACCAAATTCGTACAGAATCCGTTCCCATAGGAAGCGACCCCGAAACCCATTCCAAAGAAGTTCAGAATGCCAGACCTTACAAAGTACAATAGAACCTCGGACCCTAATGAGCACGTTACCACTTACACTTGGGCAGTGAAGGGCAATGACCTAAAGGACGACGAGATCGAGTTCGTCTTGCTGAAGAAGTTCGGGGAAATACTCTCGAAAGGGGACATGATGTGGTATCACAACCTAGCTCCTAACTCTATAGACTCATTTGCCATGCTAGCAGATTCTTTCATAAAGGCACATGCTGGTGCCATCAAAGTAGCAACAAGAAAATCTTACGTCTTCAAGATCAAGCAAAGGGAGAATGAGATACTGCGAGAGTTCGTATCCCGCTTTCAAATGGAATGAATGTAAATACCACTAGTCTCCGATGATTAGGCAGTGCAGGCCTTCACTCAAGGTCTGAATGAACGAAGTTCGGTGTCTTCGAAGCATCTGAAACAGAATCTAGTTGAATATCCCGCTGTGACCTGGTCGGACATTCACAACTGATATCAATCGAAAATCAAGGTCGAGGACGACCAACTAGGAGCCCTATCGGTCTCGGTATACCCAAGCAGGCATATGGTGAAAGAGCCAAAGCCAAACGAAGAAAGGTACCAGCCATACACCAAAGACAGGAGAAACGCCCCGAGGAGTAACATACCTCGCAATGATTGAAGGATGGACCGGGGCCAGAATCCTCGGGGACTCGTCAACAGAGCTGGATTCGATAGGCACACAGGGCCAACAGAGGCACCTCACTTGTTGGAATATAACTTCAACGTCGACGTATCAGACAACGTGTTCGCCATCAATAAAATTAGAGACGCCAGGTGGCCTAGGCTTGTGCAATCAGATCCTTCGCAAAGAAATCATAACTTAGTGTGTGAATTTCACAACACGCATGGCCACAGGACCGCAGATTACCACCAGCTCCGAGAAGAAGTAGCCCGACTACTCAGTAAAGGCCACCTCCGAGAATTCCTCAGCGATCGGGCCAAAAATCAGTTCTGGGAAAGAAGGCAGCCAAGAAGAACGAAACGAATGAGCCATAACATATCATCCACATGATCTTGGGAGGCATCGATGCCCATGATGAGAAGAACAAAAATATACATCACTAGAGAAAAGCAAACTCGGGGTTACATACCCGAGGATGCTCTCATATTCAGCAATGAGGACATCGAGACCTTGTCTCAGCCTCACAATGATACACTGGTAATCTCTTTCCTTGTAAATACATTTCAAATTTAACGTGTACTTGTGAATCCAGGTAGCTCAGCCAACATTATCAGGTCGAGGGTGGTCGAGCAGCTCGGTCTGCTTGACCGAATCATGCCCACCTCTCGAGTCCTCAACGGATTCAACATGGTGAGTAAAACAATGAAAGGGGAAATCACCCTCCCAGTCAACGTGGCTGGCACAACCCAAAATGCCAAATTCTATGTCATCAAAGGAGACATGAGGTACAACGCCTTGCTCAAAAGGCCATGTATACACTGCATGAGAGGAGTACCATCCACCCTCCATCAAATGATGAAATTATCGATAAACGATGGGATTAAAACCATCTACGGTGAACAACAGGTAGCAAGAGACTGTTCGCGGTGCACGATGTGACGCCGACAGCATTATCTCCACCCTCGAAGGAGCCAAAGGGTAATCAAACAGTAAAATAGTGATAGAAAACTACATCTTTAGCTAAGCCTGACCGAGCAAGCAAAGGACCGTATTGCATCATCATCACAAGCGACAGAAACATATCAAGGCACGAAAATATCGCTGGCACATTCTACACTAAGGTATGGCCGTCTCCTTTTTCTTTCAATTACATTCGACACTAACCTGAGTGTAGGTATCCGATCGAAACAGCCAAAGCACTTTCTAACCCGAAGGCCCTAGGTTTCAAAAGCATGCGTCACACTCTTTTCCTTCGATCGGGTTTTTATCCCTAGAAGGGTTTCGCTGGCAAGGTTTTTAACGAAGCAACATCCATATGCTACCTAAGGGAGACACAACAAGTATTCAAGGGTTCTTTTGCAATCAACCTCGATTACTGGGGGCATCCCCCCAGAAGGTCACCTACTTGGAGAAGCTAAGATACGCCAAATGGGGTCTCGATAGGAAAATGATGTACCAGGCCAAATGGTCGGACGAACCGTGTCCGCATAAATAGCCAGGCCCCTGGCAGCGAAAACATGTATACTTTTACCATGTAATCGAATAATACTTTCCATCAAAGCATTTCAGGCTTCAAAAGAATCCGGTGTCTTTGCAAAAAATGGCTCCACAACCAAAAATGTCCCGAATACTCAGGGATTGGCATCAACAACTCAAAACCATATAACCCTCGGGTTGGAGCTTCAAACTCGTAAGCCCTTAATGAGGCAACATCGAGATCACTAAACGGCTCCAGAGCCAAAAACATCCCGAACACTCGAGGACTGGCGTCGAAAACTCAAGGCCACATGACCTACGGGTCGGAAACTCCGAAATCGTAAGCTCTCAATGAGGAAATACCAAGTTTACAAGTAATGGCTCCCAAGCTGAGAAATCCTCGATGACTCGGGGACTACTGACAATCACCATCTCCATCGACTTTTCAAAGACCGAGGCCATAAGACCACATGTAGGCAGCCTCGGTCTCGTAAGACCTCAAGAAGTGCATAAAACACATTTGTACCAAGTGACAATATCTGTAAGACCTCAAGTAAGGCATGAACCATACTTGTACCAAGTAGCCAAAACCGTAAGACCTCAAAGGCATGTAAAACTTGTAAGACCTTACTAAAGGCATAAACCCGATCTCAAAGTAAAGGTTATATATGGAACTTGTAAGACCCCTAAAAAGGCATACCCTCAATATAGATGCCAAAACTACTTCACTCAGGACTGAAAGGCTCTGGCCAAACACAAATGACTACGGTTACAAGGCTGTACCAGCCAAACAAACGTGACTCGAGGATGCCCGACCGTCGCTATAAAATCACAAGCCTTCAATTACTTCGAATATACTTCGAAAAGAACCGGTTAAATAGGCTACCCTTGACATAGGAAAAAGAGCTTCGACTATGTCAGCTCCTAAATACAGGCTTTGAGATACTCAGCCACCAAGCCAAACCTCCCGATGTACTTGATCATCACCATATAACGACTCGCAATCGAGGTTTTTATCCAACCGCCGAAGAGTCAGGCAAACATTATTTCAAAAACTCTTCATCGAGGGAAAAGTAAAGCCTATATTAGAGGTCGAATCGACCCAAAGTGTAAGAGCCACTGTCGCTAGGCCACATAAAAGTT
The DNA here is from genome assembly GCF_000715075.1 of Nicotiana tabacum. Taxonomy (NCBI): domain Eukaryota; kingdom Viridiplantae; phylum Streptophyta; class Magnoliopsida; order Solanales; family Solanaceae; genus Nicotiana; species Nicotiana tabacum. Next base: position 126,436,347 of record NC_134101.1, on the reverse strand, counting down.
TGCATCGACCCAAAGCGTAAGAGCCACTATCGCCAGCCCACACAAAAGGTCGTATCGACCCAACGCGTAAGAGCCTAAGGGCCAGCTTTAAATACAAAAACTTGAGGGTCGAATGAGCTCGAGTCGAAACCCGAATCGGAGAGTGAACCCGAAACAGTTAACTAAATATGCCTAAGAGAAAAAGCATAAGAGCTCAAACGCCTCCTTATGCTAAAAGGCCGTACCGACCAAAGCGCGTAAGAGCCTACGGGCCAGCCTAATGAGCCCCAGGGCCATACTATGAATCTAAGGATTCCTTTTAACTCAGAGACTAGTTCATCTGGCTAAAATCAAGGCAAAAATAAATGTAGGAGAAATAAAACCGTGAGGTTCCCTTTTATATATATATATGCGAGAAAATACAAGCTCCGTTTACAACGTACTTTGAAAGTACTATATATATAAACAGAAAAGGAAATCTATGCCCCCCTAGGTGACTATGGCCCGTCGGCCTCATTCTCGCTATCCTCGGCGTCAGACAGAAGTGACTTAGTGCCATGTTCGTCCGCTTCGCCTGCTTCACCTTTTCTGAGAGGTCAAAACCCCTAGCACGGATCTTCTCGAGGGTTTCCCTTCGAGATTTACACCGAGTGTATTCCTTGCTCCTGCCCTCGCGGTCAAAAGTCCTTCTCAGCTCAGCTTGAGCATCGGTAGCGCCCTTCAAATAGACCGCCACGTTCTTGTCAGCCTTAGTTCGGTTCATTACGGCTTCAGCCCTGGCATCCACAACCTCGGCATTTATCTTCAAAAGCTCAAACTCGAGCTTTGTAATCATATCTATTCGAACCAAGCTATTATCACGAGCTAAGCAAAGTTGAACCTCAAAGGTGGAGGCTTTAGCCAAAACACCCTTCCCAGCTGAAGCCTGAACATCCGCCTTAGCCTTTAAGTCATCGTACTCATGCTTGGCTCGGCCAGCTTCATTCTAAAGGCTCTCCAGGTCCTTTGTCTTCTTTTTTTTGCAACTGAAATAAACAAAACATTAGCCTCAGTAGCTAGAAGAAGGAACACGCACTCCCTCGGAAAAAAATACCTGCTCCTTCAAGTAGCTCTCATAATTCGAGCTTTGACTCACCTCATACCGCAAATATGCCAACTCATCTTCACTTTCATTGCAAAGAAGCCTAAGGGAATTCTCCCTATCAACGACTTTTCATAATCTGGCCTCATGGCGAAGCAACTCAGATTTGAGCTTATTAAAAGCATGTGGAAGAGAAACATGGTAAGAAAGTGAAAATTACAAAACTATAAAACCAGTATGAACGACCTGAACTTACCTCCGACTAAAGCCGCTGAGCTTCCTCAAGAGTTGAGCGTACATTTACTGGTCTGGCTCTATCTACCCTAGTAGAACCGCCCCGATTTGGGACACAGTCGCCCGATATATGCGCCCCTTGGCATCAAACATCCCTCGAAGTGCCTTCGATAGGAGAAGAAACCAGTGGTAAAGAACCCTCGGGTGCTACAGGATCGGCTGATACATCCTCTCTAAGCCTCCGGGCCGGACTCATCTTGCTACAATCACTATCGTCCTGCAAAGGCCTCTCCTGCTTATTGTTATTATTATCATCCCTCAGTCCTGAAGCCGGCGGTCTTTATCCCTCTCCTAAAGGGCATGACCTTCATTAAGGGACTTCCCAACGCCTACGATGACAGAGCTAGTACGCAGAAAGAAAAAGTGCTCTTCCGAGAAAAGGGGGAGGGGGGGGGGAAGCAAATCACATAGCATGTACCATGGTGTTTTGCCTCCCACCTATCCTTACATAAAGCTCGCCACTTATACTAATTGTAAGTCAAGTGGATCACCAACTTTCGAACCCAATCCGACAGATCGGGAACCTTGCCCGACATCCACAAAATCACTACAGAATAGGAAAAGAAGGCACATTTACGGAGCCCACCTTCGCCATAAACAAAACTACGACGACACGAGTATACCACTTACGTGTAAAATTCCATTCCTCAGGAAATGGTAGAAACTCCACTAGAATAATATCGACAATCCATACCTAGACGAATCGGCTCATCCCTCCCCGATCTCTGTCTTCTTCGTCATCAACAATGAAAGGCGTGGTGGATCGGCATCGCAGGGTCAGTAGGACTCGATGGTGAAAGGGTCGATACAGCCTGATGAGATGACTAAGAGTGAATTCAAGACCTGCTTCTTCCGCAAAGAACCTCATCATCAATACTATCTGCCAAAATGATGGGTGAATCTACTCCAGGGTAACCTGGTACTTTCGACAGAAGTTGAGCACAACCCCATCAAGGGGCCCAGCGTAAAGGGGTATATGTACGCATTCAAAAATCCCTCGGCATGGTCCATGATGCTCTCCTCCGGGGAAGGTACTCGCAATGCTACCTTTTCTCCCCATCCACAATCCTTCCTCACCAACTCAAGGTGCTCCTCTCCTATTAAAGAAATGAACTTCGATGCATACTCCCAATAACCTCGAACGTTGGGAGTCTTTTTTGATGGGAGATTCCCTCCCGAAACAAAGTGCCAGAGGTGGAGCTCTCTTTTCTTTGCTGAGTGGACCCTGACGTAGCAGTCATGACTGTGGTAAAACTAGAAATTGGAGCGGGAACTTGAGCAAGGGCATCAAAATTAAAATGACGAAGGACCTAACGTACGAAAGGAGAACTCTATAAAAGAGGATAACTACTCAGAATAGCGGAATCTCCAAAAGGGCGAAGACAACCCTATATATGGAAAAGCGGCGACCACCCGCCTACCTCAAAGGCCGGTTAAAAATACTGGCTAAAGCTTTTATCGCTTTGGAAAGATATGCCGGCGGAATTGCCTTGGTCATTTTGTAACCGTGTCAAAACTTTATGCTGTCATACGACGTTTCGGGGTGGGAGACCCCGTATCAACCAAGCCTCGAGATGGTACCCAATCTCGAGGACCTCCACAAAAAAGAAGATAGGCTCCAAAAAGCCATTGGCATCATTACAGGCCTCGAGATGGTACCCGATCTCGAGGACTTTCACCAAAAAGAAGATAGGCTCCAAAATGCGATTGACATCATTACAGGCCTCGATATGGTACCCAATCTCGAGGACCTTCACCAAAAAGAAGATAGGCTCCAGAAAGCCATTGGCATCATTATAGGCCTCGAGATGGTACCCGATCTCGAGGACCTTCGCCAAGAAGAAGATCAGCTCCAGGAAGCCATTAGCATCATTACAGGCCTTGAGATGGTACCCGATCTCGAGGACCTTCGCCAAGAAGAAGATCAGCTCCAGGAAGCCATTAGCATCATTACAGGCCTCGAGATTCTACCTGATCTCGAGGTCCTCCACCAAGAAGAAGATATGCTCTAAGGGGCCATTTAATATCAATTCGAGACTCGAGATACTACCCGATCTCGAGGGTTCCTCTCTCAAAAAGAGGATAAGCTTTAAGAACCTACTCATTCGGACTTGGCCTCGAGGTATCATCCAAACCCGAGTAGGCCCTCATTCGGGATCTATCAACAACGCCTTAAGGCTATCTAGACTAAGTTCAAAGCAAGTCTCGAGGTAGCCCAAGCTTGAGCGAACCCCCACTCCTCCCATCAAGGATTATCGCGGGGTCTAACGGGCGAAGTCTCATACTGAAAGTTTGAAGCCCTACTCTCATTCAACTCAGAGTCGGGGATCCCGATGACCCGAGTTTATCAAACCAATCCGGGCTCAGTCCAAGGAATGGCAAAGGGTTCTACGGGGAATCGTTTTGCACCCGGGCTCAATACTCGCACCAATCGGTGGAGTCGTGCATTCAGATTCTCCACAAACGCAAATAAAAAGAAATATAGCATAAATCAGAGGTAAATTGAAGAAATATCTTTGTATTCATAAGAACATGATTATAAAAGCCCATGAAATATCCTTATACAGATACAAAGAAGGAAAGAAAATACACATATTAAAAGCCAAGAGCCTAATCTATTCTCGAGGATGCATCCTCGGCGGCAGTATGTTCGAGTGCCATCTCCTCGGGGGTCTCATCTCGATCTTCCAAAATAGTATCTCCAAGGGAGAAGAGTAAAGTGAAAAAGCAGAAAAAGATAAAGAAAAAGACATATCCCGCCAAAGAGCAAAAGCTTTTATCAGGCCGAGAAAACCACGGCCCGATAAGAGACTTGGCGAGCGCCGGCCTTGCCTGTACGGCTACTTTGAGTCCACTTCTTGGAACATTGTGTCGTGCAAGTTAGCGGTCGGTAGTTCCACTTCACCCTAGGGAAAGCAAAAGGGATGAAGTGCCACACCAGGCCGGAGTAGGGAGGTGAACAGTGGTTTATAGTCCGAATATCTTCCCAAGTCGGACAAAATTGGCCCCCCTATCTTATCACCTTGAGACAACAATGACAGTAGTAACGACAACAACAACAATAACAACGACAAGTTAGTGTAATCTCGCTCGGCAAGGGAAAGCCCAGGAAAAAGGCCATGGCGTGGCTGACGAGAATGCCACCATGTAACCTTAAAGCTGCGGGCCTCAAACATGAGGGATAACGATGGATGAGGATGAGGAGAAGAAAAAGGTTGAAGGATATTGTAGGGCACTTGAATGAAAAGTTGGTTCCAAGAGGCTCCCATTTATAGAGTGTGGCGGTGTAGCCGACAATGCCATTAATATTTTTGAAAGACGTATCGGTAGGAGCAATCAATGCATTTTTGGAAACTGAATCAGTGATGATATTATTGCTTTAGAGAATGAGAATCGACAGTACATTGAATGGCTCTCAAAAGACGAGTCAACGGGATGCTTCAGTTATCGCAAAGGCTTGTATCACAAGTATGACATCATAGCAGGAAGTTCGAAGAAATGGGTATCAAATCCGTTTCTTATCGTTCCACTCTAAGAAACGGGGGACTATTTGTATACGGTAAAATCAGAGGGTCCAATCTTCTATCGTTACGATGGCTCGTAAGCACATCTCAAAAGCTCGAGGCTATGGTCGAGACTGACCTTTGAAGGGATATTGGTGCTCAACCTCGAGGCAATACAAACTAGCGATTATTATGGAAAAGTGGGGAGTTCCCAAGGCGCGTAAATAACTGGCAAAGCCTAGCGGGCTAGTCCAAACGAATCAAGATATTAAATGGCTCTACCAGCCCATATCTTTGTAATTAATGCTTTTGTACTATGTTGGGATTCCCCCTCATATATAAAGGGGTTCCTTGCCATTTTGTAAACATCTGTTGCTCAATACCAAATATACAAGAACATTCTCTCTGCTCTCTAACATATTCTCTTGATCTCAGTACTTCATTTATTGCTTATATTTATTATGTTATATTTATTGTTCATCATTTATTGCCTATCATTGATCATAAAGAGCCATTGCCGTAGCTCTCATAAAGTGTTAGTCCTCCCTCGTTTGCTCTAAGCTGGTTACCCAACTCGACCTAGAGGCATTTTAGTCGACGGCTCGAGGCCCCGATCTCCAACTATTCGGTTCGATTGTCATACCGTTCCTAAGCTGCAATCTTGATTTCTAACCTTTTACCCAACATCCATTGCTTAACAACTAGCATAAAAATAGATCACGTATTTTTAGAATCTTATAATAATATTTAATTGTTATTACCATTTTCACGGTAAACAACAACCTTAGTACTTTTCTTGGAGGTACTAAATAACCGTTTTCATAAAAATAACCGTCTTTTTCCCTTTGTCACCTTGTATCATTTTGTCTTTTGTCTTGCCGTTTTTATCTTTTTTATTTCCTCGGCAAGATACCTGAGTAATCCTCCTAGAGTTTGGTATTCTTCCCGTAAGACATTCATCTATTGTCTTATTCGAAAGTCTACTTGATGTCATTTATCTAGGAACTATATGGATTCAATTAGTGGGAGACTCGACAAAAGGCCAAGAGATGAAGAAGATCACTCACTGTTTAAGATTGTCGACAAAGTACGTAGTTTGTTGAAGCGTTGGTGTAATAACATGGATAGTTTTGATCAAGGAAAGTTCAAAGATCATTTGAAAAACTTGGTAAATATTATGGAGATCAAGCCCAAAGGAGAACTCATCGAGACTTTGGTTTATTTCTAGGACCCGAAGAATAATGTATTTCGTCTCAATGGGTTTGAGATGACTCCCACCTTAGAGGAATTCAATGAATATAAAGATTTGTGGCATAAGACTTGAATAAAGAAACTTTTGGCTCCTAGGGATGTGACCGCTACAAAGTTCCTTGAGCAGATGAAGATCACCCACACCGAAATAGCACATGTGGCGCAAGGGAAGGTCCGTGTAGATTTCTTGTATGATAGATACAGACATGAAGGGGGAATTCTTAGAATATAGGACAAATCTCATTAACAAACGAACTAAACACACATGGCGAGATCATGGACGAAAAACATTCATTGTAGCTTTCTTAGGGTGCATGGTCTTCCCAATAGAGGATCATAAGATTAACATTATGTTATCTAGGATAGTCACTGCCATGATAACAAGAAATGAATCCTCCATTCTTCCTATGGTGATAGCAGATACCTTCCATGCTTTGACCAGGTGCTGGGAAGGAAAACGTTTCTTTGAAGGCTGCAATCTACTGTTCCAGATATGGTTCATGGAACATCTTTTCCGTCGTCCTTATCAGGTAGATCACCGTACTTGTTGGGTTAATCATGTTCACCAGTATAATTCTAGATTGAGATGATCCATGAACCATATCTGGAGAAGGACTGGATGGAATGTCTTCACTAATTAATAAATGATCAGATCACATGGAATTATCCTTGATTTTTCGCAGAATATGCTCCCATGAGAGTTCTATGTCAGTTAGTCAAAAACGGACAGTTCCACCGGTAGAGACTATGGAAATTTTTATCTGGGAAGCAACATTAGAGGATCCCATTCATGAAACTTATGCTTAGCATGCTTGGAATGGCACCAAGATACTCGAGCGAGGCGCAATAGTGGCAAATCGAGAGCGGGGTGAACTGAATCCTTCTTATCTAGAGTGGTTCCATAATCAAGATTCTCTTGAAAATAGACTAGGGACAATTATGAAGAGTGTGGGAGGCCGAGATTCGAAATAAAGTTGGGCTGGCTGCGAAAGAGATGAAAAGCGATTATTAAACTACCTTGGGAGCGCTGCAAGAGGAACTCAACATCATTAAAATCGATAGGGATCTGCTGTATGGGGATTTTGATAAAGAGAAAACTTGGTGGGCACGAGAGAGACCAGCACTCAAGGCCTAACATTGGAAGAAGAACATAGTCACGACCGTTCAACAACGAAAAGAAAGAGAAGCCCAGTTTAGGGTAGTCCGTGATCATGAGCGCTGAAGTTTTGCTCCGCTAATCCAAGGTCTAAGGGATCAGTTAGAAGGTGTTGATTCAAGTATGGAACTCCAAAGAGCCAAGATTTAAATAGAAAGACAACACTACCAGAAGGTGAGATCGGTTAGAGGGGGAGTCACTAGAAGTTTGGCGCCAGAGAGATATGGCCTTGGAGCATGATCATGATGCACTGGATCTAGCTGAGACTCGTGGTCAGCAAAATCAAGAGTTGCATTTAGCTCAGGAACACATTAAGGGAAAGATCCTCGAGAAATCCACATATACCTCCCAAGCATGAAGAGTTTCCAGGGAATGACGCTTGAGCATTTTGCAGAAGTATCATTGAACGTCGCTCGTCACATATCTACAGATTTAGAGAGGATATACCGCGATATTGGGGGTCAGCCACAAGAATAAGTGCCTTGACTATAGTGATGCTGGTGGATTCTCCTATAGAAAATCAAAGTCTACCTTTTAGTTAGCAGTCCACTTTGATTGGTCTTTTGTTGTCTTTGAGTCTGTAAGAGTATTTTGGTGTTTTGAGTCTTGTTGTTTTGACTTTTTTCTATTTGAGTCGAGTGTAGTCTTGTTTAAATGTTTCTTAATTTTTTCTTAAATGAATAAATGAAAAAGATTTCTATTTTAGGAAAATGAACCAAAAAGATTATTGTTTTTGTAAATAAAAAAAAATTAAATAAAAGGAAAAAAGAAAAATTGGTCATGTCCCTGAACTATGTAATGATCTGATTAATGCGGCGACATGATACGTAGGTAACCTCCAAAAAGTTCGATCGAAATATTTTTCAATGACTCTAAAATGAGGGAGAAAAATGAGGCGAGTAAAAGGAAAAGTGAAAAACATGAAAAAAAAAGAGGAGGAAAAAATAAGAGTGTCAATAAGCAACAACCTTATAAGCCGGAATGAAACACGAAGCCTTCCAAAAGCATGTTAGAAATGATGATAATGTTAGAAGCATGTCATATTACGTGTGATTCATATCTGTAAAATATTTAACACTAACACATTTGTTGTCTCTTAATCTAGTAAGCTTAAGGTGGTTGGGTTATGGTGAAACTGGCAACGCATCATTACTTCACCATATATAAGGGAAAGATAGAAATGACTAACTATGATGAAATTGAGTTGGTCAGTGATGACCCCCAGGGTCAATCAATTGAGCAAGAGTCAGGGAAGTAAAAAGATTGAAATAGCAACTCTCTGATGTGTATCAGGATTGGTCTCATGTCAGCCTTTGCCTTAGGGTCCCTCAGAAGGAACTTCGAACGTACCCCTGGCCACTCAAACACCACTCAATGCAATGAGCGATCATATTCTACCACCAGGGTATGCGCCAAAATAAAGTCTCCATGCTGCCCTTGGTACCTCTAATGTGCGACCTCCAGTTGCACTGGTCAGGAACACCCCTATCATCGTATCTGGCGCGACAATATATACAATCCTGCCACCACCTCCTCTGACGAGGACAAACAATGTAATACCATCTCATTCTTATGATGGCCAATACTACTATCAAAATTTGGCTTTCAGGTTGTCGGCTCCGTACAATCAGACTCCTTAGTATGAGTCATCAATGGAACTTGAAAACGTTGCCAAAACGGGTGAGTGAGATGAGATGGCCAAAAAAATGAAAAGTCTCGAGCAGAACATACAAGGACTAGGTAGTCACAAAAGTATTTCCTTCAGCGATCTATGCATGTTCCCTCACATCCATTTACCACCAGGGTTCACGACTTCAAAATTTGAGAAATATGATGGACACGACGACCGTATTGCCTATTTAAAAAGGTATTGCAACCAGCCGAGGGGTGCAGGAGGAAAAGAAGAGTTGTTGATGGCTTATTTTGGGGAAAGTCTTGTGGAGTAGCCTCTGAATGGTTCACTAACCAAGGTATCTCCCACTGACATGTTTGGGATGACATGTCATAAGCCTTTTGTCAAACAATTTCAGTACAACATTGATATTGTGCCAGATAGTAATTTTCTGTCCAACATAAAGAAAAAGCTGACCGAAAGCTTTAAGGAGCATGCCATCAAATGTAGGGAGCAAGTGGCTAGAGTCAAGCCACCCATGGACAACTACGAGTTAATCACTAATTTTCTAAAGGATCAAGAGCCTGATTACTTTCAGAACATGATGTCCGTGATGGGCAGACCTTTTGCAAAAGCGATCAAAATAGGACAGGTGGTTGAAAATGTCCTCAAGACTAGCAGAATTGTAAGTCAAGCTGCCCTTAAAGCCACCACCCAAGCAATCCAAAATGGATCGAGAAGTTTGGCAAATAGAAAGAAGAGAGATGAAGGCTCCATGATGACTTCGGGATCCAGGGAAGTCTAAAGAAGTGCATCACATCCTTATGTGCAAGTTCAATAGGAAAATCCAGCTATCCTCAACATTATTATCCCCCGCCAATTCCTCAATACTCTGTGGGCCCACTATAATATATCGTGTTTAATGCCAGTATTATGTTCGGCCTCCCAATCAATATGTATGGGCACCAGCCCCAAGAATCCCCTGACCTCAACAGCAAAATTTTCGGGCACCCTACGATACTCGTCCCAGGAAGGATTATGGTCAAGAGTAGAGGTCGATGGAAAAATTCACCTAATGGCTGAATCATACTCTAGTCTATTCTAGAAGTTGAAGAAGATGGGCGTGATTGGACCCATCGCTCCTTACCATACACATCTCGATTCACATGGATTCCAAGTAAATGCCAGATGTGAATATCCTTCAGGTGCCCCAGGGCATAGCACTAACGATTGTTGGACTCTAAAAAGGGTCATAGAAAGACTCATCACTGAAAAGTTGCTTATGGTAACAAATGGCAGAGACCCTCCTAATGTTACAAATAACCCGTTGCCGGTGCAAGAATCCCCCGACCTTAACAAGTACGAGCACCAGCCCCAAGAATCCCCCGACCTTAACAGCAAAATTTTCGAGCATCCTACAATGCTCGTCCTATGAAGTATTATGGTTAAGAGTAGAGGCCGATGAAAAAATTCAGCCATTGGATGAATCATAATCTAGTCTATTCCTGAAGTTAAAGATGATGGGCGTGATTGGACCCATTGCTCCTCATCATACGCATCCCGATTCATATGGATTCCAAGCAAATGCCAGATGTGAATAACATTCAGGTGCCCCGAGGCATAGCACTAATGATTGTTGGACTCTTAAAAGAGACATAGAAAGAGTCATTCCTGAAAAGTTACTTATGGTAGCAAATGGCGAAGACCCTCCTAATGTTACAAACAACATGTTGCCAACACACAACGATGTTCATTTCATGGGATTGATTGGCCGAGAAGAATTGTATAAGCTGGTTGGTCAAGAAGAAATGACTGTTGGAAAGATTCAAGAAGGAACAAGACTGGAAGTAAGTCCAGGCCAAGATGTGCCATTGATTTTGAAAGGGGGCTGGAGCTCAGAGAAGGCAACTTTATTTGCTCCAAATATCTCGAGATTGGAAGTCCATTCCACTTTTCCAAGCCCAAGGTTGTATGTCCTTGGAGGCTACCCCGTCACAAAGCAGAATCAGGGCGGTACAATAGGTATAACAGAGTCGATCATAATCAAACCCTCCGTGTAACCCCGTGTGACAAACATGAAACCCATTCCTGGAACTAAAACAAAACTATGGTGACCTACAAAGGCAAGGAAATCATTGGAGACGTGGGGGAAACTGGAGGTTTAAATCGATCGGGGATGTGTTACTCTCCGGAAGAATTGAGTAAATACAAGCAAATCAGAGAAGGCCAAATGCCAATAAAAAAGGCAGTCACTAAAAAGAGGTGGAGCAGTGTTTGAAAAAGATGAAAGTTCGGGATTACTCGATCATCGACCAGCTGAGGAAGACTCCTGCTCAAATCTCTCTGCTATCTCTGCTCATACATTTAGAAGTGCATGCCTATGTACTAATCAAGATCTTGAACGAGGCACATATTTCATTGAAGTCCTTAGTGAATCACCTAGAGAAGATGGCCAATAAATTTTTTGAGGTGAACAAAATCTCCTTTACTAATGATGAACTCCCTGAGGAAGGAGGCAGGCACAATAGGGCTTTACACCTAACTGTCAAATGTAAGGGGCATTACGTGAAATGAGTCATGGTTGATGGAGGCTCAAGCGTAGATGTACGCCCACTCTCTAGTTTGCAAAGAAGGAAGATCAATATGGATAGAATTTGACACAACAATATTTGCATATGGGCTTTTGGTTGCTCAGTGTGAGACACCATTAGGGAAATTAGCCTCACCATGACAATTGGGCCGGTTGATTTTGAAATTGTCTTTCATGTATGGACGTGGAAAATTCTTATAACTTTTTACATGGAAGGCCATGGATCCATATGGATTGAGCTGGCCATCCATCCTTGCACCAGATTCTCAAATTCGAACATGACATGGAAGAAATTATTGTTCACAGAGAAGACGAGTCATCCATTTATAAGGACCTATTTATCCCGTGTAACGAGTCCAAGAAAGGATGTGAGTCCATTGTCTATCAGGCTTTCGAAGTGGTTTTTGTGGGTCATGTTGAGTAAGGAAATCCCATTCTGCATCCTCGTCTATCTGCCACATCTGTGATGGTGGATGCACTTATGTTAAGACAAGGTTATGAGCCAGGAAAAGGCTTGGGTGCATCCTTGCAAGGAATTTTGGAACCCATTTCTCTGTTCGGTAACAAGGGTACTTTTGGCTTAGGTTTCAGGCCAAGACAGGTAGATGAAGACAAAGCCAAGCATCGTAATAGCATGGATTGGACTTGCAGAAATCGATCTCTTACATTTTCTACACTTTTGTCAAGCCATGACTCCAAGAGGGTCAAAATTCCTAGGCACAGGAAAACATTAATGAAATTTTCCATGGCCTCAGCCAGATGTTCTCTGAAGTGGATATGATTCAGGCTGGTGAGGGCACTGGTTGTGCTGATATGCAACTAATTAACCCAGCCACCATGCTCAACAACTGGGAAGCAACTCCTTTCTCAAAAGGAAGGAGTCTCGGCAGTTTAGTTTTGCAGTCACTTGTTGTATTTGGGTTACTTTCAGGGTTGTAATCCAAACATCTTGGTTTGCTTATTTTGTTTTGATGGTAACCCTGCTATCCTTTAAAATTCAATAAAATGCAATTCAGTTTCATATTAAGTTCTATATCTTTTCCTTTTTCTAATTCTAGTCATTTTGTTTCCATTTAAGTTTTGTTAATGCCATCTTTAATAACATGACATGCATGCAAAATTCATGCCCACATCTTAAAAAATATCTATTTTTGAGATAATGCATCAAGAGGTTGAGTATGATGAAGATGACGTTGTTGAGGAATTAAAAAGGGAATTGGAGAAGTTTTAAAACAAACCTAAGCCCAACCTCAATGAAACTGAGCCAATTAACCTTGGAAGTCATGAAAAAATATCAGAGAAACAAAAAACCAGAGATTCCTTGATTCAAATTTATTTGAATATTGATATGTCTTTGCTTGGTCTTATGATGATATGTTGGGTTTCAGTGCTGATCTAGTGGTTCATAAGCTTCCCATGTATCCAGATTTTCCACCAGTCCAATAAAAGCAACGAAAATTTAAAACAGATATGAGTGATAAACTCAAAGAGGAAATTATGAAGCAATTGAGTACAAATGTGGCCATAGCCGTTCGATACACTACTTGGGTGGAAAATGTTATGCCTGTGCCGAAGAAGGATGGAAAAACTAGTCTGTGTTCACTACAGAGATTTGAACAAAGCGAGTCCAAAGGATAACTTTCCTTTACCAAACATCTACATCCTTATAGATAATTGTGCAAAGCATAAGATACAATCTTTTGTGGATTACTATGCTAGATACCACTAGATTCTAATGGATGAGGATGATGTATAAAAGACCGCTTTCACCACGCCATGAGTTACATAATTTTATAGGGTCATGCCATTTGGTTTGAAGAACGCATGGGAAACTTATATGAGAGCCATAACCACCATTTTTCATGACATGATGTATAAAGAGATTGAAGTATATATAAATGAGTCATCATAAAGTCAAAGACACAAGCCGATCACGTGTAAGATTTGAAAAAAGTTCTTCGAACGGCTATGAAGGTATAACCTTAAGCTCAATCTAGCCAAATTTGCATTTAGAGTTCCATCTGGGAAACTCCTCAATTTCATAGTTAGTTGGAGAGGCACCAAATTGGATCTATCTAAGATAAAGTTCATTTGAGATATGCCACCACCAAAGAACAAAACTAAAGTCATGAGTTTGCTTGGGAGGTTGAACTACATCAGTCCGTTCATTGCTCAGCTCACAACCACGTGCAAGCCCATCTTTAAGTTGCTGAAAAAGGATGCTTCTATTAAGTGGATGGACGATTTCCAAAAGCTTTTAACAGGATCAAAGATTATTTGTCAAAACGCCCTATACTGATCCCACCTAAACCTGAAAGGCCTTTGTTTTTGTATCTATCGGTGATGGATAATTCCTTTGGATGTGTTCTAGGGCAACATGATATGACATGCAAAAAGGATTAGGCAATCAATTATTTGAGCAAGAAGTTGACCAATTATGAGGTTAAGTATACCCATTTAGAAAAGACATGTTGTGCCTTGACTTGGATTGCTCAGAAGCTGAGGCATTATTTTTTTGGCATACACTACTTACCTCATATCCAGAATCGATCCCTTGAAGTACATATTCCAAAATCAAATGCTCACTGGCAGGCTCGCAAAATGGCAAATTTTGCTCACGGTGTTCGACATCGTCTATGTCACTCGCACCATAATGAAAGCACAAGCTTGGATGATCATTTGGAAGAGAATCCAGTCCATGATGACTATGAGCTACTTAGCACATACTTCCCATATGAAGAGGTCAACTACAGAGATGAAGTAGTTCCGGACAACATCCATGCATGGAAAATGTATTTTGATGGGGCTGTCAATATCAAAGGAGATAAGATTGGGGCGATCCTCATCTCACCTATTGGACAACATTACCCTGCAACGGACCAACTTCGATTCTTCTGTACCAATAATACGGCAGAATACGAAGCATGCATCATGGGTTTGAAATTGGCCCTCGATCTGGATGTGTATGAACTATTGGTTATGGGAGATTCTGACTTGCTTATCCGACAAGCCCAAGGCAAATGGGAGACTCGAGATATCAAGCTTATTCCATATAGATAATGTATGTAAGACCTAAGCAAAAAATTCAAGGCAATTGAGTTCAGGTACATTCCTAGGTTACACAATGAGCTAGTCGATGCCTTGTCCACCTTAGCCTCGATGCTCCCTTATCCAGGCAACACTCATATTGATCCATTAGAAATACAAGTTCGGAATTAACATTGTTACTATGATACAATTAAGGCAGAACTAGATGGTGAACCATAGCATCATGACATAAATGATTTCTAAAAATAAGGGAATACCTAGAGCATGACAAGGGAGATCAAAAAAGAACTACAAGGCAGCTCGCCAGTGGTTTCTTCCTGAATGTGGAAATCTTGTACAAAAGGACCCAATATTTGAACTTGTTAAGATACATAGATTCCATAGAAGTTGAGTGGATCATGAGTGAAGTACATTCAGGGGTATGTGGACCTCATATGAATGGATATGTTTTGGCGAAGAATATTCTTTAGGCAGGGTATTATTGTCTTACTATGGAGCGAGATTGCTTCAGTATTGTGCTCAAGTGTCATCAATGCTAGACTCATGGCGACCTATTTCACTCGCCTCCGTCGAAATTGCATCCCATGTCCTCTTCTTGGCCTTTCGTTGCTTGGGGAATGGATGTCATTGGGCCAATAAATCCAAAGGCTTCAAATGGGCATAGTCATTTTGGTTGCCATTGATTAATTCACCAAGTGGGTGGAGGCCGTCACTTTCAAAGTAGTCACCAAGAAAGCAGTGGTAAATTTTGTTCATTCTAGGATCATCTGTTGCTTTGGTATCCCAAAGACTATTATAACTCACAACGTAGCCAATCTAAATAGTCATTTGATGAAGGAGGTATGCGAGCAATTTAAAATTGTGCATCGCCATTCTACCCCTTACCGTCCAATAGCCAATGAAGTCGTTGAAGCGACAAACAAGAACATCAAGAATATTCTCAGAAAGATGATCCAAGCATCTAGGAAATTGCATAAAAAGTTACCTTTTGTTCTTTTGGGATACCGCACGATTGCTTGCACATTTATTGGTATAACTCCTTATTTGCTGATATATGGAACGGAAGCTGTAATACTGGCTGAAGTCAAATTTCCCTCTCTCCGAATCATTATGGAATCAGAGATTGAAGACACTGAGTGGGTAAATACCCGATTAGAACAGCTAATGCTAATTGATGAAAAAATGGCTAGCGGCAGTATGTTTTGGCTAGTTATACCAGTAAAGAATGGCACACACTTATAACAAGAAAGTGTCCCCAAGACATTTGAGGTAGGCCAGCTCGTTTTAAAACACATCCTTCCACACCATGTAGAAGCTAAAGGAAAGTTCGCACCAAACTGGCAAGTACCCTACATCATCAAGAAAGTGTTACCAAAAGGGGCCTTGCACTTGGTCGATGAAGAAGGACGGGTACCAGACATGACGATCAAAGCATATGTAGTCAAAAGATATTATGTTTTATATATACCAACTGAGGAACTTTCATATTACAACCCATATCCACACGCATTAGTTCATGCCATATATTAGTTAACATAATTCAAGAAGGAATTACCTTTGAGATGATAAGAAGTTAATCCTATTGGTCTTAAGTGATACAAGGGTGTATAAGGGTGATTAACAAGTATTAGAAGTTAAACGAATCAAGGATGTTGTAACTCGTATTTTCAGGTAAACCTAGAGGTTCTTAATATACTCAAGGTCATGTATTAAAGTGTTTGAATCATATAATACCCGTATCATAAGTCTTGAAGTTAAACGAGTTATGAAACAAAAGTCGACAAACGTTGTCGCAACTTAGGTTCATAATTTTACTTAAACATTAGGTTAAATGTTTCTAAGCTATTCTACTAATTTACAAGGAATTTAGGGGTGATGTACCCACCAAATTAAAGATCTACGAGTCTCGTTTCCAACGCATTAAACCATTTTTCAAGATGATCTCGTGGTATAGAGATATTCATATTTTCGCAAGCCTGCGCAGATTGGTAGATGACAAGTAGGTGCATCACCTACTTGCCAAAATGATAGGACAAAATTAAAAGACCTAAGTCGGCCAAGAGAGGAATTTTAAGGGGTTATGAACTCAGTTATTTCATCCATATTTAAGACCCTCAAAACCAAAGTTAACCCCTGCAACGCCTCCCCAAAAATCCCACACAAACCCTAATCGATTTTCCCTCTCTTTCAAGTTCTATTTGAAGGTAAAACCTAGAGTTTGAAAAACCAAGGGAAGGGCTGAGTTATCCAACAAGTAAGGTAAGTTACTGCCATCTTTCATACATTTTTCTCTGCTGTGAATTCATGGTAATTCGTTCTATACATGTAAGAACTCATGGGACGGTGATCGGAAGCCGTGAGTTCGAGTTATTCACTTGTAGCGGACTGTTTTGTGTTGCTATTGGGCTGCGTATTTTACTACTATTTTGTGGAGTTTTGGAGGTGGAAGTGTGTGGAGGAACACCATATATATATATAGGGCTATGGGATGATAGTGATTCGTAAAATTTTCGGGTCGTTTGACACGACTACGGTGGTCGTCGTATGTATGATGTAATTAGGTTGTGCGTGGACTGTTTTGGGAGGCTCAATATGTTTATTATTGATGTTGTTTGGGCTGTTTGGTGATTGTTTGGAATGGTGTGAAGCCATATATATAGGGTAGGTGCTGTCCGTTTCAACGTAAAATAGGTTGTGGTTGATACATAATAGTTATGACGCTTAAATGATAACGATAATATCGTTTCTATTATTGTAGACTAAGGAGTTTTGACAATTCCATAGCTTGTGATTGGGGCAGTATATACAAGGTATGTGAGGCTATCCCTTTTCTTCTTTTGCACGACTCTGATTGTACATAATGTTATGAACGAGCTTCCAAAGATACTCTACTCTTAGAAGCTAGCAGTACTTACATTGCTTTCCCTCTTATGGAACGATTGATGTTACTGTTGCTTCTCTTATTCTTATGTTATCAATGTTGTTGGTACTTTCTGATTCTTATAAGGTTTGTAATGAAGAGTTGGTCCTAATAACGTGTACATAGGATACCGACCTTATGTCACTCCGAAAGGTTTAGAATGTGATTCCATGAGTCGAGCATGCATTATATATATGTATCTATTTTACTCTACCGATCCGCGCTATAGTCGGTCGAGTACGGCACATATTGTGCAACCACTGATCAGTTGGGTTTTACCGAGCTCCACGTGGCCAGGAACGATTCTACCGAGCCTTATGACGGCCGGGTACGTTTTTACCAAGCCTATTATGGCTGGGTACGATATGATGATGATGATGCCCACAAAGGTACTCAGATGTTACAGGTTGTATATTCTCTATCCTTGCTTACATTACTGATCGTATTTATGGTTCCCTGCCTTACATACTCAGTACTTTATTCGTACTGACGTCCTTTTATTTGTGGACGCTGCATGTCGTGCTGCAGGTCCTGATAGACAGGCAGGTGCAGCTCCCCCACCACAGTAGGCTGTCCAGTTCAGCGGTGATTGGCGAGATCCCTTCTCCGGACTTGCCTTGGTCTTGGTATGCATTTTTGTTATAGACATTATGGGTATGTCGGGGCCCTGTTCCGGCTATGTTGCAGCACTTATGTTCATTTAGAGGCTCATAGACAAGTGTCGACTCATGTATAGTTTGGTATGCCTTGTCGGCTGGTTTTTGTTGTATAGTCTTTCATGGTAGCGTGGTAGCTCGTACCTTATATGTAGTTTCTTGATTGTCTGGTCATCCCCTGCTATGTATGTTCATGCCATCATATTTTATTGCTGGTTGTCCATGATCCAGGTCTACCATTTATATTGATCTCGTCAACCCTAAAAGATAATAAAAAAAAGGTTAGATAAAATGTACGTTGGTGCTCGGCAAGTATGGTCGGGTGCTAGTCATGGCCCTCCAGTTTGGGTCGTGACAAACATGGTATCAGAGCAAGTCTATCCTAGGGATTGTCTATGAGCCGTGTTTAGTAGAGTCTTGATTATGGATGTGTAGCGCGCCACATTTATAATCAGGAGGCGACATGACATCTAGGGTTGTTACCTTCTTCCTGAATCTAGATCGTGCGTAGAGTTGAGTCGTAAGTGTTTGTCTCTAATATTCACCTTGTTTTCTTTCAGCGATGCCTTCGACTAGGAAGCAAATAATTAGTAGACGGCTTGATACAGCTGCGGGAGAGGGTGCTAGTCAGGTGCCTCAAGCCAGAGCAGGTCAAAGTGAGGCTCATAGTGAGATGCCGTCTCATACCTCATCTACCCCGTCTCCTCTATAGGATATTAGGAGGCACCCAACACCTCCAGTTCCTTCGTCTAGCACTACAGACCAGGATATGCATAGTGCTTTGCAGTTATTGACTAGCTTGGTAGCTGCTTAGGCTTAGAGGCAGAATACAGGTGCTGCTGAGAAACCAGTTAGTACGAGTGTTCGTGATTTTATTAATTTAGACCCTCCAGTGTTTACCGGATCAGACCCCAAGGAGGACCCGTAGACTTTTATTGACCAGGTTCATCGTACACTTTGGGTTATGCATGTTAGTGATACAGAGGCAATAAAGTTGGCTTTTTATCGGCTACGGGATTTAGCGGTTCTCTGGTATGATAGTTGGGAGAGATCCAGGGGTTCGAACGCTCCTCCAGCTGTGTGGAAGGAATTTTCTGAGGTCTTTCTTCGACACTACTTACCAGTTGAGATACGCCGAGCTAGAGCTGATAAGTTCTTGAACCTTAGACAAGGTAATATGAGTGTGCGAGAGTACAGTATGCAGTTCGATTCTTTAGCAAGTTATGCTCCCCATATGGTGGCCGAGATGAGTGATAGGGTGCATTTTTTCGTGAACGGATTGGGACCACATCTGATAAATGAGTGCACGATAGCCTCCTTGGTGGAGGGCATGTATATTTCCCGTATTCAGGCTTATGCCCAGACCCTAGAGGATCGTAAGCGCCAGCAGAGGGCAGATAGGGAGCAGGATAGGGGCCAGCATCAGAGGGCGAGATTTGCAAGGTATTTTAATGACTTCAAAGGCAGCATCAGGCCCCAGTCTTCGAGAAGTTCGGCGCCACCTGTAGCTAGTGCTCCCCCACAGTTTCAGAGGCCTCAATATGATTGATTTACCCATTTTGTTCCAGGTCAGAGTTCGGAGGCATCAGGCTCGCAACATCACAGGGATACTAGTCAGACGAGACCCACAATACCACATTGTGATCAGTGCGGCAAAGCCCACTTTGTATTGTGCCATCGAGGTTCTGATGCATGTTATTCTTTCAGACAGCCTAGACATATGATGTGGGATTTTCCTAACAGGGGAGGTGATGGTATGGCTCAGCTGACTGGATCTGTGTCTACTTCTTCCTCATCAGTTCGACCTCCAGCACGGGGTTTTCAGCAGTTGACAGGTCATGGTAGAGGTAGAGGTTTAGTGCCGAGTTTGAGGGGTGGTGAAAATCGAACCTATGCTCTAGTAGGTCAACATAATATCGAGTCGTCTCCAGATGTTGTTACAGGTATATTATCTGTGTTTTCTTATGATGTATATGCGCTGATTGATCCGGGATCTACATTATCATATGTTACACCCTTTGTGGCTAATAAGTTTGGCATTGAACCTGAATTGATAAGTAAACCCCTAACGGTATCTACTCCGATAAGAGATTCTGTGATTGCTAGAAGGGTATATAGAGGTTGCATTGTGATGATTTGTAGTCGTCAAACCTAGGCAAATTTATTTGAGTTAGAAATGGTTGATTTTGATGTGATAATGGGAATGGACTGGTTGGCCTCATTCTATGCAAATGTTGACTGTCGTACGAAGATGGTTAGGTTTCAATTTCCTGCTGAACCCATCATTCAATGGAAAGGTAATATTGCTACACCAAAAGGTAGGTTTATTTCCTATCTTAAGGCAAGGAAAATGATCTCAAAAGGTTACATTTATCATTTCGTTCGCGTTAGGGATGCGGAGGCGAAACCGCCTACTTTAAAATCAATCCCTATGGTCAACGAATTCCCAGATGTTTTCCCAGATGAACTCCCAGGCCTTGCTCCTGAAAGGGAGATTGAGTTTAGCATTGATGTGTTGCCTGACAATCAACCGATCTCTATCCCTCCATACAGAATGGCCCCGGCAGAGTTGCGAGAGTTGAAGGTGCAGTTGAAGGACTTGCTAGATAAGGGCTTCATTAGACCTAGCACTTCACCTTGGGGTGCACCAGTCCTATTCGTGCGGAAGAAAGACGGGTCGTTACGGATGTGTATCGACTATCGACAGTAGAATAAGTCTACTATAAAGAACAAGTATCCACTTCCAAGAATTGATGACCTATTTGACCAACTCCAGAGTGCCAAGTATTTCTCCAAGATTGATTTACGTTCAGGGTATCATTAGGTCCTCGTTAAGGAGAAGGATATTCCAAAGACGGCCTTCTGGACAAGATACGGGCACTTTGAGTTCTTGGTGATGTCGTTCGGGCTAACAAATGCCCCAGCAGCTTTTATGGATCTCATGAATAATATATTTAGGCCCTATCTTGATGTGTTTGTGATTGTATTCATTGATGACATTCTAGTATATTCTATTTCGGAGGCAGAACATGCGGGCCACTTGCGGATAGTATTACAGACGATTCAGGATCGTAAGTTATATGCTAAGCTCTCCAAATGTGAATTTTGGCTGAACTCGGTAGCGTTCCTTGGCCATGTGATATCTGACGAGGGTATTAGTGTCGACACTCAGAAGATCGATGCAGTAAAGAATTGGCCGAGACCTACAACACCATCAGAAGTCCGCAACTTCCTAGGGCTAGCAGGATATTATAGGCGGTTTGTGGAAGGGTTTTCCTCTATATCATCACCATTGACTAAGTTAACACAGAAAGCTACCAAGTTCCAGTGGTCTGACACTTGTGAACGTAGTTTTCAGGAGCTGAAGAATCGATTGACATCAGCACCATTGCTCACTCTTCCTGAAGGAACAGAAGGTTATGTGGTATATTGTGATACCTCAGGTATAGGCTTGGGGTGCGTATTGATGCAGTGTGGGAAGGTGATTACTTATGCATCAAGACAATTAAAGAAGCATGAAAAGAATTATCCAACCCATAATTTGGAATTGGCTGCAGTAATATATGCTTTGAAGATATGGAGGCACTATTTATACGGCGTCCATGTTGACATCTACACAGATCACAAGAGTTTACAATACATATTCAAGCAGAAAGAGTTGAATTTGAGGCAGCGTAGGTGGCTGGAATTATTGAAAGACTACGACGTCGAGATATTGTATCATCCCGGTAAAGCCAATGTTGTGGCAGACGCTCTCAGCCGTAAATCAGTGGGAAGCTTAGTACATATTGAGGCAGGTAGATGGGGGTTGACTAAAGAGCTTCATCAGCTAGCCAATATGAGAATCAGATTGTTAGACTCTGATGACGGAGGTGTTACTGTACAAAATACATCAGAATCATCTTTGGTAGCTGAGGTAAAAGCACGACAATATGAAGATCCTATCTTAGTACGATTAAGAGAGAGCATTCAGCAGTGTAAAAGTATGGCTTTTGAGATCGGAAGAGATGGGGCACTGCCGATTATGTGTGCCTAATGTGGCAGGGTTGCGAGAGAAGATTATGAATGAGATTCATCAATCCCGATATTCCATCCATCCCGGCTCGACAAAGATGTATCATGATGTCAAGGAGCAGTATTGGTGGGATAACATGAAGAAGTCTATTGCAGAATTTGTAGCCTAGTGTCCCAATTGTCAACAATTAAAGATAGAACATCAGAAACCCGGTGGATTGCTTCAGAATATAGACATTCCGACCTGGAAATGGGAGGTGATTAATATGGACTTCATTATTGGATTAACTCGCTCTTATCATAAGTTTGACTCCATCTGGGTGATAATTGATCGACTTACAAAATGTGCCCATTTTCTGCCAGTTAAGGCAACTTACACGGTTGAAGATTATGCGAAGTTGTATATCAAGGAGATTGTTAGGATTCATGGTGTGCCGGTATCTATTATATCATACCGAGGAGCTCAATTTATAGCTAACTTTTGGAGGTCTTTTCAGAAAGGTTTAGGCACACAAGTGAATCTCAGCACTGCATTTCATCCACAGACTGACGGACAGGCTGAACGTACCATTCAGACACTTGAAGATATGCTACGAGCATGTGTTCTAGATTTTAAGGGAAATTGGGATGACCATCTTCGACTCATAGAATTCGCCTACAATAATAGCTACCATTCCAGTATTAAAATGGCCCCATACGAGGCACTATACGGGAGAAGATGTAGATCACCAGTTGGATGGTTCAAAGTCAGTGAAACAGAATTATATGGGCCAGATTTGATTCACCAAGCTATTGAGAATGTGAAAGTGATACAGGAGCGATTGAGGACGGCACAAAGCAGGCAAAAATCTTATTCCAATGTCCGACGTCGTGATCTGGAGTTTGAGGTTGGTGATTGGGTTTTCCCGAGGATCTCACCAATGAAGGGTATTATGCATTTTGGGAAGAAAGGTAAGCTGAGTCCAAGGTATATCGGGCCATATAAAATTCTTCGACAGATTGGACAGGTTGCTTATGAGTTAGAATTTCCATCAGAATTGGAATTTGTCCACCCGGTATTCCATGTATCTATGTTGAGGAAATGTATTGGAGACCCTTCTCGAGTCGTCCCTATCAAAGATGTACAGGTTACAGAGGACCTATCATATGAAGAAGTGCCAGTGGCTATATTATATCGACAAGTTCGCAAGCTGAGAACAAAAGATGTAGCTTCCATCAAAGTATTGTGGAGGAACAAGAATATGGAAGAAATAACATGGGAAGCAGAAGAGGAGATGAAGTCTAAATACCCGTACCTATTCCAGAATGAAGATAACAAGGATGCTGGTGGAACACATGATACATTGGAAGGTGAAATGGCTCTATGAGGTAAGCAATAACTTGAGAATACTCTTCCTTAATACAAAATGGCGATATGCAGATAATGTACATGTCCATAATGCTTTGCATACTCTTGTAAGGCCATATGTTGAGTTAACCGCTTGCAAGTTTGTCCTCTATTTATGGGAGAAACTTGACCGGAATCCACGATGATTTAAACTCCCCATGAACCCTTACATTCGAGGACGAATGTTCCTAAGGGGGGAAGGGTGTTACAACCCATATCCTCACGCGTTAGTTCATGCCATATATTAGTTAACATAAATTCAAGAAGGAATTACCTTTGAGATGATAAGAAGATAATCCTATTGGTCTTAAGTGATACAAGGGTGTATAAGGGTGATTAACAAGTATTAGAAGTTAAACGAATCAAGGATGTTGTAACTCGTATTTTCAGGAAAACCTAGAGGTTATTAATACACTCAAGGTCATGTATTAAATTGTTTGAATCATATAATATCCGTATCATAAGTCTTGAAGTTAAACGAGTTATGAAACAAAAGTCGACAAACGTTGTCGCAACTTAGGTTCATAATTTTACTTAAACATTAGGTTAAATGTTTCTAAGCTTTTCTCCTAATTTACAAGGAATTACGGGGTGATATACCAACCAAATTAAAGATCTATGAGTCTACTTTTCAACTCATTAAACCATTTGTCAAGACGATCTCGGAGTATAGAGATATTCATATTTTCGCAAGCCTGCGCAGATTGGTAGATGACAAGTGGGTGCATCACCTACTTGCCAAAATGATAGGACAAAATTAAAAGACCTAAGTCGGCCAAGAGAGGACTTTTAAGGGGTTATGAACTCAGTTATTTCATCCATATTTAAGACCCTCAAAACCAAAGTTAACCCCTGCAACTCCTCCCCAAAAATCCCACACAAACCCTAATCGATTTTCCCTCTCTTTCAAGTTCTATTTGAAGGTAAAACCTAAAGTTTGAAGAACCAAGGGAAGGGCTAAGTTATCCAACAAGTAAGGTAAGTTACTGCCATCTTTCATACATTTTTCTCTTCTGTGAATTCATGGTAATTCGTTCTATACATGTAAGAACTCACGGGACGGTGATCGTTAGCCGTGAGTTCGAGTTATTCACTTGTAGCGGACTGTTTTGTGTTGCTATTGGGCTGCATGTTTTACTACTATTTTGTGGAGTTTTGGAGGTGTAAGGGTGTTGAGTAACACCATATATATGTAGGCTTGTGGGCTTATAGTGATTCGTAACATTTCCGGGTCGTTTGACACGACTACGGTGGTCGTCGTATGTATGATGTAATTAGGTTGTGCGTGGACTGTTTTGGGAGGCTCAATATGTTTATTATTGATGTTGTTTGGGCTGTTTGGTGATTGTTTGGAATGGTGTGAAGTCATATATATAGGGGAGGTGCTGTCCGTTTCAACGTAAAATAGGTTGTGGTCGATACATAATAGTTATGACGCTTAAATGATAACGATAGTATCGTTTCTCTTATTGTAGACTAAGGAGTTGTGACAATTGCATAGATTGTGATTGGGGCAGTATATACAAGGTATGTGAGGCTATCCCTTTTCTTTTTTTACACGACTCCGATTGTACATAATGTAATGAACGAGCTTCCAAAGATACTCTACTCTTAGAAGCTAGCAGTACTTACATTGCTTTCCCTCTTATGGAACGATTGATGTTAATGTTGCTTCTCTTAGACTTATGTTATCAATATTTTTGGTACTTCCTGATTCTTATAAGGTTCGTAATGAAGAGTTGGTCCTAATAACGTGTACAGAGGATACCGACCTTACGTCACTCCGAAAGGTTTAGAATGTGATTCCATGAGTCGAGCATGCATTATATATATGTATCTATTTTACTCTACCGAGCCGCGCTATAGTCGGCCGGGTACGGCACATATTGTGCAACCACTGATCAGTTGGGTTTTACCGAGCTCCACGTGGCCGGGTACGATTCTACCGAGCCTTATGACGGCCGAGTATGTTTTTACAAAGCCTATTATGGCTGGGTACGATATGATGATGATGATGCCCACAGAGGCGTATGTTTTAAAAGTTTATGTATACATACATATGTATCATGCATTTCATGTCAGTAGCCCTCAGAGGTACTCAGATGTTCCAGGGTGTATATTCTCTATCCCTGCTTACATTACTGTTCATATTTATGGTTCCCTGCCTTACATACTCAGTACTTTATTCGTACTGACGTCCTTTTGTTTGTGGACATTGCATGTCGTGTTGCAGGCCCTAATAGACAGGCAGGTGCATCTCCCCCACCACAGTAGGTTGTCCAGTTCAGTAGTGATTGGCGAGATCCCTTCTCCGGACTTGCCGTGGTCTTGGTATGCATTTTTGTTATAGACATTATGTGTATGTTGGGGCCCTGTTCCGGCTATATTGCAACACTTATGTTCATTTAGAGGCTCATAGACAAGTGTCAACTCATATATAGTTTGGTATGCCTTGTCGGCTGGTTTTTGTTGTATAGTCTTTCATGGTAGCGTGGTAGCTCGTACCTTATATGTAGTTTCTTGATTGTCTGGTCATCCCTTGCTATGTATGTCCATGCCATCATATTTTATTGCTGGTTTTCCATGATCCAGGTCTACCATTTATATTGATCTCGTCAACCCTAAAAGATAATAAAAAAAAGGTTAGATAAAATCTACGTTGGTGCTCGGCAAGTATGGTCGGGTGCTAGTCATGGCCCTCCAGTTTGGGTCGTGACATTTCACCCATGCTTTTCTCAGATCGAGATAACTAAGGCTATCATTGCTCACTATCCCAAAAAGGTGTCACCTTTTTGTTAACCCTTTTTAGCCATATTTGTTTTCTTTGTTTACCCTCCTTTTGGAACCCGTGTACTTGTAAAAAAAGAAAAGAAAAAGAATCAAAACAACAAATATTATGGTTCAATAAACTATGTCTGACCTGATTCCGAAAGGATACTTAGGCAACCTTACCCTGGATTTGGTCCCATCACAACAAAAAATCCATATCCCTAACACTCCAAAACTAGGGCAAAGTTTGTTCTATTTGTTACGGTCTCTCCATAAAAATGGTTCCCAAAAGTTCTAATTCAGTTCAAGGATCCTTTTGCCTTATTCCGTTAAGACCTTATAATCGATCTCTGAGAATGTTTAAGTTACCATGCCAAGATTTTGAACAACCTGCCTGATAAGTAGGGATTTTGTCTACTTATTTGCACTCTTTTACTTTTGCTTTAGCTCAAAATTTCTTAAAAGTGTTCCCGAAAACTAATGAAATATGCTTTATTGCAGGAGTGTTAGAATATGAGCTAAAGAGATAAAAATCAACTCAATAAGGAGTAATTTTGGACAAGGACCAAAACAAGGCTAAAAAGGCAAAATGTGGACCACATAATATTGAGTGCGGCCGCAGAACATAAGGGTGCCTTGATAGAATTTCTTCGTAAAGTGCAGACCGCACAATTATTGTGCGGCCGCAGGATATGAGGTTCAAAAAGATGGACTTTGGGAAATGAAGAATCATGCGGCTGCAGAATCAAGAGCGTGACCGCACTCACAACTGTGTGGTTCGCAGAAGTCCCCCATGCCAAAGCCCAAGGTCTAGATATGTGGACCACACTATTATTGCACGGCCGCAAAATCAAGATTGCGGCCACACTCAGGAATTTGCGGTCCGCAGAAATTGAAGTAGTGCGGCCACAACCCAGAATTGTGCAGCCGCAAAAGTCCAACCTGAAAAGCCAAGTTTCAAAGTAGGGACCGCACACAAAATTATGCGGTTGCATAACCTCTGCAGGGGCAATTTTGTTCGACAATTTTAGATGGGTATAAATAGATCTTTTTGTCATTTTTAGGTCGAGTTTTGTGCACCTGAGAATAGATAGCCGTTTTTCTTTACGGTATTGTGTAAATTTGTAGTAGTTTAACATTTTAACATTACATTTTCTTCCCTTAATCATCTATGATGAATTTTATCTTAGTTTCTTCTCTAATTTCTTCATTTTCCATGAGTAGTTAAATTTCTAGCTAGGGTTGTGACCCACCCTAGTGTGGGTACTTAATTGTTGTTTAATTTAGGGCATGTTTGTGATTGGGTTAGTGATATTTAGCCTAGTGCTTTCTTGAATTTGAGAATTGATGGTTGCAAATAATGATTCATTCCTAATTGACTTAGTCTCTACTTGAAAGAGAAACAAAATTTAGGAAAACTTGGCTAACAAGGAATTGGGGTGAACTCGAGAAATTGATACCCTAATTAAAGGGTTGAATCTAGAGATAGTTAGACCCGACTTGAGCATTTATCACTTATTTTGTGCAATACCCATTTGGACTTGAGAAAGAAAAATTGGGAAAAATCACTCTAACTACCGAGAGGTATTGAGTGAGTAATTGTGTGTGATTGCTATATTATGACCTCGACCAAACAAATTTGACCTAGGTGGAAGTCATGACCCTATATCTTTTATAAACTTGAAAAACAACAATACCAAAAGCATTGTCTCTTAGCTTTTCAATTGCAAGCATTAGCATACAAATTAGAAGTAAGAAAGAAACAACTGAATATGTAGAAGTGCAATCTTGGGCATGTCATACACTAGACTGAGTATATATCTAATCCCATATAAAGCTCTTAGTGGAATCGATTCTGACTCATGTTGGGTATTTATAATTTCCTCAACCGCCTCACGATCCCAATTAGTGGTGTGAGTTTGGGCGACACCAATTTTTGGCACCGTTGTCATTGAGCTAAAATTGGATTTAGCTATATATTTGATTTTGTGTGTGATTTGTCTTATTTTCCTTCCGAGTTACTAATCTTTTTGTGAACAATTATAGGTGATACAATGGATCTCAACAACAATGATTCTCTTGGAAATGTGCAATTGGGGGATGACGAGGATGATGACCAAGTTGATCAGGTTCTTCTTGAACCTCAAGGAAATAGACGAGGTCGCCCACCTCAAGACAATGTTCCCATTCCTCCCCACCTCCTCCAAGAGCAGCGACACACTGGGTGCTGCCAAATGAAGGATACGCAAGTGCCATAGTCCCACCCCACATTAGGGCGGAAAACCTTTAAATCTTAAATGTTATGCTTACACTATTGGAACAATGGGGATTCTTCAGTGGGGCTCCGAGTCAAAATGCATACAACCACTTGAAAGGGTTTGTTGACACTTGCTAGGGGAGAAAACAAACCAACGTCTCTGAGGATGCTTTGCGGTTGAGGCTATTCCCTTTCTCGCTGTGGGGGAAGGCATTGGATTGGTTGGAAGGGTTTCCAAATCATTCTATCCATACATGGGATGAATTGGCCAAGAAATTCATTTCCAAGTTCTTTTTGCCAGGCATATGGCAACTCTCAGGGATGAGATTCTAGCTTTCAAGCAAGAACCCAATGAGCCTTTGCATGAGATATGGGGAAGATACCGTACTATGGTGAAAGAGTGTCTGAATAATGACATAACGGAGGCTATGATCTAGTAAACTTTCTATAGGGGGATACACACTACCAATCAATGCATGGTTAACCAACTTGCCGGTGGAAATTTCATGAAAACACCATATGCAGAAGCTTGTAAGATTCTTGATGAAATGGCTAATACTTCATCGGTATGACAAAGTAGGGCTAATGTTCCTCAAGGTGACTCAAATGTGATTCACTTGCATAAGGAATTACATGATCATGGGCAAGCAATTGCCGAGTTGACCTGCAGCATAATAAATCAATTAGCCGAAGCTCAACTTCAACAAGTGCAAGGTCCCAAGAAAATAAATGCAATGGACGGAGTTAGTATGATAGAAAACAAGAGAAGACAAAACGTTCCTCCAGTGCAAAATTGGGTTGAAAATTATGAGCAATGATAGTGTATATGATCAAGATGGACAATACAATGAGCAAGAGGAGGAAGTACAATATGTGAACAACTTCCAAGGGCAAATAAACAACAATCAAGGCCCACGTCAACAACAATGGCGACCATAAGAAAATCAAGGAAATTGGCATTCAAACAATCAAGGCGGTTGGAACAATCAAAACAACTAAGGCAATTGGAACAATCGAGGAAATTGGAGTGGTCAAAATAACCAAGGCAATTGGAGTGGCAACAATAAAGGCTTTTGGGGAGGTAATAACCATGGAGGGTGGAACAAAAACAACAACCGAGGGTCGGGTTTTCAAAGGCCCCCGATGTTCCAACAAACGAGCAACCCACCCCTTATCCTTCTCAAAGTCCAAGCTCTTCTAACAATGAGATGGGTAGAAATGAGAACAAGTTTAAACAAATGATGGAGAAGAATGCCGACTCTGATGCTCAACTAGCATCTCACAACACTTCAATTAGAAATTTGGAAGTTCAATCAGGCCAAATCTCACAAGCTTTGAACACTCATCTTAAGGGGGCACTAACAAATGATACGGTTGTAAACCCAAAGGGTGGGAATAATAGGAGACATGCTATGGTCGTGATTACAAGAAGTGGGAAAGGTGGAGATGCAACCACCTCATATCAAAGAAGAATTGTGGATGATGATGTAGCGGTTCAAGAAGATGCAATTCCAAGCAATGTGGTTCAAGCTAATGAAGAAGTGAGAATTGATATTGATGAAAATGTGGAGGAGATGCAAAAAGATGTGAACCCATCTAGGGAGCATGTTATTGACATGCCGGAACTGGTAGTGCCAAAGGATAAGGCACCAATACCAAGGCCACCTCATCCATACCCTCAAATGCTTGCAAAGCAAAATAGTTAAAACCAATTCAAAAATTTTATTGACATGATGAAGAGTTTGTCTATCAATGTAACATTGTTTGAGGCTTTAGAGAAAATGCCGGGTTATGCAAAGTTCATGAAGGACTTGGTGACCAAGAAGAGGCCGATTAATTGTGATACTATCAAGATGACACATCAAGTGAGTGCTATTGTGCACTCAATGGCTCCTAAACTAGAACGATCCCTACTTGGTGTTCAAAACTTTGGGAATTCGACAACCAAGACCCACATCTATAAGGTTGCAAATGGTGGATCATACTATGAAGAGACCATTGGGTATTATTAATGATGTGTTGGTTCGTGTTGACACGTTCATCCTCCCGGCGGACTTTGTGATTTTTGATTGTGAAATGGACTATGAGGTGCCTATTATTTTGGGTAGACCTTTCCTTGCTACGGGGAGGGATCTTATTGATGTGGAAGCCGGTGAGCTCACTTTCTAGGTGGGTGATGCAAAGATGGTCTTCCATGTGTACAAATCTATGAGGCAACCAAATAGCAATGAAGTTTGTTTATTGTGGATTTGGTGACCGATGTGATTATTGATGATACTCGTGCCACAATAAATGTTGAGAATAATTTGGAAGCCATTTTGCTAAACCTTGATGATGATGAGGAGAAATAAGGCTATGTGGAGTGTGTGAATGCATTGCAAGGAATGGGGTCATACACTTATGAGCCCCGCAAGCTATCCTTGGATCTTGAAAATCGGAAGACTCCTCCAACAAAGCCCTCAATCGAGGAGCCTCCCACTTTGGAGTTGAAGCCATTGCCTCCACATCTGAGGTATGAATTCTTGGCTCTTCTTCTACTTTACCGGTTATTCTTTCCTCTTGTTTGATTAAAATGCATGTAGAGTCCACATTGGAGGTGGTACAAAGGAGGAAAAGATCAGATGGACATTGGCAGAATCCAGGGTATCAGCCCCGCCTTTTGCATGCACAAGATTATTCTAGAAAAGGGTGCCAAACCCACTGTTGAACATCAAATGAGGCTAAATGAAGCAATGCAAGAGGTGGTCAAGAAGGAGATGATATAGTGGTTGGATGCCGGGGTTGTTTACCCCATTTTTGATAGTTCATGGACTTCTCCAGTACAATGTATCCCAAAGAAAGGTAAAAAGATTGTGGTTACCAAAGACAAAAATGAGTTGATTCCTACAAGAATGGTGACAGGTTGGAGGGTGTGTATGGATAATTGCAAGCTCAACAAAGTTACAAGAAAAGATCATTTTCCACTTCCCTTCCTTGATCAAATGCTTGATAGGTTGGCCGGTCGTGCTTTCTATTTTTTCCTCAATGGGTATTCCGGCTACAATCAAATTCTCATTGCACCGGAGGATCAATAAAAGACTACTTTCACTTGTCTCTATAGTACTTTCGCATTCACGCGGATGCCATTTGGTTTGTGTAATGCACCAACGACTTTTCAACGGTGTATGAAGGCTATTTTCACCGACATGGTGGAGTATATTCTTGAGGACTTCATGGATGATTTTTCCGTTATTGGAAATTCTTTTGATGATTGCTTGAACAATTTGGATAAGGTCTTGGCAAGATGTGAGGAGACAAATTTGGTATTGAATTGGGAGAAATGTCATTTCATGGTCGAGGAAGGTATAGTCCTCGGCCACAAAATTTCAAAGCATGGTATTGAGGTCAATAATGCCAAAATTGAAGTGATCTCCAACCATCCTCCCCCTACATCCGTGAAGGGATTGAGGAGTTTCTTGGATCATGCAGGGTTCTATCGCCGATTCATCAAGGATTTTTCAAAAGTGGTGAACCCCATGTGTAAGCTTTTGGAGAAGGATACCAAGTTCCATTTCAATGAAGATTGTATGAAGTCAATTAAATTGCTCAAATTCAAGTTGACTACCACTCCAATTATCACTGCACCGGATTGGAGCTTACCTTTCGAGCTCATGTGTGATGCAAGTGATGTGGCGATTGGAGCGGTGTTGGGGCAACGTATCAGCAAAATCTTCCATCCAGTCTTTTATGCTAGCAAGATCATGAATGATGCCCAAATCAACTACACAGTGACCGAGAAAGAGATCCTTGCTATTATTTTTGCTATGGAGAAGTTCCGCCTGTACTTGATGGGTACAAAGGTGATTGTTCACACCGACCATCAGCGCTTTGATATTTGATGAGCAAGAAAGATTCTAAAGCAAGATTAATGTGGTGGGTGCTTCTATTGCAAGACTTGGATTTAGAGATTCAAGACCGTAAGGGTAGTGAAAACCAAGTGGCAAACCACTTGTCTCGATTGGAGGAGGAGGGGAGGCCACACGATGGCCTAGAGATCAATGATTCCTTCCCCGACGAGTAACTTCTAGCTATTTCAATCAGCGGGATGTCGTGGTTCGCCAACATAGCAAATTATCTTGTGAGTTGCATTGTACCAAATGAGTTCTCTTCAAACCAAAGGAAGAAGCTCAAACGGGATTGCCTTGGCACTCTTCACCGTATGGTGGTCACCATGGTGGAGCTAGAATGACAACAAAAGTGCTGAGTTATGGATTCTATTGGCCTACGCTCTACAAGGACGCTAGTGATCTAATCAAGCGGTGTGATTAATGTCAAAGGGCCGATAGGATTTTTAAGAAGAATAAGATGCCCCTCGCAACAATCTTGGAAATTGAGATCTTTGATGTGTGAGGCATTGATTTCGTGGGGCCGTTCGTGAGCTCTTGTGGAACACTAACATTTTAGTAGTTGTGGACTATGTGTCAAAATGGACTGAAGCCATGGCTTTACCTAACAACGAAGCTCGAAGTGTGGTGGCATTTTTGAAGAAAAATATTTTTACAAGATTAGGTACTCCTAGGGCCATTATTAGTAATGGGGGATCGTATTTTTGCAACAAGGCTTTTGATACCTTACTCACAAAGTAAGGTGTCACTCACAAAGTATCGACCTCCTACCATCCCCAAGCAAGTGGACAAGTTGAAGTCTCCAACCGGGGGATCAAGATTATTCTGTCGAAGACTGTGAATGCAAACTATACTGATTGGTCAAGAAAACTTGATGATGCTCTATGGGCTTATAGGACGGCCTATAAAACACTGATTGGGATGTCACCATATCAATTGGTGTTTGGGAGGGCCTGTCACTTTCCAGTGGAACTTGAGAATAAGGACATGTGGGCCTTGAAGAAGTTGAACCTTGAGTGGGATATCTTTGCGAACTTAAGGGTGGCACAATTGCATGAGCTTAATGAATTCTGGTACCACGCCTACACAAGCTCGTCCTTATACAAGGAAAAGATGAAGTACCTCCATGACAAGTACATCCACAACAAGGAGTTTAAAGAAGGTGATCTCGTGCTATTGTTCAATTCCCGATTACGGATGTTTTCGGGCAAGTTAAAGTCTAAATGGAGTGGTCCATTTGAAGTGGTGAATGTAAACCCCTTTGTTTTTTTGGACTTGAAAAATAAGAATGATGAGGTGTTTAGAGCCAATAGGCACCAAGTAAAACACTATCTTGGCAAGGTTGATGATGGCCACATCGTGGCGGTTCTTCATTTCAAATGATTGGTAATCTGCGTTGTGCCGCGACGTTAAATCAGGCGCTTCTTGGGAGGCAACCCATGTGTCTTTTTCTTTATCTTTTTCTTTTTCTTCTACATTAGATAGGCTTTGTTTTGTGCTAACCAGTTTTGAAGTGTATGTAGGAATGAGTGTACATAGCAGGGGCTGTGCATGAAAAATTTGGCTAAGTATTGCAAAAAAATGGACCGAACATTAATTATGCGGACCACACAATCACTCTGCGGCCGCACAATTCTATGTGCGGTCGCACAACTGAAAGACCAAAAGTGCAAGATCTCTGAAGATTGGCTTGTCAAATTTCATAGACAATTTGCGGATGCACACAAAATTGTGCGGTCCGCATAAATTCTGCTGTCGCACCAACTTTTGTGCAGACCGCAGAGTTTCTTCAAAGGTCCAGGTAAGAGTGCGGACCACACTCAAAATTGTG
Organism: Nicotiana tabacum; assembly: GCF_000715075.1. Taxonomy (NCBI): domain Eukaryota; kingdom Viridiplantae; phylum Streptophyta; class Magnoliopsida; order Solanales; family Solanaceae; genus Nicotiana; species Nicotiana tabacum. Next base: position 126,402,115 of record NC_134101.1, on the reverse strand, counting down.
CGACCGCACTCAGCTTTACTCTTGAACGACTGGTCATCCTATAAATAGAACTTTAGTGTACTATTCACAACTTTACACACTCTGAAGTCTTGAGGCCTAAGCAAGCACAATGCACATCCAATTATTTCACACTTCACACTCATTTCATCAATCTAGATCATTCCTTGCATCCTTCATCACTGGTATGTTCATTACATCTTTAGATTTTTCAATTTCTCTTAGTTTTGTTCTTTTGTATTATGTTTGTTTTAGGCCTAAAATGTTAATTTATTAGTCATGTGTGATTAGAATTAGTTGGGTATTATCATATATGTTCAGTGGGGCCTGGGTAGATCATTAATCATGTTTAATTGCAAATACCATACCTCAATTATATAGAAATTGCAAAACACAGAGGTATTGATGTGTAATTTCAAATTGTGCGACTGTACACACTTTTGTGCAGTCCGCAGATCTTAAAGCTTAAGGAAAAACTGTGCATGCAAATTGCGGACCGCAATCAAAATTTTGCAGTTTGTAGAAAATTGTGCGCTCCGCAAAAAAATGTGTGCGACCGCACTGTTGGAAGTTCAGAGACCCAGTAGTCTGAACCTGAGGTTGTGCGGCAGCACTCAAAATTATGTGTTCCACACTTTTGGACGTGTAGCCGCACTTTTAAATTATGCAGTCTGCACTTGGCAGTCTACGACCGCATTAACTTTTGTGCGGTCCGCACTGCCTTTTCTGAGTCCGTTTTCTATCAACTATCATGCAACAATCTGTGTACACTGTGACCTTCAACTCTAATTGATTCCTATTGCTATGTATTGTAGAAAATGGTTAGATCACGTGGAAGAGGTGATATATCAAAATGGAGGACTGAACCCTCCCGAGGCCGAGGCCGAGGCAAGAGTAACCTACCATTTGCCATACAGAGAGCAATAAGCAAGAAGACTACTGCCAACAGAGTTCCAGAATCTTCAGACACCAGTGAATATGCCCCCTCTAGCAAAGCTTTAGAGGGAAACTTTGTGCAAGCTCAGCTAGAAGACCAATCACAACAAGTTCAAGAGAGATACCAACTCTGTAACGAATCCTCCACCTCAGCAAGTTCTTGTAAGGGTTCAGATGCTGGTAGCCAGGGTTCAGAGCCCTCCTCTACACACATTCCTCCTGCACCAATTGATTTAGATGATGATGATGATGTCTCGGATGATGGTAGCGGAGGTGACACTAAAGTGGGCGGCCTTGAGTGGTCGAAGAAGAAGGAAATATGGGAGGATCGATTTGTAAGTTTGATGGCCTTCACATGGTTCAGAGAGTGGTGGCCCCAGAGATCGCCCACACTTAAGCAACAATTCATAATTAATGATTTGGACATTCACAATCTAAATGTCCTTAGACACTTCCAGGAGTGAAAGGGGTAGAAGTGGTTCACCCAAAGTGTCATCGATGCAAATGAGCACTTGGTTAAAGAATTTTACGCCAATGAGGCTCACATAAAGAAGGGTACCAAGATAACAAAGGTGAGAAATCTGAAAGTCAGATTCGACTCCTGCTCTTTGAACACCTACATGGGTTTTAAAGAAGTAGAGGCAGTCCAGTATTTAGAAAAGCTTGCTATGGGTGATGCAGCTCCCCCATGGCTAGCCGATATGTTGGCTGATCGAGGACCACCACTACCGTGGATCACCGCAGGGGTTCCTATTCTCTTGGCCACCCTAAATTTTGAAGCTAAAGGGTGGCAGATCTTTGTGTGCAGCCGTATTGACCTGTGTCTGAATGAGAACAACCTCTCACTTCTCTGAGCAGTTCTGGTGGCTTCTATTATGGCTGGGTGCCCCTTCTTTCTTTTGGCATGATCCATACAATACGAACGAAACGTGAAAATGCGTAAATTCCATAAATAACACTATTCATAGAAGTATTAGAGATATCTATATTCTTGAATTTCCATGTGTCATAATATTTTATCATTTGTTCATGGGTCTTAGAAAAATACTAATGTTGAAAAGAGTTTTCTTTAAGATATTACTCAAAGGCAAAATGGTCTTATGACATTTCGAAAGATTTTATTAACGTACTTTTCATGCATTGCATTCATGTACATTGACCCGTGACCAGATGGTATTATTTATGCATATGTATGTATGTATGTATATATATATATATATATATATGTATATGGGATATGGGAAAGGTTATGACATTATATACGCATCACCACCTGATCAGCTAGTATACGTTGATTATTTTGCCCACAGTGGCCGAGATGATATGATGGGATGCCCTCAGAGGCTTGAGGATGTTATGAACACATGTACCTATGCACGACATAACATTCATATGCATATGCATGACACTATAATTATTTCATGATTTAAAGAGTTATCCAACTTACAGGTTGAGTTATTTACTCTGTATTTCTTCCATGTCCGTTATGAACTTACTCATGTGCCATACATACTTGATACATTTTTTGTAATGACGTACCTTTTACTTGGGGACGCTGCGTTTCATGCCCGCCGGTCCCAATAGACAGGTCGAGAGCCCTCCAAGTAGGCTATCAGCTCAGCGGAAGTGTTGGTGCGCTCTATTTGCTTCGGAGTTGCTCGTTTGGTTAGTATAATTTAGACGTGTATTGTTTGGTATGGAGGGACTCTGTCCCGACCTTTATGACATTTATGTATTCTTAGAGGCTTGTAGATATATGTCGTGTTCATAAAAGATTGTACAGCCTTGTCGGCCTATGTTTTGAGTTTATAAAGGATCATGTTGGCCTATTAGGCCCGTATGTCATGTGTATATGATAATGTAATAAGAAAGATACGTTACGTTGGTAGTCGGTTGAGTAAGGTACCGGGTGCCCGTCGCGACCATCGGTTTGGGTCGTGACATGGAAGTCACGATCCTAGATCTTTTATAAACTTGAAAAATAACAATACCAAAAATATTGTCTCTTAGCTTTTCAATTGCAAGCATTAGCATACAAATTAGAAGTAGAAAAGAAACAATTAAATATGTAGAAGTGCAATCTTGGGCACATCATACACTAGACTGGGTACATACCTGCTCCCACATAAATCTCTCTATGGAATCGTCCCCAACTCGCATTGGGTATTTATAATTGCATTGACCGCCTTACAATCCCAATTAGTGGTGTGAGTTTGGGCGACACCACTGCCGCATGGGGTATCTTAAGCAAGGACGACATAAAAAAATAAAAAAAATAAATGAGAGAGTATTACCGGTGAAAACCCTTAAAGGCACCATAAGGCGATAGTGAGTAAAGAAATAAGAGAGGGCAGTTAGTGAAAACTCGCAAAGGGTGCTACTGGTTCAATGAGGGTCTTCGGTACTCCGTCACGAGCACAACCAAGAACTCGGTTTCAAGATAAACATTTGCAACAGATTTTGAGAATTAGATAGCTCAGATGGATCGGGCATCTAGTCCATGCATGTCATGATTCATTGAAGTCGGTTCATACCTCTAGATAAGTCTCCCTATTCCTCTCCCCGAAAGGGACACCTTTTGGTTAGACACAATTCCTTTTTCACTTTTAATTGCTCTTCTATTTTTTTCCATAATTTTTATTTGAGTCCCTTTCGTTCTAATCTTGCATCAAAATGAATGCAAAGAAATGGCTGCAAAAACTGACTACAATTTCCCCATAATAATGAGCACAATTTGGGGTATATACGACATTGACAAAGGATGAATCCATATATGATCTTACGAATCCATCTATGATCTCTTTTGATAAGACAAACAAAGTTTCTCAAAGAAACTCAAAGGGTCGCCTAAGCAAGATTTGCTTCATGGGAATAGTTGATAGGCACAACAAACACAAAAAAGTACCGGGTACAAGACAACTAAGTTTGATTTTAAAGAAAACTAACCTTTGCCTTAGTGACAAGGGTCAGTGGTACCCTCGACATCCGGGTATGAAATAGTTGGTGACAACATCGTAAAGCCAAGGTCTCCAGAAAGTGATACAGCGTATCCGAGCAACTCGTTTCCTCACTGACAACTTCATTTCTTCAACAGCGGAGTGGCCGTGAATTCAAACCACTCAGAGCATCAAGGCCACAAACCGACCACCACTTTGAAAACTCTCAATTTTTCTTTGTTCAACGAATGTCACCAAAAGTAAGTTCCTCAAATCTCCATTTTCTTTTATTTTTAGCATGCATCACTAGTGTTCATACCTCCCATTTTTGTAGCTTAACTCAAGTAGAACCTTTTTCCCCTAGGGGGATCCAACTCATATTTCCGAGTAGAAGTACTCTTCGCTCCGGCTGTTTTTGTAGCTTAACTCAGGCAAAATCTTTTCACCTAGGGGTATCCAGCTCATATTTTCGGGTAAAAGTACTCTTTGCTCAGGTTATTTTTTGTAGCTTCACTAAGGCAGAACCATTTCACCTAGGGAGATGCGGCTCATATTTTAGAATAGAAGTACTCTTCGCTCAGGTTGTTATACATAGCTTTAACATAGGTAGAACGTTTTCGCCTAGGGGGATCAAGCTCATATTTTCCAAGTAGAAGTACTTTTCGCTCGGGCTGTTTTACGTAGCTTAACCTAGGTAAAACCTTTTCATTTAGGTGGATCCAGCTCATATTTTCGGATAGGATTACTCTTAGCTCAGGTTAGCTTAACTCGGGTAGAACCTTTTCGCCTAGGGGGGATTCAACATTTTATCAATAATAAAGACCGCCAACCTTTTATTACATTCCATTCAGTATACAGGGTACCAAACCCTAGTTACATTCCTCTCAGTAATTTAGGGTACCAATCCCTGGTTACATTTTCTTTACGTAATACAGGGTACAAACCTCTGGTTACATTCCTCGCAGTAACACAAGGTACCAACCCTGGTTAAATTTTTTTTAGTAATACAAGTACCAACCCCTGGTTACATTTCCTTTTGGTAACACATGGTACTAGCCTATGGTTGCATATCCTCGTATATGGTCCTTGGGGGATTCAACTCATATTTTTCGGGTAAAAGTACTTTTCACTCAGACTTTTTACGTATCTTAATCCAGGTAGAACCTTCTTACCTAGGGGAATCTAGGTCATATTTTTGAGTAGAAATACTCTTTGCTAGGGTTGTTATAAAAGATCTAGGATCGTGACTTCCATATCACAACCGAAATCGATGGGCCCCGATGGCACCCGGTACCTTACTCAACCGAGTACCAATGTAACGTATCTTTCTTATTACATCATCATATACATGTGACATACGGGCCTAATAGGCCAACATAATCATTTATAAACTCAAAACATAGGCCGACAAGGCCGTACAATCTTTCACGTACAAGACATATGTCTACAAGCCTCTAAGAATACATAAATGTCATAAAGGTCGGGACAGAGTCCCACCATACCAAACAATACACATCTAAATCATACTTACCAAACGAGCAACTCTGAAGCAAATGGAGCGCACCAACATCTTCCACTGAGCTGATAGCCTACTTGGAGGGCTCTCGACCTGTCTATTGGGACCTATGGGCATGAGACGCAGCGTCCCCAGGCAAAAGGGATGTCAGTACGAATAATGTACCGAGTATGTAAGGAACATAAAGAAATACATAAGGTACATGGAAGATATATAGAGTACATGACTCAACCTGTAAGTCTAATAACTTTGTAAATCATAAATTACTTTTAGCATCATGTGTATGCGTATGAATGTCATGTCGTGCATAGGTACATGTTTCATAACATTATCAGCCTCTTAGGGCATCCCATCATATCATATCGGCCACTGTGGACAAAATCATCATCGTATACCAGCTGATCAGGTGGTGGTGCGTATATAATGTCATAACCTTTCCCATATCCCATATACATATATATACATACATATATACGCGTGTATATAATGTCGTTTGAATCATATTTACATATATACGCGTATATAACGCCGTTTGAATCATATTTCAGCCATTGTGGGCAACATCACCATCATATACCACCTGATCAGGTGGTGGTGCGTATATAACGATGTAACCTTTCCCATATCCTATATATATATATATATACATACATATATACGCGTATATAATGCCATCTGGTCATGGGTCAATGCACATGAATGCAATGCATGAAAAGTACGTTAATAAAATCTTTCGGAGCTTCATAAGACCATTTTGCCTTTGAGTAATATCATAAAGTAAACTCTTTTCAACTTTCATATTTTTCTGAGACCCATGAACAGATGATAAAATATTATGACACACAAAAATTCAAGAACATAGATATCTCTAATACTTCTATGAATAAAGTCATTCATGGAATTTGTGTATTTGCACGTTTCGTTCGTATCGTATGGATCATGCCAAAAGAAAGAAGGGATAGCCTTAACATACCAGAACTGATTCTCTTTTGCGGAAACATGTAACGGCGGATTGAAGTAGAGAAAATTCCGTATGATATTCTTGAGAACGATTGTACCGGGCTTTCTTTGAATTAGCATTTCACAAAAACTCACGTTTGGACTGGTATTATTGCAGAGAGTTTCACCTTTTGGTCATTGAAATGCTCTAGGGAGTTTTCACGTTTTTGAGCATGGAAGTGCATTTAATATTTGTTAAAATTTTTGTAATGCTCTAGAGAGCTTTCATATTTTTGGGCATTTGAAGTTCATTTGATATTCCCCAACATGTACCATAACATTTTTTTCATGGTTTGTGCGTATAACGTGCCATACAGATGCAGATTAAACGTTTCCTTGAGAGGAAACTACATCCATTTTGATAGAAGGAAAAAGGCAAAATTTTAACCATGTAGAAGAGATCACTAAACTAAAAAGACAACTAGACATTCAAGTTGGACGAACTACACAATATATGAAACCAAAAGAGACAACATAGGGCCTGTCCAGACTACATGGTCCCCATTACGTAAAATTTGGCAAAATTTTAAAAGAACCCAAAATGACTCATATGATATGTGGATCCTTAAAGTGACACCTTCCATATAAAGTTAAGAGTCATTTCTAAATGCCTCTCGGGCTGCCACGTTACTTGGTGGAAATTTATTAATTTTATCCACTTATTAGTTAATTGGGTAATGTCCTATTGCCCGATAATTAATCAATTACCCGCATAATTGAAAACCTATCTCAAATTACTTAAAATTTTACTTATTTTTAATATACTTTATACACCTTGCTAACATGGTCATGTAGTACCTTGTATGACACTAGTCCATAAATATTGGGTATTAACGCTCGGCCCGTATTTTATCCCAACATGCCAAACGTGGATGAAAATTCATTTTCTTTGACATGCTTCCCATCTCACTTTCATGAATTTACTCATCACTTGTGAAATAGCCTAATCCTTATAATCTCCAAATAATCTTTTACTTGGACTGATGTCAATTACCTTACGGCAAATTCAATATACAATACTACAGGGTGCAACATCGTCGTAACTTAATACTGTGAAGCGTAACATCATCGTAATATTGCGGGGTATAACATTATTCCCCCCTTTAGAACATTCGTCCTCGAATGTTGACTGATGCTCTTATTATTTTCATAACTTATAGCTCTTGTGAATACCTTAATACTCTCCTTGCCATTTAAGCATTTGCTTTATGAATAAATCCAAAGTCTAGGGTATTCCCCCCTTTAGTCTTTTTGCTCATATCATAACTTGTGGTCGAAATCTTTCTAATCCCGCAACTGTTGCTAACTCCTGTCATGCAGCCTGTATGACCTTGGCTTTGTAAGTGCGCTTATACGATTCGTTTTTCCTTTTTCCTTTTAGCTTTTTGTCAATCTCTAGGCCATACTTTGTAAACATATACAAGGCTTAATAGGATGCCTCTCTGGGCGTCTATAGGTATATTGAAGTCCTTTGCTTGATACTTCGTTGAATTCATGAATATTTCTATATCTCATCGTATCGGTCCGTTTAGCCATCCATATGAATTTACTGCCATAACTCTTACTTTAATTTATCGTTGCTGAGGTCTGTTACCAAATCTCAGCTTACTCTCGTTGCTTATTCCATATGTATAAATTTACTTCCTTTAATGCTTCATCATTACTACTCATCTTTAAAATGATGGCCTAATCCCATCTCATACTTTGTGGCTTTTGTCCATCCATTGTTGATTCACCTCAATATTGATCAACAATATACCACTGGTAACTTGAAACATCTTACGTAATACTTTGCCACTAGGGCTTACGTTGCATTGAGGAATATTTGAAGTGATTCACATAATCGTATTTCATAGTGTCTCAATGTAATTCACCTTATGGTGTATCTTAATTTCGTGCCGTCTGCAAAATCTTTTTCTCCTCCTCTTCTTCTATTTGTTTTTCAATTCATTATTTAAACGAAGGCCCAAACTTCATCCTTTATCTGTGACAACTATACCCTCATTTTATTACTGGGTCAGCATTTCATTCTTTCTAAATGCTATTTTTCTTTGACTCCTTTGAGTTCATTCAGGCTATACTAAGCTTTGTATAACATAGAGAAATCATATGCTCTTCTTGTTTTCATGGGCTTAATTCTAAGGACTTATACATTTTGTTACTTTCCCATTCGCATATTCTTATCCATGCTCCTGTCTTATAGAACCTTGTCGCTTCACCATACAATAACTTGTGACCTACACATCTCTATTTATATTACTTGCAACCTTTCAACATGCTTGCATCATAGATTTCCTTATGTCATTTGGAACATCAAGCGAGACATCATATCGTCTCTAATAGTTCTTTACTCTCTTAGTCAAGCTTTTCGATACCTAGACCATAGGCTGGAAGGTATGCTACTAACGATGCCGCTATTATTCCTGGATATTGAATCTTAGCACTTCTAACCTTCTATCTGAAGTATGGACTATTCACATATTCTGTCTTTGAGTATCTCGTACGCTGTTCACCTTTACCTTACTTACCTTAAAATCTCATATCCTATCTTCTATCTCTTTCATAACCTCCCTTTTACCTAGGTGTAATTCATGTCCATAACTTGAAGCTCTATTATAATACTCGCACCTCTGATACATACACAATCCGGTGGGAGCTTCGTACTGACTTCTTATGAGTTTGGTACTTCTTCTAACTGGCTTCCTTGTAGAGCCATTATAGATTATGGTCATTGTGTTATTTCTCTTGAACGTCTGATATTAAGAGCGATTTTATCATGTTCTCAAGCATACTTCTATAATTTTTCTAGGTTCAATAATCAGACTCCTGATTTACTTAGGTGATGTAATCCTTTAGTTTCCTCTTCCTTCTGATTAGCCTTTACGTAGGCTTAAGCTATCTTCCGATCCTTGTCTCATGGTATCAGTTATTACCGTAGCCTTTCATAGGTATTATGGAATATCCATGATACAATCTTCTAACAATTCAATCCTTTGTATATGCCCTGGACTCAATTCTTTCTTTTAACTTATACTGGAGTCTTTTATGGCTGTATGATTGTCAACAAATATGTTCCCTGGATAATGTTCCAAAATCTTGAATGTATCAATAACGTACTAACTCTGAATCATTGATCAAATAATTCTTTCATTCCGTCTGAGCTTTCTTTCAACGTAAGCTATTACTTTTCCTTGTCTTTCTGCCCCCTTGTTGCGTCCATACTTAGCTTATCTTAGTGCCCACACTTGTCAGAGTTTTCATACAACTCATATGATCCCGAATATTACTTTTGTTTCTTACTTCCCATTCATTAGCCATGGTAGGTGCCATTTTCCTTTGGAATGCTTACAATGTTGTTACAAGATTGTTTATACACGACCATTTTCTCTTTAGGTCATTGTGCTTAGGTTGAAGCCTTCTTTCTTATCTCCCCAGCTAGTCTTTCATTGTAGTATTTAGGGAGAACCCTTGAATATATCTCAAGTATTATAATGATATTTTTCGAGACTGAATTCGCCATGTTGGGTTCTACTATGTTTATCTTACACGATCTGATGACTCATATGTAACCTCTTGTTTAGCGATAACTGGGATCTTCCTGACCAATTACTAACTACTCGTTGGCCCATTCTCGTATAAATATTCCTCATAATCTTTCTTGGGTTATTTCCTTTGTCTTAACTTAAGTCTCGCACTGGCTCCTTATTTATTAATAACAGCTCAGGCAGGAACCTTTACTCCCTCTCCTTGATGTCGTGCTTGTATAATTTCTTGAATAGTAGTGTATCTGTAAGATTTGGATAAATTCCATCTCATTCATATTTTATTTATCGCATTCTTCCTTTACCATTCCATAATCACTAGAACCTCTTAATTCTGACTTAATGCCACATCACTCCATATTCCCCCCTTTAGGGGTGTACTAAGACTTGGAGCTATGACGACCTGCCTATAGATGTTTTTCCTCTTCATCTTTGGCGTCCTTTCACATTATCAATGACCCTTACTCACCTTGCGGTAATCCTTCTAGACCAAGGATAACAAAATCCCTCACTCGTGATGGTGACACTTAGTGTAACTGGCACATATAGTATCTTAAGCTTAACTTTGCTCACCTTGCTTGATTTAGGGAAGCGTCTTCCTGAATGACCATTCTCTGAATTTCTCATGAATATTTTTTTGTCGTCCATTCTATTATTGGCAGAACAAAATCTGAAGTTCTTATGATGGCGACTATCACCAGTCACTCAGTCCCTAATTCATGTTTAGATTATCTTGTTCACCAATCCATACTGGTTCTATTACTTTGGGGTCTAACTTCTCCTCTAGGTAATCACGCTAGAGTTACGAATTTATTTCTTGAAATAAGGACATGATTGTATGGCTTATTCTTCTTTTTGTTGTCCTAAGGCCTATCACTTCTCGTTTCTTCCTTCACTTGACTATAAATTTTGTAATATTGTCATCTTTTGATATACTGTTGTCATCCATGTATCACATCTTACTCATAATGCTTTATTAACTCTTTTCTTATTTCGCGCTAACATTTATGCCTATCACTTTATTCTCAAAACTTGAACAAGACATTCTTTTGCTCTTAGCTTCTCTTTGCTCTATCCAATGGCTCTTCAAGTTGCTTAACGTTCTCGCTTTACTAGGGACACGAGCCACACTAAAGGAATATTTATCCCTTCAAGGCTTATAGTGCATGTCTTTGTAGTACTCATATCTGGTTGCACTATTTCGGAGTGCACCATCTGGTGTCTCATAAACTGATCTATTAGCATATTTGCAATATCCTTCCAAAATGTCAAATGACGCAAACAATTCGTCCATCATATCTTCTTATACTACTTCTGTTAATCCCCATAGGGCATATCTGGAATGGGTGCGACCAATTGTATATATCTTTGTTACTGTTGAATATAACTCAAAAATCTTATGTTCCTCTGCCTCATTTTAACCTTCATTAACTAGACGCCTCGTACCCTTCTCCATCTTGCTTCTTTTACTTGTTAAAACTTGTATTTATCTTCTTAATCTCTTGTTGTCTTTCCCCATAAAGATGGATAGCCATTTTTACCCTAAGGCTTCTTATCTAGAAGCTTACACCTTTTAGTACACCCATGATCTGCTAGAGACCACGCATTTACTTATCGTAGGCATCATACAGAAATTCAATTCCTCTGACTCAGCTCTTCCACAACCATCTCTCTTTCCAACCTTCTTTCGGGATGTAGGTATCGTCTTATTATGAATAAAATAGAATTTCGAAATTTTAATTCTTATAAATGAGATCTACCACACAATCTAGAGTAAGAAGAAAGAGTGGCAATCCTAAATGCCCTGTAGCCTCCTGCTTATAAGTGTGGTACACGACACACCCATAAACAAGACTCTACTAGACGCGGCCTGTAGACTCCCTAGAACAGAACTGCTCGGATACCACTTTTGTCACGACCCAAACCGATGGGTCGCGACGGGTACCCGGTACCTTACTCAACTGAGTACCAACGTAACATATATTTCTTATACATCATCATATACACATGACATACGGGCCTAATAGCCCAACATGATCCTTTATAAACTCAAAACATAGGCCAACAAGGTTGTACAATCTTTTATGTACACGACATATATCTACAAGCCTCTAAGAATACATAAATGTCATAAAGGTCGGGACAGAGTCCCGCCATACAAAAAAATACACGTCTAAATCATACTAACCAAACGAGCAACTCCGAAGCAAATGGAGCGCATCAACATCTTCCGCTGAGCTGATAGCCTACTTGGAGGGCTCTCGACCTGTCTATCAGGACCTGCGGGCATGAAACGCAGCGTCCCCAGGCAAAAGGGATGTCAGTACAAATAATGTGCCTAGTATGTAAGGTACATAAATAAATACATAAGGTACATGGAAGACATATAGAGTACATGACTCAACCTGTAAGTCTGAATAACTTTGTAAATTATAAATTACTTTTAGCGTCATGTGTATGCGTATGAATGTCAAGTCATGCATAGGTACATGATTCATAACATCATTAGCCTCTAAGGGCATCCCATGATATCATATCGGCCACTGTGGGCAAAATCATCATCGTATACTAGCCGATCAGGTGTTGGTGCATATATAACGCCATAACCTTTCCCATATCCCATATACATATATATATCCATACATATATACACGTATATAATGCCATTTGAATCATATTTAAATATATACGCGTATATAACATCGTTTGAATCATATTTCAGCCACTGTGGGTAACATTACCATCATATACCAGCTGATCAGGTGGTGGTGAGTATATAACACCGTAACCTTTTCCATATCCCATATACATATATATACATACATATATATACGTATATAACACCATCTGGTCATGGGTCAATGCACATGAATGCAATGCATGAAACGTACGTTAATAAAATCTTTCGGAGCTTCATAAGACCATTTTGTGTTTGAGTAATATCATAAAGTAAACTCTTTTCAACTTTCATATTTTTCGGAGACCCATGAACAAATGATAAAATATTATGACACACGGAAATTCATGAACATAGATATTTCTAATACTTCTATGAATAGAATCATTCATGGAATTTGCGCATTTTCACATTTTGTTCGTATAGTATGGATCATGCCAAAAGAAAGAAGGGATAGCCTTAACATACCTGAACCGATTCTCTTTTGCGAAAACATGTAACGACGGATTGAAGTAGAGAAAATTCTGTATGATATTCTTGAGAAAGATTGTACCAGACTTTCTTTGAATTAGCATTTCAAAGAAACTCAGGACTGGTATAATTGCAGAGAGTTTCACCTTTTGGTCATTGAAATGCTTCAGGGAATATTCACGTTTTTGAGCATGGAAGTGCATTTGATATTTGTTAAAAATTTTGTAATGCTATAGAGAGCTTTCACATTTTTGGGCATTTGAAGTTCATTTGATATTCCCCAACGTGTACCATCACATTTTTTTCACGGTTTGTGCGTATAACGTTCCATACAGATGCAGATTAAACATTTTCCTTGAGAGGAAACTACATCCATTTTGATAAAAGGAAAAAGGAAAAATTTTAAACATGTAGAAGAGATCACTAAACTAAAAACACAACTAGACATTCTAGTTAGACGAACTACACAATATATGAAACCAAAAGAGACAACATAGGGCCTGTCCAGACTACATGGTCCCCATTATGTAAAATTTGGCAAAATTCTATAAGAATCCAAAATGACTCATAAGATATGTGGATCCTTAAAATGACACCTTGCATATAAAGTTAAGAGTCATTTCTAAATTCCTCTTGTGCCGCCACGTTTATTGGTGGAAATTTATTAATTTTATCCACTTATTAATTAATTGGGTAATGTCCCGTTACCCGATAATTAACCAATTACCCGCATAATTTAAAACCTACCTCAAATTACTTAAATTTTTTACTTATTTTTATTATACTCTATACACCTTGCTAGCATGGTCATGTAGTACCTTGTATGGCACTAGTCCATAAATATTGGGTATTAACGCTTGGCCTGTATTTTATTCCAACATGCCAAACATGGACGAAAATTCATTTTCTTTGACTTGCTTCCCATCTCACCTTCACGAATTTACTCATCACTTGTGAAATAGCCTAATCCTTATAATCTCTAAATAATCTTTTACTTGGACAGATGTCAATTACCTTACGGCAAATTCAACGTACAATACTACAGGGTGCAACATCGTCGTAACTTAATATTGTGAAGCGTAACATCATCGTAATATTGCGGGGTATAACACAACCATACATCGAAGATGGAAGGAATGCTCCGAGACACATCCTACCTCGCAACGATCGAAGGATAGACCGAGGACAGAATCCTCGGGGACTCATTAACAGAACCGGATTCGATAGGAACACGGGGCCAACAGAGGCGCCTCGCTTATCAGAATATAACTTCAATGTTGATGTATCAAACATCGTGTTCACCATCAGCAAGATCAGAGACGCCAGATGGCCCAGACCTGTGTAATCGGATCCTTCGTAAAGAAATTACAATTTAGTATGCGAATTTCACAACTCGCACGGGCATAAGACCGAAGATTGTCGGCATCTCCGGGAGGAAGTGGCCCCATTACTCGACAATGGCCATCTTCGGGAGTTCCTCAGCGACCGAGCAAAAAATCGGTCTTGAGAAAAGGAAACGACCAAAAGGAACAAGGCAGACGAGCCACAACATTTCATCCACACGATCTTTTAAGATGGACGCCACGAACCGAAGCACCGAAATCCCCTCCATCAGATGGACTAAGAGATAAATCAACAAAAAAAATAGCAACCGTGAGACCATCTCCAAGGTTCGAAAGCGCCATTGTTGTTAAGGTATAGCCATCTCCCTTTTTATTTTATATTTCACACTAACCCTCATGAAGGTACCCGATCGAAGCAGTCAAAGCACTAACCCAGCCTGAATACCTTAATGTTTTAAAGCATCCATTGCACTTTTTTCCTTCGACCGAGTTTTTTATCCCGGCAAGGGTTTTTACCGGCAAGGTTTTTAATGAGGAAACATCCACATGCTACCTAAGGAATACTCGACAAGTATTCCAAGATTCTTTTGCAATCAACCCCAAATACTGGAGGGCATCCCCCCATGGTCCCATTAGTAAAATGCTGTATCGGGCCAAACGGTCGAACGAACCGTGCCTATATAGTCGGTCCCCCGACAACAAAACTATGTATACTTGTGTCAAGCAATCAAAAGATATTTTTTTTCAAAGCATCTCATACTCCAAAGGAAACTCAGCATTTTCGCTAAAACGATTCCTCCATCAAAGACGTCCCTAATACTCAGAGACTCGCGTCAACAATTCGATACACGCATAACCTCAAGGTTGGAACTCAAAACTCATAAGACCTCAACGAGGCAGCATGAAAAGAACGAAACATCTCCAAGGACAAAAGTGCCCCAAACACTCGGGGACTGGCGCCGATATCTCCAAAAATGCACAACCTCAGGGTCGGGATCTCTAAAATTGTAAGCCCTCTATGAGGCAATACAAAGTTTGCTAATAATGGCTCCCGAGTCAAGAAACCCTCGACGACTCGGGGACTGCCGTCAAGCGCCACCTCCATCGATTCATCAAAACCCGAGGCCGTAAGACCCCGAATGGGCAGACTCAGTCTCGTAAGACCTACGTAAGGCAGCAACAATAACTGTAAGACCTCAACGACATGTAAAACTTTAAGACCTTAATGGCATGTAAAACTTGTAAGACCTCACTAAAGGCATAAATCTGATCCCAAAGTTTTTGCTATATATCGAACCTGTAAGATCCCTAAAAAGGCATACCCTCAATATAGATGCCAAAACTACTTCACTGGGGACTCAAAGGCTACGACCAAAAATAAGTGACTCTAATCACACGGTTGTACCAGCCAAACTAACTCGAATCAGGGACGCCCGACTGTCGCTACAAAATCACAGGACTTCAATTACTCCGAATGTACTTCAGAAAGAACCGGTTAAACAAGCTACCCTCGGCATAGGCAAAAGAGCTTCGACCATGTCGGCTCCAAATCACATGCTTTGAGCTACTTATCCTCCGAAACAAACCTCCCGAGGTGCTCGAACATCGCCGCAAGTTACTCAAAATTGAGGTTCTTCCCAAACTAACGATGAGTTAGGCAAAAATTACATCAAAAGTCCTTAACAAGAGGAAAATAAAGCCTACATAAAAGGTCGCATCGACCAAGCGCGTAACAGTCATTGTCGCCAGCCTAATGAGCATTAGGGCCACACACACAAAAGGTCACATCGGCCACTGTTGCCAGCTTGAAATCTGAAAACATGAGGGTCAAAACGAGCTCAAGTTGAAACCTGACTCGGAGATTGAACCCAAAATAATTAACTATATATGCTTAAGGGTAAAGAGTAAGATCCATTGTCGCCAGCTTACATTAAAAGGCCACTTCAGCGCAAGGCGTAAGAGCCATTGTCGCCAGCCCATGAAAACGTAAAAAGCCTGAGGGTCCAATGAGCTCGAGTTGAAACCCGAATCGGAGACTAAACCCAAAATAGTTGAATAAAAGCATAAGAGCTCAATCGCCAGCTTATACTAAAGGTCACATCGACCAAGTGTGTAAGAGCCCCCCAGGCCAGCCTAATGAGCCCCAGGGCCGTATTCTCGAATCTAAAGATTCCTACTAACTCAAAAGATCAGATTAATCTGGTTAAAATCTTGGCGAACAGAAACCCAAAAGATACAAAAACCACGAGGTTCCCCTCTTATACATAGAGGTAATTGAATACAAGCTTCATTTACAACATACTACGAAAGCTATATACACAAGAACAAGAAGAAAGCAAACGTCCCCCTTGGGGACTATGGCCCGATGGCCCCGTCTTTGCCATCTTTGGCATAGGACAGAAGGAACTTGGCATCATACTCATCCACCTTGGCTTGCTCGATCTCTTCCGAAATATCGAAACCCCTGGCATGAACTTCCTCGAGAGTTTCCCTCCGAGATTTGCACTTTGCATACTCTTTACTGTTGCTCGATCGACCAAGAATTCTCCTTAGCACAGCTCTAGCAGTGGCAACACTCTTCAAATAAGCTGTCGCTTTCTGGTCAGCCCTAGTGCTACTCATCACAGCCTCGGCCCGGGCATTCACCACCTCGGCCTTCGTCTTCGAAAGCTCAGACTCAAGCCTTGCGATCATGTTCGCCCACGTAGAATCACTCGCACGAGCAGTCCGGATTTGCATCTCCAAGGTGGAAACTTTAGCCAAAACACTCTCCTTGGCCACAACTTGGGCATCTACATGGGCTTGCAGCTCGTCTAGCTCACGGTCGACCCCGCCAACTTCACCCCAAAGTCTCTCCAGCTCCTCCGTTTTTCTCTCCAACTAAAATATTGAAACGTTAGCCTCCGAAGATGAAAGAAGGGATACGTCAACATGAAATACAAGATACTTGTCTCTCGAGGCAGCTCTTGTGGCTTCGGCTTCGATCCGCCTCGCACCGTAGGGGTACCAGCTTGCTTTCTTTTTTCACACAAAGAAGCTTAAGGGATTTCTCCCTATACAAAGTTCGCCACAATCGAGCCTCTTAATGAAGTAGCTCGAATTTGAGCCTGTCGTAGGCCTGCGAAAGAAAATTCAATAAGAAAGGAAAAGTGTGAAGCTGGAATAGTCCTATGCCGGCTACCAAACTTACCATAAAGCCAAGCCACTAAGCCTCACCAAAAGCTGAGCCAATGTCCAATGGCTTAGTATCCCCCAAAGCGCCATCAGCAGAAACGGGGAATGTTTTTTTGAGAACGGAAGTCCCCAAAACTGAATGATGCCGGATCACCTCTCTTGATTCACTGAGAATGACTCGCCCCGCTGCGAGCCTCCTCACACCCCGAAGATTCTTTTTGTTTATCATCGACCCTCGACCCCAAGGTCGGCAGTCTCTCCTCCTCTCCCAGAGAGCATGGTCTCATTTTAGAAAAATCTCCAGCACATGCGGCGGCCAAGTTAGTATGTTGAAAAGAGAAACACCATTTTGGGGAAACAAACCTATCATAAGTCAAGCAGGCTGCCAGCTTACGAGACCACACGGCCAAATCAGGGACCTCATTCGGCAACCAGGGAGTCGCTATAGTAACGAAACAAAACAATGTCATTACGGAGCCTGCCTCCAGT
Organism: Nicotiana tabacum; assembly: GCF_000715075.1. Taxonomy (NCBI): domain Eukaryota; kingdom Viridiplantae; phylum Streptophyta; class Magnoliopsida; order Solanales; family Solanaceae; genus Nicotiana; species Nicotiana tabacum. Next base: position 126,384,035 of record NC_134101.1, on the reverse strand, counting down.
CAAAACGATGAAAAAACAAGTGTGACACTTACGTGTGAAGTTCCATTTCTCAGGAAAAGGCAGAAACTCTCCAGGAATGATATTAATCGTTCGATCTCGAACGAACCAATTCATCCATCCACGATCCTCGCCCTCTACGCTGTTAACAACAAGATCCTGGGTGGATCGATGCTGCAGAACAATCAAACCTCGATAGCGCAGTGGCCGATATAACCTCACGAGATGACTGAGGGTAAACTCAATCTCGGCTTTTTCAGCGAAATATCTTATCTCCTGCATTGTCTTCCAAAAAGATGGGTGAGCCTGCCCCAAGGTAACCCGATATCTCTGACAAAACTCAAGCACGACCCGGTCGGGGGTACCTGATGCAAAAGTATGCATGTACACGCTCAAAAAACCCTCGACATAGGTCGTGATGCTCTCCTCGGAGGAAGGTACTTGTAATACCACACCTTCTCCCCATCCGCAATCTTTTATGATCATCTCGAGGTCTTCCTCTCCCACCGATAAGATGAACCTTGACGCATGCTCCCAATGTCCTAGAACATTAGGAGGTCTCCCCAACGTAATATCCCTTCTCGAGGCAAGACACCTCGAGGCCCGCTCATCGGACACCGGCGGTGTACCACCGACCGAATGCGGGACATAGGCAGAACCCCCATCTCTTTAGTGGGTAGATGTCGACATATCAGTCATGGATATGATAGAATGAGAAGGGGGAGATATAAATTTGGCCAAAACAATGTGAGAACTAGAACAAAGCACCAGGTTTTGTGGTCACTCAAAGTAGCAGAATCTCCACTTGAGAGGCAAACGAATAAATATATAGGGTCAAGGCAGCGGCTTCTCACCTACTAAGAGGGCCAATTAAATCTGGTCACGTTAACGTCACCCTTTTTCTAGGGAAATGTACTGACAGGATCACCCCCGGGTCCCTTTACTAGGTTGCACGAATGCTGCTATTCCGGGAAATTCGAGAAGCAGCGAGGCCTCGAGGGCTCCTCGCTATCACTAGCACCGTCCCTAAAGAAGATGTCGATCTAACATCGGGACATGACACGATTTAGGGGGCCCGGTCGCTCCGAATATGGTTTTTGAAAAGCTAACGCCAAAAGTCGAAGGTTAACTCCGCGCGAGCAGCAAGGTAAAAAGAACGAAAAGACAAGAGAGAAGAAAAACTCCTTTTTGCATTTGCCAAAATTATATTTACAAAGGGCACCTTTACAAGACTCACTCCCCTGGGAACACATGCACAAAAAGAAAAAGGGGAAAAAGCAAAAGCGACACGAGGCCTACTCTTCATCGCCACTATTCTCCGAACCATCTCTGGGATCCTCGTTTGGGACAATCAAAAGCGCCAACTTTCTCTCCAGCTCCCAGGCCTCCTCAATTTCAACTAACAGATCGATGCCTCTTGGCTCAATCTCATCCAATGTTTTTCTCCTCGCCTACGCCCTAGCATGTTCGATGGACCGAGTTAATTTCTGCTCAGCCTTTATCGATACGTCACAGGCTATTTGATGTGCTATGGATGCGTCCTTCAGGTAAGTGGCTACATTTCGTTCGATCTCGGACTTGGCCGCAACTAGCTCAGCTGTCTCCTTTCGAGCATCCTTGAGAATATCACGGGTCGACGCCAACTCCGAGATCACTGCCTCATTTTGTTTCCTTAGCTCGAGGACCTCCACATTCAGTCGCCCAATCTACGAGTCATTTTGCTCGACCTATAGAAAAAAAAGTAAACCAGTCTGTGTCAAATTATGGGAACAAAGGAGAGACTCATGCATAACAAAATACCTGCTCGACAAGGGCAGCTTTTTCTCGGAGTGCTTCTTCTAAAGTAGCCCGTAGCTCGCCTGACTCTTTCTCCTTTTGGATAGAACGAGCCTCCGACTCTCGCAGTCTCGAGGACAGTTTCTCAAGCTCCTTCTCACGGTACGAAAGCTCCTCGTTAAGCCTGAAAAGGGCATGGTCATACATCTCCTTGCACTACAACAAAACAGAAGAGTTGGAAGAATGAAGAAAGATGCCCGAGGATAAAAGGAGTATACTTAATGCATCTATCACCTTCTGCATGAACCTCTCGGCCGCCTTGACAGAGCCAGGAGCATCAAGATCAACGCTCCCAAGCATGTCTCCCCCTTTGAGAGGATCCCCTGCTTTGGCGGCGTTCACATCTTGAGCATCCTTTATCTCCCCTGACAAAAAATGGGAGCCAAAAATGAAATCACCTATATCACCAATGTCCCCGAGGTGCAATTCCTGCTCCTGAAAATCTTCGGGTCCTGACCCTTCAAGTCCACCAGTAACGGTCCCCCCAACGGAAACTGCGCCGAACCCGGTCATGCGATCTAAGGCCACAGTGATGTCCTCCTGGAAGACCTTCGATCTACGGGGCCAACCTGAGTCAGCCATCCCCGATTTGGTAGCTTCCGGTCAGAGTGTCTGCGGGGCTCTCACGTCCGGCCTCGGCCTCTCCACCAATTGGTACCCGCTCTTATCGTCATTTTTGTCATCAATACAAAGGCTTGCCTCGAAAGTAGAAGATGAGGTCCCAATAACGGTCTTAGACCTGTGCAGTTTAGGTTTCTTCATCACAGAAGGGTCGGCAGCCTCCTTGCCTTTTCTTTTATTTCCCTCAGCAGGCTTCGAAACCTCCGCCCCGCCTCTAGGGGGCGGTCTCATCAGTATGTTCTTGCTAAGGCCTGCACGAGCATAGCGGCCATAACTTGTCAGCACAAGAAAGTACAGGAAAAAACATAGGGTTAAGACGTATGCGGCAAGAGAAACTTTACCATGATTCTTGGCCACCCACCGCATCTTGGCCATGTCGGTCCAAGATCGGGCAAGATACGGAAACGTTTTGTCCAACCGCTTAATCCACAGCAGCATATCTGAGACCGCTTCAGAATACCAAACGGCAGCTGCAGAAAACAAAAAGAGGTTATCTTTTTGGAAGAAAGGAAAGAAGATCACAAAACATGTCCGAAGGGAAAAATGCTTACGCTGTATGTTCCACCTCTACGAGAAAGGCATCCTCCCAGTTAGAATAATGTCCGAGGTTTTAACCCGGACGAACCTACTCATCCATCCCCGATATTTCTTCTCGTCGGTGCTCGAGAAAAACGACTTCTTGGATCAATGACGAAGCCGAATAAAGCCTCGATAGAACCGGGGGTTGTACATCCTGATCAAGTGATTCAGAATAAAGGTCTCGTCCCCAACCTGTTGGTGAAATAACAGAGCATCAAGACTATCCTCCAAAAGGAGGGATAGATTTGACTAAGCGTCACCTGATATTTATCACAAAGGTCAAGGATAACCGGGTCTATCTCCGAGAGAGGGGATCCAGAAGGCTCAGCCGGACTCAAAGTAAAGGGATAAGTATATATGTAGAGGAAACCGTCTTTGTAATCAGTTATGTTCTCATCAGGGCCGGGAATCTCCACCTCCACCGCCTTCTTCCATCGGCAGTCTTTTTTACCTTCCTTGCATCAGTCACGACACAGACGTACCAGGACACGTGTTCGCATCGGCCTGGTGTAGCAGGGGGTTTATTAATAGTATAATCTTTTGACATGTCAAGATCGGGGGGTGTACATTGTCCCAGAGTGGGTATCACTTTTATTTTCTCCTTAGATGATCGAGATGAAGAGGCGACTTCGTTCCGCCAAGGAACTATCCTGGAAGTTCTGGCCATTGCGATGGTAAAATTCTCTCTAAGAAAGTGAAAAGGAAGAATGTAAAGGGATATGGGTCTAGATTCGCAAATTTGAAGATGTTGGAAAAATAAAGATTATCAAAAGGTTGATGTATTTATAGGAACCACATGGGCAGTGGAAGGGACGAGCCAATAGCGGTTCGTGAATTTCTCGATAGTCGCATTTGATGGCAAACCTTACACGATTATTTGGGACATGGAATTTAATGCTCTGATAGACTGACGTCATGACAATGATGTCCTTGGAACGGAGGCTCAAAATTGTTTCATATCCCTTAGTTCTAGGAAAGGCGGAGACTATTTGTATATGGCCAAATTGGAGGGTCCAATTTCTTGTCATTAAGGAATTTCAGGGGATCATCTCGAGACCTAGAAGATGCGAGGTTGTGGACAAGCTCCGGTCTAAAAGCAATGTTAGCCGCGGTCATGATAGGACTGGAGAGCCCCCTAGGCATGCAGCTAGTACTGGCAGAGCCTGGTTCCATCTAGTTATCCCATCCCCCTACTTTTGTAATTAATGGTTTTGTACTATGTGTGGGTTTCCCCTCCTATATAAAGGGGGTCTTTGACATTTTGTAAACTCTCTATTACTCCAGCTGCTCCATAAGAAATATAGAAGAACATTTTCTTTGCTCTCTCATACACTCTCTTGATATTATTGCTTTCATTTACTGCCTTCATATTTGTTCATCATTTATTGCCTATCATTAGCCATAAAGAGCTCTCGTTGATTATTTTATAAATGTTAGCCCTACCCTGATCACCCACGATAGCTCGAGCCTGAGCCCTGGGATTGGCCTCGAGGCCCCAAATTGACAGGCTCGAGGCCCCAAATAGTTGACCTAACTGTTTGATTATAACTCTCTCCCTAACTTTATTTCGTCTCTAAATCTCATATACTTAGCATTAACTGCTTAACAAACTAGCATAAAACTAGATCACGTATTTTTAGAGTCCCATCAACAAATTTAATTGTTATTACCATTTTCACGATAAACACGTAACCCGGGTAGAACCTTTTCGCCTAGGGGGATCTAGCTCACATTTCTAGGTAGAAGTACTCTTTGCCCATGCTTGCTTTTCGTAGCTTAACTTGGGTAGAACCTTTTCGCCTAGGGGAATTGGCATTTCCAATAATACAGAGTGCCAACCCCTGATTACATTCCTTTCAGTGAAACAAGGCACCAACCTCTGGTTACATTCCTCTCAGTGATAAAGGGTACCAACCTCCGGTTACATTTCCTTTCAATAATACAGTCTACGATTCTCTTGTTACATTCCTTTCAGTAATACAAGGCACCAACCCATGTTACACTTCCTTTCAGTAATATAGGGTACCAACCCCTGGTTACATTCCTCTCAGTAATACAGGGTACCAATGTCATGACCCAAAAATCCAACTAGTCGTGATGGCACCTAACCAAACCCGCTAGGTAAGCTAATTAACTACAATCTAATTTAATTAGATTTATTGAGGAAAATAAATAATAAAAAAGTTGAACCTTTATACTTTTTCCAAGGACTGGTAGTACAAATCATGAGCTTCTAAGATTGTGAAATTACTAAACTAATATGAAATAAAATACATCATCTGTTGAAATATACGTGAAGAGATTAAAGTTTCATAACTACCAAGGACAAGAGCCAGTTGTAACTGGATCGCAGATACATCTTCAATGCCAGCTCCCACTATACACAACAACATCAGCATCCAAAATCTGCACGCAATGTACAAAAGTGTAGTATGAGTACAACCGACCACATGTACCCAGTAAGTATGTTTTCTAACATCATCGAAGTAGTGACGAGGATTTTTAGTTAAAAAGATACTCATTGTTATAACTTGTATAGTAGGCTAGTAATAGAAACAGTTATAGAGAATAATAAATAAATGTACAATAAAACAACTGTGTGAGGCAGTAAATGATTACTAGGAGAAATCACAGTAGTATATTCATTACTTTCCTGGTGTGAGAAATATATTCAAGATATCGCATCGACTGGCACGGTAACATCTTCGTGCATTTATCTCATTCAATTCATAACATTCCTAGTGTGAAGAATATATTCAAGATATCAAATCAAATGGCACGGTAATACCTTTGTGCATTTATTTTTTTTTCACCGAGCATACATATAATAGTACCAACTAGGTGAGATAAATGCCAATAACAATGACAATAAAGTAGGAGACACACAAGAAGCAATAATAAACAAGGCAGTGCATATGGACAACGGGAACAAACTGGGAAAAAGGCATAGAAATTATGATAGCAATTAGGAAAGATGAATATAAATTTCACTAACTAGCATGGTAGGAGTCTTAGATGCAAATATAACAAACAAGAAGAAAATCATAATATTTGCAAGTTAAACAGATAGAATGCATGGATAACACAACAACAATTAGGGTAGAGGACAAAGAGCGACAAGTCACATAGAAAACATAGGTGTACAATAACAGCTCAAGATAAAGGCATGAATGTATACATAATGAAAAGATATCACAATATAATGTATGTCCCTCGTCCCCACTTACACGTAAACACCCTTCGTGCTATGAACATATGATAGTATAAAAATAATAGTACAACATCACCATTCGTGCTTTTACTCTCATCCTCACATGATAATGTAAACAAAATGGCAAGGTATTATTCTTCGTGCATAATAATGTATATGAATGGCACGACATCACCCTTCGTGCTTTATACTTTTCCTCACATGATAATATATTATAAATAGCATGACATCACCCTTCGTGCTTTACACTTTCCCTTACATGATAATGTATATGAAAATGGCACGACATCACCCTTCGTGTGCACTTTTTATTACCAAGCACATGTATATAATTACAAGAAATGTAGGAAGCATAAATAACAACAAGGAGAGTGTTTAAATGAATGCTCCAATTGAACATCAATCACGGCTTTCAAGTCAATAACAATTCAATAAATCTCAAGTACTTTATTATTCAAGTATTTCAACAAGTCTCAAAAATGATCTTCCACTCAAGTATAGAAATCAAAATCTTAAGAATAACGATCGTAGCGTCGTATTTGTGATTCAGTATAATTACGATCGGATTTAGTACATCAATTATTTCACAAAAATCTGTCAAGTTTTAATCAAATTATAATAAGTTAAATCATGGTTTCTAGCATTTAATTTCCTATTCATAGTAATCTAGAAGTTAAGAAAGACATGAAACAAGAGTGTCACATAATTAGGCACAATTAATTGTATAATTTGCCTCCGAGCATGATTATCTCTGACACATACATATACACTCGACCTCTAAATCCTCAATTTAAAGTTTAAAAAATTTCTATCATTTTCAAACCAAAACACTAATTTAATGATAAAAACAATAATATATTCATGTAATTTAACCAAAACCGAGTTAGAATCACTTACCCCAATCCATATGGTGAAAATCGCCTAAAATATAGCTCCAATCCGAGCTCCATAGCTCCATATATGTTAAAATGGCCGAAATTCCCAGAATATAGCTTCTGCCTAGGAATTTACCCTTTGTGATCGCGAAGCACAACTTTTCTCAGCTCAAATTTGCCCTTCGCGATCGCATGAAACCAATTGCGATCGCGAAGAAAAAGCTGCCCAACTCTTCAAGATAGCCTCTAGTATAATGGTCATAATTTTTAGTACCAAATTCCAAGTCACAAATGGGATGATTTTTTGAAGACTAGACACAAAGAGCTACAACTTTCTTTCTTAGATCATCTCCAAATTCCTTATAGATTACAAGATATAAGCTTCCAAATTCAGCCCTGTGCAGCAAAACTTCCTACTACGTGATCGGGAAAAGGTTTATGCGATCGCGATTCACAAGGCCCCAAACTGCAATTTGCTCTTCGCAAATGCAACCAAATGTTCGCGATCTCGATGCACACCTCTGTAGCCAAAAACCAGCAGTAAAAAATGGCCTAGATAATGGTCCTAAACCACCGTGAAACACACCCGAGCCCCTCAGGTCCCTATCCGAACATACCAACAAGTGTCAAAATATATTACGGGCTTATTCGAGGCCTCAAATCACACATAACAATATCAAAACGATGAATCGCATCACAATACAAACTTAATGAACTTTAAATTATTTCAACTTCCAAATCTCATGCCGAAACGTATCAAAACAATCCGGAATGAACCCAAATTTTGGACACAAGCCCCAAATGACATATTGAAGCTACTAAAATTTCCAGAGCCACAATTCGAACCCATTTGGTTTGGATCCCCGAGGGCTCGAGTGAGTTTCGGAAGGTTTTAAACTTAGAAAACAAGTTGTAGGTTTTCAGTTTCAAGTGTTCTACTGAAGATTAAGACAGGCTGAAGGAATTTTCCTACTACGCAAACACGAGACATAGGACGTGAACGTGAAGCTTTGGGGGTGTTTCTCTTCACAAACGCGGACCTGCTATCGGGAACACGAAGGCCTTTGCGCCTGGGTAGGGGGACAGGGATTTTACTCTATGCGAATGCGGCCACCCGACCGCGAACGTGAAGGCTCTGGGGCGGAAGCTCTGCGAACGCGATCCTGTTATCGTGAACGCGATGGCCAATTGGGCCTGACCCATCGCGAACGCGACAGACCCATCGCGAACGCGATGAAGGTCTGCCTAGTGATTTTAAAACAGAAGCAAAAACGGGCAGAACTCATTTACTTCATATTTTCGAAATTTGGGAGCATTGAGGCGATTTTCAAAGAACAATTTCTTCCCCAAAACTTTGTTAAATGATTCTAAACCTTTTTCTTTTGATTTCCCATTGCATTTCACCGATTTTCATCCTAGAATCTAGGGTTTTTATGGTAAAAATTAGGAATTTGGGTAGAGTTAGGGCATTTTGATTAATTGGGATTTAGACCTAGTGTTGGGGACGGATTTCAAACCTAATTGTATATTTGGTTTTACGGGTGAATGGGTGATCGGGTTTTGGTCCGAACCTTGAGTTTTGACCAAGCGGGCCCAGGGTCAATTTTTGACTTTTTAGGGAAAATGATAGAAAACCTATAATTAAGCATTGGGTATAAATTCTTTAGCATTTATTGATGTTGTTAAATCAATTGGACTAGATACGAGTTGTTTGGAGGCAAATTCTAATGGAAAATCGGTGTTTGTGGCTTGAATTAGTCGTGGAAGTTTGAGGTAAGCATTTGGTCTAACCTTAGCTTGAGGTATTAAGAGTTGTGTCCTATTTGCTACGTGTTACTTGTTGAGTACGATGCATAGGCATGGTGACAAGTATCTATACGTTGGTGTCAAGCATGACCGTGAGTCATAAATTGAAATTGTGGTGTTCTTAATAAGTACTACGAATGCCTAAGTTGATGATTCACTGTGTTGAGCAAGAAATATGATTATTCTCGTGGAAATTTTCTTACGGTTGAGCATTGGTGCTAGTTGTGGTTTCTTTTGTGAAGTTAAATGTTATAACATGTTTGGTTATAGCTTATTCCCTTGTCGAGATGTATTTACTTATACTATCGATTCCCTTGCCGGGATAGTGTTGTTTCCTTATCGTTCCCTTGCCGGGACTCTTTTGTGATTGGTGTTGAATTGCATGAAATGGATCGGGTTGCACGTTGCAACAATGTTATATTTGGATCGAATTGCACTCCGTAATAATGTTATATTTGGATCGGGTTGCACGCCGCAACAGTGATATATGATGTGGATCGGGTTGCGCGCCGCAACATTAAATAATAAAAGTGTTTATTGATTGGTTTCAATTTCCTTATTCTTGTGCTATGAATCTTAAATTGTTCTTTATGCTTTTCTCTTGAATTACTGTTGGTAAATGATTTTCCCCTACAACATGTCCCCCGCCAATCCTTAATGGTTTATTTTATTTTATTTTCTGATGTATATGATAAAACTACACAGGTTTATTTGGTAGTCTGGTCCTAGCCTCGTCTCTACTTTGTCAGGGTTAGGCCAGGCACTTACTAGCACATGGGGTCGGTTGTGCTGATACTACACTCTGCACTGTGTGCAGATCCTGGAGTGGAAGCTTTTGGACCATAGCTTTGGGTGGCTGCCTTCAGTCCAGTAGGAGATCTTGAGGTAGTCCTGCAAGCGCCCGCAGGCCCCGACGTTCTCTTCCATCTTTATTTTCTATTTTCAGATACAGATTGTATCTTTCTTTTCAGATAATTGTTTGTAGTATTCATAGATGGTCTGTGATATTGTGACACCGGTTCCGGTTAGAGATGTACTTGGTATTGTCATACTTGTTTTATTTGGCTAAGTTATCAGATTATGTCTTCTGCATGTCTTCATTTATTGTTAATATTTCACTGTTGATCTTATGTTGTTTGAAACTGTTAAAAAGGGCTAAATAAAAGAGTTAGTGAATCTATAATACTTGGCTTTCCTAGCTTTCACGAGTAGGCGCCATCATAACTCCCGAGGGAGGAAAATCCAGGTTGTGACAAGTTGTTATAAGAGCTCTAGGTTAAATAGGTCTCATAATTAACGGACAAGAATAGTAGAGTCTGAGGGATCGGTACGAAGATGTCTGTATTTATCCCCTAGAGGCTACAGAGTTAGGAAAAACTTCACATTTATTCTTTCATGTCGTACGGTTTGGTTTCTCAATGCTAATTGAATTTCTACTCTGTTCTTTCACAGGTGGCGAGAACACGCGCTTCCTCATCCACCGATTAGCAGCCCGAGACCTAATAGTAGCTCCCACGAGGGGCAGAGGGCAAGGCTGAGACCATGTTAGAGGCCGAGGTAAGGGTAGAGCTCAGCCTAGAGCAGCAGCACCAGTGGCAGAGCCTCAAGTTGACTTTGATGATGAGGTTCCGGTCCAGACAGTTCCGGTGGGCCCAACTCAGATCCCAGAGGGGTTTATTACTACCCCAGTACTCCAGGATGCTCTGGTCCGTCTAGTGGGCCTTATGGAGAGTGTCACCCAGGCAGGCTTGCTTCCTGTAGCACCATCCATCTCTCAGGCTGGAGGAGAAGTCCAGACTCCTGCTACTCGCACTCCGGAGTAGATGGCTCCCCAGTTTCAGACTCTAGTAGCTCAGCCAGTTGGAGCAGTTCAGTCGGGTGTGGTAGCTTAGACCGGTGATAGAGCAGCTATGTCTGCCGATGCTTTGTGGAGATTGGACAGGTTCACCAAGCTCTTCACTACTACTTTCAGTGGTGCATCTTCTGAGGATCCCCAGGATTATCTAGATAGTTGTCATAAGGTTTTCAGGAATATGGGGATAGTGGAGACTAATGGGGTTGACTTTGCTACTTTCCGCTTGTCTAGATCCACCAAGACTTGGTGGAGAGATTATTGTTTGGCTAGACTAGCCGGATCGCTAGCTTTGACTTGGGAGCAGTTTACTCAGCTATTTTAAGAGAAGTTTCTCCCGATCACTCAAAGAGAGATCTACCGGAGGTAGTTTGAGCATCTCTAACAGGGTTGTATGACCATTACTCAGTTAGAGACCAGGTTCATCGACTTGGCCTGTCATGCTCTTATCATACTTCCCACCGAGAGAGAGAGAGGGTGAGGAGGTTCATTGAGGGACTAATTCAATCTATTCGACTTCAGATGGCTAAGGAGACAGGGAGTGAGATTTCTTTTCAGGAAGCAGCCAATGTGGCCAGGAGAGTGAGAGATAGTTTTGTCGCAGGGGGTGGTCAGGGGTCTGACAAGAGGCCTCGTCATACAGGCAGATTTAGTGGTGCCTCATCTGGAGGCAGGGATTCATATGGTAGGGGCCATCCTCCTAGGCCTTTACAGTCAGCACTTTAGGTTTCTCACGGTGGTTTAGGTGGCCATGGTTCTCATATGCAGAATTCTAATCAGCAGCCCTACAGTGTACCACCAGTTCCTATCAGTGCACCCCCGCTCCAGAGTTTTCGGGGTGGTTATTCAGGTCGCTAGGGTAAGTCTCAATTTCCCCAACCGCAACACTCAGGTGGATGCTTTGAGGGTGGTAAGTATGGTCATATCCGGAGGGCTTGTCCAAGATTGGTAGGTATTCAGTCGCAGCAACATGGTTCCCGTGCTATGGTTCAAGCACCAAGTGTTCCACCGCCCGCTCCGCCAGCTAGGGGTGGGGGTAGAGGTGCTAGAGGTGGAGGTCAGACAGCTAGAGGTGGAGGCCAGCCAGCAGCAGTCCATCCCAGAGATGTAGTTCAGGGTAGTGAGGCCCAGCCCAGATGTTATGCTCTTCCAGCCAAGCCTGAGGATGAGGCTTCCGACACAATTTTCATAGGTACTGTTCTGGTTTGTAGTAGAGATTCTTTAGTTTTGTTTGATCCAGAGTCTACATACTCCTATGTGTCATCTTATTTTGCACCGTATCTGGTCATGCCTAGTGATTCCTTGAGTGCCCCTATATATGTGTCTACACCGGTGGGTGATTCTATTGTGGTAGATCGAGTCCACCATTCATGTATATTTGTGATTGGGGGGTCTCGAGACTTATGTAGATTTTGTTACTTCTAGACATGGTTGATTTTGATGTCATATTGTGGATGGACTGGTTATCACCTTACCACGCTATCTTGGACTATTATGCCAAGACTGTGACCTTACCCTTGCCGGGTTTACCTTGTTTAGAGTGGAGAGGGACTCCTAGTCATTCTACCCGTAGTGTTATCTTTTATGTGAAGGCTCGGTGCATGGTCGAGAAGGGGTGTTTGGCATATTTGGCATATGTTCGTAATTCTAGTGTCGAGGTTCCTTCTATTAATTTTGTGCCTATTGTTCATGAGTTACCTGAGGTATTTCCTTCAGACATGTCGGGTATGCCACCCGACAGGGATATTGACTTCTATATTAATTTGGCTTCGGGCACTCAGCCCATTTCTAATCCACCGTATCGTATGGCCCCGCCTGAGTTGAAAGAACTAAAGGAGTAATTGCAAGACTTGCTTGAAAGAACACCCCGTCTCGTAGTGGGGTGTGCCTATGTTGTTTGTTAAGAAGAAGGATGGATCGATGCGAATGTGTATAGATTACTGGTAGTTGAACAAGGTTACAATCAAGAATAAGTACCCATTGCTGAGGATTGATGATTTGTTTGATCAGCTTCAGGATGCCAAGGTATTTTCGAAGATTGACTTGAGATCTGGCTACCATCAGTTGAGGATTAGGACATCTAATGTCCCTAAGACAGTTTTCCGCAATTGGTATGAGCATTATGAGTTCTTGGTGATGTCATTCGGGTTGATAAATGCCCCAACAACCTTTATGGATTTGATGAACCGAGTGTTTAGGCCTTACTTGGATTTATTCGTGATAGTCTTCATTGATGATATTTTAGTTTATTCCCGCAGTTGGGAGGAGCACGAGCAACATCTTAGAGTGGCTCTTCAGACTTTGAGGGATAGTCAGTTGTATGCCAAGTTCTTGAAGTGCGAGTTTTGGTTGAGTTCAGTTGCATTCCTAGGTCATATTGTATCAGCAGAGGGTATTCAGGTTGATCCAAAGAAGATTGAGGCAGTTAAGAACTGGCCTAGACCAGCATCAGCTGTAGAGATCCAGAGTTTCTTGGGTCTGGCAGGCTACTATCGTCGATTTGTGGAGGGGTTTTTGTCTATTGCAACCTCGATGATTGGGTTGACCCAAAAGAGTGCCCAGTTCAGATGGTCAGATGAGTGTGAGGCAAGCTTTCATAATCTCAAGACAGCATTGACTACGGCACCAGTGTTGGTTTTGCCCATAGGTTCAGGGCCATATACCGTTTATTGTGATGCATCTCGTATTGGACTTGGTGCGGTGTTGATGCAGGATGGCAAGGTCATTGCTTATGCTTCGTGGCAGTTAAAGATTCATGATAAGAACTATCCGGTTCATGATTTGGAGTTGGCAACCATTGTTCACGCATTGAAGATTTGGAGGCACTATCTGTATGGCGTGGCATGTGAGGTATTCACGGATCACAAGAGTCTGCAGTACTTATTAAAGCAGAAGGAGCTAAATTTGAGGCAGAAAAGGTGGTTGTAGCTGTTGAAAGACTATGATATCACCATCTTATATCATCCGGGAAAGGCTAATGTGGTGGCCGATGCTTTGAGTAGGAAGTCAGCCAGTATGGGCAGTCTTGCATATATTTTGGTCGATGAGAGACCGCTTGCTTTGGATGTTCAGGCGTTGGCCAATCAGTTCGTGAGGTTAGATGTTTCTAAGCCTAGCTGCGTGTTAGCTTGCTCAGTTGCTCGTTCTTCTTTATTGGAGCGTATTAGAGATCGGCAGTATGATGATCCTCATTTATGTGTCCTTAGAGACACGGTGCATCACGGAGGTGCCAAGCAGGTTACCTTAGGAGATGATGGAGTTTTGAGATTGCAGGGTCGAGTTTTTGTTCCTAATGTGGATGGACTTCGAGAGTTGATTTTAGAGGAGGCCCATAGTTCCCTATACTTTATTCATCCGAGCGCCTCTAAAATGTATCAGGATTTGCGACAGCATTATTGGTCGCGAAAAATGAAGAAGGAGATTGTTGCATATGTAGCTCGATGTTTGAACTGTCAGCAGGTTAAGTACGAGCATAAGAGGCCCGGTGTTTTGTTCCAGAAGATTGAGATTCCTGAGTGGAAGTGGGAGCGTATCACTATGGACTTTGTTGTTAGACTCCCATGGACTCAAAGGAAGTTCAATGCATTGTGGGTTATTGTTGATAGGCTGACCAAGTCAGCACATTTCATTCATGTGGCAGTCTCCTATTCGTCCAAGAGGTTAGCTGAGATCTATATCCGGGATATTGTTCGTCTTCATAGTATGCTCGTGTCTATTATTTCGGATCGAGGTACGCAGTTTACCTCACATTTCTGGAGAGCAGTTCAGCGGGAGTTGGGCACACGGGTTGAGTTTAGCACAATGTTTCATCCTCAAATGGACGGGCAGTTCGAGCGGACCATTCAGATTTTGGAGGATATGCTCCCAGCTTGTGTCATTGACTTTGGAGGCTCGTGGGATCAGTTTTTTTCCTTTAGCAGAGTTTGCCTACAACAATTGCTACCAGTCGAGTATCCAGATGCCTCCTTATGAAGCGTTGTATGGTAGGCGGTGTCGGTCGTTGGTCGGATGGTTTGAGCCGGGAGAGGCTCGGTTGTTGGGTACGGATCTTGTATAGGATGCCTTGGACAAGGTCAGGATTATTCAGGATAGGCATCGTACAGTCCAGTCCAGGCAAAAGAGTTATGCCGACTATGAGGTTCGTGATTTGGCTTTCATGGTCGGTGAGTGGGTATTGCTTCGAGTGTCGCCTATGAAGGGCGTGATGAGATTTGGGAAGAAGGGCAATCTTAACCCTAGGATCATTGGCCCGTTTGAGATCCTTTATAGAGTGGGAGATGTGGCTTACAAACTTGCGTTGCCGCCGAGCTTATCAGCTGTGCATCCAGTGTTTCATGTGTCCATGCTTCAGAAGTATCACGACGATCCATCCCACATATTAGATTTTAGCACTGTCCAGTTGGACAAGGACTTGTCTTATGAAGAGGAGCCGGTAGCTATTCTAGACCGGCAGGTTTGTCAGTTGAGATCGAAGAGTTTTCCTTCTATTTGTGTTCAGTGGAGAGGTCAGCCTGCTGAGGCATCAACCTGGGAGTTCGAGTCTGATATGCGAAGCCGTTATCCCCATCTTTTCCCCGACTCAGGTACTTCCTTTTTATGTCCGTTTGAGGACGAACGGTTATTTTAGAGGTGGAGAATGTGGGTCATCACTTGTTTTAGAAATAAATTCTGTGTTCCAAGGCTTTAAAAACCTCTTTTAGTACCACCTCGATTTGCATGCACAGTCGGGGCGCGTAACCGGAAAGCCCTTATGTGAAAACCTGTGAAAATGATGAACTTTGCCTTTAAAATGAACTTAAGTTACTTCGGTCAATAATTTGGTAAACGGATCCGGAGCCGTGATGACGGTCCCGGAGGGTCTGTAGGAAAATATGGGACTTAGGAGTATGCTCGGAATCGAATTCTGAGGTCCCAAGCCCAAGAAATAAATTTTTGAAGAAAATTGTTTTCTGGAAAATTTATGAGTTTTAGAAATGAAAAATGTTTAGAAGTTGTTGGTATCGGGCCCGTATTTAGGTTTTGGAGCCGGTTCAAGTCTTATATATGATTTAAGTTGAGCCTGTGAAATTTGGTAAGAAACGGAAGTCGTTCGATGTGATTCGGACCCGTAGTGGTAAAAATTGATACTTTGAAAGTTTTGAGGTTTTTCTTAGATTTCTATGATAAATTCATCGTTAAAGATGTTATTTTGGCGATTTGATCGCACAGATAAGTGCATATGATGTTTTTGAGTTAGTATGTATGTTTGGTTTGGATCCCCGAGGGCTCGGGTGTGTTTCGGATTGATTTCGAAAGGTTTTAAACTTAGAAAAGAAGTTGCAGGTTTTCAGTTTCTGGTGTTCTAGTGTGTTGTTCTTCGCGTTCGCGGAAGGACTCTCACGAATGCGAAGGGCAAGTCAGGCTGAAGGAATTTTCCTTCTACGTGAATGCGAGACACAAGACGCGAAAGCGAAGCTTTGGGGGTGTTTCCCTTCGCGAACGCGGACCTGCTATCACGAACGTGAAGGCATTTGGGCCTGGCCAGGGGGAGAGGGATTTTACTCTATGCGAATGCGGCCACCCGACTGCAAAAGCGAAGACTCTGGGGGCTGAAGCTCCGCGAATGCGAGCCTGTTATCGTGAACGCGATGGCCAATTGGGCCTGACCCATCGCGAAAGAGATGGACCCATGGCAAACGCGATGAAGGTCTGCCTAGTGATTTTAAAACAGAAGCAAAAACGGGGTAGAACCCATTTACTTCATATTTTCGAAATTTGGGAGCATTGAGGCGATTTTCAAAGAACAATTTCTTCCCCAAAACATTGGTAAATAATTCTAAACCTTTTATTTTCGATTTTCCATTGCATTTCATCGATTTTTATCCTAAAATCTAGGGGTTTTATGGTAGAAATTAGGAATTTGGGTAGAGTTAGAGCTTTTTGATTAATTGGGATTTAGACCTCGTTTTGGGGTCGTATTTTGAAACTAACTATATATTTGGGCTCGTGGGTGAATGGATGATCTGATTTTGGTCCGAACCTCGAGTTTTGACCAAGCGGGTCCGGGGTCAATTTTTGACTTTTTGGGGTAAATGGTAGAAAACCTATAATTAAGCATTGGGTATGAATTCTTTAGCATTTATTGATGTTAAATCAATTTGGACTAGATACGAGTTGTTTGGAGGCGAATTCTAATGGAAAAGTGTTGTTTGAGGCTTGAATTGTCCGTGGAAGTTCGAGGTAAGTGTTTGGTCTAACCTTAGCTTGAGGGATTAGGAGTTGTGTCATATTTGCTATGTGTTACTTGTTGAGTACGACGTACAGACATGGTGTTGAGTATCTATACGTTGGTGTCAGCATGACCGTGAGTCGTAAATTGAAATTGTTGTGTTCTTAATAAGTACTACAAATGCCTAAGTTGATGATTCACTGTGGTGAGCAAGAAATATGATTATTCTCGTGGAAATTTGCTTACGATTGAGCATTGGTGCTAGATGAGGTTTATTTTGTGAAGTTAAATGTTAGAACAAGTTTGGTTATAGTTGATTCCCTTGCCGGGACGTATTTACTTATACTATCGATTCCCTTACCGAGATAGTGTTGTTTCCTTATCGTTCCATTGCCAGGACTCTTTTGTGATTGGTGTTGAATTGCATGAAATAGATCGGGTTGCACGCCGCAACAATGTTATATTTGGATCGAGCACATGGGGTCGGTTATACTGATACTACACTTTGCACTGTGTGTAAATCCCGGAGCGGCAACTTTTGGACCATAGCTTTGGGTGGCTGCCTTCAGTCCAGTCGGAGATCCCGAGGTAGTCCTGCAGGCGTCCGTAGGACCCTGTGTTCTCTTCCATCCTTATATTCTGTTTTCATTTACTTCAAAGACAGATTGTATCTTTCTTTTCAGACAATTGTTTGTAATATTCGTAGATGGTCCGTGATATTGTGACACCGGTTCCGGGTAGAGATATACTTGGTATTGTCGTACTTGTTTTTTTTTTACCTAAGTTATCTCATTACATCTTCAGCATATCTTCATTTATTGTTAATATTTCATTGTTGATCGTATGTTATTTTAAACTGTTAAACAGGGCTAAATAAAAGAGTTAGTAAATCTATAATACTCGGCTTGCCTAGCTTTCACGAGTAGGCGCCATCACGACTCCCGAGTGTGGGAAATCCGGGTCGTGACAAGGACCTCCAAATTCGATTCTTGGCATGCGCCCAGGTCCCAAATCACGATACAGACCCACCAGGACAGTCAAAAAATAGATCCGGAACCGTTTGCTCAAAACGTTGATCGAAGTCAACTCAAATAAATTTTTAAGGCATAAACCCAACTATATAAAAGAGTTTTACCATATCATTCTTGTAAAGCATG
The DNA here is from genome assembly GCF_000715075.1 of Nicotiana tabacum. Classification (NCBI taxonomy): domain Eukaryota; kingdom Viridiplantae; phylum Streptophyta; class Magnoliopsida; order Solanales; family Solanaceae; genus Nicotiana; species Nicotiana tabacum. The sequence goes on along the minus strand of NC_134101.1, from coordinate 126,365,893 downwards.
ACTGTGAATATATTTGTTTATGTACAAATAATATGTTACTATATTTGCGGATTTCGAATTATATTATTTCAAGTAAATCGTTTTAAATACCATGAATTTTTATATGCCATTATTAACACAGAATGAAAAAGGTACAAATTTATTTGTTTTGTTTTGTATTTTCTTTTTCTTCTTATTTCACATATCTTCTTTGTTTTGGAAATTCTTAAATATGCATATAAAAATTGTTCTGCATTCAAATATATTGGTCCCAGATTTTTGTGCTGCCTAAAAATTTGATAAAGAAGATAGGAGCAGTGTGCAGAACCCTTTTGTGGATAGGTGGAGTAGAAATATCAAGAAAAGCTCTCCTAGCATAGGAGAAAGTGTGCACTCCAAAAACAGCCCGGGGCTGCAATGCGTTGGATATATACACATGGAATAGAGCTGCAATATGTAAGCTGTTATGGAATCTTTGCAAGAAGAAAGACAAGTTGTGGATGCAATGGATCTATATGTACTATGGGAAAAGGCAATTAGTATGCGAAGCTAATCCTAGATATGCATCCTAGATAGTTCAAAAGATTATCAAGGCTAAAGAGTACTTTGAAGAAATATGATACACTATGCAAGAAGTGGCTAGCTGAAACTTCTTTTCTGTTCAGAAATTATACAATACCATGTGAGGGGAGTTTCAAAAAGTGATATGGAGAAGGCTTACATGTAATACTGCGGGAGCTCCAAAATGGATATTTGTGCTGAACTTGGCTATACAAAGAAGATTACTCACAAGTGATATATTGAATGCTTGGGGATAACTGATAATCTATGTTGTCCTATGTGTAATGAAGAAAATGAGACTATGAAGCACCTATTTTTTTTAAGATGTGTGGTCTCTAAGAGAATCTGGGAGAAACTACTAAGATGGCAAGGCATATTGAGAAGTGCTCTAGACTGGCAGAGGGAGATAAAATAGGAAAAGGACAAGACAAAGGGTCAGAAATGCCGATGCGTAATTATATAGAATAACTCTGGCTTGTGCTATATACCATATTTGGAGAGAAAGGAATATGAGAGTCTTTCAAGAGCAACAACAACAGACTGAAGTGCTAATTAGAAACATTATTTAAAAGGTGGTAAGTAGAGGATTAATGCAGAGTCGACTAGCAAGGAAGCTTGAAGAACTAAACTTTTATCCTTAGAATTGTATGGTTGCTGAGTAGATAGAGTTGTCCGATCCTAGGGACTATCTAGGCTCAATTTTATTTGTTGTTTGTACATATTGATACTGGTACATAAAATCATTTACTTACCAAAAAAAATATGCATATAAAAATTAAATATATATATATATATATATAATTCGTATATAATATTTATTTCATATTTTATTTTCATTAATGACCGAAGCTCCGTCAACTAATATATATATATATATATATATATAAAACAAGCAATTGACAAACTGATGTGCCATTTTTATTGGCAGGAAACTCAATTATCTTTTTTGTCAATTTTGTGACTTTTATCTTATTTTCTAAACTTATATGCTCTTTTAAAGAGCATAAACAATCACTTCTTTTAATTTTAAAGGTTGAATACATAAGTAGCCCCTTAAACTTGTCCTAATTTTTTTATTTAGACACTTAAACTAAGCCTTTACCTATTGAACACTTAATGTAGGTCTAAAATGTACCCATTGAACACTATATGCTGACATGAAAAATGGGTGATTGTGCAGATCGCTTAGAGGTTTTATAATGCAGACTAGACAGATTATGGCCCGCATATTATAATAGCTGGAATACTTATTCTTATTTTGATTGTTTATATAACAGAGTTAATTAATCTTGATAACTTTTGTACTGATATTGGGCAGACAAATTTGCAGAACGACAAAAGAAGAGACGGAAAGATGTACATGGTAATAATTCATATAAAAATAATATTGCACAGTCATTACTTCATACTATATAGCACATACAAAAAGTTATCCAAGTTGTACAAAATTTAACAAAATATCGATTTAGTGGGTGTTGTGTGCTCGCAAAATGACATAAAGTAATCTTTTTACATATATACAATCTATACAATAACAAAATAAGATGTGTTCCCTGTACTGTAATTTGGTTTTTTTAGTCTACAATAAAACTATTGGCACATGAAGAAATTATATGTTAAAACTATAATTGGTAAGCATGTTCTATGTTACAAGCTCTTCATGCAAATTCTCTGCATCTAACACAATTCACCCATAAATATTTTGTCCCGCAAAATGAATTTCCAACAAAAATAATAATATAGCCGGTGATATTTTCTCCCCTCAAATGTGAATACTTCACCCACAAGACCATACAATCTCAACATCATTGTTGTGTCCCTGCCAAAGAGACCTATGTTAGCTGATTCCAAATTTGATTTTTTAGTAAAAAGATGTTCATATTAAATAATGGTAAGTAACACGTGATAGAAAGACCACACTATAGCTCTGTTGCAATAGCAAGTAAGAATAAAACCATACAATTAATATAAGAAAATACCAGTTTATAGAGACATAAGTAGGAGAAAAATGATAAGAAGTTCCTTAAGTACTGCACTTGGAATTCTTGTTAATTAATCTTTTGTTGCTTGCCTGAAGCTGATAACCATGAAAATTAATACTACAATACACATCTTGAATTATTAGCTTAGCATGAACCCCACTTCGAACAAGAATAACCTGATGTATAACGGAGGTCTAATAATGATTACCCACTTGAGTTGTTCAAAATTGCTCAAATAACATTTCAATCAAGAAAAAGCAATCATTTTATATATTCAATTTACCTGATACACTAATACCAACCAAACTACTTCATCCATTTCTCGTTTTCATTTCCAACTCAAAGAAACCAAATAAATAATTCAGCATGATATTAATTAAAGCAGCATTTATTTCTCTTCTTTTATTAGTATATTCAAGAAACAACATAAACAAATCCACAACATGCAATTATTTTCAACTACTCATATAATGCTCCAAACATCTAAAATTTTACCAAATTAACGATCAATTCATCGCTCAACTTCTGCGCACCGAATCTATTTCAAGATTTTATGTTTTTTTGACCTAAGGTAAATCACCAATAGCTATAAGACACTATCAACCACATTTGAGCACCCCATAATGGTTGATTTACAATTTTTTGGGAGTCCTAAATTGTTTATCAGCTTTGTATCGAGGTACTTAGAATATCAATACCCACCTTAAGCATAATAGATAGAACTTAATATTGTTGCGTGCTTAGTGTCTTGATTAATACATGTATATCATTTATGCGGGGGCTATGTTATATCTCTAACATATCCCTCATTTTGATTCATTGGTCAGTGCCATCAATTCTACTATTTAGTCTTTTTCCTCATACAACAAATCTTACTTGGTCTTTCCTAAAGTTAAGGTCATTATTTCACAGCTGGTCAGGTAGTTCAATAATGTTAAAAAGCTTAAACAATTCCATAAGTTCGTGCAGAAAATGCTAAAATGGCTACACATTAGAAAATTCACAAAAAGGCAGCAATAAAAATTCAAATAAGCAAAGTAAGCAGTGGGAAGCAACATCTATATGGAATGTTTAATATTTTATTTTTTGGATTTCCACCTTATTAGTTATCTTCAGATTAAGTTATCATGTCATCTTTTAGAATGTCTCCAAGTTTCAACTTCTTATCTTAAAAATATGCTTCCTCAAGAAGGAGAAATAAGATGAGGAAAAATGACTACAGGAACACGAAAAAAAAGTACCTTGTACTGGACAAAAAGAGACCATATACCTAATACAGAAAACAACAGTGGCAACCTTTGCATCGCATAGAACGGAAGGTCCCCAACTTCTTCAAAAAATCCAACAAGCTTCTTCTACCTTTCATCCAACTTTCCTGCAATTCACATTCTCTGTCAATATTCACCAAAAGCCAACTTTATTCTTTGGATAAAAAGAACTCTACAACATTGTCTTATCTAATGTTCTTATTAAACAGAAAGTGCATAAAGGATGGGGTAAAATAAGTGGCAAGGACAGGGAGAAACACAGGAAGAATGCAGATAAGGAGAGAAATCTGGTAGCTAATGCTGCATGTAATAGAGCACCATATTGCTACCTCCTAGGCATGTGGAGGACTATCCATATGTGTAATGTTTGTACAGAAAATAGATTAATCAATCGCTAATTTGACTGTGAGGCAATGTTACATCCTCATCCTCACATAAAAGGAAACACAAAACAGAAATCGACAGACAATACAAATAAATTCTTTGTATTAGGAGACACAATCTAAAAATGCCAAGATAATATATGTTGTTGCACGACTATCCGATATCAAAAGTATGAGATGGTATTGAAAATATATTCTACCACTTACGATATATAATGCAATAATGCATGGTCCTAAAGTGAATTTGAATGTTTAAAAAATCAAACGCTTATAACTGAATCTGATCTAAAAGAGAATAAAACCCAAAAGCATACACGTAGTACCTAATGCATCTCTGCCCCTTATATGAAGAGCAAATTTGAAGGAGTTTAAAAATATATACTTTGATGACCACATCATTAAGGAAAAATAGTTCCAATTCTTTTTCTTGTAGCGCTAAAGCAGAAAACATACTTTGTTTATTTAATACAAAGAGAACAATAAACCTCAAAAGACAACATTAATATAACCAACAAGACCACATAATTTAATTACCGTGACAAAAAGTATAGACAATACTGAATCTCAAAACTTGGAGCAGCTTCAACTTTAGTATATCTTTCAGCACGAGCCTACGCAGAAAAAAAAAGAGCATCCAAATACCTTGCAATATAGCGTTTGCGAGTATTGCTCAATGGGGGAAATTCAATCTGAGAGTGAAATATAGTATAAAATTGACGAAAAAAATATTCACATGTATGTAAAAAATCCAATTTAACATCCAGTTAGCAAAAAATGAATTGCAGAAAAACCCACCAAAATAAAGAGCTTACACTTTGAAAGATGAACGCCATAGGAAGAAGCTAAAATTTGAGATTGAAGAAAGAAACATACAGATATAGGAATAGAGAAAGAGAAGGCAAAAGAGAGAAATGGCTAAAATGTCTAAAATACTATCAATTTGAAATTAAATGATAAATAACAAACCCAGACACGATGGACGAAAAAATTGTAGAAGATTTAGAGCCACAAAAAAAAAAGAGGGGTATGTGGCTAATGGTGCACTGTGGGCCGGGCCTGAACTGGACCGGGCCCGCAGTCCTAACTGGCCTAACGGTCCTGGTGGGCCGGTCTTAACCGTTCTTTAAAGCTCGTGGCGGCCCGGTTCTTCTTAGAAAGCACACGAGCCCGGGAACGCTAAGCCCGGGACCGGCTGGCGGGCCTGGGCTGGGCCTAACGGCTAGTTTTTATTTAAAAATAAAAAAAAATTCCAACGGTCAAAATTTAAAAAGTAGCCGTTTGGGCTGCAATTTTGACCGTTTGGATGTTTAGAAAATAGCCATTTGGTCCCAAACTTTATATAATTACACTTTTTCCCAATTCTCAACTATAAATACCCCCTCATTCTTTCATTTTTACTCACCAATTTATCAATCTCTCTCAATCTCTCTACTATAATTGCTTATTTTATTGTTGAAATTTCGTGAAAAATTGTGAAGTTGGTGAATTGAAGTATTCAAGTCTTCAACGATTTTTAATTTTCAAGAAGTTGTTCGGCAATTCGGTAAACGCGTTCCAACTCTTAAGTTTTAATACTGTAGTTTTGTTAGTTTTATTTAGTATAATTATAATTAATATGCCATTTTCTTTGAAAAATATTTTTGGTGGTAAGGGTAAAGCTAAAATTGGTGAAAGTAGTGGCCAACCTACTTCCCTTCCCCCGGCTCCCCGACCCAGACCTGGTAGACGTCCTGCTGCTCCTATTATTCTTGATAGTGATAACCCATATTTTCAATTTTTCGATAGTCAATTTTACCATAATGTTGCACCAGGTCAAAATTTAGATGATGAAACTATGAATGCTCTTTATCCTAATGAAACTATCTTTGAAAATGATGAGGAAAATGAGGATGAAGATGAAACCCAACCGGATTTAGATGATACACCTACTAGTCCTGTTAATAACCCAACTGATGTACTGTCCGACCCACCTGTAGAAACCCATAGTTTTACTAAACAACCTTCTAAACGCCTAGAAACATCATTAGTTTGGAATTTTCTTACTCAAGTAAGAGAACAAAATAAGGCTAAGTGTAAAACATGTGGGAAATTACTGGCGCATAAATATACTGGATACCGTAGCGGCACGGTTAGTTTGACTAGGTACATAAAAATACACCCTAGAGATAAAGCTAGATATTTACAAATGAAAGCGCAATTAGAGGGAACACATGTAGATTCTGATGTTAACCCTAGAACAGGTTCAAATCTAGTTCAACCAGGAATTAACACAGTGACCGGAGGTATTTTATATTACGATCCAAATTAAGATCGTGAAGAGTTAGCAAAGATGGTTACTGTTATGTGCTTACCCTATTCTTTTCCCTCTAATCCTAATTGGGTGCATTATATGAGAAGAGTTTTTAATCCTACTTATAAAGGTTGGCCTCGCGCAATAGTTAAGAACGATATTTATAAATATAAACATGAATATGAACAATATTTGCGGTATTTATTTACTCATATAAGTAATCGGATTTCTATTACTACTGATATTGTTAGAAGTGGTAATGATTGTGATTATCTAACTGTTACAAGTCATTGGATAGATGAGGAGTGGACAATACAAAAATGCATTATTGCGTATAGAATAATTAATTCATGTCACACAGGTAAATTTATAGCTAACAGTTACTGGATGATGCCAAAATGAAAGAAAGGTTTAGCCTTAACATACCTTATCACAATATGTCCAATAACCACGTTAAACTCGTCTTGTTGCACCTTAATCTACAACAATGATAACAATACTATCATCAATTTATGGAAGGTACAACTATCACATAACGAACAACAAGCTTATTTTGTAAAAAAACGGGCAGCGTCTCCCCTATAATCTTTACATTCCCCTAATTCGACATAATAATAACAACGCAAGAACACAACAATAATAATATATATACATTATTTTCCAACCTTATATCCATCACAAAATACCACAAAAGAGCCCAACATACCTTTATTACTCCATACACAAAACGACAACCATAGTAGTGTCAAACAACCCAAAAATGTTACGACGATGACCAGCCAACCACCCTGCCATTATGTGGTATTTTTCCACACCCTGACTCCTCCAAAACTCTACAAAAATATCAGCAAAAGAGACAACTCAACAACAACATATAATAGCCCACCATTGAAAAAGTCCACTACAAGTTGAACAACTTGAACTCACGGCTTCCGATCACCGTCCCGTGAGTTCTTACAATTATTGAATAAATTTCTCTACTTTAATAGCAGAAAATATGGATTAAAATGGGTAGTATACTTATCATATTTGGTGAATATATCAACTCCTACTTTGATTCTTCAACCCTTAGGTTTTTCTCCAACTAGAACTTGAAAAAAAGAGAATATTATTTTGGGAGGATTTTTCTGGGGTGTAAATCTAATTTTTTTGATCTATTATGAGTGTAATATCTGAAGGAAATCAGCCCTTAAAAGGGCTCTTTGGCCGACCTTGAAGCTTTTAATTGAGGCCTCTCCTTTTGGCAAGTAGGTGATGCACCGACTTGTCACTTACCAGTCTGCGCAGTTTCTTGAAAATGTGAATATTTCTCAATTCTAATATGGTATCAATGAACGGCTTACTCCATTGGAAACTAGACTCATAGATCTTCAATTTAGTAGGTAGATCATCCCTTAATTCTATGTAAATTGGGAGAAATGCTCAGCTAAATTTGACCTAATTTTCAGCATATTTATGAATGTAACTTTTGATGACCTTTGCCAACTTTTGGCTTTGGAACCCACTTATTTCGGTCACTTGGTTTCAGCAGTAGGAAAGTCCTTTAATGAAGTCGTAAAAATGGGAGGCATGGTTGAAGAGGGACTCAAGTCCAACAAGATCATGAGTTATTCAGCGATCAAAGCGACCACTCAGGCCATTCAAAACAGTACTGGGGGTGTGCTCGGGAAGAACAAGAAGGAGGATGTTGCGACAATTGAGTCGGTAGCTTGGGTTGGATCCAGGAACCTTCCCCGTTACTACAACCAGCCATGACCCTATCCCCAAACTTACCCCCACACTCCATATAACCCATCACAACACTATTACCCACCGCCAGATCCCTATTTTTCTGTCCATCACGCACAAAACTATACCCAGCCACCCGGTCACTCACAATGGCGTGCGCCAGCTCCACAAAATCCATACCAAGCTCCACAAAATAACTATCCACCCCCAAAAGCTTACAGAAATCCTCCTGGAATAGGTTTTCGACCCAATCAAGCCTTTAAGAATGAGAGGTTGCAGAAGCAAAAGACTTTCACTCCATTGGGAGAATCATATACTAGTCTATTCCACAGACTGAGACAGTTGGGTATGTTGAATCCGATCGAGGCTAAATTGCCGAATCCCCCTCCCAGAAATCTTGATCGCTTGGTGAGTTGTGAGTATTGTTCAGGGGCCCCGGGACATGACACAGAGAAATGTTGGAAATTGAAAACAGTCATTCAAGAACTTATTGACACCAATCAGATTGAGGTCCAAGCTTCGGAGGCGCCCAATATCAATCAGAATCGCTTGCCAGCCTATCATGAAACAAATATGATTGAGATAGTGCATAAGGGAGGGGAGCCTAAGAAGCCTTCGCAAACCGTCATGATGATTCGAGCTAGTGAAGCCAGGCCATTAAAAAAGTCAACAAGTGAGAAGTCTATGATCAAGTTGAACATGGCAAATAATGAACCATCTGTGGAGGTCAAGAAGGGGTCCTCAAGTGATGTTGCAGGAAAACATGAAAAAGCAAAAGTGGTTGTGCCAGGAGTGACGAATAAGCCTATAGTAATTGTGAAGGGCGCCCCCACAGATCCTGGCATTATCAAATCGGTAACTCAATTACCGATAGTTAATAGCAAGGCAATCCCATGGAATTATGAACGAGTGACAATGACTTACAAGGGGAAAGAGGTTAGAGAAGAAGTGTGTGAGACCCATGGTTTGACTCAATCAGGAAGATGCTTTGCCCCCGAAGAGTTGAGAAAAGCTAAGACCTCAAAAGATAATCCAGTGTTGGTGAAGAAAGCAGTGACTGAGGAAGAGGTAGAGGAATTTCTGAGAAAGATGAAAGTGCAAGACTATTCCATTGTGGAGCAGTTAAGGAAGACACCAGCTCAGATCTCGCTCTTGTCATTATTGATCCATTCAGACGAAAACCGTCAGGCTTTGATGAAGATCTCGAACGAAGCCCACGTCCCTGACAAAATCTCAGTAAACCACTTAGACAAGATAGCTAACAAGATATTTGAGGTAAAAAGAGTCACTTTTTCTGATGATGAGTTGATCGTGGAGGGTACTGAGCACAATAGAGCCCTCTATCTGACGGTGAAATGTGAAGATTCTAAGGTTACTCGGGTTCTGGTTGACAATGGGTCTAGCACGAACATTTGTCCTCTCTCCACATTGAGCAAGCTGAAAGTGGAGGATGAAAGAATTCACAAGAACAGTATTTGCGTTCGGGGATTCGATGGTGGAGGGAAGGATTCAGTCATGGACATAGTGCTTGAGCTCACAATAGGTCCAGTTGAAATTACTATGGAATTCCAGGTGTTCAATGTGGCTGTTTCGTACAATCTGCTATTGGGACGACCCTTGATCTATGCTGCCAAAGCAGTCCCGTCTACTCTGCATCAAATGGTCAAGTTTGAATGGAATCGACAGGAAATTGTTGTACACGGCAAAGATAATTCGTGTGTGCCCAATAATGGCATTGTTCCGTTCACAGAGGTTGACAACGATAAGGGACCATGGGTTTATCAGGTCTTCGACACAGTGTCGGTAGAGAAAGTTCCAGAAGGAAAGTGCATTCCAACTCCAAAGATGGTTGTGGCATCAGTCATGGTAGCTGTGGAAATGTTGAAAAATGGTTTCGTACCGGGCAGGGGCTTGGGTGCATCTCTGCAAGGTATTGTGCAGCTCTCTTCCAAGGAATCTGGATAGTTTTGGCCTAGGGTTCAAGCCCACAATTGCGGATGTGAGAAGAGCCAAGAAAATGAAATAGAAAGCATGAGCATTGCCAAAGCCAATCCCGTGTCTGTCCAGATCATTTGTCAGGCTGGGTAGCAGAAAGCGACTGTTGTCAAATGTTCCTGGATCACTGATTGGTGCCGATGGAGACGTGGAGAAGGGGTTCGGAAGGTTATTCACCAAGGTTAACATGGTTGAGGTTGGGGAAGGGTCCAGGAAGGCAGATGTGCAATTCGTGGGACCACGTGCAAAAGTCAACAACTGAGAAACTACTCCTCTTCCTACCCGGAGGGAGTCTTGGTAGTGGGTTTTGATTTTCTTTTAGTTGTCTGGATTATTCAAGGGTCTGTAATTCATATATTATGTTCCGTCCAGTTGGATTTGTTAAAACCCTGTTATCTTTAAATTCAATGAAATGCAATTGTTCCTTTTCCTTCATTTCTTCTAATTTTATTTTTGTTTCTTATTTTGTACAGTTCTTTTTATGCTAATATTAATGACATGACATACATGAGGAATCTTCGGCCCAGTTTTAAAAGCCAATCTAACTCTGAAATAATAATACAAGAAATTGAGTGTGATGACGCGTTGGAATTTGAGGATGATGAGGCCTATGAAGAAATTAGTAAGGAACTAAGTCATTTTGAGGAAAAGCCCAAACCTAATTTGAACGATACAAAATCAGTTAATCTAGGGGACCAAGAAAATGTCCGTGAAACTAAAATAAGTGTCCATCTGGAACCTCAACTTAGGGAGGAGATAATTAAAGCATTGTTCGAATACAAAAATGTTTTTGCATGGTCCTATGACGACATGCCGGGTCTAAGCACTGATTTAGTGGTTCACAAGTTGCCCACTGACCCGACATTCCCTCTTGGCAAACAAAAACTGAGAAAGTTCAAAACGGATTTGAGTGTAAAGATCTAAGAAGAGGTCACCAAGCAGTTCGATGCCGAAGTCATTTGGGTCACCCGGTATCCCACCTGGCAAGTCTAAAAGACAATTTCCCGTTGCCGAACATACATATCTTGATTGATAATTGCGCCAAACATGATATTGGTTCTTTTGTGGATTGTTACGCGGGTTATCATCAGATCTTAATGGACAAGGAAGATGCAGAAAAGACGACATTCATCATGCCGTGGGGAAGGTACTGCTATCGGGTCATGCCATTTGGCTTGAAGAATGCTGGGGCAACCTACATGAGGGCGATGACAACAATATTCCATGATATGATACACCAGGAAATCGAGGTGTACGTGGATGATGTGGTCGTGAAGTCTAGAAAGCAGTCTAACCATGTCAGGGATCTGAGGAAGTTCTTCCAAAGGCTTCGTAGGTACAATCTAAAGGTTAATCCTACAAAGTGTGCTTTTGGGGTGCCGTCTAGAAAGTTGTTGGGGTTCGTAGTCAGCCGTCGGGGCATTGAACTGGATCCATCAAAAGTCAAGGCCATCCACGAATTGCCACCTCCGAGGAACAAGACCGAGGTGATGAGTTTGTTGGGGAGATTGAATTATATCAGCAGGTTCATCACTCAGCTCATGACAACTTGCGAGCCTATCTTCAAACTGTTAAAGAAAGACACTGCGGTCAAATGGACAGATGAATGTCAAGAGGCATTTGATAAGATAAAGGGGTATTTGTCAAATCCACCCATGCTGGTCCCGCCAGAACCAGGGCGATTTTTGATTCTATATTTGACGGTTTTGGACAATTTATTCGGCTGTGTATTGGGTCAACATGATATTACTGGAAAGAAAGAGAAGTCCATCTATTACCTCATCAAGAAATTCATGACGTACGAGGTTAAGTATACTCATTTTGAGAGGACATGTTGTGCCCTAACTTGGGTGGCACAAAAGCTGAAACATTATTTGTCATCGTATACTACTTACCTCATATCTTGCTTGGATCCATTGAAGTATATCTTTCAGAATCCTATGCTCACAGGGAGGCTTGCAAAGTGGCAGATCCTGCTCATAGAGTTTGACATTGTCTATGTGACTCGAACTGCAATGAAGGCACAGGCCTTGGCGAACCATTTGGCTGAGAACCCGGTTGATGAAGATTATGAACCTTTGAAAACTTATTTCCCCGATGAAGAGGTGATGTACATTGATGAGTTGGAGCAAGTTGAGAAGCCGGGATGGAAACTTTTCTTTGATGGGGCTGCAAACATGAAGGGCGTAGGGGTAGGAGTAGTTTTATTTCTGAAACAGGGTAGTACTACCCTGTTACGACTCAACTTCGTTTTTACTGCACCAACAACATGGCTGAGTACGAGGCATGCATTCTGGGTTTGAGGTTAGCTGTGGATATGGGTGTCCAAGAAGTCTTTGTCTTGGATGACTCGGACCTCCTGGTGCACCAAATTCAGGGAGAATGGGAAACACGGGATTTGAAACTCATACCATATAGACAATGTTTGCATGATCTTTGTCAACGGTTTCAGTTGATAGAATTCAAGCATATCCCAAGGATCCATAATGAAGTCGCTGATGCTTTGGATACTCTGGCGTCAATGTTACATCATCCAGATAAGGCTTATGTGGACCCTTTGCAGATTTAGGTCCGTGATCAGCATGCTTACTGTAATATGGTGGAAGAAGAACTTGATGGGGAGCCATGGTTCCATGATATCAAAGAATACATCAGGATGGGGGTATATCCGGTATAGGCCACAGGTGATCAGAAAAGAATAATTCGACGATTGGCAATTGGATTTTTCTTCAGTGGAGGGGTGTTATACAAAAGAACTCTAGATATGGGATTGCTAAGATGAATAGATGCCAGACAGGCCACATTTATTATGACTGAGGTACACTCCGGAGTTTGTTGCCCGCATATGAGTGGGTACGTTCTGGCAAAGAAGATTCTCAGAGCAGGTTATTACTAGCTCACTATGGAGCGAGATTGCATCAGTTTTGTGTGCAAGTGTCATCAGTCCCAGGTTCACGAAGATTTGATTCATTCCCCACCATCTGAATTGCATACAATGTCGGCACCATGGCCCTTTCTTGCTTGGGGCATGGATGTCATTGGGCCAATCGAGCCAGCAGCATCAAACGGACACAGGTTTATTCTGGTAGCCATTAATTATTTCACCAAGTGGGTGGAAGCAAAAACTTTCAAATCTGTGACCAAGAAAGTAGTGGTTGATTTTGTGCATTCAAAGATCATCTGTCGGTTTGGGATTCCGAAGGCAATCATCACAGACAATGGTGCTAATCTCGACAGTCATCTGATGACGGAGACCTATCAGCAGTCTAAGATTATACATCGCAATTCCACCCCATATCACCCCAAAGCGAATGGAGCAGTCGAGGCAGCCAATAAGAACATAAAGAAGATACTCCGAAAAATGGTGGAAGGGTCCAGACAATGGCATGAGAAGTTACCTTTTGCATTGTTGGGCTATCGCACTACTGTTCGCACTTCAGTAGGGGCCACTCCTTATTTGTTGGTGTATGGCACGGAGGCGGTAATACCCGCAGAAATTGAAATCTTATCCCTTCGGATTGTCGCTGAGGCAGAAATTGATGACGTTGAATGGGTCAAAACCCGTTTGGAGCAATTAAGTCTGATTGATGAAAAGAGATTGGCAGCAATATGTCACGGCCAATTGTACCAACAGAGAATGGTGAGAGCATATAACAAGAAGGTACGCCCACGGAAGTTCGAAGTGGGTCAGTTAATGTTGAGACGTATCTTGTCTCATTAGGTTGAAGCAAAAAGGAAGTTTGCCCTAAACTGGCATGGGCCATTTGTCGTAACTAGAGTGTTGTCCAATGGCGCGTTATATTTGACAGATGTGTAAAGGAAATGACTGGAAATGGCTATCAATTCCGATGCAGTCAAGAGATACTATGTATGATTTCTTTGTTTGATTGTACTTGTTTGTATTTGGCATATTTTGAAGATCAAAATGACGAAGGCCTTTTGTTCTGCTATCTAAACATTTTATCCCTCGTCACCCCTTTTGAGCCTTATTTATTTTCTTTCTTACCCCTCCTTTGGAATTAGTAGTGAATATCAGAAACACAAGCGTGAAAGATAAGAAAAGGAAGAAAAGAAAAGGAGAAAGAAAGGAAAGAAAAAGAAAAGAATGAAAAAAAAGTAGAAAAAAGAAGATAAGAAAGAGGAAAAGAGAAAAGAAGAAGAAAAATAATAAAAAGGAAAAGAGAAAAGAAAAAAAGAAAGAAAAGAAGGAGAAAAGAGAAAATCACAACAACAAAGTAATTCCTATGCCATGAACTACGTTCGACCTTATTCCTTTTAAGGATACGTAGGCAGCCTCACGGTTCAGTCCCATCAAAATAAAAATCCAAAAGTCCCCAAGCAAGAAATTGGGGCAGAAGTTGTGGTTGTTGTAAGAAAGCTGATTTCGAAAGTTGTAATGTTTAACCTATTTGAACTGTTTTGAGCCTTTTATACCCTTTCTTTCTAACCTTGTCCAAAATCCCACATTACGGTCCAAAGAAAGACCTTCTGATCAGTCTTTAAGAAATGCAAAGTCGAGCGGGTAAAGATAATTCATGTCAGGGGAAACACTCTGGTTCAAGTAGGAAAAATAAAAATGAGAGAGTCTTATTGGTGAAAACCTTCATAGGCACCGTAAGATGACGGGAGTTGAGAGAAATAGAATGAGAGAGTCTTATTGGTGAAAACCCCCACGGGCACCTTGAGGCGAAAGTGAGTTGAAAAGTCAACAAGTAAGAAAGGTCTGTTGGTGGGGAACTATTTCAAGACACCGCAGGATGAACAAGGTCGAGGTTTGGGTAAAGTAATCAGGTCATGGAAATGCTGAGGCGACAAAGTACGACAACTGAAAGCTGATTGGTTGGACAGATTGGGCCGATTAATCCGAAATGCATGTCATGATCATTGGTACCAGCTATTCCACTCAGATAAGTTTCCTTTTCTTTTTCCCTTTGTAGCAGTCATCTGGTTTTGGGTTCTTCTTATCCTTAACCCGCAAAGTCATTGCATTTCATTTTCTTTTGGTTTTTTTTTTGTCTAAGAGGTTTTAATGTCAGTCTTGTCCCAAGTAAGTGGAAAAGAGTTTCAAAGCTCACTACCGACTCCCAAAATTGCAAATCACAATGTGGTCAGAGCATACTAAAGACAACATGATGTAAGGTGGGGGACAAGGAATCACCAGAAGTTTCATCGGCGGAATGGTTTGGTAATGTCATGGGAGAGGCAAAGGTTCGGATAGAGGGGTCAGAAGTTGAAACAGAAACATGGGTATAGAATACTCGGTTCGTCAAAGGTCATGGGATTTGAAAGTCAGTCAGAAAGTCAAAGCGGTTTAGGGCCAGCTCGGGAAAGCCATTCAGAACAAAACAATGCAGTGTTAAGATTTGCGGCAAGAATGCCATCAGCTAACCACCACTTTAAACTGACAAAGTTTTCTTTGATTGAAACAGGAGTAGAAAATTAGTTTGTTTCGGAGAAACTCTCCGTAGGGAAAAGAGTAAGCATCAAAACATGTTTGACCGTAAACTTTCAGGACCCTCCTGAAAAATGGGACCTAGCTTGAAATTCAAAACAATCGCGAGTAGCGAAATCTAGCATAAATGTACCCCAAAGGAATATAAGTTGGTTTTAAAGTTTGCATATTTAATATAGGATTCAATTAGAAGTCTTCAGGACCCTCCTGAATAATGGGACCTAGCTTTAAGATTTCCACTAGATAACAAGATGCAGCGTAAGTTCTGTTGTAGGGTAGTATAATTCAGCCATAAAAGTTGTCACTCCTAAGATAAAACTTGACTTCTAATTTCCAGGACCTCCCTGGATAATGGGATGTAGTTGTAAGACCTTCTTAGATAACAAAATTTAGCAGAAATCATACCTGTAGAAGACATAAATTAGATCTTAAAAATTGTCATTTAGTTAAAAGTTGTCAGGACCTCTTGAATAATGGAATCTAGCTTTCAATTCTTAGTAATACTTGGTAATATGATTCAGTTTTACACTCACATCTGTGCCCAGCCACCAAACTGGGGCAGAAATGTTTTCTTTGTTTTATCTATTTTGAAGTCAGGAGCCCGCCTGAAGAGCAGGGAATACATTCCAGCATAGTAATCAGGAGCCCGCCTGGAGAACAAGGGAGTACAATTTAAATTTTAGCTTTCAAATTCTTTGTTTTGTCTATGTTAAAGTCAGGAGCCCGCCTGGAAAGCAGGGAATACTTTCAAATGCAGCAGTCAGGAGCCCGCCTGGAGAGCAGGGAATACTTTCAAGCATAACAGTCAGGAGGCGGCCTGGAGAACAAGGGAGTACAATTTAAGCTTTAGCGTTCAAACTCTTGGTTTTGTCTATTTTGAAGTCAGGAACCCGCCTGGAGAGCAGGGAGTACTTTCAAGTTGAAGTCAGGAGCCCGCCTGGAAAGCAGGGAACACTTTCAAGTTTAGCAGTCAGGAGCCCGCCTGGAGAACAAGGGAGTACAATTCAAGTGTTGGTTTTTCAAATTCTTATTGATCTTCGGTAATGTGATTCGTTTTTACACTTACGCATGGGCCCACATACCCAAACTGGGGCAGAAAAATTTCTTTGTTTTTGTCTATTTTGTTGAAGTCAGGAGCCCGCCTGGATAGCATGGGAATACATTCACGTTTTGAAGTCAGGAGCCCGTCTGGATAGCATTGGAATACATATCAAGTTCAGCAGTCAGGCATCCGCCTGGAGAAAGGGCAGCATCTCAGTTTACAATTCAAGACGGCAACAAAGGAATTTTTATCAAGAGAATACAAGACAACAAGGAGACAAGAAACACAAGATCAAGTTTGAAGACCAAGATAGGATTTTGTAAAGCATAGATCATAGTCTAGTCTAGATTCTTTTATTTTTGACATGGTATAATAAGGGGTTCGGTGAGCAGCAGCACCAGCAACAATAGTGAAATTACAGCTCCATGGTAGTCCCAGCTACCATACATTCCTGAAGTACACTGACCTGATTCCTTTTTAGCCAAGGATATGTAGGCAACCTCGGAGGCAGGGTGCGGTCAAATCTTTCAGAAATGCTTCCCACGGAGTGTTCAAACGGGCAAAAATCGCTCGTATCCGCTCACTTATCTTTGCACGAAAACTCTTTGTGTTTCCGGGCAAAGAGGGGCAGCTGTGAGCACGTGATTTTTGCCCTATATGAATTACTCCAACAAATTCAAAACAAAATAATTTCTTTCACTGTTTGCAATTTTGTTGGATTTCGTGGCATTTTCTGTTAATTATTTGCATTTGTCTGTGCACGTTTTTTTTATTTAATTCATGAAAAATACAAAAAAATATATTGCATCTGCAGTTAGGATTTAATTAGTAAATTAGTTTGTTTTATAAAAAATAAAAATCACAAAAATAATTCATTTTGCATTTTTACTTTTAAATTTTAAATTGTATAGTTTTTCTTTAAATTTAGGATTTAATTAATTATTGTAAATAGTTTAAAAATTATTATTAATTAATTTAGGTTTTATTTTAATTTTGAAAATAAAAAAATTTTGAAATTGAAAAAAAGAAAAAGAAAGAAATGAAAGAAAATCCAAATCTGGGCCAAAAACCCATTTAATTGTCCCCAGCCCAAACGAAAATTACCCGATACCCGGCCCAAACCACCCTAGACCGGTCTGGTTCCCCCAAAACTAAATGACGTCGTTTCAATAAGTTATGATCTGAGCCGTTGATCTCCCCTTAATCAAACGGCTCAGAACTGAAGCCCTAGGGGTATTTAAGTGTCCGAAAACCCTTCCCCCCCCTCAGAATCCCTTCTGCTCACCACCCTCACCAGAAACACCCCGAAACGCTAGCTAAGCCGCCCCCAAATCCCCGGCCTCTGGTGGCGGCGCCACCTCCAAACGCCACCAAAATCACACCACCGAACCACCCTGACCCCCTCGTTCCAAATCCCCACTCTGTTTCCCTCGAATGTAGCCCGATATTCTCGAATATTAGATCAGAAGATGAACCATAAAATCCCCAAGTCTCAAATCAAGGTTTCATTGAAGATTTTAAGGCTCAGTGCAACTTTAATTGTGTGTTTTTGACAAAGAACATACGATTAATCTCGGATTGGGCCGGAAATTAGAGATTTCGAAGCGTAAATGCTATTTCTTGTTTGTCCGAGATCCCTAGGTATTCTTCTTTCCCCTTTGGTATTTTGTTTCCTCATCCTCACCTTCTTCTACTCTTTCTCTTATTTTCTGATTTTTATTCTGTTTCTTTTTATTTATCATTCTTCTTTATCTTCCGTACCTGCATGTTAGATTTAGGATGTATGTGATTGTAAGTTGGGTCTTGTGTTCAAGTTCGGATAGTTTGAATTTGCATTGTCTTTTGGGCTTAACTTTGTTCCAAGTCTTCAGGGTCTTAATTTGAACGTTTGGGTTTTAGGGTTTTTCTTAGAATTGATTGGGTTCACAAGATTAAAAAGCCCAATGGAGAGTTGAACTAGGTTTTCAATAGACCCATCGAATTTGGTCAGCTTGACCCAATTAGCTTGACCAGTTGACCCGGGTGGTTCTGGGGTAGTTTCAGAGTCTTTAAAGTATAGTCTAGGGAATTGGCCTAAGGAAATAACAGACTAGGAAGCTTCTAGGAAGTTGGGGAAGGGGTTGGTTCTGATTTTCTATTTTTTTATAAGGATATCCGAGCTATAATGAAAATTAAAAAGGGGGAAAAGTGCAAACCAAGTCTGCCCTAATAACATGCCTATAAAGGCAGTTTTCCTTGCTTTTCAAGGTAGACCAAAGAGCTGAAAAGAAGAAAAGCTTAGAAAAATCACAAACGGTTAAAAATTTTGAAACATAAAAACACACTGTTCCATTGAACTTTCTACTTTGAAACCATGAGGCTTTCAATTCCTGAGGCAACTTTGCTTTATTTGGGGTTGAAATGGATTGAGTTCGAG
Organism: Nicotiana tabacum; assembly: GCF_000715075.1. NCBI lineage: Eukaryota > Viridiplantae > Streptophyta > Magnoliopsida > Solanales > Solanaceae > Nicotiana > Nicotiana tabacum. Next base: position 126,346,797 of record NC_134101.1, on the reverse strand, counting down.
TCTTAAAAGTTTGGTTTTGATTTCTGTTGGGTTGTTGTTCGACTGAAATTGGTTTTTGGGACTGTTGCACCTCATTTTTGGGTTTGAAAGCTGGGTTTGAGTTTGTTCGTGTGGAGTACTGTCTTGTTTGGGTTTCAGCTTGAATTCCTTGGGTTTAATTGGCTGACTCCATCACTGTTCCATTGCTTCTCTATTGTTGCTGGCTACTGATTTCTTCTCTTCTATTGTTTCTCTTTATTCACAGGTATGTATCGACTCTTGATTAACATATGAAGTGCAAATGTGAAGCCATGTAACCAAATTGAAGAGAAATGGCAAAAGCTAGCTTTCTACTATCGAGTAATTGTTCGAATGTGTTGTATTTTGTCCATGTGTTTAGCTTTACTCTCTATATTTCGTTCATATGTTAGTATGGTATTTCATTACAAGGCCTGAATATGTGGTTTTTCTTTTGAATGATGTTTGGACTCTCGTTTGGCCTGATTTAGCTAAAGTTCGTTAAACTTTGGAGATGTTTTTCTTTAGTAGTGTTTAAGCATCCCTCAAATTAGTTCTTTTATTTGTTCTTCCTTAGCAAATCTGGTTTGTATTCTGTTGCCCATCCATTAGCTTTTTGAATAAGCTCAGTACTTCAATTTGTTACCTAGCCTTACTTGACTCATGAATAAATTCACAAAGGCTTTCAAATAGATATATGGTCTAATTTTTAAACTTGATAATTCTCAGATTAGTTTAGTTCTTTGCATCTTGTTGTTTTATCTTGTGGAAATGACTAAAGGCATATAATTCTGACCAACGCATTGGCTTGGACCCGATTTGGCATAGGGTTATGGTGTTTGGCTCTCCTCTATCTATGAGCTTAGTCTAGAGCCCAGATCTCTCCATCAGTGCTGCGTTACTGATACATATAGCACGCTGCAGCCCACCTGGGCCTGGACTCATAGCCCATTTTTGAGTGGGTGCGTGCAGTTCATTCCTTGGACCGAGTTGAGCTCAGTTCTCATTTGACCGTTGCTGCCAATCTCGTTCGCAATAGGCACGGTCCAAAGGCCTGAAAGCTAATGAAAATGATATCCGCACAGGCAATAGCTCAAAATTACGTGATTTCAGAATAACTCCTTTATAATCGAAGCATGCCATCTTAAATAATAATAATAGTTTAAGGCCCCATAATTTCAAATAAAGAATTTATACATTTGGATGTGAGGCGTACCATATTAGAATAGGATATAGTTCATAGCCTTCACAAAGTTGAATATTCGTAGAGAAACCTTTAGGGCCATTTAAAATACTATCGTGGTTGTGGACACATTCGCGTGACACGATTATGATTTCTTTAAAAATAAATCGGCATATATGTTCGCGTAACTTCGGCTAAACGTTCTTAATAATAATAAGCATTATTAATTGTGGACACGTACGCATGACATAATTTTTACACGCCAAAAAATTGGGTACACGTACGCGTGGCCCGTTTCAAGATAATTTTTAATTTGAAAGCGGTTAAGAGGTGAAAGCACATAAGTTTCAAAGTGAGTAGGTAAACAATTTAATAAGCCAAGTATGATCAAAGCGACCGTTCTAGAACCATGTAACTCGGGAATGCCTAACACCTTCTCTCGGGTTAACAGAATTCCGTACCCGGATTTCTGTGTTCGCAGGCCGTAAATAGAGTCAACATTCTTCGATTCGGGATTTTAAACCGGTGACTTGGGACACCATAAATTATCCCAAGTGGCGACTCCGAATCTTTAAATAAACAAATCCCGTTTCGATTGTCCTTTAATTGGAAAAACTCCCTTGAATTTATACCCTTTACGGGGTGTAAGTAAAAAGGAGGTGTGACATAGACTATTACCAAGATTCTACCCTTGAGTATCTCGTACCTTCATTACCTTTACCTTATTTACCTTTAAATCTCACATCACATATTCTGTCTCTTCATAACCTCCCTTCCACATAGGTGGAATTCACATTCACAACTTGAACCTCTGGTGTATACACAATCCGGTGGGAGCTTCATACTGACTTCTTATAAGGATAGTACTCTTCTAACTAGCTTTATCGTAGAGCAGTTATACAATATGACTATTGTACTACCTCTCTTGTACGTCTGATATTAAGGGTGATTCTATAATATTCTCAATCATGATTTCTATAATTATCTTGGTTTAGGAATGAGACCCCTGATTTAATTAGCTGGTGTAACTCTTTAGTTTCCTCATCTCTCTCAGCCTTTAAGTAGGCGTAAGCTATTTTACGATCTGCGGCTCAAGGTATTAGTTAATACTTTAGCCCCTCGTGGACGCTATAGAACATCCATGATATATCCTTCTAGCAAATAAAGTTTTTGTCTGTGATGTGGACTCAATTCTTTCTTTTAACTTATACTGGAGTCTCTTGTAACTGTATCATTGTCAACATATATGCTGCATGGATAACACTATGAAATCTTAAGTGCATTCATAATGTAACTAACTCTTGGTCATTGATCGAATAATTCGTTTCGCACCTTTTCATCCTTCTTTAAAAAGTAAGCAATTACTTTTCCTGGTCGTTCTTCCACTAGGTGCATGCGTACTTGGCTTATCTTAGTGCACATACCTATTGGAAAATTCGTGCAACTAATATAATCTCAAATACTACTTTTTTCCGTTCACTAGGCACGATATGTGCCACTTTCTTATGGAGTGTTTACAATGTTGTGGAGAGACTTTCGTTATCAGATCATTTCCTTTTTAGGTCACTATGCTTAGCTTGAAGCCTTCTTTCTTATTTTGTCAGCTAGTCTTTTGTTGCAGTTCTTAGGGAAGACCCTCTGACTCTTGTAAAGCTGCGAGCTTATTATACTGTATACCCCACAAAATTTCTAATGTTTTTACTCGCCTATCATTATCCTTAATTACTTATCTCTATGCCCTTGGGCTCATATGGTTGCTTCTAAATTGAAATTTCAGTTTTCTCCCTAGTGGCACTCTCTTTTAATTCCGTAACACTTATATTCTACCTTCTACTACCCCAACTCCTATCTGAATATTTCTCAAGGATTACGATCTCATATATGAGAGACTGAATTTCCTATGCTGGGTTTCACTACGTCTATCTTGCATGATCTACTGATTTATCTAAGACCTCTTGTCTAGCCATCACCAAGCTTTTTCTGAATCAATACTAACTACTCGTCACTCTATGTTCATATTTATATTCTGTGTAACCTCTCTTGAGTTATGTATTTTGTCTTAACTTACCTTTTGCACTGGCTCCTAATGTATCAAATGTTCATTCACACTTATTTATCAATAACATCTGTTGTGGGAACCCTTACTGCCTCTCCAGACATCCTGCTTGCATAATATTCTGGAGTCGTAGCATATCCGTAGGATCTGAGTAAATGCAATCGCATTCATTTCGCCTTTTTACTGCATTCTTTCTTTACTATTACATATTTACTCGAATTACATAACTCCGACTTATTACCATATCACACCGTCTTCCCCCATTTAGAGGCGTACTAACATTTAGTACTATGAAGATTTACCTATATATAGTTTACCTCTTCATCTTTTGCATCTTTTCACGTCTTCACTGACTCTTACTCGCCTTGCGGTAACCCTTCTCTACCAAGGATAACTGAATTCCATACGCACGAGGGTGACACCTAGTGTAACTAGCACACTTAGTCCATTAAGCTTAACTTTGCTCAAAGCTTTTGCTTTAGCGGAGTGTCTTCATGAATGACCTTTAAAGGTTATTCTTATGTTGTCCATTTTATTATTGCTGGAATACGATCTTTGAAATTCTCTTGATGTAGACTATTATCACATCATTCGATCCCTAATTGATGTTCAGTTTATCTTGTTCACTAGCCCATGCTGATTTCTCTAACTCTGGGTGGTCTAAATTTTTGTTCTAGTAATCACATTGGACTCACCAACTTATTTCTCAAAATGAGGATATGACTTTTGGTCTATACTCTTTTATTGTCTCAAGGCCTGTCACCTCTTGTCTTTTCTTTCATTTGACTATAGACTCTTTCATCATATCATATTATGATTTACTGCTACCACCATTTTATCACATCTTACTTGTAATGCTTCATTTATACTCTTCATATTCTCCTACAAAAATATCTTTGTTTATTACCTTATTCTAAAAACTTCAACAAAACATTCTTTCGCTTTTAACTCCCCTTGCTCTATACACTGGCTCTTCGAATCTCCTAGCATTCTCTCTTTACTAGGGACGGGAGCCATACAAAGGTAAATATTTATCCCTTCAAGATTCCACTGCCTGTCTTATGAAATTTTTGTGGACATTCTAGTATTCATATCTAACTGTTCTATTCTATAGTGCACCACCCAGGTGTATCACAAGGAGATCTATTACCACGTTTGCACTATCCTTCAAAAATTTTAGCTAATGATCACAATCCATCCACCATTTTGGGTTACTCTAACCTCAGCTGGATCCTGATGTCCCATCTTTCTCTTAAACAATAAATGTTAGCTTCTAGAGGACATAACTAAGATGAGTGTGGCCAATTGTACATACTTTTGTTACTGTTGACGGTAACTCAAATACTTATATTTCTCTGCCTGAATTTTAAAAACTGATAATCTTCACTAACTGGGTACCTTGTACCCTTCTCCACCTTGCTTTTATTATCTGTTGAAACTTAATACTTTTACCTCCTAACACTCCCATGGCCTGCTATTCGTGGGGTATATTAGATTTTCCCGTCTTAGCGTCTTATGTAGGAAATTCGCACATCTGGTATGCACGATATGATAGGGCCTCAAACTAAGCCACATTGTCAAGAATCCTCTCTCTACTAGTGCCCTTACCTGCTATTGTATTAGCCCTCTGGCTAGCTGTAATTTTTCAAATTGCAAGCATCTCTATAATTAGAAAACATAAGTCTTGGCTCGAACTCTTATGGCTCAGCTCTATAGCACAGTGTGGATATGAAAGAAGGGTAACATACTCCTAAATACCTTGTAGCTTCCTGTTTATATAATGTGGTACACAACACATCTATAAACAAGGCTCTACTAGATATGGATTGTAGACTCCCTAGGACAAAACTAATTTAATACCAAGTTTGTCACACCCCAAACTTGAAGAACCGTGGCCAGCACCCGGTGCCGTACTTGGCCCGAGCGTACCACTCTGCAACTATGAACTCTGGAGGGGTAACCCTCAACTTAGGTCGATGAGGCCATATTCTAAATTGTCCGAAAATAATTACTCTCTTAATTATGGGGTAAATATATCCAAAAGTTTATATCTCATATGTGGGGTAAACATACCCAAAAGATGCTATATATATAACTGTGCAGGCCGATGAAGCTGCCATGAACATCTACTGATATAAAAATATACAAGACTCGACTACAAGCCTCTAGAGATAACTGAACTGTACCATGGTCAGGACAGGGCCTCGATCTACCCGTCAAACTTGTATATATAAAATGGACTCCAATGTCTAGACCTGGTAACTTCGAGGAAGTGGAGCTTACCAACCAAGCTGATGTTTTACTCTGTGATAGCATCCTAGGAAGCTCAACTCTATTCAAGGACATGGATGAAGCTTTTGAATCTCAAAGATGGCCTTTAATAAGAGTTCAAGCTAAAGAATTACAAAACAAGATCATTAGACTTCAAGTGCAAATGAAGAAGTTATTAATTGGGAGGAAGAGCTCGAGGATAAAGGATGTGAATTGGCTAGGTGATAGCATCAAGGACAAGGATAGAGTTTTGGAAGCTCCAAGGCCATATACAAGATCTCAAGCTAAAGAGTTGCAAACTAAGGTTGCTAGACTTCAATGGAAAATAAAGAAGCTTTCAATTGTAGAGGAAGAGCTCAAGACCAAAGGAAATAAATTGTCCAAATTTTACAATTATATGGTGGTCCAAATTGAAGTCCAAGAGGAGGAAGATTGGGTCACCAAATTAGCCCTTGAAGTCCATCAAAAAGGGTTCAAAATAAGTTTAAAAGAGGTCCAAAAGGGGGTGTTTCAAAAGGAGCCCAATTGGAGTCCAAACCAATGGCCCAAACTAGTTGTTTTAAGGCCCAAATCTGCCCCAAAGGGTCTTGGCCGCCCTTACCTAATTTTAATGACTTTTCTTACTCTTTAGCAACCACCCTACCTAATTGTAATGACTTTGTATGCCTTAGCAACCACCCTACCTAATTTTAAGGACTTTTATGACTTAGTACTCCTATAAATAGGGAGTTCTTCTCATTCATAAGATACAACATTTATTGATTAAGTATATCATACTTTGAGAGTTCTTTTGAACCTTTGTTACTTGTGCTTTGAGATTTATCTTTCAACCTTTACTAGTTCTTAGTTCAAGGTAGTAAGATTACTTCTCTTTTATGATATCTTTGATTCCTTTGTGGTATTCTTAGAAGGCGATTAATACTAGTTATTAATTGTTGTCTCAAGTTACTCGTAAAGTGGTCAAGATCCGAATCTATTGTTTTGATTTGCTTTTTAAGTAAAGGCGTTTGATTTCTTCCATAAATCAAGACGTTGTTACTTTGATCTTGTCAAGGCTATAGAACTTACGTTCTTGGATGTTCTTGGAATTCTTTCCTTGAATTCGTCCCATATCCTTTATTTTCATCTCTTTAATTCTAGTTGTTCAATTCCTTGTTGTTATTGTTTCCGCATTTACTTCTCAAATTCTTACTCTAATTTGGATTCCCGACCTAGTTGTTATCACTCTGTCTATTGGGAGGGTTTGTCCAACTGTCAATGAGGACCTGCAGGCATAAAATGCAGCATCCCCAGCAAAAGGGACGTTAGTATAAAATAATGTACCGAGTATGTAAGGCAACAAAATAACTAAAAGCTAAAACTGAACTGATGATATAATAACTGAAGGTAACCGGGAGTCAAAGATAATTTGAAGATACGCTTACCTACTGATACTGGCTCAACTCTCTCAATATAGCAAGTAAAATAGTTGTCCGGCCTTATAAGGCTCGATATATGTAACTTCTCTGCCGTAGTAGGCTCACTCGTAGGCACGCGACCATACTAGGCTCTGTATCTCGGCCATTCTGGGCTCGCTCAAAAGCGCTCGGCAACAGTTGACTCGGTATATAACTCACCATCTGATCAGAGGTTGTCCAATAGGGGCCTGCCCATCGATTATAGCTTGATAGATTATAACTCGATGGTGGTGAACATACTATAATACTATATATATATAGACTCTCTGCTCTCATGGCTAAAAGAAGACAAAACTAAACTGAATATGAAGTCCCGATAAGGGAGAATGCTGTAACTTATGAGACTAGGAAAATGTACATAAATTCAGGGATATGAACTTCTCTTTATATCTCGTTATCAAACATATGTAGTTACTAGATCATGCCAAAATAAAAGAAAGGTTTATCCTTAACATACCTTATCACAATATGTCAAATAACCACGTTAAACTCGTCTTGTTGCACCTTAATCTACAACAATGATAACAATACTATCATCAAGTTATGGAAGGTACAACAATCACACAACGAACGACAAGCTTATTTTGTAACAAAATGGGCAGCATATTCCCTATAATCTTTACTTCCCCCTATTTCGACATAACACTAACAACGCAAGAACACAAAATACCATAAAACAGCCCAACATGCCCCTATCACTCCATACACAAAACGACAACCATAGTAGTGTCAAACAACCCAAAAATGTAACGATGACGACCAGCCAAACACCCTGCTATTATGTGGTGTTTTTACACACCCTTACTCCTCCAAAACTCCACAAAAATAGCAGCAAAAGAGACAACCCAACAACAACATGAAATAACCCACAAAACAGTCCACTACAAGTTGAACAACTCGAACTCACAACTTTCGATCACCGTCTCGTGAGTTCTTACAATTATTGAATGAATTTCTCTACATTAAGAGCAGAAAAAATGGATTAAAAAGGTCAGTATACTTACCATATTTGGTGAATATCTCAGCTCCTACCTTGATTCTTCAACCCTTAGGTTTTTCTCCAACTAGAACTTGAAAAGAATAGAAAATTATTTAGGGATTTGTATTGAATTTTTGGGAGGATTTTGCTGGGGTGTACACCGGATTTTTTTATCTATTATAAGTGTAATATCTGAAGAAAATCAGCCCTTAAAAAGGCTCTTTGGCCGACCTTGAAGCTTTTAATTGATGCCTCTCCTTTTGGCAAGTAGGTGATGCATCTACTTGTCACCTACCAGTCTGCGCAGTCTCGCAAAAATGTGAATATATCTCTATTTCAATGTCGTATCAAAGAACAATTTACTCTATTGGAAACTAGACTCATAGATCTTCAATTGGTAGGCAGATCATCCCGTAATTCCTTGCACGCTGGGAGAAATGCTCAGCTACATTTAACCTAATTTTCAGCATATTTATGAATGTAACTTGTGATGACATTTGCCAACTTTTTTGTTCACCAACTTGCTTGAATTCAAAATGTAATACAAAACTAACATAAGACTAAAATAACGCATAACATAACTTCTTTATCATGTTAAGCACCCTAATATCACCCCCAAAAGTACATGTTATACATTCCCAACTTGTCGACATTTGACGGAATTTATTTTCTTCAATTGGTTTAGCTTCTAAGCCTTCCAACCCTCTTGGTACTTACATTTCATGATCTTAAATATTTGTAACCTCCAAGTTAACATGATTACCTTACTTTATGTACTTTCAGAGATAATCTTATTTCAAAGCTTACATCAATTGACTTACGACGTACTCTCACGTACGAAAACATAGGGTGTAGCAGAATTATCTCTAATATATATAAATTATGTGTAACTTTTCTAGGAAAAAAGCGAGAGGAACAAATAAAGTCGAAGGAAGTTGACTATGCCACAAACACCAGGAAGAAAAAGTCATTCTCAAATTACAGATAATGTATGTCATGTTTACTATAAGCTTTGTACAAATTTATATATCAATACTTATTTTCTTTAATATATTTGCAACATATTTTTTATTATTTAAACAGATGACATAGAAGAATAGTGTAAAACCAGGTCGTATCGAGGTGTTCAAAGAAACACATACGAGAAAGAATAAACAACCAGCAAATGAGATAGATGATGAAACTATGGAAAATTCTCATTTTTTATGAATATAAAATTACTTTCTTTCGAATATAAAATTTTATTTACTTTTTATTGTTTTACCTTTTCTTTCCAAAAGAAAGAAATGGATGAACTTTCTAAGGTGTATTCTGAGTTAAATGTCCCTGGAAGTGCCCAAGTTATGGGACTAGACACTCATGGAAATGTTCTAACTCTAGGAAAAGGAGCAGCTCCAAGTTTTGTTTATGGACCTGCATATAAATGATCATAGGCTGAGCAAAGAGAATTTGATAGAAGGGTTGAGATAGAAGTTGAAAAGGCTACCTCCGCTATAAGAATTGAGATGGATGAAAAATTGTCTGAAGCAAAAGAAGAAATAGAAGCGAAGGAGAAAAAGTTATTTGAAGCAAAACAAGAAATAAAAGTGATGGGGAAAAATATGATATGGAAGCAAAAATAGACAATAAAGTAAAGTTGGCTATAGGTGCATATCTAGAGTCTTTGGGTATTACTATTGGCTCAAATAGGAAATTATTTGGTAATGAGCAGGTAAAAAATATTATGCTCTTTAGTAAAAATTTATTGTTTTTAAGACAATCTTGTAATTTAGTTTTCTTTTAATTGTAGTAATCTTCCTCTTTTGTGATAGGTTTCTGATAACTAAATGGACGATTACCAACAATCACTATCACCTATTTCAGTTGTTCACACAAAGAAGGTGAGTTTGTAAACTCATTTTAACTATATCTTTTTAACTATTATAACGATCTGGCCGTCCGTTTTAAGAATTAACGCCCCAATTTCCTATTAACTATTTTCCCCGTATTTGTTTCTGCTATTGTGAGTTGTCGGGAGGATTTATTTGGAGTTTCGGAGAGTTTTGGGATACTTAGTCCGTAAATGAGAGTTTAAGTTGTAAAATTTAGGTCGTAGTCGGAGCAGTGTGAAGATGACCTCGGAATGGAATTCCAACATTTTCATTAGCTTCGTTGGGTGATTTCGGGCTTATGGACATGTTCGGATTGTATTTTGGAGGTTCGTAGCTAATTTAGGCTTGAAAGGCCGAAATTTGAATTTTTGAAGTTTCCAGCTTGATTGTGAGATTTTGATCTAAGGGTCGGAATGGAATTCCTGAAGTTAGAGTAGCTCCGTAGTGTTAAATATGACGTGTGTGCAAAATTTCAGGTCATTTGGACGACGTTCGATAGACTTTTTGATTGAAAGCACAATTTGAGAGTTTTTGGAGTTCTTAGGCTTGAATCCGATGTTAAATTTGTGTTTTAATATTGTCTTGAGCCTTCCAAAGGTTGGAACAAGTTTGAATTATGTTTTAGGATTGATTGGCATGTTTGGTTGAGGTCCCGGGGGCCTCGGGTGTGTTTCAGATGCTCAACGGGTCATTTTTGGACTTGGAAAGATTGCAGATTTTCTGTTGTTGTGTTGCAGAGAAAATATTCATCGCGTTCATGAGATGGTCTCGCGTTCGTGTAGAGCATCTAGGTGAAGCAGCTGAATCGTGCTTCGCGTTCCCGATGATGTCCCTCGTTCGCGAAGGTATGGGTCCTTTGGTCTTCGCGTTCGCGACATGGTCCTCGCGTTTGAATAGGGTCCGTCAGTGTAAGCTATGCGTTCGTGAGTGGACCTCACGTTGGCAAAGAGGAAGACTGGCCAGTGTCATTTTTTTGTGCATAGCGTTTGCAACTGTCGCCTCGCATTCGCAAAGAAGAACGCGTCTGACAGAACATAAATTTCAAAATCGAGGGTTTTGAGTTCATATCACAAAATTGAATTGAGAGCTCTGTAGGAGATGAATTTTGGAAGGATTTTTTGAGGGAGTTTGCGGGTAATGATTCTTAACTCCTTTCTGCTTATAACCCATTAATCTAAACATGAATTCATCATCTAATTTCGGATTTGGGGTGAGAAATTGGGAAAAAGTTTGAAAAAGTTTTTAGACCTAAATTTCGAGTTTTGATTGGGAATTTGACATTGGATTTGGATAATTTTGGTATGGTTAGACTCATGAGAGTGTGAGGATTCTGAAAATATAAATTTTACCTGATTCCGAGATGTGGGCCCGGGGGCATTTTGGTCATTTTACCAAATTTCACATATTAGCTTAGAATTTATTTATGGAATCAGTTACTTGAAGTTATATTTAAATTATTCAATTTAATTGAATAGATTTGGGCCATTTGGAGTTGAGTACTCATGGCAAGAACGTGGTTTCGGGTTGATTTTGGAGCTGGTTCGAGGTAAGTGACTTGCCTAACTTTGTGTGGGGGAACTCCCATTAGGATTTGGTATTGTTGATAATTGAAATGCCTTATACGTGAGGTGTTGAGTGCGTACTTGTGCTTATTGTTGAAAATCTTGTTTTCATTAAGTAACTTTAAATGTGTTTTTCCGTTCCTGTTATTTCTACTTGCAATTTCAGCCTGTTGTTAGCTTAGGGAATCATGTCTAATTGACTTAATTGCTTTATTTGTTCAAACTGCCTTATTTGGACTATGTGAAGTATGCTAGGTTATAAAATACATGTTTTATCTTGGTGTGAAATTTAATTTAATTGAGTATTCTCCGTGTTGTTGCTGCGTGTTTACTTTGGGACTGCGGGATGGTATCCCGAAAGATCCCCTGCACATATATATTGATTTGGATTGTAGCACGGTATACCAGGAGATCCCCAGCACATATTGAGGATACTAAGAGATCCTTGGGCTACCGAGAGATAACCAACACACATATTGAGGATACTAAGAGACCCTTGGGATACCGAGAGATCCCCAACATATATATTGAGGATACTAGGAGATCATCGGGATACCAAGAGATCCCCAACATATATTGAAGTATCAAACAGATCCTTGGAATACCAAGAGGTCCCAAGCATATATATTGAGGATACTAGGAGATCCTCGGGATATTGAGAGATCGCCGGCACACATATTGAGGATACTAAGAGATCATCGGGATACTGAGAGATCCCCGGTTGTTATCTCTATGTTGAGCTGTACTCATTTCCATGATTATTTTGTATATATTATAGTTGTTGTTGTTAATTCTATTCTGTGTTATTTCTTACTGTTGCACTTAATTATACTATCTCATTCTATACTGTTATACTTTATATTTCATTTAACCTCAGTAGGGCCCTGACTTTCCTCGTCACTACTCGACCGAGGTTAGGCTTGGCACTTACTAAGTACCGATGTGGTGTACTCATGCCCTTTCTGCACATGTTTTTCATGTGCAAATCCAGGTACTTCCACTCAGTCTTATCATACTTGAGGCAAGGCACTTTCGTACAGACTTAGAGGTATATTTGCCGCGTTTGTAGACCAAAGAGTCCCTTTCTATTCTCAGTATTAGTATAGCCCTTTCGTATTTTCCTTGTTGATAGATATTTCTCGAGTTAGAGCTTTTTTATGTAAACTCTTAGCTTGTGATTCATGGGGTTCCGAATTTTGGGAGTGTTAGGTTGAGATTCTTGTACTGTTATAGCCAGACCGCATCTTAAACACTATAATGTTTTGTTATCTCAATTTTTAATTATTTTCTTTCCATAATTGTTCTTTTTCCGCAATTGTTCTTTTTCCACATTTGTTAGGCTTACCTAGTCGTAGAGACTAGGTGTCGTCACGATAGTTCACGGAAGGGGAACTCCCCTTAGGATTTGGCATTGTTGATAATTGAAACTCTTTGTACGTGAGGTGACAAGTGCGTACTTGTGCTAATTGTTGAAAATTCTGTTTTCATTAAGTAACTTTAAATGTGTTCTCCCCCTTCCTGTTATTTCTACTTGCAATTTCAGCCTGTTGTTAGCTTAGGGAATCATGTCTAATTGACTTAATTGCTTTATTTGCTAAAACTGACTTATTTGGACTATGTGAAGTATGCTAGGTTAGAAAATACCTGTTTTACCTTGGTGTGAAATTAAATTTAATTGAGTATTCTTCATTTTGTTACTACGCGTTTACTTTGGGACTACGGGATGGTATCCCGGAAGATCCCCTGCACATATATATTGATTTGGACTGTAGTGCGGGATACCAGGAGATCCCCAGCACATATTGAGGATACTAAGAGATCCTTGGGATACCGAGAGATAACCAACACACATATTGAGGATACTAAGAGATCCTTGGGATACCAAGAGATCCCCAACATATATATTAAGGATACTAGGAGATCGTCGGGATACCGAGTGATCCCCAGCACACATATTGAAGTATCAAAGAGATCCTTGGAATACCAAGAGATCCCCAACATATATATTGAGGATACTAGGAGATCCTTGGGATATTGAGAGATCCCCGGCATACATATTGAGGATACTAAGAGATCCTCAGGATACTGAGAGATCCCCAATTGTTATCTCTGTGTTGAGCTGTACTCCTTTCCGTGATTATTTTGTCTCTATTATAGTTGCTGCTGTTCTTTCTATTCTGCATTATTTTTTACTGTTGCTCTTAATTATACTATCTCATTCTATTATGTTATACCTTATATTTCTTTTAGCCTCAGTAGGACCCTGACTTTCCTCGTCACTAACCGACCGAGGTTAGGCTTGGCACTTACTGAGTACCGCTGTGGTGTACTCATGCCCTTTCTACGCATGTTTTTCATGTGCAGATCCAGGTACTTCCACTCAGTCTTATCACACTTGAGGCGAGGCACTTTCGTAGAGACTTCGAGGTATATCTGCATACGCAGATCGAAGAGTCTCTTTCCATTCTCAGTATTAGTATAGCCCTTCTGTATTTTCCTTGTTGATAGATATTTCTGGAGTTAGAGCTTTTTTATGTAAACTCTTAGCTTGTGATTCATGGGGTTCCAGATTTTGGGAGTGTTAGGTTGAGATTCTTGTACTGTTATATGCTAGGCGGTTATCTTAAACACTATTCCATTTTGTTATCTCCGTTTTTAATTATTTTCTTTCCGCAATTGTTTTTTTTCCGCATTTGTTAGGCTTACCTAGTCATAGATACTAGGTGCCGTCACGATAGTTCACGGAGGGCAAACTAGGGTCGTGACAAGTTGGTATTAGAGCTCTAGGTTCATAGGAGTCATGAATCACATGCCGGTTTATTGGAGTCTCGCGGATCGGTATAGAGAGGTCTGTACTTATCTACGAGAGGCTATATAACCATTAGAAAAATTCCACTTCATTTGAATTCCGTGTCGTGTGAGATTTTAACATCACAATCCTAAACCTCTATCTTCCATTCTCTCTTAGATGGTGAGGACACGTGCTACCAGAGATGATCAAGCACCAGTGCCCCCTACGAGAGCTGTTAGAGGTTGGGGCCGAGGTAGAGGCCAAGGACGGACACGTGGTGCAGCCAGAGAACCCACATGAGCTGCCACCAATGTGCCACCAGCAGTTCCAGCCGGAGTCCAGGCACCTGATATGCCTACTGCTACTACTACTCCAGCACTTCAGGAGGCCTTACCACAGTTCCTGAGCATGTTTGTTACATTAGTTCAGGCGGGATTCATGCAGGTTGTACCGACTACTTCACCGATCGCAAAAGAGACCCAGACTTCCACCGCTCCCACTCAAGTGCAGCGAGTTCTCACTGTTCAGGTTCCAGGTGTCAAGGCGACATAGCCTATGGTCCCAGTTCAGTGGGTGGTGAGGACCTCTCGCTGAGTAGAGGACAGGTGGGTCCAGGAGAGAGAGGGCAGACGAGGTCAAGAGAGAGAGTATAGGGAAGTAAGGAGACCTCGTAGACTGGAGAGGCCCACTGGTCCTTATTTTGGAGGAAGATTACGGCATGGTAGAGGTTTTGTGGGTCAGCCAGTTCAATTTGCGTCTTAGATTTCACACAGTGTTTCAGGTGTTCAAGGGTCTCAAAGTACCCGTACAACACAGTTCCCACTGCCACGTCAGCTGCGAGGTTGTTTTAAGTGTGCTGACACATGCCATGTGGTGAGGTATTACCCTAGACTTGGGATGGGTGCACCTCCACAGACTTCTCAGGCACAGCATGCCCCGCAGAGTTCTCAGGCTATGGTTATAGCTCCAGTTGCTACCCCGCATGCTCAGCCAGCTAGAGGTGGAGGTCGGGGAGGTAGAGGTCGCCCTAGAGAGCGAGGCCAGGACATATATTATGCCCTTCCTGCACGTACCGAGGACGTTTCCTCTGATTCTGTCATCACAGGTATTGTCCTGGTTTGCCATAGAGATGCATCAGTTTTATTCGATTCAGGCTCCACCTATTTTTATGTGTCTTCTTAATTTGCTCCGCACTTGGGTGTAGCGGGATTCTTTGAGTTCCCATGTTTATGTTTCTACTATTGTGGGAGATTCTCTTGTTGTGGATCATGTGTATCGGTCGTGTGTGGTTGCTCTTAGTGGTTTTGAGACTAGAGCCAATTTATTATTGTTCAGCATGGTAGATTTTGATGTTATCTTAGGCATGAACTGGTTCTCACCCCATTATGCTATTCTTGATTGTCATGCCAAGACCGTGATGCTGGCTATGCCAGGTGTACCCTGAGTAGAGTGGAGGGGTACCTTAGATCATACTTCCAGTAGAGTTAATTCTTTTCTTAAGGCTTAGTGTATGGTTGAGAAGGGGTGTGACGCGTATCTAGCTTATGTGAGAAATGTCAGTATTGATACCCGTACAATTGATTCAGTCCTAGTAGTACGGGATTTTCCTGATGTGTTTCCAGCTGATCTTCCGGGCATGCCGCCCGATAGAAATATTGATTTTGGCATTGATCTATTGTCGGGCACTCAGTCCATTTCTATTTCTCCGTATCGTATGGCCCCTCCTAAGTTGAAGGATTTGAAGGATCAGTTGCAAGAATTGTTTGATAAGGGTTTTATTCGGCCCAATTTATCACCTCGGGGTGCTCCTGTCTTTTTTGTGAAGAAAAAGGATGGTTCTATGCGTATGTGTATTGATTATCACCAGTTGAACAAGGTTATATTGAAGAACTATTATCCTTTGCCTCGTATTGATGATCTGTTTGACTAGGTTTAGGGCGCACGAGTGTTTTCTAAGATTGACTTAAGCTCAGGTTACCATCAGTTGAAGATTTGGGAGCCAGATATCCTGAAGACTACTTTCAGGACTTGGTATGGTCATTACGAGTTCCTTGTTATGTCATTTGGGCTGACCAATGCCCTAACAGCCTTTATGCATTTGATGCACAGTGTGTTCCGGCCGTATCTTGACTCGTTCATCATTGTCATTATTGATGATATTCTGGTGTATTCCCGGAGTCGGGAAGATCATGAGCAGTACGCGAGGACAGTGTTTCAGACTTTGAGAGAAAAGAAGTTATATGCAAAGTTCTCGAAATATGAGTTTTGGTTGGATTCTGTGGCATTTTTGGGCCACTTGGTTTCGAGTGAGGGTATTCAGGTGGATCCGAAGAAAGTGCAGGTAGTGCAGAGTTAGCCCATACCATCCTCAGCTACAGAGATCCGCAGTTTTCTTGGCTTGGCGGGCTATTACCATCATTTTGTTGAGGGGTTTTCATTGATTGCAGCCCCTATGACCAGGTTGACCCAGAAGGGTGCTCCGTTCCAGTGGATGGAAGAGTGTGAGGCGAGCTTTCAAAAGCACAAGACAGCTTTGACTACAGCCCCAGTATTGATATTGCCTATAGGTTTGGGGTCTTATACTGTCTATTGTGATGCCTCGAGGATTGGCCTTAGAGAGGTTTTGATGTAGGACAGTAGGGTGATTGCCTACGCATCCAGACAGTTGAAGGTACATGAGAAAAATTATCATGTCCATCATCTCGAGTTAGCTGCTATTGTTCACGCCCTGAAGATCTGGTGTCATTATTTGTACGGTATGCCTTGTGAGATTTATACTGATCACCGGAGTTTACAACATCTGTTTAAGTAGAAGGATCTTAATTTGCGCTAGAGGAGGTGGTTAGAGCTGCTGAAGGACTATGATATCACTATTTTGTATCACCCGGGCAAGGCCAATGTGGTGGCCGATGCTTTGAGTTGTCAGGCAGAGAGTTTGAGGAGTTTGGCTTATTTACCAGCAGTGAAGAGTCCCAAGGCAATGGATGTTCAGGCCTTAGCCAACCAGTTTGTGAGATTGGACCTTTCAGAGCCAAGTCGGGTTCTAGCTTGCGTGGGTTCTCGGTCATCCTTATTTGATCATATCATGGAGCATAAGTTTGATGACCCTCATTTGCTTGTCCTCAAGGATAAGGTTCAACACGGTGATGCCAGAGATGTGACTATTGGTGATGATGGGATATTGAGGATGCAGTGTCGGATTCGTGTACCCAATGTTGATAGGCTTCGGGAGTTGATTCTAGAGGAGGCCCATAGTTCACGGTATTCCATTATTCCGGGTGCCGCAAAGATGTACTAGGATTTAAGGCAGCACTATTGGTAGAGGCGGATGAAGAAAGATATAGTTGGGTTTGTAGCTCGGTGCCTCAATTGTCAGCAGGTGAAGTATGAGCACCAGAGACCGGGTGGGATGCTTCAGCAGATAGAGATTCCGGAGTGGAAGTGGGAGAGGATCACCATGGACTTTGTAGTTGGGCTCCCACAGACTTTGAGAAAGTTTGATGTCATTTGGGTGATCGTGGATCGACTGACCAAGTCCGCACACTTCATTCCTGTGTGTACTATCTGTTCTTCGGAGCGATTGGCAGAGATTTATATCCGGGAGATTGTTCGTCTGGATGGTATTTTAGTTTACATCATTTCAGATAGAGGTACTCAGTCCACATCACGGTTCTAGAGGGCCGTACAACATGAGTTGGGTACTCGGGTGGAGTTGAGTACAACATTTCACCCTTAGATGAACGGACAGTCCAAGTGCACAATTCAAATTCTTGAGGATATGCTCCGTGCGTGTGTGATTGAGTTTAGAGGGTCTTGGGATCAGTTCTTGCCATTGGCGGAGTTTGCCTACAACAACAACTACCAGTCCAGCATTCAGATAGCACCGTATGAGGCTTTATATGGTAGGCGGTGTAGATCCCCGGTGGGTTGGTTTGAGATGGGCGAGGCTAGATTTTTGGGCACAGACTTGGTTCAGGATGCCTTGGAGAAGGTTAAGATAATTCAGGATAGACTCCGTACAGCCCAGTCCAGACAGAAGAGTTATACGAACTGGAAGGTTCGTAATGTTTCCTATATGATTGGAGAGCGGGTTCTGCTTCGGATTTTGCATATGAAGGGCGTTATGAGATTCGGGAAGAAAGGAAAGTTGAGTTCGAGGTTTATTGGTCCTTTCGAGATATTGCGGCGTGTTGTACCTCCCAGCTTGGCAGGAGTTCATCAGGTATATCATGTTTCGATGCTCCGGAGGTATCACGGTGATCCGTCGCACGTGTTGGATTTCAGTTCAGTCCAGTTGGACAAGGATATATCTTATGTTGAGGAGCCACTGGCGATATTGGTCAAGCAGGTTCGAAAGCTGAGGTCAAAGAACATTGCATTAGTAAAGGTTTAGTGGCGGGGTCAGCCGATCGAGGAGGCGACCTGGGAGGCCAAGCAGGATATGCGCAGCTGTTACCCTCATCTTTTCACTACTTCAGGTATGTCTCTATACTGGTTCAAGGACGAACGAATGTTTAAGTATAGGAAGATGTAACGACCCGGCCGATCATTTTAAGAATTAATGCCCCGATCCCCTATTAACTATTTTCCCCTTGTTTGTTTCTACTATTATGAGTTGCCGGGAGGATTTATTTGGAGTTTCGGAGAGTTTTGGGACACTTAGTCCTTAATGAGAGTTTAAGTTTTAAAATTTGGGCCGTAGTTGGAGCAGTGTGAAGATGACCTCGGAATGGAATTCTGACGGTTCCATTAGCTTTGTTGGGTGATTTCGGTCTTAGGGGCATGTTCGGATTGTGTTTTGGAGGTCTGTAGCTAATTTAGGCTTGAAAGGTCGAAAGTTGAATTTTTGAAGTTTTCGGTTCGATAGTGAGATTTTGATCTAAGGGTCGGAATGGAATTCTGGAAGTTGGAGTAGCTCCGTAGTGTTGAATGTGACGTGCGTGCAAAATTTCAGGTCATTTGGACGAGGTTTGATAGACATTTTGATTGAAAGTGCAATTTGAGAGTTTTTTGAGTTCTTAAGCTTGAATCCGATGTTAAATTGGTGTTTTGATGTTGTCTTGAGCGTTCCAAAGGTTGGAACAAGTTTGAATTATGTTTTAGGATTGGTTGTCACATTTGTTTAAGGTCCCGGGGGCCTCAATTGTGCTTCAGATGCTCAACGGGTCATTTTTGGACTTGGAAAGATTGCAGATTTTCTGCTGCTGTGTTGCAGAGAAAACATTCATCGCGTTTGTGATAGGGTCTCGCATTCGTGTAGAGAATCTGGGTGAAGCAGCTGAATCGTGCTTCACCTTGTGCATCGTGTTGGCGGCTGTTGCCTCGCGTTCGCGAAGAAGAACGCATCTGGGAAGAACATAAATTTCAAAATCGAGGGTTTTGAGTTCATATCACAAAATTGAATTGGGAGCTCGGTAGGAGATGAACTTTGGAAGGATTTTCGGAGGGAGTTTGTGGGTAATGATTCTTAACTCCTTTTTTCTTATAACCCATTAATCTAAACATGAATTCATCATCTAATTTCGGATTTGGGGTGAGAAATTGGGAAAAAATTAGAAAAGTTTCTTAGACCTAAATTTCGAGTTTTGATTGGGAATTTAACATTGGATTTGGATAAATTTGGTATGGTTAGACTCGTGATAGTATGAGGATTCTGAAAATGTAAATTTTACCCAACTCTGAGACGTGGGCCCGGGGGCATTTTGGTCATTTTTACCTAATTTCGCGTATTAGCTTAGAATTTATTTGTGGAATCAGTTACTTGAAGTTATATTTACATTATGCAATTGAATTAAATAAATTTGGTCCATTTGAAGTTGAGTACTCATGACAAGAACGTGGTTTCAGGTTGATTTTGGAGTCGGTTCGAGGTAAGTGGCTTGCCTAACCTTGTGTGGCGGAACTCCCCTTAGGATTTGGTATTGTTGATAATTGAAACACCTTGAACGTGAGGTCACAAGTGCGTACTTGTGCTAATTGTTGAAAATCTTGTTTTTATTAAGTAACTTTAAATGTGTTTTTCCCTTCCAGTTATTTCTACTTGCAATTTCAGCATGTTGTTAGCTTAGGGAATCATGTCTAATTGACTTAATTGCTTTATTTGATCAAAGTGCCTTATTTGCACTATGTGAAGTATGCTGGGTTAGAAAATACTAGTTTTACCTTGGTGTGAAATTTAATTTAATTGAGTATTTTTTTGTGTTGTTGCTGCATGTTTACTTTGGGACTACGGGACGGTATCCCAAAAGAGCCCCTCCACATATATATTGATTTGGACTGTAGTGTGGGATACCAGGAGATCTCCAGCACATATTGAGGATACTAAGAGATCCTTAGGATACCAAGAGATCCCCAACACACATATTGAGGATACTAAGAGATCTTTGGGACACCGAGAGATCCCCAGCATATATATTGAGGATACTAGGAGATCCTCGGGATACTGAAAGATCTGTAGCACACATATTGAGGATACTAAGAGATCCTTGAGATACTGAGAGGTCCCCAACATATATACTGAGGATACTAGGAGATCCTCGGGATACTGAGAGATCCTCGGCACACATATTGAGGATACTAATAGATCCTTGGAATACTGAGAGATCCCCGGTTGTTATCTCTGTTGAGTTGTACTCCTTTCTATGATTATTTTGTCTCTATTATAGTTGTTGTTGTTCGTTCTATTTTGCATTATTTCTTACTGTTGCACTTAGTTATACTGTCTTATTCTATACTATTATACCTTATATTTCATTTAACCTCAGTAGGGCCCTGACTTTCCTCGTCACTACCTGACCAAGGTTAGGCTTGGCACTTACTAAGTATCGTTGTGGTGTACTCATGCCCTTTATGCGCATGATTTTTATGTGCAGATCCAGGTACTTCCATTCAATCTTATCACACTTGAGGCGAGGCACTTTCGTAGAGACTTCAAGGTATATCTGCCGCATCCGGAGACCAAAGAGTTCCTTTCTATTCTCAGTATTAGTATAGCCCTTCTGTATTTTTCTTTTTGATTGATATTTCTGGAGTTAGAGCTTTTTTATGTAAACTCTTAGCTTGTGATTCATGGGGTTCCGGATTTTGGGAGTGTTAGGTTGAGATTCTTGTACTGTTATATGTCAGGCGACATCTTAAATACTGTTCCATTTTTTATCTCAGTTTTTAAATATTTTCTTTCCGTAATTATTCTTTTTCCGCATTTGTTAAGCTTACCTAGTCGTAGAAACTAGGTGCCGTCACGATAGTTCACTGAGGGCGAACTGGGGTCGTGACAACTATAAATTACGAATTGATGTTACTATGGGTGTAGACTTAGTTTATTATTTTTACTTTCTATTCGTGTGTAATTTCAACTTAAAAAAGTTATGTATATGTTTTTTTGGGTATGTGCCTCACATGGGTTTCAGGGATAGTTGCATTCCCATTTTAAAGAATCCTCGATTTGTAGCTTATGCTATTTTGGAAAAATGTTAATAATAATCTTTTATGTGTCAACTATTGCTTAAGGGTTTAATTGTGATGGTTGCACTTTAACCAGATGGGCTCCGATAATTTCAAAGAATAATGCTTTGTTTAAGAAGACATAGTCGGTTTAAGTTAATGGTAAAAGCTTTGTAATGACCGAGTATTTCTCCTTTTCTTGCATATGTGCATTTGATTGAAATTCAATCTATAATAAACGTGGGAGGTCAGTGATAGTGGCTAAAGTTTGTGGCACTGTGATGATCTAAGAGGCTAGCAGTAGGCCCTAAGCCAGCAGGGGGAAATCAGAGTGGATCTAGTTTTAATAGCCTGGGTTATCATCTTCATTGTTTCTTGTCACGACCCAAAAACTAACCTTGTCGTGATGGCGCCTATCATGGTATTAGGTATGCCAACACATTATCAAAATAAATCAATATTTTTCATTTCAAAAATAATCCCAAAGCTATTTTAATATAAGACCTTCATAAAGGAGATCAAATCAAAATAAAAGTGCGGAAAAGAAAGCCCGACTTTGGGGTGTCACTAGTCATGAGCATCTACTATAATTTGTCTGACAATATCAAGACTAACATAGTTTGGAAAATAACTAAATACAACTAAAGGAAGATAAGAGGGAGAAGATCAGGATTGTGATCGCCAGTCAGCTACCTTGCTATCTCCGATAATCCGCTACTGAGTAAATTAATAACTGCTACCGAATATCTGGATCTGCACACAAGATGCAGGGGGTAACGTGAGTACACTAACTTAGTAAGTAATAAATCCAAACAATGGACTGATAGGTAGTGACGAACTTAATCTCAACAGGTAATAGAAATAAATTGTGCAAAAAAATAGGCATGCTTTCAATTCAAGTATTCAGCTCAAGCAGTAAAGTAAATATAGATATGGACAATGTGAAGTATAAAGTTGAGCTAATATCTATGTGCCAATGCACAAAATGTATGAAAATGTACCATGCGCCTCTCTCTCAAGTGCTCAACCACTCGGTACTGTATATGGCCAACAGTCACTCAATACCGAGGAAGGCCATTCCATCCCTGCGGAGAAGTTCCATCTCCAGGTATAAATGCTTCTGACAAGATCCATGTCCAAGGAAAATTCATCCCTCATATATCAACTGCGCTCACTGGGGTATGTTACAGACTTCGGAGGAGCTCCTACATCCCAAGCACTATCATAATCATTAACGTAACCGTTGCGGTGTGCAGCCCGATCCCATAACTGTCACTCATAATCAGGCTCTCGGCCTCACTTAGTCATCACTCTCCAGTCTCACACACGGGCTCACAATGCCATGAAAACTAGCCCGAAACAATAATATGATGTGTCAATGAATAACAACTGAGACCAAGACATGATATGAAATGCATGAATAAGACTGAGTACAGAATATCAATAAAACTAGTGAGATGACAGCAAGAAACAACCATTAGGGTTCCCAACAGTATCAGCGTAAAGCCCTAACATAATATCTAGCGTGATTTACAGCTCATTTACTTAATCACATGATGGAAACACGGATATCTGCAAGAAAGAGTCACTAAACGGTGCCATAGAATGAACCAAGTTCCGATTCACACGGTGCATGCACGCACGCCCGTCACTTGGCATGTGCGTCACCTTAATACTAATCACATAACACATCGTTCGGTGTTTTGAACCCTCAGAACCAAGTTTGGAAGCGTTACTTACCTCAAACCAAGCCAAAATCCTACTCAGCGATGCATGTGTCTCTCGAATCGGCCTCCAAACGTCCCGACTCTAGCCAAAAATGATATAATGCAATCAATATAGGCCAAGGAACCAATTCCACAAGAAAAATTACTTAATTGGGCACAAATCCACAAATTCACTCAAACCTGGCCCCCGGGCCCACGTCTTGAAATTCGACAAATCACAAAACTAGAAAGCCCATACACTCACGAGTCTACCTATACCAAATTCATCAAAATCGGACCTCATTTCGTCCCTCAAATCCCCAAATTACTCTCTCAAGAACTCTTTCATTTTTCCCCCAACTTTTCACCCCAAATTCCCAATTTAGATGTTAAAAATTAAGACACATTCATGGAATTTAACCAGAATCAAGTGAAGAACACTTACTCCAATCACCTCTCTCAAAATCCCTTCAAAAATCGCCTTCTACCAAGCTCCCACTTCAATTTTATTATATGAACTCGAAACCCTTGTGTTGAATCTTTTAAAACTACCCAGATATACCTTCATCGCGATCGCGGAAATAGCCTCGCGATCGCAGAAATAGCCTCGCGATCGCGAAGCACAAACAGGCTGCCCCACATTTTAACCTTACGCAATTGCGGAAATACACATGCGATCGCGGATAACAACCTCTTAAAATTATGCGAACGCACCAAGCTCTACGCAATCGCAGAGAGCAAATTCCTTCACCTCACTACCGCCTCAAATCCTTCTAATCGAACGCGACCTCAACCACGTGTTCGCGATGCACAGCTTCACACACCTATGCAATCGCGATCCTATCTCTGTGATCGCGTAAAACAAACATACCTCTGCCCCCAAATAAGCCTACGCGATCACGAATAGACTCATGCGATCGCGTACAAGGAAACCAAAAACAGCTGATACCAGATATCAGCAATTCAGCCATGTTGCAAACCAAATACCAAGTCAATTAACCAGCCGAAACTCACCCGAGGCCCTTGAGCCCTCAATCAAACATACCAACATATCCCATAGCATCATTCAAACTTAGTCGAGCCTTCGAATCACTCAAAACAATGTCAAAATACCAAATTACCCTCATATTCAAGCCTAAGAACTTCCAAACTTTCAAATTTCACAAACGACGCTGAAACCTACCAAATCACGTTCGAATGACACCAAATTTTGCACACAAGTCAGAAATGGCAACACTAACCTACTCCAACTTCCAGAATTTCATCCCGACCCTGATATCAAAATTTTCACTGCCGGCCAAAATCGTCAAAATTCCAACTTACGCCAATTCATGCCTAATTCTACCACGGACGTCCAAATCATATTTCGGATGCGCTCCTAAGTCCAAAATAACTTAACAGAGCTAACAGAACCATCAAAATTCAAATTCAAGGTCGTTTACACGTAAGTCAATATCCGGTCAACTTTCCCAACTTAAGCCCTCACAAAAGAGACTAAGTGTCTCAATTTACTCCAAAACAACTCCAAACCCGAACCAACTAACCTGGTAAGTCAAAATACAGCTGAAGAACCCAAAAGAAGCAGGAAATGGGGGAACGAGGCTATAACTCTTGAAACGAACGACCGGGTCATTACATCCTCCCCTCTAAAATAAATATTTTTCCTCGAACGGGTCTAAAAACATACCTGAAACCTCAAATAGGTGTGGATATATGCTCTGCATCCCCGCTCGGTCTCCCAAGTAACCTCCTCCATGGGCTGACCTCTTCACCGCACTTTCACTGAAGCTATATCCTTTAATCTCAACTTTTGGACCTGCCACCCCAAAATAGCCATTGGCTTCACATCATAAGTCAAATCACCATCTAACTAAACCGTGTTGAAATCCAAGACATGAGACGGATTACCGATATATATCCGGAGTATGGAAACATGAAATACTGGATGCACACCCGACAAGTTAGGTGGCAAAGCAAGCTCATAAGTCGCCTCCCCAATCCTCCGAAGCACCTCAAAAGGCCCAATGAATCGAGGGCTCAACTTGCCCTTCTTCCCAAATCTCATAACACCCTTCATGGGTGAAACCTTCAGTAGCACCTTCTCCCAACCATATAAGACATATCACGAACCTTTCTGTCAGCATAACTCTTTTACCTTGACTGCGCTGTATGAAGCCATCCTGAATCACTTTCACCTTGTCCAAAGCATCCTATACTAAGACTGTACCCAAAAGCCTAGCCTCGCCCGACTCAAACCAACCTACTGGAGATCTATACAGTCTCCTATATAAAGACTCATATAGAGCCATCTAAATACTCAAATGATAACTGTTGTTGTAAGTAAACTCCGCGAGCGATAGAAACTGGTCCCATGAACCCCTAAAATCAATGACACAAGTACATAACATATCCTCCAATATCTGAATAGTGCACTCGGATTGCCCGTTCATCTGAGAGTAGAATGTCGTGCTCAACTCCACCTGAGTTCCCAACTCTTGTTGCACGACTCTCCAAAACTACGATGTAAATTGTGTGCCTCTATCTGAAATGATGGAAATTGGCACTCCATGAAGGCGAACAATCTCTCTGACGTAAATTTCAACCAACCGCCCTGAAGAATAGGTAGTACATACAGGAATGAAATGCGCAGACTTGGTCAGTCGATCCACAATCACCCAAATAGCATCGAACTTTCTCAAGGTCCGTGGGAGTCTAACAATGAAATCCATGGTGATTCGCTCCCACTGCCACTCTGGAATCTCTATCTGCTGAAGCAAGCCACCCGACATCTGATGCTCATATTTCAACTACTGACAATTAAGACACCGAGCTACAAACTCCAACTATATCTTTCTTCATACGCCTCCACTAATAGTGCTGCCTCAAATCCTGATACATCTTTGCGGCACCCGGATGAATGGAATACCGTGAGCTATGGGCCTCCTCTAGAATCAACTCTCGAAGTCCATCAACATTGGGCACACATATCCAGCCCTGAATCCTCAATACCCCGTCATCAACAATAGTCACATCTCTAGAATACATATGCAGAACCTTGTCCTTGAGACAAGCAAATGAAGGTTATCATACTGGCGCTCTCTAATGCAATCGATTAAGGAAGACCGAGAAACCACACAAGCTAGGACTCGACTGAGCTCTGAAATATTCAACCTCGCAAACCGATTGGCCAAGGCCTGAACATCAACTACAAGAGGTCTCTCACCAACAAGAAGGAATGCAAGACTACCCATACTCACTACCCTCTGCATCGGCCATCACATTGGCCTTTCATGGGGTATACGGTAAAATCGGAGGGTCCAATTTTCGGTCATTGCGATGATTTATAAGCACGTTTCCATAGGCTCAAGAATACGGTCGAGATTAATACCTAAGGGTTTATCGATGTCCAACCTCGGGGCAGTGTAGATCAATAGTTATGGTGAAAACGTGGGAGGCTCCCAAGGCATGTGACTAAAGCTGGCCTAGTCTATTTGGCTAGCTCAAGCTCGTACTGTGGCATTAAATAGTTGTACTAACCATGTTTCTTTGTAATAAATGCATTTGTACTATATTGGGAGTCCCCCTCATATATAAAGGGGGCCCTTGTCATTTTGTAGGGATCTGATACTTAATATTGAATATACAAGAACATTATCTCTGCTTCCTAACATATACTCTTAATTTCATTAATTGAATTTTTTGATTATATTCATAGTGTTCTATTTATTGTTCTACATTTATTGCTCATCATTGATCATAAAGAGCCGCCCTCGATTGCCCTAAGCTAGGCATACGACTTGACCTCGAGGCCCCATATACGTCAACTCAAGGCCCCGATTTCTGATCATTCGGTTTATTACATTATCCACAAGCTCCTACCTTATTTTCCAGTCTTTTACTTAGCATCAATTACCTAACAACTAGCATAAAAATAGATCACATATTTTTAGAACCACAAAATCAAATTAATTATAATTACCATTTTCAAGGTAAACAATTTGGCGCCCACCGTGGGGCTAAAATTAATAGTGATTAATTTCTTGCTGGTTTACTACATAACGCAAGTTACCTTTCACACCTTTTCTTGTCCGAGATCTTTGATTTCAGGTCAAAATGTCTAACTCAGTAAACCCACGTGAAAACAACAATCTTGAGGACCATCGAGAGAATGTTGTGGATGTTCCAGGTGTTGCTGTACCACCACGAAACCCTGAGAATGCACCAGAACCAATTCCCGTGGATGTGGTCTCACAAAATGCACAACATATCGAAATAAGCTCCCACACCAACAATAGCATACACCAGGAAGATCAGCAAGAAGCTCAAAAAACCCCGGCTCAGGAAGAATAAGGGGTTAGCCTTCACGTCATCTTCCAAATAATGCAAGCGCAACAACTGGCGATTGCTCAGCTGCAAAGCCACCAAAAGACTCCCAGCACGGTTCCTCGGGTTGAGCAGGTACCAGAAATATCAAGCAATAATGGGTCGGCAACCAACCCCTCCATCATAAAGATGCTCGAGCACCTCACAAAGAGGATTGAGTCGGCCGAGAAGAAGATAGAAGACAACGACAAAAAGGTAGAAACCTACAATTCTAGGGTCGATCAAATTTCGGGCGTGCCCCCGATTTTGAAAGGTGTAGATTCGAAGAAGTTTATACAAAAGTCGTTCCCACGGTAAGATGCCCAAAACCCATTACAAAGAAGTAAAGAATGCTCGACCTTTCAAAGTACAATGGAACCTCAGACCCCAACGAGCACTCACTGCTTACACTTGTGTAATGAAGGGTAATGACCTAAAGGACGATGAGATCGAGTCTAGCCTACTAAAAAAGTTCGGAAAGACACTTTCAAAAGAGGCAATGATGTGGTATCACAACCTGGCCCCAAACTCGATAGATTCATTTGCCATGCTGGCTGATTCTTTCATAAGGGCATATGATGGTGCCATCAAAGTTGCTAAAAGGAAATCCGATGTCTTCGACATCAAAGTTGGAGAACAAGATGATGTGAGAGTTCGTATCTCGTTTTCAAATAGAACAAATGGAACTACCACCGGTCGCCGACGACTAGGCAGTGCAGGCATTCACTCAAGGTTTGAATGAGTGAAGCACGGTAGCTTCGAAGTAGCTGAAGCAGAACTTAGTCGAGTATCCCGCCGTGACTTGGTCAGACGTCCACAACCGACACCAATCAAAGATCAGTGTTGAAGACGACCAACTAGGAGTCCCCTCAGGCTCGGGATATCCTAGCAGGCTTCCGATAAAAGAGCCAAAGCCGAATAAAGAGAGATAGCAACCATACACTGAAGATAGAAGAAATTCCCCAAGGCGCAACGTACCCCGCAATGACCGAAGGATGGATCGAGGCCAGAATCCTTGGGGACTTGTTAAAAGAGCTGGATTCAATAGACACACAGGACTGACAGAGGCACCTCGCTTGTCAGAATACAACTTCAATGTCGACATTTCAGACATCGTATTCGCCATCAGTAAATTTAGAGACACCAGGTGGCCAAGGCTTGTACAATCAGATCCTTCACAAAGGAACCATAACTTAGGGTGTGAATTTCACAACACGCACAGTCACAGGATCGAAGATTGCCAACAACTCCGGGAAGAAGTCGACTGACTACTCAGCAAATGTCACCTCCGAGAATTCCTTAGCGACCGAGCCAAAAATCAATTCCGGGAAAGAGAGGCGACCAAGAAAAACGAAGCAGATGAGCTGCAACATGTTATCCACATGATCATGGGAGGGGTCGACATCCCACAAGAACCCACTATTAGAAGAACAAAAATATCCATCACTAGAGAAAAGCAAACTCGAGGGTACATACCCGAGGACGACCTCACATTCAGCGACAAGAACATCAAGACCTTGTCTAAACCTCACAACGACGCATTGGTAATTTCTTTCCTTGTGAATACATTTCAAATTAAATGTGTACTTGTGGATACAGGTAGCACGGCCAACATCATCAACCTATCAGAGTATAGCTTCAACGTCGATGTGTCAGACATTATGTTCGCCATTAGTAAAATTAGAGACGCCAGATTGCCCAGACCGTTACATTCGGATCCTTCCCACAGAAACTACAATTTGATTTGTGAGTTTTACAACTCGCACGGGCACCGAACTGAAGATTGTAGGCAGCACTGAGAGGAAGTGGCCCGATTGCTCGACAACGGGTACCTTCGGGAACTTCTCAGCAGCCGGGCTAAAAATCAATTCCGAGAAGGAGAAATAGCAAAAAGGAAGAAAATAGACGATCCTCAACACGTCATCCACATGATTTTTTGATGATCTCCCCGAACGCATTCAAATAAATGACCGCTTAGCAACCGCCGAATAAGCGCCAGAACTCGAGAAGCGCCGTCACCACCAAGGTATAATCGCCCATCCCTCTTCCCATCTTCTACTTCATGGCAACTCTTGTGCAGCACAACGACCAAGGTAATCATGATGATACCTCGTCTCGAAGATTCTTAATATCAAAGTGTCTGTTGCACTATTTTCCTTTGATCAGATTTTTTATCCCGAAACGGGTTTTTACTGGCAAGGGTTTTTAACGAGGCAACATTGACGCACTTCCCAAGAAGGATACAGCAAGCCTACGGGACTTTCTTTACAACTGGACCCGCACTAGAAAATGACGAATGAATCCCTAATAGGGAATAATGCACCGGACCAAATGGTCCAAGGAACCGAGCCCCCGCGGGCCAAGATCGCAACAACAAAACGGCATGTATTTACAGCATATGTCTACTCCAAGAAATAAAAGAATATCTTTCGGCATCTCGTACTCTAGAAAGGGGATTTCAACATGCTCACGGCAAAGGCCTCTCCACCAAATGCGTCCCGAGATACTCGGAGACTTAGCGTCAACAATTAAGCACTCGTACAACCCTAGGGTCGGAACTCCGGGATCATAAAGCCCCTACAAGGCAACTACGAGCTCACGGAAAGCGGCCTTCAAGCTTGAACAAACTCGATGACTCGGAGACTGTCATTAGTTGCCAGGCACTGGAAAACCCAAAACTGTAAGACCCCTAGCGGGCAGACTCGGCGTAACTAGATCTATTCTACATTACAATAAAAATTGTAAGACCTCAACAAGCATGAGAAACTATAAGACCTCAACAGGCATGACAAACTGTAAGACCTCAACAGGCATGAAAATCCCAAAGTTTAGGCTATATGTCGCATTTATAAGGATCCCGAAAGGGCATACCCTCGGTGTAGACGCCTAAACTATCACTCAAGATCAAAAATGGCTCCGGCCAAACACATATGACTACGGTCAAAACGGCTGATACAACCAAATTAACACAATTCAGGGATGCCCGACCGTCGCTAAACAAAAATCTCAGGCCATTACTTCGAATATACTTCAGAAAAAACTGGTTAAAACAGGCTTCCCTAAACATGCAAAAAACGGGCATCGACCATGTCATCTCCAAATTACAAGCCATTGATCTACTCGACCTATGAGCTAAAAACCTTCCGAGGAGCTCAAACATCGCCGATAACAACTTGAAATCGACGTTCTTCCAGAACCGACGACGGGTCAGGCAAAATTATTTCAAAAGACCTTAACGAGCGGAAAACAAAGCCTACAAAAAGCCCACAGGCAAAACAGTGTAAGAGCTGTTGTCGCCAGCCAAACGAGCCTCCGTGTCGCACACTTAAAGGTCTCTGCGACCAAACAGTGTAAGAGCCATTGTTGCCAGCTCGAAAATTGACAACTTGAGGATTAAAATGAGCTCGAATCATAACCCGATTTGGAGACTGGATCCAAACTAGTTAACTATGCAAGCCTCCGGGCCATATATTAAAAGCTTACTATTACCAAAACAGCGTAAGAGGTACTATTGCAGGTTTAAAAATCGAAAGTACTTAAGGGTCAATTAAAGCTCGGAGACTGGACCCGAAATAGTTAAACTGCAATATGCCTAAGGGCACGGCATAAATGCCACTATTGTCGGTGTGAAGATCGAAAAAACTTGAGGGTCAATTAAAGCTCGAGTCGCAACGCGACTCAGAGACTGGACCCAAAAAAAGTCGAAACAACAAACGCCCAAGGGCAGGAAATAAAAACCATAATCGCCAGCCCATACAAACGCAAAACTCGAGGGTAAATTAAGCTCGAGTCAGTTCTCGACTCGGAGACTGAACCCGAAGACGGTTAAATCATGCAAGCCTAAGGGCAAATTCGGGGTCGAATCAACCCAATTGAAACTCCAACAAGTAGAAATACAGAGATACAAATTGCAGGGTTCCCCCTCTAATTTCTATATATTGACGATGGAGCGCAATCTCAGCCTACATTATATAATGAAAGCTATGTATACGCAACAAAGAAGGCTGGGAATAGTCATTCCCCTTATTTTTTCTGGCAGCTATAGTCTGGCGGTCTCCTCCTCATCGTCCTCAGTATCGGACAGTAGGAACTTGGCATCGTACTCCTCTCCTTTGGCTTGCTCGATCTCCCCCGAGAGATCAAAGCCCCAGGAATTAATCTTCTCGAGGATTTCCCTCCGGGATCTGCACCTCACATACTCAGCTTTAGTAGTGGCAGCGCTTCTTGAATAAGCCACATTTCTGTCATGCCCTGGTATTATTCATCACAACCTCGGCCCGGACATTCACCACCTCGGTTTTTGCCTTTGAAATCTCGGAATAGAGTCTCACGATCATCTTCACCCAAGCAGAATCATTCGCACGGACGCCCTGAATTTGTGCCTCAAGAGTGGAAGCCGCGTCCTGAGACCTCTCGTTTGCCTCAGAATGGGCATTCACATGCGCCTGTAGCTCGGTAAATTCACGTTTGACTTTACCAACCTAGCCCTAGAGTTTTTCCAGCTCATCCGTCTTATCCTTCAACTGAAACAACAACACATCAAGGCGGCGAGACAAAAAGGGAATACAGGCCAGCACGAAATGCAGGATACCTGTTTCCCCAAGAGGGTCTCCCAGGCCCGGCACCGGTCCACCTCACGCCGTAAAGAGACAAACTCGCTTTCCTTTGCCGCACAAAGAAGTTTGAGGTATTTCTCCCTATCTCGAGCCTCCCGCAACGGGGCCTCGCAACGAAGCAATTCGGTTTTGAGCCTAGCAAAAGCCTGGGAAAGAAAGCCAGGTAAATAAAAAGAAAAGAGAGGAGCACAGGGCCAGAACATCTTTACAGCTATAGAAACTCGCCATAAGGCCAAAGCACTGAGCCTCGCTGAAGGCCGATGTAACGTCCGACGATGCACCAATCCCGGAAGGTTGCTGGTCGGCTAAACGCTTCCCCTTAACCGTTGCGCAGAAGGCGCCTCACCACAAGCCTTCTCGCACCCCGGAGGATCTTTCCTTTTACCAGTGCTCCTTGACCCCGGGGCCAACAATCTCTCCTCCTCCCTCAGGGAAGTCGGCCTCGCTTCAAAAGGACTCCCGTCACCTGCAGCAGATAAATCAGATGAGCCAGCAAGAAGGAAGCCACCTCTTAGGGGGGGTAGAACGCTAGGCGCCTACCATGATGCTTCGCTTCCCATCTCCCTTTTGATAGATCTCGCCACCGGCGCCTATCGTAAGTCGAGCAAGCTGCCAGCTTACGAGACCATTCGACTAAATTAGAGACCTCGCCGGCAACCAATGAGTTGCTATAAACAAAGAACAGAAAGATATTGTTACAGGGCCAACCTCATGTTGAGATAAAGACAGTTCAAACGGAGCGCTTACGTGTGAAGTTCCATTTCTTAGGAAATGGCAAAAATTCTCCAGGGATAACATCGGTCGTCCGGATTCGAACTGTTACACCCTATAGGATTAACAACATTGGCACCATTATATGCGTTTGATATGGTATTTTGAGTGGAATATTTTTGTAAAATAGTTTGAAAAAAAATATGATTTTATATAGTTATTAATATTACTACTTTTAATTATACACAAAATACGAGAAAGCTTATGAATGTTTTTATATTGTAAAGATAAAAAAATTATACAAGAAAAGAAGGTTATATTTTTACCATTTTAAGAATTAAGCCTATGAAAATTTTTACTCTTTATATAAGATTAGGAAAATTAGAAGTTGAGAAAATATATGTATTTTTACATGAATATTTTAATGAAATAATAGTGTATGTATTGACTTCATACGGTACCAAATGACCATGGTAGTAAAGTATATTATAGTATGATGTATAAAGTGTATTAAAAATAAGTAGAATTTTAAGTAATTTCAGATAATTCTTAATTATGTGGGTAATTGGTTAATTACCGAGTAAGAGGATATTACTTAATTAATTAATTATTGGATAAGATTAACAATCTTTTACGTGGTAGCCTTATAACCTAAACTAAGTGACTCTTGCATTTTTATAAAAACGTGGCATACATCTTAAGTTCCATTTGACATATAAAGTGATCTTCTATTTTGTTGTTAAGCACATCAAATGTGTGATTATATAATACATTCAGTTAGGACGTGTTCAAGTTAGAGATTTAGTTAAATGTTGGATGTGAATTATTGAACAGACTCTTTGATTTTGACTTCACACTTCAAGTATGATTGAGAGCGTCATGGAAGTGGATGCCTAATTGAAACTAGATTTTTAATTTGATTCAATCTCCTATATTCCTCATAAAAACATTTCCAGTAAACATTTCCTCATAATATCAAACACGTATTCATACTTCTACTTGGTGTTTCTTTTGTTGCTTATGTGCTGAAATGTGTCAAAAGTTGTAAATTACATGAATGGCAAAACCATGATGTGGTTAGCCTTTCAAAATGATCAGATAGATTCATGCTTCAACTTGTGTAAAAAAAATCTCTTTGATGGAATTTACTTGTCTGAAGAAGATATGGACAAGGAATGCTCATGTAGTTTTTGGTTGAAAAAAAGGTGCGTGCTATTAGAAGGATAAAAAAGAAGAGAGTACAGCTTACACAAGTGTATCCCAAGCTAAGAAACTATTCTTTCTATTCATTGCAAAATATGTTGACTAATCTTCCAAGCTATAGATATGTCTCAGTTTCTTTTTTGCCTATACTTCCATCCTCCCATAATGCCTCTTTAAAAGATTCAAGGACTTCTTTAACTGGAGTTATTACTAGTAACTTATGATTGGCTGCAATTTTCTCTATCCAAATCTAGTATACAGCAACAGATAGCATCAGGTAGAGTAGTAAGCTATTTTTTTAAAGAACATTATCAACGTGACCTTCTGATAATTCCCTAGTCGACAACACCACCTTCAATCTCACTGGTTCATACGGTTTAGGTCTCAATTGCATAAGGGATCCAGTAATGTTAAGGTTGTCCCTTCTTTCTTTGAGCATGATCTATACTACAGACGAACGAGAAAATTTACAACTTCCATAAATGACTCTATTCATAGAAGTGTTAGAGGTGCATATGTTCTTGAATTTCCATGTGCCATATTATTATATCTTCTGTTCATGGGTCTCAGAATAATACGCAATTGATAAAATTTATCCATAAGGAATATTAAGATTATTACATATTTTCATGCATTTTATTCATTTATATATGTGCATTTACCAATTACTCATACGCATATATATGTTTGTGTGTGTGTGTGTATATATATATATATATGTATTTATATGGGATACGGAAAAAGGTTAGGGCATTATATATGCATCACCACCTGATCAGCTGGTATATGTTGATAAATTGCCCATAGTGGCCGAGATGATATGATGGGATGTCCTCAGAGGCGTGATGATGTTAAGGCATTATATACGCATATATACATATACATATATATATATATATATATATATATATACATATATACACATATATATATATATGTATATATATGTGTGTGTGTGTGTGTGTGTGTGTGTATGGGATATGGGAAAGGTTATGGCATTATATACGCACTACCATTTGATTAGCTGGCATACATTGCTGATTTTGCCCACAGTGGCCGTGATGATATGATGGGATGCCTTTAGAAGTCTGATGATGTTATAGACACATATACCTATGCACGACATGACATTCATATGCATATGCATGACACTATAAGTATTTCATGATTTACAGAGTTATCCAGACTTACAGGTTGAGTCATTTACTCTATATTTCTTCCATGTCTTTTACGTACTTATTTATGTGCCTTACATACTCATTACATTATTCGTACTGGCGTCTCTTTTTCCTGGGGATGCTACATTCATGCATGCAGGTATAAACAATCAGTTTGACGAGTTCTCATAGTAGACGAGATTGGCATTCAGTGAAGGATCGATAAGACTCCACCTCATTCGGGGTGTAGCCGAGTCTATGAGTTATCGTGTCATAGTTTTGCTACAGACTTATGGGTAGGTCGGTACCCCATCCCATTTGATATCAAATAATCTTAGAGGCTTTGAAGACAGAGGTTCATTTTGTATAGTATATCAGAGGCCTTAACATCCCATGTGCATTCATGTTTGAAGAAAAAATGGTTCAGCGATACAATATTGTCCACTTATAATTATACATTACGAGTTGTGGTCATGTTCCTCATGATAGTTACAAAAGGAATGAATGAGTTTCAGAGTGGTTCGCTTGGACCAGTGCGGCATCGGGTGCCAGCCACACCTCCCAAGGTTGGGGCATGACATGAACGAACCGATTCATCCATCCACGGTCCTCATCCTCCTCGTTGTCAACCACAGGAGCTCGAGTGGATCTACGCTGAAGCGAAATCAGGCCCTGATAGCGCAATGGCCGGTACAACCTCACGAGATGGCAGAGGGTGAATTCTATCCCGACCTTGTCAGCAAAATATCTCATCGACTGTACTATTCTCCAAAGAAAAGGATGAACCTGTGCCAACGTTACTTGATATCTTCTACAGAAATCAAGCACGATCCGGTCTGGGGAACCCGGCACAAGAACATGAATATGTGTACTCAAGAATCCCTAAACGCATGTCATGACACTCTTTTCGGGGGAAGGTACTTGCAAAATCATGCCTTCCCCCCATCCGTATTCTTTACTAATCATCTCGAGGTTTTGCCTCCCTCACCGATAAAATAATCCTTGACACATACTCTCGATGGCATAGAACATTAGAAGGCCTCCCCGGTGTGATAGCCCTCTTTGAGGTAGGGCAACCCGAGCCTCGCTCTCCTGACATCGGAGGCAAGCTGCTGGTACCGACCAAAGGCGGAACACAGCAGGGACTCCCCTTCGTTCGAGGATCAGGCATCGAAGCGGCGGCCATGATTACAATAGAATTAGGGGAAGAAGATGAGGATCCAGGCAAAAACTTTCTGAAGCAGAGAAGTGGAAGGACTAACACAAAGCGTCAGGCTCTGCAGAGGAGATAGGTTTATCAAGAACTTCAAAACACTACTTAAGAGGGGATGAGCAAATATATAGAGGCTAAGCGACAACTGCTCGTTTGCCCAAGAGGGCCAATTAATTCTGGTCGCGTTAACGTCACCCTCTCCTTGGGGAGTGTACTGGCAGAATCACTCCAGGCTCCCACATAACTCATAAAACTGAGGGACCTCGGGAGATCCCCAACATCATAAATATCGGTTCAGGAGGAGCTATCGATTCAACCTCGGGACGTGGCTAGTCTCGGGGCCCCCGGTCTATCCCTCGAAAAGGCCCTAAAAGGCTGATGCCAGAACGGAAAAACAAAAAAAAGGGAGAAAGGCTGACAGAATAAAAGCTCCTTTTATACATTGGCAAAGAGAAAAAAAATCTTTACACTATTTGTTTCCCGGGGGGAACACATGAAGCAAAAAGGAAGGCATACAAAAAGGGTTCGGAGACTACTCCTCGCAACTATCGTCTTCACCCTTATCAGGGACAATCAAGAGCACCAATCTTTCCTCCACCGCACAAACCTCTTCCAGATCAACAGACAACTCAAAGCCTCTGGCCTTAAGTTCTTCCAGGGTCTCCCTTTTCGACTCCGCTTTGGCATGCTCGACAGCTCGGATCAGTTTCTGCTCAGCTGCAATGGATATGTCACGAACCATTGTATGCGATGTGGCCGCATCCTCTTGATAAGTGGCAACATGTCAATCGGCCTCAGACTTAGTCGCAACCAAAGCAACAATCTCCCTACGAGTGTCCGTGAGAAGTTCCCGGGATGTCACCAATTCCCCAGCCACAATCTCGTTTCACTCTTTCAGCCTAGAGATCTCTACTTTCAATTGACTAATCCACGAGTCACTCTGCTCGACCTACAGGAGAAGGGTAAGTCGATGAATATATAAATCCAAAACATGTGTGAATACGGGGTAAAAGGCCAGGTATGAGCGAGGAAGAAGACCTGAGCAACAAGATTGGCCTTCTCCCGGAGCGCCACCTCCAAAGCGACCCGAAGTTCTCCCAGCTCTTTATCTCCCCGGGCAGAGCGAGCCTCCGAGTTATGTAGCTTCTAAGCAATTTTCTTACGCTCCTTTTCGTGGCAAGAAAGTTCACCACGGAGCTGAAGAATGGCATGGTCATACATCTCCTTGCACTGCAGCACAACGCGAAAGTTAGAAAGATGGCGAATAACGCCTGAGAACGAAATAAATGCACGAGCCAAAACTATCACATGCTGCATAGACTTCTCTGCCGCCTTAACGGCACCAAAAAATATCGAGATCAGCCCTGTCAATTACGCCATCAAAAAATGTTGGCAATAAAATCTCCCCCTTTGGGAGGAGTCCCAGTTGTGGCGCCGATCATCCTTTCAGCATCCATCAGTTCCCATGATGAAACTGGAAAGTTCGAAATGAAGTCGTTCGGTTCACCGATTTCACCAAATGGCAACCCACGTTCCTGGAAGGCCCCGAGCTTCGATCCCTTAGGATCAATGCCAATGGTCCTCCTAGCAGAAGCTACACCGAATTCGGCCATGCGATTCGAAGCTACATCAGTGTCCTCTTCAAGGACCCCCGGCTCACTAGCCCGGCTGGAGCCAGCCATTCCTGACTAGCAGCCTCCGACCAGGGCGCTTGCATATCTCTCGCACTGGACCTTGTTCTCCTCCTCAATGTACTTCCATCATTGTCCTCCCCTTCGATATCAGGATTCAACCAGGAGGCTAGAGCAACAGTCCTACCAGTATAGGCAACAACTGCCCTAATTTTCCTCTTCTTGTTCATGCCAAGCTCCGAGGCCTCTACTTCACTGTTAGGGGGTGGCCTCATCTTCATATTCTCGCCAAGACCTGCACCAGCACAATAACTGCGATATGTTTTTGCTAAAGGCTCAAAAGGAAACACGAAATACGAAGCACAGGCGGTAAAAGAACCTCACCGTGATTCTTGACCACCCAACGCTCCTTAGCTAGGATGGTCCAAGACAGAACGCGGTAAGGGAACTTTTCGCTCAACCGCCTGATCCATCCCGACAAACCTGGGATCACCTCCGGATACCAAGCAGCGGCTGCAGAAAGCACATAGAGGTTATTAGGACAATCGAAAGAGTAGTTGAAAAGCGTCTAGAGGGAAAATCGCTTACGTCGGGCATTCCACTGCTCCGGAAAGGTCATTCTCCGGGCCAGGATGATGTCCGAGGTCCTCACCCGGATAAACCTACTCATCCATCCTCGGTCCTTCCCTTCATCAAAACTCGTGAAAAAATATTTTTTGGACCGATGGCGGAGCTTGATTAAGCCTCGATATAGTCAAGGGCGGTGCAGTCTGATCAGATGATTATAGGTAAAAACCTCACCTTTAACCCTTTCGGTGAAATGTCTAAGCATTAACACTATCCTCCAAAACGATGGGTAGATCTGACCAAGTGTCACCCGGTATCAAGCGCAGAAGTCAAGAATAACCGGGTCAATTTCCAGGGGAGGAGATTAAATGGATTTATTAGGGCCCAATGTCAATGGGTAAGTGTATATATGAAGGAAGCCAGCCTTAAAGTCATTAATATTATCGTTGGGGCTGGGAATCTCCATCTACACTGCCTTGCTCCATCGACAGTCCTCCCTCACCTTGCTAACATCGATCACGATGCTAACGTATCGAAAAACATGCTCACACCGGCCTGGCGTAGATGAGGGAGTCTCGATGTCAAAATCCTTCGATGTATCAAGATTGGTAGGGGTACATTGTTCCAAAGTGGGAACCGATTTGGTTTTTTCCTCAGGTAATCGGGACGACGATATAGTGTTGTTCCGTCGGGGAACCATCCTAGAAGTCCTAGCCACGTAAAATGGTAAAAACCCTTCTGTGAAAAGAGGAAATAGTGTCAAATTACAAAATTCTGACTCACGGGCTTATAAGTAGGGTGGCTATGGGAAGTATCTATCAACCGGTGCATTTATAGGAATCGCTGGGGAAGTAGAAGAGATGAGTCGATGGCAGTTTGTGGGTTTCTCGATTACCGTATCTGACGGCGGCCCTACACAGTTCTCTGAGGCATGGCATTTAATGCTCTTAGAGGGTTGATGTCATGGCAATAATGGCCTCGAGATGATGATTCAATATCGCTTCCTATTACTTCGTCCAGGGAAACACGGAGACTATCTGTATGTGGAGAAATCAGGGGGTCTATTTCTCGCCGTTAAGTTACATTCGGGAAGTCGTGTCAGCATCTCGAGGCTGCAGGATTACGATCGATCTCTCTCCCTCGAGGATGGTCTGTGACCCAGCAGATATATCGAGGATAAATAATTTGTTTGCGACCTAACGAGGGTTCCGAGGATGGGGTATTCCCAAGGCAAGCGGCTAGAGTCAGTAAACACTAGTACCATGCCTAGTCGTCCCATCCCCATGTCTTTACATAAAATGCACTTTGTACTATATGGTATTCCCTCTCCTATATAAGGGGAATCCATACCACTTTGTAAGGGGCTGATGTTGCTCCATTTTCTCCACAAGGGCAATAATCTCTCTCTCTCTCTCTCTCTCTCTCTCTCTCTTCTATCTAAACTCACTCGCTCCCACTGGTCCGAGACCACTTTAATATCCATCGCCCCCTTACTTGCTCTTCATTACATTGCTTAGTATTGGCCATAAGAGCCTTGTTTAATCATATCTTTAACTGTTATCCCATTCCCGACTATCTCTGGTAGCTCGAGCTCGACCCCGACATCGACCGCCAGGCCGCTCATCGACCATTCATGGTACCCAATTTTCGCTTAACTTTATTATAGAAGAACTTGGTTCTTCTATGTATTCCAACTACTACTGTTGCAGAACAATAAATATAGAAAATAAAGAACACAGAGATTTTACGTGGAAAACACCTGGCTCAAAAGGTGAAAAAACCACGACCTACCTTCCAGTAGGATTTTCCCAAACTCTCCACTAAAATCACTAAGCCAAAAATTGCATTTACAAAAACTCTTTTGCAAACCTAGGATTAAATCTAATCCTATTGTGGCACATAGCCTCAACTATTGTGACAACTTCAAGTTGACTCTAACTTGAAAACTCTACGTAGCTAATACAATTGCTTCTAAATAAGCTGAAAGGTACAATGTAAAATCACATACTACAGTTGAACTAGAATAAAAGATAGACACTTGGAACTGGTTTTTCTATCTGGTTCAAGTAGCTTCAGGATTGCACGCTTGAATCACACATAAATTGCTTGCAAAATTGCCTTGATATTTTTCTCTCAATTCACGTTTAACTTCTGCTTATATGCATACCTGTAAAAGAGAACAACATTGATATTTAAGGGGTTATTAATTAGAGATTGGCTAGGATACAAATGCTACTCTTCCATGGTGGAAGAGTTCTAGTTGATCTCATACTCTAACTCTATCATTTTCCTAAATTGTGTTCTTTTTATGTAGGGAGTCTTTATTCTTATCCAATATACAACCTTTTCGATCATGATCAGGAGATATTACTTCCGATAAGATATATTTATCTCATTCACATGTATCTCACATGTTTGGGTTGATCACGGCTATGCTTCACAGGATAGACCTGGTCCATGTCTGA
Source organism: Nicotiana tabacum (assembly GCF_000715075.1). NCBI lineage: Eukaryota > Viridiplantae > Streptophyta > Magnoliopsida > Solanales > Solanaceae > Nicotiana > Nicotiana tabacum. The sequence goes on along the minus strand of NC_134101.1, from coordinate 126,305,556 downwards.
GTTCTTTTGTCAGTCTTCAAAACATCACATTTACTTGGGCCAAAAAAATCCCCCTTTTTGATGATGACAAACTCTGTGCTTTTCACTCACTTAGGCCTTGTAAGAACTCGACTTATTCATCAATATGAAGTTTAGAAAAATTCACTTATCATCAAGGACCAGGTTAATTAGGTTATAAACATCACATATTCAGAATATATAAAGCATAATATCTCTTCCCCCTTTTGGCATCATCGAAAAGTTTCATAAATAAAGTGTGAGTCCCAGATTTTAATAAGTACTCATGGCCACTAGGGCAACTGCAAGTGCAATCATGGATTAATCATCAATGATCAGGCAAAAATATTTAAACTATCAAGGAAATAGTAACAGTCAACAAGAGTAAAAATAGTAGATATCATTGATAGAAGATATGTTGTTACCACAATCCACAAACAGAAAGCAAAAATATTCAAAACATGAGCAAAAAGAAAGAGAAATCCCTAATCTGGTCACTGATTAGGAGACAAAGGCTAGAATTCCTAAGGCTTGGGGGAGCTAGAGGGTTGGTTTTGGGCTTGGAGAAGATTCAGCATATTGCGAAGAATCCCATAATTCTTCTCCTTTTCCTTGGTAAGCTCAGTTCTGAGAGCATCCCTCTCAGATTCAACCTCTGCTAAGCGAGCCTTCAACCTAGCTATCTCAGCATCCTTTGCCTCATTTTCCTAAACTAAAGCCCTGACTTTAATGTTGATAGGTGTCTTCTTGGATGAACTAGGTTCATTTGGAATGGCATTGACTAGATAGTCACAAGCAATCAGAGTATTAATGCCAAAGTAGTCCTTGCTTGTGGCCATTTCCCACTTCTTTAGAGGCACTTTGCACCGATCCAGAAAAATAGTCAGAATAAATCCATAGGGGGTGGCATGAGCCTTTGAGCCATTGATGACCCTGTCCAGTATCTTGATAATGAATGCAGGCCAGTTGATTTGCCTTCCACTTTCAAGTCATTCCATCAAAACTAAGTCCATATAGTTAGCAATGTGCTTTCTTTCCTATCACACCTCCTTTTTGCGCGCCCTACCCCGAAGGGTTAAATGCGCGGGTGGAGTTTTTCCAATTTAAGTAACAATATTCGAAATGGGATTATTTATTTAATTCAGAGTCGCCACTTGGGAAAGGTTTGGCTTTTGGTGTCCCAAGTCACCGGTTTATCTTGAATCCCAAATCGAGGAAGTTTTCGACTTTTCCAAATGAAGTCTGCGAACCAGAAATTCTAAGTAAGGAATTCTGTTGACCCGAGGGAAGGTGTTAGGCACCCTCGAATCCCGTGGTTCTAGCACGGTCACTTAAATTGTTATAATGGCTAAATATCTGATTTAAATACATGTTGTGACTTACGTGCTTTTATTAAGTTTAAAACCGTTTTTATTATTATCATTTATTTTTATAGAATTGCAACGTCGTGAAAATGCATCTCGAACCACGTCACAATCAATGCACCCGTGGTCGTCGACACATTCTGACTCCGTTGAGATTTGGATTTGGGTCACATCAATGCGCACCCGAATTTAAGAATATAATTTACTTAAACCGTGCCTAAAGAGTCTAACGCGTTATTATTTGGAGGAAGGCCATGAGATTCACTAAACGGCCTAGCCTGAATTCTAAATAGTATGATTAGTTGTTGAGGGCCCCGCAATTTACATTTTTTATTTGGCGAGGCTCGTCTCATTATTTTTAAAAGGATAAACCTATAATGACTACATTTCTTATTATTTTTGTTTCCAGAAATAGAAGAAAGAAAGATGTATGCTAATTGAAGTATATGTTTTGGCCTAAACCGGATTCCTATCAATTTCTAATTACTTATAAAGTGAAAAGACGCCATACCTTATGAAATATTTTGGTTGAACAAAGAAGCTATATGGAGATAGATGGAATGCAATACTTAATCCGAACATTTCTCGAATCGAACTTAACTAGACTTATTTAAGCTAGGTTAAGGAAATTGAATGCTAGGCATTGTTACTAATGGGGATTCGAACGTGTTCCTATATATTGCCTAACGGTCCTGATAAAAGGAAAGAAAAATAACACAGAACGTTATTGTGTAGGTGGAAATATTCTATCCTATGCATGTCATTAGTTAACGGGAATCCGTCGAAAATTCTATACCAATTATCCATACCTTCTATATATTGTACCATTACATCTTGTACTAGCAAACAACTATAAACTAAGATGCAAGAAGCTAAACTTGATTAAGTATTGCCTAACTAATGTTTCACTACTGAATCACACACTAATCAATTTATACAAAAGGAGTCAATATACCATGAGCATTACAAAACAGACATCTAAATTTTTCTTCAAACTCCTTTCATTTCATGCTTTCGAACTGTTACAGTTAACACCAAAATGGGACTCGAAATGTGTACCTGGAAACACTGAAAATGCAAAGGAGAAGAAGAAGAAGATGGGGAAATCAGCAGCAGCAAGAAACAGGACTAGCAGTAGCAGCAGGACAGAATAGCAGCAGCAACAGGAAACAGAATAGCAGCAGCAACAACTCACAAAACAATTGGAGTGGGATCAACACCCCAACTAGACCAAGTTCTCGAGTAGAACAAACAACAACCAAGCAGACTCAGTTGGGAGAAATCAGTGTTGCACAAACAGGTCCAGATTTAGTGAAATCAAAACAACAGGAAAGAATGCAATTTCTAGTTTTGTCTGTCTGAGTTATCAAACAAAAATCTTTTCCAGTTTCTGTTTCCAGAACTTCACTCTCCTAAAATGTCTCCTCTCAAATTACTCGGTTCTTGTCAATGTCTGTCTCTATATGTGTGTGTGTATATCTTTCAGTGTGTCTCACCCTCTCTCTCTTTCCTTAGGTTTCTCTTCTCTATCTGTGTCTCTCCATCTCTCTTTTTAAAACTGATGGAAGTCCCCTTTTTATAAGCCTAAAATCAAGCCTTTAACAGCCTGTTTAGAATATCACAACACCCCTCCCATGTGCCTTCCATTTTCAGATTCCAATTGGCTAATTAAGTATGAACAAAACCCATGATATTCCCTGGCAGACTCACTTTGAGTAATATTTATTATTTCTGAGGTTAAAGTAGAGTATGGGCAGCAGGGTATAATCTGACAGCATATGCTGTCAAACCATTTTAAAATCAAAGCCCTTTATGCAGGAACCAGGCTGTGCACAAGTGCACCTGTGGTGCATAAATGCACATGCTGTGCACAAGTGCACATGCTCTCCAATTTCAGAACTGTGACTAAACAGAACATTGATTTCTACATTTCTGATTCAAATTACTAATTATAAGCACTAAACTCAGTTCGTAAGTGATTCAGACCATGCTTATCAAAAAGTAAATCGATTTGTTATTGTTCAGGCAGCTGAAACTAATTGACGACACATGTCGACTTGACTATATTAGTTATAACACGTACAATCGACACCAAAATCAGACATTCAAAAGTATAGGACACATGATTCGAATTGGACTGACTAAACAGAATTGTGCTTCAAGGAATCAGTTAATCAGTACAAATTTGGAATTCAACTAATTGCACAACAAATACATCCATACACACTATCAGAACAAGTAGAAGAAGACAACTCAATCAAACAAACCAAGGTTCAAGCAAGGTGGACAGGAAGCAGTTGGTAAAAATCCGAAACAGCCAATACACAACAACAATAACAGCCTTTTAAACAAAACATGGACTAACAGAATAAAGAAAAGAGAACAGAACTCACCTTAAATCCCGAAAAATCAAAACCTTAACTCGGACTCGAACGGGCCTTTCTTAAGGCTGAATGGACTTTAATCGAAGTGTTTCTCAGATGAGAAACACTTCGATTAAGGTCCATTAGACCTTAATCTCTTCGGTTTGAACGGATATGGACCAGTGACGAAGAATCACAAAGTTCCAAAAATCAGATCTGGGATTCATGCTTCCCTGGTCAGATTCGGACCAAACCAAGTATGGTTTGGTCACGAGGGGGGTCTGGGGAGTGTCTGGTATGAATTTAGGGCAGATCGGGGTAGATCGAGTTTTGACTCAAATCTTCAAATGAAGATTCGAGAAGGTAGGATAGGATTCGAGGTGTGTGGTTGGTGGATTTGGGTTCAGGATGGCAAGGGGGTCCTATGGTGTTAAGGGTAGGGTCACCGGCGTCCATGCCGCCGGCTTTCATGGTGAAGGATACAGGGGCGGCTCTAGGGTTTGATGGGGAAGAAGGTGAAGACGGGAGCTGGGGTATTGGATAGGGGGGCAGGGTAAGGTTAGAAGGTTATATATGGGATGGGTGGGCTGATCTCAATCGTCGGATCAACTGAAATCAATGGCTTGGATCTAAAGGCTTAGGGGAAACGGTGTTGTTTCAACTAAAGGGGGTTTGGGTTGGTCCGGGTGGAACGGGTCGGGTTTTGTTCGTGGGTATGGGAAATGTGATCTTGGCCGTTGATCAATCTGAGATCAACGGCCCAGATCAGGCTGGATTAAAACGGCGTCGTTTGGACACCCTGGGTATCAGCTGGTGCGGACCGGGTAGGCCTAGTTTGGGCATTGTTTATTTGGGCCAATTTTAATAAATTGGCCCAATCCAGAAGAAGAGGAGATTTTTTTTTATTATTATTATTTCTTTTTCTTATTTATTTTAAAAACAAAACTAAGTAAAATCAAATTAAAATTAAATACACACTCAATACAATTATTTGCACACACACTAAAATATTTCAAAACAGGTAAAATCAAACAAAACAAAATCACGGACGAAGATGCCTATTTATGATTTCCTATTTAACGACCGGATTACGGTTCGAATTATGCATGACACGTACATTTTTGTATTTTGTTTTAATAAAGTAAAAATGGGCCAAAGTAATAAATAATTAACAAAGTGCCATGTAAAAAATCCAAAATTGTACAACAGGATCAATTGTTATTATTTTTTATTTCTTTTGGAGCGATTGTCTCGTGAAGCAAAAATCACGTGCTCACAGCTGCCCCTCTTTGTTCGGAAACACGAAGAGTTTTCGTGCAAAGATAAAGTGAGCGTGTATGAGCGATTTTTGCCTATGGACTACTCCGTATGAAGCATGTTTTTTTGAAAGATCTGACCGAATCTTGCTTCAAAGATTTCCTACATATCCTGGGCTAAACAGGAATCAGGTCAATGTAGTTCGGGAAAATTTTGGTAGCTGGGACTACCATGGGATTGCAATGCTTGTTGTTACTGCTGTTGCTGTTGTCACTACTGCGTCACTGACCGCCTTATTACAACCAAAGGAAAATTGGAAACTGAACTAACTACTTATATGCATGTCAACTGCTAGTTACAAGATTCCTATCTATGATTCTTTTGCGACTTAATCTTGGGTCTTAGCTGATTCTGCTTGTAGACTCCGATCTGAATCTTGATGCTTGCGAGTTGCGGCGACTTGTTTAATCTCTGGGATACTGAGTAGGACGGGGTTGGTAGAACTCGGGACCTTGATCAAATCTTGGAGCGATCCGCCTTCCATTTTCTCCGGTGTCTCGGGACATCTTTTTTTCTTTTTCTTCTTAGATCCTGAGTTGAGACTCATTTTGTAGGTCGTTTCGATCCGTGTGTCTCGAGGTTAGACCTGCGGGAGAAAACAAACAAACGAACGAAATTTTCTGCCCCAGTTTCACTAGGAAAATTTCGTTAATTATTCGCCAGGAAGTTCATAAAATTGATGAAGGAAGATAAAAATGCTCAGTTCAGGGTTGGAGCCCTAATACCGACTAGCTGGGGAACGGTTCAGTTTAGGGTTTAAAACCCTAATGCCGAACAAAGGAAAAATTCAGTTTAGGGTTTAAAACCCTAATGCTGATTGCATGGAAAAGCTCAGTTTAGGGTTTAAAACCCTAATGCTGGCTAAAGGAAAAGTTCAGTTTAGGGTTTAAAACCCTAATGCTGACTAAAAGGAAAAATTCAGCTTAGGGTTTAAAACCCTAATGTTGGCTAAAGGAAAAGTTCAGTTTAGGGTTTAAAACCCTAATACTGACTAAAAGGAAAAATTCAGCTTAGGGTTTAAAACCCTAATGCTGATTGCATGGAAAAGCTCAGTTTAAGGTTTAAAACCCTAATGTTGGCTGAATGGAAAAGCTCAGTTTAGGGTTTAAAACCCTAATGCTGGCTGAATGGAAAAAATTCAGTTTAGGGTTTAAAACCCTAATGCTGACTAAAGGAAAAACTCAATTTATGGTTTAAAACCCTAATGCTGATTGCATGGAAAAGCTCAGTTTAGGGTTTAAAACCCTAAGGCTGGCTGAATGAAAAAAATTCATTTTAGGGTTTAAAACTCTAATGCTGACTAAAGGAAAAATTCAGTTTAGGGTTTAAAACCCTAATGCTGATTGCATGGAAAAGCTCAGTTTAGGGTTTAAAACCCTAATGCTGGCTGAATGGAAAAAATTCAGTTTAGGGTTTAAAACCCTAATGCTGACTAAAGGAAAAATTCAGTTTAGGGTTTAAAACCCTAATACTGATTGCATGGAAAAGCTCAGTTTAGGGTTTAAAACCCTAATGCTGGCTGAATGGAAAAAAGTTCAGTTCAGGGTTTAAAACCCTAATGCTGACTAAAGGAAAAATTCAGTTTAGGGTTTAAAACCCTAATGCTGATTGCATGAAAAAGCTCAGTTTAGGGTTTAAAACCCTAATGCTGGCTGAATGGAAAAGGTTCAGTTTAGGGTTTAAAACCCTAATGCTGACTAAAGGAAAAATTCAGTTTAGGGTTTAAAACCCTAATGCTGATTGCATGGAAAAGCTCAGTTTAGGGTTTAAAACCCTAATGCTGGCTGAATGGAAAAAATTCAGTTTAGGGTTTAAAACCCTAATGCTGACTAAAGGGAAAATTCAGTTTAGGGTTTAAAACCCTAATGCTGACTGCATGGAAAAGCTCAGTTTAGGGTTTAAAACCCTAATGCTGGCTGAATGGAAAAAATTCAGTTTAGGGTTTAAAACCCTAATGCTGACTAAAGGAAAAATTCAGTTTAGGGTTTAAAACCCTAATGCTGATTGCATGGAAAAGCTCAGTTTAGGGTTTAAAACCCTAATGCTGGCTGAATGGAAAAAGTTCAGTTCAGGGTTTAAAACCCTAATGCTGACTAAAGGAAAAATTCAGTTTAGGGTTTAAAACCCTAATGCTGATTGCATGAAAAAGCTCAGTTTAGGGTTTAAAACCCTAATGCTGGCTGAATGGAAAAGGTTCAGTTTAGGGTTTAAAACCCTAATGCTGACTAAAGGAAAAATTCAGTTTAGGGTTTAAAACCCTAATGCTGATTGCATGGAAAAGCTCAGTTTAGGGTTTAAAACCCTAATGCAGCTGAATGGAAAAAATTCAGTTTAGGGTTTAAAACCCTAATGCTGACTAAAGGAAAAATTCAGTTTAGGGTTTAAAACCCTAATGCTGATTGCATGGAAAAGTTTAGGGTTTAAAACCCTAATGCTGGCTGAATGGAAAAAAGTTCAGTTCAGGGTTTAAAACCCTAATGCTGACTAAAGGAAAAATTCAGTTTAGGGTTTAAAACCCTAATGCTGATTGCATGAAAAAGCTCAGTTTAGGGTTTAAAACCCTAATGCTGGCTGAATGGAAAAGGTTCAGTTTAGGGTTTAAAACCCTAATGCTGACTAAAGGAAAAATTCAGTTTAGGGTTTAAAACCCTAATGCTGATTGCATGGAAAAGCTCGCTGAATGGAAAAAATTCAGTTTAGGGTTTAAAACCCTAATGCTGACTAAAGGGAAAATTCAGCTTAGGGTTTGAAACCCTAATGCTGACTGCATGGAAAAGCTCAGTTTAGGGTTTAAAACCCTAATGTTGGTTAAAGGAAAAAAGTTCAGTTTAGAGTTTAAAACCCTAATGCTGATGGGCTGGGGATAGAGTTCGAGAACAACCGCTGACCTCTTTTTTTGAATTTTCTTGTTTTGGTAGAAGATAAAAAGGAGTTTCGTGAAACTTACCTGCCGAGTGAATTCCTTATCGCCGAAATGTTTCTTGTACCCATGTACCTTCTTCTTTGGGCGACACCTGCCTCTTGCACGGTTGTCTTGGATTAAGCCTGTTTGAACTTTTCAGACAAAGAACATTTGTTAGTTCGGAAAATGACGGTCGATTTGGTGACCTTGATCGTTCCCGGTTGCCTTGTTGCACCTTCATTTCTGTCGCGAAGTCCCGCTATTGATTTGATTCATATGTCGGAACCCTTTAGACTGCTCAGGCTTGCATTTCCAGATTCTGTGATGATTAGCCTTGTAAGGCTCTTTTCTTTCCTCTTTTTTTTTTGTGTCCCGTTTTGCTTGGAGGTTCTCAACGGGGATTTTATTGGAGGTAATCTGTGGGAATTTGTACAAAAGGAAACTCTGTGGGGGGAATATTTACAAAGTGGATTCTTTGTGTGGATTTTGTACAATGGTGCATGCTGGGTATTTGTTTCAAAACGAGTTTCCCAGGGTTTGTTGGGGTAAGCTTGTTGGGGAATATTTACAAAGGGACTCGCTGGGGATGTGCTGAGGAAATTCTAACGGGGATTTTTTTTTTTTTATTGGGGAGACTCTGTGGGGGATTTGTACAGAGGGAGACTCTGTGGGGATTTATCTGAAAGTGGACTTGCTGGGGGGGGAATTTCTCTTTTCCTCTTTACTTTAAACACCATCACACGTCATGATTCATCAGGCTCGGGCAATAGTAATAATGAAATGAGGCGTTTTCCTTCATGAAACAGGATTCCGTGCAAACAAACCTGCCACCTGCCCTTTCCGGTGTATCCTGAACTTGGGGTTAAAACATAAAAGAGATTCGAAAAGAAACAAAGAAAGGAGAAAACAAATCAGAAAAGGAGTGTCCTTTTCGGGACGAGAAAGACTTATCTGAGGAAAATAACGCTGGCTTTAAATGACATGACATGCTCTTTGGACTGGACGCCTGACCTTCCATGAACTTGTGTTTCCCTTGAACTAGAAAGGATATGTGATTCCAAACCGGTGGAACGTTGTCGAGACTTCCTTGGGGTGGAGTCATTCTTTTTCGGCCAACAGCGCCCTTTGCGGGTTTTCGCTGGCTGACCTCTCTCATTTCTCTTCCTGTCATCGCTTGATAGCACTCTTTGTGAGTTTTCACTAAAACAAGCTCTCTCATTCTGGTTTCTCTACTCCCGTCGCCTCGTGGTGCCCGAAGGTTTTCACCGACGAGACTCTCTCATTTTATCTCTCTTAATTCAGAGTGTGTTGGTCTCCATTTGTGACGCTTATTGGTTCCCCACCATATTTGGTAATTGATTTGAAGGCTTGTGCTTGGTAAAGAGAGGTAGATGATACTAACTTCTCAACTGCTCGACGTGCCCCGGTTTCAATTTCAGGGTAAATGGGATTTTATTGTTGGTGTGACTGAACCTTAGGGAGAGGCTGCCTACGTATCCTTTCGGAATCAAGTCAAACGTAGTTCAGGCATAATCAATTTTTGTTTTGTTTTTTTTCTTTTTCTTTTTTTTTTCTCTTTTTTTTTTTTTTGTAAGCGGCTCAAAGGTTGTTAGAGAGACTTGGACAGTGTTTGGGTAGTGGTGGGGAATAAGACCTTCGTCATTTCCAATGTGTCAAGACTACTGGAGTATAATTCAGACGTGGTATCTCTTGACTGCATCCGCATTTACTGCTGTGTCGGGGTCATTTCCTTCGATATCGCCTAAATACAATGCCCCTCTCGGCAGTATCTTACTTATGATGTATGGGCCTTTCCAATTTGGAGCGAACTTCCCTTTTGCTTCATCATGATGCGGCAGAATACGCCTCAGTACCAGTTGACCTACTTCGAAATTCCGGGGTCGGACTTTCTTGTTGTAAGCACGGGCCATCCTTCGTTGGTATAACTGTCTGTGACAAACTGCGGCCATTCGCTTTTCATCAATCAACGTCAATTGCTCTAACCAAGTCTTGACCCACTCGCTGTCTTCGATTTCTGCTTCGACAATGATTCGAAGCGAAGGAATTTCTACCTCTGCCGGTATTACAGCCTCGGTCCCATAAACCAAAAGATAAGGAGTCGCTCCCACCGATGTGCGCACCGTAGTGCGGTACCCCAACAATGTAAATGGTAACTGCTCATGCCACTGTCGGGAACTTTGGATGGTCTTCCTCAAAATCTTCTTGATGTTTTTGTTTGCCGCTTCCACAGCACCATTGGCCTTTGGCCGATAAGGCGTGGAATTCCTATGTGTTATCTTGAATTGCTTGCATACATCTCCCATCAAGTGACTGTTCAAGTTTGTTGCGTTATCTGTAATGATAGTCGTGGGAATACCGAAGCGACAGATAAGATTTGAGTGTACAAAATCCACCACAGCTTTCTTAGTGACCGACTTGAGAGTGACAGCCTCTACCCATTTTGTGAAGTAGTCTATGGAAACCAGTATAAACATGTGTCCGTTCGAGGCCTTTGGTTCAATTGGTCCAATGACGTCCATGCCCCAGGCGACAAATGGCCAAGGTGCGGACATGGGATGCAGTTCTGTGGGAGGTGCATGAATCAAATCACCGTGCACCTGACACTGATGACACTTTCGAACGAAGCTAAAGCAATCCTTTTCCATGGTTATCCAGTAATAACCTGCTCGAAGGATTTTCTTCGCTAAGACATACCCGTTCATGTGAGGTCCGCACACACCTGCGTGTACTTCGTGCATGATATTTCTCGCTTCCTCGATATCGACACATCTTAGGAGATTGAGGTCCGGGGTCCTCTTATATAACAATTCACCGCTCAGAAAGAAACCACTTGCATGTCGCCTGAGGGTCTTCTTTTGATCTCCGGTAGCGTGCTCGGGGTATTCTTGTGTCTTCAGGAATTTCTTGATGTCATGGTACCAAGGCTGCGCATTTGATCCCGCCTCGATTACATTGCAGTAACCGTGTCTTTCCTTGATTTGGATTTCCAAAGGATCGACGTGGACGTTGCCCGGGTATGGTAGCATTGAAGCCAAAGTAGCAAGTGCATCTGCCAGTTCATTGTGACACCTCGGAATATACCTGAACTTTATTGATGTAAAGCGCTTGCTGAGGTCCTCCACATGTTGTCGGTATGGGATAAGTTTGACATCCCGAGTTTCCCATTCGCCTTGAGCTTGCCGGATGATCAGGTCAGAATCTCCCATAATCAGTAAGTCTTCGACATCCTGATCGATTGCCATATGCATGCCCATAATGAAGGCTTCATACTCAGCTGTATTATTTGTGCAAAAGAAATGAAGTCTAGCTGTGGCAGGATAATGTTGACCAGAAGGCGAGATCAAAATTGCCCCAATCCCTACACCCTTGGCGTTCACGGCTCCGTCAAAGAACATTTTCCAAACATGAGCTTCCTCCGAGATCACTTCTACGGTGTTTACTTCTTCATCTGGAAAGTAGGTATCCAATGGCTGGTATTCTTCATCGACCGGATTTTCGGCCAAATGATCTGCTAACGCCTGGGCTTTCATCGCCGTGCGAGTGACATAAACTATGTCGAATTCCGTAAGCAAAATTTGCCATTTAGCCAGTCTCCCAGTAGGCATTGGTTTCTGAAATATATACTTCAAAGGATCCAACCTGCTTATGAGGAACGTAGTGTGGGCTTGGAGATAATGTCTCAGCTTTTGAGCGACCCATGTGAGAGCGCAGCATGTCCTTTCCAGCAGAGTGTATTTGGCCTCGTAGCCGGTGAATTTCTTGCTCAAGTAGTAAATTGCTTGCTCCTTCTTTTCGCTTACGACGTGTTGCCCGAGGACGCAACCGAAAGAGTTCTCCAGGACTGTCAGATACAAGAAAAGTGGCCTTCCCGGTTCTGGAGGGACCAAGACTGGGGGATTCGAAAGGTATTCTTTGACTTTATCAAAGGCTTCTTGACACTCAGTTGTCCATTTGATCGCCGCGTCTTTCCTTAACAACTTGAATATTGGCTCACACGTGCTCGTCAGCTGGGAAATAAACCGACTGATGTAATTCAACCTGCCCAAAAGACTCATCACGTCTTTCTTTGTTCTCGGGGGAGGTAGATCTCTGATGGATTTTATCTTAGTTGGATCTAGCTCGATTCCTCTCCTGCTTACGATGAAGCCCAAAAGTTTGCCCGACGGAACTCCGAAAGCGCATTTGGATGGGTTTAGCTTCAAGTCATACTTCCTTAATCTCTCGAAGAATTTCCTCAAGTCTTGGATATGATTATCCTGCGTCCTGGACTTGACTATCACATCATCTACATACACCTCGATTTCCTGATGCATCATGTCATGGAAAATGGCAGTCATGGCCCTCATGTAAGTAGCCCCCGCATTCTTCAAACTAAATGGCATGACCCGGTAGCAGTAGGTGTCCCAAGGCGTGGTGAAGGCAGTTTTCTCGGCGTCCTCTTCATCCATCAATACCTGATGATACCCAGCGTAACAATCTACAAAAGACTGTATCTCGTGTTTGGCACAATTGTCAACGAGGATGCGGATGTTGGGTAGCGGGAAATTATCTTTAGGACTTGCTCTGTTCAAATCTCGGTAATCTACACATACTCGAGTTTTCCCGTCCTTTTTTGGTACTGGAACCACATTCGCCAACCATGTTGTATATTGGACTACCCGAATCACTCCTGTTTTCAGTTTTTTGGTGATCTCCTCTTTGATCTTGTCACTGACCTCAGTTTTGAACTTTCGTTGCTTTTGTTGAACTGGAGGACAATCAGGATGAATCGGCAATTTATGAACCACTAGATCAACACCTAGCCCCGGCATGTCATCATACGACCAAGCAAACACGTCTTTAAATTCAAAAAGCAGTTGAATTATCGCCTCTCGCGTTTCTTTGTCCGTGTGAATGCTTATCTTGGTCTCCCGGATTTCTTCCGGGGTTCCTAAATTTACCGGTTCAGTGTCATTCAGATTTGGCTTAGGTTTATTCTCGAAATATTCCAACTCTCGGTTTATCTCCCTAAAAGCCTCTTCCGCATCATATTCTGGTTCTAGGTTCATTAATTCGCAGTTAAATAACTCATTGTGATCTGGGCGTGAAGTCCGCAAGCATGTCATATTTAAAGCCGCATTATTAGGACTGAAAAGAAAGATAAAAGGAAAAATAACAAAAAATTAGAACAAAAGAAAGAATGGGAAAGCAATGATGATTTTTTTTTTCTTTGGAAAGTTGGAAGACAACAATGTGTACAACTAGGGATTCAAAACAACAAAAAGAAGAAAACGTTCAAGTTATGTCCTGGAGATAACTTGTGACACAGGAAAGGTGGCAGGACAGGTCTACCCGGACTTCCGTCTAGTCGGGAATGGCGTGGCCTCCCAGTTTTGAAGTTGGGCGCTCGGCCCCATGTACAGCATCTCAGCAGTGCTTGTGCCTTCACCTGGTTGAACCATGTGGACCTCGTAGAGCATCTCTCTCATCGCCCCACATATCTCCTCGATTTCCTCAGCTGTGAAGACCTCATCATCTTCTTCTTCAACGTACCTTGGCCTGATGAAAGTTGCATATAAATCCGGCAGTGGTTGAGGTAACTTCCAACCCTCATTTCTCCTTTTCTTTGCCCATTCTTCGTCTGCTGGAGTAGGTTTGAAACCTAGTCCAAAAGGTTTCTTGGTGACTGGCAAGGTAATGGGTTCTGTTATTCCTTGGAGGGTTCGTCCAAGCCCCTTCCCTGGCCTAAATCCATGCCGGATCATCTCTTTGGCCACCATAACCGAAGCGTTAGACAAGAAAGGCTGGGGGCAGGGTATTCCCTCTTTGTGCTGCTCTGCCAGTACAATCTCAAAAGCTTGATAGACCGTATGTTCGCTCCCTTCTCTTGGTTCAAGATACGGGATGGATGGGTCTCGATAAATGGCATGCTCATCTTCCCCATGGACCACGATCTCTCGGTCTTCGTACTCGAACTTCACCATCTGGTGAAGGGTGTAAGGCACGGCTCCTGCCGCATGGATCCAAGGTCTGCCAAGGAGAAAATTGTAGGATGTATCCATGTCGATCACCTGGAAGGTTACTTGAAATTCGACTGGTCCTATGACCAACAACAGGTCTATTTCTCCCATGGTATCTCTCTTGATGCCGTCGAAAGCTCTTACGCAGACATTGTTGGGTCGGATTCTTCCGGTCCCAATTTCCATCCTTTGTAGCGTGAAGAGCGGGCAAATGTCAACACCTGATCCCCCATCCAACATTACCCGCTTGACATAGTAGTCCTCGCATTTAACTGTTAAATGCAAATCCTTGTTGTGTGCCGCTCCTTCCGGGGGTAAATCATTCTTGGTGAAAGAGATTTGGTTGATGGCGAAGAATCTTTCTGTCATCCGCTCTAGTTGCTCCACCGAGGTTTCAACTGGTACATACGCTTCATTCAGGGTTTTCAGTAGGATCTTTTGATGCTCGGTCGACCTCATCAATAATGACAGCATGGATATTTGCTCAGGGTACTTGCGCAGCTGATCTATCACTTCGTAATCCTGCATTTTCATTCGTTGGAAGAACACTTCTGCTTCTTCAACACTCACGGGCTTCTTTGGCGGGAAGCGCCTTTGTTTGGCGTTGTTCAGTTCTTGGGTATTTGAATACCTTCCGATGAAAGTATTTTCTGGAAGTTCTCCCATGACCTCTTTACCTTTGTACATTACCAAAGTCATTTGATAATTCCACGGCGCTGTGGACGGGTTGGTCATTGGCTTTTGTGGCACGCGTCCGATAACCACTGGCTCATTCAGCCGAGGTGGTTGAATCGTCCCCCGGACCACATAGGCCCCTTTTGGCACGTACATAGGTTTTGTCTTTTTGATTCCGAAGTTCTGCGTCTTCTCAGCTTGACCTCGTGGTATGTAAAGAACTTCATCCTTTACCAGTACCACTTTCTTCTCCACCTTCTTTTCAGGCACTTTCTTTATAGCTTTGACCTCTTCCCCCTTTTCTGGTTTCTGGTCCATTTCGGGCCTCTTCCCCGTGTCGACAATGGCAATTATAGCTTTCAAAGCAGGATCGAACTCTTTGTCTTCACAAATCATTCCGATCAGCGGCCCATTATTGTGAGCAGGTAATGGATTGTTAGTTACATTCGGGATCTCCTCATCCCTTAGCACTATTTTCCCTTGCTCTATCAAATTTTCGACCACTCTTTTCAACGACCAGCAGTCATTTGTATCATGTCCCTCGGCCCCTAAATGATAGGCGCATCTGACTCCAGCTTTGTAAGAAGGTGACGTTAGGTTTTGCCTCGTTTGAGGGATTGGTTGTAAGAAACCCAACTGGACTAGCTTCGGGAACAAAGTAGAGTATTGTTCACCGATGGGCGTGAAAGTTCGCCTTCGAGGTGGCTCCTGAGGGCGAAAGTTATTCTGCGGGGGTTGTGGGTTATAGTGGTTGCGGTAAGGAGGCTGATTTCTGGGAGGTGGAGCTGGGCCTCGGTTGGCTTGTTGTGGTGGATGGTATAAGGTTGGGCATTCATGACCATATAAGGTTGATGAGCATATGCCAAATTTGAGTGGGGGTAGTAGTGTTGTGGGGCTCTTTCCGAAAAATGGGGCCTGGGATGACGATACTCCCTTGCTTCAGAGGCTGCCATAGTCGTTTCTTCCTTCTTCTTCCCCCTCGTCGTTCCTCCGGACCCGCTTTGGACGGCCTGGGAGGTTGCCCTTATGGCTGCTTGACTCAGAATCCTACCTGTTTTCAAACCATTTTCCACCATCTCTCCAATCTTGATCGCTTCCGCGAATGGCTTACCCATGGCTGACATCATGTTTTGGAAATAGTCAGACTCTTGAGCTTGGAGAAAGGTAGTGACCATTTCCACTTCATCCATGGGAGGCTTCACTCTCGACGCCTGTTCACGCCACTTAATAGCATATTCTCTTAAGCTTTCCGAAGGTTTCTTCTTCAAATTCGACAGAGAGTTTCGGTCCGGCGCGATGTCGATGTTATACTGGAATTGTTTTACAAAATCTCTGGCGAGATCATCCCATATATGCCATCGGGACATTTCCTGATCCATATACCATTCCGAAGCTATCCCTACTAGACTTTCCCCGAAATATGCCATTAGTAGTTCTTCTTTTCCACCGGCTCCCCGCAATTGGTTGCAGTATTTCTTAAGATGTGCAATGGGGTCACCGTGCCCATCGTATTTCTCAAACTTGGGGGTCTTGAAACCCGTTGGCAGGTGCACGTGAGGGAACATGCACAGGTCGGCGTAAGAGACGCTCTTTTGTCCGCTCAATCCTTGCATATTCTTCAAACTTTGTTCAAGGCTTCTCATTCTCTTGGCAATCTCATTTTGTTCTGCAATTCTGGGGTTCTGATCCTGCCCAGGTGCAAGCTCGCACTGAGGCGGTAGAGGATTAGTACTGGTAGCGAACCTAGTTGGTTCCATTGAGAACGATGGTGCTTGGAATGTAAAAGAGGATGAGTCAAAGCTTGGCTTGTACGTGGTAGGTTGTGCCGTAACCGGGCAAGGCGATGCAGTAAAGATGTTCATGCTTGCATCAGTGGGTGACATTCGGGGATGAGGCTCAGAAGGCGATCCAGCAGAGAAGGCTGAGGTGGCTGGGTACCCAAATGGGGTAGCAGGATAATTTATGGGGACATTAGACGTTCCACTTGACCTGGAGAATAAATCAGATCATTACATAGTTCGAAATAAAACACGAATGATCGTAAAAGAAACAACCTCTTTATTGTTGAAAAATGTTCTATTACAAACTACATTTTGCAAAAGAAAAAATGAACTTTGAAAATAAACCTAGACTCATTATAAACTAAAAATCACCCTGATGGGAAAAACAGGCAGAAAATGCTAAGATACAGATTTGACTTATGAGTGCATTATGGTTTTAAAAATTGGTTTCCGCGGGGCATCGTTCGGCCTCGCCACGGTCCTAGGCGTGAGATCCCCCTTAAGTTGCTCCAGCTCGTGCATAGTCTGCTTGACATAACCCATTACTGCCGAGAGGATGGTAACGCTGGACATGTTCTCACATCGTAGACATCGTCTGGTGATGGCACGAGCAATGGCCTTGATCCTATCTCTGGTTTGAAGACTTGAGCATCTTGTACATGCTGATGCTTCAGTCGTCGTACTTCCAACTTCATCTAGGCTATTGAGTCGTACCAGTATTTGCTCTCAATTTGGAAATCCTTGGCCTGATTAGCTGCTTTGATCTTAAGTGTAGCCAGCTCTCTCTTCATTTCAACAGCAGTCTTCTCGTGGTCGCCTTCCAATTGATTCAGGTATCGGCGATGCTTATCTGCTCTTGTATCCCACTGTGCCCTGAGCTCTGCTATGATGTTTTCAGATTTCTCCAAACCATCTTGCCATTCCCTGATTTCACTTTTTAGCCTTTTTATCAGCTGCTCGTCTGATCGACGCCTTGGCTGTTTATCCGCATCCACCCTTATCTGTTTGATCTGGGCTCTGAGCATTTCATTTTCTTGAATTAACCTGTTCCGCTCTCCCAGATCGGTAGCAACTTGCACGTTGTGTTCATATTTCAAGCTTTCCACTTGTTGCTTTAACCTGCTGATTTCGGCGCAATAGCCTCTTTCCTTTGCTAACCAATCCCACTGCCTTTGTGATGATTCGGTAAAATTCCGGATGTGGGGTCTCTTAGCCGGCCTTTCATGCTCGAATTCCCTTCTATACCATGCAAGGTAACCTGGCGCCGTCTCTCCTTTGGCTCGATCCCGCACGCAAGTATCTGATTTCAAATATTGACACTCACTCCAGATTTGGCGAATCTTTGCTTCTGGGAATTGTCCGTTAGGACTTATCTCAACTGCTTGAGCGCTAAGATCTTCCTCATGAGGTACTGTCTGGCATCTTCCGAACTGTCTCAAAACTCGGCAGGGTGCGTAAGGTTGAATGCTCTTAAGCCCCATCAGCAAGAAATGAGTTTTAGCTGCCGACATATATAAGATTTCATCAACAGGCAACCATCCTAGCGTCCATTGTATTTGGCTGGCAGTAAGAGCTTGAAAGAACGAGGTCCATGCCAGGACTCCTTTGGGCAAAATGATCTCTTTGGTTCTCGTGTAAGATTCTTCTATGCGGGTCTTTTCCGGGGAACCATGGCTCAAAATCTCGGAATGATGGCAGAGGTGCTCGGTCATCCATATCTGTAGGAGCAAGTTACAACCTTCGAAGAAACTTCCCCCAGCTTTACAAGCTGTAAGAGCTCGAAAGATGTCAGATACCACCATAGGCGCGAGAGTACTGTCACTTTGCGTGAGTAAAGTGCTGACGACCCCGGATACCTTCAAATCAATGTTTCCGTCTTTCCTTGGAAATACCAGAAGGCCCAGGAATATCATCATGAATGCTACCCGTCTGTGCTTGTCCCACTTTTGACGAACTCCTTTGCTGCACAATTTGTTGATTGGATTATTGAATCCCCCCTCATGACCGTACCTATCATATATGAAGCATGGAGTACAAAATCCGGCTGCCAGATCCGGGTTGTGGACTGTCCTAGGTATCTTCAATGAATCTAGGAACCGATGTACCGTGACGACTCTTGGGGCGACCAAGTATTTTTCCCTCAAGGGAAGTTCAGTATTCTCGATGTATCCGGCCATTTCTTCCAAAGTCGGGGTGAGTTCAAAATCAGAGAAATGGAAAACATTGTGCGCCGGGTCCCAATAGGTAACCAAAGCTCTTATGATATCTCCCCGAGGCTGGATTTCCAACAAACCCATAAGACCTTTCAGATATTTCTTAACCTCGTTTTGTCCTTCAACACCTAGATCATTCCACCATAGCCGTAACTTGACAGGGATTTTGGTCATTATTGAAAAATGTTCATTTTACATCGTGCTCATCCTGCACATTTATTAAGGTGATTTTAACAAAAACGACTGACTCAAAATATTTTATAGAGGGGATCAAGTTTTGAACACGGCCTTTAAACACTTCGGGGACGAAGATTTTAAGGTTGTGTGGGTCAACTGGATAAAAATGCTAAACAAGACCCAAAGGTGGCTGTTTATGCAAAGTCAGCCTTCCGGTGTCCCTCTCGGGAACATTCGGCTATTTATGACAAAACAGCGTCACCTGACTTATTTATGACTCTTTAAAAATTTGACACATCTCTTTTTATTTCTTTATTTATTTATTGATTTTGGCTATTTTAGCAAAATGGGGTTGAACCCGACGAGGGTTGCCTACGTATCTCACATCCGGTGAGAATCAAACCGGCATAGTTCGAGCATACCGTAAATAGGGAAAATCGAATAAACCTTCGAATAAACCTAGAAATCAAGAATATGTATTTTTTATTACTTTTTTGAAAAGAGATGAAGACTAAAGAAAATATTTATTATATTTTTTTTTGGAAAAATTTGGACTATTAGTCTGAATTCATAAAAGGGGTACTACGAAAGAAACAACACATTTTTTTTTTGAATTATGAATTTTCCGTTTTTTTTTTAATTTTAAAATAAATTCCTTCTCTTTTTTTTGATTTTGAAAGTGATAAAAGAAAATTTTTATATATTTTTTTTTAATAAATCTCAATAAAAAGACAATTATTATTTTTTTTTAGAAAAATTCCGGCGAGGTTTTGACACTACTTGGACATTGGTTTTATTTTCCAAAATAAGTAATATTTCCCCTACGCTGCTATTTTCCCTTTTTTTTAGGAACCGGTCGACATGCGGAACCGAAGCAAATAAATGCACAACACATATAGGAATGCAGCATGATGGTCTTTTCATTTCAGGTTGTCTGTCCTAGACGGACCCAACCCCTGTGTTGAGTCCCCTAAGTCAAATGCAACATGATGAAAATAAGCGTTCCTACTAGGGATCCGGCATGAAGTCAAGTTATTCTAGGTTCGCAACCTGGGTATTTGTTCTAGACTGTGTACCCGAGCGGACAACTCGAGTCGAGGAGGGGGCTACGTACCGGGGACCCGCGAGATCGTCCGGCTTTATAACTTGTCCGACCTCTTTCCTATTTCAGGTATTGACACTAACAGAATAGGGAGTCTCGACCAGCGAGCTTCTCCCCGGAGGTAAGAAGAGAAGGGTTTCGGCACAGTTTATATACAGTTCAGATAATATCAAAGCGGTAAAAGACAACATTTAGCACGTTATGCAAAAACATGTAATAAAGATCAGATAATAAAGCCAAATATAACAATTATTCTAAGCTCGAATTCTTGAACCCTGAACCAGTGGTTCTGGGTTAATTTTCCCCAGCGGAGTCGCCAGAGCTGTCACACCTCCTTTTTGCGCGCCCTGCCCCGAAGGGTTAAATGCGCGGGTGGAGTTTTTCCAATTTAAGTGACAATATTCGAAATGGGATTATTTATTTAATTCAGAGTCGCCACTTGGGAAAGGTTTGGCTTTTGGTGTCCCAAGTCACCGGTTTATCTTGAATCCCAAATCGAGGAAGTTTTCGACTTTTCCAAATGAAGTCTGCGAACCAAAAATTCTAAGTAAGGAATTCTGTTGACCCGAGGGAAGGTGTTAGGCACCCTCGAATCCCGTGGTTCTAGCACGGTCGCTTAAATTGTTATAATGGCTAAATATCTTATTTAAATACATGTTGTGACTTACGTGCTTTTATTAAGTTTAAAACCGCTTTTATTATTATCATTTATTTTTATAGAATTGCAACGTCGTGAAAATGCATCTCGAACCACGTCACAATCAATGCACCCGTGGTCGTCGACACATTCTGACTCCGTTGAGATTTGGATTTGGGTCACATCAATGCGCACCCGAATTTAAGAATATAATTTACTTAAACCGTGCCTAAAGAGTCTAACGCGTTATTATTTGGAGGAAGGCCATGAGATTCACTAAACGGCCTAGCCTGAATTCTAAATATTATGATTAGTTGTTGAGGGCCCCGCAATTTACATTTTTTATTTGGCAAGGCTCATCTCATTATTTTTAAAAGGATAAACCTATAATGACTACATTTCTTATTATTTTTGTTTCCAGAAATAGAAGAAAGAAAGATGTATGCTAATTGAAGTATATGTTTTGGCCTAAACCGAATTCCTATCAATTTCTAATTACTTATAAAGTGAAAAGACGCCATACCTTACGAAATATTTTGGTTGAACAAAGAAGCTATATGGAGATAGATGGAATGCAATACTTAATCCGAACATTTCTCGAATCGAACTTAACTAGACTTATTTAAGCTAGGTTAAGGAAATTGAATGCTAGGCATTGTTACTAATGGGGATTCGAACATGTTCCTATATATTGCCTAACGGTCCTGATAAATGGAAAGAAAAATAACACAGAACATTATTGTGTAGGTGGAAATATTCTATCCTATGCATGTCATTAGTTGACGGGAATCCAGTCGAAAATTCTATGCCAATTATCCACACCTTCTATATATTGTACCATTACATCTTGTACTAGCAAACAACTATAAACTAAGATGCAAAAAAGCTAAACTTGATTAAGTATTGTCTAACTAATCTTTCACTACTGAATCACACACTAATCAATTTATACAAAAGGAGTCAATATACCATGAGCATTACAAAACAGACATCTAAATTTTTCTTCAAACTCCTTTCATTTCATGCTTTCGAACTGTTACAGTTAACACCAAAATGGGACTCGAAATGTGTACCTGGAAACACTGAAAATGCAAAGGAGAAGAAGAAGAAGATGGGGAAATCAGCAGCAGCAAGAAACAGGACTAGCAGTAGCAGCAGGACAGAATAGCAGCAACAACAACTCACAAAACAATTGGAGTGGGATCAACACCCCAACTAGACCAAGTTCTCGAGTAGAACAAACAACAACCAAGCAGACTCAGTTGGGAGAAATCAGTTTTGCACAAACAGGTCCAGATTTAGTGAAATCAAAACAACAGGAAAGAATGCAATTTCTAGTTTTGTCTGTCTGAGTTATCAAACAAAAATCTTTTCCAGTTTCTGTTTCCAGAACTTCACTCTCCTAAAATGTCTCCTCTCAAATTACTCGGTTCTTGTCAATGTCTGTCTCTATATGTGTGTGTGTATATCTTTCAGTGTGTCTCACCCTCTCTCTCTTTCCTTAGGTTTCTCTTCTCTATCTGTGTCTCTCCATCTCTCTTTTTAAAACTGATGGAAGTCCCCTTTTTATAAGCCTAAAATCAAGCCTTTAACAGCCTGTTTAGAATATCACAACACCCCTCCCATGTGCCTTCCATTTTCAGATTCCAATTGGCTAATTAAGTATGAACAAAACCCATGATATTCCCTGGCAGACTCACTTTGAGTAATGTTTATTATTTCTGAGGTTAAAGTAGAGTATGGGCAGCAGGGTATAATCTGACAGCATATGCTGTCAAACCATTTTAAAATCAAAGCCCTTTATGCAGGAACCAGGCTGTGCACAAGTGCACCTGTGGTGCATAAATGCACATGTTGTGCACAAGTGCACATGCTCTCCAATTTCAGAACTGTGACTAAACAGAACATTGATTTCTACATTTCTGATTCAAATTACTAATTATAAGCACTGAACTCAGTTCCTAAGTGATTTAGACCATGCTTATCAAAAAGTAAATCGATTTGTTATTGTTCAGGCAGCTGAAACTAATTGACGACACATGTCGACTCGACTATATTAGTTATAACACGTACAATCGACACCAAAATCATACATTCAAAAGTATAGGACACATGATTCGAATTGGACTGACTAAACAGAATTGTGCTTCAAGGAATCAGTTAATCAGTACAAATTTGGAATTCAACTAATTGCACAACAAATACAAACATACACACTATCAGAACAAGTAGAAGAAGACAACTCAATCAAACAAACCAAGGTTCAAGCAAGGTGGACAGGAAGCAGTTGGTAAAAATCCGAAACAGCCATTACACAACAACAATATCAGCCTTTTAAACAAAACATGGACTAACAGAATAAAGAAAAGAGAACAGAACTCATCTTAAATCCCGAAAAATCAAAACCTTAACTCGGACTCGAACAGACCTTTCTTAAGGCTGAACGGACTTTAATCGAAGTGTTTCTCAGATGAGAAACACTTCGATTAAGGTCCATTAGACCTTAATTTCTTCGGTTTGAATGATATGGACCAGTGACGAAGAATCACAAAGTTCCAAAAATCAGATCTGGGATTCATGCTTCCCTGGTCAGATTCGGACCAAACCAAGTATGGTTTGGTCACGAGGGGGGTCTGGGGAGTGTCTGGTATGAATTTAGGGCAGATCGGGGTAGATCGAGTTTTGACTCGAATCTTCAAATGAAGATTCGAGAAGGCGGGATAGGATTCGAGGTGTGTGGTTGGTAGATTTGGGTTCAGGACGGCAAGGGGGTTCTATGGTGTTAAGGGCGAGGTCACCGGCGTCCATGCCGTCGGCTTTCATGGCGAAGGTATGCAGGGGCGGCTAGGGTTTGGAGGGGAAGAAGGTGAAGACGGGAGTTGGGGTATTGGATAGGGGGCAGGGTAAGGTTAGAAGGTTATATATGGGATGGGTGGGCTGATCTCAACCGTCGGATCAACTGAAATCAATGGCTTGGATCTAAAGGCTTAGGGGAAACGGTGTCGTTTCAACTAAAGGGGGTTTGGGTTGGTCCGGGTGGAACGGGTCGGGTTTTGTTCGTGGGTATGGGAAATGTGATCTTGGCCGTTGATCAATCTGAGATCAACGGCCCAGATCAGGCTGGATTAAAACGGCGTCGTTTGGACACCCTGGGTATCAGCTGGTGCGGACCGGGCAGGCCTGGTTTGGGCATTGTTTGTTTGGGCCAATTTTAATAAATTGGCCCAATCCGGAAGAAGAGGAGATTTTTTTTTATTATTATTATTTCTTTTTCTTATTTATTTTAAAAACAAAACTAAGTAAAATCAAATTAAAATTAAATACACACTCAATACAATTATTTGCACACACACTAAAATATTTCAAAACAGGTAAAATCAAACAAAACAAAATCACGGACGAAGATGCCTATTTATGATTTCCTATTTAACGACCGGATTACGGTTCGAATTATGCATGACACGTACATTTTTGTATTTTGTTTTAATAAAGTAAAAATGGGCCAAAGTAATAAATAATTAACAAAGTGCCATGTAAAAAATCCAAAATTGTACAACAGGATCAATTGTTATTATTTTTTATTTCTTTTGGAGCGATTGTCTCGTGAAGCAAAAATCACGTGCTCACATTTCCTGCCTGGGAAGTAGGCACTTGTTGACAAACTTAAAGAGGACTTTGTGTTGTGGCTTCATTTCACTTTTGTGCACAAACTTGGCCTCATTCACTTCTTCAACATCACAGAATCTCCTAGTAATTTCAAGAGCAGGAGGAAGGGAATCCAAACTTGGCCATCTTTGCCTAATGTAGTCATCATATCCCTCAGCAGGGATGTCAAGAATCTCTCCCAGCTTCTCTGCATCAAAGGTTACTTGAACTCCTTTTACTTGGCTGGTGACTTCCATCTCTGACCTCAGCATTTACCATGAATTCAATGATCTCATTTATGGCTAGCCTTCCATCCATCTGAAGGACCATGTCCTTCCAGCCCTGAACAGCTAGGGCATCACCAAACGAACCATTCTTAGTTTCCACTAAACCTTTCAGCAATCTTCCCTTCATAATGTTTTTTTGCCAAACTTGGCCAGCTTGTCTTGTTCACTATCAGACTCACTTTCTTCTTCACCACTCCATTCCTCATCTTCAGAGAGTCTAACTTGTTTGATTTTCACTGCAAACCTTGTCCTCTTGGCCAATGAAGGTTCAGCAGCCTTAGACACAGACGAAGACTTCTTGGAAGAAGTCTTGGTCTTTTTGGGCTTGAGGCTCCGAACCTCCATTGTTGTATGGTCCTCCTGATGGACCTGTTCCATCTCCTCAACATCAACAGCTGCAGAGGACTCTGCAACCTTACCTTTTCCTTTATCCATCCTCTTCTTCTTACTTTCAGCCAAAGCCTTTTGTAGTTTACTCTCACTCTGTTTCACCCTACTTCTTGTGGCTCTTCCCTTTGGTAATGGAATTTCAGTAGTTATTGGGGAGGAAGCCTTTTGTTTCTTTGAAGGTTTTGCAGCACTGGGGCTTTTGGTGTTGGAGTTCTCCTTTTCTTTGGATCATAACTGGAACCTACTTTCTTCAGAAGGTCTGCTAGGGTGTCCTCAATAGATGAACCAGGTTCATCTGCCTGTGAACTTAGATTAACCAACAAATAGCTGGTACCATCACTTCAGAAGTGGGTGAAGAACCATCCACTCCTTTCCTTTTTCCCCTCACATCAACACATACACCTTCTCTCTCTCTCTCTCTTTCTTTTTTATTTTTCTTTATACCTCATCTTTTTCCCAATTCAGTCAATTCCACATTCCTGATAGACCCAACCAAAATAAACCTATTTTCTAAATTTTCAGCTAAAGCAGAACTTACCATAGAAGGGGAGTTTTGAGACTTCTCAGAGTCAGAAGACGCAGTTCTTTCCCCCTCACTTGCAGATTTGAACGAATCATCTGAGTTCTCAGAATTTTGGGCTTGACTTAACTTTAATTTCTCAATCAATTTCTTTGAAAGAGCACCAGTTGCCACCGTTTTCTGAGCAAGCATTTTTACTTGCCTTCTCCTAGGTTGAGTGGTTGTGCTAGGTGGAGGTGGTGTGGAGGAACCATAAGGGGAGGGTGGTAGAGGAGTGCCTAGATTATCTTGAGGGTTCGACATTGTAACTGATTTCTTGAGAGAGTTTGTGAGTTAGGCTTTTGGAAGAGAGAACAATTGAGAGTGAAATAAATTTTTGATGGTTTGGAATAGTGAGGGTGGCAGAGGGTGATGATGGGTATTTAAAGAAAGAGGCCTATTTAATGAATAACGGTAGCTTTTAGCAGTCAAATAGAGGTCTAATTAACCTAAAATTTTAGGTTGAATGAACGGTTAAGCTTCCCTAGATTTAAGGCATTTTATGTGGCGATAACTCTAGTAGAGACGGAACTGGTTCAAAAAATAAACGGATAGGATTTTCTGATGTGTTTGAACATAGGTAGGAATCTGCTCATGATTTAAATATTTATATTTCTAATTGTATAGAGTATAAAAAACATACCTCGTTTTTTCAGATGACCAATACTGATGAACCAGGTTCTTCATTTAGAATTCTCTTGATCATGCCTCAAATTACCATAATAGAGAAAATTTTGTTAGATATCAGTGAGTCATATCAACACATGTCATAGGAGTATACTATTTACAATATGAAACTGAGTAAAAATTAATCTAGGTATTTACACAAGTTCCAGATTTCCTAGCAAATTTATTTTTTCATTCATTTTTTTCCATTTTTTTCATTGTGCATTCTGAGCTGGTCCCATTAGGTGATCTTAATCGTCCCTAATTCTAACATATTTCTTTTAAAGCTTTCTCTACTCAGTGCTTTAGTAAATATGTCAGTAATTTGTTTATCAGTAGCATAGAATTCTATGGTAATCAATCATTTCACATAGTTTTCCCTCAATAAGTGATGTCTAACATCTATGTTCTTTGTCCTCTTATGATGAACTAGGTTCTTTGTCATACTTATAGCACTAGTGTTATCACAAAAGATAGGGATGCAACCAACTTCAAATCCAAAATCTATCAGTTGTTGTTTGATCCACAACAGTTGAGCACAACAAGAGGTAGCAACAACATATTCAGCCTCAGTAGTGGATAAGGCCATTGAATTCTACTTTTTAGTGGCCCATAATACCAGACATGAACCAAGAAAATGAGTCATACTTGAGGTGCTTTTTCTATCCACAAGGACACCTGCATAGTCAGCATCAGCATATCCCACTAGATTAAAGTTACTACCTTTAGGGTACCAAAGGCAAAGATTAGTAGTGCCTTTCAAATATCTCAGTATTCTCTTGACAACAGTCAAGTGAGATTCCTTAGGATTTTCTTGAAAACGAGCACAAAGCCCTAAACTGAAAATTATGTTAGATCTGCTAGCAGTAAGATCATACCCCTATATAACTTCTGATCAACAGATGAACCAGGTTCATCTATGTCTAATTTAGTAGTTATTGCAATGGGTGTGTCTATTTCTTTTGATTCATCCATTTAAAATTTCTTAATCAACTCTTTTGCATATTTCTGTTGATGGATCATGGTTCCATTTGGGTTTTGTTTGATCTGTAAGCCTAAGAAAAATTTAAGCTCACCCATCATACTCATTTCAAAATCACTCCCCATTAATTTGGCAAATTCCTTACTCAGTTTGTCTGTCACGACCTAAACCGATGGGTCGCGACGGGCACCCGGTACCTTACTAAACCGAGTACCAACGTAATGTATCTTTCTTATTACATCAGCATATACACATGACATACAGGCCTAATAGGCCAACATGATCCTTTATAAACTCAAAACATAGGCCGACAAGGCCGTACAACCTTTTACGTACATGACATATGTCTACAAGCCTCTAAGAATACATAAATGTCATAAAGATCGGGACAGAGTCCCACCATACCAAACAATACATGTCTAAATCATACTAACCAAACAAGCAACTCTGAAGCAAATGGAGCACACCAACATCTTCCACTAAGCTGATAGCCTACTTGGAGGGCTCTCGACCTTTCTATCAGGACCTGCGGGCATGAAACACAGTGTCCCCGGACAAAAGGGGCGTCAGTACGAATAAAGTACCGAGTATGTAAGGCACATAAATATATACATAATAGACATGGAAGATATATAGAGCACATAACTCAACATTTAAGTCTGAATAACTTTGTAAATCATAAATTACTTCTAGCGTCATGCGTATGCGTATGAATGTCATGTCGTGCATAGGTACATGTTTCATAACATCATCAGCCTATGAGGGCATCCCATCATATCATATCGGCCACTGTGGGCAAAATCATTATCGTATACCAGCTGATCAGGTGGTGGTGCGTATATAATGCCATAACCTTTCCCATATCCCATATACATATATATACATACATATATATGCGTATATAACGCCGTTTGAATACATACATATATATGCGTATATAACGCCATTTGAATCATATTTCAGCCACTCTGGACAACATCATCATCGTATACCAGCTGATCAGGTGGTGGTGCGTAAATAACGTCGTAACCTTTTTTCATATCCCATATACATACATATATATATATATATATATATATATGCGTATATTGCGCCATCTGGTCATGGGTCAATGCACATGTATGAAATGCATGAAAAATACGTAATAATCTCAATATTCTTTCTGGATAAATTTTTTCAACTATGTATTATTCTGAGACCCACGAGCAAAAGATAATAATATTATGACACATGAAAATTCAAGAACATATATATCTCTAATACTTCTATGAATAGAGTCATTCATGGAATTTGTGCATTTGCATGTTTCGTTCGTATCGTATAGATCATGCCAAAAGAAAGAATGGATAGCCTTAACATAGCTGGAATAGGGAAAACTCCGTATAATATTTCTGGTGAAGATTGCACCGTACTCTTTTAGAACCGCAAAATTTTACGTTGCTACGATTCTGACAATTCTCATTGGAATTGTTCTGTCTCAAGATTAATTTCTGTTAAAGATCAATTACATGGCGATAACTCTGGGAAATGGTGAATCGAAACTTGGACATTAACATGGCTAATATGATCTTGGCTTCCATTAATGCAAAAGATTGGCCAACACAATTTCCTGGACCGGCGGCGAAGGGGAAAATATTCTGGACGGCGGCAAACACTTAGAAGCAACACGATCAAGCCTGAATTCATTAACATCTTTTCCCCATATTCATTCACTATGATGTATGGCAAGTACTATTATACAAGCTTAACTGTATGAGTTAAACTCAGTTGAAATTCTTCTTTATCTCATGAAATTTAATAATTCTATCCAACAGTATTTACAAAGTGGTAAAGAATATTTCATGACCTTGGCACATTAAATATGGAGGCACACAAATAGATAGTCAGCAAGTTTGGCACATGTGACCATCGAACAATATTCCTTTGGAAGAAAGCTAGAGGATCTTGGAATTTAGGTGTCTTGAAACCAATATTTTTGTTTGCCACCTAACCAAAGGTGACTAATAGTCACTTGTTTGGAAAGTAGTTTGATGCCACGTGGGATGGGGTGGAGAATTTTCAATCTTTATTCACTTATTAGGTAATTAGGTAATGTACAGTTACTCAGTAATTAACCAGTTACCCGCATAATTAAAAATTATCTCAACTTACTTAAATACTACTTACTTTTAACACACCTTAAAAATCATACTATCATGGCCATGTGATACCTTATATGGTACTAGTCCATAAATATCGGGTATTAACGCTCGGCCCGTATTTTATTCCAACATGCCAAACTTTGGACCAAAAATTCATTTTCTTTGACTTGCTTCCCCTTTCACCTTTACGACTTTATTCGTCACTTGTAAAGTAGCATAATCCTTATAATCTTCAAATAATCTTTTACTTGGACTGATGTCAATTACCTTATGACAAATCCAACAGACAATACTACAGGGTGCAACATCGTCGTAACTTAATACTGCGAAGTGTGACATTACCGTAATGTAATACTACTAGGTAGAACACTGTCGTAACTTAATACTGTTGGACGTAACATCATCATAATATATTACTGCAGAGGGTGATATCATCGTAACATATTACTGCAAAGCATAACATTGTCATAATATAATACTGCGGGAAGTAATATTGACATTATATTGCGGGGTGTAACATCATTTCCCCCTTTGGAACATTCGTTCTCGAATGTTGACTAATGCTCTTATCATTTTCTTAACTTATATCTTCCGAATACTTTAGAACTTTCCCTTCCATCTAGGTGACTGTTCGGTGAATAATTCCAAAGTCTAGGGCATCCCCCCTTATGCCTCCTTCTCACACTACAACTTGTAGTCGGAATCCTTCCAATCTCGTAACTGTTGCTAACTTTCATCATGCAACTTGTATAGTTTTGATCTTGTAAGTGTGCCCAATCTCTAGGCTTCACATGTAAAGCTTGATAAGATGTCCCTTTGGGCATTTATGAGTATACTGAAGTTCTTCACTCGGTACTTGATTGAATTCACGAATATTGTTATATCTCACGCATAGATCCATTTAACCATCCATATGAATTTACTGCCATAACTCTTACTTTAATTTATCATGGCTAAGGTCTACTACCAAGTCCCAGATTACTCTCGTTGCTCATTCCATATGTATAAATTTAAGCCCTTTAATGCTTCCTCATTACTGTTTATCTTTAGAATGACGGTCTAATCTTAGCTTATACTTTATAACTTTTGTCCATCCATTGTTGATTCACCTCAATATTGATCTACAATGTACTGTTGATAACTTGAAACCTCTTATGTAATCACTGGGGCTTGCGTTGATCGTGGAACATTTGAAGTGATTTTTCTTATCCAACTAGGGCAATACTATACTCCCACAACCGTATTTCATAACATTCTATTGTGACTTACCTTATGTGGGTATTTTAATTTTAATCCCGTACAATTCGTGAAATCCTCTTCAAGTAATTACTCAATCGAAGGTCCAAACGTCATTCTTTATCCATCACATTTACACCCTCATTCTACTACCAGGGCAGTATTCCATTTCTTCTAAATGCCATTAGTCTTAGACCCCTTTGAATTCATTCAGACTATACTGAGCTTTGTATACCTTAGAGAAACCATAAGCTCTTCTTGTTTTCATAGGCTTAATCATGAGGACTTATCCATTCTTGTCGCCTTTTCACTCGCCATTTCTTATTCTTATTCATGACTTCCTAAAACCTTGTTGATTTACCATACTTTAGTTTGCCACTTACACATATCCATTTATACTATTCGCAATCTCCTTTCAACGTGCTTGTGTCATAGATTTCCTTATGTTATTCTAGAACATCAAGCGAGACATCTCAGTGTCTCTATCTCTTCTTTATTCTCTTGACTAGGCCTCTCGATACCTAAACCATAGGCTAGAAGATATGCTACTGATGATGCCACTATTATTCCTGTATACTGAATCACCATGTTTCTAGCCTTTTATCCATAGCATGGACTATTCACAACCTTCTGCATTTAAAATATCACTTTACATTCTTCTATCTTTCTTTCATAACCTCCCTCCCCGCATAATATAAATCACATCCACTATTTGAAGTTCTATTATAATACTTGCACCTCTGGTGCCTATACAATCCGGTGGGAGCTCTTCCTCCTTATGAGGTTGGTACTTCTTCTAACTAGCTTTATTGTAGAGCCGTTATAGGATATGATTGTTGTATTATCTCTCTTGTACCTCTGATATTAAGAGTGACTCTGCAATGTTCTCAATCATGATGTCTATAACTTCTGGATCTAATAATCAGACTTCTGATTTACTTGGGTGATGTAACTCTTTAGTTTCCTCCTTCTTCTGATCAGCCTTTACGTCGGCTTAAGCTATCTTTCGATTTGTGGTTCATGGTATTATTTATTTTGTTTAGCCTTTCATGGGCGTTGAGGAATATGCATGATACAATCATTTAACAATTTAATCATTCATTTACGACCTGGGATTTTTTAACGTGTACTAGAATCTTCTACGACTATATATGCTGGATATATAAAACTCCAAACCCTTAAGTGAGTTCCTAACGCAACCAACTCTGGATCATTAATCAAATAATTCCTTTTTTTCATCTTAGCTTTCTTTAAACGTAAGCTATTACTTATTCTGATCTTTCTGCCCCCTTGTTACGTCCATACTTAGCTTATCTTAGTGCCCATATATATTGAAATTCCATACAACTCATATGATCCTGAATATCACTTCTGATTTTACTCCTTGTACATTAGCCACTTTAGGTTCCACTTTCTTAGGGAGTGCATACAATGTTGTTGTCACACGACCATTTCCTCTTTAGGTCGTTGTAATGAGATTGAAACCTTCTTCCTTATTTCCTCAGCTAGTCTTTCGTCGTAGTACGAAGGGAAGACCCTCTGACTCTTGTAAAGATGCGAGCTTATTATATCATATTCTCGATAGAATTTTTGATGTTCGTGCTCACTTGTAATCCTTAGTTACTTACCTCCATACTCATCTGCTCGTACGGCTGCTTCTGAACTGAAGTTTTGTCTGTCTTCCCAGTGGAACTATCTTTTACTTTCGTAACACTCATACGGTACCTTTAACTACCCCAACCTCTATTTTAATATTTCTCAAGTATTATAATGATATTCTCCGAGGCTGAATTCTCCATGTTGGGTTCTACTGTGTTTATCTTACACGATCTGATGACTCGTATGTAACCTCTTGTTTAGCCATAACTGGGATCTTCCTAGCCAATTACTAACTACTCATTGGCCCATTCTCATATCAATATTTCTCGTAATCTTTCTTGGGTTATTTCCTTTGTCTTAACTTACGTCTCGCACTAGCTCCTTATTTATTAATAACAGCTCGGGCAAGAACCTTTACTCCCTCTCCTTGACGTCGTGCTTGCACAATATTGTTGAATCGTAGCGTATCTATAAGATTTGGATAAGTGCCATCTCATTCCTCTTTCATTTATTGCATTCTTCCTTTACTATTCCATAGTCACTAGAACCACTTAATTCTGACTTAATGCCACATCACTCCATATTCCCCCCATTAGGGGTGTACTAAGAGTTGGAGCTACGATGACCTACCTATAGATATTTCACTTTTTCATCTTTGGCATCCTTTCACATCATCGATGACTCTTACTCTCCTTGCGGTAATCCTTCCGTACCAATGATAGCAAAATCCCTTACTCATGAGGGTGAAATTCAATATAACTGGCACAGACAGTCCCTTAAGCTGAAATTTGCTTACATTGCTTGTTGTAGGGAAGCGTCTTCCTGAATGATCATTCTCTGAATTTCTCATGAATCTTCTTTTGTCGTCCATTCTATTATTAGCAGAACAAAATCTGAAGTTCTTATGATGGCGACTATCACCAGTCACGCAGTCCCTAATTCATGTTTAGTTTATCTTGTTCACCAATCCATACTAGTTCTATTACTGTAGGGTCTAACTTTTCCTCTTGGTAATCACGCTAGAGTTGCGAATTTATTTCTTGAAATGAGGACATGATTGTATGGCCTATACTTTTTTGTTGTCCCAAGGCCTGTCACTTTTCGTTTCTTCCTTCACTTGACTATATATTTTGTAATATTGTCATCTTTTGATATACCATTGTCATCCATGTAGCACATCTTACTCATAATACTTTATTAACTCTTTTCTTGTTTTCCGCTAACATTTATGCCTATCACTTTATTCTGAAAACTTGAACAAGACATTCTTTTGCTCTATCCAATGGCTCTTCAAGTTGCTTAACGTTCTCGCTTTAGTAGGGATGCGAGCCACACTAAGGTAATATTTATCCATTCAAGGCTTATAGTGCATGTCTTTGTAGTACTCATATCTGGCTGCACTATTTTAAAGTGTACCATCTGGGTGTCTCACAAGGAGATCTATTAGTACATTTGCAATATCCTTCGGAAATGTCAACTCTGTTACTATTGAATATAATTCAAAAAGCTTATATTCCTTTGCCTCAATTATAAACATTGTTAACCTTCATTAACTGGGCGCCTCGTACCCTTCTTCATCTTGCTTCTTTTGCTTGTTGAAACTTGTATTTGTCTTCTTAATCTCTCATTGTCTTTCACCATAAAGATGGATAGGCATTCTTGTCTTAAGGCTTTTTATCAGGAAGCTTACACCTTTCAGTACACCAATGATCTGCTGAAGACCTCATATTTACTTAACATAAGCAAGATACGAAGTCGAGTTTCTCTAATTCAACACTTCCATAGTTATATATCTTATCGATCATCTTTCTGAACGTAGGCATCGTCTTATTATGAATAAAAATAGAAGCTCGAGACTTAAATTCTTATAACTGAGCTCTACCACATGATCTAGAGTAAGAAGAAAGAGAAATGTCCTGTAGTCTCCTGGTTATAAGTGTGGTGCACGACACACCTATAAACAAGACTCTACTAGACACGGCTTGTAGATTCCCTAGGACAGAACTGCTCTGATACCACTTTTGTCACGACCCAAACCGATGGTCCGCGACGGGCACCCGGTACCTTACTCAACCGAGTAACAACGTAACGTATCTTTCTTATTACATCATCATATACACATGACATATGGGCCTAATAGGCCAACATGATCCTGTATAAACTCAAAACATAGGCCGACAAGGTCGTACAATCTTTTACGTACACGACATATGTCTACAAACCTCTAAGAATACATAAATGTCATAAAGGTTGGGACAGAGTCCCACCATACCAAATAATACATATCTAAATTATACTAAACAAATGAGCAACTCTGAAGCAAATGGAGCGCACCAACATCTTCCACTGAGCTGATAGCCTACTTGGAGGGCTCTCGACCTATCTATCGGGACCTGCGGGCATGAAACGCAACGTCCCCAGGCAAAAGGGATGTCACTACGAATAATGTACCGAGTATGTAAGGCACATAAATATATACATAAGAGAAATGGAAGACATATAGAACACATGACTCCACATTTAAGTCTAAATAACTTTGTAAATCATAAATTACTTCTAGCATCATGCATATGCATATGGATGTCATGACGTGCATAGATACATATTTCATAACATCATCAGCCTCTGAGGGCATCCCATCATATCATATCGGCCACTATGGGCAAAATCATCATCGTATACCAGCTGATCAAGTGGTGGTGCATATATGACGTCATAACCTTTCTCATATCCCATATACATATATATACATACAAATATATGCGTACATAACACCATTTGAATCATATTTATATATATACGCATATATAACGTTGTTTGAATCATATTTCAGCCACTATGTGAAACATCATCATCGTATACCAGCTGATCAGGTGGTGGTGCGTATATAACACCGTAACCTTTTTCATATTCCATATACATAGATATACATATAAATACGTATATAACGCCATCTGGTCATGGGTCAATACACATGTATAAAATACATGAAAAATATGTAATAATCTCAATATTCTTTCCGGATAAACTTTTCCAACTGCGTATTATTCTGAGACCCACGAGCAGAAGATATAATATTATGACACACGAAAATTCAAGAACATAGATATCTCTAATACTTCTATGAATAAAGTCATTCATGGAATTTGTGCATTTGCACGTTTCGTTCGTATCGTATGGATCATGCCAAAAGAAAGAAGTGATAGCCTTAACATACCTGGAGTAGGGAAAACTCCGTATAATATTTCTGGTGAAGATTGCACCATACTCTTTTAGAACTGCAAAATTTTACATTGCTACGATTCTGACAATTCTCATTGGAATTGTTCTGTCTCAAGATTAATTTCCGTTAAAGAGCAATTACATGGCGATAACTCTGGGAAATGGTGAATCGAAACTTGGACATTAACATGGCTAATATGATCTTGGCTTCCATTAATGCAAAAGATTGGCCAACATAATTTCCTGGACTGGCGCCTAACGGGAAAATATTCTGGCCGGTGGCAAGCACTTAGAAGCAACACGATCAAGCCTGAATTCATTAACATCTTTTCCCCATATTCATTCACTATGATGTATGGCAAGTACTATTATACAAGCTTAACTCTATGAGTTAAACTCAGTTGAAATTCTTCTTTATCTCATGAAATTTAATAATTCTATCCAACAGTATTTACAATGTGGTAAAGAATATTTCATGACCTTGGCACATTAAATATGGAGGCACAAAAATAGATAGTCAGCAAGTTTGGCACATGTGACTACCGACCACTATTCCTTTGGAAGAAAGCTAGAGGAACTTGGAATTTAAGTGTCTTGAAACCAATATTTTTGGTTGCCACTTAACCAAAGGTGACTAATAGTCACTTGTTTGGAAAGTAGTTTGATGCCATGTGGGATGGGGTGCAGAATTTTTAATCTTTATTCACTTATTAGGTAATTAGGTGATGTACTGTTACTCGGTAATTAACCAGCTACCCGCAAAATTAAAAATTATCTCAACTTACTTAAAATACTACTTACTTTTAACACACCTTATACATCATACTATCATGGCCATGTGGTACCTTATATGGTACTAGTCTATAAATATCGGGTATTAACGCTCGGCCCGTATTTTATTCCGATATGTCAAACTTTGGACGAAAAATTCATTTTCTTTGACTTGCTTCCCCTTTCACCTTTACGAATTTATTCATCACTTGTGAAATAGCATAATCCTTATAATCTCCAAATAATCTTTTACTTGGACTGATGTCAATTACCATACGACAAATCCAACGTACAATACTACAGGGTGCAACATTGTCGTAACTTAATACTGTGAAGTGTGACATTACCATAATGTAATACTGCTTGGTAGAACACTATCGTAACTTAATACTATTGGACATAACATCATCATAATATATTACTGCAGAGGGTGACATCATCGTAACATATTACTGCAGAGCATAACATTGTCGTAATATAATACTGCGGGACGTAGTATTGATATAATATTGTGGGGCATAACAGTTAGACGTTGCCCCAAAAATTATGTCATCAACATATATTTGTACTACAAGAAGATCCTTACCTTTTTCCCTCAGGAATAGAGTACTGTCAATTTTACCTCTCTTATAGCCATGTTCAAGCAGGAATTTGGACAGTCGTTCATACCATGCTCTAGGAGCCTACTTGAGTCCATAGAGATCTTTATCTAATTTGTACAAATGTTCCGGACACTACTTGCTCTCAAACCCTGGAGGTTGTTTGACAAACACTTCTTCCTTTTGGTAGCCATTTAGGAAGGCACTTTTGATATCCATTTGATGAAGAGTAAATTCCATGTGTGCTGCAAAAGCTATCAGGAGTCTTATTGCTTCCAATCTTACAACTGGATCAAAGGTATCATCATAGTCTATGCCTTCCTCCTGGATATAACCTTGAACCACCAACCTTGTTTTGTTCCTTGTAACAATTCCATCTTCATCAAGCTTATTTCTGAAAACCCATTTAGTGCCAATTACTGATTTGTCCTTGGGTCTTGGAACCAGATGCCAAACTTGACTTTTTTCAAACTAATTGAGTTCATCTTGCATTGCATTTACCCAATCTGCATCCTGCAAAGCATCAGCAATATTTTTAGGTTCAATAAGAGATAAGAAAGCATAAAAAGCACACATATTCTTTAATTGTGATCTAGTTTTAACTCCAGAGGTTGGATCAGTAATTATGTTCTCAATGGGATGAGAACTTTGATACTTTTAAGGTTTCACAATCAACTGGTTTCTGTTTGATGTTTCTCTCATGTTCTGTTGCTTAGGAACAGGCTCATGGACAGGTTTCATTAGGGGATTGGTTTCAGTTCTTCTTTGTTCAGTTCCCCCTGTCAGGTTGCCCTGGATGGAAGATTCTATCACTTGTTCCTTCTTTTGGTGCATCTTCAGCTTGAGCTGTGACTTCACTCAATTCTTTTACCAGCCCAATAGCTTCATCTTCATGTTCCTGTCTCTCAGAAAGAATGTTAGTTTCATAAAAAACTACAGGTACACTTTCTTCTATACACAAAGTTCTTTTGTTGTACACTTTATAAGCTTTTCTATGTGAAGAATATCCCAAGAATACTCCCTCATTACTTCTGGGATCAAACTTACCTAGGGAGTCCTTTCCATTATTGTGCACAAAGCACTTACATCCAAATACCCTAAGAAGGTATATATTTGGTTTTCTCCCTTTAAGTAACTCATAGGGAGTCTTCTCTACAAGATGTCTAGTCATGCATCTATTAATGATGTAACATGCAGTATTTATAGCCTCTGCCTAGAAGCTATGGGGCAGTTTACTAGAAAGAAGCATAGTCCTAGACATATCTTCAAGAGACCTATTCTTTCTTTCAACTACTCCATTTTGTTGAGGAGTCCTAGGTGTAGAGAAATTATTATCTATACCATGCTCATCACAAAATTCAACAGACTTAGCATTTTCAAATTCAGTTCCATGATCAAACTTGATTGATGCAAGTTGATTACCTAGTTGTTTCTAAGTTTTTCTAACAAAGGCAGTACACATGTCAAATGCTTCATCCTTATATGTTAAAAACAATACCCAAGTAAACCTAGAGAAATCATCTACAAGTACCATCACATTTTTTTTACCACCTCTTCTCAATGTTCTCATTGGACCACAGAGATCCATATGAACCAGTTCCATCATCCTGGTCGTGCTTACCATTTTCTTGCTTTTAAAAGATGATCTTACCTGCTTCCCCCTTGCACAAGCCTCACAAACTTTGTCTTTCCTGAACTTGATGTTAGGTAACCCTATCACCAGGTCCTTGGAAACTAATTTGTTGAGTTGATTTAGACTTGCATGACCAAGTCTTTTGTGCCACAGGAGGGGATCATTGTCCAACACACTCAAGCAAGTGAGTTCATTTTCTGAAAGAGTGGACTAATCTACAATGTAAATATTGTTAACTCTTTTTCCCTGCAAAACAATCTTGTCAGGGGTAAGATTAATCACAAAACATTTGGTAGAGGTGAATGCTACCAGGTTACCTCTGTCACACAGTTGCGATACACTGATTAGGCTATATTTCAAGCCATCTATCAAGTAAACATTCTCAATGGAATGTGAGTTTGTCTTACCTACCTTTCCAACCCTAATGATCTCACCTTTCTTCCCATTTCCAAAGGAGACATTATCTTCTTTTAGGTCCTCAAGTGAAAGGAATTGGTTCTTACTTCCAGTCATATACTTTGAGCAGCCACTATCCATCTACCATATTTGGCTACTTTCCTTCACTTGGACCTGCAAAACGAAATCAGGGGTTAGTCTTAGGAACCCAAACTAGTTTGGGTCCCTTTCTATAGGCAAAGGTGTGAATTAAATTCCTTTTGGCCCATCCAGGCAGCCTATTTTTCTCTTGAACAAAGGTTTTGCTCTTTTGACTGGCCTTTTCTTTAGCATCACATTCACTTTTGTAATAACCAGTCTTGCCACACTGTGTGCAGATTTTGTTTTCAAGAAGTGTGATGTACTTGCTTTTGGGATCCCACTTAGGTGATGGGGTCCCATAGCCAAGTCCTCTTTTGTTGCTACTGTGGTGCTCTTGTAGCCAGGATAGTGCTTTACCTTGCCTAGATCTTCTTTTAGGACTCTTATCTGCTCATCTTTCTTGTACAACTCATCCTTCATCTTTCCTAGATTTTCTTCTAAGGTGAGATGTGTGATCATCTTTCTTCTTACCTGTTCCTGATTTCAGCTTTAAATTTTCAGACCTAAGTTCTAAGACACTAGTGTCAAGTTCAAGAACCTGGTTCTTCAACTCAGTATTTTTACTATCACTTTCACTAGCTCTAAATTCCAAATTTTTGCACATAGATTTTAGGATCACACATTCCCTAGACAGGTGTTCCTTCTCATTGTTTATAACCTCAGACTCATCAATGAAGTCTAGCAATAATTCAGATAACCTTTCTTTAGACAAAAATTTGATCTTGTCTTTGAGATAAATAACACTTACCTCTTGTTCATCGCATGATTCTCCAATGGCCATAAGTGTTTGTTCATCTCCAGCTTCATCTTATGAATCCTCATCTAAGGTCTCTCCCCAAGCAGCAACCATAGCCTTTGTTGATCCTTTGTTCCTTTTGGGTTGAACCTGTTCCTTCTTCATGTTTCTTCGTTCAGCCCTTTCCTTCTTCCATTCAACTTCCCACTAAGGACAATCCTTGATCATGTGGGCAGTCTTACCACATTTGTAGCAGCCTTCATTGGTCTATTTTTTAGGAGCCCTTGGTTTGTTGAAGGTTTCACCTCTTGAAGAACCCTTTCCTCTCATTAGGTACTTCTTAAAATCCCTTGTGATCATAGCCATTTCATCATCCTCTAAGTCTGCACCTTCAGCTATTCTGAGAGCCAGGCTTATTTGCTTCTTAGGTGTATCAATCTTCATGGTTTGCCTTCTTAGTTCATAGGCAGTGAGATTTCCAATCAACTCATCCAACTTTGAGAGTAGCAATGTTCTTTGATTCCTGAATAACTGTGATTTTGCTTTCCCAAGTTACTGGCAAGACCCTTGTCAAGATTTTCTCAACCTAGTCTTCTTCAAGGATAATTCTTCCAAGAGACTTAAGTTCATTTGTTAGTGTTGTGAACCTTGTATACATCTCTTGAATGGTTTCTCCTTCCTTCATGGTGAAATTCTCATATTGAGAATATAGCAGTGTTCCTCTTGATCTCTTTACTTGAGGAGTTCCTTCATGGGCCACTTGTAGAGTGTCCTAGATCTCGTTAGTAGTGGTACAGCTTTGAATCATGTTGTACTCGTCTGGACCTAGTCCACACACAAGCCATTTCTTGGCCTTGGCATTCTTTTTCCATTTCTTCAAATCTTCAGCAGTACAGTCCGCTCTTGGCTTTGACACGTCCACTCCTTCAGCATTTTTCTTTGTAGTAGCCAGGGGACCATCAGTAACTATGTCCTAGAGTTCATAGTCTTCTCCTATGATGTGGTCTCTCATCCTGTTCTTCCACCAGGAATAGTACTGGCCATTAAAGAGTGGAGGCCTAGCAATGGATTGCCCTTCCCAGTTTCCAGGTGGTGCACTCATCTTGATCTGTTCCTAAGGTGTTATCCTCTTTAAGGATAACCCTCTCTAATGCCAATTGATGTTTTAGACTTCAATACAACACAAGAGGGGGGGTGATTTGTGTGGTACCCAATTTTCGCTTAACTTTATTATAGAAGGACCTGGTTCTTCTATGTATTCTAACTACTACTGTTGCGGAATAATAAATATAGAAAATAAAGAACACAAAGATTTTATATGGAAAACACCTGGCTTAAAAGGTGAAAAAACCACGACCTACCTTCTAGTAGGATTTTCCCAAACTCTCTACTAAAATCACTGAGCCAAAAAACTGCATTTACAAAAACTCTTTTGTAAACCTAGGATTAACTCTAATCCCATTATGGCATACAGCCTCAAATGCTGTGATAACTTCAAGTTAATAAAATTTAAAGGTACCTAATAAAATTGCTTCTAAATAAGCTAAAAGGTACAATGTAAAATCACCTACTACAATTGAAGTAGAATAAAAGATAGACACTCGAAACTGGTTCTTCTATCTTGTTCAAGTAGCTTCAGGATTGCACGCTTGAATCACACATAAATTGCTTGCAAAATTGCTTTGCTATTTTGCTCTCAATTCACGTTTAACTTCTACTAATGTGCATTTCTGTAAAAGAGAACAACACTGATATTTAAGGGGTTAGTAATTAAAGATTGACTAGGATACATATACTACTCTTCCATGGTGGAAGAGTTCTAGTTGCTCTCATACTCTAACTCTATCCTTTTCCTAAATTGTGTTCTCTTTATGTAAGGAGTCTTTCTCCTTATCCATATTCAACCTTTTCAATCATGATCAGGAGATATTACTTCTGATAACTTAGATTTGTCTCCTTCATGTGCATCTCACATGTTTGGGTTGATCAAGACGGTGCTTCACAAGATAAATGTAGTCATGTCTGAGTTCTTTTGTCAGTCTTCAAAACTTCACATTTACTTGGGCCAACACGCGACCTCGACCCCTCATGGCCCCAACTGGTGGTACTAGTGGTTGTCCATACTGACCGGTGGCATGTGTCCTCACCATCTATGAGAGAATAGAATAACAGAAGGTTAGTTACCAGTATCAATAGATTCGCACGATAAGAATTCAAGAATGTGAAATTTTCTAAGGGTTCTATAGCCTTTCGAAGATAAGTACAGACGTCTCCGTACCGATTTGCAAGACTCTGCTAAACCCGCTCATGACTCGTGAGACTTATGTAACCTAGGCTCTAATACCAACCTACAACGACCCAAAAACTAACCCTGCCGTGATGGCACCTATCGTGGTACTATGCAAGCCGACACATTATCAAAACAAATCGATATTTTTCATTTCAAAGATAATCCCAAAGATATTTTAATATAAGACCTTCATAAAGGAGTTCAAATCCCAAAAGTGCAAAAAAGGAAGGCCGACATCGGGGTGTCACTAGTCATGATCATCTACTACAATTTGTCTAACAATATCGAGACTAACATAGTCTGGAAAATAAATAAATAAATAAATACAAGTAAAGGAATATAAGAGTGAGAAGAGCAGGACTACGGTCGCCAGGCAAATACCTCGATATATTCAATGATCCGATACTAAGTAAATCAGCAACCACTACTGTGGCCAGAGATACCTGGATCTGCACACAAGGCGCAGGGGTAACGTCAGTACACCAACTCAGTAAGTAGCAAGTCCAAACTATGGACTGATAGGTAGTGACAAACTTAACCTCAACAGGTAAAAAAAATAAACTGTGCAGAAAAATACGCATGCTTTCAATTCAAATATTCAGCTCAAGCAGTAACCTAAATACAGATCTGGATAATGTGAAGTATAAAGCTCAGCTAATCTCTACGCACCAATGCACAAAATGTATGAAAATGTACCATGTACCTTCACTCTCAAGTGCTCAACCACTTGGTATGTATATGGCCATCCGGTCTATGGAAGATCCATCCCGGAATATATATACATCACTGACAATAGTCACTCAGTATCGAGGAAGGCCATTCCAACCCTGTGGAGAAGATCCATCTCCAGGTATAAATGCTTCTAACAAGATCCATGTCCAAGGAAGATCCAACCCTCAATAATATCAACTGTGCTCACTGGGGTGTGTTACAGACTCCAGAGGGGCTCCTACATCCCAAGCAATATCATAATCATCAACATAACTGCTACGGTGTGCAGCCCGATCCGATAACTGTTACTCATAATTAGGCTCTCGGCCTCACTCAGTCATCATTCTCCAGTCTCACATACGGGCTCACAATTCCATGAAAACTAGCCCGGATATGATGTGCCAGTAAATAATAACTGAGACTAGCTCATCGAAGCCCTATTCTGTGTATATTCAGGAACAGGGCTATCAAATGGT
This sequence comes from Nicotiana tabacum, assembly GCF_000715075.1. Taxonomy (NCBI): domain Eukaryota; kingdom Viridiplantae; phylum Streptophyta; class Magnoliopsida; order Solanales; family Solanaceae; genus Nicotiana; species Nicotiana tabacum. Next base: position 126,262,528 of record NC_134101.1, on the reverse strand, counting down.
CGACTGCGAAACCCATCAGGGTTCAAAAATAGTATACTATTATGATGCCCTCGATCAGAGATCATTCAACAGACTACTTTTGCGATGTCTGTCACAACAACTGAGACATGATATGAAATGCATGAATAAGACTGAGTACAGAATATCAATGAAACTAGTGAGATGACATCAATAAACGACCACTAGGGGTCCCAACAACATCGGCATAAAGCCCTAACATGATATCTAGCATGATTTACAACTCATTTACTTAATCACATGATGGAAACACGGATATCAGCAAGAAAAAGTCACTAAATGGTGCCATGAAATGAACCAGGTCCCGATTCTCACGGTGCACACCCACACGCTCGTCACTTGGCATGTGCGTCACCTCAATACTAATCCCATAACACGTAGTTCGGGGTTTTGAACCCTCAGAACCAAGTTTGAAAGCGTTACTTACCTCAAACCAAGAAAAAGTCCTACTCTGCGATGCCCTTGCCTCTCGAATCGGTCTCCAAATGTCCCGAATCTAGCCAAAAGTGATACAATACAATCAATATAGGCTAAGGAACCTACTCCACAAGAAAAATTACTTAATTGGACACGAATACCGAAATTCACTCAAACTAGGCCCCCGGTCCCACATCTCGAAATCCAACAAAAATTACAAAACTAGAAAGCCCATACACTCACGAGTCTACCCATACCAAATTCATCAAAATCCAACCTCATTTGGTCCCTCAAATCCCCAAATTACTCTCTCAAGAACTCTTCCTTTTTACCCCCAATTTTTTACCTCAAATTCCCAATTTAGATGATAAAAATCAAGACATAATCATGGAATTTAACTAAAATCAAGTGAAGAACACTTACCCAATCACCTCTCTGAAAATCCCTTTAAAATCGTCTTCTACCGAGCTCCCACTTCAATGTTATGATATGAACTTGAAACCCTCGTTTTGAATCTTTTAAATCTTCCCAGATATACCTTTATCGCGATCGCGAAGCACAAATATGTTGCCCCACATTTTAACCTTACACATGCGATCGCGGAAATACACATGCGATCGTGGATAACAACCTCTCAAAACTACGCGAACTTGCCAAGCTTTACGCGATCACACAGAGAAGATTCCTTGACCTCACTACCGCTCCAAATCCTTCTACGCGAACGCGACCTCAGCTACGCGTTTGCGATGCACAGCTTCGCACACCTACGCGATCCGATCCTATCTTTGAGATCGTGTAGAACAAACTTACCTCTGCCCCCAAATAAGCCTACGAGATCTCGAATGGACTTATGCGATCGCGCACAAGGAAACCAGAAATAGATGATACCAGATATCAGCAATTCAGCCATGTTGCCAACCAAATACTAAGTCCGTTAACCACCCGAAACTCACCCGAGGCCCTCAGGACCTCAACCAACCATACTGACACATCTCATAACATCATACTTAGTCGAGCCTTCGAATCACTCAAAACAACATCAAAACACCAAATTACCCTCAGATTCAAGCCTAAGAACTTCTAAACTTTTAAATTTCACAAACGACGCTGAAACCTATCAAATCACGTCTGAATGACCCCAAATTTTGTACACAAGTCAAAAATGGAACCACAAACCTACTACAACTTTCATAATTCTATTCTGACCCCAATATCAAAGTTTCCACTGCCGGCCAAAATCGCCAAAATTCCAACTTTCGCCAATTCATGCCTAATTCTATCACGGACCTCCAAATCATATTTCGGACATGCTCCTAAGTCCAAAATCACCAAACGAAGCTAACAGAACCATCAAAATTCAAATTTGAGGTCGTTTACATATAAGTCAACATCCGGTCAACTTTTCCAACTTAAGCCTTCATGAAAGACACTAAGTGTCTCAATTTACTCCAAAACCACTCCGGTGTCGAACCAACTAACCCTGTAAGTCAAAATATAGCTGAAGAACACAAAAGAAGCAGAAAATGGGGAAACAGGGCTATAGCTCTCGAAACAACCGGCCGGGTCCTTACATTTCTCTCTAGCCAATTCCGCACGATTTTCCCCTTCTTCTCAACTGAATTATGTCCAGCTTATTGACTCAGTGGTCTTTTGTAAAGACATGGGTTTGTCTCCCTCTTTCAAGTAACTTTTATTAATAGGGAGCTTTTCTTTAGGACAATTCCATATAATCCTGTTACCTAAAGAAGTTAATGCAACAATCAAATCTAAAAGGTCGTTTATGTTTGCCACATTTAGTTGCACAATTTGATTTATCTTTGCCATGGAAAAAAAAATTACTTTACCAAGGTCTTAAGGATTAAGAAAATGTTGTATTGGATTATATAGAAGTCATTTGCTTATATTTGTGGTTGGAGTGTGATTGTGGTCATATAAAATAGGTCACACTACAAGTTTTTGCAAGTTTATTTTTGCAAATATATTTGATTCATTGTTCTTTATTCACATTTAAGGTTGGATTATTTTTTGTTATAACCCGAAAGGTTGTCTTAACATTTAGAACCCAATTATACTCTTTTAAGCTTTAAACACATTATTTTATCCCTCCTCAATTTGTGTGTGCTGTCTGGACATATTTTCGGAGAGCTTTTATGTTAAAAGTTGATAAAAAATAAGAATATTTGCCTTAAAACTTTATTTGAGTTGACTTCAGTCAATATTTTTAGTAAACGAACCCGGATTCAGGTTTTGACGGTCCCAGTGGGTCCGTACTGTGATTTGGGACTTGGACGTATGCCCAAAATTGAATTCAAAAGTCCCTAGCCCGAGATATCGGGGTTTGTCAGAATTTGAAAGTTAAAGACTTAAAGAATATGACATGTTTGACCGAGGTTTGACTTTATGGATATCAGGTCTGTATTTTTGTTCCGGAATCCGGTATAGGTCCAATATCATATTTATGATTTGTCTGTAAAATTTGGTGAGAAACAAAGTTGGTTTGATGTGATTCGGACGTTCGGTTATGAAAATAGAAGTTTCAAAGTTTTCTTGAAAATTTTGTTTGGTTTGGTGATCAATTCGTAGTTCTAGATGTTATTTTGGCGATTTTATCACGCGAGCAAGTTTGTATGATATTTTTAGACTTGTGTGCACTTTTAGTTTAGAGCCCGGAGGGCTCGGGTAAGTTTCTTATAGGCCACGAAGTGAAATTGGACTTAGAATATTTGCTTGTATCTGTAATTTCTGGGAACTGGCCTCTTATCTCGCATTTGCGAAAATATTATTCTGGCATTTGTGAGCTATTCATCGCAAATTCGAAGAGTAGCTGGGCCACATAGCTTTTGCATTTGCGAAACATACTTTGTATTTGCGAAGTGAGTCTAGGGAAGGCAGCGATCATAGGGTCGCAATTGCGGAGGGTCATGTTCGCATTTGCGAAGGTAGCAGAGGTTTGAAGGGCTTCGCATTTGCGATGGTTCCTTCGCATTTGATTCATCTTTAGGTAGGTAAATATGACTTAGATGAGATTTTTGATTCATTCTTCAAATTTTCAAACTCAAGAACCCTAGAAGCAATTTTCCAAAGAACTTTTCTTCCCCAAATAATTGGTAAGTGATTCTGAACTAGTTTATTACAATCTTTTACAATTTTTTTTTAGATTTCAACCAAAAAACTCTAAAATTTTCATGGTGGAATTGGGGGGTTTTGGGGTAGAAACTAGGGATTTGATAATTTGGGGATTTAGACCTCAAATTAAGGTCAGATTCCAAAATAAATCACATAACCGGACTCGAGGTTGAATGGGTAATCAGGTATTGATCTGAATTTCGGGTTTGGACTAAGCGGGCCTGGGTGTTGACTTTTGTTGACTTTTTCAATAATGACCTAAATTGAATTCTTTACAATCGTGGGTAGTTCCTAATGCTTAATTTGAATTGTTTAGTTGGTAAATTGCTAGATTCCATTTGTTCGGAGGCTTGTTTGAAAGGCAAAGCGGTGGTTGAGCTTTGAGTTTTATCTTTGGAGCGAGGTAAGTGTCGTGGTTAACCTTGACTTGAGGAATTAGAACTTATTTGTCTATTTGCTACGTGTTTAGATGTTGAGTGCAACGTATAGGTGAGGTGACGAGTACCTATGCATTGTTGTCGGGTAAAGCATGCGGGTGAGACTTGGTTTCTTGTAATTATTGCTTTTCTTTGATCATGTTATCCATGTTTAGACTAGTATAATCAAGTTGATCATTCTTATATGGTGAGGTTGAGAGTAAGAGCACTAAGGGCGATGACGTGTATTTTCCTTTACTGTGTTTACTTGTTATTTTTGGTTCAAAATATATTGGTTGATCAAGTTCTCATTACTGCTGTGATTCTCAATCTTGTAATCCCCTCAGTATGTCCCCCTTCCCGATATTATTTGTCTATCTTTTACTTACCGTTACTTTGTACATATACTATTAAATTGCACATGTTTATTAAATGGGTGTCTTGTCATAGCCTCGTCACTACTTAGTCGAGGTTAGGTTCGACACTTACCAGTATATCGGGTCGGTTGTACTGATACTATACTGCACTTCTGTGCAGATTTTGGTATTGGTCCCAGTTGATCGAGAGGTGTAGTAGCTCGGACTGGTTCATCGGAGACTCAAGGTAGATCTGTCGGTGTTCGCAGACATTGAAGTCCCCGTCTATCTTTTCTATTATTACAGTTTCTTCCACTCAAATAGTTATATTCCTTTCAGACTTTTATTTGTAGTAAATCCTAGAAGTTCGTGAATTGCGACTCCAGATCCGGGTGGTAGTAAATATTGAAGCAAACTCTGTTTTAGCTTAATTAATTCTGTTATTAAAAGTGTACTGAATTTGATTTGAAAATTCTTTAAATATTGGTTTGCCGAGCAAGTAAAATGTTAGGCATCATCACGGTCCCGAAGGTGGGAATTCCTGATCGTGACATTTTTTAACATCATATGATGTTTGATTTATAAGTTATTTGGTTTCTTCTCTTGCATATTTCTTATAAGGTTTAGGATTCTAATGTTTGCCTTTTTTCTCTTTTTGGATATGTGACTATTATGTGCTGCTTGAGTGTAAAACAATTTGAAGGGCATATTTTGATCGATGTATGGTTTGTTTCAACTAGCTAAATTTATCTCTTACTTAAGAGATAATTAGTGGGTAGTTTTACTTAGCATAGAAGTCAAATTTACTTTATCTTATTTAGCGACCTTATCTTTCAAATGCAATTAATAGAAGTATCTTGAGTGATTTTGGAGATGCCATTACTAATATGAAAGATATTATAAAGGGATTTGATTGAGAAGTTTTTATTAGTAGTTAAGTCCCAGTATGTTGATAAGATTCTCATCAAGCATGATATTACCCTCCTATATAGGGTATTTAGACTCTTGTAGAACCTGGAAGAAAGAGTAAGTTAAAGACTCTTGCCTAGATCAGGGAAATAAAGATATATGATTGAAACGCCATCATATTAGAAAATAAAAATTATTATTTGACTTTGTCCTTTTTTATATATCTTGTATTCATAATTTTCTAAACTACCAGAGTAACCAATCTAATATTTCTTCTCAGGTTAACATAATCAAGAAGAGTGGAGTTAGTGAAGTTGGCACAAAGAAAAAAAAGCGGGTAAATTTGAAAAAAATTACAAGATTCTTGTTCTTCCTTTTCAAAGGGAGAAACCTTTCATGTTTTAGTTTGCAAAACTTATATAACATTCATAAGTTTTCAACTCACTATAACATTTACGGAAACTAATATTTAAAAATTCAACTCCCCCTTCTCCCACATCCCCCAACAACCAAAAAAAATATCTTTAACTGTATTATGATATTACATTATTTCAGTTGTTGTTAGGTTTGGCGGTTGCGTTCACTTTGTTGGATTTTTTTCCTTTATGTTGTCTATTTCTTTCTCTCTTCAGCTGCTAGTATCACATTCATTAACAATTTGTTTCTCGTTTAGAACCTCAATCAGTTATTATTTTTGGTATTCCAATTGTTTTAGAGGAGGAACGAATTCACTTTATTATAAAGTTATAAAAAAAATTTTGTGACTTCTTGTGCAGCATTTTTGAAGGAAGTGATGCATGTCAATTACTGGCAATAAAAAGCTTGACTTGTGGAGAGCTGGTTTTATAAGATTTAGTCTAGAAGTTAAGGAAATTAATTTGAATTAGGAGTGATCTTAACGTAATTACTCGCTGAACTTACTATCTTTTATGAATTAGTTAGATTTGAGTTTTATGTGAGACCTAATCATTTGATTTGACATTATCTATCTTGTACTAAGAACATTGTATATTGCTACTTTGTTCTTTGGTTAGAGTATTAAAAGATATTTTCTTTATATTTATTTCATGTTTGTTATAAAAGTTAACATTTGCGCATGTAAATGTATTTATGATGAAACTAAACAGAGCATTATTATTTACATTCTAATTAAATATGATATCGACATTAATTTTAATGTCAAACATTTTATGCGACATTTTGCTATGTCGTAAAAGATATGTCACTAATTTTTTTAATGACATTCACGTAAAGTGGATACGATATTTTGTATATATCGCGAATTTTCTTATTGACATTTACCAAAATGTCGGAAATTTCAATACGACATTTTGTGAAGATCATACGTAAATATCGTATTTTTTAGTGACATTAATCTAAATGTCAAAAAAATAAGTGACATTTCCTAGATGTCATAAACTAAATGTCGTAATATTCTTACCGATATTTACCTAAATATCGTAAATTAAATGTCATAAATTTCTTATTTACATTTACCTAGATGTCATAAAATAATTGTCATAAATATTTTATCAACATTTACCTAAACGTCATAAAATAAGTGTCATAATTTCATACCGACATTTAGCTAAATGTCGAAAAATTACCGATATTGAAATCAACGACATTTGATGTAAATGTAAATTAAATTTCGATAAATAAATTTGTAAAATTTAAATAACTTAGTCCGACATTTATTAAATGTCGTCGTATCTCCACTTTCTTGTAGTGATTTAACCTATTCAAACATTGTTGGGAAGTCTTCCTACCTAGCTTAGGTACTGTGTCAGTGTGACGACCCGGTCGGCCATCTTAAGAATTTACGCCTCGATCCCCTATTAACTGCTTTCCCCGAGTCTATTTTCGCTATTTTGATTGCTGGAATGTTCAGCTTTATGTTTCGGAGAGTTTTGGGACACTTAGTCCCTAAATGAGAGCTTAAGTGTTGGAAAGTTGACCGTAGTTGGAACAGTATGAAGACGACCTTGGAATGGAAATCTGATGGTTCTGTTAGCTTCGTTGGGTGATTTTGGGGTTAGGAGCGTGTTCGGATTGTGTTTTGGAGGTCCGTAGCTAATTTAGGCTTTAAATGCCAAAAGTTGAATTTTTGAAGTTTCCGGTCCGATAGTGAGATTTTGATACGAGGGTTGGAATGGAATTCCAGAGGTTAGAGAAGCTCCGTAGTATTGAATGTGACGTGTGTGCAAAATTTCAGGTCATTCGGACGCGTTTGTGATAGACTTTATGATCAAAAGCGTATATTGAGGAAATTTGAAGTTCTTAGGCTTAAATCCTCGGTTAATTCGAGGTTTTGATGTTGTTTTAGGTGTTTTAAGGATTGGTACAAGTTTGAATAAGGTATTATTTGATGTTTGTGCTTTTAGTTGAGGTCTCGGGGGCCTCGTGGTGATTTCGGATGGTTAACGAGAAGTTTGAGGAAATGTTGTAGCTGCTGTATTTTTGCTGCTTCTGGTATTCTCGCATCTCTGGTTAGGGGACAGCAGATGCGGCGCCGCAGAAGCGACTAAGCGGGCCGCAGAAGCGGCTTTAGGTCAAGTCCTCAGGAACTGCAGATGCGGTGAGTGTCTCGCAGAAGCGGAACTGCTCCTGCGGTAAATGCTCCGCAGATGCGAAATATTGGGTTTTAAGTGAATGTCGCAGATGCGACATAGTTTTCGCAGAAGCGGGACCGCAGATGCGGTCCCAGGATCGCAAATGCGGGAATCGCTGGGCAGAACATATAAATAGTTGCCTTTGCAAAAATGGTCCATTCTTTCACCATTTTCATCTATGTTTGAAGCTTTTGAGAGAGATTTTTGAGGAAAACAAAGGGGAATCACTTGGAGGTAATATCCTTGACTTCAAACTTGTTTTTATGTGATTAAAGACCTAATTAGTGGTGAGAAATTTGGGAAAAATGGATAATTAGGGCTTGAGTTTAAGAAGCCTTTAAATGAGGATTTGAGGGGTTATTTGGACTCCGATTTCAGTGTTCGTGTTATGTATAGATACATGAGAGTGTGAGGATTCTGAAACTATAAATTTTACCCGATTCCGAGACGCGGGCCCGAGAGGCATTTTGGTCATTTTTACATAATTTCGCGTATTAGCTTAGACTTTAATTGTAGAATCATTACTTGAAGTGTTATTTATATTATGCGATTGAATTGAATAGATTTGGACCATTTGGAGTCGAGTACTCTTGGCAAGAGCGTGGTTTCTGGGTCTTGGATTTAGATATTGGTTTTAAGATTTATATAAATATGGTGTATGCCGAGCGGCACATTTAACACTGTTATTGCCTTATTTTTGTTTTTAAATTGTTTTACTTCCGCTACATTTTAGTTTTCTTTCGCAAATTAGGCTTACCTAGTCGTAGAGACTAGGTGCCGTCACAATGGTTCACGGAGGGCGAACCGGGGTTGTGACAACTTGGTATCAGAGCTCTAGGTTCGTAGGAGTCAAGGATCACAAGCCGGTTTATTAGAGTCTCGCTGATCGGTACGGAGACGTCTGTACTTATCTATGAGAGGCTATGTAACTGTTAGGAAAATTCACTTCATTTGATTTTCTTATCGTGCGATATTTTTGACATCACAATTCTAAACTTCTATATTCTATTCTCTCATAGATTGTGAGGACATGTGCTACCCGAGACGATCAGGCACCCGCGCCCCCTACTGCAGCCGTCAGAGGTCGGGGTCGGGGTAGAGGCCGAGGATGCGCACGTGGTGCAGCCAGAGCACTTGCGCGAGCTGCCGCCGAGGTACCACCAGCAGACCCAGCCGGAGTCCAGGCACCTGACACGCCCACTGCTACTACTACTCTAGCTCTTCAGGAGACACTGGCACAGTTCATGAGCATGTACACCACTTTGGCTCAGGCAGGGTTGTTTCCCCTTGCTGCAGCCACATCCCAGGCTGGGGGAAGAGCACAGACTCCCGCCGCCCGCACTCCTGAGCAGCGAGTGCATGTTCCTTAATGCACGAGCCTAAACTGCAAGTTATATTACTCCTCGATGCACGAGCCTAAACTGCATGTTGCAATGCTTCTTGGTACATAAGCATATATTGTATGTCACAAAGCTCCCCAATTTTGAACTAAATCTTTACGGCGTACAACTCTTCGAATTAGAGCAAAGTCTTCAAGTTGTAAAGCTCTTCAAATTTGGGCAAAGTGTTCAAGTCACAAAGCTCTTCAAATACGAGCAAAGACTCAAGTCGAAAGCTCTTCAAATACGAGCAAGGACTTCAAATCGCAAAGTTTTTCAAATTCGAGCCAAACTTCAAGATGTAAAGCTCTTCAAATTTGGCAAAGTCTTCAAGTCGTATTGCTCTTCAAATTCGAGCAAAGTGTTCAAGCTGCAAAGCTCTTCAAATTCGAGCAAAATCCTCAAGTTGCAAAGCTCCTCAAAACACGAGCTTAAATTGCAAGTTGCTACGCTCCTTAATGCAAGAGCATAAACTGCATGTTACTCCTGACCCACAAGAGTATAAACTGTGTACAACCTCCTCAAAAAAAGCCCACTAGGTTGAAAACCTCGAAAGAGGCGGTTTGGGCATAAGTTAGGACTTTAAAAAAATCACTCATTTTGAACTATGGTATGACTTGATCCTCTTCAACGGGGTATATAGGTAGCTTAGAGTTTCATTCTGAGTTCAGTCACATAAAGAAAAGTCTCTTTATCATGATGGCAAAGAGAAGCGGATGATGCTCTCCTCCAAAGATCGAAAAATGGAGCACTATATGTATCCTTTCATCAAGTCGTGAGAAGGATTTTCCGTTCACATCTTCAATAAATTGCAAGAAGGGGTTGTGGCACACCAGACTTTAAAGGTTGGGATGTTCCATGAAGTTCTTCACAAAATTGCAAGAAAAGGTCGTCCAAGCCATGTCTCGATTGATGGGATGTTTCGTATACCTTTTCGCCTCCAAGAACTGTATGGTGATCATATACTTCTTCACCTGATTTGTGATGGAGAACTCTCCATGAACGTCTCTGCGAAACTGCAAAATATATATATATATATAAAAGTATATTGCTCGAACATTTCTCCCGATTTCAGTGCTTGATTCAAAATATTTCTGTGACTGGATCGAAAATGGTGGAGATCTAATTTTTACATATGTTTTGCATATCAGAGGCCTCTTTCCAATGCCGCAAACGGCTCTAATGGTGGAGATCTAATTTTTACATATGAATTTTGCAGTGAAGGTGCACAAAGCTAGAAAGCTAGCTGGGCAAACATCTGGACCAACACTGTACCAGTCTATCTAGAAGGAGTTCGGCTATGAAATTTGAATATGTTGAAGCTCTAGATGTCTAGTTTTCAGCAGTACAAATCTTTGGTAATTCTGACGCTCTTACATCACGATATGATTTTTTCGGTAAGAGTGCGGGAAGCAGAAAAGGCAACATGGAAGACCAGGACCTCGGGTTCAAATATTAATTTCGGCCAATACAAAGGGCAGTTTGCTCTAATTTTCTAGTATGCTGCAGAACATAAAAATATTTATTCTAAAAAATTAAGCGGCTTCTGATTTGAACGATCCTAGCTCGAGATATGATTTTTTCATACGAGAGCACTCAAAGCTGTGAAGCAAACAAGTCAGATTTGTAAATCACTTCAGAAATTAATTTCGACCAAACCAGAAGGAATTTGGCTTTGAATTTTGGATATGTTGCAAATCTTTGAGCTACTGTTCTGTATGATCAAGCGTCTCGCAATTTGAGCATTGCAAGCACGGAATGTGAATTTTTCCGCCAAAGCTGCAAATCTAGAAAGTCAGTGTGGCAGATCGGCGGATCTCTTAGTTAGCTTCAAAAGATTAATTCCAACCGATCCGAAAAGAGTTTGTTGATATGTTGCATTCTTTTGAAGTCCATATTTCAGAATATGAAGCGGATCACAACTCTATTTTTCCTACGTCAAGATACGAGTTATTTAGTGAGAGCGCGCAAAACTGAAATAATCAGCAAATTAGAATTTAAAGCTGATTTCAGTAAAATACCTGAGCAAATTTATGATTTATCTGATGGTGATTTTCATGTATGTCGTAGCTCTATGAGTCTAGGTTCCAGCACCATAAACTATTTGCGATCTCCATACTCCTAAAATGAAGGACCCGTTTGGCCATAAATTTTGCCAAAATAAATTTGGGTTTTATTTGGCAAACACATGTTAGGCCTTCGATTTTGCCTACATTTTGGCAAAATCTCAAATCCTATATCTCAAAACCAGCTCAGTAGCTAGTTTTGGGCCAAAATATCAGTATTACATTTTTAAAAAATTGCCCCAAACTTTTATATTTCATAAAAGAGCCCACCATTTATTATTTTGTAACAATGTTGCTTCGTTTTCTCGGTCATTTGATAGTTTAGTTCATTATAAAAATGATAATTTTGTATAAAATTTATTTATGTTCAGGACTATGGCTTGCGATAATATAATCAATGTTATTGATAATGATACTATTGAGTATTTGTGATAGTTTTTAGAACTTGGGGGTATAAGTCATGTTTCATATTTTTTAAAAATAAATTTGAGAAATATGTTTTGAAAACTGATGTCCAAACACGTTTTCATCTTCAAACCAAATTTTACCCAAATCAAATTTTTCAAAACAAATTTGGGAATCCATGGTGTAACGCTAGCAAAATATAAGATTTTTTCGTGAGGATGCGCAAATCTGCAACAGGAAGTCTGTCAAGTTCAGAGCTACTGTCAAGACAAGAAATTACCTAAGAGCTCAACGAAAGATCATGCCGCAACTTTTAGATATAATTAATGTAGCCTTTGAAGTATAAGTTTTGGAACTGCAAACAGATAAGTAATATTTTTGTCACTTCTGCGTTGAGACTACGACAAAGATGCAAAGCTGAAAGAATGAAGAAGAAGAAAAATTCCAAGCAGTAGCTAGAGTGCGTGAGAACCTCTATGACATCTAGTGTCTAGCATCATGAATTATCAGCATCAGTAGCTTTGAACGCAATATGGACATCTTCAAGTAGCTAATTTGTCCGCGATTCTTTGCCTACACTTTCGACTCATCGAGTTGTCTGCACAGTGAGAAGAGTTAAGAGGTAGATTCTTGCTTCAAGTTCAATATTGCATCGTCAAAAATGCGGCAAAATTTGATTCAACGCTTTCTTTTCTTTCTCGCTGAAGTTGCAAAAGGACTAGGACGATTCCAAGTGTTAGTCTAGCCAAGCCGCAAGGATGAGATACTCAAGGCTGCCAAAGGGGAAGTGTCTCTCGTTGAGGAAATGGCGCTTTATCTAGTCCTTCTGCGCCAACCTACAAGAAGATAAAGTTCTATGTACTGATCTCGTGAAAATGAATGAACTTTCCATGTATGTCATCGCCAAGTTGCAAGAAGGTGCACGTTCCATGTAGAAGATAGAATGATTGATGCTCCACGCACTTCCTTACCAAAGAGAATAGAATGATGCGACAAGTTTCGTAAAATTCGGACATACGGATGCTCCAAGTAGTTCTTCAGAAAATAGGCCTATTGCAATGATATTCGTAGCAACCGTTACATAACCGTTGCAATAGACCATCTATTGGAACGGTTTCACCCGTTGCATAAACCTGTCGAACCTCTTGGAACATCTCTAAAAATAAACCGTTACAATTGCTACATATTTATATATCGCAACAGTTGTCACAACCATTGCAATAGCTTTATGTATGGTAACGGTTAGTTGAAAATTTTGACTTTTGCAACGGTTTTACTTTCCCCCCATAATTTCCCTCTTCTAATTTCACTAAACCCAATTTTACTAGCACCTAGACATTTTTTTACTTCCTAAAACTTGTTCTCTTAACCTTAGAACATATCAAAATGTCCATATACCTTCTCGTAGCTTCGTCCCCTTGAAACCCTAACCCCTCCAGCGAGTCACTCCTGCAAGGCACTCTGTCAAGGCTCTAGTATATCTCTTCAACCTCACAGAGTCTAGGGAAAGTAATATTTTGGGAGCGGCAAAGAGTCAAGGTCTGGTTCTTTCAGGTTTCCCATCTTGAAGGGTGTGCTGAATGGTGCAAGAGTCACTTTCCTCTGAGATCCATGTATCTGCTACTAGCTGAAGTGAGACCATCAAAGTTCTCTGTGCTTGGGTAAGTTACAAACCTTGTTTTATTAAGATTTTATTTTGTAATTTATCTCTAAATGGGTGAATAAATTCTTTGGTTAATATCCAATTAGGTACCCTAACTATGTTGGTAGAAAAAAGAACTGGAATTTCCTAAGTGTGTCATCTGATCCTGTTTATGGTATTTGCGAGCTTGTATGCTTGATTGATTTTTCACTCTTGAGCTCTTGAATTTCACTGTATTATGTCTGCTTTGTTATTACATATTATCCTTGTGCTATTTCAAGAGAAGTTTTGAAGTAAATGGGTATAACTGTAGATTTAATTAATGGCACTACCTAGGAGTGAAATGTTTGTAGCGTATTGAATTGAGGTTTCAAAAAATTTGGGGGAAAATCTGCTCCATATTTGTTGAAGCAGTATTATAATTTTTAGGCTCACAAGTGTTTGAAAGTAGTTCTCAATGAATTTCTTTGACTGTCGTATACAAATAATGCTGCAATTGAAGAAAGGTTGAGTGCATATTAGCATGTTCGTTTGTACTTTAAGCTTATTGTATTGATCATTCTATCTAATCATTCATGAGACCGAAACTCAAAAAATGAGATTTCAGTAAATGAGAGATTCCACCTACTTATAGTTCGCAGAAAATAGCACCAGTAAATTACTTCCTTTTTTCACTATTATGCATTAATCTTTATAAATATATCGTATTTCTTGGCATGCCAAAACTTATATTACTAGTGTGGTTTATGAAGAGGCTACGAGAGAAGAAGAAAGTGATGAAAAAGAGAATGAAATGACTAATGAATACTATGAAGATGGATCTTCAGATGCAGACATAGGTGATGGTGAAGGCTAGTATTCCCCGAGAGGCAATTTATTTCCGAAAATAATACAGAGAGGAAAAGCTCTTGAGGTATCATGACCCTTTTTTTACTCTCTTTCTTGAGTTGTTATATTGGTGTTGATTGGACTACATGGATGTATGGAAATAACCATCTGAAATGCAAGGTTATTTCCATAAATTAAGTGAAATACTTGCAAAATGGTAGATCTCATGTCAAAATGGAGTTTTTACTTTAAGATATCTCTATGGCATATAATATATCAATAATAAAAATTGGAAATTCTTTTAGATTCACTGTATAATCATTGTCACTAGGAACTTAGGAAGGTAGTTTTACTTCTACTTATAATGTTTATCTACAGGGTGCATTTATATTAAAGTTCATACAATTTGAGTTCCTATATCAACCTAGAAAGCAAAAAAAAAAAAAAAAAAAAAAAAAAAAGTCAAATACAATATGATTAGTCACGGACATATTGACATGGTAAACTTTGAGAAATGATACAACAAAGGAATGACACATATCAATTTCGTAGCATAGAGAATCATAAATATATCATACATTGAAATGTTGAAATAGAAATGTGGAACATATAATATAAAGAAATGTGATGATAGCGAAATAGTCAAGGCACGCACAAAGCCTAGATGCCACTACTAGGAAAAAAGAAAAAAAATGTTGAGACAGAAAAGATAGGATAATCTCATGCATAAAAATTAATAGGAAGTATCTTTTTTGGTAGTAATAAATTTTTTGATCTATTCAAACAAGACAATTATCTTCTCCATCCACCAAAGCAATCATGTTCAGTTCCTGCAACAATGCTTCCAATGCATCAATCTCCCAATGCCTCTTAAACATTAGCTACCAAATACTTTCACTGTTAAGCTTTCAACTGACTTGCCTCTAAATCTTCGTGACATTAATTAAGATAAATATTTTATGAAATTGGATCTACTTTACTAAAGAGCATTCTTCGAGACATGTTTCAAGTGACAATAAGTTGTTTTTTTGATTGTGCCAATAACTGTGTAGTTGGACTTGTTTTTTCTTTTTCCAGATACATTTTTAATGTGTGAATGAAAGTTGTGCGGTTTAGTTAATTATATAGAAGTCCTTTATATATGGTAATCACTTATCCTCTTGTAAATTGAAGCGATGTCGTTTCTATTCTTGTTGTTCCTATGGTAGCAAAGTAATAAATAATGGTCCTTGAAGTGCCTGCAAAACTGATTATTGTCCCAACTGAAAGTTGAGTTCCCATGGTAAAACTATAATGAGTCTTTAGATATTGTATCATTGCGTATGTTTAATTTTAGGTACAGAAATATCTGCATCAAGTCTTTGATTCCATATAGAAAATAAAGCTTGCAGTGATAACATGGCCAACTCAATTTACATGCAGCTTTTAATTTGAAGGAGGCTAATTAGTTTTAAACTATTTTTCTCTTGTAGGAATGTCAAAGCTTCAGCCCAAAACTTGCATATAATCCCTATAATGAGCCCAACATTGAAGTTTTCATGTTGTAAAAGTATATTTATCCATTTTGATGAAACTATTATTTTTTGTCAGGTTAATATATTTTTAAATGTTGTCTTATTCCAACACTTAGTTCATCTCTAGGACTGCTTTGAATTTGCAGTTCTGGAGTGCTTTGAATTTGCAGTTGCGAAGTTTTATTGACTTCCTTGATCTGAATTGCATTGTTAAACATTACAACACCATTTTGATTGCAGTCAATAATCTTCTTTAACTGGCCATATGTAGGGCCTTTAATTCATCTCTGGGTTGGAGTTGGAAAATTTGATTTAAGTTATTTTTCGTTATAGAACTAGCATATTTAGGGATGGATTTCCAATCAGTGATCTCTCTTCTAACTGGCCATATGTAGATCCTTTACTTCATCTCTGGGACAACTTTGAATTTGCAAAGCTTTATTGACTTATTTGAGCTGGATTGCACTTAAAGTTTCAAGGTACTACTTAGATTATATACTGGATGTTAAATTCTTTTAAAAAATTTACTAAATCATTTATTTTCATCTTTTATAGGTGTGACGACCCGGCCGGTCGTCTTAAGAATTAGTGCCCCGATCCCCTATTAACTACTTTCTCTAAGTTTATTTATGCTATTTTGTTTTAGTGGAATGTTCGGTTTTAAGTTTCGGAGAGTTTTGGGACACTTAGTCCCTAAATGAGAGTTTAAGTGTTGGAAAGTTAACCGTAGTCGGAACACTATGAAGACGGCCTCAGAATTGAAATTCGATGGTTCCGTTAGCTCCGCTAGGTGATTTCGGGCTTAGGGGCGTATTCGGATTGTGTTTTGGAGGTTAGTAGCAAATTTAGGCTTGAAATGCCGAAAGTTGAACTTTTGAAGTTTCCGGTTCGATAGTGAGATTTTGATTCGAGGGTCAAAATGGAATTTCGAGAGTTGCAGTAGTTTTGTTATATCATTTGGGATGTGTGTGCAAAATTTCAGGTCATTCAGAGGTGGTTTGGTTGAGTTTTTATCAAAAGCGTGATTCGGATGATTTTGGAAGACTTAGGCATGAATCCGATGTGTTTTGGTTGAATTGATGTTGTTTGAGGTGTTTTGAATATTCGTACAAGTTTGAATAAGGTTTTAGGATATGTTGGTACCTTTGGTTGAGGTCCCAGGGACCTCGGGTGAATTTTGGATGCTCAACGGATCTTTTTAAGTTGTTAAAAAGTTGCATATTTTGTTCAGCTTTTGTAGAGGAATTTTACCCTTCGAGTTCGCGAGTGGAACCTCGCGTTCGCAAAGAGTCATTTGAGGAAGTCAAATATTAAGCCTTCGCGTTCACTATGGGATATCCGCGTTCGTGAAGGGCTGGATACTTGTGAACCGCGTTCGCGATGAGAGGAACGCGTTCGCGAAGGTTAGACGGGTAAAGCATTGCGTTCGCGAGGGCCTTGTCGCGTTCTCTTAAGAGAACTTTTTGTCAACGTCATTTTTGTGCTTCGCGAACGCGAGGCTTTGACCGCGTTCGCCAAGAAGGAATTAAATGCCTGGGCAGTATGTTTTAAAAGGTTTATTTCGCGAATTTTAACCTAGGTTCCTCCATTGTTAGGCGATTTTGAAGCTTTTTGAAGAGGGTTGAAGAGGGATTCAAGTGGAATCACTTGGAGGTAATATTTTTGACTTCATAACTCATTTTTATGTGATTAAAGACCTAATTAGTGGTGTAAAATTTCGGAAAAAATGGGTAATTAGGGCTTAAGTTTAAGAGGCCTTTAAATGAGGATTTGAGGGGTCATTTGGACTCCGATTTTAGTGTTCTTGTTATGTATAGACTCGTGAGAGTACGAGGTTTCTGAAAATATAAATTTCACCCAAATCCGAGACGTAGCTCCGAGGGGCATTTTGGTCATTTTATACAATTTCGCGTATTAGCTTATAATTTAATTGTAGAATCAATTAATTGAAGTGTTATTTACATTACGCAAATGAATTGAATAGATTTGGGTCATTTGGAGTCGAGTACTCGTGGCAAAGACATGGTGTCAGGTTGATTTTGAGCCGGTTCGAGGTAAGTGGCTTGTCTAACCTTGTGTGGGGGATCTTCCCCTTAGGATTGATATATTTGGTAATTGAAAAGCCTTGTACATGAAGTGACGAATGTGTACTTGTGCAAATTGTTGGAAATTCGGTTTTCTTTAAGTACTTATTAGTATGTTCCTTCTCCTACTTTTATTACTTGTACTATTAAGCCCGTTATTAGCTTAGGAAAACATGTCTAAGTGATTTAATTGCTTTAATTGTTCAATCTATTTACCTGAACTCTGTGCAACATGCTAGCCTAGAATTATTTGTTGCCTTAATATGAAATTTCCTTTCTCTGAATATTTTATTGTTGCTGCTGTGTATTTACATTGGGACTAAGGATGTGGGATTTCGGTAGCTCCCCCTTGTCTGTTTACTTTGGGACTGCGGTTTAGATTCCCGATAGATCCCCTGCACATTTACTTTGGGATTGCGGGTTAGATTCCTGGTAGATCCCCCTGTACAGTTATATGGAACTACGGGACTGCACCCGGTAGGTTCCCCCAGTACTGGGTATTTATATTGGGGACTACAGATCGGGATTCCGGTAGATCCCCGTGCACTGATAGGTGGATTACGGGACGGGATCCCGGGAGATCCTTCAGATATATATGATGGACTACGGGATGGTATTCCGGGAGATCCACTGGACAGTTGTAATTAGGACTACAGGACGGTATCCTGGAAGATGCTCGATTGTTATCTCTATGTTGAGCTGTATTTCTTTTCGTGGCTTGTTTTGTCTCTGTTCTAATTGTTGTTGTTCTGTCAATTCTATGTTATTTCTTACTGTTGCACTTATTTATACTGTTTTATTCCACACTGTTAACCCTTATATTGTATTTAACCTCAGTAGGGCCCTGACCTTCCTCGTCATTACCCGATTGAGATTAGGCTTGGCACTTACTGAATACCGTTGTGGTGTACTCATGCCCCTTCTGCACATGTTTTTCATGTGCAGTTCCAGGTACTTCTACTCAGGCCTACCATCCTTGAGGGAGGCGACTACTTAGAGAAGTCGAGGTACATTTGCCGTGTCCGCAGACCGAGGAGTCCCTTTCTATTCTTGCCTTTTAGTATTTAGCCCTTCTGTACATTCTGTTCTTATTAGACAAATTCCGGAGTTAGAGCTATGTATTATTTCTTTTTCTTAGCTTGTGATTCGTGGGTTTCCGGGTCTTGGATTTGGATATTGGTTTTGAGATTCATATATGGTGCATGCCGAGCGGCACATTTAAACACTATTATTGCCTTATTTCTGCTTTTAAATTATTTTACTTCTACAAGTTTTGGCTATCTTCCGCAATTTAGGCTTACCTAGTCGTAGAGACTAGGTGCCATCAGGATAGTTCACGGAGGGCGTACTGGGGTGATGACAATAGGTGGATCGGATGAGCAAAGAGTGGATGAAAGAGGCAAAAATATTGCTTAGAATTATGGGATTATTCTAAAAATATTAGTGTATTAAGATATTTTAGGAATCTTTTATTTTGGATTTTCATTACTTTGAGAGCTTATGCATGCTTTTGAATTGTTAGACAATAGTATAAAGTTTATTTTTATGGAAAGTCTAAATAAATTGTTGCAATAGCTTCAACAAATTGTTTGCAAGCCTTCATGAATCGTTGTGGTGACTCCTAATAACTATTGCAATAACTCCTAATAACTGTTGCAGCAGCTCCTAATAACTGTTGCAATAGCCTTTAATAACCGTCAAGTGAACTACTAATAACCGTCGCAATATATCATTTAAACCGCTGCTATAGCAGAAAATACCGTTCCCTAAAATATTATTGAGACGATTTCGAACCGTCCCATTTGACTAAGTAACTGTTACAATAGATTGACCTATTGCAAGGATTCCAAAACTGTTACCATACATGGACCTATTGCAACAACTATGCAACCGTTGCGATAGAGCTATTGCCACGCAACCGGATGTGACGGTCCCTAAACCGTTGCAATAAGTCTATGGTAACGGTTTGCGTATCTATTGTAATGGTTTTGCCACTGTTGCCATAGATCAATTTTTTAGTAGAATTTCTCCGTCATTTGATAGTGTAGTTCATTATAAAAATGAGAATTTTGTATAAAATTTATTTATGTTCAGGACTATGGCTTCCGATAATATAATGAATGTTATTGATAATGGTACTGTTGGGTATTTGTGATCGTTTTTAGAACTTGTGGTTATAAGTAATGTTTCATATTTTTCAAAAATAAATTTAAGAAATATATTTTGAAAACTGATGTCCAAACACATTTTCATCTTCAAACCAAATTTTACCCAAATCAGATTTTTCAAAACAAATTTGGGAATCTATGGTCAAACGCTAGCGAAATATACAATTTTTTCGTGAGGATGCGCAAATCTGCAACAGGAAGTCTGTCAAATTTAGAGCTACTGTCAAGACAAGAAATTACCTAAGAACTCAACGAAAGATCATGCCGCAACTTTTAGATATAATGTAGCCTTTGAAGTACAAGTTTTGGAACTGCAAACAGATAATATTTTTCTCACTTCTGCGTTGAGACAAAAAAAAAATTCTACGACAAAGATGCAAAGCTGAAAAAATGAAGAAGAAGAAGAAAAAGTCCAAGCAGTAGCTAGAGTGCGTGATAACCTCTATGACGTCTAGTGTCTAGCATCATGAATTATCAGCATCAGTAGCTTTGAACGCAATATGGACATCTTCAAGTAGCTAATTTGTCCGCGATTCTTTGCCTACACTTTCGACTCATCGAGTTGTCTGCACAGTGAGAAGAGTTAGGAGGTAGATTCTTGCTTCAAGTTCAATATTGCATCGTCAAAAATGCGGCAAAATTTGATTCAACGCTTTCTTTTCTTTCTCGCTGAAGTTGCAAAAGGACTAGGACTATTCCAAGTGTTAGTCTAGCCAAGCCGCAAGGATGAGATACTCAAGGCTGCCAAAGGGGAAGTGTCTCTCGTTGAGGAAATGGCGCTTTATCTAGTCCTTCTGCGCCAACCTACAAGAAGATAAGGTTCTATGTACTGATCTCGTGAAAATGAATGAACTTTCCATGTATGTCATCGCCAAGTTGCAAGAAGGTGCACGTTCCATGTAGAAGATAGAATGATTGATGCTCCACGCACTTCCTTACCAAAGAGAATAGAATGATGCGACAAGTTTCGTAAAATTCGGACGTACGGATGCTCCAAGTAGTTCTTCACCGAGCTACATTAATGGATGAACTGTGCGGATCTTTCTTTCATACGAGGATTTCGCTTGTTCTTCAAGATACAAATATGGCATCACCCGAGGTATCAATGGAAGATACAAATGCTCCAAGTAATTTCGCTTCTTCTTTCATACGAGGTCTTCTTGGTCTGATATAGAGGCAATTTGAGGTCCCTCACAAACTTGTAAAAGAAAAAGGAGAGATACAGTTTGGGGCCTAAAGTCAAACTGTAATTAGGGGCTTAAGTTCCTCTAAAAAAAATTATACATATTTTATTTAAAGGCTATTTTTCTAGCTTTTTGAGTTGCAAAGTTATTAATAATTTTTTTATAATCTGTTTCCTCTGACAATTCTTTTTCAATTGATAAAATGGCTAATCCATTTAATCTCTCTTGAGACATAGTTGATCTTAGATAAGATTTTATCAATTTTAATTTTGGAAAACTTTTTTCCGTAGAGGCAACTGTTAAAACTGTTAACATTATTCTATAAGCAATATATGCATTTGGAAAAGAATCAAGTTTTTTTTATTTGATTGAGTATGTCGACTAGAGTATTATCTTCTACTTGTACTATTCTCTCAATACTTTTAATTCAGAAAATAAGTCTAGACCGTCAATATCAGAGTGACTACTATGTCTTAAAGACATTTCAAGGTTAAGGCAATAATTTTTCAAATTCTCATCATCTAATGACTTTAATTTTTTACCACTAAACAATAAACCAAAAATACGTTCATACGCTTCGAATTGTTCAAATCTATTTTGAAGCGAAAGAATAGCTTGCTCTACTATATATAAAAGTAATCTACCCTAAAAGATTTTTCAAGAGACTTTGTGGTTTCATTATCAACATTCTCATCAAATTGTTTTTTTCTATAGATTACACGTTTTTTACGAAATTCAGGTTCTATATTCATCTCAGATGCAATTTCCTTAGCAGAAATCATAGCAGTTGTGAACCCTTCTTCTCTATATTTTTGAAAAAAAGAAACAAGGCCTCTTAGTTGATCTATGGCTACATCAACATGCATATCGTTTGATTGCAAACTTTTACTAACTGAATTAACAGCAAACAACATATCATACCAAATAGTCATACCCAATAAAAACTCAAAATTTTGAAGCTCGTATGTCGCTAAACAATTAGCTTCACTTTTAGTTTTTGGATCCTCACTAGCTTCTGCTCATTTTAATAAAGCATCTCTTATTTATGGAGTTTGAAATCTTATCGCTTTGATACTTTCAATACGACTTTCCCAACGTGTTTGTGACAATGATTTAAGAGTTAGGTTGGGTATACTATCTTTTAAAACTTTCCATCGCTTAGTGGAAGAAGAAAAAAAGTGAGTATATACGGTGTAGCACTCCAAAAAATGATATAGCTTTTGTACAAGAATTAGCCATATTACAAAGTACCAAATTTAAATTGTGACAACCACATGGTGTATAGAATGATCTAGGATTTATATCGAGAAATCTTTTTTGCACTCCTTGGTGTTTACCCTTCATATTGGATCCGTTATCATATCCTTGTCCTCTTAAATTATCAATATCAAGTCCAATATTTTCTATCTCATTCATAATAACTTCAAAAAGACCTTTTCCACTTGTATCATCCACTTTTAAAAATTCTAAAAAGTATTCAGTAATTTTTATTGGAGTTGCTGAAATATCAACACTCCGCAATATAAAAGACATTTGTTCTTGATGACTTATATCTGGAGTGCAATCAAGTATGATTGAGAAATACTTTGTTTCTTTGATTTTTTGAATAATTTTATTTCTAATTTCACTTGCTAACAAATTTATCAATTCATTTTGTATATTATGTCCAAGGTAATGATTATGAATTTCATCATGCTTAATTCGTCGAACATGTTCTTGCATGATCGGATCAAATTCCGCAATCATTTCAATCAGACTTAAAAAAATTTCATTGTTTTCTTGGTATATCTTTTCATTTTTCCCCCTAAATGCCAAATTATTTTTTCCAAGTGTTTTTATCACAGCAATTATTCTTGTCAATACATTTTTCCAGTGCTCTCTATCTCTACTAATTTGTTCTTGAACATCTTTATCTATTGTTTTATTTTTGTGCAATCTTGTTTCTAAATCAATTCATGCACTCATGTTAATAATATGCTCATTCGTAGTTTCATGAGCTTTTAGTTTAGTACTAAGGTTTCTCCAATCTCTAGTTCCTTCACTAGCTAATTTACTGCTACAAGCACTAGAAGTTGTAGTAAATAACTTACAAGTTTTGAGCAGATTCAGCCTCAAAGTTGGATAGACCTTAAGGCCCCACTTTTTAGTAGTTTTAGGTTTATGTATTTATTTTCCTTTTAGAAAATTAAGTACTTAATGTAAAAAGCTATAATTTTGCCGGTGGAAAGGAAAAGTAACGTTTACTTTTATCATTATTGCATATTGGAGATATGAATCATTACTTTTACTGTTTTGCCTTTTTGGGTGTGACTTCTTCTTTTTTATATTTATTTACAACTACAAAGCTGAAACTTTACTTGCCTTCTTCGGTTCTTCTTTTCTACATTAACTTCTAAAAAGCTTTATGATATTTTTTACTTCTTCCTGTCAAAAGAACTACAAGAATTTTGTGATCATTCTTTGTGGAATAAAATACAAAGTTGGTAAGTACGAATTTTTTTTCAATGATAAATTTTTTCTTTCTTTTCAAGCAGTTCTTTTTCTACATATTGTACTTGGAACTGATTTTGGTAGTCATTAGTCAATTAAGGGAGGATTGAAAAAAATAAAATTTTATAATATGTATTGTTTTTTTATTACTTAAAATTTTACAATATGATATGACTGCAATCTCATAAGACTCATATTCACAATGAAATTTTCTACTGCTTATTATAATTTAGAGTTGAAATTTTAATTCGGTTTAGAAATCTACTTTGATGGCAAGAGTCGGTCGAAGAGTATTGTATATTTTTTCGATTGAAGAGGACTGAATATATAAAATCGTGTAAATTTTTTTTCCAGGTTTTCAAGCACAAAAGCATTAAAAGGTTTTTTGGGGATCAACTTATCAATTGAATCAAATTCTATTGTTCTAATCTTTTGCTATTTTTTAATCTAAATTTTGTCATTTTTTATATTTTTACTTCATAGATATACTGTAGTTTTTATTGTTTACTAGAGTAAAATATGTCTACTAGAAAATATGAATTCGGTTATGCAAAACTTCAAAAAAAAAAAAAGAAGAAGAATTTAAGCTTTAATACAATCCCATAAAGGAGCACTTGATAAATTTTTATCAAGTAATAAAAATTTTAAACTAGAAAATATGGGAGAATGTTCTTTGAATGAACAAGTTACTAATCTAGTTGATTTAGATGATAATAAAATCCAATAAAAAGAAGAAGTTAGTGAGAAATCTGACATAGATTCTCGAAAAAATCATGAACTTTTAAATGAATTGAATACTTGCACTCCTAAAAATATATATGATGCAGATGGACTGATGTAGATACAAAGTTGAGAGATCTATTAGTAGAAAAAAGACAAATTAGAATTACAGAAATAGATTTTCCCAAGGATAAATTCCTAAGACATTTTTCTGCTACACATTATATCCAAAAGTTGGCAAACGGGGAAAGACATGTAAGGAGATGGTTAATTTATTCAAAATACTTGGATAAAGTATTTTATTTTTGTTGCAAGTTATTTATTATAACTTCTAGTGCTTGTAGCAGTAAATTAGCTAGTGAAGGAACTAGAGATTGGAGAAACCTTAGTACTAAACTAAAAGCTCATGAAACTACGAATGAGCATATTATTAACATGAGTGCATGAATTGATTTAGAAACAAGATTGCACAAAAATAAAACAATAGATAAAGATGTTCAAGAACAAATTAGTAGAGATAGAGAGCACTGGAAAAATGTATTGACAAGAATAATTGTTGTGATAAAAACACTTGGAAAAAATAATTTGGCATTTAGGGGGAAAAATGAAAAGATATACCAAGAAAACAATGAATTTTTTTTAAGTCTGATTGAAATGATTGCGGAATTTGATCCGATCATGCAAGAACATGTTCGACGAATTAAGCATGATGAAATTCATAATCATTACCTTGGACATAATATACAAAATGAATTGATAAATTTGTTAGCAAGTGAAATTAGAAATAAAATTATTCAAAAAATCAAAGAAACAAAGTATTTCTCAATCATACTTGATTGCACTCCACATATAGGTCATCAAGAACAAATGTCTTTTATATTGCGGAGTATTGATATTTCAGCAACTCCAATAAAAATTATTGAATACTTTTTAGAATTTTTAAAAGTGGATGATACAAGTGGACAAGGTCTTTTTGAAGTTATTATGAATGAGATAGAAAATATTAGACTTGATATTGATAATTTAAGAGGACAAGAATATGATAACGGATCCAATATGAAGGCTAAACACCAAGGAGTGCAAAAAAGATTTCTCGTTATAAATCCTAGATCATTCTATACACCATGTAGTTGTCACAATTTAAATTTGGTACTTTGTGATATGACTAATTCTTGTACAAAAGCTATATCATTTTTTGAAGTGCTACACCGTATATACTCACTTTTTTCTTCTTCCACTAAGCGATGAAAAGTTTTAAAAGATAGTATAGCCAACCTAACTTTTAAATCATTGTCACAAACACGTTGGGAAAGTCGTATTGAAAGTATCAAAGCGATAAGATTTCAAACTCCACAAATAAGAGATGCTTTATTAAAGTTAGCAGAAGCTAGTGAGGATCCAAAAACTAAAAGTGAAGCTAATTGTTTAGCGACATACGAGCTTCAAAATTTTGAGTTTTTTTTGGGTATGACTATTTGGTATGATATGTTGTTTGCTGTTAATTCAGTTAGTAAAAGTTTGCAATCAAAAGATATGCATATTGATGTAGCCATAGATCAACTAAGAGGCCTTATTTCTTATTTTAAAAAATATAGAGAAGAAGGGTTCACAACTGCTATGATTTCTGCTAAGGAAATTGTATCTGAGATAAATATAGAACATGAATTTCGTAAAAAAACGTGTAATCTATAGAAAAAAATAATTAGATGAGAATGTTGATAAGGAAACCACAAAGTCTCTTGAAGAATATTTTGAGTAGATTACTTTTTATATATAGTAGACCAATCCATTCTTTCACTTCAAAATAGATTGAACAATTCGAAGCGTATGAACGTATTTTTGATTTTTTGTTTAGTGGTAAAAAATTAAAGTCATTAGATGATGAGAATTTGAAAAAATATTGCCTTAACCTTGAAATGTCTTTAAGACATAATAGTCACTCTGATATTGACGGTCTAGACTTATTTTCTGAATTAAAAATATTGAGAGAAATAGTACAAGTAGAAGATAATACTCTAGTCGACATATTCAACAAATAAAAAGACTTGATTCTTTTCCAAATGCCTATATTGCTTATAGAATAATGATAGCAGTTCTTGTAACAGTTGCCTCTGCAGAAAGAAGTTTTTCAAAATTAAAATTGATAAAATCTTATCTAAGATCAACTATGTCTCAAGAGAGATTAAATGAATTAGCCATTTTATCAATTGAAAAAGAATTGTTAGAGGAAATAGATTATAAAAAAAATATTAATAACTTTGCAACTCAAAAAGCTAGAAAAATAGCCTTTAAATAAATATGTATAATTTTTCTTAGAGGAACTTAAGGCCTCCAATTACAGTTTGGCTTTAGGTCCCAAACTGTGTTGAGTCGCCTCTGCTAGGAACAATACAACCAACTATATACACCTCTTAACTAACAATTAGTTACTAACTAACTAAAATAACTCTAACACCCCTAACTTCTTACTTTGTACATTTAGGTCCACATATCTTATACACTTAACTACATATTCCAATACTCCCTCTCAAACTGAAGGGTGTAAAATGTTTAACACACCAAGCTTGCTAAGTAGAAACTGATGCTGAGGTGATGCCAATCCTTTAGTGAGAATGTTTGATTGTTGATGTTGTGTAGATACATATTGTGTTTGTAGGATCCCTTGCTTGAGCTTCTCCCTGATGAAATGGCAATCTATTTCAATATGCTTTGTTCGTTCATGAAAGATAAAATTAACAGCTATTTGAATTGCTGCCTTACTATGTGAGAATAAGAGAACTAGTTGGTGAATTGGTGTCCCTAGTTCTGCAAACAGTCCCTTCAGCCACACAATCTCAGCTATTGTAGATGCCATGCTTCTGTATTCAGCTTCAAAACTGCTGCGAGAGACTGTATGTTGTTTCTTTGACCTCCAAGAGATTAAAGTATCTCCAAACTTAACAAGGTAACCACTGACTGACCTTCGACTCCTTGGGCATGTTGCCCAGTCTGAGTCACAGAATCCAACCAAAGCATCTGCTTGTTGTCTTCGCATGATCACTCCCATTCCTAGATCCTATTTGAGATACCTCACCACACGAGTAACAACATCCATATGAGATCTTTTGGAGCTTGCATGAACTAACTTAAGACTTGTACTGCATAGCTAATGTCTGGTCTAGTGACTGTGAGATACAAGAGTTTTCCAATCAATTTTTGGTAACTTGTGGCATCTATCAAAGGGTCAAGGCCTTGACTGCCAATCCCCTTATCATACTCAACATAAGTTAGTTTCTGATTGAGTTCTAGAGGTGTAACAGCAGGTTTAGCACCACTTAACCCCATTTCTGAAATGAGTTCTAGAGTATATTTTCTTTGATTGAGAAGAATCCCATTATGAGACCTCAAGACTTCAATCCCAAGAAAGTATCTTAACTCGCCTAAATTCTTCACCTTAAATTTCTGATGCAATACTGATTTGGCTTCATTAATGAGCTCGACGCTACTTACTGTTAGTAATAGATCATTCACATAGATTAGGGTGATCACTATCTCCTTTCCAGACCTTTTAGTGAATAAGGAGTGTCATAGGCACTCTGACTGAAGCCTGCACTAAGTAAGGCTTCTGTGAGCTTAAGATTCCACTACCTTGATGCTTATTTAAGTCTATAGAGAGACTTCAATAGCTTGCAAACCTTGTTCTCCCCCTGTCTTTGAAAACCTTGTGGTAGGTCCATGTAAACTTCCTCATCTAGGTCTTTTTGCAGGAAAGTATTAAAGACATCCATTTGATAGAGAGACCAATCTTTGGAGGTAGCTAATGTAATGAATGACCGTACTGTCACCATCTTTGCAACAGGCGAAAAGGTCTCATGATAATCTAGCCCTTATTGTTGATTATATCCTTTAGTAACAAGTCGAGCTTTAAACCTCTCCACCTCTCCATTGGTTTTGTAATTGATTTTGTAGACCCATTTTGATCCTAAAAAAGATTTCCTAGGTGGCAGGTCCACCACAACCCAGGTCTTGTTATCCCCTAAAGCTTCAATATTTTATTTCATGGCTTGTATCCATCTGTCATCTTTCATTGCTTCCCTGAAACTTTGTGGTTCTGTGATTGTTGAGAAATCCATGATGTATCCTGTATTTCTGTGTGGTATTGTCATAAGATAGGAAGTTTTATATTAGATAATGACATTGGGAATTCTTCTTTCCACCAACTAGATAATCCTGCATCCAAATAGGAGGGATCTTTGTTCTTGTTGACTGCCTAATAGGAGGAGGAGCTGTAGGTGCCATGGAAAGTTCAGCTGGGACTACTTCAGTTGCTATCTGTAATTCTGTATTTCCTAGTGAATCTGCATGATCAACTATATTAGGATCAGCTACATCTATGGTATAAGCTTGTTCTTCTACATCACCACTGTTGTTATCTGCATTATGAACTGCATCTGAACTTGTGTGATTGAATTTCATGCTTGTTGAATCTGAGGGTTCTGCATCCATGGTGATCATCTCCTCCATTTTCGTTATTCCAAAGACATCATCTATGTGACTTGGGAATTGATTAGTGGGCACAGATTTTTGGTGCTATGAAATAAGAAAAGGAAATGTTGATTCCCTGAATATGATATCCCTGCTCACAAAAAAAGAGTTATTCTTTCTGTCAAACAGTCTATATCCCTTTTGAGTAGTGGAATACCCTATTAGAACAGCTTCCTTGGCACTAGGGCCAAATTTGTCCTCTTTGACCACATTTGTAGCATAACACAAACATCCAAAGGTTCTCAAATGTGTTAGTGAGGGTTGTCTGCCATGTAGTAACTCAAATGGACTCTTACCACCTAATACTCTAGTAAGCAGTTTGTTTATAAGATAAATAGCTGTTTGCACAATTCTCCCCAAAATTTACTTGGTATTCCAGCCTGAAACTTCAGTGCTCTTGCTGTATCTAAGATGTGCCTGTGTTTTCTTTCAGCCACTCCATTTTGTTGTGGAGTGTGCACACAACTACTTTGGTGAATTACTCCATGATTTTGCAAGAAAGCATTCCATTGATAATTAAAAAATTCCTTACCATTGTCTGTCCTAACTGTCTTAACACAAACACCAAATTGATTTTGTACCATACAAAAGAACTATTTGAGAAATATGATTGTTTCACTTTTCAACTGCATGAGAAAAATCCAGGTTACTCTAGTGAAATCATCAACAACTGTAAGAAAGTAATACTTATTATCATGAGTAGCTACCTTATAAAGTCCTCATACATCCAAGTGAATAAGCTGAAAAGGTTCAGTACATAGGTGCTCACTAGTAGGAAAGTTTAACCTATGTTGCTTAGTCAATTGACAAACAGAACATTTATTGTGTATTGCACTGTCTACTTTATTATGCAAAAAAGAAATATGTTGCATTACTGGTAATGAAGGATGTCCTAAACTTCTGTGCCAAAGTTCTCATGTATCTTTGTTCCTTTCCACTGAACTGATATGAGCACCTATTTGTTCTATTCTTCTTCCGCCTATCAGATAAAGGCCACCAGTTTCCTTACCAATTTCCTTCACCCTGCCACTATAAAGGTCCTGAAATACACATATTTTAGGTAGGAATAGAGCACCACATTGTAAGTCCCTGGTTAACTTTGAAATTGACATCAAGTTAAACTTAAAGTCAGGAACATACAACACATTTTCCAGTTTAGTATCTGCTGAAATCTATGTACTACCAATATGTGTAACATTAGTAATGTCTCCATTTGGTAGTCTCACCTTTTCCCTTTTATAACTATCTACATTATTGACATCTTATAGTAATTCTAGTGAGGATGCTATGTGATGTGTGGCCCCTGAGTCCACTATTCAATTGTCATTAGAGACACTTAAGGCAAGAGATACAATATTACCTACCATGTTTGCTTGTGTCTGATCATCAACATTTGCATCCTTGTTGAGTAAATGAAGTATCTACTGGTACTGTGCTTCAGTAAAGAAGTAATCTCCTTTCTGTTGTGCTGCTCCTTGTGAGTTGGAAACTGCTGGTCCTTCCACACTGTTGACCGCAGTGAAAGGTCCCTTAGTTCTATATTCTCTAGTCTAATAATTTTTCTTCCCTTTGAAATTTTCAAGGTAACCAATGATTTTGAAGTAATTCTCCTTGGTGTGGCCCTTCATATGGCAATGCTCACACTGTAGGAACTGTTTCTTCCCTCGAAAACCTTGACCTCTTCCAACTTGCATTGCCATAGGATCTACCTTTTCTGCCATTGCACTAGCTCCTAAAGACTGTTGCTTTCATCTTGTGTGATCATAGCATATGCTTGGTTGAGTGTAGGTTCAGTTGTCTTCATCAAAATTTTTCTTCGAGCTTGGTCATAAAAGTCATTTAGACCATCCAAAAACTACATCAGCCTCTGATGATGCAGATGCATAACATATTCCTTCGATTTCACACATCTATAATTTGGAGAAGGTACAAGCACATCATATTCAACCCATAACTCTTTTAGGTGAAATACACAGCAACATAGTCAGATCCTTGTGATAACATCAAAATTCCTTTGTGCAATTGCAAAATCCTCACTCGATTCACCTTGTCAAATCATTTCTTAAGATCTTCCCACATTGCATGCGCATCTGATGCATAAATGATTCCACTCAGTAGATCTTTAGAGATCGAGTTCATAATCCATGAATGCACTATCGCATTGCATGTCTCCCATTCCTCATGTAATTCATCTTCAAATGAGGCTTTAACACATGTTTCAGTAATGAACCGTAACTTACGCTTTGCCTTTAAAGCAAGACGCATAGTTCTACTCCACAACCCATAATTTTCAGTTCACGTGAGTTGAATTGGGATCAGTACCAGTCTAGGAGTGTCGGAAGGTTGCAGGAACAAGGGATGTGTATAATCGATCTTCGTCTTTTCCGCCATTAACGTGTGATTTCAAACTCAATCAAATCGCACAATCAAAGAAAAAATAGTGATAAAATCGAGCTAATTCAACAAAAATTTCATCGATATGCCGAGAAATTAAGAACAGAACTATGAGCTTCAATTTAGGAGATGTTCGGAAGAGATTTTACTAAAATTAAGCCTTTGCATCCATGGATCGTTCTCCACGGCTCTAATACCATGTTAGAAGATGAAGCTTGGAGAAGAAAGTTCTGGATTTTAGAATAGCTCAATTGAGCTGATTAGGAACAATACAACCGACTATATACACATTTTAACTAACAATTAGTTACTAACTAACTAAAATAACTCTAACATCCCTAACTTCTTACTATGTACATTTAGGTCGCCTATCTTATACACTTAACTACATATTTCAATACTTATGTTCTGTGGAAAAGAATAAAAAGAAGTCAACATGATTAAAAGAGAAGTTAATTAAGACTTAAAAAAATAACTTGAAAGAGAAGCTGAAATCAAGGGGCTGCATCGCTATCTTCAGCCAAGAGCTGTGTAGAGTCTTTGACACTACTGGTTCCAAGCAACAAAAAGAATTTAAGGTTGGAGGTTATGAGAGAACGAACTCTATTTATAAAGTTGTTAAAAGAGTCGTGATCTTTTCCCTACTTTAGTTGAATACAACTAGTGGTAAAGTTCTAAATCTATTGATATTCTCATATTGATCTCTGAAGAATCGGCTCTTTTAACAGTTTGAGTTTGAGAGTATCTCTTTCAGCTAGCTAAAAAGAAAGGAAGTTCGCGTCCAAATAAGAAGTGAAAAAGGAATGGGTCAATCCAATTAGACTTCTGGGTTTCAAAAAAAAAAAATCAAAGAGAGAAGAATATGTTGTTTGAGAAAAATGGATTCCAAGTCTTTAAGGTTGAGGGAATTTACTAGGTGCACCAAACATAAAAAGGAAAGACTTTAGTTTCTAAGTCATTTCTTTTTTTCTCCCCAAGTCAAAGCTGGATGGCACGTAAAATTGTTGCAAAACCATATTCAGGAGAAGTTTATTATCTGGATGGCGAGCAAAATGGCTGTTGCGGAACACATGAAACTTGCTTTCCGTTAGAAATGGAGTCAAGCAAGAGTCTTTAAAGAAGATTGTTGGTTCCACAAGTACTTCAAGCCTTGTCTTCGATTAGTTTACACTCCGATAAGTCTTGAAGTAGGGGCCTTGTCTTCGATTTGGACTATATCTTTAAATCTAAGATATATTAGTTAAAATAAATTTATTGGGCTAATAATTGGATTAATTATATAAATCCAATATATATGGATTAAATAAATAATTCTTAATCCATTGGACTAGACTATTTAATTGGGCTAAGTGATGAGCCCACTTCATTAAGTCCAAGATGTCATCTTCCTAGAGGCCCAGTTTGGTGCCACGTGTCATATTACGTGGCACGCCAAGTCAACAAAAAAAACCAATAGGATCATGCCATGTATCAAAATGACAAGGCATGCCAAGTCACATTAAAAGACTAATGAAATCGCATCGTGTGTGCCAGTGACATATTCTGGCCAATCAAATGCGGCCTTGTCACACTTCAATTTAATTGGTCGTCTATAAATGGGGGTATTCATAATCCAGAAAAGACACCAGAACTTATAACAAGAAGCAAGAAAGAGCTCGTGGATCAAACACTGCAAATTCCTCCACAAGTTTCAAGCTTCAAGCAATCAACTTCAAGCTCAAGAACGAAGAACAAATCAAGTTCAAGCTCAAGAACAAAGAACAAATCAAGGTAAAGTTCAAGCAATCAAGTTCAAGCTCAAACTCAAGCTCAAGAAAAAGATCATCGTTCGTGGCAACAACCACATATTCAAGATCAAGCTCAAAGGCCCTTAAATTTATTTACTATTGGAAAGAAGAATCAAAGGATTCATAGATATTGTAACACTCAAATATTTGAAATAAAATACTACGATTGTTGTGATATTTTTCGGTCTCGATTATTTTTTCGATGTAATTTATTGTCTACACCCGGTTCACCTCTATCATTACCGAGCTTCACTCTCTTGGTGAAATCATTCCAAGAAATAAGCTTGTCAAAAAAATCCTCAGTGTGCTACCCAGTTCTTGGGAAAGCAAAGTGAATATCATTACAGAGGCTAAGGACTTGTAGCAGCTAACCATTGATGAGCTTGTCGGCAATCTAAAAACATATGAAATGAAGAAGAAGAAGGATAGTAAAAGAAGAGAGCTCAAAAAGAAGAAGAACCTGATCCTTAAGACAAACACCAATAGTTCAAGTGATGAGGATAGTGATATAGCTTACTTGACAAGAAGATTCCAGAAGATGGTTCGCAGGAATAAAGGCATTCCAAAAGAGGGAAGTTCTAGCAAGCCAAAAAATTATGACCTATGTCATAAATGTGGAAAGCCAGGACACTTCACTAAGGATTGCCCTCTCTTAAAGCAATATCAGTACAAAAATAACTTTGACAAAGCAGCTAAGAGGAACCAGTTCCTGATAAACGTTTCAATAGGAAAAATGTCGCTGACAACGTTGTAAAGCAAGCTCTTGCTGCATGGAGAGACTCCTCCAGTGAATCTGAAGAAGAAATGATCATGGTGATAGATCAACAATGGCAGTGGAAAGTGAAGCAATTGAGTATTATTCAATCTTTGCCTTGATGGCTCAGTTTGATGATGAGGTAAATTTTCTGGATATTCAGAGAAATCTGAAATCTTATTCTCCAAAAAAACTCATATCATTGGCAAATGTGTTAATTGATGCTTATCACAGTCTTATAAATGATAAAAATACGTTGACTGTAGATTTAAGAGAAGCATAACAGAGCAGAAACGACCTTGTAGTCGCTGTAGTTGATCTAAAAGAAACAATTGAGAACATGAAGAAGGATAAGGATCCCTTAGACAAAAAAATTGTAAATGTAGAACAAGAAATAGATGATGTAATGGTTGTTGTGGTAGACCTAAAAAAGACCATTAAGAGTGTAAGTAGGGAAAAAGAAATCTTAATTGAGAGAGTTTCTAGCATTGAACATGAAAGAGATGACCTACTCGTAGTAGTAGTGGATTTGAAGGAAATAATTGGGGGAACTAAAATGGAGAGTAGGCCTGAAAATTCTCAAAAAGAAAAGGAAGTTGCAAGCGAGGAACACATTAAGCTTGAAAGTGAGTTAAATTCAGTGAAGTCTAGTCTGTGTGCTGAGCTTGAGAAAAATAAATAACTTTAGGAAGACCTAAGTAGAGTGGAGTGATCTTGAAAAATCACTCAAGTGGACCTGAACCTCTAATGCTATCACTTCCATGTACACTAACAATGAGGAAAACAGGCAGGGTATTGGGTTTCAAAGGGAAAAGATTCCCTACAACCCTCATAACAAGAACGTTACTGTACCTGACAATTGATTTTGCACTCACTGCGATAACAATTGGCACTTTAAAGAAAACTGTAAGGCTAGATTTTAGTCACAATAGAAAAACAAATCTTTTGCTAAAAAAGTAACTACTGGTAGAGAACCTGGTCCTTCATATAAAAATGCATGATGGCTGCTTGGACCAGAAGTGTGATGATCCGGTCAGTCGTCTCATGAGTTACTGCTCCGTTTCCTCCATTTCAGCTTCTTTATGTATCATTATCCGTGTTTTTATGGTATCAGGTTGGTCGAATAGAGTCCGGAATGACTTTGGTGAAGTTTGAGACACTTAGTCTCTTTTAAGAAGACTTAAGTTGGAAAAGTCAATTGGATATTGACTTATGTATTAGAAGGTTCGAAAGTGATTTCTGATGGTTCGCTTAGCTTAGGGAGGTGATTTGTGACTTAGGAGCACGATCGGAATGGGTTTTGGAGTTGAAGAGAAGATTTAGGCTTAAATTTGCGAAATTGATATTTTGGCGATTTCCGGTTGATAGGGGAGATTTTGATATAGGGGGCAGAATAGAATTCCGAGAGTTGTGTTAGCTTCGTTGTGTCATTTGGGAGGTGTGTGCAAAATTTTAGGTCATTCGGACGAGATTTGATAGACCTTTTGATCGAAAACATAATTTAAGAGTTCTTGGAGTTCTTAGGCTTGAATCCTATGATTAAATTGGTGATTGATATGGTTGTGACCGTTCTGAAGTTTTGAACAAGTTTGAACAATGTCATGGGATGTGTTGGTACAATTGGTTTAAAGTTCTGGGAGTTTCGGGTAGGTTCCGAGTAGGTTCCGAGATGTTTTAGGCCGAAAATCATAGCTGTAGCAGGTTCAGAAGGGTTGTAGGCCTCGGAACCCACCCGCCCGATCCGCACAAAAAGAAGTGCCGCCATGGTATGTGCTGTGCGGACCTCACAAAATGAAGTGTGGCCACAGTAGGAGGCTGTATGGACCGCACAAAATGCAGTGCGGCCGCGGTGGGGAACATTTAACTGGTCCTATTTCGGAAGCTCATATCTTTTGATATACAAGGAATTTTGAGATGATTTAAAAACGAAAATTGTATCCCTTCATGTCTATTTTCCAGAAAGGTAAGGATATCGTAATTTGGACATCCATAGCAAAAGTTAAGGCCAAAATACTAAAGCCAGTCACTGCAGATGAAAGCCTGTGCGGCCGCGATCATTTTTGTGCGGACTGCACTGGTTTTGTGCGGACCGCGGTCGATTTTGTGCGGTCCGCGGAGGTGAAAATCTGTGGAGTACTCTATAAATACAAGGTTTTGGATTTTATTTGATATTTTGACCTAGAGAGCTCGGATTTTGGCGATTTTTCGAAGGTTTTTCGAGAAATTCATCGGGGTAAGTGATTCTAACTCAGATTTGGCTAGAGTACATGAATCTATCATTGAATTCATCATTTAATTCGTGATTTGGGATGGAATTTGGGAAGAAAATTTGTGGAATCTTCCAAAAATATAAAATGAAGATTTGAAGGACCAAATGGTACCGGAATTGGATAATTTTCTTATGGTTAGACTCGTGAGAGTATAAGGATTCTAGTTTTGTGAATTTTTTCAAATTTTGAGATGTGGGCCCGGGGGTCGGGTTTGACCAATTTCTGGAGTTTTGTGGTAATTCGATTGTTTTCGCTTGGGCTTTGTTCGCTTAGCATATTGTGACGTATTCGTTCTGATTTTGGATAGATTCGATGCGTGTGGAGGCCGATTTGAGGGGCAAAGGCGTCGCGAGTTAGAGATTTAGCCGATTCAAGGTGAGTAATGATTGTAAATGATGTCCTGAGTGTTTGAAACCCTGGATTTGCACATCGTAGTGCTATATTGAGGTGAGACACATGCTCGATGACGAGCGTGGGGTCGTGCACTATTGGAGATTATGACTTGGTCCGTCCCGATTGATGATTTTACCACGTATTTGACTAAAACTTATTTGCTATCATCATGATTTGGGTTGTTTACCATATTTGGGCTTTGTGCCAACTATTTGAACCCTTCGGGGATTTTATTACTATTTCTTCATTGTTTTCACTTATTACTTAAACTCAGTCATGTTATTTTCCACTGTTTTACTACTCAACCATTGCTACTCAGTTTTGAGAATTAAATGATATTTTTAAATGATGTTTTGGGCTGAGAAATATTGTTTTTCTATTAACCGAGGGGCTTGTGATGATTTTTGGACTGAGTAAGGCTGAGGGCCTAATTGTAAGGATACATTGATACTGATATAAGGCCGAGGGCCTGAGATACATAAATATGCCACGAGTTGGCTTGATTGATATGAGGTCGAGAGCCTAGATTTGATGCCACGAGATAGCTTGATATTGCGCTTGGGCTGTAAGGGGTCCCTCCCGGAGTCTGTACACCCCCAGTGAGCGTGGGTACCTATTGTGATGTAAGATTGAGCCTGAGAGGCTGATATTGTTCTGATATTGAGCCCGAGGGGCTGGTACTGTTCTAAGATATTGCCCGAGGGGCGAATTTGTTGATACTGTGCCCGAGGGGCAAACTTCTATTTGTTTACTTACCTATCAATTACTTGTTATACTTGTTAAAAAGGGATTTACTTGACTCTTCACTATTTTACTGTTTTAAGTGATTTTACTACTTCATATAGAATGCCTTGTGTTTTATGTGTTTTCCTACTTCCAATCATTATTTACATTTGTTACTCTTTGAGTTGGAGTACTCATTTTACTCCCTGGACCCTGTGTGCAGATTCCGGTGTAGCTGGTACCGCTCCTTAGTGCTGATTCCGCAGCCCCGTGTCTCTACTTCTCTATCATTTCTGTTTCCTTTCAAACACTTGTAGTAGTTTATAACTTTAGAAGACTAGTATTATAGTTTAGAGATGCTCGTGACTTGTGACACCCCAGTTAGGGCTTTATCGGGTTGGACTTTCCGCATTGTTATCAATATTTATACTATTTAGTATTGTTTAAATCATGTTTAGACTATTTTTATGTTGATTAACTGCTTTAAAAGTTGAGTTGGGTTAAACTGGCTGGCCTTGTCTTCACGAGAGGCGCCATCACGATCGGGTTCGGGGTTAGGGTCGTGACAAGTTGGTATCAGAGCCTAGGTTACATATGTCTCACGAGTCATGAGCAGGTGTAGTAGAGTCTCCCGGATTGGCACGGAGACTTCTGTATTTATCCTCGAGAGGCTGCAGAACCTTTAAGAAAACTTCACATTCTTGAAATTCTTGTCGTGCGAACTTGTTGATCCGAGTACTAAACTTTTGTTATTCCATTCTCTCACAAATGGTGAGGATGCGCGCTACTGGGCGGGGTGGACGACCACCAGTGCCACTAGCTGAGACCACCAGAGGTCGAGGATGCGGTTGTAGTCGTGGCAGAGGCAGAGCAGCGAGGGCAACACTTGTTGATCCACTAGCTGGCCTAGCTTAGGATCAGGCTCCAGCTATGGGTGCTCCAGCAGCACCAGTTCAGTCACCAGCTGTGCCCATCGTGATTCCGGGTCTTTAGGAGGCCTTGGCACAGATCTTATCAGTTTGTAGTGGCCTAGGTCAGGCGATTTCAGCCACTACAGCTGCAACTATTTCACAAGCCGGGGGAGGCAATCAGACTCCCACCGCTCGCACACATGAGCATGTAGTGCAGGGACTTCAGATGCCGAGGGCGCATCTAGCCCAGCCGGTCACAGCTGCTCAGGACTATGTGGTTCCTGTCATGCCAGAGGATGAGCAGCGTAGATTGGAGAGGTTTGGTAGATAACAGCCTCCGACCTTTAGTGGCACAGAGGGCGAGGATGTCTAGGGTTTTTTGGATAAGTGTTAGAGGATGCTTCGTACTGCCAGTATTCTGGAGACCGGCGGGGTCGCTTTTACCACCTATCAGTTTTCAAGACCTGCTTTTACTTGGTGGGAGGATTTTGAGAGGCGTAGGCCTGTTGGTGTAGCGCCCCTTACTTGGTAGCAGTTCTCCATTCTTTTCTTGGAGAAATATGTGCCGCAGTCCCGCAGAGAGGAGCTGCGTAGATAGTTTGAGTGCTTGCAATAGGGGGATATGACTGTGTCACAGTATGAGTTGAGGTTTTTTGAGTTGGCTCGTTATGCCATTTGGATGGTTCCGATAGATCGAGAGAGGATCAGAAGATTTTTTTAATGGTCTAACTTACCACCTCTGTATTCTTATGACCAGAGAGAGGGTGACAGGTGCTACCTTCGAGGAGATTGTTGATACCGCCCGTGAGATTGAAACTGTTTACCGTCAGGAGCGAGAGGAGACGAAGGCCAATAGGCCTCGAGGATCTAGCAGCTATAGTGGTGCTCCTTCGAGGGGCTAGTTCCAGCACAGCAGAGGCCGTTCATTCAGGCCTGCTCGGTCAGCTCGCCCAATTTATCGGGGGCATCTTTGGTTCATGGTTGTCATGGATATCAACAGGGCTAGTCGTCACTCAGCGCCCTTCCAGCTCAGAGAGCATATCATGCTCCATCGGTTCAGGGTTCTTCTGTGCTGTGTGCATCTGCTAGTCACTCCGATGCGAGGGGTTCCCTTCAGTCCCCTTCTCCAACACCTGGGAGCTATTATGAGTGTGGCGAGATGGGCCACATGTGGAGGCAGTGTCCTCATAGTGTTGCTAGTTCATCCTAGCAGAGGGGTTAGTCTTCGGTTTCAGCGCCAGTTTCTTCACCATCACCCGCTCAGCCAGCTAGGGGTGGACGTCAGTCAGCCAGGGGTCGCCCTAGAGGGGAAGGTCTATCAGGGGGCGGTCTGGCCCGTTTCTATGCACTCCCAGACAGACCCGATGTTATTACTTCAGATGCTGTTATCACAGGTATTGTTTCAGTCTACCACAGAGATGCCTCTATATTATTTGATCTCGGTTCTACCTTTTCTTATGTGTCATCATATTTTGCTCGTTATTTGGGTACGCCCCATGAGTTTCTTGCTTTACCTGTTCATGTATCTACCCCAGTGAGCAATACTATTATTGTAGACCGTGTGTACCGGTCATGTGTGGTGACTATTGGGGGTCTGGAGACCTGAGTGGATCTATTGCTATTGAGCATGGTGGATTTTGATGTCATTTTGGGCATGGATTGGTTATCTCCGTGTCGTGCTATTCTGGACTGTCATGCTAAGACAGTCACATTGGCTATGCCGGGTGTGCCACGGATCGAGTGGCAATGTGTGACTGATTACATTCCTAGTAGAGTGATCTCTTTCTTGAGAGCCCAGTGTATAGTTGGGAAGGATTGTCTTTCATACCTAGCATTTGTGAGGGATGTTGGAGCTCAGACTCCCAGTATTGATTCTGTTCCAGTTGTGAGGGATTTTCCCAATGTATTTCTTGTAGATCTGCCAGGCATGCCACCGGACAGGGATATTAATTTTGGTAAAGACCTGGTGCCGGGCACTCAGCCCATTTCTATTCTGCGGTATCATATGGCAACAACGGAGTTGAAGGAATTGAAGGAGAAACTTCAGGAGCTCCTAGATAAGGGGTTCATTTGGCCTAGTATGTCACCTTGGGGTGCGTCGGTTCTGTTTATGAAGAAGAAGGATGGCACAATGAGAATGTGCATTGATTATAGGCAATTGAACAAAGTAACAATTAAGAACAAGTATCCTTTGCCTCTCATTGATTATTTATTTTACCAGCTTCAGGGAGCGAGGATGTTCTCCAAGATTGATCTCCGTTCAGGTTATCACCAGTTGAAGATTAGGGAATCGGATATTCTTAAAACGGTTTTTAGGACCCGATATGGTCATTACGAGTTCTTAGTGATGGATTTTAGGCTGACCAATACCCCAGCAGTGCATTTGATGAATAGTGTGTTCCGGCCTTATCTTGATTCATTCGTCATAGTCTTCATTGATGATATTCTGGTGTATTCGCGTAGTCAAGAGGAGCACGCAGAGCATTTGACAGTTGTATTGCAGAGATTGAGGGAAGAGAAACATTATGCAAAATTCTCCAAATGTGAGTTTTGGCTTGGTTCAGTGGCTTTCTTGGGGCACGTGGTGTCCAGCGAGGGTATTCAGGTTGATCCGAAGAAGATAGAGGTGGATCGGAGTTGGCCCAGACCATCCTCAGCCATAAAGATTCGCAGTTTTCTTGGTTTAGCAGGCTATTATCACCGGTTTGTTCAGGAATTCTCATCTATCGCATCGCCCTTGACCAAGTTGACTCAGAAGGGTGCTACATTTGTATGGTCGAACGAGTGTGAGGAGAGCTTTCAGAAGCTTAAGACAACTTTGACCACAGCTCCAGTGATGGTTTTGCCATCAACTTCAAGTTCATATACCGTGTATTGTGATGCTTCGAGAGTTGGGATTGGTTGTGTGTTGATGTAGGAGGGTAGAGTTATAGCTTATGCTTCTCGTCAATTTAAGCCCCATGAGAAGAACTACCTCGTTCATGATTTGGAGTTGGCTGTCATAGTCCATGCATTGAAGATTTGGAGGCATTACTTGTACGACGTATCTTGTGAGGTGTTCACTGATCATTGCAGTCTTCAGCATTTGTTCAAGCAAAAGGATCTTAATTTGAAGCAGCGGAGATGGTTGGAGTTGTTTAAGGAATATGATATCACTATATTGTACCATCCGGGAAAGGCCAATGTGGTGGCGATGCTTTGAGCTGAAAGGCAGTGAGTATGAGGAGTTTGGTATATATTATAGTTGGGGAAAGACCTCTTGCAGTTGATGTTAAGGCCTTAGCCAATCGGTTTGTGAGATTATACATTTTGGAGCCCACTCGGGTATTGGCTTGTATGGTATCTCGGTCTTCCTTATATAATCGCATCAGAGAGCGCCAGTACGATGATCCACATTTGCTAGTCCTTAAGGACAGATTTCAACATGATGATGCCAGAGATGTGACCATCGGCGATTATGGGGTATTAAGGATGCAGGGCCGGATTTGCATGCCCAATGTGGATGGGCTTCGGGAGTTGATTCTGGAGGAGGCCCATAGCTCACGGTATTCCATTCATCTGGGTGCTGCGAAGATGTATCAGGATTTGAGGCAGCACTATTGGTGGAGAAGAATGAAGAAAGATATTGTGGGATTTGTAGCTCGGTGTCTCAAATTGTCAACAGGTGAAATATGAGCATCAGAGACCGGGTGGCTTGCTACAATAGATGGATATTCCTGAGTGGAAGTGGGAGATAATTATTATGGACTTTGTTGTTGGACTTCCCCGGACTTTGAGGTAGTTCGATGCTATTTGGGTGATTATGGATTGGCTGACTAAGTTCGCGCACTTCATTCCTGTGTGTACTACCTATTCTTTAGAGCGGTTGGCAGGGATTTATATCCGGGAGATTGTTCGTTTGCATGGTGTTCCGGTTTCCATCATTTCAGATAGAGGTACTTAGTTTACTTCGTAGTTTTGGAGAGCCGTGCAGAGAGAGTTGGGTAATCAAGTTGAGTTGAGCACAACTTTTCATCCTTAGACGGACGGGCAGTCTGAGCATACTATTCAGATATTGGAGGACATGTTGCGTGCTTGTGTTATTAATTTCGGAGGGTCATGGGATGAGTTCCTACCGCTTGCAGAGTTTGCTTATAACAACAGCTACCAGTCAGGTATTCAGATGGCTCCAATGAGGCTTTGTATGGGAGGCGGTGCAGATCTCCAGTTGGTTGGTTCAATCCCGGTAAGGTCAAGCTATTGGGGGCTGATTTGGTACAAGATGCTTTGGAGAAGGTGAAGGTGATTCAGGAGAGGCTTCGTACAGCGCAGTCGAGGCAAAAGAGCTATGCTGATAGGAAGGTTCGAGATGTGTCCTACATGGTTGGCGAGAAGGTTCTGTTGAAGGTTTCACCCATGAAGGGTGTTATGAGATTTGGGAAGAAAAGGAAATTGAGTCCTCGTTTCATGAGCTTGCGTTGCCACCCAGCTTGTCGGTGTGCATCCGGTATTTCATATTTCTATGCTCCGGAAGTATATTAGGGATCCGTCTCATGTTTTGGATTTCAGCATGGTTCAGTTAGATGATGATCTGACCTATGATGTGGAGCCAGTAGCTATTTCGGGTTGTCAGGTTCGGAAGTTGAGATCAAAGGATATAGCTTCAGTGAAAGTGCAGTGGAGGGGTCGGCTCGTGGAGGAAACTACCTGGGAGACCGAGCGAGAGATGTGATGCAGGTATCCTCACCTGTTTGAGGATTCGGGTATGTTTCTTGACTCGTTCAAGGACGAACGTTTGTTTAAGTTGGGGAGTATGTGATGACTCGGCCAGTCGCCTCATGAGTTACCGCTCCGTTTCCCCCATTTTAGCTTCTTTATGCTTCGTTATCCGTTTTTTGTGGTATCGGGTTGGTCGAATCGAGTCCGAAATGAGTTTGGTGAAGTTTGAGACACTTAGTCTCTTTTAAGAAGGCTTAAGTTGGAAAAGTCAATTGGATATTGACTTATGTATTAGAAGGCTCAGAAGTGATTTCTGATGGTTCGGTTAGCTTCGGGAGGTGATTTGTGACTTAGGAGCACGATCAGAATGGGTTTTGGAGTTGTAGAGAAGATTTAGGCTTAAATTTGCGAAATTGATATTTTAGCGATTTCTGGTTGATAGGCGAGATTTTTATATAGGGGGCGGAATGGAATTCTGAGAGTTGTAGTAGCTTCGTTGTATCATTTGGGAGGTGTGTACAAAATTTCAGGTCATTCGGACGAGATTTGATAAACCTTTTGATCGAAAATATAATTTAAGAGTTCTTGGAGTTCTTAGGCTTGAATCCTATGATTAAATTGGTGATTGATGTTGTTGTGACCGTTCTGAAGTTTTGAACAAGTTTGAACGATGTCATGGGATGTGTTGGTACAATTGGTTTGAAATTCCGGGAGTTTCGGGTAGGTTCCGGGATGTTTTAGGCTGAAAATCATAGCTGTAGCAGGTCTAGAAGGGTTGCAGGCCTCGGAACCCACCCGCCCGGTCCGCGCAAAAAGAAGTGCCGCCGTAGTATGTGTTGTGCGGACCGCACAAAATGAAGTGCGGCCACAGTAGGAGGCTGTGCGGACCGCACAAAATGCAGTGCGGCCGCGGTGGGGAACATTTCACTGGTCCTACTTCGGAAGCTCATATCTTTTGATATACAAGGAATTTTAAGATGATTAAAAAAATGAAAATTGTATCCCTTCATGTCTATTTTCCAGAAAGGTAAAGATATCGTAATTCGGACATCCATAGCGAAAGTTAAGGCCAAAATACTAAAGCCAGTCACTGCAGATGAAAGCCTGTGCGGCCGCGATCGTTTTTGTGCGGACCACACTGGTTTTGTACGGACTGTGGTCGATTTTGTGCCACCGGTGGAGGTGGAAATCTGTGGAGTACTCTATAAATACGAGGTTTGGATTTTATTTGATATTTTGACCTAGAGAGCTCAGATTTTGGCGATTTTTCGAAGATTTTTCGAGAAATTCATCGGTGTAAGTGATTCTAACTCAGATTTGGCTAGAGTACATGAATCTATCATTGAATTCATCATTTAATTCGTGAT
Source organism: Nicotiana tabacum (assembly GCF_000715075.1). Classification (NCBI taxonomy): domain Eukaryota; kingdom Viridiplantae; phylum Streptophyta; class Magnoliopsida; order Solanales; family Solanaceae; genus Nicotiana; species Nicotiana tabacum. The sequence goes on along the minus strand of NC_134101.1, from coordinate 126,218,373 downwards.
TTGGGATGGAATTTGGGAAGAAAATTTGTGGAATCTTCCAAAAATATAAAATGATGATTTGAAAGACCAAATGATACCGGAATTGGATAATTTTCGTATGGTTAGACTCGTGAGAGTATAAGGATTCTAGTTTTGTGAATTTTGTCAAATTTCGAGATGTGGGCCCAGGGGTCGGGTTTGACCAATTTCTGGAATTTTGTGGTAATTCGATTGTTTTCGCTTGGGCTTTGTTACCTTAACATATTGTGACGTATTCGTTCTGATTTTGGATAGATTCGATGCGCGTGGAGGCCGATTTGAGGGGCAAAGGCGTCGCGAGCTAGAGATTTAGCCGATTCGAGGTGAGTAATGATTGTAAATGATGTCTTGAGGGTTTGAAACCCCGGATTTGCACATCTTAGTGCTATATTGAGGTGAGACACACGCTCGATGACGAGCGTGGGGTCGTGCACTATTGGGGATTATGACTTGGTCCGTCCCGATTGATGATTTTACCGCGTATTTGACTGAAACTTATTTGCTATCATCATGATTTGGGTTGTTTACCATATTTGGGCTTCGTGCCAACTATTTGAACCCTTCAGGAATTTTATTACTATTTCTTCACTATTTTGACTTATTACTTATACTCAGTCATGTTATTTTCCACTGTTTTACTACTCAGCCATTTCTACTCAGTTTTGAGATTTAAATGATATTTTTAAATGATGTTTTGGGCTGAGAAATACTGTTTTACTATTAACCGAGGGGCTTGTGCTGATTTTTGAAATGAGTAAGGATGAGGGCCTAATTGTGAGGATACATTGATACTAATATAAGGTCGAGGGCCTGAGATACATAAATATGCCACGAGGTGGCTTGATTGATATGAGGCCGAGAGCCTAGATTTGATGCCACGAGATGGCTTGATATTGCACTTGGGCTGTAAGGGGCCCCTCCCGGAGTCTGTACACCCCCAGTGAGCGCGGGTACCTATTGTGATGTGAGATTGAGCCCGAGGGGCTGATATTGTTCTGAGATTGAGCCCGAGGGGCTGGTATTGTTCTAAGATGTTGCCCGAGGGGCGGATTTGTTGATACTGTGCCCGAGGGGCAAACTTCTATTTGTTTACTTACCTATCAGTTACTTGTTTTACTTGTTAAAAAGGGATTTACTTGACTCTTCACTATTTTACTGTTTTAAGTGATTGTACTGTTTTAGTATAGAATGCCTTGTGTTTTACGTGTTTTCCTACTTTCAGTCGTTATTTACATTTGTTACTCTTTGAGTTGGAGTTCTCACTTTACTCCCTGCACCCTGTGTGCAGATTCCGGTGTAGCTGGTACCGCTTCTTAGTGCTGATTCCTCTAGTTCCAAGTGATTTTTCGGAGACTACGAGGTAGCTGTTGACGTCCGCAGCCCCGTGTCTCTACTTCTCTATCATTTTTGTTTCCTTTCAAACACTTGTAGTAGTTTATAACTTTAGAAGACTAGTATTATAGTTTAGAGATGCTCGTGACTTGTGACACCCCGGTTAGGGCTGTACCGGGTGGGACTTTCCGCATTGTTATCGATATTTCTGCTATTTAGTATTGTTTAAATCATGTTTAGGCTATTTTTATGTTGATTAACTACTTTAAAAGTTGAGTTGGGTTGAACTGGCTAGCCTTGTCTTCACGAGAGGCGCCATCATGACTGGGTTCGGGGTTAGGGTCGTGACAAGTTGGTATCAGAGCCTAGGTTACATAGGTCTCACGAGTCATGAGCAGGTGTAGTAGAGTCTCGCGGATCGGTACAAAGACTTCTGTATTTATCCTCGAGAGGCTGCATAACCTTTAAGAAAACTTCACATTCTTGAAATTATTGTCGTACAAACTTGTTGATCCGAGTACTTATTTTATGTTATTCTATTCTCTCACAAATGGTGAGGACGCGCGATACCGGGTGGGGTGGACGACCACCAGTGCTACTAGCTGAGACCACCAGAGGTCGAGGATGCGGTTGTAGTCGTGGCAGAGGTAGAGCAGCGAGGGCAGCACTTGTTGATCCACTGGCTGCCCCAACTTAGGATCAGGCTCCAGCTATGGGTGCTCCAGCAGCACCAGTTCAGGCACTAGCTGTGCCCATCGTGATTCCGGGTCTTTAGGAGGCCTTGGCACAGATCTTATCAGTTTGTAGTGGCCTGGCTCAGGCGATTTCAGCCACTACAGCTGCAACTACTTCACAGGCCGGGGGAGGCAATCAAACTCCCACTGCTCGTAGACCTGAGCATGTAGTGCAGGGACTTCAGACGCCGGGGGCGCATCCAGCCCAGCTGGTCGCAGCTGCTCAAGACTGTGTGATTCCTGTCATGCCAGAGGATGAGTAGCGTAGATTGGAGAGGTTTGGTAGATTACAGCCTTCGACCTTCAATGGCGCAAAGGGCGAGGATGCCCAGGGCTTTTTGGATAAGTGTTAGAGGATGCTTCATAATGCTAGTATTCTGGAGAGGTCGCTTTTACCACCTATCAGTTTTCAGGAGCTGCTTTTACTTGGTGGGAGGATTTGAGAGGCGTAGGCCTGTTGGTGCAGTGCCCCTTACTTGGCAGGAGTTCTCCATTCTTTTCTTGGAGAAGTATGTGCCGCAGTCCCGCAGAGAGGAGCTGCTTAGACAGTTTGAGTGGTTGCAATAGGGGGATATGATTGTGTCACAATATGAGTTGAGGTTTTCTTAGTTGGCTCATCATGCCATTTGGATGGTTCCGATTGATTGAGAGAGGATCAGAAGATTTGTTGATGGTCTAACTTACCACCTCTGTATTCTTATGACCAGAGAGAGGATGAAAAGTGCTACCTTCGAGGAGGTTGTTGATACCGCCCATGAGATTGAGACTGTTTGCCATCAGGAGCGAGAGGAGAGGAAGGCTAATAGGCCTCGAGGATCTGGCAGCTATAGTGGTGCTCCTTCGAGGGGCCAGTTCCAGCACAGTAGAGGCCGTTCATTCAGGCCTGCTCGGTCAGGTCGCCCAGGTTATCGGGGGCATCTTTGGTTCATGGTTATCATGGATATCAGCAGGGCCAGTCCTCACTCAGCACCCTTCCAGATCAGAGTGCATCTCGTGCTCCATCGGTTCAGGGTTCTTCTATGCTAAGTGCATCTGCTAGTCACTCCGATGCGATGGGTTCCCTTCAGTCCCCTTCTCCAGCACCTGGGAGTTGTTATGAGTGTGGCGAGATGGGCCACATGTGGAGGTAGTGTCCTCGTCGTGTTGCTAGTTCATCCTAGCAGAGGGGTTAGTCTTCGGCTTCAGCACCAGTTTCTTCACCATCACCCGCTCAGCCAGCTAGGGGTGGAGGTCAGTCAGCCAGGGGTCGACCTAGAGGGGAAGGTCGATCAGGGGACGGTCAGGCCCGTTTCTATGCACTCCCAGGCAGACCCAATGTTATTACTTCAGATGCTGTTATCACAGGTATTGTTTCAGTCTGCCACAGAGATGCCTCTATATTATTTGATCCCGGTTCTACCTTTTCTTATGTGTCATCATATTTTGCACGTTATTTGGGTACTCTCCATGAGTTTTTTGCTTTACCTGTTCATGTATATACTCCGGTGGGAGATACTGTTGTTGTAGACCGTGTGTACCGGTTATGTGTGGTGACTATTGGGGGTCTGGAGACATGAGTGGATCTATTACTATTGAGCATGGTGGATTTTGATGTCATTTTGGGCATGGATTGGTTATCTCCGTGTCGTGCTATTCTGGACTGTCATGCTAAGACAGTCACTTTGGCTATGCCGGGTGTGCCACGGATCGAGTGGCAAGGTGTGACTGATTATTTTCCTAGTAGAGTGATCTCTTTCTTGAGAGCCCAGTGTATGGTTGGGAAGGGTTGTCTTTCATACCTAGCATTTGTGAGGGATGTCAGAGCTGAGACTTCCAATATTGATTCTATTCCAGTTGTGAGGGATTTTCCCAATGCATTTCCTGTAGATATATCAGGCATGCCACCGGACAGGGATATTAATTTTGGTATTGACCTGGTGCTGGGCACTCAGCCCATTTCTATTTTGTCGTATCGTATGGCACCAGCGGAGTTGAAGGAATTGAAGGAGAAACTTTAGGAGCTCCTAGATAAGGGGTTCATTTGGCCTAGTATGTCACCTTGGGGTGCGCCGGTTCTGTTTGTAAAGAAGAAGGATGGCACAATGAGAATGTGCATTGATTATAGGTAATTGAACAAGGTAACAATTAAGAACAAGTATCTTTTGCCTCGCATTGATGATTTATTTTACCAGCTTCAGGGAGAGAGGGTGTTCTCCAAGATTGATCTCCGTTCAGGTTATCACCAGTTGAAGATTAGGGACTCGAATATTTTTAAGACGGTTTTCACGACCCGATATGGTCATTATGAGTTCATAGTGATGTCTTTTGGGCTGACCAATACCCCAGCAGTGCATTTGATGAACAATGTGTTCCGGCCTTATCTTGATTCATTCGTCATAGTCTTCATTGATGGTATTCTGGTGTATTCGCATAGTCAGGAGGAGCACGCAGAGCATTTGAGAGTTGTATTGCAGAGATTGAGGGAAGAGAAACTTTATGCAAAATTCTCCAAATGTGAGTTTTGGCTTGGTTCAATGGATTTCTTGGGGCACGTGGTGTCCAGCAAGGGTATTCAGGTTGATCCGAAGAAGATAGAGGCGGATCAGAGTTGGTCCAGACCATCCTCAACCATAAAGATTCGCAGTTTTTTGGTTTGACAGGCTATTATCGCCGGTTTGTTCAGAGATTCTCATCTATCGCATCGCCCTTGACCAAGTTGACTCAGAAGGGTGCTATATTTGTATGGTCGGACGAGTGTGAGGAGAGCTTTCAGAAGCTTAAGACAACTTTGACCACAGCTCCAGTGATGGCTTTTCCATCAACTTCAGGTTCATATACCGTGTATTGTGATGCTTCGAGAGTTGGGATTGGTTGTGTGTTGATGCAGGAGGGTAGAGTTATAGCTTATGTTTCTCGTCAGTTTAAGCCCCATGAGAAGAACTACCTCGTTCATGATTTGGAGTTGGCTGCCATAGTCCGTGCATTAAAGATTTGGAGGCTTTACTTGTATGGCGTATCTTGTGAGGTGTTCACTGATCATTGCAGTCTTCATCATTTATTCAAGCAAAAGGATCTTAATTTGAGGCAGCGGAGATGGTTGGAGTTGTTTAAGGAATATGATATCACTATATTGTACCATCCGGGAAAGGCCAATGTGGTGGCGATACTTTGAGCTGAAAGGCAGTGAGTATGGGGAGTTTGGTATATATTCCAGTTGGGGAGAGACCTCTTGCAGTTGATGTTCAGGCCTTGGCCAATCGGTTTGTGAGATTAGACATTTTGGAGCCCACTCGGGTATTGGCTTGTGTGGTATCTCGGTCTTCCTTATATAATCGCATCAAAGAGTGCCAGTACGATAATCCGCATTTGCTAGTCCTTAAGGACATATTTCAACATGATGATGCCAGAGATGTGACCATCGACGATGATGGGGTATTGAGGATGCAGGGCCGGAGTTGTGTGCCCAATGTGGATGGGCTTCGGGAGTTGATTCTGGTGGAGGCCCATAGCTCGCGGTATTCCATTCATCTGGGTGCTGCGAAGATGTATCAGTATTTGAGGAAGCACTATTGGAGGAGAAGAATGAAGAAAGATATTGTGGGATTTGTAGCTCGGTGTCTCAATTTTCAACAGGTGAAATATGAGCATCAGAGACCGGGTGTCTTGCTACAATAGATGGATATTCCTGAGTGGAAGTGGGAGAGAATCATTATGGACTTTGTTGTTGGTCTTCCACGGACTTTGAGGATGTTCGATGCTATTTGGGTGATTATGGATTGGCTGACTAAGTTCGCGCACTTCATTCCTGTGTGTACTACCTATTCTTTAAAGCGGTTGGCAGGGATTTATATCCGGGAGATTGTTCGTTTGCATGGTGTTCCGGTTTCCATTATTTCAGATAGAGGTACTCAGTTTACTTCGCAGTTTTGGAGAGCCGTGCAGAGAGAGTTGGGTAATCAAGTTGAGTTGAGCACAACTTTTCATCCCTAGACGGACGGGCAGTCCGAGCATACTATTCAGATATTGGAGGACATGTTGCGTGCTTGTGTTATTAATTTCGGAGGGTCATGGGATGAGTTCCTACCGTTTGCAGAGTTTGCTTATAATAACAACTACCAGTCGAGTATTTAGACGGCTCCATATGAGGCTTTGTATGGGAGGCGGTGCAGATCTCCAGTTGGTTGGTTCGATCCCGGTAAGGTCAAGTTATTGGGGGCTGATTTGGTACATGATGCTTTGGAGAAGGTGAAGGTGATTCAGGAGAGGCTTCGTACAGCGCAGTCGAGGCAAAAGAGTTATGCTGATAGGAAGGTTCGAGATGTGTCCTACATGGTTGGCGAGAAGGTTCTGTTGAAGGTTTCACCCATGAAGGGTGTTATGAGATTTGGGAAGAAAGGGAAATTGAGTCCTTGTTTCATGAGCTTGCTTTGGCACCCAACTTGTCGGTGTGCATCTGGTATTTCATATTTCTATGCTCCGGATGTATATTAGGGATCTGTCTCATGTTTTGGATTTCAGCTTGGTTCAGTTATATGATGATCTGACCTATGATGTGGAGCCAGTAGCTATTTCGGGTTGTCAGGTGCGGAAGTTGAGGTCAAAGGATATAGCTTCAGTGAAAGTGCAGTGGAGGGGTCGGCTCGTGGAGGAGGCTACCTGGGAGACCGAGCGAGAGATGTGATGCAGGTATCCTCACCTGTTTGAGGCTTCGGGTATGTTTCTTGACTCGTTCGAGGACGAACATTTGTTTAAGTTGGGGAGTATGTGATGACCCGACCAGTCGTCTCATGAGTTACCGCTCTGTTTCCCACATTTTAGCTTCTTTATGCTTCGTTATCCGTGTTTTTGTGGTATCGAGTTGGTCGAATCGAGTCCGAAATGAGTTTGGTGAAGTTTGAGACACTTAGTCTCTTTTAAGAAGGCTTAAGTTCGAAAAGTCAACTAGATTTTGACTTATGTGTTAGAAGGCTCGGAAGTGAGTTCCGATGGTTCAGTTAGCTTCGGGAGGTGATTTGTGACTTAGGAGCGCGATCAGAATGGGTTTTGGAGTTGTAGAGAAGATTTAGGCTTAAATTGGCGAAATTGATATTTTGGCGATTTCTGGTTGATAGGCGAGATTTTGATAAAGGGGTCTGAATGGAATTTCGAGAGTTGCAGTAGCTTTACTGTGTCATTTGGGAGGTGTGTGCAAAATTTTAGGTCAGTCAGACGAGATTTGATAGACCCTTTGATCAAAAGCATAATTTAAGAGTTCTTGGAGTTCTTAGGCTTGAATCCTATGATTAAATTGGTGATTGATGTTGTTGCGAACGTTCCGAAGTTTTGAACAAGTTTGAACAATGTCATGGGATGTGTTGGTACAATTGGTTTGAAGTTCCGGGAGTTCCGGGTAGGTTCCGGGATGTTTTAGGCCGAAAATCATAACTGTAGCAGGTCCAGAAGGGTTTCAGGCCTCGGAACCGACCCGCACGGTCCGCACAAAAAGAAGTGCGGCCACGGTATATGCTGTCCGGACCGCACAAAAAGCGGCTGCAGTGGGGAACATTTCACAGGTCCTACTTCGGAAGCTCATATCTTTTGATATACAAAGAATTTTGAGATGATTCAAAAACGCAAATTGTGGCCCTTCGTGTCTAGTTTCTAGAAAGGTATAGATATTATAATTTGGACATCTGTAGCGAAAGTTATGGACAAAAAACTAAAGCCTATCACTGCAAAGGAGAGCCTGTGCGGCCTCGATCATTTTTGTGCAGACCGCGGTCGATTTTGTGCGGTCCGCGGAGGTGGAAATCTGTGGGGTTCTCTATAAATACGAGGTTTTGGATTTTATTTGATATTTTGACCTAGAGAGCTCGGATTTTGGCGATATTTCGAAGGTTTTTCAAAAAATTCATCGGGGTAAGTGATTCTAACTTAGATTTGGCTAGCGTACATGAATCTATCATTGAATTAATCATTTAATTCGTCATTTGGGAAGAAAATTTGTGGAATCTTCCAAAAATATAAAATGATGATTTGAAGGACCAAATGGTACCGGAATTGGATAATTTTCGTATGGTTAGACTCGTGAGAGTATAAGGATTCTAGTTTTGTAAATTTTGTCAAATTTTGAGATGTGGGACCGGGGGTCGGGTTTGACCAATTTCTGGAATTTTGTGGTAATTCGATTGTTTTCGCTTGGGATTTATTCCCTTAGCATATTGTGACGTATTCGTTCTGATTTTGAATAGATTCGACGAGCGTGGAGGCCGATTTGAGGGGCAAAGGCGTAGCGAGCTAGAGATTTAGCCGATTCGAGGTGAGTAATGATTGTAAATGATGTCCTGAGGGTTTAAACCCCCGGATTTGCACATCGTAGTGCTATATTGAGGTGAGACACACGCTCGATGACGAGCATGGGGTCGTGCACTATTGGGGATTATGACTTGGTCCGTCCCGATTGATGATTTTACCGCGTATTTGACTGAAACTTATTTGTTATCATCATGATTTGGGCTATTTACCATATTTGGGCTTCATGCCAACTATTTGAACCCTTCGAGGATTTTATTACTATTTCCTCACTGTTTTGACTTATTACTTAAACTCAGTCATGTTATTTTCCACTGGTTTACTTCTCAGCCATTTCTACTCAGTTTTGAGATTTAAATGATATTTTTAAATGATGTTTTGGGCTGAGAAATACTGTTTTACTATTGCCCAAAGGGCTTGTGATGATTTTTGTACTGAGTAAGGCTGAGGGCCTAGTTGTGAGGATACATTGATACTGATATGAGGCCGAGGGCCTGAGATACATAAATATGATATGAGGTGGCTTGATTGATATGAGGTCGAGGGCCTAGATATGATGCCACAAGATGGCTTGATATTGCGCTTGGGCCGTAAGAGGCCCCTCCCGGAGTCCGTACACCCCCAGTGAGCGCGGGTACACATTGTGATGTGACATTGGGCCCGAGGGGCTGATATTGTTCTGAGATTGAGCCCGAGGGGCTGGTACTATTCTAAGATGTTGCCCGAGGGGCGGATTTGTTGATACTATGCCCGAGGGGCGAACTTCTATTTGTTTACTTACCTGTCAATTACTTGTTTTACTTGTTAGAAAGGGATTTACTTAACTCTTCACTATTTTACTGTTTTAAGTATTTTACTACTTCAGTATAGAATGCTTTGTGTTTTACGTGTTTTCTTACTTTCAGTCGTTATTTAAATTTGTTACTCACTAAGTTGGAGTACTCACTTTACTTCCTGCACCTTGTGTGCAGATTCAGGCGTAGCTGGTACCGCTCTTGAGTGCTGATTCCTCCAGTTCCAGGCGATTTTTCGGAGACTACGAGGTAGCTGTTGACGTCCGCAGCCCCGTGTCTCTACTTCTCTATCATTTCTGTTTCCTTTGAAACACTTGTAGTAGTTTATGACTTTAGCAGACTAGTATTATGGTTTATAGATGCTCGTAACTTGTGACACCCCGGTTAGGGCTGTGTCGGGTTGGACTTTCTGCATTGTTATCGATATTTCCGCTATTTAGTATTGTTTAAATCATGTTTAGACTATTTTTATGTCGATTAACTGCTTTAAAAGTTGAGTTGGGTTGAACAGGCTGGCCTTGTCTTCACGAGAGGTGCCATCACGATCGGGTTCGAGGTTAGGGTCGTGACAAGAAGATCCCTTATTCACTCCTTTTCTCATTACAAGGGACCCAAATTAGTTTAGGTTCCTAAAGCTAACTCCTGATTTTCTTGTGCAGGGAACAGTGAAAGGAAGCAGCCTACAATGGTACATGGATAGTGGCTACTCAAAGCATATGACTGGAAGTACAAATGATTTTCTTTCACTTAAGGCCCTGCAAGGAGGGAGTGTATCCTTTGGAAATGACAATAATGGATACATTCTGGGAGTTGGAAGTATTGGGAAGTCTCTCTCACTCACTCAATCGAAAATGTGTACTATGTGAACGGGTTAAAGTACACCTTGCTAAGTGTTTCCCAAATCTGTGACAAGGGAAACAAGGTGGAATGTGTGTCAAAAATCTGTACAATCACAAACCTAGTGACTGGTGAGCTGGTGCTAGTGGCAAAAAGATACAAGAATATTTATGTTGCTAATTTTGAGTCTCTGAAGAATGGTGATCTAAGTTGTCTAAGTGTTGTTGATGATAATGCTGAATTATGGCATAGGAGGCTGGGTCATGCAAGTTTTATGTTGCTGAACAAATTAGTCAGGAAGGATTTGGTTTGTAGTCTGCCCAAGTCAAGCTTCAAGGATCACAAAGTATGTGATGCATGTGTAATAGGGAAGCAAGTCAGATCCTCATTTAAGACCAAAAAGGAAGTCAGTACCTCCAAGACACTTGATCTTCTTCACATGGATCTATGTGGGACCAATAAGGGTGGCAAGTAGGGGAGGAAAGAAATACAGCTTCGTTATAGTGGACAACTACTCTAGATTCACTTGAGCTATGTTTCTCAGAACCAAGGATGAAACCTTTGAAGTGTTTGTTGCCTTCGTCAAAAAGATTCAAGTGAATATGGGTAATAAAGTAGCCTGCATTAGGTCTAACCATAGTACAAAGTTCGACAATGTCAAATTTGATGAGTTCTGCACTGAAAATAGTATCACTCATAATATTTTAGCTCGAAGAACACCTCAACAAAATGGTGTTGTAGAGAGGAAGAATAGAACTCTTCAAGGCATGGCAAGAACAATGCTAGCTGACAGTGGGATCGCAAAGTATTTCTGGGCAGAAGCTGTCAATACTGCTTGCTACTTGGTGAACAAGTGCATGATCAGGTCCCTTCTAAACAAAACTCCATATGAACTACTGAATGGAAGGAAGCCCAAGCTGACACATCTAAGGACCTTTTGGTGTAAATGCTTTGTTCACAACAATGGAAAAGAAGCTGTTGGAAAATTTGATGCCAAAAGTGATGAAGGAATTTTTTTAGGATATTCATCTCAAAGCAAAGCTTACAAAGTATACAACAAAAGGAATCAATGTGTTGAGGAAAGTATACATGTGATCTTTGATGAAGCTCACCTCACCTGTGAGAAGGACAGACGTGTTGACCAAGATAGAGAGCCCTTATCTGTTCCAGGTGAAGTGATTGACATGGCAAATGGAAAGACAGACATGGTGAGCCATATCAAGAAATCCAGTGAAGATGATGCAAATATATCTCCATCCATTGGAGAGGAACCTGGTCCCCCGATTACAACAACTGAAGCTGAAAATATAGTTGTTGATACAGTCCAAGGTACTCCACTTGCTGAAGTAAGAACTGCCTAAGAAGCTCAGTCAAACATACCTGGGTCCTCTACCAATGAGATTCAGGTACCAAATTGGAAGCACAAAAGCTCACGTCCTCTTGACAATATAATCACTCATCTTGACTCAGGATTTCAAACCAGATCAAAATCAAGAAACTCACTTTCCTTCTCAGCCCTTCTTTCCCAAATAGAGCCCAAAATGTCAAAGAAGCCTTGAAAGATACAAACTGGATCATAGCCATGCAAGAGGAGCTGTATCAATTTGAAAGGAACAAGGTATGGCACCTGGTTCCTCGATATATAGATCAAACTATCATAGGAACCAGGTGGGTATTCAGGAGCAAACTTGATGATTTTGGAAATACAACAAGAAACAAGGCAAGGTTGGTAGTTCAAGGCTACAATCAGGAATAAGGGATTGATTATGATGAAACATTTTCTCCAGTAGCTCGAATGGAAGCCATTAGAATTCTTATTACCTTTGCATCTCATATGGAGTTCACACTGTTCCAAATGGATGTCAAAAGTGCATTTCTAAATGACTACCTGAAAGAAAACGTTTATGTCAAGCAGCCTCCTGGGTTTGAATGTCATGAGCATCCTAAGCATGTGTTCAAATTGGACAAGGCATTGTATGGGCTAAAGCAGACTCCCCAGGCTTGGTATGAAAGGTTGTCAACACTCTTTTTCTGAAGAAATGAAGGAGGAACCTGCTCATTGTTCAAGTATATGTTGATGATATCATTTTTGGATCCGCAACAGACTCTCTCTGTGAAGAATTTGCAAAACTCATGGGGAGTGAATTCGAGATGAGTATGATGGGAGAATTAAATTTCTTCCTAGGACTTCAAGTGAAGCAATCTCAGAAGGGAACATTGATAAGTCAGCAGAACTACATCAAGGAGCTACAAAAAATGTTTGACATGGAAACATCAAAAGTCATTGACACCCCTATTTCCACAGCTATAGACATGGATGAACCTGGTTCCCCTATAAATCAGACCATGTATAGAGGGATCATAGGGTCACTCCTATATCTCACTGCAAGTAGACCAGACATTATTTTTAGCGCAGGTCTTTATGCAAGGTTTCAAGACAAACCAAATGAATCTCATATGAATGCTGTCAAGAGAATACTAAGATATCTCAAAAGAATGTAGGACCCAGTTCTCTACTATCCCTCAGGTGACATCTTTGATCTTATTAGGTATGATAATGTTGATTATGCAGGATATCTAGTGGACAGGAAAAACACGTCTGGAATGGCACATTTCCTGGATTCGTGCCTAATCTCATGGGGTACAAGGAAGCAAAACTCTATCGTGCTCTCAACTACAGAAGTAGAATATGCAGTAACTACTTCTTGTTGTGCTCAATTATTGTGGATCAAGCACTAGTTGGAAGACTTTGGAGTGTTCTCGGACTGTGTGCCTCTCTTATGTAACAACGTAAGTGCACTCTATATGGCCAAAATTCTAGTCCAACATAACATAACCAAGCACATTGATGTGCGTCATCACTTCCTTAGAGACAATGTTGAAAAGGCGCCCATTGCATGAAATTCTACAGCATAGAAGATCAGATTGTTGATATATTTACCAAATCCCTAACACAGAACACTTTGAGAAAAATTGTCTGTCATTGGGGTTGATAAAACCCAATTGAGAACCTGGACCCTCGATGATTATCTATGAAAGAAATGTTCAGGTAAAATTAGTTAAAAAGTATTTTCTAGCAAAGTCTAACTCATCTCTATACAGTTATAGGTAGACACGCTTGACGATTACAGAGCAAATAAGCAGTAGAGGCAGTATACGCTAGTAAAAAGGGAAAAGCTTACATATGCAAGATTAATTAGGGAACCTGGTTCTCCTAACACAGGTTAGTAGTTTCTTTATTCACTCATGCATAATTTTGAACGGTTAAAACAAGTACCACGTCATCAGCATGTTAGTTTTTAGTCTTGTGTCTTTTGAACCCAAACGTCTCACCCGTTCATAATCGGCCCAACTCCCAAAAAACTGCCGCCTTTTCTAACTGGTCCCTCATCCATCATAAATACCTCTATCACTGTCATAACACTCTTCACATCAGCACTTCAAACTTGTTTCTTCTTTGTTCTCTCTTCAGTCTACCAAACCATTTATCTTCTTCTCATCATGGCTGAAAATAAAATAACTTCTAGTGTTCCAAGCAACACCCCCACAGAGTCCTCACCAGTTGAAACACCAACACTAGACTCCTCTCTCAATACTACTGCTAGTCAATACCCTAGGACAGAGTCAACCCCACTGAGTCCTCACCAGTTGAAACACCAACACTAGACTCCTCTCTCAACACTACTGCTAGTCAATACCCTAGGACAGAGTCACCCCCACATTTCGTCTCCTCTCCTACCCAATCAAGTTCTGGTTCTCATAAAAGACGCAAATCCTTGACTCCAAAATGATTTATAGCCCAGAACTGTCCTCCTCTTTCACTGAAAAAAGAGGATGAAAAGAATACTGCTGACAAAGGCAAAAATCAAGAAATCTCAAGTTCTCCTATGGAAGAAGGGTCAAAGGTATATCAAACTGAGGGTTTCGAGAACGTTGACTCAACAAAGATTGTTCCTGATCCTGTTTCCACAGGTAACACTTCTTCCTCTCTTGAGTTTTCCATGGGTGTACTGTCGCGCCCCTTTTTTCCTCGTGGAGTCCGACTTTCGGCATTTGGGACAACTCCTTTCCTTTTGGAATTGGGTAAGATATTTGAAGAGTCACCACATAACGGATTAAGGTGCGTTGGGCACCTAAAACAAATAACTCATGAAACCAGTTTATATCACCAGAGATCGGGTAAGGGCTCAAAATTACCTTAAGGAAAAGGTGTTAGGCACCCTTCGAGGTCCACAATGGTGGGTCCCAGCCAAACTCAATTAAGCGAATTAGAAAACTAAGCGACAAACAAAATTCAGATAGGACTATCATGTAAGGCGCAAATAAGGGGGCTCGTGTTAACCTCCACAAATAGGCAACCAATGCACGCAATTCAAACAAACAAAGTTTTATAGTTTATATAAACAAGATATCTAGATGAGCATGCACATAATATACAATAACTTTATTAAAGCGAGCAGCAGTACTTATCAATTTGCCTACTGATTTTTGTTAATATTTAGAATCTGGGCGTGTTTCAAGCAGCAAGAAATCATAGTTTTCTTTTTAGACCTAGAATTCTTATTTAACCTACAACCTTACCTAAGTGAGGACCAGAGTAGAATCCTATAGGCATGGTATCTAAAACTGTTAATTAATGACTACAGTTTATAAACCATTTACTGATTTTAACAAACATGTTTTTATCTCTTTAGATCGTAGAGACATGCTTTCTAATTTACATAATTAGTTAGCTCCTATAAACATGATTTCTAGGTGTTGGGACTGATCAACTTATTTCTTATAGTCATGATACCGAAATTGTAGAAACTTATTACAAATTCCCTGTAGGCATGATATTTAAATTGCAGAAACTAATTTTTATATCTCCTATAGGCATGATATCTGAATTGTAGAAACTGATTTTTATATCCCATATAGGCATGATATCTAAATTGCAGAAACTAATTTTTTTATATATCTCCTACAGGCATGGAATCTATGTGGGCAGAGACGTTAAAATATTTTTCAGGCAAGTTCGGTAAATTACACAAAAAAACTTTCATTGAGATTGAGAATATATGTAGAACATGGATTCTTCATGCATAATTGATAAAACAAATTATAAACAGAATTTCTAGGATGCCAAGTATGAAACTCCAGATTTCAAACAGTGGGACTAGTTCTTATAGGCATAATTTCTAATGGTATGCACATAAAGAAAAATAACCTACAAACATGGTTTCTACCTGAACCTGACAAGGATATATAAAAATCTCTCCCCAACTTTTACTAATAACCCCATATCTATTTTACAAGGATTATTACATTATTATAGACCAATATGAATGAATTACACAAAGCTATTCATTACACTACAGGGAGCCTTAGCAGGCCCAACATTAACCTAGAAACCAGGCCTTTAAGCAGTCAAGTCTGATGTACACACATAGTCCATCCATAATACACAAATGGGCTTCTGATGTGTCCAAGTTCCCAAGGGCCTTGGGGACTCCGGGTAATGCTCACACCAGAACCTTTCAAAGAAAACAGTTTTATAACAGGTTGGACGACCATCCCCAATGTGTCAGAGCTTAGAGAAGTTTTATGGACCCTAGGCAGTGCTCACAGGGGGGTGGTAGGACCCTAGATAACTAAGAGTAGAAGTTTTTTCTTTTAAAAAATGGTGTATAAGGGGGCAAGGGATAGTTTTAGAAAAACACTTTGATTTTTGGGGCTAAACAGGTTCAATAGAACATAAATATCATTTAGCAGATTGGTTGAGGCATAGATACCAGTAGCTAAACAATCACAACAAGAGCAGGGATACTTGAATTATAGACAGAACTGCCTACATATATTGGCAGTACCTAAGCTGAATCAAACAAAGTCTCACATTATTGAAGGTTATTTAGCTTACTAATTATTACTAGGTGGAATAATATAGACATGTATTAAGTAGAGAAACATGCTGAAATTACTATGAACAGAGCAAAACATGAACTATATGTCCAGCAGAAGCATATTGGAATTTGAAGTACTTAGACACACAGACATAGAGAACAAAGAGATAACATGGGTTAAATCATACTAGTGGGTAGTAAACTGGAAATATGTAGTAAACAGAACATATTGAGGTTCAAAATAAGCTAGTCATACAAGTCACATGGAATACGAATTATAGTCTAGTAGTTGAGAAAGAGATGATTAGGAAATAGACATTAAGACAGAAGCATATTGATCATATAGCATATAGAATTGAACATGGTAACAGAAATTGAGGCATACCAATTAAGGAGAAAGTAAACAGGAAGGTGAAGGCAATTGGAATCCACGAGTCTAGCCTTGGCTTTCACTCGACTAGACAATACAACAAATTAAAGTGATAGAAAGAACTCAAGTTGTGTGAGTGTAAAATGTGTAAGTGTAGGCGTGAGCTTGTGTGTCTCAGCATGTATGTGTTTGAGTTTGAGTATGAGTGTGTGTTTGAAAATCAGAACAATAAAGTGTTTTATAGCATATAGTAGAGTTACACCAAATAAGGTGGGAGAATCAATGGTACACAAATAAGGCAAAAAGATTAGTTAATCAGTCAATTAGGGCTAACATGAATCAATTAATAGGTAAAATCACAGAAGTATCACTTAAATTAACACCGAATAAATCAGCAGTCAAGATTGTGGTCTAAATAAGGTAAGTAATAAGTCCAGAGATCAATTAAAAGTCATAACACAAAATCAGGCCAGTAGCATGGATAATTAATCACATAAATAAGGTAAAAACAGGTAAATTCTTAATAAAGAAATGCGGGTACTAAATTCAAACCCTAATTTGGGTAATAAAATAAATTAACACTTAATTGACAAAACTAAAGGTAAACGGGAAAAAGATAGTAGGATAAGCAATCAAATAATCAAAACCTTAAGAAATACAAAGACATATACATGGAGCTTGATTAAATCAAGTAAAAATCAGTTTAAAAGTAAATAAGAAAATCGGAGATGAAAACATTTAACGCTAAAACCTTTTTTTTGCAGAAATCCATCAGAAATCAAAACCCTAGCTTTTAGGGTAAACGAAATCAGTCAATAATAATAGTAAGAACAGAAAATCTTAAGGGAGAAATACCAAACAAACACAAAATCGTTTCAAATCTAAAGAGATCTAAACGGATTCAACCAGAAAATATCTAGGTTCATAAAAAAAGACAGAAGCGAATCAAATCTGGTTTGAACTAGAGATTTGAAACCCCAAAAAATACGAAGATACTCGTACTCACAAGTATCATAATGAACCTAAAGGAGATACTTTGAACCAGGTTTGGTTTGAGTCTCTTGAGATTCACATTAAGCAGCATAGAAATCGTATAACTAGTAGACGGGTGAGGCCAGATAAGGCATGAAATCGAAGGAAAACCCCATGAGCCAAGGGGGATATTATTGACGTCGGGGTAGGGTTAGGGGAAGGTTGAGAGAGAAGAGAGGAGGAAGGGATTCATAGGCCGCGGAATTTTAGAAATGTGATAGGGTTTGAGGGGTTAGCGTAATAAAAAAGGAAGGTGGGGTTTGGACCGTTGATCTTCTGAGATCAACGACCAGGATCGATTACGGGCTAGGGCGGGTTACGGACAGGTAGGATAATTGGGTCAGGGTAATTGGGGTAGGTATTTTAGGCATTGGGCTGGTTTGGTAGCCTAGATCCGAAAAAAATAGGAATTTAGGGCTATTAGTTAGATACCCATTTAATTTAATAAAATAATTTATAAATGATAAAAATATAATTTGTGCATGAAGATCATTTAAAATATTTACTTAATATTATAAAAATCCATTTTCCGTGTACATAATATAATTATGCATATATGGGCTATTATTGCAAAGTTATTGCAATTATAGATACAAATATAATAATGCATAAAATAATTAAAGCTTAATATAAATATAAATAATAAAAATCAAGTAATAAATCATCATAAAATTATTTGTGATGCAATTAGTAATTATTTAGATAATAAATTGATAGAATAAATTAATTAAAATCCTTTTAAAATCACATAAAATTATGGAAAGATATTGGTCGATGTTCATGCACCATTTTTAAAGTATATATTCATTTAAAAATATATGAGGCAAAAATTGGGTATCAACAGCTGCCCCTCTTTACCCGGGAAGGATGAAAAGTTGTCGGGTAAATAAATGATGACCGATTTTGACCGAATGAGGTGTTTCGAAAAATATAGGTCGCACCCTGGTCTTTGAACTGCCTACATATCCCTAATTTTACAGGAATCATGCCATGTGTAGTTCTGGACCCAACGGTGAATGAAACCGATGGAATTGTTATAGGAATGGAAATATGTTTCGGAAAAGGTTCTTTTGGGAAGGATAGTGTCGGGTGGATTTATGTGGAATTATGATGGCAAACCTGAATCATAACGGACGTATCATAGGATAGGTATCTGAACGCTAACAGAGTAAAGGCAGGTAATTGATGGGAATTGGTTAAATGGCAGAGTATAAGTGGTACGAGCGGAAACCGGAGAGAAGGTTGCTCCTGTTTGAAGAACGGTTACTTCCTGGATTACCTGCAAAACCTAAAACATGATGCTTGCAAGTATATAGATTATTGCGAGAATTTAAACATGATGCAAATTCCCTTTGGACCATGAAGGTTGTCTTTAGACAGTGAAGATGACGTCCTTAGACCATGACGTCCCGAGCAATGAATCATGAGATAAGAGATTCGTAGGCCATGAAATGATGTTCTCGGGCCATGAAAAGGATGTCTCTGAACCTCAGGCCATGACATGGTATCTTCAGGATATGAGGATGATGTCTTCGGACTATGACTCCTTTGGACAAGTTGGCTATACTTCAGCCCATGAAGTGTAGAGACATGATACCAAAGGTAATAACAAGGCAACGGTTAGCCTCGTGCAGAGTTTGGGGGTAGAGCATAGCCCCGAGAGAAGAAGATAATGCAAATTGAAAATGGAGCAACACTTATGCAGAGGGATAGAATGCTTAGTCTCACGAGAAGGCAGTGTTTTGCCTTATGCAAATAGGGAGGCACGGCTTAGCCTCATGCGAGATTTGAGACAAGGCTTAGTCTCATGCAAAGAGAAGGCAGTGCTTAGCCTTATGCAAATATAGAGGCATGGCTTAGCCTCATGCAAGAAAGGGATACAATGCTTAGTCTCATGGAAATATGGAGGCAGGGCTTAGCCTCATACAAGAGTTGAGACAGGGCTTAGTCTCATGCAAAGAGAAGGTAATGCTTAGCCTTATGCAAATATGGAGGAAGGGCTTAGCCTCATGCAAAGTGAAGGCAATGCTTATCCTTATGCAAGAATTGAGACGGGGCTTAGTCTCATGCAAAGAGAAGGGTATGCTTAGCCTTATGTAAATA
Source organism: Nicotiana tabacum (assembly GCF_000715075.1). Taxonomy (NCBI): domain Eukaryota; kingdom Viridiplantae; phylum Streptophyta; class Magnoliopsida; order Solanales; family Solanaceae; genus Nicotiana; species Nicotiana tabacum. The sequence continues at coordinate 126,199,001 of NC_134101.1, read as the reverse complement.
TGGAGGTAGGGCTTAGCCTCATGCAAAGAGAAGGCAATGCTTAGCCTTAGGCAAATATGGAGGCAGGACTTAGCCTCATGCAAGATTTGAGACATGGCTTAATCTCATGCAAAGAGAAGGCAATGCTTAGCTTTATGCAAATGTGGAGGCAGGGCTTAGCCTCATACAAGATTTGAGACAGGGCTTAGTCTCATACAAAGAGAAGGCAATGCTTAGCCTTATGCAAATGCGGAGGCAAGGCTTAGCCTCATGCAAGATTTGAGACATGGCTTAGTCTCATGCAAAGAGAAGGCAGTGCTTAGCCTTATGCAGTGAACAAGTAGCAAATAGGAGTAGAATATTTTTTAGCTGGAGATATATTTGCATCTGGTGGCCTGATTGTTATGAGGATAGTGATATTTATATGTGTATATTTGTGAATACTCCTTTTATGTTCAATGTGCCTGCATCCAAAGAAAAATTGTGAGTTTTGTTGGGGGGTTGGTTAGTGCCCTTATCTGCTTGTTTTGCTTTGCTTTGCTATGGAGATCCTATTCAAGTTGCCCTAGGTAACATCTGGCTACCATAGAAATAAAGTTTTCGAAAAATATGCACTTATTTGATGAAAGAGAGTTATTTTAGAAAACATAGCGGTATATAATATCAAAGTAAATTAGATGAACTAATGACTGTAACGCTTTTAGAGATATTGCGGCTTCCTTGCATTAGAAATTTGAGGGTCCTCCTCAAAATTCTGCCCCAGTTTGATCCTTCGCCCATTTTACGTGCAATGAAGTTTGTTGAATCAACTCCGAAATTTTGAGAATCCTTCTCAAAATTCTGCCCTAGTTACTTAACTGATTTCTGACTATCTGGCATATGATAAAGTTGGCTGGGCTTGTTCCGGAATTTTACGGTCCTCCTCAAAATTCTGCCCCAATTTCTAGTTCTGGGTAAATGAAGATTTTATTAAGATCTGATCAAACCCACGGGGCTGCCTACGTATCTCCTCTTAAATGGGATTCAAGTCAAGCATAGTTCAGTTACATCAGATGAATGAATGTAAACAATCTAAACATAGTATCTCTTGACTGCATCTGAATTGATAGGTTTTGGCCAAACTTCTCCGTCCATTTCTACAAGTATGAGTGTTCCTCCTGTTAGTACCCGGTGAACTATGTAAGGACCTTGCCAGTTGGGTGAAAATTTCTCTTTGGATCCATCTTTATGCAGGAAGATCCGCTTCAGCACCAGCTGCCCCGGTGGGAATTGTCTTGGTCTGACCCTTTTGTTGAAAGCTATGGACATGCTATTCTGATAAAGCTGACCGTGACATACTGTATTCATTCTTTTTCCGTCTATGAGGGCTAGTTGCTCATAGTGGCTCCTTATCCATTCTACATCACTGAGTTCGGCTTATTGTATGATCCTTAAAGAAGGAATTTCTACTTCGGCCGAAATGATAGCTTCGGTACCATAAACCAGTAAATAGGGAGTTTCCCTAGTTGATATGCGGACCATAGTGTGGTACCCCAATAGGGAAAAGGGTAGCTTCTCGTGTCATTGTTTGTAATTTTCTACCATCTTCCTCATTATCTTCTTGATGTTCTTGTTGGCGGCTTCCACAACTCCATTCATTTGAGGCTTGTATGTTATAGAGTTTTTGTGCTTGATTTTGAAGGTTTCACACATAGCTTTCATCAGATCACTTTTGAGATTGGCGGCATTATTAGTGATAATGGACTTCGGAACCCTGAATCGACAAACAATACGATCCTTGACAAAATCTGCGACGACTTTCTTGGTTACAGCTTTGTAAGATGCAGCCTCTACCCATTTTGTGAAATAGTTGGTAGCCAATAAAATGAACCGGTGCTCGTTTGAAATAGTGGGCTCGATCGAACCGATGACATCCATTCCCTAGGAAGCAAAAGGCCAAGGTACGCTTGTTGCATTGAGATTGTTTGGCGGTATCTTTATCATGTCTACATGTACCTGGCATTGGTGGCATTTCTGGACGTACTTGATGCAATCTGTTTCCATGGTCATACAAAAATATCAAGCTCTAAGTATCGTTTTGGCTAGAACAAAACCATTCACATATGGTCCGCAAGTTCCAGCATGTACCTCCTCAAGCAATCTGGAAGCCTCCTTTACGTCAACATACCTTAACAACCCCAGATCAAGAGTTCGTCTATACAGGGTCCCTCTGCTTTGGAAGAAGTGATTGGACAGCCTCCGCAGTGTGCGTTTCTGAGTATGGTTCGCATGTTCCGAGTATTCTCCTTTTGCCAAATATTCTTTGATGTCATTGAACCAAGGTTATCCATCTGCTTCTTCTTCAACATGAGCATAGTAATCCGGTTGATTATGGATCCTCACCAGGATGGGATCGATAAAATTCTTATCTGGATGTTGTATCATTGATGACAAGGTAGCTAGTGCGCCTGCAAATTCATTTTGAATTATGGGCACATGTTTGAATTCTATCTTTGTGAACCTCTTCATTAATTCTTGCACATTATACAAGTATGGTAGTATATTGGTGTTTTTTGTAGCCCATTCTCCTTGAACCTGATGTACCAGAAGATCTGAATTGCCAATTTCCAGTAACTATTGTATATTCATATCGATAGCCAAATTGAGTCCCATGATGCAAGCCTCATATTCTGCCATATATTTGGTGCACAGAAACCTAAGCTTTGTGGATACCGAGTAATGTTGGCTTGTTTCTGATACCAAAACTGCTCCAATGCCCACTCCTTTGAAGTTTGCAGCCCCATCGGAGAACATTCTCCATACATCGTAGGCTTCAGCAATGTCCTCTCCTACAAATGATACTTCTTCATCAGAAAAATACATATTTAGTGGTCTGTATTCTCCTCCCACAGGATTTTCAGTAAGATGGTCTGCCAATGCTAGTCCTTTGGCTACCTTTTGAGTTATATAGATTATATTGAACTCACTTAATAATATTTGTCACTTGGCTAACTTCCTGGTTGGCATGGACTTCTGAAAGACGTACTTCAGATGGTCCATCCTAGATATGAGATATGTGGTATAGGCACAGAAGTAATGCCTCAATTTCTGAGCTATCCATGTCAAAGCACAGTAGGTGTGTTCCAGCAGAGAATACCGAGCTTCGTAAGGTGTAAACTTCTTTCTCAAGTAATACATGGCTTGCTACTTTCTTCCCATCTTGTCATGTTGTCCCAAAACACATCCGAAAGCCCCATCTAATACAGACAGATAGAGTAGCAAAGGTTTTCCAGGTTCTGGCAGGACTATGACTGGTGGTGTAGACAGGTATTCTTTATTTTGTCAAAAGCTTTCTGACAATCCTCGGTCCAACTGGTTTCAGCATCTTTTCTCAACATTTTAAAGATGAGTTCACATATTACTGTGGACTGTGCTATGAAGCGACTGATGTAGTTGAGCTGTCCCAGGAAGCTCATCACGTCCTTTTGTATTCTTTGGCGGTGGTAACTCTTGGATAGCCTTAACTTTGGACGGGTCCAACTCAATTCCTCGGCGGCTGACAATGAATCCTAATAGTTTTCCTATAGGAACCCTGAATGCACACTTTGCGGGGTTCAGCTTTAAGTTGTACGTCCTTAGCCTGTCAAAGAACTTTCTCAAGTCCGCTATATGATCTGCGGCCCTCTTGGATTTGATTATGACGTCGTCAACATACACCTCTATTTCTTTGTGTATCATATCATGGAAGATGGTCGTCATGGCTCTCATATAGGTAGCCCCAGTATTCTTTAAACCGAATGGCAATATTTTGTAGCAGTATACTCCCCACGGTGTAATGAAAGCTTTTTTCTCTGCGTCTTCTTCGTCCATCCAGATCTGGTGATAACCCACAAAGAAATCTTCAAAGGATTGGAGTTCATGCTTGGCGCAATTGTTGATCAGGATGTGTATATTTGGAAATGGAAAACTGTTTAAATCTCGAGAGTCAACAAACACCCTGACTTTCCCATTTTTCTTCGGAACTAGTACGATGTTGGCTAGCAAGGTTGGGTATTCAACTACCCTGAGGACTTTGGCTTTGATCTACTTAGTGTCTTCTTCCTTGAACTTTAAGCTCATGTCTGGTTTGAACTTTCTGAGTTTCCGCTTCACGGTGAACACATTGGATTGGTGGGAAACTTTTGAGCCACTATGGATATGCTTAGACCGATCATGTCATCATAAGACCATGCAAAAATATCCTCATATTCTTTCAGGAAACGAGTGTATTCTTCCTTCTCTGACGGTGATAAGTGAATTCTTATGCAAGTTTCTTTGACGGTTTTGGAATCTCCCAAATTGATTGCTTCGATTTCGTCCAAATTGGACGTAGACTTGTTCTTAAAGTTCTCAACTTCTCTAACAACTTCCTCAGGTATTTCATCTGCTTCTTCTGAGTCACTATCATTATATTGCGTTGTCTCATTACATGTCACAGTCATCGGTTCATCATAAAAAATAATAATAACTTTGTAGAAGAAAAATGTGAAAGATAATAATGAATACTAAATAGCAATGCATTGACTTAAATTTGAAAATATCCAAAGCAGGTAAGGCTCGATGACTCGAGCAATTATTTTGAAACAAAATGCGTCTTCAAAATATTGAAAATATCTTAAATGCCTAGAATGGCTATTAAAACAGGTCAAGCTAATTGCCAAGCTACCCAGGAACTTGGCGGGCCCGGGATGGTGTGGCAGTCCAATTTTGGACGATAGTTCCCTTCTCCACGGTCCGAATGGTGAGTCCTTCTTTCTCCTCCTCCTCAACTATCACATTGCAATCCATATTCTCGTCTTCTAAGAAACAAATTTCTCAACCCAGCCAAAGCTTCTTCCTCTGCAGATCCTCATATTGTATCGGCCTAGTGAAAAGTTTGACTCAGGTGTGGCACTGGCTGCTTGAGAGGGTAATAAGGACCACGCCATGGTGTTGACCAATCATTATATTCTTGCTAGGTGTATGTATATCCTAGCCCAAAAGTTATGCCGTGACATTTCAACTATATCGGTTTGGTAATTCCCTGGAGTTTCTTCCCAAGCCTTTTGCCGGATTCATACCTAGACCATGCCAATATGCTTTCTGTTTTGTTACTCCACCATTTGTACTTCTCAATTGAGTTGACATGTTCAATGTGGTGATAAGTCTCTCCACCCAGCCTTATTCTATTCTCGACCATCGGAACAATTTGACTGGTGTAAATGGGGTTGCTTCCATCTCCGGGAATGATTACCTCCTGATGGTCCCATTCGAATTTCGCGGCCTGGTATAGTGTGGAAGCCACAGCCCCAGTGACATGTATCCAAGTTCATCCCAATAGTAGATTGTATGTAGCTGATATGTCTAGTACCTGGAACTCAACATCAAACCAAGTTGGTCCCATCTGTAGACAAAGGTTAATATCTCCAATCGTGGCCCTTTGAGATCCATCAAATGCTTTCATGTTCATACACCCTGCTCGCATCTCATGGAAATCTTTGCCCAACCTTTTTAGAGTAATCAATGGACAAATATTGAGGCTTGAACCCCCATCTATTAAGCCCCTGGCGATGAATTTGTCCTCGAACTGTACTGTGATATGCAATGCCCTATTGTGACTTAATCCTTCAGGTGGTAGTTCATCCTAGTGGAAGGTGATCTTGTGACTCTCCAGTACTTGCCTTACCATGTTGTACATCTCTCCACTGGTGATATTGTTGGGAACATAAGTTTTATTCAACACCTTCATCAGAGCACCCCTATGTGCTTAAGAATTTGCAATAGCGACAAGATGGATATCTGGGCGGGAGTCTTTTTTAAATGATCGGCGACAAAGTATTCTCTTTCCTGTACTTTCCTCCAAAGATCATCTGGTCCAGTTTCAAAGACGAGTTGTTTAGTAGCAGCCTCCTTACTTGAAACTCCCAAATTTTCAAGTGTATAGATCCTTCCAGTTCTGGTCAGCCCTTGTGCGGCACCAGATTCTTCCATCTTTGCTTTTCCCTTTCGTGTAGCTTCGGTAATGTAATCCCAAGGTATGGCGTTGGACTTGAAAGGAGGTGTGGTTGCTATTGTCACTATGAAAAGTGTGGCTACTTCTACCTCAAATGGAATAGGTGTGGCTGCAGGTGGTGTTACTTCTACCTCAAATGGAACCGATGCGGTTACGTCAACCTCAACTGGCGGATGTACCTGCACCACAATAGGATTGAGCATGACTGCGGGCTTCTTAGAATCGTCACCCTCTTTGATAAGTCCAATTGATCCCTCGGGATCCCACTCCTCGTTAGGTTCTATTATATTGATCCCTTCGCCCCTATGATCTGGAAGAGGATTGTTGTGGACGTTAGGTGCAGCTTCCTTCACCCGTATGACCTTACTATCAATCAATGTCCGGATCTTATCTTTTAATATCCGGCACTCGTCAATAGTGTGCCCTTTCATACCGGAATAATATGCATAGGTTTTATTCGGGCTGACCCATTAAGATGAATTCTCCATTGCCATAGCGGGAATAGGGGTGACATAACCAGCAGCCTTCAACCTTTTGTAAAGCTGGTCGATAGGTTCAGCAATGGCGATGTACTATCTAGGTAGTTTGCGATCAAAATTAGGTTTGGGTTTTTGATAGTTTTGATGGGTTGGAGGCGAATGGTAATAGGCTGGTTGGGTGTTATAAGTGTGATAGGTGGTGGAGGGTTGAGAATACCTGGGAGGTGAGGGTTGGTATGTAGGTGGAGGTGTTTGGTATGTGAGTGGAGATTTTGGGCCTTGGGCCACTATTACTGCCCCTACTTCATTCTTCTTCGATATGCTGCCTGATTGCAATGCTTTGTTCGTGGCCTGCAGTGCCTCAAAATTTGTTACCATCCCTCTTTTAATATCCTCTTCAATCTTTTCTCCGAGTTTGATGATATCGGAGAACTTATGGTTCTCAATAACCATTAGCCTTTCATAATACTGTGGGTCCTGTGCCCTGACAAAGAACTTGTTCATCTATTCCTCGTCTAATGTTGGTCTGACCTTGGTTGCTTCCGACCTTCACCGAGTAGCACACTTGTGGAAAGTCTCAGTTGGCTTCTTTTTTAGGTTCTTGATATAGAAGATATCCGGTGCCTTCTGCGTAGTAAACCTGAATCGGTCCATAAAATCTATTGTCATACTCACCTAATTGGCCCACTTGTTAGGATTCTAGTTTATGTACCAGGACAGGGCATCTCCGGTAAGACTTCTCATGAAGAGCTTCATTCGAATCCTTTCATCTTTTCCGACCCCCACGAGCTTATCACAATAAGTTCTCAAATGAACCTTGGAATCACCTGTTTCGTCAAACATTTCGAACGTGGGAGGTTTGTAAACCTCCGGTAGTTCTACATCTGGTTGTATGCATAAATCCTCATAGTTCAGACCCTCTATCTCTTTACCTCATTCAATACCCCGAACTCAAGTTGTCAACTTCTTGAGCTTCTCGGCCATGTTCTTGATGAGTAGGTCCTTCTCAGCGGTTTCTGGTGTATTGGAGATTAGTTGAGTGGAGTGAGGTAGGGTTTCCACGTATATGGGGTTGTTTTGGTGGGTGCCAGGTATTTGGGTGTAGTGGTGGTCATTGGTCGGGTTTTGAGTATCAGGAATAGGTTGTGGTGTGTTCTGAGGAGTGTGATAGGGGGTTTGTGGGTATTGGGTAAGAATATGTTGGTGTTGAGGAGGAGTGGGTACTGGTGGAGGATTAGGATTTTGGGGAGGAGTTGCATATTGATGGGGTGCGGGAGGATTTTATGGACGTTGGCTTGGCGTATTTTGAGGAGGTACTAGATTTTGAGAATTTTATTGGTTAACGTCTAGGATGTTTAGGGTGAGGGAGAGGTTTGCCAAGTTGGGGACCTGCTCAAGTTCTCCTTGTAACTCCAGTATTTTCTGCTCCAATCGTAGGACCAAATCATTCTGGGCCGGTGTACTCCGATCGTCTGAAGTTTCAATATTCTCAGTATTTTCTTTTCGGATACCACTCATATCATCCATCTTAGCTTTTCCTCTGCTTTTCGGATTACTCGGAAGAGGAGGAGGCGGAGGGCCTCTATATCTGGTGTGATATGCTGACGATGCCAGTATGTGAGAACCAACCTTAGGGGATGAGAGTAATAAAAATAAAGAAAAACTAAAGGTAAATACGTCAGTAAGGATTCTAAAAATGTTTGCAGTATTTAAACACATATTGTGGGTTCGCGTCCTAATTTAGGGAACCTCGTTATGCTCGAGGTAGGCCTGGTAACAAATAGATTTGGAAATTTCAGTGCCAATAATTGCCTCATTTCATTAATGTAAAAATAGATGAATCTAAAATGATACTAAATAAGATAAGTCACTGATGGCATTTGGCCTTATTACATTTGAAAAAGTAAATAAACCTAATCTACTTGGTCCCAGAAGGACCTTCTCCCCGCTTGATGTTTTTAGCTTCGTCGATCAAATTCCCCAGTTCACACAGGTTAAGTAATAGGTATGCCCTTGCTAAATGTCCTCCTTCGCTTCCTTCGGCGTTCTGGCAATCGGTGACTCTCTTCTTCAGTTTTGCCTCCAATTCTATCAGACTGTACTCCAGGTATTCCAACCTTTTGCTTGATCTAACAGCCATCTCCCTCCATTCATTAATTAGTTCCATATCGGTCTTGTGTCTCTCCAGATGCTCGGCCTCTGACGCGTGAACTCTTTTGTGCAGTTTGTTATATTTCACTTGTGTTTCGGCAACTTCATCTATGACTCTATTTCTTAGACCAACCCTTGGCTCGAATATTCCTGCTATGTTATCGTCTAACTATGATGGGTAGAAGTACACATGACTAGCGTGATATCGATCTGGCTCGATAGTATACTTTTCCACTATAATTTTCAAATGCCACATATGCTAAGCTTCACATTTGTATGGGGCGTCGTTATACTAAAAATCTGCCCTGTAATGACTCATTTTAGAAACTTACGGTATAACCTGCTTCCTGCCTGCCTGTCTCATAACCCTGATGGGAACATAAGGGTATATGCCTCTTAACCCGATCAGTACCAAGTGTGGAACATCCCTAGATCTGATGATGAATTTGTCGGTAGGGAACCATTCGAACATCCATTGAACCTGATCCTTGGTCAAATTGCTAAAAGCTGCACCCATCCTATAGCATTTTCGGGTTGAGCTTGTCTGGGATATAGGTCATTCTCTTAGGATGATGGAAAGCTATGTGATCATTGCACAGCCATCGCGGAAGCTCTTGACGGTATTGAACTCTTTGGAGATTCTCTAACAACCAAACCTGTAGTATTTGTACCCCTTCTGATAGCGCTCTAAGGTCCGGTATATGTCTGCTATGATCATAGGGACAATGGTATTCGTCTGCCCCTCGATCCCATCCATCAAGGTTTTGGTTACCATGGCCAATCTAGTGTGGATTCTATCCCCTTGGATCGGGAATACTATCATACCCAAGAAGCAGACGATGAACATAAAAACCCTGCGGAGAATCCACCCCAAGGAAGTGATGGAGAATTCATCATAAAAATATGATAAGATCTTCTATGACTATATCGTTCATAGAGGAAGTCAAAGGGTATGTAAGACAAGACTTCTTTAGGAAATCCAAGTCCTCATTCTTTTTCAGACCCATCATCTTCAGAAACTCCCTAGGAGTGCAATTTTTTAGCACCAATAAACCAGGACTATCCCAAGGTAGCCTAGTGAATCCCCCTATTTCTTTCAAGAGAGGAGTCATTTCTATATCACCAAAGCAAAACACGGCTCTTTCTTTGTACCAAAACATTGTGGCAGCTTCGATTAACATGTTGTTCGGTTGGAGGTCTAATAGAGAAGGTAAACTTCCCAAGACCCTTTTCACATGATTTTTATCACTTGATGGAAGATTCTCCCACCAATCTAGCAGCAGTGGTGGTATGTTACGAACCATGCCGAACTTGGGGACTTAGTGCCTCATTTGCTGCAAAAGAAAATATGGTTAGGCCATTTCCTCCTCCAGATTCAACTATCTATATATCAATGATTAGCATATTGGCACTTATTTCTCCAAAATTAATAAACAAAATCGTGGTTGTGTCCGTTGGTATTATGGAAACCCCGGTGGACTTTTGGACGAGGCATTATGGGGACAACATATTAACCCGGCTAGGTTGGACCATGATGCATGTACAATTAATCAGAGTAAGGTTTCTATAGAGGTCTAGACTGGTACACTCAAGTGGATAACTTGAGGGGAAAAGCACAGAACCATCGACTGCACTGATGATCGACTAGTTTTACTGTAAATAAGCCTTTCCGAATTTAAAGGGTGATATATAGGAGGGGCACAAATACTCATCAAGCATTGCTATAGGATTGATTACGCATGAGTGGAATATAATGTTGAGCATGATTTATGCAATAATAATAGTATGTTGTCACGTATTTGCACGTTAAAAATGATAAATGCGGTATTTAATAATTGAAAGTCTTTTAAGAAAGAAAACAAGGAGAAAAATTTGTTTCTGTAATAAAGGAAATCATAAGTGCTTGAAAATAGGCAGTTAAATCCATATAAAGAGGGAAGGGGAAAGGGTGCACACGTATTAACAGAATAAAGCATGCTTAAGACCAATTCACAAAAAGTAAGTTTGTTATGGTAAGAGCCTAATTATCCCCAGTGGAGTTGTCATGCTGTCGCGCCCCCTTTTTCCTCGTGGAGCTCGGGTTTCAACATTTGGGACAACTCCTTTCCTTTTGGAATTGGGTAAGAGATTTGAAGAGTCGACATCTAACGGATTAAGGTGCGTTAGGGCACCTAGAATAAATAACTCATGAAACCAGATTACATCACCAGAGATCGGGTAAGGGCTCAAAATTACCGTGAGGGAAAGGTGTTAGGCACCACTCGAGGTCCACAATGGTGAGTCCAGGCCAAACTCAATTAAGCGAATTAGTCTTAAAGGTAAGTTAAACAATTTAAAACAAATCGATAATTACTTTAAAAAAAGAATTAAAGGGGTCCTATGTTTCTTAGCCTATAGGATCATTTCCATGCAATACTTAGTAACTTTCCCCAAATTGGGGTGTTACGCATAGAATTAGTGCATAGGTCATCATCTCATTTACTACCCCATTACTATCTTTTAGTTGTTACCTAAGTGTTCTAGTAGCTTCTAATGCCTATCTTATGTGTGCACTACTTGTCCCTTACCTATAGCCATGGAGGTGTTTAGAACTTCTATTTAAGATGGATCTAGACTCACGTACATTGCTTAAAAATGAGAAAACTAAGTGACAAACAAAATTCAGCTAGGACTATCATGTAAGGAGCAAATAAGGGGGCTCATGTTAACCTCCACAAATAGGCAACCAATGCACGCAATTCAAACAAACAATGTTTTATAGTTTATATAGAATAGATATCTAGATGAGCATGAACATAATATACAACAGCTTTATTAAAGCAAGAAGTAGTACCTATCAGTTTGCCTACTGGCTTTTGTTAATATTCAGAATCTGGGCGTGTTTCAAGCAGCAAGAAATCATAGTTTTTTTTAGATCCAGAATTCTTAATTACCCAACAACCTTGCCTAAGTAAGGACCAAAGCAGAATCCTATAGACATGGTATCTAAAACTGTTAATTAACGACTACAGCTTATAAACCAGTTACTGATTTTAACAAACTGGTTTTTATCTCTTTAGATCCTATAGACATGCTTTCTAATTTACAGAATCAATTAGCTCCTATAAACATGATTTCTAGGTGTTGGGACTGATTTATTCATTTCCTATAGACATGATATCTAAATTGCATAAACAGATTTTATATCCTACAGACACGATATCTAAATTGTCGAAACTGACCTTTAAATCCCCTATAGGCATGATATCTGAATTGCAAAAATTGATTTTTATATCCCCTATAGGCATGATCTCTAAACTGCAGAAACTAATTTTTGTATATATCTCCTATAGCCATGGAATCTATGTGGGCAGAGACGTTAACAAATTTGCCAGGCAAGTTCGGTAATTTACACAAAGAAGATCATATATGCATGATCTCTAATGCACATTGAGATTGAGAATATGCATAGAACATGGATTCTTGATGCAGAATTGATAAAACAACCTATAAACAGGATTTCTAGGATGCCAAGTATGAAACTTCAGATTTCAAATAGTGGGACAAGATCCTATAGGCATGATATCTAATGGTATGCACATAAAGAATAACAACCTACAGACATGATTTCTACCCGAACCTGACAAGGATATATAAAATCCCTCCCCAGCTTTTACTAATAACCCCATATCTGTTTTATAAGTATTATTACATTATTATTGATCAATATGAATGAATTACACAAATCTATTCATTACACTATATGGAGCCTTAGCAGGCCCAATATTAACCTGGAAACTAGGCCTTTAAGCAAGTCTGATGTACACAGGTAGTCCATCCATAATACACAAATGGGCTTCTGATGTATCAAACTTCCCAAGGGCCTCAGGGACCGTAGGCAATTCTCACACCAGAACCTTTCATAGAACACAGTTTTGTAACAGGTTGGAAGACCAGCCCCAATGTGTCAGAGATCAGAGGAGTCTCATGGACCCAAGGCAGTACTCACACGGGGGGTGGTAGGACCCTAGATCACTAAGAGTAAAAGTTTTTTCTTTTAGAAAAAAGGTGTATAAGGGGCAGGGGATAGTTTTAGAAAAGAAATTTGATTTTTGGGGGCAAACAGGTTCAATAAAATAGAAATATCATTTAGTAGATAGGTTCAGACATATACACCAGTAGTTAAACAATCACAATAAGAGCAAGGATACTTAAATTATAGACAAAACTGCCTACACATATTGGCAGTACCTAAACTGAATCAAACAAAGTCTCACATTATTGAAGGTTATTTAGCTTACTAATTATTACTAGGTGGAATCATATAGACATGTATTAAGAAGAGAAACATGCTGAAATTACTATGAACAGAACAAGGTAACAAGAGAAGAACATGAACTATATGTCCAGCAGAAGCATATTGGAATTTGAAGTACTTAAACACACAGACATAGATAACAAAGAGATAACAGGGGCTAAAGAATACTAGTGGATCGTAAACTGGAAACATATAGTAAACAGAACATATCGAGGTTCAAAATAAGATAGTCTTACAAGTCACATGGAATAAGAATTACAGCCTAATAGTTGAGAAAGAGATGATCCGAAAACAGACATTAAGGCAGAAGCATGTTGATCACATAGTATATACACTTGAACATGATAAAAAAAATTGAGGCATACCAGTTAAGGAGAAAGTAAACAGGAAGGTGAAGGCAATTGGAATCCACGAGTCTAGCCTTGGCTTTCAGCCAACTAGACAATGCAGCAAATCAGAGTGATAGAAAGAACTCAAGTTTTGTGAGTGTAAATGTGAAAGTGTAGGTGTGAGCTTGTGTTTCTCGGCGTGTATGTGTCTGAGTCTGAGTATGTGTTTGAAAATCAGAACAATGAAGGTGTAACGACCCCAACGGTCATTTTGAGAATTTGCACTTCGCTCACTAGTTTGGGGGCATGAGTAGCTTCGTATGATGTATTAGGACTTTTGTGCAAAATTTGAGTTCATTTCAAGTTGATTTGATATATTTCGGTGCGAGTTTTGGAAGTCAAAAGTTAAAAGTTCATTAAGTTAGATTTGAGGTGTATTTCGCCATTTCGATGTTGTTATACATGATTTGAGGCCTCGAGTAGGTTCGTATTATATTAAGGAACTTCTTGGTATGTTCTTATGGGGTATCGAGGGGCTTGGGTGAGTTTCAGATAGGTTTGGGATGTGTTGCGCTCGTTTTTCTTATATTCCGACGTCGTTTCTTCAAGTATAAATGGTACCACATCGAACAAATGAGCTCCGATTTCTGTTTTGATTGAAGAATTAGATCCATATCGTAATTACAGAGCCATAGAAAAAGGAAGCGTCAAATTCAGACATCATATGAGGACTTTATGGTCATTTTACTACGAATTGGGTTGCCAGATTTTTTTTAGATAAATTAGGAAATTGCCACTGCTGCGTATTTAAAAATATGCACTATTTCCAAATATTGAAACCAACATTTCTCCTTCAATATAAGGTCAAACTGAGTGATTCAAGAGCCTGACTTGACTAAACTTTCCTAAGGAATCCATTAGAGGCATCAGAAGTGAATTTCGAGATCTTTTGGCATGAGAAACGAGGCAGAACTATGTTAAAATGAGGGTTTTGTTCATTTAACATATTTTGAGTTGGAGAGCTTCAAATTGGGCAATTTTCGAGGTGATTTTCAGCATATGTATTGGGGTAAGTGTTCTCAACTCGGTTTTGGTTATACTTTCTGAATCTATCTTCAATTTTAGCTTTTGGTTGATGAATTTTAAAGAAGAAATTGGGGGTTTTGGCCTAAAGTTTCATAATATGAATTTTTGAGTTTTGAACACTGATTCAGAGTCGGATTTGAGTGAAACAAGTATGGTTGAACTCGTAATTGAATGGTTTGTTGGATTTATGAGTTTTGTCGAGATTCGAGGCGCGGGCTCGGGTTTGGCTTTTTAGCCGATTTTGGGCTTTGATTAAAGATTTGACGTTTTTCGATTGGGATTGGTTCCTTTAGCATTGTTTGATGTATTTGAGTTATTTTTGGTTAGTTTCGAGTCGTTCGAAGGTCGAAACGCACGGGATGGCATTTTTGGAGCATCGCTTGGCTTGCTCGATATTAGAATTGGCTTGTTCGAGGTAAGTAACTCTTCTAAACTTAGTGCTGAGGGTATAAAACCCCACAATATATGTTATGTGATTGGTATTGAGGTGACACACATGCTAGGTGATGGGTGTGTGGGCATGCACCCTATGAATTGGGACTCTATTTTTTCCATGGCCCTGTATAGTGGCCCTATTTTGTTGATATTTGTGTTTTCACCATGGGATAAAGTAATTGAGCTGTCAATCATGCTAAACATCATGTTTAGACTTCATGCTGATATTGTTTGTATTCATAGTGGTTATTTCTTGTTGTCATCTCACTGATTTCCATTGATATTTTTGTACTCAGTTACATTCATGCATTCATATCATATCTCAGTCTCAGTTGTTGTTATTGATACATTATATCATGGTTGTCGGGCTAAATTCATGACATTGTATGCCCGTGAGTGAGACTAGAGAGATTGATGACTGAGTGAGGTCGAGGGCCTGAGTGAGAGTGACATTTTTTTTATCGGACTGCACGCTGCAGCATATTATATCTATTATACTTTATGGGATTGGGCTACACGTTGCAGCGATATATTGATTATATATATGTATATGGATCGGGCTACACGCCGCAGTGATATAATGGATCAGGCTGCACGCCGCAATGATATTGGGTCGGGTTGCACGCCGCAACGATACAACACTTGGGCTGAAGGAGCCCCTCCGGAGTCTGTACACCCCCAGTGAGCGTAGTTGACTATATATATATATGGATTGGGTTGCACGCCGCAGTAGTTATTATACATCGCCGAGTGATTTATTGTGCTGAGTACAGAGCTTCGTGAGAGAGGATGCGAGGCAATGAGATTGGGTACTCTGAAAGTGTAAGTACATGTTTCAGCTTTGAAATACATGGCATTTACATGCATACATGACATATAGACATAGAGATGCATTTTCCTCATGCTATATAATATCACATCATTCACGACTTATTATACACATTGATATGTGGGTATGGAGAGGCACTTTATACTTATTATTTGGAAATAAAATGAAATATTTTATTTATTATGAAAAGGATATTTGGAAAATTATAGTTTTCAAACTTACTCGTACTTTTGGCATTTTTGGTAAGAGATTTGGGATTTTCTTTCACTGAGATATTTGAAAAGCATGACCATTTTTTGGAACTGTGAACGAGCTGAGTATTTTACTTTTGAGATATCTATTTTATAATTGTATTTATATTGTTATGAACTGTTGTGGAAAATATTGGCATTGGACTCAATCATGTGTTAGCTCGTCACTACTTTCAACCTAAGGTTAGGTCTGTTACTTACTTAGTACATGGGGTCGGTTGTACTGATACTATACTTATGCACATTGCGTGCATATGTCAGTTGCTGCTATTGTTGTGCTCGATGGTTGCGGGACTTGAAGATGTAGGCATCCTTGTTGTAGCTGCCTCCTTTGTTCGGGGTAGCCTTGGCTTATAAAACTCTGTTTATGTACTTTTCAAACAGACTATGTATTTGTTTCATTTTCGATTTGTAAACTCTATATTCTTAGAAGCTCGTGATTTGTACTACCAGTCCTTGGGATGTATATAGAATTCAGTAAATTTATTTTTGTTTAATCAACTTAATAAGATTATTGAAATTGGATAGCTTTAGTTGGCTTACATAGCGGGTTGGTTAGGTGTCATCACGACTGGTGGATTTTGGATCGTAACAAGTTGGTATCAGAGCTCTAGGTTCATAGTTTCTTCAAGTCATGAGCAATTATCCATACCTATCTTCGAGAGGCTGCAGGGCATTTAGGATACACTTCCTATCTTTCTTTCCTTATCGTACGTCATTGATTCAATTTGAAGCGTAATCCTTTGAATTTCTTCCACGCATCGACGACTTGTGATTCCCTGGATGAGGTGAGAGATGTGATTTGTGTGTGTTGATGATGGGCCAGTCTGGAGGACTTGAGGCTGGATTTTGACTATAGCTTGAGCATAGAGGTGTTGATTGTGTGAGCACGTGCTTTTGGATTTATATGCCCGGTAGTGTCACGATTAGTGGAATTTGTGGCTGGATGGCTGCGTGATGAGTATGATATGACTGCGAATGTGTTCATATGGTTTTAATGAGACGAGAAGGGTTGCTTGAGGTGTAGAAAGAACTATTGGGTGCTTGATTTCCATCTTGATTTGACGTATAGTCTCGAGATATGGGTATGTTGAAGGATTTTTTCATGTTGTTTAGTTGAGGAGTGAAGTAGATTTTCATGTCGTGATATCAGTTTAGACTCAGGAAGATTTTCATGAGCTTAGCAGATGATTTGAGGTATTATATGGTTTATGTTACATAAGCTTATGAAGGATTTAGTTGAATTTCAGTGCAGGATTTTGGGCAACAATAGAGTATGGGTATTATAAATTATCAAATGCTTTATTCCTTGGCTTTGAGCCAAGTGGGGGAGTCTTCTATCGACAGGTTGATTACAAGTTTAGGTGTTGTATTGGTTTCAGTTTGAGGTATACTGGTGAATCAATTATGGCTTACAGAGGTTGAGATCGAGGATGTCTCGAGTAAGGGAATTTCTAGATACCAGTTGTATTACACTCTATGGGTATATGGAAATCATGGAATGATCAGCTGGTTAATTGTAAAGGATGTAGTGTTCATGGAATAGAAATTTACTCGATTGCTTAGGGGTGTGAATTATTTCTTAGGGTTTTGGGGTGCAAATGGGGCACATGTTGTCACGACTCGACCGGTCGTCTTAAGAATTAATGCCCCGATCCCCTATTAACTGCTTTCCCCAAGTTTAATTCTGCTATTTTAGTTTTCTAGGATGTTTGGTGTTGAGTTTCAAAGATTTTTGGGACACTTAGTCCCTAAATGAGAGTTTAAGTGTTGGAACGTTGGCCGTAGTCGGAAGAGTGTGAAGACGACCTAGGAATGGAAATCTGATGGTTCCGTTAGCTCCGTTAGGTGATTTCAGGCTTAGGGGCATGTTCGAATTGTGTTTTGGAGGTCCGTAGCTAAATTAGGCTTGGAATGCCGAAAGTTGAATTTTTGAAGTTCCGGTCCGATATTGAGATTTTGATCCGAGGGTCAGAATGGAATTCCGGAAGTTGGAGTAGTCCCGTAGTGTTGAATGTAACGTGTGTACAAAATTTCAAGTCATTCGGACGAGGTTTGATAAACTTATTGATCGAAAGCGTATTTTGAGACTTTTGGAGTTATTAGGCTTGAATCCATGGTTAATTCGAGGTTCGAGGTTCTTTTAGGTGTTTTATGGATTGGTACAAGATTGGATAGCGATTTGTGACTAATTGGTGCCTTTGGTTAAGGTCCCATAGGCCTCGGGATGATTTCGATTGGTCGACGAAAAGATTTTTGGAATTTAAGTTGCGGCTTCAGCTGTTGGTTCTGTCATAACCGCACCTGTAGTTTGGGTTCCGCAGGTGCGGCGCCGCAGAAGCGAAATTGAGGGAGGTCAGCAGGTTCCACAGATGCGGGAGATTTTCCGTAGAAGCGGAACCGCATCTGCGAGTTGGAGACCGCAGGTGCGAAAATTGGCCATTAAATGAAAGGTCGCAGATGCGACCTTAGCTCCGGAGAAGAGGAACCACAGATGCGGTCCCAGGGCTGCAAATGTGGAAATCGCTGGGCAGAACATATAAATTCTTGCCTTTGCGAAATTTAGTCATTTTTCATCTTTTCAAAATGGGAAGAAGCTTGGGGAGCACTTTTCAAGAGGGATTTTCAGAGGAGTTTATTGGGGTAAGGTCTTTGGACCCTAAACTCGTTATTGGAGTGATTTTTATCAATTTAAGCATGAAAATTTAAGGAAGATCAGACCGCAGATGCGGAAATTGGCCATTAAATGAAAAGTCGCAGATGCTACCTTAGCCGCGCAGATGCGGTCTCAGGGCCGCAAATGCAGAAATCGCTGGGCAGAACATATAAATTCTTGCCTTCGCGAAATTTAGCCATTTTTCATCTTTTCAAAACGGGAAGAAGTTTGGGGAGCACTTTTCATTAGGGATTTTTAGAGGAGTTAATTGGAGTAAGGTCTTTGGACCCTAAACTCGTTATTGAGGTAATTTTTATCAATTTAAGCATGAAAAATTAAGGAAGATCAGTGGTAATTGGGGGTTTGGGCTTGTATAATTGGAGACCTTTGAGTGATGATTTGAGGGACAAATTGAGGTCCAATTTTGGTACTCTTGATATGACTGAACTCGTGAGAGTGCGAGGTTTCTGAAAATATAAATTTTATCCGATTCCGAAACGTGGGCCCGAGGGGCATTATTGTCATTTTATATAGTTTCGCGTATTAGCTTAGAATTTAATTGTAGAATCAATTACTTGAAGTGTTATTTACATTATGCAATTAAATTGAATAGATTTGGGCCATTTGGAGTCGAGTACTCGCGGCAAGAGCATGGTTTCGAGTTGATTTTGAGCCGGTTCGAGTTAAGTGGCTTGTCTAACCTTGTGGGGGGACCTTCCCCTTAGGATATGATATATTTGATAATTGAAATGCCTTGTACGTGAGGTGACGAGCGCGTACTTGAGCTAATTGTTGAAAATCCGATTTTTCTTTATGTATTTCAATTGAGTTCTTTTTCCTGTTTTATTCTACTTGTGAATTTAGCTTGTTGCTAGTTGAGAAAAGCATGTTTAGTTGACTTAATTGCCTATTTGCTTAAACTTCCTTAATTGCATTACATGAAGCATGTTAGGCTAGAATTAACTGTTTACTTTGTACAAAATTTTGCTTAATTGGGTATTCTTGTGTTGTTGTGGTGTGTTTTTACTTTGGGACTACGGAATGGCATCCCGGGAGATCCCCTGTACAAATTTATGATCTGAACTAAGGTGTGGGATACCAAGAGATCCCTGGCACGTATATTGAGGATACCAAGAGATCCCTAGTATATATTGAGGATACCTAGAGATCATCGGGATACCAAGAGATCCCTAGCATATATTGAGGATACCTAGAGATCATCGGGATACCAAGAGATCCCTAGCATATATTGAGGATACCAAGAGATCCCTAGCATATATTGAGGATACCAAGAGATCCCTAGCATATATTGAGGATACCAAGAGATCCCCGATTATCATCCTTGTTATGAATGATACTTCCTTGTGGTTTGCCTTCATCTCTGTTTCCGTTATTGTACTCTTATTATCCTGTATAGATTCTTACTATAGATTCTCAATTGTACTGCTTATCTTATCTTGTCATCTTTATATTTATTTAATCTCAGTAGGTCCCTGACCTTTCTCGTCATTACCCAACCGAGGTTAGGCTTGGCACTTAATGAATACTGCTATGGTGTACTCATGCCTCTTCTGTGCATGTTTTTCATGTGCAGATCTAGGTACCGCTACTCAGGCCTATCATCCTTGAGGAGGAAACTGCTCTAGAGACTTCGAGGTACATCTGTCGCGTCCACAGACCAAGAAGTCCCTTTCTATTCCTGCTTTTAGTATTTAGCCCTTCTGTACTTTTCTGTTCTTATTAGACATTCCGGAGTTAGAGCTATGTAGTATTGATCTTAGCTTGTGATTTGTGGGTTTCTGAGTCTTGGATTTATGTATTGGTATTAAGAGTTAAACATGGTTTAAGCCGAGCGGCACATTTAAACACTGTTACTACTTTATTTCTGTTTTAAATTGTTTTACTTCCGCAAAATTTTGGTTTTCTTCCGCAAATTAGGCTCACCTAGTCGTAGAGACTAGGTGTCATCACGATGGTTCACGGAGGGCGAACCGGGATCATGACAAGTTGGTATCAGAGCTCTAGGTTCATAGGAGTCTTGGATCATAAGCCGGTTTATTAGAGTCTCGTTGATCGGTACGGAGACGTCTGTACTTATCTACGAGAGGCTATGTAACTTTTAGGAAAATTTCCACTTCATTCGATTCCTTATCGTGCGATATTTTGACATCACAATTCTAAACTTCTGTCTTCTATTCTCTCACAGATGGTGAGGACACGTACTACCCGAGATGATCAGGCACCCGCACCCCCTACTATAGTCCTCAGAGATCAGGGCCAGGGTAGAGGCCGAGGACGCGCACGTGGTGCAACCAGAGCACCTACGCGAGTTGCCGCTGAGGTACCACCCGCAGTTCCAGCCGGAGTTCAAGCACCTGATACGCCTACTGCTACTACTACTCCAGCCCTTCAGGAGACTTTGGCGCAGTTCATGAGCATGTACACCACCTTGGCTCAGGAAGGGTTGCTTCCCCTTGCTGCAGCTATATCTCAGGCTAGGGGAGGAGCACAGACTCCTGCCGCCTGCACTCTTGAGCAGCGATTGCATGTTGAGCAGGTCCCTGAGATTATTCCTGTACCACTTGCAGTGCCAGTTCAGCCCGAGGACAGGTTAGCGGCTTCCGAGGAAGAGGAGCTAAGGCTTGAGAGGTTCAAGAAGTACGAGCCTCTTGTATTCAGCGGTCTAGCATCGGAGGATGCTCTGGGATTTCTAGATGAGAGCTACCGCATTCTCTGTACCATGGGTATATCAGTATCGAGTGGGGTTTCCTTCACTACCTTCCAGCTTTGAGGAGCCACCTATGAGTGGTGGCACACCTATGAATTAGACAGTCCGGATGAGGCTGTTTCACTGACTTAGACTCAGTTTTCAGATCTGTTCCTGAGAGAGTATGTTCCTTAGAGCCTCAGGGATACATGGCGCATAGAGTTTGAGCATTTGTGCCAGGGTGCTATGACTGTCTCAGAATATGCTGTCCATTACACTAGCCTTGGGTTCTACTGTTCGCGAGAGAGTTTGCCGGTTTATTGAGGGCCTTATTCCCAACATCAAGTCTATCATGCCTCGTGAGTTAGAGATGGATATTTCTTATCAACAGGTGGTGAGCATTACTAGGAGGATTAAAGGTATGCATGCTAGGGAGAGAGAGGAGATGGAGGCCAAGAGGTCTTGAGAGTCGGGCCATTATTCTGGTGCCCGTACCCCAGTTAGAGGTCATAATGGTAGGGGTTATATGATTTGTCCTGTTCATTCAGCTCTTCCAGCAGCCAGTAGTGCTCTAGCTCCTCCTAGGCCTCAGGAGCCTTATTATGCACCTTCGGTTTCTAGCGCGCCTCCTGCGCGGGGTGCTTTCAAAGGTCAGTATGGCAGACCTGGTCCGAGCCAGTCACAACCGCCACGTCCTCCTAGAGCTTATTTTGAGTGTGGTGACACATGCCACGTGGTGACGAATTACCCTAGACTTGGGAGGAGTGCACCTCCACAGACTTCTCAGCCACAACATGCCCCGCAGAGTTCTCAAGCTATGATTACAGCTCCAGTTTCTACCCCACCTGCTCAGCCAGCTAGAGGTGGAGGTCAGGGAGGTAGAGGTCGCCCTAGAGGGGGAGGCCAGGCCAGATACTATGCCCTTCCTGCCAGTACTGAGGTTGTTGCCTCTGATTCTGTCATCACATGTATTATATTCGTTTGCCGCAGAGATGCATCAGTTCTATTTGATCTAGGCTCTACCTACGCTTATGTGTCTTCTTATTTTGCTCCGTATTTCGGTGTATCTCAGGATTCTTTGAGTTACCATGTTTATGTTTCTACTCCCGTGAGAGATTCTCTTGTCGTGGACCGCGTCTATCTGTCGTGTTTGGTTGCTCTTAGTGGTTTTGAGACCAGAGCCAATTTATTGTTGCTTAGCATGGTAGATTTTAATATTATCTTGGGCATGGATGGGTTGTCGCTCCATTATGCTATTCTTGATTGTCACGCCAAAATCTTGATGCTGGCTATAGTAGGTGTACTGCGTGTTGAGTGGAGGGGTACTTTAGGTCACACTCCCAATAGAGTTATTTCTTTTCTTAAAGCTTAGAGTATGGTGATAAGTTAGGATTTTAACATGTTTTATGCCCCTACTTGCCTATGCTTTGATCATATATTGTTACAAAATAGCTCTAAAAGGCTCACAAGTTATGCTTGATTGTAAGTTTGATCAACAAAGTGACGAAATATCAAATATCGGCTCAAAAGGGAGTGAAACTTGTTCATGTATCAAAGACCAAGAAATCTAAGGAAAGAAGGCCTAGTGCGGACCGCGCAAAGTTGAATGCGGCCGCACTAGGTGGTTCAGAGAGTTGGTAAACAAGGATAGAGGCAACGCGGACGCGGTACACATCTCGTGGTCCGCGATGAAGGCTCTACGGCCGCAATACTCTTTTGTGCAGTCCGCGGTCATGATATTCAAAGAGATGAAAGTTTGCAAAGCCAATGCCATGCGATCCGTGGTCGTGATTGCGTGGACCGCGCCAGCTACCTCCGTGGCTGCGGTCCATTCTACGCGGTCCGCGGAGTCCAAGTTCAGAGAAGCAAAAGTCAAAGTCAAAGAGCCTAGTGCGGCCGCGGTCCATTTAGTGCGGTCCGCACTGACCCCGCGGGGGTATTTTTGTCCAGTTTTTCCAGCTTAGTATAAATAGAACATTTTACCATTTTTTTGGTCATCTTTTGTATTCAGACATGAGCTGCGCTCCTGAGAATGATATTTGTAGCCATTTTTGGCACTTTTGCTTTACATTTACGATAGATTCTTGTAATTTAATTTTAGTAATTAATTAATATGCTTAGTTCTTCATATATTTCTTCAATTTCTTTATCTAGCATGAGTAGCTAAACCCATTAGCTAGGGTTGTGGCTCAACCCTAGTGTGGGTAATTGATGGGTGTTGCCATCTAGTGTTAGATTGACTATGGGTGTTTGCTATTTGGGTTGATTTTATGTTTTAATCTAGAGTTGGTGGTTGCAAACACTGATTCAATTAGCCACCTAGGTAGTGTCACGACCCTAGTGCCCTTCTTCCTATTAGATATAACTTAGCAATATTCTCGTAGCATAGTTTAGTGTTAATCAATAATTTTTATAAAAATAGTTATAATTCGAAAACCCAAAAATGTTTGAAGTGACATTAGGAGTACAAACACATCTCTAGGCTAGACAGACAATCCAACTCCACTACTAGCTCCCTAAGGAAATCGATCCCGACCCTCATATTGGGTAAAAGCTATTGTGACCCACTTTTCCTACCTTATTTTAGTGTCGAGTTGGCAGTGATCACTTTTTGGTGCCGTTGCCAGGGAGCTTACGGTGTTGACTATCTGTTTATTTAGTTTTGTGTTTTGCTTCTCTTTCCTTCTTGTTTACTACTTTTGATTGTGTCGATCAATCAGGTACAAATGGCTCTTAATGCAAATGACCCTCTCGGCAATGTGATAGTCGGGGAGGAGGTAGAGGATCTAGAACAAGATGAGGTCTTACCTCAAGTTCCACGGAGAGGCCGAAATGCCAATGTAAATGCAAATGAGAACAACAATATTCCAGACCCTCCTCCGCCACCACCGAGAGTGGCTCCCAGAGTTTTACCAAATCAAGGATACGCCAGTGCTATTGTTCCTCCCCGAATTCGGGCGGGGAACTTTCAAATCACAAATGTTATGTTGACCTTGCTCGAGCAAAGAGGGTATTTCACAGGATCCTCCGATCAAAATGCCTACAAGCACTTGAAGGGGTTCGTGGATACATGCTGGGGTAGCAAGCAGACAAACGTGTCCGTGAATGCGTTGAAATTGAGGCTTTTCCCGTTCTTTCTTCGGGGTAAAGCATTGGATTGGTTTGAAAGGCTCCCCAATCATTCTATTACACCATGGGATGAATTGGCGGACAAATTTATTGCCAAGTTCTTTTCTCCAAGTCATATGGTGGCTCTTCGGGATGAAATTCTAGCCTTCAAGCAAGAGCCAACGGAACCTTTGCACGAGATATGGGAAAGATATAGAACAATGGTTAAAGAGTGCCCTAATAACGACATGGCCGAGGCTATGATTCAATAAACCTTTTATCGAGGCATCAACACCACACATCAATGCATTGTGAACCATTTGGCCGGAGGGAACTTTATGAAACTTTCTTATCAAGAGGCATGTGATGTACTTGATGTAATGGCCGACACCTCTTCGGCATGGCAAAGCCGAGCAAATGTGTCCTAAGGTGACCCCACGGTCATCCATTTGCACAAGGAATTGCACGATCATGGTCAAGCTATTGACGAGCTTACTACTACTATGAACCAACTAGCGAAGGCGCGGTTACAACAAATCCAAAATCTGTGCCAAGTCAATGCAATGGAAGGTGTCACTATGCTTAAGAGAAGGCAAAGAGGGCAACAATTTCAAGGGAATTGTGAACAATATGAGAATGATGGTAGTAGGTTTTCAAATGAGTGTTATGATGACCAAAGTGAAGAGGTTCAATATGTCAACAACTATCAAGGCAATAGAAGCAACTCTTCCAACCAACAATGGCTACCTCAAGGAAATTGGGGCAATCAACAACAAGGCGGAGGTAATTGGAATAACAATAATCAACAACAAGGTGGTGGCAATTGGGATAACAACAACCAAAACAACAATTGGGGTAATCAAGGAAACCAAGGGAATTGGAATGGTAATAACAATATTGGGGCAACAACAACAATCAAGGTAGGTGGAACAACAATGGAAACCAAGGCAATAGGGGGATGGGCTTTCAAAGGCCCCCAATGTACCAACAACCGAGCAATCCACCCCCTTTCTCTTCTCAAGGTCCTAGTTCTTCTGGAGGTGATATGGGGAGAATTGAAAGCATGTTCGAGCAAATGATGAAAAAGAACCAAGATTCTAATGCCCAATTGGCTTCTCATAATACATCTATCCGAAACTTGGAGGTGCAATTAGGCCAAATCTCTCAAGCGTTGAATACTCGTCCCAAGGGTGCTCTACCAAGTGATACGGTAGTGAACCCGAAGGGTGGGAATAACAATCATGTGATGGCGGTTACAACAAGAAGTGGTAGAGGTGGTGATGTGAATGCCTCAAAGCAAAAGCAAGTTGTGGATAAAGATGTTGAGTTGCGTGATGATAATGTACCTTTGGTTGTTGAAGATGTGGTTGAAGAGAATGTGAACAATGATGTGAGGATTGATATTGATGAGGCCTAGGTAGAAACTCAAGAAGCCGTGAACCCGTCTAGGTAACATGTGATTGACATGCTCGAGCCGGTTGTGCCAAGAGCCAAGGCTCCTTTGCCAAGGCCACCTCCACCTTATCCTCAGAGGCTCGCGAAGCAGAAGAATGATAATCAGTTTAAAAAGTTCATTGATATGATGAAGAGCTTATCTATTAATATGTCATTGGTGGAGGCACTTAAACAAATGTCGGTCTATGCAAAATTCATGAAAGACTTGATCACAAAGAAGCGTTCTATGGATTGTGAAACTATAAAGATGACTTACCAAGTTAGTGCTATAGTGTATTCAATGGCCCCGAAGCTTGAAGATACTGGTGCTTTCACCATTCCTTGCACCATTGGGAGTGCGGATTTTGCAAAGGCCCTTTGTGACTTGGGGGCTAGCATAAATTTGATGCCGTACTCGGTTTTCAAAACTCTGGGTATTGGGCAACCTAGTCCAGCTTCAATGAGACTTCAAATGGCGGATCGATCGATGAAGCGACCTTTGGGCATTATTGATGATGTGATTGTCCGGGTGGACAAATTCATATTGCCGGCCAATTTTGTGATTTTGGATTGTGAGGTGGACTATAAGGTTCCGATTATCTTGCGCAGACGTTTCCTTGCAACAGGGAAGGCATTGGTTGATGTTGAAGTAGGTGAGCTCACTTTCCGAGTGGGGGATGAGAAGGTGGTATTCTATGTTTGCAAATCAATGACACAACCCAATAGCACGGAGGTGTGTTCATTTGTGGACATTGTCATAGTTGTGATAGTGGATGACACAAGTTCCATGATCCATGTTGAAGATCCCCTTGAGGGCGTGCTTCTTAATATGGATGTCAATGATGATGCTAGTAAACTGGAGTGCATGAATGCATTGCATGGTATGGGTTCATATTCGTATGAGCCTAGGAAGCTATCTTTGGATCTTGAAAACTGCAAAACTCCACCAACAAAGACATCGATTGAGGAGTCACCGGTGTTGGAGTTGAAGCCACTTCCTCCACACCTCAGGTATGAATTCTTGGGTTCAAATTCTACTTTACCTAGTATTCTTTCGTCTTGCTTAACTAACATGCAGGTTGACGCCACTTTGGCGGTACTTCAAAAGCGAAAAAAGACGATTGGATGGACATTGGCCGACATTCGGGGTATAAGCCCCGCATTTTGCATGCATAAGATCATTTTGGAGGAGGATGTGAGGCCTTCTTTGGAGCATCAAAGAAGACTAAATGAGGCGATGCAAGAGGTGGTGAAGAAAGAGGTTATCAAGTGGCTAGATGCTGGGGTGGTTTATCCTATTTCTGACAGTTCATGGACTTCTCTGGTGCAATATGTGCCGAAGAAGGGTGGTATGACCGTGGTAACCAATGACAAAAATGAGCTCATTACTACTAGAACGGTCACCAGGTGGAGAGTTTGTATGGATTACCGGAAGCTGAACAAGGTGACTAGAAAAGATCATTTCTCATTGCCATTCCTTGACCAAATGCTTGATCGTCTTGCGGGTCGGGCTTTCTATTACTTTCTGGATGGTTACTCGGGGTACAATAAAATTATAATTGCCCCGGAGGACCAAGAGAAGACCACCTTTACATGCCCTTATGGCACATTCGCTTTCTCTGGAATGCCATTTGGATTGTGTAATGCTCCAGCGATCTTCCAATGTTGCATGATGGCTATTTTCACCGACATGGTGGAGGATATCTTGGAGGTCTTCATGGATGATTTCAGTGTGGTTGGGGATTCTTTTGAGAAGTGCTTGGTAAACTTGGATAGAGTGTTGGCCCGATGTGAAGACACCAACCTTGTTCTCAATTGGGAAAAGTGTCATTTTATGGTAGAAGAAGGTATAGTGTTGGGTCACAAGATCTAGAAGCGAGGAATTGAAGTTGATAAGGCCAAGATTGAGGTAATTTCGAGGCTCCCTCCCCCTACTTCTGTCAAAGGGGTGAGGAGTTTCCTTGGGCACGCGGGTTTCTACCGGAGGTTCATAAAGGATTTTTCTAAAGTGGTACATCCGTTGTGCAAGTTGCTAGAGAAAGATGCAAAGTTCTTGTTCGATAAGAGTTGTATGCAAGCATTCGATCTTCTTAAGCTCAAGTTGACTTCTACCCCCATCATTACCGCACCAAATTGGAGCTTGACTTTTGAGCTCATGTGTGATGCTAGTGACGTTGCGGTTGGGGCTGTTTTGGGCCAAAGGATCAACAAAATGTTCCATCCAGTGTACTACGCAACCAAGACCATGAATAAGGCTCAAAGGAACTACACAGTCAGCGAGAAGGAGTTATTGGCTATTGTTTTTGCTATGGAAAAGTTTCGACCTTACCTTATGGGGGCCAAAGTGATAGTGCATACCGACCATGCTGCCCTTATGTATTTGATGACCAAGAAGGACTCAAAGGCAAGATTGATGAGATGGGTATTGCTTCTCCAAGAGTTTGATTTGGAAATTGTTGACCGAAAAGGGAGTGAGAATCAAGTGGCGGACCACTTGTCCCATTTGTAAGAGGATGGGAGGCCTTGTGATGGCCTCGTGATGGCCTTGAGATAAACGATGCATTTCCCGACGAGCAACTCCTTGCGATGTCAATGAATGGAATGTCGTTGTTTGCCGATGTCGCAAATTATCTTGTTATCGGAATCATCGCGTGTGAGCTCTCTTCCAACCAAAGGAAGAAGCTCAAGCGGGATAGCTTGGATTTTTATTGGGACGAGCCATATTTATTTTTTTGCACCGATGGTGTGATTTGATGATGTGTCCTGGAGGAGGAACAATTAGGTATTTTGGAGGCTTGCCATTCCTCTCCCTATGGTGGCTATCATGGCGGGGCGAGAACGGCTTCTAAAGTGCTTAATTGCGGATTTTATTGGCCTACCTTGTTTAAAGATGCGGGTGATGTGGTCAAGAGATGTGATGAATTCCAAAGAGTCAGTGGAATTTCTAAAAGGGATGAGATGCCCCTCAATACAATTCTCGAAGTGGATATTTTTTATGTTTGGGGCCTCGATTTCATGGGTCCTTTTGTGAGCTCTTGTGGGAACACTTACATTCTCGTGGCGGTGGACTATGTCTTAAAGTGGGTTGAAGCCGTGGCTTTGCCCAACAATGAAGCCCGGAGTGTTGTGGCATTTTGAAAAGAGTATCTTCACAAGGTTTGTCACTCCTCGTGCTATCATTAGTGATGGGGGGTTTCACTTTTGCAACAAGGCTTTCGACATGTTGCTTTCTAAGTACGGTGTCAATCATAATGTTTTGACCCCCTATCATCTTCAAGCTAGTGGCCAAGTGGAAGTCCCCCACAGAGAAATTAAGAGTATCTTTTCTAAAACTGTCAATGCTAATAGGACCGATTAGTCAAAAAAGTTGGATGACGCTCTTTGGGCTTATCGGACGGCTTACAAAACTCCAATCATTATGTCTCTGTATCTGTTGGTGTTTGGGAAAGCTTGCCATCTTCTGGTGGAATTAGAGCACAAGTCCATGTGGGCTTTGAGGAAGTTGAACTTAGAATGGGATGTTGCGGCAAATCTTCGGGTTAAACAACTTAATGAGCTCGATGAGTTTAGATTCCACGCCTACTTCAGCTCGTCCTTGTACAAGGACAAAATGAAGTAACTTCACGACAGATATGCTCGGGGTAAGGAGTTCAAGGTTGGATATGTGGTTCTCTTATTCAATTTCTGGTTACGTCTGTTTCCAGGTAAGCTCAAGTCAAAGTGGAGTGGGCCTTTTGAAGTTGTGTTCGTGACCCCATTTGGTGCTCTTGATCTAAGGAACAAGAATGGTGAAGTATTCAGAGTCAATGGACATCGGGTCAAGCATTATATTGGGAAATTTGATGATAGCCACGTGGTGGAACTTCTCCATCTAAAGTGATGTGCCGATAATATGCATCGTGCCACGACGTTAAATGAGGCGCTGCTTGGGAGGCAACCCATGTCTTTTTCTTTTTATTGTTTTCTGTGTTTTTCTTGGTAGTTTAGGTTTGATTTTTGAGCTAACTGATTGTGAGATGTTGCAGGGATTGAGTTAATGCAGTGCAAAATAGTTTGAAAAAAGTTAAACATTCTCTGAAGTTTGCCAGTGCGGCCGCATTGCACTATGTGCGGTTTGCACTGGTGATTGTCAAAAGTGGTGCTCTCTGAAGTTTGCCACCGTGGCCGCATTCCATTTAGTGTGGTCCGTAGAGGACCTCCGCGGCCGTGGTCTGCTTTTGTGCAGTCCGCGGAGGTTTCCTTCTCAAGCTTCAAGTGAAGAAACCCAGCACGGTCCGCTGTCGGTTTTGTGCGGCCTCGCTGGTAGGTGAGGATGGGTCCTATTTCTTCTCTATAAATAGACCCCAAGGGTCACCCTTTACCCTTTTCGAACTCTTAACACTCAGAAGCCAAAAAGCATTGTTCACACTCTCATTTGATTGTAATTCTTGTTTGCATTGATTAGTTGCATTCCATCTTCACAACATGGTTACATTTCATCTATATTTCATCGATTAATTTTATACTTGCCTTTTATTTCATGCCCAGTAGTCTTAGCTTCTTTTTTTCTTCTCGTAGTTTTTTTTCTTCTTTATTTAACTGTTAGTGTAGGGTAGTTTTAAATGCTGGGTTTGTGTGCTGAATATGCTTAATGATTGGGTAATTGAGTAAGGACAAGTTAGGTGTAAAAATTGAACAAAAATAGCAAAAACTTAAACCCTAACTTCGTGCCTATGCAAAATACTCTCCGCGGCCCACGGACGCCTTTGTGCGGTCCGCGGTGCCCTAACGCGGTCCGCATTGCCATTTTGCGTGGACCGCGGTGCCCAAGTGACTGAAATTGAACCTATTCCCAGCACGGTCGCATTGCACTTTATGCAGTCCGCGCTGGCCCACCGCGACCGCAATCCCACTTTGTGCGGACCGCAGTGGGGAGATTCAGAGAGATATTTTTCAGGTCCTTGTCCTAATGCGGACCGCGGTCGCCTTTGCGAGGTCCGTAATGCCCCCAGTGCGGCCGCACTCCTGTTTGTGCGGGTCGCGGTGCTCTGTTCTGCAACTATTTCTGCAATATTTAATCTACTGTCTGCAATTCAATTTCAACACTTGTTTCACTGCCTGTGCTGATACTAACCATGTTAGATGTGTATGCTTGCAGATAATGGTCAAACAAAGAGGCAAAGGCTCGAAACAACCCGGCCGAGGTGATTCCTCCCGGGGAGGGGAGCAAAGGATGATAATACTCACTCCCCAGGCTAGAAAAAACATAAAGGACATGAGGAAAGCAATCAAAGTGGCTGACAGAGCCATTGACAACTCGGAGAGTGAGTATGAGCCCTCCCAGGAGATCTCTTCAGATTCAGTCCCACTTTACATCCCGTATCCGGAGAGGGCCATACATAGAGACACTCCCTCCTCTTCCCCTGATGCACAAGCTTCAATCAACATTTTTTCTGGGTCGTCTGAGGGCTCAGCGGCAGGTAGTGGGGATGAATACTCTACCTCTCCCACAGCTTCAATATCTGGAGAGGGTGCTAAGGGTGATGAGGGTGATGGGGAGTTACCTGGGGGTGGTGTGCCTCAGGTTGGGGGTATTGACCAGACTAGAAATCCCGATGTTTGGGAAGATAGATTCGTCATCCAAGTGTCATTCCACAAGTTTAGGGAATGGTGGACATCACGAAAGTTGATTCTTGAGAGGAGCTTCATTGACAGAGGCCTTCTACCCCTACACCCCAATGTACATAGACAGTTTCGAGCTCGAGTGGGTTGGGAGTTCTTTAAAGATAATTGTATGAACGCGAATGAACACATGGTCAAGGAGTTTTATAGCAATGTGGCCCACGTCTTGAAGGGCACTAAAGTGACCAAAGTGCGAAACAAGAATGTGATATTTACCGTGAAGGCACTAAATGAATACCTGGGGTTCATTCAAGAAGACGAGTCCCTGTACAATGAAAAGTTGGCAATGGGCGAGGAGGTTCGTCCGTGGTTAGTTTCATACCTGGCAATCCTGGGTGCGGTTCCAGAGTGGTTGCAAGTAGGGGCCAAAATACTTCGGAGGACCTTCAACTTTGAGGCTAGGGGGTGGTTGACTTTTGTGTGTAGTCGGCTTGACCCCACTACCCATGATTAGACTATTCCACTTGCCTGGGCTGTTCTTATTGCATCTATTATGGCAGGATACCCTATCAACGTGGGAAATGTGATGTCCCACATTATTTCTGTAGTGGGGGTTGAGCATGACCGAAACTACCCTTTTCCCAGCACCCTCACTATGTATTTCCGGGACCTGAAGGTGGAGAAGAGACCTTTTGACATCAAGGTCAAACCTGTGGCTCCGTTTTCATGGTACAGTTTGAAGGGGTCAGACAACCCCAAGGACAAAAATTACAAGCCGTCTACTTCTTCCCCAACCGATCAGTCTAAAGAGCCGGTTGCGGTAGAGCCCTCCACTGAGCCTACTTCCACAGTTACTTACATCCCTCCCAGACCTTCCACTACTTCTGGTCCCTCTACTTTAGCTGGCCCGGAGATTCCATCTTCCTGGGCCCATCCTATCACTGCCCACCAGCTGAGCCAGACACTTCTTAGCTTGAACAACTGGATGTCAGCTGTGTCATCCAAGTTGTCCACCTTTACTTCTACCATTGCGGCTCAGTAGGCACCGCAGCCAGCTCAGCTTCCACAGTCCATTGAGGACACATTGAAGAAGATCCTGGAGAACCAGGAAAAGATCATCAGTACTCAGGGTGCCTTGGCTAAGGTAGTAGATTCACATGGCAAGGCCCTGAAGGAGCTTGCCAGGGAGCACAAGAAGCTGCGCAAAACATGGGCTTCCAAGGAGTCGGTGAAAGAGCTGAGAGCAGATGTGGACAAGCTGATGGCAGACCAGATGCCTCTTGACTTATCATTCGGGGATCCAGCCCCAGCAGCAGCGCCAGTAGCAGAGCCACATCAGGAGCAGACTTAGAGGCTTCCTGAGAAGAAGAGGAAGCTCCCTAGTGCAGACGAGGCGGTCATCCGGTTGGCAGACCTACAGGAGGTCTCCTCCAGTCAGCCACAGGTTGCTCCAGATATTCTGCCCGTACAGGTCCAGACCCAGTCCCAGCAGCTGAGCAGCAGGAAACCGGGAACCAGTCTGAGGTTCCCGTACATACAGAGGACCCGGGGACCACTCATGTTCCCATGCATACAGACAAGGCTTAGGGAGCTCCTATATCATTTCATCTTGATTTTTGATGTTTATTTGTTTAGTTAGCATTGGGGACAATGCCAACTTTCATTTGTGGGGGTGCGCCCTACTTTTTATCCAGATGATTGTATATATTAATTGACTTAGTTTATGTTTCTATTGATTTTCTATTTGGTCTGTATATAACCTTACATTTAGTTAGTTTTATCGCACTTTTTATCTTCTCATTAGTCTGTATATAAAGTTACATTTTTGTATATATTCATCCCTCGTTGTATATTCTAATCCCTTATTGTAAATATTCATTATATTTTCTATTTTTGTACAATTTTTTCATTTTTAGCTTAGTAGATAAGCTCGTAGCCTTTTTGTTTCATTTTTGGCGTTTTCAATAAGCCCTTGATTTTCTTAATGCCACGGTTCTTTCCAAAGGTGGAGTATTTGTGAACCGGGTGGCTCTTCCCAATGATGGATGGCATGACAACCTTCTTAAGGGTTTGAGTCCATTTTTTATTTTTCTTTTGTTTTTAGTAGTTTATAGTTAAGGGTACCTCAAGCAAAGCTTCACTTGGGCCTAACACATTTGTCTTTGATCTCATGGTCAAAGACAAGTGGTTGTGTTTAGGATGGTGAAAGTAGTGACCTTGAGACTCTTTTTTTGACCAAACAAACATCATGTGGTCTTTCAGGACTATTGTGTGCTCAATCGTGTCTAAGGTTGTTGTGGGCCTCCGACTCTATGTCTTTAGCAATCCTTGAGTGTGTGTGGTGAGAAATCGAATTGTGAGTCCAAGTCCCAAGCCAATGGTCTAGAACTTGCCCTGAATGTTTGTTGAGGCGAAATTTTGAGTGAAATTCGGCTTGAGAAGTGATTATAGGCGCTCCTTGATCCAAATAATAGTCGAACAATTCCATATCCTACCAAGGATATAATCCCTATCTAATCATTTTGAGCCTTAAACCTTTTTCTTTCAAGAACCAATGCTACAAACCTATACCCGTTCTAAATTATACCCTCTCTTGGCACCCAAATCGTCCCTTGAGTAATGGCAAAAGTCTAAGTTTAGGGGGGAGAGACAAGAAAGGAAACAAAGTGGTAAAAGGTACAAAAGCAAAAGGAAAGGAAGGCGATGAAAAATAAAGAAAAGAAAAAGACAAAAAGAAAGCCCAATATGCAAAGAATAAAACGGGATTCAAGAAAAAAAAAGTGAAAAAGGTGTGGAAAAAAAGTAGAAAAAGAAGAAATTCTTTCAATTGCATAAGAAAGAGTGACAATGTGTCTCTCTAACCCCTTGAAAAGAAGTGAAATACTCAA
Organism: Nicotiana tabacum; assembly: GCF_000715075.1. Classification (NCBI taxonomy): domain Eukaryota; kingdom Viridiplantae; phylum Streptophyta; class Magnoliopsida; order Solanales; family Solanaceae; genus Nicotiana; species Nicotiana tabacum. The sequence goes on along the minus strand of NC_134101.1, from coordinate 126,164,761 downwards.
AAAGTCAAAGAGAATTGTGCCAAAATGAATCAAAAGAAGTGCTTAAGGGAAGATGTAACCCATATAGACCAACAACTTTTCCTACCCTGAACCAAAAGCCTTCACATTGACTCCCCAAAAGCCCTATATGATCTTGAGTTGGATGACGCTCGCATTAGTGGATACTTACATGAGGGTCAAGCATATTGTACTTAGAGCCGGACTTGTGACCTTTCCTTGAGAAAGACAAGTGAATTCCCATTAACCTTGGTTTGTGTGCTTATACTCTAAAAGGTGAGGTTTGCTTAGGGAGAGTTGAAGATGTGTGAGTTTGGGTTCCACAGCGACCAAAGTAATTGAGAGAGTTCTTTGATGTAATGATTCAATTCTTGATGCTCTTGTGTCACATTTGATCGATAGTTTTTCAAAGTTTAAATTTTGTTAATGATCCATTCGTATTGAGGGCAATTGTTAGTCCAAATTGATGCTTGTTGAGATTACTTTAAGACAACAGGAATTACTTGGATTTTCCTTTAAGGGGTGGGTCTTATTTTGTTTGCTTGAGGACAAGCAAAGGTTTAAGTTTGGGGGAGTTGATAAGTTAGGATTTTAACATGTTTTTGCCCCTACTTGCCTATGCTTCGATCATATATTGTTACAAAATAGCTATAAAAGGCTCACAAGTTGTGCTTGATTGCAGGTTTGATCGACAAAGTGACAAAATGTCAAAGATCGACTCAAAAAGGAGTGAAACCTGCTCAAGTATCAAAGACCAAGAAATCTAAGGAAAGAAGGCCTAGTGCGGACCGCGCAAAGTTGAATGCGGCCGCACTAGGTGGTTCAGAGAGTTGGTTAACTAGGATAAAGGCAACACGGCCGCGGTACACATCTCGCGGTCCGCGGTGAAGGCTCCGCGGCTGCACTACTCTTTTGTGCGGTCCGCGGTCATGAGATTCAAAGAGATGAAAGTTTGCAAAGCCAATGCCATGCGGTCTGCAGTCGTGATTGCACGGACCGCGCCAGCTCCCTCCGTGGCTGCGGTTCATTCTACGCGGTCTGCGGAGTCCAAGTTTAGAGAAGCAAAAGTCAAAGTCAAAGAGCCCAGTACGGCCGCGGTCCATTTAGTGCGGCCCGCACTGACCCCGCGGGGGTATTTTTGTCCAGTTTTTCCAGCCTGGTATAAATAGAACAATTTACCATTTTTTGGTCATAAGTATTCAGACATGAGCTGTGCTCCTGAGAATGATATTTGTAGCCACTTTTGGCACTTTTGCTTTACATTTATGATAGATTCTTTTAGTTTAATTTTAGCAATTAATTAATATGTTTAGTTCTTCATCTATTTCTTCAATTTCTTTGTCTAGCATGAGTAGCTAAACCCATTAGCTAGGGTTATGGCTCAACCCTAGTGTGGGTAATTGATGGGTGTTGCCATCTAGTGTTAGATTGACTATGGGTGTTTGCTATTTGGGTTGATTTTATGTTTTAATCTAGAATTGGTGGTTGCAAACACTGATTCAAGCTTTGTGGGTTTAACTCTTCTTGAGAAAGAGAGTCTATGACCCCAAAATTGACCCAACAAGGAATTTGGATGGACTCATGAGAAATGATAGTCCCAATTAACGAGTTAAACCTCGAGAGAGTAATTACCCTACTTGAACCCTAGTTGTTTGGTCTAATTTGCCTACTCATTTGGTCTTGAGAGAGTCAACTGGGCAAAATCACTCTCTCTACTGAGAGGTGTGAGAGTGGGTAAAATTATGCAACGGTTATAGCATAGCCCCAATTATGTCAATCGAGCCTTAGTAACATCTACCCGTCAATTAGCCACCTAGGTAGTGTCACGACCCTAGTGCCCTTCTTCCCATTAGATACAACTTAGCAATATTTTCGTAGCATAATTTAGTGTTAATCAATAATTTTTATAAAAATAGTTATAATTCGAAAACCCAAAAATGTTTGAAGTGACATTAGGAGTACAAACACATCTCTAGGCTAGACAGACAATCCAACTCCACTACTAGCTCCTTGAGGAAATCGATCCCGACCCTCATATCGGGTAAAAGCTATTGCGACCCGCTCTTCCTACCTTAGTGTAGCATCGAGTTGGCAGCGATTATATGGTTTAGAAGGGGTGTGATGCATACTTAGCTTATGTGATAGATGTCAGTATTGATACCCCTTCAGTTGATTCAGTCCCAGTAGTACGGGATTTTCCTGATGTGTTTCCAACTGATCTTCTAGGCATGCCGCCTGATAGAGATATTGATTTTGGCATCGATCTGTTGTCGGGCACTCAGCCCATTTCTATTCCTCCATATCGTATGGCTCCTCCTAAGTTGAAGGAGTTGAAGGATCAGTTACAGGAATTGCTTGAAAAGGGTTTTATTCGGCCTAGTGTATCACCTTGGGGTGCTCCTATCTTGTTTGTGAAGAAAAAGGATGGTTATATGCGTATGTGTATTGATTATCGCCAGTTGAACAAAGTGATAGTTAAGAACCATTATCCTTTGCCTCGTATTGATGATCTGTTTGACCAACTTTAGGGTGAACGGGTATTTTCTAAGATTGATTTGCGCTCAGGTTACCATCAGTTGAAGATTTGGGAGCCAGATATCCCGAAGACTGCTTTCAGGACTCGGTATGGTCATTACGATTCCTTGTTATGTCATTTGGGTTGACCAATGCCCCAGCAGCCTTTATGCATTTGATGCACAGTGTGTTCCGGCCGTATCTTGACTCGTTCATCATTGTCTTTATTGATGATATTCTGGTGTATTCCTGGAGTTGGGAAGATTACGAGCAGCACCTAAGGACTATGCTTTAGACTTTGAGAGAGAAGAAGTTATATGCTAAGTTCTCGAAATGGGAGTTTTGGTTGGATTCAGTGGCATTCTTAGACCACGTGGTATCGAGTAAGGGTATTCAGGTAGATCCAAAGAAGATAGAGGCCGTGCAAAGTTGGCCCAGACCATCTTCAACTACCGAGATCCGTAATTTCCTTGGTTTGGCAGGCTACTAGCATTATTTTGTGGAGGGGTTTTCATCGATTACAGCCCCTATGACCAGGTTGACCCAGAAGGGTGCTCTATTCTAGTAAATGGAAGTGTGTGAGGCGAGCTTTCAGAAGCTCAAGATAGCTTTGACCACAGCCCCAATTTTGATACTGCCTATAAGTTCAGGGTCTTATACGGTCTATTGTGATGCCTCGAGGGTTGGCCTCGGAGCGGTGTTGATGCAGGATGGTAGGGTGATTGCCTATGCATCCAACAGTAGAAAATACATAAGAAGAACTACGTTGTTCACGACCTTGAGTTAGCTGCCATTCTTCACGCCCTGAAGATTTGGTGCCATTACTTATACGGTTTCGCCTGTGAGATTTATACTGACCATCGGATCTTGTAGCACCTATTCAAGCAAAAGGATCTAAATTTGTGCTAGACGAGGTGGTTAGAGTTGTTGAAGGACTATGACATCACTATTTTGTATCACTCGGGCAAGGCCAATGTGGTGGCCGATGCTTTGAGTCGCCGAGCAGAGAGTTTAGGGAGTTTGGCTTATTTACCAGCATCAGAGAGGCCTATGGCGATGGATATTCAGGCCTTAGCCAGCTAGTTTGTGAGATTGGATCTTTCAGAGCCTAGTCGGGTTCTAGCTTGCATGGTTTCTCCGTCTTCCTTATTTGATCGTATCAGGGAGCGACAGTATGATGACCCTCATTTGCTTGTCCTCGAGGACAAGGTTCAGCACGGTGATGCCAGAGATGCGACTATTGGTATGATGGGGTATTGAGGATATAGGGTCAGATTTGTGTACCCAATATTGATGTGCTTTGAGAGTTGATTCTATAGGAGGCCCATAGCTCACGGTATTCCATTCATCTGGGTGTCACGAAGATGTATCAGGATTTGAGGCAACACTAATGGTGGAGGCGGATGAAGAAGGATATAGTTAGATTTGTAGCTCGGTGCCTCAACTATCAGCATGTGAAGTATGAGCACCAGAGACCGGGTGGGTTGCTTCAGTAGATAGATATTCCGGAGTGGAAGTGAGAGTGGATCACCATGGACTTTGTAGTTGGGCTCCCATGGACTTTGAGAAAGTTCAATTCTATTTGGGTGATTGTGGATCAGCTAACCAAGTCCGCTCATTTCATTCCTGTGTGTAATACTTATTCTTTGGAGTAGTTGGCAGAGATTTATATCAGGGAGATTGTTCATCTGCATGGTATTCCAGTGTCTATCATCTCAGATAGGGGTACTCAGTTTACATCATGAATCTGGAGGGTCGTTCAACATGAGTTAGGTACTCGGGTGGAGTTGAGTACAGCATTTCACCCTCAGACGGACGGACAGTCCGAGCGCATTATTCAGATTCTTGAGGATATGCTTCGTGCGTGTGTGATTGATTTTGGAGGGTCTTGGGATCAGTTGTTGCCATTGTCGGAGTTTGCTTATAACAACAGCTATCAGTCCAGCATTCAGATGGCACCGTATGAGATTTTATATGGGAGACGGTGTAGATCCCCGGTGGGTTGGTCTGAGTCGGGTGAGGCTAGTTGTTGGGCACAGACCTGGTTCATGATGCTTTGAAGAAGGTTAAGGTGATTCAGAATAGACTCTGTACAACCCAGTCCAGACAGAAGAGTTACACTGACCAAAAGGTTCGTGATGTTTCCTATACGGTTGGAGAGCGGGTTCTGCTTCAGGTTTCGCCTATGGAAGGGCGTTATGAGATTCGGGAAGAAGGGAAAGTTGAGTCCGAGAATTATTGGCCATTTTGAGATATTGAGGCATGTTGGGGAGGTTGCTTATGAGCTGGCCTTACCTCCTAGCTTGGCCGGAGTTCATCCGGTATTCCATGTTTCGATGCTCTGGAGGTATCACAGTGATCCGTCGCACGTGTTGGATTTCAGTTCAGTCCAGTTGGACAAGGATCTATCTTATGTTGAGGAGCCGGTGGCAATATTGGATAGGCAGGTTAGAAAGTTGAGGTCAAAGAATATTGCATCCGTGAAAGTTCAGTGGCGGGGCCAACCGGTCGAGGAGGTGACCTGGGAGACCGGGCAGGATATGTGCAGCCGTTACCCTCATATTTTCACTACTTCAGGTATGTCTTTATGCTCGTTCGAGGACGAACGAATGTTTAAGTGTAGGAGGATGTGACAACCCGGCCGGTCGTCTTAAGAATTAACGCCCTGATCCCCTATAACTGCTTTCCCCAAGTTTAATTCTGCTATTTTGATTTGTCGGGATGTTCGGTGTTGAGTTTCAAAGAGTTTTGGGACACTTAGTCCCTAAATGAGAGCTTAAGTGTTGGAAAGTTGGCTATAGTCGGAACAGTTTGAAGACGACCTCGGAATGGAAATTCGGTGGTTCCGTTAGCTCTGTTAGGTGATTTCGGGCTTAGGGGCATGTTCAGATTGTGTTTTGGAGGTCCGTAGCCAAATTAGCCTTGAAATGCCGAAAGTTGAATTTTTGAAGTTCGGGTTCGATAGTGAGATTTTGATCCGAAGGTCGGAATGTAATTTCGGAAGTTGGAGTAGTCCCATAGTTTTGAATGTGGTGTGTGCAAAATTTCAGGTCATTCGGACGAGGTTTGATAGACTTTTTTATCGAAAGCGTATTTTGAGAATTTTGGAGTTCTTAGGCTTGAATCCATGGTTAATTCGAGGTTCGATGTTCTTTTAGGTGTTTTAAGGATTGGTACAAGTTTGGGTAGCGATTTGTGACTTGTTAGTGCCTTTGGTTGAGGTCCCGGAGGCCTCGGGATGATTTCGGATGGTCGATAGAAAGATTTTTGGAATTTAAGTTATAGCATTAGCTGCTGGTTCTGTCATAACCGCACCTGTGGTTTGGGTTCCGTAGGTGTGGCTCCATAGAAGCGGCTAATAGGCCACATAAGAAAAATTGAAGGAGGTCAGCAGGTTCTGCAGATGCGGGAGATTTTCCGCAGAAGCGGAATGATCGCGGCGAACTCAACCTTACACAACGGTAAGAGGAGCGGGCGCTAATACTTTTACCCAAATAGTGGTATCGGGGTCAATTTCCACAGGGAGCTTGGAATGGAGTTGCGTATTTGTTTAGACTAGGAATGCGTACTTGCTCCTAATTGTACTTCTACCATTTTTTGGGTTTTTGTTTAATCACTACTATTATCAACTACAAGTTTAAGCTAATTTATGCTAAAAGGGTATGTTCTAAGTTGTGATTAATATAGAGAAAGGCACTAGGGTCGTGGCATCACCTAGGTGGTTAACTAACGGGTAGAGGTTACTAATAATAGATTGACATATTTGGGATCAATGCTATAACCGTGCACATTTGTACTCACTCTCACACCTCTCGGTAGAGAGAGCGATTTTGCCCAATTGACTCTCTCGAGCTCAATTGGGTAGGCCAATTAGACCAAGCAACTAGGGTTCAAGTAGGGTGATTACTCTCTCGATGTTTAACCCGTTAATTGGGACTACCATTTCTCATGGATCCACTCCAATCCCTTGTTGGGTCAATTCTGGGGTCATAGACTCTCTTTCTCAAGAAAGGTCAAGACCCACTAAGCTAGAATCATTGTTTGCAACCATCAATCCTTAATTAAACCATAAAATTAACCCAAATAACAAACACCCAATATCAATCTATCAATAAGAAACAACACTCATTAATTACCCACACTAGGGTTGAGCCACAACCCTAGCTAATGGGTTTAGCTAGACATAATTAAAGAAGAAAATGAAGAAATAGAAGATGAAACAACCATATTAATTAATTGCTAATGCTAAACTACAATAATCTATGATGAAAATAAGCTAAAAATGCCCAAGATAGGCCAAAACATAAGTCTCACGAGTGCAGCAGCTATCAGTTGTACAAAACTTAACCTAACAATGGTAAAATGTTCTATTTATAGTGAGCTGGAAAAACTGGACAAAACTGCCCCTGCGGGGTTAGTGCGGACCGCACAAAGATGGCACGCGGCCACACTGGGTTGCTTGACCTATGAATCTTGCTCTCTGAAAATGGTGATGCGGACCGCACAAAGTTGGGGTGCGGCCGCATGAAAACTGGTGCGGACCGCACAAAGTTGTTGTGCGACCGCATGAAAAGTTTTGCAGTTTCTCTGAACTTCACTGATGCAGGCCGTGTGACCATAGAGTGCGGCCGCATGGGGGGAAGTGCGGGCCGCATGAAGTTGGACGCGGCCGCGTGTTTTGCTTCTGGAATATAATACTCTCTAAACTTCTTGGACGCGACCGCATAGCAAAATTGTGCGGCCGCATGAGTGAGACGCGGGCCATATGAATTGGGATACGGCCGCATGGGGCATGGCTTGTAAGTTCACAGTCCCTGAACTTCTATGGTGCGGCCGCATGACATGATGGTGCGGTCCGCACCAGGTTCTGAATGTCTTCACTCTACTGATCTTTGGCACTTGAGCAGGTTTCACTCCAATTTGAGCCGATCTTTGACAATTTGTCACTTAATAGCTCAAACCTGCAATCAAGCGCAATCTGTAAGCTTTTTGGGACTATTTTGTAGAAATTTACACTCAAAGCACGGGCAAGTATGGGTATAAAACATGTAAAAATCCTATTTATCAACTCCCCCAAACTTAAACCTTTGCTGTCCTCAAGCGAACAAAACAAAACCCACCCCTCAAAGGCAACATCCAAGCAATTTCAGCTTATCCTAAAGTAACCTCAACAAGCGTCAATTGGGACTAACAATTGCCCTCAATGTGAATGCATCATTAACACATTTAAACTTTGAAAGCTTGTGGATCAAGTGTGACACAAGAGCTTCAAGAGTTGGCACATTTCATCAAAGAACTTTTCTCAATTACCTTGGCCATTGTGGAACCCAAACTCAAACACCCTCAACTCTCCCTAAGCGAACCTCACCTTTTTTAGTATTATCACACAAACCAAGGTTGATGGATTTCCACTCATCTCTCTCAAGGAAGAGGCCACAAGTCCGGCTCTAAGTACCATATGCTTGCCCCTTATGTAAGTATCCACTAATGTAGGTTCCCTTCAACTCAAAATCATGTAGGGCTTTTATGGAGTCATTGTGAAGGCTTTTGGGTAAGGGTAGGACATAGTTTTGTTCAAGTGGGTTCAATCTTCCCTTAAGCACTTCTTTTGATTCATTTCGGCACACTTTCTTGACTTATTTGAGCATTCACTTCTTTTTCAAGGGGTTAGAGAGACACATTGTTACCCTTTTTCATGAAATTCAACACATTTCTCCTTTTTTACTTTTTCCACACCCTTTTTCACTTTTGTTTTCTTTGAATCCCCTTTTTGACCTTATTCAATTGGGTCTTTCTTTTTGTCTTATCTTTTTTTTTTTTTTTGCTTTTGTACCTTTTTACCACATTGTTTTCTTTCTTGTCTCCCCCCCCCCCCAAACTTAGACGTTTGCCATCTACTCAAGGGAAGATTTGGGTGCCACGAGAGGGTATCGTTAAAAACGGGTATAGGCTTGTAGCTTCGATTCTTGAAAGAAGAAGGTTCAAGGCTCAAAAGGGTTAACTAGGGATCATTTCATTGGTAGGTCATGGAATTTTTCAATCTTAGCATTTTGGATCAAGGAGAGCCTACAATCACTTCTCAAGCCAATTTCTCCTAGGATTTCGCCTCAACAAACATTCGGGGCAAGTTCTAGACCATTGGCTCGGGACCTGGACTCGCAAATCGAATTCTCACCACACACACTCAAGGATTACTAAAGATGTCGAGTCGAGGGCCCACAACGACCTTAGTTATGATTCAAGCGCACAATGGTTCAATACGACCACATGATGACTGTTTGGTCAACACAAGAGTCTCAAGGCCACGACTTTCACCATACTAAGCACAACATTATGTCTTTGACCATGGGATCAAAGGCAAATGTTTTAGGCCCAAGTGAAGCTTTGCCTGAGGTATCCTTGACTGCAAAACTTGAAAATCAAAAAAAATGAAAAATCAAAAACGGACTCAAACCCTTAAGAAGGTTGTCACGCCATCTATCACTGGAAGAGCCACCCGGTTCGCACAACACTCTACCCTTGGAAAGAACCATGGCATTAAGAAAACCAAGGGCTTATTGCAAATGCCAAAACAAAACAAAAAGGCTACGAGCTTACTATGAAGCTACAAATGAAAAAAAATAACGAAAATAAAAAAACGAATGAATATGTACAATAGGGGAGTAGAATATACAACGGGGGGAATGAATATGTACATAAAGTAGAAAAGTAACTAGAATGAAAAGTTATATACAGGTCAACTATCAACTAGCAACATAAGTTAAGAATCAAATAAATATGTACAGTTATCCCAAATGTATCAGCCATCAAAATACAAAATAGTAGGGGGCACCCCCACGAATAAAAGTTGGCATTGTCCCCAATGCCAACTACCAAAATAAGCATATAAACAGAGAAAGGATATAGAGTGGCTTCTCAAGCATGATCCGTCGTCATGGGCTGATCAGTGGTCCCCTGGTCCTCTGTACTAGCGGGAATCTCAGACTGGTTTCCGGCCTACTACTGCTTTGCTGCTGGGACAGGGGCCGGGTCATGGACTGGATAAACATCTGGTGGTGCACTGGAAGTATCCTTCTGAACCTGTGCTACCTCTATAACAACACCCTCAGTGCTAGGAAGCTTCCTCTTCTTCCTTGGGTGCCTAGGCTCCTCCTCCTGCTGCGGCTCCAGTACAACTACTGATGGTGGAGGTCCTGACTCATCAAAGAACAAGTCTAAAGGCAGATGGTCTGCCTTTAGCTTGTCAACCTCAGCTCGGAGCTCCTTCACCTCATCCTTGGATGCCGGAGATTTTCTCATCTTTTTATGTTCTCGGGCAAGCTCCTTTATAGCTTTGCCCTGTGCATCAACTGCCTTTGTTAAGGCAGCCTGGGTAGCCAAAATCTTCTCCTGGTTGGCCAGGAGTGTCTGCAATGTCTCCTCAATGGACTGAGGAATCTCAACTGTGGCTGGAACAGACTGGGCCGCAACTGTGGTATCCAAAGTGGACAACTTGGATGCCGAGACTGACATCCAGTTGTTCACACTGGCCAATGTCTTTGCTAATTGCTGGGCCGTGAGGGGGTTGGATCTGGAGGTGGGAACCACTGGTCCAGTTGAAGAACTGGGAACCACAGAGGAGGATGGGATGTCCGGAGCAATAGTGGCAGCGGGGGTGGATGGCTCAACAGAGGCTTCTATCGCAACTGGCTCCTCAGACTGGCCAATCGGGGCAGAGGTCGATGCTTTTCGCTTCTTATCCCCCTTCAGGTTGTCCGGCCCCTGAATATTAAACCATGAGAACGGGGACACCGGTCGGACTTCAACATCGAAGGGGTATCTTTTTACCTTTGCATCTTCAAAGTACATTGTGAGGGTGTTCGGGTAGGGGTAGTTTCTGTCCGTATCAATGCCAATGGATGTGATCACACTGTACATAACATTCCCCACATTGATGGGGAAACCTGCCATGATGGATGCAATGAGAACCGCTCAGGCAATTGGAATGGTTTGGTCATGGAACGAAGGTTCCAACCTGTTGCATACAAAAGTTAACCATCCTCTCGCCTCAAAATTAAGGTCCTTTCTCAGTATTTTCTTCCCCACCTGAATCCATTACGGAATGGTACCCGTCTGAGCTAAGAACTTTGCCACCCAAGGACGATCTTCCTCTTTCAATGCTACTTTCTCCCTGTACAAAGCGTCATCCTCCTCGTTGAAACCCAAATATTCGTTCAACGCCTCTGCCGAAAACACTATTGTCTTATCCCGCACTTTGGTTGCAATTGACCCTTCTTTGGTGTGGGCTACATTGTAGTATAATTCCTTCACCATATGTTCATTTGCATCGCTCAGCACATCTTTAAAGAAATCCCACCCCACTCTAGTAAGAAATTGATCATAGACTCTGGGAAGGTAGGGTAACAAATCCCGGGTGACTATTCTTCTTTCTGGAATCAGCTTCTTTTTTTGCCACACTTCCCGAAATTTATGAAAGGCTACCTCGCTGACAAATCTGTCCTGACATACAGTTGGGTTTCTAATTCTTTCAATTCCCCCAACTCTAGGTACCCCACTGTCCGGGACCTCCTCATCATTCTTGTTTTTGTCTTCTGCACTTTCCCCGGATTCTGAAGCTGTGGGGGATGTGGAGTATTTGGTACTGCCTGCTTCTGAGCCCTCAGACGACTCAAGTTGTATAACAATTGGAGCTTTAGCAGGGCCTGCGGGGGCTTTCCATGAACCCGTTGAGAAATCCTGGAAGGGGAGGTACTCACTCCCTGACTGCTCTTCAGCACTTACCACCTGCTTTCTTGTTTTTAGTTTTGATTGGGGAGTGAGTTTCTTCCATTTAGCTTTACCTCCCCGGGATGGGTCACCTCCTCGTCCGGATTGTTGAGCTCCACGACCTCGTTGTTTAACCATTTTATGCAAACATTATTAGTTCAGGCAGTCGCAGAATATAAGTACAGAACAGAAGCACAGGTAGAGAATAGCTGACAGCAGTGCGGACCGCACAAACTAGGCATGCGGACCGCACTGACCAACTTTAGAATTCAACACCTCTCTGATTAGGGATCATGCGGACCGCATGAATAGGGTGCGCGGCCGCATGGGATCCAAGGCGATCCGCACAAACTGGTCATGCGGCCGCATTGGCCATAATATTGAAAAGTGGTGCCCTCTGAACCTCACCCATGCGGACCGTGCAAACATGGCATGCGGCCGCATAGAGCATGGCGCGGACCGCACAAACTGGTCACACGGCCGCGCTGAGAGAATCAACCTTTGGGCTCAAGGTTTACGCAGACCGCATAACAGACTGATGCGGCCGCGTGGGGTATGGCGTGGACCGCACAAATAGGGTGTGCGGCCGCACTGAGCTGAAAATACAGGGGCAACTAGGGCTTTAATTACTGGGCTCAAATCTTTCAAGTTTTAGAATCCTACTTTGTCCCTACTCATTTATAAAATGCCCATCATTTCAAAGAGCAACAAGAACACTATAGAACTATTCTAATCATGAAAAAAAAATTAAAATCAAAAAGAAAAATTGAAGAAGTTATGACTAGGGGAACATGTATATAGTTTAAATTAATGCTAAGTAAAGAGTAATGTGAGAGATATGTTACCAGGAAAGCGAAGAAATTCCGTTGATATTAACACTAAGAAGGATCTGAAGGTGAACAGTAATTTTTAGGGCTCAGGAGTGAATTTTTGCGAAAAGTTCTACTGAAGACCCTAATGGTCTATATATAGGAAACAAGGGGGGGCCCATCACTTACCGTCCAGTGCGGCCACGTGAACACGACCGCGGGCCGCACTGGGGTGTAACCTTTTTACCTAAAACTGCAGCGAAAGCACGCGGACCGCATGAAATGGGATGCGGCCGCATGAATACTACGCGGGCCGCACAAAGTGGGATGCGACCGCATGAACACAGTTCAGAGACTTGGCAATAATTTCTTTGGCCGGTGCGGACCGCGCAAATTGGGATTGCGGCTGCATGCGTCACTGTTCAAAGACTGTTGTTTTACACAGTTGTTTTTGCACTGGTTCAATCGCAATTCTTGCAACATCTCACAAACCATTAGCTCAAAAATCCTAATCTACCACAGAAATCAAAAAGAAAGACAAAGACATGGGTTGCCTCCCAAGAAGCGCCTGATTTAACGTCGCGGCACGACGCATGTTACCATCAAAGTCATTTCAAATGAATGAGTGCCACCACGGTACTGTCATCAAACTTTCCCAAGTAATGCATGACACGATGCCCATTGACCCGGAAAACTTCACCATTTTTGTTTTTGACATCAATAGCACCAAATGGGGTTACACCGACAACTTCAAATGGACCACTCCACTTAGACTTAAGCTTTCCCGGAAATAACCGCAAGCGGGAGTTGAAAAGAATAACCATGTCACCAACTTTGAATTCCTTCCCCCGGGCATACTTATCGTGAAGATACTTCATCTTGTCCTTGTACAAGGACGAGCTGGAGTAGGCATGAAATCTAAACTCGTCTAGCTCATTGAGTTTCTCAACTCGGAGATTCGCAGCGACATCCCATTCTAAGTTCAATTTTCTCAAGGCCCATATAGCCTTATGCTGCAATTCCACCAGAAGATGACAAGCTTTCCCAAACACCAACCGGTATGGAGACATACCAATCGGGGTCTTATAAGCTGTCCGATAGGCCCAAAGAGCGTCATCTAGTTTCTTCGACCAATCGGTCCTATTGGCATTGACAGTTTTTGACAATATATTCTTGATCTTTCGGTTGGAAACCTCAACTTGGCCACTCGCTTGAGGATGATAAGGAGTGGTCACCTTGTGATTTACACCATACTTGGCAAGCAATGAATCAAAATGCCGGTTGCAAAAATGAGAGCCACCATCACTAATGATAGCACGTGGAGTGCCAAACCTTGTGAAGATACTTTTTTTCAAGAATACCACCACACTTCGAGCTTTGTTGTTGGGCAAAGCGATGGCTTCGACCCATTTCAACACATAATCAACCGCTACCAAAATATAGGTGTTCCCACAAGAACTCACGAACGACCCCATAAAGTCGATACCCCACACATCAAAAATATCTACCTCTAGAATTGTGTTGAGAGGAATCTCATCCTTTTTAGAAATCCCACCGGTTCGTTGGCATTCATCACATCTCTTGACAAAATCACTGGCATCTTTAAACAAGGAGGGCCAATAGAAACCGCAACTAAGCACCTTAGAAGCCGTCCTCACCCCGCCATTATGGCCACCATAGGGAGAGGAATGACAAGCCTCCAAAATACTCAATTGTTCTTCTTCCGGGACACACCGGCGAATCACACCATCGGTGCAAATCTTGAACAAATATGGCTCATCCCAATAATAATCCAAACTATCCCGCTTGAGCTTCTTCCTTTGGTTAGAAGAGAGCTCATACGGGATTATACCGGTCACAAGATAATTTGCCACATCAGCAAACCACGGCATATCATGCATAGATACCGCAAGGAGTTGTTCATCGGGGAATGCATCATTGATTTCAAGGCCGTCAGAAGGCCTCCCCTCTTCTTCCAAGCGGGACAAGTGGTCCGCCACTTGATTTTCACTTCCTTTGCGGTCAACAATTTCGAGATCAAACTCTTGAAGAACAAGCACCCATCTCATCAACCTTGCTTTTGAATCTTTCTTGGTCATCAAATACCTAAGGGCGGCATGATCGGTATGTATGATTACTTTGGCCCCCATAAGGTACGGTCGGAACTTTTCCATGGCAAACACAATAGCTAGCAATCTCGGTGACTGTATAGTTTCTTTGAGCTTCATTCATCGTCTTGCTTGAGTAGTACACCGGATGGAACATCTTGTTGATTCTTTGGCCCAAGACCGCCCCTACCGCAACATCACTAGCGTCACACATGAGCTCAAATGGCAAGCTCCAATTGGGTGCGGTAATGATAGGGGTTGTTGTCAACTTGTGTTTTAGCAGCTCGAAAGCCTCCATGCACTTCTCATCAAAAACAAATTTGGCCTCCTTCTCTAACAACTTGCACAACGGATTAACTACCTTAGAGAAATCTTTGATGAACCTTCGGTAGAAACCCGCGTGCCCCAAAAAGCTCCTCACCCCTTTGACAGAAGTAGGGGGAGGTAACCTTGAAATGACTTCAATCTTGGCTTTGTCAACTTCAATACCTTTCTTCGAAATCTTATGACCCAATACAATACCCTCTTCTACCATAAAATGGCATTTTTCCCAATTGAGGACTAGGTTTGTATCTTCACATCGGGCCAACACTCGGTCCAAATTTGTCAAACATTCCTCAAAGGAGTTTCCCACCACGCTAAAATCATCCATAAAGACCTCCAATATATCTTCCACCATGTCGGTGAAAATTGCCATCATACATCGTTGAAAGGTCGCTGGGGCATTACACAATCCAAACGACATCCTCGAAAATGCGAATGTGCCGTAGGGACAAGTAAAGGTCGTCTTTTCTTGATCTTCTGGGGCAATGAGAATTTGATTGTACCCCGAATACCCATCTAAAAAGCAATAGAACGACCGACCCACAAGACGATCAACTATTTGGTCGAGGAACGGCAACGGGAAATGATCCTTTCGAGTCACCTTGTTAAGCTTTCTATAGTCCATACAAACTCTCCATCCTGTCACCGTCCGAGTAGGAATCAACTCATTATTGGAATTGGTTACCACAGTCATCCCGCCCTTCCTCAGTACGCATTGCACCGGAGAAGTCCATGAGCTGTCAGAAATAGGATACACCACACCGGCGTCAAGCCACTTGATAACTTCCTTTTTGACCACTTCTTGCATAGCTTCATTAAGTCTCCTTTGGTGTTCAAGTGAGGGCCTCGCATCCTCATCCAATATGATCTTATGCATGCAAAAGGCGAGGCTTATGCCCCGTATATCTGCCAATGTCCATCCAATTGCCCTCTTGCGCTTTTGTAAAACTGCCAAAGTGGCGTCAACCTGCACGTTAGTCAAACAAGACGAAATAATAACAGGCAAAGTGAAATTAGGGCCCAAGTATTCATACTTGAGGTAAGGAGGAAGTGGTTTAAACTCCAACACCAGTGGCTCCTCAATAGATGGCTTGGTTGGGAGAGTTTTGCGATTCTCAAGATCCAAAGATAACTTCCTAGGCTCATAAGAATACGAGCCCATACCATGCAAAGCGTTTACACATTCAACTCTCCCAGCATCATCATCAACATCCATGTTCAAGAGAACAACTTCAAGTGGGTCTTCAACATTCACCATTGCACTTGTGTCATCCACTATCACCGCCGTGACAATGTCAACAAATGAGCACACCTTGGTGCTATTCGGTTGCATCATAGATTTGCATACATGGAATACCACCTTTTCATCACCAACACGAAAGGTCAAGTCTCCCACCTCGACATCTACAAAAGCCTTCCCAGTAGCTAGGAAAGGTCTTCCAATGATAATTGGAACCTCAAAATCCCCCTCACAATCCAAGATAACAAAATCGGCTGGCAATATGAACTTATCAACACGAACAAGGATGTCATCAATAATCCCCAAAGGTCGCTTCATTGACTGGTCCGCCATTTGAAGCCTCATAGAAGTTGGACGAGGTTGTCCGATCCCCAAGGTCTTGAAGACCGAATATGGCATTAAATTGATACTTGCCCCCAAGTCACAAAGGGCTTTTGCAAAGTCGGCACTTCCAATGGTACATGGGATAGTGAATGCACCGGGGTCCTCAAGTTTCGGAGCCATCGAATGTACAATTGCGCTCACTTGATGGGTCATCTTGATTGTCTCACACTCCATTGATCTCTTTTTTGTAACCAAATCTTTCATGAACTTTGCGTATCCCGGTATTTGCTCGAGTGCCTCCACCAAAGGCACATTGATAGTCAAACTCTTCATCATCTCAATGAATTTCTTAAATTGGTTGTCACCCTTTTTCTTGGCCAACCGTTGAGGATAGGGCGGAGGAGGTCGAGGTAAGGGTGCTCGAGCTTTGGGCACCACCGGCTCGGGCATATCAATCACGTGTTCCCTAGACGGGTTCATGGCCTCTTGTGTTTCTTCCTCAACCTCATGAACATCAATCCGCACATCATCTCTCACACTTGGTTCAACTACATCCTCAACCACCAAAGGTATCTCGTTATCTCGTAACTCATCTTCATCCACCATAACTTGGTTTCCTCTTGAGGCATGCACATCACCGCCTCTTCCACTTCGCATTGTCACTGCCATCACATGATTATTGTGCCCACCCTTGGGGTTTACTACCATATCACTTGGTAGAGAACCCTTTGGGCGAGTATTTAAAGACTAAGAGATTTGGCCTAATTGCACTTCCAAGTTCCGGATAGATGTGTTATGCGAAGCGAATTGGGCCTTGGAATCTTGTTTCTTTTTCATCATTTGCTCGAACATGCTTTCAATTCTCCCCATCTCGCTTCCGGACGAACTCGGATCTTGAGAAGGAAAGGGGGGTGGATTGTTCAGTTGTTGGTACATGGGGGTCTTTGAAAACCTTGCCCCCGGTTGCCTTGGTTCCCGCCATTGTTCCACCCTCCTTGATTGTTGTTGTTGCCCCAATTATTGTTATTACCATGCCAATTTCCTTGGTTGCCTTGATTACCTCAATTGTTGTTTTGGTTGTTGTTATTCCAATTACCTCCGTCTTGTTGTTGATTGCCCCAGTTACCTTGAGGACGCCATTGTTGGTTTGAAGAGTTACCTCTATTCCCTTGATAGTTGTTGACATATTGGACATCTTCGCTTTGATCATCACAACACTCATTTGAATAACCACCACCATCATTGTTGTTGTCATATTATTCACAATTAGCTTGAGGTTGTTGTCCTCTTTGCCTCCTTTTCAACATAGAAACACCTTCCATTGCGTTGACTTGGCGCGGGTTTTGGACTTGTTGCAATTGCGCCTTTGCCAATTGATTCATAGTTGTTGTAAGCTCGGCAATAGCTTGGCCATGATCGTGCAACTCCTTGTGCAAATGGATGACTGTGGGGTCACCTTGGGGCACGTTTGCTCGGCTTTGCCATGCCGAAGAGGTGTCGGCCATTTCATCAAGTACATCACATGCCTCTTGGTAAGAAAGTTTCATAAAGTTCCCTCCGGCCAATTGGTTCACAATGCATTGATTTGTGGTGTTGATGCCCCGATAAAAGGTTTGTTGAATCATAGCCTCGGTCATATCGTTATTAGGACACTTTTTCACCATTGTTCAATATCTTTCCCATATCTCATGCAAAGGTTCCGTTGGCTCTTGCTTGAAAGCTAGAATTTCATCCCGAAGAGCTGCCATATGACTTGGAGAGAAGAACTTGGCAATAAATTTGTCCGCCAATTCATCCCATGTTGTAATAGAATGATTGGGGAGCCTTTCTAACCAATCCAATGCTTTACCCCGAAGAGAAAATGGGAAAATCCTCAATCTCAACGCATCCTCGGACACGTTTGTCTGCTTGCTACCCCAACATGTATCCACGAACCCCTTCAAGTGCTTGTAGGCATTTTGATCGGAGGCACCCGTGAAATAACCTTTTGCTCGAGAAAGGTCAGCATAACATTTGTGATTTGAAAGTTCCCCGCCCGGATCCGGGGAGGAACAATAGCATTGGCGTATCCTTGATTTGGTAAAACTCTGGGAGCCACTCTCGACGGTGCCGGAGGAGGGTCTGGAATGTTGTTGTTCTCATTTGCATTTATATTGACATGTCGGACTCTCCGTGGAAGTTGAGGTAAGACCTCATCTTGTTCTAGATCATCTACCTCCTCCCCCGCTATCACATTACCGAGAGGGTCATTTGCATTAAGAGCCATTGTACCTGATTGATCGACACAAACAAAATTAGTAAACAAGAAGGAAAGAGAAGCAGAACACAATTCTAGCTACACAAATAGTCAACACCGTAAGCTCCCCGGCAACGGCACCAAAAAGTTGATCGCGGCGAACTCAACCTTACACAACGGTAGGAGGAACGGGCGCTAATACTTTTACCCAAATAGTGGTATCGGGGTCAATTTCCACAGGGAGCTTGGAATGGAGTTGCACATTTGTTTAGACTAGGAATGCGTGTTTGCTCCTAATTGTACTTCTACCATTTTTTGGGTTTTTGTTTAATCACTACTATTATCAACTACAAGTTTAAGCTAATTTATGCTAAAAGGGTATGTTCTAAGTTGTGATTAATATAGAGAAAGGCATTATGGTCGTGGCATCACCTAGGTGGTTAACTAACGGGTAGAGGTTACTAATAATAGATTGACATATTTGGGATCAATGCTATAACCATGCACATTTGTACTCACTCTCACACTTCTCGGTAGAGAGAGCGATTTTACCCAATTGACTCTCTCGAGCTCAATTGGGTAGGCCAATTAGACCAAGCAACTAGGGTTCAAGTAGGGTGATTACTCTCTCGAGGTTTAACCCGTTAATTGGGACTACCATTTCTCATGGATCCACCCCAATCCCTTGTTGGGTCAATTCTGGGGTCATAGACTCTCTTTCTCAAGAAAGGTCAAGACCCACTAAGCTAGAATCAATGTTTGCAACCATCAATCCTTAATTAAACCATAAAATTAACCCAAATAACAAACACCCAATATCAATCTATCAGTAAGAAGCAACACCCATTAATTACCCACACTAGGGTTGAGCCACAACCCTAGCTAATGGGTTTAGCTGGACATAATTAAAGCAGAAAATGAAGAAATAGAAGATGAAACAACCATATTAATTAATTGCTAATGCTAAACTACAATAATTTATGATGAAACTAAGCTAAAAATGCCCAAGATAGGCCAAAACATAAGTCACACGAGTGCAGCAGCTATCAGTTGTACAAAACATAACCTAAAAATGGTAAAATATTCTATTTATAGTGGGCTGGAAAAACTGGACAAAAATTCCCCTGCGGGGTTAGTGCGGACCGCACAAAGATGGCACGCGGCCGCACTGGGTTGCTTGACCTCTGAATCTTGCTCTCTGAAAATGGTAATGTGGACCGCACAAAGTTGGGGTGCGGCCGCATGAAAACTGGCGCGGACTGCACAAAGTTGTTTTGCGGCCGCATGAAAAGTTTTGCAGCTTCTCTGAACTTCACTGATGCGGACCGCGTGACCATAGAGTGCGGCCGCATGGGGGGGAGCGCGGGCCGCATAAAGTTGGACGCGGCCATGTGTTTTGCTTCTGGAATATAATACACTCTGAACTTCTTGGACGCGACCGCATCGCAAAATTGTGCGGCCGCATGAGTGAGACGCGGGCCGCATGAATTGGGACGCAGCCGCATGGGGCATGGCTTGTAAGTTCACAGTCTCTGAACTTCTATGGTGCGGCCACATGACATGATGGTGCGGTCCGCACCAAGTTCTGAATGTCTTCACTCTACTGATCTTTGTCACTTGAGCAGGTTTCACTCCAATTTGAGCCGATCTTTAACGATTTGTCACTTTATAGCTCAAACCTGCAATCAAGCGCAATCTGTAAGCTTTTTGGGACTATTTTGTAGCAATTTACACTCAAAGCGCAGGCAAGTATGGGTATAAAACATGTTAAAATCCTACTTATCACGGAACCGCATTTGCGAGTTGGAGACCGCATGTGCGGAAATTGGTTATTAAATGAAAAGTCACAAATGCAACCTTAGCTCCGCATAAGCGGGACCGCAGATGCAGACACAGAGCCACAAATGCGGAAATCGCTAGGCAAAACATATAAATTCTTGCCTTCGCGAAATTTAGCCATTTTTCATCTTTTCAAAACGGGAAGAAGCTTGGGGAGCACTTTTCAAGAGGGATTTTTAGCGGAGTTCATTGGGGTAAGGTCTTTGGACCCTAAACTCATTATTGGAGTGATTCTTATCAATTTAAGCATGAAAAATTAAGGAAGATTAGTGGTAATTGGGGGGTTAGGGCTTGTATAATTGGAGACCTTTGAGTAATGATTTGAAGGACAAATTGGGTCCAATTTTGGTACTCTTGATATGACTGAACTCTTGAGAGTGTGAGATTTCTGAAAATATAAATTTTACCCAATTCCGAGACGTGGGCCCGAGGGGCATTTTGGTCATTTTACATAATTTCGCGTATTAGCTTAAATTTAATTGTAGAATCAGTTACTTGAAGTGTTATTTACATTATGCAATTAAATTGAACAGATTTGGGCCATTTGGAGTCGAGTACTCGCGGCAAGAGCATGGTTTCGAGTTGATTTTGAGCCGGTTCGAGGTAAGTGGCTTGTCTAACCTTGTGTGGGGGACCTTCCCCTTAGGATATGATATATTTGATAATTGAAATGCCTTGTACGTAAGGTTACGAGCGCGTACTTGAGCTAATTGTTGAAAATCCGGTTTTTCCTTAAGTATTTCAATTGAGTTTTTTTTCCTGTTTTATTCTACTTGTGAATTTAGCCTGTTGCTAGTTTAGAAAAGCATGTTTAGTTGACTTAATTGCCTATTTGCTTAAACTGCCTTAATTGCATTACGTGAAACATGTTAGGCTAGAATTAACTGTTTACTTTGTACAAAATTTAGCTTAATTGGGTATTTTTATGTTGTTGCGGTGTGTTTTTACTTTGGGACTACGGGACGGCATCCCGGGAGATCCCCTGTACATATTTATGATCTGAACTGAGGTGCGAGATATCAAGAGATCCCTGTCACGTATATTGAGGATACCAAAAGATCCCTGGCACGTATATTGAGGATACCAAGAGATCCCTAGCATATAATGAGGATACTAAGAGATCCTCGGGATACCAAGAGATCCCTAGAATATATTGAGGATACCAAGAGATCCTCGGGATACCAAGAGATACCTAGCATATATTGAGGATACCAAGAGATCCTCGGGATACGAAAAGATCCTCGATTATCATCCTTGTTATGAGTTGTACTTCCTTGTGGTTTGCTTTCATCTCTGTTTCCGTTATTGTACTCTTATTATCTGGTATAGATTTTTACTATAGATTCTCAATTGTACTGCTTATCTTTCATCTCAATTGTACTGCTTATCTTATCTTGTCATCTTTATATTTATTTAATCTCAGTAGGGCCCTGACCTTCCTCGTTACTACCCAACCGAGGTTAGCTTGGCACTTACTGAGTACCGTTGTGGTGTACTCATGCCTCTTCTGCGCATGTTTTTCATGTGCAGATCCAGGTACTGCTACTCAGGCCTATCATCCTTGAGGAGGCGACTGCTCTAGAGACTTCGAGGTACATCTGCCGCATCCGCAAACCGAGAAGTCCCTTTTTATTCCTACTTTTAGTATTTAGCCCTTCTGTACTTTTCTATTCTTATTAGACATTCCGGAGTTAGAGCTATGTAGTATTGATCTTCGCTTGTGATTAGTGGGTTTCTGGGTCTTGGATTTATGTATTGGTATTGAGAGTTAAACATGGTGTAAGCCAAGCGGCACATTTAAACACTATTACTACTTTATTTCTATTTTAAATTGTTTTACTTCCGCAAAATTTTGGTTTTCTTCCGCAAATTAGGCTTACCTTGTCGTAGAGACTAGGTGCCATCACGATGGTTCACGGAGGGCAAACTGGGGTCGTGACACATGTCGTTCGGTCCGTTTGGGCGTATATTGAGATTCAAGTAGAGTGTATGATTCTCGAGAATAGTTCTAATGAATTCAAGATTTATACGTGGCAATTGAGAATGTTGCAGATTTGTATATGGCTAGAAGCTTAGAGTTACACTGGATGGTGTCGAGTCTTGGAGTATTTCTACATCATTATGGATTCTATATTTAGTATCAGGAATATGAAGGTAATGGCTTTAGATTCACAGAAGTTCTCTTCAGAATGGGTATCTCGGTTATGGTACTTTTGGGGTGCTTAAGAGAACAGTCAGCGGCTTATGAGCCTTAGGACGGATGATGGCATGGTGCTATTTGCTCCCCGCAGTTAGGGTAATGCATTTTGGGTACTTGATGTCGAATTTCGAGTGGTTATGGATTTTGAGCAGGGTAGCTCGAGGTATATAATATGGACCAGCGTTTGGATGGGGGCCACACATTTTAGCGGAGTTATGTAGAGGTATGATCCTTTGTGTTAGGTTTGTGTTTTTTGGTTTTGCGGTGTGTGATTAGTTTTTAGCATTGCATTGTGGTGATACCCGTTGATCTTGCGGGACAGTTCTCTTGTTTGATGTCATTTTCCTTATTTGAGTACATTTGGAATGTTTCTTATTAGTGCACGGACTGCACAGGTCGTGGCTTTAGATTGTATAGATGTGTCATGTCACTAGAATGGTCATGTTGGATGTGATGAGGTCATTGGGCCTAGAATGGGTGTTATCGGATCTGATTGCGGTATATTTGAAGGATATTGTTGCTGATCAGCTTAGAGATTTGCTATAGTTCCTATCGAAGGAGAGGGAGTTCTACAACTGGTTGATCTAATGAATGGTTATGAGTTTCTGTGTGTTTCTTTCATCATCAGTAGTACACAAAGGCTTCAGAACAAGGTTTTATTTGACATGAGCTTTAATACCGGTATTGGGTTGTTTTGAGCAGCTACTGATCAGAAATTTTACTACGAGTATACGAGTCGTGTGGTATATTGGGTGATTACATCTTGGGTTATGGTTATGACTTGATATATTTTGTTTAGGCTTATACAGCGTGTAAATACGAGGTCGGGTCTTGTAGTAAATTCCGGATGTTGAAAATTGGATTCTGTGGTTTACGGACTAAGGTTGAAGTAATGATCTTCAGTTATGTTGTGTTGTCAGACCTATATGAAAATAGGGTGACATGGTATCACCCCCGAGTATGTGCATGGTAAAGTTATACGGCGGTTTGATGGCCTTGGGAACAACTCTTGGCACGTTCAAGGACGAACGTATGTTTAAGTGGGGGAGAATGTAACGATCCGACAGGTCATTTTAAGCATTTGCACATCGCTCGGTAGTTTGGGGGAACGAGTAGCTCCGTTTGATAAATTAGGACTTGTGTACAAAATTTGAGTTCATTTCGAGTTTATTTGATATATTTCGGCGCGAGTTTTGGAAGTCGAAAGTTCGAAAGTTCATTAAGTTCGATTTGAGGTGTATTTCGTCGTTAAGATGTTGTTATACATGATTTGAGGCGTTGATAGGTCTGTATTATATTATGGGACTTGTTGGTATGTTCGTACAGGGTGCCGAGGGGCTCGGGTAAGTTTCGGTTAGGTTTGGCCTGTGTTGCGCTTGTTTTTCTTATGTTCCGACGTCGTTTCTTCAAGTATAAATGGTACCACATTGAACAAATGAGCTCTGAATTCTGTTTTGATTGAAGCATTAGATCCGTATCGTAATTACGGAGCCATAGAAAAAGAATCGTCAATTTCAGACATCGTATGAGGATTTTATGGTCATTTTACTAAGAATTGGGTTGCCAAATTTTTTTTCAGATTAATTACGAAATTACCACTGCTGCGTATTTAAAAATCTGCACTATTTTCAAATATTGAAACCAATATATCTCCTTCAGTATAAGGTCAAATTGAGTGATTCAAGAGTCTAACTTGACTAAAATTTCATAAAGAATCTATTGGAGGCATCAAAAGTGAGTTTCGAGATCTTTTGGCATGAGAAACGATGCAAAACAATGTTAAAATGAGAGTTTTGTTCATTTAACATATTTTGAGTTGGGGAGCTCGGAATTGGGCAATTTTCAAGGAGATTTTCAGTATATGTATTGGGTTAAGTATTCTCTAATCGGATTTTGGTTATACTTTATGAATCTATCTTCGATTTTAGCTTTTGGTTGATGAATTTTAAAGAAGAAATTGGGGGTTTTGGCCTAAAGTTTCATAATATGAATTTTAGAGTTTTGAACACTGATTCGGAGTCGGATTTGAGTGAAACTAGTATGGTTGAACTCATAATTGAATGGGTTGTCGGATTTATGAGTTTTGTCGGGTATCGAGGCGTGGGCCCGGGTTGGGCTTTTTGGCCGATTTTGGGGTTTTGATTAAAAATTCGACATTTTTCAATTGGGATTGGTTCCTTTAGAACTGTTTGATGTATTTGAGTTGTTTTTGGTTAGTTTCGAGCCGTTCGAAGGTCGGAACGCGCGGGATGGCTTTTTGGAGCATCGCTTGGCTTGCTCGATATTAGAATTGGCTTGTTCGAGGTAAGTAACTCTTCTAAACTTAGTGTTGACGGTATAAAACCTTGCAATATGTGTTATGTAATTGGTATTGAGATGACGCACATGCTAGGTGACGGGCGTGCACCCTGTGAATTAGGACTTTCTTGTTCCCATGGCCCTGTATAGTGGCCCTATTTTGTTGATATTTGTGTTTTCACCATGGGATAAAGTAATTGAGTTGTCAATCATGCTAAACATCATGTTTAGACTTCATGCTGATATCGGTTGTACTCATAGTGGTTATTTCTGGTTGTTATCTCACTGATTTCCATTGATATTTTTGTACTCAGTCACATTCATGCATTCATATCATATCTCAGTCTCAGTTGTTGTTATTGATACATCATATCATTGTTGTCGGGCTAAATTCATGACATTGTGTGCATGTGAGTGAGACTAGAGAGATTGATGACTGAGTGAGGCCGAGAGCCTGAGCGAGAGTGACATTTTTTGGATCATGCTGCAAGCCGCAGCAATTTTTTAATTATATATATGTATATAGATCGGGCTGCACGCCGCATTGTATGCCACAATAAGTCTTATGGCTATTTATATGGGATCGGGCTGTATGCCGCAGTGATATAGCGCTTGGGCTGAAGGAGCCCCTCCGGAGTCTGTACACCCCAGTGAGCGCAGGTACCTATTGGGTGTGAGTTTTTAGAGCTGTATGCCGCAGCAGTTATTATACACCGCTGAGTAATTTAGCGTGCTGAGTACTGAGCTTCGCGAGAGAGAATGCGAGGC
Source organism: Nicotiana tabacum (assembly GCF_000715075.1). Classification (NCBI taxonomy): domain Eukaryota; kingdom Viridiplantae; phylum Streptophyta; class Magnoliopsida; order Solanales; family Solanaceae; genus Nicotiana; species Nicotiana tabacum. Next base: position 126,139,338 of record NC_134101.1, on the reverse strand, counting down.
AATGAGATTGAATACTCTGAGAGTGTGAGTACATGTTTCAGCTCTGAAATACATGGCATTTACATGCATACATGACATACCAACATAGAGATGCATTTTTCCTCATGCTATATAATATCACATCATTCACGACTTATTATACACATTGATATGTGGGTATGGAGAGGTACTTTATACTTGTTATTTGGAATGAAAAGGAAATATTTTATTTATTGTGAAAAGGATGTTTGGAAAATTACAATTTTCAAACTTACTCGTACTTTTGGCATTTTTGGTAAGAGATTTGGGATTTTCTTTCACTGAGATATTTGAAAAGCATGACCATTTTCTAAAACAGTGAACGAGCTGAGTATTTTACTTTAGAGATATCTCTTTTATAATTGCATTTATGTTGTTATGAACTGTTGTGGAAAATATTGGCATTAGACCCGATCCTGTGTTAGCTCGTCACTGCTTTCAACCTAAGGTTAGGTCTGTTACTTACTTAGTACATGGAGCCAGTTGTACTGATACTACACATATGCACATTACGTGCATATGTCGGTTGTTGTTGTTGTTGTACTCGATGGTTGCGGGACTTGAAGATGTACCGGCATCCATGTTGTAGCTGCCTCCTTTGTTCGGGGTAGCCTTAGCTTATAAAACTCTGTTTATGTACTTTTCAAACAGGCTATGTATTTCTTTCATTTTTGATTTGTAAACTCTATTCTTAGAAGCTCATGATTTGTACTATCAGTCCTTGGGATGTATATAAAATTCAGTAAATTTAGTTTTGTTTAATCGGCTTAATAAGATTATTGAAACTGGATAGCTTTAGTTGGCTTACCTAGCGGGTTGGGTTAGGTGCTATCACGACTGGTGGATTTTGGGTCGTGTCAGAAGGGTTTTATAGCATATAGTAGAGTAAAACCGAATAAGGTAGGAGAATCAATGGTACACAAATAAGGCAAAGAGATCGGTTAATGAGTCAATTAGGGCTAGCAGGAATCAATTAATAGGCAGAATCACAGAAGTGTCACTTAAATTAACACGGAATAAATCAGCAGTCACGATTGAGGTTTAAATAAGATAAGTAATAAGTCCAGAGATCAATTAAAAGTCAGAACACAAAATCAGGCCAGTAGCATGGATAACTAATCACATAAATAAGGTAAAAATAGGTAAAACCTTAATAAGGAAGTGCGGGTACTAAATTCAAACCCTAATTTGGGTAATAAAATTAATTAACACTTAATTGACCGAATTAAAGGTAAACGGGCAAAAGACAGTAGGATAAACAGTCAAATAATCAAAACCCTAAGAAATACAAAGACATATACATGGAGCTTGATTAAATCAAATAAAAATCAATCGAAAAGTAAAGAAGAAAGTCAGAGATGAAAACATTTAAATGCTAAAACCTTTTTTTTTTTGCAGAAATCCATCAGAAATCAAAACCCTAGCTTTTAGGGTAAACGAAATCAGTCAATAATAATAGTAAGAATAGAAAATCTTAAGGGAAAAATACCAAACAAACACAAAATCATTTCAGATCTAAAGAGATCTAAATGGATTCAACTAGAAAATAGCTAGGTTCATAAAATAAAATAAAAAGACAGAAGCGAATCAAATCTTGTTTGAACCAGAGATTTGAAACCCCAAAAATACGAAGATACTCGTACTCACAGGTATCGGAGTGAACATAGACGGAATAATCAAGAAAGGAGAGACTTTGAACCAGATTTGGTTCGAGTCTCTTGAGATTCACATCAAGCAGCGTAGAAATCGTATAACCAATAGAGGGGTGAGGCCGGATAAGGCATAAAATCGAAGGAAAACCGCATGAGTCAAGGGGGATATTAGTGACGGCAGTCTAGGGTTAGGGAAAGGTTGAGAGAGAAGAGAGGATGAGGGGATTCAGGGGCCGCGGAATTTTAGAATGAGATAGGGTTTGGGGGTTAGCGTAACAAAAAAGGAAGGCAACGGCCAGGATCGATTCTGAGCTGGGCGGGTTATGGACGGGTAGGATAATTGGGTCAGGGTAATTGGGCTAGGTATTTTAGGCATTGGGCTGGTTTGGTAGCCTAGATTCGAAAAAAAATAAGAATTTAGGGCTATTAGTTAAATATCCATTTAATTTAATAAATAATTTATAAAAATAATTAATAAATAGTAAAAATGTCATTTTGTACACAAAAATGATTTAAAATAATTACTTAATATTATAAAAATATAAAAAGTTATTTTTCGTATAAATAATATAATTATGCATATATATGGGTTATTGTTGCAAAGTTATTGCAATTATAGTCTAAAGATACAAATATAATTATACATAAAATGATTAAAGCTTAATATAAATATAAATGATAAAAAATCAAGTAATAAATCATCATAAAATTATTTGTGATGCAATTAGTAATTATTTACATAATAAAATGCTAGAATAAATTAATTAAAATCCTTTTAAAATCACAAAAAATTATGGAAAAATACTGGTTGATGTTCATGCACTATTTTGAAAGTATATATACATTTAAAAATATATGAGGGAAAAATTGGGTATCAACATGACTAGAGAAAGAAGCAATAGAGAACATGTTATTCATTGCTAATGAAGGGGTTTTTGTTGAAGGAGATAAAGATGGGTCTGAGACTCAGGGGGAAGAACTTGTACCCATTGAACTATATGCATAGGAAGGTGCTACCGGGGAACCTGCTGGAGGACCTGATCCCTCTTTAGAGGATCCAACTCAGGGGTCCTCTCAGGAACCCAAGGTCAGTACTGACCCTGCTCCTTCTCCTCATTTAGATGATGAACCTTTGAGTGTGCTTGTGCCTGAGATGAGACCTGTGTCTGAAGAACAAAAGGAGGATAATGATGAGGATTCTGATGATTTACTGATTGCCAGCGTGCCTAGGCATAAATCAGTTATTGATGAAGGGACAACTCCTAAGAGACCCACTACAAGGTTGCAAAAGAAGGAGGCTCTTGCATCTGCGCTTAAGAATAGTCAAGTAAGTCAAGAAGAAGAAAATTAGTGAAAGATGGCAAGGTTGTGAATGAGAAGATAGTGCCTATTATGAATGTGGATGAGGAAGAAGTCGAGGAACCTGGTTCCTTCACTAGAAAGCTCTCACAAAAGCATGGTCTCCCCAAGCCAAAACGGGGATCTTCTGTATCTGCTAAAAGTTTGATTAATTTTGATGATAATGTTACTAGTGAGCATGTGGTGAAAAAATCTGGTGATAAGTCAATGGAAGAGTCTGGTGCTGTTATGATAGAAGAACTGGGTGAAAAATTTGTGAAGTCTGATGAAAAAGGGAAGAATGTTCGTACGTCTGCTAGGAGAAAAGCTAATACTGATGAGGAACCTAGTTTCTCCAAGAAGGTCAGGGTTGGTGAACCAAGGAGTGCTTGGAAAGAGAGACTGAAGAACCAAAAGGTGCTATGTGGCTGCACATTTACCCCTGATATCTTGGAGGAGGCCGGTATGAGATAGTTGGTTGAGGTCTATGAGTTCCAATGGTGGACACATTTTTCCACAAATGATGCTCCAAAGGTATATCAGGAGAAAGTTCAAAGTTTCTATGCCGACTTATTCAAGGTTGAGGATGATCACATCTGCGTGTTGGTAAATAGAGTTAATATGGTAATGGACTCTGCCTTGTTGGGGTCTATTCTTTGTGTGCCTGCTGAAGGGCTGTCCAATGTTCAGGGAACCCATTTGCAAAATTTCATAAATGCAATCTTGAAGGACAGAGCAGTTCAGCAGGGGGAACGGGTTCAGAAGAAGGCCCTCCTTCCTGTATACTAACTGCTATTTGAGATGGTAAACAAGGTATTACTGCCTCGAGCTGAGAGAATATCTATCACCTCTTGTGCATACTTGTTCCTCATGGAAGCACTGAACAACTTCACTACCATCAATTTGCCTGCGATCATGATAGAGCACATGAATAAAGTGGCAGACTTTAAAGATGGTGATCATGGGCTGACATATGGGTTCCTTCTCACCAAGGTTTTTGAGCACTTCAAGGTTCCTCTAGGACCAGCTAAAGTGGGCACCAAGAAGCAAACATTCTCTAAAGCTACTCTTGAAGAATGTGAGTATATTGATTGGAAGAGTTGGAAGCACTTCTACCATATCTTAGTTGATTAATACTCAAAACAGTGCTAATACTGAGATAAGGCAATTGAAAGCAAGGAATGCTATCTTTGAGACTCAGTTAAGTTAACTGCAAGAGGCACCTGGTTCCAGTAGCTCTCAAAGTGGAGAGGTTGCGCGTCTGACAAAAGAGAACGCTGAGCTCAGGAAATAAGTGGACGAACTGAAAGAGAGACTACTCAATGAGCAAATGTCAGCAAAGCTCGAATGGATTTAGTCCTCCAAACCCTTGCCTCTGCCTCCAAAACTTCTCCTTCTAGTGCTCCCTAAATAGCGTCTTTCCCGGTGTCAAGTGTATTATCTAGTTTGTGGTCAAGTCCCTCAGTGTCAGTTCTTATGATGATGGTTGTGGTATTTTATTTTATTTTGGTTCTAAATTGTGGATATGGTAGTAACATTGACTCTGCTCCTGTTGCAAAATCCAAATTATGTTAATCAAAGTTTTTCCCTTTTTGCTGCTTATACCTTGCTTTTATACTCAATTTTTTTAGTCATGACTGAGTGCACATATGTCACGCCCCAAACGTGTGGAGGCGTGGCTGGAACCCAGTGTCGTAGTGGCCCGAGCGAAACACTCTGTAACTCATTCATTCCTTTTTATAACTATCATGGGCCAACATGGCCACAACTCGTAATGTGCAATTTTAAGTGGGCAAATGTTATATTAATGAACCATCAATCATAAAACATGGATACATATAGACCGTCAAGGCCTCTGGTATACTATACAAAATAAACTTCTGTCTACAAAGCCTTTAAGATTATTTGACATCTTGGGAAGGGCACCGGCCTACCCATAAATATGTAATAAAACTTCGACATGATGACTCGTTTACTCGGTGCACTCCGAATGAGGTGGAGTCTTACCGATCCTTCGCTGAATGTCAATCTCGTCTACTATGAGGGTTCGTCAAACTGATTGTCTATACCTGCAGGCATGAATGCAGCATCCCCAACAAAATGACATCAGTACGAATAATGTACCGAGTATGTAAGGCATGTAAATCAACATATAAAGGACATGAAAGAAACATGGATACATGACTCAGCCTGTAAGTTTGGATAACTCTGTATATCATGAAATATTTATAATATCATGCATATGCATATAAATGTCATGTAATGCATAGTTCTGTACGTACATAACATAATCAAGCCTATGAGGGCATCTCATCATATTATCTCGGCTACTGTGGGCAAAATCATCATCGTATACCAGCTGATCGGGTGGTGGTGCGTATATAACGCCATAACCTTTTCCATATCCAATATACATATACATATATACATATATATATATATATATATATATATATATATATATATATATATATATATATATATACGAGTATATAATGCCATAACATCATCACGCCTCTGAGTCACGGGTAAATGCACTTGTATAAATGAATGAAATGCATGAAAATATGTAATAATCTCAATATTCTTTTCGGATAAACTTTATCAACTGTGTATTATTCTAAGACCCATGAATAGAAGGTATAATAATATGACACATGGAAATTCAAGAATATATGCACCTCTAACACTTCTATGAATAGAGTTATTTATAGAAGTTGTACATTTTCTCATTCGTTTGTATCGTATAGATCATGCCAAAAAAAAAGGGTTAGCCTTAACACACCTGAGTTTACAGGATAATTGAACTTGTCTGTTGCTTGCTTTACTTCTTTCGTATTCCATACAGAATTGAAAATTAAAGGAGAAGGGTTATGTAGACCTCCATTTTCAGTAGCAACTAACTTTCGGTTGGTTCTAATTATAGGAACGTTAAAATCTTGCATAATCCTAAAGCATTTTTCTTCTTATATATATAAGGGCATCTTCACATAGTGCATGTACTCCTTCTGACTAGGGTCCCCAAATGTGATTTACTAAATTTCCAAGTATGCTCACCCCTTGGTCTTTTGATAATTTTTATTCATAATGCTATAGCAGAATTGAAACCTTTCTCAAACAAATCTACTGAAGTGATTTATATCATTTAACAAGTCCCTATTAATTATTTCTCAACACGCTTAATAAAAAGCCATAGTAAATCCATCTAGCCATGGGCGTTGTCACCATTATGACACCCGTTCACCTCCTCTCTTTTTTTCGGACAACATTCATGAATAGGTGAAGAGTACATGTTGCTTTTTTTTTTTTTTTTTGATGTGGCATCGTTCCACATGACAGTGTGTGGAGAAGTTCTGGTTACTATGTTTCTGATGATTTGTTGTGCAATAGATATTGTACTGTGACAGAGACAGTTAATACGGATCAGCAGCCAAAGGTGACCGAGTCACCAGAACTTCCAGATTGGGTTAAAATTGTAAAGAAAGAGGAAACAGTGGTTGACTTTGGAGATGACGACTTCTTACTTCCCTCATTCTCAGAATGGGTAAAAAATGAGAAGCTTCATGCAAGGGAAGTTGATGTGAGAGGTTTGGCAAGCGATATTGCAGACAGTGATGTTGATAAGATCAACAAATTATTGAGGTTTCATTTCAAAGCACCCGATGCTGTTGTAGATGCGTTGAATAACTGCACATTTGATGTTTCAGAGTGTTTGGTTGAGCAAATTTTGAAGAGGTTCAGTTGTGAGTGGATACCTTCTTACGGGTTCTTTAAATGGGCAAAAGTGCAAAAGGGTGTCACACTTTCCTCTGATTTGTATAATCTAATGGTTGACAACTTGGGAAAATCAAAGAAGTTTGATCTTTTGAGGGAATTGATGGACGAAATGAGTCACTTGCAAGGGTATGTTTCATTGAATACTATGATTAAAATCATGAGAAGGCTTGCCAAGGCTGGTAAATATGAGGATGCAATAGAGGCATTTAAAAGAATGAAGGAATTTGGCGTACAGAAGAATACAAGTGGTATGAATGCATTAATCGATGCATTGGTGAAGGAAGAGGGCTGCCACGTTTTGGGCTTATTAAGCCCTATCCCAACACCTTAATTAATACCCATTAATCTTTAATTAACTAGTTAATCTTCAACTAATTAATAATTACTCAATTATCCACATAATTAAGAATTGTCTCGTATTACTTAAAATACTACTCACTTTTAAATACACTTTACATACTCTACTATTGTGGTTATATAGTATCATATAAAATCAATACATACACTATTATTTTATTAAAACATCCATGTAAAAAAAAATGTATATATTTTCTCAACTTTTAATTTTCCTAACCTCATATAAAGAGTACAAATTTTCGTACGCTAAATTCTTAAAATGGTAAAAAGATAACCTTCTTTTCTTGTGAGAAAATAATTTTTATCTTTACAATAAAGAAAATCTCATAAACTTTCTCATATTATGTGTATACTTCAAAACATATTCGAAAGTAGTAATATTAATAATTATATAAAATTATATTTTTCAACCATTTTTATTTTTTTCTTTTACAAAAAAAAAAGTTCCACTCAAAATACCATACCAAATATATACATATAATGGTATCAAGGTTGTTAATCTTACGGGGTGTAACAATACAAGTGGCATGAGTTAACTTAAGGCTAGACTTCTTTATTACTTAAAAGCATGTTACTGATCTTTTTATGATGTCAAAAAGGAGAAGAATAATAATTGCATAGTTGTGTTGTGTTCTGATTTTGTGCACTGATTAAGGGGAATGCAGATTCAGGGGGAAACTTAAGGTCTTTCTGGTTCACTGTCTAGTCCTGTGTGGTTTTTTCTGGGATTTTCAATTATGATTTTGTCATCATCAAAAAGGGAAAATTGATAGGTTACAAGTACCTTGTTTACAAGTATCTTGTTTTATATTTTAATGATCTAACAAACTTACTATCAAGAACTAGATAAGGAACCTGTTACACATTCTCAAGACCATAAGATTGAGGTTCCAGTTTGGGATATGGCTCAACTCTTCAGAGTCGAAGGAATAGCTAAGGGAACAGGTCGCTACCAGCTCCCGAGGTAACTGTACGAAGTCAACTCTCCAGCTGAAAAAGTTGTTGTATGCACACGCTACAGTACAGAAACAGTGCAGCAGTCAACTTTCTGTGGAAGGCTTTTTACCTACCTTGCTTACATCATTGTGTAATGTCACACATGTATTATTAATACCAAGGAAAGTAAAATAAAGTCACTTGAACACTTTGAGAATTTACTCAAGCTCTTTTACGTGATTGATCATCCAGCAAGCAATTCTCAATTGCATCAAGAACAAAGAATAAAATAACATACGGACCAGTTCCCACATCAAGTTATTGTATGTCCTTAGTTGAGTTGTAACTTCGTAATAGTTCTTGAAGTGTAATTCCTACTTAGCTTTTTTAGAAGTATTCTGTAGGAAACTCTTTTGTAAATCTTAAACCCTTGTGTTTGACTCTTGGCTAGAGTTAGTCGAGTTGTAATGTCTTTGTAATAAAGTTATTACAAAGTGACTTGTAATAGAGTATCACAAGTTAGTGAGGGATTAAAAGATTAATTCCTAGGTTGCATAGGTTATAATCTAAAAGTTGCTTAGTAGTGAAGTTGAAATCCTAAAAGGGTAGATTGTAGTTTTTAATCCCGTTGAGTTGAAAATTTTCCACATTAAAATTTCTCTTGCCATTTGCTTACTGCAGTGTGCGTGTGTTTTGTTAAAGCTTATAGAGAACCTGGTTCTCTATAGAGTTTAGTGGACCCTAATATTCTATCACCTTCATTTGTTCAGTGATCGTGCAGTCCAGGACGATGCGGTAGCATTCCTGAGATGTGTGTTGTTCTCTTCGTATGCTTAATATTCCCCATGGAGATGGAAATTCAATGGCTTGGTGCAAGCTGGAGGGGACGCCTCTCATGGCGTGTATCCATGGTCGCCCTATTATGGCATTGTATGTCGTGTCCTGGTCCATGATATGGAATGTGGTTTCCAAAGTAACGCCGCCGGCCAAGACGGGGAGTATGATTTCTCCAGAAGTTCGTTCAACTGCATTGTTAAAACATGTTAGTGTGATGCAACGCGGCACTATCTTCCTTGAATTTCATTTGTGCAAGTACTCGAGAGTGGATAATGCATGCACCGCTCCCATCATCTACCATAATGCATCTCAAATCTGTATCTAAAATTTGTAAAGTGATAACAAGGGCATCATATTGAGGGACAACCAAACCGGGGGTATCTGACTTATCGAAGATGATACTTTCTTCGAGTTCGTCATACCGTTCATGAGTGATCGATCGTTTGAGCTTATGGGTTGTGGTGAACTTTACGCTATTGATAGAAGCATCATCGCCGTTATAACGCCCATAAATTTTCACGAGTCATTTGATTATTATGATATTCCTTTCGCTTGATTTAACCATTTGCAGTTGTAGGGGATAGTGAAATTCATGCAAATAGTATTACGAGAGAAATTCAAAAATAGTCAAATTTACAAGTGGTCGTTCAAAAATAGCCCAGTTTCAAAAGTAATCGAAATTTAGCCATTTTTCATGTAAAGATAAATCTGAACGAAAACACTGTTCAAAATACGGAAAAAAACTTCAGCATAATATACTGGAGTTATACTGGAACTCCAGTCTAATATACTGGAGTTCCAGTATAATATACCGGTCGAGAATAATATACTGGAGCCAGCAAAGTATACCGATCCAGCATAATATATTGGAGGTTCATACAAGGTGCACCGAACTCCAGTATATTATGCTGGACCGGTCTCTGTTGCAGCAAAATAGTGGCTATTTTTCATTGACTTGGTAAACGCTGGCTATTTTTGAATGACCAGTCCGAAAACTGGCTAGACCGTGCTATTTTTACTAATATTATGTATATTCGGTAGTGGGTTTGAGTTGTTAGAATGGATCCTTGAGCAATAGTCTTAATTATGTTCTCTTATTCTTCTTTTGTGTATATTTCTTAGCGAAATTAATTATTTTTATTTTTGGAAAAATTTAGTTTTATTTGCGGATGCATAAATATATACTTATATTTGGAAATAGTATTTAAGGGATAGAGGAATGTCATTTGAATAGATAAGTAGTTATTGGGCCAAAAATTAGTGACTTTGGTTGATTTTATTTATTAAAAAAAAAAAGGAAAGTGGGCCAAGCCCACCTTCTGTTACTATTACGGGGCATTTGCATCTATACCCGTTTTTTGTGTTACGTTTTAACTTGTGCTCGCTTTGCAAAAATATTGCAAGTGTACCCGATTTTTCGCATAACTTCAGCATACGGGGTTGAAATAGCAAAGGCAATCACGCAAAACTTCAGCATTCTAGTAGTCGGACCTGAAGTTAAGCTCTAGAGCTGAAGTTTTTGTTTTGTAACTGGCGAACTTCAGCTCTAGAGCTAAAGTTTTTGTTTATAACTGACGAACTTCAACTCTAGAGCTGAAGTTTTTGTATCATCTATGACAATAGTGTAAGATAGATCTCACAGTCATTTACATTGTCTAGAAATAACTGAAATCAAACAACGGTGTCTCCATGACCTTTTTGGATGATAACAAGAAAGTTGTAGGGCTCTTCCTTTCACTTTCTTTATAGTTATAACGAATATAAATATAATATATTATTTTTCTTTTGAGTTACGCTGAGAGAATACCGTCAATTCTCTGATAATACAAAAATATTTGACTTGAGAAATATGGAAGTATGGTGATGTTCTGTTCATCTCAAAAGATGATTTTTTATCAGTTGAAGTACTCTTGCAAATTAAGCTGGAATTTTTTCTTTGAGAGAGATTTCCTGAAAGAATATCTATTTACTATTTAATCACACTAGTAAGCTTTCCAAGGCCTTTTAACAGAAGAAGAAGAAGAAAACGAACTAGGAGAAGGAGGAGGAGAAAGTGGCTGAAGTTATTTAAAAATTGAGTACATGTTAAAACTTTTTTAAAAAATTGATATAGATTAAATGGGGGCGACCAAATAGAGCGCCCCGTGTAATTTTTACTACTATTATGTGCCCTAAGGAGATCAAATGGGGGAAACTTTTAGTTTTAGAATCCTAAATAAAAAAGCGCAGGTATCAATGAATCTACAAAATGATGTTTTTTGAAAATTTTGTTTGGATAAAAGAAATAACAATTTTCATGTATAAAAAGGTAATTTTTTTCTTTGAAAAAGGTATCTTTGTTTTTTCCTTTTACAAAGTATCTAAACATACAAATTTGAAAACCTAAAAGAAAAAAGAGGGGGGAGGGGAGGCACATCAGCTACATGTTTGTTTCCAAAAGATATAGTTACCACGGCACAACAGCAAAAAGCCCAAAGAAAAAAAGTTTACATTGTTAGCAAGTTTGGAGGAATAAAATTAAAACAGAAGGAATTTTGGTCACAACTTCTTTCATATGCTTCATGTATTTTACTAATTTGAAATACTCTTTTTCACCTTGAGTTATAAGTTTGGCATCAATAAACATTACGTACAAGCCTTTCACAACTATGCAATTTAAAGGTAATCTGGCCAAAGTAACAATATACTCCATATTGATAAAAATATCTATAGTAGGAAGCGGAGTTATTCTCTTTGATCGATCAGTTCTCAAAGAATTGAAAAATAATAAAGATGTTGAGTTACAGAAAGTTGAAGTGGAAAATATAAATAAAAAAGATAAACACATAATTTTTAAGAGAAAATAAAACTCCATGACGACTAATAAACGTTACAATATTAAACATGTAAATCATTTTTTATTAAGAATATAAAAACGCTCAAGAAACTTATCATCAAGGTATAATTAAGAAAAGTGATTTCTCCAACTGTCTAACCTGAATTAACGAATAACTCCCGAGTTTGACAAATGTTCATATACTGCTAAAAACAATATAAAATCAAGTAAGAAAATGATAAGTTATCGTTACCTATTATGTCAAAGTCCTTTTTCCGGCCTAGAAATCTAGCCAAATTAAGTGACTTAAATGATACTCCTAATAGAATTTTCTTTTTGTGGAAGAAGCGAAAACTCAAAACTTAGGTTTTCTAGAATGAATCAATCTTATTAAGTTATACAGGTTAAAGGAATATAATCAGGAATTTAATTCATGCTTTGTGTAGCAAGAGCCAATAATTAACTGCTCTTCATATTTCGCAACTGAATTTTTCTAAATGAATAAAATTACTTTTATTTATTTTATTACGTAAGGAAAACACTTCTCGCTCATTATTTTACTTTTCTAGGTTCGATGAGAGTTTTGTACTAAATATGAGGAAGCACCCAAAAAAGAGACACGATTACGTGCAAAGGTGCAAAAGAAAAGTGCTAAAGCTTCATGAGATGTGCTTAACATTTCACTTACTATTTCGATAAGACAATTTTCACAAACCACTATTGTTTAGTAGTTATTAGTTAGTTGTAGCTACCATTTACCATATTACTTCCTATAGCTATGTTTTCAAGGTTTTTAGATTGTATTCGATGTATTTAAGCTACTGTATTCATGAATACAGTAGCATTTCTCGGCGTGAAACGGGGGATTACAGCTAGACAGATTAATGTATTCGACTGTATTCACAGTGTGAAACAGGGGATTACAGCTAAACAGATTATTGTATTCGACTGTATTCACGATATGTATTTGTGAATACAGTAACGTAAATAGCGCAATTCATGGTCTATTCAGCTGTTTGTAAATGGAAAGTGAATCAATTAACATAATAGATTCCTAATATAACTCAAACTCAATTATAACACACCAAATTTATATTTCCAGTTACAAAAAAGATTCTCAATCGTAAAATACTCCAAAAATATAGCAATCTTTAGAGAAATTATATAATTACATTAAATATAGTTAAATACATAAAAATACATTGAATACATGAAGTATAGCAGGTCATCTATAGTGCAAAAATATATGAATACATACTGCAGATACATTTGAATATATATATATATATACATCTGAATACCTAAATTATATTAATTAAAAAAAATATATGAATACATTCGTGAAATATAGCGAGACAGTAAATACAATGAAATACATGGAATACGGCGGGATACATTATAATACAATATAAAAAAAGGCAATGAATACAATGAAATACATAAAATACAGCGAGATACATTGAAATACAATTAAAAAAAGGTAACAGAATCTTCAAGTTGCTCAGCTCCAAACTCCGTCGTCTTTGTTCAAGAACAACCCTAATGTCATCTCGTCAAGAGGGCCGCTATTCTGACTCGAAACTCTTAAAATTTGGCGCAAAAACGAAAGAAATTCCTTATTTTCAATAGATGATTGTCTTCTTTTGTTAGTAATTGCAAATTTGGTAGATGATGAAAACCAGCAATGGAGGTGGTGAGAGGCAAGAGTTGTAGTGTCCATGTCCAGATTTCATTGCAAAGCAACGGCCATCAGAATGGGGTGGATCTTTCTCTCCAGGGCTTGATTTCGACATTGATTCAGAACTTTAGCCCACAGACAATGAAAATTTCGCGAGATAATGGAGATGAATCAGTGGAGAATAGTGGTAGTATTCATGGAGAAAGACTTACGTTGAGAGAGAGGGGGTGGAGAAAAATCTAAAAGAATGAGAGAGAAAAATAATACAAAGAGTATTTTATGGCTTAAGAGTAGGAGGTAATCATAAATAGATATTTGGTTATGAAAATCAAAAAGTAGCTATAGAATATTATTTTTTAAAAAGATATTTATTTAAAATAAATAAGTTATCAACATTTGCTATAGGAGGTAAAAATTCATTTCGATAACCAATTTAAACGTTGTGATTGTCTTCTTAGTCCTTTCTTTAAAAAAATTTCTTCTCAAGCATCTTCCCTTGCTAAATATTTAGAACCATTTTGTATTTCTCTTTTTTTCTATTTTTCCACGAGTTTTTCCCTTCTGGCTACATCACCCAAAAAATTAATGCTGATTTCTCACCTACTTTACTATGTTTATCTCCCCTTTATACTGTGATGACCATGAAAAAGAATTTCGTTTGAAGACTATGATAGGAAAAGCTAAATAAACGTTAAAGGAAGCCAAGCAAAGTTGAGAAAAAAGGCTCAAAAATGAAACGAGCTCTAATTGAGATGACAAAACTGTACAAGTATCATATATGCAGCTATCAAAGGAGTTCCTATTTGTGACGACCCGGTCAGTCGTCTCATGAGTTATCGCTCCGTTTTCCTCATTTCTATTTCTAATTGCTTTGTATAATGGTTCTATATGTGATCGGGTTGATTGGTTAGGGTTCGAAAAGGATTTGGTAAGGTTTGAGATACTTAGTCTCTTTTAAGGAAGGTTAAGTTGGAAAAGTCAACCGGATTTGATTTATGTGTTAGAGGACTCGGATGTGAGTTCTGATGATTCAGTTAACTTCGGGATGTGATTTGGGACTTAAGAGCGTGATCGGGATGAGTTTTGGAGGTTCGGAGTAGAATTAGGCTTGAATTGGCGAAGTTGGCATTTTTGGCAATTTCCAGTTGATAGGTGAGATTTTGATATAGGGGTTGGAATGGAATTCCGAGAGTTGCAGCAGTACCGTTGTGTCATTTGGGATGTGTGTGCAAAATTTCAGGTCATTCGGACGTGATTTGGTTGGGTTTTTTATCAAAAGCGGAATCCGGGAGATTTTGGGAGTTTAGGCTTGAATCCAAGATGTTTTGGTCGATTTGATGTTGTTTGAGGTGTTTTGAAGATTGGAACAAGTTTGAATAAGGTTTTGGGGCATGTTGGTGCTTTTGGTTGAGGTCCCGAGGGCCTCGAGGTGATTTCGGATGGTTGACGGAGAGTTGAGATTTTGGTGAAGTTACAGAATTTGCTGCTTCTGGTATTTCCGCACCTTCGGATTGGGAACCGCAGGTGCGATGCCGCAAATGCGAGGAAATGGCCGCAGAAGCGGTCAAGGAGGAGAAGTGCAGGAGCCGCAGATGCGGTTGGTTGACCGCACTTGCGATGGCTCATGTGCGGTTATGGGATCGCAGATGCGATTTTTGGGAATTTAAGTGAAAGCGGCAGAAGCGGCTATTTGACCACAAATGCGGTGACGCAGAAGCGTGAGTCTAGGCCCAGGTGCAAAAATCCCTAGCCAGAAGGTATATATTGCTTTCTTCGCGAATTTTTGCAAAATACTCCATTTTTTAAGACGGGAAAGAGGCTAAGGCATAGGATTTCAAGAGGAATCAAAGGATATCAGTTGGGTAAGTCCCCTAAGCTTAATTAATTGGGTTTAAGATCATTTTTTCATTGTTTAATCATGGTTTTAGCGGAGATTAAGGAAGAAAAACTGGGGATTAGGGCTTGAGATTAATAGACCTTTAAATGGGGATTTGAGGGGTCATTTGGACTCCGATTTCAGTGTTCTTGATATGTATAAACTCGTGGGAGGATAAGGATTCCGTTGATGTGATTTTTATTGAGTTTTGAGACGTGGGCCCGGGGGTTGGGTTTGCCAATTTCGAGATTTTTGGTATTATTTGATTGTTTTCACTTGGGCTTCGTTCCCTTAGCATATTTTGACGTCGTGATTCTGATTTAGGATAGATTCGATGGGAGTGGAGGCCGATTCGAGGGGAAAAGGCATCGCGGAGTAGTATTTTAACCGGTTTGAGGTAAGTAACCATTGTAAATCTGGAAATGAGGGTACAAAACCCCGGTAATTGACTTGTTTTGATAAATGCGGTGACGCACATGCTAGGTGACGAGCATGTCGGCGTGCACCGGTAGGGATTGTGACTTGGTCCGTCCTGTAGCGACTATTAAGCGCGTATTTGCTTTGGAAATCTTATACCATCCCGTATTTTAGTCATTTATACTGTATTATGAGTTGTATGCCATGTTTGGGGTCTTGTGCCAACCTGTGAAAACCCTTAGGGGCATTTTGACTGTTTTTCCTCACTTTACTTGCTAAAAGCATACTCTCAATCATGTTTTACCTGTTTAAATGTTTAAAACTGGTTTTATCACTCTAATTCCAAAATGAGAGGATTGTCTGGGTTGAGTTCCCAAATTTTCACTGTTGTGCCCGAGAGGCTGTGAGGCTAATGACTGAGAAAGGTGGAGAACCTAGTTGTGAGGATATATATATATATATATATATATATATATATATATATATATATATATATATATATATATATATATATATATATATATATATATGTGTGTGTGTGTGTGTGTGTGTGTGTGTGTGTGTGTGTGTGTGTGTGTGAGTTATGGATCGGGGTGCACGCCACAACGATACTTATATGCATGGGGCTGCCCGCCGCAACGGTATATATATATATATATGATCGGGCTGCGCGCCGCAACGATATGACGCTTGGGCTGTAGGAGCCTCTCCGGAGTCTGCACATCCCTAGTGAACGTAGTCAACTATAAATTATGGATCGGGCTGCACGCCGCAGCGGTTACTATGATTTCTATTATTATGAGATATTAATGAGCCGAGTGCTGAGAGTGAGTATACAGTGACGGGAGTTGAGTCACGAGTGACTGAGAGGCTGCCCGAGGGGCTATATTCTGAGTGATTCCTTGCCCGAGGGGCCCAGTTATGATGTTTTCACTGATTTCACTCGTCTTTTAAATAAGCCTCTGTTGGAAATATTGCTAAGTATATGATTTTAAGTGTTTTAAACTGAAAATGTTGATTTTATGACGAAACTTGTTTTAAACTGTAAAGTTGATCTGTTATTCTGTTGTTTATTCAGTGATATGATTTTTAACTGCTCGTTACTGCTTTCAGTCCTTATTTACTTTAGTTACTTACTGAGTTGGCGTACTCACGTTACTCCCTGTACCTTGTGTGCAGATCCAGGTGCCCGAGCGGCCGAGAGAGGGTCTTTAGCTGATCTAGTGTTTGACGGAGATTTCAAGGTAGCTGCATGGCGTCCGCAACCCTGTTTTCTCCTCCCTATCTTGTTATTTTTCCGCATTTTCTAGACTTAGGATGTAGTAGATATTCACACATGTACTAGAGGCTCTAGACTCGTAACACCAGATTATGGAGCTGTGTAGTTTCCTGTTTATTTGACTTCCGCATATTTTCTGTTGCTTTAAACGTTTATAATGAAATTTGATATTTAAAACCTGTGTTAGAAAATGGCTTATTGTTAAAGAAAAAGGGTTGTGATTCATTGATTGGTTGACTTGCCTAGTAAAGTGATAGGCACCATCACAATTGGTATTTGGGGTCATGACACTATTTATGCATATTTTTGAATAGTCTTTTTAAACAGAATACGTAGTATCGATGATATACTTCAAAAAAGTTCTAGTAAATTCATAGGTTCTTGTCATTCACCAGAAATATCAGATTGTCTACATATTCAACATTCCTTAAATTTACTAATGAAGAATTTAGTTAGGTATTTGATAAATTTGACTTAAAAAAATAGAATTCATAACATTCAAATCAGAAATTAATGATCATGTAACCTACAAGTGTATTTGAAGAGAAGATAATTGAAACTTACCTTGATGAGAGCAAACTGTTTTTTGTTAGTTTGGAAATAAATAGATAAAACTTTTTAGTATACAAAAGGAAATATAACATAAAAAATAGAAGAAGAAAATATGAAAAGAAAAATTAGAAGATAAATAAGGACACAAACGTCTGGAATATTTCTTCACTTAATAATTCTAAACTGCAAAAAATATGAAATGAAACAACATCATGTAATAGCCATAGAAACCTATCATAGGAATGGCTAGTCGACACCCTGAAAAGCAGCTCCACCTCCCTAGATAATAATTCTTCACAGAAATGGTTGTTCCAGTGTTGTTACATGAGCGCAAGGAATTCAGCAACACAAGATTTATAAGGATCGTATTTTAGTCGAAGGATCAATGTAGTGTCGGTTACAAAAAGACATTATGTGATGTACCGTTTCAACTTTCATATTATTAAGTGGTGATTTTTTCCAGTTATCAGATTAAGTGAACTGATTTTTACTTTTAAATGGATTAAAAAAAAATAGAGTATTTAATCAGAAAAGAAGAGAAATGACCAAAAAAATAAATAAGGAGAAAGTAGATAAATATGATCCTTGGCCAAAAAATGTGCCAATGCATCTCCTATTGTCTCAACTTTATAGATATATATAGATTTTTGGCGAAGTGAATCGTTGCTGGAGGGAATTAAGGAAAAAAAAAAGATACAAAGTATATCACTTTGGTTGCTAAGAGAAGAACGAAATACAGTAAAGAAGCTCCATCGCTACAATTTCTGCATAGACCGAGTATAAGGTATTAAATTTATTTTTGATGTTGTTTTATAATATTCTGGGAGATATCAGTTTCAATTTTTATGATTTAAGAGGAAGTATTTTTGTTGGTATAATGAAATTAAACGATGATTTAGATAGAGTTGATAACTTATTTTGTTACTATTTAGTAATAAATAAAACTATTTTTGTCATTTTCGTTTTTATATAAAGTACTATTTTTTGTATTTTTCAAGATTGAAATGGCTACAAAACGTTAATAAGAGCTGTCACACCTCCTTTTTCCGCCCCCGCGAGGGTACAAGGAGTTTTTTCCAATTAAAGGACAATCGAAACGGGATTTATTTATTTATTTCAGAGTCGCCACTTGGGAGATTTAGGGTGTCCCAAGTCACCAATTTTAATCCCGAATCGAGGAAAAGAATGACTCTGTATTACAGTCTGCGCACCAGAAATCCGGATAAGGAATTCTGTTAACCCGGGAGAAGGTGTTAGGCATTCCCGAGTTCCGTGGTTCTAGCACGGTCGCTCAACTGTTATATTTGGCTTGATTATCTGATTTTATACAAATATGGACTCATGTGCAAGTTTTATCTTTTTACCGCTTTCATTATTATATTTTTTAAAGAATGTGAACATCGTTTAAAAACATGTCTTTGGATTGGGTCACATAAAATGCATCCACGATCCGGAACATATTTTATTTGATGTTTTGGGATTTGGATTTGGGTTGCATGAAATGCACACCCAAGTTTAAGAAAGTAGATTATTAAACACGTGCCGAAAGAGACTATCGTGTTATTATTTTGGGAAGGCCGTGAAATTCGCTAAACGGCCCTTCTGAATTCTAAGTAATTTTTAAAACAAGTATTTACTGAGGGCCCCGCAATTTGTATTTTTATTCGGCGAGGCTCATCTCATTCTTATTTTTTAAAAGGAATTTGCAACGTCATGGAAATGCATCTCAGACCACGCCACAATCAATGTACCCGTGATTAGAGACACATTTCGACTCCGTTGAGATTTGGATTTGGGTCACATAAATGTGCACCCGAGTTTAAAGAGATAACATTATTAAATACGCACCTAAAGCGACTAGCGTATTATTATTTTTGGGCGAGGGCCGTAAAATTTGCTAAACGGCCCGTCCCGGAATCTAAGTATTTCATATATACATTTAACGAGGGCCCCGCCATTTATGTATCCATCTAGCGAGGCTCATCTCATTTAATTGAAAGGATAATCTTAGCATGACTATAATTTTCTGCTTTGTTCGTCTCTAGAAAGAAATCCTAATTTATTAATCGAACAATGGAAGCTAGTAGGATACACGGCTAATGAAGAGTATCTCAAGCTTGACGAATTACAATTAAACATGAACTTACATTTAGAACTAACCCATATGGTAAACAACAGAACAATGACTAATAAAATTATGATAGAGCTTATTAAATCAATCCGACTACCCATTCGGCAAGCTAGTCACGAACATGAAAACTTTTGTACAACTTTCGTCTAGCATGCCCATTTGAGATAGCAATAACGTAAGCACAAAACTAAAACTCGACAGATTTAAACAAAATCTTCAACATAACATGTATTCAAGCTCGGACACGATAGTAACCGATAGCAACTCAAACAAAGATTAGAAAACGAACCTCTAATGATAAACACTGCTGGGGATTTACAACTCATTCATCAAACCGAAATGGAGCCGTAGTCGGCGAAATGAAGCAACGAGACCAACGAACTGGAACCTCACATCGGCACTCAAACGGACTTCAAACGGGAAACCATGGAAACAGTCATCACAGCTTAAACGGAATAGCTCGCGCCAGAAACTCGACCACGAACGGGCTGAGCATGAACCATGGCTGCTACTGGTTTTTCCCAGTGTGTCACTGGTGGACGTTCGTCACTTTTAGGGGCTGGGTTCGACGGGGTGATGCGTGAAGCATGAGGTGGAACTGGAGGTTTGATGGGCGATGAGGCAGCGCGACCGGGAATGCAGCAGCAATCGCTGCTTGATGGAGGCTGGACACGGTGGGGAAGCTGACGGGCTGGGGTTGTTTCTGCGACTGGTCGCGATGGAGATTGGAGGAGAAGGAGTGGTCGTGGGCTTTGTTGGTTCTGCAGGTGGTCGACGGAGTGATGGTTGAGGGTCAGTGACGACGAGGGGAAGCTGGTGGGAGATGGTGTCGTCGGTGGTTTTGGACGATGCAGCAGTTCTGCTGCTTGACGGGTGGTTGGGTTCAGGCGTTGGGGGGGAAGCTGGTCGGAGGTGGTGTTTGGACGGTGTCGATGGAGGTGATGGTTCCGACAAGGAAAGCAGTGACGGGCCTGTTTGGTGACTGTGTGAGACGATGGTGGGATCTGGTTGCGACGGGGGGGGGGTGAGGATGGTGA
This sequence comes from Nicotiana tabacum, assembly GCF_000715075.1. Lineage (NCBI taxonomy): Eukaryota > Viridiplantae > Streptophyta > Magnoliopsida > Solanales > Solanaceae > Nicotiana > Nicotiana tabacum. The sequence continues at coordinate 126,118,638 of NC_134101.1, read as the reverse complement.
AGGTTTTCTCCTGGTTTTTTTGTTCTTCTTCTTTAGGAAGAAGAACATGAACAGTGCACGTGCCCTCCAAATTTTTCAAAAGTCTGTCCCTCCTTTGTGCCTTGTGTTTGCCCGTGCATTTGTAGCACTTGCCAAGGAAAATGGACCCCACGTGTGTAGGGGTCCAAGATTTGTGTCCCCCATGCGCGGTGGGGTTCCCCGTGTACGGTGTTCTGTTCGTGTTCCCCACGCTTGTCCTCCTTGTGTGGTGGACTCGGATTATTATGGGCTAGATCCGAAAATTAGGCCTAAAAACGGGTAGTTTGAACCCGAATATTATTCTTTTGCCCGGACCCGAAAAATAGGAACACGACGTTGCTCAACTGATTATGTAAGCAAAATAGCTACCAAAATAAGGCTAATATTTAAACAAAACTATTATCTTTTTTTTAATATTTTTCAAGATTAAAATAGCTACAAAATATTAATAAAACTATTTTTTTGTAATTTTCGTTTTTTTATATAAAGATAAAATATAAAATAATATTTTTGTATTTTTTCAAAAATTACAATGACTACAAAACATTAATAGAACTATATTTTTTGGTAATTTTCGAAATTATATAAAGTACAAAATAAGGTACTATTTTTTGTATTTTTTCAAGTTCATGAGAAATACATAAACTAAAATTTATATATATATTTTTGTAATTTTTTCTTTTGCGATGAAAATAAAGTAAAAATAGTCAAAATAGCTATATTAGACCTAAATTACATATTTATGCTAAAAATGTGAAAATTCTCGGGGAGCGTCAAAAATCACGTGTCTACAGCTGCCCCTCTTTGACTGGAAACACGAAGAGTTTTCCGACAAAGAACGACTAGACATGTTTTTGACCCGACCATTATTTGGAGGGACTACACTAAAGAAAGGAAGGGAATGTGACCGAGCCCTGTTATCTGAGCTGCCTACATATCCTTGGTTATACAGGAATCAAGCAACGTGTAGTTCGGAAATGAGAGAGATGGTAAAGTGTACCGAGGTGAAGAGCCGATCGAGGTGCCGTTCCGTTGAGGTTCCGGTCCGTGGTCCTGTCGTTACATCAAAAATGAAAACTGAAAAAGACTAACTAAGCCTATCAGCTACTAGTTACAAGGATTCCTATCTTTAAGTCTTCTGAAACTTGGTCTTGAGTCTTGAATGGTACTTCATACAGACTTTGGATTTGAACCTTGACACTTGCTAGTTGTAGGAGCTAGTTCTTGAGCAGATCACATCTGTTCTCCACTTCCGTACTTTGGATTCGTTTTTTTTCTCTTTTTTTCTTTTCTTGTTTTTTTTTGTTTTTGTGACCAGCTTTTGTTGACCATCTCAGCCTGTTGACTCGCATTTTTGAGGCGAGCTTCTGTTATTTATAAATTGGTTGAATGCTGGGGATTTTTGTTGTAGCCTTCTGCTTCCCGGTGCTGGGGATTATTTCCTGCTGGGGATTCCTGTTGTAACCTTCTACCTTCCGGTGGGGTTACTGATTTCCAAAATCTGCAGTATAAGACTAAAAAGTATTCCTCTTGTTATACAGGTGGGAGCCTGAAACATGAAATATAAAGACTGAAATGTATTCCTCTCGTTATACAGGTGGGCGCCTGGCTTGAAATGTAAAGACTGAAATGTATGCCTCTGTTCTATGGGCGGGCTCCCAACTTCAACACTTGAAATGAAAAGAGTGAAATGTATTCCTCTCGTTATACAGGTGGGCGCCTGGCATCAACACTAGAAATCTAAAGACTGAATGTATGCCTCTGTTATATGGGCGGGCTCCCAACTTCAAAACTTGAAAGTAAAGACTGAATGTATTCCTCTGTTATTATGGGCGGGCTCCCAATTTCAACACTTGAAAAGTAAAGACTGGAATGTATTCCTCTCGTTATACAGGTGGGCGCCTGGCTTTAAGAAAACTAAACATTGATAATCTTAAGAAAACTAAAAAGGTCTTTTTTTTTGGTATCTTAGGAGAAAGATTCATCAGACTAAGATTTTGATCCTAGGAGAAGGTTCGTCAGACTAGGTCTCTATCTTAGGAGAAAAATTCATCGGACTAAGATTTTGATCCTAGGAGAAGGTTCATCAGACTAGGTCTTGTTTTTTTTTGGTATCTTAGGAGAAAGATTCATCAGACTAAGATTTTGATCATCAGACTAGGTCTTGTTTTTTTTGGTATCTTAGGAGAAAGATTCATTAGACTAAGATTTTGATCCTAGGAGAAGGTTCGTCAGACTAGGTCTCTATCTTAGGAGAAAAATTCATCAGACTAAGATTTTGATCCTAGGAGAAGGTTCGTCAGACTAGGTCTTGTTTTTTTGGTATCTTAGGAGAAAGATTCATCAGACTAAGATTTTGATCCTAGGAGAAGGTTCGTCAGACTAGGTCTCTATCTTAGGAGAAAAATTTGTCAGACTAAGATTTTGATCCTAGGAGAAGGTTCATCAGACTAGGTCTTTTTTTTGTTTTTTTGGTTATCTTAGGAGAAAGATTCATCAGACTAAGATTTTGATCCTAGGAGAAGGTTCGTCAGACTAGGTCTCTATCTTAGGAGAAAAATTCATCAGACTAAGATTTTGATCCTAGGAGAAGGTTCATCAGACTAGGTCTCTATCTTAGGAGAAAAATTCGTCAGACTAAGATTTTGATCCTAGGAGAAGGTTCATCAGACTAGGTCTCTATCTTAGGAGAAAAATTCGTCAGACTAAGATTTTGATCCTAGGAGAAGGTTCGTCAGACTAGGTCTCTATCTTAGGAGAAAAATTCATCAGACTAAGATTTTGATCCTAGGAGAAGGTTCATCAGACTAGGTCTTGTTTTTTTTGGTATCTTAGGAGAAAGATTCATCAGACTAAGATTTTGATCCTAGGAGAAGGTTCGTCAGACCAGGTCTCTATCTTATGAGAAAAATTCATCAGACTAAGATTTTGATCCTAAGAGAAGGTTCATCAGACTAGGTCTTGTTTTTTTGGTATCTTAGGAGAAAGATTCATCAGACTAAGATTTTGATCCTAGGAGAAGGTTCGTTAGACTAGGTCTCTATCTTAGGAGAAAAATTCATCAGACTAAGATTTTGATCCTAGGAGAAGGTTCATCAGACTAGGTCTCTATCTTAGGAGAAAAATTCGTCAGACTAAGATTTTTGATAACAACTTAGGAGGAAATGCATCTCCTATGGGTGAAACTAAAACAAACTTAGGAGGAAATGCGTCTCCTATGGGTAAAACTTAAACTTAGGAGGAAATGCATCTCCTATGGGTGAAACTAAAACAAACTTAGGAGGAAATGCATCTCCTATGGGTGAAACTAAAACAAACTTAGGAGGAAATGCATCTCCTATGGGTGAAACTTTAATGATTTCAAACTAGGAAGTGCGTCTCCTATTAATGAAATCTTCACTTAGGAAGTGCGTCTCCTATACGTGAACCAATTCCTTCTTCCTGCATTATTTACTTACATGTGTTGTCTTCCCTCGAAACTGTTGGGGATTATTTTGATGGGGATGACTTTCCCCCCTTTTTTCATTATATTCTTTTTTTTTATTCTTTTATTTTTTGTTTTTGCATAGCCTCTTCCTTCGAAGACTACCCCCCTTGAGAGTCGTTTTGCCTTTCCCTGAAAGGAACCGCTGAGGATACCGACTTTCCAACTTTGTGTTGGACTCCTCGCAACTACTAGGGATAACACTGTTGGGGAATTATTTACTTACCTGTTGGGGGGGTAAAATGTTATCAGCTGGGGTACCTGACTTCCAGAAAATTTTCTAAATGGAAGGAAAATTTTCTGCCCAGTTTGATAATATCCCTTGTGGCATGTGTTTCTGTCATCAATGCCATCTCTTCTACCTGCTTCAAATCAAACAAAATTTGTTAGTTTAAAACGCGGTGGTTGGTTGTGATACTCCTACTGGGATGGCTTTTCCCTTTCTCCTTCCTTGCTCTGCGTTCCACAACTTGTTGGGGATGATATTATTTGCTGGGGATAATCCCTTTCTGCTGAGGATATCCCTCTTCTTTTGTGGCATAGCTCGGAAACTGGCATTTCCCCAACCTTTTAGTCTAGTATGGATTTCGCTAAATCATGCTCACTGCTTTCCTTGCTCTGTTCATGGGCCTTGGCCTTGAGGTTTATAACCTTTGATTTCGGCAAGGGTATCCCTCTGGACACTTGTCAATCTTTTTGTCAATTCCCTTTTGCTGGGGATATCTTTTTTTACACTGGCCTCGCGCTTGTTTCTTGCTGACTATACCACTTGGATGTACTAGTCAGATCTCATCTTGCATATTCGGAAAGCTGATGGCATATTTTAAAGTCAATTCACACTTGTTCTGACCAAACAGACTCTATTGGGGATTTTTCTTTGAAAGGAAAAAGATAAAAGGGAACAGAATAAAAAGACAAAGAAAAATGACTCTTTAACAAAAGAAACTATAAATAAAAACCTATCAAATGCAGATACCGACTCTAATGGTCATGACATGCATATGTGGCCTATCCTCCGCTGTCAATCATCTTTCAAGATCTTCAATTGGCAATTCCCCATCTGATTCTCAATCTTATTCGACTTGTAGTGCCCGAAGGGTTTTCACTATCAAGCCTCTCTCATTCTGGTTTTCTCTCAACTTTCATCGCCTTATGGTGCCTGTGAAGGTTTTCACCAATAAGACTCTCTCATTTTATATCTCTCTCCAGTTGGGGATTTGGAGTGTTGCCGATATGACTCTTTCTGTTGGAGATTAGAGTCCTTTCTGCTGTGGAACAGAATGTTATGTGCGCCGGTAAGACTCTTCATTTGTCTGACTTGGCATCTTTTGAAGACTGATCAGAAGGTCTTTCTTTGGACCGTAATGTGGGTTTTGGATAGGCTATAAAGAAAGGGTATTAAAGGCTCAAAAAAATGCATTAATTTTGGGTTATTAGTTACAACCTTCGGAATTAGATTTATTTACAACAAATGCAACCTTTGCCCCAGTTTCTTGCTTGGGGATATCTTAATTGATGATTTTTTTTTTCATTTTTCAAAACTATGACCGAGCCGTGAAGCGCCTACGTATCCTCTTTGAGGAATCAGGTCAAATGTAGTTCCCAATTCCTCTTTTTTCATTTGACTTTCCTTTTTTCTTTTGTTATCATTTTTCTTTTCTCATTTCTCCTTTCTTTTTGTTTGGTTGTTTTCTTTTCTTTCTTTCTCTTTTTTTTTTCTTTTGTTGACCTGCCGCGCTTGCGTTTTCTATTCGTTGCGAATGATTCCGAACGAGGGGTATGAAAGAAAATAAATAAGGCTCAAAAGGGGTAACGAAGGGTAAAGTGTTTAGGTAGCAGAACAAAATGCCTTCGTCATTCCAGTCTTCAAAACATGCCAAGTGCAAACAACACAATTGAACATAGATTTATAGTCTCTTCCGATGGTGCTGGACTTGACAATTATGTCAAACATCTTATTTTTCCTTTGTCATTTCTAAAGCACCGTTGGGCGACACTCTCATTATCATGAATGACCCTCATGCCAATTTGGCGAATCTTGCTTTTAACGGTTTTATTTGTGTTTTACTTGCCCTAGTTCCACATGACTCGAGCTCTGTATTGATCTCAAACCGTCCTTATTTTCTTTAACTGTTCTGATCACCTCTCCAGGGTTTGGTGATTAACTTTAAAGACTAGGCCCAAAGTGTGTGCGCATGTCATGTCACTAGAATCGGCACTGAACAAAATGACAAAAGGACTAAACAAAAGATGACTGGATATAATAAAAGACCGGATTTTGCATTAGACCGATGAAATGGTTTGAATAACAAAACAAACAAAACAAACCAGAATAAAATCCTAAAACAACCTGGAAAAATTAAAACAAACCGCTATGACAAAACGGAAAGATAAGAGGAAAGTTATTGACACAAAACAAAATCCGAATTACAATCCTAATAATCCGAACAAACAAAAATGACAACAAAATAAGTCACCACAAGCTTCTCTCTTGTTAACCAAGGAACGGAGCGTCCTCCCACTTTATCAAAACTGGCATCTTAGCCACTGAGCTTTGCATCAATACTGCCAAGACCATTACCAGCTTCAATATCATCAACCTCCGTCAACAAGTTCCCAATAGGCTTCGAGTGTTTCTGTTATCAAGCCTGATCCCCGCAGAGTGTGCATCATGAGATGCAAGTAAAGGATTCTGGGTGTCATTGTCCGGCTTACCACAAACCAACCACCTTAACTTCATTTGCGAAACAAACAGGTTAGAATGGACTCAGTCGGTCCTCATTATTAATAACATCTCTTTTTTCTTTTCTTTTTTCATTTTTTTTTTGTTGTGGTCGAATCTTATGGAGATTGCCTACGTATCATGACCCCGTATGAATTAGACCTTGCGTAGTTCGTGACAATAAAGATAAACATTAATAGACATTTTTTTTTCAATTTTCATATCAAACAAAACTGGGTTTCAAAGGTTTGAAGATGACTTACAAACTCGAAAATCAAACAACCCACATATTCTAATAAAAAAGATTTACAAACTCCAAAAACAAATGGCCAGCTTCCTTTCTCCGTTTGGCAAATGCAACCGAACGGTTATTTTTGCAAACGTAGCCCTCCTCCAAATTTCATATAAATTTTGAGGCCGGGGAGGATTATTTTATGACACTTTACAAACTTGTCCATTCTTTTACGAAAATAACCTTTCGACAACTGAAAGATACTCTAAGGCTATTTCGGCAAGAACAGTTTAAGACGCAACCGAAGCTGGCTCGACTTATTTTTTAAATAAAAATTCAAACGGTATTCACCTAACCGCAGACTCTTTGTTTATTTTTTCAAATTACAATGAAAATGTGGTGTTGCAAACACAGCCCTTCAGCGCTTCGGGGACGAAGATTTATAAGGCTGTGTGGGTCAACTAGACCAAAAATCCTAAACATGACCCAAAAGGTGGCTGTTTATGCAAAGTCAGCCTTCCAGCGTCCCTTTTGGGAACATTCGGCTATTTATGACAAAACAGCATCACCTGACCTATTTATGACTCTTTTTATCGTTTTTCAAATTAGAAAACTCAATATTGCGAACACGGCCTTTCAACGTCTCGGGGACGAAGATTTTTTAGGCTGTGGGGGTCAACTGGACCAAATCTTAAACGTGACCCAAAGAGTGGCTGTTTATGCAAGGTCAGCCTTCCGGCGTCCCTTTTGGGAATGTTCGGCTATGTTTTGACAAAACAGCGTCACCCGACTTCTTTATGACAGAATTAAAATTTTGACATGTTTTTTTTTCTTTTTATTATTATTTATTTGTTTTTGGCTATTTTAGCAAAATGGGGGTTGGACCCGATGAGGGTTGCCTACGTATCTCACATCCGGTGAGAATCAAACTCGCGTAGTTCGGGCAAATAAACTATTTTTGAGAAGATCCTTTTCCATTTTCTATTTTTTTTTCACAACAAACAAACAAACTATTATTTTTCGTTCATAACAAACAAACAAACTAACGATAAAACATAAAACATTCTTTCTTTTTTTCTTTTTTTTCAAAATTTCGGTAGAGTTTCGACACTACTTGGACATTGGTTTTTTTTTCCTAAAAATAAGTAGTTATATCTCTACACTGTTATTTTCTCCTTTTTTTCACGATTTTCTAATTTGTGGAAAATGATGACAACATACAAAATCTTTTTTGAATTTTTCAATGCTCTTTTTTATTTATTATTATTTTGTTATTATTTTTAAAAATGTGGCATGGGGGACATAGGGAATTCAAAGACTTCTTGGATTCCACAAATGTTCCCCATGTGCTTTTTCCCAAAAATGAAGCGTGGGGGACATGGGGAATTCCAAGACTTCTTGGATTCCACAAATGTTCCCCATGTGCTTTTCCCAAAAATGAAGCGTGGGGGACATGGGGAATTCCAAGACTTCTTGGATTCCACAAATGGTCCCCATGTGCTTTTCCCAAAAATGAAGCGTGGGGGACATGTGAAATACCAAGGCTTCTTGAATTCCACAATGTTCCACATGTGCTTAATTAACATAATAGCATGCTTATCTAAAAAATCGTGCAACTTTCTTATTTAACGTGATCAGCATGATAAGGAGTGCCCTTTGTCCTCAACTATCATTGGTCCGCCAAATGACTCATTCACCCTTGAATAAATACAACAGGTAGCACATAGGATGCCAAAAAATGGTCTATTATTTTCAGGTTGCTTGTCCTAGACGGATCCAACCCCTATGTTGAGTCCCCTAAGTCAAATGCACATGATGCAAATAAACGTTCCTACTAGGGATCCAGCATGAAGCTGAGTTATTCTAGGTTCAAACATGGGTATTTGTTCTAGACTGTGTACCCGAGCGGACAACTCGAGTGGGGGCTACATACCGGGGACCCGCGGGATCGTCCGGCTTTGTAACTTATCCGGCCTCTTTCTTATTTCAGGTATTGACACTAACAGAATAGGGAGTCTCGACCAGCGAGCTTCTCCCCGGAGGTAAGAAGAGAAGGGTTTCGGCAAAGTTTATATGTACAGTTCAAATAATATCAAAGCAGTAAAAGCAGCATTTAGCACATTAGGATCAAACATGTAAAAATCAGATAAAACCAAATATAACAATTTATCTAAGCTCGAATTTCTAACCCTGAACCAGTGGTTCTGGGTCAATGTCCCCAGCAGAGTCGCCAGAGCTGTCACACCTCCTTTTTCCGTACCCGAGAGGGTACAAGGGAGTTTTTCCAATTAAAGGACAATCGAAACGGGATTTATTTGTTTGTTTCAGAGTCGCCACTTGGGAGATTTAGGGTGTCCCAAGTCACCAATTTTAATCCCAAATCGAGGAAAAGAATGACTCCGTATTACAGTCTGCGCACCAGAAATCCGGATAAGGAATTCTGTTAACCCGGGAGAAGGTGTTAGGCATTCCCGAGTTCCTTGGTTCTAGCACGGTCGCTCAACTGTTATATTTGGCTTGATTATCTGATTTTATACAATATGAACTTATGTGCAAATTTTACTCTTGACCGCTTTTATTATGATTTTTTAAAGAATGTGAACATCGCTTAAAACATGTCTTTGGACTGCATCACATGAAATGCACCCACAATCCGGAACATATTTTATTTGATGTTTTGGAATTTGGATTTGGGTTGCATGAAATGCACACCCAAGTTTAAGAAAGTAGATTATTAAACATGTGCCGAAAGAGACTATCGTGTTATTATTTTGGGAAGGCCGTGAAATTCGCTAAACGGCCCTCCTGATTTCTAAGTAATTTTTAAAACAAGTATTTACTGAGGGCCCCGCAATTTGTATTTTTATTCGGCGAGGCTCATCTCATTCTTATTTTTTAAAAGGAATTTGCAACGTCATGGAAATGCATCTCAGACCACGCCACAATCAATGTACCCGTGATTAGAGACACATTTCGACTCCGTTGAGATTTGGATTTGGGTCACATAAATGTGCACCCGAGTTTAAAGAGATAACATTATTAAATACGCACCTAAAGCGACTAGCGTATTATTATTTTTGGGCGAGGGCCGTAAAATTTGCTAAACGGCCCGTCCCGGAATCTAAGTATTTCATATATACATTTAACGAGGGCCCCGCCATTTATGTATCCATCTAGCGAGGCTCATCTCATTTAATTGAAAGGATAATCTTAGCATGACTATAATTTTCTGCTTTGTTCGTCTCTAGAAAGGAATCCTAATTTATTAATCGAACAATGGAAGCTAGTAGGATACACGGCTAATGAAGAGTATCTCAAGCTTGACGAATTACAATTAAACATGAACTTACATTTAGAACTAACCCATATGGTAAACAACAGAACAATGACTAATAAAATTATGATAGAGCTTATTAAATCAATCCGACTACCCATTCGGCAAGCTAGTCACGAACATGAAAACTTTTGTACAACTTTCGTCTAGCATGCCCATTTGAGATAGCAATAACGTAAGCACAAAACTAAAACTCGACGGATTTAAACAAAATCTTCAACATAACATGTATTCAAGCTCGGACACGATAGTAACCGATAGCAACTCAAACAAAGATTAGAAAACGAACCTCTAATGATAAACACTACTGGGGATTTATAACTCATTCATCAAACCGAAATGGAGCCGTAGTCGGCGAAATGAAGCAACGAGACCAACGAACTGGAACCTCACATTGGCACTCGAACGGACTTCAAACGGGAAACCATGGAAACAGTCATCACAGCTCAAACGGAATAGCTCGCGCCAGAAACTCGATCACGAACGGGCTAAGCATGAACCATGGCTGCTACTGGTTTTTCCCAGTGTGTCACTGGTGGACGTTCGTCACTTTTAGGGGCTGGGTTCGACGGGGTGATGGGTGAAGCATGAGGTGGAACTGGAGGTTTGGTGGGCGATGAGGCAGCGCGACCGGGAATGTAGCAGCAGTCGCTGCTTGATGGAGGCTGGACACGGTGGTGAAGCTGACGGGCTGGGGTTGTTTCTGCGACTGGTCGCGATGGAGATTGGAGGAGAAGGAGTGGTCGTGGGCTTTGTTGGTTCTGCAGGTGGTCGACAGAGTGATGGTTGAGGGTCAGTGACGACGAGGGGGAGTGGTGGTTTCGTTCACTGCTGGGGACGCGACAGTAGTGGTGGGTTTCACGGAGGAAGAAGTGGTTGGGGAAGGTGAGGGAGCTGGTCGGAGGTGGTGTTTGGACGGTGTCGATGGAGGTGATGGTTCCGACGAGGAAAGCAGTGACGGGCCTGTTTGGTGACTGTGTGAGACGATGGTGGGAACTGGTTGCGACGGGGGGTGCGACTGGTTTGGGCTTGTAGGGTTTTTTGTGGTTCTTCTTTAGGAAGAAGAACATGAACAGTGCACTTTTCCAAAAATTTCAAAAGTCTGTCCCTCCTTTGTGCCTTGTGTTTGCCCGTGCATTTGTAGCACTTGCCAAGGAAAATGGACCCCACGTGTGTAGGGGTCCAAGATTTGTGTCCCCCATGCGCGGTGGGGTTCCCCGTGTACGGTGTTCCGTCCGTGTTCCCCACGCTTGTCCTCCTTGTGTGGTGGACTCGGATTATTATGGGCTAGGTCCGAAAATTAGGCCTAAAAACGGGTAGTTTGAACGCGAATATTATTCTTTTGCCCGGACCCGAGAAATAGAAACACGACGTTGCTCAACTGATTATGTAAGCAAAATAGCTACCAAAATAAGGCTAATATTTAAACAAAACTATTATCTTTTTTTTAATATTTTTCAAGATTAAAATAGCTACAAAATATTAATAAAACTATTTTTTGTAATTTTTGTTTTTTATATAAAGATAAAATATAAAGTAATATTTTTGTATTTTTTCAAAAATTACAATGACTACAAAACATTAATAGAACTATATTTTTTGGTAATTTTCGAAATTATATAAAGTACAAAATAAGGTACTATTTTTTGTATTTTTTCAAGTTCATGAAAAATACATAAACTAAAATTTATATATATATTTTTGTAATTTTTTCTTTTGCGATGAAAATAAAGTAAAAATAGTCAAAATAGCTATATTAGACCTAAATTACATATTTATGCTAAAAATGTGAAAATTCTCGGGGAGGGTCAAAAATCACGTGTCTACACTTAACACCAAGGATACGAGAGGAATTCACTGGGACGTTAGAATTGAGAAGTTTAGTTTTAATTGAATAATTATGTAGACTATAATGAGATATATATGTGGCATTGTGTATGTTGTCGTGATAGATTTGAGGCATTATATATGCCGCCGTGATATATTTGGGGCATTGTGTATACCGTCGTAATATATTTGGGGCATTGTGTATGCCGCTGTAAAAGATTTGGGGCATTGTGTATGCAGTCGTGATATATTTGGGGCATTGTGTATACCGCCGTAATATATTTGGGGCATTGTGTATGCCGCCGTAATAGATTTGGGGCATTGTGTATGCTGCCGTGATATATTTGGGGAATTGTCTATGCCGCTGTAATAGATTTGGGGCATTGTGTATGCTGCCGTGATATATTTGGGGCATTGTGTATGCCGCCGTGATAGATTTGGGGTATTGTGTATACTGCCGTAATATATTTGGGGCATTGTGTATGTCGTGGAATAACTACGTAGACTATAATGAGATATATTTGGGGCATTGTGTATGCCGTCGTGATATATTTGGGGCATTATTTATGCCGTCGTGATATATTTGGGGCATTATGTTCGCCGCCGTAATATATTTGGGGCATTGTGTATGCCGTCGTGATAGATTTGGGCATTGTGTATGATGTCGTGATATATTTGGGGCATTGTGTATGCCACCGTAATAGATTTGGGGCACTGTGTATGCCACCGTAATATATTTTGGGGCATTATGTATGCTGCCGTAATATATTTGGGGCATTGTGTATGCTGTCTAGATAGATTTGGGGTATTGTGTATGCCGCCACCGTAATATATTTGGGGCATTTGTGTATGCTGCCGTGATAGATTTGAAAATTTGTGTATGTTGTCGAGGATTCATCAGGGTATTTGATTAATTTTCTGCACTGCCATTTATGACAAGTTCTTAGTGTAGTTGTGCGAAGGTATATAGTGTTGTTGTTGAATAATTGTTTGGATCTTATATAGTAAGTATATGATAAAAAAACTTTCTGTGCATATTATTTTTGTGCTCGTTATGTGTTTGTATTTTCTAACACTTGTTCCAGAGATATTTAGAGTGGTGGGTCGAGAATCTTATTGGGTTATATTTACGTATAACTCACTCCTTACCTGCATGTCTATGCAAATACTATTGGTGACGACGGAGCTAGTAGCCGACGAGTTCGCTAGAGTTGATTTAGTTATTGAGGAGAGCAACCGCATTTTTTGTGGAGGCAACCAAAAGAGTCTTTATCATTTATTAATATGAGGTCTTTTGTAATTCTCTTAGATGCTCCATGGTCTAGTATGGGATTTGGGCTAGAGTTTAATCTAATATTTTGAGATATTATTGTTCATAATTAATTATCAGATTATTCAGATACTTATTTAATTAATCATATGCTGCAAATTAATTGCTAAGGTATTAAAGTATGGTCCGCCTGGCGGGTGGTGTTAGCGGGGTGTCAGTCACGTCTAGGGTGTAGTTTGGGATGTGACAGCCGCATCCGATGGTCATTTGGATGGTGCGGGTTGGTGAAGGCGGTTTCAGCGATCCCTGATGTTGTTCGCATCCTCTGGCAAAGTTAGTCATTCCCCGTCGCTCAGTAATTCTTTGAGGTGTCTTTGTCGAAGCATGTTTACAACCTCCTGTCTCAGGGCGATGAAGTCATCGATTTTGTGCCCTCGTTCTTGGTGGAACTCGCAAAGGGTGTTTGACTTTCTGGTGCTTGGATCTGACTTCATCTTGTGTGTCCACTTTACCTTCGGTCTGAGCTTCTCCAATGCGTAGACTATTTCTGAAGGTGACACACAAAAATTGTGAGTGGATAACAAATGGCATACCTCTCTCGTTCCGGTGAGTCCCTGTCCTTGGTTTGGGTGGGCCCTCTTCGTGACAGGAAGGGGGCGCAATGGCGCTTCTGACATATGGTAGATGTCATTCCTGGTTCGGTCGTGGAGCTACGAGATCCCTTCTGGTATCGTTTCTTTGATCTTTCCTAGACTCGGCCTGCACTAAAGTCAATCGGTAAGTTGGCCCCATTGAGGTCGTCCTCGTCTGCTCTAACATCGGCACAGTAGGCATTGTGTATTTCATCCCAAGTAGTTGGGGGTACTTCATAAGCTGGCTTAACAACTTTCTTGTCGTCATTGAACCACTTCTATTTAGCCCGTTCTAGAATGCTGCGATGGCCATTCCTTCCGATACGTTTGGTAAGGTCATTCTTACTCAGTTGAATCAGGCGAAGAAGTCTCTCAATCCTTCTCTTGGTGATTCTTTCATAGGGAATATATCGTTCACTCTCGCCTCTGCCTTTTTGGCCTCGGCGTGGGCCCTTACAAACTTATCGGCCATTTCTTTGAACATTTCAATGGAACGCGCGGGTAGTGGAGAATACCATGTTAATGCTCCTCTAGTGAGGGTCTCGCCGAGTTTTTTTAACAAAATAGAGGATACTTGTTCCTTGGCGAGGTAGTTTCCTTTCACGGCGGTGGCATAGTGATTTACATGGTCCTCGGGATCGATCGTACCATCATATATTTTCAGGTAGGGCGACATTTTGAAGGTCTTTGGTATGGCAGACGGGGCAGCTTCATCACTGTATGGTTGCTCAACGAACTGACCAACGTCTCTCTTTAGTGAGAGCTTCGAGGCACCTGGTATTTTGTCGACCCTTTCTTGGTGTTCTCTGATTTGGTCCCGAAGTGCTTTGTTCTCGTTCTACATTTCTTCCATTTTTTTCAAAATGGTCGTGAGGGTGTCGGCAGCTGCACTATTAGCGGTGTTGTGAGTCATACCTATCATCGGAGGAGGAAATGGTCCATCTTGCTCACCCATTATTGGTGTAACGCACGCCCTTGCATTTTCTATAACTGTATCCTGAGCGGGCTTGTGGAGGATGTTGGTTAGCGTGTCAGTAAACCAAGCTTCGAGGAGCTTTTTTACTGCTAGTGGCATCTCTTCTATCACGGATGTGAAAGCTCCTTTACCGCAGGACGTTGCGATACTACCGTGAGGAGGAGGTGACCCGCCTCGCCTGGGAGGTTATGTCCTCACCTTCTGTTTCAGAAACCTCATTGATGGCGCTCAAGAGGTTGGTTGTAAGGTCGGTCATTACCCTCACTCTTTCTTCCCCGTTACTTGCCATATTAGATTTGCGTACAAGGAAAAGGAATTTTTTTTTTGTAGATCTAGAGAAAACTAAAAATTTAACTAGGAAATCCCCACAGACGGTGCCAAATTGTTTGACCAAAAATATAAACTTTCGCTTAAACTATTTAATTTTATATAATGAGGGGTTAAACTTAGTTAATGATAGTTTCTCTAGATTTAGAACTTGGTAGCATGGATAATGTAAGATATAAAGTCGGTGGGAAACTGAAAGTAATGCACATTTAATATTCCAAAAGATGTGTGCAATAATAGGGGAATATCAAACAATAAATGACATTTATGTAAATAGGGAGTATAATTTACCTAATAATGAATGAAGTGGATGATTCCCCCTTCTAACAATGATGAATGACAGATAAATCCTAGAATAATTTGAACTATTCTCGGATCTGATGAAATCATGGAAAAGTATGGAATAATGTGAGTAAGAATCTTGATGAAAAGGTAAAGTTTGTATCTTTGCTGGAGAGAGAATCTTCTTCTCAAAAAGTATTCTTATCAAGTGAATATTACATGTCTTACACTATTGACCCTTATTCTATTTATATGAGACATACTCTTAACAAACCCTAACAATACAAGTGCAGAGAATATTTAATAGAATATTCTCTTTAATATCTTATTACAAAAACTAGTCGTTATTGTTCTGTCCCGGATGCTCGACCTCGATCGTTTTTGCTAGCCCGCCACGAATCTCACTGATTCCTGGTCGACCTCGGTCAATCCTTTCCTTAATGCCTCTTTACGCTTATTTCCTTAGGGCAGATTTTCGGCCTATACAATCAGTACAACTAGAATACAAGTCTTGTGTTAGTTTATGTAGTAACTCATCTTTGGCAGGGGCGGGGGCCGAATCAGTAATTTCAATCCAAATCCTGTATTTATATTTAGAAATTTGTACATACTGTATGTACAAAAATTAAATTCAAAACTCATGCTTAAAATCATTAAAGTCCAAATCCTAGTTCCACCTCTAATTTTTGAGCTGGTTGGTGTAGCTGCTACCTATAACTATGTATTTGAACCCTTTGCGCATCGCCTCAAGACCTAAGAACAAAACAAAGAAACATCATTATTAATATGGCCAAATTACTCCAAAGCTGGTCCAAAACAAGTCAATGCTGAAATTATCGGACTTAGGTGCGTCACAAATCAAAACCCAAAAAATAAAAGTAAGAAGTACAAAAATGGTTCTGTTCGTTGCTACAGCTTCAACAGTGTGACTGTGTGACTTTGAAAAAAACATGGTTTCATTTCGTATGTGAGGTCCCGACTTCCTCATAACATTAGAGGGGCGTTAATTGAAATTAGGGGTATACAAAGAAAACCGACAAACTGCACAAAACCGATAATTGGAGTTAAATCGAGAAAAAGAACCCGACTATGATTTGGTTTAATTTGGTTTGGTGTTAGAAAAAAACAACCGACCATAATTGATTTGGTTTGGTTTTGACTAAAAAAAGTCAAACCGAAACCAAATCAACCCAACATTACATGTATACAAGTTTTAAAAATATTTTAGACATCAAAATAATTATTGTAATGTAATTTATAAATATAATTTAAACTCTTTAATAGTTTCCTCTTTTAATGTATTATTTCAAGCTTGAACTTAGAACTTTTGAATGGTAAAAATTGCACCGGTCGCCCCCATTTAACTTATACCCTTTTTTTTAAAACTTTTAACTTGTACCCACTTTTTAAATAACTTCATTATCATAAATATGGACTATAAAATTGAAAAGTAGGGAGCCCAGTTGTTCTTATGTGAAAACAAAAACACAAGACTATCAGACTATTTTTGAATAATTATGTGAAGTGCATCTTTATGTTTTGTTTTTAATTCGTAATAAAGTATATACTGCCTTCCTCGAACGTTGCCTCTCCGAGAACATTCGACATCAATATTGTTCTTTTCCCAAAGTATGTTGATGATCGAGGTCAAACTATGTAAAAGAACAATTTCTGGCTTAATTAAGTTGCCTACTTTAAATTACGACTAATTCCAGTAGAAGAGAGGACGAGATTTTAACCCCGTCTTTGCTCTAGAGCTGAAGTTGCCAGTAACAAAACAAAAACTTCAGCTCTAGAGCGTGAGTTACAAAACAAAAATTTCAGCTCTAGAGCTGAAGTTCGCCAGTTACAAAAACAAAAACTTCAGCTCTAGAGCTGAAGTTCGCCAGTTACAAAATAAAAATTTCAGCTTTATTCGCAGTTACAAAACAAAAACTTCAGCTCTAGAGCTGAACTTCAGGCCCGGCTACTAGAATGCTGAAGTTTTGCGTGATTGCCTTTGTTACTTCAGCCCTGTATGCTGAAGTTATGCGAAAAAGCGGGTACGCTTGCAATTTTTTTTTGCAAAGCGGGCACAAGTTAAAACATGACACAGAAAACGGGTATAGATGCAAATGCCCCTTTTGAATGGCCAAATAGTTTAATTTATAGCCCATAAAATTTAGTAACTCAAATAAAGCTCAAAGCAAAATCAAATCAATAATAATGCTAACCAAAAAAAAAAAATATCAATTCAATACTAGAAATGACAATAGTATTGGATATTTATTTATTTAGTTAGTTTCGCATTGATTTAGATAGTGAAAATGCATAACTCACTTTTAATATTATTTAAGCATGTAATTAATACTTAGTACTTCCGTACTTATTTTAACATAACTTAGTACTTTTAGATTATGTTTATTTTTATTATGGCTTATTAATTAGCAATATTTATCTTATGCAATTTATTGAGTATTTTAGTATAATTATGACTCATCTCATATTATTTTGTATTATTTTTTGGGTAACATCTTATATAGTTTTATCCTACTAGGACCTAAGAAATATTAGACCCCAAATTATAAATTTTATGCCATGAAGATTTTGTTGGAAAAAAATCCCGAAAATCCGAGAAAACGGAAAAACCCGAGAAAATACGTGATTGAAAAACCTGACTTTTGTCGGTTTGGTTTATAAATTTGAAAATATGAGACAATTGGTTTGTTTGGTAATTGAAAAATTCGAACCAACCCGGCCTACTTACACTCCTAATAATGAGTTTCCTATCCGAAAAGACTGAAATGTTTGTGAAGCTTGAATTCTTCAAAACTCTTGACTAGAATATTGACAGCAAATATATTTCAATCTTTTTGCCTTAAATATATATACATTGAAGTATACTGTCTAAAGCAAAAGTAAATGACTGATCTGACCTAGATAAACAATAATCAGTTAATTATTCTAATCTACACAGATGTATTTAATCTGAACTTATTTTGTTTAAAATACTACGTCTACAGTGGCATAGTACCCAGCAGTAGAGTAGTGCTTGTGATTACTTTCATAATCAATGGAGTCGAAGGAGGTTCATCTGAATCTTCTTTATCGAGAAATCACAGCGTACAGTTAAGGTCAAAATTCTTATTTATATAGTGTAGATATATTATTGAAACCCTAGATGCAAATTCTGCCGTCGCCGTTGGTGTCACTAGCAAGACATGACTAGCTAGCTAGGGGCCGGGGGCCTAATTAAATCACGTAGTCATGGGCCTCATGTCATAACCGACCATATGAATACGTGAAATGAATTGTCACCTGAGTTTGGTCGTTTTCAATCTTCACTTTTCAACTCTTACCATTATTCCCTCAGATAGGCCAAAAATAATAACAACAGAGATCCTGAAATCATTAGAAAGTGATCTCCTATGTTTTCCACTTATTTAAGTCAAATGCCATGAAACCCACAAACTTCTCCCTTTGCTTTCACATTATATTCTTTCCCTCGCTTCTTCACTAATTCCATATGCATGCTTTCTCAAATTCAATTTTGACCTCTCCTTTTCTTCGAGCATTCATAATCATGACTTCTTATCTGATAATCACCTTTTTTTCTTTTCATTTTTCTATGCTTGGCTATATTCAAGTCATTCGACTGTTGACTTTTTGTCGATAAAGAAGCTCCTGGACACAATGCTGATCAATCTAGAAACAAACTTTTGACCATTCAAAACTTAATCCACTCCGATATACTTGACAATGTTCAAATCAGGAATCTAATAAGATCATTGATGTAGCTAAAAACTGTTTACTCTATAACATTATTCATGTCCTAGACTTCTTTTCTTCTTTCGCCCTTATTAATCTGGATTTAGATGTAGCTGATTACTTTGTTATATGCAATTAATCAACTTTAAACAATAGACTGCTGTTGTAGTGTAATATTCTCTTTAGGATGAGTACTCCACTTTCAGGTAAGCGATTAAGATGAGTTGAAAAAGGACTTGTGCAAAGCTGTACAAGTAAATATGGATAAATACACTTTAGCTGCTATTATTAATATTATCTCCAAAATATATGAACAAACAAACACTTCCCAACTATTATCATTCTAAGACATCAATACTCGGTTAATGTTACAGGTACATTTCCAAATGCATCGCTTAAAATGCAGGAGAAGGAGACAATCAAATGGAAGTACAAAGCTTTAGGCATATCAAACTAGCTTAAGGGCAGGAAGTCAATGTCTCTTAGTCGTTAGAAGTTGATGTCCGAGGACTCATGCCCAAATTGGATGGCTTTGGCTCTCCAGTCCTCGGACTGAAAGGCCCTCTTCCGCCAGAAAGGGGACTTCTCAGTTTGCTAATCTGTGGACTGTATGCTTTTTCTGGAACGCGTGGGCTTTGAAGGAGCTTGGAATCTCTTATTGGAGTTGCTGTTGAACTTGTGATCTTCGGACTGTTAATGCGTTTGACTTCACCCCTGCTTCTGGTAATCATCTCATCTAAAATTTCCCCACTTCCTGCATAGGAAGGTCTTGAACCAAATTCACCCTCCTGCATGCTTTGACATTAGTCCTCAAGTCCTAAAATTCATGAAATTACAATCAAATATTAGTTTACTGAATAGAGAATTTACCGTAGGAAGATTGAATGGTATAGCTGGCGACTCTTCATAATCTGCTGCATCTAAATCTTGAAGGTGTACCCCTTTGAAAAACTTAGGCAATATGTATTGTCTCACAGGAACCAAAAGCATGATCAAAAGAGGGAAAAGGAGCCCCGCGATTGGAACCCACGTAATGCCAAAGCAAGCAAGCAAGTATAGTGTTTGGAATATTGTGAATGTCACTATGCTCTTGAAAGGCACAGTCTCTACAAAAGTGGCGTGATAATCCTCTAGAACTCTGCAAGCAAGATTCATCATTTTGTTAAGGAAATTCCTTAAAAAACCAATTGGAAAGATAAACTTAAAGGCATTTTTAAAAGGGTTAATTACTTGTATCTTCTGCTTGGTGCAGTGAATAGTAGCAATATTCTCTCCCAAAATTGATTGCCCGGCAAACTTTCAATGGCCATGTAAGCGAAATATCCCCATAGCACTGAGGTTGGGATCATTCTGAGCACTGGCATGGCAGCAACACATCCCCCTACCATAGTGGCTTGAAGCAAGTTACTGACGCGCTGTTCTTTCACTTCAACTGGCAACAAATCATCAATTTCCTTCTCTACGTCGAACACTGTTTCATCCACTGGAGCATCAATGTTTCCCATGCTTGATGCTAACTGAATTGTTGATTCTTTTAACTCCTTCAGACCCTGCTAAAATAAAGAAATCAAGTTGTTATATGAGCTGTAATGGAAATACTTGGGTAAAGTCAAGTAGGTAGTAATGGTTATTGACATAGTTTCCGATTACGTCACTATAGATAGCAGGATATTAAGCTCCATAAAAGGGAGAAGAGGCATGTCACGTACTCTGGCTGATGGCTCCTGGTAGATCAGAGGAGTTTGCATTTGTTGATAAGCTTCCTGCATATTCCCATATAATTGTCCCAAGCTTGAATTTTTCTGCATACTTTTGCGTGCTGTGACAACAAGTTTGTTACGAAGCAACTGCGTAACAAGGTTATCTTAGTTTGTGCGACAATTTAAAGAAGAACACATGTGAAGTATTTTCACTAACTAGAATTTACCTGGTGTTTAAGAGTAGCCAAACTTTTTGTATGCATTGGGGACTGTGGGATCACACCATTTGATGGAGGGATACCAACAAGGCCGCACATTAGTGTCTGTCACCAAGAATCCCGAAGTAACAAAATAAGTTAAAGGAAACAGATATGTTAAGGTGAAGAAAATATGGAAACCAAAGATATGTGTAACATTGCATACCAGGAATCCCAAAAGAAGCAAGTCATAATGGAAAGAAGGTGGCTTTCTAAGATTGAATTCTTTCTGCTGTGCCAGTTGAGACGCCACACTGTGGTCAAAATAGTAAAGCACCGCAATCATTGTTGCAGGAATGAAAGCACCAAGTATGTAGAGAACTGGCACTTTTAGCATGTCCTGCAGATGGCCAGAATATCAAAGTTAGTCGTCCATAAGGCAGATAATTAGACAGACGGTAGTTAGAGATAAAGTGAAAATCAGTTAGGAAGAAACATATGCCTTGATAACTGTCCAATTCTCAAAAGCACCAGGTGACCACGGATTTGGGCTGACGAGGCGTCTTGGAATTCCTTGAGGAACACTTTCAGATGGTATATAGGAAACTGCTGTCCAGACCACAACCATAAGTGGCACACCATAGTCTGCAATAAGACTACGAAGCCAACCTGCAAAAACGGAAGACAAAATGTTAAGTCATCCAAGTCTAAAGTTGTCGATTGGGATCCAAATATCAGTGACGGAGTTTAGTCACCATGATGAAACTACCTGTTCCATATCGCCATGACCTTGCTTTTCGACTTTTCAAAGCAGTTAGCAGTAGACCAAAGGAGAGAACCAAGGCAAACATTCCATTAGCAAATCTCCACGAAGGCATGAACTCTGTTAAACGAGGATTGGTTCTTTCCGGAATACGAAACTCTTCTACCAGGCCCTAATATATAAATGTAAAAACAGGATAGAAAATTATTTTTTTGATTGCATTCAGCTAAACAATAGCACGATAACCAGAAAGGAGTAGTCGAGGTAACACATTTTAGTGTTATTTCTTTTCCAAGTAATTCAAAATGCCCTCCTGATTGGATAATAAGGAGGGTAGTTGATTAAATAGTACTACTATTTCGCTTACTTTGATAGCTTGTTGCATGAAGAGCATTGCAATAAGCATGCCAAATAGTTCACCAGCCAAACGGGTAAACCTGTTAATAATGGAGCAAGCTCCTAATATTGCCAATAAGAAGAGTAAAATTGCAGTCCAGACGCATACCCTGGAAAATCAAAATGATATTAGCTTGTTGATTAGACTAACTGGTTATTCATGTTCAGACAAAAAAAGATGAATGTGTACTTACCAACCAGTCCAAGCAAGAAAGAGACCAGGACCTAGTTCAGGACGTTGTTTAGCAAAGTTAAACATGAATGTGTACATTATAACAGTAGGTTCTGCAACTCCTAAAATCAACAAAGGGTGACCACCAATGATGGAGTGTATAATTCCACAAATTGCAGTTGATGCTAGTGTTTGAACTGCAGTTAGAGTTCCATCTGCAAATGTTGACTTTTGAGTATCAATTTTCAATTGATGAACGAAACAGAAAAGAATTTTAAACTGCACGTCTAAGTACTTAAAAAACATTTGTAAAGCAAATTGCTAGTCTTGTAATAACATACCAGTATTTCTCTCCAGCTGCTCGCCAAATGAAATCACTGGAATTGCCGAGGCAAAGAATATGTATGTTGTAGGTGCCAAGATCCTGAAAGCCAGTAGCTTCTTGTTCAGCTAAGCTAAACTAATGTGAGACACTTATCACCCCTCTCATGCCCATGCCACTTATCACCCCTCTCATGCCCATGCCACTTATCACCCCTCTCATGCCCATGCCAGAGGCGGAGACAAAGACAGGATGTGAAGTTTATGTATTCTGAATTTGACACGAACCTTCACCTAGTTTTAGTTACTAGGTTCCCAATTAAATATTTATATGTATTTAAAGGATTTTATAATAAAGTATAGAGCCTAAGCAAAAGTTACTAACTAATCCCGGAATTTATTATCTAGCTCTGTCCATGTGTCTAGCATTGGACATCTGGAGCGTGGACAACATGATATGAAGCCCAACATTTGTTAAACCAAAAATAAGGATGGGTGTAGCTCGATACTATGCGAAGAAAATGGACCTCGTTTGAACATAACCTTAAAAAATTATTTAAGAATTACACAAAACCATATATACAAGGAGACAACAATTAATTCCCTCAACCGACATGGAATTTTTAACAAGTACTGGTACTTCAATAACAACAACAACAGCAACAACAACCCAGTGTAACTAGTAGATTTTATCAATTAGTCAACTGAAGACATTTAGCGCAACATTCAGTTGGTTATTGGATAGTACAAGAGTGAGTGTGGTGTACCTGAAGCCAGCTTTGATTCCACTGGTCCAATCTTGCTTGTAGCACAGCAGACG
Source organism: Nicotiana tabacum (assembly GCF_000715075.1). Lineage (NCBI taxonomy): Eukaryota > Viridiplantae > Streptophyta > Magnoliopsida > Solanales > Solanaceae > Nicotiana > Nicotiana tabacum. The sequence goes on along the minus strand of NC_134101.1, from coordinate 126,095,418 downwards.
TCCCTGTAGATCATTCTTGATTCCACGAAATGGGACAAATGACTCTTCCATTTGGGCAGATAACAATTAATCAACTCAAGTCGTTGGACTTGTATCAATTACCAATTTGATGAGATTTCTGTTGTGGGAAAAAAAAAGTGGCAATAAAATAGCTGCACAATTAAAGTACTAGGGAATGGCGGCAAGTCCATAAAAAGCCATTATAGTAGCAAAATACACCATTTTCTAATTGGCACAATATCAGTCCAAATATTTATGGGAAACTTCAAAAGAACACAATGCACGACGCCAAATAAAATCAAGCAGAATAGAAGAATAGCAGATTTACATGATGCAGGGGACAGTGAAAAAGAATCCAAATAGGACGATAGGAGAAGATTCAAGTATAAAGAGAATAGCTCCTCAAAAGTTGATTAGGTATGGGAAATTGTTTTAAGGGAAGGGAACAAATGTGAGCGCGCTAAGACGACAGTGCTGAAATACGCCAATATATAGAGAGAGAGACCAAAAAAAAGTGGAGGGGACGTAGAGAAAACTAGAAGGCAGGGAAAGAGGAAAATTGGATATTCAGATTCTTTACTGTCAGTCTGTCATTGTTGTGGTTTGGTCAGCAGTATCTGCACATACTTCGGAATAATAGTCAAATGAAACGAGTTGCATTAAACAAGTTACTAAACCCTCTTGGGTTAAGAGCAGACCAGGGCAGACAATAATATTTTCTCATAATTCTCCAAATTCAATTTGAACTATACTTCAAGAAATTATTAAGTATTCTCGATATTAGTTTGTCTCGAGAAGAATGTTATATTTATATATTTAAAAATAATTTAAATTTAAAATTCTACTTTTACCCGATTTATAATTTACGCAAATACCCAAAATTTATTTTAAATCACAAGTATCCAAAAAGGTAGTACGTGGAAATAAGACCATTGCCTTCATCAATTTTCCATCTCTTTGCGTATCTTTTGAAAGTTAAATTGTAAAAACAAAATCCAAACAAGGATTGAAGATTATGAAATAACCTAGACGTATTGCAATATCAAATGGCATATTTATCATTTGAAAGTTAAATTTAGGGAAGGCAAATAATGGATGTGGCGTTTAATTTAAGGGGTTAAAGCTAACATAAAATTATAAAATAAAATAAGGTGGTATTAGCAACAATATGAATACTTTCCATAAACTATATACAGTAAATGTTTAACAGAATATGCAGATGGTATATCGGTAGTTGACAATAATAATATTATATACATGACAGCAAACCACAGGTATGTTATAGGATCAACGATACCTCTAAACAACATTAAATAAAAAGAGATGAATATACAATGCATGCACTTTGAGCAACTTGAGATTCTGTTCTGGAAAATGAAAAGAGGTGGGTTACGTTTTCTTGCATCATAACCTACAAATTAATTGTTCCCGTCATTCCTCAGCAAAGTTGATTTACTAGTTATGTTTGGGGGAAGTTAATTAACCTTTTTATGTTTTGTTCAGGGGTGGAGCCACGGTGTTAGTTGCGGGTTCGGTCGAACCTAGTAGCTTTTATTCAAACCCTGTATTTGTATTAAGAAATCCAATAAATATATACAAATTATTAATTTAGAACACAGTAACTTAAAAAGATTATAATCCCTAACTATAAGATTTAAATTCTAGCTCCGCCTATGTTTTTGTTCAATATTTACTATGAAAATCAGCCACCGAGTTATTTATTTTAATTTTATAAATAAAAAAAAGGATATTAAAACGTTGTAAGATTCACCGAGAAGGTGTTTTCCCCCTTCCTTTTATTTTCTTCTTTCTTAAATAATTTTAGCAAGATTATATCTTATGTTTAAAGCTTCTACCTAAATGTTCTGCTATTGTTGCTAATTTATTTTGTCATCTATGACCATTTAGGAATTTTACTAATCATATGTTTACCCCCTCCGATTTTGTCATCCAATGGTTAACAGAGCAAGAGACAGGGGTTTTAAAATTAAGAGGTTTTGAGTTCCAAATACCGTCGTTATTTTCTTGAAAGTGTGAGAGAGCATGTCAGTTTACATCTTTTAATAGGAGTATTATCTAAACATCAAGATATTTTCTGACCTCTTGTAAAAGAAAAGTTACTTTCTTTCATCATAATTTTTGCATTAAAATAAAAGTCCTTTCTCAGTAACTTATAGTAGCGCCTGCTGATTAGCAAATAAATTCTAACAAAAATAGCGGAAAATTGCCCTTTTTTCTAAAGGATTAAAAACAAAAAGGACCCAACAACCAATTTCCGTCCAAAAGCGAAAAGCGAGAAAAGAAAAAGGTTATGAATAGGCAGACCTTTTTCTTTGTGACGAAACCATAAATTAAGAAGTAATCCTTGTATATATTACTCCAAAACAGGAATGTAAATCGAAAGATACTTCTAATTATAAGGATGATCCATCAGGGCGGACCTAGAACATGATTTACGGGTTTGGCTGAATCAGTAACTTTTGTCCAAATGATGTATTTATTTTAAGAAATTCATTGAATATATGTGGTTATATTTATTAATTTAGAACCCAGTAACTTAAACAAATTAAATTATTAAACTCATAAACTTCAAATTCTTGCTCCGTGGGTCATCACCAACCAAACACCTTAATTAAGATTCTAACTTTCATATTTAAATCATCCATTAGCTGTACTAGAAGCGGAGATTGTTGCACAAGCCTCTTTCTTAGTGTATAAAGTCAGTCCAACCAATTAATTGTATATTTCTTTTTTTTTCTTTTCTCTCTTCAATGAGAAATGAACTCCTCGTAAGAAGAAGTCAAAGATATTAGGGAAATTCCAAAAATCTCCATATTTGGGGGTTAATAATCACCCATCATTGCAACCGCCACTTAGTTTAGAAATAAGTAATCATAACAACTTTGGATGAAAGCAGAAACAAACACCAGATATAGCCTATTTATAAGATTATAACACCAGCAAATATCGTAAACGATAATTTAGAACCATTTTGCTAATTTAATACTCTATGATGTTATATTATTTATAGAAGTGTTTGCAAAGGAATCTTTTTCTTTTTCCATTCCTGTTTTTAGCCAATCAAAGGTACTAAAACCAACACATTAATTGGTATGTGCTCCAATAATATGTATCAAATACTTTTTGCTTTTGATTGCTGTGTTTGGACGAGTGCAATCATGGGGACGAGCTTCTATCATTAAAATGACGTCAAGAGAAAGCGGACTAATGTAATTCAATATAAGATATTACATTTACAGTTACTTGCTCAAGCTGCGTACGTTAAATTAGTTTCCAAAGGAAAGGTGCAAGAAGTACATACAGTGTGGTTAACCACATTCACTGGAAAAGTGCTCATAAAATAGTTGAGATCATACTTTTTTTGGTTTTCCGCCCGGTGTTCAGTACTCATATTAGAGCCCAATTAAATCTGAATTCGCACCGAAAAATTCTACATTAAGGGCTAAAGCGTTCCCTAACAAAGGCGACTCTATACCTAGGGACTCAAACCCGAGACCTTTGGTTAAATTAAGATAAATCAGTGCTTACCAATCCAGCACAACCCTTATTGGTGTTGAGATCATACTTGGTGCTTCTGACTAGTATCATATATTTACTCAATCAATGTACGTTTTAATTCTAAATTAATTAAAGTCTATTATATGAATTCTTCATACTTGTTCCTCCATAGTTATTACTATGACCATCCATTCAAATTTAACTATCTTTAGGCTAATTGTCACCTTAAAATCTTATTTTTATGACATTAGTGTCCTGGTTATTATGATAAGTACTGAGTAATTTTTTCCACCAAAATTTTGACAACGTGATCATCAAAATTTGTATACATCTCATTGAAGCCACAAAATAACATTTGAGTACTTGTGTCGAAGGCCGCCATGGAAGCATCTAAGCTGGAGCTCAGTCGTAGTTAGAAGAGAGAAGAGAGGCCGGAAAATGTGAACTGTTTCATTGAAGAATAAAGCTACAGTATTAATAACAGATATAATCGACTAAACTAACCCAGGTGAAAATTACATAATTATCCTCAACACATTAACTACTTAACTATCCTTGAGTCTATGTTTTCAATACTCCCCCTCAAGTTGTGTAGTGTGAATAAGTTGTACACTCCCAGCTTGGATAATAGAAAATCTTGTTGTGTCTTCCCTAGTCCTTTGGTAATTAATACATCTGCTATTTGCAAATTTGTAGAGATATGTGCAGTCTGAATTAGGCCATGTTGGATTTTCTCTCGAATGAAATGGTGGTCGATCTTGATAAGTTTGGTCTTCTCATGATAGATGAGATTTGCAGCAATTTGAATGGCTACTTTGCTATCACAAGACAACTTCACTGGAAGTATTAAGTCCACATTTAACTCTTTGAACAACCTTGTCAACCGGACCACTTCTGCTATTGCATTGGCCATACTTCTGTATTCAACTTCTGCAGAGCTTCTTGACATTGTATTTTGTTTATTGGACTTCTAAAGATAAGAGAGTCACCTAGCTTTATGACAAAATCACTCACTGACATTCTAGTCATTGGGCATGTCGCCTAGTTTGCATCACAATATACTATGAGTTGGCTAGAAGACTGAGATGACAGTAGAATCCCCAAACTAGGTGCATTCTTCAGGTATCCTACCACCCTCAATGCTCCTTCCATATGTGACTTCTTTGGCTTATGCATGAACTGGCTTAAGTTCTATACAGCATAGCTGATGCCTGGCCTTGTCATGGTAAGGTACAACAGCTTCCCCACTAGTCTCTGATAACTGCTTGGATCACTAAGCAATTCATCAGGACCTATATTTTCATGCAAACTGGCTTGATCATACTCTGCACTGGTAAGCTTATGGCTTGTGTCTAGAGGTGTGCAAGCTGGTTTGGAACCTGCAAGACCAAGTGTGGCAATGAGGTCAAGAGTAAACTTCCTTTGACAAACCAAAATGACATGTCTGCTCCTTGCAATTTCAAGACCAAGGAAGTATCTCATTTCCCCCAGGTCCTTGATCTTGAAGTCATGTTAGAACACTGTTTTAGCTTCCTAAATCAACTAAGGAGAGGAACCAGTGATTAAGAGGTCATCCATATATATCAAGATAATGACCAAGTGAGAACCAGACTGCTTACTAAAAAGTTAATAGTCATGGTGACTCTCGACAAAGCTTGAGAATGAGAGGGCCTAACTAAGCTTCAAGTTCTATTGTCTAGAGGCATGTTTGAGCCCGTGTAATGATTTCTAAACCTTTCCACTCTAGGAGGCTCCCCCTCACCTAGAAGACCAGGGGGTGGAGCTATGTACACTTCTTCCAGTAAATCACCTTGAAGAAATGCATTGAAGACATACATTTGGTGTAGCTTCCATCCTTTCATAGCAGCTAAGGACAAAACAGTCCTTATTGTGACCATCTTCACCACAGGGGAGAAGGTCTCTTGATAGTCAAGACCTTCTTGTTGTGTATAACCTTTGGCCGCCAAGCGAGCTTTATACTTTTCCACCTCCCATTTGGCATTGTACTTCACCTTAAACACCCATTTATACCCTACAGCTCTCTTGTCAGCTGGCAAGGGAACTAAACTCTAGGTGTGGTTATTATGTAAAGCCTGCAATTCTACATCCATGGCAGCAATCCATTTGGGATTTTGAAAAGCATCATCATAGGAAGTTGGTTCTGTAACAGCTGGAAAAGTACAAAGTGACTTGAAGTAAGGTGGAGACAAAGAAGCATAGGACATGTAAGCAGGCATGGGGTAGCTTGATCCCAAAGCAGTAGAAGGACCAACTTTTGGCATTCTATAAACAAAATCACTAGCCAGTTGGTTTTGAGGTCCTAGTAGACTTCCTTAGAACCTCTTCTGGCATGTCATGTAAGGGAGCTAGAGTTGGGTGTGGCATCACTATTGCAGGAGGTGATGTGAGGTAAGGCTTTTATATGACCTCAGGAACTAAAACATCATGGTTAAGAGTTGAGGAAACCTCAGGAGAAGGTTGGGGTGCAAGTGCTGAATCAAGATCTATCTCTGAGACTTTGGGGGTTGGATCTATGATGAATGCATCGTCAACATCAACAAAGTGCTCAACATTAGGCCTCCTGTCTGTGAATGTTGTTGTCTTAAAAGGAAAAATGGACTCCTTAAAGGATACATCCCTGTTTAAAAGAAAGTTTATTAGTAAGACTATATAGCCTATAACCCTTTTGAGTAGATGAGTATCCCATATGCTTTGTTGGTTATGCTCTAACTCCAAATTTTTCACTTCTAGTAGTCCCCTTCACCTATACTATAGATCTCATTTCAACCTACCAGTCCCATTCACCTTCCCAGTATGAAGGTCCTGTATTAGGCAAAAATCAGGAAAGAACAACATACAATAATTTAGTTCTCTAGTCAGTTTTGACACGAACAGTAGATTGTATTTAAAACCTGGGATGCAAAGCACATTGAATATAATTCCTTGATCTAACTCAGAACTTCATACACAAGAAATGCCCAAGCTATCTCTATTTGGTAAATGAACCTTTCCACCAATACATTTATTAGACAACTCTTTGGGCTTACAAATTATTTCACTATTTGAAACCATGTGATCTGTTGCACCTGTATCTACTATCCACTTATCATTCTTTGCTTTACTATCAGTAGAATTAGTTGCACTAACGACATTTGCAAGCATTAGAGGACCAGTTATAAGGCTGCATTAGTTGTAGGCTCAGGTATATTGTCCTTATGTAGCATCTTCAGAATTCGATCATATTGTTTTGGAGTGAATGGCATTGGCATGCTCAATCCTACATCTCTATCTGCCCCTGCATAACTTGTTGTTAATCCTGTGTGCCCTGCATTGTTATGATAATCAATATTTGGACCCAATAGTTGTGTAGCTCCATAACCTGTGTGTCCATTTCCTGGATTGTTTCCTATTCCTTGATGTTGTGCATGATTCCCAAATTGTGCAGGGTTACCAAAGTGTGCTGAATTAGCCACTTGCTTCCTTCTGCCTTTGGAATCTGCTAGATATCCAATCAACTGATAACAATTCTCCTTATTGTGTCCTTTCATTTTACAGAATTCACACTGTATATTGAAATTCTTTCTAGGTTTCTGCATATGAGGTCCTTTAGCACTCCAAAGTGCAGTAATGTCATTTCCTTCCACTAATGAGTTGAGACCTGTAGAGTTATGCCCTAACGATCCTCTTTGAGTCTCATCCTCAATAACTGTTACACCCCATATTTTTGTATGTAAAAGTACACCATAAGTAAATTGATGAAAGCTTCGAAAATGACATGTTACATTTCGCATTTTCGTACATTAAAGTTTCGTCGTAAGTTAATTGATGTAAGCTTGGGAATGAGATTATTTTTGAGGTTATAAGTATTATGTTAATTCAAACAAGTTCATAAAGGTGAGAGGGTAAGCAAATCGAAGAAGATGAGTTTCATCGAAGTTTGACATTTTGGAATAAATACGGTCCAAGCTATAATACCCGGTATTTATGGACTAGTGCCATACAAGGTACCACATGATCATGATAGTAAGATGTATAAAGTGTGTTAAAAGGGAGTAATATTTTAAGTAATTTAAAATAATTCTTAATTATGTGGGTAATTGATTAATTATTAATTAAGGGAGATTAACAAGGTAATTAAGAAATTGGTGGACAATTAATTAAGATCTTTTGGATAAGCCCTTGAACCCCAACATGGCAACAAGAGATAATCAATCAAATGACTCTTTATTCACAAAGTAAGGTGGCACATCTAAAGATCTTTGTGGCTTAGTCATCACAAATAATGTGGGGCCCACAATCCATAATTTTAAAAGCCTTTCTCATATTATGAAGTGAGATAGATTGGCTTTCTAAGTATCGGGTGGGATTCTAAAACAAGACTTCATAACGAATACTTTACAATGCTTATGGAAACGTGATTTTGCTTCAACAAAATTTCATACGAAGTTATACTACGTAATAGTAATGGGATTTGCCCTTCTAAGAGAGCACGGTACACTCTTTCTCAAGAATATCATACATATTTTTCCTACTTCAATCTGTCGTTACGTGTTTTCATAAAAGACATGTGTTAGAGAGATTGTCAAGAGAATTGACTCAGGTATGTTAAGGCTATCCCTTCCTTCCTTTTGGCATGATCTATACGATACAAACGAAACGAGCAAAGGCACAACTTTCAAAAATAACTCTATTTATAGAAATATTAGAGGTACCTACGTTCTTGATTTCCCCATGTGTTTTATTATTCTATCATATGTTCATGTGTCTCAGAAAATACGTAAGTTGATGAAATTTATTTCATGATATTAATCAGAGGCATAATGGTCTTATGACATTCTGAGAAATTTTATTGACGTACTTCTCATGCATTACATTCATTTATATATGTACATTGGCCTATGACTAGATGACATTATATATGCACATGACCAGATGACATTATATACGCGTATATTATACGTATATGGGATATGGGAAAAGGTTACGGCGTTATATACGCACCACCACCTGATCAGCTGGTATATGTTGATGATTTGCCCACAATGGCCGAGATGATATGATGGGATGCCCTCAAAGGCTTGATGATGTTATGAACGCATATACCTATGCACGGTATGACATTTATATGTATATGCATAACATTATAAATATTAAATAATTCACAGAGCTATTCAGATTGAGTCTTTTACTTCGTGTTTCTCTCATGTCTTTTATTTACTGATTTTCATTCCTTACATCGGTACATTATTTGTATTGATGTCCCTTTAGCCTGGGGATACTGCATTTCATGCCCATAGGTCCCGATAGACAAGTCGAGAGTCTTCCAAGTAGGCTATCAGCTCAGCGGAAGGTGTTGGTGCACTCCATTTGCTCCGAAGTTACTTACTTGGTTAGTATGATTTAGACGTGTATTGATTAGTATGGCGGGGCCCTGTGCCGACCTTTATGGTATTGGTTTACTCTTAGAGGCTTATAGACATATGTCATGTATATGAAAGATTGTATGGCCTTGTCGGCCTATGTTCAGTGTACAAGTGATCATTTTGGCATTATAGGCCCGTATGTCATATGTTGGATCGTCATATGTCGAGTGTTCCCTCATGTTTCATTCTAGTTATCTCACAACAGCCTTTCATTTCACTTACCTATGATAGTATGATACGAAAGATAATGTTACGTTGGTACTCGATTGAGTAAGGTACCGAGTGCCCATCACGGCCCATCGGTTTGGGTCGTGACAATAACCATGGCATATGCCTAATTTAAACTAGGTTTAGTGGATTTCATAAGGATTTGACGTCTTGCTTGACTATATGAGTCATTTAGACCTCCTAAAAATTGAAGTAGCCTTTGTTGACGTAGGTGCTCAACATAGTCCTTCACGGAGCTAGGAGGTGTCACTATTGCATGAAATTCACCCCACAATTTCTTCAATCTTCTGAAATATGTAGAAATAGAATCGGTACCTTGAGATATTGTTGCAATTTCCCTATGTAGCTGATAGATTCTTATTCGATTGAAACTTTCAAACCTTTCATGAAGATCCTCCCACACAGCTTGGGTATTCGATGCATACACTATCCCACTGAGTAGATCTGGTGATACAGTATTCATAATCCATGAAAGGACTAAGCGTTAAAAGTTTCCCAATCCTCATGCAACGCCACTGGAAATGAGGCCTTGGTGTGTCTACCATTAATCAAGCCTAGCTTTCGCCTGGCTTGAAGTGCTATCTTCATCTATCTCCGCCACAAGCCATAGTTCTCAGATCTTTTGAGCTGAACCGGAATTAGCACTGAGCTCATAGTGTATGATGGATGTACGAACAATGGATGCATATGATCAATTCTGTTTCCCCCATTTCTGAGTCGAAGAAAACCTAATTGCAGAAGAAAGGTCACAAATGCCAGAATTTTAAGAAATCAACTATCTTCTTACTGAGCTTTTAGCTTATGTAATCGAACGATAGAAAGGCATATTTAGATCTTCTCCGATGGCTCTGATACTATGTCAAAGGCAGCCATGGAAGCATCTAAGCTGGAGCTCAATCGTAGTGAGAAGAGAGAAGAGAGACTGGAAAATGTGAACTGTTTGATTAAAGAATAAAGCTACAGTATTAATAACAGATGTTAACCGACTAAACTAACTCAGGTACAAATTACATAATTACCCTCAACACATTAACTAGTTAACTACCCTCGAGTGTTCTTAATAACTTGTCATTTTATAGATCTTCTCTGCTCAAAGTTGTTCATATAAACTTTATAATCGATCGATTTCATAATGGCCTTAAATGCATGTCAGCCGTCGATTAGTTGCTCCTAGACGCAAAACGTCATGCAACCCTTATAAATATCCCCTCTTTTATTCATTTTTTACTTTACGTTCAAGCTTCTACCCTCGTACCCTAAGGATTTCATCACCCTTTCTTATACTCTAGCATTTTTACCCCCGTTGCCCCAAACTCTTCAGTACGTTGCAAATATTTTTACCCATTCTCCATTTAAGCCAACACACCTGAGCTTCCATCCTCCCACCTTTCTCTTATCTTTTACAAGTTTTTCCAAATAACAATGGCCAAAACCTCCAAATCCGTTCCCCAAAAAGATGCCCCTTTTACTTCGTGGCCCGTCACTGATGTGGTCGTCCTCGAGAAGTCTGCTCCACGCGTGGCTGTTGACGAACCAATACCCGATCCCCCTTGAAAATGTTTGTCCCCGAGGAATGTTTGGTCAATGATGACTTTAAGGTTGAAAAGCCTTATTTTATCCAAGGCCGATGCGAGGCGATGTCTCGGTACATCTGCTCCATTACCGAGGTCGTTCTCCCTACTATTTGAAAGGACTGCGGCTGGATGGATAAGGAAGTAGTGATTCCGGGGCCTGATGACGATATCACTACACATGTTGAGAGATATCTAAGTGTCTACACTTATCCCTTTACATTGGGCCTAGTATATCTAGTCATCTTGGACTTCTATAGGAGGTACGATGTGTGCCTGCCAAATTCACCCATCATTGTGGAGGATCGTGATCCTCCTCCAATTCTTTGTGAATAAAATCGATTTGTGCACGTCACCATCGATCACTTGCTCCGCTTATACAGTCCCCAAATATTTCGGTGGGACTAATAAAACTTGTGTGTTGGGCTAGCAAAGCCCCATTCTCAAGCATCGATGAGGACCATGATCGGGGTTGGCAAGGACATATTATCTGGGTAAAGACTGTCAACCTAATACTCGCCGAGTGGATTCCATTTCCCGAGAAGTGGAACGTATCACGTAAGTACATCTCCTTTCAAATGTTGATTTATGTTTTATCTTCCCTTTTCTCATCGTTGTTCATTGTGGTGTAGCCCTTGCTCGAGTTCCAAACGCCATCCCTCAACTTAAGAAATGAATTGGTCTCATATGTTCTTAGATGCCTTATGTCGAACGTTCATGGCTCGAGCTCTCAAAGGGCCGCTGGGAAGCCCGTTCTCATGGTAAGATCTTTCTCTCCGAATAAGTAGTTCTAGACGTTCCTTTTTCAGCACTTATGTCCTCATTGACTTTTTTCTTTTTTGCAGGCCTGCCCAAGATCATCGAGCTTAGGCCCTTGGTAGGGGCGAGGATCATCCCACTGATCCCTATGCTCCGGGGCATCCCAAAGCCACAGCAGGAGAGAAGAAAAGGAGGAGGGCTCCAATTTCCCCGAGCTCAGAGAAAAAAAAAAGAGAAAGAGGTTGGTTCATAAGCCAAAGGAAACCTCCAGCTCCCTAGTGCTTGACTCAGACTCACTCCTCCGGCTCAGGGACGAGCCTGAGGAGGATGAACTATTTATATCCCACGAGTCGTCTACCCCCAAGGAACGGGTGACAATCGAGGGGGAAAGCTAATCCTTCTTATGTTCGTGAGGCTGATGCGGAAGTGAGTTCCGAGAACTCTAGAGATGCCAACTCTGCCCCACCTGGTGCTATAGATATTTCAGGATCATCTCCGTTCACAGAATAAATATTCGATGAAGCTCGAACTACGAAGGAGAGATCTAATAAGGGGGTCCATAGATTGGACGATCCCCTTTGAAGCTTCTTTAACAGTGTAGACTCTATCACCATGAAGGATTTCACCGGATTAGGAGAATTAGAGGTGCCGAGAAAATCATCCTCAAAGGTCGGTGGGCCGAACTCGAGCCCCAGTTTGGTCAACCAGTTCTCGGCTCCGAGCACGGATCATGTCCAGAAGCGATTAGTCGTTATCACCGTTCTGGAGGATGTCTGAATTCTTTCTGCCCCTGTCGGGGTAGATAGCTACCTCTGATGCCCAGTAACCCAGGAAGACCAGGAAAAAATGAACAATGTGGATGTGCCATACCTGTTTAACGAATCACAACAGGTGTTGAACTAGGTAAGGTGTTACCAAACTTTTTTATTTTTCAACTTTAGTTCTTGATAATCCTATTATCTGTTCTAATATTTGTAGGCCTCGGTGCTCCACCATGAAACCTTCCTCCGGTAACGAGATAAGCTGAGCCAACTTGAGGCCGAAGTCAAAGAGCTTGCTGAGAAGAGAGATATGTATAAGCTTCTCAACAAGCAATATAAATGAGAAGTCAAGAGCCTTCGAGCCGAGTTGGACGCGGCTCAGAAAGAACACACCGACCTAGTGGAATAGGTAAAAAATTTTGAAGTTAGTGATGATGAGCTAGACACATTGACTAACAGTCAGAACCTGCAAGTTCAATAGAATCTTGACCGGATCGACCAAATCCGAGCTGAGATAGACGTAATCAAGGTTGAGGTCGAAGAGTGTAAAGGCAAGACGGATCATTTCGCTTCGGAAAAGAAGACTGCCCGGGAGCAACTGGCCTCGATGGAGGCTCAACTTTGAGCAGCGAGGGAGAAAGCTGAGGCCATGTCCCGAAAAATCGAAGACCTCCAGTCTCAACTGGGCTCGGCTATTGCCGATTGGGATACCCTTGCCAAGGAGCTTAAAATAGCCAAGTCAGTGGTGAAAATAACCAAGGCTAATGCTGAAGAGATGGTGGCCCAGTACAAAGTTGATTCTAAGGCAGCCCATAACCACCTGAAAGACACTGTTGAATACATGAAGTGGCAGTCTCGAAGGGAGGCCCTCGAGGAAGTTCATGCCTGGGGTTTTGATTTATCGGCCGAGATCAAAAATGCTAAGAGGTTCGAGACCGAGGCCAAGAAGTTGGCTTACCCCGAGGGCGAGGAGGGCGAGGAGGGTTCCTACGGATCCGAGGGAAGAGAAGACCCCGATGGCCCTGGTGATGAGGCGGGCACCGGTGAAGAGCAAGCTTCTTAGGTGCCTTGTAGATTTTTCTTTGTTTTTGTACTTTTTGTATTTTTTGTTGAGGCCGTTTGGCCTTTGTGTGTGTGTGTATATATATATATATTGACACAAGGCCTCTTTTTTCCCTTCGATAATTTTCAATCTTGTTTCTTTTTGTTTTTTTCTTTGTGATTGCAAAGCTTTTGAATGCCTTAGCATGTAATAACAAGATCTTGTTCGGAGGTTTGAACAAGGCTTGTTCTCGAAGCAATTTTGCTTAAGATTCGCAGGGGCTTGGTACGATCGAAAGCTTTCCCCAAAAATGCATACTTAGAAATTTTTAGATTATAATTTATCGAGGGTCTCCCTTTGAACTGGTTTTGAAATTTTTGAAGGCCTTATGTTTTGGTTACGGGTTTCGAACGTGTTCGAGCCATTTCTAGGATGGCCATAGCCTTTTGAGTTTGGATATTGCCAAATTGGCTTATTACCCAGGGCTTTGATACCCGAGCCACCCGACCTTTCCCAGGGCGATAGTCCCCGAGTAGGGGCAGCCATAGCCTTGAAGTTTGGGCACTACCTAATAGGTTTTTGTGCCGCCGTCTTTTACAGCCCGGGCCGTACAAGTATAGCTTGGATGACAGTCCCCTAGTGGGATGATTTCCTGGATCCGGACAGAGGTGGCCCTTGGACCTCTTGTCCTTAAGGAACAAAATATAGTAGTTTTTAAGAGACAAAATATATATCTTCAAGGTAGAAACTTTCTTTCATTTCTGTGTGCTACATACAAGATTGCAAATGTATACAAGCTTCATGTTATGTCTTAAGTGGTCTATGTGGGCACAGTTCATTTGACTGTTTGGCCCTTACAACAAATCCTATCCACCAAGTCCAAACTTGTTCGAGCGTGAAGTTTCCTTCCTTGCTAAAATCATTACCCAAGGGTGATGTCCCCTAGTATTCGAGGCTGATCAATACTGTTGATGTGAACCTTGACTCCGGTTCACAGTAGGTATTCAATTCTAAGTTAGCACGATCCACTGTATCCTCATTAAAAACCTTACCGGAAACCCATTTGGGACAAAATCGGTTCAAGGGAAAAAGAATACAACGCGTGCTTTCAGGCCTAATAGTTGCATTATTCCTTGGCCATTACCTGCAAGCATTAGTCCAATTCATAATATATTTAAAGGAAAGTAATATAGGGTCATACCTTAGCAGTAGTATCGTTTTAATTAGGTTACGTTCCAGTTGTTTGGTAGTCGCTCACCATTCACCGTTTCGAGTTTGTATGAACTTTTGCAGGTGATCTCGATAATTCAATATGGACCTTCCCAATTCGGTCCCAGCTTTCTTTCATTCGGGTTCTGGGTGCTCAGTGTCACCTTTCTTACACCAAGTCCCTAACATTAAAGCGTTGAAGGTTGGCTCTCTGATTGTAATACCTTTCAATCTATTACTTTTGGGTGGCAAACTGGACGAGGGCGACCTCGCGCCTTTCGTCTAATAGTTCTAGGCTCGTAATCATGGCCTCATCTTTTGACTCTTCGATAGCGTATCAAAACCTGAGACTCAGTTCTCCTACTTCAACAGGTATTAGAGCTTCGGCACAGTAGACCAACGAGAATGGGGTGGCCCCGGTACTGGATTTTGAAGTCGTACGATATGCCCATAGGATTTTGGGCAAGATTTCCTTCCATTTTCCTTTGGCGTTGGTCAACCTCTTCTTGAGATTTTGGAGTATGGTTTTGTTCGTGGACTCCGCTTGCTCTTTCCCACTAGGATGATAGGGTGTCAAAAGGATCCTTTTGATCTTATGGTCCTCGAGAAATTGTCTCACCTTACTACTGATGAACTGCTTCCTATTGTCGCGTACGATCTCAACCGGCATTCCAAATCGGCATATTATGTGGTCCCAAATGCAATTAATTAGTTCCTTCTTCTTGACTTTCTCAAATGCTTAGGCTTCCATCCATTTAGAAAAATAGTCAGTTATAAATAATATGAATTGAGCCTTACCGGGTGCCCATGGCAGGGGGCCAACGATGTCCATTCCCCATTTCATGAATGGCCAGGGTGACAAGACCGAGTGCAATAGCTCCCCAGGCTGATGAATCATTGAAGCATGCCTCTAACATCCATCGCATTTTTGCACGTACTCCTTTGTCTCCTTTTCCATGTCGATCCAGTAGTAGCCAGCTATGATTACCTTCCAAACTAGCAATTTGGCGCCTGAATCATTTTTGCAGGTGCCTTAGTGGACTTCCCTTAAAACATACTCGGTATCTCCCGTTCCTAGACATATGGCGAGTGGGCCACCGAGTGTTCTCCTGAATAGGGTACCATCTTCGGACAAGCTGAAGCGGGCCGCCTTTGTACGCAGAGCTCTTGATTCTTTAGGATCCGAGGGTTGTTTTCCTGTCTTCAGGTAATCTATTTATTTGTTTATTTAGTCCCAAGTTTAGCTTGCTGAGTTTATCTCGGTGTGGCCTTCTTCCACTACTGATTTTGTGAGTTGTACGACCGTTCCCGAGTTGAACTCATCATCGTCGACCGACGATCCCAGGTTAGCAAGAACATCGGCCTCGTTGTTCTGATCCCGAGGTACTTGTTGCAAAGTCCATTCCTTGAACTGATGCAATGTCACATGTAGCTTATCCAGGTACCTTCTCATCCGTTCTTCTTTGACTTGGAATGTTCCATTGACTTAGTTCAACACGAGGAGGGGATCACACTTAGCTTCGATCACCTCGGCCCCCAGGCTTTTAGCAAGTTCAAGACCTGAAATCATGGACTTAGACTCGGCCTCGTTGTTAGTCAATTTTGCAGTTTTAATAGATTGTCTAACTACATTACTCGGCGGTGGCTTCAACACGATGCCAAGCTCGGACCCCTTAGCGTTCGAGGCACCATCCGTAAAAGGGTCCAGATTCTAGAGGAGGTCCCCGAGTTCAACAACAACTCCTTCTTGACCTCAGGAATTAGGCCACAAAGTCCGCCAAAGACTTGATGGCGGTTCGGGGTCGATATTCAATATCGTACCCGCTGATCTCTACGGCCTATTTGGCCAATCGTCCCAAGAGCTTGGGTTTATGCATTATGTTTCTTAACGGGTAAGTAGTCACAATACACATGGGATGACATTGAAAATGCGGTTTTAGCTTCCTAGAGGCGCTTAGCAAAGCGAGCGCCAAATTTTCTAGGTGAGGATACCTAGTTTCGGCCTCACCTAGAGTTCTGCTAACATAATAGATAGTAAATTACGTACCTTCCTCTTCTCGGACCAGGACTCTACTTACCTCTACCTCGGATATCGCTAAGTACAGGTACAACTGTTCGTCTGCCTTCATAGTATGATGCAAAGGTGGGCTTGAGAGGTACCGCTTGAGTTCTTCCAAGGCTTGTTGGCACTCCGGGATCCATGAGAAGTTGTTCTTCTTTTTCAATAGCGAGAAGAATCGATGGCTCTTGTCGGAGGACCTCGAGATGAATCGATCCAAAGCGGCTATGCGCCCGGTTAACCTTTAAACGGCCTTGACATTGTCCACGATGGCCTTGATCCTATCAGGATTAATCTCGATTCCCCAATCGGACACCATGAATTCAAGGAATTTCTCGGACCCGGCTCCGAATGCACATTTCTCTAGGTTCAGCTTCATATTGTATTTCTTTAATATGTTGAAGGTTTCCTGCAAATATTTCAAATGGTCCTCTGCTCGCAGGGACTTAACTAACATATCGTCAATATAAACCTCCATTGATTTTTCTATTTGTTCTTCGAACATCCGATTCACTAGGTGTTGATAAGTGGAACCAGCATTTTTTAGTCTGAATGGTATCACGTTATAGCAATAGGTGTCGTACTTGGTGATGAAGGATGTTTTTTCCTGATCACCTGGGTCCATCCGAATTTGGTTGTACCCAGAATGGGCATCGAGAAAACTGAGGATCTCGTGGCCGGTCGTCGTATCAATCATGCGATCGATGTTGGGCAAAGGGAAAGAGTACTTGGGGCATGCCCTATTCAAGTCTTTGTAGTCTACACACATTCTTACTTTTTTTCCCCTTTTTAGGGACCACCACTACGTTTGCTAACCAATCCGGGTATTTAACCTCCCGAATGGACCCTATTTTAAGGAGTTTAGATACCTCGTCTTTGATGAATGCATGCTTGACTTCGGACTAAGGCCTTCTTTATTGTTTGACCGGGTGGAACTTCAAGACTCAACTTATGAGTAGTTATATCCGGCAGAATCTCTTTCATATGTCAAGATGGGACCAAGCGAAATAATCTATTTTAGCTATAAGGAATTTAATGAGTTTTTTCCTGAGCTCAGGACTTAACCCATGCCTAGGTATACCTTACCATCGGGCAGGTGTTCGATCAGTATGACTTTCTCCAGTTCCTCGACCGTTGATTTGGTGGTGTCGGATTCATCGGGGACCATGAAAGACTTGGGAACTCCGTAGTCGTTGTCCTCACCCATCCCTTGCTTTTCCGGTTCGGTCAGGGATGGTATCGGTAATTGCTATTTGGTTTCTTCTTTGGCAACTGAACTAGACCCTTCGGTGTTGAAAGTGCGAATATCGGGATCACCTCATCGACCGCGAACATCTCCTTTGCAGCCGGTTGTTCTCTGTAAACTATTTTAATCCCTCTTGGCATTGGTAATTTCAACACTTGGTGCAGCATCGACGATACCGCCCTTAAGTGTGAATCCACAATCTCCCAAATAGAGCATTGTACCTCATGTCTCATTCGATCACATAGAACTTTGTTTGCTGAATGGTTCCGGCGGTGTTCACCGGTAATGTTATCTCCCCTCACATGCCATATTGAATCCGTTTAGAACTCGAATTGTAGGCACGATTTGGTCTTGTAGACCTAGCTGCTCCACGACCCTCGATCTAATGATATTGGTCGAGCTACCTGGATCAATTAACACATGCTTAACTCGAGATTTATTTACCAGTACAGATATTACCAGTGCATCATTGTGGGGTTGTACGATGCCTTCAGCTTCCTCGTTGTTGAAGGACAGGGTTCCTTCCAGCACAGAATCTTGAGTCTATTTTTCCATCGTGATGGATACTTTGGTGCGTTTTAACATTGGTCCTTGGGGGGACATCGACCCAACCGATGATCATGCTGAGGTTTCTTCTGCTCGATCTGCTTATTGGAGTCCCTGTTCCTGAAATGTTTTTTTGCTCGATCGCTCAGGAACTCTTGGAGATGTCCATTGTTGAATAGTCGGGTTGCTTCCTCTCTCAATCGTCGGTAGTCTTTTGTCATGTGGCCGTGAGTGCCATGATATTTACGCACTAGGTTGGAGTCCCTTTGGTTTGGATCAGATAGTAGAGGTGGAGGCTATTTGGTGTCTTTGATACACCTGATGGCAGATATGATAGTGGCAGCATCGACGTTAAAGTTGTACTCCGATAACCTCAGTGCTTCCTTCGGCCCGAAGGGCCTGTCGAAACCATTTTTGCTCATGAGTCCTTGGTTATTTTGACCTCGATCGCTTCTCCTCTCACTTGTCATAGGGTTTTGGCCAGTCCCATTACCTTTTCGTTCTCCATTTTATGGTTGATACCGATCCCTATTTGATCTTGGTTCATGATCAATGTCTCTCTTAACTCCATCGATGGTTCTAGCGGGATAAACGGACCCGGAAGGGTCCCCAAGCTGGTTATCTGTGACTCTAATTTTTAATTGATACAGGTTATGTACGTCGGTCCAAGTCATATCTGAATATTCTATCAGATTTTGCTTTAATTGCTGCGAAGCCAATGAGCTTCGAGTATTGAGTCCTTGGGTGAAGGCCTGAAAGGCCCAATCGTCTGCGACCGGAGGCAAGTCCATCTGTTCCATTTGAAACCGGGACACGAATTCTCTGAGCATCATTATCTCTCTGTTTCACTTTGAAAAGGTCTGATTTCCTGGTCACAACCTTAATGGCCCCGGCGTGTGCTTTCATGAAGGAGTCTGCAAGCATAACAAACGAGTCAAAAGAATTATGGGGTAGGTTGTGATACCATATCATAGCTCCCTTTGACAAAGTTTCCTTGAACTTCAGTAGGACGGACTCGATCTCATCATCCTACAAGTCATTCCTTTTGATGGTGCACGTATAGGAGGTTACATGCTTATTTGGGTCAGTTGTTTCATTGTACTTTGGAATCTCGGTCATGCGGAACTTCTTCGGGATCGGCTTCGAAGCTGCGCTTGGAGGAAAAGGTTTTTGAACAAACTTCTTGGAATCTAGACCCTTCAATATCGGTTGTGCTCCTAGAATTTTGTCGACCCTAGAATTATAGGTTTCTACCTTTTTGACATTGGCTTAGATTTTCTTCTCCTAATTATACCCATTTTGTCAGCTCCTCGAGCATTTTTATGATCTCGGGGTTAGTCCCAGGTTCAGCTTCACTCGGCCTTTCTGTGACTGCTTCGTTTTTGCAGGTGGCTTCCCGAGATGGCTCAGTCTTAATTCTGCTAGGAGCATGGCTTTGGTTCTGTAGCTGGGCTATCGCTGCTTGTTGAGCCGGTTGCATTTTGAAGATCACCTGCAAGTTGATCCCATCACCTTCATCATCGTGCGTATTTTGGGCAATCGATCAGACTCCCCCGCGGATGTTGTTCTCAAGATTGGTAGGCAAATTCATATTGATGGCCACATGTGAGTTAGTGTCGATCGGTTCGCGGCTGGAACTCCGTTGAGATCGACAGGAGGCACTTCGTTTTGGGGTGCTATATTGTTGTTCTCGCCATGGTGACCAGACTCAGCATCCATGTTTAAAGGGGCAGATTGGGAGTTCGATATTTTAGACTTTGACCTTAAATTAAAGACACTTCAAAGAACAAGTGTAAAATAGGGTGTGTTATGGAAGTTTGTATCAAATAGACACTATTATCCTTAGTCCCATGGTGTGCGCCAAACTGTTTACTCTCAAAATCGGATAACAATTAAATTTATAAGTAGTTTAAGGATATGCAGATTAATTTGATACAAAACAATAAATTGAGTTAGAATGAGCAAATAAAGATATAGTAAATTCAAATCACGTGAGGAGGATAATTCCAACCTTAGTGAAATATTCACCCTCGATCTGGGCTCACAGTGGCCAATACGAATGAACAAGAAAAAGAGCTTTTAATAACCGTGAAGATAGTAGTATACTTATATCGACCTGGCCGGTTGTTTTATGAGATACAGTCCTGTTTCCCCCATTTCTGCTTCTTTACGTATTGTTCAATTGTATTTCGTCGTATCGTGTTGGTTTGTTCGGGTTCAGAGTGGTCGTAGAATGAAATGAGACACTTAGTCTCTTATTTAGAAGCTTTGGTTGGAAAAGTCAACCGGAAGTTCACTTGTGGGTAAATGATCTCGAAATTGGGTTTTTATGGTTTGGATAGCTTCATTAGGTGATTTGGGACTTAAGAGTGGGTTTGGAATGTTATTAGGATGTCCGTGGTAGATTTATATTTGAATCAGCGAAATTGGAAATTTGGCATTTTTCGGTCGGCAGTGGAAATCCTGATATTGTGGTTGGAATGGATTTTTGAAACATGGAGTAGGTCTGTTGCGTCATTTGTGACGTGTGTGCAAAATTTCGGGTCATTCGGACGAGGTTTGATAGGTTTTGGCATCGTTTGCGGAATTCGGAAGTCTAGAAATCCTTACGCTTGAATCCGAGGGTGATTTGGTATTCCAATGTTGTTTTGAGTGTTCTGAAGGTTGGTATAGGTTTGAATGATGATATGTGACTTGTTGGTATGTTTGGTTGAGGTCCCGAGGACCTTGAGATAGATTTGAGTGGTTGACGGGAAGTTTGGCTTAGAGTTATTGCTGCAGATTTTGCTGCTTCTGTCATTTCTGCACCTGCAGATTAGGAACTGCAGGTGTGAGGATGCAGATATGGTAAGGAGATCGCAGGTGCATGTTTTGGCCATCAGGAGAAGAACCGCATATGTGGTTATTTGAGCGCAACTGCGGCACCGGAGGTGCGGTGACTCGGCGTAGATACGGTCCCCCACCTTTAAGTGATTTTTGCATGTGCGCACCTGGGATCGCAGGTGCGAGTTATTGTCCGCAGGTGCAGAATCCTTGGGGCAGAAAGTATGTAAAGGACCCTTCGGGAATTTTGGTCATTCTTCACAATTTCAACTCGGTTTTTGGAGCTTTTGGAGGGTTTTGAAGTGGGAATCGAGGGGGAACTTGTTGAGGTAAGATTTTTGAACTTAATACTCAATTCTATGGTGATTTTCAGTAGATTAAGCTTGGAATTTGTGGGATTTGAGGGTGAAAATTTGGGAAATTAGGGCTTGGAACTTAAGAGTTAAAATTGGGTGATTAAGGGGTCAAACAAAGTTGGATTTTGATAAATTTGATATGCATGGACTCGTGAGGGGATAAGGATTCCAGTATTGTAATTTTTATCAGATTTCGAGACGTGGTTCCTGGGGTCGGGTTTGGCCAATTTCGAGAATTTTGATTTAATTTGATAATTTTCACGTGGGCTTTGTTACTTTAGCATGTATTGATGATATGATTCTAATTTTGGATAGATTCGGGGCGATGTGAGGCCGAGTCGAGCGGCAAAGGCATTGCGAAGTAGCTTTTCATCCGGTTTGAGGTAAGTAATGATTATAAATCTAGACCTGAGGGTATGAAACCCCGAAATTTCGTACTATTTTGATAAATAGGTGGCGTACATGCTAGGTAACGGGTGTGTAGGCGTGCACATGTAGAGATTGTGACTTGGTCCATCCCGTGGAAACTGTAGAGTTGCATATTTTGATAAACTTTATATGAAATCTATGTGTTTTAGAAATAATTCTGTTAACTTGGGCTGAATGCCATATTTGGGGCCTTGTGTCGTACCGTTTAGACCCTCAGGGGTGTTTTTCTATTACTTTCACATTGTTTTGATAGAAATCATTATCCACAGTCATGGTTTATACATGTTTACAGTTTAATCTTGTTCATCACTCTATTTTAATATATGAAAGTGTTTTGGGACGAGTTCCCTGAGTTTGTACTAAAATGCCCGAGTGGCTTGTGAGGTTGACGAGTGAGTGAGGCCGAGGGACGAATTGTGAGGATAGTTAGGGATCGGGCTGTGTGCCGTAGCATTATATATATACATGTGTGGATCGGGCTGTACGCCGCAGCAATACTTATTTGGATCGGGCTACACACCGCAACAATATAGCGTTTGGGCTATAGGAGCTCCTTCGGAGTCTGCACACCTCCAGTGAGCATAGTCGACTATATATTTATGGATCGGGCTGCACACCGCAACAATTATTATAAGATACCCATTAAGAGTGAGTACTGAGTGTGAGTGATGATTGATGAGAGTTGAGTCACGAGTGACTGAGAGGCTTGCCCTAGTGGCTATATATATATATATATGGGTGATACTTTGCCCAAGGGGCTTGTTTTAAGAAATTACTGTTTTCACTCTTGTTTTACACTAAGCCTCTAATGAAAATGTTGAACAAATGTTTTAAATAACTTTCATTGAAACTGGAATTTTTACGAAATGTTCGAGATTCATATACTGATTTGATCTTGTTATTCCCACTGAGGTTTTTATTTTATGAAATGTATATGTTTTTTTGAATGCTCGTCGCTGCACTCAGCCTTTATTTATAATTGTTACTTATTGAGTTGGCGTACTCACGTTACTCCATGCACCTTATGTGCAGATCCAGGTGCCAGGGCATCCGAGTGAGAGTTGTTCCTTTCCTTCAGAGCATTTCCAGAGTTAGCAAGGTAGCTGCACGGTGTCCACAGCCTTGCCTTTCTCCTTCATCTTGTATTGAGCGAACAATATTAGATTGTATTTTTGTGGCTCATGACTAGTGACACCGGGATCGAGCAGTTTTTGATGTTTTGCATATTTTTCTGCTTGTTTTACAATGTTTAGACGGAAGATTGGTGATATTATTTGATTAGCAAATGAATTAAGAAAAAGACATTTTATGTTATAAATGTCGAATGGGCTAGCCTAGTACTGCGATAGGCGCCATCACAGCCGGGGGGAGGGGGGTTTGGGGCCGTGACAAGTTGGCATCAGAGCCTAGGTTATATAGGTCTCACCAGTCATGAGCAGGTTTAGTAGAGTTTTGCGGATCGGTACAGAGACGTCTGTACTTATCTTCGAGAGGCTGCAAAACCTTTAGGAAAAAAGAAACTTCACATTCTTAAATTCTTGCCGTGCGGATCTATTGATTCTGGTAACTAAACTTATGTTATTCTATTCTCTCACGGATAGTGAGGACATATACTACTGGACAGGATGGACGACCACCAGTACCACCAGTTGGGGTCACTAGAGGTCGAGATCGTGGTCGAGGCTGTGGTAGGGGTAGGGGTGTAGCCTGTATAGCAGCTATCAAGTCCCAGTTGCGGACACCCCAGCAGCACCAACTTAGGCACTGACTGGGTTGATTGTTATTCCAGGCCTTCAGTAGGCCCTAACCCAGATTCTATTAGTTTGCACTGGCCTAGCTCATGCGGTCTCAGTTATTATGGCCGCAGTTACTTCTCAGGCCAGGGGAGGCACCCACACTCCCGCCGCTCGCACACCTGAGCAGGTTGTGGAGGGACTTCAGGCACCGGGGGCACCTCCAGCCCAGCCAGTTGCACCTGCACAGGATTATGTGGTTCCAGTCATGCTTGATGATGAGCAACGTAGATTGGAGAGGTTTGGTAGACTTTAGCCTCCGATTTTCAGTGGTGTAGAGGGAGAGATGCCCAGAGTTTCTTGGATAAGTTTTAGAGGATGCTTAGGACCGTAGGTATTTTAGAGACCATTGGGGTATCGTTCACTACCTTCCAGTTTTTAGGAGTTGCCTTTACTTGGTGGGAGGCTTATGAGAGGCATAGGCTTGTTGGTGCAGCGCCCCTTACCTGGCAGTTGTTCTCCCCTCTCTTTTTGGAGAAGTATGTGCCACAGTCTCGCAGGAAGGAGTTGCGCAGGCAGTTCGAGCAGTTGCATCAGGATGATATGATTGTGACGTAGTATGAGATGAGGATTTAGGAGCTAGCTCGTCATGCTGTTTGGTTGGTTCCTACGGATAGAGAGAGGATCAAGAGGTTCATGGATGGCCTCACATATCAGCTTCGGACTTTCATGACCAGAGAGAGGGTGTCAAGTGCTACTTTTGAGCAGGTTGTTAATATTGCTCGAGAGATTGAGTCAGTTCGTCGCCAGGAGAGAGATGAGAGGGAGGCCAAGAGGTCTCGGGGATCTAGTAGTTTTGGCGGTGTTCCTTCGAGAGGCCAGTTTCAGCACGGCAGAGGCTGTCCATTCAGACATGCTCAGTCAGGTCGACAAGTTCATCGTGGGGCATCATCGGGATAGGTTCTCACAGTTCTCATCAGAGCCATTTATCACTTAGTGCCCTTCCAGCCTAGAGTTTGTCTTGTGCTCTATCAGTTCAGGGCTCTTCCATGCCAGGTCCTTCTACTAGTCATCCCGGTGCTGGGGGTTCCTTTTAGTCCCCGTCCCCCGCACTAGGGAGTTGTTATGAGTGTGGAGAGTTTGGGCATATGAGGAGACAATGTCCTCATCTTCTTGGGGGTCCATCTCAGCAGCGGAGTCAGCCCTCGACTTCAGCTCCAGTTACCTCACCACCCACCCAGGCAGCTAGGGGTGGGGGTTAGTCAGCTAGGGGTCGCCCCAAAAGGGGAGGTCGATCAGGTAGTGGTCAGGCCCATTTTTATACACTCCTAGCTAGACCAGATATTATTGCTTCAGATACCGTGATTACAGGTATTATCTCAGTTTGCCACAGGAATGCCTCTATGTTATTTGATCCTGATTCCACTTTTTCATATGTGTCATCATATTTTGCTTGTTATTTGGATCCACCCTGTGAGTCTCTTATTTCATCTATTCATGTATCTACTCCGGTGGACATACTATTATTGTGGACCGCGTATATCGATCGTGTGTGGTAACTATTGGGGGTTTGGAGACCCGAGTGGACCTTCTATTGCTTTGTATAGTGGATTTTGATATGATATTAGGTATGGATTTGCTATCTCTATGTCGTGCTATTTTGGACTGTCATGACATTGGTTATACCGGGTGTGCCACCGATTGAGTGGCGAGGTTCGACTAATTTTGTTCCCAGTAGTGATTTCATTTTTGGAGGCCCAGTGAATGGTTGGAAAGGGTTGTCTTTCTTATTTAGCTTTTGTGAGGGATGTCAGTGTAGAGACTCCTAGTATCGATTTTGTTCCTGTAGTGAGGGACTTTCTCGATGTGTTTCCTGCAGACCTGTCGGGCATACCATCGGACAGGGATATTGACTTTGGTATTGATTTGGTGCTGGGCACTCACCCCATTCTTATTCCATCGTATCGTATGGCACTGGCGGAGTTGAAGGAGTTGAAGGAGCAGCTTCAGGAACTCCTTGATAATGGGTTTATTCGGCCTAGTGTGTCGCATTGGGGTGCACCTATTCTATTTGTGAAGAAAAAGGTTGGCACAATGAAGATGTGCATTGATTACAGGCAGTTGAACAAAGTTACAATCAACAACAAGTATCATTTGCCTCGTATTGATGACTTATTTGACCAGCTTCAGGGAGTGAGGGTGTTCTCGAAGATTGATCTATGGTCGGGGTATCACCAATTGAAGATCAGGGACTTAGATATTCTTAAGATGGCTTTGAGGACCCGATATGGTCATTATGAGTTCCTTGTTATGCATTTTGGGTCGACCAATGCCCCAGCAGCGTTCATACATTTGATGAGCAGCATGTTTCGGCCTTATCTCGACTGGTTTGTTATTGTATTCATTGATTATATTCTGGTGTACTCGCGTAGTTAGGAGGATCACGCGGGCATTTGAGAGTGGTATTGCAGCGGTTGAGGGAGGAGAAGCTTTATGCAAAGTTCTCCAAGTGTGAATTTTGGCTCAGTTCAGTGGCTTTCTTGGGGCACGTGGTGTCCAGTGAGGGTATTTATGATAGGCTATAATTGCGTATTTTAGTCGATTATTACGCTCTAATTTACTGCACTTTAGTTGAGTTTGCGCTTTAATCGCTAGTGTTTTGCACTAACGGTGCGTTTTATGCCTTGTAGGAGCGATTCCGAGCTATATAGATGTTATGGAATGAATTTAAGTGATTTGAAGCTTTGAAGTCTGAGTAAAAGCCCAAGGAATTAAGTCGGGATCGTATTCGGGGATCAACGGATGATAAAGCAACAAAACGAAGACTCGAGTAGGCATATTACGTACTGTTTAGTAAAATGCATATAAACTTTTGCTCAGAAATTTATTTGGGCTACACAAATATGGTTGGAAAGCTAACTCAAAGGGCTACAACTTTCATGTTTTATGTTATTTCAAATTCCAAAAGGAACAGGGTGAAAAGCGCGGTCAAAACCGCGACCGTGGAGCTGAGGCGGGTTGAGGCAGTATACCTGCCATATACCGCGGTTGACCGCGGCCGCGGCAGTCCAGACATGAAATATTGTCCTTTTTCGTGTAGGAGAAGGTATAATTGTTTGGGCCTGACCCTACTTGGTATATATACATGGAAAAACGGTATTTTTAAGGGTTGGATACACTTTTGACATAAAAATTAGACCTAAGGAGGCTAAGGAGACCGAGGATTCGACCTAAGGAGTCAAGAACACAATAGGAGCAAGGCGGGAAATTCTTCAACGAGTTTTTCCTTCCTCTTCCTATTTTTCATTGTTGGTTATGATTTTTAGTATTGTAGTTTTACATACTATTATGAATAGCTAAATTGTTGTCTAGGGTTTTGATAGAACCTTTTGTAGGATAAATTCTTGTTATGTTTTATATAATTGAGCCGTTGGATTTCTCTACTTGTTCAACTACATGTTTATTGTTGTTGATTGAATGGCCATCGATTGACTGTGCCTATCTATTATGTGTTGCTTGAGAAAGGATACATATTTAGGTGATTGTTGAACAACGTCACTCCTAACGTATGTGAGAAATCAATACAACGGGTTTAAAGGTAGGTTTAAAAATAACAAAGCTTTGACGTGGTCATAATGAGCGGTTATATAAAGCCAACTAGCGTAGTTCGAGAGAATATGTCTAGTAAATTGTTGTAGTTGCTCGAGAGGGAATTACGACACCTAAAGTGCTCACGATCAGTAGAGAATACATTGGAAAATTGTAGGGAACATAGCTAGAAAGATTCCGACAATTGGGAAAATCATAACTCTAGACCTCCTTAAGTTAGTCTCCAACCCTTTGTCTCGTTAGTTGATAATTTTACCGTTTTCTAGTATTTGCTATTTAATTAGTTAGAAATATAAATATCAATCTTTATAATTTAGAAAATTGTTCAAACTTGTCTTTCTAGTGATATTAAACAGATATAGCTAAGCCTTAGTTCTCTGTGGGATTCGACTCCGGACTTTTAGACCGTATTATATTTGCAGCGACCGCTTATCCTTTTTAGGACTAGAGTTGGGAGTGATCAGGTATTCAGGTCAATCCGAAGAAGATAGAGGCGGTTCAGAGTTGGCCCAGGCCGTCCCCAGCCACAGAGATTCGCATCTTTCTTGGTTTGGCAGGTTATTACCATCGATTCGTTTAGGGATTTTCATCCATAGCATCACCCTTGACCAAATTGACTCAAAAGGGTGCTCCATTCAGGTGGTCGGATTAGTGTGAGGTTAGTTTCCAGAAGCTCAAGACTGCCTTGACCACAACTCTAGTGTTAGTGGCTCATGACTAGTGACACTAGGATCGGGCAATATTTGATGTTTAGCGTATTTTTCTGCTTGTTTTACAATGTTTAGACGGAAGATTGGTGATATTATTTGATTAGCAAATGAATTAAGAAAAAGACCTTTTATGTTATAAATGTCGAATCGGCTAGCCTAGTACTGCGATAGGCGCCATCACGGTCGGAAGGTTTTGGGGCCGTGACAATACTGCTTTAGAATGTGTGTTACAATATCTTTCACGAATTATCAGACTCCTTTATATATTAGGGGAATCCTACTCTAGGTACAATTCCATAAAAGATAAAAAATCTTCTATTTAACTGATTGTTGGTTCATCATCGATACGTGTCGAGATCCATGCCGTGATATTCGTTCGGTCACGAATATTACGGCTCTCTGCTGGTCGTGCTTGATTGCCTAACATTGTTCTTTGAAGTCTTTCGGGTTTTGGACCGGTCCCGGATCACGATCCTGATATTCTCGAAGGAGGGCGTCATGCCCCTGGACTCTGACTCGATGAGACCCCTGCCTCGATTCCGGTCTCTCGTCTTTATGTCTCAAGCTCGGTTTATCCTATAGGAGACTGGGGTGTATAATGAGCCCAATTTTACCCATATCATACCAAACATTAACGTTTGCTTTAGTTTTGATGATTCGAACCAACACAGAAACCTCCACTAGCTTCAATTTTCATGCATGAATATTTCGTAATCAGAAGCAATACCGAAAGTTTACAATTAACCAAATTAAAGCACCGCACTTATTTTGTTTCCTTCTTCATATTTTCCTCAACAATCCTTACTTCCTTTGGACTTTAATCATACTACTTCCCAATTTTCCCACTCTTTTTGGTGTTGTAATTGCAAAACGAATGATTTTGTCTGGCATCCTTTCTCCAAAAAAATAGAGGACTATAACTCATGTTGTAATCTGTAGGGTGATGAAGGAGCCACGTGTAGCTTAAAGGTGGAAGATGCATCAATGATTCCTCCGTCTCCACCATTGACTTTATTTGAGTGCTGAGTGGGTTGGCTTCCTCCATGATCCTTACACCCTTTCATCAATCAATTATTTTTGTTTTAAAGTATCGTCAAATCAACAAGTCTACTAATAATCTCACTCAGAAAGTAGCATGGTACTCGAAGCATTATGTACATTCACGGCAGGATCCGTGAAAGAGTCACACTCCAAGAAATGTAATATAGACAGTATATTCTAATTCAAGCATTAATGGCTGCTTCTACGATTTGAATCTGTAACCTATAAATCACACGAAAATAACTTTATCATTGCTCCAAAACTCCCTTGATTACATACAATTATACAAACACTAATTTATAAATTTCATTTAAACGATAGTAAAAGTTTTCTTTTCATCCCTAAACTCTCATTTGATTTTTGTTGACAATCTCTTATAATAAGTGGTATACGATTGATAATTCAGTCTTAATATTTGTTGGCATTCATTTATAAATGATTTATACGCTCGATAAGTCACTCTTCCTTATATCATTAACTAGATTAGGACTTTAGTTTGAGATATAAAGATCAATTGGCAAATTTTATTTTTAATGGAAAATACTGTATATAATCTTCTGACACAACATTTTAAGTAACTGTTAAATTTTTCTACTGGTAAAATTCTTTCTGCAGAGAAAATTGGATTTGCTATATACGATCACCTAAATTTTTTTAATATTATGTAACAATCGGGCAGAAAAGAAAAAGAAAAAGTTCAATTGTTATACTCAGCACATTTCCACAAACTTATTGGAAATACTAAAACATAATTTCAGAGTCCGGAAATTAAATGTGATCTTTTTGGACTCAAAAGACCAAAATAAATGAAAAAAAAACTTAGTGACCAAACTATATATAGCGCCTTTTTAAAGGGCGATATATATAAAGTTGATTAGACGTCCAGGTATAGCGCCTTAATAAACCGCGTTATACCCCTTCAAATATCGTCCCTTCCCTTTCCCTCGTTACAGAACACCAAATAACCCCCCCCCTCCCCCCATTAACGAGATAAAAAAATTGAATGGACCCCACCCGTCCCACAAAAAGTAAAGATTCTTGGTCTCACATCCTAGCTAAGCCTTCTCTCGTTATGAGTTGCTCGTTTCGGATTCAAATCTTCAACTTTCCAAAAAACATAAATCGAGGTATTCAGATTTAGTTTTTGTCGAAACTCGTATAAAAAATGCATATTAGTTGTTGTAACGTGTTCTATGTTGTTTTGTGGTTTTTTTGCGATTAAACTGGTATGTTATTTTTATCCGGACTAAGATATTACTGTGCTAAAAAAATATGTAAAAATTGAGAAACCATTATTATTTGTTAAAAAAAATGTTAATAAGTTACTTTTACTGTTTTATATGTGTTTTCGTGAATGTTTTGTGATTAAATGTATTTGTTATTTTTATCTAGTTTAGATTATTTATTTGCTTAAATAATAGTAATATAGTGCGTTTTAGCATAATATCTTTGTAGTTTAAGTATCTCTTATACTGAAAAATTCGTCAAAATAACTGATAGATCAAACACAAACTATGTCCAATTCTAGTCAACGATCGTAAGAAAATAACATGAGAAAAGAACAATATTTTTCGGATATCTTGGTGCTATTAGGCCTCAAATATTGAGTCTGAAACCCATATGTGAATACTTAATAATTAAATATTGTATAATTATTAAAATTAATTATTTAATTTACAAACAAATATATAAAATTATAAAACTAACATGTAAAATAATAAAACTAACACATACAAGAATTCAGGATATCTTGGTGCTATTGGCCTCAAATATCGAGCCTGGAACCCCTATGCGAATATTTAATAATTAAATATTGTATAATTATAAAAATTAATTATTTAATTTACAAACAAACAAATAAAATTATAAAACTAACATGTAAAATAATAAAACTAACACATACAAGAATGCAGGATATCTTGGTGCTATTGGGCCTCAAATATCGAGCCTGAAACCCATATATAAATATTTAATAATTAAATATCATATAATTATAAAAATTAATTATTTAATTTAAAAACAAACATATAAAAGTATAAAACTAACATGTAATTAATGTTGTTTAATTTACAGTAGATGACATAAAGGTGCCGCCTATGCATCCCGGACCTTCCCCTGATGAGCTACTGTCGTTAGAGGGCGATCATAGGTCCGCCCACATATGGGAGAGAGAGTTACTGGCCCAGGCTCTCTGCGTTAGGAGAGTGGACGACATGTGGGACTTTCTGAAGGGCAAAGTTCTCCATCCCCATGTAGTCAGACGCTTGAAGGATACGGGCTTCTACAAGATTTTGGAGATCGGGCGGTTGCAACTCGATTGGTCTTTGGTCATGGCCTTGATAGATTGGTGGCGACCGGAGACGCACACATTCCACTTGCCCATTGGCGAGGCCACCATCACACTGCAGGACGTGAAGGTTATATATGGGTTTCCCGTTGATGGACACCTCGTTGCTCTACCGCAAGCCATGAGAGAGATGACAGGTGGGCAGTACCTGGACATGCTGCAGCAACTCACTGGTTTCCGGCTACAGGATGAGAATGCACTAGCTAGGGCTAGTCGTCTGCAGTTGATGACTATTCGAGACTATTTGGAGATATTGCACCCTGACATCACTGGCGATACACCAGATCTGCATATTCACTGGTACACGAGGTTGCTGCTACTCCTTATATTTGGAGGGGTCTTGTTCCCGAACACTTCGGGGAACCTAGTCAGCTTGATATTTCTTCATCATCTTAAGTGGCTAGATGATTTACCCCAGTACAGCTAGGGTGCTATTGTTCTCGCCTACTTGTACAGGCAGATGTGCCGGGCGAGCATGAGAACCCACTGTGACGCTGCTGGATTTTTGTTGCTACTACAGGCAACAATATATTTTGAATACTCTATTCATTATAACATACCTAGTAGAAATATATCTTAAATTTTATGTCAACTTTGTATGTTAGGTTTGGGCCTGGGAGTGGTTCTTGCAGTTGAAACCACCTCTACCACCATTAGCTCCGGATATACCACCTTCGCTTCCCCCTCTAGCTAGGAGGTGGGTTCTCCGGCTAGGATATGGACGAGAGTACGAGGTTCGACATAATCTCCCCTTGTGCAGGGATATCTTGGATTTGCCGGAGGGCGCACAAGTAAATGTATACCAAAGTTTACTTGGCATAGCTTCACATGTGTTGTGTATACTCACGTTTTCTGTTGTTACTTAATAGTTCATCTGACACCATACATCGATGCGCTGATAGCTAGCTTGCCCGATTATTGCTCGGTCGACCAACTTATGTGGAGCTCTTCTGTCGTGCTAATGTGCATTGATATTGTGGAGCATCATGCCACCGAGTGGGTACTTCGCCAGTTTGGCCGTCCGCAGCTTGTACCGACACCGCCCACCTGGCAGACCATACATTTCCAGCAGGATGATCGTTCTAGGGTGGACCAGGCATATGTGGCATAGATAGAGGCACAGATCGATACTTGGGACCGGTGATTTGACATGATTCTGCCCCCCTTCATCGAGTGGGACGGATACTGAGCATGATTATATGGGTTGGTACCGTGGCGTTACCAGACTTCTCGTCGGGAATCCCATTCATCGAGTTGGTGGTCGGTATGTTCTATACGCCGGGAGGCACGAGGCACTGGTATGTTATTTGGCATTCTTACTTATAACTGTAACCTAACGTTCCGTAATTTATATTTTACACATTGTGCAGGCTATTGGCCTACATTTATTCCACCAGTTGGGAATGCAGATACAATAGCATGTCGGCGAGGGAGTAGCCAATTTGGACGACTATGGTCGGCAGGTTACAGAGCTGGTTGTCGGACACTATGGCGAGCCCGAGAGGATGAGCGCTTAGGACACGGTCATAACTAGGGATTCTAATCTATTTTATACTGCTTTTTGCTTGAGTTTTGGAATAAAAAAGTATACAAGTAATCCCGAAAGCTTATATGTTGTGCTTGTTTGCAGGGTTTGGTCAAAAAAGTGACAAGTAGTCAAAACCAGCTCAAAAAGGAGTGAAACCTGCTCAAGTACCAAGAACAAGTTAAGGCACTGTTGTAGCATAAAATCCATTGCAGTTGCAATAGACCTACTGCGGCCGCAGTCCATTTAGTGTGGTCCGCGGTGGAAAAGATCAGAGAGATGCACTTTTGGAAACTCTAGCACTGCGGTCCGCGGTAGATGGATGTAGTAGCCTCTTCGCAGCTGCAATCCATTTTATGCGGTCCGTGGAGAGGGGATTCAGAGAGCTGGGAGTTTTGAAGTTGGAAGCCATTGCGGTCCGCGGTCCATTTTGTGCGGACCGCAGTGAAGCCATCGTGACCGCGGTGCATTTTATGCGGTCCGCGGTGGGCAGATTTAGAGACGGAGCAGTGGAGCTAAAAAGCCTCACCGCGGCCGCGGTGTATCCGTCAGGGGTATGTTTGTCCAAAAAATTCGGCCTTGTATAAATACTTCTTTTTCACCTTTTTAGGGTATCTTTATCTTAGCAGGGCAAGTGAACGACGGTTTTAGTCCATTTTGAGTCATAGATTAACACTGAATCTTCAATATCTTAGTTTGTAATCATATTATATGGGTTATTCTTCATCTAAATCTCTGATTTCTTCCATTATTATGAGTAGCTAGACCCATTAGTTAGGGTTGTTGCTTAACCCTAATATGGGTATTTGATGAGCCTTTTGTTTTAAGGCTTAGGTGTTTGAGGGTATTTGATATTTGGACTGATTTGTGTTTTTCATGTTGAATTAGTGGTTGCAAATACTAATTTGTGCCTTTTTAACTTGGGTTCTTCTTGAGAAAGAGATCTTGAGTCTAGGAAAATCAGTCCAACAAGGAATTGAGGTGTAATCAAGAGATTGATAGCCCCAATTAAAGGGTTAAACCTAGAGATAGTAATACCCGACTTGAGCCTATATTGCTTGGACAATTTTGACACCCAATTGGTCGTGAGAAAGTCAATTAGGGAAAAGTCACTCAAGATACCGAGATGTATAGAGTGAGTAATTTCGTGCATTGGATATATCGCAATTTCCAGCATAACAACTTTACCTTAGGCTTTATAACCCGTCAAGTATTCACCTAGGAGAAACTCACTTCCCTAGTCCCTCTTTAACCACTTATAAAACTTTACAAGCGATATACTTAGTTTAATTTTGCATATTATTAGCATAAACTTAGAAGTAACAAACAAACAAATATGATTGGAAGTGTAATTAAGAGCATTACCCACTACTAATTTAGATAGGAATCCATATCCCAAACATTCTAGCCCCCTGTGGATTTGATCCCGACCTTCTCAGGTAAATGCTGCATCGGTCGCTCTTGCCATTTGTAGTGGTGTAGGGTTGGACCCGATCACTTTTTGGCGTCGTTGTCAGGGAGCTAACGGTTTTGGATATCTATCTAAATAGTTTTGTGTATTGTTTTTTTTTCCTTCTGTGTTACTAATTTATATGTGTCGCCAACTTAGGTACAAAATGGCGGTAAACAACAATGCACCTCTTGGAGACCTTCCACCGGGGGAGGAGTTAGATGACAATATTGATGATGAGGTACCTGTCGTGCCTCAAGCTCAAAGGAGAGACCGCCAGGCCAATGATAATGTTCCAGACCCTCCCCCGCCACCTCCAAGAGTGGATCCTCGGGTGCTTCGAAAGAAAGGATATGCTAGTGCAATTGTCCCACCTTGGATCCGGGCGGGCAATTTCCAAATTACAAATGTGATGCTGACTTTGTTGGAGCAGTGAGGGTATTTTACAGGTGCTCCCCATTAGAATGCTTACAAACATCTGATACCTGTTAGGGGAGCAAGCAAACAAATGTATCAGAGGATGCACTTCGGTTGAGATTAGTCCATTTTTCACTTAGAGGGAAGGATTTGGATTGGCTTGAAAGACTTCCCAACCATTCCATCACTACTTGGGATGAGTTGGCAGATAAATTCATTGCAAAGTTTTTCTCGCTGGGCCACATGGCGACCTTGAGGGATGAATCTTAGCTTTCAAGCAGGAGCCCAACGAACCACTGCATGAGATATGGGAGAGATACCGGATCATGGTAAAGGAATGCCCAAATAATGATATGACTGAGGCAATGATACAACAGATATTCTACCGGGGCATTAAAAATCAGTGCATAGTGAACCAACTCGTCGGGGGTAATTTTGTGAACACACCATATGATGAGGCTAATGCAATATTGGATGAGATGGCTGACACGTCCTCCGCTTGTCAAAGTAGAGATAATATGCCACAAGGTAAGCCCACGGTCATTCACTTGCACAAAGGGCTCCATGATCATGGGCAGGGAATAGCAGAATTAACAACAACAATGAACCAGCTAGGAAAGGCACAATTACAGCAGGTTCAAGCTCCACGACAAGTAAATGCTATGGAGGGTGTCAACATGTTAGTGAAGAAAAGAAGATAAAGAGGTCAACAGAACCAAGGGAGTTCGGATCAATATGACCAAGACAGTGGTGGGTTCCAAGATGATGGGTATGATGAACATAATGGAGAATTGCAATACTTGAACAACTATCAGGGCCAAAGGGGAAATTCTTCTAACCAACAACAATGGAGACCCCAAGGCAATTGGGGAAATCAACAACAAGGGAATAGTAATTAGGGAAACAACAACCAAAATTCAAATTGGGGCAACTAGGACAATAATCAGAACAATCTGGGTAATTGGAGTGGCAACAACAACAACAGGGGTGGAAACAACAATCAGGGTGGTTGGAACAATGGCAACCAAGGAAATCGGGGGCAAGGCTTTCAGAGGCCCCCAATGTATCAACAACCGAACAATCCACCCCCATTTCCATCCCAAGGTCCTAGTTCTTCCAACAATGAAATGGGGAGAATCGAAATGATGTTTGAATAGATGATGAAAAAGAATGCTGACTCTGATGCCCAGTTGGCATCCCACAATACTTCAATCAGAAACTTGGAGGTTCAATTAGGCCAAATCTCACAATCCTTGAATACTAACCCTAAGGGGGCTCTACCTAGTGATAAGGTAGTCAACCCCAAGGGTGGAAACAATTTCGGGCATGTAATGGCGATAACTACAAGAAGTGGACGAGGCGGTGATGTGAATGCCTCCAAACAAAAAGAAATTTTGAGTGATGAAGTTGAGTAGCAAGAGGATGAGATCCCTTTGGTGGTTGAGAATGTGATTGATGAGAACGTGAATGAGGAAGTAAGGATTGATATCCAAGATGCCGAGGTGGAAACTCAGAATGACGTGAACCCATCTAGGGAACACGTAATAGACATGCCAGAAATGGTTGTGCCTAAAGACAATGCCCCTTTGCCAAGGATGCCTCCACCTTATCCTCAAAGGCTTGCGAAGCAGAAAAATGAAAACTAGTTTAAGAAATTTATTGACATGATGAAGAGCTTATCAATTAATGTGTCGTTAGTTGAAGCTCTAGAACAAATGTCGGGGTATGCTAAATTCATGAAAGACTTGGTGACAAAGAAAAGATCCATGGATTATGACACTATCAAGATGACCCACCAAGTTAGTGCAATAGTGCACTCATGGCTCTGAAGCTAGAAGATCCAGGTGCTTTCACCATTCCTTGCACTATTGGGAGTGCAAACTTTGCAAAAGCTCTATGTGATTTGGGGGCGAGTATCAACTTGATGCCTTACTCCATTTTTAAGACTTTGGGTATTGGGCAACCTAGGGCTACTTCAATGAGGTTGCAAATTGCGGATAGAACTATGAAGAGGCTACTTGGTATTGTAGATGATGTCCTTGTTCGGGTGGACAAGTTCATTTTGCCTGCTGATTTTGTGATCTTGGATTGTGAGGTAGATTATGAGGTTATGATCATACTGGGAAGACCTTTCCTTGCAACTGGGAAGGCCTTAGTTAATGTGGAAGCAGGGGACTCACCTTCCGGGTGGGTGATGAGAAACTGGTCTTTTATGTGTGCAAGTCAATGAAGCAGCCCAATAGTTCTGAAGTGTGCTCTTTTGTGGATCTTGTCACAGTAGTGATAGTTGATGATACTAGTGAAATTATCAATGTGGAGGACCCTCTAGAGGCGGTATTGTTGAATTTTAATGTAAATGAGGATGAAGGCCGGGTGGAGTGTGTCAATGCTTTACATGGAATGGGCTCTTACTCTTATGAGCCTCGAAAACTCTCTTTGGATCTTGAGAATAGGAAGACTCCACCAATAAAGCCCTCAATCGAGGAACCTCCGGTGTAGGAGTTGAAGCCGTTGCCTCCACACCTTAGGTATTAATTCTTAGGCCCTAGTTCAACTTTTCCAGTTATTCTTTCCTCTTGTCTTACTAACATGTAGGTAGATGCCACATTGGCAGTGCTTCAAAAATGGAAGAAGGCAATTGGATGGACCTTAGCTGAAATTCGGGGGATAAGCCCCGCCTTTTGTATGCACAAGATTATTCTTGAAGATGATGCAAAGCCCTCCTTGGAACATCAAAGGAGGTTGAACGAGGCAATACAAGAGGTTGTGAGAAAGGAGGTGATCAAATGGTTGGATGCTGGGGTTGTGTACCCCATCTTTGATAGCTTTTGGACTTCGCCGGTGCAATATGCGCCAAAGAAGGATGGTATGACCATGGTTACCAATGCACAAAATGAGTTGATTCCTACCAGGATTGTCAGCGGATGGAGGGTGTGCATGGATTACCGCAAGTTGAATAAAGTGACCCGCAAGGATCACTTTCCTTGTCTTTTCTTGATCAGATGCTAGACAGGCTTGCTGGGTGTGCCTTCTACTATTTCTTGGATGGGTATTTTGGGTACAACCAAATTTTGATTGCTCCGGAAGATCAGGAGAATACCGCCTTCACTTGTCTGTATGGTACCTTTGCCTTTTCTAGGATGCCATTTGGGTTGTGTAATGCACCGGCTACATTCCAGCAGTGTATGATGGCCATATTTACCGACATGGTGGAGGACATTTTGGAGGTGTTTATGGACGACTTCAGTGTTGTGAGTGGCTCGTTTAATGAATGTTTGAAAAATCTTGATAGAGTGTTGGCCCATTATGAAGAAACCAACCTTGTGCTTAATTGAGAGAAATGTCACTTCATTGTTGAGGAGGGCATAGTCCTTGTCCATAAAACTTCAAAGCACGGTATAGAGGTGGACAAAGCAAAAATTGAAGTGATTTCAAGGATCCCTCCTCCTACTTCAGTCAAGGGAGTTAGAAGTTTTCTTGGGCATGCGGGCTTCTACCGGAGATTTATCAAGGACTTTTCGAAGGTAGTGAATCCCTTGTGCAAGTTATTGGAAAAAGATGTCAATTTCGTGTTCAATGAGGGATTTATGCAAGCCTTCGAACTTCTCAAGCACAAGTTGACCACCACTCCTATTATTACCGCACCCAATTGGAGCTTGCCTTTCGAGCTTATGTGTGACGCGAGTGATGTTGCAGTTGGGGCGGTCTTGGGTTAAAGAGTGAATAAAATGTTTCATCCAGTGTATTATGCAAGCAAGACAATGAATGATGCTCAAGTGAATTACACGGTGACTAAAAAAGAGTTGTTGGCTATTGTGTTCGCAATGGAAAAATTTCGGCCGTATCTCATGGGTGCCAAGGTCATAATTCATACCGATCATGCCGCACTCCGGTACTTGATGACGAAGAAGGATTCCAAAGCTAGGTTGATGCGATGGGTCTTGTTACTTCAAGAGTTTGATTTGGAGATTGTTGACTGGAAGGGTTGTGAAAATCAAGTGGCAGACCACTTGTCCCGTTTGGAGGAGGAGGGGAGGCCTTATGATGGCCTAGAGATCAATGATTCATTTCCCGATGAGCAACTCCTTTCTGTTTCAATGAATAGTATGCCATGGTTTGTGGACGTTGCTAATTTCCTTGTGACTGGTATAATCCCGTGTGAGCTCTCTTCTAACCAAAGGAAGAAGCTTAAACGGGATAGTTTGGACTTCTATTGGAATGAGCCGTACTTGTTTAATATCTACACTGACGGTGTGATCCGGAGGTGTTTCCCAAAGGAGGATCAATTAAGTATTTTAGAGGCTTGTCATTCCTCTCTCTATGGAGGTCATCATGGTGGGGCAAGGACCACTTCAAAGATTCTTAGTTGTGGGTTTTACTGGCCAACTTTGTACAAAGATGCAAGTGAACTTGTGAAGAGATGCGACTAATGTCAAAGAGCGGGTGGAATTTTGAAGAAAGATGAGATGCCTCTCAATACTATTCTCGAAGTTGATATTTTTGATATGTAGGGCATTGATTTCATGGGTCTATTTGTTAGTTCGTGTGGGAACACATACATTCTAGTGGCAGTTGACTATATTTCAAAGTGGGTTGAAGCCGTGGCTTTACCCAATAATGAGGTTCGGAGTGTTGTTGTGTTTCTCAAGAAGAGCATTTTTACTAGGTCTGGCACTCCTCAAGCAATCATAAGTGATGGGGGGTCTCATTTTTGTAATCGAGCTTTTGACACTTTGTTTACAAAGTATGGTGTCAATCACAAAGTTTCTACTCCTTATCACCCTCAGGCGAATGGCCAAGTTGAAGTCTCAAACAGGGAAATCAAGAATATATTGTCAAAGACGGTCAATGCAAATAGGACCGATTGGTCAAAGAAATTGGATGATGCTCTATGGGCTTATAGGATTGCTTACAAGACTCTGATTGGTATGTCTCTGTATCGGTTGGTCTTTGGGAAAGCTTTCCATCTACCAGTTGAGTTAGAGCACAAGGCCATGTGGGCTTTGAGGAAGCTGAATCTTGAATGGGATGTGGCAGCAAATCTTCGTGTGGAGCAGCTTAATGAACTTGATGAATTCTGATTTCATGCCTACTCCAGTTCGTCCTTGTATAAGGACAAGATGAAGTACCTTCATGATAAGTATGCTCATGGCAAGGAGTTCAAAGTGGGTGATTTGGTTCT
This sequence comes from Nicotiana tabacum, assembly GCF_000715075.1. Classification (NCBI taxonomy): domain Eukaryota; kingdom Viridiplantae; phylum Streptophyta; class Magnoliopsida; order Solanales; family Solanaceae; genus Nicotiana; species Nicotiana tabacum. The sequence continues at coordinate 126,055,433 of NC_134101.1, read as the reverse complement.
CTTGTTAAATTCTCAGTTACGTCAGTTTCCGGGAAAGCTTAAGTCGAAATGGAGTTGACCTTTTGAAGTGGTGCTTGTGACTCCATTTGGTGCACTTGACTTGAAAAACAAAAATGGGGAGGTCTTCAGAGTTAATGGGCACAGGGTCAAGCACCACCTAGGCAGGATTGATGACAGTCACATGGTGGCACTGATCCATCTAAAGAATTTGATGGTAACCTGCATCGTGCTGCGACATTAAATCAGGCGCTTCTTGGGAGGCAACCCATGTGTCTTTCTTTTTGTTCGTCTTTGATTTTCTTTTTAGTGTAGGATTTGCTTTTGGACTAACTGGTTGTGAGATGTGTGTAGGGATATTTTGATGCAGTGCAGGACCAAATTGGAAAAATGTTGCCCTCTCTGAAGTTTGGACTGCTGCCGCAATGCATTTTTCGCAGCCGCAATGGCCTTATTGCGGGAGCAAAATTTTATTGCGGTCTGCAGTGTTGAATGGTCAAAAGTGGGGGTTCTCTAAAGTTGTCATCGCGGCCGCAATGCACTTTATGCGATCCGCGGAGCATTTTATACGGTCCGCAGTGACTGCCTACCCAATGTTTCTTGTGTTTAAGTACCGCATACCGCGGTGCATTTTATGCGATCCGCGGTGGGTAGGTATCGTGGACCCCAGGTCCTTTTTCTATAAATAGGACCTCATGCCTTCATTTACACTTTTTGCTCATTTGTTTTCTAAATAGAAAAACTACTATTCATCACGGCCTCTTTGCACAAATTCAATCACTGATTCTCATTCATCTGTACTGCATCTCATCTCTGGTACTTTAACTCTTTCCCTAGTCTTTAATTGTGTTTTATATTCTTTTAATTTGTTAGTTCTACTTCTCTTTTTTCCCTTTTCTTTTAATTTTTAGCTTAGGGTTGCATAAGTTGTTTAGATTAGGATTAATTAGTTAAAAATAATGATTGACTACCTAGTGGGTTGATAATATGTGGATTAAGGCTAAAAATGAGAAAATTTTGAAACCCTAGGTTGGTGTGCTGAGTATGGCTTACCGCGGTCCGCGGTGCCTCTCTACGGTCCGCGATGCTATTTTATGTGGGCCGAAATAGTAAAACTTCAGAGAGGTAAATGTTAAGGACCGCGGCCGTGGTCGATTTTTTGTGGTTTGCGATGCCTTACTGCGGCCGCACGGCAATTCTTGTGGTCCGCGGTGCCTGGAATCAAAGAATGGGTATTCTGAACCCCACTTCAATGCCGACCGCGGTGTCATTTTGTGCGGTCCGCGGTGGCACTTTTGCGGCCGCACTGCTTTTTATGTGGTCCGTATTCAGCTATTTTTAATCATATTCTTCATTGTTTCTCCTAGTACTGTGATACTAACAAACGCTAAATGAATTTTCTTTGCCGACAATGGTTAAATCACGATGGGGAGGTGAAAAACAGAAAGGCAAAGGAGAGTCCTCTCGGGGTAGGGGACGAGGTATGATCAAATTGACCTCCTAAGTCCGAAAGGCAATTGGGGACACTAGAAAGTCAATAAAGGCTACAGATAAAGCTACTTCCCATTCAGAGGGAAGTGAGTATTTGCCCTCCCGGGAGGCATCTGACTCTAATTCAGTGTCGGATTATGTTCCTGACTGGCCGGAGTGGCATAGATTGAGAGAAGTGCCCACACCTTCGGGCTCTCCTACTGCTCAAGCTTTAGTTAAAATTTCTTCTGAGTCGTCTGAGGGCTCAGCAGAGAGCAGTGATAGTGCAGCATCAGCTTCAACACCCGGGGAGGATCCTATTGCTGAAGAAGGAGGGGGTGTTACCCAAACCGGGGGAGTGGAGAGAACTAGAAACCTCTAGGCTTGGCAGGATAGATTTGTTAGTGAGATTGCTTACCACAAGTTCCGAGAATGGTGGCCCCAGAGGAAATTGATACTTAAGCGGAAATTCATTGAAAAGGACCTTCTGCCTCACAACCCTAATGTGAAGAGGCAATTCAGAGAGAGACCGGGCTGGGATAATTTTTCGAGCACAGTCGAGAAGGCAAATGAGCACTTAGTCAAGGAGTTTTACGCTAATGTTGCCCACATCAAAAAGGGCACTAAAGTGACTAAGGTGCGGAATTTGACAGTGAAGTTCAATAGGGAAAATATCAATGACTACCTAGGCTTTTCGGAGGAAGATGAATCATTATACTTAGAAAAGGTAGCATTGGATGAGGCAGCCCGTCCATGGTTGGTAGAATACATGGAACTCCTGGGTACCACCCCAACATGGTTGACATCAGGAGTCCCAATTTTGAGGCGAACTTTAAACTTCGAGGCAAAGGGGTGGGAAACTTTCGTATGCAGTAGGCTGGACCCTACTACTCATGAGAACTCTCTAACTATCTCCCGGGAAATATTGGTGGCTTCTATCATGGCGGGGTACCCGATCAACATCGGGAATGTTATGTTTAAGGTGATCACAAGGGTGGTAAATGAAGGTGAATCCTACCCCTTCCCAAATTTCCTGGCAATGTACTTTGAGGACCAAGATGTGGAGAAAATGAAGTTTGATGTGAAGGTAAAGCCAAATATGCCTTTCTCCTGGTACGGCCTCAAGGGTGATGACAACCCAAAAGGCAAAGATCCTAAAGCCAAAGCCACTACTTCTACTGGCCAGTCTGAAGAGCTAGTAGTAGTAGTAGCTTCTTCTCAGCCTCCCATAGCTACACCAGACATTGCCCCAGGATCCTCTATTGCCACTGCTCCAGATATCCCTTCATCCTCAGCTTACCCATTGACTGCCCACCGTTTGAGCCAAACCCTTGCCAGTATCAACAACTAGATGCAGGCAACTACTTCTAAGCTGTCTGTGCTTTCTAGCTCGGTGGAAGCCCAGTCCGTACCCCCACAGTCACAGGTTCCAGCCTCAGTGGAGGAGACTCTTAAGGAACTTTTGGACAATCAGAAGAAGCTCCTGGAGAACCAGCAATTGATATTAGAGGTTGTAGGTACTCATAGGAAAGCATTGAAAGAGCTGACTAAGGAAACAAAGAAGCTGAGAAAGACTCGAGCACTAAAGGAGTCTGTGAAGGAGTTGAGGGAAGAAGTGGAAAAGATGAAGGCTATTGATCATTTGCCATTGGAGCTGCTGTTGCATGAGCAGCCTCCAGCAACTCAGACTAAGCCAGAGTAGGAGCAGGAGATGGAGAGGGCACCGAAGAGGAGGAGAGTGATCCCACAGACGGCTGACGCAGTGATAGAGTTGGAGGACCCGCAAGGAGGTTCCTCTAGCCAGCCTCAGGTCTCAGAGCAGCCTCAGGTCTTAGAGCAGCCACAGGTCACAGTGTAGGCATAGGTTACAGAGGTCAAGTCACAGGTTCCCAAGCAGTCCCAGGACCCGGGGACCCAGGCTCATGATCCCATGCAGATCCAGGACCAATAGGGAGTTTTCTTTACTCTTTATCTTTTCTTGAGCTATTTTTGGTTAGTTAGCATTGAGGACAATTCTAGCTTTCATTTGAGGGGGTAGCCCTATTTTGATGATATTGGGTTGTAAATATGATACTATTTTCATTTTATTATGTTTTTTCACTTTTGGTATGTATATAATTTTACCAGTTTATTTTACTTTTCGTACTTGCAACCTTGGTCTGTATATAAAGTTACTTTCTGATGTATATATTCATTCCCTATTATGTATATTCGTCTAAATCCCCTATTGTACATATTCATTTTACTTTCTGCATTTTCTTTCATAGCTTCTTACTTCATTTTCGTAGCTTCTTATTTTGAGTTTTGCATGCAATAAGCCTTTGGTTTTTTTAATGTCACGGTTCTTTCCAAAGGTGGAATTTGTGTGAACCGGGTGGCTCTTCCCGATGATGGATAGCATGAAAACCTTCTTAAGGGTTTGAGTTTATTTTCTTTTTGTTTTGTGTAAATAGTAGCTAATGAGTAATAGTGCCTCAAGCAAAACTTCACTTGGGCCTAACACCTTTGCCTTTGATCTTATGGTCAAAAATAAATTGGTGTGTATAGGATGGTGACAGTTGTGACCTTGAGACTCTTGTATTGGCCGATAATCATCAAATGATTTTTCGGGGACCATTTGTGATGCTCGAATCTTACCTAAGGTTGTTGTGGGCCCCTGACTCTATCTCTTTAGCAATCCTATAGCTTGTGTGGTGAGAATTTGAATTGCAAGTCCAAGTCCCGTGCCATTAGTTTAGAACTTGCCCTGAATATTTGTCGACGCGAAATCTTAAGTGTAGTTTGACTTGAGAAGTGATTATAGGCTCTCCTTGATCCAAATGACATCTTGAAAACATCCATAGCCTACCAATAATAATATCCCTAGTGAACCCTTTTGAGCCATAGCCCTTTTTCTTTCAAAGACCATGATACAAGCCTTTACCCGTTCTAAAAATACCCTCTCGTGGCACCTAATCTTTCCTTAGCACAAGGCAAGAGCATAAGTTTGGGGGGAGTGACAAGGAATGCAACAAAGTGGTAAAAGGTACAAAATGAAAAAAGGAAAGGCACAAAGAAAAAAGAAAGAAAATAAAAAAGTCAAAAAGAATGAATAATGTAGAAGAAATGAAGGGATTAAATAAAAGTAAAAAGATGAAAGGTGTGGAAAGTTTAGAAAGGAGAAAAAGGTTTGAAATGAACAAGAAAGAGTGACAGTGTGTCTCTCTAACCCCTAAGAAAGAAGTAAATGACTCAAAAAGTCAAGAGAATGTGTGCCAAAATGAAGAAATGAAGTGCTCAAGGGAAGATGAAACCTACTTAGACCAAATATTTCCTACCCTGAACCAAAAGCCTTCACAATATCTCCACAAAAGTCATATATGATCTTGAGTTGAATGAAGCTTACATTAGTGGTGACTCACATAAGGGGTAAGCTTATGGTACTTAGAGTCGGACTTGTGAACTTTCTTTGAAAGAGATGAGTGTGTTTTCCACAATCCTCGTTCTGAATGCTACAACCTAAAAGTGAGGTTTACTTATGGAGAGTTGAGGAGTATGAGTTTGGGTTCCACAATGACCAAAGTATTAGAAAGAGTTTCCTTGATGAGTTGAGTCAACTCTTGATGCTCTTGTGTCGCACTAAAACCATGGTGCTTAAAAGGCTGAATGTTGTTAATGATTCATTTGATTTGAGGGTAATTGTTAGTCCCAATTGATGCTATATGAGGTCACTTCAGGTCAGCTGAATTTTCTTGGTTTGATTCTTAAAGAGGTGGGAATTACTTTGTTTGCTTGAGGACAAGCAAAAGCTTAAGTTTGGGGGAGTTGATAACTAGCGATTCTAGTCTATTTTATACTCCTTTTTGCTTGAATTTTGGAGTAAAAATGTATACAAGTAATCCCGAAAGCTTACATGTTGTGCTTGTTTGTAGGGTTTGGTCAAAAAAAGTACAAGTAGTCAAAACCAGCTCAAAAAGGAGTGAATCATGCACAAGTACCAAGAACAAGTCAAGGCACTGTTGTAGCATAAAATCCACTACAGCTGCAACCGACCCACCACGGCCACAGTCCATTTAGTGCGGTCCATGGTGGAAAAGATCAGAGAGATGCACTTTTAGAAGCTCAAGCACTGCGGTCCGCAGTAGATTCTTCGCGGCCGCAGTAGCCTCTTCGCGACCGCAATCCATTTTATGTGGTCCGCTGAGAGGGGATTAAGAGAGTTGGGAGTTTTGAAGTTGGAAGCCATTGCGGTCCGCGGTCCATTTTTGTGCGGACCGCAGTGAAGCCACCGCGGTTGTGGTGCATTTTATGCGATCTACGGTGGCCAGATTCAAAGACTGAGCAATGGAGCTAAAAAGCCTCACTGCGGCCGCGGTGCATTTTTCATGGTCCGCGGTACCTCCGTCAGGGGTATTTTTGTCCAGAAAATTTGGCCTTGTATAAATACTTCTTTTTCATATTTTTAGGGTATCTTTATCTTAGCAGAGCACGTGAACGGCGGTTTTAGTCCATTTTGAGTAATTTGTAGCTAGATTAACACTGAATCTTCAATATCTTAGTTTGTAATCATATTATATGGGTTATTCTTCATCTAAATCTCTTATTTCTTTCATTATTATGAGTAGCTAGACCCATTAGCTAGGGTTATGGCTCAACCCTAGTGTGGGTATTTTATGGGTCTTTTGTTTTAAGGCTTAGGTGTTTATGGGTATTTGATATTTGGACTGATTTGTGTTTTCCATGTTGAATTAGTGGTTGCAAACACTAATTTGTGCCTTTTTGACTTGGGTTCTTCTTGAGAAAGAGATCTTGAGTCTAGGAAAATCAGTCCAACAAGGAATTGGGGTGTAATCAAGAGATTGATAGCCCCAATTAAAGGGTTAAACCTAGAGATAGTAATACCCGACTTGAGCCTATATTGCTTGCACAATTTTGACACCCAATTGGTCTTGAGAAAGTCAATTAGGACAAAGTCACTCAAGCTACCGAGAGGTATAGAGTGAGTAGTTCGTGCATTGTCTGTATCACAATTCCCAGTATAACAACTTTACCTTAGGCTTTATAACAAGTCAAGTATTCACCTAGGAGAAAGTCACTTCCCTAGTGCCTCTTTAACCATTTAGAAAACCTTACAAGCATTCATACTTAGTTTAATTTCGCATATCATTAGTATAAAATTAGAAGTAACAAACAAATAAATATGATTGGAAGTGTAATTAAGAGCACTACGCACTGCTAATTTAGATAGGAATGCAAATCCCAAACATTCTAGCTCCTTGTGGATTCGATCCCGACCTTCTCGGTTAAAAGCTGCATCGACCACTCTTGCCACTTGTAATGGTATAGGGTTGGACCCGATCACACGACCATGCTTATGTGGCGCCAGAGTAGTACCATCGAGGTAGGGTTGTCCCACGAGGTAGGATTGTCCCATGAAGCAGGGTTGTCCCATGAGGCAGAGCTGTCCCACGGGGTCTTGGGAGCCGGCGAGGAGCTGGTCCCCAGCAAGGGGGAGTTGAGGCACATGTTGAGGTTGTTGGAGTTGATCTGTCGGTGACCTCCATGAGTCAGGCGAGCATCACAGCAGCATGCCGTCATACAGCCTTCAGCTACAACTCACTCCATGGACTTCATAGGTGACCTCGTCAGATTCATTGTGGATCATAGGCACGAGCATTACCGAAGAGGATTGAGATCAGTACTTTCCAGGCCCATCAACCGCTGCTGAGGATCGACCGACCCGAGATGTGGATAGTGGGCGCGGGCTGAGTTTTGGCTCAACGTCGAGGGATGCATGGGACCTTTCACAGGCACAGGTATGTTTGTATTACTATTAAATTCAAATTTATTTTATCTCATTGATTAGAAATAAATAACTTTATAATTTTCTTATTAAGGCTTCATCCTCGCCCATCGCGGAGGCCACTTTGTGCGATGCTGACCTGGCTGCGATGGATGATTATATTCAGGAGCCTGACGAGACCATCTTAAGAAAATTTAAATTTTTGTGACTTAACACGTACATTACTAATATATATTTTTATATACTGAGCTGACTTATTCTTCTGTAGGTTACTACTGGACCGACAACCCCTTCTATTGATCCGGTCAATACTACTAACAATCATGTTGCAGCGCATCATGCGATAAAGAGGCGACGTGATGAGGATGATTCCGATAGCGTAGCTGGGTGGGATGGGATGCGCATCAGCCCAGCGGCTGCATTGAAGCACACAGGTTGTGGGACACATTGATTTTTTTTTTTGTATTTTATGTAAATATTGTTTTATGTAAATAATAGCAACAATTTTCATTGTTTACATTATATGCGCATTATGTTTTTATTTCCACGATTCTTCTTTATTTTAATACTACAACACATATACGAACATCGCAACTTAACATAATTTAAATTCAGTACAACTAATGAAAATACATGACACGGAAAATATAAAGATAAAGTACTACACTCAACACATGCATGTCATTGTTTAGTCACTACCGCCTAGTATTCTCTGCTCCAACCACTTAAATTTTTCTTCCAGCTTATTTTTTTCTTCTTCTGCCTCTTTTAGTTTCTCCTGCAATGCCGCAATTTCTCGTTTTATTTTAGACTCACGGCATCGGTATTCATAGTTCATATTCCAAATATACTACAAAGATTTTTTATAGCATTCCTTCTCAATGGGTTCATCATACCGTTCCTCAAAATCGCAATAATTTATGTCATTTTCTCCAAACCTGTTTACACACATCCAGTATCTAGGCCCAACATGACCATCGAACCAACATGAGTTCCTCATACAACATTTGCCACAATAGCACATTGGTTGGTCATTGCGTCCAAAGATTTGTTAATAAAAAAACCCTGCTTTAATGGAAAGTTTTTCTATTTGTTTTGGTTAAGTGCAGATAATAATTAAAATGCGCTAGTTATTTATAGACAAGGCAACACACATTACGTAGTATTTAACCGCGATGTGCTTCACGTGATAAAGATTCTTTCGGATACAATACAGCTTTTTGCAGGCGTGTAGCTTTTCAGGTCGACAAGAATACACAAATAACGTAGTATTTAACCGTGCCATGCTTTGCATGCTAAAGATTCTTTCGGATACAATACAACCTTTTGCAGGCGGGCAGCTTTTCAGGTCGACAAGATAACACACATAACGTAGTATTTAACCGCGCTATGCTTTGTGTGTTAAAGGTTCTGACGGGTACGAAACAGCTTTTGCAGGCGGGCAGCTTTTCAGGTCGACAAGACAACACACATAACATAGTATTTAACCACGATATATATATATATATATATATATATATATATATATATATATCAAACATCTTCCTATTCCGACAGTGTAGTTTTCTAATAATTTTAGATTGAAATTCGAAAGTCAACGTAATATGTTTGGTTTGTTACTCCAATACTATTTTTGAAAACATGAATGGGAGGGAGAAATTCATTAATTTACTCCACTGAAAATGTTAAATATCAATAAGATTTAACAACAATGTAAATATAATTTTATTTGAAATATTTTGGAACATAAACAAGTACATACACTTATTACAACCACATTACGAAAACAAAATACTACGTGTATCCTTGATAGTTGGGCACATTAGATGAACTTCTACCAGGAGCTGGATTACCACCGCCACCCAAACCAGCTGAAGGACATTTTCGATGGTCGTGTCCTGTTTGCGAGCATATACCACATTTGCGCGCATAAACGGTATCACCAACATACATTTGGTTCCATATACACATTCTTTTCTGCACCTGTCGCTGATGCAAAAACTCCTTGTTACACACCATTTTAAATGGTTTCGGTGGCCAATAATGCTCAGCACCCACTGGCTGCAACCGTCCACTATAGGTGTTTAAGAATGCAGCAACACTATATTGTTTATCAACGTAGTTGGTTGACCCTAAACCTATATGTTGAAAGCACCTGATGGCATGTGAGCACGGCATGTGGTAGATGGACCATTTCCCACAAGAGCATAACCTTCTAGATTCATTTATGGTGTGTACATTATTTCCCCGGTTTTTATGGATAGCGGTGCGAACTTTAAAAATATTTCGGTCGTGATCATACTGTAAAAATAAATGTCAATGTGCTCGCCGGCTGTATTTCTCAAATCTCTTTTTTGGTAGTGGCATAAATTCAACACCCATTTCCATTAATGACGTTGCAGCTGCAGCCCTGTTCAACAAACCTCTTCGCCACATGCTTGAATGACATACGCACTATGGCAGTGACAGGCAATCCTCGTGAAGACTTCAATAACCCGTTGAAAGACTCTAATACATTTGTAGTCAGAATTCCCCATTTTCTGCTACCATCCGCATGCAAAGTCCACTTTTCAGGCTTATCTCGTAGTAACCAACGATACGCTGCCTCGTCTTCCTGCCTGATAGATTCCATGTGCCTCCGGAATTTATGCTCTTGGTGATCTGTTGCAGCCATTCACATCAAATCATGCAGATCCTTGTTGGGATGTGCCTTCTAAAAATTGGCCTTTAGGTGCCTCACACAGTAACAGTGGTAGGTATACGGTTCTTGCCATGCAGGCAAATATCTACAAAACTTAAAATACCACCATGCCAATCAGATATTAGACAAATACCAGAACGTTGTTTGACAACGTGCTCTTTCAAGTGGTTCAAAAATAGTGTCCACATCTCTTGTCTTTCATTGGCACAAATAGAAAAAGCTAAAGGAAATATTTGTCCATTAGCATCTACTGCAACGACGATCAACGGCTTAATATCATACTTTCCATAGACATGAGTGTCGTCTATGGATATTACTGGCCGGCAATGCAAAAAATCATCAATTGCTGGTTTAAATGCCCAGAACACGTATTTGAATATATATCTGGTATTCCCGTCTGATCAAGTTTCCATTCAACAACGGTCTCAAGGTTAAAGTGTTGCAATGAGGCCATGTATCTGGGTAGAGCTGCAAATGACTTATCCCAGTTACCATAAACAATTTCAAACATACGTTTGCGCCCGAGAACCGCCTTTCTTTTGGTAATAGTATGGCAATATTCCTGGTGGACGGATGTAATGCACTCTTTGATCTTGTACCTTATAATGTGCGAAATCAGGACAAGAGAAATCAAGTCAACATCCAAGTTGAAGTGATTCCCATTGAATGTGTCCATTTCACAAGTGTGGGTGCCAATGTATTTACCCACTTTCCACATACATGTTTTCTTCTTGCTCACAGGCAGCATCCAATGACAACCCGTAAACCATCTACGGCAAACAACCTTGTATACATCCGAACATGGCTCCCATACGATCATCTCACGACACTCTTTTACGCTGTACATTTTCGCCGCCCTACTTAGGCGCGCTTTATCAGGAAAAAGCATGCCCTTTGCCAATACTGTTAGTCTAGACACATCCTATATTGCTGTCCAAATTTGGTCGAAATCCCTTGTGAGGGCATCCACATCCGACATACTTGGCAAATGATCAAGGTAGGGAATATGCCTTGAATGAAATGGCACGTGGAACTCGTACACTCTTGGTCTAACGAGGGGTGGAGCATGCTCCCTCGTCAAATCAGGTCCATCATTCTCTTCCTCCTCATCACCACCCTCATCAGGGAAGGGTGTGTCATCTTCGGACTCATCGGCATTGTTTTTTAATCACTGTTCTCTTCGTGACTCTATGCATCTGCCAGATCCCGATTAAATATGTCGTCTTCGGGCAATTGAGTTAGGACAGGTGGTTCAACTTGCTCGTTTTCACTGCACAAACAACAAAATAATAAGCTACTCAAATTGATAAATACTTTACATATAGCTTTAACTTACAAGTTGTAATGTATTGACATTCCATGATGGATATTATCCTGTTGGTGATGACTCTCGTATGGACCAGATCCAACACACTAAAACTATGCATATTTCAACTAGCGTGGGTTCATAACTTGTAAAATTCATATCTGGACGGTACCCCCTGTGGAATATATGAGTGTTAATACAAATTCAATACAATAAAAATAAACATCGTAACACAAAGGAAAATTGAAGTTTACCACTCGTCTTGCAGATTATGTAAAGTAGGAGAGAATTATTCCCTCGCTCCCCATTCGCCATTTAAATGAGGCTAAACTCTTTCAGTCGAAACCTGTTCGGCAAAAACTGCTTCAGAATAACCACCCGATGACTGAGGGTTATCCCTGCTTTACGCAACCTCATTATTGCGAACGTCTTCAACATTCACGTATATTTCCAACATTTTTATCAAAATAAATTCCCGGTATTCATTCGGAGTCCTCAAAAAATCACTCAAAGTTTCATTATCCTCGATGTTAAACTCAGTGTAACAAGCAACCCCTTGCGGAGTGACAGAATACAGATATCTTTCGGTTACTCTAAGGTTCACCGAACGTTTGCTCACACTCATTTTATTACACAACAAGGATACCAATCTATCGTACTCCATAGTAAGTGGCAACTTAACATGACTCTGTGAAGATAAACTATAGCTCACTGAGTTATTCGTCACCACAACCTCACCCCCCAATATAATAAAATCTTTACTTTTTGCTTTTCAGACATTATGACAAAATGCTTTAGAATTTAACTAGAAGAAAAATTTAATAGGAGTTGAGAATATTTCTGAATGGATTTTTGCAAAATCCTTAACGCCTTTAAATAAGGCAATACCCAATTCGGGGGGTTGAATTTTTTGAGGTATAGCGCCCTTTAAAAGAGTGCTATACCCATTTGAATTATTATTATGTTAGTTAAGCGCAGAAGAGTTATTGGTGGGCCCACAAAATATGTATATCGCCTTTTATAAAGGAGCTACACCTGGCAGTCTTGTTAAAGTCAGACATAGCGCCTTTATGAAAGGCGTTATACATATAGCGCCCTTTTAAAAGGTGTTATACCTAAATATCTAAAACGGGCGTTAAGGTATAGCGCCCTTTAAAATGTTGTTAAGTGCAAACACTTGAAGGAAATAATTTTATATTTTAAATGAGAGTAAGGGGCATATTCGAAGAGCTAAAATTCAATTTGTGGTGAAAAAACCTAGGACTGTACTGTACCGTACTGCCGGGCAAGTATAGAGCTACTTTAGAAACGTAAATAACCATTACCGTATCATGCAGCATGATGCAACTGTCATTTGCTTATTCACCTATTACAGTCAATCCTCTTTATAACTCGTTTGTTCAGATATTTTTAAACTTTTATAGTGAATAACTGTTATATATCTATAACAACATTTGACGTTTAAATAATTTTTGACTGTTATGAATAAAGAGTATCCAAAAATTAATTATTTACCTTTTTTCATGTTACATAAAGAAAATTACTCAAATTTAAAATCTCAAAAGATATGCATATTTTACAAGTTAAATATTGAAGAAAGCTAATACAACAACAACAACAACAACAACAACAACAACGACCCAGTATAGTCCCACAAATGGGGTCTGGAGAGGGTTGTGTGTACGCAGACCTTATCGCTACCCCGATGGGGTAGAAAGGCTATTTCCAATAGACCCTCAGCTCAAGAAGACGAAAAGACAAAAAGAGAAAATATATCAGTACCATCATGAAAATAATAACACAACATAAGAATCAGTGAATAGATTAAAGACAAAAATAATGTCCGGCACTATGAAAACGGAAGAGTAGTGTAAACACGGCACTAAAGAAAGCTAATACATTATTAATAAATTTATAACTAAAAATAAAAAGATTTAAACTCTAAAGCATGCATTTTAAGGCTGCCTAAAAAATCAATTTTTCAAGATTGATGGAAGAACTTTGTAATTGTAGCTTGTTTCATATATTTCATTCTCTTACTAGCGATATAACGCTTGGATTGGCGAAGATTCGTTCCCCAAATTTTCAACAAAAAGATATCTAATAGTTTTTCCTTAAACTCCATCTAAGAGCTTAAAAGTTAAATTTTCTATCTAAATATCTTTTGAAAATTGTCCAATAAAAAAGATATTATGTACAGATCTTCAAATCTTATATCTTATGCAAGATAGAAATATTATTTAATGGAAAAGATTATGTGCATATTTTTAGAATTATTATTAGTAATCTTAAAGATTCTATATGGTTGTTATAGAGGGGTAATTTTACAAAGAGTGTTCTACTATAAATATGGCTATTATTGTTATGGGTAACAAGCTGTTATAGAGAGGTAAAATATAATTTAAAAAATCGATTATAAGAAAAACTTGGTTTTTATAGTGAATGACTGTTATATAGGAATATTGTTATAGAGGGATCTGACTGTATTTGTTTGGGGGGGTGTCTAAGGACTTTTTTGAGTAGCAAATACAATTAGTTTCACCCGACCTATCAATTCTATATTTTTCCCTTTTTAGAACGTGGATAGAAATGGTTGCTCCCTCCGGTTCACAATAAGTGACCAGTTTATTTCTTCATTTTGGTTCAAAATAAGTGTCCAGTTAGGTAATCAAAAAAATTCAATTTGTTTCTACTCCTTTACCCTTATTTGCATATCCCTAAAAAGTTTTCGCAGTCCTCACTATAACTATGTGACCAATATTTAATAAGGTTGGTTTAGTCATATTAGGTATTTTTGTATAGGATTTAGCATTTTCTCAATGGGCGTGCTAAAAGGAAACTGATCATTTATTGTGAACCGAATGGAGTATTAATTAGTGCTTCTATAGTTCTATATTGTGTTTAATTTCTTCCTCTTCCAAAATTCAGTAGGAAGAGTATGGCTCGTGACCTGGATCAAATGAGGTGCATCAAAGACGAGAAAGGCAGAGTATTGACGGAAGACTCCCAGATTAAGCATAAATGGCAGGCGTACTTTCATGAACTTCTGAATGAAGAGGGGAGCAGTAGCATCGTGCTAAGGGAGTTAGGACACTCCAAGAGTCATCATGACTTTGGGTACTGTAGGCATATCAAGGTTGAGGAGGTAGTGAAAGCTGTGGGTAAGATGATTCGGGGCAAAGCGAGAGGACCAGACGAGATTCCAGTAGAATTGTGGAGGTACGTGGGTAGAGCGGGCTTAGAATGGCTGACTGAGTTGTTTAATATTATTTTCAAAACGAAGAGGATGTCAGATGAGTGGAGGTGTAGTTTGTTGATTCCACTGTTTAAGAACAAAGGCAATATCCAGAATTGTAACAATTATAGGGTCATCAAGTTGCTAAGCCATACCATGAAATTTGGGAGAGGGTGGTGGAAGGGAGGGTGAGGAGGGCGGTATCTATTTCTGAAAATCAGTTCGGATTCATGCCGGGACGTTCTACTATGGAAGCTATCCACCTGATAAGGAGGTTGGTGGAAAAATACAGGGAGAGAAAGAGGGATTTGCACATTGTGTTTATTGACCTAGAAAAGGCGTATGACAGGGTCCCTAGGGACGTTCTTTGGCGGTGCCTGGAAGTGAAAGGGGTGTCGGTAGCATACATTGAATCGATAAAGGATATGTATGATGGAGCTAAGACTCAGGTCAAGACTGCGGGAGGTGACACCGAGCTTTTTCCGGTGATTATGGGGTTACACCAAGGATCTGCGCTTAGCCCTTTCTTATTTGCTCTGACGATGGATGCCTTGACACACCATAATCAATGGGAGGTGCCATGGTGTATGTTGTTCGTTGATGATATAGTTTTGATCGATGAGTCGCGCAGCGGTGTTAATGAGAGATTGGAGGTGTGGAGGCAGGCTCTGGAGTCCAAAGGTTTCAAGTTAAGTAGGACCAAGACGGAATATCTGGAGTGTAAGTTCAGCGGAGTGTCGGGGGAAGCGGACAGGGTGGTGAGGCTCGACTCACAAGTCATCCCCAAGAGAGAAAGTTTCAAGTACCTAGGGTCTATTATCCAGGGTGATGGGGAGATCGACGGGGATGTCACGCACCGCATTGGGGTGGGGTGGATGAAATAACGGTTAGCATCTGGAGTCCTGTGTGACAAGAGGGTACCATTGAAACTCAAAGGTAAGTTTTACAGAGCGGTGGTTAGGCCGGCTATGTTATATGGGGCTGAGTGTTGGCCAGTTAAGAATTAACATATCCAGAAGATGAATGTAGCCGAGATGAGGATGTTAAGATGGATGTGCAGGCATACTAAACTGGATAAGATAAGGAATGAAGTTATTAGGGAGAAGGTGGGCGTTGCTCCTGTGGACGAAAAGATGCGGGAAGCGAGGCCTAGGTGGTTTGGACACGTGTGGAGGAGAACCATAGATTCCCCGGTTAGGAGGTGCGAGCGGTTGGCTTTGGCAGGTACGAGAAGAGGTAGAGGGCGTCCTAAGAAGAATTGGGGAGAGGTGATCAGGCAAGACATGGGGCAACTCGAGATTTCCGAGGACATGGCTCTTGATAGGAAAGCGTGGAGGTCAAGCATTAGGGTTGTAGGCTAGGGGTAATTCATAGTTTTTCCCTCTTTGTACAGGGTAGTCTGATAGAGTTATGCCTAGGTCTGCTAGCGGTATATGTTATGTTCACACTATTTTGTTATTTTGCATATGATTTTATTATTGCACTCCCTTTCATCTATTTGGTCTATTTTAAGATATTATTATCACTTCTCTTGCTTTTTTGTTGTTACCTATCTCTCTTTTCGTGTCTTTTTGAAATTATTATATCTCCTGTTGAGCCGAAGGTCTCCAGGAAACAATCTCTCTATCCTTCCGGGGTAGGGGTAAGGTCTGCGTACATCCTACCCTCCCCAAATCCCACTAGTGGGATTTTACTGGGTATGTTGTTCCAAAATTTAGTAGGAAAAAGGAATCATGAAAAAAGTTGCTCCAAGTGGCCCCGTTGTTGGATTAGTCTTTGTCCTAAATATCGAGACAAGGGAACTGGAGCAGTGGCACCCTGAAAGGGTTTTGGAACTTGTACATAATAAGTTTCTGTCCCAGAGTTAGATTTAGATCCATGCCAGACTATATCTTGCTTTCCATTTTCCGTTAAAGCAATTCCTCTTTAATATTCAATCACGTACATCATAGAACTAACCCGAATTAATTTGGAATGAAAACTAAAGATCGATTCAACATTTCTTCCATCAAGAAATATATATTGCATTGGATACGTTTGACAAAGTTATTTGATTTCTTGAATGGTATTTGAATCTTTGATAAAGTACTCTAGCATTAGCCATTTAGAAGTTATGTTTAATTAAATCATCACAATATAGATTGAATCCAATTGGATGCACGATTGGTCACTCACAACGGTAACAGAGAAAAGAAGTAGCAACAGCTTATAAATAGTAGTAGGAATTTCTAGGTACAAAAGTGATGCAATTCAAGAGGAGGAGTGGAATAGTTTGTAGAGAGAATTTTGGAGGCAACAATTGCATTAGCATACTCAGTGTAATGAACTCCATCCCAGCTGATATATGCAGAGCCTTCCTCACACAAACTATACCCACTTTGGCGACACGTTATATTGGAATTATAGTTGTAGGGCGGACCACCAAAACCACAGCACACCATCAATGGATTTTGAATACCTATTATCAAAGACGAAATCAGAGATTGCAAATTTAGTAGAAAAATATATTCTTTAAATATGTTGGAGTACTATTCTACTATATGTATAGTTCAAATAGAGTTGTACGGATACTACATCAACCAATACTTGTTATGCATCTGCAACTTAAGAGTGTCAAAGAGGCGAATTGAGCTACATTTAGGCGTACGGTCAAATCGATCAATGGCATGGGTTGAATAAAAATATTTTTCATTTGTTATAATCCAATCCATCCAACTTAAAATATTTTCAATTTGTTTATTTATTTACATACCAAATCAACTACTAAGAGCTTTTTCTTTATATATCATGACATAATCACGCACATGAAACTCAAAAAAAGCACATTTTCAATGTTTTGATAAGTTTCCTCCAAAGTATTTGGGCTATATATGGAGCTCAAATTAGCCCAAGCTTTAAAATGGGTTACTTGGGCTATAGCCATACTGATTCGTCAGTGAATATGTGCCCAGCCAAATCCGTTTAAATTTTGGCCCAATTATATTTTCATGCTCTAAATTTGACGTACAATTCATAATTAGGACTACTCAAAAAGTTGCGTGTTGTGCAACAATAATTAATACGTAGAAATCTTCAGTTAAGCTCACCATAAGCGCTCGAATGGGCGATGAGGTCATACTTGATGGCATAAATATCCACATACACAATGGTTGCGTCCTTCATTTGGAGCCTCAGCTGTTCACAAAGAGCGCGCAACTGATTGTTAAATGTTTCCGCAGCTTCGTTCATAGACTTAATGCATCCATAATCATCCAAATCTTTCAAATTACTAGCATTTCTTGTCGCAAGCTTCTGTGGCAAACAACCCAAGGGTCCCGTGTTATGAATCCAGAAATTCTTCCCACCACGATTGTATATGCCCTGTATTTGTTAATTTGTGTTAATTAATGGTGAAGGTGATTATTCAACATCTCAATATACTGCGCTTAACGTACATGAGGCATAAGAAAAGGGAAAAGGGTCAAATTTTCCTCTATACTCTTTGAAATTGGAAGATTTTGCCTTTCATTAGACTTTTGATCTCATATTAAGGAGTCCACCATTAGGAAAAAGTCTCATTTTTATCCTTGATCTCTAACGGAGCTCCAATTTGAGAGTAATTTTGAATTTTAATAAAAAAGTTAAGGGGTAAATTTAGACTTTTTAATGAAAATTTGAACACGTGGAGTCCACCAACTTTATGTTAATTGAAAGGGAAAATATGAGACCATTTGCAAATTATTGATTGGACAAATTAGGTGTAGCGTAGAAAAACAATGAGCATAATTTGGATGTTAGTCACAAATTTGGACCTTTACCCTAAGGAAAAAAGACTCACCCAAACTGCAGCTTGAATCTCAGATATGAAAGAAGGGATCTTTTCGAGAACTTGAGAAACTTTTGAAAGGTACGAGAATTCATTTGCAATATCATTCTGTCCTATGTCTATCATGTAAATTGCATTCTTGAAATCGTCCTCAGCCAAGTCTTTCAGACCTTGTCCAATTAAAAGTTGAAAAATTAGCATATTAATTGAGGCTAAGGGGAGTGAATACGTAAACATTAATATATACTGCTATTTAATTACCTATGGATTGTAACTGAAGGGACCGCGCTTTGAACCTTATAAATTGAAGAACTTGAGTACTCAGAGTAAATAAAGCATTTTTGGGGAGTATAGTTGCACCTCCTATTGCAAAATTTTCTCCGTTCTTAAAATTTGGTCTTACAGATTCCAGATATGCATTCAAATAACTCATGTTCAGACTTTCACCTGCAAGCATGTATCACACCAAAGAAAGTTAATTAGTTAGCATTTGCCATTGAATGTTTTGAGTAATTATTTCGGGTAGTATTTTAATTTATTAATAACCACATTACTCTCTCATTCACGCTGAGCCAAGGAGCCTTAGGGGCTTGAATATAAATATGTATCCTATCCATGAGTGTCTAATTCATGATAGAGATATAGCTTCCGTGACAATACTAAAGTTTAAATTTTGAATATATTACATAACACTCTTATAGACATTTGACAAATAAAATACTAATATTCACCCCTATGCAGTTGAAGTGATTATAAAACCATTTGTTAGTAAAAACTTAGCTTGCAGGCTGCATATAATGGGGTCGTAAATTGACAGTACCGTGGGTGGCAGCACCGAGATAAAGTTCACGGGCTCGACTAAAAAAATACTCGTTTAAGTAAATATAGTACGGCGGCAGAGGTAAGAATCTTTCACCTCATTCAATATTGAATGAATCTTTCTCTTTATTTATATTTACTATCATTTATGGTTATTTAATACTTGATACTTTATGCACATTATTACATTCGACACATTTATTGCTTGCACATTAATTACATTTCTTCATTGCTCACATCTTTGTACTGTCAACCCAAGATCTGAAGTTATTAGCTTTAACTAGGATTAATTAGTTTAACCAAAGATTATCCTCTCTTGATCAAACAAGTATTTCCTGAAAAGATCAAAGTATTTTAACTTTAAAAGAAATTCCAGCAGTATCTCTTGAATGAGTTGATCAAAACTATTCTAAGAAAGCTGACGGATATTGATTGTTTACCTACTTGGTATACACTTTCACGGGTTAAAAGAGTGCTTGTGAAGAGTGACGTGAAAAACTCCACATAAGTGTTACTCCTCTCCGTCCTAATACATGTGATGATATTTGACTGGGAAGACGTTTATAAAAGAAAAAAATAACATTCGAAACTTGTAATCTTACAAAATTTAAAAATATTCTTGTGATTATAAACAATTTCATTAAGGGTAAAAAATTATATTATTATCAAATAAAAAAGTATGGTTCTTTTTAGGACTAACTAAAAAGAAAAGGGTATCACATAAATTATTTTGGGACAGAAATCAAATATTGGTTTACTAGTTGTATATATCAGAGACATTTTTATTGGAAGCAAGTAACTTTGATGTTGGAAAAGAATAATATATTTTTATATTTGAAAATAATTTAAATTTTAAACTCTTTATTTCGCACTTAGTGAGAAACTTTTACCTATACACAAATGTTATGATATGTTTAAAGCATAAATTCAAAATAACTTTTGTTCTTTCTTAAAATCCAATTTAAGCTACCTTAGATAAATTGGATTTTCAGGAACTAACAAGTTTTACAAAAAAGAGCAAGAAGGGCTTACAAAGAAAGTCAAGAATTAATCGTCCATCACATAATCTATCAGATGGATGATCATGAAAAAAGGAACGACCATCTGGATATCCAAATCTGATTCCATGGGCAGCACAATAACCGCCTGTGTCTGAGTTTGAGTCTCCAAAATTGAAGATCACCATATTTCTGCTACACTCACAAACAACAACGTTGGCCAGTTGAGAGATGCACAACAACATCGAAAAACAAGCAAGTAATACAAACGTAGAATTTGTTCTACTACTAGTTTTCATCTTCATATATACTTGCACCGTTCTTTTATAACTGAGTATATTACACATCTTATGATATATAGAAAAATCAAGGACCTAGGACACACAAATGAGATTAAATTACTTGAATATTTTCACAAGAAGTGGAGCAATGGGTGGAGTAAGAGAGCACTTCACATATAATGGGAATATATAGTTGAGTTATGGTCTTATTTTCATCTTCATATATACTTGCTCCGTTCTTTTATAACTGAGTATATTACACATCTTATGATATATAGAAAAATTAAGGACCTAGGACACACAAATGAGATTAAATTACTTGAATATTTTCACAAGAAGTGGAGTGGAGTAAGAGAGCACTTCACATATAATGGGAATATATAGTTGAGTTATGGTCTTTTTTTTTCTTTTCTTTTTTTTTTACAACTGTTGAGGAGAATCATAATTGACAGAATAATGATTTTAAATTGAAATTGTCCACTTGCGTTCACGAGATTGCATAGCGAATTGTTACACAATTTCCTAGATAATTAACCAATTCGTGGAGAAGTGGACAATTCCACTAAAATCTATGAGTGGTTGCCACTGGTATTAATTAGAATTTCAAACGCATTTAAATTTTTTCCTCAAGAAGTCTGAAATCTCAATGATGGATTTGAGTATTAACTTGCAACAATAACAATTTTTTGCATGAAGTTTCTTTAATACGCAAATTTGTTGCAAGGTATAAATACTTCCATTATTTGATAAACGATTGAGAATTTAATCAAGAATAGAAATACTATCTTATATAGAGCTAATGCATAAGTGATATTAGGCTATATAGATGATATTTATACTTTAATATTACCATGCTTTATTGTTGTTTTATAGGCAAATTGCCAACAAAATGCTCTAAATGGTGTTCTTTTGTTTCGCAGGGAATATTCTAAGTGAGGAAGCACCACGGAGTGTTTTGGAGGCAATAATGTGAAGAAAAGACGCCCACTCAAGAAGTACCCGAGCACAAAGAAGCAAGAAAATGGACTGAGCAAAATCCACCGCGACCGCGGTGGAACCGCGGCAGATCAAGCGTCAAGGCAGAATGCTCAGCGTTCATCGCGGTCGAGCCGTGGTCTTGCCGTGACCGCGGTGCACTGTTCACTCGCTAGGAATTTGGGGACCAAATTGTAAATTCGGGAAAACTTGTTCCAAATCCTTATAAGCTGTAGAAACTCGCCCAAGATTGTGTTAAGCTTGTTTTTAGACTACTTTGGAGGCAAGAACAAGTGTGACAAGAGTAACAAAACATTAGAATTCTTCTGTCTTCTTTTGATTAGTTCAATTACCCATTATGAATAATTTCGTAGTTTTATCGTGTTTTGTCATGAGTAGCTAATTTCCTAGTCTAGGGTTTTGATGGAACTTATTGAAGGATGGACTTCTTGTTATGTTAATATAGTTTGCCCAGTTTAATCTCTATTTGTTCTACTATGTGCTTGTTGTAGTTAATTGACAGGATCCTCAATTAGCTGTGCATATTTAGTGTGCATAACTCGGGAGAGAGTGCATATTTAGGTAATTGTTGAACAACACCGCTCCCAAAGTATATGAGGGATCAATAACTGAGGGTTTAAAGGCGGAATTAGGGATAACGAAGCCTTGGGTGCAATCTAAAATGAGCTGTAATAAACGAAGCCAGCTAGCATAGCTCGGGAGAGTGCGTCTAGTAAATTATCGTGATTACTCAGTAGAGATTTATGGTTATAAGAGTGCTCATGATTGATAGAGACAATTATTGGGTGAATCTATGTGAAACATAACCGGAAGAGATTTCATCAATAGGGAAAATCATAACCTTAGATCCTTCTCTTAATTGTTTACAACTTAATTATAGTTAGTATTCAGCTGCTTATTTACATTCGTTCTTAGTTAGTAGAAATACCTCCAATTGTTATTTACAGCGTTTGGGAAGTTGATTCCGTAGAATTTAGTAAGTCTAACGAAAGTAATTGATAGGTTAATTCCTTGTGGGTTCGACTCTGGGCTAAATACTCATATTATATTTGCAACGTCTGTGTGTCCTTTTAATAAGGCATAGTTGGGCGTGATCAAATTTTGGCACCGCTATCGGGGAATTAACGGTGTTATCAATTACAATTGAAAGAAGTACAAAATTAGTGTATTCAATTTTCTCTATACTCAATCTTTACATTGAAATTTTAACGTTTGTTGACTTGGTTGTACAGGTGCATGCCTAGAAACTTATCGAGAACTGGTGAAGTATTTGAAGCATTATCAGATCCCGAGAGAGTTTTCAAGGCCTTGAATCGGGCTACCCGGAAAAACAAACAACTAAACAATTCGAAACAGACATGGGAGATCACGAAGGAGACCCAGATGTACCAATAGCGCCAGAGGCTGCTCTCTATGACTGGGCACAACCCATAGCTGAAAATCTGACCACAGCGATTGTAGTCCCGCAGATATAGGCTGAATCATTCCAAATCACGAATAACATGCTACACTTGTTGCAAAACAAGGGACTATTTTCGGGGTCACAAGTTGAAGATCCTCAACAGCATTTGAAGAATTTCCTGTCAATCTGCAAAACCCAAAGGCAGCCCAACATAACTCCGAAAGCAATCAAGTTGTTATTGTTTCCATTCCCAGTGACAGGAGCTGCCCAGACCTGGCTAAACTCACTCCCCATAAATTCCATAACAACTTGGGAGGAGTTAGTCAAGCAATTCCATAACAAGTTCCACCCACCCAACAAGACTGCTCAACAAATTGATGAAATTTTGAGTTTGAAACAGAGACCAATGGAAACACTGCATGAAACATAGGAACGTTTCAAAGGGATGCTGGTTATATGTCCGCACCATAGTATTCCAGATCTGATGTTGGGGCAGCGATTTTACATGGGATTGGCAGATAGCGTGAAGAACATTGTTGATGTTTTAGCTGGTGGAGCATTTTTGAGCAAAACATGGAGAGAAGGCCAGAGTCTGCTTGACAAGATGGTGCAGAATTCGGTATGGACAACCAGGAATGCACCTATCACTCTAGTGGTTCACTCAGTGCCCTTAGATCCATCCAACTCTATGGCTAAAAATATGGCCACCTTATTGACACAGATGAGTATACTCACCAAAAAGGTGGAAGAGTTAGGACAGAAGCAGCAGGTACACATTGTAGATACTACCAATGGGGGCTTGTGCACATCTTGCATTAGTCAGCCAATTGGTAACCAGTGGAATGCAGAACATGATCATCATCACTACCCTGAAGACATGAACTATGTGTCTAATTATGGAGGTCAGTGACAGGGTGGTCAGAATTGGGGCCAGCAAAATCAGTCGTACAGGCCAGTCCAGCCACAGTTCAATAATGGGAACATGGGAGGTATGAGACCTCCTAATAATATGGCACCTTACCCAAGGCCACAGGGATATAACAATCAGAATCTACAGCAGGGGTATCACCCTCCTCAGCAGCAGCATGGTGGACGGTAGGAAGATGGGTTTGCTAGACTTGAGGCAATGATGCAGCAGGTTATTGGGTCTAATGCAAAAATTAGTGAGAGAGTAGATGCCATGATTCAGCTATCAAGAATATTGAAGTGCAGATGGGCCAAATTTCGATATCTTTAAACAATCACCCTCATGGGACATTACCTGCAGACACTCAAATAAACCTCAAAGATCAAGGCCTGAAGTAGCTGATGGCAGTGAGTCTATGGAATGGCAGAGATTTAGACGTAAAGCAAGAAAGGGATCGAGAGAGAAAATAGGCTGAGACTCTCATACCAGTGCCCATTGAGCTAGATGAGTTAACGAAACTGACAAAGGTGACAGTCCAGCCTGCTCAGGAAGAACACAACATTCAGATTGAGACTGAGAAAGAAGCTGAGACAGCCCAGGAACAAGTAGTTGAGGTGGCAGCTGATAAAGAGCAGTCCCAAATCATTGGGAAGAAGAGACCTCCTGCACCATTCCCTCATAGGCTGGCTAAGCACCAAAAGGAGGAGCAGTACAAGAAATTTTTGGAGATGCTGAAACAAATCCAGGTAAATATTCCATTGATAGATACTTTGAAAGAGATGTCGGGGTATGCAAAAATGATGAAGGACTTAATGTCCTGAAAATTCGATTTCCAAGACTTGGCTACGATGACTCTTACTCAGACATGCAGTGCAGTGGTGACTAGACCAATTGCGGATAAGCTATCTGACCCAAGGAGCTTTACAATTCCCTGCACTATTGGTAATTTTGCTTTTGCTAAGGCACTTTGTGATCTAGGGGCCAGCATTAATCTTATGCCCCTGGCGATTTATAAGAGGCTGGGGATTGGAAGAGCTAGACCCACCTCTATGTTGTTGCAGCTGGCTGACACGACTGTAAAAAGACCCTCTGGTATCCTGGATGATGTGTTGATTAAGGTGGGGAAATTTGTGTTCCCTGCAGATTTTGTTATCTTAGACTGCAAGATGGATGAGGAAATTCCCATAATTTTGGGAAGGCCGTTCTTGGCCACTGGGAGAGCTCTCATTGATTGTGAGACTGGGGAGCTCAATATGAGATTGAACGACGAAGATATAACATTCAATGTGCAGAAATCTATGAGGCGACCAAGTGAATTCGCCAATTGCTCTCTTATTGATGTCGTGGATGTAATCGTAGAAACTGATGATGAGATGCTGACTATTGAGGACCATCTTACTACATGTTTGATGAATTTAGATGAGGTGAATAGAGAAGAATTGGCAGAATGGGTGTTGGCATTAGAGGGCAGAGGGTTCTGGGATAGAACTCTCGAATTTGAGCCCTTGCACTTAGAAAACAGAGAGACTCCTCCAGCCAA
This sequence comes from Nicotiana tabacum, assembly GCF_000715075.1. Classification (NCBI taxonomy): domain Eukaryota; kingdom Viridiplantae; phylum Streptophyta; class Magnoliopsida; order Solanales; family Solanaceae; genus Nicotiana; species Nicotiana tabacum. Next base: position 126,030,194 of record NC_134101.1, on the reverse strand, counting down.
GCCATCCGTCGAAGAACCACCAAAGCTAGAGTTGAAGCCACTGCCCGCCCATCTCAGGTATGAGTTCCTTGGACCTGACTCCATATTACCTGTTATTATCTCATCTAGTTTGTTAGATATGCAGGCACAACAACTCTTGCAGGTACTCAAGGAGTGTAAGACTGTCATTGGGTGGACCATGGCAGACATTAAGGGGATCAGCCTCACCTACTGTATGCATAAAATTCTGCTGGAAGAATGACACAAACCTTCCAGGGAACACCAAAGAAGGCTGAACCCAAACATGAAGGAAGTGGTGAAGAAAGAAGTGATAAAGTGGTTAGATGCGGGAATTATTTTCCCAATCTTTGACAGCAGTTGGGTTAGCCCAGTGCAATGTGTGCCTAAGAAGGATGGCATGACAGTGATCAAAAGCGATAACAATGAATTGATTTCAACAAGAACCGTCATGGGCTGGAGAATTTGCATGGACTACAGAAAATTAAATCTAGTCACCCGGAAAGACCATTTCCCACTTCTCTTCATTGATCAGATGCTAGACAGATTGGTAGGGAGGTCACACTTCTATTTTCTGGATGGGTACTCAGGGTACAATCAGATCTCCATTGCACCGGAGGACAGAGAGAAGACCTCCTTCACTTGCCCATATGGCATTTATGCTTTTCGGAGGATGCCCTTTGGCCTATACAATGCACCCGCCACATTTCAAAGATGCATGATGGCCATATTCAGTGGCATGGTAGAGGACATAATGGAGGTATTCATGGATGATTTCTCAGTGGTGGGGAACTCATTTGATGAGTGCCTTAGAAATCTGACTCGTGTGCTGAAACAGTCTATTGAGACTAACCTGGTTCTTAATTGGGAGAAGTGTCATTTCATGGTACAAGAAGGCATAGTCTTGGGGCACCGGGTGTCAAGTAAAGGAATTGAGGTGGATCACACTAAAGTTGACGTGATAGCAAAGCTGCCACCTCCCACTTCAGTCAAGGCAATCAGAAGCTTCCTTGGGCATGCCGGTTTCTACCGGAGATTCATAAGACATTTTTCAAAAATTGCCAACCCTCTCTGTAAGTTGTTAGAAAAAGATCACCCCTTCTTGTTTTCTGATGATTGCAGGGTAGCATTCGAGGAGCTGAAAAAGAAATTGGTCACAACACCTATCATTGTTGCCCCGGACTGGGAGCAACCATTCAAACTCATGTGTGATTCCAGTGACTACGCAGTGGGGGTAGTGCTGGGACAGCGGAAAGACAAGCTAATGCATCCAATCTACTATGCCAGTAGAACGCTGAGTGGAGCCCAGTTGAACTACACTATGACTGAGAAGGAGATGTTGGTTGTAGTGTTTGCTTTTGACAAATTCAAATAGTACCTGATTGACTCTAAGGTAATTGTATACACTGATCATGCAGCTCTCAGGTATTTGATTGAGAAAAAGGAGTCTAAGTCGCGCCTAATTTGTTGGGTGTTGCTACTGCAAGAATTCGACCTCGAAATTCGTAACTGTAAGGGCATAGAAAACCAAGTTGCTGACCATCTATCACGACTTGAGGGAGCTGAAAACTCAGTTGAGGTTGAGAACATTCTGGAAACCTTTCCAGACGAGCAGCTGCTCGCTACTAGTCTTGAGAAAGTACCATGGTATGCAGACTTTGCAAATTACCTGGCCAGAAGTATAGTTCCCTATGACCACTCCTCTGTACAAAAGAAAAAGTTTTATCGTGACTGCCGCATGTATTATTGGGATGAACCTTTCCTGTTTCGAATATGTGTTGATAATATGATCCGGAGGTGCGTTCCCGAGATAGAACAATCTTCTATTTTGCAGGCATGTCATGCATCAGCGTATGGAGGGCATTTTGGAAGAGTCAGGACAGCTGCGAAAGTGCTAGAGGCAGGTTTCTTTTGGCCAATAGTATTTAAAGATGCGCACCAATGGGTGAAGGGCTGCAACGAATGTCAGTGAACCGGGACCATTTTCCGTCTCCATGAGATGCCCATGAACTCAATTCAAGAAGTGGAAGTGTTTGATGTCTGGGGGATTGACTTCATGAGACCCTTCGTCAGCTCCTTTGTCAATAAGTACAATACTTGTTGTTGTGGATTAAGTGTCCAAATGGGTAGAAGCTACAGCGTTTTCCACTAATGATGCAAGAGTGGTGGTGGGGTTTTTGAAGAAGAACATATTCACCCGTTTTGGGACCCCGAGAGCGATTATCAGTGATGGTGGCACCCACTTCTGTAATAGAGCCTTCGAGAAGTTTCTAGCAAAGTATGATGTACGCCACAAGGTAGCAACCCTTTATCACCCGCAGACCAGTGGACAGGTGGAAGTGTCTAATAGAGAGAGAAAGAGTGTATTGACCAAGACTGTAAATGCCACTAGAATTGTTGGGCGAAAAAGCTTGATGATGCACTCTGGGCTTATAGAACTGCTTTTAAAACACCAATTGGTATGTCACCATATAAGTTGGTGTTCGGGAAGACCTGCCACTTGCCAGTGGAACTTGAACATAAAGCTTGGTGGGCACTGAAACAGCTGAACCTAGACATTGAAGTTGCGGGCACAACTAGAATCACTGAATTGCATGAGTTTGACGAGTTCCGACATCTGGATTTTGAGAGCACAAGGTTGTACAAGGAAATAATGAAGAGGTTGCACAACCAGAACATTGTTGAGTGACATTTCAAACCCGGGGACATGGTATTGCTCTATAACTCAGGATTACGGCTGTTCCCTAGTAAGCTTAAGTCAAGATGGTCTGGTCCATTTCGAGTGGCCGAAGTATTCCCTTCGGGGGCTGTAGAGATTGCCTCAGAGAAAGACTCTCACACATTTAGAGTCAATGGGCAGAGATTGAAGCTATACATAGGCATGAAGGAACCAAAGGACGTGTCAGATATCCACCTGACGGAACCTCAAAGATCGAGCGAGCCTTAAATGCGCTTGTCTACATCGTGCCGTGACGTTAAATCAAGCGCTGTGTGGGAGGCAACCCACGAACATTGTTGTTAGTCTTTTTCTTATGTACCTTCCTATAACAAAAAGAAAAATTTTGGGCAGCACCGCAACCGCGGTCGACCGCGGTGAGAGGCGAGTATTCTGCCTCGTGTCGTCTAACCCACCACGACAGCGGTGGGACCGCGGTAGAACCGCGGTGAGACGTTAACATTTTGCCTCCAACTTTTAAACCTACCGCGGCCCCGGTAGGACCGCGGTCGACCGCGGTGGGCACCAGGTACGTTTTTTGTTTTTTTTTTCTTTATTTTTCCTTCTTTTCTTCCTCTTCTATTTTATACTTATTAAACCCCCCCCCCCCTCCCAATAAAACTACCCAAAACATTTGAACCCCCCCCCTCTTTATCTCTTAATATCTCTCTCTCTCTAAACCCTAACTCCTAAAAATCCCTCATTTCTTCTTCTTCTTCTTCACTCATACTACTCCCCCATCTCCATTTCTCTCACCCCTTCTTCCATTAAGGTAAAATGAGTTCATCTAGGAAGAGACGCAACGCCGGGTCCTCCGCTAGTGGACTGGGAAGCTCCTCGAGAGCTAGGAGTCAGGCTAGTGCACCACAGTTTGACAGCACTAGGGTTGTTTCCAAACCGGTGGAGGACAGGTACAATGCAAAGGCAGCTAAGAAATTGCTACATGAGGTACATATTGACCAACAAGCCTTAGAGGTGTAATGCCCGAATATCTTCAATGAGTTGAGGAGGTGTCAGCTGGACATCTTCTTCGAGGTACCGGAGGTGGCCAATGTTTAGATGGTTAGGGAGTTCTATGCAAACTGCCCGGAGCATGAGAATGGGGTTGTTACTGTGCGCAATACTCCGGTAAATTCATCCATCGAGGCCATCCGCAGGGTATATCGACTGCCAGTGTTTAAGGGAGAAGCTGATGATTATCGTATTTTTAGCCAGACAAGTGCCTTGTTGGGAACTCCTCTTGAAACTATCTGTGTGCTAGACAGAGAATACATATGGATAAAGCCCAGGATCACACTTAACTCCCGGTCTCTCAATTAGGAGGCTAAGTGTTGGCTAAATATTATCAACAGTCGGTTGTTGCCTTCCAGCAACACGACTGATGTCAATCTACCACGGGCGTCAGCAATCTACTGTTTCATAGATCACAGGGATTTTGATGTGGCTCGGCTCCTCCATGACGGGATGCTCATTAGATCACCTGAGTTGCTCAAATTTTTCTACTTCCCTTCTCTAGTCACCAGGTTGTGCCGTCTTGCTAGAGTTTCTGAAGACCTTAGAGTTGATAGGAAACTACCACTGAAAGCCCCCTTCTTGGCAAGAAAAATCAGAATTGGGATGGAGCCGGCGGTAAATGTTAATGAATCAGATGATGAATTTGATGATAATGATGATGCTGAGGTAGCTGAGGTCCCACCACCTCCGAGAGTTGAAGAGGCAGGCCCATCACAGCCCCGCCGGAGTACCCGCATGACAGTTTTGGAGCAGGAGATCGCTGGGTTACATACCTTAATCACTTATTTGGGTGCCCGCGTAGATGCGGTGGCTGACTGACAGGTGAAGTCAGAGAAGAAATTCTTAGGCTGGTTGAGAGCTCTGGGTCGTGCTTGTAATGTGAACTCAAACACTGTCTCCGATCAGGAGTGATCTTTTAGGGAAGTTCCTTTACCTTACTGCTCTTTAAATTTTTATGTCATGAGGACATGTCTACATTTTAAGTGTGGGGTGGGGGATACTTCAATGTATATATGTATTTGTAACAATTTGGTTATTTGATTTCTTTTTGTTGTTTTGCTTTGATTGTTTTTGATGTTTGGAGTAATAGTCTCATTAGGTAAGTGACTTGTTTCGACGACGAATCTCTTTCAACGGGGTTCTTGAGGGATTAAGTCGAGAAAAAAAATATGAAGAATATAAGGACTCTTCGTGATGACGGATATTTGAAACAGTTCTTGAGGGAAGTTAGTCTAGAGAAAATACCAAAAAGATTTTTTTTATTTATTTTATTTTTAGGTAGTGTAGTAACTCCCCCTTGGTTTTTCTTTGGGCCATAGTTCTTTTCCAGGGGTTTAGCTTGAACCGAGTGTAGGTAGTTTTGTTTTTTTTTGTTTTAGTTAGCATTGATGGTCTAAGAGCTGAAATAGAAAGAGAATTCCTTGGCGTTAGTACACCTGAACACAATCGACACTAGAGTGTAATGCCTAGTCTCAATGGTTGGATCTTGCTAAAGTGCCTTAAAATTGTATGTTTGTATCTAACTTGAACACTCAAAAGAGAATGTATTGATAAATCAATCCGGAGTGTGTCATGTGCCATGTGTGTGTGAGTTTTACTGTATTCCATGATTCACATTTGATGCCTAGAACTTGCCCCGTGTGTTTGCAAAGCGAAATAATAGTTTCATTCAGTATTAGAAGTGATATAGGCATTTCTTTGTTGAGCCAGACATATAAAGTAAACCCACCTGAATGTTATACATCTTAGTTAACCCCGTTGAGCCTATAAGCTTGTTTCTTTGGCAACCACATTGTGAACCTTACCCAATTGTTTGAATAGCCTTCTGTTTGAACCCTTTTATCTCCCATAAGCACTTGAATGGTATTGAAATTATGTAAAAGCAAAAGTGTGGGGTGGTGTTTTGGTTTTTGAGTGGAATCATTGAAATAGAGAAGAGGAGCAGAGTTTTGAAGAGTAAAAGAAAAAGAACCACAGAAAAAAATGAGTAAATGTAGTAATTGATAAGTGGTGGTTGTTACAATGGCACCTAATGGATGGGGATGTTGTAAATTAAAAAGTGGTGGAGTGTTTGGTTGACATAAGTATGGTTTTGAAGGTTAATGTAATTGTATTAAAAGTGCTTAGGGAGGTTAGTCACTATTCCCAAATATATCCTACCCGTCCTTTAGCCTACATTACAATCAAGTAAAGTCCTATTGATCTTAGACTGAGTGGGCTCGATTAGTAGAGTAGTACAGTACGGGCAAGCCTATGGTGCATCTCTGTGGCATGTGAATGTTCTTTTTGAGAGTGAGCGAATTTTGTCTAAGTTCCTAATTGTTCTAAATATCATTGCCAGTGGAACTACTCTATTGTGTGATGTGAGGACATGTGATTCACAAAGGAAAGGTAAGTCTTGACTCTTGTATAGAGTAGTTTTAGTAAGTGTGAATGTTGCATGGTACGAGAGATTCGACTTTTGAGGTAAAGGTTGTTCACTACTAGGTGCAACTTTGGTAAATTGTTCAAGGTGTGAGTCGTTAAGGAGAGAGCTTAGGGAAGGACCTTTGATAGAGTGTAGTAGATTGCTAGAGGACTAGCAATGACTTAAGTGTGGGGTGTTGATATTAGGCTATATAGATGATATTTACACCTTAATATTGCCATTTTTTATTGTTGTTTTATAGGCAAATTGCCAACAAAATGCTCTAAATGGTGTTCTTTTATTTCCCAGGGAATATTCTAAGTGAGGAAGCACCACGGAGTATTTTGGAGGTAATAATGTGAAAAAAAACGCTCACTCAAGAAGTACCCGAGCACAAAGAAGCAAGAAAATGGACTGAGCAAATTCCACCGCGACCGCGGTGGAACTGCGGCAGATCAAGCGTCAAGGCAGAATGCTCAGCATTCACCGCGGTCGAGCCGCGGTCTTGCCGCGACCGCGGTGCACTGTTCACTCACCAGGAATTTGGGGACCAAAGTATAAATTCAGGAAAACTTGTTCCAAACCCTTATAAGCTGTAGAAACTCGCTCAAGATTGTGTTAAGCTTGTTTTTAGACTATTTTGGAGGCAAGAACAAGTGTGACAAGAGTAACAAAATATTAGAATTCTTCTGCCTTCTTTTGATTATTTCAATTACCCATTATGAATAATTTCGTAGTTTATCGTGTTTTGTCATGAGTAGCTAATTTTCTAGTCTAGGGTTTTGATGGAACCTATTGAAGAATGAACTTCTTGTTATGTTAATATAGTTTGCCCAGTTTAATCTCTATTTGTTCTACTATGTGCTTGTTGTAGTTAATTGACAGGATCCTCAATTAGTTGTGCCTATTTAGTGTGCATAACTCGGGAGAGAGTGCATATTTAGGTAATTATTGAACAACACCACTCCCAAAGTATATGAGGTATCAATAACTGAGGGTTTAAAGGCAGGATTAGGGACAACGAAACCTTGGGTACAATCTAAAATGAGCTGTAATAAACGAAGCCAGCTAGCATAGCTCGGGAGAGTGCGTCTAGTAAATTATCGTGATTATTCGGGAGAGATTTACGGTAATAAGAGTGTTCATGTTTGATAGAGATAACTATTGGGTGAATCTATGTGAAATATAACCGGAAGGGATTCCATCAATAGGGGAAATCATAACCTTAGATCCTTCTCTTAATTGTTTATAACTTAATTATAGTTAGTATTCAGCTGCTTATTTACATTCGATCTTAGTTAGTAGAAATATCTCCAATTGTTATTTACAACGTTTGGGAAGTTGATTCCGTGGAATTTAGTAGGGGTGTGCATTCGATTTATCGATTCGATTTTGACCCTTATCGATAATTACTTATCGATTATCGATTTGTACATATGCTTATCGTTATCGTTTTAATAAGGTTTCGATTTTTTCGATTTCGATTTATCGATTTTTGGGGCTTATCGATTCGGTTATCGATTACACCAATAAGAAAATTTACGGGATTCCACAGAAAGTATATCGCTACAAATACACCAAACTAATATGGACAAAAGGAAGCTAAAATAAGAAGAGCACCGTTTATAACATAAAAATTGTGTCAACAAGCACATGCAACGAAACTAAAGTAAGGGATCAAATGTATGTCACCAACACTCCAACGGTATAAACAAACAAAAAATCAAAATACATCATCACGGCTAATTTTGTTTTCCATTAATTTGAACTTCATTCACTTGAGCTTTAAATATGATCATTCCTTAAATGTGGTAGAGGAAATAATAGGGTTAGGGACTTAGGGTAAAGGAAAGGGTATTATAGAATAAGGGTAAAAAAAAATTAAAAAATCTAAAAAAAATTTACTGTAGCTTATCGGTTTATCGATAAACCGATAATCGAAGAGGACAAAATCGAAATCGAAATCGATAAATCGATAAATCGAAACCGATAAACCGATAACAAATAATCGATTCGATTTATCGATAAACCGATTCGAATGCACACCCCTAGAATTTAGTAAGTCTAACGAAAGTAATTGATAGGTTAATTCCTTGTGGGTTCGACTCTGGGCTAAATACTCAGATTATATTTGCAACGTCCGTGTGTCCTTTTAATAAGGTGTAGTTGGGCTTGATCAATAAGTAAGAAAAAGTCAGTCCACCAACTTTAATTTTTCAGGTCATTTATGGTGTTTGACCAAGCTTCTTTTTGGCCAAAAGTGTTTTTTTTTCAAAAGCACTTTTAGCCAAAAATTAAGGTGTTTGGCCAAGCTTTTGGAAGGAAAAAAAGTGTTTTTGAGGAGAAGCAGAAAAAAGTAACTTCTCTCCAAAAGCACTTTTTTGAGAAGTACTTTTGGAATGCAAAAGCCCCAGAAGAGGAATAACACATAAAAATGCCAAACTCAACTGTTTCTTGCTAAAAACCCAAGTCATGGTGTCACGACCCAAAATCCCTCTGAAGGAGTCGTAATGGCACCTAGTCTCTAAACTAGGTAAGCCTAACATTTATAGAATTAACATTAACATTTACTGACTTCAAATTAAATAACTCTCAATAAATCACAATTTCCAAAACAGGTGGTACGAATCATAAGCCTTTCTTAGAGTAGTTATACAAAATAGATATAACACTATTCCAGAACGAGAAGGAACCAATGAAACGTAAATACAAACGAAGGTGACTATGAGGCATGCGAACGCAACAACAGGTTATTGTGAGTCTCCACCGCGATGACCCGCACAACTACTATCGATCAATGCCTGGATCTGTACACAAAAATGTACAGAAGTGTAGTATGAGCACACCACGGCGGTGCCCAGTAAGTATCAAGACTAACCTCGGTGGGGTAGTGACGAAGAACAGTCAAGACACCTACTGGTCAAATGAGATGAATAGGATATGATAATAAAATATCAAGATAGAGATAACGAGGTAATATCAACAACGGAAAGAAATCAAAATACAAACAGTACGAACAGTAAAGGGAGAACACGGGTAGTAACGAACGATACCCAAGTAAATCAACACTGACATAACAGGAACAGAGACAAGTAAGAATGTATTCAATTTAAGAAGGAATTGCCCACTCAATCAATCACGTCATGTCTAATACTCAATCCCGACCATCTCAATCCTCGGTTTCTCACATCATAATCTTAACTTTTGAACCTTCCGCATGCATGGCACCTTGTGCCCCCATATTTTCCATCTCACTTTTGACAATAGAATCCACACGCTATACAATACATAATGTCTGTACAATGCACTCAATATGTTCTAGAACTCTCATTTACCTAATATAAGTAAAATTACAATTTCTAAACTAATTGGGAAAGCCAGCGAGAAAAGATGAAGTTATTTCTTTTGAAATCATTTGAGTAAAGAAAGTACCTCTTTTAATTTAAAAATACAACATCGAATGAATTATTACCTTTAACATGAGATTTAATAACTTAAAACTTAGTAGAAATTCTTGTTTAAGTAAAATACAACCTCAGACGGTTTAAAAGGGTATAATTGAGAAACTAACTGAATTAAGGCTGTAACAATTATTAGAGTTTGAAGTGTATATATATATATATATATATATATATATATATATATATATACATACACACACACATACATAAATACGGTGAGGTGTTGAAAACATTGTCGGTTCTAACACAAAGGATCACAGTAATAAAGGAATTTAAATAGTATAAACACATGAATTGATAACAACAAATAAACATAGCAGCAGAAAGTGCACGGCATCACCCTTCGTGCTTTTACTCTCTCGTTCTCACCATTGGAGATAATATTCACTTTTATTCTTTCTTGTTGCGGCGTGCAACCCGATCCAAATCATATAATATTGTTGCAGCGTGCAACCCGATCCAAATTATATAATATTGTTGCGACGTGCAACCCGATCCAAATCATGTAATATTGTTGCGGCGTGCAACCCGATCCAAATCATATAATGATGTTCCGGCGTGCAACCCGATCCCAATATACAAATCAACACCAATCACAAAAGAATTCCGGCAAGGAAACAATAAAGAAACAACCATATTCCGGCAAAGGAGTCAACAACAAGAATAAACACATCCCGGCAAGGGAACCAACAGTAAGAATTAAATATTTCCCGGCAAGGGAATCAACTATAACCAAACTCGTACCAACAATTAACTTCACAATAAAACCTCAACTAAACAACAAGACATAATAAGAACGTGATAACTACACCGGCATCCACAATAATTGGACATGTAACCTATTTGCACAAAGTTATAGAGGAACTCACAATCAAGAAGTATCAAACAATAAGGAAGGAAATTACTTCAAGTAAGGCAAATAAGGGTCAATGTAACACGTAGGAATTAGAAGAAAACTAGCAACATCATATGGAGCATATAGAGGTAATTTAAGTAATTAGGAAACTCAATCATAACGGAATACTTTGCACATAATGAACATAAGGACCTAAGAACCCCAGAGCAAATTTCCCACAAATAAGTTCGAGCACACACTTGTCACCTCGCATGCACGGACTACAATTAGTATGGAAGACTCAAATCCTAAGGGGAAGTCCTCCACACAAGCTTAGGCAAGATACTTAACTCAAAGTCGACAAACCGATACTCTAAAATGCATTTCTTGAGTGAAAAGACGTCCGGACGGCTCATGTCTAACCAAATTAACTTCGAAGCACAAATAAAACACATAAGAAACTATTCCGGATCATAAAGTCTCAATCTTTAACAAAATCCAAAATTTGGTCCAAAAGTCGACCCCCGGGCCCATGCCTCGGAAACCAACAAACTCTAAAAAATTTGAATACTCATTCCAATATGAGTGCAACCATATAAAATTTATTAAATTCTGATACCATTTGGCCCCTCAAATCACGATTTTTCATTTTAGGAATTTTCTTCAAAAAACCAACATTTTTACTCAACCCAAATCACAAATTAAATGATAAAAATGAAGAAAGATTCATGGAATATAATCAATTCTAGGTGAAGAACACTTACCTAATCATTTTGCTTGAAAAACCCACAAAGAATCGCCCAAAATCGAGCTCTAGAACTCCAAAAATGGTGAAAGTGGCAAACCCTCGGAATAGAGTACTATTTATTCTACCAGGTCTTAAAGCATCGCGAAGGCGGAGGAAGTATCGCATTCGCGTAGAAGAAAATGAAGGTTGCCTAGTTGTGCTTCACGAACGCGACAACATGCATGCGAATGCGAAGAAGGAAAATATTATGGCCCAGAAATTGCTCTTGGCGAACATGTGAACTAGTACGCGAACGCGAAGAATGGAACAACATAACTACGTGAACGCGTGAGGGGGACACGAACGCGTGAGGGGGACGTGAACGCGTGAGGGGGACGCGAACGCGAACGCGATGAGGTATAAAGCATAGCTTCAGCGAACACGGAAGGCGGTTCGCGATCGCGAAAGAGGATACCAGAAGCAGAAAACAGCAGTTCAAAAACAAGGGAAAATGACACGTTGCCCACCCGGAACACACCCGAGTCCCCGGTACCCCATCCAAACACACAAACAATTCATATAACCTAATGCGGACACGCTCGAGGTCACAAATCACATCAAACAAGCCGAAACAACGAATCACACCACGAATCGAACTTAGGAACTTTCAAACTTTCCATCTTCTAAAACTCATGCTGAACCTATCAATTAACCCGGAATGACGCCAAATTTTGCAAACAAGTCCAACATAACATAACGAAACTGTTCCAACTCTCAAAATTGCATTCCGACCCCAATATCACAAAAGTCAACTATGTGTCAAACTTCTCCCTTTTTCAAACTTTCGCCAAAACACATCAGATTACCCTACGAACCTCCAAATCTGAATCCGGACGCGCGCCTAAGTCCAAAGTCACCATACGAAGCTGTTGAGATCACCCACGACCCGTTCCGGGTCCGTTTACTCAACAGTCCAATTCTAGTCAAATTTTCATTGTTTAAACTTCCAAAACTAGGTTCCTTCTTCCAGTTCAACTCTGATTCATCCGGAGATTGAATCCAACCATGCACACAAGTTGATATACATAATATGAAGCTGATTGAGGCCTCAAACTGCCGATTGGGCGCAATTGCTCAAAATGATCAGTCGGGTCATTACATCCTCCTCCACTTAAACATATGTTTGTCCTCGAACATGCCCAGAGTTGTTCCAAAGCCATCGAACCACTGCATGAGCTCACCATACATATACCCGGGGGTGATTCCCCATCACCCAACCTAAGCAGAACTAACAATGCAACTTAACTGAAGATCTCATCTCCTCCTTAGTCCATAACCTTAGAACAGAACCCAAACCTCAACATCTGAAATTCATCATCGGATCCAAATTCCACGTCATCACACTGCATGAGCCTTAACAAGCTGAATCAAGCCAAATTCCAATCTAGAATATAATCACACGTTGCTCCACACAACTCAAATGCCCGAAGTAATAACATCTTACTACCATAGCTGCTCAAATAACATCCTGGATGTCGGCAATATACTTCACATTGAATACAACCTTGTTCCGAACATCCACATCACTGCTCATGATAAAGAAACATGTGGGAAATCATAGCCGCCCATGAAGACAACAAGTCAAGATGCTCTCTCGCCTGCCAAGGGCCATAACCCAAATCTTAGCAGAAATACCCTCATACTTCCAAATACTCCTCATCCCCGATGCATAGTACTAATCTCAGGTCTAAGAACCTCATCTCAGCCAATACAAACAACACAACTGACAGCTCATCACGGAACCACGCAGATTCTCACATTACACAGTTCGTACACCAAACCAACAATAACTCAATTATGCAGCACAAGTAAAGAAAAGCAGGGTATAAGAATTATCTAACGAGCACAACATGTGTAACAACAAAAGTGTAGTTCTTTATCAAATCGTCCCACAGAGTGAAAACACAACACCAAATGAACACAAGGAAAGGGTATCCTACATAACATCCACTACGGCGTGCAGCCCGCTCCTAAATGCTCATCAAACCAAAATGTTTGAGCTTACTGAACATATGAATACTGATATCAAGTACAATAAGGTGCACAAATAAAACTGTGGGAAAATAAATGAAAGTGTTAACACATGAAAGAAGCAAGCACGATTAAGGTGCAATAAGCAAATTGACATCACGAGGGCTATCTCGCCCGCATCGCCTAAGACCTGAACAGAAATACTACCAGCGGGGGAAATAATCATAAAACCTCACCGCCTAACACAGCATAAAAGAGTAGCACATCTCATAGGCTAGGGGCACATGTAATATCCCTCCTACCTGATCACATAACCAAAATGACAATCTCACAAAGGCACACAAATTTGCTCTGACACGACATACATATTCTCGCTGATCCCCCAAATAGCCACAACCAAATCTTGACTACCTCCAAATAGGTAAATATCCTTTCCAAAAATCTGCAGTGACATATCAGTCATGCATGCTATTAACTATCTCATCCTCAACGTTCCTCCACACTCCGCAAACAGGAAATAATTCGCATATGAGGGCATCTAGCCCCAAAACCTCAGGAATACCAAAATTTTTGTACTCTAACTCCACTACGCAATCAAATGGCTGATATATCACTTACACTCTATCATTCTACTGAAGCACTCATATAGAGTTTCTGACCGCGTAACAAAATATGAACCTCGAAAGCCTCAAAACCTAGTAATCACCCTGCTACCAGCCACGCACTACAAACCAAAACTCAAGGTCCTTTCTAAAAATGCTCACTCTTCACATATTATAGCCAACAATGCCAATGCTCTATTAATTTCAGATACTGATTCGGGAGAAACTACAATGTACCACATATTCCTTATGCCCATAGTAGACACCCAACTCAAGCCGTAATCAAACGATCGAGAACCCTCCGAGATCTGCCCGCACGCAACCAAACCATCAGAACTGCACCTCCCCAACTCAACCGAGTCACACAAACCGCCTAATCCAAGAGTGCTGCCACAAATTCCAGTAGAAAACTCCCATTTCGAATGACCATTTACCTCCATGGCTATGCTAACCCAACACTACTAAACTGACTTATTTCTTCGGATAGTCGATATACAATAACTCCCATCAAAGCCCCACATGCAGATGACTCTAGCATGAACCACGTAGCAAGAAACACATAAACCACCGCATTACCTCTGAAGAACCCCGTTCTATCGCAACCACAATACCCACGCTGAATAGACCTCCTATGAATTTGAAGTTATTCCACTGACTCTCCTTGATGTTGATATGTAGCTCCATTATTGACGTAGAAATACTATAAGCCCCAACATCATCCCATACAAGATCTCAGACCTTGGTCATACCCCAAATCCGGGAATCTACCAATACCACATATACACATACCTCAAGCTAAGATTGATACAAATCTAACTCTGCAATCTGAATGCCGCTATTGAACTCCTCCACTTGGTGCAAAGCCATAGAAAATAAAGTTTGATGATCCACAAAACTAACCTTCAAAGCTCGTACAACACAAATCACAAGGTACTCCAATACCACCAACTATTCCCAATCAATACCCACTTCATGGCCTTGCCACAATCGCGACGACTAGTCGACCAATTAAACCTTCCCAAGCTCGCACTCATCAATCAGGTGTCGGAAACCGCTGCGCCTCCATACTAACAACTGAATAGTCTCTCAATGCCTCTGTATCTTCAGTTTGGACAATACGTTGAGGCAATGCCCGAGCATCCCTGACTCCTTTGTAGCCTATATGTAGCACCACGAACCACTGGCGCATAGCGAACGCTGAAAGCGTAATATTATACACGAGTGGATATAGAGGGACATAAGTCATATACTTTGAGTTGAATTAATATCGCACGATAGGGAATGAAAGAAGTGGAATTTCTTAACAGTTCTGTAGCCTCTCGAAGATAAGTATAGACGTCTCTGTACCGATCCGCAAGACTCTACTAAATCCGCTTATGACTCGTAACACCCATGAACCTAGAGCTTTGAAGTCATGGTGTCACGACCCAAAATCCCTTTGAAGGAGTCGTGATGGCACCTAGTCTCTAAACTAGGTAAGCCAAACATTCATAGAAATAACATTAACATTTACTAACTTCAAATTAAATAACTCTCAATAAATCACAATTCCTAAAACCGGTGGTACAAATCATAAGTCTTTCTAAGAGTAATTACACAAAATAAATACAACACTGTTCCAAAACGAGAAGGAATTAATGGAACATAAATACAAAGGAAGGTGACTCTAAGGCCTGCGAACGCAACAACAGGTTACCGTGAGTCTCCACCGCGACAACCTGCACAACTACTATCGATCAATGCCTAGATCTATACACAAAAAATTGTACAGAAGTGTAGTATGAGCACACTACGGCGGTGCCCAATAAGTATCAAGACTAACCTCGGTAGGGTAGTGACGAGGAATAATCAAGACACCTACTGATCAAATGAAATGAACAGGATATGATAAAAAAATATCGAGATAGAGATAATGAGGTAATATCAACAGCGGAAAGAAATCAAAATACAAATAGTACGAACAGTAAAGGGAGAACACGCGTAGTAACGAACGATACCAAAGTAAATCAGATAACCAAGTAAATCAACACTGACATAACAGGAACAGAGACAAGTAAGAATGTATTCAATTAAAGAAGGAATTGCCAACTCAATCAATCACATCATGTCTAATACTCAATCCTGACCATCTCAATCCTTGCTTTCTCACATCATAATCTTAACTTCCGAACCTTCCGCACGCATGGTGCCCCCATATTTTCCATCTCACTTTTGACAATAGAATCCACACGCTATACAATACATAATGTCCGTACAATGCACTCAATATGTTCTAGAAGTCTCATTTACTTAATATAAGTAAAATTGCAATTTCTAAACTAATTGGGAAAGTCAGCGAGAAAAGATGAAGTTGTTTCTTTTGAAATCATTTGAGTAAAGAAAGTACCCCTTTTAATTTAAAAATACAACATCGAATGGATTATTACCTTTAACATGAGATTTAATAACTTAAAACTTAGTAGAAATTTCTGTTCAAGTAAAATACAACCTCAGACGGTTTAAAAGGGTATAATTGAGAAACTAACTGAATTAAGGCTGTAACAATTATTGGAGTTTGAAGTATTAGAATATATATATATATATATATATATATATATATATATATATATATATATACATAAATACGGTGAGGTATTGAAAACATTGTCGGTTCTAACACAAAGGATCACAGCAATAAAGGAATTTAAACAGTTTATACACTTGAATTGATAACAACAAATAAACACAACAGTAGAAAGTGCACGGCATCACCCTTCGTGCTTTTACTCTCTCGTTCTCACCATAGGAGGCAATATTCATTTTTATTCTTTCTTGTTGTGGCATGCAACCCGATCCCAATCATATAGTACTGTTGCGGCGTGCAACCCGATCCAAATCATATAATATTATTGCGGCGTGCAACCCGATCCAAATCATATAATATTGTTGCGACGTGCAACTCAATCCAAATCATGTAATATTGTTATGGCGTGCAACCCGATCCAAATATAATGATGTTTCGGCGTGCAACCTTGTGATGACCTTAAAAATGAAATTTTGAGTTCTGAGGTCTTAAAAACCTCTTTCAGTATTAGCTCGATTTGTGTGCATAGTCCGGACGTGTAGCCAGAAAGCCTATATGTGAAAATCTGTGAAAAATAATAAATTTTAATTATAAAATGAGTTAAGTTGACCTCAGTCAATGTTTTGGATAAACAAACCTGGACCCGTGATTTGACTGTCCTAGAGGGTCCGTAAGAAAATATGGGACTTGGGCATATGTCCGGAATCGAATTCCGAGGTCCCAAGCCCGAGAAATGAATTTTTAAAGAAAATTGTTTAAAGGATTTGGAAATGAATTTTGATTAGAACATGTTGGTATCGGGCCCGTATTTTGGTTCCGACGCCCGGTACAAGTTTTATATATGATTTAAGATAATTCTGTGAAGTTTGGTAAGAAACGGAGTTCGTTTGACGTGATTCGGACCTTAATTGGAAAGTTCGGTGTTTAAAGAAGTTTTGAGAAATTTTATTGATATTGAGGTTTAATTCGAGGTTTCTGATGTTATTTTGGTGATATGAGTACACGAATAAGTCTGTGAGATATTTTTGAGGTTGTGTGTATATTTGGCTAAGAGCCCCGAGGGCTCGGATGAGTTTTGGATAGGCCACGGGGTGCATTTTGAACTTAGAAAATTGCAGAATTTTAGCCGGTGTACCCGCTCACAAATGCGAAGGCTGGATCGCAAATGCGAAAACATCTCAGGCCCTTGCTCACAAATGCGAGTATTCTTCCGCAAATGCGAAAATTCCTGTTCAGCCTTGGGTCGCAAATGCGACCCATTGTTCGCAATTCCCAAGTCGTAAATGCGACATGATGTTCGCAAATGCGAAGGTCTTATTTTCCTGAAGGGTTCACAAATGCGAGCCCTGTTTTGCATTTCCCAACATAGCAGAGGTCAGAGTTCGCAATTGCGAACCCCTGTTCGCATTTCCCATACCCGCAACCTGCAACTTTTATACATAACCGATTTTAAACTCATTTTTCATATTCTCTCAAAACATAAACACCCTAGGACGATTTTTCAAAGGCTTCTTCTTCTCCAAATCAATTGTAAGTCGTTTTTAACTAATTTTCTTCGATCATTAACATCTTTTAACATGATTTTAACTCAAAATCAATGATTTTCATGGGGGAAATTGAGTGTTTTGGGTAGAACCTAGGTTTTTCAAATATTGGGGATTTGGACCTCGATTTGATGTCCGATTTTAAAATAAATCATATATTTGGGTTCGTGGGGGAATGGGTAATCGGGTTTTGGTTCGAACCTCTTGTTTTGACCATGTGGGCCCGGGGGCGATTTTTGACTTTTTGGGCAAAACTTTAGAAAACTTATTTTCATGCATCGAGGTTGATTCATTTAGCGTTTATTGATGTAATTAAGTTACTTGTGACTAGATACGAGCGAATTGGTGGTGGGATCAAGGGGTAAATCTATAGTTGAATCGTGAATTGTGTTTGTGGCATCGAGGTAAGTGGCTTGTCTAACCTTGTGTGGGGAACCTTCCCCTTAGGATTAGTATATTTGGTAATTGAAATGCCTTGTACGTGAGGTGACGAGTGCGTACTTGTGCTACTTGTTGGAAATTCAATTTTCTTTAAATAATTACTAGTATGTTTCCTTTCCTGTTTCTATTTCTTGCACTATTAAGCATGTTGTTAGCTTAGGAAAGCATGTCTAAGTGACTTAACTGCTTTATTTGATTCAACCTGCCTTACTTGAATTCTGTGCAGCATGCTGGGCTAGAATCACTTATTTCCTTAATATGAAATTTTGTCATTTCTGTATATCTTCCTGCTGATGTTGTGTATTTATTTTGGGACTACGGATGTGGAATTCCGATAGCTCACCCTTGTCTGTTTACTTTGGGACTACGGGTTAGATTCCCGATAGATCCCTACACATTTACTTTGGGACTACGGGTTAGATTCCCGGTAGATCCCCCTGCATAATTACTTTGGGACTACGGGTTAGATTCCCGGTAGTTCCCCCTGCACAGTTATATGGAACTACGGGAATGCACCTGGTAGATTCTTCCAGTACTGGGTATTTACATTTGGGACTACAGAACGGGATTCCTGTAGATTCCCGCTCACTATGAGTTGGACTACGGGACGGGATCCCGGGAGATCCATTGGATATGTACATATGGAACTACACGACGGTATCCTGGGAGATCCCCGATGGTTATTATTGGTGTTGAGCTGTATTTATTTTCCATGTTTACCTTGTTTCTATATAGTCATTATTGTCCGGTACATCCTGTGTTATTTTACTGCCGTATTTATTTATACTGTTCTGTTCTATACTGTTGATCTTGATATTTATTTAGCCTCAGTAGGGCCCTGACCTTCCTCGTCACTACCCAACCGAGGTTAGGCTTGGCACTTACTGAGTACCGTTGTAGTGTACTCATGCCTCTTTTGCGAATGTTTTTCATGTGCAGATCCAGGTACCATTGATCAGGCCTACTATATAAATATGGTGCATGCCGAGCGGCACATTTGACACTGTTATTGCCTTATTTCTGTTTTTAAATTGTTTTACTTCCGCAAGTTTGGTTATCTTCCGCTAGTTTAGGCTTACCTAGTCGTAGAGGCTAGGTGCCGTCACGATGGTACAAGGAGGGCGAACCGGGGTCGTGACAAACCCGACCCAAATCATATAATGATGTTGCAGCGTGCAATCTGATCCCAATATACAAATCAACACCAATCACAAAAGAATCCCGGCAAGGGAACAATAAGGAAACAAACATATCCCGGCAAGGGAGTCAACAACAAGAATAAACACATCCCGGTAAGGAACCAACATTAAGAATCAAATATGTCCCGGCAAGGGAATCAACTATAATCAAACTTGTACCAACAATTAACTTTACAATAAAACCTCAACTAAACAACAAGACATAATAAGCACATGATAATTACACCGGTATCCACAACAATTGGACATGTAACCTATTTGTACGAAGTCATAGAGGAACTCACAATCAAGAAGTATCAAAACAATAAGGAAGGCAATTACTTCAAGTAAGGCAAATAAGGGTCAATGTAACACGCAGGAATTAGAGGAAAGCTAGCAACACCATATGGAGTATATAGAGATAATTTAAGCAATTAGGAAACTCAATCATCACGGAATACTTTGCACATAATGAACATAAGGACCTAAGAACCCTAGAGCAAATTTCCCACAAATAAGTCCGAGCACACACTCGTCACCTCGCATGCACGGACTACAATTAGTATGGAAAACTCAAATCCTAAGAGGAAGTCCCTCACACAAGCTTAGGCAAGATACTTACCTCAAAGTCGACAAACCGATACTCTAAAATGCACTTCTCGAGTGAAAAGACCTCGGACGGCTCAAATCTAACCAAATTAACTTCAAAGCACAAATAAAACACATAAGAAACTATTCTGGATCATAAAGTTTCAATCTTTAACAAAATCCAAAATTTGGTCCAAAAGTCGACCCCCGGGCCCGTGCCTCAGAATCCGACAAATTTTACAAAATCCGAATACACATTCCAATATGAGTGCAACCATACAAAATTTATTAAATTTCGATACCATTTGGCCCCTCAAATCACGATTTTTCATTTTAGGAATTTTCTTCAAAAAAACCAATATTTTACTCGGCCCAAATCACAAACTAAATGATAAAAATGAATACACATTCATGGAATATAATCAATTCTAGGTGAAGAACACTTACCCAATAATTTTGCTTGAAAAATCCCCAAAGAATCGCCCAAAACCGAGCTCTAGAACTCCAAAAAAGGTGAAAATGGCAAACTCTCGGAATAGAGTACTATTTATTCCGCTCAGGTCTTAAAGCATCGCAAACGCGGGGGAAGTATCGCGTTCGAGTAGAAGAAAAATGAAGGCTGCCTAGTTGTGCTTCGCGAACGCGACAACACGCATGCAAACGCGGAGAAGGAAAATATTATGGCCCAGAGATTGCTCTTCGCCAACGCGTGAACTAGTACGCAAACGCAAAGTACGCGAAGAGTGGAACAACATAACTACGTGAGCGCGTGAGGGCGGACGCAAACGTGAACGCGATGAGGGATAAAGCAGAGCTTCGCGAACGCGAGGCTCTAAATGCGAACGCGAAAAAGGATTTTCAGGTGGTTAGCAACAAAGCTTCGCGAATACGGAAGGCGGTTCGCGATCGCGGAAGGCGGTTCGCGATCGCGAAAGAGGATACCAGAAGTAGAAAACAGAAGTTCAAAAACAAGGGGAAATGACCCGTAGCCCATCCGGAACACATTCGAGGCCCCTGGTACCCCATCCAAACACACAACAAGTCATATAACCTAACACAGACTCGCTTGAGGTCACAAATCACATCAAACAATGCTGAAACAATGAATCACACTATGAATCGAACTTAGGAACTTTCAAACCTTCCAACTTCCAAAACTCGTGCCGAAACCTATCAATTCAACCCGGAATGACGCCACATTTTTCAAACAAGTCCAATATGATATAACGGAACTGTTCCAACTCTCGGAATCGCATTCCGACCGTAATATCACAAAAGTCAACTATGGGTCAAACTTCTCCATTTTCCAAACTTTTGTCGAAACACCTCAAACTATCCTACGGACCTCCAAATCCGAATCTGGACGCGCGCCTAAGTCCAAAATCATCATACAAAGTTGTTGAGATCACCTACAACCCGTTCCGGGGTCGTTTACTCAAAAGTCCAATTCTGGTCAAATTTTCACTGTTTAAACATCCAAAACTAGGTTCCTTCTTCCAGTTCAACTCTAATTCATCCGGAGACTGAATCCAACCATGCATACAAGTCGATATACATAATGTGAAGCTGCTCTAGGCCTCAAACTGCCGAATCGGGCGCAATTGCTCAAAATAACCAGTCGGGTCGTTACACATGGCTCGTGGGAATTTTCAAGAAAAAATCTATATTTTTCCTGGCCTATATTTTTCCATGGCTCATGGGAATTTTCAAGAAACTTAATGCATAAATTAAGTCCCATATGGGATGAAATTGTTAGTATTAAACAGCGTGGTGCACATTCAATTGCATCTGGAGAGAAGAGGGGAAAGAAGAAAGAAGAGAGAAAAAAGGAAAAGGGTGTAACTAAATCCTTTGATTGAATGCACAAATAATGGATTGAGAGCCTTTTAAGATGAATTGTATATATTTTGTAAACAAAACTTATTTATGCCAGGTAATTAACTAAACACAGACATTTAAGGTAATAAAGTTTCCAATAGGGTATAGGAATGAAAAAAATCCCTTAATTAAGTATATGAACTTGTTTTCATAAAAACTTGTGTTTCCCGTGATTAATATCAAGGGGTGTATCTAATCACCAACATTAATTGTATTTGCCTTTTTAAGAGGGTAGATTGCTGTTGAAAAAAATGAAATCAAAGAATAGTAGAGAGTTTCAAAGTTAGATAAAAAAATGCCTTCATGGAAAAAGAACAAGGCTCAGATGGTCACTCAACTTTGTAAAATTGGAAAAATCATATAACTTCTTTTTGTATTTTAAAAGTCACTCAACATTATCTAATTAGCTTAAATGATTTGCCGGATTTTGTACTTTCTGATGAGATTTAGTGACATAACAAATATTATATTTTAAAAAATTATTAAAATACTAATTTAAAACCTAAACTATTTTGAAACCCAAATCACATGTTTACACCCAAATTACATGTTTACTCAAGGAATTTTTACATTCCTATGTCATATAAGAAACTATATTACCCTCAATGTTTAAAGTTTGATATAATTACATTTAGTATACCTAATTACCAATTCTATACCATAAGGTATTTTAACTATATATTAATTGTACCTCATATCACTCCTAAATTTATGGTACCGTATATTCCTCCAAATCCCCACCCTGCACGTTTCTCTCTCCCAACCCCACACCCTCACCCACGTATCACCACACACCCACGTTTCAAACCATTATTCCCTCTGCTAAAACCAGGAAAACAATTGAAGCTCTCTACCATTAACGTCCAAAATCAAGGTTTTTCCTTCTACAACCAGTCAAAATTGAAGTCAAATCTTCAAAGTTCATACACAACAATAACTTTTGATGGTTATAATTTCGGGTTCCTTCAGTAATATAAGAGGAAAGGAAAAGAGAGCAGCAATTCCATCATTGACAGCCATTAAAAAGCTTTGAAGTTTTGAATTCAAATTTGGGTTTTCAAAAATCATTATTTATTTGGATTGGGTGTTGTTGTAAATAATTGGGAATATGATTTGGAGTTTATATCTCAATTTTGAGGGGTTTTGGTGAAGATTAGACTTGATTTTGGCTGAATTTCAGATTGAAACTCGAAGAAGAAGAAGAAGAAGACATGACATACATTATATTGCAGCAATTGTAGAAAAATTGTAGACTGTTGTTTATTTATTTTTGAGCTTTTGTGTTTTTGTGTTAAAAGGTTTTATGGGAGCTTGTTATTCCACTTCGTCTGTTTTGGAGCTAACTTGTGCAGAAGAGAAGATGTTTTTTAAGTTATATATATTGCTATACCTTTAAATTCAAGAAAGTATGGATGTATTGTATTTAAAGAGACGTGAATTTGTAGAATAGGTTGAATGTGAGGAATGAGCCAAATAAGACTCACAATGGCTTGTTTTTTACATTTAATCTACAACAAAACTACATATCATTTGAAAAATTAATATGAAAATACAGAATTTCAATGTTTCTACAAATTATCTACAAAATTCTACAAACTGTTCATAACAAAATTTATCTTTATTTTCATGCATGTTCGTCTGAAACACTAAAGTTACTTGATATGTCAACATCTCCTGTTATAGAGGAATACAACTTATCTACAACTTGCTACAACTTTCACACATTATTTCCACCCAGTGAAATACAACTACAATAACATAAAACTTACATACAAACTTTATACAAAATTTATACAATATGTCTTTTGTATATTTTGTATCTGATTTATACATCTAAAAACAATTTTCATACAACTAATTATATATTATACAACTTATCTATAATTTTTGTACATTATTTCTACTAAGTTATATACAACTACAATATAATACCACTTAAATATAATTTTTATACAATGTTGTTCAACTTTCATACAATAGTTAAATAAATAAATAACAGAATACAATTTTTCTACAATTTAACTACAATTTTTCTACAATTTCTGCAATATAATGTATGTCATGTCTTCTTCTTCTTCTTCTTCTTCGAGTTTCAATCCGAATTTCAGCCAAAACCAAGTCTAATCTTCACCAAAACCCCTCAAAATTGAGATATAAACTTCAAGCCATATTCCTAATTATTTGCAACAACACACAATCCAAACAAATAATGATTTTTGAAAACCCAAATTTGAATTCAAAATTTCAAAGCTTTTTAATGGTTGTCTATAGTAGAATTGCTGCTCTCTTTTCCTTTGCTTTGTATTACTGAAATTTGGACATAATTGCGTTTGATGTAGAAGAATTGTAGAAAATTTAGTCGTTTTTGATTTGTGAATTGTAGAAGAATAATCAATTCATTTTTGAATTGTAGAAGAATAATCAATTCGTTTTTGAATTGTAGAAGAATAATTGCGTTTAATGTAGAGACGTTAAATTTGAAATGAAACTGATGAAGAAGATTAATGTGCGTGATTTGCGTTTGGAAGATCTGGAAGAATATTTAATCTCCCAATTTTAGTGCGTCTAAATAAGGAAGCCTACAACTACAATGATTCCTTATTTAATGCATGGTCTATATTATGTAGAAATACTATTAGCATGAAGGGTAATATGCAAACTATGAACATATTTGGTAATATAGTTTCCTATATGGTATAGGAACGAAAATTTCCCTTTACCCAATACCTAACGCATTGTATACATATGGGTCGACTTTAATAGCTTCTATGCTCTTTATGTAATTGTGTGTTAATTTGAAAGTTTTTGTATTTTTATCACCAAAAAATGTGGTGCAGTGGATGTGACTGCTCTTCTCTTAACCAGAGGTCTCGAGTTCGAGCCCTAGGTATGGAAAAATCTTTGGCAGGTGACGAGGCCAATGTGTATTGGAATTTCCTGCTCGTGCTCTGTCAAATTCTAATATAGTTTAAGATATCGTCCCACAGAGACTGGATAACCTATGCTACAAATTTGTAATATTTTAACTACTATTTTAGAGAATCAAATTGATGAAAAGTGAGTGTGGTTTAAAACTTATTAATTACTTAAATAAAACAAATACTTTTGGAAGATTTATAATTTAAAAAGGAGTTGAGAATCATTGAATTCACTTGATAATGTTACTATAATAAAATCTCAATTTCTATACTTATTTTTCTAAAGAATAATTGCTTATTTATAATCCAATTATATTTTGCTCACTAAGAAATAACCAATTAATAACACTCCGTGAGAATTATGTTAATTAATAAATTTAAGACATGTGACATTTAAACCGAAATATGTTTTTTGCTTGAATTGTGCTAAAAGAAAGTAAAAACTTCGTGAGAATATTTTTACCAAGGATCAATAATTTTGCCTACAGCAATTCCTCCGTGAGAATTAAAACTGAGGCAAGCAAGAATACTGACTTGAAATAATAGTTTACTGAAAAATTACTTTCACTCTACTATTTATTCATCGGTTATTATATATTAATTTTGCTCCGCGAGAATTACAAAATTAATATATGAATAACTTAGAAATAATATATATATATATATGTGTGTGTGTGTGTGTGTGTGTGTGTGTGTGTGTGTGTGTGTGTGTGTGTGTGTGTGTGTGTGTGTGTGTGTGTGTGTGTGTGTGTGTGTGTGTGTGTGTGTGTGTGTGTGTGTGTGTGTGTGTGTGTGTGTGAAGAATATAAAAACTGAGATAGTATTATAAAATATATCAAGCTTCATCAACTATCCCAACGAAAAGAGATTACCCTATTATGGAGTCACTACAAGAAAAGTACTAATTACATGGAAATTTTACCTGGGGATTTTATTCGCTGATAATACCTATGAATTTTTATGGGAAACATTAAAAATCCTAAATTTAAAATATTTTACATGCAAAAAATATTTTCCTAAAAAATCCGTAGGTAACTTTGGTGTCATTATGCGCCAAATATATTACCTAGGGAAACGAATTGGCGGGTACATTTTCGTAGGAAAATTCGCATGTAAACCAATAAAGAAAATGGGGAAAAAATCCTATGTTAATCCGAAGGAAAACCCTTAGGTAATTTTACATGCGAATTTAGTTGGGGATATTTTCTTATGTATTTACCTGGGGATTTTCTTATTTGGAAAATTACTTGGGGATATTGTTGTTGCGAATTTAGTTGGAAATTGTTTCTTGGGGATTTACTTGGGAATTCTCTTAGCTGGGGAATTACTTAGGGATGTTATTGTTGCGGATTTAGTTAGGAATAATTTCTTGGGGATTTACCTGGGAATATTCTTACCTGGGGAATTACCTAGAGATTTTGTCGATATGAATTTGGTTAAAATATTTTTCTTGGGGATCTACTTATTTGGGGAATTGCATAGAGATTTTATTATTGTAATTTTACTAAAACTTTATTCTTGGTGATATAGCTTGGGATTTATCTATAAATGTTATTACGTAAGAAATTAACTAGAGATTACTTGTGTGGATTACGTAGTCGTTGACCACTTTCTTTTTTAATCACTTCTATCTCTTCTAATTTTTTAAATACAAATTGAATTTGACAAATTTTATATAACTTCTTATGGTCATGTTGTTTAGAAGATGGCGATAATAACTTAGTTTTGTAAAATTGTTGCAAGAAGATCAAATAAGATCTCTATTCTTCTTTATATTTGGTTAACTAATATATAAGACCTTGAATTGGATATGATTTTTGATAATTTATCGTTTATTGCGCGATGAAATTTTGCTGATTAGCTATAAAATTTATCTGTCGAGCTTTCTTTTAGTTGATATATCTAGAATACACAGTACCTATACAATCATTTTCATACAAAGTTCATAATAAAAGAAACGAATACGTGATAGATTATAATCTTTTAAGGTTATCTGAATTGTTTTCATACTTAGCTACGTCATCTGTTATTTTTTTTAAAACTAAATAGGATCAATATTTAATATTTTGAAGAGCTTATATTTTTAAATTTTATTTTATAACTCAAAACACATCATTCCGTATTAATTTTATCTATTATATATTTTTATCGATTATTAAGGTAAATATTATTAAAATGTTGACTCTATATAAGACTTAATGATGTATATATTCGGATTGAACATTGCAAGCCATTAAATATAACATAGTCAGTCATTAAGTTTTAAAATAAATTTAATAAAAAAATAAGTATTATAAATTTTGTTATTTTAAGAACTAAAATTTTAATATGGTCGATAAAAAATGATATAACAAAAGTAAGATACAACTATATCTATCATATTTCAGTTAATATCATCAAAAAATATATTAAATTGTGCATAAGTGTACAATTTAATTTTAATTTTTAAGCAGAGAAAAATATTTTACATTTATAAAAATATAACTAATTTTTTTTATCTTAGGTATGTTATTGTTTTTACATGAATTTAAAATGATAAATTTTAAGTGTAGTATGTATAAAATGATATTAGTTTGTAAATTTTAGTATTGGAACTTATTTTCAAGTGATCATGTGATTTTACTTTTCACATCATCTCTTGATTAACTTCTAACATATTAAAAAACTTAATCTTGTATATATGTTGTTAGGATTAACAAAATAATTCTTACCAATTATGGTGTACAATAATTCTTGTTAGTCAATATATTATTTATATAAAAAGAAATTAATGTGGTATTCCAGTAATACAAATGAAACTTAAAAAAAACTAAGAATATCATTAAACTAAAAGTAATATAATTGTAATTTAATTCACTTGCTTTTACTTCTAAAAATAATTTTTGTTTGATTTATGAAATCCTTAATTAATACCAATAATAATAATAATAATAATAATAATAATAATAATAATAATAATAATAATAATAATAATATGAGGGAAAATTTAAAATAGTACTACGTTGAAATTACAGTGGGGACATCTTGTCCCATATCAGCACGTTGGAATTGTGCTCGACGGTAAATGGCTTCTGTGGTAGAAGCCTTCTTGTGTTTTAACGTAATAAATAAATTTGTATATATATTGAGTAAGTTACAAAATGCAGGGGGTGGATTGACAATTGATTAGTGACTAGTGATTACTAAAACTAAAAGTGTGGGGGGTGGTGCCATATTATCTCAGTATGTGTGGGGGCATATACGTATGGTAGAGTCTTTATAACAAAAATACTACAGCAGTAATTTTAATTCTTTTTGTCTAAAATATTATATAGATTTACTTGGGAATTTTGATGGGGATTTACTTGCAGATATTTCCATGTGAAAATCCGCAAGAAAACTCCTAATTTTCATAAACTTTTTACCAAAATTTTTAATGGAATTTTTAGAATTTCCTACCAAAAAATCCGCAAGAAATTTACATGCAAATGTAAAACCCCAAGTAATCTACATATGGATTCGAAAATTCGTAGGTAATGTACTTGGGGATTTGTGAATTTCACAGGTAATAATTACGTACGAAGGTTTTTCCATCAGATTTTCCCACATAATCCTCGAAAAAATTCCCATGTAATACGTGATTTTCTTGAAGTGATATAATAAAAGCTAAAAAAGATATTTAGAAAATTAGAAATATTTTTACTACAAGAAAAGAAGACCAAGACTAATTCTTGTCTTACAAATATTGGATATGCTTATACAAAGATAACTTGCTATTTATAGGAAAAGATGAGTAGCTTTTGTCATGTTCCACTTTTGCTAATGTGAAATTCATGTATGCGAAGTGACCTTTGTGTATGTAGATTCCATATATGCAACTATGACACTTGTGCTTCTCTCTTGACTTCATGAGTTAGTCTTGCAAATGTAGGTTCCATGTATGCGAATGTGACCTTTGCAAATATAGATTCACACATGCATATATGACTCTTTTGCTTCCATTCTTGACTTCATGAGTTAGTCTTGCAAATGTAGGTTCTATGTATGCGAATGTGACCTTTGCAAATATAGATTCCACACATGCACATATGACTCTTTTGCTTCCATTCTTGACTTCGTGGGTTAGATTTGCAAATGTAGGTTCCATATTGTGACGACCCGGCCAGTCGTCTCATGAGTTACCGCTCCGTTTCCCCCATTTCTGTTTCTAATTGTTTTGTATAATGGTTCTATATGTGATCGGGTTGATTGGTTAGGGTTCGGAAAGGATTTGGTAAGGTTTGAGATACTTAGTCTCTTTTAAGGAAGATTGAGTTGGAAAAGTCAACCGGGTGTTGACTTATGTGTTATAGGGCTCAGATGTGAGTTCCGATGATTCGGTTAGCTTCGGGGGTGATTTGGGGCTTAGGAGCGTGATCGGAATGAGTTTTGGAGGTTTCGGAGTAGATTTAGGCTTGAATTGGCGAAGTTGATATTTTGGCGATTTCCGGTTGATAGGCGAGATTTTGATATAGGGGTCGAAATAGAATTTTGAGTGTTGCAGTAGTTCCGTTGTGTCGTTTGGGATGTGTGTACAAAATTTCAAGTCATTCGGACGTGGTTTGGTTGAGTTTTTGATCAAAAGCGAAATTCGGAAGATTTTAGAAAGTTTGGCTTGAATCCGATGTGTTTTTGGTGGTTTGATGTTGTTTGAGGTGTTTTGATGATTGGAACAAGTTTGAATAAGGTTTTGGGTTATGTTGGTGCTTTTGGTTGAGGTCCCGGGGGTCTCGGGGTGATTTCGGGAGGTTGACGGGGAGTTGAGATGTTGTTGAAGCTGCAGAAATCTTCTGCTTCTGGTATTTTCGCACTTGCGGAATGGGGGCCGCAGGTGCGATCTCACAGATGCGGCGAAGGAAAACCGCAAAAGCGGATCTGAGCTGGAGAGTTAGGAAACCGCAGAAGCAGTTAATGGACCACACCTGCGATGGCACAGGTGCGGCTGAGGCATCGCAGATGAGGGTTGGGGCTAAGTTAATGAAAAGCCGCAGAAGCGGCTAGATGACCGCAAATGCGGTACCACAGACGCGGTAAAATGGTCGCAGATATGAAAATCCCTGCACTAGAGGGTATATATTGTCTTCTACGCAAAATTTGGCTAAGTTCATCATTTTTAAAGACGGGAAAGAGGCTAAGGCATGATTTTAAGGAGAATAACAGGATATCGGTTGAGTAAGTTCCCTAAGATTATTTATCTGGGTTTAAAATCATTTTTTCATTGTTTAATCATGGTTTTAGTGGATATTAAGGAAGAAAAATTGGGGATTAGGGCTTGAGTTTAAGAAGCCTTTAAATGGGGATTTGAGGGGTCATTTGGACTCTGATTTCAGTGTTCTTGATATGTGTAGGCTCGTGGGAGGATAAGTATTCCGTTGATGTAAAAAAATATCAAATTCCAAGATGTGGGCCCGGGGGTCGGGTTTTGGTAATTTCGGGATTTGTGCCATTTATTGATTATTTTCGCTTGGGTTTCGTTCCCTTGGCATATTTTGACGCTGTGATTATGATTTTGGATAGATTCGACGCGAGTAGAGGCCGATTCGAGGGGCAAAGGCGTCGTGGAGTAGTATTTTCATTGGTTTGAGGTAAATAACTATTGTAAATCTGGAATTGAGGGTACAAAACCCCGGTATTTGACTTGTTTTGATAAACGCGGTGACACACATGCTAGGTGACGAGCGTGTGGGCGTGCACCGTATTTGGTTTGGAAACATTATATTATTCCGTATATTGGATATTTATACTGTATTACGGGCTGTATGCTATGTTGGGGCCTTGTGCTGACCTGTAGAAACCCTTAGGGGCATTTTGACTGTTTTCCTCACTTTACATGCTAGAGGCATATCCTTAGTCATGTTTTACCTATTCAAATGTTTAAAACTGGTTTTATTACTCTACTCCTAATTGTGAGGGCTGTTTGGGCTGAGTTCCCTAATTTCTATTGTTGTGCCCGAGAGGCTGTGAGGTTAAGGACTGAGAGAGGTTAAGAACCAAATTGTGAGGATATTTATATATATGTGAGCTATGGATCGGGTTGCACGCCGCAGCGATACTTATATGGATCGGGCTGCACGTAACAACGATATATATATTGGATCGGGCTGTTCGCCGCAGCAATATGACGCTTGTGATGTAGGAGCCCCTCCGGAGTCTGCACACCTCCAGTGAGCGTAGTCGACTATAAATTATGGATCGGGCTGCACGCCGCAGCGGTTACTATGATTTCTATTATTATGAGATATTAATGAGTCGAGTGCAGAGAGTGAGTACTGAGTGACGAGAGTTGAGTCACGAGTGACTGAGAGACTGCCCGAGAGGCCATACTCTGAGTGATTCCTTGCCCGAGGGCCCCTGTTATGATGTTTTCACCGATTTCACTCTTCTTTTAAATAAGTCTATGTTGGATATATTGCTAAGTATCTGATTTCAAATGTTTTAAACTGGAAGTATTGATTTTATAACGAAACTGATTTTTAACTGTAAAGTTGTTCCGTTATTCTGTTGATTATTCGGTTATATGCTTTTGAACTGCTCGTCACTACTTTTAGCCCTTATTTACTTTAGTTACTTACTGAGTTGACGTAATCACGTTACTCCCTGCACCTTGTGTGCAGAACCAGGTGCCCGAGCGGCCTAGTGAGGATCTTCAGCTGATTCAGCGTTTGCCGGAGATTTCGAGGTAGCTGCATAGCGTCCGCAGCCCTGTTTTCTCTCCCTATCTTGTTATCTTTTCCGCACTTTCTAGACTATTGATGTAGTAAGTATTCAGACTTGTATTAGAGGCTCTAGACTCGTGACACCAGATTTATGGGCTGTGTAGTTTCCTGGTATTTTGGCTTCCAGATATCTTTTGTTGCTTAAAACACTTATAATGAAATTGGAATTTAAAACCTGTGTTAAAAAATGGCTTATTGTTAAAGGAAAACGGGTTGTGGTTAATTGATTGGTTGGCTTGCCTAGCAATGTGATAGACGCCATCACGACCGGTATTTGGGTAACACATATATGCAAATGTGACCTTTGTGTATATAGATTCCACATATGCATCTATAGCTTTTTTGCTTCCATTCATGACTTCATAGGTTAGCCTTGCCAATGTAGGTTCCATGTATGCGAATGTGACCTTGATTCCACATATGCAACTATACTCCTTTTCATCTCTAATTGTTTCTTTCCATAAGCCCATATGTATATTCTACATTTGCAAATATGAAGATGATGTGTGCAACTGTGGCTTTGCTTCATTCTCTTGTCTTTTAGCTTCTTTCCTTCTTTTTCATAATTTTGTTTTCCTACAAGATTTGTTAGAAAAATGCAAGGATAGGATATTATTATTTATATTTTATTTTAAAACTTAATTTTTTTCATATAAAATTACATGAATAATTTATATCCATCAACAGGGAGCGCTTCCCCCCGAATGGGGCCCTACGCGGTGTGAATTCGGTGCGAATAGTCGGGCTCCAATGCGGGTACCGGATACCAGGTGGGAAACCCAAAGAAAAGTTTTTGTACTTTTAGACATTGATTTATATCATTGAATTTTTCAGTTCCCAACTCAAAAATTATATCACATCAAATTTAAATGTTTAAATGAACTACTTATTAAAAAATTGAACACAACTATGAGAAGAGCAAGATAAAATTCCGAAGGTCAACATTCAATAGATGATTACGAAGACACATGAAAAAATTCAAATCGATTATATCACACTATTATAACTCAGGTTATACTTTTATCGACGTCAAAGAGGTAATCACCTTAATACAACATGATCATCCACAGTATACTCACTTAATTCATGATTACATGTGGCTTCTACAGCAGCTGGGTGATCCCATCCTTAGTCACACTTACAGGGAGGCCAATATGGTTGCCGACGCACTAGCTAAAAATGGATCACAGCTAACCCCTGGAGGCAACACACACCTTTTTGATCACAGCTACCCCAAAACCCCTTTTGCCCCTCTGCCCCAACAACCGCTTGTAGTAGTTCTACTTTTTCTAGTATTTCTAGTTTTTGTCTTAATCCCCATGTGGATCCTAGTATGATAGTTAGTCATAGTATAGCACAAAATCCCTGCGGGGACCCTACTTATGTACTCTCAATGGGGCCCAGTTCACCCTCCTTGTAACTTTCTCTAAGTAATGATAAGTTATCTTTCCTGACCAAAAAAAAAAAAACTTAGGTTATACTTTCAACTACTTAAAATTGTAGTTCTTCATTGTTTATAGTTTATATGTGACTCTAAATTATTTTTAAATTTGTTGTCATTAGGCTCTAAATCAAGTGCAAGGAACAAAAATTCCAATGATACAAATCATTATCGTAAAAATTATATGATACGATTTAATATTATTTAAAACTTGTTTAACTTTAACAACACTTCTTGTAAAATCTAGGAGTTATAAAAATTCTCAAATATGTTTAAATGAGTTTCGAATTTTTTAAAAATATATTTGCAAGATTTGATTGTTGAAAATTTAGTGTAACATAATTTTTAGATGGAAACCAAAAAATTTAATGATTTAAATCATTGTCCAAAAGTATTAAAACTTTCAAATTAACTATAGTTGCATAGAGAACAGAGAAGCTGTTAAAGTTGATCCATATATGTGGGACATGTCACGTATTGGGTAAACGAGTGGTTTGAGTTTTAAAATAGTATAGGTTTAAAATTAGTATTTTACTAATAACTTTTAAAAATAAATTTTTGCCATGTCATTAAATCTCACCGGAAAATATAAATTTGACAAGAATAACCTTTAAGTGAACTAGGTAAATCGAAGTGATTTTAAAAGATAAAAGAAAGTTATATGATTTTGATGACCAATAACCCAAAGTTGAGTGACTTTTGAAAGCCAAAAAGAGTTAGTATATGACTTTAATGGTTAATTTTACAAAGTTGAGTGACCATATAAGCCATTAACTCAAAAAAGAATGCAAGATAAACTTTTTAAAAAAATAAAAAAATCGAAGACGAATATTCATCATATAACAAAACACACACCTTTCCCAAACATTAAAAGCCATTAATAAAGTACAATAATTCAGTCAAAGTTTTGCAATGTTGGTATGAAATACAATAAAGTCTATTGAATTGCAGTAAAGACCTATGGACAGAGTTGTACATTGAACTAACTAAATTGAATTATTGAATTACCAGGAAAAAATAAATAATTAAAAATTCTTGTATTGGAAAAACGTGCAAGTCGCCATATACTTGCACACTTTCACTCTGCTTTCCAATTCACGTCGATCTCATCGATAACTCCTGCTTCTGCTTCTCTACCAGACTCCATAATGGCGTTCGCGTCTTCCTCCATTTCTAGATCCAACACTTCCTTTCCTTCAGTTTCTTATCCTTTCGTAAAATTTCCCCACATTGCATCCATTTCAATTCACAATAAGTCGTTATTCCCTTCTCAATTTACCCTCAAACGTACCAGAAATGCTTCTCTTCGTCCACGTATCACAACCCAGCTCTCTCCAGGTCAACTTCACCTCGGGCCCTCCTCATTTTACTGAATCGATTTTTCGGTTTCTAGAGTATTTCTTAATTGGTACGTTGGTTATTTCTGTTTCAGATTATGTCCCGGATTCAAAATTTTACATAATTGAAGCAATCTTAAGGTGACCCAACTCACTTTTCTTATGGACTTACTCTCTATTTTATTTAATTTATTCTACCCTCTTCCCTTTCTCCCTCTGGCTTTATACTTTGCATGATAATTTTTTTTTTTGCCTATTTCAAATACGGCTGCCAAAATTTGGAATGGATCAGACCATGGAGGATTCAACAGGTTTCTTCGGTAAGGACTGGTAGTTACCATGTGCATGCTGTTTTTATTAATTGATTTTAGTTTGTTAATCGGTATTATTCAATCAAGCAGCTAAGCCTCGATACCAAATTAGTGTTGGCATGATCGAGTATTTAGCCTCTGGTCCCAAACATAAAAAGTAGTAACATTAGTGGTTAGCTGTGTAATAGTTGTATTTATTTTTCTCTAGCTATTTTTGTAATACTGCTTAGCCTTCTTAGAGGGTGTTTGGATTGACTTTTAAGCTGGTCAAATAAGCTTTTAAGCTCTTTTTAGCTTTTTTCAATGTTTGGCAAAGTCAAAAAGTGCTTAAAATAAGTTAAAAACTTCTTAAAACAAGTCAAAAACAACAAGCTGGGCAATCCCAACTTACTACTTTTTGGCTTAAAAGTTAGTTTTGCTGAAAAACTATTTTTTTTTAAGCCAATCCAAACGTGCTCTTAGTATGTTAGTTGTCTCTTCGATATTGGGCACCGGATAGATGTGGCCCATTGTATAAATATGTAGTAATGGATCTAGAAAAACCATCAAATATTTTGCCCTCATTTTCGTTACATACAGAGAAGAAAAATGTTCTCTTCGCATGGCTTGAAACCCTAATAATCTAATTCCTCCATTCGAGATGTTTTCATGGTATCAGAGCGGGTGTTTCTGACTTCTCTCATCGATCCTCAACGTCCGATCTTACCCCGCATTCATGTAATCAACGTATGGAGGTTTTCTGGTCATCACATTGATTCGAGTTTTCCTTCGAATTTTGGTTTGATTCTTCATTTCTAGCTAGTTTCCACCGGTGTATAAATTTTCTTCTCAATGTTTGGGTCAATTTTCCGACGTGTGTTCTTCAATTGATTTCAATCTGGGCGGTGAAGAAATTAGGGTTTTTGCTCAATTTTGTGGGTGAAAAGGTCCGATTTTGAAGGTCGTTCTTCTGCGATAGCGAAGAAGGCCGGTAATCTTATTCCTTTCTTTTTAAAATTGTTTGATTACAACACTATCTAACTTCACTAGTTAGGTATTAGACGAACGGTGTAATGGGAACTCCTGAGACTGAGAACTTTTCTCCTGATCCCTCTAGTCCTTTGTTTGTTCACTCCTCTGATATTTTCGGAATTTCTCTAGTTCATGCTCCTTTTTAGGGAAGTGGATTTGGGGGTTGGAAGAGGAAGATGATTGTTGCCCTCTCTGCTAAGAATAAAATAGCCTTCGTAGATAGTACATGCACCAGACCAACTACTAGTGGACCTCAACAGAAAATATGGGACAGATGTAATAATATGGTGATTTCCTGGTTAACCAGTTCCCTTTCCCTTGAAATAGCAGAGAGTGTGCAATATTCTGACATTGCTCAAAGTATTTGGACTCAACTCCAAACTAGGTATGGGACTGCAAATAGGGCAAAGATTTTTGAACTCAAGCGTGAACTAGCCTAAACATCTCTAGGTGCTTTAGACATAGCTTCATATTTTAATAAACTAAAGTAACTATGGGATGAACTAGGGGTAATCTGCACCAATCATGCACAAAGGTGTGTTTGTGCTCCTACAACAGGAGGATGAGGAGAACAAGCTTTTCCAATTCCTAATGGGTTCAAATGAGGTGTATGTGGGTGTTAGGAGCAATTTGCTTATGATGCAGCCCCCTCCAACTCTTGATAGTGCTTATAACATCTTACTTAGTGATGAAAAACAAAGACAAGTCCCATCTAATTCCCGGTTAAACTCTGACTCAATGTCCTTTAATGTGAACACTAATGCAAAAATGTGTTCTCATCCTGGTGTTGGTCCTGTCCCAGCCTTCAATCATAGCACTCCTCCTCCAAGGCAGTATCCTCAAAGGATAAATTTTGAACAGAACAAGGTGACATTGTTCTGCAAGTACTGTAAGAAGTCTGGACATTTAATTGATAAATGCTTCAATCTTTATGGGTTTCCACAAAATTCTAAGGTGGTCAAGGGTAAAAGAGGTGCTGCACATAGTGCTGCTGGTTCTGAGCATGGTAACCCTGAGTTCAACAATTCTGATTCTGCTCCTAATTTCAACGAGGGTCCAACTTCTATTACCCCAGCTATTGAAACTCAAAATTCAGTCATTCTAGGGTTGACCAAGCAATAGTATGCACAATTGATCAGTCTGCTGCAACATTCCAACTTGGGAGAATCCACCAGCTCTTCATCCAACCTTATGTGTTCTGCAAATTTTGCTGGTACTATGTTGACTAAGAGTCCTGTTTCTAATTCTAAACTTTGCATGCTCACCCATATTAATTCTATCTCCTGGATAATAGATTCAGGGGAAACTGATCATATGACCTCTAACAAAGATTTACTTACTAATATTGTCCCTTTGACAGTACCCTATCTTGTCACACTTCCCAATGGATACAAAGTAAAAGTAACTTCAACATGATTCTTTGCTTTGACTCCTTCTATCACACTACACAATGTTTTATTCATCCATTCCTTTCAACACAACTTAATTTCTGTTCATAAGTTGATATTACAGCTGCACTGTATAGTTTTGTTCACTTCTACTTCTTGTCTGTGGCATATGCTACAGGCCCCTTCTCCGAAGATGCCTCTGGAACTTGGTAAGAAGGAAGCTGGCCAATACAAGCTTGCTTGGAAAAGACCAGCAGACTCAGTGCCATTTTCTTCTAGTTATGTTTCTATTTCATGCAATAATATCTCTTCTTGTAATTCTAGCATTGATTCTAGTAATGTCTCTCCATGTAATCCTAACAATACTGTTGCTACTAATAAAACATTGCCATGTGCTGATGTTTCTATGAATGGTTTGGATTACATTTGGCATCAAAGATTAGCACATATTCCTTTTACTGCTATGAAAAATATATCTATCTTATCAACTTCTTTGCCACCTAGGCAATCCTTTCCTTGTTCCATTTGTCCTATTGCTAGACAAACTAGACTTCCTTTTCCTAGTAGTTGTATTAGTACCACTAAACCCTTTCAATTGATACATATTGATACATGGGGGCCTTATCATACACCCACATCTTCTGGATCTAAGTATTTTCTTACAATTGTTGATGACTTCTCTAGAGCTACTTGGACTCACTTATTGGGGATCCAAGAGTAAGGCTTTCTCCTTAATCAAAGCCTTCTTAGCCATGGTTCACACCCAATTTGAGGTGTCAGTACAAACCATTAGAAGTGATAATGCTTTGGAATTGGGGTCTAGTCAAGCTAATTCTTCCTACTTTGCTGAACTTGGGATAATTCACCAAATAACTTGTCCTCACACACCTCAACAAAATGGTGTGGTTGAAAGAAAACATAGAACTCTCCTAGAAACATGTAGGGGTCTATTGTTTCAGTCCAAACTTCCTGTCAGTTTTTGTGGGGACTGCTTGCTAACTGCTACTTATTTGATCAACAGAATTCCATCTAGAATTCTTCAGAATAGGTCTCCATATGAAGTCTATAGGGGAAGTCACCTAACTATTCCCATTTGAGGGTCTTTGGTTGTTTAGCTTATTCAACTGTGCCAATTCCTCACAGGGACAAGCTACATCCCAGGGCTATTCCTTGTGTTTTCTTAGGCTATCCTTTTGCCAAGAAGGGTTACAAACTTTACAATCTACATACCAAGAAATGCTTTGTATCCAGGGATATCATTTTCCATGAACACTGTTTACTTTTGCTACTTCTCCTCCCTCTTTTGAACCTCCACCTTTTATGTCACACTTCCTCCTCCCAATGATGTTCCTTTCACTTTTTCTCCTCCTCCCACTTTTGTTGCTTCTCCTACTTCTTTTGCTCCTCCCTCTCCCTCCAATCATTCTCCTTCTTCTTCCGGTTCTTCTCCTACTGTTCATCCTACTTTTCCTGTACCTAGTCTTTCTCCTCCTGCTCATAATACTTTTCCTGTACCTTTTAATCCTGATATCCCTTCTCCTCCCACTTCTTCCCTTTCTCCTCCTATTAGAAAATCTTCCAGACAACATAATGCTCCATCTTACCTCCAAGATTATGTATGTAAATTGCCTTCTTTCTCTGCGGCCCATTCCTCTTCCCACCCTTTAGAATCTAAACCTACTAGTTACTCTCAGGCTGCCTTATTCCCAGCTTGGCAGGATGCCATGAGGAAGGAGTTTGAAGCCTTGGATTCCAATCAGACTTGGGATGTTGTCCCTCTTCCTGCTGGCAAGAAGCCTATAGGTTGCAAATGGGTGTACAAAATCAAGTATAGGGCTAATGGTAGTGTTGAGAGATACAAAGCTAGACTTGTCATAAGGGGTGACACTCAAGTTGAAGGGGTTGACTTTACAGAAACCTTTTCCCCTGTAATTAAAATGTCTACTGTCAAATGTTTAGTAGCTGTAGCTGTTAAGAAACATTGGCCTTTTTTTCAACTTGATATTAATAATGCTTTTCTTCATAGGAATCTTGATGAGGAGGTTTATATGAAATTACCCCAGAGGCTGTCCATTTCTTTTCCTTCTACTTCTGTTCCTCTTGTTTGTAAGCTGAAGAAATCCCTTTATGGTCTTAGACAGGCTTCTAGACAATGGTATGCCAAGCTTTCCCAGGCCTTATATTCTAAGGGTTACTCTCATTCCCTTAATGATTACTCTTTGTTTGTCAAAGGCAGTCCTGCATATGGTTCTTCTGGTAGTGTATGTTGATGACATCATTATAACTGGGGATGACAGTGTTGAAGTCACTTCTTTGAAGCAGTTCTTGGACTCTCAGTTCAAAATCAAAGATCTGGAGTCTTTGCATTACTTCCTGGGTATTGAAGTGTGTTCTGTTTCTGGTGGGGTTATTCTCAATCAAAAGAAATTTACTTCTGATCTTCTTCAGCAGTTTGCCTGCACTGCAGTCACTCCTGTGGTCTGTCCCTTGGATTTGAACACCAAATTGTATGCTGATTCTGGTGATTTACTGCCTGCTCCTAGTCTTATAGAAGTCTGGTAGGCAAATTGCTATTCCTCACTCATACCAGACCTGATATTTGTTTTGTTGTTCAGCATTTAAGTCAGTTTCTGAAGTCTCCAAAGGCACATGACTGCTGCTTTACTTGTATTGAGATATCTCAAAGGTACTATGGATTTAGGTTTGTTTTATTCAAATTCCAATGATTTCTCTATTACTGCTTTCTCAGATAGTGACTGGGCAGCTTGCCCTGGCACCAGGAGGTCTGTCACTGGTTTTTGCATTTTTTTGGGGGACAATCTAGTTAGTTGGAAGTCCAAGAAACAACCCATTGTTTCTCTCTCTTCAGCTGAAGCTGAATACATGGCTTTGAGCAAAGTGGTTGCTGAGTTAACTTGGTTTTCTAGGTTGTCGAATGATTTTGCTGTGCCTGTTATGCTTCCCTTTTCTGTTTTTTGTGACAATCAAGCAACCCTCCATATAGCTAAGAATCCAGTCTTCTATGAGCGTACGAAGCACATTGAGCTGGCGGATATGCTCACTAAGCCTCTGCCAAGCACTCTTCATCATCATTTGCTCTCCAAGTTGCAGGTGGTCTCCCCCTCCAACTTGAGGGGGGGGGTTGGCATGATGGAGTATTTAGCCTCTAGTCCCAAACATAAAAAGTAGTAACATTAGTGGTTAGCTGTGTAATAGTTGTATTTATTTTTCTCTGGCTATTTTTGTAATACTGCTTAGCCTTCTTAGTTAGTATGTTAGTTGGTCTCTTGGATATTGGGCACCGGATAGATGTGGCCCATTGTATAAATATGTAGTAATGGATCTAGAAAAACCATCAGATATTTTGCCCTCATTTTCGTTACATACAGAGAAGAAAATGGCTTGAAACCCTAATGTGATTTTACCTAAATTCCTCCATTCGAGATGTTTTCAATTAGTTAGGGTCAAGTATATGAATCGTCTATATCAATCTGCTCTATTTTGGCTGTATGTAAGCATTAGAAGGCTAGCATCATTCGATATTCAGTAGGATTGTTATAGTGAGACTATTTCTATGCTAGTTGTCAACCTACTAAAGGTTTACTCCTTTATCGGGGTTGGGGCCGGCTATGCTTGCAAAGCTCAGAAAGACAAGAGTTAGTATTTTAACTACTAATGATCAAATCAATATAAAATGTAGGCTAAAACCTATATCTGGAAGCTGAAAAGATTTATAAATTTTTTGAAGATTTATGTCGTAAAATGACATTTATCAATTATGGAAGGAGAATATGTTTCCCAGCAGCACTTCAATTCCGTTTATAAAATGATGGAAGTAACATTAGCCTTCATATTTGCTTAACATTGTAGAATATCTGTAGTTTTTGTTACTGCTTTTTCATGCAAGATGGACTCTGAAAATCTAATGTTGTAACTTTCATTATAGAGGCTTCTGACGAGGCATGATCTTCTTTAACAAGATTTTATGGTGTTTGAATGTTGATTGCTTTGCCTGTGTGTTTGTTTGTATCAAGAATTTGCAAGATACTTTAGACCCTACATCTGAAACACCATTAAGTTTATTACTTCGTCAAAGATGCAAACCTTTGTTCTCTTACCCGCATTTCCACATTTTTCCGGTTATACTTGTTCTCCTTTGCCCTTTGACTCATTAATGACACAAGTTTATGAGATTATCTCGAAGTACCTTGATAGGCACACTTGCAGTTAGGGGTGTTCATAAAAACCCGAAAAACCGAAAACCAAACCAAACCGACCAAAAAAATCGATACTTTTTGGTTTGGTTTTGGTTTTGAATTTTAAAAACCGATCAAATTTGGTTTGGTTTTGGTTTTAATTAGAAAAAACCGAACCAAACCGACTATAAGAGTAGCTATTTCTAATTTATTATTACACCTATACATATGTATATTGTTATACAAAGTTTCAAAAAATTTATGGTAAATGTTAATAGTTTGCACTTTTAATATAGTTCTTTACCTTTACATTCTAGTTTGATTGGTAGTTTTCTTTTGTTTAGTGTAAGAATCCATTCAGTGTTAAAAATAACATATTTTTAATTGAGTCCTTAAATTATTCATCACTATTTGATTCAATTATCATCAATATATTTTGGTAAATAATAGATTTCTCAAAGGGCAATTGATTTGATAGTGTTACATTGAAAATGTGGTCGGCGGAATATGTGTTTGGTAGTGTATGTCTTATATATAAGAAAAAACCGACAAATAACCAAAAAAACTGAAAAACCGACATAAACCGAATCGAGAAAAACCGACTTAATTGGTTTGGTTTGGTTC
The DNA here is from genome assembly GCF_000715075.1 of Nicotiana tabacum. Lineage (NCBI taxonomy): Eukaryota > Viridiplantae > Streptophyta > Magnoliopsida > Solanales > Solanaceae > Nicotiana > Nicotiana tabacum. Next base: position 125,988,252 of record NC_134101.1, on the reverse strand, counting down.
TAATATTTGAAAAACCGACTTATTTGGTTTGGTTTCTTTTTAGGAAAAAACCGATCCAAACCGAACCATGAACGCCCCTACTTGCAGTAGGTTCTGAAGGTACTGTAATGCTAAGCCATAGTAATTGTTGTTAAGTTAATATTTATTTTCCTGATCTTCCTCGTAGTTCATAGTCAAACAAGAGCAAAAACCTTGTCACGTGAATAATATAAATCTTCACGGCAGTATTAACCCTGTTTCTATGGATATCTATCCCATAACCCAAGCATAATTCACATATTTTACATGCAAATGCAAATTCTACTGGTTCTTGTAATGTGTCCTTCAAATAGACTAGTAGAGTGCGCATGTGTTCTTTAGTTAGTACGTTGTTGACACATATTGAGCTTCTGTAGATTCTGTGATTCCTTTGCTGAAGGTGGGAAGTTTTGTGACTAATAAGTTGAAAGTAAATACAAGAGGAAACAGGCTTAAGGCCAATTATATGGCGTTGTACAGTAGAGTCCACATTTTTTTTAAGAACGTATTAGAATTCATTTCAGAATTTCCTGTAAGATATTTCTGGTTACTCGAAGATAAAAGGTGCCTTTACTTGTACTTGCTGAAACATGAAGTCACTATTGAAAATGGGCATTCGTGGCATCACGGTTTCTGATGTTCGTGGGTTTGGCGCTCAAGGTGGCTTGACAGAGAGACAAGCTGGTAGGGAAAATATTTGTTACTTTAGCTGCTCCTTATTGACCATTGTTGTGCAAGATTCTGAAGCTTTGAGCCTTTGATGTATCTGCTCTTTGCAGGCTCCGAATTCTCATAAGACAAGTTTCTTGCAAAAGTTAAGATGGAGATTGTTGTGCGCACAGACCAGGTTTTGGACTAAATGCCTGCAAGCTTCCACACTCACACACACACTCTCTCTCTCTCCCCCATAAAAGAATTTTTTTTGTGTGCGTGTGTGTTTGTGTGTATATTCATACAAATATTTTGATCCTTCGGAAAATCATTTCAGTTTTCCTGTGTGGAATGGAGCCTTCTTTGCCAAAATAATGGTCATTCCAAACCTGTACCCCAAAATTGTTGAGGGAAACTGTTCTTTTGACCCTTGAGTTTTGAATACTTCCTGAATTTTGGTGATATGACTTTTTCACTTCACTTAAATTTTAATGGTTTATAGTCGGATTCCTCCATTTAATGCTTTTTCATCTAGCTTCCCATACTTTTGAATGATGTCCTGATCTAGCCTGCTGTACTGCCGTATTAGGTTGAAGCTGTCATAGCAAAGATAACTGAAGAGGCAAGAACTGGTGAAATTGGTGATGGGAAGATCTTCTGTAAGTCTTTCTCTTCATAATCCTGGAATTCAATTACCAGTTATGTTGCACCAAAGGAAAGACCGGAAGGGGAAAACAAAGATAACCAACTCATGCTTGTAATTGTGCTGGAATTTCTCCAACCAGGCTTGAGACCATGATTGAAGAGTTAAAGTTTCTTTAATGAGGCTCAATGAGTATCTCATATTTTCCTTGTAAGGCTGCAGTCTTTGTTGGGATAGGTGTAACTCAAAGCTTTTAAATTCTGTGCTCTTTGCTAGCAAAGATTTATATTCCAATTATAAAGGTGTTACCTTTGTGTACAACATGGATATGGGGCTTAGATATTTCAACTATATGTATACATAGGAAGCCTTTTTCTTTTTTCTTCGTCTTTTGGTTCAGGTCTAGTTGTGGACTTCAAGGATTCCTCCAATTTGTCATTCCTAACATGCCCTTATATAGCGGAGTCTTAAAAATTATGTTACTCAAGTCATAATTGTGGCATTTTCTATGATAAGATTTAGCCTAGATATTTATTGTTTCTAAATTTTGTATTAGAAGATATTCTGGAGTTCCAATAAATTTAATACTCCCTCCGTTTCAATTTATGTGAACCTATTTCCTTTTTGGTCCGTGCCAAAAAGAATGACCCCTTTTCTTATTTGGAAACAATTTACCTTTATGCAATGATTTATAGCCACATAAAATATATGTGCCTCATTTTACGCCACAAGTTCAAAAGTCTTCTCTCATTTCTTAAACTCCGTGCCCAGTCAAATGGGTTCACATAAATTGAAACGGAGGGAGTGTTAAGTAGTAGACCCTTCTGCTAACATGTCTGGTTGACTAAATATCCTCCAACCTGTGCTTATCACTGAGCGAATCATACTATTATTAGTCTTATGATCTTGTACGGGTTCCTGCTTAACCAATTAGTCAACTAGAACTGTCAAAGTTGATAAGTTCAAGTTTACGGGAAAGGCAATTTAGTGCTGGTGGGAAAAGGCAATTTGGACAGTCTAGCCATAGGAGAAATATCACATGGAACTGTTTGCCACTCTCACATAGAGAGATATTAGAGATATGCTTCATATTCATGGAAAAAAGAAAAAGAGATATGCTTCATGTTAGAATAAGAAATGTGTCCCAAATGATAATACCGTATAACATCTTGTGACAATGAAGCATTAGAGACATGATACTTCTGTAAATCAGTTGTAGAAGATGACTTATCCAGAACATAGGATGGATTTACAATGGAAACAATTGTGTCACATTTATTTATGTACGGCGGCTAAGAACGCAGCGTTTGCTCGTTTGTACGAGGAGCTCGAGGGCAAAGGCGGAGACAAGAGGTTGTACCGGTTGGCCAAGGTGAGGGAGAGGAAAGCCCATGACTTAGACCAAGTCAAGTGCATCAAGGACGAGGATGGAAAAATGTTGATGGACGAGGCACTCATTAGGAGAAGATGACAGACATACTTCCATAATCTGTTGAATGAGGAGGGGGATAGACGCATTGTTCTGGGTAAGTTGTAGCACTCCGAGAGTCGGCGGGATTTTGGGTACTGTAGGCGGTTACGGTAGAGGAGGTGGAAGGGGCGATGCGTAAGATATGCAGGGGCAAAGCAACGGGGCCAGACGAAATCCCGGTGGAATTCTGGAAGAGCGCGGGGCGAGCAGGTTTGGAGTGGCTCACTGGGCTGTTTAATGTTATTTTTAAGACAAAGAAGATGCCCGAAGAATGGAGATGGAGTACGATGGTTCCGTTTTACAAGAACAAGGGTGATATCCAAAATTGCAATAATTATAGGGGTATCAAGTTATTGAGTCACACTATGAAGGTTTGGGAGAGGGTGGCAGAGGCCAGGGTGAGGAGGTGCATGTCTATTTTCGAGAATCAGTTTGGATTCATGCCGGGGCGTTCGACTACGAAAGCGATTCATCTGGTAAGGAGATTAGTGGAGCAGTACAGGGAGAGGAAGAAGGATTTGCATATGGTGTTTATTGACCTTGAGAAGGCATACGATAAAGTTCCGAGGGAGGTCCTATGGAGGTGTTTGGAGGTTAGCGGCGTTCCGGTAGCGTACATTAGGGTGATTAAGGATATGTATGATGACGCTAAGACTCGGGTGAGGGCTGTGGGTGGTGACTCGGACCATTTCCCTGTGGTGATGGGGTTGCACCAGGGATTGGCTCTTAGCCCATTTTTGTTTGCCTTGGCGATGGATGTACTGTCGTGTCACATCCAAGGGGAGGTACCTTGGTGCATGCTATTTGCCGATGATATAGTGTTGATTAACGAGACGCGTAGTGGAGTTAACGCGAGGTTGGAGGTTTGGAGACAAACCTTGGAATCTAAAGGTTTCAAACTGAGTAGAACCAAGACAGAATACTTGGAGTGCAAATTCAGTGAGACCCATGATGCAGACGAAGAGGTTAAGGTTGATGCTCAAGTTATCCCCAAGAGAGTGAGTTTTAAGTATCTCGGGTCTATTATCCAGGGTAACGGGGAGATTGATGAAGATGTCATACATTACATCAGAGTGGGGTGGATGAAGTTGAGGCTCGCTTCCGGTGTTCTATGTGACAAGAATGTGCCGTTAAGGCTTAAGAGTAAGTTTTATCGAGTGGTGGTTCGACCCGCTATGCTGTATGGAGCTGTGTGTTGGCCAGTCAAGAACTCCCACATGCAGAAGATAGGAGTAACAGAGATGAGGATGTTGAGATGGATGTGTGGGTGTACCAAGCGAGATAGGATTAAGAATGAAGCTATCCAGGAATCGAGTGGGAGTAGCGGCTGAGATGGTTTGGACATGTTAGGAGAATAAGCATTGATGCCCCTGTCAGGAGGTGTGAGAGGTTGGCCATGGAGAGTTTGAGAAGGGGTCGAGGTAGGCCTAAGAAGTACTGGGGAGAAGTGATTCGGCAGGACATGACACTGCTTCAGCTCACTGAGGACATGACACTTGATGGGAGGGTGTGGAGGTCGAGGATTAAGGTAGAAGGTTAGTAGGTAGTTTATAGTGTTCACCGATAGGCTTAGTAGCATGCATGTCCCTTCATATTCTTAGATTTTTATTACGTAATGTGGTTTTGTTCGCCTCAGGTATTGTATTCCCTGTTGCTATTATTTGATACTATTTATCCTTTATCTGTCCCTTTTTTTTCTCTTTCATCTTTCTTACTTCCTTGCTTCCCTCTTCTTCTTCTTGCCCTTCCTGAACCGAGGGTCTATTGGAAATAGCCTTTCTACCTGCATTAGGTAGGGGCAGGGTCCACGTACAAACTACCCTCCCCAGACCCCACATATTGGGATCAAACTGTGTTTTTTGTTGTTGTTGTTGTTGTTGTTGTATCAGAATTCAGAACTGCGTAGAATATTTTAAGGCTTGTGGTTTGTTGAACGAATATCAGAATGTTATGAACTTGGTAGGAGTTGCAAGAGATACAAGCCGCTTGCAGCTTCACCAAGTACCAATAGCCTCCTTATTGAAGGGGGCCTGTAGCAAGCTAGAGGAGTGAGTAAATATGTGTTGTATAGGTAGTTCGTCAAACTTGGTAAATGTAAAGTACAGAGACAATAGAAAAATCTCTCGTGTTGTATTCAAGAAGTAACAAGTATATATACAAGTACACAGAGCCTTAACTATGGAAAGAATCAAAAAGGAAATCTTATAAATCTCCTGTGAGCCCCTATAATTATGCTAGCTATGTATATTACATAAGATTATGTCTACATTCATTATCTAACACTCCCCCTCAAGCTGGGTCATAGATATTGATCATGCCCAACTTGTTACAAAGGTAATCAACTCGAATTCCATTCAACGCCTTTGTGAACAAATTAGCCGGTTGCTCTCCTATCTTCACGTAGCCAGTGGAGATCAAGTTCTCCTGAATCTTCTCACGAAAAAATGGCAGTCAACCTCAATATGCTTAGTTCTTTCATGATACACCAGATTTGACGCAATATGGAGGGTAGCTTGATTGTCACACCAGAGTTTTGCTGGTATTGGATGCTCTAACCCAATTTCAGTCAACAAATGATGTATCCACATAATCTCACATGTAGACTGTGACATAGGTCTATGCTCGGATTCTGCACTAGATCGACATACAACTCTTTGCTTCTTACTACTCCATGATACCAAGTTTCCTCCAACAAAGACACAATAACCTGTAGTAGATCTTCTATCAATTTTCGATCCAGCCCAGTCAGCATCTGCAAAACACTCAATACGAGTATGATTGTGATTGCAATATAATATGCCAAGTCCATGAGCTCCTTTCAAGTAACACAAAATCTATTCCAAAGCTGCCCAATGTTTGACCGTTGGTGCAGACATGAACTAGCTAACAACACTTACCGCAAAAGCAATATCTGGTCGAGTCACAGTAAGGTAGTTTAATTTCCCAACTAACCTCCTGTATCTCTCTGGATCGTCAAAAGGATCACCATCATCTTTCATAAGATGCACATTAGGAACCATTGTAGTACTGCAAGGTTTAGCTGCCAACTTTCCAGTTTCTGCAAGCAAGTCAAGAATGTACTTTCTCTGAGACAAAAGAATTCCCTTCTTGCTTCTATAATTCTACTCTCAAAAAGTATTTCAACTGGCCCAAGTCCTTTTTATGAAACCTAGTATGCAGAAAGGACTTGAGGGAAGAAATCTCAGCATAGTCACTTCCTGTGATAACAATATCATCAACATATACAACAAGGAGAATATTGCCAGCTACTGATTTCCGATAGAAGACTGAGTGATCACACTTACTCATTTTCAACCCAAACTACTGAACTACCTCACTGAACTTGCCAAACCAAGCTCGTGGACTCTGCTTCAAGCCATACAAGGACTTCTTCAAATGACAGACTTTCCCATACTCCCCCTGAGCAACAAAACCGAATGATTGCTCCATATACACTTCCTCCTGAAGATCACCATAAAGGAACGCATTCTTGATATCCAACTGATGTAAAGGCCAATTCTCGGACGCAGTTAGAGAAATAAATAAGCGGACAGAAGTGAGTTTGGCAACCGGGGAGAAGGTGTCAGAATAATCCACCCCATAAGTTTGAGCATACCCTTTCGCCACAAGTCTGGCCTTAAGTCTTGCCACAGAACCATCTAGATTAACGTTAACTGTAAAGACCCACTTGCATCCCACTGGTTTCTTTCCCTTTGGTAAATCTACCAAATCCCATGTGTAGTTGTCCTCTAAAGCATGTATTTCCTCAAGCATTGCATCAGACCATCCGGGATGATTCAAAGCTTCCTTCACTGTTTTGGGTACGGAGATGGAGTATAGAGAAGCAATCATAGATCTAGACGTAGAGGATAAGTGGTCACAGGAAACAAAGTTAGCAACAACATATGTTGATTTGCAAGTACGTGTACCTTTGCGAAGAGTAATAGGAAGATCAAGATTATCTGGAGGATCAGGCAAAGGAGAATCAGATGATGCAAGAATTGGTGCGGGACATGTATCATTTGTCTCTCACCTCCGCGAATAAACTTGAACAATTGGAGGTCTTGCTGGAGCAGGTACTGAAGGCATAATAGTCGATTGATGCTCAATAAAAGAACTGGGAGATTGAAGAGTATCATCTGATTGTTCTGTTAAAGTACGGGTAACCTGATATACTAGCCACTCATCTTTCTCCCCCTAGCTTGTAAAAATAGGAGGTGCATAGAAGAATGGTGTAGTCTCTGAAAATACCACATCAGTTGACACTAAATATTTGCCAAGCTCAGTAGAATAACATCGATACCCCTTAACACACTTCACAGCTTTGGGATCAAACTTGGTAAGAGATGGTCGAACATCTCGAACATAACATGTGCTTCCAAACACCTTAGGTTTCACCGGAAATAATGACTTGTTCGGAAAAAGAACACTATAAGGCACATTTCCATCGAGTACACTAGATGGCATGCAATTAATCAGAAAACAAGTCGTAGAAACCGTATTAGCCCAGAACTATTTAGGAACCTTCATTTGGAACAAAAGTGCTCGAGCTGTCTCAAGTAGATGCCTATTCTTCCTCTCAGCAACTCCATTTTGAGAGGGTGTATCAACACATGAAGACTGATGTAATATACCATGTTGTCTCATGTAGGACTGAAATAACTCTGACATGTATTCTTTAGCATTATCACTCCTTAGAGTACGTACTGAAGCATTGAATTGAGTTTTGACTCAGCGCAAAAGGCAGAAAAATGAGTAAACACTTCAGAGTGGCTCTTCATAAAGTAAATCTAAGTCATTCGAGAAAAATCATCTATAAAAGTGACAAAATACTTATGCCCAGTTTTAGAACAACCGGACGTGGTCCCCATACATCAGAATGGACCAACTCAAAAGCTGACTCAGCTTGCTTATTAACCCTTGGACTTAACGAGATGTGATGGTGTTTTGCAAATCGACATGACTCACAATCCAATGATGAAATATTCTGAAACTGAGGACAGAGCTTCTTTAACAAAGGCAAAGAGGGATGTCCGAGTCGACAATGTGCTTCAAAAGGAGACACGATATTAGAGCATGTAACAGACCGTGGCTCCCATTCATCAAGAATGTAGAGATCACCAGATACAATCCACGAATATCAACTATCATCAAGAGGGCACATAAGTCACAATCATAGTCAAATAAATTCATACAAGTTATCAAGTGAGTGGATGCGTTCTCATACATTTATTTCCAACCCCTAACAAGTCCTAAGTGATCTCATTAACATGAAAGGATATAGACATTTGCAAATATAGCATGATACGGGTCCTAAACTACCCAAACAATTAACATAATAGTAGCTACGCACAGACTCTCGTCACCTCATGCGTACGTAGCCCCCATAATTAGCAACACATGATTAATTAACTCACATATGGGGACAATTCTCTCTTACAAGGTTAGAAAGGAGACTCACCTCACTCCAAAGCGTACTCCTATTATCAAGAACGTGCTCAAACCCTCAATTTGGAGCCGAACGATCCGAAACTAATTAAACAAGGTAGAAACTAGTCAATACAAGCTCAAGAGTTTGCATTTTAACTATTAAAGTAATTTTCCAACCCTAAACACAACTTTCCTAAAATCCGACCCCAGGCCCATGTGCTTAGATTCCGAAACTTTTCGAAGAAAGTTGTTATCTATAACTTAAGGATCAATATTATATGATTTCTACTCCATTCCATAATAAATTTCGTGGTTAAATCTAATTTTTTGCAAAATCCTAGGTTTTGCTCTAACCCCATGATTGTTCCTAATCTTTTGTGTGTTAATCTACCCAAGACTCAAGTATTAAACTCAAAATAAGTAGGATAAACTTACCTCAAGATGCTAGGTGTAATCTTTCTCTTTGGAAGCTCCCAAATCGCCCAAACAATGGTGGAAATGTGTCAAAAATGACACATTCCCGTATTAAATGAAGGCACTGCCTTCAGCGATTTTTGCACCTGTGGTTAGGGGACCACATCTGCGGTCTCTCTTCTACGAGAGGGAGTCCGCATCTGCGGAATTGGCCAGGCGGGCTGGGACCGCTTCTGCGGTCCTTGGGCCGCTCCTGCGTAGCCGCTTCTACAATGGTTTGGCTGCACCTGCGGCTGACCAACTGCATTTGCGGTTATGACAGCAACCCGGAGCATCAGCTCCTTCCAAAATTTCCTAACTCAACTCGGGCCTCGTTCGATTGACGCTCGGAGCCCTCCGGGCCCCGCCCGAACATACCGACAAGTTAAAAATCATAAAACGGACTTGCTCGAACCCTCAGAACGCCCGAAACAATGCCAAATCTAAGAATCACCCCCTAAAATCAATTGAATCAAACTTATGAATTTCAAGTTCTTCAAATTACTTCCAACGTAACGAGACATACTTAAACTACTCGGATTAACACCAAATTTTGCGTGCAAGTCTCTAATGACAATACGGAACTATTCCGGGTCTCAATACTCCGTTCAAACCTCGATAACACAAAACCCTCCCCAAACCAAATATTTAAGAACTTCAAAATCCTTAAGGAATCAACTTTCACTATTAGGCACCAAAACGTTCCCGGGTCATCCAAAACCTGATTCGGACGTACGGCCAAGTTCGAAATCATCATACGAACCTATTGGAATCCTCAAATTCGGATTCTGAGGTCATTCAAAACGTTGACCGAAGTCAAACTTGGCCTTTTAAGCTAATCTTAAGGAACCAAGTGTTCTGATTTCAACCCAAACTCTTCCAAATCCCGAACCAACCATTCCCGCAAGTCATAAACCAGTAAAAGCAAGTACATGAAGTCTTATTTAGGGGAACATGATTCTAAAATGCAATACGATCAGTCGGGTTGTTACATTCTCCACCTCTTAAACAAACATTCATCCTCAAACGGGTTTAGATTCATACCTGAAGTGCTGAATAAGTGCGGATATCTGCTCCGCATGTCCTCGTCGGACCCCTAGGTCGCCTCCTCGACTGGTTGGCCCCTCCACAGGACATTTACTGCAGAAAAACTCTTGGATCTCAACTGGCGCTCCTGCCTATCAATAATGGCAACTGGCTCCTCCTCGTAGCCCAATCTCTTGTCTAGCTGAATAGTGCTGAAGTCTAACATATGAGACTAGTCAGCGTGATACCTCTGAAGCATAAACACATGAAAAACTGGGTGGACTCCCGATGAGCTGGGAGGTAAAACAAGCTCATATGCAACCTCCCCAAGTCGCTTCAATACCTCAAATGGGCCAATAAACCTTGGGCTCAACTTGCCCTTCTTCTAGAATCTCATGACACCCTTCATTCGGCAAGACTTTCAATAGGACCTTCTCGCAGACCATGAATGATAGATCACGCGCCTTCTGGTCCGTGTAACTCTTCTGTCTGGACTGTGCTGTGTGAAGTCTTTCCTAAATCAACTTCACCTTTTCCAAGGCATCTTTTACCAAGTTTGTACCGTACAACTTAGCCTCACTGTGCTCGAACCACCCAATAGGAGAACGACATCACCGACCATATAAAGCCTCAAATGGAGCCATATCGATACTGGACTGATAGTTGTTGTTGTAAGCAAACTCTGCCAAGGGAAAGAACTGATCCCACTGCCTTCCAAAGTCGATCAACATGCTCTAAGCATGTCCTCCAAAATCTGAACTATCCGCTCTGACTGCCTATCGGTATGTGGATGAAATGTTGTGCTGAGCTTCGCACGGGTCCCCAACTCACTCTGAATGGCTCTCCAAAAATGGAAAGTGAACTGAGGGCCTCTATCCGATACGATGGAAACAGGCACACTATGCAACCAGACTATCTCCCGAATGTAAATTTGAGCCAATCTCTCTGAAGTGTAAGTAGTCACAATCGGAATAAAATGTGCTGACTTGGTCAACCTATCAACAATGACCCACACTGCATCAAACTTCCGCAAGGTCCGGGGCAACCTAACTGCGAATTCCATAGTAATGGGCTCCCATTCATCAAGGATGTAGAGATCACCAGATATATATCCTTTACCAATAACCTGCATCGTCTTAAGATCTAAAAACAAACAATGATCGGGAAAGAATACAACACAACAAGGTCTTTGGTAATTTTACTAACAAAAATCAAGTTAAAGGCTAAGTTTGGTAGACTTAATATAGATGACAGGGTAATAGAGGAGGTTGATTTAACAGTCCCAGATCCAACACTGCTACAAGTTGATCCATCAGCTACAGTAACCGGAGAGGATGCTTTATGTGAGCGAAAGCTAGAAAAAATATTTGGATTACCTGTCATGTGATTTATAGCACAAGAATCGATCACCCATTTATTGGAAGAGGTGATAAGACATGTTTTATCTGACCCAGCAAAGACAGTAACTGAAGAAGATTCCTTAACTGATTTATGATGTTGAAGGAATTTTAGAAACTCATCCGAAACTAAGATTGTTGGACTAGGAGTTGTTGAATTATTATTCTTTACCATCATTTTTCCTTTCAATAACAAACTGATTAAACTAACAGAGGTCCCCGAAGCTAAAAAATACTCAAACAAATCCTGGTAGATACAAAATCAACAATCTATTGAAAAGGATTCAACTTTAATAATCCACTCAACCAAATCAGAGAACCAAACGAATTTGTCCCCAACTCAAACAAAATCAGAGACCAACAAAGTTTCTGATAAGGAAAGACCCAACAGACAATATCAAGTCACTAATCGATCACCACAGTGAGTCAAAAATAAAGATGCAAGCTTCTCACACAGGCAACCAAGAAAAATACCATAGAATTAAAGAAATCGAATAACCAATAAACCAAACTCAAACCTGACCAAACAAAGTGAGAATAAGATCTGGTCTGAGGTTGTTCTTTCCCAAAGTGTGGTTCTATGATCAGAGAACCACCACAAGTCAACTGGAAATGTCAAAAAGACCTCTGATTAGCTTCCGGCCAAAGAATTTCCGGCAACAGATTCGACTCAACTCCGGCGAGCAGTAGACCTGCTCTGATACCATGTAAAGTACAGAGACAATAGAGAATTCTCTCTTGTGTTGTATTCAAGAAATAACAAGTATATATACAAGTACATAGAGCCTTAACTATATATGGAAAGAATCAAAAAGGAAATCCTATAAATCTGCTGTGAATCCCTGTAATTATGTTAGCTATGTATATTACATAAGATTATGTCTACATTCAAATTATGTCTACATTCATTATCTAACAGTAAATGTCTGTTGATCTCTGAAGTAAAGTCATATACACAGCTTATACATCTTTTTTACTCTGATTTACTGTTTATTGTGAAGTGTGCCATGGATTCTAGTAGACTGTTATTGGAGACAGAACAACAGGTATCAGAAAACAAAGTTATCCTACCAGGCGAAGCCTAGGTGATTAAATACATGTTGGTTAAACCTTTCGATCTTAAAAAAATAAAAATGAAAAGAAATAAAATACATCTCTTTGATCTTAATTGTTGATGTTCAGCTATATCTTGTTTCATGGTGTAGATAGTGTTCCAGAGTTGGAAATAATGAAAGCATAATCTGCAGATCTGTAAATAATTTCTGCTCATGAATCCATCATACACGAGTCATCTTGTCTAGTTTTTCTCTTGACAGAGAACTTTAAATGGGATGAATAGACTATTTCAGGGTATTAAAGTTTGTCCATCTTTTCGGGCTTTTTCTTCCGTACTGTCAAGGCACAAATACAGTTATTTCCGGTCTTTGTATTTTCATGCGGGTCGGAAAGAAGAGAAAACGTGTTAGATGTCATTATGATTGGAGATTTATAGAATATGCTGAATTACTCATATGCTCTTTTATTTTGCTTTGCAGTGGTTCCCGTTTCTGATGTGATAAGAGTTCGCACTGGTAAGCACGTTTCAGAGCATTACAAGTGCTACTTATTTGTCACTGCATCTTGACTTATCCTGTTAACTCCACCTCCTTTATAGAGGATGAAAGCTTGAATCAATGAGAATCTTGGGACACAATTTCAGGGGAGCGGGGAGAAAAGGCAGAGAGGATGGTGGGAGGGCATGCTGATATATCTTCGTCTGTGTCAACTTCTTGATGCAGCTCGGTTGATGTTAAAAGTACCATCTTTTGTTACGTGTTTAGCTGTGAAACTCTAAGAGATCCATTTTTATCACTATGAAAAATGCTGTCAATAGGTTGGGCTATGTCCTTACTTTCTTGATTTGTGTTTAGAGTTACAAATTAGACTTGCAGGAAAGTCCTTTTAATTTTCAGATTAGTTAAGCTTGGCAGCCACTATGGCTTACATTTGGCTATTCTGAGTTTTCGGACAGTGCCTTTTGCCGCGGATGTGCTCATTTCAAAAGAACCGTGTATGCCTTTGCTGTAGTTGAATCTATGTTCATATATTTTGTTTAATCGGTCGAGAACATAGCACGAAATCATATTAGTTTCAGAATTCAAGTTGGTAGCTAGTTTCTGTAGTTGTTCGCCCTCTATCCTAATTATTTAAATGTGTATATAACATTTTATTTTATTTAAGATTTTGAAAGAAATCCATGAACAGAGCAGCGTGCAAAAAAACAAGATATGGATTTCATCCTTCCAAAGGAATCATAGGTTCCTTTCTGCTCTCTCCCCTTCATATATTTTTTTAGTATGAAATGTAAATTGTAAAGAAGATATTGAATTTTGTGATATATACTAAATTATACTAATGCGACCTTTTTCTTAAAAAGAAGAGTAACATACATTTATATCTCTCTCTATCCGTCTGTATGTCTTCTATTTATATCTATTTATACTATATTAAAGTGAAAATAGCATGGGCTAGCCAGTTTTCGGACTGGTAATTATAAAGTAGCCAGCGTTTGCAAAGTCATTAAAATATAGCTACTATTTTACTGCAACACGGAAAGTTCCAGCATAATGTACTGGAGATTGGTGCACCCGTGCATGAACTTCCAGCATATTGCTGGAACTCTAACACACGAAAAGTTCCAGCATAATATACTGGAGATTTGAGCACATGTGTATGAACTTCCAGCATATTATGCTGGACCAATATATTATACCGGAACTCCAGTATATTATGCTGGAAGTCCAATATATTATACTGGAACTCCAGTATAATTATAGTGAAAATTATATTGGAACTCCAGTATACTGGAACTCTAGTATATTGTGCTGAAATTTTTTCCAGATTTTGAACAGTATTTTCATTCAGATTTATCTTTACATAAAAAGTGGCTAAAATTCGATTACTTTTGAAATTGCGGCTATTTTTCAATTACCACTTGTAAATCTGGATATTTTTGAATTTCTCCCTATATTAAAAGCACGAAGGCCCTATCGAAATGCCATTGCTTTTTTTCCCTTTTAAAAGTTGATTTCGCACTAGACAAAATAGACATTTAATTATTTTTCTAATATTTAGGACTTCACCAACTAAAATTTAATTTAAGAAAATTCTAATATTTAGGATTTCAAATTCAATTAAAATTTACTTTATTATCTTTCCTTATTTGACCAGATTTTATAAGTTTCCTTTTGGAGTTTAATATGAGACCATTAAAGTTCTTTTAATTCTTAGCTTCTAAAGTATATAGTATTATTATTTTTCCACAAATTACTAATAATTGATTACCTAAAATATGAATCATCCATCGTCAATGCATATTGTTCCCCTTTTTCATGTTAACTTTTTAAGAGTTTTGATTTAATCTTATGTATAAATTTCTAGAAGTCTAAACTAATATGACGTTAATTTAAAAAATAAATTAAGCTACAACCATACTATGTGAATGTGATGACTCAAAAGGTCATCACTCGTTTTGAAAGAAAATTCTATGTTCCGAGACCTTAAAAACCTTCTTTTGTCTCACCTCGATTTGCGTGCGCAGTTCGAGCGCGTTTCCGAAAAACTTTTATGTGAAAACTAAGTAAAATAAGAAAATTGACTTTTAAAATTGAATAAATTGACTTTGGTGGTAAACGGACCCGGACCCGTGATCCGACGATCTCATAGGGTCCGTAGTAAAATTTGGGACTTGGGCGTATGCCCAGAATCGAATTCCGAGTACCCAAGCCCCAGAAATGAATTTTTGAAAGAAATTGTTTAACTGAAATTATAAGAGTTTTTGGAAATGAAAAGAGGTTTGAAATTGATGGTATCAGACCCGTATTTTGGTTCCGGAGCCTGGTATATGTCTTATATAATAATTAAGTTGAATCTGTGAAGTTTGGTGTGAATCGGAGTTCGTTTAGTATAAATCGGACCTTTATTTGAGAAAATAAAAATTTTGATGTTCTTGAGTGATTTCATGAATTTGGGGTTTAATTCATAGTTGTTGATGTTATTTTGATGATTTGATTGCATGAGCAAGTCCGCATGATGTTTTTGGACTTGCGTGCATGTTTGATTTGGAGCCCGAGGGCTCGGGTGAATTTTGGATAAGCCACAGAGTGAAATTGGACTTAGGAAAAGTTGGTGGTATCTGGTATTTTTGCCCAGGCCTCTGATCTCACAATTGTGAGATCAGGCTTCGCAATTGCGAAGTCCTCAGCCATGGGAATTGCGACCCAAATGTCGCAAATGCGAACCTAGCCTGGGCAGGCCTTGGTCGCAAATGCGACCCTTTTATCGCAAATGCGAAATGGGCTGTGTCGCAAATGCGACTAATCCCTCACAAATGCGAAGGCAACAGGTCCTGAAGGGATTCGCAATTGCGAACTTAGGTCGCAGTTGCGACATTTGCGACCAGTTAATTAGGACTTAGACGCATTTTTCTTTATTTTTCAAACTCCCTCAAACCCTAAGCTCTCTTGGGCGATTTTCCAAAGAAAAGTTCTTCTCCAAATCGATTGTAAGTCATTTCTAACTCATTTTCTTTAATCTATAACATTTTTTCGCATGATTTCAATTTAAAATCAAGGGTTTTCATGGGGGAAATTGAGTGTTTGTGTAGAACTTAGGATTTTTAAATTTTGGGGATTTAGACCTCGATTTGAGGTCCAATTTCAAAACAAATTATATATTTGAGCTCGTGGGTGAATGAGTAATTGGGTTTTGGTTCGAACCTCGGGTTTTGACCATGTGGGTCCGAGGTCGATTTTTGACTTTTTGGAGAAAATATTATAAAACCTATTTTCATGCATTAAAATTGATTCATTTAGCATTTATTGATATCGTTAAGTAAGTTGTGGCTAAATACAAGCGAATTGGTGGTGGAAACAAGAGATAAAGCGGTAGTTAAGTAAGTTGAGGCTTAAATTGTGTTCGTGACATTGAGGTAAGTGTTTGGTCTAACCTTAGCTCGAGGGATTAGGAGTTGTGTCTTATTTGCTATGTGTTAATTGTTGAGTACGATGTATAGGTGTGGTGACGAGTATCTATATGTCGGTGTCAAGCATGACCGTGAGTCTTATACTATGATTGATGTGATTCCTTTTCGTATTGTTCATGCTTTATATGATGATTTCTATTGTTGAACATGACTTGTGGAAATATTATTGGTAATTAAACATCATAGAGCGTTGGCTCAAGTTGAGAATTGAGTTGTGAAGTAATTGTGGAAAAGAGAAGAGGTTTATGATATTGTCTCATTTGCCGGGATGTTATTGCTTTTGATATTATCTCCTTTGTCGGGATGTTACTACTCATGATATTGTTTCCCTTGCCGGAATATTGTTGTTATGCTATTGTTCCCTTGCCGGGATTTTATTGTGATATTATTGATTTCTTGCCCAAATTGCTTTGTGATTGTTGCTTGGGTGAGGAAGAGTGTAAAGCACGAAGGGTGATGTCGTGCATGATTTTGAGAGTGTTAATGTACGAAAGGTGATGCCGTGCCGATATTGTAAGGTAAAAGCACGAAGGGTAATGCCTGCCGCACGATGTACAATGCCGTGCCATGATATGAGTGATAATGCACGAAGGATAATTTCATGCTATGATTATGTGTGGTAAAAGCACGAAGGGTGATGCCGTGCCGATTCCATTAATTTTTATGGTGAGGGTGATAGTAAAAGCACGAAGGGTGATGCCGTGTACGCGTTATTGAGTTCTTGATTCTTGCTGATAATTGAATTATGACTTTCTTTAAATTCCTCTATTCGTTTTCTGTTGTCACATGATATTCCCCCGCAACATGTTTTCTCCCTCCTATCTTTAACTATAAATTTTTGCCTTTATTTTTTCGCTGTATATGATTTAACTGCACAAGTTTATTTGGTAGTCTTGTCCTAGCCTCGTCATTATTTTGTCGAGGTTAGGCTAGGCACTTACCAGCACATCGAGTCGGTTGTGCTGATACTATACTCTGCACTGTGTGCAGATCCCGATGTTGCACCTTTTGGACCACAGTGAGGTTGCTGCCTTCAGTCCATCAAGTGACCTGAGGTAGTCCTGTAGGCGTCCGCAGGCCTTGGCATCTCCTTCTATCTTTCTATTCTGTTTCTTTTATGTATTTCAGAGACAGCTTTGTATTTATCTTTCAGACCACTGTTTGTGGTATTCCTAGATAGTCCGTGACATTGTAACACCAAATTTTGGGTAGAGTTGTATGTTGGATTCTACACTAGTATATGGTTAAACTATTAGTTTTTGTCTTCCGCATTTCTGTTTATTATAATTATTCCGCTGTTGATCACCTATTATATTGAACTGTTAAAAAAGCTAAGTAAAAAAGGTTAATGAATCTATAACACTCGGCTTGCCTAGCTTTCACGAGTAAGCGCTATCACGACTCCCGAGGGTAAGAAATCCGGGTCGTGACAATGAAATTGTAACTACAGTTAATTTTTCAAATTTAAGATAAATTAATGTATTTGAAACTCTTGAAATAAACTATAAATCTGTAATTTTTTCCCTATAATTGTGCAAAATTGACCTCAACGTGGTGAACTCTTGAAATTTCAGAGTTGTTATTGGCAGAGTTTATTTGAAGTAGTTTAGGATAGTATTAACTTTTATTTGGTATTAGATGAACATGAAAATAAGGAATTTTAGACTTGGATCAATAAGAATCTAGGTAACGTTTTTACACAAAAAGAAGTCAACTTAGCTTATCTATAATTTTGATTAACTTTGAATCTTGTACAATGATGTGTGAACACAGAGTTTATAAAAAAATACTAGGTGAGATACAATAACATAGCATATTTGTATCTTATACTAGAGGGGTGATGCCTGGGCACAAACATATCAGGTACTCTTTTTCAATTGAGGTGATAACAGAATACAAAGTGCCCCCTATTGAAATCAAAAGTAGGGAAAACTATAATCAAACAGTTTCCTTTACAACATGAGTATTTAAATGAGCTTTATTCGTATGATACCTCCATAGAAACAAAAAGATAAAAAAAAAGACAACAATGCCTTCAGACAGCCAATCTAGAGTCTCGTTTACTGCATCTTTTTGAGCTCTGCCTCTTGCTTAAGCAACATTCAACAGTTGCCCAAAATTGATTCTTATTAAGTTCCAAGTGTTGCAAATTGGTATTGCACACCGTGCTCGACTGAATAATATCTTGGACCAGTTTCTTTCCTTGACAGAGGCTTGGGTGTACTGCTGCAACACATGGTTTAGCTGGAAGTAGAATTTGACGACTAAATTTCAAGTAAATTTCGTGCAAGAAAATAGTGAATAATTCGATGTAAAAATCAAAAACCGTAAACATATACTTCTTACGTTTTAATTTGTTTGAACTTATTTCCTTTTTAGTCCGTGCAAAAAAGAATGACCCCTTTCCCTATTTGGAAACAATTTACGTTTATGTAATGATTTATAGCCACACAAAATATATGTGCCTTATTTTACACCACAAGTTCAAAAGTCTTCTCTCTTTTCTTAAACTCTGTGCCCAGTTAAATGGGTTCACATAAATTGAAACGGAGAGAATATAAAACATTGAAGACCAGAATAGTTGCCAGCAAGAATCGTGATACAGTCCAAGCAAAAGATCAACCATCTCTTTTCACTTGAGTGTATATGACTTGACTTGTGATAAAAATTTATTCGCTCCCGTGTTTACACCAAACTAATAGAAACATGGCGTATATGACATATTCAAATCTCACCTAAAGCATAATTTGTTGAAAGACTCCTAAAAAAGCAAAGTAAATTTTTCATATACTTCATCAAGACTACAAAAAGAGTATTCTAAAGAAATCAAATAGACGTGTAGATGTATCTTTCTAATTCTACACGTGTGAGAGTGGATGCTGACTTTACTATTAGATCAAGAATAAAGTTAAGCTCAGAATATTATACAACGTTTACTCACATCAAAACATTTTATTGTCCATGAACATAATGGAAGGGAAGAGATGAATCACTCTTGACCCCTAAACTTACCACTCACTTCTCATCCCTCCACTCCCTTGAAACAAAAATAAAAAAGATGAAAAGAAACAAACAAAAATATATTTCTATTATACAGAAAAGGCAAGTTGGTCGACCAAGGGTAGAATTGTCATTATACTCTGCCATAAAAGTGCTTTTAGCAATGCGTGTCTTCAAAACTCTTTCTTCGGTTCCAACAGAACTAAGGCGTATCCTACTATCCTTTCAGTTCTCTTTTTTCGGACATTAAGGAATACTCTATGCTCCTGTAATTTCTCATCTGTCTGTTACGATTCAAAGTATGGTTCTCTTAAATTTTTCTCAAATCATCTTTATTTTTCCTGTCTTATTTTTTCCTTTATTTTAAGATCTCTTAACGATTTCATTTTTATGGATTAATTTCTATGGCTGCTATTCTTTTATGGTGACAAAACAAACTACAAACGCCTATGTTAATCACTTAATGATGGAATAAGTTTCGATTTAACTATTTGGACTTACAGTTGAAACCTATGAGCAACCTGTGTTCTTTATTTTCCCAAGCAGAGATTGGAACTTTTCATTGTACTGTTTTGTGGCATAGTATGGTTTGTAATTTTAAAGGATTATAAAAGAATGTGAATTTAAAATGGATGTTTATCTTTTGTTCAATTTAAATATGCCAAAGTTTAATTAATCCTCTGTTGCTTTAATGGAAAACATTGTTATACTCATTGATTTTTTTACATGGATGGAGGAGTTAATTACTTAAATTGTCATCTTAGTTATGGAAATATCGTCGTAAAAATAATCTACTTTTTATACTGTTCCTTGTTCACTAAAAGGCATGCCAATAACATGGTCATGAACTTGTGTCCTTATATATGTCAATAACTTACTGATAACGTGAACATGATAAGATGGTTTGAAGAAGTTAAGAGGTGTTGTACCAAAATTTCAAGATAAAAGATCTAGGAGAGTTGAAATGCTTCCTTGGGACTGAATTTTCTGGATCATAACAAGAAATCAAATGTATCAACACATGTATGCTCCATATCATTAATCTCAAAGTTGTGATTAGATTGATGAGGTTACAAATTGAATTTTTGGTATAAGAAAAACAAACAGGTAGTTATTTAGAGCTCAAGTTGAATTTAATTAGGTACTCTCTGTTTCTAACTAATTGCTATACTCCGTACGACACATTCGTCTCTTGCATTCTATCCTATATAGAGTTGATATTCTATACTAGATCGAAGCTTAATTAGAAATTGAGCTTTTTTTAGTTGTTAACTAGAAATTGATCTCAAGTAATGGATATATAAGGAGCAAATAATTCTCGACAAAGTAATGTTTCAGTTATATGCCTACTTGAAAGTAGTTTTAAATATGCAAACTTGTGCGGAGCATAGTCTTACATATCTTGCTGCAGCTCTTTAAGGAACCAAAGATGATTCTTCATATATTACCATGATTGACCTTCCATTACTAGCCTCGCATCCTTTTGAATGTTTAAGATTTCGTGATATTAACAACATAATTCTTTTTATCATTCAGATCTACTGATTAAGGATCATTATTTCCTGTATTTAGTAGACGAACACTAGATTAGTCTCACCAATTATTAGTGGTTCTAGGAAGATCATCTTAGCTTTCCGTGGATGTATCTAACCAAAAAATGATGTTCCTTTTGCTTTTGGTCCTTAACCATCCAAAGTTGTTAAGGTATTTTCAATTGAAACTTTCATTTTTGTATTTCTTCTTTCAAGATACTAAAGACTTCCCTTTTTTAAGTTTCTTCTTAAAAATATTGCATTCAGTGTCGTGGGAGCCAGAAGGAAACACGAAGGGTAAAACTTTATGTTTAAAACAAGATTCGCCAAAAATACTAGATCCAAAGAGATGTCTAATTTTACTAATTGAGGAAATTTATCTGTTTATCTTCTCCGTACTTATTTATATGTTATGGGATTTTAATTTAATCTTTTTCGTTTATTATGTGTATATGTTTTCTCTACTAGAAGATTTAAAAAATATTACAACGACTCAATTTTTTCTTTGTCGAGTCTTCCTAATATTATCATTTGAGAGCGACTTTTCTACATGATTGCAGTTACTTGCATTTTGATCTTCACATTCAATATGTCTGAGAATTTGAAATTTGTGGAGATAGAGACGCTTTCTAAATGGTTCAAACAAGTCCCACCTCGAGAGACACTCTGAAACAGTCATATATGAAACACTACTTGCAAGAAATGATAAAAATGGACATGAAAATGCAATTTTTGCTCTATGATGCTGACCTAAAGTATAGTTATATCTTATTCATGGGTACTTTCACAATGAAAAGGTTACATTACTTAATATGTTTTAAAAACTGAATAGATGATCCTTGCATGCATAAAGTATAACTTTTCTTGGTTGTATGCCGTCAAAATAGGAGTCTAGCAGTCATGAGTCTCTTTGATTATGTTATTGGCTAATGCAGTATCTGGATATATGTACATGGTGACTGAACATATTGATTCTTTTGATAAATTATTGAGTTAATGAATAGATTCTTGAAGCTCAAATAAGAATTCACCACTTTATTGACTTACCAATTAGAATGTCTTCAACTTAGATCTAATGGACTTGGAAATTTTGCTGTATGTTGCAAGATCTGTCATAAAAACTTGAAGAGGTGTCTTTGTGACGACCCGAAGGGTCATCACCGTAGTTCTTCCTTGTTCCGCGCTTTCGAGGCCTTGAAAAACTCGCTTTTAGTTGCCTCGATTGGCGTGCTCAGTTCTATCGCGTAGCTGGAAAGTTTTGATGTTAGAATATGTGAATTATGTGAAACATTTGATGAATTTTGGTATTAATATGCATAATGTTGACTTCGGTCAATATTTTGGGTAAACGGACCCGAACCTGTGATTCGACGGTCCCGAAGGATCCGTAGAAAAATATGGAACTTGGGCGTGTGCCCGGAATCAAATTCTGAGGTCCCAAGCCCGAGAAATGAATTTTTGAAAGAAATTATTTTTCTGAAATTTGATATGAAAATTTGAAATGAAAAAGGGGTTAGAAAATATAGGTATCGGGCTTGTATTTTGGTTCCGATGCCCGGTACAAGTCTTAAATATGTGTTAAGCACTATCTATAATGTTTGGCTAAAAACGGACGTCATATGACGTGTTTCGGACTAAAAATGGAGAATTTGAGTTATGAAAGTTAAAGAAAGAAAATCATGTGTTTGAGGCTTGATCCTATGTATATGATGTTATTTTGGCGATTTGATCGCACGAGTAAGTCCGTATGATGTTTTTAAGGTTGTGTGCATGTTTGGTTTGGAGCCCCGAGGGCTCGGGTGAGTTTTGAATGGGGCCCGGGAGGTCTTAGACTTAGAAAAAAAATATACAGGTTCAGATGTTGCAGGCCCAGCGTGGCCACGGCCATTTCCGCACGGTCCGCGCTGGCAGCCACGTGGCCGCGGCCATTTCCGCGCGGTCCGCGCTGGCAGCCACGCGGCCGCGATGCTTTTCTGTGCGGTCCGCGTGGTGGGGTTCAGAGGGTCGACCAGCGCGACCGCGCACCAAATCAGTGCTGTCCGCACTGGGTGGGTTCAGAGAGAGCCCACTTCTCCCCTCCCTCGGCATGGCCGCAGTGCATTTCTGTGCAGTCCGCTCCAGCCCCCAGAAAAATGTATAAATTCGGGATTTTTAGTCATTTTTCCACTTTTCAAAAACCCAAAACCTAAGAGGCGATTTTCCAAACAACTTTTCTTCTTCAAAACGATTGGTAAGTTATTTCTAACTTAATTTCTTTATTCCTTAATATCTTTTAACATAATTTCAACTTCAAATCAAAGATTTTCATGGGGTAAATTGGGTGTTTTGGGTAGAACCTAGGTTTTCTACAAATTGAGAAGTCGTGCCTCAATTTGGGGTCCGATTTAAAAACAAATCATATATTTGGATTCATGGGGGAATGAGTAACCGGATTTTGGTCCGAACCTCGAGTTTCGACCACGTGGGTCCTGGGGTATTTTTGACCTTTTTGGGAAAAACCTTGAAAAATCTATTTTCATGCATTGGGGATGATTCATTTAGTAATTATTAATGTGATTAAGTAACTTATGACTAGATTCGAGCGGATTGGTGGTGGAATCAAGAGGTAAAGCTGTACTAGAAGCGTGTGTTGAGTTTGGAGCATTCAAGGTAAGTGTTTGTTCTAACTTTGGCTTAAGGGAAAAGGAGTAGGATGATATTTGCTACTTGCTAATGTGGAATACGGTGTATAGGCATGGTGACGGTTATCTATGCACCGGAGTCTAGCATGACCGTGAGTCTTGATTGCTTTTAATTTGAATAATGTGACACAAGCTCCTTGTTTATTTGATAAGTTTCATATAATGTGAACGGTTGAGGAAGAATGATTTAAAAGGAGAATGTGTTGTGAATACTCCCTTGCCGGGATGCCGGGATGTGTAGACTGATATATATATTCTCCCTTGTCGGGATATTTTGGGCTGTTAGCTGTACCCTTGCTGGGTTAAAAGTATTGAGTTGTTATTCTCCCCTGAAGGGGTCTACTATATTAAGTCAGATATTATGAACTATATTATGGGATCGTGTGGCACGCCGTCCACTTATAAATGATGTTATGGGATCGTGTGGCACGCCGTCCACTTATAAATGATATTATGGGATCGTGTGGCACGCCATCCACTTATATATGATATTATGGGATCGTGTGGCACGCCGTCCACTTATATATGATATTATGGGATCGTGTGGCATGCCGTCCACTTATAAATGATATTATGGGATCGTGTGGCACGCCGTCCACTTATAAATGATATTATGGGATCGTGTGGCACGCCGTCCACTTATATATGATATTATGGGATCGTGTGGCACGCCGTCCACTTATATATGATATTATGGGATCGTGTGGCACGCCGTCCACTTATATATGATATTATGGGATCGTGTGGCACACCGTCCACTTATATATGATATTATGGGATCGTGTGGCACGCCGTCCACTTATATATGATATTATGGGATCGTGTGGCACGCCGTCCACTTAAATATAATATTATGGGATCGTGTGGCACGCCGTCCACTTATATATATCATGGGAACCGGAGTCTCTTCTGCTTATTTCCGATATTTCATTTTTATCTGTTACTCCCCGATAGCATGTCCCCTCCCAGTTTTACTTTGTATTATCTTGTTATTGTTTTCTTGCACTTGTTGTATATATATCTGTACAGGTTAATTGTGGTAGGTACTGTCTAGCCTGTCTAGCCTCATCACTACTTCGCCGGGGTTAGGCCAGACACTTACCAGCACATGAGGTCGGTTGTGCTGATGCTACACTCTGTGCATTTTTGGTGCACAGATCAGGGAGCAGCTTACAGACCGCAACAATAGGATTTCTGGGAGCTGTCTTCAGTCCAGGGACTCTCGAGGTAGCCTAGCTGGCGTTCGCAGGCCGAAGTCCCTTTCCATGTTTTTCGTTTGTTCATCTTGTATCAGACAAACATGATGTATTTCCTTTCAGACATTGTTTGTAGTATTCTGTAGTAGTCCGTGAGCTAGTGACACCAGACCTTGGGTAGTAATGTGTATTAAACTTCCGCACTTTTGGTTTTCAGTTGCTTTAGATTTAAAGTCTTCCGCTTAAGTTTTGTCTTGTTTATTATATTGTTTGAAAGAAAGTAGGAAAGGTGTTTTAAATATTTGGCTTGCCTAGCTCCCAGGTTAATGATGGCGACTCTACTGGCCTGGCTAAACAGAAATCCCTCCACCAAGTCTTGGCAGATCCTGCCAGGCTAAAAGTGGCGAAATTGACCCCATTGGTCTCTACAATGCCCATAGTCCGTAGAACCTCATGACAGCTGAATATGAAATCTTGAGCATCCTCTGAGGGAGTGCCACTATATGTAGTAGTGAAGATCTTGGTGAAACGATCAAGCCTCCACAAAGCATCCGCGGACATAGCCGCACCATCACTGGACTGAGCCGCAATACCTGGCTGGGCTGCCACAGCTGGCTGAACTGCTAGAATCTGAGCCTGAGGAGCTACCGGCTCTGGAGTACGAGGGCTTGTTATACTTGCGGCGATGTGAGTCACATTGCCAAATACTGCCCTCGAGCTTCCAGCAGCTCGCAGCAGCAGGGTCCTCGCCCGATGATCCAGGCACCAGTTTCCCCACAGCCTGCCCAGCCAGCTAGAGGCGGGGGTAGAGGACATAGAGGTGGAGGTAGAGGTCTTAGAGGTGGAGCTCAGACCGCTAGAGGTAGGGGTCAACCAACAGCAGATCGTCCCAGGGATATGATTCAGGGAGGTGGGGCCCAACCCCGTTGTTATGCTTTGCCAGCCAGGCCAGAGGCTGAGTCATCAGATGCTGTGATTACAGGTACTATTCTGGTCTGTGATAGGGATGCTTCTGTGCTATTTGATCCCGGATCTACGTATTCATATGTGTCGTCCTATTTTGCACCCTATTTGGTTATGCCTAGTGACTCGTTGAGTATAGTGACTCATTGAGTATTCCTGTTTATGTGTCAACACCGGTGGGTGATTCTATTATGGTCGACCAAGTTCATCGTTCTTGTATCATAGTGTTTGGGGGTCTTGAGACCCGTGTTGATTTGTTGCTTTTGGACATGGCCGACTTTGATGTTATATTGGGGATGGATTGGTTATCCCCGTACCATGCTATCTTGGATTGCCATGCCAAGACCGTGACCTTAGCCTTACCGGATTTACCCCGTTTAGAGTGGAGAGGGACTTCTGGTCATTGTACCCGCAATGTTATCTCGTATGTGAAAGCTCGGCGTATGGTCGAGAAGGGATGTTTGGCCTACTTGGCATATGTTCGCGATTCTAGCGCGGAGGCCCCTTCTATTAATTTTGTGCCCGTTGTTCCGGAGTTTCCTGAGGTTTTCCCTTCAGACTTGCCGGGTATGCCGCCCGACAGGGATATCGACTTTTGTATTGATTTGGCCCCGGGCACTCAGCCCATTTCTATCCCGCCATATCGTATGACCCTGCCGGAGTTGAAAGAGTTAAAGGAACAGCTGCAGGATTTGCTTGAGAAAGGTTTCATTAGACCCAGTGTTTCACCTTGGGGTGCGCCGGTGTTGTTTCTTAAGAAAAAGGATGGTTCGATGAGAATGTGCATCGATTACCGGCAATTGAACAAGGTTACAATTAAGAATAAGTATCCACTGCTGAGGATTGATGATTTATTCGACCAGCTTCAGGGTGCGAGGGTGTTCTCGAAGATAGATTTGAGATCTGGTTATCATCAACTGAGGATTAGGGCGTGTGATGTCCCCAAGACAGCATTTCGCACTCGGTATGGGCACTATGAGTTTTTGGTCATGTCATTTGGATTGACTAATGCCCCAACAACGTTCATGGAGTTGATGAACCGAGTGTTCAGACCTTATTTGGACTTGTTCGTGATAGTCTTCGTTGACGATATTCTTATATACTCCCGCAGTCAGGAGGAGCATGAGCAGTACCTCAGAGTGGTCCTTCAGACCCTAAAGGATAGTCAGTTGTATGCTAAGTTCTCAAAGTGCGAGTTTTGGTTAAGTTCGGTCGCATTCCTGGGTCATGTCGTATCAGCAGCAGGTATTCAGGTAGACCCGAAGAAGATAGAGGCAGTCAAGAACTGGCCTCGACCAGCTTCAGCTACGGATATTCGAAGTTTCCTGGGGTTAGCAGGTTACTACTGTCGGTTCGTGGAGGGGTTTTCATCCATTGCATCCCCTATGACCAGATTGACCCAGAAGGGTGTCCAGTTCAGGTGGTCGGACGAGTGTGAGGTGAGCTTTCAAAAGCTCAAGACGGCTCTGACAACGGCACCAGTATTGGTTTTACCCACAGGTTCAGGGCAATATACGGTCTATTGTGATGCGTCTCGTATTGGGCTTGGTGCAGTGTTGATGCAGGAAGACAAAGTCATTGCCTATGCTTCGAGGCAGTTGAAGGTTCATGAGAAGAACTATCCAGTGCATGATTTGGAGTTGGCAGCCATTGTTCACGCATTGAAGATTTGGAGGCACTATCTGTATGGTGTGGCGTGTGAGGTGTTCACGGATCATAAGAGTCTTCAGTATCTGTTCAAGCAGAAAGAGTTGAATTTGAGGCAGAGGAGGTGGCTAGAGTTGCTAAAAGATTATGACATCACTATCTTATATCACTCGGGAAAGGCCAACGTGGTGGCCGATGCCTTGAGTAGGAAGTCAGCCAGTATGGACAGTCTTGCTTATATTCCGGTCGGTGAGAGACCGCTTGCTTTGGACGTTCAGGCTTTTGGCCAATCAGTTTGTGAGGTTGGACATTTCTGAGCCTAGTCGAGTATTAGCTTGCACAGTCGCTCGTTCTTCGTTATTGGAGCGTATCCATGATCGGCAATTCGATGATCCCCATTTGTGTGTCTTGAGAGACACGGTGCAACGTGGAGGTGCCAAGAAAGTAACCTTAGATGATGTTGGCGTATTGAGATTGCAGGGGCAAGTTTGTGTGCCCAATGTTGATGGGATTTGAGAGTTGATCTTAGCGGAGGCCCACAGTTCTCGGTATTCCATTCACCCGGGCGCCGCGAAGATGTATCAGGATCCGAGGCAGCACTATTGGTGGCGTAAGATGAAGAAATACATCGTTGTGCATGTGGCTCGGTGTTTGAATTGTCAGCAGGTTAAGTACGAGCATCAAAGACCTGGTGGTCTATTTTAGAGGATTGCACTTCCCGAGTGGAAGTGGGAGAGGATTATGATGGATTTCGTTACTGGACTTCCGATGACTCGGAAAAAGTTTGATGCAGTTTGGGTCATTGTTGATAGGCTGACCAAGTCAGCGCATTTTGTTCCTGTTGCAGCCACCTATTCGTCCGAAAGGTTAGCCGAGATTTATATCAGGGAGATTGTTCGCCTTCATGGGGTGCCGCTATCTATCATTTCGGATCGGGGTATGCAGTTTACCTCGCATTTCTGGAGAGCGGTTCAGCGAGAGTTGGGCACCCAGGTTGAGTTGAGTACATCATTTCATCCCCAGACGGACGGTCAGTCCGAGAGGACTATTTAGATTCTTGAGGACATGCTTCGAGCATGTGTCATTGATTTTGGAGGCTTGTGGGACCAGTTTTTGCCTTTAGCAGAGTTTGCCTACAACAACAGCTACCAGTCCAGCATTCAGATGGCTCCGTATGAAGCGTTGTATGGTAGGCGATGTCGGTCTCCAGTTGGATGGTTTGAGCCGGGAAGGCTCGATTATTGGGTACGGATCTGGTTCAGGAAGCCTTGGACAAGGTCAGGATTATTTAGGATAGACTTCGTACAGCTCAGTCCAAACAGAAGAGTTACGTAGACCGCAAGGTCAGAGATGTTGCCTTCATGGTTGGTGAGCGGGTATTGCTCCGTGTATCGCCTATGAAGGGCGTGATGAGATTTGGGAAGAAGGGCAAGCTCAGCCCTAGGTTCATCGGTCCATTTGAGATTCTTGATCGTGTGGGAGAGGTGGCTTATAGACTTGCCTTGCCACCTAGCTTGTCAGCTGTGCATCCCGTGTTTCATGTATCTATGCTCCGGAAGTATCGCGGAGATCCATCGCACGTGTTAGATTTCAGCACTGTCCAATTGAACAAGGATCTGTCATATGAGGAGGAGCCGGTGGCTATTCTAGACCGGCAGGTTCGACAATTGAGGTCAAAGAGTTTTCCTTCGGTGCGTGTTCAGTGGAGAGGTCAGCCTACTGAGGCATCGACCTGGGAATCCGAGTCCGATATGCGGAGCTGTTATCCTCATTTATTTCCCGACTCAGGTACTTCTTTCTTTTGTCCGTTAGAGGACGAACGGTTCTTTTAGAGGTGGAGAATGTGACGACCCGAAGGGTCATCACCGTAGTTCTTCCTTGTTCCGCGCTTTCAAGGCCTTGAAAACCTCACTTTTAGTTGCCTCGATTAGCATGCGCAGTTCGGGCGCGTAGCCAAAAAGTTTTGATGTTAGAATATGTGAATTGTGTGAAACATTTGATGAATTTTGGTATTAATATGCATAATGTTGACTTCGGTCAACATTTTGGGTAAACGGACCCGGACCTGTGATTCGACGGTCCCGGAGGGTCCGTAGAAAAATATGGGACTTGGGCGTGTGCCCGGAATCAAATTCTGAGGTCCCAAGCCCGAGAAATGAATTTCTGAAAGAAATTGTTTTTCTGAAATTTGATATGAAAATTTGAAATGAAAAAGGGGTTAGAAAATATAGGTATCGGGCTCGTATTTTGGTTCTGACGCCCGGTTAAAGTCTTAAATATGTGTTAAGCACTATCTGTAAAGTTTGGCTAAAAACGGACGTCATATGACGTGTTTCGGACTAAAAATAGAGAATTTGAGTTATGAAAGTTGAAGAAAGAAAATCATGTATTTGAGGCTTGATCCTATGTATATGATGTTATTTTGGCGATTTGATCGCACGAGTAAGTCCGTAAGATGTTTTTAAGGTTGTGTGCATGTTTGGTTTGGATCCCCGAGGGCTCGGGTGAGTTTTGAATGGGGCCCGGGAGGTCTTAGACTTAGAAAAAAAATATACAGGTTCAGATGTTGCAGGCTCAGCGCGGCCACGGCCATTTCCGCGCGGTCCGCGCTGGCAGCCACGCGGCTGCGGTGCTTTTTTGTGCGGTCCGCGTGGTGGGGTTTAGAGGGTCGACCAGCGCGGCCGCGCACCAAATCAGTGCGGTCCGCGCTGGGTGGGTTCAGAGAGAGCCCACTTTTCCCCTTCCTCGGCGCGGCCGCGGTGCATTTCTGTGCGGTCCGCGCCAGCCCCCAGAAAAATGTATAAATTCGGGATTTTTAGTCATTTTTCCACTTTTCAAAAACCCAAAACCTAAGAGGCGATTTTCCAAACAATTTTTATTCTTCAAAACGATTGGTAAGTGATTTCTAACTTAATTTCTTTATTCCTTAATATCTTTTAACATAATTTCAACTTCAAATCAAAGATTTTCATGGGGAAAATTGGGTGTTTTAGGTAGAACCTAGGTTTTCTACAAATTGAGAAGTTGGACCTCAATTTGGGGTCCGATTTAAAAACAAAACATATATTTGGATTCATGGGGGAATGAGTAACCGGGTTTTGGTCTGAACCTCGAGTTTCAACCACGTGGGTCCGGGGGTATTTTTGACCTTTTTGGGAAAAACCTTGAAAAATCTATTTTCATGCATTGGGGATGATTCATTTAGTAATTATTAATGTGATTAAGTAACTTATGACTAGATTCGAGCGGATTGGTGGTGGAATCAAGAGGTAAAGCTGTACTAGAAGCGTGAGTTGAGTTTGGAGCATTCGAGGTAAGTGTTTGTTCTAACTTTGGCTTGAGGGAATAGGAGTAGGATGATATTTGCTACTTGCTAATGTGGAGTACGGTGTATAGGCATGGTGACGGTTATCTATGCACCGGAGTCTAGCATGACCGTGAGTCTTGATTTCTTTTAATTCGAATAATGTGACACAAGCTCCTTGTTTATTTGATAAGTTTCATATAATGTGAACGGTTGAGGAAGAATGATTTAAAAGGAGAATGTGTTGTGAATACTCCCTTGCCGGGATGCCGGGATGTGTATACTGATATATATATTCTCCCTTGTCGGGATATTTTGGGCTGTTAACTGTACCCTTGCCGGGTTAAAGGTATTGAGTTGTTATTCTCCCCTGAAGGGGTCTACTGTATGAAGTCAGATATTATGAACTATATTATGGGATCGTGTGGCACGCCGTCCACTTATAAATGATATTATGGGATCGTGTGGCACGCCGTCCACTTATAAATGATATTATGGGATCGTGTGGCACGCCGTCCACTTATATATGATATTATGGGATCGTGTGGCATGCCGTCCACTTATATATGATATTATGGGATCGTGTGGCACGCCGTCCACTTATATATGATATTATGGGATCGTGTGGCACGCCGTCCACTTATATATGATATTATGGGATCGTGTGGCACGCCGTCCACTTATATATGATATTATGGGATCGTGTGGCACGCCGTCCACTTATATATGATATATATATCATGGGAACCGGAGTCTCTTCTGCTTATTTCCGATATTTCATTTTTATCTGTTACTCCCCGATAGCATGTCCCCTCCCAGTTTTACTTTGTATTATCTTGTTATTGTTTTCTTGCACTTGTTGTATATATATATCTGTACAGGTTAATTGTGGTAGGTACTGTCTAGCCTCGTCACTACTTCGCCGGGGTTAGGCCAGGCACTTACCAGCACATGGGGTCGGTTGTGCTGATGCTACACTCTGTGCATTTTTGGTGCACAGATCAGGGAGCAGCTTACGGACCGCAGCAGTAGGATTTCTGGGAGCTGTCTTCAGTCCAGGGACTCTCGAGGTAGCCTAGCTGGCGTTCACAGGGCGACGTCCCTTTCCATGTTTTTCGTTTGTTCATCTTGTATCAGACATACATGATGTATTCCTTTCAGACATTGTTTGTAGTATTCTGTAGTAGTCCGTGAGCTAGTGACACCAGACCTTGGGTAGTGATGTGTGTTAAACTTCCGCACTTTTGATTTTCAGTTGCTTTAGATTTAAAGTCTTCCGCTTAAATTTTGTCTCGTTTATTATATTGTTTGAAAGAAAGCAGGAAAGGTGTTTTAAATATTTGGCTTGCCTAGCTCCGATAGTAGGCGCCATCACGACACCCGATGGTGGGAAATCCGGGTCGTGACAGTCTTCCACTTATGATATTTTGTATCTTCTTTCTATTTATTTAGTTATTAATCTTTTTCAGCGGAATCTGATTTATTTGATATATTTTGGAATAGATCAGTAGCACAAATGAGCCTCTAATTTGCATTTCCACATTCTTAGAAGGACTTTCTTTCAATACGTGCACCTAATCCTTTTTGCGGGAATTGTAAGCTACTTTCTGATGAAGGCTTAAAGGATTTTGCTTCTCTGTGTTGAAAATTTTCTAAGATTTTTGTGTTAATGCGCTGTTGATATGCAAGACTTTGTGTGAACATACTATGATCGATACAAAATACTAAAAGAGATTGCCTTCTAAGGAAAGTATTTCGACTTGAACGATAACCGTTTCGAAGGACGAATTCCTCCCACGCTTGGTGTCACACCTCCTTTTTTACACAAGCGAGGGTAGTACAAGGGAGTTTTTCCAATTTAAGTGACATTATTTGAAATGAGATTATTTATTCAATTTTATTCAGAGTTTCCACTTGGAATATTTTAATTGGTGTCCCAAGTCACCGGTTTATTTTAAATCCCAAATCGAGGAAATTTCGACTTTCCTTTTGAAGTCTGCGAACCAGAAATTCTGAATAAGGAATTCTGTTAACCCGAGGGAAGGTGTTAGGCACCCTTGGATTCCGTGGTTCTAGCACGATCGCTTAAACTATTATAATTGGCCTATTATCTGATTTTAATACATGTTTTAGCCTATGGTATTTTAACTTTAAAAATCGCTTTTATTTATTTTAAAGAAGATTTAGCGTCATTTAAAACATGTCTTTGGACCGCGCCACGTGAAATGCACCCGCAATCTGAAACATATTTTATTCAACGTTATTAAAATTTGGATTTGAGTCACATGAAATGCACACCCGAGTTTAGGAAGATAATGTTATTAAAATAACGCACCTAAAGCAACTACGCGTTTTTAACTTTGCGAGGACCATGGAAATTTTCTAGATGGCATGCCTCGAGTTCTAAGGATTTTAAAAGAAATAGGTAAGTGAGGGCCACACATTTGGGATTTTATTTGGCGCGGCACGCCTCAAATCCATTTTTTAAGGATATTCAAACTAAAATTCGGAGGGCCGTAACTATTTTGTATTGTCTAATACGGCCCACCTCTAATCTAATTAATGGGCTTAATTTGCGAAACACTAAATGTATTTAAAAGTTTCACCCAAACTACCTAGAAGCTCACATGAGGAAAAGTTAATTATTTTAAACAAAGGAGTTCGACCCCAACACAAGCGAACCAGTGGCCCAACAAGAAGGAAGTGATCCGAGTCCCTTTAGAAAGAGACTATCACGTCTGGGCCCAAGATTGAGCCCAAACTCACAAACTTGCCGGTTCTAAGTGACAGACTCAACGACGAGTCTCCACGATGCACAAATGAGCGCCTGAAGTGACAAATATTTGGACGCGAATTCAAAAAGCCAAACATAGAGAACAATACATGTGCAAATGAACTTTGGAATCATTTTTTACTCCTTGATGGGCAATTATAAGACATTTCAACAATGATTTGGTTTGCAATCGATTAACAGTCTAATTTATCAACTACCAGCAAGCAAAACTTATTTTTTGACCTTCAAACTCAAAACTATGCAAAATACAACCAATATGCTTCAGACTATGCAAACTACAAGGAAACAGAGTTGTTATTAGCCATGGCTAAAGTAAAGAAAAACTAACGAATAAGCTTCATGCTGCTTTTACCCATAATCCTTTTTGACTACCACATTCCACGAGAGAATTAACAAGCATACAATAATACAACATTTATGAGAATCACTTTGACCCCTCAATACTCATAGAT
Organism: Nicotiana tabacum; assembly: GCF_000715075.1. Classification (NCBI taxonomy): domain Eukaryota; kingdom Viridiplantae; phylum Streptophyta; class Magnoliopsida; order Solanales; family Solanaceae; genus Nicotiana; species Nicotiana tabacum. The sequence continues at coordinate 125,954,571 of NC_134101.1, read as the reverse complement.
ACAGAACACAAGATCTGATGTCCAAATAATGTCCATGTCCTTTTTAATACAGAATATCCATACTAACATACTACTCAAAATCTTAAAAACATCATGAGGAATTAAACAACGAAAATAAAAACACATTATTTATACATATTGAAACCGAATCAAATACACAGATTAACTAGCTTGAAAGGTACAAATTCATCGTTTAAATCACTGCTCAACGACAAATCCCAACTTGAATAAGCCAACTTCAAGTTCACCCATTCTCATACATTAGGAGGTGAAGTGAATACCTGAAGATTGAAACAAGGAAAGAAAATGAGTACCAGTAGAGTAGAACATCAATCAACATCAGCCGCAATACAGCTCAACCAAATCGAATGCAGAAATAACAGAAGGCAGCCTCACCCGAGCAAATACCAGAACAGACTTCAAAACCAAACCTCCAAAAACCAATTTCAATCCATTTTTGAACTATATGAACCAGAAAATCTTTTCAAAGAATAAAAAATTAAGAAGTCACCAAAGAGTTTCAATGAAACAGTGATTTTTCTTCAATTCTTAGCCGTTTTCTTTTTCTGAGTTTCTTCACTTTTTTTCTTTCTTTCTTTTGAGCCTCAAGTAGCCTTTATATGCAAGTTACTAGGGCAGCAAATATAAGCTAGGTATTGCCCTTTAGACCTTTCTTAATTTTCCTTTTTGCTATTTAGTCCCTTATTTTCTGACTTGCTAGCCAAGCTATTCTGTTTGCAGCTCCTGAGAAGCTTCTTAATCTGTTACCCAAAAGATTCCCTAACTGAGTTACCCCAATTACCCCTTTGCTTCCCTGTTTTTACCCCCAGAACCTTAGACATATTATGGGTCAAGTTGACCCTGGGCTGACCCATTTAGAAGTCCTGCCCAAGCCTGAACTTCAGGGTATGAGACTCAAACCCAAACAACATCAAACTTAACAAAAGAAAACAAAATAAAGAGGCAGAGGCAATTCGAGCAAATTTTGGAAATTCGACTAACGAGCAAACATTTAATGAAATTGAAACTAAACTAATAGTAGACTATTTATACTAATTACAGAAAGAAAAGCCTCTTAAAACTAGCATGCATGTAAAGAACAACTCTACAACTGGAATAGCAAAAGAATCTAAAAGAAGAGGGAGAAGCAGATGACAATGCAAGTTAAAAATGACAAGAAAAGTAAAGAAAATTTAACAGAAGAAAACTGAAAAAGAAATACCCGTGGGGCTTAGAATGGACTTGAATACACTTGAAGAAATCCTTCGATTTTTCGACCAGATTAGACCTTAATCTTGTGTTTTCGTGTGAAAACACATGACTATGGTTCAATATGTCTAAAATTCTCACAGGCCCGTTGAATTTTGAATTTGGAATTAAGGCTGAGTTCTCTGATTTGATATTCGAGAAGTTTGAGGGGGATTCGAAGGAAAGTAATTGGATATTTGGAATGAGGGGAGGCAGGGGATTTCAGGGTGTTAATTTGGTGGTGGTTGGTGGTGGCGCTGCCACCAGAGAATGTTAGGGCGGCGCTAAGGTTCTACGCTTTGATTTGAAATTCGAGGGGTTTCAAAGGGATTCGAGGGAAGGTGATCAGGGATTTGGAAAGAGGGAGTTGAGGAGATGATTTGGTGTTGGTTTGGGTTTGAACGGAGGTGGTGCCGCCACCAGATATGGCGGAGGATTTGAGGCGGATGGCTAGGGTTTCGGGGTCTCTGAGGGGTGTAAGAGAGATGAGAGATGGGGTGGGGGCGTTTGGACATATTTATATAAAGCCCTCCCCACTTCTGAACCGTCAGATCAACAAACCTCGACAGTTGAGATTAAATGGGGAAAAACAGGGTCATTTAGAGTCGATGGGGGAAACCAGACTGGGTTAGGGTGATTTTGGGTATTTTGACCTGGTCTTTGGTGGGTTTGGTTTGGGCCGGCCCAAATTCGGATCTTTTATTAAGAACTTCAATTTCTTTTCTTTTTCTTCCCTTTTTAATTTCATTTTCACATTTTTGTTTAAAAAAACAAAATTAAAAATAAAAACAAAATCTGATTTAAATCCAAAACTAAACTAATTGTTTTTCTCAAAAATTAATTAAGTCCTAATTCAAAAGAAAACTATGACGAATTCGAAAATTAAAAGTTAAAAAAAATGCAAAATGAACTATTTTTGTGATTTTCTTTCATTTTTGTAATATTAAATAACTAATTATCCTAAAAATAGAAAATTGGATCTTAAATGCAAATGCAATATATTTTTGTATTTTTCATGAATTACCTAAATTAAATATGCACACAAAAATGCAAACAAACACAAAATCATGCAATTAATTCCTAAAAATCAAATAATTAATTAAAAGAAAAATCCCAATTTTGGGAATTTTGTAGGAGCAAATCATGCGAGGCAAAAATCACGTGCTCACAGCTGCCCCTCTTTGCTCGAAGACACAAAGGATTTTCGGGCAAAGATAAAATGAGCAATTATGAGAGATTTTTGCCTGCTTGGCACTCCATGAGAAGTATTTTTGAAAAATGTCTGACCGAAGCTTGCTTCAGAGGTTGCCTACATATCCTTGGCTATAAAAGAATCAGGTCAGTGTAGTTCTGAAAGTTTTGGTAGCTGAGACTACCGGGAGCTGTGATTTTACTGCTGCTGCTGCCGCTACTGCTTGTTGACCTCCTTATTACACCAAAAAGAAAAATCAAAAGCTAAGCTAGCTAGGCCTATCAACTACAAGTTACTAGATTCCTATCTATAAATCTCTTGAAGCTTGATCTTGAGTCTTAGCTGACTTTGCTGTGGACTCCGATCTGAATCTTGATGCTCGTCAGCTGCGTGTGCTAGTTCTCTCTTCAGCTTTTGGATCAAAACGGGTCATACGAAGCCTGTGACTTCATCACATCATGAGCAGTCCTCATCTTTGTCCGCTTCGGCATTTGAATTCACTTCTTTTTGTTCTTTTCTTTATTTTGGATTGAGCCTCATTCTTTTGGTCATCTCGAACCCTGTGTCTCGATGTAACACCTGCTCAGACACCAAAACAAACAAACGAACGAAATTTTTCTACCCCAGTTTTCACTAGGAAACTTTCGTGAGTTATTTGCAACAAAATCTAAACTATTCCCTTTTTTTTAAGGATTGCATCTATCTAGAAGGGAAAAGTTCAGGGGATGGAGCCCTATATCTAAAATGTCAACTCAGGAATTGAAGCCTGATGTTGGCGAAAAGGCAACTAGGGAATATATGCCCTATGTCTAAAAGGCTCAACTTAAGGATTGGAGCCCTAATATTGGCAAAAAGGCGATTAGGGAATGGAGACCCTATGTCTAAAAAGGCTCAACTCAGGGATTGGAGCCCTAATGTTGGCAAAAAGGCGATTAGGGAATGGATGCCCTATGTCTAAAAGTCTCAACTCAGGGATTGGAAGCCTAATGTTGGTGAAAGGCGACTAGGGAATGGAGGCCCTATGTCTAAAAAGGTTCAACTTAGGGATTGGAGCCCTAATGTTGGCAAAAGAGGCGACTAGGGAATGGATGCCCTATGTCTAAAAAGGCTCAACTCAGGGATTGGAGCCCTAATGTTGGCAAAAAGGTGACTAGGGAATGGAGGCCCTATGTCTAAAAAGGCTCAACATAGGGATTGGAGCCCTAATGTTGGCAAAACGACGACTAGGGAATGGAGGCCCTATGTCTAAAAAGGCTCAACTCAGGGATTGGAGCCCTAATGTTGGCAAAAGGAGACTAGGAAATGGAGGCCCTATGTCTAAAAAGGCTCAACTCAGGGATTGGAGCCTTAAGGCTGTCAAAAAGGCGACTAGGAAATGAAGACCCTATGTCTAAAAAGTCTCAACTTAGGGATTGGAGCCCTAAGGTTGGCAAAATGGTGACTAGGGAACGGAGGCCCTATGTCTAAAGAGGCTCAACTCAGGGATTGGAGCCCTAAATGTTGGTAGAAGAGTAACAGATTGAGGTTGGGAATCTAAGCTATCATTTTGTTTGGATTTGCTTCTTTTTTTTATTTTTTTTATTTTCCTTTTTTTTCATTTCATTTTATTTCAATAAAATGCAGGAAAGAATTTTGGAGGAAAACTTTCCTTTTGTGTTGATTGTTACTGCGAAGCTGTTTTTAGCTTTTGCGCAAGTTTTCCTTTGGTTGCACCTGCTTTTGCATGGTTGCCTTGGGTTGCACCTGTTTCAATTTTTTCAAACAAACAACAATTGTTAGTTTTGAAACGGTGGTTGGTTTTGTGGCCTTGATGGTTTTGATCACTCGATCTCGGCCCAACTTTTGGTGAGAACCTCTGATGCTTGCTGGTTTTCTGAAGCTTGATCACTATTTCAAACCGAGGGACTCAACTTTTAAGATTTCATGACGACTCGCCCGCATGGGGCTTCGACCCTTTCACTTTATTCCGTCTTTAGGACTTTTGCCTTTGACTTTCTTTTTTTTTTCAATAATTTTGATTTCAAGGTATCAACCATCATGGCCAGTCGGGATCTACTTGATGCACCCGCTGAGGCTGTGTACTTTTCTTTAGCTTTTGTAAGGCAGAGCCCTGTAAAGCCAATCTTGCCACCTTTTCTTTGTATTAGTTTCGGAAACAGAGTTAGACCGAAAGGGATTCAAGGAAAAAGTAAACAAAAGGCAAGAAAAATGAATTTAAAGAGAAGTGTCTCTTTCGGGAAGGAAGGAAGGACTTATCTGGGGTGCACGCAGGCTTCAAATAGACATGACATGCTTCTTGGACTGGATGCCCGACCTGCATAAACTTTTCCAACTTCTCATAAACTCATTATGACCAGTGTTTCAAAACCAGGAAATCTTGCCAGGACTCTTTCAGTGGTGAGAGGCGTCTTCTTTTCGACCGACGACGCCCTTTGCGGGTTTTCGCCAATCGACCTCTCTCATTTCTCTTCTCACCGTCGTCCGATAATTCTCTTTACGAGTTTTCACTAAATGAGCTCTCTCGTTTTCAATTTCTCTACTCACCGTCGCCTTATGGTGCCCATAGGTTTTCACCGATAAGACTCTCTCATTTTATTTCTCTCAGTTTGATTATATCAGATCCCAACAACGGTGTTTTCTAATTCCGATGCCTTTGCCAATTGATCAGAAGGACTTGGACAAGTTTGGGTAAAAGAATCTGGATGGAATTACAACTTTAGAACCGTTCTGGTGGTCTGATTTCCGAACCATTATGACATTTGCCCCAGTTTCACTTTTTAGGGGAAACTGGGATTTTGTTTTGGTGTGACTGAACCCCAGAGAGAGGCTGCCTATGTATCCTTTCGGAATCAAGTCGAACGTAGTTCAGGGAAGCATTCTGTTTTGTTGTTGTTGTTGTTGTTGTTGTTGTTTTTGTTTTTTTTTATAACACTTTACGGTTCCAAAGAGGGTAATCAAAGAAGAGTAGCCGGCTAAAATGGGTTTGCAAAGGGTGGATAGTGTTTGGGTAGTGAGAATGAAAGCCTTCGTCATCCTAATCGGACAAGGTTGTCGGTGCAGAAAACCTAAACATAGTACCTTTTGACTGCATCCACATTTACAGCTGCTTCGGGATCATTCCCTTCGATATCGCCCAGATACAATGCCCCTTTTGGCAATATCTTTCTGATGATGTATGGGCCCTTCCAATTAGGAGCAAATTTTCCTTTTGCTTCCTGGTGATGGGGAAGAATACGCCTTAAAACGAGTTGCCCCACTTCAAAATTTCTAGGCAGCACTTTCTTGTTGTAGGCACGGGCCATTCTTTGTTGGTACAACTGCCCGTGGCAGACCGCGGCCATTTGCTTTTCATTGATCAAGGTTAACTGTTCCAGACGGGTTTTAACCCACTCACTGTTTTCAATTTTAGCTTCAACGATGATCCGGAGAGAGGGGATTTCAACCTCTGCGGGTATTACAACTTCAGTGCTATAAACCAAAAGATTCGGAGTGGCTCCAATTGACGTGCGCACAGTAGTGCGATATCCCAACAATGCAAACGACAGCTTTTCATGCCACTTCCTGGAACTTTGAATCATCTTTCTCAGAATCTTTTTGATGTTTTTGTTTGCTGTTTCGACGGCACCATTGGCTTTGGGCCGATAAGGAGTAGAGTTCCGGTGCATTATCTTGAATTGCTCACATATCTCTCCCATCAAATGACTATTCAAGTTTGCAGCATTGTCTGTGATAATAGTTGCAGGAATGCCAAAACGGCAGATAAGATTGGAGTGCACGAAATCTACCACAACTTTCTTGGTGACGGATTTGAGAGTGATGGCTTCAACCCATTTCGTGAAGTAGTCAATGGCAACTAGTATGAATTTGTGCCCATTTGAGGCTTTCGGCTCGATTGGCCCAATGACATCCATACCCCAAGCAACAAATGGCCAAGGTGCTGACATGGGATGCAGTTCTGTGGGAGGTGCATGAATCAATTCACCATGAACCTGACACTGATGACACTTCCGGACAAAGCTAAAACAGTCCTTTTCCATGGTTATCCAGTAATAGCCCGCTCGAAGGATTTTCTTTGCTAAAACATACCCGTTCATATGGGGTCCGCATACTCCCGTGTGTACCTCATGCACGATTCTTCCAGCCTCTTCTACATCAACACATCTTAACAAGTTGAGGTCCGGAGTTCTCTTGTACAAGACATCATCACTCAAAAAGAAACCACTTACGTGCCGCCTAATGGTTCTCTTCTGGTCTCCACTGGCTTGCTCGGGGTATTCTTGCATTTTCAAAAACCTTTTGATGTCATGATACCATGGTTGGGTATTTGGTGTTGTTTCAATCGTATTACAATAACCATGCCTTTCCCGGATTTGGATTTCCAAGGGATTAATGTGGGCATTGCCTGGGTATGGCAGCATTGAGGCTAAAGTGGCAAGTGCATCAACTAGTTCATTGTGGCAACGAGGAGTGTACCTGAACTCTATTGACTTGAATCGCTTGCCAAGTTCTTTCACATGTTTCCTATAAAGAATAAACTTGACGTCTCGGGTTTCCCATTCTTCTTAAGCTTGTCGGATAATCAAATATCTCTCATGATTAACAGTTCTTTGACATCTAGGTCGATTGCCATGTTCATACCTATAATGCAAGCTTCGTACTCGGCAGTGTTGTTTGTGTAGAAAAACCGAAGCCTAGCAGTGGCCGGGTAATGCTGGCCAGTGGGCAAGATCAAGATTGCCCCAATTCCAACACCTTTTGCATTTACCGCTCCATAGAAGAACATTGTCCAAGCATTGATGTCTTCGGATATTGCCTCAACTGAGTTTACCTCTTCATCCGGGAAGTAAGTATTCAAAGGTTGGTATTCATCATCGACCGGATTTTCAGCCAAGTGATCTGCTAACGCCTGGGCTTTCATTGCCGTGCGAGTGACACATACTATGTCGAATTCAATAAGCAGGATCTGCCATTTTGCTAGCCTCCCAATGGGCATTGGCTTCTGGAATATGTATTTTAAAGGATCCAACCTGGTTATGAGGTAAGTGGTGTAGGCTTGCAAATAATGCCTCAGCTTCTGAGCGACCCTAGTCAAAGTGCAGCAAGTTCTTTCCAACAAAGTGTACTTGGCTTCATAACTAGTGAATTTCTTGCTCAGATAGTAAATGGCATGCTCTCTCTTTCCGGTCACATCATGTTGCCCGAGGACGCAGCCGAAAGAATTTTCTAAGACTGTCAGGTACAAGAACAAAGGCCTCCCTGGCTCAGGTGGGACCAAGACTGGCGGGTTTGACAAATATTCCTTGATTTTATCAAAAGCTTCTTGACATTCCTCTGTCCACTTAACTACCACGTCATTCATCAGCAATTTGAATATGGGTTCACATGTGGATGTCAACTGGGCAATGAACCGGCTGATGTAGTTCAATATACCCAACAAACTCATAACATCCTTCTTGGTTTTCGGAGGAGGCAAATCTCGAATAGACTTTATCTTTGTTGGGTATAACTCGATGCCCCTCCGACTAACGATGAATCCTAGGAGTTTGCCGGATGGTACCCCAAATGCACATTTGGCTGGGTTCAGCTTCAAATCATATTTGCGTAGCCGCTCAAAGAACTTTATCAAGCCTCGAACATGGTCGTCCTAGGTTTTGGATTTGATGATTACATCATCCACATACACCTTTATCTCTTGGTGCATCATATCGTGAAAAATGGTAGTCATGGCCCTCATATAGGTTGCCCCGGCATTCTTCAGACCAAATGGCATGACTTTGTAATAGTATGTACCCCAAGATGTGGTAAAAGCTGTCTTCTCCGCATCTTCTTCATCCATCAACACCTGGTGATATCCTGCGTAACAATCCACGAAGGACTGTATCTCATGCTTGGCGCAGTTATCAATAAGGATGTGGATGTTCGGCAAAGGGAAGTTATCTTTAGGACTTGCCTTGTTTAAATCTCTATAATCCACACATACCCGGGTCTTCCCGTCTTTCTTTGGCACTGGGACTACATTAGCTAACCATGTGGTGTACCGGACCACTCGGATCACTCCCGCTTTTAACTGTTTCGAGACCTCTTCTTTGAACTTATCACTGATATCAATTTTAAATTTTCTTTGGTTTTGCTGGACTGGGGGACAATCTGGGTATGTGGGAAACTTGTGAACCACCAAATCAATACTCAGTCCTCCCATGTCATCATATGACCAAGCAAATACATCTTTGAATTCAAACAAGAGTTGGATCATTGCGTCCCGGGTTTTCTCATCTGCGTGAATGCTTATCTTGGTTTCCATGACTTCTTCAGAACTACCCAAATTAACCGGCTCGGTATCATTTAAGTTCGACTTAGGTTTATTCTCAAATTTTTCCAATTCTCGATTTATTTCCCTAAAAGCCTCCTCTTCATCGTACTCCGGTTCTTGGTTCATTATTTCACAGTTATACAGCGTGTTTGGATCTAGGCATGAAGTCCGCAAGCATGTCATGCTATTTAAAGCCGCATTATTAGAACTGAAAGAAGAAATAAAAGAGAAAAATAACAAAATCAGAAAGAAGAAAGATGAACGATGAAATATTGATTTCATTTCTTGGAATTTGAAGATAACAGGGTTTACATTGGAAAATTAAAAGACAAGAAACTAAAGAAAACATCCGAGTTACACCCTAAAATAACTCGTGATGCAGAAAAGGTGGCAGGACAGGTCTACCGAGTCTCCCGCCTGATTGGGAACGGCGTAGCCTTCCAATTTTGTAGCTTGGCGTTAGGTCCCATATACAGCACCTCAGCTATGCTTGAGCCCTCCCCTGGCTGGACCATGTGGGTTTTATATAGTATCTTCCTCATTGCCCCACAGATCTCTTCAATCTCTTCGGCTGTGAAGGCCTCATCTTCTTCTTCCTCATGGTATTTCGGCTTGACAAATATTCTGTACAGATGCGGCACCGGCTGAGGCAAGACCCAACCATCATTCTTTCTATCATTTTCCCATCTTATATTAGCTAGAGTGGGTCGGAAGCCTATCCCAAAGAACTTTTCACTGGCGGTCAGGGTGACAGGTTCAGTTATTCCTTGAAATGATTTCTCGAGATCCTTCCCTAGTTTGAAGCCATGTCTGATCATTTCTTTGGCCACCATTATTGATGCATTAGAAAGAAAGGGTTGGGGGCAAGAGTTTCCCTCTTCGTACTAGTCAGCGACCACAATTTCAAAGGCCTGATAAACTATGTGCTCACTCCCTTCTCTCGCTCAAGACATGGGACTTCCCCGTGGACCACAATCTCTTGATCTTCATGCTCAAATTTTACCATCTGATGAAGGGTAGAATGTACAACCCCCGCTGCATGAATCCATGGCCTCCCCAAAATAAAATTGTAGGATGTGTCCATGTCCAGAACTTGGAAGGTTACTTTAAAATCTACTGGGCCTATGGTCAGAATCAGATCGATCTCTCCATTTGTGTCCCTCTTTATACCATCGAAAGCCCGTACACAGACATTGTTGGGTCGAATTCTTTCGATCCCGATTTCCATACGCTGTAGAGTTGAGAGTGGGAAGATGTCTACCCCAGAGCCTCCGTCCAACATAACCCTTTTCACATAGTACCCTTCGCATTTGACTGTCAGGTGCAGGGCTTTGTTATGTGCGGCCCTTTCGGGGGGCAAGTCATTTTTGCTGAAGGAAATATGGTTAATTGCAAAAAAACCTTTCTGCCATCCTCTCCAACTATTCTACAGAAGTCTCAACTGGCACATATGCTTCGTTAAGGGTCTTGGTCAATACCTTCTGATGTTCGGTGGAGTTCATCATCAAAGCCAACAAAGAGACTTGTTCGGGAAATTTTCGAAGCTGGTCGATCACCTCATAATCCACCATTTTCATCTTTTGAAAGAAGGTCTCCGCTTCTTCGGCACTCACGGGCTTCTTAGATGGGAAGCGTTTTCTAGTGGCATTGTTCACCTCTTCCAAATTAGAATACCTTTCAGCGGGGTTATTTTTTTGAACTTCTCCTAAGATTTCTTTGCCCTTATAGGTCACCACCATTTTGTTGTAGTTCCAGGGCACATCGGTAGGATCTGTCATGGGCTTCTATGGCACGCATCCAATAACCACGGGCTCACTCAGCCTTGGTGGATTAATTGGCCCCCGCATCACATAAGCTCCCTTGGGCACATACATTTGGGCTGCCTTGTTCAGCTCAAATCTCCTAGGAGGACTCAAAGTCATCTGCTTTTCTTTGCGGCTCCGAGGGACATAGAGAACAACATCTTTGGGAGGCGTTGCCCTAGTCCCCACTTCAACTTTCTTCTCTGATTTTGGAGGGGTGGTTTTGTTCTTTTTCTCCCCTTTGTCTTGCTTCGGGGCATCTTTTGGTTTCTTTTTTACGTCAGCAATGGCAATGATGGCCTTCAATCCCGGGTCAAATTCCTTATCCTCACAAATCATTCCGATTACCGGCCCGTTGTTGTGGGCTGACAGTAGGTTATTAGTCACATTGGGGACATCCTCATCCCTTAGCACTATCTTCCTTTGTTCTATCAAATTCTCCACTACTCTCTTCAGAGTCCAGCAATCATTAGTGTCGTGCCCTTCTACCCCTGAGTGATAGGCACATGGGGCACCAGCTCTGTAAGAGGGTGATGTTAGGTTTTGCCTAGTTTGAGGAACCAGCTGTAGCAGACCCATTTGGACAAGCGCTAGAAATAGACTGGAGTAGGATTCGCCGATTGGTGTGAAATTTGGCCTTTTAGGTGGTTCACGAGGGGGAAAATTGTTTTGTGGAGGACGGGGGTTGTAGTGGTTTTGGTAAGGAGGCTGGTTTCTAGTAAATAGAGCTTGGTTATGGTTGGCTTGCTACTGTGGACGGACATAAGGTTGAGCATTCATGACCGTGTATGAGTGAGGAGCATAAGCCATGTCTTGGTGGGGGTAATAGTGTTGCGGGGTCCTTTATGAGAAAAAGGATCTGGGAATACGGTGTTTTCTTGCACCCGACACTGCCATAGATGTTTCTTCCTTTTTTTTGCCCTTCGCCACTCCTCCAGACCCACCCTTAATGGCTTGGGAGGTAGCTCTGATGGTGGATTGGCTTAGAATTCGGCCCATTTTCAACCCATTTTCAACTATTTCGCCAATCTTGATGGCTTCAGCGAACGGTTTACCCATAGCAGACATCATATTTTGGAATTAGTCGGCTTCTTGAGCTTGGAGGAAAACTGTGACCATTTCGACCTCATCTATCGGAGGCTTTACCCTAGATGCCTGCTCACGCCATTTAACTGCGTACTCCCGGAAGCTTTCCGAGGATTTCTTTTTCAACTTTGTCAATGAGTTCCTATCTGGAGCAATATCAATGTTGTACTGGAACTGCCTGACAAAATCTCTAGCAAGATCATCCCAGATGTGCCAGCGGGATATATCCTGGTCCATATACCACTCAGAGGCGATGCCAACCAGACTTTCTCCGAAATAGGCCATGAGTAGTTCTTCCTTTCCATTGACCCCTCGCAATTGATTGCAATATTTCTTGAGATGAGCAATAGGATCACTGTGCCCATCGTACTTCTCAAATTTTGGGGATTTGAATCCCAATGGTAAGTGAACATGAGGGAACATGCATAAATTAATATAGGACACACTTTTCTGCTCACTCAAACCTTGTATGTTCTTGAGGCTTTGTCCTATACTCCTCATCTTCTTCGCAATCTCTTCTTGCTCAGGAGTTTTGGTAGTCTTTTCTTGCCCCGCAGTGAACTCAAATTGAGGTGACTGAGGATAAGTATAAGTGGGAAACTGAGGAGGTTCCATCTGAAAGGTGGGTGTTTGGAAGGTGAAAGCTGAGGGGTCAAAACTGTGCCTAGGCAGTGTAGGCTGTATCGTGGTCGAGCATGGGGAGCGGTAAAGATATTTGAAGCTGCACCAGATATGAACACCTGGGGGCAAACCTCAGAAGGCGTTCCCACAAAATGAGCTGAGATAGTCGGATGTCCTAGTGGGGTATTTGGGTGACTGATTGGAACATTGGAAGTACCACCTAATCTAGGAAAAAGTTCAGGGAATCCCGGGATTGCGCTTGGTGGTTCTCTTCCATTTGCCCAAGCGTCCCACATTTCCATAACCCGAAGACGCAGGATTCTATTCTCTTCGGTAGCTGCCGATTCTGATATCGGGATGCCCAATATTGGGCTATCATCCGCGATGGGAATTGTTGGTAGAGTCATTTCTGAAGACAATCCGATGCTCCCCTTTGATCTAGTAAAGTATGGGTGCGAAGCTAGGTTACCACAAAAACCAACCACCGTTTTATAAAAAACCTGGACTGAATAATAGCAACAAACGGTTAGTTTGAAACAAATAACAGATAGGTAGTCGCACGTTGGGGTGTGATGCACCTATATAATTTAAATGTGTTTCTACATGTTTTGCAAAGGCTGCATGTTCTTTTTATCAACTTTTCTTCTTTTGGCTATTCTTTCTCTTCTCTCTCTCTCCTTTTTTTTCTTTGGGTTATGATCGAATCCTATGTAGATTGCCTACGTATCATGACCCCGCATGAATCAGACCAAGCGTAGTTCTGGGGGCGATAAAATATAAAAATAAATAACAAAATATTTTGGGATTTTCAATTTTTCATGAGAAGGAAATACTTTGGATTACAACAATTCAAAACTAAAAGACTCAAAAAGGAAAACAACAGACTCCACTAACACGATGACAATACAGACTCACGAACTGACTTAACAGACTCTGATAGAAAGAAAAATATAGAATCGAAAATAAACTAATAGACTTCAAAAGAAAAGAAATATACAAACTCCAGTAAAATCAAGAATACATTAATGCTCGTGGTGCCCGCGGGACGTCATTCGGTCTCGCCGCGGGCCTAAATGCGAGATCCCCTTGCAGTCGCTCCAAATCACTCATAACTTGGCGGACGAAAGTCATTACTGCAGCGAAAAAGGTGGTACGAGTCATGTTCTCGCATGCTTAGCACTTTATGGTAATGTAATCAGCGATGGTTCTGATCCTCTCTCTAATTCTACCCTTTTCCTGAAGCAACCTCCCTATTTGCTGATTCCGGGCTTCTAATATTTGAGAGTCATGAAGGTGTTGATTTTGCAACTGCTGCATTCCTTCCTCCATTTGAGCCATCAGATCATAACAGTGCTCCCTGTCAGCTTTGAAATCTTTAGCCTGCTTGGCTGCTTCATTCTCTAGAGTGGTGGCCTTTCTTCTTAGGCTAGTGATGGTCCCTTCATAGTTCCTCTTCATTTGTTGCACAAACCGTGCCCGCTCTTCTGCCTTCTTTGTCCATTGTGCCCGAATTTTTGCTAGACTAGCTTCAGACTTTTTCAGGTCTTCTTGACACTCGAGGGATTTCTTTTTCAGACCGCTTATAAGTCTTTCATCAGCCCGACTTCTTTCTTGGTTTCTGGCAGCTATTTTCATCTTCCGGATCTGAGCTTTGAGGGCCTCATTTTCCTGACTTAGTTTTTTTTCTCCCTCGTCTACGGCGGCTTGAACACCATTTTCAAACTGAAGCTCCATGACTCGCCTTTCTAACTGGCTTATTTTGGACCTGTACTCGTTTTATTTGGTCAACCAGTCTCATTGCACCTGTGCCCCATCGGTGAACTGTTGGACATGGGGTCGCTTTACGGGCCTTTCGAGAATCTGCAACCTTTTGCCGAACCAGACAAGGTACTTAGGATCCACTTCACCTCTAGGTAGATCTCGCACCATGGTCTTAGGTTCAAGAAACCTACATTCATTCCATATCTGGCGAATTTTCCCTTCTGGAAATGCGACTTTTGGGCCCAGTTCAATGAGATGTTTACTCAAATCTTCATCATTAGGGACGGTTTGAAATCTTCCCAATTGGCGTAAAACCCTGAAGGGAGCATAGGGCTGGATATTCCGGATGCCCATCAAGAGGATATAACACACTTCAGCTGACATGTACACTGCTTCGGTGAAAGGAAGCCATCCGAATGCCCACTCAATTTTATCAGCAGTCAAGGATCTCAAATGTGTAAGCCAAGATTCAGTACCCTCAGGGAATTCAATACCTGCCACTCGGCTTCCAAATTCTTCAATGCAGCTCAAACCGGTCAAACCGTAATTCATATACCCAACCCGGTGGCAGAGATGTTCTTGTATCCATAATTGTAGTAACAGATTGCAGCCTTGGAAGAACTTTCCCCCTTCCCGACAGATAGTCAAGGTTCGGTAGATTTCAAACAAGATCAGAGGAACCATAGTGATGTTGGCTTTCTTAATTGCAACATCGATCATTCCCACGAGACCTATCTCTATATTACCGTCTTTTTGTGGACAAACTACAACACCCAGGAAGGCTACCATAAAAGCTAAACCCCGCCTTGCCTCCCATTTGTCTTTATTTCCAGCATGGGTTAGACCAGTGTTCGGCTATTCACAACCACGGGGGTTTCCATATCGATGATACAAGAACTGGAGCGTGCAATACCCTTCAGATAAATTTCCATCCTGAATATCCCGACTAATACTCAGTAAATCTAGAAATCTGTGGGGGCATACCGGTCTTGGCGCCAATGGATATCGACTTCTAAGGTTTCCGTTAAGGCCCGTATAACCCGCAACTTCCTCCAATGTAGGTGTGAGCTCAAAGTCAGAGAAACAAAACACATTGCGAGTCGTGTCCCAAAAAGGTATTAAAGCTTCAATTATGTCCAACCTTGGCTTGACATTCAATAGTCCGACGAGGCCTCCCAGAACTTTTACCACCGTTTCTCTACTGCCTTTTCCTAGATTATTCCACTATATGTGGAGCTTTAAGGGGATCTCATTAAGGACTATGAAGGGTTCAATTTTGCTTGTGCTCATCCTGCACATTTATTAAGGTGATTTAATAACTCAGTTTGACCTAAAAGAAAAAGTAACATCATTTTTTCAAAAATTTTCATTTCAAAAATAGAAACCCGGCTTTGCAAATACGGCCTTTCAGCACTTCGGGGGAGAAGATTTTAAGGTTGTGCCCGCTAACCGTTAAAAATGACCCAAGGTGGTTGTTCTTGCAAAAACAGCCTTCCGGCGCCCTTTGGGGACATTCAGCTTATTTTAAACAAGAATGGCATCACCTGATTTATTTGTGACGAAAATTAAAATTTTATTGTTTTTGGGCTATTTTTTGCAAAAAGAAAAGTTGAACCCGATGAGGGTTGCCTACGTATCCCACATCCAGCGAGAATCAAACTGGCGTAGTTCGGGCAGATTAGACGAAAAACTATTTTTCAAACAGAAAATTTTTGTCAAAATTTTGGCAGAGTTTCAGCACATTTTTTGGACACTGATTTTTCAAAATGAGTAATTATCTCTCCGAGCCCTCACATTGATTTTCTTTTTCCCAACTTCTTCTATTATCCACAAGCCAGTCAACATGCAAATCCGAAGTAAATAAATGGACAAGTAGCAAGTAGAATGCATCAGGATGGTCTTTCATTTCAGGTACACCTGTCCTAGACAGACCCAACCCCTGTGTTGAGCCTCCTAAGTCAAATGCGCGTGATGCAAACAAACGTTCCTACTAGGGATCCTATATGAGGCTTTGTTATACTAGGTTTAAAACCTGGGTTTATTGTGCTAGACCTGGCTTACCCGAGCGGACAACTCGAGCCGAGGAGGGCAGCGTACCAGAAATACAAAAGCTTCACCGGCTTAGCAACTTGTCCGAACATCGTTCTAAAATGGGATAAGACTCTAGACAGAAGAGAAGCCACACGAAGTGCACCCTTCTCCATGATTTAGAAGACTCAAAGAGAGGAAGGGTTTCATAACAGTTTATATACAGTTCACAAAATATCAAAGCGGTAGAGCATTTAGCACATTAGACTCAAACAAGTAGGAAGATCAAATAACAGATAAAGCCAATCATAACAACTATTCTAAGCTCGAATTCTGAACCCTGAACCAGAGATTCTGGGTTCTGATTCCCCAGCAGAGATGCCAGAGCTGTCACACCTCCTTTTTTACACACCCGAGGGTAGTACAAGGGAGTTTTTTTAATTTAAGTGACAATATTCGAAATGAGATTATTTATTCAATTTTATTCAGAGTCGCCACTTGGAATATTTTAATTGGTGTCCCAAGTCACCGGTTTATTTTAAATCCCAAATCGAGGAAGTTTTGACTTTCCTTTTGAAGTCTGCGAACCAGAAATTCTGAATAAGGAATTCTGTTAACCCGAGGGAAGGTGTTAGGCACCCTCGGATTCTGTGGTTCTAGCACGGTCGCTTAAACTATTATAATTGGCCTATTATCTGATTTTAATACATGTTTTAGCCTATGGTATTTTAACTTTAAAAACCGCTTTTATTTATTTTAAAGAAGATTTAACGTCGTTTAAAACATGTCTTTGGACCACGCCACATGAAATGCACCCGCAATCTGAAACACATTTTATTCAACGTTATTAAAATTTGGATTTGAGTCACATGAAATGTACACCCGAGTTTAGGAAGATAATGTTATTAAAATAACGCACCTAAAGCAACTACGCATTTTTAACTTTGTGAGGGCCATGAAAATTTGCTAGATGGCACGCCTCGAGTTCTAAGGATTTTAAAAGAAATAAGTAAGTGAGGGCCACGCATTTGGAATTTTATTTGGTGCGGCACGCCTCAAATCCATTTTTTTAAGGATATTCAAACTAAAATTCGGAGGGTCGTAACTATTTTGTATTGTCTAATACGGCCCACCTCTAATCTAATTAATGGGCTTAATTTGCTAAACACTAAATGCATTTAAAAGTTTCACCCAAACTACCTAGAAGCTCACATGAGGAAAAGCTAATTGTTTTAAACAAAGGGGTCCGACCCCAACACAAGCGAACCAGTGGCCCAACAAGAAGGAAGTGATCCGAGTCCCTTTAGAAAGAGACTGTCACGCTTGGGCCCAAGAGTGAGCCTAGACTCACAAACTTGCTGGTTCTAAGTGACAGACTCAATGACGAGTTTCCACGATGCACAAATGAGCGCCTGAAGTGACAAATATTTTGACGCGAATGCAGAAAGCCAAACATAGAGAACAATACATGTGCAAATGAACTTTGGAATCATTTTTTACTCCTTGATGGGCAATTATATGACATTTCAACAATGATTTGGTTTGCAATCGATTAACAGTCTAATTCATCAACTAACAGTATGCAAACTTATTTTTTGACCTTCAAACTCAAAACTATGCAAAATACGACCAATATGCTTCAAACTATGCAAACTACGAGGAAACAGAGTTGTTATTAGCCATGGCTAAAGTAAAGAAAAACTAACGAATATGCTTCATGCTGCTTTTAGCCCATCATTCTTTTTGACTACCACATTCCGTGAGAGAATTAACAAGCAGACAACAATACAACATTTATGAGAATCACTTTGACCCCTCAATACTCATAGATACAGAACACAAGATCTGATGTCCAAAAATATCCATACTAACATACTACTCAAAATCTTAAAAACATCATGAGGAATTAAACAACAAAAATGAAAACACATTATTTATACATATTGAAACCGAATCAAATACACAGATTAACTAGCTTGAAAGGTACAAATTCATCGTTTAAATCACTGTTCAACTACAAATCCCAACTTGAATAAGCCAACTTCAAGTTCACCTATTCTCATACATTAGGAGGTGAAGTGAATACCTGAAGATTGAAACAAGGAAAGAAAATGAGTACCAGTAGAGTAGAACATCAATCAACACCAGCCGCAACACAGCTCAACCAAATCGAATGCAGAAATAACAGAAGGCAGCCTCACCCGAGCAAATACCAGAACAGACTTCAAAACCAAACCTCCAAAAACCAATTTCAATCCATTTTTGAACTATATGAACCAGAAAATCTTTTCAAAGAATAAGAAATTAAGAAGTCACCAAAGAGTTTCAATGAAATAGTGATTTTTCTTCAATTCTTAGCCGTTTTCTTTTTCTGAGTTTCTTCACTTTTTTTCTTTCTTTTGAGCCTCAAGTAACAATGCCTTTATATGCAAGTTACTAGGGCAGCAAATATAAGCTAGGTATTGCCCTTTAGACCTTTCTTAATTTTCCTTTTTGCTATTTAGTCCTTTATTTTCTGACTTGCTAGCCAAGCTAGTCTGTTTGCAGCTCTTGAGAAACTTCTTAATCTGTTACCCAAAAGATTCCATAACTGAGTTACCCCAATTGCCCCTTCGCTTCCCTGTTTTTACCCCCAGAACCTTAGACAGATTATGAGTCTAGTTGACCCTGGGCTGACCCATTTAGAAGTCCTGCCCAAGCCTGAACTTCAGGGTATGAGACTCAAACCCAAACAACATCAAACTAAGTAAATGAAAACAAAATAAAGAGGCAGAGGCAATTCGACCAAATTTTGGAATTTCGACTAATGAGCAAACATTTAATGAAATTGAAACTAAACTAATAGTAGACTGTTTATACTAATTACAGAAAGAAAAACCTCTTAAAACTAGCATGCATGTAAAGAACAACTCTACAACTGGAATAACAAAAGAATCTAAAAGAAGAGGGAGAAGCAGATGACAATACAAGTTAAAAATGACAAGAAAAGTAAAGAAAATTAAACAGAAGAAAACTGAAAAAGAAATACCCGTGGGGCTCAGAATGGACTTGAATACACTTGAAGAAATCCTTCGATTTTTCGACCAGATTAGACCTTAATCTTGTGTTTTCGTGTGAAAACACACGACTAAGATTCAATATAGTCTAAAATCCTCACAGGCCCGTTGAATTTTGAATTTGGAATTAAGGCTGAGTTCTCTGATTTGATATTCGAGAAGTTTGAGGGGGATTCGAAGGAAAGTAATTGGATATTTGGAATGAGGGGAGGCAGGGGACTTCAGGGTGTTAATTTGGTGGTGGTTGGTGGTGGCGCCATCACCAGAGAATGTTAGGGCGGCGCTAGGGTTCTACCCTTTGATTTGAAATTCGAGGGGTTTTAAAGAGATTCGAGGGAAGGTGATCAGGGATTTGGAAAGAGGGAGTTGAGGAGATGATTTGGTGTTGGTTTGGGTTTGAACGGAGGTGGTACCGCCACCAAATATGGCGGAGGATTTGAGGCGGCTGGCTAGGGTTTTAGGGTCTCTGAGGGGTGTGAGAGAGATGAGAGATGGGGTGGGGGCGTTTGGACATATTTATATAAAGACCTCCCCACTTCTGAACCGTTAGATCAACAAACCTCGACGGTTGAGATCAAATGGGGAAAAACGGGGTCGTTTAGAGTCGATGGGGGAAACCGGACTAGGTCAGGGTGGTTTTGGGCATTTTGACCGGGTCTTTGGCGGGTTTGGATTGGGCTGACCCAAATTCAGATCTTTTATTAAGAACTTCAATTTCTTTTTATTTTCTTTTCTTTTTCTTCCCTTTTTCATTTCATTTTCACATTTTTGTTTTAAAAAAACAAAATTAAAAATAAAAACAAAATCTGATTTAAATCCAAAACTAAACTAATTATTTTTTCTCAAAAATTAATTAAGTCCTAATTCAAAAGAAAACTATGACGAATTCGAAAATTAAAAGTTAAAAAAAAATGTAAAATGAACTATTTTTGTGATTTTCTTTCATTTTTGTAATATTAAATAACTAATTATCCTAAAAATAGAAAGTTGGATCTTAAATGCAAATGCAATGTATTTTTGTATTTTTGATGAATTACCTAAATTAAATATGCACACAAAAATGCAAACAAACACAAAATCATGCAATTAATTCCTAAAAATCAAATAATTAATTAAAATAAAAATCCCAATTTTGGGAATTCTGTAGGAGCAAATCATGCGAGGCAAAAATCACGTGCTCACACTTGGCAATTTTTCAAACATTGTGGAAATGTTAAGTGCACTTTGAGTTGTCATTATCAGTATGTGGGTTCTTCGAGAGCTAAATATAATTTGTCATCGTTCACTTTAATTCAGGTTGATTTCCTAAGTTCAAGTATATGTGATGTAGCTTGAATGATTGTTTCTATATTGATAAATAATTTGCTTTATTCTGCATCTTCCTAAGTATCAAAATTCTTCCGTTTTTGCATATCAATGTTTGAGACGTTTGATTTACATGGCATGTATTGGAATTTTTAAGTTTTTGTGCCTTCACGTTTGAGAGTTTGAGTTTACATCACCTTGTAAACAAAGAATATTTGCAACATTTGAATTCATTTTACAGTCCAAGTTCTAAGGATCATGCTTAGTTGTTATCTCTTAGTTACGGTTTTATGTTGGTTGAAATTAAGCAGTGACCAATCGTATTAGAATATGCATCTGCAGAATTATCACTATTCTGAATGATATGTGTTGGTCCAAACTGAAATCAATTCAAGGATTGAAAAGAAAAAAGAAATTGTCAGATGCCCGAAAATGTGAAATGTCGGGCCCGTGCAAACTATCTAGTTATATATCTAAAGGAAGAAACAGAATGAACTTGTTTTCTCCTTAGTGACTCAGGTAACAGTTAATCAAGTATGATTTGACAGGTCCCTGCTGACATATCTTGTAATAAAATAATCCAATAGTTTAGGAAAGTCAGACAAGTTCGTAATGCTTCACAATTACACTTCAATCTTCCACGCAACTCTTGTAACGTTCAATAATGATGCCTCATTGTAATAACAACGCATTTCTTGAATCTTAAATATACTTAGCCCAACATCGAAAAGCAAAAAGAAAAAGTAAAATAAAGAGTAAAACAGATGATTTTTTCTTATTTTCAGTTTTAGACCGTAAAGGAACATGTATGATTATTTTGAAACATAAAGAGGGAGAAAACATATCCAAGCTCGACCTTATGCATAGTGTTCTGTTTTTGTGTGCGTATCTTTCCTTTTTCCCCATTAACCGATATCACTATCACAAGAACATAATTCGTATTATGCTTTCATTGCTACATAAAGTCCAGAGTTTAAACATCTCGGAAGCATGCATAGGATTAATTAAAAAGGCAAACTTGATTTTTAATAATACCCACAATGGTGCCGAATTAGAATGTCAACAGCAAAGGCAGGTTTCATCCTCAAGATACTTGACATTTAGAAGTTGAAAGCTCATGAAGATTTAGTAAATGATATAAACTTATATATAGCTAACCACAAGGAGCTTCTCCGAGAACAAAGAGCACCGAAACTATAATTGAAATACCTGACGCCAGCTATTCGTTACATCCTTTGTCAAAGCACAAAATACAATATTTTGGTGCAGTGTTCGTACACCTTTGTTGGCTTATATATAGTAGAAATTTGGTTGAATCAGACAACCATCATGAATCAGTCCCAAGAAAAGCATGCCACTTCATATGGCACAATGGATCCCAAGATAATACTCCAAGGCCGAATAGACCAAAAATTTGCAGTAAGATTACACTGAAAAATTATCATTTTTCTGCTCAGTCCAATCCAAACAATTGTCATTTCCATCCTAAAGTGACACCAAAACATATTCTTTTTATATACCCATTAGAAAGATTGTCTGCATAAATATTTTCACTGACCAAGATATCAACTGAAATGAATAGAAAATTGATAAAATTAATTATCTTTACCATACTGTTAAAATATATACTTAAAACGGATAGAGTGCAAGCTTTCTATTAATAAGAATCGAGACAAAATAATATTACTAACTGTAGCACGATCAATATGTAGAGCACCATGAAAGAATTATTCATATTCATTCTCTTTTCTAACATAGTGAAATTTAAATATTTTATATTACTCAACTGTAAGGGAATCTAAGCACAAATTATTTACTTTGTTTGAGGGAACTTATAGTTGAGACTATACTATATTTTAAGTCTAAGAAAAAAGATGATTTGCACTATTTAAGGGAATGAAGTACAACCACAGAAAGATTGTATAATTAGTTAGAGAAGCCATGATGTAAATAATGTATAATTTAATAATCAAGCAAAAAGCATTAATACACCTTAGGTCCTTGAAGCCTCATCTAAGTACATGAAATGTTGAACATTTGAAACTCAAAAGGACACACAGAGACACATCAGTACATTGTTTATATCACCTAGTAACATTAGATATATTTTTCCCAAGGTCCATCTGTCAATAATTTGATAACTAACGGCATGTAGATTTCACTAGATCTTTTCACAATTAAAGCTCCTTTTTGTTAAATACAATTATAATTTCAAGCACATCTCTGGTAAAGGATACACTGACATTTTTCACTGTCATACCTATAATTGCCAAAACATCTACTCCCTCCGTTTCAATTTATGTTAACTTGTTTGACTGGGCACGGAGTTTAAGAAAAAAATGAAGACTTTTGGAATTTGTGGTCCTAAACAAGTCTAAATGGGGCCAGAGTATTTGTATGGTTATAAAAGCTTCTCGTTAAGGGTAGAGTTGTAACTTTAAGCTAAATTGTTACCAAATTTAGAAAGGGTTCATTCTTTTTGGAACGGACCAAATAGGAAATAGGTTCACATAAACTGGAACAGAGGGAGTATCAAATATACGATATTTGTGTATAAGAAGTCCTGGGGCCGAAAATGAAGATTTTTATATTGTAAAAATCACCCAAGGAAAACAAAATGTAATAGATAATTGTTTAGTTGTTTCAGGCATATCTTCAAACACCTTGTGTGCATCAAAGTTCTCCCCGTTTCATACATCCCTTTCCAGATGGTAGTTCAATTTGCTTAGTGTTGTTGCACTTTGTGCACCTGAGGAGAAATTCCCCACAATAGCATTTGAACAAATAACCACATGCATTAAGAATTAACTCAAAGAAATTTCAATATAGCATAAATGCGTAAAGAACTTTATAGGCCAATGAAGATGCTAAATGAATAGTCAGTAAAAATTAAAATCAAAGCCTTATATGCTCACCAAGAAAGAATAGAGAATTTTTTTTAGCAAGACTCAAAAATATTCTACTTCATCCATTTTCAGGATTCTTGATTGTATCTCGCTGATGCATGTAATTTTGGAGTATATTGTATGGTGTACCCATAGATGGTCTTCATGTACATTGCAAAACTGGAGGATTATTAAACAACGCAAGCGAACAAACCAAAGTTGAATACCGGAGAAAAATAGATAACGAAATGGAAAATGAAAGACACAATGAAATGTCGAAGATGAAATACTCATCAGAACACCACAAATTCAATGGAGAAGATCACCGAAAACAGAAACGGATCAAGTTAGAAATAAAGTAACTAAAAGAAAAAGAGAAAGGCAGAAGGAAAATGAAGATAAGGACTAACTTCAAACACCTACTCCCTTCTTCCGGCATGTATTGTGGGATGTGATCTAGACTACTCTGAGAAAGACTACCCTGAGCAATTGAGAGGAGGCTTTAGTATAGGGGGCTTTAGTATAAAAAAAGTACACGTGTTTTACAAAATGCAGTACACACGTTCATCTTTTATGGACATAAATAGCTCAAATTACGAATAAGCCCTTATTCATTACATCCTTTGTCAAAGCACAAAGTACAACATTTGGTGCAGTGTTTGTACACATTTGTAGGCTTATATATAGTAGAAATAATAAAATATTTATAACTATAAATACTATAGAATTAATTATACTAAATTTATTCAGAAAATATTGAATTCAACTATATTGTGCCAAAGTAGTATTTATTTTCATCATTTAAACACATGATGAGCTTAGTTTAACCTCCATTGCTATTTTTCAACAATTTGTATAAAATTTATATCGATTAACGCGATGCACACGTGCAACGTACGTACATTAAAACTGGTTATATTAAAAGCACGAAAACCCTTCGCGAAATGTCGTTCGTCTTTTTTACTAAATGACTATTTCACACTGGACGAAATAGTCATTTAGTTATTTTTCTAATATGTAGGAATAATCATTTAATTATTTTTCCAACATCTGGGAATAATTATTTAGTTATTTATCTAATATTTAGGAATAATCATTTAATTACTTTCTTATATTTATAGATAATCATTCTAATATTTAGGAATAATCATTTAATTACTTTCTTATATTTATAGATAATCATTTAATTATTTCTCAATTGGAATATCATATTGTTTAATTTGAGTCCTTCGCTGTGAACTCCGTTTAGATTTAAGAGTATCTAATATCAAACACATTATGAGTACTTTCAATTCCTTTCTTTTCGATCTCTTTCGATTCCTCCCGTTTATGCCCCCATGTTAACCAAAACTTTAGTTATAATTGATATAATTAAGTTATTTCCTTCTTCGAAAAGGTATTTAATGTTGCATAATATCTAAGACTATTAAGTTGCTACTAAAAAGTTGCTACTCTAAGTATTGATAAATTAGGAACAACTTGGCATTCCTAGAATTGTGGTAAATTAGACGCTAAAAAATTTGTGTCGCATGAAAACTTTAAGTTGGTGAAAATTACTTATCGACTAATATGTTAATTTCTTTTTAAAAAATGAAAGAATTATTTTTAGCCAAAATCAATTGAATAGGCCGTAATATAAATGAGTATGTTCACAAAATTGTAAAAAAACTATTGATGGAAAACTTAGAGAAGAAATTTTTTATAATGAAAAACCTAAGATGTTTAAAAAATAAAGAGATTATGCCCTCCTCGTAAGCACGTAATTTTTGACCCGTCACATTTTTGAGCTATTTTTAGCATTTAAAATATTTGTTTAACTTAACTTTAATTTTTGTAGAGTTTAATCTATTTTTACTTCAAATTACAATTTAAAAGCACAAAAATATTCTCATCTTTACTTTAAAGTCAATTAGTATATTTATATTTATAGTATTTTAATTTTACCATGACTTTAGCCTATTTTCTCTACTTTTTACTTTATTATAATATTTGAAAATGCAACATATTACGATATAATTTTACTTTAATTAATTGGAATTAATTTTTCATTTAATAGTATATATTAATATTATTTAAAGGAAAGGGATTAAGTTTTCTTCATTATTGGACTTTAAAAGTTGGATATCCCCAGATTTGGCCCAGTTCAGATTTTTAAGGCCCATATCTTATCTACCCACAATATAAAAACATAATTAAAAAAAAAGGACATAACCTAGTTCTCTAACCATGACCGCAACCCCCCATATAATTCCCCTAAGCTTCAGCCGTTACCCTTTTGTCTCCAACTCCAAAATTTCTAGCACCCACCCTATTCAAAACATCTTTTTGACAGTAGCTGGGGCAAAAACGCTAGTGAGCTCAAAGAACGGCAAAGAGAGTGAGGAGTAAAGAGAGAAAATCGGCCAGAAGCTTCGATAAACACCTATAAAACCAATTGAAAACTCAAACCCAACAGGTGGCTCCATCACCGTGAAAATGGAGTCCAAAGTCGATGTTTCGAAAGTCCGTTTGAGTCAGAAGTTCTCCGATCGAAGTTTGTTCGCGGTTCCGATTCTGGGTCCGATGCTTTTGTTGGGTTGCGATTTTCCTCTTCATTTTATACATTGCTCGAGCTTGTTGAATGAGTTTTGAAAAGAAAATTCTCAAAGAAATTGAATCTGTATTGGTCGATCGAGAGGGTTCTGTTTTCAGAATTATAGCTTCAATTGAGGTAAGTTAATAGATTCTTCTCTTTTTTAGAAGTGGTTTTCACATGCAGTAGAAAATTTTTGATTTTCCTTTTCTTTTCTCTTACCTTTTTTTTATCTATTTAGAAAAGAGAGAAATTTTGTTATCTACTTAGAAAAGAGAAGAATCAGGTTTGAATTCTATGACTGAACTTGAGGATTGAACAATTATGGGATTTTGTTGTTTGGTTCATTGAACATTATTGGGATGTGATAATATTTGGGATGATTTATATCTAAACTATTTGGATTGAATCTGAAATGGACTTACCAAATTGTAAGCATTTGACGTTCTTTGGAGTCCATTTGAATTCCTTGGCTGGAAAAGGCGTGTGGTTTGTTGTCATTGCTTTGTTTGTGGGAACTGTTCTGCTTCCAACATTTTCTGGACTTGGTAGGGTCATTCAAGAATATCAAAGTTTGCTTTAGGCGCGATTAATGATTAATAAATCATCGTGACTATGGGTACGGTTCCCGTGGCATGGTCACGAACATAATCCCAATTCGAGTGTGCGTTTCACGTGACTCGACCTTAACTTCAAATAATAATAATAAACATGTTGTGAGTCGCGAGTGCATTTCACTTGATGCGATTCGCAATGTGTACAAAGGTAATAAGTGTGCGACATCGTGACTTATTTAAATAAACCCATAAATCCTAAAAGCAATTAAAACTTTACTAAGAGCGATTTAAAAGGTAAAAATGCACAACATGTCTTAAATATGTATTAAATCAAATAATTAGGCCAATTATTAATAGTTGAGTGACCGTACTAAAATCACAAAATCCGGGAATACCCAACACCTTCTCCTAGGTTAACAAAATTCCTTACCCGGTCTTCTGTGTTCGCAGACCATAAATAGAGTCAATTTCCTCGATTTGGGATTTAAAACAAACCGGTGACTTGGGACACCATAACAATTATTCCAAGTAGTGACTCTGAATTAAATAAATAATTCCATTTCGATTAATGTCACTTTAATTGGAAAAACTCTCTATCCCTCGGGAAAAAAGAGGTGTGACAGCTCTGGCGACTCTGCTGGGGATCGAACCTAGAATCTCTGGTTCAAGGTTCATAATTCGAGCTTAGATTAACTGTTATACGTGGCTTTTATTTATTACCTGATATTAGTTGTTTGGGCCTAATATGCTAAATGTCGCTTTTTTACCGCTTTGATATTCTGTGAACTGTATATAAAACTGTTACGAAACCCTTCTTCTCTTTGAGTCTTCTAAATCGTTTGGGAAGGGCACACTGGCGTGACTTCTTTTCTTTTAGTGTCATACCCTAATTTAGAACGAGGATCAGATTAGTTATAAAGCCCGGTGATCTTTTGGTTATTGGTACGTGGCCCCCCCTCTCGGCTCAAGTTGTCCGCTCAGGTAAGCCATGTCTAGAATAATCCACCAGGTTTTAAACCTAGAATAACATAGCCTCATGCCGGATCCCTAGTAGGTACGTGTGTTTGCATCATGTGCATTTGACTTTGGGGACTCAACACATGGGTTGGGTCTGTCTGGGACAGGTGTACCCAAAAATAAAAAGACCATCCTGATGCATTTTACATGCTACTTGTACATTTATTTGTTTCGGCTTTCATGTTTACTGGCTTCTAGAATAGGAAAAGAAAATAAAAAAATAAAGAGAGAGAGAGAGAGAGAGAGAGAGAGAGAGAGAGAGAGAGAGAGAGAGAGAGAGAGAGAGTGAGAGGTAGGTATTTGAAATATCCTGAAACTCTGCCGAAAAAAAGGAGAAAAAGAAATTTATTTCAAAATAAGTCATATTTTCTTGTTGCGTCAAAACTGATCGAACTACGCAGGTCTGATTCTCATCGGATATGAGATACGTAGGAAAACCTCATCGGTTTCGGCCCCAATTTAAAATAAAAATACAAAAATATTTCCTTTAATTCCTTTTTTAGAAGTCTTCTCTTAGAAATAAAAAAAGATTTTAATCCCAAAAATATTTTTTTAGAAGTTTTTCCTTCGAGAAAAAACAAACAAATCAAATCAAAATCCAAAAACTATTTTCTACCTTTTTTTAGAAGTCTTTTTACCAAAAAAAAAAAGAAAGTCAAAAATCTAAGAAATATTTTCTTTCTTTTCTGGAAGTCTTTCTTTCAAAAATTTATAAATAAAAATCAATATCAAAACCAAAAATCCAAAAAATATTTTCTTTCTTCTTTATAAGTCTTTCTTTCGGAATAAAAAATTCAATATCCAAAAAAAGGAGTTAGTTTATTTACTTTATTCCTAATCTTTCCGAACTACGTAAAGATCTGAATTCATGCGGCTACGTAGGTAACTCACATCAGGTTTGATCGAATAATTTTGAAAAAAAAGGAAAGAAAAGTGGTAAAAAAAAGAAAGGAAGAAATAATGATAATAATAAGGACCGTCTGAGTCCATTCTAACGTGTCTCTTGTTTTCAATTGAGAATGTTTGAGGTGGTTGGTTTGTGGTAAGCTGGCAACACAACATCCAAGGGGAAAATGCCATTGACAACTAACATTGAAGCTGTTACAAGTGCTCAAGAGACTCGGGGCCAGAGGGTTCAACAAGAGTCTACTACGGTTGAGGAAAATGGAATACTGAAACAGCAAATGATCGAAATGTGTCAAGTATGGGCCAATGGCCAAGGACAACCTTTTTTTATTCATGGTTTCCCAGAGTTCACATCCATCTCTACTACTACCATTCAGTGTCATTGTCTGATCAATCTTATCCACCCGGGTTCAGTCTTTGTCCCAACTGTACGACTACAACTAGAACCTCTGTTGTGCGCTCTCAAAGTGTGCCATTGATAGCCAATCAAACAACCAATACTGTTATGCCCGTCTTCACTATCCCACAACCGACGGTGGTGTATAGGAAAACTCATGAGTCATAATTTGCTACCTAGCAAGAATAGTACCACTCTCCTGAGTACCACTCGTACCTATTTGATCTTCTTACAAAGATTGAGAAGCCTGCCCGAAAGGTGGCACAGGAAGAAATGACCCAAAGAATGAAGAGCGTAGAACAACAGTTGAAAAACATGTAAGGGTTGGCAAGTCAGAAGAGTATTGCCTTCAGGGATCTATGTATGTTCCCCGATGTTCATTTGCCACCTGATTTCAAGACTCCCAAATTTGAAAAGTATGATGGACACGACAACCCCATAGCCCACTTGAAAAGGTATTGCAATCAGCTAAGAGGTGCGGAAGGAAAAGAAGAACTAGTAATGGCTTATTTCGGGGAAAGCCTGACAGGGGTAGCCTCTGAATGGTTTATGGATCAAGACACCTCTCACTGGCATGTCTGGGATGACATGTTCCAGGACTTTGTCAAACAGTTCCAATATAACATCGACATCGCCCCAGACCGCAGTTTCCTTTCAAACCTAAAGAAGAAACCAACTGAAAGTTTAAGGGAATATGCCATTAAATGGAGGGAGCAAGCGGCTAGAGTTAAGCCACCCATGAATGACCACGAGTTAATCACTGTCTTCCTTTAGGCTCAAGATCCGGATTATTTTCAAAACATGATGTCCGCAATGGGAAAATCCTTCTCGGAAGCAATCAAAATAGGGGAAATGGTTGAGAATGGACTTAAGATGGGACGAATTATAAGTCACGCAGTTCTCAAATCCGCAACTCAAGCTGTCCATATTGAATTTGATAATTTCAGTGACACAGATGAGAAGGATGAAGAAACCATGATGACAACAGGGTCGAGAAGAAGTCCCAGGAGAGCATCTCGAAGGTATGACCAGCCTCGTCTGGTTTCCGATGATTCCCCTAAGCACTACTATCCATGTTACACCCCATATTTTTGTACGTAAAAGTACGCCATAAGTAAATTGATGAAAGCTCAGAAATGAGATATTACAACCCACATTTTCATACATTAAAGTTTCGTCGCAAGTTAATCGACGTAACTTCGAGAATGAGATTATAAGCATTATGCTATTTCAAACAAGTGATGCATAAATTTATGAAGGTGAGAGGGTAAGAAAATCGAAGAAATTGAACTTCGTCGAAATTTGACATTTTGGGATAAAATACGGTCCGAGCTAAAATACCCAATATTTATGGACTAGTACCATACAAGGTACCACATGACCATGATAGTAAGATGAATAAAGCGTATTAAAGGTGAGTAGTATTTTATGTAATTTGAGATAATTCGTAATTATATGGGTAATTGGTTAATCATTGAATTAGTGGGGATTAATAAGTTAATTAAGCAAAAGGTGAATTATTTGGATAATTAAGGGCACTAACGTGGCAGCCCATAAAGTGGATAACAAAGCCAACAAGTGACTCTTACTTCATGAAGCAAGATGTCACATTAAGGAAGTTTTGGGGCTTAGTCATAACTTATGTGGGGCCACACCCACTAAGATTTAAAAAGCCCTCTCTAAATCACTTAAGAGATACATATATCTCTACAATTAAGAAAGAAGCTTCAACAAATTCTTAAGAAATTATATGATTTGATAGCAACGTACAAAGTTCATACAAGACCACATAATACTATATCAACAGGATTTTGCGATTCTAAGGGAATACGGTGCAATTTTTCTCAATAATATCATACAAATTTTCTACTACTTCGATCCGCCGTTACGTGTTGTCACAATCGACGTGTGTTAGAGGGATTGTCAAGAGACTCGGCTTAGGTATGTTAAGGCTATCCATTCTTTCTTTTTAGCATGATTCATACGATACAAGTGAAACGAGTAAACGCACAACTTCCATAAATGACTCTATTTGTAGAAATGCTAGAGATTCTTATGTTCTTGATTCCTCATGTGACCCATTATTCTATCATCTGTTCATGAATCTCAGAAAATACCTAAGTTGATAAAGTTTATTTCATGATATTAATTAGAGGCATAATGGTCTTATGACACTCCGAAAGATTTAAGGTCGTCTTAAGAATTTATGCACCGATCCCCTATTAACTGCTTCCCCCAATTTTAATTCTGCTATTTTAATTTGCCGGGATGTTCGGTTTCGAGTTTCGAAGAGTTTTGGGACACTTAGTCCCTAAATGAGAGCTTAAGTGTTGGAAAGTTCACCGTAGTCGGAATAGTGTGAAAACGGCCTTGGAATGGAAATTTGATGGTTCCGTTAGCTTCGTTGGGTGATTTCGGGCTTAGGGGTGTGATCAGATTGTGTTTTGGAGGTCCGTAGCTAATTTAGGCTTGGAATGCCAAAAGTTGAATTTTTGAAGTTTCCGGTCCGATAGTGAGATTTTGATTCGTGGGTCAGAATGGAATTCCAGAAGTTTCAGTAGCTCCGCAGTGTTAAATATGGCATATGTGCAAAATTTTAGGTCATTCGGACAAGGTTTGATAGACTTTTTGATCGAAAGCATATTTTGAGAATTTTTGAGTTCTTAGGCTTGAATCCATGGTTAATTCGAGGTTCCGATATTGTTTTAGGTGTTTTAAGGATTGGTACAAGTTTGGATAGTTATTTGTGACTTTTTGGTGCCTTTGGTTGAGGTCCCGGAGGTCTCGGGATGAATTCGGATGGTTGTCGGAAAGATTTTGGAATTTAAGTTGCAGCTTCAGCTGCTGGTTCTGTGATAACCGCACCTGCGGTTTGGGTTTCGCAGGTGCGGCGCCACAGAAGCGGCTCAGTGGCCGCAAAAGCGAAAATTGGGGACTTCTTCAGGAACTGCAGAATCGGTGGTAATTCCGCAGAAGCGGTACCGCATCTGCGGATTGGGAGTCGCAGATGCGGAAATTGGCCATTTAGTGAAAAGTCGTAGATGCGACATTAGTTCCGTAGAAGCGGGACCGCAGATGCGGTCCCAGGCCCGCAAATGCGGAAATCACTGGGCAGAACATATAAATTCTTGCCTTCGCGAAAATTAGCCATTTTTCATCTTTTTCAAAACGGGAAGAAGCTTGGGGAGCACTTTTCAAGAGAGATTCTTAGAGGAATTCATTGGGGTAAGGTCTTTGGTCCCTAAATTCGTTATTGAAATGATTTTTATCAATTTAAGTATGAAAAATTTAGGAAAATCAGTGGCAATTGGGGGGTTAGGGCTTGTCTAATTGGAGACCTTTGAGTGATGATTTGAGGGACAAATTGAGGCCCAATTTGGGTACTTTTGATATGACTGAACTCGTGAGAGTGCGAGGGTTCTGGAAATATAAATTTTACCCGATTCCGAGATGTGGGCCCGAGGGGCATTTTGGTCATTTTATATAATTTCGTGTATTAGCTTAGGATTTAATTGTAGAATCAGTTACTTGAAGTGTTATTTACATTATGTGATTTAATTGAATAGATTTGTGCCATTTAGAGTCGAGTACTCATGGCGAGAGCGTGGTTTCGGGTTGATTTTGAGCCGGTTCGAGGTAAGTGGCTTGTCTAACCTTGTGTGAGGGACCTTCCCCTTAGGATTATGATATATTTTATAATTGAAATACCTTGTAAGTGAGGTGACGAGCGTGTACTTGAGCAAATTGTTGAAAATCCGGTTTTTCCTTTAGTATTTCAATTGAGTTCTTTTTCCTGTTTTATTCTACTTGTGAATTTAGCCTGTTGCTAGTTTAGAAAAACATGTTTAGTTGACTTAATTGCCTATTTGCTTGAATTGCCTTAATTGCATTACGTCAAGCATGTTAGGCTAGAATTAACTGTTTACTTGGTACGAAATTTAGCTTAATTGGGTATTCTTGTGTAGCTGCGGTGTGTTTTTACTTTGGGACTATGGGACGACATCCCGGGAGATCCCCTGTACATATTTATGATCTGAACTGAGGTGCGGGATACCAAGAGATCCCTGACATGTATATTGAGGATACTAAGAGATCCTCGGGATACCGAGAGATCCCTAGCATATATTGAGGATACCAAGAGATCCCTAGCATATATTGAGGATGCCAAGAGATCCTTGGGATACAAAGAGATCCCCGGTTATCATCCTTGTTATTGAGTGGTACTTCCTTGTGGTTTGCTTTCATCTCTGTTTCCGTTATTATACTCTTATTATCCTGTATAGATTCTTACTATAGATTCTCAATTGTACTGCTTATATTATCCTGTCATCTTTATATTTATTTAATCTCAGTAGGGCCCTGACCTTCCTCGTCACTACCCAACCGAGGTTAGGCTTGGCACGTACTGAGTACCGCTGTTGTGTACTCATGCCTCTTCTACGCATGTTTTTCATGTGCAGATCCAGGTACCGCTATTCAGGCCTATCATCCTTGAGGAGGCGACTGCTTTAGATACTTCGAGGTACATCTGCCACGTCCGCAGACCGAGAAGTCCCTTTCTATTTCTGCTTTTATTATTTAGCCCTTCTGTGTTTTTCTATTCTTATTAGACATTCTAGAGTTAGAGCTATGTAGTATTGATCTTAGCTTGTGATTCGTGGGTTTCAGGGTCTTGGATTTATGTATTGGTATTGAGAGTTAAACATGGTGTAAGCCGAACAACACATTTAAACACTGTTACTACTTTATTTCTGTTAAAAATTCTTTTACTTCAGCAAATTTTGGTTTTCTTCTGCAAATTAGGCTTACCTAGTCGTAGAGACTAGGTGCCATCACGATAGTTCACAGAGGGTGAACTGGGGTCGTGACAAGTTGGTATCAAAGCTCTAGGTTCATAGGAGTCATGGATTATAAGCCGGTTTATTAGAGTCTCGCTGATCGGTATAGAAACGTCTGTACTTATCTACGAGAGGCTATGTAACTATTAGGAAAATTCCACTTTATTTGATTTCCTTGTGTGTGATATTTTGACATCACAATTCTAAACTTCTGTCTTTTATTCTCTTACAGATAGTGAGGATACATGCTACCCGAGATGATCAGGCACCCGCGCCTTCTACTACAGCCGTCAGAGGCCGGGGCCGAGGTAGAGGCCGAGGACGCGCAAGTGGTGCAACCAGAGCACCTGCACAAGCTGCCACCGAGGTACCACCAGTAGTTTCAGCATGAGTCCAGGCACCTGACATGCCAACTGCTACTACTACTCTAGCTCTTCAAGAGACTCTGGCATAGTTCATGAGCATGTACACCACTTTGGCAGGGTTGCTTCCCCTTGCTGCAGCTACATCTCAGGCCGGGGGAGGAGCACAAAATCCCACCGCCCGCACTCCTGAGCAGTGAGTGCATGTTGAGAAGTCCCTGAGATTATTCCTGTGCCACCTGCAGTGCCAGCTCAGCCCGAGGACAAGGCAGCGGTTTTCGAGGAGGAGTAGCTGAGGCTTGAGAGGTTCAAAAAGTACAAGCCTCCTGTATTCAGCGGTCTAGCATCGGAGGATGCTCTAGGATTTCTAGATGAGAGTTACTGCATTCTCCGTACCATGGGTATATCAGGATCGAATGGGGTTTCCTTCACTATTTTCCAGCTTCGAGGTGCCGCTTATGAGTGGTGGCGCACCTATGAGTTAGACAGTCCGGATGAGGCTGCTTCACTGACTTGGACTCAGTTCTCAGATCTGTTCCTGAGAGAGTATGTTCCTTAGAGCCTCAGGGATGCATGGCGCGCCGAGTTTGAGCATTTGCAGCAGGGTCCGTTATACTAGTTTGGCTAGGCATGCACCAGCCTTAGTTTCTACTATCTGCGAGAGGGTTCACCGGTTTATTGAGGGGCTTATTCCCAACATCAGGTCTAGCATGGCTCGTGAGTTGGAGATGGATATTTCTTATCAGCAGGTGGTGAGCATTGCTAGGAGGATTGAGGGTATGCATGTGAGAGAGTGGAGAGGGAGGCCAAGAGGTCTTGAGAGTCGACCCATTATTCTAGTGCCCGTACCCCATCTGCAGGTCATCATGGTAGGGGTTATATGAATCGTCCTGTTCATTCAGCTCTTCAAGCAGCCAGTAGTGCTCCAGCTCCTCCTAGGCCGTAGGAGCCTTATTATGCACCTCCAGTTTCTAGCGCGCCTCCTGCACAGGGTGCTTTCAGAGGTCAGTCCAGCAGACCTGGTCCAAGCCAGTCACAGCTGCCACGTCCTCCTAGAGCTTGTTTTGAGTATGGTGGCGCACACCACGTGGTGAGGGATTGCCCTATACTTGGGAGGAGTGCACCTCTACAGACTTATCAGCCACAACGTTCCCCGCAAAGTTCTCAGGCTATGATTACAGCTCCAGTTGCTACCCCACCTGCTCAGCCAGCTAGAGGTAGACGTCGGGGAGGTAGAGGTCGCCCTAGAGGGGGAGGCCAGGCTAGATACTATGCCTTTCCTGCCCGTACTGAGGCTATTGCCTTCGATTCTGTGTGTCTTCTTATTTTGCTCCGCATTTGGGTATATCTCGGGATTATTTGAGTTTTCCTGTTTATGTTTCTACTCCTGTGGGAGATTCTCTTGTTGTGGACCATGTCTATCGGTCATGTTTTGCTGCTCTTTGTGGTTTTGAGACCAGGGCTGATTTATTGTTGCTCAGCATGGTAGATTTGATATTATCTTGGGCATGGACTGGTTGTTGCCCCATTATTCTATTCTTGATTGTCACGCCAAAACTGTGACACTGGCTATGCCAGTTGTACCGCGTGTTGAGTGGAGGGGTACTTTAGATCACACTCCCAGTAGAGTTATTTCTTTTCTTAAAGCTCAGCGTATGGTTGAGAAGGGGTGTGACGTGTACTTAGCTTATGTGAGAGATGTCAGTATTGATACCCCTTCAGTTGATTCAGTCCCAGTAGTACGGGATTTTCCCGATGTGTTTCCAGCTGATCTTCCAAGCATGCCGCCTGATAGAGATACTGATTTTGGCATCGATTTGTGCCGGGCACTCAGCCCATTTCTATTCCTCCGTATCGTATGGCTCCTCCTGAGTTGAAAGAGTTGAAGGATCAATTACAGGAATTGCTTGATAAGGGTTTTATTCGGCCTAGTGTATCACCTTGGGGATGCTCCTGTCTTGTTTGTGAAGAAAAAAGATGGTTCAATGTGTATGTGTATTGATTATCGCTAGTTGAACAAAGTGACAGTTAAGAACCATTATCCTTTGCCTCGTATTGATGATCTGTTTGACCAACTTCAGGGCGCACGAGTGTTTTCTAAGATTGATTTGCGCTCAGGTTACCATCAGTTGAAGATTCGGGAGCCAGATATCCCAAAGACTGCTTTCAGGACTCGGTATGGTCATTATGAGTTCCTTATTATATCATTTGGGCTGACCAATGCCCCAACAACCTTTATGCCTTTGATGCACATTGTGTTTCGGCCATATCTTGACTCGTTTGTCATTGTCTTTATTGATGATATTCTGGTGTATTTCTGGAGTCGGGAAGATCATGAGCATCACTTGAGGACTGTGCTTCAGACTCTGAGAGAGAAGAAGTTATATGCTAAGTTCTCGAAATGTGAGTTTTAGTTGGATTCAGTGGCATTTTTAGGCCACGTGGTATCGAGTGAGGGCATTCAGGTGGATCCAAAGAAAATACAGGCCGTGCAGAGTTGGCCTAGACCATCCTTAGCTACAGATATCCGTAGTTTCCTTGGTTTGGCGGGTTACTACCATCGTTTTGTGGATGGGTTTTCATCGATTGCAACCCCCATTAACAGGTTGACCCAGAAGGGTGCTCCGTTCCAGTGGACGGAGAAGTGTGAGGCGAGCTTTCAGAAGCTTAAGACAACTTTGACCACAACACTAATTTTGATATTGCCTACAGGTTCAGGGTCTTATACAGTCTATTGTGATGCCTCGAGGGTTGGTCTCAGAGTAGTGTTGATGTAGGATGGTAGGGTGATTGCATACGCATCCAGATAGTTGAAGATACATGAGAAGAATTATCTGGTCCACGACCTTGAGTTAGCTGCCATTGTTCACGCCCTAAAGATTTGGCGCCATTATTTATACGGGGTTTCCTGTGAGATGTATACTGACCATCAGAGCTTGCAGCACCTGTTCAAGCAAAAGGATCTAAATTTGCGCTAGAGGATGTGGTTAGATTTGCTGAAGGACTATGATATCACTATTCTGTATCACCCAGACAAGGCTAATATGGTGGCCGATGCCTTGAGTCGCCGGGTGGAGAGTTTAGGGAGTTTGGCTTATTTACCAGCATCAGAGAGGCCTATGGCGATGGATATTCAGGCCTTAGCCAACCAGTTTGTGAGATTGGATCTTTCGGAGCCCAGTCGGGTTCTAGCTTGCGCGGTTTCTCGATATTCTTTATTTGATCATATCAGGGAGTGGCAATATGATGACCCTCATTTGCTTGTCCTCAAGGACAAGGTTTAGCTCGATTATGCCAGAGATGTGACTATTGGTGATGATGGGGTATTGAGGATGTAGGGTCGGATTTGTGTACCCAATGTTGATGGGCTTTGAGGGTTGATTCCAGAGGAGGCCAATAGTTCGCGGTATTCCATCCATCTGGGTGCCGCGAAGATGTATCAGGATTTGAGACAACACTATTGGTGGAGGCATATGAAGAAAGATATAGTTGGATTCGTAGCTCGGTGCCTTAACTGTCAGCAGATGAAGTATGAGCACAAGAGACCGGGTGGGTTACTTCAACAGATAGAGATTCCGGAGTGGAAGCGGGAGGGGATAACCATGGACTTTGTAGTTGGGCTCCCCCGGACTTTGAGAAAGTTCGATGCTATTTGGGTGATTGTGGATCTACTGACCAAGTCCGCTCACTTTATTCCTGTGTGTACTACATATTCCTCGGAGCGGTTGGCGGAGATTTATATCCGGGAGATTGTACGACTGCATGGTATTCTAGTGTCACATTTCAGATAGAGGTACTCAGTTCATATCACGGTTCTGGAGGGCTGTTCAACATGAGTTGGGTACTCGGGTGGAGTTGAGTACAACATTTCACCCTCAGACGGACGGACAGTCCGAGCGCACTATTCAGATTCTTGAGGATATGCTCCGTGTGGGTGTGATTGAGTTTGGAGGGTCTTGGGATCAGTTTTTGCCATTGGCGGAGTTTGCTTATAACAATAGCTATCAGTCTAGCATTCAGATGGCACCATATGAGGCTTTATATGGGAGATGGTGTAGATCCCCGGTGGGTTGGTTTGAGCCGGGTGAGGTCAGATTATTGGGCACAAACTTAGTTCAGGATGCTTTGGAAAAGGTTAAGGTGATTCAGGATAGACTCTGCACATCCCAGTCCAGACAGAAGAGTTACGCGAACTGGAAGGTTCGTGATGTTTCCTATATGGTTGGAGAGCGGGTTCTACTTTGGGTATCGCCTATGAAGGGCGTTATGAGATTTGGGAAGAAAGGGAAGTTGAGTCCGAGGTTTATTGGCCCTTTTGAGATATTGAGGCATGTTGGGGAGGTTGCTTATGAGCTTGCCTTACCTCCCATCTTTGCTGGGGTTCATCCGGTATTCCATGTTTCGATGCTTCGGAGGTATCACGGTGATCCGTCGCACGTGTTGGATTTCAGTTCAGTCCATTTGGACAAGGATCTATCCTATGTTGAGGAGCTAGTGACAATATTGGACAGGGAGGTTAGAAAGCTGAGGTCAAAGAACATTGCATCCGTGAAGGTTTAGTGGCAGGGTCAGCCGGTTGAGGAGGGGACTTGGGAGACCGAGCAGGATATGCGTAGGCATTACCCTCATCTTTTCACTACTTTAGGTATGTCTTTATGTTCGTTCGAGGACGAATGAATGTTTAAGTGTAGGAGGATGTGACGTCCCGTCCGGTCGTCTTAAGAATTTATGCCCCAATCCCCTATTAACTACTTTCCCCAAGTTTAATTCTGCTATTTTGATTTGCCAGGATGTTTGGTTTTGAGTTTCGGAGAGCTTTGGGACACTTAGTCCCTAAATGAGAGCTTAAGTGTTGGAAAGTTGACCGTAGTTGGAACAATGTAAAGACGACCTCGGAATGGAAATCCGATGGTTCCGTTATCTCCGTTGGGTGATTTTGGGCTTAGGGGCATGATCGGATTGTGTTTTGGAGGTCCGCTGCTAAGGTGTACTCATGCCTCTTCTGCGCATGTTTTTCATGTGCAGATCCAGGTACCGCTATTCAGGCCTATCATCCTTGAGGAGGCGACTGCTCTAGATACTTCGAGGTAAATCTGCCGCGTTCGCAGACCGAGAAGTCCCTTTCTATTCCTGCTTTTAGTATTTAGCTCTTCTATATTTTTCTATTCTTATTAGACATTCCGGAGTTAGAACTATGTAGTATTGATCTTAGCTTGTGATTTGTGGGTTTCCGGGTCTTGGATTTATGTATTGGTATTGAGAGTTAAACATGGTGTAAGCGGAGCGGCACATTTAAACACGGTTACTACTTTATTTCTGTTAAAAATTGTTTTACTTCCACAAATTTTGGTTTTCTTCCGCAAATTAGGCTTACCTAGTCGTAGAGATTAAGTGCCGTCACGATGGTTCACGGAGGGCGAACTGGGGTCGTGACATTTATCCAACATACTTTTTATGCATTTCATACATCTATACATGTACATTGACCCATGAACAGATGGCGTTATATACAAGTATATTATATGTATATGGGATATGGGAAAAGGTTATGGTGTTATATACGCACCACCGCCTGATCAGCTGGTATACGTTGATGATTTGCCCACAGTGGCCGAGATGATATGATGGGATGCCCTCAGAGGCTTGATGATGTTATTAACAAATATACCCATGCATGGTATAACATTTATACGCATATGCATGACATTATAAGTATTAAATGATTCACAGAGTTATTCAGACTTACATGTCGAGTCTTTTACTCCATGTTTCTCTCATGTCTATTATTTACTAATTTTCATTCCTTACATACTTGGTACATTATTTGTAATGACGTCCCCTTTTCCTGGGGA
This sequence comes from Nicotiana tabacum, assembly GCF_000715075.1. Classification (NCBI taxonomy): domain Eukaryota; kingdom Viridiplantae; phylum Streptophyta; class Magnoliopsida; order Solanales; family Solanaceae; genus Nicotiana; species Nicotiana tabacum. The sequence goes on along the minus strand of NC_134101.1, from coordinate 125,914,776 downwards.
CGCTATGTTTCATGCCCGCAGGTCCAATAGAAAGGTCGAGAGTCCTCCAAGTAGGCTATCAGCTCAGCGGAAGATGTTGGTTTGCTCCATTTGCTTTGGAGTTTCTTGTTTGATTAGTATAATTTAGACGCGTATTCTTTGGTATGGCGGGGCCATGTCCCGACCTTTATGATAAGTATGAACTCTTAGAGGCTTCTAGACATATGTCATGTATACGGATACTTGTATGGCCTTGCAGGCCTGTGTTTTGAGTTTACATATGATCATATTGGCCTTATAGGCCCGTATGTCACATGTATAATTTTTTATATCAGGTTGAGTCGTCCTATATTGAGTATTCCCCTATGTTTTTCTGGTTAGCCCATGATGGCCCGTTTGGACCATTTGCCAATGAAGGTACAATAAGAAAGATATGTTATATTGGTACTCGGTTAAGTAAGGTACCGAGTGCCTGTTGCGGCCCATAGGTTTGGGTCGTGACAATCCACTTTAGAGACCACAATACACTGTTGCTCCACCTTAGTATGTTGTTCAGCCACCAAAACAACCTAGAAGGCGAGCACGCGCATCACAAAATCTCCACCGGTCTTCACAAAATTTTCAAGTGCTCTATAACCCACATCCAAGCCAGGGGTATAAAGGGGAACAAAGGTTGAAAGATAATTTTACACCAATAGGAGAGTCCTATGCAAACTTGTTTGAGAAATTAAAGCAGTATGACATGATTGCACCTATTCCTCCAAATTATGTGGACCTACGTGCAAGAAGTTTTGACCCTTCTAAAAGGTTTGAATACCATTCCAATGCCTAGGGTCACAATGTTGAAAGCTGTCGGGATTTGAAAAGAGAAATAGAAAGGATGATCCAGGAAAAACTGATTGGAATTAGAGAAGGCCCTGGTGATTCTGATGAGCAAATTTGTGGATAAATGTCAAGCTTAGCAATTGAAAAGTCATTCACTTCTCATTGGGAAGGAATCTTGGTAGCTTGTTTTAATATTTTTTATATTATCTGGGGTATTTCAGGGTTGTGATCCAGATTTTATATGTTTTATTGAGTCAAAACCATTCCATCCATATGTTTTGTCCGTGTGAGTCTTGTCTGTTTGTTCTATTGCTATTTTCATTATCTGGGTTATTTTAGGGTTGTAACTCAGATTTTAGGTTGTTTGTCCTGTTGTCCAGCCTTTCCATCTGTTACTCAATGAAATACAGTTTGTCCTTTTGTGTCATTTTGTGCTTAATCCTTTTCCGGCTAGTTCTAGTAACATGACATGCATGCGGAATTTTTGGCCAGATCCTAGAAAACTGATTTAGTCTTGAATTGGATAACTGAGAAAAAGACACTTTTTAAGGATGAATAAAGAGTCGAAACATTTTGGAATTAAGCTCGAGTAAAATTTACCTTCAAATCATTGTGAAGGTTGGGTTTGAGGAAAAATCAATTGAAGTTTGTTGGAAAGTTTGACATTAATGGATGGAAAGTGTCTTTCGACCACGACACACCAAAAGACAGACATGTTCATCAATGCTATGATCGCGAATGGATACTATGTTTGGCGTTCTCGAGATTGGGAGGCCCTTTTTCTGCTATCGAAACATTTCATACCCTTCGTTACCACTTTTGAGCCTGTGTTATTTTCTTTGACCACCCTCTTTTGGAATCAAGTTTCAAGATAAAAGTCAAAAAAAGGATGAAAAAATTGAAAAGAAAATTCCGTACCGCAATAGCACAAACTGGGGCAGCCCTTAAAAAGTTCAAGTTAAAAAAAAGAAAAGAAGAAGAAAGAACAATCAAAGGTCCATGCCCCCAGAAAATAGAAGGTAGGGCAATTTGTTTAAAAAAAAAAGAAAAAGAAAAAGTTGAAAAATAGTTAGGTCGGATGTTTGAACTACGTTTGACCTGATTCTTTTAAAAAAAGGATACCTAGGCAGCCTTACTGTTACACCCCACGTTTTCGTACGTTAAAGCTTCGTCATAAGTTAATCGACGTAAGTTTGGGAATGAGATTTATTTTTAGATTATAAGCATCATGCTATTTCAACAACTGATAAGTAAATTTGTGAAGGTAAGAGGGTAAGTGAATCGAAGAAAATAAGTTTCATCGAAGTTTGACAATTTGGGATTAAATACGGTCCGAGCTATAATACCCGATATTTATGGAATAGTACCATACAAGGTACCACATGACCATGATAATAAGATGTATAAAGTGTGTTAAAGTGAGTAGCATTTTAAGTAATTTGACATATTTTTTAATTATGTGAATACTTGGGTAATTATGGATTTTTAAGTGGGAGGTTAACTTGTAAATTGAATTTTGTGGATAATTAATTATGTGAAATTTTGGATAATCACTAGGGGACACTGCTTCCACGTGGGATTGTAGAATTATGGCAGCAAATTGCCACCTAATTAAGTGTTTAAGGAGGTGGTGGCAAAACTTTAAAAATATGGGCACCTTATCTCATTCTTGTTGGAGAATTATATTAAAAGACCTTCTTTAAGCCACAAAATGGAATGGAGATATTTTATATCTACTATGTAACAGATGGAATTTCAGCAAGAAATTCATATGGAATTATCGCGTAATAGCATTGTGGGAATTTCAAATCTAAGGGAGTACATTGCAATCTTTCTCAAGAATATCATATGGATTATTCCCTATTTCGATCTCGCCGTTATGTGTTTTATCATGATTGACGTGTGTTAGACGGATTGTCAAGAGAATCGACTCAGGTACGTTAAGGCTATCCCTTCTTTCTTTTTGGCATGATCTATATGACACGAATGAAACGAGCAAATGCACAACTTCCATAAATGACTTTATTCGTAGAAATGCTAGAGATTTTTATGTTCTTGATTCCTCATGTGACCCATTATTCTATCATCTGTTCATGGGTCTCGGAAAATACGTAAGTTGATTTTATGATATTAATCAGAGGCATAATGGTCTTATGACACTCCGAAAGATTTTATTGACGTACTTCTCATGCATTGCATTCATGACATTGTCCCATGATCAGATGGCGTTATATACGCGTATATATGTATATGGGATATGGGAAAAGGTTACGTCGTTATATACGCACTACCACCTGATTTGCTAGTATACGTTGATGATTTTTTCCACAGTGGTCGAGAAGATATGATGGGATGCCCTCAGAGGCTTGATGATGTTATGAACACATGTACCTATGCACGACATGACATTCATATGTATATGCATGGCACTATAAGTATTTCATCATTTACAGAGTTATCCAGACTTACAGATTGAGTCATTTACTCTATATTTCTTCCATGTATTTTATGTACTTATTTATGTGCCTTACATACTCGGTACATTATTTGTAATGACGTCCCTTTTGCCTGGGGACGCTGCGTTTCATGCCCCCAGGTCCTGATAGACAGGTCGAGAGTCCTCCAAGTAGGCTATCAGCTCAGCGGAAGATGTTGGTGGGCTATATTTTCTCTAGAGTTTCTTATTTGGTCAGTATAGTTAGGATATTTATTGATTGGTATGGCTGGGCTCAATCCCGACCTTTATGATACTTATGTAGTCTTAGAGCTTTGTAGATAGATGTCATGTATACAAATACTTATATGGCCTTGTCGGCCTATGTTTTGAGTATATAAACGATCATGTCGGCCTTATAGACTCGTATATCATATGTATAAGGTTATATTCCCTCATGCTTTACTCCATTTCATTTACATATGATAGAATGATACGAAAGATACGTTACGTTGGTACTCAGTTGAGTAAGGTACCGGGTGACCGTCGTGGCCCATCAGTTTGGGTCGTGACAAAAGTGGTATTAGAGCAGTTCTGTCCTAGGGAGTCTACAAGCCGTGTCTAGTAGAGTCTTGTTTATGGGTGTATCGTGCACCACACTTATAAGTAGGAGGTTACGAGGCATTTAGGATTGTCACTCTTTCTTCTTACTCCAGATCGTGTGGTAGAGCTTAGTTGTAAGAACTCAATTTCCTAAACTCTATCTTATTCATAATACAATGATGCCTGCATTTAGAAAGGTGTTCGGTAAGATATATAGATGTGAAAGTGTTGAGTCAGAGGAACTTGATTTTGCATCATGCTTATGATGAGTAAATGTGAGATCTTCAGCAGACCATGCGTCTACTAAAATGTTTAAGGTTCTTGATAAGGAGTTTTAAAGCAAGAATACTTATCCACTCTTACGATAAAAAGGAATAACAGAATCGGAAGGAAGACACAAGTTTCAGCAAGTAAAAGAAGCAAGGTGAAGAAGGGTACGAGGTACCCAGTTAATAAAGATTATCATTATTTACCATTAAAGAAGGGAGATATAATAATTTTGAGTTACCTTCAACATGTACAATCGGCAACACCGATCTCAGTTATGCCCTATGGGAGTTAACAAATATAGTTTAAGAGAAGGACGTGTTATCAATATCCGGCTGGGGTTAGAGTAATCCAAAATAGGAGATGGATTGGTAGAGTTAGTTGACATTTCCGAAGGATAGTGCAAACTTGGTAATGGATCTCCTTGTGAGACACCTAGATGGTGCACTCTAACATAGTATAGCTAGATATGAGTACTACAAAGATAGGCACTGGAAGCCTGGAAAGGATAAATGTTATCTTAGTATGACTCCGGTCCCTAGTAGAGAGATAATGCTAAGCAACACAAAGAGCGAGTGGATGGAGCAAAGGGGAGCTAAAAGCAAAAGAATATCTTGTTGAAATTTTTAGAATAAAGTGATAGATAGAAATGTTAGCAGGAAATAAGAAGAGAGCTAATGAAGAATTAAGAGTAAGATGTGATACATGGATGACAACGGTAGGTCAAACAGATGACAGTATTACAAAGTCTATAGTCAAGTGAAGAAAAAGACGAGAGGTGACAGACCTTGAGACAACAAAAGAATATAGGCCATAAAGTCATATCTTCATTTCGAGAAATAAGTTTGTGATTCCAACACAACTAGAGGAAGGAAAAGTTAGACCCAGAATAATAGAAATTAGTATGGGCTGGTGAACAAGATACATTTAACATGAATTAGGGACTGAGTGATTGGATAATACTCGACATCATGAGAGTTTCAGATTTTGTTCCTACGATAATAGAATGGACAACAGAAGAAGATTCATGAGAAATTCAGAGAATGGTCATTCAGGAAGACGCTTCCCTAAAGCAAGCAATGTTAATCTTATGGGACTATGTGTTCCAGTTACACTAAGTGCCACCCTCGCGAGTAAAGAATTTTGTTATTCTTGGTATAGAAGGATTACCGCAAGGTGAGTAAGGTTCATCAATAATGTGAGAAGACGCCAATGATGAAGAGGTAAAACATCTATAGGCAGATCGTTGTAGCGCTAAATATTAGTTTTTCCCTAAAGGAGGGAATAAGGAGTGAAGTGGCATTAAGTCAGAAGTAAGTGGTTCTAGTAATTATGGAATGATAAAGGAAGAATGCGATAAAATGAAAAAGGGATGAGATTGCACTTATTTAAAGCCTATAGATATGCTATGATATTAGAGCATTAGGTTCCTGCCCGAGAAGTTATTGATTAATAAGGAGCCAATGCGAGAGGTAAGTTAAGACAATGAAAATAACCCAAGGAAGATTACGCGGAATATTGATATAGGAATGGGCCAACAAGTAGTTAGTAATTGATCAGGAAGAGCCTAGTTATGGCTAAACAGGAGGTTACAGATGAGTCAACAGATCGTGTATGATCAACATAGTAAAACCGAATATAGTGAATTTAGCCTCACAATTATGACATCGTGATCATTGAGAAATATTCATATAGGAGTTGGAGTAGTTAAGGTTACCGTATGAGTGTTACGGAAATAAAAGAGAGTTCCACTGGGAAGACAATCAAAACTTTAGTTCAGAAGCAACTATACGAGCACATGAGCATAGAGGTAAGTAATTAAGGATAATTATAGGTGAGTACGAACATCAAAAATTTTATAAGGTAAACGATGTGATAAGCTCACAGCTTTACAAGAGTCAGAGGGTCCTCCCTAAGTACCAAAGTGAAAGATTAGCTGAGGAAATAAGGAAGAATGCTTCAACTTAAGCACAATGACCTAAAGAGGAAATGGTCTTGTAATAACAGTCTCACAACAACATTGTATGCACTCTATAAGAAAGTGGCACCTACCGTGGCTAATGAACGGGAAGTAAAGTCAAAAGTATTATTCAATATTATATGAGTTGCACGAAAACTCTAACATGTGTGGGAACTAACATAAGCACTTATACATGCAACAAGAGGACAGAAAGACCAGGAAAAGTAATAGCTTACGTTTAAAGAAATCTGAGAAGGAACAAAAAGAATTATTCGATCAATGATCTAGAGTTAGTTACGTTATGAACACACTTAAGATTTCAGAGTATTATCCATGCAACATATATGTTGACAATCATGTAGCCGTAGAAGACTCTGGTATTAAGTTGAAAGAAAGAATTGAGCCCAGGCCATAGATAAAGGATTGAATTGTTAGAAGATTGTATCATGGATATTCCATAGCTTCCATGTAGGGCAAAAGTAATAACTAATACCAGGAGCCACAGATCAGAAGATAACTTAAGCCTACATAAAGGCTGATCAGAAGGAAGAAAAAACTAAAGAGTTACATCAATAAAGTAAATCAGGAGTCTAATTTTTGGACCTAGAAAATTATAGACATCATGATTGAGAACATTGCAGAATTACTCTTAATATCAGAGGCACAAGAGAGATAGTACAATAGCCATATTTTATAACGGACATACGATAAAGCCAATTAGAAGAGTAACAGCCTTATAAGAAGTCAGTATGAAGATCCCATCGGATTGTGTATGCACCAAAGGTGCAAGTGGTATAATAAGAGCTTCAAGTTGTGGATGTGAATTATACCTCTGTGGAAGGGAGGTCATGAAAGAGATAGAAGATATGATGCGAGATTTTAAGGCAAAGGTAAACAACGTACAAGATACTCTGATGTAGAAGGTTGGGAATAGTCCATACTTCAGATAGAAGGCTAGGAGAGCGAGGATTCAGTATCCAGGAATGATAGCGGCGTCGTTAGTGGTATATCTTCTAGCCTATGGTTTCTAGGTACTGAGAGATCTAGTCAGGAGAGCAAAGAAGAGTTGGAGATGATGTGATGTCTCGCTTGATGTTCCAAAATAACATAAGAATCTATGGTGCAAGCAAGTTGAAGGAAGGTGGCGAATAATATAAATAGATATGTGTAAGTTGCAAGCTAAAGTATGGTAAAACAACAAGATTTTAGGAAGATAGGAGTAAGGATAAGAAAGGGCAAGTGAGAAGGTGACAAGAATGGATAAGTCCTCAGGATTAAGCCCATGAAAACAAGAAGCACTGATGGTTTCTCTAATTTTACAAAGCTCAGTATAGCCTGAATAAACTCAAAGGAGTCTAAGACTAATGGCGGTTAGAAGAGATGAAATGCTGACCTGGTAGTAGAATGAGGGTGTAATTATGATAGATAAAGGATGACGTTTGGGCCTTCGATTGAGTTATGATTTGAAGAAAAAAAAGGAGAAAGGGATTTCATGAGTTATACAAGATTACAATGCCCACATAAGGTGAACCACATTGGGATGCTATGAAATACGGTTATGAAAGCACGATATCGCCCTAGGTGGATCAATCTAATCATTTAAGATGTTGCACGATGCAACGTAAGACCTAATAGCAATATATTACGTAAGGAGCTTCAAGTTATCAATGGAATATTGTAGATCAACATCGAGATGAATCAACAATGCATGGGTAAAAATTGCAAGGTACGAGATGAGATCAAGCCATCAGTCTTAAGATGAACAGTAATAAAGAAGCGCTAAAAGACTCAGCTTTATACATATAGGATAAGCAATGAATGTAACATGGAGTTTGGTAGCAAACCTCAGTAACGATAAATCGAGAGAAGACTTATGGCATATTATGACCTACTTAGATGCAGAAAAGTCATACGAATGGATAAGCAGATCTATGAAATAAGATATAGCAATATTCGTAAGTTCAAAAGAAAATGTACCGAGCAAAGAGCTTCAAGTATACCTATAGATGCCCAGAGGGACATCTTGTCAAGTTCTGTATATGTTTTCAAAGTAAGGCCTAGAGATTGGCTAAAAGCTGGAGGGAAAAGGAGAGAAGAGTCGCATAGGCGCACTTATTAAGTCAGAGTCATAATGGCTGAACGTCAGGATGTAGCAATAGTTACGAGATTGAAAAGATTTCGACCACAAGTTGTGGCATGAGAAAGAGGACCAAAGGGGGGAATACCCTAGACTTTGGATTTATTTAAAGAACAGTTGACTACATGGCTAGAAGAATATTAAAGTATTCACAAGAGCTATGGGTTACGAAAATGATAAGTGCACCAGTCAACATTCGAGGATGAATGTTCCAAAAGGGGGAATGATGTTACACCCCATGTTTTTGTACGTTAAAGCTTCGCCGTAAGTTAATCTACGTAAGTTTGGGAATGAGATTTATTTTGGGATTATAAGCATCATGCTATTTCAACAAGTGATAAGTAAATTCATGAAGGTAAGAAAGTAAGTGAATCGAAGAAAATGAGTTTCATCGAAGTTTGACAATTTGGGATTAAATACGGTCCAAGTTATAATACCCGATATTTATGAGCTAGTACCATACAAGGTACCACATGACCATGATGGTAAAATGTATAAAGTGTGTTAAAAGTGAGTAGAATTTTAAGTAATTGGACATAATTTTTAATTATGTGGATAATTGGCTAATTATGGATTTTTAAGTGGGAGATTAACTTGTAAATTAAATTTTGTGGATAATTAATTATGTGACATTTGGATTATCACTAGGGGACAATACTTCGATGTGGGATTGTAAAATTATGGCAACAAATTGCCACCTAATTAAGTGCTTAAGGAGGTGGTGGCAAAACATTAAAGATATGGGCACCTTATCTCATTCTTGTTGGAGAATTATATTAAAAGACCTTTCTTTAATCCACAAAATGGAATGGAAGTGTTTTATATCTAATATGTAACGGATGGAGTTTCAGTAAGAAATTCATATGGAATTATTGCATAATAGCAACGTGGGAATTTCGGATCTAAGGGAGTACGGTGCAATCTTTCTCAAGAATATCATACAGATTGTTCCCTATTTCGATCTCGTCATTACATGTTTCATCGCGATTGACATGTGTTAGAAGGATTATCAAGAGAATCAACTCAGGTATGTTAAGGCTATCTCTTCTTTCTTTTTGGCATGATCTATACAACATGAACGAAATGAGCAAATGCACAACTTCCATAAATGACTCTATTCATAGAAGTATTAGAGATGCCTATATTCTTGAATTCCCATGTGTCATATTATTCTATCATCTGTTCATGGGTCTCAGAAAATACGTAAGTTGATTTTATGATATTAGTCTGAGGCATAATGGTCTTATGATACTCCAAAAGATTTTATTGACGTACTTCTCATGCATTGCATTCATGTATATTGACCCATGACCAGATGGCATTATATACGCGTATATATATATATATATATATATATATATATATATATATATGGAAAAAGGTTACGGTGTTATATACGCACCACTACCTGATCAGCTGGTATACATTGATGATTTTGCCCACAGTGGCCGAGATGATATGATGGGATGCCCTCAGAGGCTTGATGATGTTATGAACACATGTACCTATGCTTTCATGATTTACAGAGTTATCCGGACTTACAGGTTGAGTCATTTACTCTATATTTCTTCCATGTCTTTTATGTACTTATTTATGTGCCTTACATACTCGGTACATTATTCGTACTGACGTCCCTTTTTCCTAGGGACTCTGCGTTTCATGCTCGCAGGCCCCGATAGACAGGTCGAGAGTCCTCCAAGTAGGCTATCAGCTCAGTGGAAGATGTTGGTGCGCTCCATTTGCTCCGAAGTTGCTTATTTGGTCAGTATAGTTAGGATATGTATTGATTGGTATGGCAGATCTCAGTCCCGACCTTTATGATACTTATGTAGTATTAGAGGCTTGTATATAGATGTAATGAATACGTTTACGACCCCGGTTCACCCTCCGTGAACCATCGTGACGACACCTAGTCCTCTACAACTAGGGAAGCCTAAATTGCGGAATATAACCAAAGTGCGTAATAAAAACAAATTAAAATAGAATGAAGAGTATAAACAGTGGTTAAAAGTGCCGCTCGACATAAACAATATTTAACTCTCAAACCAATACATAATTCCAAGACCCGGAAACCCATGAATCACAAGCTAAGGATCATTACACAGTACTCTAACTCCAGAATATCTAACAAGGAAAAGAAATACAGAAGGGCAAATGTTTAAAAGCTAGAATAGAAACGGACTCCTCGGTCTGCGAATGCGGCATATATACCTTGAAGTCGCTGGAGCAATCGCCTCGCCTCAAGGGTGATAGGACTGAGTCGCATTACCTGGATCTGCACATGAAAATAATGCGCAGAAAGGTCATGACTACACCACAGCGGTACTCAGTAAGTGCCAAGCCTAACCTCAGTCGGGTAGTGACGAGGAAGGTCAGGGCCCTACTAAGGTTAAATAAAGTATAAAGTTTGACAGTGTAGAACAGAACGGTATAAATAAATACAACAGTAAAAGTAACATATGATATAAAAAGGGCAACAACAACTATTACAGAGACAAGGTAAACACGGGAAAAAATGCGATTTAGCACCAAAATAACAACCGGGGATCTCCCAGAATACCGTCCTATAGTCCCATATGTACATATCCAATGGATCTCCCGGGATCATAGTGCGCAGGGATCTACCGGAATCTCGTTCCGTAGTCCCAAATGTAAATACCCAATACTGGGGGAATCTATCGGGTGCATTCCCGTAGTTTCATATAACTGTGCAGGGAGATCTACCGAAGTTCCACATCCGTAGTCCCAAAATAAACAGGCAAGGGGGAGCTACCGGAATCCCACATCCGTAGTCCTAATGTAAATACACAGCAACAACAGGAAAATATTCAGAAATAGCAATTTCATATTAAGGTGAACAAGTAATTCTAGTCTAGCATGCTGCACAGAATTCAGGTAAGACAGTTTGAGCAAGTAAAGCAATTAAGCCACTTAGACATGCTTTCCTAAGCTAACAACAGGCTTAATAGTGCAAGTAATAAAAACAGGAAATGAAACATATTAGTAATTACTTAAAAAAAATTGGATTTCCAACAGTTTGCATAAGTACACACTCGTCACCTCACGTACAAGACATTTCAATTACCAAATCCTAAGGGGAAGGTCCCCCACACAAGGTTAGACAAGCCACTTACCTCGAACCGGCTTAATATATAATCAACCCCAAACCACACTCTTGCCACGAGTACTTGACTCCAAATGACCCAAATCTATTCAATTCAATTGCATAATGTAAATAACACTTCAAATAACTGATTCTACAAAGAAATCCTAAGCTAATACGCAAAATTAGGTAAAATGACCAAAACGCCCCTCGGGACCATGTCTGGAAATTGGGTAAAATTTACATTTTCAGAAACCTCGTATTCTCACGAGTCTATACATAACAAGAACACTGAAATCGGAGTTTAATTGGCCCCTCAAATACCCATGTTAAAGTCTCTTAATCTCAAGCCCTAATTACCCATTTTTCCCAAATTTCTCACCACCAATTAGGTCTTTAATCACATATAAATGAGTTATGAAGTCAAAAATATTACCTCCAAGTGATTCCCCTTGAATCCCTCTTCAATCCTCTTCAAAAAGCTTCAAAATCGCCCACAAATGGAGGAGCTTAGGCTAAAAATTGCGGAATAGGCCTTTTAAATCATTTTGACCAGGCATTTAACTCCTTCTTTGCGAATGCGGTCAAAGCCTTGCATTCGCGAAGCACAAATTGACGTTGACCATTTTTCCTTCTTCGCAAACACGTCCCTTCTTCGCGAACGCGAAGGCTCAGCTTCCCAGCCCATCGCGAACGCGTAGTTCAAAGACCCCAGCCCTTCGCGAACGCGGGACCTCCCTCACGAACGCGAAGGCCAAACCTTCAGATCCACATCCTAGCCCTTCGCGAACGTGAGGGTCCAGTCGCGAATGCGAAGAACAACTGGTCTGCAACATACACAACAGTTTTCTGCAACTTCAAACATCATGAAATGGTCTGATTGACCACCCGAAACTCACCCGAGGCCCTCAGGACCTCAACCAAACATACCAACATATCCTATAACCTCATTCAAACTTGGTCCAACCTTCGGAAAGCACAAAACAACATCAAAACACCTATTTCGCATCGGATTCAAGCCTAATAATTCCAAAAACTCTAAAAATATGCTTTCGATCAAAAAGTCTATCAAACCTCGTCCGAATGACCTGAAATTTTGCACACACGTCACATTAAACACTACGGAACTACTCCAACTTCTGGAATTCCATTCCGACACTTGGATCAAATCTCACTAGCGGACCGGAAACTTCAAAAATTCAACTTTCAGCATTTCAAGCCTAAATTAGCTACGGACCTACAAAACACAATCCGAACATGCCCCTAAGCCCAAAATCACCCAGCAGAGCTAACAGAACCATCAGATTTCCATTCCGAGGTTGTCTTCACACTGTTCCAACTACGGTCCACTTTCCAACACTTAAGCTCTCATTTAGGGACTAAGTGTCTCAAAACTCTCTGAAACTCAAAACCAAACATCCCGGCAAATCAAAATTGCAGAAATAAACTTGGGGAAAGCAGTTAATAGGGGATCAGGGCGTAAATTCTTAAGAGGACTGGCCAGGTCATCACATCCTCCTACACTTAAACATTTGTTCGTCCTCGAACGGGCATAAAGACATACCTGAAGTAGTGAAAAGATGAGGGTAACGGCTGCGCATATCCTGCTCGGTCTCCCAGGTCACCTCCTCGACCGGCTGACCCCGCCACTGAACCTTTACTGATGCAATGTTCTTTGACCTCAGCTTTCTAACCTGCCTGTCCAATATTGCCACTAGCTCCTCAACATAAGATAGATCCTTGTCCAACTGGACTGAACTAAAATCTAACACGTGCGATGGATCACCGTGATACCTCCGGAGCATCGAAACATGAAATACCGGATGAACTCCTGCCAAGCTGGGAGGTAAGGCAAGCTCATAAGCAACCTCCCCAACATGCCTCAATATCTCAAAATGGCAAATAAACCTCATACTTAACTTCCCTTTTTTCCCAAATCTCATAACGCCCTTCATAGGCGATACCCGAAGCAGAACCCGCTCCCCAACCATATAGGAAACATCACGAACCTTCTGGTCCGTATAGATCTTCTGTCTGGACTGGGCTGTACGGAGTCTATCCTGTATCACCTTGACCTTCTCCAAAGCATCCTGAACCAAGTCTGTGCCCAATAGTCTAGCCTCACCTGGCTCAAACCAAACCATCAGAGATCTACACCGTCTCCCATATAAAGCTTCATACGGTGCCATCTGAATACTGGACTGATAGCTGTTTTGGTAAGCAAACTCTGCCAATGGCAAGAACTGATCCCAAGATCCTCCAAACTCAATCACACATACACGGAGCATATGCTCAAGAATCTGAATAGTGCGCTCGGACTGTCCGTCCGTCTGAGGGTGAAATGATGTACTCAACTCCACCCGAGTACCCAACTCATGCTGTACGGCTCTCCAGAATCATGATGTGAACTGAGTACCTCTATTTGAAATGATGGAAACTGGAATACCATGCAGACGAACAATGTCCCGAATATAGATCTCCGCCAAACGCTCCGATGAATAATTAGTACACACAGGAATGAAATGAGCGGACTTAGTCAGCCGATCCACAATCACCCAAATAACATCGAACTTTTTTAAAGTTCGTGGGAGCCCAACTACAAAGTCCATGGTGATCTACTCCCACTTCCACTCCGGAATCTCTATCTGCTGAAGTAATCCACCCGGTCTCTGGTGCTCATACTTTACGTGCGACAGTTAAGACACCGAGCTACGAATTCAACTATATCTTTCTTCATCCGCCTCCACCAATAGTGCTGTCTCAAATCCTGATACATCTTTGCGGCACCCGGATGAATGGAATACCGCGAGCTATGGGCCTCCTCTAGAATCAACTCTTGAAGCCCATCAACATTGGGTACACAAATTCGACCCTGCATCCTCAATACCCCATCATCACCAATAGTCACATCTCTGGCATCGCCGTGCTGAACCTTGTCCTTGAGGACAAGCAAATGAGGGTCATCATACTGCTGCTCCCTGATATGATCAAATAAGGAAGACCGAGAAACCACACAAGCTAGAACCCGACTGGGCTCTGAAAGATCCAATCTCACAAACTGGCTGGCTAAGACCTGAACATCCATCGCCATAGGCCTCTCCAATACTGGTAAATAAGACAAACTCCCTAAACTCTCTGCCCGATGACTCAAAGCATCGATCACCACATTGGCCTTGCCCAGGTGATACAAAATAGTGATGTCATAGTCCTTCAGCAACTCTAACCACCTTCTTTGGCGCAAATTTAGATCCTTTTGCTTGAACAGGTGCTGCAATCTCCAATGGTCAGTATAAATCTCACTGGGAACCTCGTATAAATAATGGTGCCAAATCTTCAGGGCATGAACAATGGCAGCTAACTCAAGGTCGTGGACAAGGTAATTTTTCTCATGTATCTTTAACTGTCTGGACGCATAGGCAATCACCCTACCGTCCTGCGTCAACACCGCTCCGAGGCCAACCCTCGAGGCATCACAATAGACCGTATAAGACCCCAAACTTATAGGTAGTATCAAAATTGGGGCTATGGTCAAAGCTGTCTTGAGCTTCTGAAAACTCGCCTCACACTCATCGTCCACTGGAACGGAGCACCTTTCTGGGTCAACCTGGTCATGGGGGCTGCAATCGATGAAAACCCCTCCACAAAACGATAATAATAAACTGCCAAGCCAAGGAAACTATGAATCTCCATAGCTGAGGATGGTCTGGGCCAACTCTGCACGGCCTCTATCTTCTTCGGATCCACTTGAATACCCTCACTCGATACCACGTGGCCTAAGAATGCCACTAATCCAACCAAAACTCACATTTCGAGAACTTAGCATATAACTTCTTTTCTATCAGAGTCTGAAGCATAGTCCTTCGGTGCTGCTCATGATCTTCCCAACTTCGGGAATACACCAGAATATCATCAATAAAGACAATGACGAATGAGTCGAGATACATCCGGAATACACTATGCATCAAATGCATAAAGGCTGCTGGGGCATTGGTCAGCCCAAATGACATGACAAGGAACTCGTAATGACCATACCGAGTCCTGAAAGTAGTCTTCGGGATATCTGGCTCCCAAATTTTCAACTAATGGTAACCTGAGCGCAAATCAATCTTAGAAAACACCCGTGCGCCCTGAAGCTGGTCAAATAGATCATCAATACGAGGCAAAGGATAATGGTTCTTCACTGTAACCTTGTTCAACTGGCGATAATCAATACACATACGAATAGAACCATCCTTTTTCTTCACAAACAAGACAGGAACACCCCAAGGTGATAAACTGGGCCGAATAAAACCCTTATCAAGCAATTCTTGTAACTGATCCTTCAACTCCTTCAACTCAGGAGGAGCCATACGATATGGAGGAATAGAAATGGGCTGAGTGCCCAGCAACAAATTAATGCCAAAATCAATATCTCTATCAAGCAGCATGCCTGGAAGATCAGCTGGAAACACATCGGAAAAATCCCGTACTACTGGGACTGAATCAACTGAAGGGGTATCAATAGTGACATCTCTCACATAAGCTAAATACCCGTCACACCCCTTCTCAATCATACACTGAGCTTTAAGAAAAGAAATAACTCTACTGGGAGTGTGATCTAAAGTACCCTTCCACTCAACACGCGGTACACCTGGCATAGCCAGTGTCACAATTTTGGCGTGACAATCAAGAATAGCATAATGGGGCGACAACCAATCCATGCCCAAGATAATGTCAAAATATACCATGCTGAGCAATAATATATCGGCTCTGGTCTCAAAACCACTAAGAGAAACCAAACACGACCGATAGATGCGGTCCAAAACAAGAGAATCTCCCACAGGAGTAAAACATAAACAGGGGAACTCAAAGAATCCCGAGATACACCCAAATACGGAGCAAAAATAAGAAGACACATAAGAATAAGTTGAGCCTGGTTGAATAGAACCAATGCATCTCTGTGACAAACCAGTATAATACCTGTGATGATAGAATCAGAGGCAACAACCTCAGTACGGGCAGGAAGGGCATAGTATCGGGCCTGGCATCCCCCTCTAGGGAGACCTCTACCTCCCCGACTTCCACCTCTAGCTGGCTGAGTAGGTGGGGTAGCAACTGGAGCTGTAACCATAGCCTGAGAACTCTACGGGGCACGTTGTGGTTGAGAAGTCGTTAGAGGTGCATCCCTCCTAAGTCTGGGGCAATCCCTCACCATATGACATGTATGTCACCACACTTAAAACAAGCTATGGGAGGATATGGTGGCTGTGACTGGCTCAGACCAGGTCTGCTAGACTGATCTCTGAAAGCACCCTGCGTAGGAGGCGCGCTAGATGCCGGAGGTGCATAATAAGGATACTGAGGTCTAAGAGGAGCTGAAATACCACTGGCTACTGGAAGAGCTAAATGAATAGGGCAACTCATATAACCATTACCATTATGACCTACTGCTGGGGCACAGGCACCAGATAAATGGCCCGAATCTCGAGACCTCTTGGCCTCCCTCTCCTCTCTCTCCCTAGCTTGCATACCCTCAATCCTCCTAGCAATGCTCACCACCTAATGATAAGAAATATCTATCTCCAACTTACGAGCCATGCTAGACCTGATGCTGGGAATAAGGCCCTCAATAAACCGGCAAACCCTCTCACGAATAGTAGAAACCAAGGATGGTGCATGCCTAGCCAAACCAATGTAACGGATAGCATACTCTAAGATAGTCATAGCACCCTGGCACAAATGCTCAAACTCTGCGCTCCATGCATCCCGAGGCTCTGAGGAACATACTCTCTCAGGAACAGATCTGAAAATTTAGTCCAAGTCAGTGAAGCAGCCTCATCTAACTCATAGGTGCGCCACCACTCATAGGCGGCTCCTTGAAGCTGGAAGGTAGTTAAGGAAACCCCGCTCGATCCTGATATACCCATGGTACGGAGAATGCGGTAACTCTCATCTAGAAATCTCAGAGCATCCTACGATGCTAGACCACTGAATACAGGAGGCTTGTACCTCTTGAACCTCTCAAGCCTCAGCTGCTCCTCCTCGGAAGCCGCTGCCCTGCCCTTGGGCTGAACTGGCACTACAGGTGGTACATGAATAATCTCAAGGGCTTGCTCAACATGCACTCGCTGCTCAGGAGTGCGGGCGGCAGGAGTTTGTGCTCCTCCCCCAGCCTGAGATGTAGCTGCAGCAAGGGGAAGCAACCCTACCTGAGCTAGAGTGGTGTACATGCTCATGAACTATGCCAGAGTCTCCTGAAGAGCTGGAGTAGTAGTAGTAGTAGGCGTGTCAGGTGCCTGGACTCCAGCTGGAACTGCTGGTGGTACCTCGGCGGTAGCTTGCGCAGGTGTTCTGGATGCACCACGTGCGCATCCTCGGCCTCTACCCCGGCCCCAGCCTCTACCCCGGCCCCGACCTCGGCCTCTAACAGCTGTAGTAGGGGGCGCGGGTGCCTGATCGTCTCGGGTAGCACGTGTCCTCACCATCTGTGAGAGAATAGAAGACAACAGTTTAGAATTGTGATGTCAAAATATCGCACGACAAGGAAATCAAATGAAGTGGAAATTTTCCTAATAGTTACATATCCTCTCATAGATAAGTACAGACGTCTCCGTACAGATCAATGAGACTCTAGTAAACCAGCTTGTGATCCATGACTCCTATGAACCTAGAGATCTGATACCAACTTGTCACGACCCCGGTTCGCCCTCCGTGAACCATCGTGACGGCACCTAGTCCTCTCCAACTAAGTTAGCCTAAATTGCGGAAGATAACCAAAGTGCGGAATAAAAACAAATTAAAACAGAATGAAGAGTGATAAACAGTGGTTAAAAGTGCCGCTCGGCATACACAATATTTAACTCTCAAACCAATACATACTTCCAAGATCCGAAAATCCATGAATCACATGCTAAGGATTACTACACAGTACTCTAACTCCAGAATATCTAACATGGAAAAGAAATACAGATGGACAAATGTTTAAAAGCTAGAATAGAAAGGGAATCCTCGGTTTGCGAATGTGGTAGATATACCTCGAAGTCGTTGGAGCAGTCGCCTCACCTCAAGGGTGATAGGACTGAGACACAGTACCTGGATCTGCACATGAAAAACATGCGCAGAAGGGGCATGAGTACACCACAGCGGTACTCAGTAAGTGCCAAGCCTAACCTCGGTCGAGTAGTGACGAGGAAGGTCAGGGCCCTACTAAGGTTAAATAAAGTATAAAATTTGACAGTGTAGAACAGAACAATATAAATAAATACAACAGTAAAAGTAACACAAGATATAAAAAGGGCAACAACAACTATTACAAAACAAGGCAAACACTGAAAGAAATGCGATTTAACACCAAAATAACAACCGGGGATCTCCCAGGCTACCGTCCTATAGTCCCATATGTACATATCTAATGGATCTCCCGGGATCCCATCCCATAGTCCAACTCATAGTGCGCGGGGATCTACTGGAATCCCGTTCTGCAGTTCCAAATGTAAATATCCAGTACTGGGGGAATCTACCGGGTGCATTCCCGTAGTTCTATATAACTGTGCAGGGGGATCTACCAGAATCCCATATTCGTAGTCCCAAAATAAATAGGCAAAGTGGGAGCTACCGAAATTCCACATCCGTAGTCCTAATGTAAATACACAGTAGCAACAAGAAAATATTCAAAAATATCAATTTCCTATTAAGGTGAACAAGTAATTCTAGTCTAGCATGCTGCACAGAATTCAGGTAAGGTAGTTTGAGCAATTAAAGCAATTAAGTTCTTAGACATGCTTTCCTATGCTAACAACAAGCTTAATAGTGCAAGTAATAAAAATAAGAAAGGAAACATACTAGTAATTACTTAAATAAAACCGGATTTCCAATGATTTGCAGAAGTACACACTCGTGACCTCATGTACAAGGCATTTCAATTACCAAGTATACCAAATCCTAAGGAGAAGGTCCCCCACACAAGGTTAGACAAGCCACTTACCTCGAACTGGCTCAATAATCAACCCGAAACCACGCTCTTGACATGAGTACTTGACTCCAATTGGCCCAAATCTATTGAATTCAATTGTATAATGTAAATAACACTTCAAATAACTGATTCTACAAAGAAATCCTAAGCTAATACGCGAAATTAGGTAAAATAACCAAAACGACACTCGGTCCCACATCTCAGAATTGGGTAAAATTTATATTTTCAGAAACCTCGTATCTCACGAGTCTATACATAACAAGAACACTAAAATCAGAGTTTAATTGACCCCTCAAATACCCATGTTAAGGTTTCTTAATCTTAAGCCCTAATTACCTATTTTTTCCAAATTTCCCACCACCAATTAGGTCTTTAATCACATATTAATGAGTTATGAAGTCAAAAATATTACCTCCAAGTGATTCCTCTGGAATCCCTCTTCAATCCTCTTTAAAAAACTTCAAAATCGCCCACGAATGGAGGAACTTAGGCTAAAAATCGCGGAATAGGCCTTTTAAATCATTCTGCCCAGGCATTTAAATCCTTCTTCGCGAACGCGGTCAAAGCCTCGCATTCGCGAAGCACAAATAGACATTGACCATTTTTCCTTCTTCGCGAACACATCCCTTCTTCGCAAACGCGAAGGCTCAGCTTCCGAGCTCATCGTGAACGCGGCCCCTTTCTCACGAACGCGTAGTTCAAAGACCCCAACCCTTCGCGAACACGGGACCTCCCTCACAAACACGAAGGACAAACCGTCAGCTCCACATCCTAACCCTTCGCGAATGCGAGGGTCTGCTCGCAAATGCAAAGAACAACCCGTCTGCAACACACACAATAGTTTTCTGCAACTTCAGACATCATGAAATGGTCTGATTGACTACCCGAAACTCACTCGAGGCCCCCGGGACCTCAACCAGACATACCAACATAGCCTATAACCTCATTCAAACTTGCTCCAACCTTCAGAATGCACAAAACAACATCAAAACACCTATTTCGCATCAGATTCAAGCCTAAGAATTTCAAAAACTCTAAAAATACGTTTTTGATTAAAAAGTCTATCAAACCTCGTACGAATGACCTGGAAGTTTGCACATACGTCACATTAAACACTACAGAGATACTCCAACTTCCAAAATTTCATTCCGACCCTTGGATCAAAATCTCACTATCGGACCGGAAACTTCAAAAATTCAATTTTCGGCATTTCAAGCCTAAATTAGCTACGGACCTCCAAAACACAATCCGAACACGGCCCTAAGCCCAAAATCACCCAACGGAGCCAACGGAACCATCAGATTTCCATTCCAAGGCCATCTTCACACTATTTTGACTACGGTCATTTTTCCAACACTTAAGCTCTCTTTTGGGACTAAATGTCCCAAAACTCTCCGAAACTAAAAATCGAACATCCCGGCAAATCAAAATAGCAAAAATAAACTTGGGAAAAGAATTTAATAGGGGATCGTGGCATAAATTCTTAAGACGACTGGCCAGGTCGTCATAATACTGCTTTTGTATGGCCTTGTCGGCCTATATTTTGAGTATATAAATGATCATGTCGGTCTTATAGGCTCGTATGTCATATGTATAAGGTTATATTTCCTCATACTTTACTCCGATTCATTTACATGTGATAGAATGATACGAAAGATATGTTATGTTGGTACTCAGTTGAGTAAGGTACCGTGTGCCCGTCACGGCCCATCGGTTTGGGTCGTGACACTTATGCAGTTTGGTCCAACAAATTAACAGTAAAAAAAATTCCAAAAAAAAGTTCCAGTATCTAAAACTGGGGCATGAGTTTGTTTTAGTTTTTGAAAGTGGCGATTCCAAGAGTTGTAAGTCTACAACTCCTTATTTTGAGTCTACTTTGAACCCTCATGCCAACCCTTCTTTCCAATCCTATCCAAAAACCTTCCAAATAAAGAACTTCCAATATTCCTTCAAGAATTCCAAGAGACGCATGCAATGAGAAGCAGTTGTAACATGACATAGAACACTGTCAAGTTGCTCACAAAAGAAAAAAAGGGAAAAGAAAAAGAACAATAACAAAAATGAGAGTCTTACTAGTGAAAACCTTTACGGGCACTGTAAGGCGACGGTAAGTAGAGATAAATAAATGAGAAAGACTTGTAGGTGAAAATCCCTCGGGGCACCACTAGTCGAAAGTGAGTTGTGAAGCTGATGCAAAGGATTGACACGAACAAGCCCAACTTCAAAGGTCATAAGAATGGTAAAAAGGAAGATTTGATCAGTTTGATAGATCAGACCGTTAAGTCCAAAATGCATGTCATGATCATTAAGGCTAGTTACCGCAAAATTAATTTTTTTTAAAAAAAACTCTTCCTTTTGTTCTTTCCGACAAGGGCATTTCTTGTTAATATTATTTCTTTGTATCATCGTGTCCTTCACTCTGAGTCGGTCCTTGTCAGGCACGAAAAGATTTCAAAATCTTCTACCGTCTTTTCAGTTTCACAAGGTAAATTTGGCCAGCACACTCAGGTGTTACAGTCAACCTATCTTGAGGATTCATGCAAAATCCCAAAATACCATTGTCAGCCTACTTGGCTAAAACAAGTAAAGATAACCTCAAGGTTAACCAGGGACTCTCTGTAGTACTGAACAAGGACTTTGAAGTGTGCACATCATGCAAAAGGCACTTACCAATTGTGATTCTCTCTGACAAACAAATTTCTTCAAAAGCAAATACCATTGAAGATATCAGAAGAGGTTATCTAAGAAAAGATATCTCTTTTTGAGACAAGGCTGATTGAGCTACAAAAGACAAATGGCATTGGGAGTGAAACAATTAGAGATGATACAGAAAGTAAAGGTCCCTTGAAAGCAACAAAGACTCCCAACAGTGCATCCACTTACCAATGCATTCAGTCTTTTAAAAGTTAGATGATCACAAAGTCATGCAGCCCAAGACTCAAGACCACAAACCGACCACCACTTTCAAAACTGACAAAATTTTCTTTGTTGAAATAGGAACAAAGCAATGCAAGGATAGTGGTTCAAAAAAAAAAGAAGAGAAAATATGACTTATTTTGAAATGAATTTTCTCCTAAGATAAACGTCTTAGTCTGATGAATATTTCTCCTAAGATAAAAAAACCAGTCTGATGAATCTTTATCCTAGGATAAACATCTTAGTCTGATGAATCGTTCTCCTAAGATAAGAAAACCTAGTCGGAAGAATTTTCTCCTAGGATAATTGAAAAAAGAAGAAGAGAAGAACTATGGTTTGAAATATAAAAAAATCATTTGTTCATGCCCTCAGAAAATAAGCGTTGGGTCAATTCATTTTAAAAAAGAAATGTTTTTGCTTAAAAAAATTTAAAAAAAAATATTCAATCGCATGTTAGCATAGGATACATCTTTCCCTAGCTGCATTTTCCAACATAGAGTTTCCACTCCCTAGTTGATGTTTATTTTAGATATAGGATCTCCACTCCCTAGTCGCTTTTCCAACATAGGGTCTCCACTCCCTAGTTGATTTTATTTTAGACGAGGGTCTCCACTGTCACGACCCAAAAACCGACCCGGTCGTGATGATGCCTATCGTGAAACTAGGCCAGCTAACCCATTTCCAAACACTCCATATTTCATTTAAAACTTAAGTAAAACCATGTTTTTAACAGAAATCCGATGAAAAGATATAAGGTAAAGTCAAAACAAAGTGGAAAATACAAGCCCGACCTTGAGTGTCACTAAGCCATGAGCAAAATACTACAACGGTTCGAAATAAAACAAGACTAACATAGTCTGAGAATAGCCAACAAAATACACTAAAGGAAGATAAGGAAGGAGAAGGTGGGACTACGATCGCCAGGCAGCTACCTCGCTATCTCCAAGGAAAGTCCACCACTGAAATGATCAACAACCGCTACCGTGATCCGAGATACCTGGATTTGCATACAAGGTGCAAGGGGTAACATGAGTACACCAACTTAGTAAGTAACAAGTCCCAACTATGGACTGATAGGTAGTGATGAACCAAACCTCAACAGGTAATACTATTAAACTGTATAGAAAAATAGACATGCTTGTAGTTCAAGTAAAAACTCAACAGTAAATAAATGCACCCTGAACAGTACGGAGTAATAAGCTCAAGAAATCTCTATGTACCAATGCACATATAGCATGATCAATGTTCCGTGTACCTCCACTCACAAGTGCTCAACCACTCGGTACTGTATATGGCCATCAGGCCTAGGGAAGATCCATCCCGGAATATATATATCACTGACCGCAGTTATCCAGTATCGAGGAAGGCCATTCCAGCCCTATGGAGAAGATCCATCTCCAGGTATAAATACTTCGAACAAGGTCCATGTCCAGGAAAGATCCATACCTCAATATATCAACTGCGCTCATTGGGGGTGTGTTACAGACTTCGGAGGGGCTCCTACAACCCAAGCGCTATCATAATCATCAACATAACCGCTGCGGCGTGCAGCCCGATCCCATAACTGTCACTCATCATCAAGCTCTCGGCCTCACTCAGTCATCACTCTCCAGTCTCAAACACACGAATTGATAATGCCATGAAACTAGTCCGCAACAATGATTTGATGTGTCAAATAACAATAATCGAGACTGAGGCATGATATAAAATGTATGAATAGGACTGAGTACAGAGTATCAATGAAGCTAATGATATGACAGCAAGAAACGAACTCTCAGGTCTCAACGGTATCGGCGTGAATCCCTAATAGGATATCTAGCATGCTTTTACAACACACATAATTAATCACATGATAGAAACACGGATATCAACAAGAAAGAGTTACTAAGCGGTGCCATGGAATGATCCAGACCGCAATTTTCACGGTGCATGCCCCACGCCCGTCACTTGGTATTTGCATCACCTTAATAGCAACATAGAACACATAGTTCGGGGTTTCGAACCCTCAGAACCAAGTTTGGAAGTGTTACTTAGCTCAAGCCAAGCCAAACTCTAGCCCGCGATGCCCTTGCCTCTCGATTCGGCCTCCAAATGCCCCGAATCTAACCAAAATCAGTATATTATCATCAATATACGCTAAAGGAATGAAACCCATACGAAAATTACCAAATTAACTCAAAAATTCCGAAATTGGCCAAACCCGACCCCTGGACCATGTCTCAAAATTCGATAAAAACCACATCACAAGAATCGTCATCCTCCCACGAGTCCATACATACCAAGAACATCAAAATCGGACCTTAAATGACCCCTCATATCCCCAATTTAAACTCTCCAATTTCAAGCCTTAATTCCGTAATTTTAGCCTTTAAATCCCACTAATTTCATGTCTAATTAGTTGGAAATTACCATAGAATCGAGTATTGAGTTCAAAAACCTTACCTCCAAGTGTTTCCCTTCAATTCCCTCTTCAATCCCTCTCAAAAAGCTTCAAAACCGTTCAAAAATGGTGAGAAATGGCCTAAAAATCGCGAAGATGATTTTTTAACATTCTGCCCAGGTGTTTTTCCTTAATCGCAATCACGGAAAGACCCTCGGGATCGCGAAGAACAACTTTATTGGCTCCTGTAATAACTCTACGTGAATGCGTTGATCTCCATGCAAACGTGATGCTCTGCCCCTCACTCCTATGCGATCGCAGACCATGGACCGCATTCGCAATGAACAAACATGTGGCCCAGCTTTGGGTCCACTTAACCTTATGCGAATGCGACTTAACCCACGCGTTCGTGATGCTTCACCTGATCAACCAACGCGATTGCAACGCATAATATGCAAACAC
Organism: Nicotiana tabacum; assembly: GCF_000715075.1. Taxonomy (NCBI): domain Eukaryota; kingdom Viridiplantae; phylum Streptophyta; class Magnoliopsida; order Solanales; family Solanaceae; genus Nicotiana; species Nicotiana tabacum. The sequence continues at coordinate 125,889,759 of NC_134101.1, read as the reverse complement.
GAAGAAAAAACTTGACTGCCTCCATAAATGCTCTACGCTTGAGGGGGCGAAGAGGGAACCTCTTCAACAAAAATACCAACAGAATCTGCTCCCCTTTCAAGTCCAAAAATGACCCGTTGAGCATCCGAAACACACCTGAGGCCCTCAGGACCTCAACCAAACATGCCAACATATCCCATAATATCATTCAAACTTGTTCCAATCTTCGGAATTCTCAAAACAACATCAAAACATCAAATCACCATCAGATTCAAGCCTAAGGGTTTCCAAACTTTCAAATTCCGCAAATGATGCAAAAACCTATCAAACCTCATCCGAATGACCTGAAATTTTGCACACATATCACAAATGACACAACAGACCTACTCCAATTTCCGGAGAAAATTCCAAATTTTCAATTTTCGCCAATTCAAGTCTAATTCTACTATGGACCTCCAAAATACATTTCGATCACGCTCTTAAGTCCCAAATCACCTAACGAAGCTATCCGAACCATCTAAATCCCCATCCGAGATCTTTTTCATATAAGTTAACATCCAGTTGACTTTTCCAACTTAAGCTTACTCAAAAGAGACTAAGTGTCTCATTCCTCTCCAAAACCACTCTGAACCCGAACCAACCAACTTGATACCACATAATTAACACTGAACAACACATAAAAAAGCAGAAGTGGGGGAAACGAAGCGGTAACTCATGAAATGACCAGCCGGGTCGTTACATTCTCCCCCTCTTAAACAAATGTTCGTCCTCAAACGGGTCAAGAAACATACCCGAAGCCTCAAATAGGTGAGGATATCTGCTCTTCATCTCCTGCTCGGTCTCCTAGGTAGCCTCCTCCATGGGCCGACCTCTCCACTACACTTTCACTGAAGCTATATCCTTTGATCTCAACTTTCGAACCTGACGCTCCAAAATAGCCACTGGCTCCACAACATAAGTCAAATCACCATCCAACTGAACCGTGCTGAAATCCAAAACATGAGACGAATCACCAATATACTTTCGGAGCATAGAAACATGAAATACCAGATGCACACTCGATAAGCTGGGTGGCAAAGCAAGCTCATAAGCCACCTCCCCAATCCTTCAAAGCACCTCAAGAGGCCCAATGAACTGAGGACTCAATTTACCATTCTTCCCAAATCTCATAACACCCTTCATGGGTGAAACCTTCAGAAGAACCTTCTCCCCAACTATGTAAGACACATCACGGACCTTCCTGTCAGCATAACTCTTTTGTTTCGACTACGCTGTACGAAGCTGCTTCTGAATCACCTTCACATTGTCCAAAGCATCCTGCACCAAGTTTGTACCCAAAAGCCTAAACTCACCCGACTCAAACCAACCAACTGGAGATCTACACCATCTCCCATATAAAGCCTCATATAGAGCCATCTGAATACTCGACTAATAACTGCTGTTATAAGCAAATTTTGCGAGCGGTAGAAACTGATCCCATGAACTACCAAAATCAATGACACAAGCGCGCAACATGTCTTCTAATATCTTAATAGTGCGCTCGGACTGCCCGTGCGTCTGAGGGTGAAAAGTTGTGCTCAACTCAACCTGAGTACCTAACTCTCTCTGCACGGTCCTCCAAACTACGAAGTGAACTGAGCACCTCTTTTTAAATGATGGAAACTGGGATGCCATGGAAGCGAACAATCTCTCGGATATAAATCTTTGCCAACCGCTCTGAAGAATAGGCAGTACACACAGGAATGAAGTGCGCGGACTTGGTCAACCGATCCACAATCAACCAAATAGCATAGAACTTCTTCAAAGTCCATGGGAGCCCAACTACAAAGTCCATGGTGATTCGCTCCCACTTCCACTCTGGAATATCTAACTGCTGAAGCAAGCCACCTGGTCTCTGATGCTCATATTTCACCTGTTGACAATTGAGACACCAAGCCACAAACCCCTCAATATCCTTCTTCATTCTTCTCCACCAATAATGCTGTCACAAATCCTGATACATCTTCGCGGCACCTGAATGGATGGAATACCGCGAGCTATGGGCCTCCTCCAGAATCAACTCCCGAAGCCCATATACATTGGGCACACATATCCGGCCATGCATCCTCAATACTCCATCATCACCAATAGTCACATCTCTGGCATCGTCATGCTGTACTCTGTCCTTAAGGATAAGCAAATGAGGATCATCATACTGGCGCTCTCTGATGCGATCAAACAATGAAGACCTAACTGAGCTCCAAAATATCCAACATCACAAACCGATTGGCCAAGGCCTGAACATCAGCTACAGGAGGTCTCTCCCCACAAGAATATAGGCCAAACTACCTATACTCACCGCCTTCCTACTCAAGGCATCGACCACTACATTGGCCTTCCCCGGATAGTACAAGATAGTGATATCATAGTCCTTTAGCAACTCCAACCATCTCCGCTGCCTTAAATTGAGATCCTTCTACTTGAACAAGTGCTGGAGGCTACGATGATCAGTAAACACCTCACAAGACACACCATAAAGATAAGGCCTCCAAATCTTCAACGCATGAACAATGGCAGCACCCTCTAAATCATGAACATGGTAGTTCTTCTCATGGGGATTCAACTGACGAGAAACATAAACAATCACTCTACCCTCCTGCATCAACACACACCCAATACCAACTCTCGAATCATCATAATACACTGTATATGAACCTGAAGCTGATGAAAAAATTAACACTGGAGCCGTGGTCAAGGCAGACTTGAGCTTCTGAAAGCTCGTCTCACACTCGTCCGACCACGTAAAAGGAGCACCCTTTTGTGTCAATTTGGTCAAGGGTGATGTTAATGAAAATCCCTGGACGAACCGATGGTAATAGCTCGCCAAACCAAGAAAGCTGCGAATCTTTATGGCTGAGAACGGTCTAGGCCAACTTTGAATCGCCTCTATCTTCTTCGGATCAACCTGAATACCCTCACTAGACACCACGTGCCCAAAGAAAGCCACAGAACTGAGCCAAAACTCATACTTGGAGAACTTTTCATAAAGCTTCTCCTCCCTCAACCACTGCAATACCACTCTTAAATTCTCCACGTGCTCCTCCTGACTACGCGAGTACACCAGAATATCATCAATGAATACAATAACAAACAAGTTGAGATAAGACCAAAACATGATGTTCATCAAATGCATGAATGCTGCTGGGGCATTGATAAACCCAAAAGACATTACAAGGAACTCATAATGACCATATCGGTTCCTGAAAGCTATCTTAAGGATGTCCGAGTCCCTGATCTTCAACTTGTGATACCCTGAACGAAGATCAATCTTGGAGAGCATCCTCGCTCCTTGAAGCTGGTCGAATAAATCATCAATACGAGGCAAAAGATACTTGTTCTTGATTGTGACCTTGTTCAACTACCTATAATCAATGCACATCCTCATAGTGCCATCCTTCTTCTTCACAAATAGAACAGGTGCACCCTACGGTGACACATTAGGCCGAATAAACCCCTTATCAAAGGGTTCTTAAAGCTGCTCCTTCAACTCCACCGGTGCCATACGATATAGTGGAATAGATATGGGCTGAGTGCCCGACACCAAATCAATACCAAAATCGATATCCCTATCCGGTGGCATGCCCGACAAGTCTATAGGAAGCACATGCGAAATGTCCCTCACTATCGGAACTGAATCAATGGTAGGAGTCTCTATGCTAACATCCCTCACGAAGGCCAGATAAGAAAGATAACCCTTCCCAACAATCCGCTGGGACTTCAAAAATGAAATCACTCTACTAGGAACATAATCCGTCGAACCTCGCCACTCAATTCGTGGAAATCGCGGCATAGCCAATGTTACTATCTTAGCATGACAATCCAAAATAGTACGAAATGGAGATAACCAATCCATGCCCAATATCACTTCAAAATCAACAATACTAAACAACAAGAGATCCACTCGGGTATCCAAACCCCTAATAGTTACCACACATGACCGATATACATGATCCACAATAATAGTATCGCTCGTCGGAGAAGATACATGAACAGATGAAATAAGAGACTGGCGAGGCGTATCCAGATAATGAGTGTTGATACCTAATTGTTTCTCATTTATTTTTAATATATATATATATATATATATATATATAGCACATATACAGTTATAAGCATGCATAAATATTTTTTTATAATCTTTCCAGAATTTTAAAAGCTCCAAACCAATTTATTTCTTCTTTTTAATTTATAAAATATCCAATAATTATCCTTCAAGTTAATTTTGTGATGATTTAGTCATTTGAATTCTTTATTTATTCCAAAATAATGTTTAAATATTTTTAGTGCATTTTTTGTAATTATATTTGTATTTTAGGCTAAATTGCACATCTTTGCAATAATAGCCCTACTAATGCATAATTATATTATTGATGCATAAAATAGTCTTTTATATTTTTAAAATATCAAACAACTATTTTAAATCATTTTAGTACACAAAAATATTTTTTGGAAATAATTCATTATTTTTATAAATTATATAGTTATTAAAAGTGGCTATTTAAAATCTGGCCTATTTTTATTTCAATTTCATCCCTATTTCTACCCAATACTAGCCCAATTTTAATTTGAATTTACCCAGCCCAAACCCAGCTACCCGATCCGGCCCCAAAACCCTTTTAATCTCGGCCATTGATCATAGAGATCAACGACCACAAACACCCCTTACCTAAAATAAACAAAACGACCCCCGCAAACCCTTTCATTCTACACCATCCGCCGTCCTGAAACTCCTCTCCTCTCTCAAACACTCTCAATCCTAACCCTAATCAAACCTTACTGACACTCATCTATGGCTATCTATGATGATTTCTCACCACCCCCAGGCCTCTAATGACCTCTCTCATGTTGGTAATGCCATCTCCACGGTCCTCAAGGGACCAAGGTCAGTTGGCATGCATCTATGGTCCCTTTCTCGCCAGTTTCAGGTCGTTCTAGTGTAATTCTGAGTAAGGTCGTCCTATATTGACTATGATCTATGAGTTTCTAAGCATGTTTCTTCACCTCTATGTTGTTCTCCTCGAAACCCTAATCTCTTTCTTCTAAACCTCTTAGATCTGTATAGATCTGAGACGATTTGGATTTTATTCATATGAGTTTTACAACAACCTTGAGATTCTTTACAAGAATCGTATGATTTTCAAGTGATTTTCATCTTTTTCTAAACTAGGGTTTCCGGAAATTTCGTTTAAAAAATGTTTGATGATTTTGTGAGTGTTTGATCTTCTGCTTCTCATGTGTTTTGATTGATATTTTAGGTTTGCTACAACCTTAACTCGCTTGTACTGAAAGCGCTAATTTTTTTGAAGTTCTTCATTTGGTTTCTAAGTACTTGTGTATCGACTATGTTCTTGCTTTGGTTCTTGTGATTTCTCTTTAGCCATTTGAATGTCTCGTAGTTTTCTTACGCTAATATGCCTCTACTGAGATTCTTAATTCAACTTTTCATTGATTCTATATGTTTGTGTTCATCCTGACTATTCATTTCTTGCCTTATCTGCTAAACTTGCTGACTCTTTTGTGATTTTCCCTCTAAGTGAGCCCTATTAGGGTTCTAACCTAATTTTTTCCGACTAAGTTCTATGTTTCTGTGAAATTTTACTTAGTTTATTTTCTATTTATGGGAATTGATATATATTCTTTCTAGAAGTAGACTTTATGCGTAGACTTTATTTGTTTTCTTGTTTATAACTTTAATTGGTCGTCTCTGCCTTAATTGCTTGCCCATATAACTTTTAGATTCTTACTGATTCTTTATTTGGTATGGTTTTGTCTTTTTTGCCTTAATTAAACCCCTGTTGTTACCGTTTGGCTAATTGGCCCTAATTAAAAGAGTATATTCTGAACTCTTTATATGATTTGATTCCGATTGCCCTTAATTGCTGATTTCTGATTCTTTTACCTTATTGACTCTACCCTCGAACTGCTATATAAGCACTCTCTTATTCTCACTTCAAAAATAGAACATTAGTTCACAAAAAGCACACTTACACTCTAAAGCTTTCTTTTCTCCTCTGCTACTTGTGGTATTCACTGGTCTAACCGGTTGAAAGCCAAGGCTAGATTTTGGAACTTCATCTGCTTTATATTCTGCACCCTTTTCTTCAACTGGTATGTCTCTAGTTATGTTTTGAAATCCAAACCCTATATGTTTCATTCCTGCATTAGTTCATCAGTTATGAATTCAACTTGTACTCCTGCTTACTTCTTTGCTCAGCATGTCTAAACTCTGTCCTGTTCAATGTATGTTTTATATTTTGCACTCTTTCCTGTTTACTTCTTTGTCTAGCATGTCTAAACTATATGTTTAATCCTGTTCAAGATATGTCAGGCTTCCTTTATTACAACTATGATCTATGTCTTAACTACTTACTGTAGATGTTTAGCTTGCTAAGTCTCTAAGACCCTAAGTGTTTTATGCAGTTTTTTTGGCTATATGTTTCCTCTATACCCTATCTATATACCCCAATGTGACTCTTATGTGCCCCAATCCCTTTATCCCCATGTAGGATCTGGTTTTTAAGTGTATTTTGAATCTGGATGCTTTATGATCAATTGATTGTCTACTATTTTGGTACTATCAACTATTTCCTGTTTCTAAAAACCTTTTTACTCCTAAAGGCATCTCTGTACTATTTTCAAAAACCTTTTCAAAACTATGTAAAACACTCTCACTTTACTCTTAGAATATTAGGTCCTGCCCCTCTGATATGTGTACTGCCTTGAGATCCTTGAGATCCCTCTAATCTCTGGCATGTCAGAGCTGGCCTTTGCACACTGCATCTAAGTCAGTTATTATTTGAGAAAATTCTAGGTGTGAGCACTGCCCGGGATCCTTGAGGTCCTTAGGGAACTCTGACACACCTAGACATGAAATTGGCTATGGGACTTTGGTATTTGAAGCCACTGGAGGCTTGGAGATCACTTGGGCCTACTTCAGGTTCCATGTAGATTAATTTCTGTTCTAGTTATGTAATTTCTATTCCATTCATTGGTCTGTAATAATTATTATATACAAATAGTGGGGTGATTAGTGAAAAGGGTGGGTAGTTATATATATGTTGGATAAATTGGGTAGATACCATGCCTATAAGGTCGCGTTGATTCAAATGTGTTTTCTATGTTTGCTTTACTTCCACAATATTAGAAACCATGCCTATAGGACCTAAAAATGGCTTTAATAATAGGGATCATGCCTATAGGGTTAAAATCAACTCTATAGGTACCATGCCTGTAGGGGTTTCACTTTGGTTAAATGAATGTTGTTCGTTTTTTACCTTGCTTAACTAGAGATCATGTCTATAGGATATAAAACAGTTTAGTTAAATAAATAAGTTCAAATTCGTGTTTATATATTCTGAATCGGCTTAATTAATTAATCTATCCATTTCTTTAATAAGTTTTCAAACGTTGCCTCTATTAATATCGCCAGAAATCATGTCTACAAGATCTCAAGTTGTCCGTTTAAAAAAATTGTTCACTATTCTACTGCATTCCTAATCAATATATATATCATGCTTTTAAGACGTCACTTTTATGCACTTAGGCAAGCCTATAGGGCAATTAAAATCTTGCAACTATAAAACCTTCGCTTTGTTATTTAAGACAGCTCACATTCACAGGTCTAAATCAGTAGGCAAGCTAAATAGGTCTTTGACACTTGGTCCTAATTCAATGCTGTATACTTCCTGCTCACCTATATTTTGTGTTCTAGGATTTTTCACTTAAATACCTAAAACTGTTGTCTGAGTCGTGAAGTTACTTGTTTTTTCTTGTGGAGGTAAATATGAGCCTTTAATTGGTCCTTCTTTATGTGCAGTCCTAATTATTTTTGATTGACGCCTAGATTTTTCTCCTTTTAAATACCTTAGGATGGTCTAGAACTACCTAAAATTAGAGGTCCCAAATATCTCCAGGGACACAAGGAAGGGACAAGTAGATCACGTACATGATAATTTTAAAGGTTGATAGAACGCTTTAGGCTATGACAATTAATAACTAGTAAGGATATGATGACTGCGCGCTAATGTCACGTGTAGCCCCTTATTGAGGAGTGATTACCGGGTATTGTGTGGGGTGATCCTGTAGGCTAACCAACCTAGGGCCCCTCTTTCCCAATTCCCGATGTTTAAACTTTACTTTTCTCTATATATGTGCAACTTGTTCAAGTCTTTTCCTTTTTTTCTCATTACTTGAGTCATACAATGCCTTTATGATAACAACTAGGTCGGGAATCCAAATTAGAGTAAGAATTTGAGAAGTAAATGCGGAAACAATAACAACAAGGAATTGAACAACTAGAATTGAAGAGATGAAAAATAAAGGATATGAAAAAAAATCAAGGAAAGAATTCCAAGAACTTCCAAGAACGCAAGTTCTATAGCCTTGACAAGATCAAAGTAACAATGTCTTGATTTATGAAAGAAATCAAACGCCTTTACTTAAAAAGCAAATCAAAACAATAGATTCAGATCTTGACCGCTTTACGAGTAACTTGAGACAACAATTAATAACTAGTATTAATCGCCTTCTAAGAATACCACAAAGGAATCAAAGATATCATAAAAGAGAAGTAATTTTACTACCTTGAACTATGAACTAGTAAAGGTTGAAAGATAAATCTCAAAGCACAAGTAACAAAGGTTCAAAAGAACTCTCAAAGTATGATATACTTAATCAATAATCTAGTGTCTTATGAATGAGAAAAACTCCCCATTTATAGGAGTACTAAGGCATAAAAATCCTTAAAATTAGGTAGGGTAGTTGCTAAGGCATACAAAGTCATTACAATTAGGTAGGGTAGTTGCTAAATAGTAAGAAAAGTCATTAAAATTAAGTGGGGGCGGCCAAGACCCTTTGGGCAAATTTGGGCCTTAAAACAACTAGTTTGGCCCATTGGTTTGGACTCCAATTGGGCTCCTTTTGTAACACCTCCTTTCGGACATCTTTTAAGCTCATTTGGTGGACTTCAAGGGCTGATTTGGGTGACCCAATCTTCCTTCTCTTGGACTTCAATTCGAGCCACGAAATAATTGTAAAACTTAGACAATTCTTCTCCTTTGGGCTTGAGCTCTTCCTCTATAGTTAGAAGCTTCTTTATTTGCCATTGAAGTCCAGCAACCTTACTCTGTAATTCTTTAGCTTGAGATCTTGTAAATGACCTTCTTGGAGCTTTCAAAACTCTATCCTTATCAGTGATGCTATCATTCCCCTCTTCTTGAAAAGAATTCATCCCCAAATTCGATCCTGCGTCAAACAAAGACAAGTCAGCAACATTGAATGTAGCACTTACTTGAAACTCACCAGGAAGGTCCAGCTTGTAAGCATTGTTTCCAATCCTTTCAAGTACTTAAAATGGACCATCTCCTCTAGGATGCAGCTTTGACTTCCTTTTGGAAGGAAATCTCTCCTTTCTAAAGTGAACCCAAACTAAATCTCCAAGTTTAAAAATAACTTGTTTTCGACCCTTATTCTTTCTCAAGGAAGTTTGCTTATTTTTCTTCTCAATTGCAAGCCTTGTTTGCTCATGAATTTTTTTCATCATCTCAGCCTTTGTCCTACGATCAAGATTAGCAATCTCATTAGTAGGTAATGGTAATAAATCAAGTGGAGTAAAGGGACTAAAACTATAAACAACCTCAAAAGGAGACATACTTATAGAAGAATGGATTGTTCTATTGTAAGAAAATTCAATCATAGGCAAGTGATCTTCCCATGAAGTTAATTTACCTTTCAAAATAGCCCTCAACATGTTTCCTAAGGTTCTATTAACTAATTCAGTTTGTCCATCAGTTTGTGGGTGACAAGAAGTAGAAAACAACAATTTAGTGCCTAACTTCCCACAAAATACACGCCAAAAGTGGCTCAAAAACTTAGCATCTCTATCACTAATAATAGTTCTAGGTATACCATGCAATTTGACAACCTCTTTTACAAAAAAGATCAGCAACATATGAAGCGTCATTAGTCTTTAAACAAGGAATAAAATGAGCCATTTTGGAGAACCTATCTACCACAACAAATATACTATCCTTACCATACCTTGTTCTAGGCAGACCTAACACAAAATCCATAGAAATATCAATCCAAGGTGAAGTAGAAACAGGTAATGGCGTGTAAAGACCATGTGGTAACACTTTAGATTTAGCTTGTTTACATTCCAAACACTGTGTGCACATTCTTTCTACGTCTTTTCTCATTCCAGGCCAAATAAATTTTTAGCAAGTATGTCTAATGTCTTTGGGACTCCAAAGTGTCCCATAAGTCCTCCACAATGTGCTTCCCTTACAAATACTTCACGTAAAGAGCAATTAGGGATACACAACTTATTTTCCTTAAAGAGAAACCCATCTTGGAGGTTAAACCTCTCAAAAGGACCTAACTTACAATCTGCAAATTTTTTGCCAAAATCAACATCATTAGCATAAAATTCCTTGATTTGATCAAAACCCATCAATTTAGAAGTCAGGGTAGAAACTAAGACATACCTTCTTGAAAGTGCATCAACAACAACATTTATGTCCCTTGTTTGCAAGAAATTATATAAGAAAAAGTTTCAATTAATTCAACCCACTTAGCATGTCTTATACTAAGCTTACCTTGACTCTTCAAGTATTTCAAGGATTCATGGTCAGTTTTAATGACAAACTCTCTTGGCTACAAGTAATGTTGCCATGTGGCTAAAGCCCTTACCAAAGCATATAGCTCTTTGTCATAAGTGGAATAGTTCAATGTGGCTCCACTCAACGTCTCACTAAAGTAGGCAATAGGTTTAGAATCTTTCATCAAAACAACACCTATTCCTTTGCCAGAAGCATCACATTCAATTTCAAAAGATTTAGAAAAATAAGGCAATTGTAACAACGAAGCAGAACATAACTTTTCTTTCAACAAGTTAAAAGCATCGTCTTGTTCTTTTCCCCATTTAAAAATCTTATCCTTTTTAATAACTTCAGTTAAAGGTGAAGCAATGTTGCTAAAATCTCTCACAAACCTCCTATAAAAACTAGCAAGTCCATGAAAACTCCTAACTTCAGTTACACTCTTAGGTTTAGGCCATTCTTTTATTGGTTTGATTTTCTGTTCATCAACCTCAACTCCTTAGAACTAACTACGAAACCCAAGAAAATCATACGATCCACATAAAAAGTACACTTTTTAAGATTAGCAAATAAAAATTGCTTTCTAAGAACTTCAAAAATTGTTTTAGGTGTTCTACATACTCTTCTAAAGTGTTAGAAAAGACCAAGATATCATCGAAGTACACCACAATAAATTTTTCATGAAAATCCTAAAAACATGATTCATTAATCTCATGAAAGTGCTAGGTGCATTAGTCAAGCCGAAAGGCATAACTAACCACTCATAAAGTCCATATTTGGTCTTAAAAGCAGTTTTCCATTTATCTCCAAGATTCATTCGAATATGATGGTAACCACTTTTTAGATCAATTTTAGAAAAGATTTTGGATCCATGTAATTGATCCAACATATTATCAAGACGATGAATAGGGTGTCGATACTTTACTGTAATCTTGTTGATTGATCTACAATCCACGCACATCCTCCAAGTTCCATCCTTTTTTGGTACCAATAGGACGGGAATAGAGCAAGGGCTCATGCTCTCTCTCTCTCTCTCACAAAGCCTTTCTCAAGCAACTCCTCAACTTGCCTTTGAAGTTCTTTTTTCTCTTTTGGATTACTCCTATAGGCTGGCCTATTTGGGATTTGTGATCCAGGCACAAAATCAATTTGATGTTCAATGCCACGTAAAGGTGCCAATCCATAAGGAATATCTTCTAGAAAGACATCTTCAAAATCCTGCAAAAGAGAAGAAATACTACTTGGCAAAGAAGAAGTTAGCAACTTGGAATTACAAAGCTTCTTTGTAAGTAAGTAGTATTATGGGCAGCCCCTCTTTTCTTGCATTTAAACACTCTTTGGATTTTATATAGAAACTGTCTTTTTTTCTTTCCTTAGCCTCTTTCCTCTCACCAAGATTGTCTGTTTTTTCATTCGAACCCCTTTTTATCTCTTCTCTCAAATTGCTGCCCTATCTCTCTTTCTCTCGGCCATCTCTCCTTTTTTCTAATTCTTGGCCTCCTTTATTTTCTTTTTTCTCAAGCTCACTTTTTATCTCTCCCCTTAGTTTTCCCATTGTTTCCCTTAATCTCTTTTGATCTTCAAACACTTGAGAAGGAGTTAAAGGTGAAAGAGTAAATTTTCTGCCATTTAGTTCAAGAGAATATCTATTCTTTCTTCCATCATGAAAAACATTCTTGTCATACTGCCAAGGATGACCCAGTAATATATGACAAGCTTGCATAGGTACTATGTTACATAGAATATCATTTCATATCTTCCAACATTAAATGAAATCATGCACTGTTTGTTTACCTTTAGTTCACCACTATCATTTAACTATTGGAGTCTATAGGGAGTAGGGTGTTTCATGCATGCAAGTCCTAGTTTTTCCACAAAGTATGAACTCACCACATTAGCACAACTACCACTGTCAATGATCATAGAGCAAGTTTTTCCCTTTATACCACACCTAGTATGGAATATATTCTCTCTTTGTTCTTCACTATTGCTTCCCAAATTGATAGTCATAATCCTCCTAACTACCCCAACCATGCCATTATTAGGTAGTCTACATCATCTTTATTACTCACATCTCGCTCTTATTTTCCCTTACTTTTTTCACTCTCATATCCTCCATATTCTTTTAGAATGATGTTTCTTCTACTTGGACATTCATATATCATATGTCCCCTTCCTTTACATTTATGACATTGAATAGAATTAGAAGGTGTAAAAGTTTTAGGGTTAAAGGTTTTACCTCCCTCTTTGTTCTCAAATTTACCTTTTCCCTTGCCTTCTTAAGGTCTAGAAGAACTCTTCATCTCATGATTTGGCCATGGCTTCTTGGACATGGTGCTTGTCCGACCTTTCCACGAGCTAGCTTGCTTTCTTTTATTTTAATTTTCTACCTTTACAGACAAATCAACTAATTCATCTATTGTTACACATTGTTGTAATTCTACTACGTCGGCTATTTCCTTATTTAAACCATTTAAAAGCCTAGCCATTGTAGCCTCTTCTTCCTCCGTACAATTGGCTTGGATCATAGCCATATCCATAGCCTTAAAGTACTCATCCACAGACATGGGCCCTTGTTTCAATGTTTGAATACGTTGCTGTAGTTCTCTTTGAAAGTGTGATGGTACGAATCTCTTCCTCATCACCCTCTTCATCTCAGCCCAAGTAGCAACTGGTGCTTGTCCTTCTTGCAATCTGTCCCTAGTAAGTTTTTTCCACCAAATAGCAGCATAGTGAGAAATTCAATAACGACAAGTTTAACTTTCTTACCCTTAGAGTAGTTGTGACAATCAAAGATGGCTTCAACCTTTCTCTCTCAATCAAGGTACAAGTCTGGGTCGCTTGTTCCCTTGAATGATGGCATCTTCATCTTTATACAACTTATATAGTCATTTTCTACTCTACCTCTTTGTCCCCTCCTATCTCTTCCCACCCTATCAAAATCAGTATCATTAAAATCATCTATAAGATTTTCTTGATTTACAATGGGAGCATGGAGTACATTTCTCCTAGCTTGGGACCTAACATAATTTTCCCTCCTAAGTTCAGCTATTGTATCATTATGATCAGCAATGGTATCCCTCATTGCTTGGAGTTGCAAATTCAACCTTTCAAATTGTTGATGCATAACTTGCAAGGTAAAATCATTTCTTGCTTTGATTTCAGCTTCTTGGAGAACACTTCGTTCATTATCACTACCTGTACGCGACATCTTTAAAATAAATAAATTGTATCACACAAATTAGCTTCTTTTTTTCTCTCGGAATAACCTTTGAACAAAATACTTTGTAGATTTATAGTTAAACCCAACTTGTATGAAGTTCTTAGTAGTAAAATTCAGATTTTTTTTGGAACGAAAAAGAGGAACCAAATCCTAGAACTTTTAGGCTCGGTTGAAACAAGACACGAACAAAAAGGAAAGGATAAATATGTAGATTAGAAAGTGTAAGAAAATTGAGGATCCCCTTTTTCTTGTTTCCTTTGTTTTTGGAGAGCAAGCAATTCTACATCTTTTTTTTATAAACTGATTTTTCGTTGTTTTATTTGTTAATTCTTTTTTTTTCTTTCTTTGCTCTTAGTATTTAAGAAATTCCAAGATTATCAAGAACAAAATCTTGATAAAAACAGCTCTGATACCACTTGATAACAACTAGGTCGGGAATCCAAATTAGAGTAAGAATTTAAGAAATAAATGCGGAAGCAATAACAACAAGGAATTGAACAACTAGAATTAAAGAGATGAAAAATAATGGATATGGGAAAAATTCAAGGAAAGAAATCCAAGAACGCAAGTTCTATAGCCTTGACAAGATCAAAGTAACAACGTCTTGATTTATGGAAGAAATCAAACGTTTTTACTTAAAAAGCAAATCAAAACAATGGATTCAGATCTTGACCACTTTACGAGTAACTTGAGACAACAATTAATAACTAGTATTAATCGCCTTATAAGAATACCACAAAGGAATCAATGATATCATAAAAGAGAAGTAATCTTACTACCTTGAACTATGAACTAGTAAAAGGTTGAAAGATAAATCTGAAAGCACAAGTAATAAAGGTTCAAAAGAACTCTCAAAGTATGATATACTTAATCAATAATCTAGTGTCTAATGAATGAGAAGAACTCCCTATTTATAGGAGTACTAAGGCATAAAAGTCCTTAAAATTAGGTAGGGTAGTTGCTAAGACATACAAAGTCATTACAATTAGGTAGGGTAGTTGTTAAAGAGTAAGAAAAGTCATTAAAATTAGGTGGGGGCGGCCAAGATCCTTTGGGGCAGATTTAGGCCTTAAAACAACTAGTTTGGGCCATTGGTTTGGACTCAAATTGGGCTCCTTTTGTAACACATCATTTTGGACCTCTTTTAAGCTCATTTTGAGCATATTTGGTGGACTTCAAGGGCTAATTTGGGTGACCCAATCTTCCTTCTCTTGGACTTCAATTCGAGCCACGAAATAATTGTAAAACTTCGACAATTCTTCTCCTTTGGGCTTGAGCTCTTCCTCTATAGTTAGAAGCTTCTTTATTTTCCATTGAAGTCCAGCAACCTGAATTTGCAATTCTTTAGCTTGAGATCTTGTAAATGGCCTTCTTGGAGCTTCCAAAAATCTATCCTTATCAGTGATGCTATCACTTTATTTGCAAGTATGTGTTAAAACTATTTTTTGTCAAAATGACTAATTCATATAAGTATAAGTTTGGCCGGAACCCACAATTGTGGACCGCGAGGGGTGCCTAACACCTTCCCCTCAAGGTTATTTCGAGCCCTTACCCTAAATCTCTGGTAATGCAAACTAGTCTAAGAGGTAATCCCTCTAGGTGTCCTAACGCACCATAATCCGTTAGGTGGCGACTCTTCAAATACCCAAATCCCAAAAGGAAATGAGTTATTACCTCCATGAACGTTGGAACCCGGACGTCTCTCCGTGGAGGGAAAAAAGGGGGCGCGACAACATGTCGACTTTGCTGGGGATATCTTAGGCTCTTACCATAACGAACTTAGCTTTTGTGAATTAATCCAAGCATGCCTTATCCCATACCCTTTCCCTTATTTGCACTTAATTGTTTATTTTCAAGCATTTATGATTCCTTTTCCAGAAACTGACTTGCCTATTTTTTTTCTTTTTATGTAGATGTCTCTTCAATTATTTAAATACTGCATTTATTATTTTCTTACGTGTAAATACTTGACAACATGCTCTTTATTGCTGCATAAATCATGCTCAACATCATATTCCACTCGTGCGTATTAAATCCTATAGCAACACTTGATGAGTGGTTGCACTCTTCCTATTCATTATCCTTAAATTCGGAAAGGCTTATTTGCGGTAAAACTAGTCGATCAATAGTGCAGTCGACGGTTCCATGCTTTTTCCCCTTAAGGTGTCCTCTTCAAGGTACCAGTCTAGACCCCCATAGTAACCTTACTCTGATTGAAATTATGCATGCATCATGGTCAAACCTAGTCAGATTAATATGTTGTCCACATAATGGTCCTTTAAGACAAGCCTTATCCAAAAGTCCACCGGGGTTTCCATAATCCCAACGAACACAACCATGTCTGTGCATTAATTTGGAGAACTAAATGCCAATATGCTAATCATGAATGTATAAATAGTCGAGTCTAGTAGGGGAAAAAGGCCTAACCTTTTTGTTTTGCAGGAAATGAGGCACGAGGTCTCCAGATTCAGTATGGTTAGCACACCCTCACTCTTGCTAGACTGGTGGAGGGATCTTCCATCAAGTCACCAAATTAATGAATGGAAAGAGAGGGCCGTCAAATCTAGCGAAAAGCTGGAATATCTAGAATACAGTCTGATGGAATTGGAAGGAAAAGTGAGGAAAGAGTCACTGACTGCCAGAACGTTGAGGGACACAAAGGAGGACATTTGGCAAAGACATTCTTACTGATGAACCTACGCTAACTGGGGGATTTGATCGACAAGAGCATTTAGCCTGGGGAAGGTCCTTCTAGGACCAAGTAGGCTAGATTTATTTGCTTTCCTAAATGTAATAAGGCCAAAGTGCCAGTAGTGACTTACTTTTCTATTGTCTTAGTGTCATTTTGGGATTCGTCTATTTTTACATTATGAAATGAAGTATTTACAGGCGTCTAAAGTTCTCTAAATCTACTTGTCGCTAGGCCTACCTCGGGCACAACGAGGCTCCCAAATTAGGACACAAATTTACATTCCCGCAATATGTGTTTAAATATTGCAAATATTTCAGAATCCTTACTGACTTGTTTACCTTTTTATTTTTTTCTCTTTATTTCTTATTCCCATACCCTAAGGTTGGTTCGCTCATACTGGCATCATCAGCATATCACACCAGATCTAGAGGCCCTCCTCCTCTTCCTCCTCCAAGCAATACAAAAGGCAAAGGAAAAGCAAAAATGGACGATTTAAGTGGTATTCGAAATGAGAGTGCTGGGAACGTAGAAGCTTCAGATGGCCATAGTACCTCAACACTGAATGATTTAGTCTTGAGGTTGGAATAAAAGATATTAAAGCTACAAGGAGACTCGAGCAGGTCCGCAACTTGGCTAACTTGTCACTTACCCTAAATGTCCCCGACATCAACCAACAAAATACAAAGAACCTAGCACCTTCCCAAAACACACCAAATCAACATCCGCAAAACCCTCCCGCACAGCATCAATATGCAACCCCACCCCAAAATCTCAATCCCCTACCAATACCAACTCCGCCACAACATCACCATCAGCCAATTCAGTACCCACCAACAACCACTTACCACACTCCCTAAAACACACCACAACCCATTCCCGATCCTCAAAACTCAACCAATGACCACTATTACACCCAAGTCCCTGACACCTATCAAAGCAACCCTATATACATAGAAATCATACCTCACTCTATCCAACCAATCTCCTATACACCGGAATCCTTCGAGAAGGACCTACTCATTAAAAATATGGCTGAAGAACTCAAGAAGTTGACAAGCCGAGTTCAAGGTGTCGAAGGCAGCAAAGGAATAAAAGGTTTGAACTATGAAGACCTATGCATACAACCAGATGTAGAACTACCAGAGGGATACAAACCTCCCAAGTTTGATATGTTTGACGGTGTAGGTGATCCCAGGGTTCATTTGAGGACCTATTGTGACAAGCTTGTTGGGGTCGGAAAGGATGAAAAGATCCAGATGAAACTATTTATAAGGAGTCTTACTGAAGGTGCTCTATCCTGGTATATCAGCCAGGATCCCAAGAAGTGGTCCTATTGGGTGAGTATGGTGTCCTATTTCATAGACCGATTCAGGTTCAACATAGAGAATGCACCAGATGTTTTCTACATCTAGAATCTTAAGAAGAAACCCACAAAAACCTTCCGCGAGTATGCTACTCGTTGGAGATCGA
Source organism: Nicotiana tabacum (assembly GCF_000715075.1). Lineage (NCBI taxonomy): Eukaryota > Viridiplantae > Streptophyta > Magnoliopsida > Solanales > Solanaceae > Nicotiana > Nicotiana tabacum. The sequence goes on along the minus strand of NC_134101.1, from coordinate 125,871,758 downwards.
AAGCGGCCAAGGTCAGGCCATCTTTGGACGAGGAACAGATGAACAAGTTCTTCATCAGAGCACAAGATCCGCAGTATTATGAAAGATTGATGGTCATTGAAAACCATAAGTTCTCTGATATCATCAAGCTTGGGGAAAGAATTGAGGAAGGCATCAAAAGCGGGATGGTAATGAATTTTGAGGTATTACAAGCCACAAACAAGGTGTTACAATTAGGCGGCATATCAAAAAAGAGAGACGTTGGGGCAGTAATGGTGGCCCAGGGCCCAAAATCTCCACTTACCTATCAAACACCTCCACCCACAAATCAAACACCTCCACCTACATATCAAACACCTCCACCCACATATCAAACACCTCCGCCCACATACCAAGCATCACCGCCTACATATCAGCCTTCATCTCCCTATAACTCCCAACCATCCCATTTCCAATCACCTCAAACTCACCAAAACTTTCCAAGACCAAGACCTAATTTCGACCGCAAGCCACCCAGACAATACACCGCCATTGCTGAACCCATTGACCAACTGTATGAAAGGTTGAAAGCCACTGGTTATGTCACCCCCATTCTTGCTATGGCATTAGAGAATCCATCCCAATGGGTCAATCCAAACAAAACTTGTGCGTACCATTCCGGTATGAAGGGGCACACCACTGATGAGTGCCGAACATTGAAAGATAAGATCCAGAAGCTAATTGACAATAGGATCATACAGGCAAAAGAAGCTGAACCCAATGTCTGTAACAACCATCTCCTGATCATAGAGGTGGTGGGGTATATGTGATAGAGACGAACGAAGAATGGGACCCTGAGGGGTCGATTGGGCTTATTCGAGAAGGCGATGACTTTAAAGTTGCAGTCACACTTACTTCTATTGTGGTACGGACTCAATCACCAATCGAGGTCGAGGTAGCCACACCGATCCCATTTGACATAGAGGTAGCTGCACATGCGGCCACCCCCACTCCATTTGAAGTAGAAGTGGTCACACCTTTCACAGTGACAGTATCAACCATACCTCCTTTCGACTCAAAAACAATACCTTGGGATTATGTTGCTGAAGCTAGGCGAAAGAGAAAGGCAAAAATGGAGGAATCCGATGCTGCACAAGGAATGACTAGGACTGGAAGAGTCTATACACCTTAACACTTGGGAGGACCAAGTAAGGATGCCACTACTAGGCAGCCTGTCATTGAAATAGGGCCAGATGACCTGTGGAGGAAGGTACAAGCAAAGGAGTATTCCATCATTGACCATTTGAACAAAACCCCATCTCAGATATCCATCCTATCACTGTTGCAAAATTCAGAGGCGTATAAGAACGCTTTAATGAAAATGCTGAGTGAAGCTTATGTACCTAGTAAAATCACCGACGGAGAGATGACCAATATGGTAGGGCATGTATTGTAAAGTCATAAGATCATCTTCCACGAATATGAGCTACCACCTGAAGGGTTGAATCACAACCGAGCATTGCATATCACAGTGCAATTTGAAGACAAATTCATTGCCAGGATCTTGGTTGACGGAGGTTCAAACCTCAATATTTGTCCGTTGGACACGCTGAAAAGGTTAGATAAAGGTTTTCATGAAATACAGATAGGAAGCATGAATGTGAAAGCTTTCGATGGGTCTCAAAGGGCTACGATCGGGGAAATTAACCTTTGCTTACAGATGGGGCCAACTTGGTTCGACGTCAAGTTTTAGGTGCTCAACATACCGGCCTCATATAATCTTCTGTTAGGCCGACCATGGATCCATGCCGCTAGGGCCGTGCCTTCCACATTACATCAAGCCGTGAAGTTCGAATGGAATCGTCAGGAGGTGATCATTCATGGAGATGGGAGTAACCCATTTATACTAGTCAAACCATCCCTGTCATTGGCCATATGAGAAGGCTAGAAGGGGAAACCTATCATCACATTGAACGCGTCAATTCCATCGAGAAAGATAAATGGTGGAGCAGTAAAATAGAAAGCATATTGTCATGGTCTAGCTATGAGCCCTGCAAAGGGCTGGGAAAGAATCTCCAGGATATCACCAAACTAATACGGCTAAAGGGTCATGGTACTACCTTTGGGCTCGGATATCAGTACACATGGAAAGACTATAATGATTGATCGCCTCCATGGCGCGGGCCGTATTACCCTCTCGAGTAACTAGTGCCACGTCTAGATCAAGCTTTTCACCAAGCTGATACAATATGGGGAACTGCAAAAGAGGAAGCATTATCTGGGTTGAAAAATCTGTTTTTGGAGGATAAAGACATGGACTGCAGTGCCATAATTGAGGGGGAGGAGGAAGAAGGCCTCACTATTCAGAGTGTGAATAAGGGAGATGTTCTCAGGAACTGGACCGCCACACCGTCCCGAGCTACCCTAGTCCCTGGGTAGCTTGATAGATTTTATTTCTATAGCCAATCTAGGCACTTAAGATTTTCAGTAATTTTAATTTAAAGACTTACTTGTTTCAAAATAAATGCTCGATTCATCGAGCCTCACTTGTCTGGATGCTGTTTAATTTTAATCAAATGCATTTACTCTACATTATTCATTACTATTTTATACACTTTTTCTTTCTACGGTGCTATTATTACTTTTCCTGATGAACTGGTGATTGTGACATGTAATGAGTCAATGCAACATGAGAATAATAATTCAGATAAAGAAGATGAAATACCCGAGGAAGTTGTTAGGGAAGTTGAAAACTTTGAGAATAATCCTAAGACCAATCTGGACGAAACCGAAGCAGTAAATTTGGGGGACGCCGAGACCGTCAAGGAAACTCGTATCAGCATTCACTTGTCACCAACAGAGAAGGAAGAGTACATCTATTTCCTAAAAGGGTATGAGGACATCTTCGCATGGTCATATGATGACATGACCGGTTTGAGCACGTCCATAGTGCTTCACAAGTTGCCTACTAATCCCATATGTCCGCCAGTGAAGCAGAAACTGAGAAAGTTCAAACCCGACATGAGCCTGAAAATCAAGGAGGAAGTTACCAAGCAGATCAAAGCCAAAGTTCTCAGGGTGGTTGAGTACCCAACCTAGCTAGCTAACATTGTGCCAGTTCTGAAGAAGGATGGGAAAGTCAAAGTATGTGTTTACTATCGGGATTTAAACAGGGCAAGTCCCAAGGACGAGTTTCCACTGCCAAACATACACATTTTGATCGACAACTGCACCAAGCATGAACTCTAATCATTTGTAGATTTCTTCGCAGGTTATCACCAGATCCCGATGGATGAAGAAGATGCAGAGAAAACAACTTTTATCACACCTTGGGGAGTATACTGCTACAAGATGATGCCATTTGGTCTAAAGAATGCTGGGCTACCTACATGAGAGCCATGACAACCATTTTCCATGATATGATACACAAGGAAATAAAGGTGTATATGGACGATGACATTATCAAATCCAAGAGGGCCGCATATCACATAATGGACTTGAGAAAGTTCTTTGATAGTCTAAGGAGGTACAACTTGAAACTAAACCCCGCAAAGTGTGCATTCGGGGTTCAGGGATCGAGCTGGATCCGTCTAAAGTCAAGGCTATTCAGGAGTTACCACCACCTAGAAGCAAAAAGGATGTGATGACCTTCCTAGTACGTCTCAACTATATCAGTCGATTCATAGTACAGTCCACAGTCATATGTGAACCCATCTTCAAGATGCTGAGGAAAGATGTCGAAACTAGCTGGACAAAGGATTGTCAGAGAGCCTTCAACAAAATCAAAGAGTACTTATCCACCCCACCAGTTTTGGTCCATCCAGAGCTGGGGCGGCCTTTGCTACTCCATCTATCTGTGTTGGATGGAACCTTCGGATGTGTTCTGGGACAACATGACGAGATAGGGAGAAAGGAGCAAGCCATATATTACTTGAGTAAGAAGTTCACGCCTTACGAAGCACGGTACTCTCTGCTAGAATGCACTTGCTGTGCTTTGACCTGGACTACTCAGAAATTGAGGCATTACTTCTGTGCTTATACTACATACCTCATATCCAGGATGAACCCTCTAAAGTACATATTTTAGAAACCCATGCCGACTAGGAAGTTAGCCAAGTGGCAGATACTGTTAAGTGAGTTCGATATCATCTATGTAACTCAAAAGGCGGTCAAAGGACAGACATTGGCAAAACATCTTGCTGAAAATCTGGTGGGAGGAGAATACAAACCCTTGAAAACGTATTTTCCTGATGAAGAAGTGTCATCCGTCGGAGAAGACATTACCGAAGCATACGACAGCTGGAAGATGTTCTTTGATGGAGTTGCAAATTTTAGAGGGGTGGGTATTGGAGCAATTTTGGTATCAGAAATAGGTCAACATTACCCGGTATCTGCTAAACTCAGATTTCCCTGCACCAACAACATGGCAGAATATGATGCCTGCATACTAGGACTCAACATAGTAGTCGACATGAACATTTAGGAGCTGGTGGTGATCGGTGATTTAGATTTTCTTGTGCACCAGGTACAAGGAGAGTGGGCTACCAAGAATTCCAAGATATTGCCATATCTGCACCATGTGCAGGAATTGAGAAAGAGGTTCACGAAGATAGAATTCCGACATGTGTCCAAAATTCAGAATGAGTTTGCTGATGCATTGACCACCTTGTCATCTATGATACAACATCCAGATAAGAATTATATTGATCCCATTCCGGTGAGGTTCCATAATCAACCGTCATATTGTGCTCATGTTGAAGAAGAAACAGATGGAAAGCCTTGGTTCCATGACATCAAAGAGTATTTGTCAAAGGGAGAATATCCGGAGCATGCAAATCACACTCAGAAATGTGCACTCCGGAGACTATCCAGTCACTTCTTTCACAGCGGAGGAAATCTGTATAGAAGAACTCCCGATTTGGGATTGCTAAGATGTGTCGACGCAAAATAAGCTTCTAAACTGCTTGAGATGTACATGCCGGAACCTGTGGCCCGCACATGAATGGTTTTGTCTTGGCTAAGAAGATACTTAGGGCTGGTTACTTTTGGATGACCATGGAGACAGATTGCATCCAGTATGTCCGCAAATGCTTTCAATGCCAAGTGCATGCATATATGATAAAAGTGCCGCCGAATGAGCTCAATGCAACAAGCTCGCCTTGGCCATTCGCCGCCTGGAGAATGGATGTCATTGGTCCAATTGAGCTCACTGTTTCAAACGGACACATGTTATTCTAGTAGCCATTGATTACTTCACAAAATGGGTAGAGGCCGCATCCTACAAAATTGTGACCAAGAAAGTCATTGCAGACTTTGTCAAAGATCGTACTGTTTTCCAATTCAGAGTTCCCGAGTCCATTGTTACTGATAATGCCGCCAATCTCAACAGTGATCTGATGAAAGCTATGTGTGAAACTTTCAAGATCAAGCACAAGAATTCCACAGCCTATAAACCTCAGTTGAATGGAACTGTAGAAGTCGCCAACAAAAATATCAAGAAGATACTAAGGAAAAGGATAGAAAACCACAAACAATGGCATGAGAAGCTACCTTTTACTCTATTGGTATACCGCACCATGGTTCGCACATCAACCGAGGTAACTCCTTACATGTTGGTTTATGGTACCGAGGCTGTCATCCCAGCCGAGGTCGATTAAGAATCATACAGGAAGCTGAACTCAGCGATGTAGAATGGATAAGGAGCCGCTATGAACAATTGGCCCTCATCGATGGAAAGATGATGAACGTAGTATGTCATGGTCAGCTTTATCAGAATAGAATGTCCAGAACTTTTAACAAAAAGGTTAAACCAAGACAGCTCACACCAGGACAGTTGGTATTGAAGAAGATCTTCCCACATCAAGATGAAGCCAAAGAGAAATTCTCTCCCAACTGGCAAGGTCTGTACATGGTTCACAGGGTACTGACAGGAGGAACACTCATACTTGCAGAAATGGATGGATAAATCTGGCCAAAACCAATCATCTCAGACGCAGTCAAGAGATACTATGTTTAGATTATTTACATTTCCTCATCTGATATAATTGAACTACGCTTGACCTGATTCCCGTTTAAGAGGGGATACATAGGCAGCCTTATGGGTTTGGTCATATCATAATAAAATTTTCATTCCCCCCCAAGATCAGAAATTAGGGCAAAATTTTGAGGAGGACCCTCAAAATTCCGAAACAAGTCCAGCCAATGCCAACATATGTCAGATGGTCAAAAATCGGTTAAGAAACTGGGGCAGAATTTTGAGAACCTTCTCAAAATTCCGAAAAAGGTCCAGCAAGGCCTATTATCCGCAAACAATCAAAAGATCATCTACCAAGCTAGGGCAGAATTTTGAGGAGGACCCTCAAAATTCTAACATAAGAAAGTTGCAATGTCTTTGAAATGTGTTACAGTCACTAGTTCATCTAAAAAAACACTTGATATATCAATATGTTTCTAAAATGACTCTATTTTTATCAATAATTGCATATTTTCAAATATTCTATTTCCGTAACCGTCAGGTGTTACCCAGGGAAACTCGAAAAGGCCTCCAGAACGGAGCAAAGCAAGGGCAGCGGACAGAAGCACGAGCCAACCTCCCCTTCACAAAACTTACAATTTTTCTTTGAACGCAGGCATATCTGACGTAGAAAAAGCGTCCATAAATATATACACATAACAAGATCACTATCAATCAGGCCCTCGGACACCGAATATATCTCCAGCTAAGACATACACTACTCTTATTTGCTACTCGCGATTTGCATGAGGATAATCCCTGCCTCCATATCTGCATGTGGCTAATCCCTACCTCCCTATCCGCATGAGGCTAATCCCTGCCTACCCATTTGCATGAGGCTAATCCTTGCCTCCCCATCTGCATGAGGCTAATCCCTGCCTCCATATCTGCATGAGGCTAATCCCTACCTCCATATCTGCATGAGGCTAATCCCTACCTCCATCCTACATGAGGCTAATCCTGCCTCCCTATCTGCATGAGGCTAATCCCTCCCTCCACATCTGCATGAGGTTAATCCCTGCCTCCAAACCCGCATGAGGCTAATCCTTGCCTCCCCACTTGCATGAGGCTAATCCTTGCCTCCACACTTGCATGAGGCTAATCCATACCTCCCTACCTGCATGAAGCTAATCTCTGCCTCCATATCTGCATGAGGCTAATCCCTGCCTCCACATTTGCATGAGGCTATTCCCTGCCTCTATATTTGCATGAGGCTAATCCCTGCCTCCATATTTGCATGAGGCTAATCCCTACCTATACCTGCGTGAGGCTAATCCCTGCCTCCATATCTGCACGAGGCTAATCCTTGCCTCCATATTTGTATTAGGCTAATCCTTGCCTCCCGATCTGCATGAGACTAATCATTGCCTCCCCATTTGCATGAGGTTAATCCTTGCCCCCACATTTGCATGAGGATAATCCTTGCCTCCATATCTGCATGAAGCTAATCCTTGCCTCCCTATTTGCATGAGACTAAGCACTATCCCTCTTTGCACAAATATTGCTCTATTTCTATTACTATCTATTTGCTTTCAATCGGGCTAAGCTCTGCCCTCCATTTCACAAAGGCTAAGCCCTGTCTTGTTAACATCATATTACTGTACCTCATGGGATGAAATATCGCCAATCTATCCAAAGGCGTCATAGTCTAAAAGGCATCATCCTCATAGCCGGAAAATGCCATGCCATGGCCTGAGGATCCCTCAAATTTGCATATCATTATTCAAAGGCGTCATGGTTCGGAGGCACCATCTGCATGGCCTGAGAACAACATTTCATGGCCTACGAATCCCTTACTAAACAATTCATAGCCCAAGAAATCATGGTCCAAGGACGTCATCTTTAACCGTCCAAAGACAACCTTCATAGTCTAAAGGGAATCTGCATCATGTTTAAATTTTTGTGCAAATACATGTCTGTAGCATCTCTTTATCTGCAGGTGACCAGCAAGCAACCGCTATCCTAGCAGGAGTGACCCTGTTCCTGTTCTTTCAAACTATCTCAAACTTAACCGCTCACTATAACCGCTCTTGCATCTCATGTCTGTTCTTGTAAAAACTTCATCGGTATATTCCACCAATGAATCCAGAACTACACATGATTTGATTCTTGTAAAACCAGGGATATGTAGGCAACTCAAGACCAGAGTCCGGCTTCTGTCTTTCAAAACATCCCGACCGGTCAAAATTGGCCATCATTTCTTTTCCCGAAAACTCTTTCATTCTTCCCGGGTAAAGAGGGCAGCTGTTGATACCCAATTTTTCCTTCATATATTTTTAATATATATATATATATATATATATATATATATATATATATATATATATATATATATATATATACACACTTTCAAAATAGCACATATGCAGTTATAAGCATGCATAAATATTGTTTTATAATCTTTCGATAATTTTAAAAGCTCTAAATCAATTTATTTCTTCTCTTTTATTTATAAAACATCCAATAATTATCCTTCAAATTACGTTTGTGATGATTTAGTCATTTAAATTCTATATTTATGCAAAAATAATGTTTAAATACTTTTAGTGCATTTTTTGTAACTATATTTACATTTTTAGGCTAAATTGCACATCTTTGCAATAATAGCCCTACTAATGCACAATTACAATATTGATGCATAAAATGATCTTTTGTATTTTTAAAATGTCAAACAACTATTTTAAATCATTTTAGTGCATAAAAATATTTTTTGGAAATCATTCATTATTTTTATAAATTATATAGTTATTAAAAGTGGTTATTTAAAATATGGCCTATTTTTCTTTCAATTTCAGCCCTATTTGAACCCAATACCAGCCCAATTTTAATTTGAATTTACCCAGCCCATACCCAGCTACCTGATCCGGCCCCAAAACCCTTTTAATCTCGATCGTTGATCATAGAGATCAACGGCCACAAACACCCCTTACCTAAAATAAACCAAACGACCCCCCCCCCAAACCCTTTCATTCTACACCATCCGCTGCCCTGAAACCCCTCTCCTCTCTCAAACGCTCTCAAGCCTAACCCTAATCAAACCTCACTGACACTCATCTATGGCTATCTATAATGATTTCTCACCACCCCCCCAAGCCTCTAATGACCTCCCTCACGTTAGTGCTGCCATCTCCAGGGTCCTCAAAGGAACATGGTCAATTGGCTTGCATCTATGGTCCTTTCTCGCCTGTTTCAGGCTGTTCCAATGTGATTCCGAGTACGGTCGTCCTATATTGACTATGATCTATGGGTTTCTAAGCATGTTTCTTCACCTCTGTGTTGTTCTCCTCGAAACCCTAATCTCTTTCTTCTAAACCTCTTAGATCTGTACAGATTTGAGATAATTTGGACTTATTTCATATAAGTTTTACAACAACCTTGAGATTCTTTACAAGAATCGTATGATTTTCAAGTGATTTTTATCTTTTTCTAAACTAGGGTTTCCGGAAATTTCTTTTACAAAATGTATGATGATCACGTGTTTGGTCTTTTGCTTCTTATGTGTTTTGACTGATTTTGTAAGTTTGCTACAACCTTAACTCGCTTTTACTGAAAGCCCTAATTTTTTTTGACGTTTTTCATTTGGTTTCTGAGTACTGGTGTATCGACTGTGTTCTTGATTTGGTTCTTGTGATTTCTCTTTAGCCATTTGAATGTCTCATAGTTTTTGTACCCTAGTATGTCTCTACTAAGATTCTTAATTCAACTTTTCACTGATTCTATATGTTTGTGTTCATCATGACTATTCATTTCTTACCTTATCTGCTGAACTTGCTGACTCTTTTGTGATTTTTCCTCTAACTGAGCCCTATTAAGGTTATAACCTATTTTTTTTCCGACTAAGTTCTATGTTTCTGTGAAATTTTACTTAGTTTATTTTCTATTTATGGGAATTGATATATATTCTTTCTAGAAATTAGTGTTACTTTGAAATCCTAGCAGATTGATTACTCCGTTAAAGATTGATATGCGTAGACTTTATTTATTTCCTTGTTTATAACTTTAATTGGTCGTCTCTGCCTTAATTGCTTGCCCATATAACTTTGGGATTCTTAGTGATTCTTTATTTGGTATGGTTTGGTCTTTTTTCCTTAATTAAACCCTTGTTATTACCGTTTGGCTAATTACCCCTAATTAAAGGAGTCTATTCTAAACTCCTTAGATGATTGAATTCTGATTTCCCTTAATTGCTGATTCTCTGATTCTTTTACCTTATTGACTCTACCCTCGAACTGCTATATAAGCACTTTCCTATTCCCATTTAAAAAACAGAACATTAGTTCACAAAAAGCACACTTACCCTCTAAAGCTTTCTTTTCTCCTCTACTACTTGTGGTATTCACTGGTCTAGCTGGCTGAAATCCAAGACTAGATATTGGAACTTCATCTGCTTTACATTCTGCACCCTTTTCTTCAACTTGTACGTCTCTAGTTGAGTTTTGAAATCCAAACCCTATATGTTTCATTCCTGCACTAGTTCATCAGTTATGAATTCAACTTGTATTCCTGCTTACTTCTTTGCTCAGCATTTCTAAACTTTGTCCTATTCAATGTATGTTTTATATTCTGCACTCTTTCCAGCTTACTTCTTTGCCTAGCATGTCTAAACTGTATGTTTAATATTGTTCAAGATATGTCAGGCTTCCTGTATTACAACTATGGTCTATGTTTTAACTACTTACTGTCCATGTTTAGCCTGCTAAGTCTCTAAGACCCTAAGTTTTTTATGCAGTTTTGTTGACTATATGTTTCCCCTATACCCTATCCATGTAACCCAATGTGACTCTTATGTGCCCCAATCCCTTTATCCCCATGTGGGATCTGTTTGTTAAGTGTTTACTGAATCTGGATGCTTTATGACCAATTGATTGTCTGCTGTTTTGGTACTCTTCACAAACTGTCTTTTACTATCAAACTATTTCCTATTTCGTAAAACCTTTTTACTCCTAAAGGCATCTCTGTACTATTTTCAAAAACCTTTTCAAAACTATGTCAAGCACTCTCACTTTATTCTTAGAATATTAGGTCTTGCCCCTCTGATATGTGTACTGCCTTGGGATCCTTGAGATCCCTCTGAACTCTGGCATGTTAGAGCTGGCCTTTCCATACTGCACCTAAGTCAGTTATTATTTGAGAAAAGGTCTAGGTGTGAGCACTGCCCGGGATCCTTGAGGTCCTTAGGGAACTCTGACACACCTAGACATGAAATTGGCTATGGTACTTTGGTATTTGAAGCCACTGGAGGCTTGAAGATCACTTGGGCCTACTTCAGGTTCCCTATAGATTAATTTTTGTTCTAGTTACGTAATTTTTATTTAATTCATTGGTATGTAATAATTATTGTGAACAAACCGTGGGGGTGATTAGTGAAAAGGGTGGGTAGTTATATATACGTTGGGTAAATTAGGTAGATACCATGCCTATAGGGTCGTGTTGATTTAAATGTGTTTGCTATATTTGTTTTACTTCCACAATATTAGAAACCATGCCTATAGGACCTAAAAAATGACTTTAATAATAGGGATCATGCCTATAAGATTAAAATCAACTCTATAGATACCATGCTTATAGGGGTTTCACTTTGGTTAAATGAATGTTGTTCATTTTTTACCTTGCTTAACTAGAGATCATATTTATAGGACTTAAAACAGTTTAGTTAAATAAATTAGTTCAAATTCGTGTTTATACATTCTGAATTGGCTTAATTAATTAATTATATCCGTTTCTTTAATAAGTTTTCAAACGATGCCTCTATTAATATCGCCAGAAATCATGTCTACAGGATCTCAAGTTGCATGTTTAAAATTGTTCACTGTTCTACTGCATTCCTAATCAATATGGATATCTTGCTTTTAGGACGTCACTGTTATGCGCTTAGGCAAGCCTATAAGGCGATTCAAATCTTGCAACTATAAAACTGTGCTTTGTTATTTAAGACTGCTCACATTCACAGTTCCAAAATCAGTAGGCAAGCTAAATAGGCCTTTGACGCTTGGTCCTAATTCAATGCTATATACTTCCTGTTCACCTAGATATCATGTTCTAGGATTTTTCACTTAAATACCTGAAACTGCTGTTTGAGACGTGCACTTACTTGTTATGTTTTGTGGAGGTAAATATGAGCCTTTAATTGTTCCTATGTGTTGTCCTAATTGGTTTTGATTAACGCCTAGATTTTTCTCCTTTTAAATACCTTAGGATGGTCTAGAACTACCTAAAATTAGAGGTCCCAAATACCTCCAGAGACACAAGGAAGGGATGGGTAGTGCACGCATATGATACTTTTCAAGGTTGATAGAACGCTTTAGGCTATGACCAAAGGGAGGGAATTGGGTATTAAGGATATGATGACTACGCACTAATGTCACGTGTAGCCCTCATTGAGGAGTGATTACCGGACATTGTCTGGGGTGATCCTGTAGGCTAACCAACCTAGGACCCCTCTTTCCCAATTCCCGGTGTTTAAACTTTACTTTTCTCTATATATGTGCAACTTGTTCAAGTCTTTTCATTTTGTTTCATTACTTGAGTCATACAATGCCTTTATTTGCAAGTATGTGTTAAAACTATTTATTTGTTAAAAGGACTAATTTATATAAGTATAAGTTCGGCCGGGACCCATCGTTGTGGACCGCGAGGGGTGCCTAACACCTTCCCCTTAAGGTTATTTAGAGCCCTTACCCTAAATCTCTGGTAATGCAAACTAGTCTAAGAGTTAATCGCTGTAGGTGCCCTAACGCACCATAATCCATTATGTTGCGACTCTTCAAATACCCAAATCCCAAAAGGAAATGAGTTATCACCCCCATGAACGTCGGAACCCAGACTTCTCTCCGCGGAGGGAAAAAAGGGGCGCGACAATGAGCAAAATATGATGACACATATGAAAAAGTAGACACCATGATCAAATAATACAGAGGCATCTTTGTGGCAGATTGAGACAATACCTGTAAGCACAGCATCTGAAGCAATAATGTCTGGTCTGGCTTGTAGGGCATAGAAATGGGCCTAACCACCACTTGATCGACCTCCCCCTCTAGGGCGACCCCTAGTTGATTAGCCTCTACCCTAAGCTGACTGATCGGGTGGGGAAGTAACTGGTGCTGAAGTCAAAGGCTGACTCCTCTGCTAAGCTGAACCTCCCATAGGACGGGGAGAAAACCTCTTAATATGACCCAAATCTGCACACTCGAAGTAACCTCTTCCGGCTAATGGCGGTGGGGACTGAAGGGAGCCCCGTACACCAGGATGCCCACTAGAAGAACTAGGCATAGATTAGCCCTGAATTGATGGTGCCTGAGTTGAACTCTAAGGTGGAAGGGCACTGAAAGATGAGTGACCCTAATGTGAGCTGTGAGAACCGTGGCTAGATGATCCACCACGGTGGCCCGAACGGTCTGACTGAGCATGTCTGAATGGACGGCCTCTACCATGCTGAAACTGACCTCCCAAAGGAACACCACCAAAACTACCAAATCCTCGAGGCCTCTTGGCCTCCCTCTCAACTCGCTCCTGGTGGCGAACCAACTCTATCTCTCGAGCAATGTCAACCACCTCCTCAAAAAAAGCACCAGACACCCTCTCCCTGGTCATAAGAGTCCGTAGCTGATAAGCGAGTCCATCCATGAATCTCTTGATCCTCTCCCTGTCTGTAGGAAGCAACCAAAGAGCATGACGGGCTAACTCAAAAAACCTCATCTCATACTACGTCATAGTCATATCATCTTGACACAACTGCTCGAACAGTCTACGCAACTCCTCTTTGCGGGACTGCGACACATACTTCTCCAGGAAGAGAGCGGAGAACTGCTGCAAGGTAAGGGGCGCTGCACCAACAGGACTACACATTTCATAAGCCTCCCACCAAGTTAAGGCAACTCCAGAAAACTGAAAAGTAATAAATGAGACCCCACTAGTCTCTAGAATACCCGCTGTACGTAACATCCTCTGACAATTGTCTAAGAAACCATGGGCATCCTTGCCCTCTACACCATTGAAAGTCGGAGGCTGAAGTCTACCAAACCTCTCCTCAATGCTGCTCGTCATCAGGCATAACTGGAACTACATAATCCTGAGCAGGTGTAATCGGCTGGGCTGGTGGTGCCTTCAGTGTCTCCAGTCCCTGTACAACCTGTTCGAGTGTACGGGTGGCAGGAGTTTGAGCACCTCCCCCGGCTTGAGAAGTAGCTGGTGTAGTAGTAACTGCGACCGCATGAGTAAGACTGGTGCACAAGATCAGAATCTGAGCCAAGGTCTCCTGGAGACCCGGAATAACAATAGGCACAGCCAGTGACTAAGCTGGTGCTGCTGAAGCCTGATCATGAACTAGGGCAGCTGGTGGATCTACAGGGGCTGCCCTAGCTACTGTACGGGCTACACCCCTGCCCCTACCACGGCCTCAACTGCGTCCTCGGCCTCTTGTGGCCCCAACTGGTGGTACTGGTGGTCGTCCGTCCTGACCGGTAGCACGTATCCTCACCATCTGCGAGAGAATAGAATAACATAAGTTTAGTACCTGAATCAACAGATTCGCACGACAAGAATTCAAGAATGTGAAGTTTTTTCTAAAGGTTCTACAACCTCCCGAGGAAAAGTAGAGAAGTCTCCATACCGATCCGCGAGACTCTACTAAACCTGCTCATGACTCATGAGACCTATGTAACCTAGGCTCTGATACCAACATGTCACGACCCAAAAACCAACCCCGTCGTGATGGCACCTATCGTGAAACTAGGCCAGCCAACCTATTTCCAAATAAAACCATGCTTTTAATAGAAATCTGATGAAAATATATAAGGTAAAGTCAAAACAAAATGAAAAATACAAGCTCGACCTCGGGTGTCGCTAAGCCATGAGCAAAATACTACAACGGTTCAAAATAAAACAAGACTAACATAGTCTGAGAATAGCCAACAAAATACACTAAAGGAAGATAAGGAAGGAGAAGGTGGGACTGCGATTGCCAGGCAGCTACCTCACTATCTCCAAGGAATGTCCACTACTGAAATGATCAGCAACCACTACCATGACCCGAGATACCTGGATCTGCACACAAGGTGTAGGGGGTAATGGGAGTACACCAACTCAGTAAGTAACAAGTCCAAACTATGGACTGACAGGTTGTGATGAACCAAACCTCAACAGGTAATACCATTATACTGTACAAAAAAATAGACATGCTTGTAGTTCAATTAAAAACTCAACTGTAAATAAATGCAGTCTGAAGAGTAATTAAGCTTAGGAAATCTCTATGTACCAATGCACAAATAGCATGATAAATGTTCCATGTACCTCCACTCATAAGTGCTCAACCACTCGGTACTGTATATGGCCATTCGACCCAGGGAAGATCTATCCCAGAGTATATATATCACTGACCGCAGTCATCCAGTACCGAGGAAGGCCATTCTAGCCCTATGGAGAAGATCCATCTCCAAGTATAAATATTTCGGATGTCTAGGGAAGATCCATCCCTCAATATCATCAACTGCGCTCACTGGGGGTGTGTTATAGACTCTGGATGGGCTCCTACAGCCCAAGCATTTTCATAATCATCAACATAACCGCCGTGACGTGCAACCCAATCCCATATACTGTCACTCACAATCAGGCTCCCGGCCTCAATCAGTCATCACTCTCTAGTCTCACACACGGGGGCTTACAATGTCATGATACTAGCCCGAACAATGATATGATGTGTCAAAAAATAATAATCGAGACTGAGGCATAATATAAAATGCATGAACAGGACTGAGTACAGAGTATCAATGAAGCTAATGATATGACAACAAGAAACGACCTCTCGGGTCTCAACAATATCGGTGTGAAGCCCTGACAGGATATCTAGCATGTTTTTACAACACACATACTTAATCACATGATAGAAACACAGATATCAACAAGAAAGAGTTACTAAGCGGTGCCATGGAATGACCCAGGGCACAATTCTCATGGTGCACGCCCATACGCCCGTCACTTAGCATTTGCGTCACCTCAATAGTAATCATAGAACACATAGTTCGGGGTTTCAAACCCTCAGAACCAAATTTGGAAACGTTACTTACCTCAAGC
Source organism: Nicotiana tabacum (assembly GCF_000715075.1). Taxonomy (NCBI): domain Eukaryota; kingdom Viridiplantae; phylum Streptophyta; class Magnoliopsida; order Solanales; family Solanaceae; genus Nicotiana; species Nicotiana tabacum. Next base: position 125,855,719 of record NC_134101.1, on the reverse strand, counting down.
CAAGCTAAACTCTAGCCCGCAATGTCCTTGCCTCTCGATTAGGCCTCCAAATGCCCCGAATCTAACAAAAATCAGTATATTATCATCAATATACGCTATAGGAATGAAACCCATATGAAAATTATCAAATTAACTCAAAAATTCCAAAATTGGCCAAACCAGACCCCGGGCCCACATCTCGGAATTTGATAAAAATCACATCACAAGAATCCTCATCCTCCCACGAGTCCATACATACCAAGAACATCAAAATCGGACCACAAATGGCCCCTCAAATCCCCAATTTATCTCCTATTTCAAGCCTAGTTCCCCAATTTTAGCTTTTAAATCCCACTAATTTCATGTCTAATTAGTTAGAGATTACCATAGAATCAAGTATTGAGTTCAAAAATCTTATCTCCAAGTGTTTCCCTTCTATTCCTTCTTCAATCTCTCTCAAAAAACTTAAAAACCGTTTAAAAATGGTGTGAAATGGCCTAAAAATCGCGAAGGTTTTTTATACATTCTGCCCAGGTGTTTTTCCATAATCGCAATCGCAGAAAGACCCTTGCGATCGCGAAGAACAACTTCGCTGGCTCCTGAAATAACTGTACGTGAACATGTCAATCTCCATGCGAACGTGATGCTCTACCCCTCACTCCTACGCAATCGCAGACCATGGACCGCGTTCGCGATGAACAAATGTGTGGCCCAGCTTTGGGTCCACTTAACCTTATGCAAACGCAACTTAACCCACACGTTCGCGATGCTTCACTTGATCAACCAACGTGATCTCAGCCCATAATATGCGAAAGCGAAGAACAAACTTGACTGCCTCCATAAATGCTCTACGCGATTGCGAGCCCCCTCACACGATCGCGAAGAAGGAACCTCTGCAACATAAATACCAGCAGAATCTGCTCCCCTTTCAAGTCCAAAAATGACCCGTTGAGCATCCGAAGCACACCCGAGGACCTCGGGACCTCAACCAAACATGCCAACATATCCCATAATATCATTCAAACTTGTTTCAACCTTCAGAACGCTCAAAACAACATGAAAATATCAAATCACCATCAGATTCAAGCCTAAGGATTCCAAACTTCCAAATTTCGCAAATGATGCAAAAACCTATCAAACCTCATATGAATGACCTGAAATTTTGCACACATATCTCAAATGACACAACGGACCTACTCCAATTTTCAGAATTTCATTTCGACCCCGATATCGAAATTTCCGATGCCGACCGGAAAATGCCAATTTTCCAATTTCGTCAATTCAAGCCTTAATCTACCACAGACCTCCAAAATACATTCTAATCGCGTTCTTAAGTCCCAAATCACCTAAAGAAGCTATCCGAACCATCAGAATCCCCATCCGAGACCTTTTTAACATAAGTCAACATCCGATTAAGTTTTCCAACTTAAGCTTACTTAAAAGAGATTAAGTGTTTCATTCCTCCCCAAAACTACTCTGAACCCGAACCAACCAACCCGATACCACATAATACAACTGACCAATACATAAAGAAGTAGAAATGAAAAAAACGGAGCGGTAACTCATGAAACGACTAGCCGGGTCATTACATCCACTCCCTAGTCTGTTTTTCCAACATAGGGTCTCCACTCCCTAGTCTATTTTCCAACATAGTTTCTCCACTCCCTAGTTGCTTTCATTTTCAGGCAGAGGGTCTCCACTCCCTAGTCTCTTTTTCCCAGGGTACACAATTCCCGATCTTTTATTATTTTCAATAATGAAGTAGTATAGAGTTTTATTACCAATAACTCACGAAATTTTTCTAGTGCAAACTGGGGCAGAAACATTTCATTCATTTGCTTGTTTTGGTGCCTGAGTAGGTTATATCTTGAGGCACAGGGTTTAGGCTAACCAAAAGAATAGGTCTCAATCCAGAATGAAGAAAAGAAAAGAAAAAAAAGTGAATCAAAAATGCAAAAGCAGATGAAAAGATGTGGACTGCTCAAGGCATGGCTAAATTCACGAGCATTGCATTTCCTATTTTTATCAGAAGAATCCGTAGAAGAATAAACTAGCACATGCAGCTAGCAAGCATCAAGGTTCAGATCAGAGTCTGTGTGAAGAACCTACGAAGACTCAATATCAAGTTTCAAAACACTTATAGATAGGAACCTTGTAACTCATAGCTGATAGACTTGTTTAGTTCTTTCAGATTTTGATTTTGATGTAATAATAGGACCCCGGACCGAAACCTCGATGGAACGGTACCTCACTCGACTCTCTCGTCCTCTCCACATACTTCATCACTTCTAAACTACACGTGGCCTGATTCCTTTATAGCCAAGGGTATGTAGGCAACATAGATACCAGGGCTCGCGGACCGGAACCTCGATGGAACGGTACCTCACTCGACTCTCTCGTCCTCTCCACATACTTCATCACTTCTAAACTACATGTGGCCTGATTCCTTTATAGCCAAGGGTATGTAGGCAACATAGATACCAGGGCTCGGTCACCATCTGTTGTCCATCTTTGTTTTGTTTTGAATAAGTGTGGGGTCAAAAATCAATTCCATCGCTTACTTGTTTCTTTTCTCAAAAAGACTTTGTGTTTCTAAGCAAAGAGGGGCAACTGTAAGCACGTAATTTTTGCCCCGTTACATTTTTGAGCTATTTTTAGCGTTCAAAATATTTATTTAACTTAACTTTAATTTTTGTGGAGTTTTAATCTATTTTTACTTCAAATTATAATTTAAAAATACAAAAAAAAAAATTCATCTTTAGTTTAAGTTCAATTATTATATTTATATTTATAGTATTTTAATTTTACCATGACTTTAGCCTATTTTCTCTACTTTTTACTTTATGATAATATTTGAAAATACAAAAGAAATAGTTTCATATTATGATATAGTTTTACATTAATTAATTGGAATTAATTTTACATTTATTAGTATATTTTTAAATTATTTAAAGGAAAGGGATTAAGTTTTCTTCATTGTTGGACATTAAAAGTTGGATAGCCCCAGATTTGGCCCAACTCAGATTTTTCAAGCCCATATCCTATCTGGCCACAATATAAAAACATAATTAGAAAAACACAAAAAGGACCTAACCTAATTCTCTAACCACAACCGCAACCCCCCATATAATTCTCCTAAGCTTTAGTCATTACCCTTTTGTCTCCAACTCCAATATTTCTAGCACCCACCCTATTCAAAAGATCTTTTCGGCAGCAGCTGGAGCAAAAACGCCAGTGAGCTCAAAGAATGGAAAAGAGAATGAGGAGTAAAGAGAGAAAATAGGCAAGAATCTTCGATAAACACCCATAAACCAACTTAAAACTCAAACCCAACATGTGGCTCCACTACCGTGAAAACGGAGTCAACAGTCGATGTTCCGAAAGTTCGTTTGAGTCAGAAGTTCTTCAATCGAAGTTTTGTTCGCGGTTCCGGTTCCGGGTCTGGTGCTTTTGTTGGGTTGCGATTTTCCTCTTCATTTTGTACATTTCTCAAGCTTGTTGAATTAGTTTTGGAAAGAAAATTCTCATAGAAACTGAATCTGTATTGGTCGATCGAGAGGGTTCTGTTTTTAGAATTATAGCTTCAATTGAGTTAAGTTAATAGATTCTTCTCTGTTTTAGAAGTTGTTTTCACATGCAGTAGAAAAATGTTGATTTTCCTGTTCTTTTCTCTTGCCCTTTTTTTATCTAGTTAGAAAAGAGAGGAATTTTGTTATCTACTTAGAAATGAGAAGAATCAGGTTTGAATTCTATGACTAGGCTTGAGGATTGAACAATTATGGGATTTTTTTGTTTGGTTAATTGAACATTATTGGGATGTGATAATAATTGGGATGATTTATATCTAAACTATTTGGATTGAATCTAAAATGGACTGACCAAATTGTAAGCATTTGACGTTCTTTGGAGTCCATTTGAATTCCTTGGCTGGAAAAGGCGTGAGGTTTGTTGTCATTGCTTTGTTTGTGGGAACTGTTCTGCTTCCAGCATTTTCTGGACTTAGTAGGGTCATTCAAGAATATCAAAGCTTGCTTTAGGCGCGATTAATGATTAATAAATCATCGTAACTATGGGTACAGTTCCCGTGGCATGGTCACGAACGTAATCCCAATTCGAGTATGCGTTTCACGTGACTCGACCTTAACTTCAAATAATAATAATACACATGTTGTGAGTCACGAGTGCGTTTCACTTGATGCGATTTGCAATGTATACAAAGGAAATAAGTGCGCGACATCGCGACTTATTTAAATAAACTCCATAAATTCTAAAAGCAATTAAAACTTTACTAAAAGAGGTTTAAAAGGTAAAATTGCACAATAGGTCTCAAATAAGTATTAAATAAGATAATTAAGTGTAACGACCCGTCCGGTCATTTTGAGAACTAAAGCCCCGATTTCCTATTAACTGCTTTTCCCATATTTATTTCTGCTATTGTGAGTTGCCGGGAAGTTTCGTTTGAGTTTCGGAGTGTTTTGGGACACTTAGTCCCTAAATGAGAGCTTAAGCTTTAGAATTCGGACGTAGTCAGAATAGTGTGAAGACGGCTTCAGAATGGAATTTCGTCGATTCCATTAGCTCCAATAGGAGATTTTGGGCTTCGGGGCATGTTCGGATTGTGTTTTGGAGGTCCGTAGCTTATTTAGGCTTGAAATGCCGAAAGTGGAATTTTTGAAGTTCTGGATCGATAATGAGATTTTGATATCGAGGTCAGAATCTGATTCCAAAAGTTGGAATAGCTTCGTAGTGTTGAATGTGACTTGTGTGCAAAATTTGGGTCAATCGGACATGGTTTGATTGGTTTCGGCATTAGTTGTAGAATTCTTGAGATTTCAAGTTCATTAGGCTTGGATTGGAGGGTGATTCATGGTTTTAGCGTTGTTTGATGTGATTAGAGGGTTGGATTAAGTTCGTATAATGTCTTAGGATTGGTTAGTATGTTTGGTTGAGGTCCCGGGGGCCTCGAGTGAGTTTCAGATGCTTAACGGAAGTGAATTTACACTTAAGCAAACTCTGAAGTTTGCTGCTTCTGGTATTTTTGCACTTACAGTGAGGAGCCTGCAGGTGCGGCCCATAGAAGCAAGGAAAGAGGTCGCATGTGCGGTTTGGAGAATGAAGACCAGTGGTCACAGATGCGACTTAGGAACCTCAGAAGCGGACCATATCTGTGAAGAGTGGAGCGCAGGTGCGGCTCCTGGGGGTTTAATAAAATCTCACAGGTGCGGGTCCCCAGCCACAGAAGCGGGATCGCAAATGCGGCCCCATGAATGCAGAAGCGAAAATTGCTGGGCAGAAATATGAAAAATCGAGGATTTGAGTTCACAACTTGGAAAATTAAATTGGAGCTCGGGGAAGGCGATTTTGTGAGGATTTTGAAGAGAAGACCATTGGGTAATGATTCCTATTCCCTTTTTGATTGTATCCCATTAATCTAAGCTTAAATTTATCAATTAATTTCGGATTTGGGGTGAACAATTGGGAGAATTAAGGAAAAGTTCTTAGGCCGAGTTTTGGGATTTTGATCGAGGTTTTAGTATCGGATTTGAGTGATTTTGGTATGGTTAGACTTGTGAGTGAATGGGTGTTCATAATTCGTAAATTTTACCCGATTCCAAGACGTAGTCCCGGGGAGGATTTTTGGGCGTTTTTCTAATTTCTCGTCGTAGCTTTAAATTCATTAGTTAAATTAGTTATTTGTAGTTTTATTTACATTATGTAATTGATTTGATTAGATTTGGGCCACCTGGAGTTGGATACTCATGGGAAAAGCGTGAGATCAGATTGATTTGAGCTAGTTTGAGGTAAGTGGCTTGTCTAACCTTGTGTGGGGGAACTCCCCTTAGGATTTGGTATTGTTGTTATATGAATGCTATGTAAGTGAGGTGACGAGTGCGTACACGTACTAATTGTTGGAAAATCCCGTTTTCATTAAGTAAATATCTGTGTTTCCTTTTTTGTTGAAAACTACTTGTATTTTAAAGCCTACTGTTTAGCTTAGGAAAGAATGCTTAAGTGACCTAACTGTTCTATCTGCTTAAACTGTTTATTTAAATTCTATGCAGCATATTTAGAATAGAAATCTCTACTTTCTTGGTACGAAGTTGGATAGAACTGTAGATTTTTTCTTGAGACTGTTGTGTGTTTACTTTGGGACTACGAGATGATATACCGAGATATCCCCTTGCATGTTTATCTTGGGACTACGGATCGGTATTCCGGGAGATCCCCCTGCACATTTATATTTGGGACTACGGAATGACATCTCGGGAGATTCCCCTTGTACTGGATATTTACTTTGGGATTACGGATTGGTATTCTGGGAGATTTCCTTGCATATTTATGATTAGGACTACGGGACGATATCCTCTGCACATTTACGTTTGGAACTACGGGACGATATCCTAGAAGATTCCTTGTTGCTACCTTTGTGTACTGAGTTATATTCTTTTTGTGATTTTATTCTTTATTGATTGTTAGTATTTTATCTATGCTATCCCATTTCATGTTGTTTCACCTTGTTATATGTATATAACCAGTAGGGCCCTAACCTTTCTCGTCAATACTCGATCGAGGTTAGGCTTGGCACTTACTAGGTATCTCTATGGTGTACTCATGCACTTTCCTGCACATGTTTTTCGTGTGCAGATCCAGGTTCTTCTGCTCAGCTGTTCTATTAGTGAGGCGGGCAATATTAGAGACTTCGAGGTATATTTGCCGCATCCTCAGACCTAGAAGTCCCTCTCTATTCTTCCCTCATCTTTAGATTTCTTGTATTTACTTTTGTTTAGACATTCTAGAGTTAGAACACTATGTAATTTTCTCTAGCTTGTGATTTTATGAGATTCCGGATTTTAGGAGTGTCTTATGTTCAATTTGAGAGAGTAAAGTTGTATATATGCCGATCAGCATTTTTAAACTTCGTTATTATGTTACTGAAATTTGCTAGTTTCGTATCTTATTTTTCCTTTTTCCGCAAATTGCTAGGCTTACCTAGTCGTAGAGACTAGGTGCCGTCATGGCAGTTCAGAGAGGGAGAACTTGGGTCGTGACATTAGGACAATTACTAATAGTTGAGCGACCGTGCTAAAACCACAGAATCCGGGAATGCCTAACACCTTCTCCCGAGTTAAAGAATTTCTTACCCGGTCTTCTGTGTTGGCGAACCATAAATAGAGTCAATTTCCTTGATTTGGGATTTAAATTAAACCGGTGACTTGGGACACCACAAAAATTATCCCAAGTGGCGACTCTGAATTAAATAAATAATCTAATTTCGGTTAATGTCACTTTAATTGGAAAAACTCCCTATCCCTTGGGAAAAAAGAGGTGTGACAGCTCTGGCGACTTTGCTGGAGATCGAACCCAGAATCTATGGTTCATGGTTCAGAATTTGAGCTTAGATTAACTGTTATACGTGGATTTTATTTATTACATGATATTACTTGTTTGGGCCAAATGTGCTAAATGTCGCTTTTATCGATTTGATATTCTGTGAACTGTTTATAAAACTGTTATGAAACCCTTCTTCCCTCCGAGTCTTCTAAATCTTCTGGGAAGTGCATGCTGGTAAGACTTCATTTCTGTTAGTGTCATACCCTAATTTAGAACAAGGATCGGATCAGTTACAAAGGCGGATGATCTTTTGGTTACCGATACGTTCCCCCCCCCCCCATCCGGCTCGAGTTGTCCGCTCGTGTAAGCCATGTCTAGAACAATACACCCAGATTTTAAACCTAGAATAACATAGCCTCATGCTGGATCCCTAGTAGGTACGTTTGTTTGCATCATGAGCATTTGACTTTGGGGACTCAACATAGGGGTTGGGTCCATCTATGACAGGTGTACCCAAAAAATAAAAAGACCATCCTGATGCATTTCACATGCTACTTGCACATTATTTGTTTTGGCTTGCATGTTGACTAGCTTCTAGAATAGGAAAAGAAAATAAAAAAAAACAAATAAAATCAAAAAAAAAAAGAGAAAGTGAGAGGTAGGTATTTGAAATATCCTGAAACTCTGCCGAAAAAAAGTAGAAAAAGAAAATTCATTTCAAAATAAGTCATATTTTCCTGTTGCGTCAAAACTGACCGAACTATGCAGGTCTGATTCTCACCGGATGTGGTCATTATTATATATATATATATATATATATATATATATATATATATATATATATATATATATATATATATATATATATATAATGTGTTTTTATTATAATTTAAATTCATATTTTTTAATAACTTAATTGTACAAATTATGCTCGGCACTTACCAGTACATGAGGTCGGTTGTACTGATACTACACTCTGCACACTGTGTAGATTTTGGAGACGGTCCCAGCCGCAGCTATTAGCGAGCTCGGATCGGACAGTTGCAGAGACTTGAGGTACGGCTGTTTAGCGCCCGCAGCTCCTTGAGTCCCCATCCTTTTTTCTTTTTAGATGTACAACTTCATTCAAATAGCTTTGTACTTATTTCAAACCTTTATATGTATTACTTTAGAAGCTCGTGTACTTGTGACACCAGATTCAAGGAATTGTAATAGATGTTTGGCTGGTTTAGTTTCCGCATTTATATCCTAACACCTCTGGTATTTCAGTTTGTTATTAATGTCATCATTTAAATGGTTAAAAGAAGCAAATTATTCTAACGTTGGCTTGCCTAGCAAGTGGAATGTTAGGCGCCATCACGGTACTGACGGTGAAAATTTCGGGTCATGACAAACATATTATAGAAAAGTATTATAAGTTAATAATTTTTCTCACGAAATAACAAAATAAATAATTTTTCTGAGGAAATAGGCAAAAATTATATTTTTAAACTTTAGTTAAATGTAACTTGATTTGGCTATGGAGAAGAGAAATTCGCATAGATGGTGTCCATTTTAATATATAGAACTTCATTCCTCTCTAATTTCGGCATCCAGATGGTTCATACTTTTTTGGTCTCATGAGCAAAGCAAATGGAAGTAGAAGGAGACATAACGATAACTTTGTTCACATTAAGATTATAGGTTTAAAAAAAATTTAACCATTTCATAACTTTACTTCTCATATATAATAACATGACTCTCAAATAAGGCACAATCTAGTCTTGCTTATAGATCATGAAAAAGAAGATTAGATTGTGTCTACACTATGTATATTTCACCCCTTTCACATGTTTTCAGGAGCTTTTTAGTTGTTTTGCCTAAAGTCCTTCACATGCCAAGAAGGACCCACATGTAAATAAGTTTGCCATGTAAGATAGGTTTATTTTATTATGTATGTTTGTCTAGTAATAACCTCCTAGTCCTATATAAAGGAGGCCTTGTAGTAGTTGGAGGATCATCTTGTAACCTTTGTAAATCTTTTGCGATATATTACATATGAGTGCTTTCTAAATTTCCCTCTTGTTCTTTCTTTTGAATGGATGGAAAGGCCGGTCCATGTATGAAAATAGAGTAAGAATACTCTTTGAAAGTTAGCTTATTGTAGTACGAAAGTTTTTTGAGTTATAAACAACTAATGTTGGTTATAGTACAAAAGTTTTCTGAGTTGTGTAACTTGGCAAACCGTCCTTTATGGGTTGTTGAAGTCAGCCCCTTTGTAGAAAAGCTTTTGTTACTAAAAACAAATTAACTGTTTGTGTAGCTAGGCAAGCCGTCCCTTATGGGTTGTGAGGTCAGCCCCTTTGTAGGGAAACTTTTGTATCTATGATTTAGTTTGCTTTCTTGGAGTCTCTTGCTCTGTTCCTTATACTATGTGGTATCAAAGCCAGCCCATCCTTTCGGAGGGAGGAACAGTTTACTAAATATGTCTGAGTCATTTCCATCTGGAAATGTCTCCTGCTTATCACTTTTGTAGTTTGCCGTCCCTTATGGGTTGTTGAAGCCAACCCCTTTATAGGGAAACTTTCGTATCTATGATTTAGTTTGATTTCTTGGAGTCTCTTGCTCTGTTCCTTATACTATATGGTATCAGAGCCAGGTTATTCTTTCGGAGGGAGGAACAGTTTACTAAATATGTCTGAGTCATTTCCATCATCCTCGTCCCTTGCAAAAATGAATATGTCCCCTACTCTACATAAAATCTTGTCCAAAAAATATGATTACCTCTATGAAGTAGATATCCTTCTCGATGAACGAAAAGTATCCTCCACTGAACTACCCCTACTCAGCTTTCGCCAAAAAATTATTTGCACCCTAGACCCAAATTCGTTCCTTAGTCCAACACAGACCAAAAGGAGTCAGAATATATTGCTGCCTCAAAACTTGATAAACATCCTATTCTTGCCACTCGAGAGGAACAATTTATCATCCTTCAAATCCGAGATGATTTTTCCAGACAATGGAGAGATCATGGTTTTACCCATATCCATTTTGGTGTTATCTGAATCGCTTTAATATATCACGAAAGAAAAGGTCAACCTGTTGTAGCTCAACTTTCTCTTCTAGATACAAGATACTTGGAGTACCAACATGCAAATTTGGGTACTGCAGAAGTTACCCTCAATGTTAGGACTGTCTTCATAACTATCTTTCCAAATTTCAACATGTCCCTTTATGGTCCATACTTAACCGAAGCTCTAAAAATCCAAGTCCAAATCCAAGGAGCCCCTCAAGCCAAAGATTCCAGCCAAGCCACTCTTCATCACCAAATGGCGTGGCGTCCAAAATAATGCCATGGATCTTTGCCTTCCCGGAGGAGAAAATGCTTTACTCTTAAATATTGATGCTACCAAAGGAAACACCATGTGCACTCAAATACCCAGACAAATTTTCAGAGATGAACTTGTCAAAATTCTTATTGATTCTTGGATCACAAATTATGAAAAGTTAAGAGAACCAGAGGAATCTCTGCAATCTGGTGAACCAACTTTTACCAAAAGAAATGACAAAACCATTTGCATAAGCTTTGACCATTCCCATCTCAAAAAGCCCAATAAAACCATCTTCTCTTTCCAAATGATTCAACCCAAAGATACAACAGATACATACTCTGAACCTGATGGAGAGTTCATTTAGAATATATAAAGCATCATGGAAGAACATGACTGGTGTCAAAATTTTGACAAAAAAGGAAAAAGGACTTGGTGGTTCAAATGCCCCTTTACGTGACACTACCCTTGGGATCTTGATTGAGACTGCCAAGATTGTTTGGAAGATCCAATTGGAGAATATGATGAATACCACCAGCGTCATTAGGAAAGGTTCGGCCTCAACAAAACCAAACCAAAATCCAAGTAAAAGGGAAAAACCACTAAAAAACAATTTCGAGCCAAATATGAAAATAAAGATCCTTCAAATTGGCCCATTAAGCCATCCAGGTAAATATGAATTTCTTGTCAGTTACAAACCCCATGAATGGCCAAAATTTCCGGAAAAATTCACTCCAAGTTGGGAGGATAGTGAAACCACACCCAAACCCAAATCACCATCAACTCATACCCCAGAATCCAAAAAGCCACCTGAACCTGAAACTTTACCAACTCAAAAAACCACAAATCCCACACAACCACAGATATTCATGCTAAGTCCTTCAAGCTCCAGTCCTACCCAAGACTTTCCTTTATTTCAACCTTTTGAAAAGTAGGGTATAAGCCATGCTCCAAAAATTCCCCAAAAAAACATAGTGCTACCTATTGGAGAAAAATCCCCAATAAGTGACATCGAAGTAATAATGAACTGACAATCAGAAAACTCCATCTGCCAAAACAAAGTACTGAACAACATAGGCAATACCATAAAGAATGTGACCCATACGCAAAACAAAATGATGAGCAAAGTGGAAACAATTGAGAAAAAGATGGAGCAGACATCATCTGACCATGCAGGACTAATCAAAGCCTTGGAATTAAGATTGGCCAATTTACAATATGAGATTTGTCCGCCAGGAACTTCAGTCTTCCAATTCTTCCAGCAACAACAAAAGGAAACGATTTCTATCAAAGAACAGATTCAACTTTTGAGAAATGACCACTTTGAGCCACAAAAGACCCCAGTTTTCCCCTAAAAACCTACCTTCTTCCCTATGTCTCCACATGCATATTCCCCACCTAAATTAGACTACACCTTTTCTACTTTTCCATCTACCTCACAAAATCCAATCTCTTTCACCCAACCTTTAAAAGAAGAACATGATTTTGATATCACAAAAATGGTTTGGGGAAGGAAAGATGCCCTTGCAGCACAGAAACAAACCAATAAAAGGCGAGACCAAGGAGAAAGTTCAAGAGGAGCAAACCCCGAAAATTTGATGATTTTTGACAAGAACGATCCAAACCTCTATGTCTCCCAGTGAAGATACATATCAGAAGAACATACTCCATGGTCGAAATCTCTAAATTCATCAAACGATGAAACAATGAAAGATAGTTCTCAATCAAGCAATGAATCCACAACAATCTCTTCCGAAGATAACAATCCCCCAATATTTGTAAACCAACAAAGAGACCCAGACGCATCTGAAGTAGATGAGGAACAAGAAGGCATGACAGATAAGCCAATCCCAGAAAGAAAATATGAGCCCATGGCTTCAAAACCAGTTAGAACTGGTTTCCACACTTTCACCTTAGATGACGTCAAGGTTTCAAGATGGCCTCAAAGGATCCAAGACTTCTATACTTGGATGGTGACCAAAAATTTGGTGGAACGAGAAAAGTATATCATCCTGTCAGAACTCACTTCACGGTTCTCAGAAATCCTCAGAGATACTCACTTGGAATTCAAGATAAAAATACTTTTGTTACTTTCCAAGATTTTGCCTTCAACATCAGGATCCTACATGAAGTTTTCTGTGGAGATACTGGCCAAAGACAGGAGAAAATGCAAAGACAACTCTTCGAGATGAAGTGTGTGTCATTCGACAGAAATGACATTGACAGGCATTTTCAAAAAAATGGCGAAGATATACTTTGAAATCGGCGGAGACATCAATCCGAAGCAAGCCTTTGTCTCTTCCCTTTCAAAGCTGTTGGCAAGCCGAACCATGAACATCATTGAAGAAAAGTTTCAGTCCATAACAATCCCACAAATTGGTTACATCAGGCAAGCTATTTTCGTCACATTGGATGACATTTGTACAAAGCGCTCAGCCCTAAAGCAAATTATCCAGCACAATCCAGTGCTTGACAAAGCATGCCGCAAATTTGATCTAATCACTGGATTAGGATGTTCCTGCCACACATATAGGCGACGGAAAGAATTTAGGAGGTTCAAATGGCCAAAAATTCCGGATGGAAAATCAAGGTCCAAGAGACACACAAAATATTCAGACGCAGAAGGCCAGGAAATTTTCACAAGAAGAATAGATGCTTTATTTGCCATAAGATTGGACATTTCGCAAAAAATTATCCCCAATCAAGAAGATCTGTCAAACTCCTTGAAGAGATTGAAGATTACACTGGCATACATCTTGGAAAAGAGGAGGACCTTGAATCCATATTCTCTGTGGATGATGAACCTAATGAAGAAACTTTATTCTCTCTTGATGTCTATGAAGATCAAGGCAATGATCACTACCAAATTTCAAAACCAGTGATCGAAGCCCGAGAAGAGATCAACGCTCTTGTAGTCGTTCCTCAAGTAGAACTCAAGGTCTATTTATCCAAATGGGATAAACCAACTCGAGTTATTGCTTTCATCGACACCAAAGCTGCTTTCTCACTCTTAAATCCTACTGTTCTCCCTGAAGATCAATGGGTGCCGCACTTTAAAGATTTAACACTGCATCAAATGGAATCTTGACTACCACCGTCATCACAAAGCATCCGGTCACAATTGAGTTCTTTCCAGGATTGAAGTACAGAACTAAGCTGCTAGGGTCTGATGTACTAGGAAAAGATCTTATTGTTGGATTTGACATTTACAGACAACTTAGAGATCAAGGCTAATGGGATAGCTTTTAAAAAGCAGTTCAAACCTTATTCTGAGATTCCAAGGATATTCCAAATCACCAATGATGAATAGATCAAAGAAATTGAGCAAAATCTCATTGAACATTCATGTGTTGAATCCCACAAGGATTTCATGAAGAAAGGGAAGAGCCCATTATGGAAAAACAAAGAGTTTTTTTTATCAAGCTCCCTTTCAAGAAAAATGAAAACATCAATCCAACAAAAGCCAGTCATTCAGGCATGAATCCATATCACCTTCAGCTTGCAAAGAAACAATGCGAAGAACTTTTGGAATTTGATCTAATAGATCCATCAGATTCACAATGGGCATGCGAAGCATTTTATGTCAACAAAAGAGCTGAGCAGACAAGAGGAAAACTCAGGTTAGTTATTAATTACCAACCCCTTAACCACTTCCTCCAAGATGATAAATTCCCCATCCCAAATAAACTCACTCTTTTCTCCCACTTAGCCAAGGCCAAATATTTTTCCAAGTTTGATCTAAAATCTGGATTTTGGCAATTGGGAATCCACCCTGAAGAAAGACCCAAAACGGGATTTTGCATCCCCGATCATCACTTCCAATGAAAAGTCATGCCCTTCGGATTAAAAACTGCACCCTTTTTATTTTAAAAAGCCATGATAAAAATCTTCCAACCCATCCTCCACACCTCCGTAGTTTACATTGATGACATCCTGTTATTTAGTGATACATTGGAAGAACATATAAACTTGCTTCGTCAATTTGAGGCATTGGTAATACAGTACGAGATCATGCTTTCTGCAAAAAAGATGGTTCTTGCTCAAAAGGAGATCAATTTTCTCGGAATGCATTTTGTCAAAGGTGAATACAATCCAGGGCCACATATATATCAGAAATTACTCAAATTTTCGGATATCAACCTCACAACAAAGAAGATCCAAAAATTCTTGGGTGTAATAAATTATGTAAGAGATTTCATCCCTAATATCTCTACATACATTTTACCGCTCACATAAATGCTAAAGAAAAATGCTCCATCATGGGGAGAGAAACATGATGAAGCAGTTAGAAAAATAAAGGAGATATCTAAAAATGTCAAGTCCCTCTACACCTTTCAGATGGAAAGAAGATACTGCAAACTGATGCCAACAATGAATATTGGAGTGATGTTCTATTTGAAGAAAAAGATGGCCAGAGGAAAATATGTGGATACGCTGGTGGAATGTTCAAAAATGTCGAACAACATTATCACTCCACTTTCAAGGAAATTATTGCAGTAAAGAATGAAATCAAGAAATTCAAATTTTTCTTGATACATACAGAATTTATGATAGAAATGAATATGAAGGCCTTCCTAAAAATGATCCAGATAAATGCTAAAATTATTCCCAATCCTCAGCTTCTCAAATGGGCACAATGGTTCTCTCCATATAAGTTTCAAGTCAAGCACCTGAAAGGAAAGGACAATATTCTCGCAGATTTTCTGTCTCGACCGGAAGAATTTTTAAAAAGATTTTCCCCCGCAAAACTGAAGTCAAGACAAAAGCTAATCAGCCACACCTTCATGTTTTCAAATATACCAGGAACAAGCTCATTGAAACTAACAGACCATCTGCCAGCGTTGTTCAACCTCATGGATCCCTTTGATCCATCAATTTTAATGGAAAGAAGAACTTATTATGAGCTCCAAGTTTTCCGACAATATGGAGGATCCATTCTTAAGCCTTATGGTGTCAATCCAGAATATCCATTCTGCCATATATTCATAGCTCAAGCCTAGGATTTTCCACAAGAACTATTATAGTTTTCTGGTACCTATGCCATCAGTATTATATTTTCATGGAATTCAAATACAACGTCTTCAATGATTTTGATAACATTGCACCAGCTCTTAAAGTATTTTTACTATGGTTCAAGCCTAGAAGATATTGGATGAAATGTTTCAGCGATTCCTACACAGCAAAAATATGTTCCATAGGCCAGTGAAGATCATTAATGGAAAAATCTAGGCACAAGCAGAGGCATCATTCTGGTGGAAATTTCCCGTGCCCATTTTATCAATGGATGAAGAATATAGCGAGGCACAAAGAATCTTTTTCCAGCAAAATAGGTGCATCCCGAGAGAGATATGGCCAAAATATTGGGTAAGCTGTAATTATACCAACACTCATCCTCACTGGGAAAGAATCCGGGAAGCAGCAAAAGAATATCAAACCCCATACGAAGTCATCCGAGAAAAGATCACTCACGACATTTTCAAATTAAGGTTACGGATTACATCTCTCAATCCAAAGGAGAAATAACACAGCGGAGAAGGACTGTCAAGTTCCAGGCATTACTACACAAGGTCTTTGAAAAGATGCCTAGAAGACAACCCTAGAATCAATGAAGGATAATTATCTAAATCCCAACTAATCCCACCATAATCCTACATTACCTACCAAAAAACCCTAAAGAATCATCTACCCATGCCAAGACAAATTTCCACATCTTTCCATACTATCCGGGCCCCAATTGCACTTGTTTTCACATACTTCCACATGCTTCGTCACATGCAACACCCTACTTTCACATGTAGTCACATGCTCCCTCATACTTTCACATGCTACACTATGTATATTTTACCCCTTTCACATGTTTTCAGGAGCTTTTTAGCTGTTTTGCCTAAAGTCCTTCACATGTCAGGAAGGACCCACATGTAGATAAGTTTGCCATGTAAGATAGATTTATTTTATTATGTAAGTTTGTCTTGTAATAACCTCCTAGTCCTATATAAAGGAGGCCTTGTGGTAGTTGGAGGATCATCTTGTAACCTTTGTAAATCTTTTGTGATATATTACATATGAGTGCTTTCTAAATTTCCCTATTGTTCTTTCTTTCGAATGGATGGAAAGGCCAGTCCATGTATAAAATTAAAGTAAGAATACTCTTTGAAAGTTAGCTTATTGTAGTGCGAAAGTTTTCTGAGTTATAAACAACTATTGTTGGTTATAGTACAAAAGTTTTCTGAGTTGTGTAGCTTGGCAAACCGTCCCTTATGGGTTGTTGAAGCCAGCCCCTTTGTAGGAAAACTTTTGCGACTATAAATAAATTAACTGTTTGTGTAGCTTGGCAAGCCGTCCCTTATGAGTTGTTGAAGTCAGCCCCTTTGTAGGAAAACTTTCATATGATTTAGTTTGTTTTCTTGGAGTCTCTTGCTCGGTTCCTTATACTGCTTCCCATCCTTATACTGCTTCCCAAGATTTTGCCTTTCCAGATGGAATCTAATCTTGCTTATAGACAATAAACTACAAAACCGAACATAAATTCGGGGTGCAACTCACTTATTTCATGATTTTGGAATAACAACAATAATAAAAGCAAGTAGATAAAATACAAAGGAGAAATATGTAAATAAAAGAAGAGAACGCAAATGATAGGGTCGGGGTAGAAAAGAAGTAATAAAAGATATTCATATGCAAAGGATGTGTTAACACAACAGAACTAGTGCTAAAAGCACTCATCCTTTTGATTTCAAACTGGAATTTTTCATTTCATGATGATTTTTAAAGAAAAAAAATAAAATTAGTGCAGAAGACGTTTAGATACAACGGCTATCATTTCGCCATAACGCCGAGCAAACAGATTATCTGTGATAAAGTCATAAAACTGCCGATTGAACTGGAGGTGGTTCATTTAACAATTAATCGCATTCAACAGCATAGTTAATGATACTTTTTCCTTGTGGATTAACATTAACATGATTTCCAGCTTTTGAATCATTCTTTGCTTGGCTCAAGGCGTCAATTATTCCCTCATAAAAACTGCCACATTGGGTATATATAACTACTCTTGGAACGAAAGTCCTTAGCTCCTGAGATGAGAGAACTGATCTCCGCACTGGTGTTTTTTGCGCTCTTTGTTCCTAAATCGATGGCAATGATTTCAAGTTCAGCAAAATAAGCAGTTTTAGAACGAGGGACTGATTGAAAAACTTTTGTGCAAAAATTTGAATCTTGGGTAAAACTACAGACGCCTGTGATTGGGTCTGCTCCTAATGAAATCACATTCAAAAGGAAAACTACAAAAAAAGAGATTGAAATTAGAGCGAGAGATGAAAACCATTTTTATGAAGAAAAGAACGTACAACTCTTCTTTCTTTTTCTTTTTATTGCACAAATAAATGGATGATTCATGGCTCTAGCCTCCATTCCCTTCATATATATATGTATATATTGTCACGACCCCAATCCCGGTCATGATGACACCCAACACGATGCTAGGCAAGCCCGACCAATTACCACTCGCAATCCCTTCTTATTAGAATTCATTACCAATTTTCAGAAATAGATACCAATTTAATATAAGTAGAAGTCTGAAATAAAAGATTGAGATATGCGGAAAGCCATAATGAAATCTCTACAAATGCCTAATGATCTGGTGTCACAAGTTTGAGCCTCTAATACAAGGTTTCAACAGCCCAATGCAGAAATATGTCTAAAATGCGGAATAGTAAAGAAAGTTAGAGGGAGAAATCGGGTCTGCGGACTCCGTGCAGCTACCTCTATAACTCCGATGAAAAACTGAACGGCAGGAAAGCTCGCTCTACACCTCAGGGACACTTGTACCTGCACACACGGTGCAGGGAGTAATGTGAGTACTCCGACCCAGTGAGTAATAACAATAAATAATGGCTGACGGTATGAAATTATGTAAAGGCACTAAGCAGTTCTATATCAAAGTAGTAAAACCATTTAAAGAGCAAGTAGTAAAGAAAATTGAATGAAACTCTTTGAGCCAGGTGAAAACAGGTAGTTTGACAGGCATTAATCCAGTATAAATCCGTTCCTCGAGCATTTCTGTTCATTTACTTATTTCTTACCCTCAATACTCAATTCATATACTTCTCACAATAACTGAAATCGAAACATATATATATACCGCTGCGACGTGCAGCCTGATCCGTATATCATTGTGGCGCACATCCCGATCCATAATAATAATGGTCAACTGCGCTCACTAGGGGTGTGCAGACTACAGAGGGGCTCGCAACCCGATCCATATAAGTATTTACTGCGGCGTGCAGCCCGATCCAATATATGTATTTGCATATTTGTTGCGGCGCGCAGCCCGGTCCATATAAGTATTTGTTGCGGCGTGCAGCCCGATCCAATATCATATATAATATCCTCACTATTGGGTCCTCAACCCCTCTCAGTCATTATATTCACAGCCTCTCGGGCACAATAATATAAGGTAGGGATCTCAGCCCACATATTTCTTTCATTTATGATTAACATTTCATAACCTGGTTCATTTCATTTTTAAACAATTAGAAACATGATTGAGGATGTGATTTTTAGCAAATAAGTGAGGAAAACCAGTCAAAAATCCCATAACGGTTCTACAAGTCGGCACAAGTCCCCAAACATGGCAACTAGCCGAAGTCATGATGACAATACATAAGTCTCAATAAAAATGTAGTGAAAATATCAATTGGGATGGACCAAGTCACAATCCCCAGTAGCAATGAACCCCACGCTCATCACGCAGCGTGTGTCTCATCTCAGTATAGCACTACGTTGTGCAAAATTCGGGGTTTTAAACCCTTAGGACATCATTTAAAGTCATTACTCACCTCAAACCGGCCAAAGCTCTAGCTCGCTATGCTCTTGCCTCTCAAATCGGCCTCCTCACGCGTCGAATCTGACCAAAACCAGAACGAATATGTCACAATATGCTAAGGGAACAAAATCCAATCGAAAACAATCAAAAATATCAAAAATCCCGAAATTAGCAAAACTCGAGCCCCGGGCCCACTTCTTGAAATTCAGAAATTTTTACATCAACGGGTTCCTTATCTCTCCACGAGTTCATACATACCAAAAGTTCTCAAATCCGACCCCAAATGGTCCTCCAAATCCCCAATAAAAATCTCAAAATCCCAAGCCCTATTTCTTCTATTTTTAGCAAGAATTCAATGATTTTCTAGGTGGATCTCACAATATAAATGAGTTTTAGGTCCGAAATTCTTACCTCCAAATGTTTCTCCTTGAATCCCTCTTCAATCTCCTTCAAAAAGCTCTCAAAATGATCAACTATGGTTGAAAAATGTACCCAAATCGCGGACAAGAGGGCTTAAAAACATTCTGCCCAGGCTTCATCGAGGTGTACCTTGCGTTGTGCAGGTTGTACATCCTCTTACCATTTTTCCTGTTGTATACCTTCTGTTAAAACACCTATAACGCCTTGTGTAAATATCCAAATGACAAACGGTTTGAATATTTAAAAACTAGACTCGAAGATATTTCATTTGATAGGTTGTACACCATATAAATCTTTATATATTCCGAGATATGAGCTTCTAAATTGCATCAGAAAATTCTGCCAAAACTGATCCACCAGCCATATTCGCTTCATAATAACTCTCTGATAAAATATCCAAATTATGAATGGTTTAACTTTATGGAAATTAGAATGTAAGGGCTACAACTTTCATGTTTTGCACTTTTTCTGATTCCTTATATATTTCAAGATATGAGCTTCCAAACTGGACCCCTCGCACCCGAAAGTTTCTGGTGCACAGCTGAAGCTAAAAAAAAATCTGCAACTTTTCCAAAGATGAAATAGTCCGTTTAACCACCCGAAACTCACCCGAGACCACTGGCACCTCAACCAAAAAGGCAACATATCCCATAACATCATTCTAACTTGTTTCAATCTTCGGAATGCTCAGAACAACATCACAACACCAAATTCACATAGGATTCAAGCCTAAGAATTTCAAAATCTTCTAAATTACACTTTTGATCAAAACCCAACCAAACCACGTCCGAATGACATGAAATTTTGAACACACATCCCAAATGACACAACGGAACTACTGCAACTCTCAGAATTCCATTCCGACTACTATATCAAAATCTCACCTATCAACCGGAAAATGCCAAAATATCAACTTCGCCAATTCAAGCCTAAATCTACTACGAACCTCCAAAACTCCTTCCGATCATGCTCCTAAGTCATAAATCACCTCCCGAAGCTAACCGAATGATCGGAACTCACATACGAGCCCTCTAATACATAAGTCAACATCCGGTTGACATTTCCAACTTAAGCTTCCTTAAAAGAGACTAAGTGTCTCATTTCCTACTAAAACCACTCCAAATCAACTCGATCACACAAGATACGGATAATGAAGCATAAAGAAGCTGAAAATGGGGGAAACAGAGTGGTAACTCATGAGACGACGGGTCGGGTCGTCACATCCTCCCCAACTTAAACAAACGCTCGTCCTCGAGCGAGTCAAGAAACATACCTAAAGCCTCAAACAGGTGAGGATATCTGCTCTGCATCTCCCGCTCGGTCTCCCTAGTAGCTTCCTCCACGGGCCGACCTCTCCACTGCACTTTCACTGAAGTTATATCCTTTGACCTCAACTTTCGAACCAGACGACCCAAAATAGCTACTGGCTCTACACCATAAGTCAAATCATTCTCCAACTGAACCGTCTGAAATCTAAAACATGAGACGGATCTCCAATATACTTCCGGAGCATAGAAACATAAAATACCGAATGTACACTCGACAAGCTGGGTGGCAAAGCAAGCTCATAAGCCACTTCCCCTATCCTCCGAAGAACCTAAAAAGGTCCAATGAACCGAGGACTCAATTTCCCTTTCTTTCCAAATCTCATAACACCCTTCATGGGTGAAACCTTCAACAGAACCTTCTCGCCAACCATGTAGGACACATCTCGAACCTTCCTATCAACATAACTTTTTTGCCTCGACTGCGCTGTACGAAGCCTCTCCTGAATCACCTTCACCTTCTCTAAGGCATCCTGAACCAAATCTGTCCCCAATAGCATAGCCTCACCGCACTCGAACCAACCAACTGGAGATCTACACCGTCTCCCATACAAAGCCTCATACGGGAGCCATCTGAATAATCGACTAGTAGCTGTTGTTATAGGCAAACTCTGCAAGTGGCAAAAACTCATCCCATGAACCTCCAAAATCAATGACACAAGCACGCAACATGTCCTCCAATATCTGAATAGTACGCTCGGACTGTCCGTCTGTCTGAGGATGAAACGTTGTGCTCAACTCCACCTGAGTACCCAACTCCCTCTGCACGGCTCTCCAGAACTACGAACTAAACTGAGTACCTCTATCTGAGATGATGGAAACCGGAACACCATGAATCCAAACGATCTCCCGGATATAAATCCCTGCCAACCGCTTTGAAGAATAGGTAGTACACACAGGAATGAAGTGTGCGGACTTGGTCAGCCGATCCACAACCACCCAAATAGCATCAAACTTCTTTAATGTCCGTGGAAGTCCAACAATAAAGTCCATAGTGATCCTCTCCCACTTCCACTCGGGAATAACCATCTGCTGAAGCAAGCCACCCGGTCTCTGATGCTCGTATTTCACCTGCTGACAATTGAGACATCGAGCTACAAATCCTACAATATCCTTCTTCATTCTTCTCCACCAATAGTACTTCCCCAAGTCCTGATACATCTTTGCGGCACCCGGATGAATAGAATACCGCGAGCTATCGGCCTCCTCCAGAATCAACTCTCTAAGCCCATCCATATTGGGCAGCCAAATCCGGCCCTGCATCCTCAACACACCATCATCACCGATGGTCATATCTCTGGCATCATCATGCTGAACTCTGTCCTTAAGGACAAGAAAATGTGGATCATCATACTGGCGCTCTCTGATGCAATCATATAAAGAAGACCGAGAAACCACACAAGCCAACACCCGACTAGGCTTCGAAATATCTAATCTCACAAACCGATTGGCCAAGACCTGAACATCTACTGCAAGGGGTCTCTCCCCAACTAGAATGTATGCCAAACTCCCCATACTCACTGCCTTTCGGCTGAGAGCATCGGTCACTACATTGTCCTTTTCCGGATAATATAGAATAGTAATATCATAATCCTTAAGCAACTCTATCCATCTCCGCTGCCTCAAATTAAGATCCTTCTACTTGAACAAATGCTGAAGACTGCGATGATCGGTAAATACCTCACAAGATACGCCATACAAGTAGTGCCTCCAAATCTTCAATGCATGGACTATGGCAGCCAACTCCAAATCGTGAACATGGTAGTTCTTCTCATGGGGCTTCAACTGACGAGAAGCATAAGCAATAACCCTACCCTCCTGCATCAATACACAGCCAATCCCAACTCTCGAAGCATCACAATATACGGTATATGAACCTGAAGATGATGGTAACACTAATATTGGAGCTGTGGTCAAAGCTGTCTTGAGCTTCTAAAAGCTCTCCTCACACTCGTCCGACCATATAAATAGTGCACCTTTCTAAGTCAACTTGGTTAAGGGCGATGCAATGGATGAAAATCCCTAAACAAACCGGCGATAATAGCAAGCTAACCCAAGAAAGCTACGAATCTCCGTGACTGAGGATGGTCTAGGCCAACTCTGAACCGCCTTTATCTTCTTTGGATCAACCTGAATACCCTCACTAGACACCACGTGCCCCAAGAAAGCCACTGAACTGAGCCAGAACTCACATTTGGAGAATTTTGCATAAAGCTTCTCCTCTCTCAATCTCTGCAACACAACTCTCAAATGCTCCGCGTGCTCCTCCTGACTACACGAATATACCGGAATATCATCAATGAAGACTACGACAAATGAATCGAGATAAGGCTGAAATACACTGTTCATCATATGCATGAACGCACTGATCTTCAATCTGTATGAACATTTGCCTTAGTTCGACCATATCCGTATGAACATGACATTGTTATAAATAAATAATTTTTAAAAATATCAAATATAAAATTTCTCAAATTTTTTTAGTCTGATCATATTAAGTTGAAATTAAAACAGAATTAACTTCATGATTCTTTAATATCTCATATTAAAATTTTTTGAAGACTTGACTTTTTAAGAAACATTTTATTTTAGTTATCAAATAACCCATTTAAGTCATTATATATTAACTTGAATAAGAAAGATAGAAGATAAAAAAATTGATGAAAAAGTAAAAAAAAAATGCAATGTGAAAATCTGGGGAATGTAAACTTGAGAGATGAGATGTTATCCTCTTTTTCATCTTCCTCTATTAGATCATTAACCTCTAATGAAGCTACCCATATAAATTATTAGTTCAATCCACAATAAAATGAGGTTAACTGGATTAGAAAATGTTTAACATTATTCATTTATTTTCATCGCCACTATTAATCTCGAAATCCTAGTTTAATTATTTTGATTCTCTATGTGAGATAACTTCTTAATAAAATTAATATATTGTTAACTCGACATATATATTGGATACTTGCAAGTAGTTGTTGAAAGTAAAGTGGATATGTTATAATCATAGCACCAATTTAAGTCCAGTTAGATTGAGATAAAATCAACTTTTTGATTCTTTTAACATCGTGTGAAAACATTTATGGATTTATGAAAAATATTCCACTTTAAACATAAAGTAACTCCTTTAACTCAATAATATATAAACTTAAATAAAATATCTATTAAAATGATTAACTTTTTGCTAGAAAGAAAATGCTTCTTTTGGACGTATAAAAGTAATCAATTCAAATATTGATCAAATTATAAATATAGATAGATCTCATTCGTATATCAAATTATCATCACACTAAAGATATTAAGAAGCATAGAATTTTTAAACGGTAGGAAATAAAATATTATTAAATTTTTTTTAAAAAAAACTTACATGTTGTTTGTTTAGGTTACAAAAACCTATAATAAAAATTAGAACAAATAGCTTTGTACCAAATCGATTTATTAGAACAACTGAATGGCCAATAGTTGCATTGGATATAATTGTTACAAAGCAAATACTATGTATGTATATGTTTTAACTGAAAATAAGCAACTCAAAGAAAGGAAAAAAGAAAGCAAAATACTCTAACAATTGACTATGAGGGAAATGGAAAAAATAAAAAGCAGTGTCGCTCACTACTGAAGTCCAAATATAAAAAATCAAAATTATCGAGTAGAACAACCATAATTCAAGATGACTTAATGTGCATAAAGATAAAATAATAAATCCATTGTGAGCACATGATTTTTGTTTTACGCAACAATCACTCCAAAAGAAACAAAAATAATGGCAATTGGTTTCACCTTACAATTTTTGGATTTTTACGTGGCATTTCGTTAGTTATCTGTCATCTTGTCCGTGTTTATTTTATTCAAACAAAATATAAAAAAAAATATATATGCCATGTGAACCGTAATCCATTTATTAAAAAAAATAAAAAAAATAAAGAAATATGTGCATCTTTCATTCTATTTTTTGTCATTAAGAGATTTTAGTGTAATTAAATGTTAGTTATGTGTAAATTGTTGTTTAAGGTTTTATGTTGTGTTATTTGGCAAATTAATTTAAGAAATTAAAAAGAAAAAAAAGAGAAAAAAAAGAAAGAAGAAAGAGTTTTCGGACTTGGGCCAGTCCGATTTTAAAACAAACAGGCCCAAACAACCCAATCCAGAACCCCAGGCTTGGCCCGGTCCAGACCAGCTGACCTCAGGGGCGTCCAAACGACGCAGTTTTGATCTGGTCTGATCTGGGCCGTTGATCTCAGAATGATCAACGGCCAAGATCATATCCCCCGTACCCACGTATAAACCCGACCCGTTCAACCCCGGACCAACCCAACCCCTTGCACTTGAAACGACATCGTTTCCCACTAGCTGAAAGATCCTGGCCCTTCATCTCGCCTCATCCGACGGCCAGGATCTATTCACCCACTAACTATATAAGCCTATGACCATACCCCACGCCCCATCCAAACACCCCCTACCTTTCATCGTCCTCACCACAAACCCCGAAACCCTAGCCGCCCCTATTTCCCTTCACCAAAAACCCGGCGGCATGAACGCCGGTGGCCCTCACCTTAACACCATAGATGCACCTCACCATCCTGAACCCAAATCCACCAGCCACTTAGCTCGAATCCCCTCCCACCTTCTCGAATCTTCATTTGAAGATTCGAGTCGGACCTCGACTTACACCGATGTACCCCAGCTTCATACCAGACAGTCCCCGGACCTCCCTCGTGACCAAACCATGCTTGGTTTGGTCCGAATCTAACCGTGGGAACTCAAATCCCAAATCTGCCATTTAGGAACCCTAGAAACCCCGGGCCTGGTCTGTGTCCGTTTGAGCCAAAGTATTTAGGGTCTAATGGACCTTAACCAAAGTTTTCTCAGTGAGAACACTTCGATTAAAGTCCGTTCAACCCCAAGAAGGGTCTATTCAAACACGAGCTGGTTTTCTGATTTTTTCAAGGGCTTTAAGGTAAGTTTGTTTTTCTTTTCTTTGTCCAGTTCATGTATGTGTTAAAGGTCTGTCCGTATGGCCAAACGTCTGGTTTAGTTTGTGCTTTTGAATTGTATCAACTTTTGTTGCCCACCTTGCCCGGACCTCTGTATTCGATCAAATTTTCCTTCCCTTTACTGATCATGTATATGTGTTGAGTTGTACAATTAATTGAGTTCAAATTCGATTGATTAATTGATTCCCCAGTGCAATTTTTGTTTAGTCAGTACAATTCGAATCATGTGTTTAATACTGTTAGGTGTCTGATCATGGTCTTCGATTGTACATGTCATAATTAGTATAGTCGATTCAATACGTATCGTCGAATAGTTTCAGCTGTTTGAATGATAACAATTTGATCTGTTCTTGCTGAACATTGTTTGAATCAAAATTAAGGATCGAGTATAGCTACTTATAGTTGTTAATTTGAATCAGAAATCTAAGGATTTGGTTTGTAGTTGCAATCTGAATTGGTGGCATGTGCACTTGTGCACAACATGTGCATAAAGGCCCTTTTAGAGTTTAAAAAAACTTGACAGCATGTGCTGTCAGGTTATATTCCTGCTGCCCATGTCTGCTTTTAGTTTAATAAGGTGATTAAAAGGGTTTGTCAGGGAATATCATGGGACGGTTTATATTTAAATAGTTGAGTGGAAACTGGAAAGAGCACAGACCACATGGGAGGGGTTTCTGATTGCTTAACAGGTTGTGAATAGTTTGAGTTTAGGATATAAAAAGGAAGCAGAACTTCCATTAAAGGGGAGGGGACTGGATTTTAAAAGGCGAGGGAAACATCTTTGAGGAAAAAATAGAGAGGCATATACAGATACACATTGAGAGATAGAAGACACTGAAACAAAAATCAGAAACTGTTTCCTATTGTTGTTTGATTTCACTTGTTTCCAACCTGTTCAATCAGTTCTGATCCTCCCAAGTCTTAACTAAGTTTACTGGTTGTGGGTTGCATTGGTTTATGTCTTGAATTTGGTCTATCTGAAGTTTGATTCTACCCCACTGTGTGCTGCTATCATTTGGCTATCTTTCCATTGGCTATAGTTGCATCTTGCACTGGGATTTGTTCTGTTACTATCTATTGTTACTGCTGCTGTTTGGTGTATGCTACTATTGCTCTACTGACTTCCCTGCTTCTTCGTTGTAAGCATTTCCAGGTACACATTTCAAGCCCCCATATTGGTGTAACTGATTGTAACAATGAAAAGCATGAATTGAAAGGTCTGAAGGAATTATAATCATCTGTTTGTTCTACTTACAGCCCTTTATAAATGTTGTTAAGTTATGTAAACTTTACTCTATTAGTTCAATAGAGAATGTATTAGTAAGTTTGTACTTAATCGAAGCTTACATTGATCTAAAACCTCGATATGTGATTCGTTTAGAGGTATACGGGAGGTGACTATATAATTCATGTAATGTGTAACCATTTAATGTAATCATTAATTCAAACTTTCCTTTAGTTGTATTGAGCATGTTCGGGCGAATTGGTTTTCCAAAATATTGTCGCAGACAACACAGTTTTAAATCTGGAAGTTTCGATTTCGGTAGGCAGTTCTTTTAGGATGAGTTCCGAATATTGTTAGTAGCACCATCTAATGAGTAACTTTATTAATCCTGTTTAAATAAGTTTGAAGTTAACTCGAGGAGTATTTGGGGTTTAAGTGTAGCGTTTCATCAATCTCGCATATAATTCTTCTATCCAATCAAAAGCATGTTCCATGAGGTATAATATTTCTTCACTTAGTAAATAATTAACCAGATAATTAATAAGAATCCGGATTTGGCCAAAGTATATAATTGAATTAGCATGTATCTTTTTCTTCTACTTTTTTAGAAACAAACGAATTAGAAATGTAGTCGCTTTAGAACATCCTTTCTAAAATAATGAGACGAGCCTCGTCAGATTAAAAAATGCAAATTGCGGGGCCCTCAATAATTAACCATAATAGATATTTAGAATTTGGGAATGGGCGGTCTAGTGAATTTCCCTGCCTTCTCCAAAGACAATAACACATTAGACTCTTTAGGCGCGGCTTAATTAAATTACATTCTTAAACACGGGTGCATATTGATGTGACCCAAATCCAAATCTCAACGGAGTCAAAATGTATCGACGACCACGGGTGCATTGATTGTGACGTGGTTCGAGATGCATTTTTCACGACGTTGCAATTCTATAAAAATAAATGATAATAATAAAAGTGGTTTAAACTTAATAAAAGCACGTAAGTCATAACATGTATTTAAATCAGATATTTAGCTATTATAACAATTTAAGCGACCGTGCTAGAACCATGGGATTCGAGGGTGCCTAACACCTTCCCTCGGGTCAACAGAATTCCTTACTTAGAATTTCTGGTTCGCAGACTTCATTTGGAAAAGTCAAAAATTTTCTCGATTTGGGATTCAAGATAAACCGGTGACTTGGGACACCAAAAACCAAACCTTTCCCAAGTGGCGACTCTGAATTAAAATAAATAATCCCATTTCGAATATTGTCACTTAAATTGGAAAAACTCCCCTCGCGCATTTACCCTCCGGGGCGGGCGCGCAAAAAGGAGGTGCGACAGCTCTGGCGACTCTGTTGGGGATTTTTAACCCAGAACCTCCGGTTCAGGGTTCAAGAATTCGAGCTTAGAATAATTATTATATTTGGCTTTATTATCTGATATTTATTACATGTTTTGACATAACGTGCTGAATGTTTGTTTTTTACTGCTTTGATATTATCTGAGCTGTATATAAACTGTGCCGAAACCTTTCTCTTCTTACCTCCGGGGAGAAGCTCGTTGGTCGAGACTCCCTATTCTGTTAGTGTCAATACCTGAAATAAGAAAGAGGCCGGACAAGTTACAAAGCCGGACGATCTCGCGGGTCCCCGATACGTAGCCCCCTCCTCGACTCGAGTTGTCCGCTCGGGTACACAGTCTAGAACATATACCCAGGTTATAAACCTAGTATAACGAAACCTCATGCCGGATCCCTAGTAGGAACGTTTATTTGCATCATGTTGCATTTGACATAGGGGACTCAACATAAGGGTTGGGTCCGTCTAGGACAGGCAACCTGAAATAAAAAGACCATCCTGCTGCATCCCGTTTGTTTTGCGCATTTATTTGTTTCAGACCTGCATGTTGACCGGTTTCTAAAAAGGAAAAAATAGCAGCGTAGGGAGATAATTACTTATTTTGGAAAAATAAAACCAATGTCCAAGTAGTGTCAAAACCTCGCCGGAATTTTTCTAAAAAAAACAAAAAGAATAAAAACAAAATTTGTCTTCTAGTTTAATTTATTAAAAAAAATATTTATAAAAAAAAAATTTAATCACTTTCAAAATAAAAAAAAAAGAAAGAATTTATTTAAGAATAAAAAAAAATGGAAAATTCATAATTCAAAAAATGTGTTGTTTCCTTTGTAGTATCTCTTTTATAAGTTCAGACTAATAGTCCAGGTACTTCCTTAAAAGATTTTCGAAATTTCAAAAAATGAAAAGAAGTCAAAATTCAAAGAAAAATATATTTTTTTTAGTCATCGTCTCTTTTCAAAAATAATAAAAAAAAACATATATATATAAAAAAATCTAAATAAAAAAAAATATTTTTCTCCTTTTCTTTGTAAGTAGTTTATTCAGAAAAAAAGGGGTTAGTTTATTACCTCTACGCCCGTCGACCGAACTACGCCGGTTTGATTTCTCACACGGTGTGAGATACGTAGGCAACTCTCATCGGGTCCAACCTCCCATTTTGCAAAAAAAAAATCTCTTAAAAAAAAAGATCTAGATAATTTTTAATTTTTGAGTCTAATAAAGGTTTTTTTAATAATCACCCTAAATAAATGTGCAGGATGAGCACAATGCAAAATGAACACTTTTCGATAATGACTAAAATCCCTGTCAAGTTGCGGCTATGGTGGAATGATCTAGGTGTTGAAGGACAAGATGAAGTCAAGAAATATCTGAAAGGTCTCGTGGGTTTATTGGAAATCCAGCCTCGGGGAGATATCATAAGAGCTTTGGTTACCAACTGGGACCCGGCACACAATGTTTTCCACTTCTCTGATTTCGAACTCACCCCGACTCTGGAAGAAATGGCTGGGTACATCGGAAATGCTGAACTTCCTTTAAGGCAAAAATACCTGGTCGCCCCAAGAGCTGTCACGGTACATCGATTCCTGGACTCACTGAAAATACCCAGGACGGTCCACAATTCAGATTTGGCCGTCGGGTTTTGTAATCCATACTTTATATACGACAGGTATGGTCATATAGGAGGATTCAACAATCCGATTAACAAGCTATGCAGCAAAGGTAGTCGTCAGAAGTGGGACAAGGACAGACGGGTGGCTTTCATGATAACATTCTTAGGCCTCCTAGTATTTCCAAGGAAAGATGAGAATATTGATCTGAAAATATCCGGGGTAGTCAGCACTTTGCTCACTCAAAACGATAGCACTCTCGCGCCTATGGTAGTATCTGATATTTTTCGAGCTCTCACAGCTTGCAAAGCCGGGGGGAATTTCTTCGAAGGTTGTAACTTGCTGCTATAAATGTGGATGACTGAACATCTCTGCCATTGCTCCGAGCTCTTGAGCCATGGTTCTTCAGAGAAAACTTGCATAGAAGAATTTTACACAAGAACCAAAGAGATCAGTCTGCCCAAAGGAGTTATGGCATGGACCTCATTCTTTCAAGCTCTTACTGCCAGCCAAATACAGTGGACACTGGGATGGTTGCCTGTTGACGAAGTCATATATATGCCAGCAACTAGAACTCATTTCTTACTAATGGGGCTTAAGAGCATTCAACCTTACGCACCCTGCCGAGTTTTGAGACAGCTCGGAAGATGCCAGATGATACCATACGAGGAGGATCTTAGCGCTCAAGCGATTGAGATAAGTCCTAACGGACAATTTCCGGAAGCAAAAATCCGCCAGATCTGGAATGAATGTCAATATTTGAAAGCAGATACTTGTGTGCGAGATCAGACCAAAAGTGAGACAGCACTAGGCTACCTGGCATGGTACAGAAGAGAACTCGAACATGAAAGGCCGGCTAAAAGACCCCACATCCTGAATTTCGCCGAGTCGTCGCGAAAGCAGTGGGATTGGTTGGCAAAAGAAAGAGGCTATTGTACCGAAATCAGCCGGTTGAAACAACAAGTGGAAAGCCTGAAATATGAGCACAACGTGCAAGTTGCTACCGATATGGGAGAGCAGAACATGTTGACTCAGGAAAACGAGATGCTCAGGGTCCATATCAAACAGATGAGGACGGATACTGATAAACAGCCAAGGAGTCGATCGGACGAGCAATTGATAAAAAGGTTGAAAAGTGAGGTCAGGGAATGGCGAGATGGCTTAGAGAAGTCCGAAAACATCATGGCGGAGCTTAGAGCACAGTGGGATACAAGAGCAGATAAGCATCGTCGATACTTGAATCAATTGAAAGGCGACCACGAGAAAACTGTTGCTAAAATGAAGAGAGATATGGCTACACTTGAAATCAAAGCAGCTAATCAGGACAAGGATTTCCAAATTGAGAGCAGATACTGTTACGACATGTTATGCCAGATGAAACTAGAAGTGCGGCGACTAAAGAATCAGCATATACAGGATTCTCAGATATTCAAGACGTGCAGTGATCAGATAAGACGCCTACTCATAGAGAAGAAACAGACCAGAGATAGGATCAGGGACATTGCCCACGCCATCATCAGACGGTGTTTACGGTGTGAGAACATGACCAGCATTACCGTTCTCTCAGCAGTGATGGGTTATGTCAAGTAGACCATGCACGAGTTGGAGAAACTTGAAAGGGATCTCACACCTAGGACCGCAGCGAGGCCGAATGATGCCCCGCAGCCACCAATGTTCAAAACCATAATGTACTCATAAGTCAAGTATCTTCTGCCTGTTTTTTCCCATCAGTTTGTTTTAGTCTATTTGAGTCTAGGTTTATTTTCAAAGTTTGCTCTTTCTTTTGCAAAATGTAGTTTGTAATAGACCGTTTCAACAATAAAAAGGTTGCTTCTTTTACGCTCATTGGTGTTTTTGAACTACGTAATGATCTGATTCACGTGGCATCGTGATACGTAGGCAATCCTCATCGGATCCGGTCGCGGTTTAACCAAAGAGAAAAATTGAAAAAAAAGGGGAAAATAATAAAAAGCCTAAAAGAATGCCGGAATGACACATGCTTTCGTCGCAAACATGTAGGAATCCATTTAACTGTATAGGTGCATCATGCCCCAACGTGAGATTGCCTATCTGTTATTTGATTCGAATTAACCGTTCGTTTGTCATTGAGTTCCTTCCAGGTTTTTGGAAAAGGCGGTTGGTTTGGTGAAAGTCTGGCCTCGCACTCATATTTCACGAGATCGAAAGGGAGTGTTCAATTACCTATTGTTAAGACATGAGGCAGTGCTCACACTTACTTCACAAGGTCAAAAGGAAGTGTAGAAATGTCTTTAGAGATTCCGTTGCCAACAATTCCTGTTTTCGAGGAAAGTTCTATCTCGGCCATCCTCACGCCCGAATCCGCAACTGCGGAGGAAAATAGAATCTTGCGGCTTCGCATGCTGGAAATGCTTGATGACTGGAATAATGGAAAAGAGCCACCAAGCATCGTCCCTGGATTCCCTGAGTTATTCTCCAGGACAAGTGGGACTTCTAATGTCCCCATAAGTTATCCCGCTACCCCATTCGGATACCCAGCCATTTCAGCCTTCTCTGCTGGATCGCCCTCTGAATCTCATCCTCGAATGTCAACGATGGATGTAAACACAAATATCTTTACTGCACCACCTTGCCCGATCACGGCACAACCTGCTGCATACAAGCCGACTTTTGACTTGTCCTCGTTTACATTCCAAGCCCCATCTTTCTCGATGGAACCAACTAGGTTCGCTACCAGCACTAATCCTCCACAGCCTCAGTGCGAGCTTGCACCTGGGCAGGATCAGAACCCCAGAATTGCGGAACAAAATGAGATGGCCAAAAGAATGAGAAGCCTTGAACAGAGTTTGAAGAATATGCAAGGTTTGAGCGGACAGAAAAGCGTCTCTTACGCCGACCTATGCATGTTCCCTCACATACACCTACCAGTGGGTTTCAAGACCCCAAAGTTTGAGAAGTACGATGGGCACAGTGACCCATTGCTCACCTAAAGAAATATTGCAACCAATTAAGGGGAGCCGACGGGAAAGAGGAATTGCTAATGGCATATTTCGGGGAAAGTCTGGTAGGAATAGCCTCGGAATGGTACATGGACCAGGACATGTCCCGATGGCATGTCTGGGATGATCTCGCTAGAGATTTTGTGAGACAATTCCAGTATAATATCGACATCGCACCAGACCGAAATTCTCTGTCGAACTTGAAAAAGAAACCGTCAGAAAGCTTCAGAGAGTATGCTATTAAGCGGCGCGAGTAGGCGTCGAGGGTGAAGCCTCCCATGGATGAAGTGGAAATGGTCACTACCTTTATCCAGGCTCAAGTGTCTGACTATTTCCAAAACATGATGTCAGCCATGGGAAAGCCGTTTGCAGAAGCAATTAAGATTGGAGAGGTGGTGGAGAATGGTCTGAAAACAGGTAGGATTTTGAGTTAAGCAGCCATAAGGGCGACCTCCCAAGCCGTCCAAAGCGGGTCCGGAGGAATGGAAAGAGGGAAGAAAAAGGAAGAAACAGCCATGGCAGCCTCAGAAGCAAGGGAATATCGTAATCCCAGGCCCCGTTTTTCAGAAAGAACCTCACAACACTACTACCCCCACTCAAATGCGGCATATCCTCCTCAGCCCTACATGGTCATGAACGCCCAGCCTTATGTCCATCCGCCGCACCAAGCCAACAGAGGCCAAGCTCCACCTCCCAGAAATCAGCCTCCTTACCGCAACCACTATAACCCACAACCTCCGCAAAATAACTTCCGTCCTCAAGAGCCACCTAGGAGGAGGACTTTCACGCCTATCGGTGAGCCATACTCTACTTTGTTCCCGAAGCTAGTTCAGTTGGGTTTCCTGCAGTCAGTCCCTCAGACAAGGCACAACCCGGTGTCACCTTCTTACAAAGCCGGTGTCAGATGCGCCTATCATTCAGGGCCGAGGGGCACGATACAAATGACTGTTGGTCATTAAGAAGAGTGGTCGAGAATTTAATAGAGCAAGGGAAAATAGTGCTAAGGGACGAGGAGGTCCCAAATGTGACTAACAATCCATTACCTGCTCACAATAATGGGCCATTGATCGGAATGATTTGCGAAGACAAAGAATTTGACCCTGCTTTGAAAGCTATAATCGCCATTGTTGACGCGGGGAAAAAGCCTGAAACAGCCCAAGAATCAGAAAAAGGGGAAAAGGCCGGTACTGTAAGGTATTTAAACACCCAAGAGCTGAACAACGCCACACGGAGACGCTTCCCACCAAAGAAGCCTGTAAGCGTTGAAGAAGCGGAATTTTTCTTCCAACAAATGAAAATACCAGACTACGAAGTAGTAGATCAACTGCGCAAGTGCCCTGAGCAAGTGTCCATGCTATCTCTGCTAATGAGGTCAACCGAGCATCAAAAGATATTACTCAAGACCCTGAATGAAGCATATGTACCAGCTGAAACCTCAGTTGAACAACTGGAACAGATGACAGAGAGGTTCTTTGCCATCAACCAAGTCTCTTTCAGCAAGAATGATCTACCCCCAGAGGGAGCGGCACACAACAAAGCCCTGCATCTAACAGTTAAATGCGAAGGCTACTACGTCAAGCGGGTAATGTTGGATGGGGGTTCAGGTGTTGACATTTGTCCGCTCTCCACGCTACAGAGAATGGAAATTGGGACCGGAAGAATCCGCCCTAATAATGTCTGTGTGAGGGATTTTGACGGCATCAAAAGAGACACCCTTGGAGAAATAGACTTGGCTTTGACCATAGGGCCAGTAGAGTTTGAGGTAACTTTCCAAGTGCTTGACATGGATACGTCCTACAATTTCCTCCTTGGCAGACCTTGGATTCATGCGGCAGGAGCTGTGCCTTCCACTCTTCATCAGATGGTGAAGTTTGAGTACGAAGACCGAGAGATCGTGGTCTATGGAGAAGACGAGCATGCTATTTATCGGGACCCATCCATCCCATATCTTGAACCAAGAGAAGGGAGCAAACACACGGTCTATCAAGCTTTAGAGATTGTGTTAGCAGAGCAGCATGAAGAGGGAAGACCTTGCCCCCAACCTTTCTTGTCTAACGCCTCGGTTATGGTGGCTAAAGAGATGATCCGGCACGGATTCAGGCCAGGAAAAGGGCTCGGACGAACATTGCAGGGAATAACGGAACCCATCACCTTGCCTTCCGCCAAAAAACTTTTTGGGATAGGTTTTCAACCGACCCCAGAAGATGAAGAATGGGCAAATAAAAGGAAGAATAAGGGGTGGAAATTGCCTCGGCCACTACCGGCTTTATATGAAACTTTCGTCGGACCAAGATACACTGAAGAAGAAGACGACGAGGTTTTCATGGCTGAGGAAATCGAGGAGATATGTGGGGCAATGAGAGAAATGCTCTACGAGGATCACATGGTTCAACCAGGAGAAGGCACCAGCACCGCCGAAATACTATATATGGGGCAAAACGCCAAACTCCGAAACTGGGAGGCCACGCCATTCCCGACTAGACGGAAGTCCGGGTAGACCTATCCTGCCACCTTTCCTGCATCACAAGTTATCTCCAGGATATAACTTGGATGTTTTTCTTCTTTTAATTGTCGTTTTGAATTCCTGAGTTTGTAAACATTGTTGTCTTCCAAATTTCAAGAAGAAAAAAAAAATCATCATTGTTTTCCCATTTTTCCTTTGTTCCGATTTTGTTATTTTTCCTTTATCTTTTCTTTCAGTTATAATAATGCGGCTTTAAATATGACATGCTCGCGGACTTCACGCCCAGATCACAATGAGCTATTTAATTGTGAAATAATAAACCCAGAACCAGAATATGATAAGGAACAGGATTTTAGGGAAATAAACCGAGAGTTGGAACATTTTGAGAATAAACCTAAGCCAAATCTGAATGACACCGAACCGGTTAATTTAGGAACTCCTGAAGAAATCTGGGAGACCAAAATAAGCATTCATATGGATAAGAAAACGCGAGACGCGATAATTCAACTTCTTTTTGAATTTAAAGATGTGTTTGCTTGGTCATACGATGACATGCCGGGATTAGGTGTTGATCTAGTGGTTCATAAATTGCCAATTCACCCTAATTGTCCTCCATTTCAACAAAAGCAGCGAAAGTTCAAAACTGAGGTCAGTGACAAGATTAAAGAGGAGATCACCAAACAACTGAAAACAGGAGTGATTCGGGTGGTCCAATATACAACAGGGTTGGCAAATGTGGTTCCAGTGCCGAAAAAAGACGGGAAAACTCGGGTATGTGTAGATTACCGAGATTTGAATAGAGAAAGTCCCAAAGATAATTTCCCACTGCCCAACATCCACATCCTCGTTGATAATTGCGCCAAACATGAGATACAGTCTTTCGTAGATTGTTACGCTGGATATCATCAGGTATTGATGGATGAAGAAGATGCCGAGAAAACTGCCTTCACTACGCCTTGGGGCACCTACTGTTATCGGGTCATGCCATTTGGTCTGAAGAATGCTGGGGCTACTTACATGAGGGCCATGGCTGCCATTTTTCATGACATGATGCATCAAGAAATAGAGGTGTACGTGGACGACGTGATAGTCAAGTCCAGGACGCAGGATAATCACATCCAAGACTTGAGAAAGTTCTTTGAGAGACTGAAGAAGTATGACTTGAAGCTGAACCCAGCCAAATGTGCTTTCGGAGTTCCATCGGGCAAGCTTTTGGGCTTCATAGTGAGCAGGAGAGGTATCGAATTAGATCCAACAAAGATAAAATCTATCAGGGATCTACCTCCCCCAAGAACGAAGAAAGACGTGATGAGTCTGTTGGGCAGATTAAACTATATCAGTCGATTTATTGCCCAGCTGACAAGCACGTGTGAGCCCATATTTAAGCTGTTGAGGAAAGATGCGGCGATCAAATGGACGGCTGAATGTCAGGAAGCTTTTGACAAAGTCAAAGAATATCTTTCGAACCCTCCAGTTTTGGTCCCGCCAGAGCCAGGGAGACCGTTGTTCTTGTATCTGACAGTCTTGGAAAACTCTTTCGGTTGCTTCCTCGGGCAACATGACATAACCGGAAAGAAAAAACAAGCAATCTACTACTTGAGCAAGAAATTCACCGGCTACGAGGCCAAGTACACTCTACTGGAAAGAACATGTTGCGCTCTGACGTGGGTTGCTCAAAAGCTGAGAAATTATCTCCAAGCCCACACTACTTTCCTCATTGAGTACCTATTTTCCAGATGAAGAAATAAACACCGTAGAAGTGGTCTCGGAGGACAAATCTTGCTTACTGAATTCGACATAGTCTATGTCACTCGCACGGCAATGAAAGCCCAGGCGCTAGCAGATCATTTGGCCGAAAATCCAGTCGATGAGGAATACCAGCCATTGAGTACCTACTTTCCAGATGAAGAAATAAACACTGTAGAAGTGGTCTCGGAGAACGCTCATGTTTGGAAGATGTTCTTTGATGGAGCCGTAAACGCCAAAGGTGTAGGGATTGGGGCAATTTTGATCTCGCCCTCCGGTCAGCATTATCCAGCCACAGCTAGACTGCGTTTCTTTTGCACAAACAATACAGCTGAGTATGAAGCCTGCATCATGGGCATGCATATGGCGATCAATCAGGATGTCGAAGACTTACTGATCATGGGAGATTCTGACCTGATTATCTGGCAAGCCCAAGGTGAATGGAAAACTCGGGATGTCAAGCTTATTCCTTACCGACAACACGTGGAGGACCTCAGCAAGCGCTTTAAATCAATAGAGTTCAGGTATATCCTACAGTGTCACAATGAACTAGCAGATGCACTCGCTACTTTGGCTTCAATGTTACCTTACCCAGGCAACGCCCACGTCGATCCCTTGGAAATCCAAATCAGGGAGAGGCACGGTTACTATAACATAATCGAGGCAGAATCAAGTATACAGCCATGGTACCATAATATCAAGAGGTTCTTGAAGACAGAAGAATACCCCGAGCATGCCACTGGAGATCAAAAGAGAACCATTAGGCGGCATGCAAGTGGTTTCTTTTTGAGCGGTGAATTGTTGTACAAAAGGACCCCGGACCTCAACCTACTAAGATGTGTTGATGCCGAGGAGGCAAGAAAGATCATGCACGAAGTACACGCAGGAGTGTGCGGACCCCACATGAACGGGTACGTCTTGGCAAAGAAAATCCTTCGAGCAGGTTATTATTGGATAACCATGGAAAAGGACTGCTTTAGTTTTGTTCGGAAGTGTCACCAGTGTTAGGTGCACGGTGATTTGATTCATGCACCTCCTACGGAATTGCATCCCATGTCTGCACCTTGGCCATTTGTCGCCTGGGGCATGGACGTCATCGGTCCGATCGAGCCGAAAGCCTCAAATGGACATAGATTTATACTAGTTGCCATCGACTACTTCACAAAATGGGTAGAGGCTGTCACTCTCAAGTCGGTCACTAAAAAAGCTGTAGTGGATTTTGTACACTCAAATCTTATCTGTCGTTTCGGTATTCCTGCGACTATCATCACAGATAACGCAGCAAACCTGAACAGTCACTTGATGGGAGATGTATGCGAGCAATTCAAAATAACGCATAGGAATTCTACTCATTATCGGCCAAAGGCCAATGGCGCTGTAGAAGCGGCAAACAAAAACATCAAGAAGATTTTGAGGAAAACGATCCAAAGTTCCCGACAGTGGCATGAGCAGTTACCATTTGCATTGTTGGGGTATCGCACTACGGTACGCACGTCAGTAGGAGCAACTCCTTATCTTTTGGTTTATGGGACCGAGGCTGTAATACCGGCAGAGGTAGAAATTCCTTCGCTTCGAACCATTGTCGAAGCAGAAATTGAAGATAGCGAGTGGGTCAAGACTCGATTAGAGCAATTGACTTTGATCGATGAGAAGCGAATGGCCGCGGTTTGTCACGGACAGTTGTACCAACGAAGAATGGCCCGTGCTTACAACAAGAAAGTCCGACCTAGGAATTTCGAAGTAGGTCAGCTGGTACAGAGGCGTATTCTGCCACATCACCAGGAAGCAAAAGGGAAATTTGCTCCAAATTGGAAAGGCCCATACATCATAAGGAAGATATTGCCGAGATGAGCATTGTATCTAGGTGATATCGAAGGAAATGACCCCGAAACAGCAGTAAATGCAGATGCAGTCAAGAGATACTACGTCTGAATGACACTCCAGCGGTCCTGACACATTTGAAATGCTGAAGGTTTTATTCCCACTATCAACTCTCTCTACAAGCCTTTGAGCCGGTTACATTTTAAAAAAAAAAGAAAAAGAAAAAACAAACAAAAACAAAACATTGATCGAGGCCTGAACTACGTCTGACTTGATTCCGAAAGGATACGTAGGCAGCCTCTCCCTGAGGTTCAGTCACACCAACAATAAAATCCCATTTACCCTGAAATTGAAACCGGGGCACGTCAAGCGGTTTAGAAGTTAGTATCATCTACTTTTCTTTGCTAAGCACAAGCCTTTCAGATCAATTACCAAAGGTAACGGGAAGCCAAAAAGCGTCACGAATGGAGACCGGTACACTGTAAATTGAGAGAAATAAAATGAGAGAGTCTCGTCGGTGAAAACCTCCGGGCACCGCGAGGCGACGGGAGTAGAGAAATCAAAAAGAGAGAGCTTGTGTAGTAAAAACTCGTAAAGAGTGCTATCAAGCGACAGCAAGGAGGGAAACGGGAGAGGTCAACTAGCGAAAACCCGCAAAGGGCGCTGTTGGCCGAAAAGATGACTCCACCCCAGGAAGTCTCGGCAAAGTTCCACCGGTTTGAAACACAAACCCATTTTGGTTCGGGAGGAAATGCAAGTTCATTGAAGGTCAGGCGTCCAGTCCAAAGAGCATGTCATGTCCATTTAAAGTTAGCATTATTTTCCTCAGATAAGTCTTTTCGTCCCGAAAGGGACACTTCTTTTTTTTGAAGTTTGCTTTCTCCTTTATTTGCTTTTCTTCAAATCCCTTTCATTTTTAACCCTAAGTTTCCAGATATACCGGAAAGGACATGTGGCAGGTTTGGTTTCACGGAATTCCGTTTCGCAAAGGAAATGCCCCGTTTCGTTGGTACGTTTGTCCAAACCCGATGGATCATGATGTTTGACTGCATTTTTTTTAAAAAAAAGAAGAGAAATATCCCAGCAAGCCTGCCTTGTACAAATCCCCACAGAACTTCCCTTGTACAAATCCCCACAGAACTTCCCTTTGTACAAATCCCCACAGAGCCTCCCTTTGTAAAAATTCCCCAGCGAGCTTTCCCAACAAATCCTTGCAAGTCCGCTTTGCAACAAATCCCCGGCAAGTCCGCCTTGTACAAATACCCACAGAGTATCCCCAGTAAAATCCCCGTTGAGGATCTCCAAGCAAAACGGGACACAAAAAGAGCCTTACAAGGCAAATCATCACGGAATTTGGAAATACAAGCCTGAGCAGTCTAAAAGGGTTTCGCCATTTGAATCCAATCAATGGCAGGACTTCGCAACAGAAATAAGGACGCAACAAAGCAACTGGAACAATCAAGGTCACCGAACCAACCGCCATTTCCGAACTACAAATTGTTCTATGTTTGAAAAGTTGAAACAGGTATAATCCAAGACAACCGTGCAAGAAGCAGGTGTCACCCAAAGAAGAAGGTACGTGGGTACAAGAAACAGTTTTAGCAATAAGGAATCCACTCGAAAGGTAAGTTTCCACGAGATTCCCTTTTATCTTCTACTAAAACAAGAAAATTCAAAAAAAAAAGAGGTCAGTTAGTATCCTCAAACTTTGTCCCCAGCCAGTCAGCATTAGGGTTTTTAAACCCTAAACTGAACTTTTCCTTTAGTCAGCATTAGGGTTTTAAACCCTAAACTGAATTTTTCCTTTAGTCAGCATTAGGGTTTTAAACCCTAAACTGAACTTTTTCCATTCAGTCAGCATTAGGGTTTTAAACCCTAAACTGAACTTTTCCTTTAGTCAGCATTAGGGTTTTAAACCCTAAACTGAACTTTTTCCATTCAGTCAGCATTAGGGTTTTAAACCCTAAACTGAACTTTTTTCCCTTAGTCAGCATTAGGGTTTTAAACCCTAAACTGAACTTTTTTCCCTTAGTCAGCATTAGGGTTTTAAAAACCTAAACTAAACTTTTTCCTTTAGTCAGCATTAGGGTTTTAAACTCTAAACTGAACTTTGTTCCTTTAGTCAGCATTAGGGTTTTAAACCCTAAACTGAACTCTTTTCCCTTAGTCAGCATTAGGGTTTTAAACCCTAAACTAAACTCTTTCCTTCAGTCAACATTAGGGTTTTAAACCCTAAACTGAACTCTTTTCCTTCAGTCAGCATTAGGGTTTTAAACCCTAAACTGAACTTTTCCTTTAGTCAGCATTAGGGTTTTAAACCTAAACTGAACTTTTTTTCATTCAGTCAGCATTAGGGTTTTAAAACCCTAAACTGAACTCTTTCCTTTAGTCAGCATTAGGGTTTTAAACCCTAAACTGAACTCTATTCCTTTAGTCAGCATTAGGGTTTAAAACCCAAAACTGAACTTTTTTCCCTTAGTCAGCATTACGGTTTTAAACCCTAAACTGAACTTTTCCTTTAGTCAGCATTAGGGTTTTAAACCCTAAACTGAACTCTTTTCCTTCAGTCAGCATTAGGGTTTTAAACCCTAAACTGAACTTTTCCTTTAGTCAGCATTAGGGTTTTAAACCCTAAACTGAACTCTGTTCCTTTAGTCAGCATTAGGGTTTTAAATCCTAAATTGAACTCTTTCCTTCAGTCAGCATTAGGGTTTTAAACCCTAAACTGAACTCTTTCCCTTCAGTCAGCATTAGGGTTTTAAACCCTAAACTGAACTTTTTCTTTAGTCAGCATTAGGGTTTTAAACCCTAAACTGAACTTTTTTTCATTCAGTTAGCATTAGGGTTTTAAACCCTAAACTGAACTTTTTCCATTCAGTCAGCATTAGGGTTTTAAACCCTAAACTGAACTCTGTTCCTTTAGTCAGCATTAAGGTTTTAAACCCTAAACTGAACTCTTTTCCCTTAGTCAGCATTAGGGTTTTAAACCCTAAACTGAACTTTTTCCATTCAGTCAGCATTAGGGTTTTAAACCCTTGACTGAACTTTTTCCATTCAGCCAGCATTAGGGTTTTAAACCCTAAACTGAACTTTTTCCATTCAGCCAGTATTAGGGTTTTAAGCCCTAAACTGAACTTTTTCCATTCAGCCAGCATTAAGGTTTTAAACCCTAGACTGAACTTTTTCCATTCAGCCAGCATTAGGGTTTTAAACCCTAGACTGAACTTTTTCCATTCAGCCAGCATTAGGGTTTTAAACCCTAGACTGAACTGAATGGTCAGCCAGCATTAGGGTTTTAAACCCTAGACTGAACTTTTTCCATTCAGCCAGCATTAGGGTTTTAAACCCTAGACTGAACTTTTTCCATTCAGCCAGCATTAGGGTTTTAAACCCTAGACTGAACTTTTTCCATTCAGTCAGCATTAGGGTTTTAAACCCTAGACTGAACTTTTTCCATTCATTCAGCATTAGGGTTTTAAACCCTAAACTGAACTTTTTCCATTCAGTCAGCATTAGGGTTTTAAACCCTAGACTGAACTTTTTCCATTCAGTCAGTATTAGGGTTTTAAACCCTAAACTGAACTTTTTCCATTCAGTCAACATTAGGGGTTTAAACCCTAAACTGAACTTCTGTCCATTCAGTCAGCATTAGGGCCCCAACCCTAAACTGAACTTTTCCCCAGTTGGTCAGCATTAGAGTTTTCAACTCTAAACTAAGCTTCTCCCCAGCTAGTCAGCATTAAGGCTCCCACCCTGAACTGAACTATTTCCATTCCGCCAGCCTTAGGGCTCCAACCCTAAACTGAGCATTCATACCTTGTGGCCATATCGTTGATCCAATCCCGGAGTTGGCATTTTGGAAACTGAAATTTTTCAATCCTTTCACCAACTCTATAAACTTCCTGGCAACTAACTCACGAAATTTTTCCTAGTAGGACTGGGGCAGAAAATTTCGTTCGTTTGTTTTTCCTCGCAGGTCTGACCTCGAGCCACACGGATCGAAACGACCCACGAGATGAGTCTCAACTCAGAATCAAAGAAGAAAAAGACAAAAAAAAAAAAGAAGATGTCCCGAGATACCGGAGAAAATGGAAGGCGGATCGCTCCAAGACTTGATCAAGGTCCCGAACTCTGCCAATCACGTCTCACTTAGTATCCCAGAGATTAAACAAGCACCTACAACTCGCAAGCATCAAGATTCGGATCGAAGTCTCCAAGCAAAATCAGCTAAGACCCAAGATCAAGTCGCAAAAGAATCATAGATAGGAATCTTGTAACTAGCAGTTGACATGCATATAAGTATTTAGTTCAGTTTCAATTTTTCTTTGGTTGTAATAAGGCGGTCAGTAAAGCAACGGTGACAACAGCAACAGCAGTAACAACAAGCATTGCAATCCCATGGTAGTCCCAGCTGCAAAAATTTCCCGAACTACATTGACCTGATTCCTGTTTAGCCCAGGATATGTAGGAAATCTTTGAAGTGAAGATTCGGTCAAATCTTTCAAAAAGTTGCTTCATGCGGAGTTTTCCAATAGGCAAAAATCGCTCATATCCACTCACTTTATCTTTGCACGAAAACCCTTCGCGTTTCCGAACAAAGAGGGGCAACTGTGAGCATATGATTTTTGTTTTACGCAACAATCACTCCAAAAGAAACAAAAATAATGGCAATTGGTTTCGCCTTACAATTTTTGGATTTTTACGTGGCATTTCTTTAGTTATTTGTGATCTTGTCCGTGTTTATTTTATTC
The DNA here is from genome assembly GCF_000715075.1 of Nicotiana tabacum. Classification (NCBI taxonomy): domain Eukaryota; kingdom Viridiplantae; phylum Streptophyta; class Magnoliopsida; order Solanales; family Solanaceae; genus Nicotiana; species Nicotiana tabacum. Next base: position 125,811,584 of record NC_134101.1, on the reverse strand, counting down.
AAACAAAATATAAAAAAAAAATATATATGTGATATGAACCGTAATCCGTTTATTAAAAATAAAATAAAAAAATAAAGAAATATGTGCATCTTTCATTCTATTTTTTGTCATTAAGTGATTTTAGTGTAATTAAATGTTAGTTATGTGTAAATTATTGTTTAAGGTTTTATGTTGTGTTATTTGGCAAATTAATTTAAGAAATTAAAAAGAAAAAAAAAGAGAAAAAAAAAGAAAGAAGAAAGAGTTTTCGGACTTGGGCCAGTCCGATTTAAAACAAACAGGCCCAAACAACCCAATCCAGAACCCCAGGCTTGGCCCGGTCCAGACCAGCTGACCTCAGGGGCGTCCAAACGACGCAGTTTTGATCTGGTCTGATCTGGGCCGTTGATCTCAGAATGATTAACGGCCAAGATCATATCCCCCGTACCCACGTATAAACCCGACCCGTTCAACCCCGGACCAACCCAACCCCTTGCACTTGAAACGACATCGTTTCCCACTAGCTGAAAGATCTTGGCCCTTCATCTCGCCTCATCCGACGGCCTGGATCTATTCACCCACTAACTATATAAGCCTATGACCATACCCCATGCCCCATCCAAACACCCCCCTACCTTTCATCGTCCTCACCACAAACCCCGGAACCCTAGCCGCCCCCATTTCCCTTCACCAAAAACCCGGCGGCATGAACGCCGGTGGCCCTCACCTTAACACCATAGATGCACCTCACCATCCTGAACCCAAATCCACTAGCCACTTAGCTCGAATCCCCTCCCACCTTCTCGAATCTTCATTTGAAGATTCGAGTCGGACCTCGACTTACACCGATGTACACCATCTTCACACCAGACAGTCCCCGGACCTCCCTCGTGACCAAACCATGCTTGGTTTGGTCCAAATCTAACCGTGGGAACTCAAATCCCAAATCTGCCATTTAGGAACCCTAGAAACCCCGGGCCTGGTCTGTGTCCGTTTGAGCCAAAGTATTTAGGGTCTAATGGACCTTAATCGAAGTTTTCTCAGTGAGAACACTTCGATTAAAGTCCGTTCAACCCCAAGAAGGGTCTATTCAAACACGAGTTGGTTTTCTGATTTTTTCAAGGGCTTTAAGGTAAGTTTGTTTTTCTTTTCTTTGTCCAGTTCATGTATGTGTTAAAGGTCTGTCCGTATGGCCAAACGTCTGGTTTAGTTTGTGCTTTTGAATTGTATCAACTTTTGTTGCCCACCTTGCCCGGACCTCTGTATTCGATCAAATTTTCCTTCCCTTTACTGATCATGTATATGTGTTGAGTTGTACAATTAATTGAGTTCAAATTCGATTGATTAATTGATTCCCCAGTGCAATTTTTGTTTAGTCAGTACAATTCGAATCATGTGTTTAATACTGTTAGGTGTCTGATCATGGTCTTCGATTGTACATGTCATAATTAGTATAGTCGATTCAATACGTATCGTCGAATAGTTTCAGCTGTTTGAATGATAACAATTTGATCTGTTCTTGATGAACATTGTTTGAATCAAAATTAAGGATCGAGTATAGCTACTTATAGTTATTAATTTGAATCAGAAATCTAAGGATTTGGTTTGTAGTTGCAATCTGAATTGGTGGCATGTGCACTTGTGCACAACATGTGCATAAAGGCCCTTTTAGAGTTTAAAATAACTTGACAACATGTGCTGTCAGGTTATATTCCTGCTGCCCATGTCTGCTTTTAGTTTAATAAGGTGATTAAAAGGGTTTGTCAGGGAATATCATGGGAGGGTTTATATTTAAATAGTTGAGTGGAAACTGGAAAGAGCACAGACCACATGGGAGGGGTTTCTGATTGCTTAACAGGCTGTGAATAGTTTGAGTTTAGGATATAAAAAGGAAGCAGAACTTCCATTAAAAGGGGAGGGGACTGGATTTTAAAAGGCGAGGGAAACATCTTTGAGGAGAAAATAGAGAGGCATATACATATACACATTGAGAGATAGAAGACACTGAAACAAAAATCAGAAACTGTTTCCTATTGTTGTTTGATTTCACTTGTTTCCAACCTGTTCAATCAGTTCTGATCCTCCCAAGTCTTAACTAAGTTTACTGGTTGTGGGTTGCATTGGTTTATGTCTTGAATTTGGTCTATCTGAAGTTTGATTCTACCCCACTGTGTGCTGCTATCATTTGGCTATCTTTCCATTGGCTATAGTTGCATCTTGCACTGGGATTTGTTCTGTTACTATCTGTTGTTACTGCTGCTGTTTGGTGTATGCTACTATTGCTCTACTGACTTCCCTGCTTCTTCGTTGTAAGCATTTCCAGGTACACATTTCAAGCCCCCATATTGGTGTAACTGATTGTAACAATGAAAAGCATAAATTGAAAGGTCTGAAGGAATTATAATCATCTGTTTGTTTTACTTACAGCCCTTTATAAATGTTGTTAAGTTATGTAAACTTTAGTCTGTTAGTTCAATAGAGAATGCATTATTAAGTTTGTACTTAATCGAAGCTTACATTGATCTAAAACCTCGATATGTGATTCGTTTAGAGGTATACGGGAGGTGACTATATAATTCATGTAATGTGTAACCATTTAATGTAATCATTAATTCGAACTTTCCTTTAGTTGTATTGAGCATGTTAGGGCGAATTGGTTTTCCAAAATATTGTCGCAGACAACACAGTTTTAAATCTGGGAGTTTCGATTTCGGTAGGCAGTTCTTTTAGGATGAGTTCCGAATATTGTTAGTAGCACCATCTAATGAGTAACTTTATTAATCCTGTTTAAATAAGTTTGACGTTAACTCGAGGAGTATTTGGGGTTTAAGTGTAGCGTTTCATCAATCTCGCATATAATTCTTCTATCCCATCAAAAGCATGTTCCATGAGGTATAATATTTCTTCACTTAGTAAATAATTAACCAGATAATTAATAAGAATCCGGATTTGGCCAAAGTATATAATTGAATTAGCATGTATCTTTTTCTTCTACTTTTTTAGAAACAAACACATTAGAAATGTAGTCGCTTTAGAACATCCTTTCTAAAATAATGAGACGAGCCTCGTCAGATTAAAAAATATAAATTGCGAGGCCCTCAATAATTAACCATAATAGATATTTAGAATTTCGGAATGGGCGGTCTAGTGAATTTCTCTGCCTTCTCCAAAGACAATAACACATTAGACTCTTTAGGCGCGGCTTAATTAAATTACATTCTTAAACACGGGTGCACATTGATGTGACCCAAATCCAAATCTCAACGGAGTCAAAATGTGTCGACGACCACGGGTGCATTGATTGTGACATGGTTCGAGATGCATTTTCACGACGTTGCAATTCTATAAAAATCAATGACAATAATAAAAGCGGCTTAAACTTAATAAAAGCACGTAAGTCATAACATGTATTTAAATCAGATATTTAGCTATTATAACAATTTAAGCGACCATGCTAGAACCACGGGATTCGAGGGTGCCTAACACCTTCCCTCGGGTCAACAGAATTCCTTACTTAGAATTTCTGGTTCGCAGACTTCATTTGGAAAAGTCGAAAATTTCCTTGATTTGGGATTCAAGATAAACCGGTGACTTGGGACACCAAAAACCAAACCTTTCCCAAGTGGCGACTCTGAATTAAAATAAATAATCCCATTTCGAATATTGTCACTTAAATTGGAAAAACTCCCCTCGCGCATTTACCCTCCGGGGCGGGCGCGCAAAAAGGAGGTGCGACATCCATCACTTGTGTGTTTGATATGGCATAGTTAATTATTTTTTATGAAAGATATTATTGTAAAAAATATTTCTTAATATTTGATTGATGAGTATTTAAAGATATGGTGAGAGGCAATAAACCCAAATGAGAATATTAAAAAAATATAAGAGGCATTGTTGTATGAATGTATTGGCAAATGGAGAATTTTAGATTTTAATATAATGTAACCGTTCGTTTCTTTAGACTTTAATTTAATAATGACTTTTAGCTAGGATTAATGAGGTGACTTTGAGTAAATAGTTATAATTGGAAAAAAATTACATTGGATAAATATTAAATCAAATATTGATAAATTATTGAGAATATTAGAGATGGTTAAATTAAGAAGAACGTCTGATAAACAAATAAGACATGCTAACTATAGCTTGAACTCAAGACTCTCTAGTTAACAATAGAGCTGTGCATACTGCTCTAACACTACCTTGGGTGGTTAACTGGTGCTAAAGTAAGCCAAGTTTAGTCTCTAAAATATCAATAGGCATTGCCATCTAATTCCATCTCCAGTAATGCAGAGGCCAAGTGGTACTTGTTTTATTTGGGTTTTTTTCATAGTATGAAGAAAAGAATTAAAAGATCAAAGAATAAAAATATGAAAGGAGAACATATGTTTGAAACATTAGTACCACAACCCCATAAACCTGGGGGAGTTTGCTTCTTCATAGTCAACTTGGCAAATATACTAACGACGCATGATCGACATGACATTTTGCAAAACCATCACTAAAATGAGTCTGGAACTTCGGCCCAATAAATAAGGTATGTGCACTCCTTTGTCTCGACATCACGAGCCTTTACTTCATAAGAATGGGAATTCACACATTATTCTTTAATAAAATTTGACATGAGACAAAGGAACAATTTCATTTGTTTTATAATCTAGAACAAAAGAAAAACTCATAAGCTTACGTATCACTTCACTATATAAGTTTTGTGGCTTTTATAATATAATTTTTTTCAATTAGAAGTGGAATAATCTGAATAGGTGCGGATAGTTGAATGCACCCTAAGTGAGGTACTTAGATTTTTTCCAGAGACAATGGTTGAACAAATTTTTTTGAAATCCAATGGTTAAAACTATTTTTGAAAGAAAGCTTAGTTGTTAATAAGAATAAACACAACTTTTAGAAAAGCCACTTTAATCAAAACGTTTTTATTTTTATTTTTAAATATTTTTAGAAGTAGAATATTTAGGCAAATAAGAAGGGCATTTTAATAATTCAACTTTTAACTTAAGGGGTTCATGCTTTTAATATAATAAAGATTCAACTTTTAACTTAAGGAGTTCATGTTTTTAATATAATATAGATATATATACATACTTGCTCATGTGTTAGTACTGTTGTAAGTTTATTAATAAAAATTACAAAAATATTTATTACAGATTTGTTCTCCTCTTTTGAGTAAAAATATAATTATCCCTCCCAAATGAAAGATCTCTATTAATCCTTTTACTCTTCTTTATAGTATAAGTTATTAAATGAATGAATAAATAGAATTAATTTTATTGTAATTAGTAAGTTCATCAATAGAATTACAAAGATATTATCAAAAGCAGATTTATCCACTCTTTTGAGCAAAGAATAGAATTATCCTCTCAAATGAGATAGATCTCCGCAATTTTTAGGGTGTTGCATTTCCAAATGATTAACTACACCACCGTGTATCCTAATATTGAAATCAAACAAATAAATCACACAAATTTACTTAAAAGTACTAATTTTAGGATACACATTTTGCGCGTGTATATATAACAATGGGTACAAAATTTTGAAAAGAAAATTATGTAAATATTATTAGACGATGTATTGAGTTATATAAAATTATAAAAGAAAAACTTAAAAAATATTCCTGAAAATGAAGCTATGATTTTGGGTCATCACTTGTTTTAGATATAAATTCTGTGTTCCGAGGCCTTAAAAACCTCTTTCTATCTCACCTCGATTTGCGTGCACAGTCCGGGCGTATAGCCGTAAAGCCATTATGTGAAAATCTATGAAAAATGATGAACTTTGCCTTTAAAATGAATTTAAGTTGACTTCGGTCAATATTTTGGGTAAACGGACCCGGACTTGTGATTTGACGGTCCCGGAGGCTCCGTAGGAAAATATGGACTTGGGCGTATGCCCGGAATCGAATTCCGAGGTCCCAAGCCAGAGAAATGAATTTTTTAAACAAAACTATTTTCTGAAATATTTATGAGTTTTTGGAAATGAAATGTGTTTGAAATTTGATGGTATCGGGCCCATATTCTGGTTCCGGAGCCCGATACAGGTCTTATATGTGATTTAGGTTGACTCTGTGAAATTTGGTAAGAAACAGACTTGAAATGACGTGAATTGGACTTTATTTCAGAAAATTGGAAAATTTGATGTTCTTAAGTAATTTCATGATTTTGATGCTAAATTTATAGGTGTTGATGTTATTTTGGTGATTTGAATGCACGAGCAAGTCCGTATGATGTTTTTAGGTTGGTGTGCATGTTTGGTTTGGAGCCCCGAGGGCTCACGTGAGTTTTGGATAGGCCACGGAGTGAAATTTGCTGGTATGTTGCAGGCCTGCAGGCTTCGCATTGGCTTTGCAAATGCGAGCAATGTGTCGCAAAGGCGAGAAATGGCCTGGGCTACCTTGGGTCGCAAATGCGACGAATTTATTGCAAAAGCGATTCCGCAAATGTGAAAGTCCCTTCGCAAATGCGAAGATGCCCTGAACTCCCCAATCGTCGCGAATGCGACAAATTTATCGCATAAGCGACTTTGCAAATGCGAAATTCCCTTCGCAAATGCGAGAGTAGCAGACTTCTGGGTTCGCAATTGCGAGCCCTGGTTGCAATTGCGATACCTGCAACCTGTAAATTCATAACTTAGATGCATTTCAACCATTTTTCACACTTGTTCAAAACCAAAACACTCTTGGGCGATTTTTCAAAGACAACTTCTCTTCCTAATCGATTGTAAGTCATTTCTAACTCGTTTCTTCAATATTTAACATCTTTCACATGATTTCAACTCAAAATCAAAGATTTTCATGAGAGAAATTGGGTGTTTTGGGTAGAACCTAGGTTTTTCAAATTTTGAGGATTTGGACCTCGATTTGAGATCCGATTTTAAAATAAATTATATATTTGGGTTCGTGGGGGAATGGGTAATCAGGTTTTGGTTCCAACCTCGGGTTTTGACCATGTGGGCTCGGGGGCGATTTTTGACTTTTTGGAGAAAATTTTAGGAAACTTATTTCCATGCATTAGAGTTGATTCAATTAGCAATTATTGATGTAATTAAGTAACTTGTGATTAGATACGAGCAAATTGGTGGTGGAATCAAGAGGTAAAGCGATAGTTGAGACTTGAATTGTGTTCGTGGCATCGAGGTAAGTGTTTGGTTTAACCTTAGCTTGATGGATTAGGAGTTGTGTCCAATTTGCTATGTGTTATTTGTTGAGTACGACGTATAGACATGGTGATGATTATCTATACGTTGGTGTCAAGCATGTCCGTGAGTCTTAAATTGAAATTGTTGTGTTCTTAATAAGTACTACGAATGCCTAAGTTATTGATTTTCTGTGTTGGGCAAGAATTATGATTATTCTCGTGGAAGTTGTTTATGGTTGAGTATTAGTGCTAGATGAGGTTTCTCTTATGAAGTTAAATGTTGGAACAAGTTTGGTTATAGCTGACTCCATTGTCGAGACGTATTTACTTATATTATCGATTCCCTTGTCGGGATAGTGTTGTTTCCTTATTGTTCCCTTGCCGGGACTCTTTTCTTATGATTGGTGTTGAATTGTATATTAGGATCGGGTTGCACGCCGCAACAATATTATATTTGGATCGGGTTGCACGCCGCAACAATATTATATTTTGATCGGGTTGCACGCCACAACAATATTATAATTGGATCGGGTTTGCACGCTACAACAGTGATAAATGATATGGATCGGGTTGCAAGCCACAACAATATTTTTATGATTTGGATCGGGTTGCGAGCCGCAACAATAAATGATAAAAGTTATTATTGATTGGTTACAGTTTCCTTATTCTTTCTACCACAAATTTTAGATTGTTCTTTATGCTTTTCTTCTAAGTTACTGTTGGTAAATGATACTCCCTCGTAGCATGTCCCCCTCCTATCCTTAATTGTATACTTCTATTTTATTTTCCGTTGTATATGATATAACTGCACATGTTTATTTGGTAGTCTTGTCCTAGCCTCGTCACTACTTCGCCGGGGTTAGGCTAGACACTTACCAGCACATGGGGCCAGTTGTGCTGATACTATACTCTACACTGTGTGCAGATCCCGGAGCAGCAACATTCGAACCTTAGCTTGGGTGGCTGCCTTCAGTCTAGTCGGAGATTCCGAGGTAGTCCTGCAGCTGTCCACAGGGCCCGGTGTCTTCCTCTACCCCTTTATTCTGTTTCTTTTACATATTTTAGAAATAATGTATTATCTATTTTTCAGACCTTGTTTGTAGTAATTCTAGACCGTATGTGAAGCGTGACACCAGTCTTGGGTAGTTTTGTTTAAGAAATCATGTTGGAATTATTTAAATGGTTTTATTATGTCTTCCGCTTGTTTAAATTCCGCTGTCTATAAGCTTTTGTTTCATAATTGTTAAAGGGTTAAAATGGGAAAAAGTTAATTTGTTCAAACAGTTGGCTTGCCTAGCTTTCATTAGTAGGCTCCATCACGACTCCCGAGGGTGGAAAATCCGGGCCGTGACAAGTTGGTATCAGAGCTCTAGGTTACATGTGTCTCACAATTCATAGACAAGCTTAATAGAGTCTGAGGGATCAGTACGGAGACGTCTGTATTTACCCCCCAGAGGCTATAGAGTTAGGAAAAACTTCATATTTATTCTTTCCTATCGTGCGGTTTGGTTTCTCAATGATAATTGAATTTTTACTCTATTCTTTCGCAGATGGCGAGAACACGCGCTTCCTCATCCACCGACCAGTAGCCCGAGCCCCCAACATCAACTCCCACAACGGGCAGGGGGCGAGGCCGAGGTAAGGGAAGAGCTCAGCCCAGAGTAGCAGCACCAGCGGCGGGGCCTCAAGTTGACTTTGATGATGAGGTTCCGGCCCAAGCAGTTTTGGTAGGCCCAACTCAGGTCCCAGAGGGGTTTATTGCTACCCCAGTACTCCAGAATGCTCTGGTCCATCTAGTGGGCCTTATGGAGAGTTTCACCCGGGCAGGCTTGCTTCCTGTAGAACCAGCCATCTCTCAGGCTGGAGGAGGAGCCCAGACTCTTGCTACTCGCACTCTGGAGCAGATGTCTGCCCAGTTTCAGACTCCAGCTGCTCAGCCAGTTGGAGCAGTTCAGTCGGGTGTGTTAGCTTAGACCGGTGATGGAGCAGCTATGTCTGCCGATGCTTTATGGAGGTTGGACAGGTTTACCAAGCTCTTCACTACTACTTTCAGCAGTGCAACTTCTAAGGATCCCCAGGATTATCTAGACAGCTATCATGAGGTTCTCAAGAACATGGGGATAGTGGATACCAGTGGGGTCGACTTTGCTACTTTCCACTTGTCTGGATCCGCCAAGACTTGGTGGAGAGATTATTGTTTGGCAAGACTAGCCGGATCACCAGCTTTGACTTGGGAGCAGTTTACTCAGCTATTTCTGGAGAAGTTTCTCCCTATCACTCAGAGAGAGATCTATCGGCGGCAGTTTGAGTGTCTCTAGCAGGGTTCTATAACTGTCACTCAGTACAAAACCAGATTCGGCCCGTCATGCTCTTATCATACTTCCCACCGAGAGAGAGAGGGTAAGGAGGTTCATTGAGGGACTTATTCAGCCTATTCGACTTCAGATGGCTAAGGAGACGGGAAGTGAGATTTCTTTTCAGAAGGCGGCCAATATGGCTAGGAGAGTTGAGATGATTCTATTACATGGGGGTGGTCAGGGGTCTGACAAGAGGCCTCGTCATTCAGGCAGATTCAGTGGTGCCTCGTCTTGAGGCAGGGATTCGTATGGTAGAGGCCATCCTCCTAGGCTTTTTCAGTTAGCACTTCAGGTTTCTCACGGTGCCTCAGGTGGTCTAGGTTCTCATATGCAGTATTCTGATAAGTAGTCCTATAGTGCACCACCAGCTCCTATCAGTGCACCACCGCTCTAGAGTTTTTGGGGTGGTCATGCAGGTCGCCAGGGTCACTCTCAGTTTCCTCAGCCGTATCTCTTAGGTGGATGCTTTGAGTGCGGTGAGTATGGTCATATCCGGAGGGCTTGTCCAAGGTTGGTGGGTACTCAGTCGCAGCAGCAGGGTTCCCGTGCTATGGTTCAGGCGCTAGGTGTTTCGCAGCCAGCTAGAGGTGGAGGTAGAGGTGTTAGAGGTGGAGGTAGAGGTATTAGAGGTGGAGGTCAGGCCGCTAGAGGTGGAGGCTAGCCAGCAACAGGCTATCCTAGACATGTAGTTCAGGGTGGTGGGGCCCAGCCCTGATGCTATGCTATACCAGCCAGGCCTGAGGCTGAGGCTTCCGAAGCAGTTATCATAGGTACTATTCTGGTTTGTAGCAGAGATGCTTCAATTTTATTTGATCCAGGATCTACATGCTATTATGTGTCATCTTATTTTGCACCATATCTGGTAATGCCTGGTGATTCTTTGAGTGCTCCTGTATATGTGTCTACTCCGATGGGTAATTCTATTGTGGTAGATCGAGTCAATCATTCGTGTATAGTTGTGATTGGGGGTCTTGAGACTCGTGTAGATTTGTTACTTCTAGACATGGTTGATTTTGATGTCATATTGGGGATGGACTGATTATCACCTTACCATGCAATCTTGGACTGTCATGCCAAAACTATGACCTTAGCCTTGCCGGGTTTACCTCGTTTATAGTGGAGAGGGACTTCTAATCATTCTACCTGTAGCGTTATCTCATATATGAATGCTTGGCGTATGGTCGAGAAGGGGTGTTTGGCATATTTGGACTATGTTCGTAATTCTAGTGCTAAGGTTCCTTCTATTGATTTTGTGCGTGTTGTTCGTTAATTTCTTGAGGTATTTCCTTTAGACCTATCGGGTATGCCACCCAATAGGGATATTGACTTTTGCATTAATTTGGCTCCGGGCACTCAGCCCATTTCTATTTCGTCGTATCATATGGCCATGCCTGAGTTGAAAGAATTGAAGGAGCAGTTGCAAGACTTGCTTGAGAAAGGCTTCATTAGACCTAGTGTCTGGCCTTGGGGTGCGCCTATGTTGTTTGTTAAGAAAAAGGAAGGATTGATGAGAATGTGTATTGATTACCGGCAGTTGAACAAAGTTACAATCAAGAATAAGTATCCATTGTCGAGGATTGATGATTTGTTTGATCAGCTTCATGGTGCCAAGGTATTTTCGAAGATTGACTTGAGATTTGGCTACCATCAGTTGTGGATTAGGGCATCCGATGTCCCTAAGACATCCTTCCTCACTCGGTACGGGCATTATGAGTTCTTGGAGATGTCATTCGGGTTAACAAATCCCCAAACAACTTTTATGGATTTGATGAACCGAGTGTTCAGGCCTTACTTGGATTCGTTCGTGATAGTCTTTATTGATGATATTTTGATCTATTCCCGCAGCCGGGAGGAACATGAGCAACATCTTAAAGTGGTTCTTCAGACTTTGCGAGATAGTCAGTTGTATGCTAAGTTTTCAAAGTGTGAGTTCTGGTTGAGTTCAGTTTTATTCATGGGTCATGTTCTATCAGCAGAGGGTATTCAGGTTGATCCAAAGAAGATAGAGGCAGTCGAGAACTGGCCTAGACTCGTATCAGCTACAGAGATCCGGAGTTTCTTGGGTTTGGCAGGCTACTATTGTCGGTTTGTGGAGGGGTTTTCGTCTATTGCAGCCTCGATGACCAGGTTGACCCAGAAGGGTGCCCAGTTCAGGTGGTCGGATGAGTGTGAGGCGAGCTTTAAGAAGCTCAAGACAGCTTTGACTACGATGCCGGTGTTGGTTTTGCCCACAGGTTCAGGGCCTTACACATTGTATTGTGATGCATCTCGTATTGGACTTGGTGCGGTGTTAATGCAGGATGGCAAGGTCATTGCCTATGCTTCGCGGCAGTTAAAGATTCACGAGAAGAACTATCCAGTCCATGATTTGGAGTTAGCAGCCATTGTTCACGCGTTGAAGATTTGAAGACATTATCTGTATGGCGTGGCATGTAAGGTGTTCATGGATCACAAAAGTCTACAGTATTTGTTCAAGCAGAAAGAGCTAAATTTGAGGCAGAGAAGGTGGTTGGAGCTGTTGAAAGACTATGATATCACCATTTTATATCATCCGGGAAATGCCAATGTGGTGGCCGATGCTTTGAGTAAGAAGTCAGCCAGTTTGGGCAGTCTTGCTTATATTCTGGTCGGTGATGGACCACTTGCTTTAGTTGTTCAGGCTTTGGCCAATTAGTTTGTGAGGTTGGATGTTTCTAAGCCCAGCCGTGTGTTAGTTTGCATAGTCGCTCGTTCTTCATTATTGGAACGTATCCGAGATCGGTAGTATGATGATCTTTATTTGTGTGTCCTTAGAGAGACGGTGCAGCACGGAGGTGCCAAGCAGGTTACTTTAGGAGATGATGGGGTTTTGAGGCTGCAGGGTCGAGTTTGTGTGCCAAATGTGGATGGGTGTTGAGAGTTCATTTTAGAGGAGGCCTATAGTTCCCGGTACTCGACAACATTATTGGTGGAGAAGAATGAAGAAGGATATCGTTGCATATGTGGCTCAGTGTTTGAGTTGTCAGCAGGTTAAGTACGAGCATCAGAGGCCTGGTGGTTTATTATAGAAGATTGACATTCCTTAGTGGAAGTGGGAGCGTATCACTATGGACTTCGTTGTTGGACTCCCATGGACTCAAAGGAAGTTCGATGCAGTGTAGGTTATTGTTGGTAGGCTGACCAAGTCAGCACATTTCATTCCTGTGGCAGCCTCCTATTCTTCTGAGAGGTTAGCCGAGATCTATATCCGGGATATTATTCGTCTTCATGGTGTGCCCGTGTCTATCAATTCTGATCGAGGTACACAGTTTACCTCACATTTTTGGAGAGTAGTTCAGCGAGAGTTGGGCACACCGGTTGAGTTGAGTACAATGTTTCATCCTCAGACAGATGGGCAGTTTGAGCAGACCATTCAGATTTTGGAGGATATGCTCCGAGCTTGTGTAATTGATTTGGAGGCTCGTGGGATCAATTTTTGCCTTTAGCAGAGTTTGCCTACAACAACAGCTACTAGTTGAGTATCCCGATGGCTCCTTATGAGGCTTTGTATGGTAGGCGGTATCGGTCGCCAGTTGGATGGTTTGAGCCAGGAGAGGCTCGGTTGTTGGGTACGGATCTAATATAGGATACCTTGGACAAGGTCAGGATTATTCAGGATAGGCTCCGTACAGCTCAGTCCAGGCAAAAGAGTTATGCCGACCGTAAGGTTAGTGATTTGGCTTTCATTGTCGGTGAGCGGGTATTGCTTCGGGTGTCGCCTATGAAGGGCGTGATGGGATTTGGGAAGAAGGGCAAGCTTAGCCCTAGGTTCATTGGCCCGTTTGAGATTCTTGATCAAATGGAAGAGGTGGCTTACAGACTTGTGTTGCCGCCGAGCTTATCAGCCGTGCATCCAGTGTTTCATGTATCCATGCTCTGAAAATATCACGGCGATCCATCCCACGTATTAAATTTCAGCACTGTCTAGTTGGACAAGGACTTGTCTTATGAGGAGGAGCCGGTAGCTATTCTAGACCGGCAGGTTCATCAGTTGAGATCGAAGAGTTTCCCTTCTGTTCGTGTTCAGTGGAGAGGTCAGCCTGTTAAGGTATCGACCTGAGTGTCTGAGTCCGATATGCTGAGCCGTTATCCCCATCTTTTTCCCGACTCATGTACTTCCTTCTTATGTCCGTTCAAGGACGAACAATTGTTTTAGAGGTGGAGAATGTGATAACCCTGTGTTTTAAGGCCTTAAAAACCTCTTTCTCTCTCACCTCGATTTACGTGCACAGTCCGAGCGCGTAGCCGGAAAGCCATTATGTAAAAATCTGTGAAAAATAATAAATTTTGCCTTTAAAATAAATTTAAGTTGACTTTAGTCAATATTTTGGGTAAACGGACCCAGACCAATGATTTGACGGCTTCGAAGGGTCCGTAAGAAAATATGGGACTTGGGCGTATGCCCGGAATCAAATTTCGAGTTCCCAAACCCAAAAAATGAATTTCTTAAAGAAAATTATTTTCTGGAATATTTATGAGTGTTTGAAAATGAAATGTGTTTGAAATTTGACGGTATCGGGCCCGCATTATGGTTTTGGAGCCCGGTACAGGTCTTATATGTGATTTAGGTTGAGTTTGTGTAATTTGGTAAGAAACGGACTTGAAATGACATGAATTGGACCTTATTTGAGAAAATTGGAAAATTTGATGTTCTTAAGTAATTTCATAATGTTGATGCTAAATTCATTATTGTTGATGTTATTTTGGTGATTTGAATGCACGAGCAAGTCCGTATGATGTTTTTAAGTTGGTGTGCATGTTTGGTTTGGAGCCTCGAGGGCTCGCATGAGTTTTGGATAGGCCACAGAGTAAAATTTGCATTTAGGAATTTGCTGGTATGTTGCAGGCCTGCAGGCTTCGCATTGGCTCGCAAATGTGAGCAATGTGTCGCAAATGCGAGAAATGGCCTGGGCTGCCTTAGGTCACAAATGCGCCGACTTTATTGCAAAAGCAATTTCGCAAATGCAAAGATGCCCTGAATTGTGTTCGTTGCATCGAGGTAAGTGTTTGGTCTAACCTTAGCTTGAGGGATTAGGAGTTGTGTCCTATTTGCTATGTATTATTTGTTGAGTACGACGTATAGGCATGGTGACGAGTATCTATACATTGGTGTCAAGCATGCCCGTAAGTCTTAAATTGAAATCGTTGTGTTCTTAATAAGTACAACGAATGCCTAAGTTGTTGATTTTCTGTGTTGGGAAAGAATTATGATTATTCTCGTGGAAGTTGCTTATGGTTGAGTATTGGTGCTAAATGAGGTTTCTCTTGTGAAGTTAAATGTTGGAACAAGTTTGGTTATAGCTGACTCCCTTACCGGGACGTATTTACTTATATTGTCGATTCCCTTACCGGGATAGTGTTGTTTCCTTATTGTTCCCTTACCGGGACTCTTTTCTTGTGATTGGTGTTGGATTGTATATTGAGATCGTGTTGCATGCCACAACAATATTATATTTGGATTGAGTTGCACGCCGGAACGATATTATATTTGGATCGGGTTGCACGCCGTAACAACATTATAATTGGATCGGGTTGCACGCCGCAACAGTGATAAATGATATGGATCGAGTTGCATGCCGCAACAGTGATAAATGACATGGATCAGATTGCACGCCGCAACAATGTTTTTATCATTTGGATCGGGTTGCGCGCCGCAACAATAAATGATAAAAGTGGTTATTGATTGGTTATAGTTTCTTTATTCTTCTGAGTTACTGTTGGTAAATGATATTCCCCCGCAACATATCCCCCTCCCATCCTTAATTGTATAATTCTGTTTTATTTTCCGCTATATATGATATAACTGCACAGGTTTATTTGGTAGTCTGGTCCTAGCCTCGTCACTACTTCGCCGGGATTAGGCTAGGCACTTACCAGCACATGGGGTGGTTGTGCTGATACTACACTCTGCACTGTGTGCAAATCCTGGAGCAGCAGCATTCGTACCTTAGCTTAGGTGGCTGCCTTCAGTCCAGTAGAAGATTCCGAGGTAGTCTTGCAGGCATCCGCAAGCCCTAGCGTCTTCCTCTACCCCTTCATTCTGTTTCTTTTACATATTTTAGAAGCAGTGTATTATCTATTTTTCAGACCTTGTTTGTAGTAATTCTAGATCGTCTGTGAAACGTGACACCAGTCTTGGATAATTTTGTTTAAGAAATGATATTGGAATTATTTAAATGATTTTATTATGCCTTCCGCTTGTTTAAATTTCGCTGTTTATAAGCTTTTGTTTCATAATTGTTAAAGAGTTAAAATGAGAAAAAGTTAATTTGTTCAAACATTTGGCTTGACTAGCTTTCATTAGTAGGCGTCATCACGACTCCCGAGGGTGGGAAATCCAGATCGTGACAGAAGCGAAATATCGTTCGTCTTTTTACCCATTAAAACTCGAGCCATTTAGTTATTTTCCTAATATCTAGAAATAATCATATATAGGAATAGTCATTTAATTAGTTTAGTCATTTAATTATTTTTTTAATATTTAGAAATAATAATTTTATTATTTTCTTATATTTATAGAGAATCATTTCTTTATTTCTCAAATATTTAGATCTTTGATTTGGAATATCATATTATTTAATTTAAGTCCTTCACTATGAACTCCACTTAAATCTAAGAGTATCATATTTAAAACACTTTACGAGTACTTTCAATTCCTTTCTTTTTCATTTCTTTCGATTTCCCCCGTTTATGCTCCATGTTAACCAAACTATAATTATAATTAAAAATAAGTTAATTACTTCTTCGAAAACGTATTTAATGCTACATAATATCTAAGACCATTAAGTTAGTAGTATCTTAAGGGGGGAGGGATAAATTCTTTCTCTAGAAATTTCTCCTGCCTTTCACTAAATAAGAAAAGTCCTCTACACTTGCCCTAACCTATTTCAGTAGCTATGGTCAATTCAAGGCGATTATATCAAATCCCTCCCAAACCACCTGATATAGATCCTAAATATACTAACACAAATCCTTGTAAGCCCAGTCCATGTTTCAAAGATAAATTAATAGCGGGCGAGCATGTTACACTAATTAATGTTCACACCCCTTCTTTTGGTGGTTATCCATCACTAGCACAAGGATCAAGTCTGCCATCCTCTAATATAAGTTCTACTGGGGGTCACCGAATCCATCTTTCATTGGAAGAACAAGAGCGCATCTATCAGCAATGAAAATTTTCAGTCATTATCAAACTTCATGGTAAAAGAATTCAACACCATATTCTTAAAACGAAAGTACAAGAAATTTGAAAACTTCTAGAGAACTTCCCTTTAATTGATCTAGGGGCAGACTATTATATTACTAAATTTAATTGTGAGGAACATATGTTTAAGGTACTACATTATGGTCCGTCGTTTATATTTGGTTACTTCCTTTCAGTCCAAAAGTTGAAACCAAATTTTGTAGCAACGGAAGTTGTTAATTCACTAACAACAGTTTGGGTTCGCTTACCACAATTGCCAACCGAGTTCTACGATGGTATTATACTAGAGAAAATTGGTGATACCATTGGAAAATTATTAAAAATAGATGCTTGTACATCCTCTACTCTAAGGGGTCGTTATGCAAGAATGTGTATAAAATTGCCGCTGGAGGAGCCGGTTATTCCTTTTATCTATATTGGAAATCACAAGCAATATGTACAATATGAGGCTGAGAAATTCTTATGTAAAAATTGTGGGAAGCTAGGTCATATAGCTTTAAAATGCCAAATCATAAAGGCCATGTCAACTGTTCCATCTACATTGCCAAACAATACATCTCCCCAACCAAATAAAGGCACCAATGCCCAAGAATCCAGTGGAGAAGTATGGCAGACGGTTAACTTTACCAAAAAAAAAAGAGAGCCAATGGGAGGGGGAACAAGACAATCCAAAAGCCAGGTATAATCAATAAACTACCACATGAAATACCGGGTAAGATATCCTCTCAATATCCTAATACCAGTTATAATTCCCCTAGCAACCATAACAATTTCAAAACAAAGATCATCACTAATGATAATGATCTTTCTACAAAAGAACGCGTTACCAAGGAAAACAAATTTGTTGCTTTGGAGAATTCGCCTATGGAATTGGATAAAAATGAAATCAGAAATTCAAAAATGATTTTAGGATATAAAACTTCTAACGTGGCTTCAAAGAACTAGACTAATGACTACGTGTCCTCTATGAAGGAGGCTAGCTTAACTAACATGCAATTATCTAAGCTATCTACTGATGAAAATAACATTACTAGTACCTCTCATAATACTCACCAACAGTGTACAAAAGACCCTCTAAACCCTCGAATTAACCCCCATAATATCTTCAAAAACAATAATATTAGTTGCATGGATGAAGATAGTGTCCCACAACACCTATCGCACAATAACATTTTGGATGCAGAAATGGCCAATGAAGAACAACACATGCCTAACCCTATCAATACTCCAAATCCGTTTAATATTTCATCTTCCACAAGCTGCCAAAACATTTAAATAGATCCAATCATTACTACCCTATCTAAACCTACTTCTCAAAATCCTTCCCCTTCCATTAACTTAGCCCTATAGATAATATAAAACAATACTCCGACAATAACTATGCCAAGAATACCAATATCCCAATGGAGACGATTCAAACTTGTCCAAATCCTAAGACACCAACGAGCACACACAATGGCCAATCCTCCACCAAACTTGAACACTCAGACAAGAAACCAAATGATCTTCTTCATTCAACCACCCCTACCTCAAGATCATCAACTATTGTCCTGGATAGAGTAAGCTCTAATAGGCCATGCAATATCATTCAACATGATCCTGGATGGCCAGGAGATGGTAATCATTCTCCAAAACTTACACTTCTTGGCCCAGCTAGTATCCGAGGGGATGCACATAGGCATGAGCAACTACCTCAACCATGTATGGTTGAACAACATTATCCACCCACTAGCCCCTGCAATGAATGCAATCCAAGCCTAGGCAATGAGGAACCATTGGAACCTGCCTCCACATTTCAACCCTCTACAATCATAAAATATGTCAATGGATCTCTCCTTTTTCACCAGAGGAAATCTCGAACATGAATCCAATCTTCATGCCAAGGGCTGCATCTCAAGACCATGTGCAAAATCAAGCCTATGCAACACCACCAGTGAACCATGCACTACCTCCAGGACACCATCCCAATGTGCCAAAACTAGAAGACCACCAAGCGGAGAATGCAGAAGAGATGAACTTGCTAGGATAAGAGGAAATAATAGAATTTTCAAGCCTAAACGAAGTAAAGATATATTTCTTCAGGGAGGTACACGAGAAAAGGTTTATTCTCAGTTGCCCCCGGCTCTATACAAATGCTCAATGGACATTAAGCCTCCACAGGATCATAAGACATGCATGGTGACACTGTTGGAAACTCGAATGAAAAATCATATTCTCTCTTAAATTACTTTGTATTTTCTGAGATGATTGAGGTTTCTTCTGAAGGACAAGCTGGTGGTATGGTCATCTTGTGAGATTCTAGCATTGTGAAATTTCACAACTTTGTTAGGAGGAACTAGGAAATCCACGCCACTATTGAGGTACTTCCTACTCAAACTACTTGGCTTTTTTCCTCTATCTATGTAATTACTATAAAAGACGTGATTTATAGAATAATATAAAAAATATTCATAGTAACTATAAGGGTCCTTGTTCATTAGAAAGTGATTTTAACGATACTTTTAGTGCATATGACAAATTTGGATGGAACCCCATTAATCGTAGGCGTAGTAATTCCTTATGGAATAGTATTAACAATTGTAATCTTATGGATTTATGATATAAGGGATGCAAATATACTTGGTCTAATCATAGAAAAAAATCAAGTGGCTTAATTATGGAAAGGCTTGATAGAATTTTTGTTAATAACGATTGATTGTCTTTATTTCCTAAGATTGTTGTTACACACCTTCCTAAAACACATTCTGACTATAATCCCTTCCTAATCAAATTTATCCCGAAAAGTGTGAATTATAGTGGTAAACCATTTAGATGGGAGTCTATATGGCGTAGACACCCTGACTTCAACAACATTGTTAAGTAATGCTGGAATAGTAATGACATTGTTAGTGCTCAAAAATTCTTTAAAGATGTTGTGATAAGTGGAAAAAAAAACGTTTGGAGATATATTTGAAAAGAAAAAAAAAGGATTTTAGCTCATCTAAATGGAATTCAATCTTCTCTATCATATCAAATGAGTTTTTTCATACAAGACTTAGAATCTAGATTACAGCTTAAATACAATAACATTATTAAAATGGAACAAGATTTCTGGAAACTTCGCTCTAGAATTACTTGGCTTAATGTCACGACTCTAAACCCAGACTCGGTTGTGATAGCGCCTCTCATGAAGACACGACCGGCGGACACTTTCCCATTTCAATTTTAATCAATTAAACAATTTGATTACAGTTTGAGAAACTAAAACCCAACAAAGCTCAATACCGGGGTGTCACCAGTCATGAGCATCTATCAATTTAATACAAGTCTGAAATGTCTACAAAGCTATTACAGAATCACTGAAAGAGAAAGAAAGGAGAAAAAGGGGGAGAAGCACGGGGCTGCGGACGCTGGGTAGCTACCTCGTGAACTCCGATATCTACCGGGAGCTTTCAACCCTCACATGCAGGATCTGCACGCCTAAATCTGCACACAAGGTGAAGAGATTAAAGTGAATACTCCAACTCAGTGAGTAATAATCATAAATATAGGCTGAGAAGTAAGAAATCACGTAAGGCACATAACAGGATATAATGAAGCAGTAAAAGCTAGTAAAAATGGCGAAGCAGTAAAGATGTGTAAAATCACTGAGTTCAGTTTAAACTTCATAAAATGCCTTCTTAACAATTAAGCAAGCAATGACAGGCAAATAGGAAAGATAAACACATAAAGGATCGCCCCACGGGCACAATGTCAACAAATCCGCCCCTCGGGCAATATCTCAGAAACAAAACCAGCCCCTCGGGCTATCTCTCATATCACAATGGGTATCCGCGCTCACTGGGGGTGTGCAGACTCCTGGAGGGGCCCCTTACGGCCCAAGCGCAATATCAAGCCATCTTGTGGCATCATCATTAGGCTCTCGGCCTCATATCAACAAGCCACCTCGTGGCATTCAAATCTCAGGTCTTTGGTTTCCTTATAACATAGGCCCTCGACCTTATTTAGTCAAAATTCTCACAAGCCACCCGGGCAATAGTAAAACATGATGCTCAGCCCAAGAGATCATTTAAAATATCAAAACGAAGTAAATACGACTGAGTTATGAAAATAGTAGAATTTAGCATGACTGAGTTCAAGTATAAAGTCAAAATATTGAGGAAATATCAATAAAAATCCCTTAAGGGTTCAAATATAGTTGGCGTGAGGCCCAAATATGGCATTCAGTCCAAAACATGATGATAGCAAATAGTTTTCAATCAAATACACGGTAAAACAGTCATTCGGGATGGACTAAGTCACAATCCCCAACAGTGCACGACCCCACGCTCGTCATCTAGCGTGTGTGTCACCTTAATATAACAGAACGATGTGCAAATCCGGGGTTTCATACCCTCAGGACAATATTTAAAATCATTACTCACCTCGATCCGATCCAAACTCTAGCTTGTGATGTCTTTGCCCTCACGAATTGACATCCAGATGCTCCAAATCTAGCCACAATCAGCACATAACCATTAAAATGTGCGAAGGGAACAAAGCCCACTCGAAAATATCAAATCTACATCAAAAATTCCAAAATTGCTCTAACCCGGCCCCTGGTCCCACGTCTCAGAAACCGATAAAATTAACATCAATAGAATCCTCGTCCTCCCACGAGTCTATACATATCAACAACATCAAAATCGGACCTCAGATGACCCCTCAAATCCCCACTCAAAGGTCTCTTAATCTCAGGCCCTAATCCCTCAATTTCCACTAATACCATGATTAAACAATGGAAAAATGATCATAAACATGAGTAATAAAGCTCAGGGAACTTACCCAACTGATTCTATTCAATTTTCCCTTGAATTCACTACCCTAGCTCGCTTCCCTTCTTCAAAAATTGAGAACTTAGCAAAAATTCGCTAATGAAGATTATATACTTTCTGACCCAGCCATTTTCGCACCTGCGGTCCAGTTTTCGCTTCTGCGGTATCGCTTCTGCGACCAAATCCACCGCATCTGCAGTTTTCATTAAGTTGCCAATTTCCGCATCTGCGATTAAAAACTCGCACCCGCGCTACCGCGTGTGCGCCCACGACACCGCTTCTACGGTTCCTGAAGGACTTCAACTTGGCCGCATCTTTGGCTGCCTTTCACTTCTGCGATCATCGCACCTGCGGCCTCCCAACCACAGGTGCGGTTATGACAGAAACCAAATGCTTCAGCTGCAAAAACTCAATTCCAATTCTTCCGTCACCCATCCGGAATCACCTCGAGGCCCCCAAAACCTCAACAAAAAGCACAAACAAGTCACATACCACCATTCAAACTTGTACCAGTTTTCAAAACACCTCAAACAACATCGAATCACCCAAAATACATTAGATTCAAGCTGAAGCTTCTAAAATCTTCCGATTACGCTTTCGATCAGAAAGTATACCAAACCACATCTGAATAACCTGAAATTTTGCACACACATCCCAAATGCCACAATGGAACTACTGCAACTTCCGAAATTCTATTCCGACCCCTATATCAAAATCTCACCTATCAACCGAAAATTGCCAAAATCTCAATTTTGCCAATTCAAGCCTAAACCTTCCAAGGACCCCAAAATGCATTCCGATCATGATCCTCAGTACCAAATCACCTAATAGAGCTAACCAAATCATAAAAATTTCGATCCAAGATCATATACCAACAAGTCAAATCTTGGTCAAACCTTTCAAATTTCAAGCTTCAAACTGTCAAATTCATTCTGATTACCCTGAAACCCAAAATCAACGATTTACATAAATCATAATACATCACATGGGGAAAGTCATGCCCAAGAACTGGCGAGCAAAGTTCAAAAGCTCAAAATGACCGGTCGGGTCGTTACACTTAATGATGGTAATGCAAACACAAAATTCTACCACATAATGGCCTCCAATAGTAAATGTCATAATGCTATTATGTATTATGCAAATGACAATGGTGATTGGATTTCTGACCCCAAATTAATCCTAGATCATACCCTCACTTACTTTCAAAATGCCTTTAAAACCTCCAAATCCATCACCCATAAAAATGCCATCTTGAAAGTCCCCTCATGTCATACCACTGTTGATTTAACTAGCCTTGATATGCCTATATCAAATATAGAAATTACTAAGGCTATTTTTCCTTTTAGACCTTTTAAAGCACCAGGTCTAGTTGGTATACATCCCTTCTTCTACCAAAAATATTGGCACATTATTAATGACTTTGTTACTAATTATTGTCATAGGGTGTTTGAAACTGAAACTTTGATAATAGGTATAAATAAAACCTTTATGTGCCTCATACCGAAATTTTCTAATGCTAATAATCTCAAAAGTTCCAGACATATTGGTCTATGTAATACTTCTTATAAAATTATTACTAAAAATTGTAGCTAATAGGATCAAACCATTCCTCCTTTACCTCGTTAGTCCTCTTCAATCCAGTTCCATAAAGAACAGAAGAGCTAGTGCCAACGCCATTATTATCCAGGAAATCATGAATAACCTCCATAGGTCAAGATATTTCAACTTCGATATGTTAATTAAAATAGACCTAGAGAAGGCTTTTGATAGACTGGAATGGTCTTTTGTATATAGAACTCTAAGATTTTTCAAATTTACCCAAAAAATGACCAAATTAATTATGCATTATATTAGTACAAGCTCTATGGAGATCCTGGTAAATGGTTCTAAAACAATTTTCTTCAGTCCCAATTGGGGTATACGTCAGGGGATCCTATATCTCCATATGTCTTCATCCCTTGCCCTAAGCTACTATCAAGGCGCATAAACCATCAAGTAGACATTTTAAGGTGGGATCCTACTAAAACAAACCAGAAAGGTCCATCTATCTCTCATGTTATATTCATGAATGATATTACTCTAATGGGAAAGGCTAACCAAAAAACGGTTCAATGCATAAAATCATGCATGGAACTTTTTTTTTCATGAATTTGGGTTTTCCATAAATTACTCAAAACTAAAAGTTATCTTCCCAAAAAAATTGTCACAAGGAAATTACCTCTTACTTCACAAACTTTTTTGGCATAAAGTCTAGTTATGAGTTTGGTAAATATCTTGGCTTCCCAATCCTAAATCACCCTCCAAAACCTATAGATTTTCAATTAGTGTTAGATAAATTGCGTACCCTATAGATGGAGACCCTACAGAGCCCCTAAACTCCCAATTTAGACATGAAAATAGGTCATTCCGGACCTTTTACTCATGGAACAAGAAGACCGATGCCACGCCTCTTGGCTTTGCTTTCATAATTCGACTGGAAGGAAGGGCGACTTTTTGAATTTGTAAGAGTTTTTTAATCAATAGAAGGGAGGGAGAAGGTTTAGAACATCAATTCCTCTCATGAAAAGACTAACTTTCCAGGAAAAGAGATGTTTTACTGTCCCATTGGAAATGTTCTTTCTTAAATATGACTGGAAGGACAACATTGGCCACAAGTACCTTAAGTGTCATTCCTATTCATTCCATGCAATACACATTACTCCCTAATAAAATCCTTAAACAAATAGATAAAATACAAAGAGATTTTATTTTAGGATCCACTAACTCTTCTAGAAAATTACATCTTGTTAATTGGCAAATGGTTACAAGGGAAAAAGATGAGGGTGGTCTTGGTACGCTCAGCCGCATCTAAAAACATGGTCTTGCTAACAAGACTCACCTAAAGACTCTTGCAAAACCCTACTACACCTTGGGCACAACTCATTTCTATAAAGTATGCCCGAAAAAAGTCTACTATTAACACCTCTTTCATTTAGAAGGCTATCCTTATAGGCTGAAAAGTTTGCAACGAAGGTATATTATGACACCCTTGTACAAACTCCAAAATTAATATCTGGTCCTCCAAATGGATTTACAACCCAAACACCCTCAAAAATTTCATATATGGCCCTCCTAGTAAGGATGATCAAAATCTTTCCATTAAAAACCTTATTAAGAAAGATGAGTGGAATATCTCCCCTCCACTATTATGAATAAGATTGCTTCAACACCTTTACCTAGTAAAGCTCTTAATAAAGACATTATCAGTTGGAACCCAAACTCAAATGGTTTATTTTCTACAAATCTTGCTACATGCTTTTAGTTTCTAATAAAACAACAAATATCTCGTTTAGCTGGATTTGAGACCTCCGCTGCCCTAATAAAATCACATTCTTCCTCTAGAAATACATGCATAATCGTATTCCTTATCGAGCCTTATTAGTACATATCGACATTAATATTGATACAAGGTGCACGATCTGCAAGGAGAATGTGGAGGATATCCAATATATCATTCTGCACTACCCAGCTACAAAGCACTTTTGGAACAATATGGGCATTCTGACTCAACCTTTGGATAATAACACTCACTAGCTTATTAGCCTAAAAGAGATTTTCATTCAGAATACTAACCATTCTACAGGTTGGGAGATCATATTTCCTTTCTCCATCTAGAACATTTGAAAACAATAGGAATAACAACAATTTCAACAACCTTGATCTTGACCTTGAGGCCCAAAAATGTTATTCACCAAGCCTGGGAATTTAATTTCTTTACGGAAAAACCCTTTCAAAATTCATAAGATCAAGATTGGGATTAAGTGGGATAAGCCACCACCTGGTACGGTTAAATTAAACATAGATGGTGCCTATTCACAAAACACTATGACAACTGGTCTAGGTGGAGTATTCAGAAATAATAATGGAAACTGGATCATTGGTTTTCATAAATTAGGCCATGCAACATCATCCACGCATGCTGAATTAATGGCTTTACATGAAGGTTTGAGGATTGCAAGAGAGATGAATTTCCTCAAAATGAAAATTGAAACAGACCCTACGGAAATCATCAAGCTCTTATATGAAGACAATCAATATCTTTCTAATATTATTCTTGAATGCAGGTTGTTAATGCACCAGTTGAAGCTCCCAACTCTGAGACATAACTTGAGAGAAGGAAATGAAGTAGCACACCTATTAGCTAAGGAAGTTGTTAAAAACTTCTCCCCTACTAAGTATTTTTATCATGCTTGTCCACCCTTTTTTGTTGAGCCAGAATTAAACAAGAACAAGCGTGGAATATGTAATAGTGCTAAGTTTCTTCCTATTACAATTTGTAATTGTCCAGCCACTCTAGGTAACATGTCACGACCCGACCGGTCGTTTCAAGAGTTATAGCTCTGTTCTCCCTATTTCCTGCTTTTTCTATGCTCTTCAATTGTATTTTAACTTACCAGATTAGTTGGTTCGTCCGGAGTGATTTTAGGGTGAGTTGAGATACTTAGTCTTTTAGGAGAAGGTTTAAGTTGAAAATATTGACCGGATATTAACTTATGTGTAAATAATTTTGGATTTGAATTTTGATGGTTCTGTTAGCTCCATTAGGTGATTTTGGACTTGGGAGCGCGTCCGGAATGTGATTTGGAGGTCCGTAGTGAAATTAGGCTTGAATTGGCGAACGTTGAAATTTTGGTGATTTTTGTCGGCAGTGGAAATTTTGATATCGGGGTTGGATTGGATTTTCGGAAGTTGAAGTAGGTTTGTGGTGTCATTTTTGACTTGTGTGCAAAATTTAAGGTTATTCGGATTTGATTTGATAAGTTTTGTCATTGTTTGTAGAAATTGGACGTTTCGAAGTTTATTAGGCTTGAATCCGTATGTAATTCGTGTTTTTAATGTTTGTTTGAGGTGATTTGATGATTTGAATAAGTTCGTATGATGTTGTGGGATATGTTGATATGTTTGGTTGAGGTCCTGAGGGCCTCAGGTTGATTTCGAGTGATTAACAAACAAGTTTGGAAATTGGAAGATTGCTGAAGTTGAACTCAGCTGTCATAATCGCACCCGCGGATGTCTCATCGTAGGTGCGATCCTGTAGAAGCGAGCAAGACATCACAGATATGAGATTGGAGGAGCTGGGCAGAACGCACAGGTGCGATGAAGTTCTCGTACCTGCGATGGTTGTAGAAGCGAATTATAGGCGCAAGTGCATGTTTGGACCGCAAGTGCGATGGGATTCCGCACCTGCGATGACCGCAGATGCGTTCAACTGATCGTAGAAGCAAAGGCTGGATTTTAAGTGATTTTCCACAAAAGTGGAGCTTGGTCTGCAGATGCGGACCCACAGATATGCAATTTGTACCGCATGTGCGGTTTTGCTGGGCAGAATATATAAATAGAGGACTTCGGGAATTCTTCTCATTTTCACATTTTTGAACACGGGTTTTGGAGATTTTGAAGAGATTTTTGAAGGGGAATTCGAGGTTTATCACTGAGGTATGTTTCTTGAGCCTAACTATCCTTAGCAATGGTGTTTTTCCATAGATTTTCCACTTAATTAGTGAGATTTTGAAGTGAAAATTGGGAGTTAGGGCTTGGGAATTTGGAGGGTGAATTGTGGGGTTTTGGAGGGGCAAATTGTTACAACCCATATTCACATACGTTACTTAATTCCATAAGATAATTGACATAAATCCATTAAGAGATTATATTTAAGATGATAAGAAGTTAATCCTATTGGTCTTCAATTATACAAGGGTGTATAAGGGTGGTTAACAAGTATTAGAAGTTAAATCAAGGATGTTGTAACCTGTATTTTCGGGTAAACCCATAGGTGCTTAATATACTCAAAAGGTGTTGTTTTAAGGTATTTGAATCATATAATATCCTTATCATAAGTCTTGAAGTCAAACGATTTATGAAACAAAAGTCAACAAAAGTTGTCGCAACTTAGGTTCATAATTTTACTTAACCTTTAGGTCAAATATTACTAAGCTTTTCTCCCAATTTACTTGGAATTATGGAATAATATACACACAAAATTAAAGATCTATGAGTCTAGTTTCCAATGCATTAAATCGTTCATCGATACGATCTGGAGTAGAGAAATATTCACGTTTTCGCGAGACTGCGCCAAGCAGCTCTCTATGGGGCCCACATAGGCGATTTAAGACATATGGATATATATAAAAGATGCCTCAACCCATTTCAAGTCATTTTTTCAGTATATTCATATCTTAGTTTCTCTCATAATCCAAGACCCAAACAAAGGATAAACAACACAAATCAAGTGTCGGGAATCCCGTGATGCTCGTAAGTTTCTTGTTCTTCTTGTTGTTGCTCATTTTTGTGTTATTATAGCTCATGTGGGAGGTTGTTTTAAATGGTTTATGTTCTGTAAATACTCCCTCAAGTTTTTAATATCAACTCTAGGTGATTTCATGTCTTATAAATTGATTCTAGTGCCGAAAAACCCTTATTGATTGCTAGTTTCGCTTCCTTGTTCTTGTGGTAACATTGGAGGAATATTTTATGGAAAATTAAGGTCAAATTGGATTTGTTTTTTCTGTTTAAAGATAAGGAACCTCTTACTCTACATGTATTTAAGATTATCCAAGTTGCGGCTAAGTCGTTGAAGCTAGAACTTGTGAAATATATATCGAAAGGCTTGGTAGTAGTGTTGTTGGTTGGTGGACTGTTTTGGGAGGCTCAATATGATTGTTATTGATATTGTTTGGGATGTTGGTGATTTTTTTGACTTGTGGGAAGTCATATAAATAGGGGAGGTGATGTTTGTTTCGTCGTAAAATAGGTTGCGGTCGATACATAATAGTTATGATGCCTAAACGATAACGATAGTATCATTTCTCTTATTGTAAACTAAGGAGTCGTGAAATTTGCATAGCTTGAGGTTGGGCAGTATATACAAGGTATGTGAGGCTATCCCTTTCCTTCTTTTGCACGACTCCGATTGACACAATGTAATGAACGAGCTTCCAAAGATATTCTACTCTTAGAAGCTAGCAGTACTTACATTGTTTCCCTTCTTATGGAGCGATTGATGTTGATGTTGCTTCTCTTATTCTTATGTTATCAATGTTGTTGGTACTTCCTGATTCTTATAAGATTCATAGTGAAGAGTTAGTCTTAATAATGTGTACAGAGGATACCGACCTTACGTCACTCCGAAAGGTTTAGAATGTGATTCCATGAGTCGAGCATGCATTATATATATGTATCTATTTTACTCTACCGAGCCGCGCTATAGTCGGCCGAGTACGACACCTATTGTGCAACCACTGATCAGTTGGGTTTTACCGAGCTCCACGGGGCCGGGTACGATTCTATTGAGCCTTATAATGGCCGGGTACATTTTTACCGAACTTATTACGGCCGAGTACGATATGATGATGATGATGCCCATAGAGGCGTGTGTTTTAAAAGTTTATGTATATATACATATGTATCATGCATTTCATGTCAGTAGCCCTCAGAGGCACCCAAATGTTACAGTTGTATATTCTCTATCCCTGCTTAGATTATTGTTTGTACTTATGGTTACCTTCCTTACAAATTTAGTACTTTATTCATACTGGCGTCTTTTTTATTTGTGGACGTTGCATGTCATGCTGCAGGTCTTGATAGACAGGCAGACGCAGCTCCCACCACAGTAGGCTGCTTAGTTTTGCGGTTATTGGCGAGATCCCTTCTCCGGACTTGCCGTGGGCTTGGCAGGCATTTTTGTTATAGACATCATGGGTATGTCGGGGCCTTGTTCTGGCAATGTTGTAGCACTTATGTTCCTTTAGAGGCTCATAGACAGGTGTCGACTCATTTATAGTGTTACATCTCACGCTTTCGTACGTTAAAGTTTCGTCTTCAGTTAATCGACGTAGACTCAGGGATAATATTATCTTGGGGTTAACGTATTTATGCTATTTATAACAAGCAATACGTAAGTGTCATGAAGGATAAAGGGTACACGAATAAAAAAAATGAGTTTCATTGAAAGTGGCAAATTTGGGATAAAATACGAGTCGAGCGATAATACCCGATAATTATGAACTAGTACCATGCAAGGTACCATATAACTATGGTATTATAATGTAAAAAGTATATTAAAAATGGGTAGTATTTTTAGGTAATTTGAGATAATTCTTAATTACGAGTAATTAGTTAATTATCGGATAATGGGACATTACCTAGTTAATTATTAAAATATGAGATAAAGATTAATCCCCCCCCCCCAAAATGTGGCAAAAGGCCACCAACTAAGAGAATGACTCTTAGTCATTCTAAGTACTAGGTGGCTATCTAAGATTTATTTGAATTTAACAAGTAAAGACTTATTACAAGTCTTATCCCATTTTCATTTGGACAAAAGAGAACCAAAGACGTTCATAAATCCAAAAGCAAGAAACATACATCATTTCCTAGTTCAAATACTACAAGAATAGAAGCTTAATTCCATCCAATTTTATGGTTCCAAATTCAATTCCAACGAAAATTTGTTAGAATCGTAGCAACGTAAAATTTTGCAGTTCTATAAGAGTACGGTTCAATCTTCTCCAAGAGTATTATACGGAGTTTTCCCTGCTCCAGGTACGTTAAGGCTATTCCTCCTTCTTTTTGGCATGACCCGTAGGAAATAAATGAAACGAGCAAATGCACAACTTTCATAAATGACTCTATTCATAGAAATCCTAGGGGTGTCTATATTATTGATTACCCATGTGAATTATTATTATATCTTCTATTCACGGGTCTCAGAAAAATATGTATTTGATAAAGTTTATCTGAAAGGTATATTGATCTTATGACATACCGACAAATCTTATTAATGTATTTCTTATGCATTTCATGCATTTATTATACATGTACATTAACCCATGACCAGATGGCGTTATATACGCATATATTATATGTGTGTGTGTGTATATATATATATATATATATATATAAGATATGGGAAAAGGTTACGACGTTATATACGCACCACCACCTGATCAGTTGGTATAAGTTGATGATATTGCCCACAGTGGCCGGGACGATATGATGGGATGCCCTCAGAGGATTGATGATATTATGTACACCTATACCTATTAATGACATAACATTTATATGCACGTGCATGACATTATAAATGTTTCAGAATTTACAAAATTATTCAGGTTTACAGATGGATTTCTTTATTTCATGTTTCATCTATGTCTTTTACGTACTAACTTTAATACCTTACATACTCAAAACATTTTTCATACTAATGCCCTATTTCACGAGGCCTGCATTTCATGCCCGCAGGTGGAGGTAGGCAAGCTGACGGCCCCCCTTCTTAGGGTCCTTGATCAGCGAGAGCTGGCGTGCTCCACTTGATCCGGAGTTGCTTTTGGTTTTGGTACAATATGCTTGTACATGTATATATGGGTATGATGTGTCTTAGTCCCATCTTTGTACAGTTGTATTTCTATTAGAGGTATGTAGACAGTTATGTCCAGTTGGATAGTATGTGGCCTTGTCGGCTTTCAGTTTTGGGTATATAGTTGTCTATCGCCGCCTTGTTGGCTCGCCCACTATAATCCGCACGTATATGCATATATGTCTTCTGGACAGGTTTTCCCCGTGCATGCTACTCTCGTAATTCAACAAATATTATATATGTTTATATCTTAGTCGCATGCTTAAGGGTGTTCGACAGGTAGGACTCAGGCACTCGTCGCGGCCCATCAGCTTAGGTCGTGACAAAAGTGGTATCAGAGCAGTTTTGTCCTAGGGTTGTCTATAGATCGTGTCTAGTAGAGTCTTGTTTATGAGTTTGTTGTACACCATACTTATAGACAAGAGGCTAGAAGACATATAGGATGTTATCTTCTCTTTTTTATCTCAGATCGTGCGATATAAGAATTCATGTTCCTAATGATATGTTACGTTTTCAGCGATGCCTCCGAAGATTGCAGCCGCCCAAAAGGGAAATTCTGTGGCTGGAGAGACTACTAGTCGAGCGCCACAAGTTACTAGGGCTCGGGGAGAGTCTCAAAGTGAGATTCTATCTCAGACTTCAATACCCTGCACTTTCCAGAAGAGCTCCGAGGGGCACCTACTCCAGGGCCCGTCCCTGTACGTCTAGCTCCTCAGCCAGATGCACTGGGTCAGGAGATGAGAGATGCTATTAATCTATTAACCAATTAGTAGACGCACAGGCTCGGCATCACGAAGTAGGTATTGGTCATACAGATAGGTCTGTTAGTGCGAGGGTTTGTGACTTCATTAATTTAGACCCTCCGTTATTCACTGGGGCAGATCCAAACGAGGACCCTCAAGTATTTATTGATATAATGCAGAGGACGTTAAGGGCAATGAAGGCCACTGTGACTGAGTCAGTTGATCTAGCTTCCTATAGACCCCGAGATGTTGCAGTTAATTGGTACAAGTCTTGGGAATTGTCCAGAGGTGAGGATGCCCCTCCAGTAGTGTGGTAGGAGTTTATAGAAGCTTTTCTTCATCATTATCTGCCACCAGAGATTAGACGGGCTAAAGTTGATAGGTTCTTGACCCTTCGGTAGGGTAACATGAGTGTTCGGGAGTACAGTCTTCAGTTTGATTTGTTGGCTAGGTATGCTTCCACTATTGCATCTAAGCTGAAGGATCGGGTTCACCGGTTCGTGATGGATTAGAGCCTCACTTGCTTAACAATTGTATGTTGGTGTCACTTCAGCCAGACATGGATATTTCTCATATTCAGGCATACGCTCAGGGTTTAGAGGAGCGTAAGCAAAAATAGAGGGCCGATCATGAGCATGATAGGGACCAGAATAAGCGAGTAAGGTCTTCACGTCCTTCCGGTGAGTTTTGAGGTAGTCAGAGACAATAGTTGCCGAGATATCCAGCCCAGCCATCGGCTAGAGCACCCCCTCAGTTTGGCTGTAGGAGATTTGATCGTTCCACATTATTTAGGGTGTGGTCAAAATTCCAGGGCCTCAGGTTCTCAGTATAGGGGTGAGTCAAGTCAGATGAGGCCGCCCTTGCCACGATGTGCTCAGTGTGGTAAGTAGAATGTCGGGCAGTGCCATATGGGATTGGGTATTTGTTATACTTGTGGTTATCCATGCCACGTTATGAGGGATTGTCTGATGAGAGGTGATGCAAGCATAGCTCAACCAGTGGGATTTGAAGTTGGTTTGTCATCATCAGTATGCCCCCCTAGGCAAGGTTCACAAGAATCGACGAGTCGTGGTAGAGGAAGAGGCGGAGCATCTAGCTCAAGCGATCCTCAGAACAACATTTACGCATTGGTAGGATGACAGGATCATGAGTCATCGCCTGATGTTGTTACAGGTATATTATCAGTCTCCTCATATGATGTATATACACTAATTGACCCAGATTCCACCTTATCATATGTTACTCTATTGGTTGCTAGTAAGTTTGGAATAAAACCTGATTTGGTTAAACCTTTTGAGGTGTCTAAACTATTGGGGACTTAGTGATAACTAAGAGAGTATATATGGGTTGTATAATAGTAGTTCATAGTCGTTCTACCGTAGCGGACTTAATCGAGTTAGATGTGGTAGAATTTGATGTTATCATGGGTATGGATTGGTTGGCTTCTTATCATGCCAACATTGATTGTAGATCAAAGATAGTCCGATTTCATTTTCTAGGGGAGCCTGTTTTGGAATGGAAAGGTTATACGGCATCGCCGAGAGGTAGATCTGTTCGAGCCCTTTTTAGATCTGTTCGTAATTGTATTTATCGACTATATATTGGTGTATTCTTGTTCAGAGGCTAAACATGCAGATCATTTGCTTACTATGCTCAGAACTCTACAAAAGCAAAGTTGCATGCAAAATTCTCCAAATGTGAATTCTAGTTGAACTTTGTAGCTTTCCTTGGGCATATCATTTTGGGTGAAGGCATTCGGGTGGATACACAAAAGATTGAGGTAGTAAAGACTTGGCCTAGACCCACAACACCGACGGAGGTTTGTAGATTTCTCGGTTTGGCAGGCTATTACAGAAGATTTGTAGAGGGATTTTCTTCCCTTTCAGCACCTTTGACAAAGTTGACTCAGAAGGGAGCAAAGTTTCAATGGACTGACACTTGTGAATGGAGTTTCCAGGCATTGAAGGACAGATTAAATTCAGCAGCGGTTCTATTGCTCCCAGAAGGGACCAATGGTTACGTTATATATTGTGATGCTTCAAGCATTGGCCTGGGTTGTGTGCTTATGCAGAATGGTAAGGTTGTAGTTTATGCTTCTAGACAACTAAGAAAGCACGAGAAGAATTACTCGACCCATGACTTTGAGTTAGCCATAGTGATTCATGCATTAAAATGTGGATGCAATACTTGTATGGCATTCATGTTTATATCTATACGGATCATAAGAGCCTCTAGTATATCTTCAGGCAAAAGGAATTGAATTTACGTCAAAGAAGATGGTTGGAGCTACTTAAAGACTATGATGTTGATATTTTGTACCATCCAGGGAAGGCGAACGTGGTAGCCAATGTCCTCAGCCATAGATCGATGGGTATCCTATCATATTTATAGCCAGAGAAGAGGGGAATAGCCCATAAGATTCATCAGCTAGCTAGTCTTGGAGTTCGGTTACTAGACTCAGGTGATATTGGAATTACTATTCAGGATACAACAACATCCTCGTTAGTAGCTGAAGTGAAGGAACGCCAATATGAGGATCATGTATTAGTTCATTATAGGGATACCACCTCTCAGAAAGAAAATACACCGTTTGAGATTATAGAAAATGGAGTCCTCATATATCAAGGACGATTATATGTCCTTAATGTTGCAGGGCTGCGTCAACAGGTTACGGGGGAAACTCACTATTCTTGTTATTCTATCCATCCAGGAGCGACAAAGATGTATCATGATATTAGGGAAGTATATTGGTAGGACGGAATAAAAAAGGATATAGCAGAGTTTGGTGCTCAGTGTCCTAGCTATCAACAAGTTAAGATTGAGCATCAGAAAACCAGTGGATTATTGCAGGCTATGAAGATTCCGACTTTGAAATGGGCAGTAATCAATATGGATTTCATCATAGGCTTACCTCGTACCCAGCGTAAGTTTGATTCGATATAGGTGATTATTGATAGGCTTACAAAGTCAGCCCATTTTCTACCCGTTAGGATTACATATTCCGCAGAAGATTATGCAAGGCTTTATATTTAGGAAATAGTACAACTGCATGGTGTTCCTGTATTATCTCCGATAGAGGTGCTCAGTTTACAGCTAATTTTTGGAGGTCCTTCCAAATAGGATTGGGGACTCAGGTAAGTCTTAGTATAATATTTCATCCCCAGATAGACGGATAGGCTGAGCGTACTATTTAGACACATGATGATATGTTACGATCTTGTGTGATAGACTTCTTTCATAGCTGGGATGATCATCTGTTGCTTATTGAATTCGCATATAATAATAGCTACCATTCTAATATTCAGATGGCTCCATATGAAGCTCTTTACGGACAAAAGTATAGGTTGCCTATAGGGTGGTTCGATGTTGGGGAAACTACGTTAGTAGGACCAGAATTGGTACAGCAGGCAATCGAGAAAATTAAGCTTATACAGGAAAGGCTATTAGCAGCTCAAAGCCGTCAAAAGTCTTATGCAGATAATCGACGTCGAGACTTGGAATTTCATGTTGACGATTGGGTATTCCTAAAGGTATCACCGATGAAAGGAGTTATGAGGTTCGGAAAAAAAAGGAAAACTTAGCCCTCGATACATTGGACCATATAGGATCATACGCAAGGTAGGCCAGGTAGCATATGAGTTGGACTTGCCTTCGGACTTGGAGTCTGTACATCCAGTCTTTCATGTGTCTATGCTCTATAAATGTATCAGAGATCCTTCCAGAATCATATCAATTGACGACATTCATGTCACATAGCAGCTATCATTCAAAGAAACTCCCATTGCTATATTAGATAGACAGATTCGGAGATTGAGAATTAAAGATGTAGCTTCGATGAAAGTACTTTGGAGAAGCAACAATGTAGAAGAAATGACTTGGGAGGCCGATGAGGACATGAAGTCTAGATATCCCTACTTATTTCCCCTCCAGAGAAGGGTCTGACTAAGACCTCACAACTTAAGGTACGTGTATGGATTCTTGTGTTAATTATTGTCATTGGTCGTTATTGATAATTGTGGTCCTATGTCACATTGAATTATTGAGTTTCTAGAGGAAAATTTGGGAGTATTATTGTTATAAAGGTGACTCTGCCAAGATTATATAGATCCCGGAGAATTAAACATTCGAGGACGAATGTTTCTAAGGGGAGAAGGATGTTACATCTCACGTTTTCATACGTTAAAGTTTCATCTTCAGTTAATCGACGTAGACTCGGGGATAAGATTATCTTGGGGTTAACGTATTTATGCTATTTATAACAAGCAATAAATAAGTATCATGAAGGATAAAGGGTACATGAATTAAAGAAAACGAGTTTCATTGAAAGTGGCCAATTTGGGATAAAATACAGGTCGAGCGATAATACCTGATAATTATGAACTAGTACCATATAACCACGATAGTATATGTATAAAGTATATTAAAAATGAGTAGTATTTTTAGGTAATTTGAGATAATTCTTAATTATACGAGTAATTGGTTAATTACCGGATAACGGGACATTACCTAATTAATTAATGAATTATGAGATAAGCCTAACACCCCTCCCCCCAAGAAATGTAACGTGGCAGCATTTGCTAGCATGACTCTTAGTCATTCTAAGGACTAGGTGGCCATCTAAGATTTATTTGAATTTAACAAGTAAAGACTTATTACAAGTCTTATCCTATTTTCATTTGGACAAAAGAGAACCAAAGATGTTCATAAACCCAAAATCAAGAAACATACATCATTTCCTAGTTCAAATACTACAAGAACATAAGCTTAATTCCATCCAGTTTTACGGTTCCAAATTCAATTCTAACGAGAATTTGTTAGAATCGTAGCAACGTAAAATTTTGCGGTTCTATAGGAGTACGGTGCAATCTTCTTCAAGAGTATTATACGGAGTTTTCCCTACTCCAGGTATATTAAGGCTATCCCTCCTTTCTTTTTGGCATGATCCATACGAAATAAACGAAACGAGCAAATGCACAACTTTCATAAATGACTCTATTCATAGAAATCCTAGGGGTGTCTATATTCTGGATTCTCTATGTGAATTATTATTATATCTTCTGTTCATGGGTCTTAGAATAATACGCAGTTGAAAAAGTTTATCCAGAGGGAATATCGAGATTATTAAATATTTTTCATGCATTTCATTCATTTATACATGTGCATTGACCTATGGCCAGATGGCATTATATACGCGTATTTATATATATATATATATATATATATATATATGTAAATAGGATATGGGAAAATGTTACGACATTATATACGCACTAGCACCTGATCAGTTGGTATATGTTGATGATATTGCCCACAGTGGCCGAGACGATATGATGGGATGCCCTCAAAGGCTTGATGATATTATGTACATCCATACCTATGCATGACATGACATTTATATTCATGTGCATGACATTATAAATGTTTCAGAATTTACAAATTTATTCAGATTTACAGATGGATTTCTTTATTCCATGTTTCATCTATGTCTTTTACGTACTGACTTTCATGCCTTACATACTCAGTACATTATTGTATTGATGCCCTATTTCACGGGGCCTGCATTTCATGCCCGCAGGTGCAGGTAGGCAAGCTGACGGTCCCCTTTCTTAGGATCCTTGATCAGCGAGAGTTGGCGTGCTCCACTTGATCCAGAGCTGCTTTTGATTTTGGTACAATATGCTTGTACATGTATATATGGGTATGACATGGCTCAATCCAGTCTTTGTACAGTTGTATTTCTATTAGAGGTCTGTAGACAGTTATGTCCAGTTGGATAGTATGTGGCCTTGTCGGCTTTCAGTTTTGGGTATATAGTTGTCTATCGCGGCCTTGTTTGCTCGCCCACTGTAATCCGCACGTATATGCATATATGTCTTATGGATAGGTTTTACTCGTGCATGCTACTGTCATAATTTAGCAAATATTATTCATATTTATATCTTTGTCGCGTGCTTAAAGGTGTTCGACAAGTAGGACTCGGGCACTCGTCGTGGCACATCGGGCACATCGGCCTTCGAAGGCCGAGTTGAGAGGCAAGGACATTGCGAAGTAGAATTTTTGCTCGGTTTGAGGTAAGTAATGCTTTTAAACTTGGTTCTGAGGGTTCGAAACCTCAAACTACGTGTTATGTGGTTAGTATTGAGGTGATGCACATGCCAAGTGACGGGCGTGCGGGTGTGCACCGTGAGTTCGGGACCTGGTTCCTTCCATGGTACCGTTTAGTGACTCTTTCTTGTTGATATCCGTGTTTCCATTATGTGATAAAGTAAATGAGTTATAAAACATGCTATATATCATGTTACGGTTTTACGCCGATACTGTTGGGACCCCTAGTGGTCATTTCTTGTTATCATCTCACTTATTCATTGATATTCTGTACTCAGTCATATTCATGCATTTCATATCATATCTTAGTCTCAGTTATTATTTATTGGCATATAATATCATTGTTTCGGGCTAGTTTTCATGGCATTATGAGCCCGTGGGTGAGATTGGAGAGTGATGACTGAGTAAGGCTGAGAGCCTGATTATGAGTGACAGTTTGGGGATCGGGCTGCACGCCACATCGATTATATTGATTTGCAATAGGTCTTGGGTTAAACGAGCCCCTCCAGAGTCTGTACACACCCCCAATGTGCGCAGTTGATATTATTATTGGATACAGATCTTCTCCATGAGGTTGGATTGGCTTATGTCCTCGGTATTGGAGACTTATGGTCAGTGATGTATATATTCCGGATGGATCTTCCCTGGGTCGTGTGAGCCATATACAGTACTGAGTGGTTGTGAGGATATTATTATTACCTGGAGATGGATCTTCTCCATAGGGCTGGATTGGCCTTCCTCAGTACTGATTGACTGCTGTTAGAGATGTATATAATCCGGGATGGATCTTCCTTGGGCCGTATGAGCTATATACAGTACTGAGTTGACGAGTATTTGAGAGTGTGAGCACATGATATATTCAGCATAGTACATCATGTGCATTGTCATGTAGATGTAGCAGAGTTTTATTTGTTACCTTGTTCGTATCTGCTCTATCTTAATGTTTTAGCTGTCTATCAAATTGAAAGCATGCATATGTTTCTGCACATATATTTCTATTATTTTGTAGTGGTTGATTTCGTTACTACCTTTTAGTCCATAGTTTGGACTCATTACTTACTGAGTTGGTGTACTCACGTTACCCCCTACACTTTGTGTGTAGATTCAGGCACTTTTGGTCCTAGTGGCAGTCGTTGATCGAGGCTTCATGATTTAGGAGACTATTGAGGTATCTACACGGCGTTCGCAAGTCTTGACTCTCCTTCTTTATCTCCAGATGTATTTTAGTTTGTTTCTTTAAACATTGTAATAGACTATGTTCTCCTCTAGACACTCATGAACTTAGTGACACCCTAATTTTCGGTAGTTATATCATAATTTGGATTTTATTTTGTTTTTAAAAATGTTCCTTAATAAATAGTCACTTTCGTGTTTATTGTTTAAAAATACTTTTGCAGTGTTGGGTTATTGAGTTGAGGCTGGCCTAGTTTCACGATAGGCGTTATCACGACAGGTCGAGTTTTGGGTCGTGAGAAGTTGGTATCATAGCCTAGGTTACATAGGTCTCACGAGTCATGAGCGGGTTTAGTAGAGTCTTGCTGATCGGTACGAAGACGTCTATACTTATCTTCAAGAGGATGCAAAACCTTTAGAAAAAACTTCACATTCTTGAATTCTTGTCGTACGAATCTGTTGATTCTGGTAACTAAACTTCTGTTATTCTATTCTCTCATAGATGGTGAGGACACGTGCTACTGAGCAGGACGGATAGCCACCAATACCACCACTTGGGGCTGCGAGAGGCTGAGGTTGCGGTCGAGGCCGTGGCAAGGGTAGGGTGCATCCCGCAAAGCAGCTAGGGTGGCACCTGCAGACCTACCAGTTGACCCAGTTTAGGTTCAGGTTCCGATTGTAGATGTACCAGCAGAACCAGCTCAGGCACGAGCCGTGCTTAAATTTTGACCGTGTGCCCCAGTCTTGCTCAGGCGGTCTTTGTTTCGGCCGCAACAGATACTTTTCATGCCAAAAAAGGTGCTCAGACTCCCGCCGCACACTTGGGCAGGTGGTACAGGGACTTCAAACATCGGGGGTACTACCAGCCCAGCTGGTTGCAGCTACTCAGGACTATATGGTTCTTGTCATGCCTGATGATGAGCAACATAAATTGGAGAGGTTTGGTAAACTTCAACCTCCGACTTTCAGCGGTGCAGAGGGCGAGGATGCCCAAGGTTTCTTGGATGAGTGTCAGAGGATTCTCCATACAGCAGGTATTTTAGAGGCTAGTGGGGTCTCATTTACTACCTTTTAGTTCTCTAGGCTGCCTTCACTTGGTAGAAGGCTTATGAGAGGCATAGGGCAGTTGGTGCAGTGCCCCTTACCTGGAAGGAGTTCTCCATTCTCTTTTTGGGTAAGTATGTGCCGCAGTCTCGTAGGGAGGAGCTGCGTAGATAGTTTGAGCAGATGCGTCAGGAAGACATGACTTTGATGCATTACGAGATGAGATTTTTGCGCTAGCCCATCATGTTGTTTGGTTGTCTCCCACGGACAGGGAGAGGATCAGGAAGTTCGTTGATGGCCCCGCATATCAGCTATGGATTCTTATGACCAGAGGGGGTGTTTGGTGCTTCTTTTGAGTAGGTGGTTAATATTACTCGGGAGATAGAGTTGGTTCACTGCTAGGAGCGAGTTGAGAGGGAGGCCAAGAGGCCTCGGGGATCTGGTAGTTTTGGTGGCGTTTCTTCTGGAGGTCAGTTTCACCACGAAAAGGAGCGTCCCCACAGGCATGCTCAGACGACTTGTCCAGTTCACCGTGGTACATCATCTAGCCATAGTTCTCATAGTTCTTTGAAGGGTCACTCATCTCTTAGTGCCCTTCCAGCTTAGAGTTCGTCTCATGCACCATCAGCTCAGGGTTCATCTATGTCTGGTCATTCTAGCAATTATCCCGGTGCTCGCGGCTCCCTTTTGTCTCCACCGTCATTTACAAGGCGAATTTCTTTGAGTGTGGGGATTTGGGTCATATCAAGAGGTATTGTACCCACCTTTTGGGAGGTTCATCTCAGCAGAGGAGTCAGCCATCAACTTCGATGCCAGTTACTTCACCACCACCCAGCCATCCAGCTAGGGGTGGATGTCAGTCAGCTAGGGGTCACCCTAGAGGGTAATGCTGTATTCAGGTGGCGGTCAGGCCCGTTTCTATGCACTCCCTGCCAGACCTGATGTTATTGCTCCAGATGCTGTGATCACAGGTATTATCTCAGTTTGCCACAAGGATGCCTCTGTATTATTTGATCCTGATTCCACTATTTCATATGTGTCGTCGTATTTTGCTCATTATTTTGATATGCCCCGCGAGTCTCTTATTTCATCTGTTCATGTATCTACGTCGATGGGCAATACTATTATTGTGGACCGTCTATATCGGTCGTGTATAGTGACTATTAGGGGACTAGACTGGATCTGTTGCTGCTTAGTATGGTTGACTCTAATGTGATATTGGGCATGGATTGGTTGTCTACGTGTCATCCTATTCTGGACTGTCACGCTAAGACGGTGACGTTGGCTATGCCGGGAGTGCCATGGATTGAGTGGCGAGGTTTGTCGGATTATGTCCCTAGTAGAGTGATTTCATTATTGAAGGCCCAACGGATGGTTGGGAAGGGTTGTCTTTCTTATTTGGCCTTTGTGAGGGACGTCACTGCAGACACTCCTACTATTGATTCAATTCCCGTGGTGAGGGATTTTCCGGATGTGTTTCTTGCAGGCCTATTGGGCATGCCGCTAGACAGTGATATTGACTTCGGTATTGATTTGATGTCGGGCACTCAGCCTATTTCTATTGTACTATATGTATGGCACTAGCAGAGTTAAAGGAATTGAAGGAGCAGCTTCAGGAACTCCTTGATAAGGGGTTTATTCGGCCTAGTGTGTCACCTTGGGATGCACCAGTTCTATTTGTGAAGAAGAAGGATGTCACCATGAAAATGTGCATTGATTACAAATAGTTGAACAAAGTCACAATCAAGAATAAGTATCCTTTGTCTCGTATTAATGATTTATTTGACCAGCTTTAGGGAGCGAGGGTGTTCTCCAAGATTGATTTAAGGTCAGGGTATCACCAGTTGAAGATTAGGGACTCGAACATTCTTAAGACAACTT
The DNA here is from genome assembly GCF_000715075.1 of Nicotiana tabacum. Taxonomy (NCBI): domain Eukaryota; kingdom Viridiplantae; phylum Streptophyta; class Magnoliopsida; order Solanales; family Solanaceae; genus Nicotiana; species Nicotiana tabacum. The sequence continues at coordinate 125,769,748 of NC_134101.1, read as the reverse complement.
TCAGGACCCGATATGGTCATTATGAGTTCCTTGTGATGTCTTTTGGGTTGACAATGCCCCAGCAGTGTTCATGCATTTGATGAATAGTGTGTTCCAACCTTATGTCGACTCGTTTGTTATTGTATTCATTGATGATATCCTGTATACTCTCATAGCCAAGAGGAGCATGCCCAGCATTTGCGGATTGTGTTGTAGTGGTTGAGGGAGGAGAAACTTTATGCTAAGTTCTCCAAGTGTGAGTTTTGGCTCAGTTTAGTGGCGTTCTTGGGAAACGTGGTGTCCAGTGAGGATATTCAGGTAGATCTATAGAAGATAGAGGCAGTCCAGAGTTGTCCTAGACCGTCCTCAGCCATAGAGATTCGTAGCTTTCTTGGTTTGGCGGGTTATTGCCATTGGTTCATACAGGGTTTCTCTTATATTGCATCGCCCTTGACCAAATTGACCTAGAAGGTTGCTCCTTTCAGGTGGTCGGATGAGTGTGAGGCAAGCTTTCAAAAGCTCAAGACTGCCTGGACCACAACTCTAGTGTCAGTTTTGCCATCATCTTCTAGCTCTTATACAGTATATTGTGATGCAAAAGGGTAGAGGGATTGCTTATGCTTCGCGCCAGTTGAAGACCCGTGGGAAGAACTACCCTGTTCATGATTTGGAGTTGGCTGCCATTGTTCACTCATTGAAGATTTGGAGGCACTATCTCTATGGTGTGTCTTGTGAGGTGTTTACTGATCATCGTAGCCTCCAGCACTTGTTCAAGCAAAAGGATCTTAATTTTAGGCAGCGGAGATGGTTGGAGCTGCTAAAGGACTATGATATTACCATTTTGTATCATCTGGGAAAAGCCAATGTGGTGGCCGATGCCTTGAGTAGGAAAGTAGTAAGTATGGGTAGTCTTGCATTCCAGTCTGTTGGGGAGAGACATCTCACAATTGATTTTCAGGCTTTGGCCAATTAGTTTGTGGGATTGGATATTTCGGATCCCAGTCGGGTAAATAGCTTGTGTGGTTTCTCGGTCTTCCTTGTTTGATCACATCAAAGAGCGCCAGTATGATGATCTTCATTTGCTTTTCCTCAAGGACAGGGTTCAGCATAGTAATGCCGGAGATGTGACTATTGGTAATGATGGGGTATTGAAGATGTAGGGATGGATATGTGTGCCCTATGTGATAGGCTACGGGAGTTGATTCTAGAGGAGACCCATAGCTCGCGGTATTCCATCCATCTGGGTGCTGCAAAGATGTACCAGGATTTGAGACAATACTATTGGTTGAGGAGGATGAAGAAATATATAGTTGGGTTTGTAGCGCGGTGTCTCAACTGTCAGCAGGTGAAATATGAGCATCATAGTCCGGGTTGTTTGCTTTAGCAGATAGAGATTCCATAGTGGAAGTGGATGCAGATCACCATGAATTTCGTAGTTGGGCTCCCACGGACTTTGATGGAGTTCGATGCTATTTGGGTGATTGTGAATCGGCTGACCAAGTTCGCGCACTTCATTCCTATGTGTACTACCTATGCATCAGAGCGGTTGGCTGACATTTACATCAGTGAGATTGTTCGCCTTCATGGAGTACCAGTTTCTAGAATATTAGACAAAGGCACACAGTTTACATCGCAGTTTTGAAGGGTCATACAGCAAGGGTTGGGAACTCACGTTGAGTTGAGCACAACATTTCACCATCAGACAGACGGACAGTCAGAGCGCAGTATTCAGATATTGGAGGACATGCTACGTACTTGTGCCATTGATTATGGGGATTCATGGGACCAATTTCTACCACTCGCGGAATTTGCTTACAACAACAGTTATCAGTCGAGTATTCAGATGGCTCTGTATGAGGCTTTATATGGGAAGCGGTGTAGATCTCTAGTGGGTTAGTTTGAGCTGGGTGAGGATAGTCTTTTGGGTATAGACTTGGTTCAGCATGCATTGGACAAGGTGAAATTGATTCAGGAGCGGCTACGCACGGCGCAGTCGAGATAAAAGAGTTATGCTGAAAGAAAGGTCTGTGATGTGTCTTACATGATTGGGGAGAAAGTCTTGTTGAAGGTTTCACCCATAAAGGGTGTTATGAGATTTGGGAAGAAGGGCAAGTTGAGCCCTCGTTTTATTAGGCCATTTGAGGTGCTTCGGAGGATCGGGGAGGTGGCATATGAGCTTGCTTTGCCACCTAGCTTGTCGGGTGTGCATCCAGTATTTCATGTTTCTATGCTTTAGAAGTATATCGGTGATCCATCTAATGTTTTGGATTTCAGAACGGTCTAGTTGGATGGTGATTTTACTTATGATGTGGAGTCGGTGGCTATTTAGGGGTGTCAGGTTCAAAAGTTGAGATCAAAAGATATAGCATCAGTGAAAGTCTAGTGGAGAGGTCATCCCGTAGAGGAGGCTACTTGGGAGACTGAGCGAGAGATGCAGAGCATATAACCACACCTATTTGAGGCTCCAGGTATGTTTCTAGACCCATTCGAGGACGAATGTTTGTTTAAGAGGTGGAGGATGTAATGACCCGGTCGGTCGTTTCGAGAGTTATAACCCCGTTCCCCCTATTTTCTGCTTCTTCTGTGTTCTTCAGGTGTATTTTGACTTACCGGGTTAGTTGGTTCGGGTCCGGAGTAATTTTGGGATGAGTTGAGACACTTAGTCTCTTAGGAGAAGGTTTAAGTTGGAAAAATTGACCAGATATTGGCTTATGTGTAAACGACCCCAAATTTGAATTTTGTTGATTCCGTTAGCTCCGTTTTGTGATTTTGGAATTAGGAGAGCGTCCGGAATATGATTTGGAAGTCCGTAGTGAAATTAGGCTTGAATTGTCGAAAGTTGGAATTTTGGCGATTTTGGTCGGCAATGGAAATTTTGATATCAGGGTTGGATTGGATTTTCGGAAGTTGAAGTAGGTTTGTGGTGTAATTTTTGACTTGCATACAAAATTTGAGGTCATTCGGATGTGATTTGATAGGTGTTGGCGTTGTTTGTAGAATTTGAAGTTTCGAAATTCATTAGGATTGAATCTGTGCGTAATTCGTATTTTTGATATTGTTTGAGGTGATTTGATGATGTGACTAAGTTCGTATGATGTTGTGAGATAGGTTGGTATGTTTGGTTGAGGTCCCGAGGGCCTCAGGTTGATTTCAGGTGATTAACGGAACACGTTTGGAATTTGGAATAATGCTGAAGTTGAACTCAGCTGTCATAATCCCACCTGTGGATGTCTCATCGGAGGTGCGAGCCTGCAGAAGCGAGCAAAAGATTGCAGATGCAAGATTGGAGGATCTGAGCAGAAGACGCAGGTGTGATGAAGTTCCCACCATGCGATGGTCGCAAAAGCGGATTATGGGGCGCAGGTGTGATGGGATTCTGCACATGCGATGACCGCATATGCGGTTAATTGATCACAGAAGCGAAGGCTGGATTTTAAGTGATTTTCCGCAGAAGCAGAGTTTGGTATGCAGATGCGTAATTTGTACCGCAGATGCGGTTTTGCTGGGCAGAATATATAAATAGAGGACTTCGGGAATTATTCTCATTTTCACATTTTTGAACACGGGTTTTGGAGATTTTGAAGAGATTTTTAAGGGGAATTCGAGGTTTATCACTAAGGTATGTTTCTTGAGCCTAACTATCCTTAGAAATGGTGTTTTCCTATAGATTTCTCACTTAATTAGTAAGGTTTTGAAGTGAAAATTGGGGGTTAGGGCTTGGGAATTTGGAGAGTGAATTGTGGGGTTTTGGAGGGGCAAATGATGTCGTATTTTGATGAATTTAGTATGGTTAGACTCGAGAGTAAATGAGCTTTCGGGTTTTGTGACTTTTGTCGAATTTTGAGACATGGGCCCTGGGGCCGGGTTTGAGCCGATTTCGGATTTTGTCTATGAAATTGTGTTTTTCTTGTGGAATTGATTCCTTTAGCCTATATTGATCGTATTGTATTGCTTGTGACTAGATTGGGGGCGTTCGGAGGCCGAGTTCAGAGGAACGGACATTGTAGAGTAGGATGTTTGCTCGATTTGAGGTAAGTAACACTTTCAAACTTGGTTCTGAGGGTTCGAAACTCCGAACTACGTGTTATGTGGTTAGTATTGAGGTGACATACATACCAAGTGATAGGCGTGCAGGCGTGCACCGTGAGAATCGGGACCTGGTTCATTCCATGGCACCGTTTAATGACTATTTTTTGTTGATATCCGTGTTTCCATTATGTGATAATGTAAATGAGTTGTAAAACATGCTAGATATCATGTTAGGGCTTTACGTCGATACTGTTGGGACCCCTAGTGGTCATTTTTTCTGTCATCTCACTGATTCATTGATATTCTGTACTCAGTCATATTCATGCATTTCATATCATATCTCAGTCTCAGTTGTTATTTATTGGCGCATCATATCATTGTTCCAAGCTAGTTTTCATGGCATTGTGAGCCCGTGGGTGAGATTGGAGAGTGATGAATGAGTGAGGTTGGGAGCCTGATTATGAGTGACAATTATGGGATCGGGTTGCACGTCGCAGCGGTTATATTGATTTGTGATAGCGCATGGGCTGAAGGAGCTCCTCTAGAGTCTGTACACACCCCTAGTGAGTGCAGTTGATATTATTATTAAAGATGGATATTCTCCATGAGGATGGATTGGCCTATGTCCTCATTACTAGAGACTGATGGTCAGTGATGTATATATTCCGGGATGGATCTTCCCTGGGCCGTGTGAGCTATATACAGTACCGAGTGGTTGTGAGGATATTATTATTACCTGAAGATGGATCTTCTCCATAGAGTTGGATTGGCCTTCCTCAGTACTGATTGACTGCTGTTAGAGATGTATATAATCTAGGATGGATCTTTCCTAGGCCATATGAGCCATATACAGTACTGAGTGGACGGGTATTTGAGAGTGTGAGCACATGAGATATTCAGCATAGTGTATGACATACAACATGTGCATTGGCATGTTGATGCAACAGAGTTTTATTCTTTACCTTGTTCGTATCTGCTCTATCTTATTGTTTCAGCTGTCTATAAAATTGAAAGCATGCCTACGTTTTTGCACATATATTTCTATTATTTCTGTTGCGGTTGAGTTCGTCACTACCTTTCAGTCTATAGTTTGGACTCGTTACTTACTGAGTTAGTGTACTCACGTTACCCCCTGCACCTTGTGTGCATATTCAGGCACTTTTGGTCCCAGTGGCAGTATGTGATCAAGGTTTACTGCTTTAGTTGTTGTGTTTGCTCATCTTTCATCAAGTTGTGTGAGATTTTGGTTTAGTTGTCTTCAAGTTCAGAGATTTATTTTCTGTTTCTTATGCTTTGTTGCTACCTGCTGCTGTTAGGTACGCCAAAACACACTTGTACTTCTCTTTGAATATGAAAATGAAGTTCTTTAGTTTGCTGATTCCATGACTATGCCTATTTTTGAGTTTCTTGTATTTGTTTGCTACATGTGCTTCCTTGTGGTTCTCTGTTAATATCAGTTGTTTGTTTGTTTGATCATTAGTTGAAATTTTGTTTGAAACCATTCTTAAAATAATTCAACTGCTATTGATATTCATTTATCATGCTAAAGCATGTTAATAGTCAATATTTAAACCTCTCATGATGTTATTAGTCATGTAACTCTTGGTATCATGAAAATTTGTACCAAATTGTTGTTAGTGATGTACTTACACATGAGAGAATGGGGTTTGGAAAGCATGAGCATTTGCAGGCCAGAGTTTGGATTTTATGTATTGAAATGCATCTTTAATTTCAAAAGGTGTTAGTTTAGTGTGTATTAGTGAGCTTTATTGTAAAAATTGAGGCTATGATCCACGTTTGTGATGCAATGGAGCCTGCTTTGGAATTTTTCTGGATTTATACTAATGACTGAATCACTATTGCAACAGTTAATGTCTGAGTAAATTGATTCAAACTTGGTTTTAAATGAGAAAATTTAAAAAGGATTTAAAGTGAGCAAACCATGATTCTGTAAATATCAACTAGTTGAATCAATGAGTTTTTCTTTGTGTTCCTGTGACTTTAGGTATTAATGATGTTTGTTATCTTTGAAATGTGATCTTTGATTCAATGACTCGTTACTGTAAGTTTAATATCGTGCTACTCAGTGGTTTTCTAAATGATGAAAATTCCTCCTGCAAATACATTTCATGTGAAATTATACGATGTTTCGAACTTGGGCCTGTAACTTGTTTAAGCCCGATTTCAGTCATGGGATTATCTTGGCTTGGGGTTAATTCATGCCCATCTTGACTTGGGCTCAGGGCTTTTTATCCATTGCCACACCTTTGACTAGATTGACCCAGAAGGGTGCTCCATTCCGTTGGTCCGATGATTGTGAGGCAAGCTTTCAGAAGCTCAAGATAGCTTTGACTACAACACCGGTTCTAGTGTTGCCTTCCGGTTTGAGGAAGTATACAGTGTATTGTGATGCTTCACGTTTTGGCTTGGGTTGTGTATTGATGTAGGAGGGACGAGTAATTGCATATGCTTCAGCTGAAGATTCATGAGAAGAATTACCTCGTGCATGACCTAAAGTTAGCCGGGATTGCTCATGCTCTTAAGCTATGGAGGCATTAACTGTATGGGGTGTCATGTGAGGTTTACACTGATCATCGCAACTTACAGCATTTATTCAAGCAAAGAGATCTCAATTTGAGGCAGCGTAGATGGCTTGAGTTACTGAAGGATTATGGCATCACCATTCTTTACATCCGGGCAAGGCAAATATGGTCGTGAATGCCTTAAGCAGGAAGGCAGAGAGTAAGGGTAGCTTGACATTCATTTCAGCAGAGGAAAGGCCACTAGCTTTGGACATTCAGTCCTTGGCTAACAAACTTGTGAGGTTGGATATTTTAGAGACCAGCTGAGTTGTGACGACCCGGCCAGTCGTCAAATGAGTTACCGCTCTATTTCCCCCATTTCAGCTTCTTTACGCTTTGTTATCAGTGTTTTATAGGATCGAGATGATTAGTTTGAGTTCGGAGAGGATTTGGTAAGAAATGAGACACTTAGTCTCTTTTAAGAAAGCTTAAGTTGGAAAAGTCAACAGGATGTTGACTTATGTGTTAGAGGGTTCGGATGTGAGTTCCGATGGTTCAGTTAGCTTCGGGAGGTGATTTGTGACTTAGGAGAGTGATCGGAAGTGGTTTTGGAGGTACGGTGTAGAATTAGCTTGAATTGGCGAAGTTAGTATTTTGGCGAATTCCGGTTGATAGGTGAGATTTTGATCTGAGGGTCGGAATGGAATTTCGAGAGTTTTTGTAGCTTCGTTATGTCATTTTGGACTTGTCTGCAAAATTTGAGGTCATTCGGACGTGGTTTGGTTGGGTTTTTTATCAAAAATGGAATTTGGAAGTTCTTGAGATTCATAGGCTTGAATTCGATCTGATTTGATGATTTTGGTGTTAGTCGAGGTGTTTTGATGATTGGAACGAGGTTGAATAATGTTTAGGATGCATTGGTGCTTTTGGTTGAGGTCTCGGGGGCCTTGGGTGTATTTCGAGTGAGTTTTGAGCGAGTACGGACACCCCGGAACTTAGAAAAATGGAGGGAGCAGCAGTTTTGGCGCGGACCGCACTCCTTTTCGCACTGGGTGCACTGGCCTAGTGCTGGCCGTGTCAAAGTGGCCGCGGCCGCGGTCGTAAAGACTGCAGGTTGTTGGTCCTACTTCGGAAGCTCATATCATTTGATCCACAAGGAATTTTGAGGTGATTCAAAACCGAAAGTTGTAGCCCTTCGTGTCTAGTTTCCAGAAAGGTAAAGATATCGCAATTTGGATATATGTAGCGAATGTTATGGCCAATATACTAAAGTCTGTCCCTGCAGAGCAAGACCTGCACGGCCGCGGTCGTTTTTGCGCGGGCCGCGGTCGTTTTTGCGCTGACCGCGGTCATTTTTGTGCGGTCAGCGGTGTCGGAATCCGAGGGGTACTCTATAAATACGAGGTTTTGGGTTTTATTTGATATTTTGACCTAGTGAGCTCGGAATTTGGCAATTTTTTGAAGGTTTTTCAAGAAATTGGTCAGGGTAAGTGATTCTAACTCAGATTTGGTTAGAGTACATGAATCTATCACTGAATTCATCATTTAATTCGTGATTTGACATGGAATTTGGGAAAAAAATTGTGGAACCTTTCAAAAATGTAAAATGATGATTTGAAAGACCAAATGGTATCGGAATTGGATAATTTTGGTATGGTTAGACTCGTGAGGGTATGAGGATTCTGAAAATGTAAATTTTACCCGATTCCGAGACGTGGTCCCGAGGCTCGGGTTTTGCTAATTTCGAGATTTTTGATATTTTTCGAATGTTTTCGCTTGGGCTTTGTTCGCTTAGCATATTGTGACGTATTCGTTCTGATTTTGGATAGATTCGACGCGCGTGGAGGCCAATTCAAGGGGCAAAGGCGTCGTGAGCTAGAGAATTAGCCAGTTCGAGGTGAGTAATGGTTGTAAATGATGTTCTGAGGGTTTGAAATCCCGGATTGCACGTCGTAGTGCCATATTGAGGCAAGATACGCGCTGGGTGATGAGCGTGGGGTTTTCACTACTGGGGATTGTGACTTGGTCCATCCCGATTGATGATTTTACCGAATATTTGACTGAAATTCATTTGTTACCATCATGATTTGGGCTGATTGCCATAATTGGGCTTTGTGCCAACTATTTGGACACTTCGGAGATTTTTATCACTGTTTCCTTACTGCTTGACTTATTATTTGAACTCAGTCCTATTGATATCTACTGTTTTACAAACTCAGCCACTTTTACTCATATTTGAAACTTAAATGATATTTCTACATCATGTGTTGGGCTGAGAACTACTGTTTTACTAATGCCTTAGGGGCTTATGATGATTTCTGGACTAAGTGAGGCTGAGGGCCATATGTGAGGATATGCTAAGTGATATGAGGCCGAGGGCCTGAGATACTATTTATGCCATGCGGTGGCTTGAGTGATGTGAGGATATGTTGAGTGATGATGCCACGAGGTGGCTTGATATAGCGCTTGGGCCGTAAGGGGCCCCTCCGGAGTCTGCACACCCACAGTGAGCGTGGGTACCCATGTGATTTGAAACAGTGGTAACAATGACACTGTTTGATGAAAGTTGGTCAGGTAATAATGGCTGACCATTATGCTGAGTGATTGTGAGGTAGCCCGAGGGGCTGATACTGTACTGAGAGTGAGCCCGAGGGGCTGATACTATGCTGAGTGATTGATACTGTGCCCGAGGGGCGGATTTCTACTTATTAATTACATGTTAAATTACTTGTTTTACTTGTTTTAAAAAGGAATATCTTTTGATTTTTTCACTGATTTACTGCTTTATGTGATTTTACTGCTTGATATGGAATTGCTTTGTGCCTTTACGTGTTTTCATACTTTCAGCCATTATTTGTAATTATTACTCATTGAGTCTGAGTACTCACATTAATCCCTTCACCATGTGTGCAGATTCAGGTATAGCAGAGTCCGCACCTGAGTGCTGATTCCTTCCAGGCTAGGCAGTGATTTAGAGTTACGAGGTGGTTGTTGACGTCCGCAGCCCCTTGACTCTCTTATCCTCTATCATTTATGTTTTCTTCAAACTGTTGTATCAGATTCCATACTTTGTAGACCTATAGTAGATTCTGTAGTAGCTCACGACTTGTGACACCCCGGTTTGGGCTGTGTCGGGTTGGTTCCTGCTGTTATTATCATTAAATTCCGTAATTTATGAGCATTATATTATATATTATTACTGTTTATGATGATTAATTGTTTAAAAGAGGTGTTTTGTTTTGGTCTGGCTGGCCTTGTCTTCACGAGAGGCGCCATCACGATCGGGTTCGGGGATCGGGTCGTGACAAGTTGGTATCATAGCCTAGGTTACTTAGGTCTCACGAGTCATGAGCAGGTTTAGTAGAGTCTCGCGGATCGGTATAGAGACGTCTGTATTTATCGTCGAGAGGCTGCAGAACCTTTAGGAAAAATTTCATATTCTTGAAACTCTTGTCGTGCGAACTTGTTGGTCCGAGTACTAAACTTTTGATATTCCATTCTCTCACAGATGGTGAGGACGTGAGCTACCGGATGAGGTGGACGACCACCAGTGCCACCCACTGAGGCCACCAGAGGTCGTGGACGTGGCAGGGGCAGAGCAGCGAGGGCAGCACCTATTGATGCATCGGCTACCCCGGCTCCAGTTCAGGCTCCCGTTATGGATGCTCCAGCAGCACCAGTTCAGGCACCAGCTTTGCCTATCATGGTTCCGGGTCTTCAGAAGGCCTTGGCACAGATCTTATTAGTTTGCATTGGCCTGGCTCAGGCAGTATCAGCCACTACAGCAATAGCTACTTTATAGGCCGGGGGAGGCAATCAGACCCCCGCTGCTCGCACACCTGAGTAGGTAGTGCAAGGACTACAAATACCGGGGGCACCTCCAGCTCAGCCAGTTGCACCAGCTCAGGAGTTTATTGTGCCAGTTACGCCGGATGATGAGCAGCGTTGTCTTGAGAGGTTTGGTAGACTCCAGCCTTCGTCATTCAGTGGTGACGAGGGCGAGGATGCCCAGGGTTTTCTGGATAAGTGTCAGCGGATACTACGTACAGCAGGGATTCTTGAGACTAGTGGTGTGGCATTTACCACCTTTCAGTTTACTGGGGCTGCCTTCACATGGTGGGAGGCGTATGAGAGGTGTAGGCCGGTTGGAGCAGTGCCCCTTACTTGGCAGCAGTTCTCCACTATCTTCTTGGAGAAGTATGTTCTGCAGTCCCGCAGAGAGGAGTTACGTAGACAGTTTGAGTGGTTGCGACAGGGGGATATGACTGTGTCACAATATGAGTCGAGGTTTTCTGAGTTGGCTCCTCATGCCATTTGGATGGTTCCGACAACTCGTGAGAGGATCAGGAGATTTGTTGATGGCCTTAACTATCACCTCCGTATTCTTATGACCCGAGAGAGGGTGTTGGGTGCTACGTTCGAGGAGGTGGTCGATATCGCTCGCGAGATTGAGACGGTTCGCCGTTAGGATCGAGAGGAGAGGGAGGCCAAGAAGCCTCGAGGATCTGGCAGTTATAGTGGTGCTTCTTCGAGGGGCCAGTTTCAGCATGGTAGAGGCCGTTCTTTCAGGCATGCTCAGCCAGTCCGCCCAGAGTATCGCGGGGCATCTTTGGGTCATGGTCATCATGGATCTCAGCGGGGCCAGTCATCACTCAGTGCCCTTCCAGTCCAGAGTTCATCTCATGCCCCGTCAGCTCAGGGTTCTTCTATGCTGAGTGCATCAGCTGGTCACTCCGGTGTGAGGGGTTCCCTTTAGTCCCCTTCTCCAGCACCAAGGAGTTGTTATGAGTGTGGAGAGTTTGGACATGTGTGGAGGTTGTGTCCTCGTCGTATAGCTAGTTCATCTCAGCAGAGAGGTCAGCCCTCGACTACTACTCCAGTTACCTCACCACCCGCCCAGCCAGCTAGGGGTGAAGGTCATGCAGCTAGGGGTCGCCCCAGAGGGGGAGGTCGATCAAGGGGCGGTCAGGCCCGTTTCTATGCACTTCCTGGCAGGCCAGATGTTATTGCTTCAGATGCTGTTATTACATGTATTGTTTCAGTGTGCCACAGAGACGCCTCTGTATTATTTGATCCCGGTTCCACCTTTTCTTATGTGTCATCATACTTAGCTTGTTATTTGGGTACGCCCCGTGAGTTTCTTGCTTTACCTGTTCATGTATCTACCCCAGTGGGCGATACTATTGTGGTAGACCGTGTGTACCGGTCATGTGTGGTGACTATTGGAGGTCTGGAGACCCGAGTGGATCTATTGCTATTGAGCATGGTGGATTTTGATGTCATTTTGGGCATGGATTAGCTATCTTCGTGTCGTGCTATTCTAGATTGTCATGCTAAGACAGTCACTTTGGCTATGCCGGGTGTACCGCGGATCGAGTGGCGTAGTGTGACTGATTATGTCCCTAGTAGAGTGATCTCATTCTTGAAGTCCCAACGTATGGTTGGGAAGTATTGCCTTTCATATCTAGCATTTGTGAGGGATGTTGGAGCTGAGACTCCTAGTATTGATTTTGTCCCACTTGTGAGGGATTTTCCCAATATTTTTCCTGTAAACCTGTCGGTCATGCCACCGGACAAGGATATTGATTTTGGTATTGACCTGGTTCCCGGCACTTAGCCCATTTCTATTCCGCCATATCGTGTGGAACCAGCAGAGTTGAAGGAATTGAAAGAATAGCTTTAGGAACTCCTATATAAGGGGTTTATTCGGCCTAGTGTGTCCCCTTGGGGTGCACCGGTTTTGTTTGTGAAGAAGAAGGATGGCACGATGAGAATGTGCATTGATTATAGGCAATTGATATGACTGTGTCACAGTATGAGTCGAGGTTTTTTGAGTTGGCTTGTCATGCCATTTGGATGGTTCCGACAGATCGTGAGAGGATCAGGAGATTTGTTGATGGGCTTAACTATCACCTTCGTATTCTTATGACCCGAGAGAGGGTGTTGGGTGCTACGTTCGAGGAGGTGGTCGATATCGCTCGTGATATTGAGACGGTTCTGGATGGGCTTAGAGAGCTGATTCTGGAGGAGGCCCACAACTCGCGGTATTCCATTCATCCGGGTGCCGCGAAGATGTATCAGGATTTGAGGCAGCACTATTGGTGGAAAATAATGAAGAAAGATATTGTGGGATGTGTAGCCGGTATCTCAACTGTCAGCAGGTGAAGTATGAGCATCAGAGACTGGGTGGCTTATTTCAGCAGATGGTTATTCCCGAGTAGAAACGAGAGAGAATCACGATGGACTTTGTGGTTGGACTTCCTCGGACTTTGAAGGAGTTCGATGCTATTTGTGTGATTGTGGATCGGCTAACCAAGTCTGCGCACTTCATTCCTGTGTGTACTACCTATTCTTCAGAGCGGTTGGCAGGGATTTATATCCGGGAGATTGTTCGGTTGCATGGTGTTCCTGTTTCCATCATCTCAGATAGAGTTACTCAGTTTGCTTCGCAGTTCTGGAGAGCCGTGCAGAGAGAGTTGGGTACTCAGGTAGAGTTGAGCACAGCGTTTCATCCTCAGACGGACGGACTGTCAGAGCGTACTATTCAAATATTAGAGGACAAGTTGTGTGCTTGTGTTATTGACTTTGGAGGTTCATGGGATAAGTTTCTACCACTTGCAAAGTTTGCTTACAACAACAGCTACCAGTTGAGTATTCAGATGGCTCCATATGAGGCTTTGTACGGGAGGCGATGTAGATCTCCGGTTGGTTGGTTCGAGCTCGGCGAGGCTAGACTATTGGGGATAGATTTGGTTCAGGATTCCTTAGAGAAGGTGAAGGTGAATTAGGAGAGGCTTTGTACAATGCAGTCACGTCAGAAAAGTTATGCGGACCGGAAGGTTCGAGATGTGTCCTACATGGTCGGTGAGAAGGTCCTGCTGAAGGTTTCGCCCATGAACTGTGTTATGAGATTTGGGAAGAAAGGCAAGTTGAGTCCTCGGTTCATTGGGCCTTTTGAGGTGCTTCGTAGGATTGGGGAGGTGGCTTATGAGCTTGCGTTACCACCCAGCCTGTCGAGTGTGCATCCGGTATTTTATGTTTCTATGCTTCAGAAGTATATTGGGGATCCGTCTCATGATTTGGACTTCAGCACGGTTCAGTTGGATGACGATTTGACCTTTGATGTGGAGCTAATAGCTATTTTGAGTCGCCAGGTTCGGAAGTTGAGGTCAAATTATATAGCTTCAGTGAAGGTGCAGTGGAGAGGTCGGCCCGTGGAGGAGGCCACCTGGGAGACGAGTGGGAGATACAGAGCAGATATCCTCATCTATTTGAGGCTTCAGGTATGTTTCTTGACTCATTCGAGGACGAACGTTTGTTTAAGTTGGGGAAGATGTGACGACCCTGCCAGTCGTCTCATAAGTTAACGCTCCATTTCCCCCATTTTAGCTTCTTTACGCTTCGTTATCCGTGTTTTATGGGATCGAGATGATTAGTTCGAGTTCGGAGAGGATTTGGTAAGAAATGAGACACTTAGTCTCTTTTAAGAAGGCTTAAGTTGGAAAAGTCAACTGAATGTTGACTTATGTGTTAGAGGATTCGGATGTGAGTTCTGATGGTTCGGTTAGCTTCGAGAGGTGATTTGTGACTTAGAAGAGTGATCGGAAGTGGTTTTGGAGGTACGGTGTAGAATTAGGCTTGAATTGGCGAAGTTAGTATTTTGGCGAATTCCGGTTGATAGGTGAGATTTTGATACGAGGGTCGGAATGAAATTCCGAGAGTTTTCTGTACTTCGTTATGTCATTTTAAACTTGTCTGCAAAATTTGAGGTTATTCGGACGTGGTTTGGTTGGGTTTTTGATCAAAAATGGAATTTGGAAGTTTTTGAGATTCATAGGCTTGAATTCGATGTGAGTTGATGATTTTGGTGTTAGTCGAGGTGTTTTGATGATTGGAATGAGGTTGAATAATGTTTAGGATGCATTGGTGCTTTTGGTTGAGGTCCCGGGGGCCTCGGGTGAGTTTTGAGCGAGTACGGACACCCCGGAACTTAGAAAAATGGAGGGAGCAGCAGTTTTGGCGCGGACCGCGCTCCTTTTCGCGCTGGGCGCGTTGGCCTAGTGCTGGCCGCATCAAAGTGGCCGCGGCTGCGGTCGTGAAGACTGTAGGTTGCTAGTCCTACTTCGGAAGCTCATATCATTTGATCCACAAGGAATTTTGAGGTGATTCAAAACCGAAAGTTGTAGCCCTTCGTGTCTCGTTTCCAGAAAGGTAAAGATATCGCAATATGGACATCTGTAGCGAAAGTTATGGCCAATATACTAAAGCCTGTCCTTGCAGAGCAAGACCTGCGTGGTTGCGGTCGATTTTGCGCAGACCCCTCTGGTTTTGCGCGGACCGAGGTCATTTTTGTGCGGTCAGCGGTGTCGGAATCCGAGGGGTACTCTATAAATACGAGGTTTTGGGTTTTATTTGATATTTTGACCTAGAGAGCTCGGATTTTGGCAATTTTTCGAAGGTTTTTCAAGAAATTGGTCGGGGTAAGTGATTCTAACTCAGATTTGGTTAGAGTACATGAATCTATCACTGAATTCATCATTTAATTCGTGATTTGAGATGGAATTTGGGAAGAAAATTGTGGAACCTTTCAAAAATGTAAAATGATGATTTGAAGGACCAAATGGTATTGGAATTGGATAATTTTGGTATGGTTAGACTCGTGAGGGTATGAGGATTCTGAAAATGTAAATTTTACCCGATTCTGAGATGTGGGCCCGGGGCTCGGGTTTTGCTAATTTCGAGATTTTTGATATTTTTCGAATGTTTTCGCTTGGGCTTTGTTCCCTTAGCATATTGTGACGTATTCATTCTGATTTTGGAAAGATTCAACACGCGTGGAGGCCAATTCAAGGGGCAAAGGCGTTGTGAGCTAGAGAATTAGCCAGTTTGGGGTGAGTAATGGTACTAAATGATGTTCTGAGGGTTTGATACCCCGTATTGCACGTCGTAGTGCCATATTGAAGCAAGATACGCGCTGGGTGATGAGCGTGGGGTTTTCACTACTGGGGATTGTGACTTGGTCCATCCCGATTGATGATTTTACCGAATATTTGACTGAAATTCATTTGTTACCATCATGATTTGGGTTGATTGCCATAATTGGGATTTGTGCCAACTATTTGGACCCTTCGGAGATTTTTATCACTATTTCCTTACTGCTTGACTTATAATTTGAACTCAGTTCAGTTGATATCTACTGTTTTACAAACTCAGCCACTTTTACTCAGTTTTGAAACTTAAATGATATTTCTACATCATGTTTTGGGCTGAGAACTACTGTTTTACTAATGCCCAAGGGGCTTATGATGATTTCTGAACTGAGTGAGGCCGAGAGCCATATGTGAGGATATGCTAAGTGATATGAGGCCGAGGGCCTGAGATACTATTTATGCCATGCGGTGGCTTGAGTGATGTGAGGATATGTTGAGTGATGATGCCACGAGGTGGCTTGATATAGCGCTTGGGCCGTAAGGGGCCCCTCCGGAGTCTGCACACCCACAGTGAGCGCGGGTACCCATGTGATTTGAAACAGTTGTAACAATGACACTGTTTGATGAAAGTTGGTCAGGTAACAATGGCTGACCATTATGCTGAGTGATTGTGAGGTAGCCCGCGGGGCTGATACTGTACTAAGAGTGAGCCCGAGGGGCTGATACTATGCTGAGCGATTGATACTTTGCCCGAGTGGCGGATTTCTACTTGTTAATTACCTGTTAAATTACCTGTTTTACTTGTTTTAAAAAGGAATATCATTTGATTTCTTTACTGATTTACTGCTTTAAGTGATTTTACTGCTTGATATGGAATTGCTTTGTGCCTTTACGTGTTTTCATACTTTCAGTCATTATTTGTAATTATTACTCACTGAGTCGGAGTACTCACATTACTCTCCTGCACCATATGTGCAGATTCAGGTATAGCAGAGTCCGCACTTGAGCGCTGATTCCTTCCAGGCTAGGCAGTGATTTGGAGTTACGAGGTAGCTGTTGACGTCTGCAGCCCCTTGACTCTCTTTTCCTCTATCATTTATGTTTTCTTCAAACTGTTGTATCAGATTCCATACTTTGTAGACCTATAGTAGATTCTGTAGTAGCTCATGACTTGTGACACCCCGGTTTGGGCTGTGTCGGGATGGTTCCTGCTGTTATTATCGTTAAATTCCGCAATTTATGAGCATTATATTATATGTTATTACTGTTTATGATGATTAACTGTTTAAAAGAGGTGTTCCGTTTTGGTCTGGCTGGCCTTGTCTTCACGAGAGGTGCCATCACGACCGGGTTCGGGGATTGGGTCCTGACAAGTTGGTATCAGAGCCTAGGTTACTTAGGTCTCACGAGTCATGAGCAGGTTTAGTAGAGTCTCGCGAATCGGTACGGAGACGTCTGTATTTATCCTCGAGAGGCTACAGAACCTTTAGGAAAAATTTCATATTCTTGAAACTCTTGTCGTGCGAACTTGTTGGTCCGAGTACTAAACTTCTGATATTCCATTCTCTCAAAGATGGTGAGGACGCGAGCTACCGGACAAGGTGGTCGACCACCAGTGCCACCCACTGGGGCCACCAGAAGCCGTGGATGCGGACGTGGACGTGGCAGGGGCAGAGCAGCGAGGGCAGCACCTGTTGATGCATCGACTGCCCCGACTTCGGATTAGGCTTTCTCTATGGATGCTCCAGCAGCACCAGTTTAGGCACCAGCTATGCCTATCGTGGTTTCGGGTCTTCAAAAGGCCTTGGCACATATCTTATCAGTTTGCACTGGCCTGGCTCAGGCATTTTCAGCCACTACAGTAGTAGCTACTTCACAGGCCGGGGGAGGCAATCAGATCCCCGCTGCTCGCACACCTGAGCAGGTAGTGCAGGGACTACAGACACTGGGGGCACCTCCAGCTCAGCCGGTTGCACCAGCTCAGGAGTTTATTGTGCCAGTTATGCCAGATGATGAGCAGCGTCGTCTTGAGAAGTTTTGTAGACTCCAGCCTCCGTCATTCACATGGTGGGAGGAATATGAGAGGCGTACGCCGGTTGGAGCAGCGCCCCTTACTTGGCAGCAGTTCTCCACTCTATTCTTGGAGAAGTATGTGCCGCAGTCCCGCAGAGAGGAGCTGCGTAGACAGTTTGAGTGGTTGCGACAGGGGGATATGACTGTGTCACAGTATGAGTCGAGGTTTTTTGAGTTGGCTTGTCATGCCATTTGGATGGTTCCGACAGATCGTGAGAGGATCAGGAGATTTGTTGATGGGCTTAACTATCACCTTCGTATTCTTATGACCCAAGAGAGGGTGTTGGGTGCTACGTTCGAGGAGGTGGTCGATATCGCTCAGCGGGGCCAATCATCACTCAGTGCCCTTCCAGCCCAGAGTTCATCTCATGCCCCGTCAGCTCAGGTTTCTTCTATGCTGAGTGCATCAGTTGGTCACTCCGGTGTGAGGGGTTCCCTTCAGTCCCCTTCTCCAGCACCTGGGAGTTGTTATGAGTGTGGAGAGTTTGGACATGTGTGGAGGCAGTGTCCTCGTCCTATGGCTAGTTCATCTCAGTAGAGGGGTCATCCCTCGACTACTACTCCAGTTACCTCACCACCCGCCCAGTCAGCTAGGGGTGGAGGTCATGCAGCTAGGGGTCGCCCCAGAGGGGGAGGTCGATCAGGGGGCGGTCAGGCCCGTTTCTATGCACTTCCTGGCAGGCCAGATGCTATTTCTTCAGATGCTGTCATTACAGATATTATTTCAGTCTGCCACAGAGATGCCTCTGTATTATTTGATCCCGGCTCAACCTTTTCTTATGTGTCATCATACTTTGCTCGTTATTTGGGTACGCCCCGTGAGTTTCTTGCTTTACTTGTTCATGTATCTACCCCAATGGGCGATACTGTTGTTGTAGATCGTGTGTACCGGTCATGTGTGGTGACTATTGGGGGTCTAGAGACCCAAGTGGATCTATTGCTATTGAGCAAGGTGGATTTTGATGTCATTTTGGGCATGGATTGGCTATCTCTGTGTCGTGCTATTCTAGACTGTCATGCTAAGACAGTCAGTTTGGCTATGCCGGGTGTACCGCGGATCGAGTGGCGTAGTGTGACTGATTATGTCCCTAGTAGAGTGATCTCATTCTTGAAGTCCCAGCGTATGGTTGGGAAGGGTTGCCTTTCATATCTAGCATTTGTGAGGGATGTTGGAGCTGAGACTCCTAGTATTGATTCTGTCCCAGATGTGAGGGATTTTTCCGATGTTTTTCCTGCAGCCCTGCCGGGCATGCCACGGGACAGGGATATTGATTTTGGTATTGACCTGGTGCCGGGCACTCAGCCCATTTCTATTCCGCCATATCGTATGGCACCAACAAAGTTGAAGGAATTGAAAGAACAACTTCAGGAACTCCTAGATAAGGGGTTCATTCGGCCTAGTGTGTCCCCTTGGGGTGCACCGGTTTTGTTTGTGAAGAAGAAGGATGGCACGATGAGAATGTGCATTGATTATAGGCAATTGAACAAAGTAACAATTAAGAACAAGTATCCTTTACCTCGCATTGATGATTTATTTGATCAGCTTCAGGGAGCGAGGGTGTTCTCCAAGATTGATCTCCGTTCGGGTTATCACCAGTTGAAGATCAGGTATTCAGATATTCTTAAGACTGCTTTCAGGACCAGATATGGTCATTATGAGTTTCTTGTTATGTCCTTCAGGCTAACCAATGCCCCAGCAGCATTCATGCATTTGATGAACAGTGTATTTCGGCCTTATCTGGATTCAGTCGTTATTGTATTCATTGATGATATCCTGGTGTACTCGCATAGTCAGGAGTAGCACGCAGAGCATTTGAGAGTTGTGTTACAGTGACTGAGGGAGGAGAAGCTTAATGCAAAATTCTCCAAGTGTGAGTTTTGGCTCAGTTCAGTGGCTTTCTTGGGGAACGTGGTGTCCAGTGAGGGTATACAGGTTGATCCGAAGAAGATAGAGGCGGTTCAGAGTTGGCCCAGACCGTCCTCAGCCACAGAGAATCGTAGCTTTCTTGGGTTAGCAGGCTATTATCGTCGGTTTGATCAGGGATTTTCCTCCATTGCATCGCCCTTGACCAAGTTGACTCAGAAGGGTGCTCCATTCGTATGGTCGGACGAGTGTGAGGAGAGCTTTCAGAAGCTCAAGATAGCCTTGGCCACAGCTCTAGTGCTGGTTTTACCCTTAGCTTCAGGTTCATATACTGTGTATTGTGATGCTTTTAGAGTTGGGATTGGTTGTGTGTTGTTGCAGGAGGGTAGAGTTATTGCTTATGCTTCTCGGCAGTTGAAGCCCCATGAGAAGAACTACCCCGTTCATGATTTGGAGTTGGCTGCCATAGTTCACGCATTGAAGATTTGGAGGCATTACTTGTATGGCGTATCTTGTGAGGTGTTCACTGATCATCGCAGTCTTCAGCATTTGTTCAAGCAAAAGGATCTTAATTTGAGGCAGCAGAGATGGTTGGAGTTGCTTAATGATTATGATATCATTATATTGTACCATCCGGGAAAGTCTAATGTGGTGGCCGATGCTTTGAGCCGAAAGGCAGTGAATATGGGGAGTTTGGCATATATTCCAGTTGGGGAGAGACCTCTTGCGGTTGATATTCAAGCCTTGGCCAATCGGTTTGTGAGGTTGGATACTTCGGAGCCTAGTCGGGTGTTGGCTTGTGTGGTTTCTCGGCCTTCTTTATATGATCGCATCAGAGAGCACTAGTATGATGATCCGCATTTGCTTGTCCTTAGGGACAGAGTTCAGCATGATGATGCCAGAGATATGACCATCGGTGATGATGGTGTGTTGAGGATGCAGGGCCAGATCTGTGTGCCCAATGTGGATGGGATTATAAAGCTGATTCTGGAGAAGGCCCACAGCTCGCGGTATTCCATTCATCTGGGTGCCGCGAAGATGTATCAGGATTTGAGGCAGCACTATTGGTGGAGAAGAATGAAGAAAGATATTGTGGGATGTGTAGCTCGGTGTCTCAACTGTCAGCAGGTGAAGTATGAGCATCAGAGACCGGGTGGCTTATTTCAGCAGATGGTTATTCCCGAGTAGAAATGGGAGAGAATCACGATGGACTTTGTGGCTGGACTTCCTCGGACTTTGAAGAAGTTCAATGCTATTTGGGTGATTGTGGATCGGCTGACCAAGTCTGCGCACTTCATTCCTCTGTGTACTACCTATTCTTCAGAGCGGTTGGCAGGGATTTATATCCGGGAGATTGTTCGATTGCATGGCATTCCTGTTTCAATCATCTCAGATAGAGGTATTCAGTTTACTTCGCAGTTTTGGAGAGCCGTGCAGAGAGAGTTGGTTACTCAGGTAGAGTTGAGCACAGCGTTTCATCCTCAGACGGACAGACAGTCCGAGCGTACTATTCAAATATTGGAGGACATGTTGCGTGCTTGTGTTATTGACTTTGGAGGTTCATGGGATAAGTTTCTAACACTTGCAAAGTTTGCTTACAACAACAACTACCAGTCGAGTATTCAGATGGCTCCATATGAGGCTTTGTACGGGAGGCGGTGTAGATCTCCGGTTGGTTGGTTCGAGCCCGGCGAGGCTAGACTATTGGGGACAGATTTGGTTCAGGATGCCTTAGAGAAGGTGAAGGTGATTCAGGAGAGGCTTCGTACAGCGCAGTCACGTCAGAAGAGTTATGCGGACCCGAAGGTTTGAGATATGTCCTACATGGTCGGTGAGAAGGTCCTGCTGAAGGTTTCGCCCATGAAGGGTGTTATGAGATTTGGGAAGAAAGGCAAGTTGAGTCCTGGGTTCATTGAGCCTTTTGAGGTGCTTCGGAGGATTGGGGAGGTGGCTTATGAGCTTGCTTTACCACCCAATCTGTCGAGTGTGCATCCGGTATTTCATGTTTCTATGCTCCGGAAGTGTATTGGGGATCCGTCTCATGTTTTGGACTTCAGCACGGTTTAGTTGGATGGCGATTTGACCTTTGATATGGAGCCAGTAGCTATTTTGGGTCGCCAGGTTCGGAAGTTGAGGTCAAAGGATATAGCTTCACTGAAGGTGCAGTGGAGAGGTCGGCCCGTGGAGGAGGCCACCTGGGAGACCAAGCAGGAGATACGGAGCAGATATCCTCATCTGTGTGAGGCTTTAGGTATGTTTCTTGACTTGTTCAAGGACGAACGTTTGTTTAAGTTGGGGAGGATGTGACGACCTGGCCAGTCGTCTCATGAGTTACCGCTCCATTTCCCCCATTTCGGCTTCTTTACGCTTTGTTATCCGTGTTTTATGGGATCGAGATGATTAGTTCGAGTTCGGAGAGGATTTGGTAAGAAATGAGACATTTAGTCTCTTTTAAGAAAGCTTAAGTTGGAAAAGTCAACCGGATGTTGACTTATGTGTTAGAGGGTTCGGATGTGAGTTCCGATGGTTCGGTTAGCTTCGGGAGGTGATTTGTGACTTAGGAGAGTGATCGGAAGTGGTTTTGGAGGTAAGGTGTAGAATTAAGCTTGAATGGGCGAAGTTAGTATTTTGGCAAATTCCGGTTGATAGGTGAGATTTTGATCCGATGGTCGGAATGGAATTCCGAGAGTTTCTGAAGCTTCGTTATGTCATTTTGGACTTGTCTGCAAAATTTGAGGTCATTCAGACGTGGTTTGGTTGGGTTTTTTATCAAAAATAGAATTTGGAAGTTTTTGAGATTCATAGGGTTGAATTCGATGTGATTTGATGATTTTGGTGTTAGTTGAGGTGTTTTGATGATTGGAACGAGTTTGAATAATGTTTAGGATGTGTTGGTGCTTTTGGTTGAGGTCCCGGGGGTCTCGGGTGTGTTTCGGGTGAGTTTTGAGCGAGTATGGACACCCCAAAACTTAGAAAAATGGAGGTAGCAGCAGTTTTGGCGCGGACCGGGCTCCTTTTCATGCTGGGTGCGCTGGCCTAGTGCTGGCCGAGTCAAAGTGGCTGAGGCCGCGGTCGTGAAGACTGCAGGTTGCTGGTCCTACTTCGGAAGCTCATAGCTTTTGATCTACAAGGAATTTTGATGTGATTCAAAAACGAAAGTTGTAGCCCTTTCATGTTTAGTTTCTAGAAAGGTAAAGATATCGTAATTTGGACATCTGTCGAGAAAGTTATGGCCAACATACTAAAGCCTGTCCCTGCAGAGCAAGAACTGCGCAGCCGCGGTCGTTTTTGCGCGGTCAGCGGTGTCGGAATCCGAAGGGTACTCTATAAATACGAGGTTTTGGGTTTTATTTGATATTTTGACCTAGAGAGCTCGAATTTTGGTGATTTTTCGAATATTTTTCAAGAAATTGGTCGGGGTAAGTGATTCTAACTCAGATTTGGTTAGAGTACATGAATCTATCACTGAATTCATCATTTAATTCGTGATTTGAGATGGAATTTGGGAAGAAAATTGTGGAACCTTTCAAAAATGTAAAATGATGATTCGAAGGACCAAATGGTATCGGAATTGGATAATTTTGGTATGGTTAGACTCGTGAGGGTATGAGGATTCTGAAAATGTAAATTTTACCCGATTCCGAGAAGTGGGCCCGGGGCTCGGGTTTTGCTAATTTCGAGATTTTTGATATTTTTCGAATGTTTTTGCTTGGGCTTTGTTCCCTTAACATATTGTGACGTATTCGTTCTAATTTTGGATAGATTCGACACGCGTGGAGGCCAATTCAAGGGGCAAAGGCGTTGTGAGCTAGAGAATTAGCCAGTTCGAGGTGAGTAATGGTTGTAAATGATGTTCTGATGGTTTGATATCCCGGATTGCACGTCGTAGTGCCATATTGAGGCAAGATACGCGCTGGGTGATGAGCGTGGGGTTTTCACTACTGGGGATTGTGACTTGGTCCATCCCGATTGATGATTTTACCGAATATTTGACTGAAATTCATTTGTTACCATCATGATTTGGGATGATTGCAATAATTGGGCTTCGTGCCAACTATTTGGACCCTTCGGGGATTTTTATCACTGTTTCCTTACTGCTTGACTTATTATTTGAACTCAGTCCTATTGATATCTACTGTTTTACAAACTCAGCCACTTTTACTTAGATTTTAAACTTAAATGATATTTCTACATCATGTGTTGGGATGAGAACTACTGTTTTACTAATGCCCAAGGGGCATATGATGATTTCTGGACTAAGTGAGGCCGAGGGCCATATGTGAGGATATGTTAAGTGATATGAGGCCGAGGGCCTGAGATACTATTTATGCCATGCGGTGGCTTGAGTGATGTGAGGATATGTTGAGTGATGATGCCACGAGGTGGCTTGATATAGCACTTGGGCCATAAGGGGCCCCTCCGGAGTCTGCACACCCACAGTGAGCGCGGGTACCCATGTGATTTGAAACAGTGGTAACAATGACACTGTTTGATGAAAGTTGGTCAGGTAATAATGGCTGACCATTATGCTGAGTGATTGTGAGGTAGCCCGCGGGGCTGATACTGTACTGAGAGTGAGCCCGAGGGGCTGATACTATGCTGATCGATTGATACTGTGCCCGAGGGGCAGATTTCTACTTGTTAATTACCTATTAAATTACCTGTTTTACTTGTTTTAAAAAGGAATATCATTTGATTTCTTCACTGATTTACTGTTTTAAGTGATTTTACTGCTTGATATGGAATTGCTTTGTGCATTTACGTGTTTTCATACTTTCATCCATTATTTGTAATTATTACTCACTGAGTCGGAGTACTCACATTACTCCCTGCACCATGTGTGCAGATTCAGGTATAGCAGAGTTCGCACCTGAGCGCTGATTCCTTCCAGGCTAGGCAGTGATTTGGAGTTACGAGGTAGCTATTGACGTCCGCAGCCCCTTGACTCTCTTATCCTCTATCATTTATGTTTTCTTCAAACTGTTGTATCAGATTCCGTACTTTGTAGACCTATAGTAGATTCTGTAGTAGCTCATGACTTGTGACACCCCGGTTTGGGCTGTGTTGGGATGGTTCCTGCTGTTATTATCGTTAAATTCCGCAATTTATGAGCATTATATTATATGTTATTACTATTTATGATGATTAACTGTTTAAAAGAGGTGTTTCGTCTTGGTCTGGCTGGCCTTGTCTTCACGAGAGGCGCCATCATGACCGAGTTCGGGGATCGGGTCGTGACATAAGTTCCTGCATGTATTGTTGCCCAGTCTTCGTTATTGGGGCAGATCAAGGCTCCAACAACTTGATGATCCTCATTTGACAGTTCTTAGAGAGATGGTACTACATGGTGGTGCCAAAGAGGTTTCTATTGGCGAGGATGGTGTTCTACGACTCAACGGTCACCTATGTGTTCCTAATGTCGATGGCTTGAGGGAAAGGATTCTAGAGGAGGCCCACAGTTCACGGTATTCTATTCATCCAGGTGCTACGATGATGTATCATGACTTGAGACCAGCATTATTGGTGGAGACGGATGAAGAAAGACATAGTGGAGTATGTAGCTAGATGCCTAAATTGCCAATAGGTCAAGTATGAGCACCAGAGGCTAGGTGACCTACTTAAGCAAATAACTATAACTGAGTGGAAATGGGAGCACATTACTATGGACTTCGTAGTTGGGTTGTCGCGGACTTTGTGGAAGTTTGATGCAGTTTGGGTCATTGTCGACAGGTTTACCAAGTCGGAACACTTCATTCCGTTTGTGACTGCGTATACTTCAGAAGTTGGCCCAGATTTATATTCGGGAGATAGTTCTATTGCACGGTGTGCCTATTTCCGTCATATCAGATAGAGGCCATCAGTTCACTTCACATTTCTGGAGGGTCGTACAAAGTGAGTTGGGGACCCATGTAGAGCTTAGCACAGCATTTCATCCTCGGACCGACGGGCAGTCGGAGCGGACAGTTCAGATATTAGAGGACATGCTGAGAGCATACGTGATTGGCTTGGCAGACAGTGTGATTAGTTCTTGCCTTTGGCCGAGTTCGTTTACAACAACAGTTATTAGTCCAACATCGAGATGGATCCATTTGAGGCATTATATGGTCAACGATGTCGTTCTCCTATTGGGTAGTTTGAGTCCGATGAGGCTAAGTTATATGGTACTGATTTGGTAAAGGATGCCTTGGAAAAGGTAAAGTTTATCCAGGAGAGACTTCGCACAGAACAATCTAGACAGAAGAGTTACGCAGATCAGAAGGCACGTGATCTATCATTTATGATCTATGAGAAGGTTCCCTTAAAAGTCTCACCGATGAAGGGTATTATGATATTCGAGAAGAAGGGCAAATTGATCCCCAGATTTATAGGCCCATTTGAGGTGTTGAGGCGAGTTGGGGAGGTTGCTTATGAGCTTGCTTTACCCCTAGCCTCTCCGTGGATCATCCAGTTTTTCACGTTTGTATGCTCCGTAGGTATCACATCGACTTGTCACATATGCTAGACTTCAACACTATTCAACTAGATGAGAGATTGGGCTATGAGGAGGAGCCAGTTGTTATTGTTGCTAGACAGGATCACCATTTGAGATCCAAGAGGATTTTCGCGGTAAAAGTTTAGTGGAGGGGTCAACCAGTCGAGGAGGCGACCTGGGAGTCCGAGGAGGACATACGGGGGCAAATATCCACACTTATTCAGCACTTCAGGTATGAATCTAAACCCGTTCGAGGACGAACGTTTGTTTAAGAGATGGAGAATGTAATGACCTGACTTGTCGTTTTGCCTTCTAAAATCTCGTTCCCCTAAATAAAACTTCCCATACTTGCTTTTATTGAGTTATGACTTGCAGGGATGGTTGGTTCGGGATTTGGAAGAGTTTGGGTTGAAATCGAAACACTTGGTTCCTTAAGGTTGGCCTAAAAGGACAAGTTTGACTTCGGTCAACATTTTGAGTAAACAACCTCGGAATCGAGATTTGACGGCTCCAATAGGCTCGTATGATAATTTAGGACTTGGTCATATATCCGTATTGGGTTTTCAATGACCCAGGAGCGTTTTGGCGCCTAATAGTGAAAGTTGGTTCTTGAAGGTTTTTAGACGTTCTTTAAATTTGGTTTGGAGCGGGTTTTGGTACTATTGAGGTCCAAATGGAATTTCTAGATCGGGAATAGTTCCATAATGTCATTTAAGACTTGCATGCAAAATTTGGTGTCATTCCGAGTAGTATAAGTACGTTTCGGCACATTGAAAGTAAAATGAAGAACTTGAAGTTCATAAGTTTGATTCAATTGGTTTTAGGGTGTGATTCTTAGTTTTAATATTGTTCAGGCATTCCGAGGGTTCGAGAAAGTCCGTTTTATGATTCCAAACTTGTTGGCATGTTCGAGCGGGGCCCCGGGGTCACCAAGTGTCAATCAGACGAGGCCCGAACCAAGTTGAAAGTTGGAGCAAGAGCTGAAGCTCCAGTCGCTGTCATAACCGCACCTGCGGTTGGTCAGCCGCAAGTGCAGGACAAGCACCAGAGAAGCGGCCAAGGAAGGGCAGCCCAGGTGTCGCAGAAGCGGCTCCCTTTCCGGTGAAGCGGGACCGCAAGAGCGGGAGCCTTTCCGCAGGTGCGACGCTAGCCAACCCAGCACATTTTTGTTGAAGCGGACCCTTATCCGCAAAAGCGGGGGCGCAGATGCGGCCCAATGACCGCAGGGGCAGAAAAACTGGAGGTAGCGCACTTCATTTAATACGGGACTTAGGCATTTTTGACTCATTTTCACTCCATTGTTGGGCGATTTTTGGGACTTCTTGAGAGGGATTTTCATCTAGCTTTTGGAGGTAAGTAATTTCTACCATATGTAAGTTAAGTACATAGATTATGGGTAGATTAATATGTATAAATTGTGAAAATCATGGGTTTAGATTAAAAACCTAGAGTTGACAAGAATGAGATTTTTACCATGAAACATAGTGATAATTATATATTTATGTTCCTTAGGTTATGGGTAACAACTTTCTTCGAAAATTTTCGAAATTCGGGCATGTGGGCCCGAGGATAAATTTTAGGAATCTTGCCTTTGGGTTTGGGTAATCACTTTAATAGTTAGAATATGAACTTTTGAACCTGATTGGTTTTTACACTATTTAAATAATTTTGGATTGTTCGGCTCCGATTTGAGGGTTTGAGCTCATTCTTGAGTTTGAAAGTAGGTTTTGAAGCAAGATAAGTCTCTTTTCTATCCTTGTAAGAGGAAAATTTTTCCTATAGGTGAACTTAATTGATATGTGATTATTTGTGGGGGCTACGTACGCATGAAGTGGTGAGAATCCGTACGTAGCTACTATTTCAGTTATGTCAGGGTAGTTTTAGGTTTACATCATGCTTTATGGACACTATTACTTGCTTGTACATGATAAATATAACAAAAGGAATTTAGTTGAGGATTACTAAGGATTTAAAGGATTCAAGTTGAATTTACTTCATTTTTAAAAGAAACAAGAAAGAGTTATGATTTAAATGATAACATTATATTGGACCGCATCGCACGTATGATCCGCGAGCGGAATTATATTTTTACCGCGTCGCATGTATGATTCGCGAGCGGGGTGAATAGATGCATCTATGATTCGCGTCGTTCGACCCTCGGCACTGCACAATTTATATTTATGTTGGATCGAGTCGAACATCCTCAATGGTATTTGTGTGTTATAATAGAACTGGAACCCTTTATAGTTTGTATAATTTGCTGCTTGAAAGGTCACTTGTTTTTAAATTAAGAAAGTACCTTAAACATTTCAAATATGATGGAAGGAATTTCCAGTTATTAACTTATTATTCTTGTTTTGAGCTTATTGTTATCTACATACATTATGGTTTAAAATTGGAACTTCATATTATTATATTGTTGGCCCTAGTAAGTGTCGGAGTCGACCTCTCGTCACTACTTCTTCGAGGTTAGATGAGGTACTTACTAGGTACATATTTTTATGTACTCACGCTACACTTCTATACTTGATTGTACATGATTTGAGGTAGGTGCGTCTGGCCATCAGTCCGGCACATAGACTTGACTCCCCAGCTTGAGACTTCCCGGTGAGCTTCCCTTTTGAGCCGTTCTGCAGCAGCTGGAGTCTTTCTTATATCTTTATTTTCCTGTCTATTTCTTTTCAGATAATAGGATAGTATGGTTTTCTATATTCTACTAGATTGCCCATATACTTGTGACACCAGGTCTTGACACACACACTAGTAGACTTATGATTTTGGTTTACTTATATGATTATGATTCGTATTTATTGCTTTTATTTATTTATGTTAAAATTCAAACTCCTAAACTTTTTATCAAATAAGGAGAAGTTATCACTTACTAATTTATTTAAAACGGAAATTCACTAATTGATCAGTGTTGGCTTGCCTAACAACAGTGTTAGGCGCCATCACGGCCTATAATGAAATTTGAGTTATGACACTCCCTCACACACACATTAATATTCAGCATATTGAATTCCTAAAATCCTAAAATCCTAATATTCAGCCGTAATTTCATCTTTCAATATTGAATTCCTAAAATCCTTAACTATTTCCTTTGGCTAAATTACGTTCTCCTGTGTAATCAGATGTGTAGTTTTGATGAAATCCTGACCAACAAAATCTTCACTAGTTCTGACTAACTTAAAAGAATCAAGAATTTAGTCTTTAAAGAATAAATCATAAACTCGACTCCAGCAGATTCTTTGCCATAACACACAATCTTACAAAAAATCTCAAAGGTAGTTTAGGAAAACAATTGAATGTCGTAGTTGCTTTAGGTGCGTTTAAATAAATCATCGTCGTTATGGGTAAGGTTTCCGTAACATAGTTGCGATACATAATCCCAATTCAGGTGTGGAGTTCATGTGACTCAACCATAACTTCGAACAATAATAAAAAATAACATATTGTAAATCACGGGTGCGTTTCACGTGACGCGATTTACAATGTATACAAAACTAATAAGTGCGCGACATCGCGACTTATTTAAATAAACTCCATAAATCCTAGAAGAAATTAAAATTTTACTAAAATCGGTTAGAAAAGTTAAAAATACACAATAGGTTTTAAATATGTAATATATCAGATAATTAAGCTAAATTAGTTGAGCGATCATGCTAAAACCATGAAATTTGGGAGTGCCTCACACCTTCTCCCGGGTTAACAAAATTCTTTACCGGGTCTTCTAGTTTTCACAGATTTTAAATGGAGTCAAACTTCCTCGATTTGGGATTTAAAATAAATTGGTGATTTGGGACACCCTAATAATTATCCCAAATGGCGACTCTGAATTAATTAAATAATCTCATTCCGAATAATATTACTTTAATTGAAAAAAACTCCATATCCCTCTCGAAAAAAGGTGTGACAATGAGTACAAAATTTTATAAAATCAAATAAATATTATAATAAAATATATTCCCACTATAAAATAAAAGTTAAAAAAAAAGTGTAGTTCCTAATAATGATGATTGTTGATTCTACTAACGTAATTAATAAAGAAACTCTACCTCATAGAAGTCTTCATATCTTAGTTAATATATTCAATTAAAAATTTTATGCTTTGTGCGTGTATCTATCTAAATGAGTAATTATTTTAATAATCATATATTGATTCATTATAAACAAAAGTGTAAGTCCCTAGAAATAAAAATTATCGATCATATATACCTACTCAATCGAAAAAGAAATTGCCACATAAAAATTCTCAATTATTTGTCAATATATTAAAAAATCAGTCAATGTACAAATACTAAAGAGCTTCAAAACAAATCAAAAGATCATGATATTTGTTCGAAAATATTTCGGGGGGAGGGCGTAATCTCTTTATTTTTTCAAAAAAAAAAAAATAGGGTTTTTACTATAAACAATTTCTTCTCTAGGTTGTCCATCAATAGTTTTTTCACAATTTTATGAACACAATCATTCATATATATGGCCTATTCAATTGATTTTGGCTAAAATATTTCTTTTATTTTTTTAAAAAGAAATTAAAATATTAGTTGATAAGTAATTTTCACCAACTTAAAGTTTTCATACGATTCAAACTTTTTGACACCTAATTTACCACAATCCTAGGAATGCCAGGGTTTTCCTAATTTATCAATACTTAGAGTTGCGGTGTTAGTTTGAGCAGCTCGAGCAGGGTCAGATGTCTGTAACCGATTATGAGGTGAGATTTTCTGAGTTGTCTCACCATGTACTTATGATACTTCCTACGGACGCAAAGAGAGTGCGGAGATTTGTTGTAGGGTTGCACCCCGGTATTCAGGCTAGCATGGCCCGAGAGGTTAAGATAGGTACTGATTATCAGCTAGTAGTGGAGATTACTCGGAGGATTAAGGGATATCGCTAGAGGGGTAGAGAGAAGATGCAGCAAGACAAGAGGACCCGATTCTTTGAAGAGTTTAGAGGTGCGCTAGCTAGGGGCAGAGGTCAGTTTGGGAGGGGTCAGCCTAGCAGGCCCACATATCCAGCACCACCACCACCTCCTCGGGATGCTCCAGTGCGACCCTATTTCAGCGCTATGCCAGAAATTTCTTACCACCCGCTAGTTCATCAGGGTTCTTCCAACGCCTATTTTAGTGCCATGCCAGAGAGCCATATCGCCCATCAGCCATTCAGGGTTGTTTTAGTAGGTATTCAAGCCATCAAGGTCAGGCTTCGGGACAACAGTCTATGGTACCGAAAGGTTGTTACGAGAGTGGAGATCCGGGTCACATAAAGAGGACCTGCCCCAAACTTCGAGGCAAGGTAGTACAACAGGGTCATCAACCCATAATTGCAGCACCAGCCACCCCACTGCCCAGAGGTGGGGGACAGGCTGGTAGGGGTCGTCCTATAAGTGGAGACCAGGCAATAGGAGGTCAGCAAGCTATAGTTTAGCCAGGCAGAGGCCATCCAGCTGGTGCTCCAGCTAGATTCTATGCTTTCCGGCCAGACCAGATGTAGTGGCCTGAGATGTCATAATCACAGGTATTATTTCTGTTTGCGATAGGGATGATTCGGTATTATTTGATCCAAGGTCTACCTATTCATATGTGTCATCTCTATTTGCTCATTTCCTAGATATTCCTCGTGAGTCTTTGGGTACTGCTATTTATGTGTCCACTCCTGTGGGAATTTCTATGGTTGTGGATCAGATCTACCGGTCCTGGATGGTTACATTCCATGGTTACGAGATTAGAGCGAACCTTTTGTTGCTTGATATGATCAATTTTGAGGTAATCCTGGGCATGGATTGGTTATCCCCATATCACCCCACCCTTGATTGTCATGCCAAGACTGTTACTTTAGCGATGTCAGAGTTGCCGAGATTGGAGTGGAAGGGTTCCTCCATTAGTACGTCCAGTCAGGTTATCTCTTTTCTGAAGGCTCGACATATTGTTGAGAAGGGTTGTTTGGCTTATCTAGCTTATGTTCGAGACACCACCGCAGAGTCTCTGACGCTTGATTCAATGCCAGTAGTCCGGGAGTTTGCCGATGTGTTTCCTTCTAACCTTCCGGGCATGCCGCCAGATTGTGATATTGATTTCTGTATTGATTTGGCTCCAGGTACGCAGCCTATATCGATCCCACCGTATCATTTGGCTCCGAAAGAGCTGAAGGAACAGCTTGAGGAGTTATTAGCAAGGGGATTTGTCAGACCGAGTATATTACCTTGGGTGCACCAGTGTCTTTTGTGAAGAAGAAAGATGGGACTATACGGATGTGCATTGATTACCGCCAGTTGAACAAAGTTACCATAAAAACAAGTACCCATTTCCACGTATCGATGATTTGTTTGACTAGTTGCAGGGTTCTAGGATGTTTTCTAAGATCGACTTGAGATCGGGGTACCATCAGTTGAAGATTCGGGACTCAGATGTTCCGAAGACTGCTTTCCGTACTGGATATAGCCATTATGAGTTTCTAGTGATGTCCTTCGGCTTGACTAATGCCCCAGAGGCATTCATGGATTTGATGAATGGGTGTTCAGGCCTTATGTTGATTCTTTTGTTATTTTCTTCGTTGATGACATCTTGATTTACTCACGTAGCCTAGGGGAGCACGAGTATCATTTGAGAGTGGTGCTTAAGACATTGCGAGAACAGAAGCTATATGCTAAGTTCTCCAAGTGTGAGTTTTGGCTAGAGTCTATGGCATTCTTGGGGCATGTTGTATCAGGAAAGGGTAATAAGGTGGATTCCAAGAAGATTGAAGCAGTTCAGAGTTGGCCACGTCCAACTTCGGTGATTGAGATCAGGAGTTTCCTGGGGTTAGCAGGTTATTATCGCTAGTTATTTCCTGGGGTTTGCAAATTAGGATAGGCATTAAAATACACAGGGTCATAGGCCAAACTGGTTTGCACAGTCCCTATAAGAGACTTTTTCTAGTTTTAGTTTCTGCCATCTCTGAGTGCTGCTATAAAGCTTTCAGGTAAGCCTCTTAGAGTGAGTGGCTTGAAGACAACTTGTATTAAGCCTATATGCAAAAATCTATGTGAATCCCTATAAGGGGCTAGATCACTTTCAGATAATAATTTGAATGTAGCATGGTCACTATCTACCGTGAGTGTTTCTTCAGTAGTTTTAACTACTTATTTTAAACCTATTCATTCAAAAGTACCTAATTGGTATATAACCTTAGGTTTAACCATTGGAATAGTCCACTTATTAAGTAGGTCTAATTGTTGGGGAAGCTCATATTCTTCCTTTCTACTGTTTTTAACAGTATTCTTTTTCCTAATGATATTCATTAAGAAACTAAGTGTTAGACTTAGACTCTAGGTTTTCTGATACATGGCTCTGATACCAGGGAGACAACCGGAACGCTCCCGAATAGGGTTCAGGAATTGAATTACAAGAACACCAGTCCTGGCCTAGCCACTAATCTCTAGGGAAACCTTAAACCACGATGCTCTTCACAACCCTTCAATGGCCACCTGCCTAAACGGGTTAACAAGCACCACCGGTTAGCTTGGGACTAACCAATATTTACTGTCGAGACTAGTAACAGCCTGGTCTATATAGTCCTTAACCCAAAACCCCATCGGGTTTGATACAGTAGACTCCTAACTACCATAAACATGAATAGCAGATAACCATCGAGAACCAAGTCTAACACTTACCTGTTTAGCTTGTCATTTAGGCTAACAGTACTTCAGATATGGAAGAGGGAAGGAGAAGAACAGTACCAACAGAGAGACCCTTAGTTGTGGCCAAACGACCTTTTTGATTTTATTTCAAACTTGGAAGAATTATTACAGAAGGGGTTTTTTTACAAGTAGAGAGATAAACTAGAGAGAAGGCAGAGAGTTCTAATGTTGGCTAACGCCTCCCTCTAACTAAAGAAGAGTGATCCTTATATAATGGATCTGTCTACAAACAAACAAAATGAAAAGTAAAAGTGGCCGACAAGATAATTAAAACGTGGCCAAAAGAAAAACTACATTATTAAAATCGGACAAACTACTTTTATAAAAGTAGATTCCTTCCGATAATGGAGGGATCCCTTACTTTATTAAAGTTGTTTCGGGGACCTATTACTTTATAAAAGTCTTCGTCTTTTTACCCCAATAATCCATCAGTGGGGCCTTCTATATCTTTATGCTTTATCTTTTCCTTTGTCGTTTTTCTTGGCAGAAGATGCTTCTGCACTTGCTCAACTTGTTGATAAAGTCTTCAATTTTTGTATCACTAACTTCCTCTGTATCTGATTGATTTTGGGCTTCTCCGGCTAAACACACATCTTCATTTGAAGTACTGCCAATAGAAACCATAGAGATATCATCTCTAATAGTAGTACCAAGATTCTTTGCTAAATCATTTTTTATTTCTTCAAAATATGAAGCAAGGATTTCTTTCTGTGAAACAGATCCCTTCTTCATTTGGAGTCTCTTGCTGATAATTTCCAAAGGACTTAGATCTTCTTCCTCATCCTTTGTATGATCGATCTGTGAATAAGCCTCTATCTTGACCTGTATTTGTTGTATTAACTCTTTACCATATAACTTTCCT
This sequence comes from Nicotiana tabacum, assembly GCF_000715075.1. NCBI lineage: Eukaryota > Viridiplantae > Streptophyta > Magnoliopsida > Solanales > Solanaceae > Nicotiana > Nicotiana tabacum. Next base: position 125,735,336 of record NC_134101.1, on the reverse strand, counting down.
TGTTGATTTGGCTGGAGCAATTTGGACCAGAACTTATGATAGAAAATTTTGTTAAGGCAAGGAATGCCTTCACTAGTATTACCGGTCTGTATATCCCATTTCATAATCCAGGGAATAGAAAAGTCAATAAAGAAATACATGGTAGCAATACCATCATAAAAGATATGATCTTTTTGGAGAGAAATAATTTTGGGAGATATATCTACCCATTGAGAATATAATCCTTTGAAGAGAGGGTTTAAAATATCTAATGATGGTCCGTATAACTTCCACCATTTGAAAAAATAATTTGGAATTTGTTGTCCGAATAAATTAGGACAAAGTTTTATAAACTAAGAATGTCTTCTGGTAGGATTTTCATATAAAAAAGTCTTATTAAAACTTTCCACATAATCCCAATAATTGAATATGATCGAAATCTTTTGGTCTAGATGTGTATATTCACGATCTTTGAGTGTGCTGATTCCCCATTCATCAGAAGGTTTCTTCTTAATTATAATCTTCGAAAAACTATAAGTTTTTCTAGTATTGGCAGGATAGAAATGCTGAATATCTGCAGATCCTGTTGTTGATAGTATAATCTCATAATGCATTCTATATTTGTATGCAGGAGTAGCGTATGACGTTGTATCAAAGTGTCTTGCCATAATTTGCCAAGGATTATCCTTCCATTTAAGGTTGGATTGTTCCAAAAGAATTATTAACTCTTTGGATTCTTTTTGACTATAAGTCTCAAAATTGTCATTAGCATCCTCTGATATAACTGAGGAGTATGTAGGTACATTAGATGATGACTTACCTTCATCTTTTTTGGATTTTATAAAATCCATAAATTCCTTATATAAAGGATGTTCGGTATTACCTTCTGTAACATTAGCGGCTATAAGCCTTTGATTTCCTATTTGGGCAAGAATATTATTCTTTCTGCTATTAGTAGCTGCCCTTCCTCTTCCTCATTGCTGAGGAGGCTTATATGTAGGTCTCATAATCTGTAGACAAAGTAGTAGAACTTATTAGTTCAGGTATTCTCTAGTAAAAAAATCAGGAAGGGTATTATCAGACCTTTTTTGTATATAATTTCAAAATCAAAAGGGGCTAAAAAAGCTTTCCACCTTGCAAACATTTGTTTGGAAATAACATGCTTGAAATCTTTATTAAAGATAAATTTAGCAGCCTGACAATCAGTTTTAATAATGAATTTTTGATTATATAAGTCCGTCTGAAATTTCATCACACATTTAACAATAGCAAGAATTTCGTTAGCTACAGTTGCATAATTTTTTTGGGAGTTATTTCATTTACCAGAATAAAATTGAACAAGGTATTCCTGTTTATCTACAGGGGAACATTGTTTTAGTATTCCGCCATAACCAATATCAGAGGCATCAGTTTCCACAACTTTTGCCCAAGTAGGATTGGCGAGAGTTAAACAGGGGAGGTTATTAACCTTCTGCTTAATTCTTTTGACTGCTTCAGTATGACTGTCAGTGCAAGCTTTAGGATTCTTCTTTAATCTTTCATAAAGAAGAGCAGTGTCTTTAGCAAGGTCCTTTATAAAAGGAGAAATATAATTTAAGCTTCCTAAAAATCTTTGAAGCTGAGTTTTATCAGTAATAATATCGGGGAATTTGGATGCAAATTCAATACTTCTATTAATGGGGATAATCCTACCCTTCTCAATGTTATGACCCAAAAATCTAACATAAGTTTGGAAAATCCTCATTTTCGGTTTTGATATAACTAAACCATTTTGTATAATAATCTTTTTAAATAAATCAAGATGTTTGAAATGAGATTCTATATTTTTTGAAAATACTAGAATATCATCAATATAAACAATTATGAAATCCGTATAAGGAAGGAAAATATCATTCATAATTTTTTGAAATTCTGAAGGTGCATTTTTTAAACTAAAGGGCATAACATCCCATTCATACTGACCCATTGGTACATTAAAAGCAGTCTTATATCTATCTGATTCAGATATCTGGATTTGCCAATAACCTGATTTTACATCAAATTTTGAAACTATAATGGCCTCATGCAATCTATCAAGTAAATCTTTTTTATTAGGAATGGGATATCTAATCCATTTTAAAACCTTATTAAGGGGCTTATAATTAATGACTAATCTAGGAACTCCTCGTTCCTGTTCCACATGTTTATTAACATAAAAAGTAGTGCAAGACCATTTGGACTTTGATGCTCTAATTAAACCCTTCTGCTTTAAGGAATTAATTTCCTTATTACATAACTCCAAGTAATCGGAGTTCATTTGACAAGGTCGAGCCTTGGTGGGGATATTATCCTCAGAAAAGTTTTCTTCATAAGGAAGGCTTATAATATGCTTCTTCCTACTCCAAAATTGATTCGGATGGTCACCACAAATAGAAGCAGCAAATTGATTCTTGAGAAAATTAATTTTTTCTACTAGCTTAGGATTCTTTAAATCCTGTTCTATAGTAATGGAACAAATTTCATGCTTCAAAAATTCAATTTGATTGGCTTTTGAAGCAATATTATTAGAGATAATTTCATTCAAAAATCTTTGAACTGGCTCAGTTATAAACTCAAAAGTGATACTTTTACTATTATAAGTACCTGTAAAGCTTTTTGTATCCCAATATAAAAACGGCATTAATTTTATAAAAAATGGGACACCAAGTATAACATCACGTTCAATATCTTTTACCAAAACAAAGCTTTCTGGTATACAAACATCTTGTTGGCAAATATAAGCCCTAGGCAATTTATATGAAATATCCATTGCACCACCACTAGCATTTTTCAAGCGATGAGTGGATTTATGAAAATATCTAGAGGGTATTACCCCTTCTTTCACGCAATTCAAATCTGCTCCACTATCAAATAAAGCAATAAACTCTTTTTTGAAATTATAATCAATTAAAAGAGTTATTTTTATTAAAAACTTTTGAGTAATAAAATATTGTAATTTTTCTAAGAATTCATCTTCAGGAAAATCCATTGCTGCAAGTAAAGTATTAGCAGTTCTTTCTTCAGAAGAACTAACAATATTATCTAATTCAACAATTTTTATCCTGGGGTCTGTATTAATAACCACAGAATTTTCTAATTTGAAAATTCTCTCATCCAAAGCTACATTTGAAGCTTTTAATTCAGAGATTTCTTTCTTGCGATGATTTATCTCAATACTTAAATCTTGGACTGTAGCTAGTCTTTCAGGCTGAGACCTGTTTTTCACCATCTTCCTTATTTCAGACATGGTGTAAGGTCCTTTTTGAGATGGAATTTCTTCCGTCTCTGCTCCTACTTCTGAACTTGTAGAAAGTTGATCTATAAGTTGGGACCTTATTACGGGGTCTTTGATAACCCTTAGAAGATCAATTATACTGTCATTAGAAATAACATTGATCTGTAAGTTTTGGAATTGGGAGTATATATTAAAGAGGTCATCATCAGTATTACAACAATGATTTGAGCATTGTCTCTTATTACCGAATTCTTGCTCATCTTCAGAAGATGAAGTATAACTTTCTTCATGAAGGACCTTTAGGTCGTCACTGGTTGAAGAATCATCTTCATTAGTGTCAGATATTTCTGGGGAAGAATTTAGAAAGATCTTATATAAAGAATCTTTGATACTATTGTTTAAATCCAGCTCCTTAATTTTATCCTTGATTTTGCAATTCTTTGCATAGTGGCCTATTCTACTGCATTTGTAACAGGCCTGAGGGTTCTTTGATTTAACAAGACCCTTTCTGGCTTTATGAAAAGCCTTTCTTCGTAGGGTCTTTTCACGCCGTTTTTCCGACGAACCCTTTCGTTTCTTGAAACCCTTTTTATGGGATTTTTTCTTCTTATGAGGTATATCAATGGCAAATTGTTCACAGAATTCACCCAATTGTTGTCTCTCAGTGAGACGATGTTTCTTAATTTGCTGGTTTAGCTTGATTTCATTACACAGAGCTAAATCTTCCTGAGTGCATACACTAAAAAGTTTTCCATATGAGTAATTATTATAATCAATACTCATTCCTGTTCCTCTAAGGACTTTACGAATCCTTTCAGCAAATAAGGGAGGGAGTCCATCTATAAATTTAGACTTCCAATGAGTACTATTACTCTCTGGCAATTTCATCACTCTGGATAAGAAAACATCTTTATACCATCTAAAAGATGTGATGGTTTTACACCTCAAATTCTGGAGCATTGTCCTAATGGTCTCACTATTATCAGACCATCTTCCAGAAAAGTGTTCAATGATATTCATGACCAAAGAATAGACTGCGTTCTGAACAATCTTATCATCTTCAGTCTTGGTTGCATGCATTATTTGAAAGCGCTGGTCTTGGGTGAGATTATTATCCCACCAGCCTTTCAGTTGACCAGTAAATCTGGCAATAATCATTTATGCAATTGATCTATTTGTATTCTTATTAACTTTATAGATAGTACTATACATAAGCATTCTATGTACTGTCGTATAAATTTGCCTTTCGGCAAGACCATCTATGTTCCATTCATAGATATCTGACCCACTATAACCTTGGTGGTAATGATCATTGTCTTGTTCTTCTATCAGGACATCTTGGGGGGGTAGGTCTTGGGTAGTAACACATTCTTTGGTATGGTTTTCGAGCATATTTCTCAGAGATTTTATTAATCTCGTCATCTACTTTTGTACCGCTAGTAGATGCAAGCTCTAAACTTAGAGAACTAGCTCTAAATTCTCCAAACTTCTTATTAAGAAGTTCCTCAATGTCATCAAGACTTTTTAATTTAAAGTCTCTAACCTCAGGAGGTCGTTGGATACTAGTAGTAGCGATTTGCTCTTTACCTTTATTATCCTTCTGTTGGATTTTTTGGACTTCAGCTATAACCTTGTCCAATTTTTCATGAATCTTAATAACCTGTTCACCCAGAATATTCACATACATATTAGTATAATTATTTTGGGTAAGCATGGTGTTCAAATTCTTAGCAGTTATTGTAGCAATATCATTTTCAAATATTTTTGAAAAAGCAGTGCAGTAAATGATTTTATCTTTTTCCCCTATATGAAAAGATTGTTGGGGTGGAAAAATAGAATTAACAATATTACCATTAGTGAGCATATAATCCCTTTCCAACACAAAAACATAGTTATAAACATGCTTAGACATGAACCAAGGAACAAAAACAATAATCTTATTATTCTTGCTAATGTCTGTATAAAAGTCATGTCTAAAAAATTGTACTAATTCAGGGGACATATTTTCATGAAACCATTTTCTGAAAACTGCCCATCTGGGTTTTAAAAATTCTTCTAGAATTATTTTTCTTGCCGGTGAACCCGGACTAAAATCTATTTGGTTTTTAGTCATTTTTAAAACTATTTGAAAAATCTATTTCGGATGCAGTGGGTTCAAGATCTAAATTATTATTGACCTTAACAATATTATCAGTACCAATGCTGACTTCATTGATTCTATGGTTTTCTCTAATTTGTGATGTGGATGCTCTTGATGGAAAATCTACCACATAATCAATTGGAGAAATATAAGAAGAATTAGATCTAGTTAATCTAGATGATAAACTGACATTATCAATTTGTTCGGGTTCATTGAACCTAATTTTAATAGTGCCATCTGAGGTTTGTTCTATTTCCGTATCCTCTGTATTACCAGTGTTTCGAGGGGCAACGGCCTCTTCTATGACCCATTCTTTTGGAAAATCAATTTCATCTCATTTAATAGGTCTTCTGGTTGTCACTTTGGATCTACCAAAGCTGGTTTCTATGAGAATCGTTTCATTTTTCATATCCATTATTTTACACATAGGATTCAAAGTGTATAATGGTTTGAAATGAATCCTATAACAGATGCATATAACTTCTGTACCAGGCAAATAGTCATAACCATGTAATTTGATGCTAAGTATTAAAGCATTCAAAGAATTCTCATCATTAAGGGAAATTTGCAAATTAGGATAGGCATTAAAATAAACAGGGCCATAGGCCAAACTGGTTTGCACAGTCCCTATAAGAGACTTTTTCCAGTTTTGGTTTCTGCCATCTCTGAGTGCCTAAGGACATTACTGTTGTGTCACGACCCAAAACTCGACCTGTCGTGATGGCGCCTATCGTGGAACTAGGCCAGCCTCAACTCAATAATCCAACACCACAAAATTATTTTTAAATAATAAATACGGAAGTGACAATTTATTAAGGAACATTTTTGAAAACAAAATAAAATCCAAATTACGATACAACTACCTAAAACTGGGGTATCACTGAGTTCATGAGTGTCTAGAGGAGAACATAGTCTATTACAATATTTAAAGAAACAAATTGAAATACATATGGAGATAAAGAAGGAGAGTCAAGGCCTGCGAACGTCGTGCAGATATGAGTGGAATATACATGTCCAATAGAAGCAGTGTAAACGGATCCCCAATCATAGGAGGAGAACCCGCTAGTCTGCTAAGAAGGTATGACTCCCACCATCCACCGGCCCTACCCTCAAGCTGGAAAGTGGTGAAATATACTCCATGGGACTCCAATATCCTTATGTTATGCAGTCTGTCCCTGCACCGATCAATAAAGTCCTGGGGGTCCTCATGTTGCTCACTCTCGAAGATAGGAGGGTGTAGCCTAGTCCATCTGTCCAGTAGCTTCTACGGATCGCCGTCTGAAGCTGGTCTAGGCTCAGGTGGTGCTGCAGCAACTGGCCGGGCCCCACCCATGGGTAGTGTACCCGAGGTTTGATATACTGCAGTTGCGTGCCTTGGAGCCTGAGCAGTAGGGTTCTGTGCTCCCCCTCCTGCCTGAGATGTGGCTAAGTCTGCTGGAAATAAACCAGCCTTAGTTATAGTGTCCATGAACCGCAACATACGGCCCATGACCCCTTAAAAGCCCGGTCCCGTCATGAAATCTACCGGGGCTGGCTTTGGAACAGGCACCTCGCCCTGCTTCTCGTGATGGGATCGTCTACCGGATCCACTGGTGGTACTACTAGGGCAGCTCTGGGATGCCCTCGTCCCCTACCTCGGGCCGATGCCCTCCCCGGGCCTCTGGCTCGGCTTCCAGCAACGGGGGGAGCAGCTCCTCTAGGGTCTTGAACATTCTCCGTACGTGTCCTCACCATTTGTGAGAGAATAGAAGAAGAAAATTTAGTATACCATCAACTGCACGATAGGAGATGAATAAAAAGTAATTTCCTAACACCCTATAGCCTCTCGAAGATAAGTACAGACGTCTCCATATGGATCTGCAAGACTCTACCAGGTTTGCCCATAATTTTTGAGACCTACGTAAACTTAGTGCTCTGATACCATGTTGTCACGACCCACATTCCATTATAGGTTGTGATGGCGACCAACATCGTTGTTAGGCAAGCCAACACTAATCAACTAGTGAATTCTCATTTTAAATAAATTAGTAAGTGATAACTTCTCCTTATTTGATAAAAAGTTTAGGAGTTTGAAATTTTAACATAAATAAATGGAAGCAATAAATAAGAATCGTAATCATGTAAGTAAACAAAAATCATAAGTTTACTAGTGTGTGTGCCAAGACCTGGTGTCACAAATATGTGGGCAATCTAGTATAATATACAAAACCATATTATCCTACTGTTTGAAAAGAAATAGACAGGAAAATAAAAATATAAGAGACACTCCAGCTGCTGCAGAACGGCTCAAAAGGGAAGCCCACCGGGAAGTGTCAAGCTGGGGAGTCAAGTCTATGCGCCGGACTGATGACCAGACGCACCTGCCTCAAATCTTGTGCAATCAAGTACAGAAGTATAGCGTGAGTACATAAAAATATGTACCCAGTAAGTATCTCGTCTAACCTCGAAGAAGTAGTGACGAGGGGTCGACTCCGACACTTACTAGGACAACAATATAATAATATGAAGTTCCAATTATAAACCATAATGTATGTAGATAACAATAAGCTCAAAGCAAGAATAATAACTGGAAATTCCTTCCATCATATTTGATAATTCAAGGCACTTTCTTTATTTAAAAACAAGTGACCTTTCAAGCAGCAAATTATACAAACAATAAAGGGTTCCAGTTCTATTATAACACACAAATACCACCGAGGATGTTTGGCCCAATCCAACATAAATATAAATTGTGCAGTGCCGAGGGTCGAACGACGCGAACTATAGATGTATCTATTCATCACGCTCGCGAATCATATATGCGACGTGGTCAAAATATAACCCCTCTCGTGGATCATACGTGCGACGTGGTCTAGTATAATTTTATCATTTAAATCTTAACCCTTTCTTGATTCTTTTAAAAATGAATACAATTCAACTTGAAGCATTTAAATCCTTAGTAATCCTCAACTAAATTCCTTTTGTTACATTTAGCACGTACAAGCAAGTAATGGTGTCCACAAAGCATGAAGTAAACATAAAACTACCCGGACATAACAAGAATAGTAGCCACGTAGAGAATCTTGTTACTTCGTGCATACGTAGCCCCCACAAATAATAAACATATCAATTAAATTCACTTATGGGGAAAGTTTCCCTCTTTCAAGGTTAGAAAAGAGACTTACCTTGCTTCAAAGCCTAATTCCAAACTCAAGAATGCGCTCAAACCCTCAAATCGGAGTCGAACAATCCAAAACTATTCAAATAGTGTAAAAACCAATCATTATAAGTTCAAAAGTTCATATTCTAACTATTAAAGCGATTACCCAACCCAAAGGAAAGATTCCTAAAATTTATCCCGGGCCCACGTGCCCGGATTTCGGAAATTTTCAAAGGAAGTTGTTACCCATAACCTAAGGAACATAAATATATGATTATCAGTATGTTTCATTGTCAATTTCATGGTAAAAATTTCATTCTTATCAAACCCTAGGTTTTTCATCTAAACCCATGATTTTCACAATTTATCCATGTTAATCTACCCATAATCTAAGTACTTAACTCGCACATGATAGAAATTACTTGCCTCCAAAAGCTAGATGAAATCCCTCTCAAGAAGCTCCAAAAATTGCCCAACGATGGAGTCAAAATGAGTCAAAAATGCCTAAATCCTGTATTAAATGAAGTGCACTGCCTCTAGCTTTTCTGTACCTACGGCCACTGGGCCGCATCTGTGCCCCCGCTTCTGCGGACAAGGGTCCGCTTCTGCAGAAATGGGCTAGGTTGGTTGGTGTCGCACCTGCGGACAAGCTCCCGCTCATGCGATTCCGCTTCTGCGGAAAGGGAGCCGCTTCTGCGGTGCCTGGGCTGCCCTTCCTTGGCTGTTTCGGCAGTGCTTGGCCTGCACCTGCGAGCTCACACATGCGGCTGATCAACCGCAAGTGCGATTATGACAGCAGCTGGAGCTTCAGCTCTTGCTCCAACTTTAAACTTGGTCTGGTCCTCGTTTGATTGACGATTCCGAATATGCCAACAAGTTTGGAATCATAAAACGGACTTGCTCGAACCCTCGGAACGCCTGATACAACATTAAAACTAAGAATCACACCCTAAAACCAATTGAATCAAACTTATGAACTTCAAGTTCTTCAATTTACTTCCAATGTGCCGAAACGTACTTATACTACTCAAAATGACACCAAATTTTGCGTGCAAGTCCTAAATAACATTACAGAACTACTCTCGGTCTCAAAATTCCGTTTGGACCTCAATATCACCAAAACCCACTGCAAACCAAATTTAAGGAACTTTTAAAAACCTTCAAGAACCAATTTCACTATTAGGCGCCAAAACGCTCCCGGGTCATCCAAAACCCAATCCGGACATACGTCCAAGTCCGAAATCATCATACGAACCTATTGGAACCGTCAAATCCTGATTCTAAGGTCGTTTACTCAAAATGTTGACCGAAGTCAAACTTGTCCTTTTAGGCCAACCTTAAGGAACCAAGTGTTCCGATTTCAATCCAAACTCTTCCAAATCCCGAACCAATCATCCCCGCAAGTTATAAATCAGTAAAAGCAAGCATGGAAAGTATTATTTAGGGGAACAGTATTCTAGAAAACAAAACAACCAGTCGGGTCATTACAGGGAGTGTGAGGTCCTTTATATAGAGTGTAAAAATCAGTCATGTGCTCCAAACAATTAGGGAATAATTCTCAGCAGGCAATCCCTAAATTTCAAGGATAAATTATCTTTTTTAACAGAAAAGAGACGGCTTTTAGGGCAGCTGTCCTATCCAGATATTTCCCTATATTTTAGCCCTTTTAACTTCTGATTTTAACTCCCCCCCCCCCCCAATATTACATAATTCCTTTAGCTTATTGCTTTTAAACCCCTTCTAGTATGTTCTAGAATCTTCTTAAAAGCTAAATAGAAGAAATTCACTGATTTTCCTATTTCCCCCACCCCTTTAACTTTTGTTAATTACTAATTATTTCCTTATACCCTAAACTCTACTGTCTTCTCTCAATAAGCAAAACCAACGACTACTAACCAAACACTAATTAATCTAAATCTATCAAAAATAGAAATTAGCTAACCTATCAATTAAGCACATACGTAATTTCAAACAAAACCTAATTAACAATCGACTAAACTTCAAACAGTTATTTAGAAAGCTAAAACATTTTTAGGTATTTAATTCTTAACATAAGCATTTAGTGAAGAAAAACTGATAATTAAAGAAGAGGAAGTGACGAGATTTTACTCCGATTAAACTTGAAAAGAACAATAATGATGAAATTTGATGGGCGAACGAATTCTGGCCAGCCAAAGGTGGGTAGGTCAAGTTTCGACGACTTTGAAATGAGCCAAAAATGATACTAATCTATTGTTCTTACTAAGAACAATCGATTAGCATAAATTTTGAGTCGAATCGAGCCTTAAAATTCAACGAAAAATTGAAAGAAGAAAGAAACTAGGATTTTTCTGTTTTTTTTTAGATCCAAAATTGAGGACATTCGATGGGGATCTTGTGGAAAGAAGTGGTAGGATAATGATCAGAGGGTGTTGGAGATTATTTGGTGTTAATTTGGGGTGATTTAGGGTGTCGCTGCCACTGTAGGTGATTTTCGGCAGGTGACGGACGACGGAGGTGAGAGAGACGAGTTGAGAGATGAGAAAGGGGGATATGGGGTTGGTTCTCTAGGGTTTGGGGGGAAGGGTGTCTTCTGACCATTATAAGAGGGAAGGGTGGTGAGTTGCGAGCTGTTGGATCACATTAGATCAACGACTGAGATTGACCAAGGTAAAACTGCGTCGTTTAGGGACTGGACCGGTGAGGGGGTTTGGGCTGGGCGAGATTTGTGAACTTTGGGACATTGCTTTTGCCCCAGCTTGAACAAGATCAAACAAAACCCCTCTTTTCTTTGTTTTCTTTTATTTTAAAATTCTATAAATTTAAAAATAAAAAAAATCCTAATTGGAGTCTAACTTAATTCTAATTTGCAATTAACCTACTCACTATTTCTAAAATTTAGATAATTAATTAACCTAAAACTAATGAAAGCAAATTAATAATTTGAAACTAAAAGCTTATATAAAAGACTATGGTATTTTATGATTTTTTTTCTTTAATAATGCGATTAATTAACAAATTAATCCTTAAAATGCAAATAAAAACCTAAAATGCAATGAGTGAAATTTTGAATGTTTTATGGTATTTTCCATGATTTTAACATATTAAACATGCATAAAATGCAGCTAAATGCAGACAAACAAATAAAGAAAAATTGTTGAAACTCTATAAATTCAAAAAAAATTAGGAAATATTTATTTTGTGGATTTTGTAGGAATGTTTTTGCAGGACAAAAATTACGTGCTCACAGCTGCCCCTCTTTGCTCGAAAATATAAAGAATTTTCAGGCAAAGATGAAGTGAGCAATTATGAGCAATTTTTGCCCGTTTAACACTCCATGCAGAAGCATTTTGGAAACGTCTGACCGAACCTTGCTTCGGAGGTTACCTACGTATCCTTGGCTATAAAGGAATCAGGACAGTGTAGTTTTGGGAATTTTGATAGCTGGACTACCGAAAAACTGTAATTTCACTGTTGTTGTTGTTACTGTTTGTTGAGCTCCTTATTATGCCATAGTCAAAAATAAAAAAGACTAACTAATCCTATTAACTACGAGTTACAAGATTCCTACCTCTAAGTCTTCTAAAATTTGATCTTTAGTCTTGGTTGGTTCTTCATGCAAACTCTGATCTGAATCTAGATGCTTGATAGCTGTAGGTACTAGTTCATTCTTTTTCGATTTGTTTGGACCAAGACAGGACATGCAAAGCTTGTGACTTAAGTCATGTCCTGACCAGTCCATATCTTTTCTCCACTTCTGCATTTTGAGTTCACTTTTTTTTCTTTTTCTTCTTTTCTTTTATTCTGGATTGAGACTTCTTTTTTTGGTCATCTCGAATCTTGTGCCTCGAGGTAAAAACCTGCTCAGACCCCTAAACAAATGAACAAACGAAACTTTCTGCCCCAGTTTTAACTAGGAAAACTTTTGTGGGTTATTGGTAACAAAACTCTATGATACTTCATTATTGAAAGCAATAAAAGTCAGAATTTATGTATCCTGAGAAAATTGAGAAAAGGGAATAGAGATCCTATGTCTAAAATAAAAGAGACTAGGAAGTGGAGACCCTATACGGAAAAGCGACTAGGAAGTAGAGACCCTATGTTGGAAAAACGACTAGGGAGTGGAGACCCTATGTCTAAAAAATATTCAATTAGGGAGTGGAGACCCTATGTTTAAAAAACGACTAGGAAGTGGAGACCCTATGTTGGAAAAACGACTAGGGACTCGAGGCCATATGTCTAAAGATTATCAACTAGGGAGTGGAGACCCTATGTTGAAAAAGCGACTAGAGAGTGGAGAACTTATGTCTAAAAATCATCAACTAGGGAATTGAGATCCTATGTTGGAAAAGCAACTAGGGAGTGGAGACCGTATGTCTAAAATTCATCACCTAGGTAGTGGAGACCCTATGTTGGAAAAGCGACTAGGGAGTGGAGACCTTATGTCTAAAAATTATCAATTAGGGAATGGATACCATATGTTGGAAAGACGACTAGGGAGTGAAGACCCTATGTCTAAAAATCATCAACTAGCGAGTGAGGACCCTATGTTGGAAAGGCGACTAAGGAGTGGAGACCCTATGTCTAAAATCATCAACTAGGGAGTGGAGACCCTATGTTGGAAAAGCGACTAGGGAGTGGATACCCTATGTCTAAAAATTATAAACTAGGGAGTGGAGACCCTATGTTGGAAACGCGACTAGGGAGTGGAGACCCTATGTATAAAATCATCAACTAGGGAGTGGATACTCTATGTTGGAAAAGTGACTAGGGAGTTAGACCCTATGTCTAAAAATCATCAACTAGGGAGTGGGGACCCTATAATGGAAAAGCGACTAAAGAGTGGAGACCCTATATTTAAAAATCATCAACTAGGGAGTGGAGACCCTATGCTGGAAAAGCAACTAAGGAGTGGAGACCGTATGTCTAAAAATTATCACATAAAGAGTGCAGACCCTATGTTGGAAAGGCGACTAGGGATTGGAGACCTTATGTCTAAAAATCATCAACTAGGGAGTGGAGACCCTATGTTGGAAAAGCGACTAGGAAGTGGAGACCCTATGAGTAAAAATTATCAACTAGGGGGTGGAGACCCTATGTTAGAACGGCGACTAGGGATTGGCGACCTTATGTCTAAAAATCATCAACTAGGGAGTGGGAACCCTATATTAGAAAGACGGCTAGGGATTGGATACCCTATGTCTAAAATCATTAACTAGGGAGTGGAGACCCTATGTTGGAAAGGCGACTACGGAGTAGAGACCCTATGTCTAAAAATCATAAACTAGGGAGTGGAGACCCTATGTTGGAAAAGAGACTAGAGAGTGGAGACCCTATGTCTAAAAATCATCAACTAGGGAGTGGAGACCCTATATTGGAAAAGCGCCTAGGGAGTGGAGACCCTATATAAAAAAATCGTCAACTAGAGAGTGGAGACCTTATGTTGGAAAAGCGACTATGGAGTGGAAACCCTATGTCAAAATCGTCAACTAGGGAGTGGAGACCCTATGTGGAAAGGCGACTAGGGAGTGGAGACCGTATTTCTAAAAATTATCACCTAGGGAGTGGAGACCCTATGTTGGAAAAGCGACTAGGGAGTCGATACCTTATGTCTAAAAATAATCAACGAGGGAGTGGAGACCCTATGTCTAAAAATTATCAACTAGGGAATGGAGACCCTATGTTAGAACGGCGACTATGGACTGGCGACCTTATGTCTAAAAATCATCAACTAGGGAGTGGGGACCCCATATTAGAAAGGCGACTAGGGAGTGGAGACCCTATGTCTAAAATCATTAACTAGGGAGTAGAGACCATATGTTGGAAAGGCAACTACGGAGTAGAGACCCTATGTGTAAAATCATCAACTAAGGAGTGGAGACCTATATTGGAAAAACGACCAGGGAGTGGAGACCCTATGACTAAAAATTATCAACTAGAGAGTGGAGACCCTATGTTGGAAAAGCGACTAGAGAGTGGAGACCCTATGTCTAAAAATTATCTACTAGGGAGTGGAGACCCAATGTTGGAAAAGTGACTAGGGAGTGGGGATCCTATGTCTAAAAATTGTCAATTAGGGCGTGGAGACCCTATGTTGGAAAAACGACTAGAGTGTGGAGACCCTATGTCTAAGAATCATCAACTATGGAGTGGAGAGCCTATGTCGGAAAAGCGACTAGGAAGTGGAGACCCTATATCTAAAAATCATCAACTAGGGAGTGGAGACCCTATGTTGGAAAGGCGACTACGGTGTGGAGTCCCTATGTGTAAAATCATTATCTAGGGAGTGGAGAACATATATTGGAAAAGCGACTATGGAGTGGTGACCCTATGACTAAAAATCATCAAATAGGGAGTGGAGACCCTATGTTGGAAAAGGGATTAGAGAGTAGGGTCCTTATGTCTAAGAATCATCAACTATGGAGTGGAGACCCTATGTTGGAAAAGCGACTAGGGAGTGGAGACCCTATGTCTAAAAATCATCAAACTAGGGAGTGGAGACCCTATGTTGGAAAAGCGCCTAGGGAGTGGAGACCCTATGTCTAAAAATCGTCAACTAGGGAGTGGAGACCCTATGTTGGAAAAGCGACTATGGAGTGGAAACCCTATGTCCCAAAATCGTCAACTAGGGAGTGAAGACCCTATGTTGAAAGGCGACTAAGGAGTGAAGACCGTATTTCTAAAAATTATCAACTAGGGAGTGGAGACCCTATGTTGGAAAGGCGACTACGGTGTGGAGTCCCTATGTGTAAAATCATCAACTAGGGAGTGGAGACCTATATTGGAAAAGCGACCTGGGAGTGGAGACCCTATGACTAAGAATCATCAACTAGGGAGTGGAGACCCTATGTTGGAAAAACGACTAGAGAGTGGAGACCCTATGTCTAAAAATAATCAACTAGGGAGTGGAGACCCTATGTTGGAAAAACGACTAGGGATTGGACACCCTATGTCTAAAAATCGTCAACTAGGGAGTGGAGACCCTATTTTGGAAAAGCGACTTGGGAGTGGAGACCCTATGTCTAAAAATCATTAACTACGGAGTGGAGACCCTATGTTGGAAAAGAGATTAGAGTGTGGAGACCCTATGTCTAAGAATCATCAACTAGAGAGTGGAGACCCTATGTTGGAAAAGCGACTAAGGAGTGGAGACCCTATGTTGGAAAGGGGACTACGGAGTGGAGACCCTATGTTGGAAAGGGGACTACGGAGTGGAGAACCTGTGTGTAAAATCATCAACTACGGAGTGGAGACCCTATGTTGGAAAAGCGACTATAGTGTGGAGACCCTATGTCTAAGAATCATCAACTAGGGAGTGGAGACCCTATGTCTAAAAATCATCTACTAGGGAGTGGAGACCCTATATTGGAAAGGCGACTACGGAGTGGAGACCCTATGTGTAAAATCATATACTAGGGAGAGAAGACCCTATATTGGAAAAGCGACCGGGGAGTGGAGACCCTATGACTAAAAATTATCAACTAGGGAGTGGAGACCCTATATTGGAAAAACGACTAGAGATTGGATACCCTATGTCTTAAAATCATCAACTAGGGAGTGGAGACCCTATGTTGGAAAAGCGACTAGAGTGTGGAGACCCTATGTTAGAAAAGCGACTAGGGAGAGGAGACCCTATGTCTAAAAATTATCAACTAGGGAATGGAGACCCTATGTTGGAAAGGCGACTACGGAGTGGAGACCCTATGTGTAAAATCATCAACTAGGGTATGGAGACCCTATATTGGAAAAGCGACCAGGGAGTGGAGACCCTATGACTAAAAATCATCAACTAGGGAGTGGAGACCCTATGACTAAAAATCATCAACTAGGGAGTGGAGACCCTATGTTGGAAAAGCGACTAGAGAGTAGAGACCCTATGTCTAAAAATTATCAACTAGGGAGTGGAGACCCTATGTTGAAAAAGCGACTTGGGAGTGGAGACCTTATGTCTAAAAATAATTAACTAGGGAGTGAAGACCCTATGTTGGAAAAGCGACTAGAGAGTGGAGACCCTATGTCTAAAAATCATCAACTAGGAAGTGGAGACCCTATGTTGGAAAAGCGACTAAGGAATCGACACCCTATGTCTAAAAATTGTCAACTAGGGAGTGGAGGCTCTATGTTGGAAAAGTGACTTGGGAGTGGAGACCCTATGTCTAAAAGTCATTAACTACGGAGTGGAGACCCTATGTTGGAAAAACGACTAGAGTGTGGAGACCCTATGTCTAAGAATCATCAACTAGGGAGTGGAAACCCTATGTTGGAAAAACAACTAGGGAGTGGAGACCCTATGTCTAAAAATCATAAACTAGGGAGTGAAAACTCTATGTTGGAAAGGCGATTACGGAGTGGAGACCCTATGTGTAAAATCATCAACGAGGGAGTGGAGACCCTATGTTGGAAAAACGACTAGAGAGAGGAGACCCTATGTCTAAAAATCATAAACTAGGGAGTGAAGAACATATGTTGGAAAGGCGATTACGGAGTGGAGACCCTATGTGTAAAATCATACACGAGGGAGTGGAGACCCTATGACTAAAAATCATCTACTAGGGAGTGTAGATACTATGTTGGAAAAGCGACTAGAGAGTGGAGACCCTATGTCTAAAAATCATCAACTAGGGAATGGAGACCCTATCTTTGAAAAGCGACTAGGGAGTGGAGACCCTATGTATAAAAATCATCAACTTGGGAGTGGAGACCCTATGTTGGAAAGGCAACTAGGGAGTGGAGACCCTATACTAAAAATCATCTACTAGGGAGTGTAGACACTATGTTAGAAAAGCGACTAGAGAGTGGAGACCCTATGTCTAAAAATCATCAACTAGGGAATGGAGACCCTATCTTTGAAAAGCGACTAGGGAGTGGAGACCCTATCTTTGAAAAGCGACTAGGGAGTGGAGACCCTATGTCTAAAAATCATCAAATAAGGAATTGAGATCCTATGCTAGAAAAGCGACTAGGGAGTGGAGACCGTATGTCTAAAAATCATCACCTAGGGAGTGGAGACCTTATGTTGGAAAAGGGACTAGAGTGTGGAGACCCTATGTCTAAGAATCATCAACTAGGGAGTGGAGACCCTATGTTTGAAAAGCAACTAGGGAGTGTAGACCCTATGTCTAAAAATCATTAACTAAGGAATTGAGATCCTATTTTGGAAAAGCGACTAAGTGGAGACCGTATGTATAAAAATCATCACCTAGGGAGTGGAGACCCTATGTTGGAAAGGTGACTAGGGAATGGAGACCTTATGTCTAAAAAATATCAACTATGCAGTGGATACTCAATGTTTGAAAGGCGACTAGGGAGTGGAGACCCTATGTCTAAAAATCATCAACTAAGGAGTGGAGACCCTATGTCGGAAAATCAACTAAGGAGTGGAGACCGTATGTCTAAAAATCATCAACTAGGTAGTGGAGACCCTCTGTTGGAAAGGCGACTAGTGAATGGAGACCCTATGTATAAAAATCATCAACTTGGGAGTGGAGACCCTATGTTGGAAAGGCAACTAGGGAGTGGAGACCCTATATCTAAAAATCATCAACTAGGGAGTGGAGACCCTATATTGGAAAGCTGACTAAGGAGTGGAGACCCTATGTCTAAAAATCATCAACTAGGTAGTGGTGACCCTATGTTGGCAGACCCTATGTCTATAATCATCAACTAGGGAGTAGAGACCCTATGTTGGAAAAGCGGCTAGGGAGTAGAGACCCTATGCCTAAAAATCATCAACTAGATTATTGGAGACCCTATGTTGGAAAAGCGACTAAGGAATCGACACCCTATGTGTAGAAATTGTCAACTAGGGAGTGGAGGCTCTATGTTGGAAAAGTGACTTGGGAGTGGAGACCCTATGTCTAAAAGTCATTAACTACAGAGTGGAGACCCTATGTTGGAAAAACGACTAGAGTGTGGAGACCCTATGTCTAAGAATCATCAACTAAGGAGTGGAAACCCTATGTTGGAAAAACAACTAGGGAGTGGAGACCCTATGCCTAAAAATCATAAACTAGGGAGTGAAGACCCTATGTTGGAAAGGCGATTACGGAGTGGAGACCCTATGTGTAAAATCATCAACGAGGGAGTGGAGACCCTATGTTGGAAAAACGACTAGGGAGAGGAGACCCTATGTCTAAAAATCATAAACTAGGGAGTGAAGACCCTATGTTGGAAAGGCGATTACGGAGTGGAGACCCTATGTGTAAAATCATCAACGAGGGAGTGGAGACCCTATGACTAAAAATCATCTACTAGGGAGTGTAGACACTATGTTAGGAAAAGCGACTAGAGAGTGGAGACCCTATGTCTAAAAATCATCAACTAGGGAATGGAGACCCTATCTTTGAAAAGCGACTAGGGAGTGGAGACCCTATCTTTGAAAAGCGAGTAGGGAGTGGAGACCCTATGTCTAAAAATCATCAAATAAGGAATTGAGATCCTATGCTAGAAAAGCGACTAGGGAGTGGAGACCGTATGTCTAAAAATCATCACCTAGGGAGTGGAGACCTTATGTTGGAAAAAGGACTAGAGTGTGGAGACCCTATGTCTAAGAATCATCAACTAGGGAGTGGAGACCCTATGTTTGAAAAGCAATTAGGGAGTGGAGACCCAATGTCTAAAAATCATTAACTAAGGAATTGAGATCCTATTTTGGAAAAGCGACTAAGTGGAGACCGTATGTCTAAAAATCATTACCTAGGGAGTGGAGACCCTATGTTGGAAAGGTGACTAGGGAATGGAGACCTTATCTCTAAAATATATCAACTATGCAGTGGATACTCTATGTTTGAAAGGCGACTAGGGAGTGGAGACCCTATGTCTAAAAATCATCAACTAAGTAGTGGAGACCCTATGTCGGAAAATCAACTAAGGAGTGGAGACCGTATGTCTAAAAATCATCAACTAGGTAGTGGAGACCCTCTGTTGGAAAGGCGACTAGTGAGTGGAGACCTTATGTATAAAAATCATCAACTTGGGAGTGGAGACCCTATGTTGGAAAGGCAACTAGGGAGTGGAGACCCTATATCTAAAAATCATCAACTAGGGAGTGGAGACCCTATATTGGAAAGCTGACTAAGGAGTGGAGACCCTATGTCTAAAAATCATCAACTAGGTAGTGGTGACCCTATGTTGGCAGACCCTATGTCTATAATCATCAACTAGGGAGTAGAGACCCTATGTTGGAAAAGCGG
Source organism: Nicotiana tabacum (assembly GCF_000715075.1). Lineage (NCBI taxonomy): Eukaryota > Viridiplantae > Streptophyta > Magnoliopsida > Solanales > Solanaceae > Nicotiana > Nicotiana tabacum. Next base: position 125,715,654 of record NC_134101.1, on the reverse strand, counting down.
CTAGGGAGTAGAGACCCTATGCCTAAAAATCATCAACTAGATTATTGGAGACCCTATGTTGGAAAAGCGACTAAGGAATCGACAGCCTATGTCTAGAAATTGTCAACTAGGGAGTGGAGGCTCTATGTTGGAAAAGTGACTTGGGAGTGGAGACCCTATGTCTAAAAGTCATTAACTACAGAGTGGAGACAATATGTTGGAAAAACGACTAGAGTGTGGAGACCCTATGTCTAAGAATCATAAACTAGGGAGTGGAAACCCTATGTTGGATAAACAACTAGGGAGTGGAGACCCTATGTCTAAAAATCATAAACTAGGGAGTGAAGACCCTATGTTGGAAAGGCGATTACGGAGTGGAGACCCTATGTGCAAAATCATCAACGAGGGAGTGGAGACCCTATGTTGGAAAAACGACTAGGGAGAGGAGACCCTATGTCTAAAAATCATAAACTAGGGAGTGAAGACCCTATGTTGGAAAGGCGATTACGGAGTGGAGACCCTATGTGTAAAATCATCAACGAGGGAGTGGAGACCCTATGACTAAAAATCATCTACTAGGGAGTGTAGACACTATGTTAGAAAAGCGACTAGAGAGTGGAGACCCTATGTCTAAAAATCATCAACTAGGGAATGGAGACCCTATCTTTGAAAAGCGACTAGGGAGTGGAGACCCTATCTTTGAAAAGCGACTAGGGAGTGGAGACCCTATGTCTAAAAATCATCAAATAAGGAATTGAGATCCTATGCTAGAAAAGCGACTAGGGAGTGGAGACCGTATGTCTAAAAATCATCACCTAGGGAGTGGAGACCTTATGTTGGAAAAGGGACTAGAGTGTGGAGACCCTATGTCTAAGAATCATCAACTAGGGAGTGGAGACCCTATGTTTGAAAAGCAACTAGGGAGTGGAGACCCAATGTCTAAAAATCATTAACTAAGGAATTGAGATCCTATTTTGGAAAAGCGACTAAGTGGAGACCGTATGTCTAAAAATCATTACCTAGGGAGTGAAGACCCTATGTTGGAAAGGTGACTAGGGAATGGAGACCTTATCTCTAAAATATATCAACTATGCAGTGGATACTCTATGTTTGAAAGGCGACTAGGGAGTGGAGACCCTATGTCTAAAAATCATCAACTAAGTAGTGGAGACCCTATGTCGGAAAATCAACTAAGGAGTGGAGACCGTATGTCTAAAAATCATCAACTAGGTAGTGGAGACCCTCTGTTGGAAAGGCGACTAGTGAGTGGAGACCTTATGTATAAAAATCATCAACTTGGGAGTGGAGACCCTATGTTGGAAAGGCAACTAGGGAGTGGAGACCCTATATCTAAAAATCATCAACTAGGGAGTGGAGACCCTATATTGGAAAGCTGACTAAGGAGTGGAGACCCTATGTCTAAAAATCATCAACTAGGTAGTGGTGACCCTATGTTGGCAGACCCTATGTCTATTATCATCAACTAGGGAGTAGAGACCCTATGTTGGAAAAGCGGCTAGGGAGTAGAGACCCTATGCCTAAAAATCATCAACTAGATTATTGGAGACCCTATGTTGGAAAAGCGACTAAGGAATCGACAGCCTATGTCTAGAAATTGTCAACTAGGGAGTGGAGGCTCTATGTTGGAAAAGTGACTTGGGAGTGGAGACCCTATGTCTAAAAGTCATTAACTACGGAGTGGAGACCCTATGTTGGAAAAACGACTAGAGTGTGGAGACCCTATGTCTAAGAATCATAAACTAGGGAGTGGAAACCCTATGTTGGAAAAACAACTAGGGAGTGGAGACCCTATGTATAAAAATCATCAACTTGGGAGTGGAGACCCTATCTTTGAAAAGCGACTAGGGAGTGGAGACCCTATCTTTGAAAAGCGACTAGGGAGTGGAGACCCTATGTCTAAAAATCATCAAATAAGGAATTGAGATCCTATGCTAGAAAAGCGACTAGGGAGTGGAGACCGTATGTCTAAAAATCATCACCTAGGGAGTGGAGACCTTATGTTGGAAAAGGGACTAGAGTGTGGAGACCCTATGTCTAATAATCATCAACTAGGGAGTGGAGACCCTATGTTTGAAAATCAACTAGGGAGTGGAGACCCTATGTCTAAAAATCATTAACTAAGGAATTGAGATCCTATTTTGGAAAAGCGACTAAGTGGAGACCGTATGTCTAAAAATCATTACCTAGGGAGTGAAGACCCTATGTTGGAAAGGTGACTAGGGAATGGAGACCTTATCTCTAAAATATATCAACTATGCAGTGGATACTCTATGTTTGAAAGGCGACTAGGGAGTGGAGACCCTATGTCTAAAAATCATCAACTAAGTAGTGGAGACCCTATGTCGGAAAATCAACTAAGGAGTGGAGACCGTATGTCTAAAAATCATCAACTAGGTAGTGGAGACCCTCTGTTGGAAAGGCGACTAGTGAGTGGAGACCTTATGTATAAAAATCATCAACTTGGGAGTGGAGACCCTATATCTAAAAATCATCAACTAGGGAGTGGAGACCCTATATTGGAAAGCTGACTAAGGAGTGGAGACCCTATGTCTAAAAATCATCAACTAGGTAGTGGTGACCCTATGTTGGCAGACCCTATGTCTATTATCATCAACTAGGGAGTAGAGACCCTATGTTGGAAAAGCGGCTAGGGAGTAGAGACCCTATGCCTAAAAATCATCAACTAGATTATTGGAGACCCTATGTTGGAAAAGCGACTAAGGAATCGACAGCCTATGTCTAGAAATTGTCAACTAGGGAGTGGAGGCTCTATGTTGGAAAAGTGACTTGGGAGTGGAGACCCTATGTCTAAAAGTCATTAACTACGGAGTGGAGACCCTATGTTGGAAAAACGACTAGAGTGTTGAGACCCTATGTCTAAGAATCATAAACTAGGGAGTGGAAACCCTATGTTGGAAAAACAACTAGGGAGTGGAGACCCTATGTCTAAAAATCATAAACTAGGGAGTGAAGACCCTATGTTGGAAAGGCGATTACGGAGTGAAGACCCTATGTTGAAAGGCGACTAAGGAGTGAAGACCGTATTTCTAAAAATTATCAACTAGGGAGTGGAGACCCTATGTTGGAAAGGCGACTACGGTGTGGAGTCCCTATGTGTAAAATCATCAACTAGGGAGTGGAGACCTATATTGGAAAAGCGACCTGGGAGTGGAGACCCTATGACTAAGAATCATCAACTAGGGAGTGGAGACCCTATGTTGGAAAAACGACTAGAGAGTGGAGACCCTATGTCTAAAAATAATCAACTAGGGAGTGGAGACCCTATGTTGGAAAAACGACTAGGGATTGGACACCCTATGTCTAAAAATCGTCAACTAGGGAGTGGAGACCCTATTTTGGAAAAGCGACTTGGGAGTGGAGACCCTATGTCTAAAAATCATTAACTACGGAGTGGAGACCCTATGTTGGAAAAGAGATTAGAGTGTGGAGACCCTATGTCTAAGAATCATCAACTAGAGAGTGGAGACCCTATGTTGGAAAAGCGACTAAGGAGTGGAGACCCTATGTTGGAAAGGGGACTACGGAGTGGAGAACCTGTGTGTAAAATCATCAACTACGGAGTGGAGACCCTATGTTGGAAAAGCGACTATAGTGTGGAGACCCTATGTCTAAGAATCATCAACTAGGGAGTGGAGACCCTATGTCTAAAAATCATCTACTAGGGAGTGGAGACCCTATATTGGAAAGGCGACTACGGAGTGGAGACCCTATGTGTAAAATCATATACTAGGGAGAGAAGACCCTATATTGGAAAAGCGACCGGGGAGTGGAGACCCTATGACTAAAAATTATCAACTAGGGAGTGGAGACCCTATATTGGAAAAACGACTAGAGATTGGATACCCTATGTCTTAAAATCATCAACTAGGGAGTGGAGACCCTATGTTGGAAAAGCGACTAGAGTGTGGAGACCCTATGTTAGAAAAGCGACTAGGGAGAGGAGACCCTATGTCTAAAAATTATCAACTAGGGAATGGAGACCCTATGTTGGAAAGGCGACTACGGAGTGGAGACCCTATGTGTAAAATCATCAACTAGGGTATGGAGACCCTATATTGGAAAAGCGACCAGGGAGTGGAGACCCTATGACTAAAAATCATCAACTAGGGAGTGGAGACCCTATGACTAAAAATCATCAACTAGGGAGTGGAGACCCTATGTTGGAAAAGCGACTAGAGAGTAGAGACCCTATGTCTAAAAATTATCAACTAGGGAGTGGAGACCCTATGTTGAAAAAGCGACTTGGGAGTGGAGACCTTATGTCTAAAAATAATTAACTAGGGAGTGAAGACCCTATGTTGGAAAAGCGACTAGAGAGTGGAGACCCTATGTCTAAAAATCATCAACTAGGAAGTGGAGACCCTATGTTGGAAAAGCGACTAAGGAATCGACACCCTATGTCTAAAAATTGTCAACTAGGGAGTGGAGGCTCTATGTTGGAAAAGTGACTTGGGAGTGGAGACCCTATGTCTAAAAGTCATTAACTACGGAGTGGAGACCCTATGTTGGAAAAACGACTAGAGTGTGGAGACCCTATGTCTAAGAATCATCAACTAGGGAGTGGAAACCCTATGTTGGAAAAACAACTAGGGAGTGGAGACCCTATGTCTAAAAATCATAAACTAGGGAGTGAAAACTCTATGTTGGAAAGGCGATTACGGAGTGGAGACCCTATGTGTAAAATCATCAACGAGGGAGTGGAGACCCTATGTTGGAAAAACGACTAGAGAGAGGAGACCCTATGTCTAAAAATCATAAACTAGGGAGTGAAGAACATATGTTGGAAAGGCGATTACGGAATGGAGACCCTATGTGTAAAATCATACACGAGGGAGTGGAGACCCTATGACTAAAAATCATCTACTAGGGAGTGTAGATACTATGTTGGAAAAGCGACTAGAGAGTGGAGACCCTATGTCTAAAAATCATCAACTAGGGAATGGAGACCCTATCTTTGAAAAGCGACTAGGGAGTGGAGACCCTATGTATAAAAATCATCAACTTGGGAGTGGAGACCCTATGTTGGAAAGGCAACTAGGGAGTGGAGACCCTATACTAAAAATCATCTACTAGGGAGTGTAGACACTATGTTAGAAAAGCGACTAGAGAGTGGAGACCCTATGTCTAAAAATCATCAACTAGGGAATGGAGACCCTATCTTTGAAAAGCGACTAGGGAGTGGAGACCCTATCTTTGAAAAGCGACTAGGGAGTGGAGACCCTATGTCTAAAAATCATCAAATAAGGAATTGAGATCCTATGCTAGAAAAGCGACTAGGGAGTGGAGACCGTATGTCTAAAAATCATCACCTAGGGAGTGGAGACCTTATGTTGGAAAAGGGACTAGAGTGTGGAGACCCTATGTCTAAGAATCATCAACTAGGGAGTGGAGACCCTATGTTTGAAAAGCAACTAGGGAGTGTAGACCCTATGTCTAAAAATCATTAACTAAGGAATTGAGATCCTATTTTGGAAAAGCGACTAAGTGGAGACCGTATGTATAAAAATCATCACCTAGGGAGTGGAGACCCTATGTTGGAAAGGTGACTAGGGAATGGAGACCTTATGTCTAAAAAATATCAACTATGCAGTGGATACTCAATGTTTGAAAGGCGACTAGGGAGTGGAGACCCTATGTCTAAAAATCATCAACTAAGGAGTGGAGACCCTATGTCGGAAAATCAACTAAGGAGTGGAGACCGTATGTCTAAAAATCATCAACTAGGTAGTGGAGACCCTCTGTTGGAAAGGCGACTAGTGAATGGAGACCCTATGTATAAAAATCATCAACTTGGGAGTGGAGACCCTATGTTGGAAAGGCAACTAGGGAGTGGAGACCCTATATCTAAAAATCATCAACTAGGGAGTGGAGACCCTATATTGGAAAGCTGACTAAGGAGTGGAGACCCTATGTCTAAAAATCATCAACTAGGTAGTGGTGACCCTATGTTGGCAGACCCTATGTCTATAATCATCAACTAGGGAGTAGAGACCCTATGTTGGAAAAGCGGCTAGGGAGTAGAGACCCTATGCCTAAAAATCATCAACTAGATTATTGGAGACCCTATGTTGGAAAAGCGACTAAGGAATCGACACCCTATGTGTAGAAATTGTCAACTAGGGAGTGGAGGCTCTATGTTGGAAAAGTGACTTGGGAGTGGAGACCCTATGTCTAAAAGTCATTAACTACAGAGTGGAGACCCTATGTTGGAAAAACGACTAGAGTGTGGAGACCCTATGTCTAAGAATCATCAACTAAGGAGTGGAAACCCTATGTTGGAAAAACAACTAGGGAGTGGAGACCCTATGCCTAAAAATCATAAACTAGGGAGTGAAGACCCTATGTTGGAAAGGCGATTACGGAGTGGAGACCCTATGTGTAAAATCATCAACGAGGGAGTGGAGACCCTATGTTGGAAAAACGACTAGGGAGAGGAGACCCTATGTCTAAAAATCATAAACTAGGGAGTGAAGACCCTATGTTGGAAAGGCGATTACGGAGTGGAGACCCTATGTGTAAAATCATCAACGAGGGAGTGGAGACCCTATGACTAAAAATCATCTACTAGGGAGTGTAGACACTATGTTAGGAAAAGCGACTAGAGAGTGGAGACCCTATGTCTAAAAATCATCAACTAGGGAATGGAGACCCTATCTTTGAAAAGCGACTAGGGAGTGGAGACCCTATCTTTGAAAAGCGAGTAGGGAGTGGAGACCCTATGTCTAAAAATCATCAAATAAGGAATTGAGATCCTATGCTAGAAAAGCGACTAGGGAGTGGAGACCGTATGTCTAAAAATCATCACCTAGGGAGTGGAGACCTTATGTTGGAAAAAGGACTAGAGTGTGGAGACCCTATGTCTAAGAATCATCAACTAGGGAGTGGAGACCATATGTTTGAAAAGCAATTAGGGAGTGGAGACCCAATGTCTAAAAATCATTAACTAAGGAATTGAGATCCTATTTTGGAAAAGCGACTAAGTGGAGACCGTATGTCTAAAAATCATTACCTAGGGAGTGGAGACCCTATGTTGGAAAGGTGACTAGGGAATGGAGACCTTATCTCTAAAATATATCAACTATGCAGTGGATACTCTATGTTTGAAAGGCGACTAGGGAGTGGAGACCCTATGTCTAAAAATCATCAACTAAGTAGTGGAGACCCTATGTCGGAAAATCAACTAAGGAGTGGAGACCGTATGTCTAAAAATCATCAACTAGGTAGTGGAGACCCTCTGTTGGAAAGGCGACTAGTGAGTGGAGACCTTATGTATAAAAATCATCAACTTGGGAGTGGAGACCCTATGTTGGAAAGGCAACTAGGGAGTGGAGACCCTATATCTAAAAATCATCAACTAGGGAGTGGAGACCCTATATTGGAAAGCTGACTAAGGAGTGGAGACCCTATGTCTAAAAATCATCAACTAGGTAGTGGTGACCCTATGTTGGCAGACCCTATGTCTATAATCATCAACTAGGGAGTAGAGACCCTATGTTGGAAAAGCGGCTAGGGAGTAGAGACCCTATGCCTAAAAATCATCAACTAGATTATTGGAGACCCTATGTTGGAAAAGCGACTAAGGAATCGACAGCCTATGTCTAGAAATTGTCAACTAGGGAGTGGAGGCTCTATGTTGGAAAAGTGACTTGGGAGTGGAGACCCTATGTCTAAAAGTCATTAACTACAGAGTGGAGACAATATGTTGGAAAAACGACTAGAGTGTGGAGACCCTATGTCTAAGAATCATAAACTAGGGAGTGGAAACCCTATGTTGGATAAACAACTAGGGAGTGGAGACCCTATGTCTAAAAATCATAAACTAGGGAGTGAAGACCCTATGTTGGAAAGGCGATTACGGAGTGGAGACCCTATGTGCAAAATCATCAACGAGGGAGTGGAGACCCTATGTTGGAAAAACGACTAGGGAGAGGAGACCCTATGTCTAAAAATCATAAACTAGGGAGTGAAGACCCTATGTTGGAAAGGCGATTACGGAGTGGAGACCCTATGTGTAAAATCATCAACGAGGGAGTGGAGACCCTATGACTAAAAATCATCTACTAGGGAGTGTAGACACTATGTTAGAAAAGCGACTAGAGAGTGGAGACCCTATGTCTAAAAATCATCAACTAGGGAATGGAGACCCTATCTTTGAAAAGCGACTAGGGAGTGGAGACCCTATCTTTGAAAAGCGACTAGGGAGTGGAGACCCTATGTCTAAAAATCATCAAATAAGGAATTGAGATCCTATGCTAGAAAAGCGACTAGGGAGTGGAGACCGTATGTCTAAAAATCATCACCTAGGGAGTGGAGACCTTATGTTGGAAAAGGGACTAGAGTGTGGAGACCCTATGTCTAAGAATCATCAACTAGGGAGTGGAGACCCTATGTTTGAAAAGCAACTAGGGAGTGGAGACCCAATGTCTAAAAATCATTAACTAAGGAATTGAGATCCTATTTTGGAAAAGCGACTAAGTGGAGACCGTATGTCTAAAAATCATTACCTAGGGAGTGAAGACCCTATGTTGGAAAGGTGACTAGGGAATGGAGACCTTATCTCTAAAATATATCAACTATGCAGTGGATACTCTATGTTTGAAAGGCGACTAGGGAGTGGAGACCCTATGTCTAAAAATCATCAACTAAGTAGTGGAGACCCTATGTCGGAAAATCAACTAAGGAGTGGAGACCGTATGTCTAAAAATCATCAACTAGGTAGTGGAGACCCTCTGTTGGAAAGGCGACTAGTGAGTGGAGACCTTATGTATAAAAATCATCAACTTGGGAGTGGAGACCCTATGTTGGAAAGGCAACTAGGGAGTGGAGACCCTATATCTAAAAATCATCAACTAGGGAGTGGAGACCCTATATTGGAAAGCTGACTAAGGAGTGGAGACCCTATGTCTAAAAATCATCAACTAGGTAGTGGTGACCCTATGTTGGCAGACCCTATGTCTATTATCATCAACTAGGGAGTAGAGACCCTATGTTGGAAAAGCGGCTAGGGAGTAGAGACCCTATGCCTAAAAATCATCAACTAGATTATTGGAGACCCTATGTTGGAAAAGCGACTAAGGAATCGACAGCCTATGTCTAGAAATTGTCAACTAGGGAGTGGAGGCTCTATGTTGGAAAAGTGACTTGGGAGTGGAGACCCTATGTCTAAAAGTCATTAACTACGGAGTGGAGACCCTATGTTGGAAAAACGACTAGAGTGTGGAGACCCTATGTCTAAGAATCATAAACTAGGGAGTGGAAACCCTATGTTGGAAAAACAACTAGGGAGTGGAGACCCTATGTCTAAAAATCATAAACTAGGGAGTGAAGACCCTATGTTGGAAAGGCGATTACGGAGTGGAGACCCTATGTGTAAAATCATCAACGAGGGAGTGGAGACCCTATGTTGGAAAAACGACTAGGGAGAGGAGACCTTATGTCTAAAAATCATAAACTAGAGAGTGAAGACCCTATGTTGGAAAGGCGATTACGGAGTGGAGACCCTATGTGTAAAATCATCAAAGAGGGAGTGGAGACCCTATGACTAAAAATCATCTACTAGGGAGTGTAGACACTATGTTAGAAAAGCGACTAGAGAGTGGAGACCCTATGTCTAAAAATCATCAACTAGGGAATGGAGACCCTATCTTTGAAAAGCGACTAGGGAGTGGAGACCCTATCTTTGAAAAGCGACTAGGGAGTGGAGACCCTATGTCTAAAAATCATCAAATAAGGAATTGAGATCCTATGCTAGAAAAGCGACTAGGGAGTGGAGACCGTATGTCTAAAAATCATCACCTAGGGAGTGGAGACCTTATGTTGGAAAAGGGACTAGAGTGTGGAGACCCTATGTCTAATAATCATCAACTAGGGAGTGGAGACCCTATGTTTGAAAATCAACTAGGGAGTGGAGACCCTATGTCTAAAAATCATTAACTAAGGAATTGAGATCCTATTTTGGAAAAGCGACTAAGTGGAGACCGTATGTCTAAAAATCATTACCTAGGGAGTGAAGACCCTATGTTGGAAAGGTGACTAGGGAATGGAGACCTTATCTCTAAAATATATCAACTATGCAGTGGATACTCTATGTTTGAAAGGCGACTAGGGAGTGGAGACCCTATGTCTAAAAATCATCAACTAAGTAGTGGAGACCCTATGTCGGAAAATCAACTAAGGAGTGGAGACCGTATGTCTAAAAATCATCAACTAGGTAGTGGAGACCCTCTGTTGGAAAGGCGACTAGTGAGTGGAGACCTTATGTATAAAAATCATCAACTTGGGAGTGGAGACCCTATGTTGGAAAGGCAACTAGGGAGTGGAGACCCTATATCTAAAAATCATCAACTAGGGAGTGGAGACCCTATATTGGAAAGCTGACTAAGGAGTGGAGACCCTATGTCTAAAAATCATCAACTAGGTAGTGGTGACCCTATGTTGGCAGACCCTATGTCTATTATCATCAACTAGGGAGTAGAGACCCTATGTTGGAAAAGCGGCTAGGGAGTAGAGACCCTATGCCTAAAAATCATCAACTAGATTATTGGAGACCCTATGTTGGAAAAGCGACTAAGGAATCGACAGCCTATGTCTAGAAATTGTCAACTAGGGAGTGGAGGCTCTATGTTGGAAAAGTGACTTGGGAGTGGAGACCCTATGTCTAAAAGTCATTAACTACGGAGTGGAGACCCTATGTTGGAAAAACGACTAGAGTGTGGAGACCCTATGTCTAAGAATCATAAACTAGGGAGTGGAAACCCTATGTTGGAAAAACAACTAGGGAGTGGAGACCCTATGTCTAAAAATCATAAACTAGGGAGTGAAGACCCTATGTTGGAAAGGCGATTACGGAGTGGAGACCCTATGTGTAAAATCATCAACGAGGGAGTGGAGACCCTATGTTGGAAAAACGACTAGGGAGAGGAGACCCTATGTCTAAAAATCATAAACTAGGGAGTGAAGACCCTATGTTGGAAAGGCGATTACGGAGTGGAGACCCTATGTGTAAAATCATCAACGAGGGAGTGGAGACCCTATGACTAAAAATCATCTACTAGGGAGTGTAGACACTATGTTAGAAAAGCGACTAGAGAGTGGAGACCCTATGTCTAAAAATCATCAACTAGGGAATGGAGACCCTATCTTTGAAAAGCGACTAGGGAGTGGAGACCCTATCTTTGAAAAGCGACTAGGGAGTGGAGACCCTATGTCTAAAAATCATCAAATAAGGAATTGAGATCCTATGCTAGAAAAGCGACTAGGGAGTGGAGACCGTATGTCTAAAAATCATCACCTAGGGAGTGGAGACCTTATGTTGGAAAAGGGACTAGAGTGTGGAGACCCTATGTCTAATAATCATCAACTAGGGAGTGGAGACCCTATGTTTGAAAATCAACTAGGGAGTGGAGACCCTATGTCTAAAAATCATTAACTAAGGAATTGAGATCCTATTTTGGAAAAGCGACTAAGTGGAGACCGTATGTCTAAAAATCATTACCTAGGGAGTGAAGACCCTATGTTGGAAAGGTGACTAGGGAATGGAGACCTTATCTCTAAAATATATCAACTATGCAGTGGATACTCTATGTTTGAAAGGCGACTAGGGAGTGGAGACCCTATGTCTAAAAATCATCAACTAAGTAGTGGAGACCCTATGTCGGAAAATCAACTAAGGAGTGGAGACCGTATGTCTAAAAATCATCAACTAGGTAGTGGAGACCCTCTGTTGGAAAGGCGACTAGTGAGTGGAGACCTTATGTATAAAAATCATCAACTTGGGAGTGGAGACCCTATGTTGGAAAGGCAACTAGGGAGTGGAGACCCTATATCTAAAAATCATCAACTAGGGAGTGGAGACCCTATATTGGAAAGCTGACTAAGGAGTGGAGACCCTATGTCTAAAAATCATCAACTAGGTAGTGGTGACCCTATGTTGGCAGACCCTATGTCTATTATCATCAACTAGGGAGTAGAGACCCTATGTTGGAAAAGCGGCTAGGGAGTAGAGACCCTATGCCTAAAAATCATCAACTAGATTATTGGAGACCCTATGTTGGAAAAGCGACTAAGGAATCGACAGCCTATGTCTAGAAATTGTCAACTAGGGAGTGGAGGCTCTATGTTGGAAAAGTGACTTGGGAGTGGAGACCCTATGTCTAAAAGTCATTAACTACGGAGTGGAGACCCTATGTTGGAAAAACGACTAGAGTGTGGAGACCCTATGTCTAAGAATCATAAACTAGGGAGTGGAAACCCTATGTTGGAAAAACAACTAGGGAGTGGAGACCCTATGTCTAAAAATCATAAACTAGGGAGTGAAGACCCTATGTTGGAAAGGCGATTACGGAGTGGAGACCCTATGTGTAAAATCATCAACGAGGGAGTGGAGACCCTATGTTGGAAAAACGACTAGGGAGAGGAGACCCTATGTCTAAAAATCATAAACTAGGGAGTGAAGACCCTATGTTGGAAAGGCGATTACGGAGTGGAGACCCTATGTGTAAAATCATCAACGAGGGAGTGGAGACCCTATGACTAAAAATCATCTACTAGGGAGTGTAGACACTATGTTAGAAAAGCGACTAGAGAGTGGAGACCCTATGTCTAAAAATCATCAACTAGGGAATGGAGACCCTATCTTTGAAAAGCGACTAGGGAGTGGAGACCCTATCTTTGAAAAGCGACTAGGGAGTGGAGACCCTATGTCTAAAAATCATCAAATAAGGAATTGAGATCCTATGCTAGAAAAGCGACTAGGGAGTGGAGACCGTATGTCTAAAAATCATCACCTAGGGAGTGGAGACCTTATGTTGGAAAAGGGACTAGAGTGTGGAGACCCTATGTCTAATAATCATCAACTAGGGAGTGGAGACCCTATGTTTGAAAATCAACTAGGGAGTGGAGACCCTATGTCTAAAAATCATTAACTAAGGAATTGAGATCCTATTTTGGAAAAGCGACTAAGTGGAGACCGTATGTCTAAAAATCATCACCTAGGGAGTGGAGACCCTATGTTGGAAAGGTGACTAGGGAATGGAGACCTTATGTCTAAAAAATATCAACTATGCAGTGGATACTCAATGTTTGAAAGGCGACTAGGGAGTGGAGACCCTATGTCTAAAAATCATCAACTAAGGAGTGGAGACCCTATGTCGGAAAATCAACTAAGGAGTGGAGACCGTATGTCTAAAAATCATCAACTAGGTAGTGGAGACCCTATGTTGGAAAGGCGACTAGTGAGTGGAGACCCTATGTATAAAAATCATCAACTTGGGAGTGGAGACCCTATGTTGGAAAGGCAACTAGGGAGTGGAGACCCTATATCTAAAAATCATCAACTAGGGAGTGGAGACCCTATATTGGAAAGCTGACTAAGGAGTGGAGACCCTATGTCTAAAAATCATCAACTAGGTAGTGGTGACCCTATGTTGGCAGACCCTATGTCTATAATCATCAACTAGGGAGTAGAGACCCTATGTTGGAAAAGCGGCTAGGGAGTAGAGACCCTATGCCTAAAAATCATCAACTAGATTATTGGAGACCCTATGTTGGAAAAGAGACTAGTGAGTGGAGACCCTATATCTAAATAAAATCAACTAGTGAACGGAGACCCTATGTTGAAAAATGCAGCTACGGAATGGAGACCCTATACTACCATGATTTTGAACTTTTTCTTCCATTTCTTTCTTTTTTTTATTTTTTTCATCATTTTCATCATCATTTTTTTATTCTTCTTTTTTTTTAAATTTTATTTCAGAGAATGAGTAAATACGGGAAAGAATTTTGCAGGAGACTTCCCTTTTTGGTGTTGTTTCTGCAAAGTTGTTTCTAGCCCTTGCACAGTTCTTTTTGGTTGCACCTGCTTTTTGCAAGGTTGCTTTTGGATTGCACCTGTTTCCTGTTTTTCAAACAAAGAACAATTTGTTTGTTCGAAATGATGGTCAGTTTTGTGTCCTTGAATGTTTTGGTTACTTTATTTCGGCCCTTTCAACTGCAACCGGTTATTTCCTGAATACCGATTGCATTTCTGGCCTTGGAGAACCTCTGGCTTTTTCAGACTTTGCCATGACGGTTTAGGACTAAATCTTTCAACTTTATTTTGCCTTTGTGGGCATTTAACTTTGATTTCCTTTCTTTTCAGGAGTTTTGATTTCGAAACATCGGCCATCATGGCCAGTCGGAGTCGATTCGATGCACCTGCCAAGGCTGCGTGCCTTCTTGAATATTGGCTCGTATCAGACAAAAACCCTATAAATCAATCTTGTCATCCTTTCTTTGTCTTAGTTTCAGAACAGAATTAGATCAAAAGGGAGTCCAAAAAAAGCAAACAATGAAATGGACAAATGAACTTAGACGAGAGGTATACCTTTCGGGAAAAGAAAAGAAGGACTTATCTGGAGTGCATGCGGACTTCAATAAACATAACATGCCTCTTGGACTGGATGCCTGATCTGTGTAAACCGTTCAACTCCCAGAAATTCATCATAACTTATACCTCAAAATTGAGAAACCTTGCCAGGACTCTGTCGATGCTGATGACTATGAGGATCCCCTTTTGGATCAGTGGTGCCCTTTGCGGCTTTTCACCAGTTGACCTCTCTCATTTATCTTCTCACTATCGCCTTATATTGCTCTTTGCGAGTTTTCACTAACAAGACTCTTTCATTTTCAATTTCAATGCTTAACATCGCCTTATAGTGACCGTGAAGATTTTCACCGATAAGACTCTCTTATTTTATTACTCTCATTTTATTGTATCAGATCCAAGTCACTGTACCCTCCAATTTGAATATCTTTGCTGATTGGTCGGAAGGACTTGAAAAGGATTTGGGTAAAAGAAATTGGATTGAATTACAACTTTGGAACCTTTCAAGTGAAACCATCGCCAAACTATTATAACATCTGCCTCAATTTCAACTTTGGGGAATTTGGATTTTTGTTTTGATGTGACTGAACCCCAGAGAGAGGCTGCCTATGTATCCTTTCGGAATCAAGTCGAACGTAGTTCAAGGAACTTTTGTTTTTTGATTTCCTTTGTTTTCTTTCTTTTCATATTTTTTAAACATAATTTTTATATTTCAAAAAGGGTAATCAAAGAAAAAGGGAATCGGCTCAAAGAGTTTGCAAAGGTTGGTAGTGTTTGGGTAGCGGGATTGAAATCCTTTGTCATCCCAATCAGATAGCATTAAAATTGCGTAAAAAGGTCAAACATAATACCTTTTGACCACATCTGCATTGATAGATGTTTCATATCATTTCCTTCAATGTCTCCCAAATACAGCACTCCTTTCGACAACAATTTTCTTATAATGTACGGACCTTTCCAATTTGGAGCAAATTTTTGTTTTGCTTCTTCATGATGCGGTAGAAACGCCTCAAAACGAGTTGCCCCACTTCAAAGTATCTAGGCCGCACTTTCTTGTTGTAGGCACGGGCCATTCTTTGTTGGTACAACTACCCGTGAAAAACTGCGGCCATCCGCTTTTCATAAATCATAGTTAATTATTCCAACTTGGTCTTGACCCATTCATCATCCTCGATTTCAGCTTCAACAATGATTCAAAGAGAGGGAATTTCAACTTCTACAGGTATTACAGCTTCATTGCCATAAACCAATAAGTAAGGCGTGGCCCCAATTGATGTGCACACTGTTGTGCGATATCCCAATAATGCAAAAGGCAGCTTTTCATGTCATTGTCTAGAACTTTGAATCATTTTCCTGAGGATCTTCTTGATGTTCTTGTTTGTAGCTTCGACAGCACCATTAGTTTTGGGTCTATAAGGGGTAGAGTTACGATGCATAATATTAAATTGTTCACATACCTCCATCATCAAGTGGTTGTTTAGATTTGCAGCATTGTCTGTAATGATAGTTTTAGGAATATCAAAACGACAAATAATGTTGGAATGCACGAATCCACCATCTCTTTCTTGGTGACGGCTTTGAAAGTGACTGCTTCAACCCACTCTGTGAAATAATCAATGGCGACCAAAATGAATTTGTGCCCATTAGAAGCTTTCGGCTCGATTGGCCCAATGACATCCATACCCCAGGCAACGAATGGCCAAGGTGCTGATATAGGATGCAATTCTGAAGGCAATACATGAATCATGTCACCGTGTATCTGACATTGATGGCACTTTCGGACAAAACTGAAGCAATCCTTTAACCATTGTCATCTAGTAATAATCTGCCTAAAGGATTTTCTTTGCAACGACATATCCATTCATGTGAGGCTTACATACTCCCGAATGCACTTCGTTCATGATCTTTTCAGCTTCCCGAGTATCTACACACCTCAAAATATTCAAATCTGGAGTTCTTTTGTACAAGACCTCTCCGCTCAAAAGGAAACTGCTGGCAAGCCTTATAATAGTTCTCTTTTGATCTCCACTGACCTGCTCGGAATATTCCTTTGTTTTCAAAAACCTTTTGATATCATGATATCATAGCTGGATATCTAGTTCAATTTCAATTGTATTAAAATAACCATGCCTTTCTCGAATTTGGATTTCTAATGGGTCAATATGGACATTCGGATATGGCAGCATTGAAGCCAAGGTAGCTAGTGCATTAGCTAACTCATTGTGGAATCAAGGAATATAACTGAATTCGACGGACTTGAACCGTTTGCTGAGATTTTCCACTTGTTGCCTGTACGGGATAAGTTTGATATCTCGAGTTTCCTACTCGCCTTAAGCTTGCCGGATAATCAAGTCAGAATCTCCCATGATTAACAACTCCTCAACATCCAGATCAACTGCCATGTTCATGCCCATGATGCAAGCTTCATACTCGGCAGTGTTATTCGTACAGAAGAACCAAAGTCGGGATATGGCCGTATAGTGCTGACTAGTGGGAGAAATCAAAATTGCCCCCAATCCCGACACCTTTTGCATTTACAACTCCATCAAAGAACATTTTCCAAGCATTGGTGTCTTTTGGAATCACTTCAACTGAATTTACTTCCTCGTCCGAAAAGTAAGTACTTAGGGGTTGATATTCATCATCAACCGGGTTCTCAGCTAGATGATCCACCAAGGCTTGAGCTTTCATCGCCGTGCGGGTGATATAGACTATGTCAAACTCAGTTAGCAGGATTTGCCATTTTGCTAACCTTCCTGTGGGCATTGATTTTTGAAATATGTACTTCAGAGGATCCATTCTGGTTATGGTATATGTGGTGTAAACCAAAAAATAATGTCTAAGCTTCCGGACGACCCAAGTTAGGCCACAGCAAGTTCTTTCCAACAAAGTGTACTTGGCCTCATAACTAGTGAACTTCTTGCTCAAATAATATATGGCTTGCTCTCTCTTCCCGGTAACATCATGTTGCCCTAGGACACAACCGAAAGAATTTTCCAGGACTGTCAAGTACAAGAACAAAGGTCTTCCTGGCTCGGGTGGGACCAACACTAGCGGATTTGACAGATATTCTTTGATTTTATCAAAAGCCTCTTGGCATTTATCCATCCATTTGATCGCCACGTCTTTCTTCAGCAACTAAAATATGGGCTCACACGTGGTAGTAAGCTAAGCAATGTACCTGCTGATGTAATTCAATCTTCCTAGTAGACTCATGACCTCTTTCTTGGTTCTCGGAGGTGGCAAATCCTGAATAGACTTTATCTTTGTTGGATATAACTTGATACCCCTCCGACTAACTATGAAACCCAAGAGTTTTCCAGACGGGACTCCAAATGCACATTTATCTGGGTTCAATTTCAAGTCATACCTGCGCAGGAGCTCGAAGAACTTTCTCAAATCCCGCACATGGTCTTCCTGCATTCTGGATTTAATGATCACATCATCCATATACACCTCAATTTCCCGGTGCATCATGTTATGGAAGATGGTAGTCATAGCTCTCATGTAGGTTGCCCCGATGGTTTTCAAACCAAATGGCATGACCCTATAATAGTAAGTGCCCCAATGTGTGGTGAAAGTCGTCTTTTCTGCATCTTCTTCATCCATCAGAACCTGGTGATACCCAGCATAACAATCCACGAAAGATTGTATCTCATGCTTAGCACAGTTGTCAACAAGAATATGGATGTTTGCCAATGGGAAGTTGTCAACAAGAATGTGAACTTTGGGCCATTGCTTTTGGCCTAGCTTGAACAAGACCAAACAAAACCCCTCTTTTCTTTGTTTTCTTTCATTTTAAAATTCTATAAATTTAAAAATAAAAATAAAAATCCTAATTGGAGTCTAACTTAATTCTAATTTGCAAAATTAACCTACTCACTATTTCTAATATTTAGATAATTAATTAACCTAAAAAAATGAAAGCAAATTAATAATTTAAAACTAAAAGCTAAAAATATAAAAGCCTATGGTATTTTGTGATTTTTTTTTGTTTAATAATGCGATTATTTAACAACTTAATCCTAAAAATACAAATAAAAACCTAAAATACAATGCATGAAATTTTGAACAATTTTATGGTATTTTTCATGATTTTAACATATTAAATATGCACAAAATGCAGCTAAATACAGACAAACAATTAAATAAAAATTGTTGAAACTCTATAAATTCAAAAACAATTAGGAAAAATTTATTTTGTGGATTCTGTAGGAATATTTTCTCAGGGCAAAAATTACATGATCACACTCATTGAGATGGGGTACACACGGATCGTGCATACCCGAAGACTACTAAATTGAAACGGAGGAATTTTTTATGAATTTCTCTAGCCTAAAATAAGTTTTTTTTTTATTTTTCACCCGGTGTACGGTACCCACACTGGGGCCCGACTATATCCGGATTTGTGTCGGGAAGTCCCACATTGGGGGGAGGAGGGTAAAGCACTCTCTAACAAAGACAACTTCATACCTAGGGCTCAAGCCCGAGACCTAGGATGAAAGAGTACTTACCAACAACAGCAACAACCCAGTATAATCCCACTAGTGGGATCTGGGGAGGGTAGTATGTATGCAGACCTTACCCCTACCCTGGAGTAGAGAGGTCGTTTTCAAATAGACCCCCGATATCCTTCCCTCTAAGAACTCTCACCTTTGCTCTTGGGGTGACTCGAACTCACAACCTCTTGGTTGAAAGAGTACTTACCACTCCACCACGATAAGTTTATATTGTTCGAAATTGTACAGGAACCAAAATCTTTTTGTACCTTCAAATATGTCATACTTGTACGGTGACATTTACTTCTGAAAGGGAGTAAGAAGCGTGTATAGTGGGTAAGAAAAATAAAAAAGATAAAAGTAATATCATCAAAAAAAAGTTGCAATTAACTGGACGAGCTTATAAATCGTGAGGGCTTCTATTTCATTCTTCGCGACTGAAAACTAGAGGACAACTCCAGCTCTAGAAGGATGAGATCTGTGCTTTCTGTCATTTCTTTCCTCTTTCTCATGTATTTTTTTTTCTCTGGTTATGATTTAAAAAAACATTATGTGCGGACTAGAATTTTGTCATCTTCAAATTTGAATCGAAAAAAAGTCTATAATCCTAGATCTAATGACCGTGATTGATTAAATTGTGTTTCTCAACGGTGATCTGTATTGGGCCACCATATTTTACACCTGATTCAGGTCCAACACTGCGTTAGAAGGACAGGCCCAATTAGCCTGATTTAATTATTTGCTTTTACTATTTTTTCCCTGAGTTATATATAGTGGGGGTTGAATGTAGATAATGCAACTTTGTATCATTTTTGATAACTAAATGTAAAAGTTCTGATATATCTCTCCTTCCCGTTCTTCTAGAATCTTCATCTCTGCTTTGATTTTGTTTGAATTTATGGAAGGAACTTGAAAATTCTCATGGTATCAGAGCAAGGTTGAGTAATGCTCTTAATCTGACGGCGTAATTTCTGATTTTTAGGTTGTTTGGGGATGAATCATGCAACCTAGGATTTTGTGATTTCTCCTATGGTTTTGAAAGTTATTTTACTTCGTGTGGTTTTGTTTCTGGACATTACTACTACAACATTGTGAGATTCTGCTGGTTTCCTCTGATTGATTCACATTTCGAGTCGACTAAAGTTAATTTTCTAGATAGAGCTGGTTTTATTTGACTGTCATTCGAAAAGAAAGAGGTTTGATTCCTTTGTTCTCTGATTTCTCACTCAACACATGTGTGAGTTAGTAGTTTTGTCAAATTATTGCATGTCTATTTGATTGTCTGACTATTACACTGGGAGATAATTCATCAGTTACAAACTTACCTACTACTGCTCTAGCTTCGGGGTCTACTGTGACCACTCTTATTGATGACTCACATCCATACTACATTTCCTTTTATGATGTGCCGGGGATTTCCCTTGTATCCACTCCTTTTGATGGTACAGGATATGTGAATTGGACTAAGGGAATGTTGATGTCTCTTTCTACTAGGAACAAAATAGGTTTCATAGATGGATCATGCTCTAGACCTTCTATTACTTGACCTCTTTACAAAGCTTGGGATAAATGTAACAATTTAGTTGGAACATGGATTTTGACTACTTTAACCACGCAAATAAAGAATAGTGTTTTGCACTCTAAGTCAGCAAAAGACATGTGAGATGACTTGAGAGACAGATATGGTCAACCTACTGGGGCTCAAATCTATCAGCTTAAGAAGGATTTGGTTGGGGTGACACAAGGGAATAGTGATATAGCAACATATTACTCTAGACTTAAGGAACTATGGGATGAATTGAGTATTCTTAATTCTTTTATGACCTGCTCTTGTTGTGATTGTGTGTGTAAATGTGGAGCAAAAGGCATAACGCTGGTATGATTGAGAGTGATAAAGTGTACCAGTTACTCATGGGTCTAAATGAATCCTACACTGCATCAAGAGGTAATATTCTCATGATGACACCACTTCCTAGTCTATCCGAGACATACTCTTTGTTAGTACATGAAGAAAAAAAGAGAGAAATACAAGCAAGTGTGTCCTTCATAACTGCGGTTGCTTTTCTCATTGCTGGAAGTAACAACATGCAGCAACAACCTCAAACTCAGAATCAAGGCTTCAATCATAATCAGAATCGTAACATGAATTTCAGAAATGGCAACAATGGTGGAAAATTCAACATTGACTTTAAGGTTGGACAGAAGTTTGTGGGAGATGGAAGAAAAAATACTATGTTTTTCAACTACTATAAAAAGTCTGGGCACCTAATTGATAGGTGTTACAAGCTGCATGGTTACCCCACCAATAATCAACCTCAGAATAGATTCAACAATAATCAAAAGGCTAAAAGAACTGCTACTATGGTACAAACTTCTTAAAATGATGAAGGAACTGGATCAGAACCTGGACAGTCTACTGTATATGGAGGAGCAATAACCAAGGAGCAGATGAGTCAATTGATGCAGCTCCTGCAGAATGTTGTTGTTGGGTCTCAAGGTTCTTCTCTTCCTGAAGGCATTGGTTCTGCTAACTTGGCAGGTAAAGTTACTGACTTAGATTCTAACAGCTTTGCATAGTCTGTCTCATCTGCCTCATCTGATTCCTTGTCTCAAAAACCCTGGATCATAGATTCAGGGGCTACGGATCACATGACTTCTAACTTGTTTCTTCTTTCTTAAATCAATCCCCTTCATGATCCTTATTTAGTTGCCTTACCTAATGGCTATAGGGTAAATGACCGTTCAGTAAGTTCACTTCCTTTGTCTAAAACACTTTCACTTCCCAATGTGTTGCATGTTCCTTTTTTTTAGTATAACCTAGTATCAATTCACAAATTATGCAAGCAAATTAAAGGCTTGGTTTGTTTCAGTGAATCTACTTGCTTCTTGTTGCGGGGCCCTTCTCTGAAGAGGCCACTAGAAATTGGTAGTGAAGCAGATGGGCTATACATCTTGCAGCTAGAAAGGTTTCTTAGTGATGGTTTTATCCCTTTAACTCCCTCTGTTCCTTTGAATAAATGTGTACCTAGTTCCAACTGTAATGTTTCCAAGAACTGTGAAAATATCTTTGAGTCTAAGCCTGTAAATTCCATTTTGAATGATAATCATACCTTGTGGCATTATAGATTGGGACATTTACCTTACAATAAGTTGAAGTCTATTTCTTCTAAGCTTTCCATTTCTGTACCTTCAACTCAACAATTTCCTTGTCATATTTGTCCCTTAGCTAGACAAACAAGGAACTCATTTCCTTCCAGTTCAACAACTACTACTTGTCTTTTTGCCCTTATTCATGTAGACGTTTGGGGGCCTTATAATACTATTACACATTCTGGAAATAGATATTTTTTAACTTTGGTTGATGATTATTCTAGATCTACTTGGACTTATCTTCTCAGTACAAAATCCAATGCCTTCACAACTTTAAAAGATTTCATTGTCATGGTTGAAACTCAGTTTAGTTACAGAGTTAAGACAGTGAGATCTGATAATGCTCTTGAGTTAAGATTCAGTCATGAATCTTCTTCTTCTTTTTTCTCTCTAAAGGAATCCTTCATCAAACATCTTGTGTATAAATGCCTCAATATAATGGAGTTGTTGAAAGAAAACATAGACACTTACTTGAAGCTGCAAGAGCACATCTTTTTCAATCCAAAGTGCCTTTGAAATATTGGGGGGAGTGTATTCTGACTGCAACTTATTTGATTACCAGATTTCCTAACTCTGTCTTACAAGGAAAAACTCCTCATGAGCTTCTCTTTGGTACACCTCCTTCTTATGATCATCTTAGAGCTTTTGGTTGCCTTTGTTACATTTCAACGCTCAAAAGGGGTAGGGAAAAGTTTTCATCAAGGGCAAGTCCTTATGTATTCTTGGGGTACCCTTTTGGGAAGAAAGGTTACAGGGTATTAAACCTTGCCACTCAACAGATTGTGATGTCCAGAGATGTGGTGTTTCATGAGGCTGTTTTCTCTTTTGCTTTACAACAAATATCTTCTTCTTCTGAGTTCTTTGCATCTCCTCCTCCTCCTCCTCCTCCTCCTGATCTTTCTTCCTTTTGTCCTTCTCCAGAATCCTCCTCTATGACCATGCCTACAGGTTCTTTATCTCTACCTACAGGTTCTCCTCCTCCTCCTTCTTCATCTTCTTCTAATGTGCCTCCACTCACTCCTACTCATGTTTCTACACCTTCTACTACATCCCCTTCTATTCCTCCTGTTGTTCCATTAAGGAAGTCATCCAGAGCTCACCAGTGACCTGGGTATCTTCAAGACTTTATGTGTAACTCTGCTTCTATTTCCTGCCCTTCCCTCTCTTCTATTTTACCTGCTCACACCTATATGAAGCTGGTTTGTATTTCTACTTTGTCCTGCCAATCTCAAACCTTTATTAACTCTCTTTCCACTGTGCAAGAGCCTAGATCCTATCCTCAAGCAGTTTTGCATCCAGGATGGCAGGAAGCCATGTCCAAGGAATTTGAAGCTTTAGAGGCAAACAATACTTGGAGTTTGGATCCTTTGCCTGTTGGGAAGCATGCCATTTCCAGCAAATGGGTTTACAAAATTAAACATAGGACTGATGGTTCTATCGAAAGGCTTAAAGTCAGGCTTGTCATTAGAGGAGATACCTAAAAGGAGGGCATTGACTACATAAAAACGTTTTCTCCCGTAGTTAAAATGACTACTATCAGGTGTCTTTTAGCTGTAGCTATCAAGAATCAGTGGCAACTCTTTCAGCTAGATGTTAATAATGCCTTTTTGCATGGGGATTTGATGGAGGAGGTGTATATGAAAGTCCCTCAAGGTATAGTTGTCACTTCTTCTGATTTGGTTTGCAAGTTGAACAAATCTTTGTATGGCCTCAAACAGGCGTCTAGATAATGGTATGCCAAGCTATCTAATGCCTTACATTCCAAAAGTTTTCAACATTCTAAGAATGATTATTCTCTATTTTTCAAACACTCAACTGTTAGTTCTGTGTATTTGGGGGTCTATGTAGATGATATTGTGTTAACTGGAATAATGTGGAAGGCATCCTTCTTCTTAAACAATTTCTGGATGCTCAATTCAAAATCAAGGATTTAGGTCTTTTACATTATTTTCTTGGTCTGGAGGTCGTGTATGTGTCTGATGGTATTTTGGTGAACCAAAGGAAGTTTTCTCTCGAATTGGTTGAAGAATTTGGGTGTACTGATTCCAAGCCAACCTCTAGTCCTCTTCCTTTGGGTCTGAAATTGTCTTCTGATGTAGGTTGCTTGCTTTCTGATCCTTCCCTTTACAGGAGGCTAATTGGAAAACTCAATTTCTTAACTCATACTAGGCCTGACTTAGCTTATACGGTTCAGCATCTTAGTCAATTCATGCAGACTCCCAGGCAGCCCCATTTGGATGTTGCTTTGCATACTGTGTGATACATCAAAGGCTTGTCTGGTTTGAGACTTCATTTCTCTTCTCATTCTTCTTTTTCTATGGCTGCATTTTGTGATTCGGATTGGGCTTCTTGCCCTGATTCCAGGAGATCTGTTAGTGGTTTTGTTATTACGTTAGGTTCTTGTAGCTCTTGGAAGTCAAAAAACAGACTACTGTTTCTTTATCATCTGCGGAGGCAGAGTACATGTCTGTTCGGAGATTGGTGGCTGAATTAACTTGGCTATGTCGACTCCTGGAGGATATGAATGTTACTGATCTGACTCCTATTGCTGTCCATTGTGATAATCAGTCTGCTATTCAAATTGCAAAGAATCCTGTCTTTCACGAGCGGACTAAACACATCGAGCTAGACTGCCATTTTGTTCGGGAAAAATTGCAAGATGGCTTGATTTTGTTTTATTATATACCTTCTAATGCCCAGCCTGCGGACATTTTCACTAAGAGCCTTCCTGGACAGGCACATTTGCAGCAATTGTCCAAGTTGGGAGTGGGTTCCTCCAGCCCCATTTCCAACTTGCAGGGGGGGCCATATTTTACACCTGGGCCAGGCCCAACACTACGTTAGAAGGACATGCCCAATTAGTCGGGTTTAATTATTTGCTTTTACTATTTTGCCCCTGAGTTATATATAGTGGGGGCTGATCGTAAATAATGCAACCTTGAATCATTTTTGACAATTGAATGTAAAAGTTCCGATATTTCCCTCCTTCCCGTTCTTCTAGAATATTAATCTCTTATTCGATTTTGTTTGAATTCATGGAAGGAACTTGAAAATTCTCAATCTGATCTCACGTTAGTGTCTTTATTGTTTACGTAATGTTGATCGTGTTTTGTCCTCTTAATTGATTTTGTTTTGACTCGCATAGCTGATCTGAAGTCCTCTTACTTTGATATGTGTGCTAGCGTTTTGATCTGATCTAATACATTAAATGTTTCATTCATACGTTATATTGATCAATTCACACTAGATTGATCTGATCCCCGGCTCATTCTCCATAACAGTCATTACGTTTGTTTTTATCTTACTTGATTTATTTTTTTATTTTTACCTCAACGACTACGGATTATTTGACATACTTACTCTGATTAATAATACGGATTAGTTGATATTTTTTATGATCTTATTTTAATAGTATCTATTTGCCTCTATGTGAATTTTGCAGCAGATTCAAAGGTGGGTGTATTGGGAAAAAAAATGAATTTACATTGAAGGTGACGTGGCATGACACGAGGACTGGTCAAATGGTCAAAACATGATGATCAGTTAAGAGGCACGGGTGACAACAGATATGGGGAAAGGAAAGCTAAATAGGCACGAGAGGCAATTCGAATAATACAAGCTTCATACCTATTTAGGTCATTAAAGCCAAGAGATCAGAAGGCATTGAAGACATGGATATGATGACGAAAAGGAGTCCAAATTCAATATTAAATACCCAATACGTTAGAGAATTGGTATTAAATAGGAATGATTGTGTAACGTCTTATTTAATGTCATTTATTGCTCATAATTGTCTCATTAATACTAAGGTATTACTCATTTACTTAGAATCAACTATAAAAGGAGGAGGTCTCGTCATTTGTAAGGACAGAGGATATCATAAACATTACATGGGAATACAAACATATTTACTGCTTATTTGTCATTCTCAAAAAGTCTATTATTTCTTTTTCGTCTCCTGATTATCAGTAGCCCGAATTTCTATTTGTCTTTAGCTTTGACCAAAGAATCACATTTTTGGTTAAACAAATTGGTTCCGTTACCGGGAATTTGATAATCTTTTCTTTGAAGCTACGTTTTATTCGTCTTTATCAACATGTCAAACAACAACAATAACAATAACAGTGATAACACATTGGGAAACCATGAAAATCAAATCCATCAAAATCAAGGAGACCTACCGAACATTGACGTGGTTCCCTCCCCTCTAGATTCACCATGTCGATCTCGTGAAGGCACTCATGCCCCTGAATCCCGTGCTGATCAACAAGAACAATTTGAACATTTTGAAGGAGGTGCAAATGAAGCTTTACAAAAGCTAATTGATGCACAGGTCGGCAAAGCTCTTCAGGCTCTAGTTAGTCGATTGCCTGCTGCACCACCCACACCAACTCCAAATAATAATACATTGGAGAATCCTCGTTCTGGTCTTGTTAATTCTGGAAATGAAGGAACCACCAATGAACCACAGGAAGGGGGACCAGGTTATTCAAATAATTCCTATTTGCAAAATTTAGTTCTAACCTTGCAGAAACAGATTAAGGAACAAAATGAGCGTATTGAGCAAATCCCTAGAGTTCCGCCTGTAATAAAAGGAGTAGACATGGACAGATACTTACAACAACCTTGGAAGCCAAGTGTTGCTCCCCTTCCAATTCCGAAAAAGTTCAAAATGCCTGACATCCCGAAATATGATGGTACTACAGACCCATGTGACCACGTGACTGCATTTACAACAGGCGTGAAAGGCAACGACTTGACCAAACAAGAAATAGAATCAGTACTGGTCAAAAAATTGGAGAAACACTCACCAAGGGTGCATTAACCTGGTATTCTCTTTTATCTGAAAATTCTGTAAATTCTTTTGCTGAGCTTGCAGATTCTTTTATTAAAGCACACTCGGGAACTCAAAAGGTTGAGAAAAGAATGGAAGATATTTTCAAAATCAAACAAGGGGATTCAGAGTTGCTTAGAGACTTTGTTGATAGATTCCAGCGTGAAAGAATGACTCTACCCCGTGTACCTGACAACTTGGCTGCAATAGCTTTCGCAAGTAATTTAAATGACAAAAGTTCTGAAGCCACGAGAAAACTCAAAGAAAGCCTTCGAGAATTCCCTGCAACCACGTGGAATGATGTTTACAACAGGTACAGTACGAAGCTGCGAATTGAAGAAGATACCGTACCTAAGTTTCATCATGAAGAAAGGGGCGGTTCCAGAAGATCAGAAACCGAAAAAAGATCAGGTAAAAACAGGTACGATCCATATATGGGACCTGCAGGAAAAGACTCACGGTCAAAACAAGATAGCCAGCAATATGACCAAAAATCGAGGAACAGGGAATCTGGTTCTTCATCAAGATTCAGAAATGATCGGAACAGACAAGAGTCACGAGATGATGACAGAAGTTTAAAGGCAAGGTTCGGTAGATATAACTTTAATGTCACTACCTCCGAGCTCGTGGCTGTTTTGAGAAGTATGGGAGATAAGGTACGATGGCCAAAAGAGATGCGGTCAAATCCAAATAGACGCAATCCAGATCATTGGTGCAAATTCCACAATGATCACGGGCACAAAACTTCAGAATATAGATTCTTGCAGAGCGAAGTGGATCATCTATTAAAGCAAGGGTACCTCACTGAGTTATTTAGTGAAAAAGGTAAACAAGCCTATATGAAAAATAGGCAAGAGCCTCCAAAGCCTCCTTCACCCAAGAGAACAGTGAATGTGATAAGTGGGGGAGAAGATATTCACGGCATAACCTACACAACTTCCAACAAGGTTTCTAAAGTAACAATTACACACGGGAAACGGGTACGGCAGGTATTAGAAAATGAAAGTATTTCATTCGATGATGCAGATACCGAAGGAGTGATAACCCCACATAATGACGCACTGGTAATATCTTTACTTGTACATGATACTAATGTAAAACGAGTTTTGATTGATCCAGGGAGTTCCGTAAATATTATACTACTAAGGGTATTACGTGAAATGCAAGCTGAAGACAAAATGATACCCAAGGCGCATACCTTGTCAGGCTTCGACAATTCAAGTGTGGTAACAAAAGGAGAGGTAGTTCTAACAACTTTTGCTGCAGGTGTTGTTAAAGAAACTAAATTTCAGGTAGTTGATATGGAAATGGCCTACAATATGATCATGAGGAGGCCTTGGATCCATGATATGGATGTTGTTCCATCAACTCTACATCAAGTTTTTAAATTTCCATCACCGTGGGGGATTTGTCAAATTCGAGGGGATCAGCATACAGCTAGGAGTATCAACGTTGTAACAGATACGAGCACCGTAAACAAAGAAAAATAGCAATTACAGGAAACAGTTGAAGGTGTCAGCAATCAAACCTCAACTGAGCAAGAGAAAACAGATTTAGACTCGAGACCTGATACAATTCAAGAACATGAGAAGAATGAAAATATCAAAACAACCATCGAAGAACTCGAGGCTGTGATATTATTTGAGTAGTGGCCTGAACGGAAAGTTTATGTTGGAGCTAATTTAAACTCAAATATGCGAGGTATGTTAATTGAATTTCTAAAATCTAACGTGGACTGTTTTGCTTGGTCCCATGCTAACATGACAGGGATACCACCGGATGTGATGACGCACAAATTAAACGAAGACTCATCCTTTACACCAATAAAGCAAAAGAAAATAAAGAAAGGGGCTTTTAAAAACCAGGTGATTCAAAATGAGGTCCAAAAGCATTAAAAATTGGGTCAATCCGCGAGGTAAAGTACCCTAATTGGTTAGCCAACACAGTTGTTGTACCTAAGAAAAATTGTAAGTGGCGAGTCTGTGTAGATTATACAGATCTTAATAAAGCTTGTCCAAAAGATTCTTTTCATTTACCACATATAGATCAATTAATTGATGCAACTGCAGGACATGAACTTTTAAGTTTTTTAGATGCATATTCAGGGTACAACTAAATTAAAATGGACCCTAGTGATGAAGATAAAACTTCTTTCATCACAGACAGGGGGACTTACTGTTATAAAGTAATGCCCTTTGGTCTCAAAAATGCTGGGGCAACCTATCAAAGGTTGGTCACCAAAATATTCCAAGAACATTTAGGAAAGACAATTGAGGTATATATAGACGATATGCTTGTCAAAACCCAGCAGTCTCATGATCATATTTCTCATCTATCTGTTACATTTGAAATTTTGAGAAAATTTAATATGAGACTCAACCCAGAAAAATGTGCATTTGTAGTTGCATCAGGTAAGTTTTTGGGTTTTCTTGTTTCTAACCGTGGTATTGAGGTAAATCCTTCTCATATCAAAGCAATAGAAGAAATCCCTGATATCCTTACTAATAAAAAGGAAGTTCAAAGATTAACGGGAAGAATTGCAGCTTTGGGGAGATTTATTTCCAAATCTTCAGAAAAGTGTTTTAAGTTTTTCTCTGCACTCAAAAAGCAAGATCATTTTGAATGGAATGAAGATTGTCAACAAGCCCTTAGAAATTTGAAACTTTATTTGTCAAAACCACCGTTATTGGCAAAAGCAAAGGTGGGAGAAAAGCTTCTCATCTATCTGGTTGTGTCTGAAGTTGCGGTAAGTGCTGTTTTAGTCCGTGAGGACCAAGGTAAACAATCTCCTATTTATTATGTAAGTAAGTCCTTACTAGATGTTGAAACACGATACCCACAGCTAGAAAAATTAGCATTAGCTTTGATCATGGCATCTAGAAAATTAAGACCTTATTTTCAATGCCATCCCATTGTTGTAGTTACTGCTTTTCCGCTTCGAAACATTTTGCATAAACATGAATTGTCAGGGAGGTTAGCAAAATGGGCTACAGAATTAAGTGAATACGAAATCATTTATCAACCTAGGACTGCTATAAAATCTCAAGTATTAGCTGATTTCGTAGTTGATTTTAGCCAGGGGATGCATTTAGAAGTAGAAAAAGAATTACAAGTTTTTAATAGTGCAAACCCAGGGACTTGGATTTTATTCACTGATGGTTCATCTAATGTAAAGGGAGCAGGTCTGGGTATAGTTCTCATACCACCTACGGGTGAAACTATTAGGCAAGCTATAAAATGTCATTCTATAACTAACAATGAAGCATAGTACGAGGCTGTAATTGCAGGTTTAGAATTGGCAATAGAACTCGGCATAACACAAATTATAATCAAGAGTGATTCTCAACTCGTGGTCAATCAAATGCTGGGGACTTATACAGCCAGGGAAACTCGAATGCAAGAATATCTCGAAAAGGTACGGGAACTAATAAAGCAATTCCAAACTTGGAAGGTAATGCAGATCCCAAGAGATGAGAATGTGGAGGCAGATGCTTTAGCTAATCTCGCATCTGCAGCTGACGTAGCAAATGACGCAAATGCTTCAGTCATACATTTATTTCATTCCATTCTCGAACCTGATAAGAATGAGGTAAATTTTAATCATTTAACATGGGATTGGAGAAACGAAATTATTGTTTTTTTACAGCACGGAACCGTGCCTAAAGACAAAGGGAAGGCTCACGCGCTTCGCAAAAAAGCCGCTCGATATTGTTTGTATCAAGGAAATCTTTATCAAAAGATGTTCGGTGGACCACTAGCAAGGTGTCTCGGACCCTCTCAAACAGAATATGTGATGAAGGAAGTGCACGAAGGACATTGTGGAAATCACGCAGGGGGAAGGTCACTGGTAAGAACATTGATTTGAGCAGGATATTATTGGCCTAAGAAGGAAGAAGAGGCAAACAACTTCGTGTCCAAATGTGATAAATGTCAAAGATACAACAATAATATGCACAAACCAGCTGAGTTACTACACCCTGTTATAGCCCCGTGGCCCTTTATGAAATGGGGAATGGATATCGTAGGTCCACTACCACAAGCAAAGGGTCAGGTAAAGTTTCTACTTGTACTCACAGATTATTTCACTAAATGGGTAGAAGCAGGAGCATTTAAACAGGTACGAGAGAAGGAAGTTAAAGACTTCATATGGCGAAATATAATATGCCGCTTTGGAGAACCAAAGGAGATCGTGTGTGACAATGGACCACAATTCATAGGAGCTCAAATCACAAAATTTCTTCAAAGTTGGCAGATTAAAAGGATAACATCTACGCCATACCATCCAGTAGGTAATGGACAAGCGGAATCCATAAACAAAGTCATTATCAACAACTTGAAGAAGAGGTTACAGGATTCAAAAGGTAATTGGCCTGAGATATTACCTGGAGTACTATGGGCTTATCGTACAACGACAAAAACAAGCACTGGAGAAACACCATTTTCAATGGTTTATGGTACGGAAGCCTTAATTCTAGTTGAAATAGGTGAACCGAGCACACGGTACGTTCAGGCAACGGAGGAATCTAATGATGAAGAGATGCGGGTCAACTTTGATTTGCTTGAAGGAAGAAGAGAAGCTGCATTGATAAGAATGGCAGCACAAAAGCAAGTAATTGAACGATATTACAATAGGAAAGCACGCCTAAGATTTTTCAAAATTGGGGACTTTGTGCTTAAAAAGGTGTTCCAATCTGCAAAGGCTGCTAATTCAGGAAAGCTAAGTCCAACGTGGGAAGGACCATACAGAGTTCATGACATTGCGGGTAAAGGAGCATACGAGTTGGAGACAATGGAAGACAAAGTTTTACCCTCGCATTGGAATGTCGTCCATTTAAAGAGATATTACTTCTGAGAAAGTACCCACGGTCAGGTATCGCCATGTTATTTTTCTTTTGAATTATTAAAGTTTTACTAACAATTTTAGATGCTAGGCAAAAACCCTAACTCGTTCCAAATGATGAGTCACGACCTGCAAGGCAAAATGGAGTACTCTAAAATTCCCAGCCCAGGGTTACAATTAATCTGATGGAAATACACACGAGTTAGGCAGGCTTCATCTATAATCGCACCTCCGAGTCCCGTATATTTTTCTTTTTTAGGAAAAGGACTAAATTGAAAGAAATAAACAAGTGCTTGAGGCTTCATACTTCACTGCTCAAACACTTGGGGGACTACATATTATACACAGATATGTGTAGAAAAACAGATACGAATATCGAACAAAAGTCGGCTACAAAGAGGCAAGTGTTGAGAAAAAGTTACGAAGTCTTCAGCATTCATCATCGTGTTCAACAAACACAAGACATTCATCATAATGTTTTTCCCATGAGAACAACAGAGTCATCTCTCAAACTCATAAACGAAGTCACCTCTCAAACTCTTCATATAAAGATAGGGTCATGACTATGTACTGAAACAGGTTATGAAGAAAAACCTTGTTTATTTTATATTATGTAAAAATCTGTTACAAGAAAAACAGTTACGAGGGAGTTATAGATGTATTTTAATACATGTAATAGTCAAAAAACTTGTTAAAGTTCATGAATAAAAATTTGTCAAAGTTGTTTCATACAAAACATGTGTATTCTTATTTCTTTCATCGTATTATAACACTATTATGAAGTTGAGACGTCTTCTTCATTAAGTGTCGATAAAATAAAAGGGCCCTCTTTTATAAGCCTCATGTTGATAATCCATGAGAAGAATCATAAAGCATTTTCAAAGGATAAAAATGCTAAGCTATTCTATAAGTCCTAGATAAATAGGCAAGAATAGAATATACAGAAGTACCGATAAAACTTCTTAATATAAAAGACTAAGTACAAACTTAGTCAGCAAAATATTTATTTTTTACAAATGCCCCATTATGATAACTGGGGACTTCATCAAAAGATCCCTTAAAGTTGCTAAGGGATAACACCACCGATTTAAAAAAACAGTAAGGTTTGAAATACATTCAACTAGTCACTGAAGGGGTTGGAACATCAAAAGTTGCAATCTCATTTTCAGGGGCAGTCACAGGCACGGTAACAACTTCTGAGGGAGCAAAAATAAGAGCGGTTTCAACTGGTCCTGGAGTGTTAAAATCACCAAGGGAAGCAAGAGCCACGGGAGCTTCAGCTTCCATGGTCTGTGTCATAGAAGTTTCACCCTCGGGAGCCGGAATTGCAACTCCAATTGCCGCAGTAGCCACTTCTTCATTTAAAAGCTCTTCTGCCCCAGGAGTTCCAAGTGCAGGAGAAGGAGTATCAACTGGTTGTTGGTTTTTTTCAATAGTGTCTAAGACTTTGGCTAATTCAGATTGCAAATCAAAGTTTTCTTGAGTAGCTTCCATCAAAGCATCACGGCGAGATTTTAGAAAAGCCCAACTTACCTCTATGTTGAAGTTCTCCTCAAGAAGTCCATACTCCCTTTCCCACATAGCAAGATCGTTCTTCAATATCTGGTGTTCAGCTAAGTGGGAGTCAAGGGAAGCCTCAAGGGAGGCATGAGAACTCTTCAAAGCATGTATCTCGTCAGAGGAGATCCTTAAGTCAGCCTGAGCTTGAGTCAAGCTTTGCACTAACTCCCTTGCATATTCTTCTTTCTTCTCCACAAGTGCCACAAGCTCTCTGATTTCTTCATTGGCCTTTGATAATTGTTCTGAAAATGAGCACTCCAAAAGCTCCTTATCTTTTTCAAATTGGCTTGAAGAAGCCTTGGCAATTGCTAGCTCAGAAGTCAAACCACGCTTTTGCTGCTCCAGGTGATTTCTACTTTCTTGCAACTCCTCTATGGTCCTTTGAGCATTCTCAAACTGCTCCTTCCAGTTTGCTACCTCAAGCTGGGTTTCCTTGGCTATTCTCCTAGCCTCAGAGATAGCCTTCGCAGACTCTCGATCCTTCTTCTCTAGAGTGGAGATTCTTCCCATTAACTCAGTACCAATAAGATTAGCCTACAAGGGAAAGGCATCAAATGTGAGAATATAGAGATATATATAAAAAAAACTTGTAAGTTAAAAGAGAAGTACTTTCAAGGTAGAATGAATTATGTCATTCATCAGAGTCAAGTAACTGTGGCTCTCCATCTTCTTCTTCTCAATATCTCCGATTAGAGGCCCGAGCCAAACATCAGCTCCACCAGTGTTTCTCAAAAGGCTATGATTGGCAGGAACTTCAAGAGTAACACTTCTCATAGCCATGCCTCTGCTGCTAGAACTCGCCTCTGTATGCTGAACAGAGGGAGGGGGAACAATGGAAGGAGGAGTAGTAGAAGAGGTAAAAACAATGGGAGCTGTGGGAGTCAAATCAGGGACAGTAGGAGCAGATATGGGAACCAAAACAGATAAGGAAACATGAGTTGATAAAATAGGCAAAGAAATACTCGTGGTTGTCAAAGGAATAGAAGAAATGGGGATAGAAGAAGAGAGGGGAGTTTCATCAAGAACTGGTCCAAACTCTCCACTCTCAAAACCACTAACAAAGAGACGTCGAATTGATTCATTAGAGCCTCTTGGAGTGGTATCCTCATCAGAAAGGATTTGAACAGGCTCGGAGATAGAGGCTCGAGCAGGAGCATCTTCAACTTCATCTCCAAAGGATTTGAACAGGCTCGGAGATAGAGGCTCGAGCAGGAGCATCTTCAACTTCATCTCCATCAATGACGCGTCTCCTGGCTCTTGGCCTAGCTATCAAAGAGGTATTCTCTTCTTCCTCATTCTCAGAACTTTCTTCTACAACTTTTCTTTTTGGTAGCGTGGCCCGAGTCTTTTCCAAATCAAGTGAAGCGGTTGAAGACGCTCGAATGGCAACGGCTACCTCAACTGTCATACCCCTGATACCAAATCCTGATAAAAAGAGGGATAAAGAATTAAAATAAGAAAGAATTCAATATACGGCAAAGCATAAGGAAATACATACCATGGGACTTCACTTTCCAACCATTCAAAAGAGAAATTGATTTCCAAGTTCTCGCCTCCATAGGCGCAATCTTCAAAATTGAATCTACCCAATCACGGAAGTTAGGAACGTGTTCCATATCTCCTATGGTTGCTACAAAAAGCCAAAAAGAGACGAGATTAGAAAAGAAACAAAATTCTTAAAAAATAGATACGGTAAGAAAAAGAAAAACTTACGTGCAAAATTCCACTTCTCAGGGAAGGGAATGTTTGTTTCACCCAACAAATCCACCGTACGTACAACAACGTAACGACAATACCACCCTCGATCCTTGTCATCTCCGGGGTTTACCAAAACCTTCTTGCTTCTTGCAGTTAAGGTAAAAACTCCATGGCGGAATAATTTGGGGTGGTATAGGTGAACAAGATGGGAAAAGGTAAAATTAACATTGGCTTTGGTAGACAAATACCTTAAGCAAGCCACAGGTCTCCAAACAAGAGGACCTACTTGTGCTAATCAAATTTTGAAAAAGCGGCAAAATTCAAGTATAACGGGGTCAATGGCAGGATTAAATCCCAAAGTAAATGGATAAGTATAAACGAAAGAGAATCCAATTCTGAAAGAAGAAGTTCTCTGGTTTGGGGCAGGAATCATCATACGAAGATTACCTCTCCAATTACAATCTTTCCTAACAGTGGGAATCACAAGAAAGAGGGTTAAATATGTTTATAATGACAATCGTCAAACTTAGAAGTATAATGATGGAAAGCCTATAATAAAGGCAACTATCACTTCGTGAATACTGGGAATGAAGAAGCCTTGAAAAAAGGGTGCAGAATTGCAGAACCAATCAGAAAGTGACACGTGTGTAGATCATTAAATAAAAGGTGACATGTATGCAAAGTATTAATTAGAAGGGACAATTGAAGCGTCAGTACTGTCATAGTATTAATTACGGCAAAAATTCTCTTTTTATGAAGATCCACTTCCTAGATATTTAATTGATAAATAAATAGAAAGTGGGGGGACTATCTGTATTGGGGAAAAACTGAATTTACATTGAAGGTGACGTGACATGACACGATGACTGGTCAAATGGTCAAAACATGATGATCAGTTAAGAGGCACGGGTGACAACAGATACGGGGAAAGGAAAGCTAAATAGGCACGAGAGCCAATTCGAATAATACAAGCTTCGTACCTATTTAGGTCATTTAAAGCCAAGAGATCAGAAGGCATTGAAGACATGGATATGATGACGAAAAGGAGTCCAAATTCAATATTAAATACCCAATACGTTAGAGAATTGGTATTAAATAGGAATGATTGTGTAACATCTTATTTAATGTCATTTATTGCTCATAATTGTCTCATTAAGACTAAGGTATTACTCCTTTACTTAGAATCAACTATAAAAGGAGGAGGTCTTGTCATTTGTAAGGACAGAGAATATCATAAACAGTACAGTGGAATACAAACCTATTTACTGCTTATTTGTCATTCTCAAAAAGTCTATTATTTCTTTTTGGTTTCCTGATTATGAGTAGCCCGAATTTTTATTTGTCTTTAACTTTGACAAAAGAATCACATTTTTTATTAAACAGTGGGGCTGTCTTTCGGCAAGCTTTTCAGTCGGCTTTTCGCCAAGAAAGAATACTCATACTGATGGTGGGTCTTGATGCTGCTGGTAAAACGACCATTTTGTACAAAATCAAACTGGGAGAGATCGTCACCAACATTCCTACCATCGGTATGATACCGATGTTTGTTCTCATTTTTAGAAGTTCTGTAAGAGGGCATCTGAGTTTTCTTTGATTGGCTTAATTGTTTTAATTTCTTGAACAAAGAATTGTGTGTTGATTGCAATTTGTCGTTTTTGTTGTTTTGCCAATCAACTCTGCCTAAATGGCTTTTCATTGTACAATTCACCAGAATTCATGTTTACTTCTTAGATTTATTCGTTATACGGTCGGATCTCTTATAATAACATCTCTATATAACAATCATTCATTGTAAAAGTCTAGTTTTTCTCAGAACTGATTTTTTATATTACTCCCTCCGTTTCAATTTATGTGAAACTATTTGATTGGGCACGGAGTTTAAGAAAAGAGAGAAGACTTTTGAACTTGTGATGTAAAATGAGGCACATATATTTTGTGTGGCTATAAATCATTGCATAAAGGTAAATTGTTTCCAAATAAGGAAAGGGGTCATTCTTTTTGGCACGGACAAAAAAAGAAATAGGTTCACATAAATTAAAACGGAGGGAGTATATTTTATCCCTCTATAACAGCATTCTACCTATAACAGCAACAATTATCTTTATGACAGTATACTCTTTGTAAAATTACCCTTTTATAACAACCGTGCAAATTTTCTAAGATTATTACTAATAATAATTCTAAATATTTAAGCAAATATTTTATACTTTAATGTACAACTTATAATAGCTATATATATATTATTTTAAGGATAGCACAATGTTCCATGAATATATGCACATCAAATATTTCTATAACTAAAGATGTACAAATGATATATCTTGCATTAGAAAAATGCCAAAAGATACTTAAAAGATTTATTTGTACTTTTTGAAGATATGCATATCATTCTTTTTTTATTTGAAGATGTACACATAATATTTCTTATATTAGACAATTACCAATAATATGTAAACGTAATCTATTCGTATTTTTTAATTGTATGCCTTAGAGTTTAAATATTTGTGCATTTAGTTAAGAATTTTTTAATAATGTATTAGATTTCTTTAGCATTTAATTCATGAAATATTTATATCTTTTGAGATTTTGAATTTAAATATTTTATTAATCTTTTATATAATATTATAAAAGAAAAACAATTAGTTTTTGGATAATTTTTGTCTATAACAGCCAAAATATATTTAAATGTCAAATGTTGTTATAGGTGTATAACAGTCATTCACTATAAAAGCCGAAAATTTTTGAAACAAACGTAATATGACTTTTCATTCTACAATAGTAATCCCACCAAGAAAAGAGATGGTTCTGTTCTACTCCTATAATTTATTAATTTTTGAATTTATCTGCTTGTTTTTTATAA
The DNA here is from genome assembly GCF_000715075.1 of Nicotiana tabacum. NCBI lineage: Eukaryota > Viridiplantae > Streptophyta > Magnoliopsida > Solanales > Solanaceae > Nicotiana > Nicotiana tabacum. The sequence goes on along the minus strand of NC_134101.1, from coordinate 125,677,830 downwards.
ATATATACCTCAATTCTTGTTGTTGTCTTTACGCTTGTCATTGATGCCAACACCTTATATTTCAGGTTTCAATGTGGAGACCGTGGAATACAAGAACATTAGCTTTACCGTTTGGGGGGTTAGGATAAGGTAAGTGATCTGGAAGCCTTTGAGCATTCTCCATCCTTTGGTTTGTTTTGAAAACAGTTAAGAAAAATAAATTGACTTTAACTTTAAGGGAAGTATGGGAATTTAGAAAATCATACATGGTAGATGGGTACCTTAATTCAAGTAAGTTGTTACCGTGCTATGCGGTTGTTAAACGTATATGGCCTTGGATTTGGACCAAGGTTAAATCAATCGCTTTGGTTGGATTGGTCATTCATGGTAGGAGTTTGATGTTTGAGGCATAGGGTGAAAATGAGTGGAGCGAGCTTGTCAGGTTGGTTCAGATTAAACCAGCTCAAACTGTTAATTCCAAGGTCGAGCCATTCTTTTTGAGTTTACCATCAATCCTTCCTTCTGATTAAGTGGCATCAAAGAAAGAATTGATATTTTGTCTTATTTTTGCCTCGATCAAATCTACTTTTAAATGTTTCAACCTCCCTTGCTCAAGACTTCTTCTTCAACCTCGAGCCCGGAAAGTTGAGGCTTGGTGAATCTCAAGGCAAGGTTAAGCTTTGGCCTAATGCATGAGTCAAGCTGAGCATATCATACCAAGAGCTTGCCTCGCTTAAGCTCGTTTAATCCCCCAGTGAGGAGTCAAAAAAAGTACAGGCAGGTTTAAAGGCTTAATATACCACTCCTTTTGATTGAAGATCCATATCTTTATTTGATGTTTAGTCTTGGGAAGAATTTAACAAATAAATTTTATAAAAATATGAATTGCATGCCTAAAGGTGGCAAGTGGGTAGGGCTCGATTTGCTTTGGGTCAATTTTGTTAGGGCTTTAACTTTTAAAAGCTGGTTGAAGCATCGTTTTCCAAGCAAAATCACATTGTTTTGGGTTTAAATCAGTATGAATGTGCATGGCCACTCCTTTTGATTATTATACTGGTTGATTCCTTTAAATTACAATGCATCTTTAACTGTAGAAACTATGCCTTTTCCTTTTTGTTATGTTATAAAAAGAGGAGTCTCATAAACTAACAAAAAAGAGGATTGTGTGCCAGCCAACTAGATTTTGATGCTTTTTGTCTTGCAATTGTCATAGTGATTGGCAAAACAATAACTCCCAAATTACATGGAGTTTTAAGGGTAGAGTTAATCATATGGGTGAAGATACTAATATGAAATGTATATGTGATCTGCAGATTCGTCCTTTGTGGAGACACTACTTCCAAAACACCCTGGGACTCATCTTTGTGGTTGATAGCAATGACAGAGATCATGTAGTGGAAGCTAAGGATGAGCTTCACAGGAAGTTGAATGAGGTAGATTTCAAGTGTTTCTTCTGATTTTGATGGAACAATTTATCGCATCAAGTAGTATTTCCCCACATTGTGGGGTGAGAAACAAAAGTGTGCCTGATTCCTCCCTAAATGGAACAAGCTATAAGGAGACTCAGCTTTAAGATTGCCCTCACCTTTGCAGAATGAATTGAGGGATGCTGTATTCAGGGGCGGCCCAAGGGTCAAGCCACTAAAGCAAAGGTTTTAGGCCCCCAAATTTTGAAGGCCCCAAATTTTTCTCATTGTTTTCTACTCGTATTTGTATTGAGCCCCCGACTAATCAAGATTCGTATCGCATAAGGCTTAGTAAAAGAGAGAACACATTTTAACAAGATTTAATTCAACCACATGACTCGAATCCAATATAAGGTAAGTTGGATCATATACATCTCACAACAATCTTTAGAGGTAAGGTCTAAATATATTGGGTATGTTAACATTAAAAAAAAAATTATTTCATAAAAAGTAAATATAACTTTTAATTTAGTAACCGTTTAAGCAAAAATAGGAGAAAGAGAATCACTTCCCCTAAACCGTCGTCGCGAATATAAAACTTTTCATTATATATATTTGACGATTGACATCATTAGTGAGGTACCTATATTATTATTCTCCTTTTACATTTCTCACTAAAAAAGTGCAATTCAATAGTCCAAGTCTTATTTTTTATCTTTCTCATCAAAAAACGGGTACTACATTCTTATATTCTCTTCTTGATTTCTACAAAAAAGTTAAGTTCTCGATAAGTTATATTGTTCTCTGTAAAAAAAAATATTTTATTTTTTCTATAAAAAAACAAGAGTTGAAGAGTACCGTTGAATAAAACTATATTGCGCATTTTTTTTCCTTTTTTTCCCCCTCAGGTTTCAAGCATTTCAACAAGTATATTAGAACATCAAAAATTATTTTGATATCAAGTTATAAACTTCTTGAATCTAGTTCAATTATCTAAGATCAATAATATCTTAGGAGAGATTAAATTATTTATAAAAGTAACTATTAACAACTTTACATCTTAAAAAGATAGAAAAATAGACTTCCATTAAAAATATAGATAAATTTTTTTTTCTTTCTAATAGGTCCTACATTAAAAATTGGCTTTAGGCTATCAATCTTCTTGGGCCGCCCCTGGCTGTATTGCTAGTGTTTGCTAACAAGCAAGATCTTCCAAATTCCATGAACGCAGCAGAGATAACTGACAAGCTTGGCCTCCACTCTCTCCGCCAGCGTCACTGGTAAATAAACTTGACCATATTGCCTTCCGATCTTCTTCTTCTTTCCCCCTGCCCCTCTCCCCCTCTCTCTCACGGTTTTTGGTGCTCATGGATTAATGGCCTCTTTGATTTGCATCTCTATGCAGGTACATCCAGAGCACTTGTGCGACTTCTGGTGAAGGTCTGTATGAAGGATTAGATTGGCTGTCAAACAACATAGCAAATAAGGTAGGTGACAGAAGTATAACGTCTTGCCATCATATTAGCTTTTTGACCACAAAATGTTGTATTTTGAAAGAACATCCACATCATATTAGCTAATTGATGTTTTCCGTCAAATCTGAACTGCTTCTCATAATTTCCAACTCCAATTTGCAGGCATAGAGACAAAGTATCTTTGTTCTCTGGATGATGGAGTAGTGAGACAGTGACAAAATAGGCTTCACCAATTACTTGTAAACTGTATTAGTAGAAAATAAATATGACACATGGAATTATGTGTGGCTGACAAGGCATGATACGTGGATCACTAAGAAAGTGACAACTAAAATATTGCATTAGAAGATGCACGAGATACAAGAAGTACGAGCAAATAACTCACGAGATGAAGGGATGCAGTTGCTCGAGTCTAAATCATTCAGTAAATATAGGCTGAATGAATCAAGACAGTAAGAAGGAAAGATTCACGAACCTCTAATTAATGAGGAAGAAGAATTGGAGCCGTTACAGAATCTCCATAAACAGTTATAATTGCCAATTATAACGGTTCATAAATGTTATTAATGTTCATAATGTTTCGGCCATAAAAGGGAGGAAACATCATGTTTGTAAATTCCTATATAAGGGAAGAGAATTTCATTTGTAAAGACATCTGAGACAATATTGGAATATATTTACTTTACTTTCTGTTTTCCTCTATATTGACTTTGCATTCAGTTATTTCTTTAATTATTCTTGTTCTTTTCCTTTCATATAGTTGAAAAAGTATGAAATTTCTTTGTTATTAGTAACCCGAGTTCTTCTAAAAATAGGCTATGACCGAAAGATACATTTTTTGGTTAAACAAATTGGTTCCATTACCGGAAATCCGATAATCTTTTCATTTTCCAAATTCATTATTCTGTCAAACAATCATGTCAAATGCCAACGACAACAACCAACAAAACCAACTGAACCAACAGAATCAACAAGAGGATGAAACTCCAATCCCTTTACCCCAAAATTCTCCTCAACACTCCCGAGAAGGGTCACCTGAAAGATCAACATCACATGCGAATAATCAACAAGGGGATGATCAAATTGCTGAAGATGCATTGAAACAATTAATTGCAAAACACGTCAACAATGCACTTCAAGCTTTTGTTAGTGGATAACCAACTATACCACTAACTCCACCTCTGAACAACACTGCAACCATAGAGAACCAACGTTTGGGACTTGCTAATTCAGGCAGTGGAGGAGCTCCTAGCGAATCTCGCGATGGAAAGTCAGGTACCCCAAATAATTCTGATTTACAAAGTTTAGTACTAACTTTGCAGAAGTAGCTCAAGGAGCAGAATGATCGCATAGAGAAGATACCTGGTGTGCCACCCGTGATTAAAGGAGTGGTTATTGATAAATATTCTCAACAGTTCTGGAAGCCAAGTGCCGTTCCCTTGCCGATTCCAAAAAAGTTTAAGATGTCGTTATACCGAAGTATGATGGAACAACCGACCCACGAGATCATGTAACTGCATTTACAACTGGCGTGAAAGTAAACTACTTAACCAAGCAAGAAATTGAGTCGGTGTTGGTCAAAAAATTTGGCGAAACACTCATAAAAGAAGCACTAACATGGTATTCTCTTTTACAGAAAAATTCTATTGATTCTTTTGCTGAGCTTGCAGATTTATTTATAAAAGCACACTTGGGAATTCAAAAAGTTGAAAAGAGGATGGAAGACATCTTCAAAATAAAATAAGGAGATATAGAGCTACTCAGGGAAGTTGTGGATAGATTTTAGCGTGAAAGAATAATGTTACCACGTGTACCTGAAAATTGGGCGGCCATGGGGTTTGCAAGTAACTTAAATGAAAAAAGCTCAGAAGACATGAGGAGACTCAAAGAAAGCTTACGAGAATTCCCTGCTACAGCTTGGAATGATGTTTATAACAGGTATAACACGAAGCTGCGGATAGAAGAAGATACTATCACTCAGTCACGGGGAAATAAAAGAACAAGTTTACTGTGACCAAAAACTGAAAAAAGGTCCGGTAAGAACAGGTACGAAATCTTATATGGGACCAGCAGGAAGGGATTCACGTTCTAAACACGAAAACCCGAGGTATGGTTCTAGATCAAGGGATAGAGATGCAGGTTCATCATCCAAGTTTGGAAAGGAACGAGATACGCGGGATAGCATTGTTAATACAAAGGCAAAGATTGGTGATTACAGTTTCAGTGTTAGCACTTCTGAGTTGGTAGCTGTTTTAAGAAGTATGGGAGATAAGGTGCAGTGGCCAAAAGAAATGAGATCGAACCCTAGCAAAAGAAATCTAGATTTCTGGTGCGAGTTTCATAGTGATCACGGTCATAAAACAGCAGATTGCAGATTGCTACAAGGTGAAATAGAGCGTTTGTTAAAACAGGGTTATCTAACCGATTTTTTTAGTGAGAAGGAAAGTAAGTGCATATGAAGAATAGACAAGAGCCATCAAACCCTCCGTCACCAAAAAGAACGGTTAATGTGATAAGTAGAGGAAAGGAGGTCAAAGGTGTGATGTATACAACTGCAAACAAGACGTCAAAAGTCACAGTTACCCACGGAAGTGAGTTCGCCAAGTTTTGGAAGAAGACAACATAACGTTTGATAATGCAGACGCGGATGGCGTGATGATCCCTCACAACGATGCACTGGTAATATCTTTACTTGTACATGATACTAATGTGAACGAGTTTTGATTGATCCAGGTAGTTCTGTAAATATCATTCTTTTAAGAGTGGTAAACGAGATGCAATTTGATGACAAAATGGTGCCAAAAGCACGTACCTTAACTGGATTTGACAATTCAAGCGTTGTTACAAAAGAGGAAATATTGCTCGCCACATTTGCAAAAGTTGTCAAAGATACGAAATTTCAAGTGATTGATACGGACATGGCATATAACATAATTCTCGACAGACCTTGGATTCACGAGATGGATGATGTTCCATCTACTTTACATCAAGTTATTAAGTTCCCTTCGCAATGGGGAATTAGACAAATCCATGGTGATCAACAGGCTTCTAGAAGTATTAATTCAGTGGCGGATTCAAGCATAAAGAATGATGTTGCAGACAAAAATTAGCAATTACAGAATTCAGTTAAGGATTTAGCAACACAAACATCAACTGGAGATGGGCAAACAGATGTAGATTAAAGACCTGATATCATTCAAGAGCCAGAAGTGAATGAAAACATCAAAACAACTATTGAATAACTCAAAGCAGTGGTGTTGTTTATACATTGGCTGGACAAAAAAGTTTACATCGGAGCCAACCTGAGTGCAGAGATGAAAGGTAAGTTAATTGAATTCTTAAAAGCAATCGTAGACTACTTTGCTTGGTCGCATAAAGATATGACAGGTATACCACATGAGGTGATGACCCACAAGCTAAATGAAGATCCAACATATCCACCTGTCAAACAGAAGAAAAGGAAGCAAGGATCCTTCAAAAACCAGGTGATTTAGGATGAGGTACAAAAGCTTTTAAAAATCGGGTCTATCCGAGAGGTAAAATATCCTAATTGGTTAGCTAATATTGTAGTAGTACCAAAGAAGAATGGTAAATGGCGAGTTTGTGTAGATTATACTGACTTGAATAAATCTTGCCCTAAAGATTCTTTTCCTTTACCGCACATAGATCAACTAATTGATGCTACTGCAGGACATAAATTGTTGCATTTTTTATAAGCCTATTCAGGGTATAATAAGATAAAAATGGATCCTTTAGATGAGGAAAATACTTCCTTTATTACAAACAGGAGGACTTACTGTTATAAGGTCATGCCTTTAGGTCTAAAGAATGCTGGAGCCACGTACCAGAGGTTAGTAACGAAAATGTTTCAAGAACACCTGGAAAAACTATGGAAGTCTACATCAATGACATGCTAGTCAAGTCAACACAGGCGGGAGATCACATCCAACATTTGTCAGATACATTTCAGATTCTCCGCAAATTCAATATGAAGTTAAATCCCAAAAAGTGTGCATTTGGCGTGTCTTCAGGTAAGTTTTTAGGTTTCCTTATTTCTAACCGAGGAATAGAAGTAAACCCTGCACATATCAAAGCCATTGAAGAAATACCGGACATACTCACGAGCAAAAAAGAGGTGCAGAGGTTGATAGGTAGCATAGCAGCATTAGGAAGGTTTATTTCTAAATCTTTGGAGAAGAGTTTGAAGTTATTTTCAGTGTTGAAAAAACAAAGGCAATTTGAGTGGACCGAGGAATGCCAACAAGCACTCAAAAATCTAAAAACGTACTTGTCAAACCCACTGTTGCTAGCTAAACCGAAGGATGGAGAAAGGCTACTCATCTATCTCGTTGTGTCAGAAATGGCGGTAAGTGCAGTATTAGTTCGAGAAGACAAAGCTAAACAATCTCCATTTTATTATATTAGCAAGTATTTATTGGATGTTGAAACTCGATATCCTCATTTAGAAAAACTTGCTTTAGCACTAATCATGGCATCTAGAAAGTTGAGGCCTTATTTTCAATGTCACCCTGTCTCTGTAGTGACCGCTTACCCCTTAAGAAACATACTGCATAAGCAAGAACTATCAGGTAGATTAGCCAAGTAGGCTATAGAACTAAGTGAATATGATATCATATATCAACCTAGAACTGCGATAAAATCATAGGTTTTAGCAGATTTTGTGGCAGACTTCAACCCAGGAATAGTACAAGAAGCAGAAAAACTGCAGGTATTCAACGGGTCTAATCGAGGTACATGGACCCTATTTACTGATGGCTCCTCGAATGTTAAAGGATGGGGTTTAGGCATTGTTCTAATCCCACCTTTGGGAGAAACTATAAGGCAGGCAATAAAGTGTCATCCCATTACTAACAATAAAGCAGCATATGAAGCTGTAATTGCAGGTCTGGAATTGGCAGGAGAGCTCGGAATAGTGCAGATTATCATCAAGAGTGACTCGCAACTTGTAGTTAATCAAATGCAGGGGACTTATATAGCTAGAGAAGCGAGGATGCAACGATATTTGGCAAAGTCATGAGACTTAATCAAACAATTCCAATCTTGGAAAATTGTGCAAATACCCAGGGAAGAAAATGTTGAAGCAGACGCGCTGGCTAATCTCGCATTTGCTGCAGAAGTGACAAATGAAGAAAATGCTTCCATAATACATTTGTTTCATTCGGCACTCGATTAAGACAAAAACAAAGTAAATTTCAATAATTTAACCTGGGATTGGAGAAACGAGATCGGTAATTTTTTGCAGTACGGGATTCTACCTGAAGATAAGAAAAAGACTCAGGCACTTCGACGAAAAGCTACCAGTTATTGTTTGGATCGTGGCAACCTATATCGAAAGATGTTCGATGGACCTTTAGCAAGGTGTCTCGGACCTTCTCAAACAAAGTATGTGATGAGAGAAGTACATGAGGGACACTGTGGAAATCACGCAGGAGGAAGATTATTGGTAAAATCTCTAATTAGAGCAGGATATTATTGGCCAAAAATGGAAGAAGATGCAGAAAGTTTTGTGGCCAAATGTGACAAATGCCAACGATATGGTAACAACATGCATCGCCCAGCAGAGTTATTACATCCGGTTATTGCACCATGGCCTTTTATGAAGTGGGGGATGGATATCGTGAGTCCACTACCACAATGCAAAGGAAAGGTACGATTTTTATTAGTACTATCAGATTATTTTACCAAGTGGGTAGAAGTAGGTGCTTTCAAGCAACTACGAGAAAAAAAAGTCAGGGACTTCATTTGGCGAAACATCATATGCCGGTTTGGAGTTCCAAAAGAAATCGTGTGTGATAACGGCCTACAATTCATAGGTGCAAAAATCACAGAATTCTTTCAGAGTTGGCAGATTAAAAGGATAACTTCAACACCTTATCATCCTGTGGATAATGGGCAAGCTGAATCAACAAACAAGGTTATTATTAATAACTTGAAGAAAATATTAGAGAAGTCAAAAGGTAAGTGGCCAGAAGTGTTACCAGGAGTCTTATGGGCTTACCAGACGACAGTGAAAACAGGTACGGGAGAGACTCCATTCTCACTTATGTATGGTGTTGAAGCCTTAATCCCAGTTGAAATAGGTGAACCATGTACAAGGTACACCCAAGCAACCAAAGAATCAAATGAGGAAGAGATGCGAATAAATCTCGATTTGCTTGAAGAAAGGAGAGAAACAGCTCTAATAAGGATGGCAGCGCAGAAGCAAATTATTGAGCGATATTACAATCGGAAAGCTCATCTTAAATACTTCAAGATTGGGGACTTTGTACTCAAAAAAAAATTCAATCATCAAAAGCGGCCAATGCAGGAAAATTGAGTCTAAATTGGGAAGGACCTTACAGGATTCGAGGTATTGCTGGAAAGGGTGCATATGAGTTAGAAATAATGGACGGTAAAATACTCCCATCAAATTGGAATGTTGTTCATTTGAAGAATTATTACTTCTAAAAGGAAAGACCCCCGATCAGTTATCATTTATGCAAGGTTTAGATTTATTTATTTTTAATTATACTAACCATTTTAGATGATAGGCACAAAGCTAGCCCACACCAAATGATGATTTTAGACCAAAAGTTCTGGGTTACAACCTTTCTTATGGAAATAAAAAGGGTTAAGCAGTCATCATCTAAAAAAATATACCTCCGAGTCCCGTATGTATTTTCCTTTTTAGGAAATGGATCAAATGAAAGGAATAATCAAGTGCTCGAGATTTCATACTTCAAAGCTCTAACACTTGGGGAACTATAGGTAGCAGGCAAAGAAGTCTGCAAGTCAAAGAAGAAAAAAGACTAAAAGTCAGTTCAAACCTGGATCGATCCAAAAATCAAAAGTCAAGAGCCAATCAAGAACAAAGAAACAAGTCTGAATCAAAAATTGTTTGTATTAAACTTTCAAAAAATGTAAACACGTTGACATAAATTATAAGATCCTACGAGTACTAAGGTTAAAGGTAATGTTTAGTCATGGGTTGCAAAATATACCCTAGAATTTTGTGGAATCTATTATAAAGAAAACAGTTATGAAAGAGTTGTAGATGTTGTACAAAAAGTTACTTGAATACATGTAAATTGTTATATAATTTGAAAGTTCAAAATACAAAAATTCCTCAAATTATTCAAGAGATTTCTTTGAAATATGTATTTTCCTACTTCTTTCATATGTTTACACCAATATGAAGTTGAGACGTCTTCTTCAATAGTGTCGTTTATCAAAAGGCCCTCTTTTATAAAAATTTGTATCTATCCAAAAATAATGAAATATTAAAGCATTTTAAAATGCAAATTAAAGAGTAGAACAAAAACTCAAATGAACTATTATATATTGAACCTGGCTAAAACTAAGTATAAACTCAGTTAAAACCAAGGAATTTTGATAATAAACCCCAAAACAGACTAGGGGTAAAAACTTGCCAACTATTCTAAAAGTAAAAAAAAAAAAGAAACAAACTTCCCAACAAAAGTTCATAGAACACTATGGGGCAAGATCTAAAGCAGTACTATCAGCAGCAAGAGAGGCAAAATCCAATAAGGCATCATCAACTATGGGAGAAGATACAACTTGAGCAGAAGAGGCTTGAACATCAACTTCACCAGGAGTAAGTTCATCACCTTCGGGAAAGCCGACCTCAGGTGAGGAAAAGTTCTGACGTTGCTGAGCTTTTTCAATAGTTTCCTTAGCTTTAGCAATCTCAGCAGTCAAGTCAAAGCCTTCTCGGCTAACCTCCATCAAAGTCTCGAGGCGTGTATTAAAAAAAGTGAAGCTTACATCAAGAGTTGATTTATCTTCAAGGGCCTCGTAATCTTTCTCCCATTTCTCAATTTCAGCCTTCAACTCTTCTCTTTCAGTCAAAGAAGAATCATAAGAAGCCTTCAAAGGGGAGAATGATCTCTCCAAGAATTGGACCTTGTCTTAAAATGCACGGAGGTCTTCTTGAGCTTGAGTGAGCATTTGAACAAGCTCCCCGGCATAAATCTCCTTCTGATTAAGCACTTTTTTCAAACCCCTAATTTCTTCGGTAGCTTTAGAAAGTTGCTGCCCTAATGAAGACTCAAGAATGTCTTTGTCCTTGCCCACTTGGCTGGAAGAGGCTTTTTCAATTGTCAATTCTGCTGCCATCACTTGTACTTGCTATTCCAAAGCATACTTCTCCTCATCTAAAACTTCTTTTTCCAACTGAAGACTCTCGTACTGTTCCCTTCGGTTATCTGCTTTTGTACGATAATTGTTGACTAGCTGCTCAGTATTGACAATGCTCTTCATAAGCTCTATGCCTATCAAGTTGATCTACAAAAGAAAGAATATAAGTGATTAACAAACAAAGATAAAAAAATTACGAGGGAAGTAAAGAAATAAAATTAAGGCTTATACCTTCAAAGATGAATGAACAATATCATTCATCCATGTTAAGGAACTGTGGCTTTCCAATTTAGACTTCTCAACTGGGCTAATTAGAGGTTTTAGCCATACATCGGCTTGACCAGACTTTTTCAAAAGATTACCATCCTCGAGGACTTCAATGGTAACTTTTTTCATCATCCTATTGCTACTGGAAGAACCAACTTCAACACGAGAAGTGGTAGTAGTATGGACAATTAAGGAAGTGAAAACAACCACGGGAGGAGCAATAGCAACAACGATAGGAGCAAAAGCTTGAGAACCAATAGGAGCGGACACTGGAAAGGAGGAGAGAGGTGTTTCTTTAAAAACAAAGTCAAAATCTTCATTATACAACCTATGGGAAAATAATTGATCGGTAGAGTCATAAGGTGTTGCTCATCTCTTCATCAGATCTCATTAAAATGACACTTTCAGGCTCATTCACGGGAATTGAACTTGGAGGAGGGGTGGCTTCATCATCCGAAATAACGCGCCTCCTAGCCCGAGGCCTACGCACTAAGGAACCCTCTTCTCTTTCCTCCTCACCTTCAGAGCCATGAGCTCTCTCAACTTTTCTCTTTAATGAAGAATTCAAAATTATTTCTTGAGCAAGAGACAAAGAAAGCCTTGATGAAGTAATAGATGCAGCATTGACACCTCGAATGGGAAATCCTAACAAAGAAAAAAAATTAGAAATCCCCAAGTAATTACGAAAGAAAGGAAGAAAATTAAAGGGAAGAATACCATGAGTTTTGACTTTCCAGCCAAACCTATGAGAAAGGTATTTCCAAGACCTTATTTCCATAGGGGCAACCGATAACAACTTATGTACCCAAGCACGGAAGTTTGGTTATTTTATCAAAAACTTTCATGGTTGCTAAAAAGAGAAAAAAAACATCCATAAGATCGTCAGTTTCTTCCTCCCTCATAAAAGAAGAAAGATATAAAAAAAACTTACGTGCAAAATTCCATTTCTCCGGAAAAGGCATGTTCTCCTCACCCACTAAACCACTTGTGGGAGTAGCAACAAAATAGGGATACCAGCCACGATCCTTATCATTTTCAGGGCTAACCAAAAACCTTTTGCTCCTGGCAAAGAGAGTAAAAACCCCTGAACGGAATAACTTAGGGGAATATAGATAAAGTAAGTGTTGAAGGTGAAGGTTAAAGAGGCCAAATTAGATAGGTATCGTAAACATGCAATGACTCTCCATACAATAGGATCAATCTTTCCTAAGAAAATGTTAAAGAAACGATAAAATTCTATGATAACTGGGTCAATAGGGGGCGTGAAACCTAAACTAAAAGGATATGTGTAAACGAAAGAATAACCAGCTAGGAACGAAGTTATCCTTTGGTTTGGACCAGGAACTAAAATTAGAAAATCAGGTTTCCAGTAGTATTCTCTTCGCACAAAAGAAATCAAGCCATCAATAATCTGAGAAGGATAGACATTGACATGATCATGGGAAGTCATAGAAGTAACTTGGTTTCTAATTGATTCACGATCAGTGGAGAAAGAAAATTTTGTAGGAATAATTTCATCAACTGTTGGTTCTCGAAGAGGCTTACTTGATTCCCTATTTCTGGCAGAAGATCTATGGGTTGAAGAAGCCCTAGTCCTAGATGAAGAAGGGTCAACAACATTGGGTTGATAAGTAGAACCACGGACATATAAAGACCCTAAGCTATGTAACCTACCGCCTCTTCTACTCCTAACAAGAGCAGTTGAAGGGGGAAATTCATCTATAATTACTGTTCCACGAGGATTGGGGTTTGATAAAGACATGGATGCAAGAAAATAATATGAACTGAAGAATAAGAACGATTAGAGAAGAAGAATACTGTAGATTGAAGATTTTCTGTAACGACCCGGCCGGTCGTTTTAAGGAATCTCTGTTCGGTGATGTAAGGTATAGAATAGCTTCATAATATGATTATCGACTTACGTGCATGGTTGAATTCAATTACCGGGGGATTCAAAGTCAAATTGGAAGAAGGATTCTAGTTTTAGAAGTTTAAGTGGTGAGAATTTGATCAGAATTGGACTTTGAGTAAACAGACATGGAATGGGTTTTGGGTGATCTCAACAACATTGTATGGTGATTTTGGACATAGGCGCGCGTCCGGATTCAGATTTGGAGGTCCTAGGGTAATTTGAGGCGTTTCGGCAAAAGTTGGAAAGTTGAAGTTTGGAAAATGGAGAAGTTTGACCCATAGTTGACTTTTGTGATATCGGGGTCGGAATACGATTTTGAGAGTTGGAACGGCTCCGTTATGTCATTTTGGACATGTCTGCAAAATTTGGCGTCATTCCAGGTTGATTTGATTGGTTTCGGCACAGGTTTTCGAAGTTGGAAGATTTGAAAGTTCCTTAGTTGGATTCATGGTGTGATTCGTCATTTCGGTATTGTTTGATGTGATTTGAGACCTCGATCGAGTTCGTGTAGGGTTATATGACTTGTTGGTATGCTTGGACGGGGTCTCGAGGGCCCCAGGTGTGTTTCGAACGAGTCGCGGATGATTTTCCATGGTTTTGGGGAGGCTGAGTTCTGGTGTAAACGCAAATGGGACCCTGAGCACAGGTACGATGGTCGCAGGTGCGAAGGAGGAAGTGTAGGTGCGAGAGGAGTTGGTCTGGGCAGTCTCTGCAAATGTGGAGAATTGGAACGCACGTGCGGTGCCGTAGAAGCGGATCCTTGGGCGCAGAAGCGGAGTAGATCGCAGATGCGATTGGTCAGGCACACCAACAGTTGCGCAGATGTGGTTAAGATGGTCACAAGTGCAGAAGTTCTGGAAGAATCATATAAGTCGAGGGTTTGGCCATTTCCTTCACATTTTGAATTTTAAACTTCGAATTTGGGAGCTTCTTTTGGGGGTTTTCAAGCAAATCGATTGGGTAAGTGTTTTTCACCTAGAATCTAACATATTCCATGATTTTGTCTTCATTTTTATCATTTAAATTGTGTTTTGGGTTGGGGAAGAAGTTGGTTTTTGAAGAAAAGTTCTAAAATGAAAAATCATGATTTGATGGACCAAATGGTATCGGAATCTGATAATTTTTGTAAGGTTGAACTCATATTGGAATGGGTATTCGAATTTTGTAAAAAATTTCGAGTTCCAAGGTGCGGGCCCGGGGGTCGACTTTGGATCGATTTTTTTTATTTTGTTAAAGATTGAGACCTTATGATCTAGAATAGTTTCTTATGTGTTTTATTTGTGCTTTGAAGTTGATTTGGCTAGAATTGAGCCGTTCGGAGGTCTTTTCACCTGATAAGAGCATTTTAGAGTATCAGTCTGTCGTATTTGATTTTGAGGTAAGAATCTTGCCTAACCTTGTGTGGGATACTTCCCCCTAGGATTTGAGTCTTCTATGTTGATTGTAGTTCGTGTACGTGAGGTGACAAGTGCGTGCTCGGATTTATTTGTGTAAAATTGGCCTTTTAGGGTTCTTAGGTCTTTATATTCATTGTGTATGAATGTGTTCTTGACATGACTAAGTTTCCTATTTACTAGTTTCACCTCTACATGCTTAATTGGAATTATTTGCTTCATGATTCACTCTTATTGCCTAATTGACTCCTATTTGATTTAATTGAAGAATTTCGCCTCTCCTATTGTCATATTTTCTTTTCATAGTTGCTTGTCTTATTTGAGAATTATTATTATCCCTCCTGAAATTGTTTAGTCTTAAGTGAAGCTAAGATCATCCTTCCTTAATTGAATTATCGAATATCTTCGAAATTGTCCCACCTTAAAAGGAGTTTAGATAACCTATATCTTGTTGATTTGCCTTTATTTAGGACTACTTGACTCGTGATGATTTCCTTATTATTGACTTGTATATTGTGGAATCATCGCTATATGTTAGTTTTTCTGTTGTTGAACTGTTCCCTTTATGCCAGCATTATTTTATGTGGTTATTCCTTGTGAGCTGGATCTACCGTTTCCTTTTGATTTACAATCTATGAGTTGATTTACTTGTTTTACCTTGTATTATTGTCATTGTTGTTGTTATACGTATTGTAGTGATGTACGAGTTTTCTGTTGTGTTGTAACAGTTGTTTCTGTCAGTTGCGCTACGTATTTACTTTGGGACTAGGAACGATATTTCGGGAGACCCCCTGAATGTTTACTTTAGGACTATGAATCGGTATTCCGGGAGATCCCCCTGCACATTTTTGATTGGGAATACGGGACGATATCCCGGGAGATCCCCATATACTGGATATTTACTTTAGGACTACGGATCGGTATTCTGGGAGATTCTCCTACATATTTACGATTTGGACTACGTGATGATATCCCGGGAGACCCTCTGTACATTTATGTTTGGGACTACGGGACGATATACCGGGAGATCCTCTACACATTTATGTTTGGGACAACGGGACGATATCCTGGGAGATCCTCTATTAAAATCACTGTGTTCCAAGCTGTTGTTTTCATTGATCCTATCCCGGTTTAAACATTATATGTGTTGTCCGTTCTATTCCTTATACTTACTAATTGGTCTGAACTATGTTAGGACACTTGCACAAGCATACACATGGCTAAGCACCCTTATCGAATAGGAGGCTCTTTGAGATTTTTGAGTATAGACGCACGCCCTTGTTATTTGCCTTCCATGTGAGAATGACTCCTTTGGGCACATGAGTTGTTAGTATGGCTAGGAGGTGTGATGAGGACACAGGATGCCAAGTGTTAGGGTTCAGGTATTGAGACCCGTATAGTATGATTATGAGATAAGGTGTCACAGGGTGACTTATATTCGAAGGTTATCTATTTGAAAAGATTATATTCGAAGGTACTTATTATAATTAACTATTTTGAAATGTCACATGGTGACTTATATTTGATGAATATTTGTTTGAAATTATATTCGAAAAGCATTTATTTTGAAAGAACTCTTTTGAAAAGAACATTTATTTGAACGAAGTATATTTCGAAACCTTTTTATCACTTGAAAGGTTTGACTATTTGACTGACGCTTGCTGGTTAAGACTTAAGGTGAAAACTATCGGAGTTTTTGAGTTATGACCTATCTTTACTGTATTTGTGATTTCGGATTTGGGTGGTATCCTCGCTTACCTTTCTGTGTTTTTCCTTATTGTGTTCCGCTGAGTACTTGTTGTTTTGTTTCCTTATTGCAATTACTGTATTGTTAGCCGTATCGCGTAGTCTCTATAAAAATATCATGTTCTGCCTATTAGACTAGTAGGTGTCTTGACTGTTCCTCATCACTACTCCTCCGAGGTTAGTCTTGATACTTACTAGGAACCGTTGTGGTGTGCTCATACTACACTATTGCATCTTCTTTTGTGCAGATCCAGGTATTGTTCGCTAGTAACTGTGTGGATTCTTGCCGAGGAGACTCAAGGTAGCCCTGTTGCTGCGTTCGCAGGCTTCAGAGTCACCTTCCTATTTTATATTCACACTGTTGTTCTTATTCCATATGATTGTGTTTAGAAGTTGTAGCGAAGCTCTGTAGAGCTTATGACTTGTACTATCAGGTTTTGGGAATCATAAATTTTGTAGAGACTTTTGCTTCAAGACTGTTAAATTTCATTTATTACTGTGGTATTTCAGTATGAGTTAAGCTTACCTAGTCCCTAAGACTATGTGCCATCAGAAACCCAACGGAGGGGAAATTTGGTCGTGACAAGTTGGTATCAGAGCTCTAGGTTCATAGGTGCTACGAGTCATAAGCGAGTTTAGTAGAGTCTTGCGGATAGGTACAGAGATATTTGTACTTATCTTTGAGAGGCTACAGAACTATTAGGACAATCTCACTTCCTTCATTCCTATCGTGCGAGCTTATTGATCTCGGAGTTTGAACTTTTATACTTCCATTCTATCACTGACGGTGAGGACACGAGCTGCGGTTATTTATGACGCTGCTTCCGGAGCAGGTGTCGCTAGAGGAAGAGGTAGAGGCCGACGAGGAGTACGTGCCACAGCTAGAGCACCTTCAGAGCAACGAGTTCACGTTGGTCATGTTCTAGGTGTCACGGCGGCACAGCTCGCGGTTCCAGTTCAGTCCATAGTCAGGGCAGCAACATCCGAGGAAGAGCAACTTAGATTTGCAAGGTTCAAGGAATATGACCCTCCTACATTCAGTGGTTTGACTTCAGAGAGTGCACAGGGTTTTATAGAGGAGTGCCATCGCATTCTCCACACTATGGGTATTGCAGAGGCGAGTGGAGTTGCTTTTACTACGTTCTAGCTTAATGGAGCAACTTATTAGTGGTGGCGGGCCTATGAGTTGGGTAGCTGGCTGATGCAGCTTCACTTACATGGGTTCAGTTTTTAGAGATGTTTTAGGAGCATTTGTACCTCAGTCACTTCGGGATGCATGGCGCACGGAGTTTGAGCAGCTGTGTCAAGGCACAGTGTCAGTATTAGAGTATGCCGTCAGATTCAGTGATTTGGCCAGACATGCACATGCCTTGGTTGCCACAGTTAGAGAGCGAGTCCATAGATTCATTAAGGGGCTCAGGCATGATATTCGGTTCAGTATGACTCGGGAGTTAGAGTCAGATATTTCATATCAGCAGGTGGTACGGATCGCTCGTTGGTTAGAGGGCATGTGGGACTAGGAGTGAAAGGACAGACGAGATCAGGAGAGGGGGTTTGAGGAGGCGAGAAGGACTTATAGACCGGAGAGATCTACTGGTCCTTATTTTGGAGGAAGGGTGCGGCATGGTAGAGGTTTTGTGGGTCAGCCAGTTCAATTTGCGCTTCAGGCTTCAGGGTGATTCAGGTGTTCGTGGGTCTCAAAGTGCTCGTATCGCACAGTTCACATAGCCACATCAATAGAGGGGTTTCTTTGAGTGTGGAGATACTAGCCACATGGTAAGAGATTTCCCCAGATTTCGGGCAGATGTGTCATAGCGAGGTATTCAGGTGAGTAGAGGGCACCCAAGAGGGGAAGAGGTCTGGCTCGTTGATGTGTTTCATATAGTAGGCTTAAGGCCGCTACGCCAGATGATGTCATTCAGGTATGATTTTGATATGTATAGAGGAGCACCATCCGTAGTTCATTACAGTTTTGCTTATCGGGGTGAGTTCCCCTATTTGTTGCTCCACTTATGGGTGTGTTTCATGATTAGCACTTTGTTTATGTGCTACCCTGTTGGGAGGTTCTATGAGTGATAGTCGTATGTATCGTCTGTTTATAGTCCTTGTTGAGAGTTATAAGACTAGTAGTAAATTCATGTTGTCCTTTCGGTAGGCTTGATGTGATTTATGAGTATATTTTGCTACGAGCCATGGTGTTTATGCTCCATCAGTATGGGAGCCAACACGTGTTGTAATTTTGTTGATGGAATTGATCTAGTGAAAGGTCTCGATTGGTTTAATGTATCTCTTACTTGTGATTCAGAGTTGGGGCGGGACCCTTGTGATTTCATGTGATTTGATGTGTTGAGACCGGGCTGTGTACTGCGGTGGAAGTTATATCAGTATGAGATCCTTGTGATTTGTTTATATGCTTTGATTATTTTCTTGTTATATTGTTTTGTAGGCTAATACTGATAGAGAGTTGTGCTTGTCGGGCTTGTTTGATAGTTCTCTTAAGTGTTTCTCTTTACATACTCGGTCATTTTCGTTATGTGCTTCTTGATTTTTAGCTTGTGAGGTGTGTGCCTGTTGGTATTAGTTGTGATTTTGTGATTCGGGTGTTTAGTTATGTGGTTTTCCTGGTTATTGTATCATCATCAGTGTTGTGGAGGCTTGAAATGAGTTCCTATTGAATTGAGGCTTATGGTTGGTGCTGAATTTGATTTCGGGCGGATATTTTGATCAGAAATGTTACCTGGGCCTACGTGTGATGTGCCATGTTGTATGGTTGTACTATATGGGAGTTGGCATGAGTTGATGTAGCCGGTTGAGACTGATATCGGATATGGATTTAGAATCGGGTCATTTGGAAATGAATGGAAGGTGGGAATTCTGGCTCTAAAGCTTATTGGTATTGCTAGAAAGGCTAAATTTCAGTTGAGATGGTGTTGTCAGGTTTATGTGGATTAGGGTGACATAGGATAACCCGCGGGTGCATGTTGGAAGTGTGCATTCAGCAATTTGAGGGCTTCGAGGTGAATCTTTGCACATTCGAGGATGAACATTGGTTTTAAGAGGGGGAAGATGTAGCGACCCAGCCGGTCATTTTGAGGAATTAAGCACTGTTCGGCAGCGTAAGGTCTGGAACAACTTCATAATATGAGTATCGATCGACTTGCGTGCATGGTTGAAATCAGTTACTGGGGGATTCAGAGTCGAATTGAAAGAAGGATTCTAGTTTTGGAAGCTTAAGCGGTGAGAAGTTGACCGAAATTGGACTATTGAGTAAATAGCCCTGGAATGGGTTTTGGGTGATCTCAACAGCTTCGTATGGTGATTTTGGACTTAGGCGCGCGTCCAGATTCAGATTTGGAGGTCTGTAGGGTAATTTGAGGCGTTTCGGCGAAAGTTGGAAAGTTGAAGTTTGGAAAATGGAAAAGTTTGACCCATAGTTGACTTTTGTGAAATCAGGGTCGGAATACAATTCCGAGAGTTAGAGCAGCTCCATTATGTCATTTTGGACATGTTTACAAAATTTGGCATCATTTCGGGTTGATTTGATTTGTTTCAGCACAAGTTTTTGAAGTTGGAAGATTTGAAAGTTCCTAAGTTCGATTCATGGTGTGATTCATTGTTTCGGCGTTGTTTGATGTGATTTGAGACCTCAAGCGAGTCCATGTAGGGTTATATAACTTGTTGGTATGCTTGGACGCGGTCTCGAGGGCCCCGGGTGTGTTTCCGACGAGTCGCTGATGATTTTCCATGGTTTTTGGGAGGCTGAGTTCTGGTGTAAACGCACATGCGGACCCTGAGCGCAGGTGCAAAGGAGGAAGTGCAGGTGCGAGAGGAGTTGGTCTGGGCAGTCTACGCAGATGCGGAGAATTGAAACGCACGTGCGGTGCTGCAGGAGCGGATCCCTAGGTGCTGAAGCGGAGTGGAGCGCAGGTGCGATTGATCAGGCACACCTACGGTTGCGCAAATGTGGTTAAGTTGGTCGCAAGTGAAGAAGTTATGGCAGAATCATATAAGTCGAGGGTTTGGCCATTTTCTTCATATTTTGAGTTTTAAACTTCGGATTTGGGGAGCTTCTTTTGGGGGTTTTCAAGCAAATCGATTGGGTAAATGTTCTTCACCTAGAATCTAATATATTCCATGATTTTGTCTTCATTTTTATCATTTAAATTGTGTTTTGGGTTGGGGAAGAATTTGGTTTTTGAAGAAAATTTCTAAAATTAAAAATTGTGATTTGATGGATTAGATGGCATCGGAATCTGATAATTTTTTTATGG
Source organism: Nicotiana tabacum (assembly GCF_000715075.1). NCBI lineage: Eukaryota > Viridiplantae > Streptophyta > Magnoliopsida > Solanales > Solanaceae > Nicotiana > Nicotiana tabacum. The sequence goes on along the minus strand of NC_134101.1, from coordinate 125,657,223 downwards.
TTGAACTCATATTAGAATGAGTATTCGGATTTTGTAAAATTTATCGTGTTCCGAGGTGTGGGCCCGGGGGTCGACTTTTGGACTAATTTTTGGATTTTATTAAATATTAAGACTTTATGATCCAGAATAGTTTCTTATGTGTTTTGAAGTTGATTTGGCTAGAATTGAGCCGCCCGGAGGTCTTTTCACTCGATAAGTGCATTTTAGAGTATCAGTCTGTCGTCTTTGAGGTAAGTATCTTGCCTAACCTTGTGTGGGGGACTTCCCCTTAGGATTTGAGTCTTCTATATTGATTGTAGTTCGTGTACACGAGGTGACGAGTGCGTGCTCGGATTTATTTGTGTAAAATTGGCCTTTTAGGGTTCTTAGGTCTTTATATTCACTGTGTATGAATGTGTTCTTGACATGACTGAGTTTCCTATTTACTAATTTCACCTCTATATGCTTAATTGAAATTATTTGCTTCATGATTCACTCTTATTGCCTAATTGACTCCTATTTGATTTAATTGAAGAATTTTGCCTCTCCTATTGTCATGTTATCTTTTCATAGCTGCTTGTCTTATTTGAGAATTATTATTTTCCCTCCTAACATTGTTTAGTCTTAAGTGAAGTTAAGATCATCCTTCCTTAATTGAATTGTTGAATATCTTCGAAATTGTCCCACCTTAAAAGGAGTTTAGATAATCTATATCTTGTTGACTTGCCTTTATTTGGGACTACTTGACTCGTGATGATTTCCTTATTATTGACTTGTATATTGTGGAATCATCGCTACATGTTAGTTTTTCTGTTGTTGAACTGTTCCCTTTATGCCATCATTCTTTTCTGTGGTTATTCCTTGTGAGCTGGTTCTACCGTTTCCTTGTGATTTACAGTCTATGAGTTGATTTATTTATCTTACCTTTATTATTGCCATTGTTGTTATTATACGTATTGTAGTGATGTACGAGTTTTCTGTTGTGTTGTAATTGTTGTTTCTGTTAGTTGTGCTGCGTATTTACTTTGGGTCTACGGAACAATATTCTGAGAAACCCCCTGAATGTTTACTTTAGGACTACGGATCGGTATTCCGGGAGATCCCCCTGCACATTTATGATTGGGACTATGGGACGATATCCCGGGAGATCCCCCTGTACTGGATATTTACTTTGGGACTACGGATCGGTATTCCGGGAGATTCACCTACATATTTACGTTTGGGACTACGGGACGATATCTCGGGAGATCCTCTGCACATTTACGTTTGGGACTACGGGACGATATCCTGGGAGATCCCCTGTTAAAATCACTGTGTTCTAAGCTGTTGTTTTCATTGATCCTATCCCGGTGTAAACATTATATGTGTTGTCCGTTCTATTCCTTATACTTACTAACTAGTATAAACTATGTTAGGACACTTGCACAAGCACACACATGGCGAAGCACCCTTATCGAATAGGAGGCTTTTTGAGATTTCCGAGTATAGACGCACACCCTTGTTATTTGCCTTCCATGTGAGAATGACTCATTTGGGCACGCGGGTTGTCAGTATGATGCGCACCCTTGTTATTTGCCTTCCATGTGAGAATGACTCATTTGGACACGTGAGTTGTCAGTATGATTAGGAGGTATGATGAGGGCACAGGATGCCAAGTGTTAGGGTTCAGGTATTTAGACCCGTATAGTATGATTATGAGATGAGGTGTCACAGGGTGACTTATATTCGAAGGTTATCTATTTGAAAAGGTACTTATTTTAATTAACTATTTTGAAATGTCACAGGGTGACTTATATTCGATGAATATTTGTTTGAAAAGATTATATTAACATTTATTTGAAGGAAGTATATTTCGAAATATTTTTATCATTTGAAAGGTTTGACTATTTGATTGACGCTTGCTGATTAAGACTTTAGGTGAAAACTATCGGAGTTGTTGAGTTATAACTTGTCTTTATTATATTTGTGATTTTGGATTTGGGTTGTATCCTCGCTTACCTTTCTGTATTTTTCTTTATGGTGTTTCGCTGAGTACTTGTTGTTTTCTTTCCTTATTGCAATTATTGTATTGTTAGCTGTATCGCGTAGTCTCTATAAAAATATCATGTTCTGCTTATTAAACCAGTAGGTGTCTTGACTTTTCATCGTCACTATTCCACCGAGGTTAGTCTTGATACTTACTGTGCATCATTGTGGTGTGCTCATACTACACTTATACGTATTTTTTTGTGTGCAGATCTAGGTATTGTTCGCTAGTAGCTGTGCGAATTCTTGCCAAGGAGACTCAAGGTAGCCCTGTTGCTGCGTTCACATGCTTCAGAGTCACCTTCCTATTTTATATTCACACAGTTGTACTTATTCCATACGATTGTGTTTAGAAGTTGTAGCGAAACTATGTAGAGCTTATGACTTGTACTACCCGATTTTGGGAATTATAAATTTTGTAGAGACTTCTGCTTCAAGACTGTTAAATTTTATTTATTACTGTGGTATTTCAGTATGAGTTAGGCTTACCTAGTCCCTAAGACTAGGTGCCATCACAAAACCCAACGAAGGGAAAATTGGGTCGTGACATTATCGTGAAGCTAAAGGCACATGGGTATTTATAAGAAGAAGCAACTGTCATGTAAAGTGAGTCATGATGGAGATGTCATAATGAAACAGTCACTTCATGACTGACGTAGTCGCAATAAAGCCCTAAAAATCGCTGAAGAGTTGCATACCTAATTGACAAAAGACACGTGGCACATACATTAAATGGAAGTGACATACGATGCATTGGTTCTGAAGAAGACACAATGATACATGGAAAACATCGGCAAAAATGACCGCCATTTATACATACCACTTCCCAAATATTCAATTGCAGAATATTCGGCAAGTGGGGGGATTATCTGTATTACTAGAAAATAAATATGACATACATAATTATGTGTGGCTGACAAGGCATGATACGTGGATCACTAAGAAGGTGATAGCTGGAATATTGCATTAGAAGATGCACAAGATACAAGAGGTACGAGCAAATCACTCACGAGATGAAGGGATGGAGTTGCTTGAGTCTAAATCATTTAGTAAATATGGGTTGAATGAATCAAGACAGTAAGAAGGGGAAGATTTACAAACCTCTAATTAATGAGGAAGAAGAATTAGAGCCGTTACAAAATCTTCATAAACAGTTACGATTGCTAATTATAACGGTTCATTAATGTCATTACTGTTCATAATGATTCGGTCATAAAAGGGAGGAAACGTTATGTTTGTAAATTCCTATATAAGGGAAGAGAATTTCATTTGTAAAGACATCTGAGACAATATTGGAATATATTTACTTTACTTTTTCTGTTTTTCTGTATATTGACTTTGCAATCAGTTATTTCCTTACTTATTCTTGTTCTTTTTCTTTCATATAACTGAAAAAGTATAAAATTTCTTGGTTATCAGTAACCCGAGTTCTTCTAAAAATAGGCTTTGACCGAAATATAATTTTTTGGTTAAACATAAACTTCATCTGTTATTTTTCTTCGTACAACTTTTTGTTTCTCAAGGATTCATTTACGTATACTTCTGCAGTGTCAAAATAATTTTGAAGTTTTAACTTGTCTTTGTTCGTCTTTGGATTCCTAGCTCCATTTTGTTGGGTAAATCCTCTGGTTCTTCCCTTGTTGATTCCAAGTATTCATTGATGACAATTTCGAGGCGCATCTAGGATTTGAAGCTTTCGGGTGCCATATTATTTTATACGTAGATGTATTATTATTTATACGGTCCAAATGGGATAAATATTTAGTCAGTTTGATCAACTTTGTGTTTCGGTTCGAGCTATTCATCTTTTCAATTTATATAGATAAATATATCGAATGAAAAAAATTTATGACAACTTAGCGTACATCATAAAATTTTCAGTAGTAATGCCAATATCATAAAATTTCTTCTACATGAAAAGTACAAAAAGACAACCACTTCTTTCATCTTTGACACCTGGAAATATCTTCCAATTAACAAAATACTACCATAATCAGTTGGTCACTACAACTAATATTAAGACATACATAATTCTTTCACTCGAATAAACAAAAACATACATATACATCATTCATTTACAATTGTCCTCGACGAGTTTTCATATTTTGAAAATGGTCAATGATAGTAATTACTTACCTTTTCAAAAATCATACAAAAGCTGATACAATCAGAGATTCAAGAGAACAATATGCACAATAACATAATAAAGTATAATCGGAACAGAGAATTTTTTTTAATCTGAATTGAATAAAAGGAAAACTAGGGAGAAAATGAAAGGGTCAAAGGGATATAGTAACTTGTAAGTCTATACTATTAAATATTAACAATACCACCAAAAATATTTTATTTTCAGAGAAACCCAACATAAAATTAAAAAAAAAATAAGCAAGAGAATAAGAGAGACATACAGTCAAATTCCAAAGCAGTGGTGCAGCAACAAGGTGCGGTGCGATGGAAAAATGGACGCCAAATGGTGGTGGCCGGCGGTCGATGAGTGACGGACTGAAAAGGTGAAAATCCAAGAGTCCCCAAGTTTGGGACAGCAACACCGTAGCAAGGAAGGGTTTTGAGTGGGAAAATTTTTGGGGAAATAAGGGAACTTTTGTTATTTTAATATATTCAAAAGAAAGCACAATAGTATTAGAAAAGTCAAACAATATTAAATAAGTCAAAAAGTATTAATAAAGCAAAACAAAGAATAAATAAAAAAGAAAACAAGTGAACTATTTGTACACCTTACAATAATTGTCCAATTACTAATAAAAGTTCCAAAATTCATATGTGTTGCACTGGTCTCGAACTCACGCTTTTTAGGGAGTTATTTTCGGGCCTTCACCGTTGGCACCCAAAAGTTGTTTTGTTCATTAGGGTGCCATTTTATTATATGTACAATATTTCTTCTCCACATATAGATATATACACATAGTTCCGACTGAGGTCTGCGGGTGGCGGCGCACCCCCTCGGCTCTGAGAAGTTTTATTTTGTGTCTCATACTAGTTGTATGAGACTCCTTTTCGTCTCACAAATTTGTGGACCCCAATCTTACACTTCTGGGTCCACAGAAATCTGGGTTCACAAAACTGTGAGACAAAAAAGTTGCCTCATACAACTAGTGTCAATTGTATTAGACACAAAATAAAAATTTCCCCTGGACTCTATGTATGTCTGACTGATGTACTGTGTTTTATCTCCAAGAGGAGTGTGTTTTATCTACAAGAGGAGCTTTTTATAATATTCAATATGTACGAATCATGTTACTGCTTTGATAGAAGGTGAGCTAATTTGGTTGGATAAACATAGCTGTACAGTCCATCATTTGGGTGCTTATTCTCTTCCGATACTCTATTCAGATTTGCAATAAGCCTATTTACACCATGAACAAATTCTAATCAACCAGGTAGCACCTGCGTGCTACCTACGGTTGAATTAATGGATTCAACCGCTTCCCTATTCGCTGCGTAGTAGAACTGCGGCACGACAAACACAATTAAAGCATAAATGGTTTCTTGTTACTCTAATTCACACCAGCTGAGCCCTCAGAGTACAATGTAAAAGACAGTCAGCTTCTATCACAGATAATAAGCAACTAAAAGGCTGGAAGGAAAAGGACCAGAAACATTTTCAATAAAGTAAAAGAAAAAGTTCATGAGATACAGATATCCAAAATCTTGAAGAGAGAAGGCCACAATATGTACAATAAAGAAGGAACAAACCGAAGTTGTATAATTGTAACAAGGCAGATACACTAGAAATAAGATGGCATACTATATACACAACGAAAAATAGTGGAGTACTGTGTGTATTGGGAAAAAACAGAATTTACATTGAAGGTGACGTGACATGACACGTGGACTAGTCAAATGGTCAAAACATGATGATCAGTTAAGAGGCACGGGTGACAACAGATACGGGGAAAGGAAAGTTAAATAGGCACGAGAGGCAATTTGGATAATATACGTTTCGTACCTATTTAGGTCATTTAAAGTCAAGAGATCAGAAGGCATTGAAGACATTGATATGATGACGAAAAGGAGTTCAAATTCAATATTAATACCCAATACATTAGAGAATTGGTATTAAATAGGAATGATTGTGTAACGTCTTATTTAATGTCATTTATTGCTCATAATTGTCTCATTAAGACAAAAGGCATAACACTTTCTCCTAGAATCAACTATAAAAGGAGAAGGACTCAACATCTGTAAGGACACGAAATACGATTGAGATCTTACTGAAATACAAAACTATTTACTGCTTTACCATCATTCTCAAAAATATTTTATTTTCGTCTCCTGATTATCAATAACCCGAATTTCTTTCTAGCTTTGACCAAAGACTCAGATTTTTGGGTAAACAAATTGGTTCCGTTACCGGGAATCTGATAATCTTTTCTTCTAAGCTACATCTTGTCCATTATTGTCACCATGTCAAACAACAACACCAACAATAACAATGAAAACACTTTGGGAAACCCTGAAAATCAAATCCATCAAAATCAAGGATATTTACATAACATTGAAGTGGTTCCCTCCCCTCAAAATTCACCACGTCAATCTCGTGAAGGCACTCCTGAATCTCGTGCTGATCAACAAGAAGAATCTGAACACTTTGAAGGTGGTACAAATGAAGCTTTACAAAAGCTAATTGATGCACAGGTCGGCAAAGCTCTTCGGGCTTTAGTTAGTCGATTTCCTACTGCACCACCCACACCAACTCCTAATAATAATACATTGGAGAATTCCCGTTCTGGTCTCGTTAACTCTGGAAATGGAGGAACCACCAGTGAGCCACAGGAAGGGGAACCAGGTAATTCAAATAATTCTTATTTGCAAAATTTAGTACTAACCTTGCAGAAACAGATTAAGGAACAAAATGAACGTATTGAGCAAATCCCTGGAGTTCCGCCTGTAATAAAAGGAGTTGACATGGACAAATACTCACAACAACCTTGGAAGCCAAGTGTTGCTCCCCTTCCAATTTCGAAAAAATTCAAAATGCCTGACATCCCGAAATATGATGGTACTACAGACCTACGGGACCACGTGACTGCATTTACAACAGGCGTAAAAGGTAATGACTTGACCAAACAAGAAATTGAATCAGTACTGGTCAAGAAATTTAGAGAAACACTCACCAAGGGTGCATTAATCTGGTATTCTCTTTTATCTGAAAATTCTATAAATTCTTTTGCTGAGCTTGCAGATTCTTTTATTAAAGCACATTCGGGAGCACAAAAGATTGAGAAAAGAATGGAAGATATTTTCAAAATCAAACAAGGAGATTCAGAGTTGCTCAGAGACTTTGTTGATAGATTCCAGCGTGAAAGAATGACTCTACCCCGTGTGCCTGACAACTGGGCTGCAATAGCTTTTGCAAGTAATTTAAATGACAAAAGTTCTGAAGCCACGAGAAGACTCAAAGAAAACCTTCGAGAATTCCCTGCAACCACGTGGAATGATATTTACAACAGGTATAGTACGAAGCTGCGAATTGAAGAAGATACCGTACCTAAATTTCATCATGAAGAAAGGGGTGGTTCCAGAAGATCAGAAACCGAAAAAAGATCAGGTAAAAACAGGTACGATCCATATATGGGACCCGTAGGAAAAGACCCACGGTCAAAACAAGATAGCCAGCAATATGATCAAAAATCGAGGAATAGGGACTCTGGTTCTTCATCGAAATTCAGAAATGATCGGAACAGACAAGAGTCATGAGATGATGACAGAAGTTTAAAGGCACGGTTCGGCGGATATAACTTTAATGTCACTACCTCCGAGCTCGTGGCTGTTTTGAGAAGTATGGGAGATAAGGTGCGGTGGCCTAAAGAGATGTGGTCAAATCCAAATAGACGCAATCCAGATCATTGGTGCGAATTCCACAATGATCACAGGCACAAAACTTCAGAATGTAGATTCTTGCAGAGTGAAGTGGACCATTTATTGAAGCAAGGGTACCTCACTGAGTTATTTAGTGAAAAAGGTAAACAAGGCCTATATGAAAAATAGGCAGGAGCCACCAAAGCCTCCTTCACCCAAGAGAACAGTGAATGTGATAAGTGGGGGAGAAGATATTCATGGCATAACCTACACAGCCTCCAACAAGGTTTCTAAAGTAATAATTACACACGGGAAACGAGTACGGCAAGTTTTAGAAAATGAAAGTATTTCATTCGATGATGCAGATACCGAAGGAGTGATAACCCCACATAATGACACACTGGTAATATCTTTACTTGTACATGATACTAATGTAAAACGAGTTTTGATTGATCCAGGGAGTTCCGTAAATATTATACTACTAAGGGTATTACGTGAAATGCAAGCTGAAGACAAAATGATACCCAAGGCGTATACCTTGTCAGGCTTCGACAATTCAAGTGTGGTAACAAAAGGAGAGGTAATTCTAACAATTTTTGCTGCAGGCGTTGTTAAAGAAACTAAATTTCAGGTAGTTGATATGGAAATGGCCTACAATATGATCATGGGGAGCCTTGGATCCATGATATCGATGCTGTTCCGTCAACTCTACATCAAGTTATCAAATTTCCATCACCATGGGGGATTTATCAAATTCGAGGGGATCAGCAAACAACCAGGAGTATCAACGTTGTAACAGATACAAGCATCGTAAACAAAGAAAAATAGCAATTACATGAAACAGTTAAAGGCATCAACAATCAAACCTCAACTGAGCGAGAGAAAACAGATTTAGACTCGAGACCTGATACAATTCAAGAACCTGAGGAGAATGAAAATCAAGACAACAATCGAAGAACTCGAGGCTGTGATATTATTTGAGCGGTGGCCTGAACGGAAAGTCTATGTTGGAGCTAATTTAAACTCAAACAGGTGAGGTATGTTAATTGAATTTCTAAAATCTAACGTAGACTGTTTTGCTTGGTCCCATGCTGACATGACAGGGATACCACCGGATGTGATGATTCACAAATTAAACGAAGATCCATCTTTTACACCAATAAAGCAAAAGAAAAGAAAGCAATGAGCTTTCAAAAACCAGGTGATTCAAGATGAGGTCCAAAAGCTATTAAAAATTGGGTCAATACGCGAGGTAAAGTATCCTAATTGGTTAGCAAACACAATTGTTGTACCTAAAAAAAACGGTAAGTGGCGGGTTTGTGTGGATTATACAGATCTTAACAAAGCCTGCCCAAAAGATTCTTTCCCTTTACCACATATAGATCAATTAATTGATGCAACTGCAGGGCATGAACTTTTAAGTTTTTTTAGATGCATATTCAGGGTACAACCAAATTAAAATGGACCCTAGTGATGAAGAAAAAACTTCTTTCATCACGGACAGGGGGACTTACAGTTATAAAGTAATGCCCTTTGGTCTCAAAAATGCTGGGGCAACCTATCAAAGGTTGGTCACAAAAATGTTCCAAGAGCATTTAGGAAAGACAATGGAGGTATATATAGACGATATGCTCGTCAAAACTCAACAGTTTCATGATCATATTTCTCATCTATCTGTTACATTTGAAATTTTGCGAAAATTTAATATGAAACTCAACCCAGAAAAATGTGCATTGGAGTTGCATCAGGTAAATTTTTGGGTTTTCTTGTCTCTAATCGTGGTATTAAGGTAAATCCTTCTCAGATCAAAGCAATAGAAGAAATCTCTGATATCCTTACTAATAAAAAGGAAGTTCAACGATTAACGGGAAGTATTGCAGCTTTGGGGAGATTTATTTCTAAATCTTCAGAAAAGTGTTTTAAGTTTTTCTCTGCGCTCAGAAAGCAAGATCATTTTGAATGGAATGAAGATTGTCAACAAGCCCTTAGAAATTTGAAAGCTTATTTGTCAAAACCACCGTTATTGGCAAAACCAAAGGAGGGAGAAAAGCTTCTCATCTATCTGGTTGTGTCAGAAGTTGCGGTAAGCGCTGTTTTAGTCCGAGAGGACCAAGGTAAACAATCTCCTATTTATTATGTAAGTAAGTCCTTATTAGATGCTGAGACACGATACCCACAGCTAGAAAAGTTAGCATTAGCTTTGATCATGGCATCTAGAAAATTAAGACCTTATTTTCAATGTCATCCCATTATTGTAGTTACTGTTTTTCCGCTTCGAAATATTTTGCATAAACATGAACTGTCAGGAAGATTAGCAAAATGGGCTATAGAACTAAGTGAATACGAAATCATTTATCAACCCAGGACCGCTATAAAATCTCAAATACTAGCTGATTTCGTGGCTGATTTTAGTCAGGGGATGCATTTAGAAGCAGAAAAAGAATTACAAGTTTTTAATGGTGCAAACCCGGGGACTTGGGTTTTATTCACTGATGGATCATCTAATATAAAAGGAGCAGGTCTGGATATATTTCTCATACCACCTACGGGTGAAATTATTAGGCAAGCTATAAAATGTCATTCTATAACTAACAATAAAGCAGAATACGAAGCTGTAATTGCAGGTTTGGAATTGGCAAGAGAACTCGGCATAACACAAATTATAATCAAGAATGATTCTCAACTCGTGGTCAATCAAATGCTGGAGACTTATACAGCCAGGGAAACTCGAATGCAAGAATATCTCGAAAAGGTACGGGAACTAATTAAGCAATTCCAAACTTGGAAGGTAATGCAGATCCCAAGAGATGAGAATGTGGAGGCAGATGCTTTAGCTAATCTCGCATCTGCAGCTGACGTAGCAAACGACGCAAATGCTTCAGTCATACATTTATTTCATTCCATTCTTGAACCTGATAAGAATGAGGTAAATTTTAATCATCTAACATGGGATTGGAGAAACGAAATTATTGCTTTTTTACAGCACGGAATCGTGCCTATTGACAAAGGGAAGGCTCACGCGCTTCGCAAAAAAGCTGCTCGATATTGTTTGTATCAAGGAAATCTTTATCGAAAGATGTTCGGTGGACCACTAGCACGGTGTCTCGGACCCTCTCAAACAGAATATGTGATGAGGGAAGTGCACGAAGGACATTGTGGAAATCACGTAAGGGGAAGGTCGCTGGTAAGAACGTTGATTCGAGCAGGATATTATTGTCCTAAGATGGAAGACGAGGCAAACAGTTTCGTGTCCAAATGTGATAAATATCAAAGATACGGCAATAATATGCACAGACCAGCTGAGTTACTACACCCTGTTATAGCCCCGTGGCCCTTTATGAAATAGGGAATGGATATCGTAGGTCCACTTCCACAAGCAAAAGGTCAGGTAAAGTTTCTACTTGTACTCACAGATTATTTCACTAAATGGGTATAAGCAGGAGCATTTAAACAGGTACGAGAAAAGGAAGTTAAAGACTTCATATGGCGAAATATAATATGTCGTTTTGGAGCACCAAAGGAGATCGCGTGTGACAATGGACCGCAATTCATAGGAGCTCAAGTCACAGAATTTCTTCAAAGTTGGCAGATTAAAAGGATAACGTCTACGCCATACCATCCAGTGGGTAATGGACAAGTGGAATCCACTAACAAAGTCATTATCAACAACTTGAAGAAGAGGTTACAGGATTCAAAAGGTAATTGGCCTGAGGTATTACCTGTAGTATTATGGGCTTATCGTACAACGACAAAAACAAGCACTGGAGAAACACCATTTTCAATGGTTTATGGTGCGGAAACCTTAATTCCAGTTGAAATAGGTGAACCAAGCACACGGTACGATCGGGCAACGGAGGAATCTAATGGTGAAGAGATGCGGGTCAACCTTGATTTGCTTGAAGGAAGAAGAGAAGCTGCATTGATAAGAATGGCAGCACAAAAGCAAGTAATTGAACGATATTACAATAGGAAAGCACGCCTCAGATTTTTCAAAATTGGGGACTTGAAAAAGGAGCATACGAGTTGGAGATAATGGACGGCAAAGTTTTACCCTCACATTGGAATGTCGTCCATTTAAAGAGATATTACTTCTGAGAAAGTACCCACGGTCAGGTATCGCCATGTTAAAAATTTTCTTTTGAATTATTAATGTTTTACTAACGATTTTAGATGCTAGGCAAAAACCCTAACTCGTGCCAAATGATGAGACACAACCTGCAAGGCAAAATGGAGTATTCTAAAATTCCTAGCCCAGGGTTACAATTAATCTAATGGAAATACACACGAGTTAGGGAGTCTTCATCTATAATCGCACCTCCGAGTCTCGTATATTTTTCTGTTTCAGGAAAAGGGCCAAATTAAAAGAAATAAACAAGTGCTCGAGGCTTCATACTTCACCACTCAAACACTTGGGGGACTACATATTATACACAGATATGTGTAGAAAAATAGATACGGATATCGAACAAAAGTCGGCCACAAAGAGACAAGTGTTGAGAAAAAGTTACGAAATCTTCAGCATTCATGAGAACAACAGAGTCATCTCTCAAACTCATAAACGAAGTCACCTGTCAAACCCTTCCTAATATATAAAGATAGGGTCATGACTATGTACTGAAACAAGTTATGAAGAAAAACCTTGTTTATTTTATGTTATGTACAAATCTGTTACAAGAAAAACAGTTACGAGAAAGTTGTAGATGTATTTTAATACATGTAATAGTCAAAAACTTGTTAAAGTTCATGAATAAAAACTTGCCAAAGTTGTTTCATACAAAACATGTGTATTCCTATTTCTTTCATCATATTATAACACCATTATGAAGTTGAGACGTCTTCTTCATGAAGTGTCGATAAAATAAAAGGGCCCTCTTTTATAAACCTCATGTTGATAATCCATGAGAAGAATCATAAAGCATTTTCAAAGGATAAAAATGCTAAGCTATTTTATAAGTCCTAGATAAGTAGGCAAGAATAGAATATACAGAAGTACCGATAAAACTTCTTAATATAAAAGACTAAGTCAGCAAAATATTTGTTTTTTACAAATGCCCCATTATGGTAAATGGGGACTTCATCAAAAGATCCATTAAAGTTGCCAAGGGATAACACCACCAATAAATAAAAAAAAAGTAAAGTTTGAAATACATTCAACTAGTCACTAAAGGGGTTGGAACATCAGAAGTTGCAATCTCATTTTCAGGGGCAGTCACAGGCACGGTAACAACTTCTGAGGGAGCAGTAATAGGAGCGATTTCAATTGGGCCTGGAATGTTAAAATCACCGAGGGAAGCCAGAGTCAGGGGAGCTTCAGCTTCCATGGACTGTGTCATAGAAGTTTCACCCTCGGGAGCCGGAATTGCAACTCCAATTGCTGCAGTAGCCACTTCTTCATTTAAAAGCTCTTCTGCCCCAGGAGTTCCAAGTGCAGGAGAAGGAGTATCAACTGGTTGTTGGCTTTTTTCAATAGTGTCTAAAACTTTGGCTAATTCAGATTGCAAATCAAAGTTTTCTTGAGTAGCTTCCATCAAAGCATCACGGCGAGATTTTAGAAAAGCCCAACTTACCTCTATGTTGAAGTTCTCCTCAAGAAGTCCATATTCCATTTCCCACATAGCAAGATCGTTCTTCAATATCTGGTGTTCAGCTAAGTGGGAGTCAAGGGAAGCTTCAAGGGAGGCATGAGAACTCTTCAAAGCACATATCTCGTCAGAGGAGATCCTTAAGTCAGCCTGAGCTTGAGTCAAGCTTTGCACTAACTCCCCCGCATATTCTTCTTTCTTCTTCACAAGTGCTTTAAGCTCTTTGATTTCTTCACTGGCCTTTGATAATTGTTTTGAAAATGAGCACTCCAAAATCTCCTTATCTTTTTCAAATTGGCTTGAAGAAGCCTTGGCAATTGCTAGCTCAGAAGTCAAACCGCGCTTTTGCTACTCCAAGTGATTTCTACTTTCTTGCAACTCCTCTATGGTCCCCTGAGCATTCTCAAACTGCTCCTTCCAGTTTGATGCCTCAAGCTGGGTTTCATTGGCTATTCTTCTAGCCTCAGAGATAGCCTTCGCAGACTCTCGATCCTTCTTCTCTAGAGTGGAGATTCTTCCCATTAACTCAGTACCAATAAGATTAGCCTACAAGGGAAAGGCATCAAATGTGAGAATATAGAGAGATATAAAAAAAACTTGTAAGTTAAAAAGAGAAGTACCTTCAAGGTAGAATGAACTATGTCATTCATCAGAGTCAAGCAACTGTGGCTCTCCATCTTCTTCTTCTCAATATCTCCGATTAGAGGCTTGAGCCAAACATCAGCTGCACCAGTCTTTCTTAAAAGGCTATGATTGGCAGGAACTTCAAGGGTAACACTTCTCATAGCCATACCTCTGCTGCTAGAACCCGCCTCTGTATGCTGAACAGAGGGAAGGGGAACAATGGAAGGATGAGTAGTAGAAGAGGTAAAAACAATGGGAGCTGTGGGAATCAAAGCAGGGACAGTAGGAGCAGATATGGGAACCAAAACAGGTAAGGAAACAGGAGTCGATAAAATAGGCAAAGAAATACTCGTGGTTGTCAAAGGAATAGAAGAAATGAGAATAGAAGAGAGAGGAGTTTCATCAAGAACTGGTCCAAACTCTCCACTCTCAAAACCACTAACAATAGACGTCGAATTGATTCATTAGAGCCTTTTGGGGTGGTATCCTCATCAGAAAGGATTTGAATAGGCTCGGAGATAGAGGCTCGAGCAGGAGGATCTTCAACTTCATCTCCATCAATGACGCGTCTCCTGGCTCTTTGCCTAGCTGTCAAAGAGGTATTCTCTTCTTCTTCATTCTCAGAACTTTCTTCTACAACTTTTCTCTTTGACAGCGTGGCCCGAGTCTTTTCCAAATCAAGAGAAGCGGTTGAAGACGCTCGAATGGCAACGGCTGCCTCAGCTGTCATACCCCTAATATCAAATCCTGATAAAAAGAGGGATAAAGAATTAAGATAAGAAAGAATTCAATATACGGCAAAACATAAGGAAATACATACCATGGGTCTTCACTTTCCAACCATTCAAAAGAGAAATTGATTTTCAAGTTCTCGCCTCCATAGGCGCAATCTTCAAAATTGAATCTACCCAATCACGGAAGTTAGGAACGTGTTCCACATCTCCCATGGTTGCTACAAAAAGCCAAAAAGAGACTAGATTAGAAGAGAAATCAAAATTCTTAAAAATAGGTACGGTAAAAAAAAGAAAAACTTACGTACAAAATTCCACTTCTCAGGGAAGAGAATGTTTGTTTCACCCAACAAATCTACCGTACGAACAGCAACGTAACGACAATACCACCCTCGATCCTTGTCATCTTCGGGGTTTACTAAAACCTTCTTGCTTCTTGCAGTCAAGGTAAAAACTCCATGTTGGAATAATTTGGGGTGGTATAGGTGAATAAGATGGGAAAAGGTAAAATCAACATTGGTTTTGGTAGACAAATACCTTAAGCAAGCCACAGTTCTCCAAACACGAGGACCTACTTGTGCTAAGCAAATTTTGAAAAAGCGGCAAAATTCAAGTATAACTGGATCAATGGCAGGGTTAAATCCCAAAGTAAAGGGATAAGTATAGACGAAGGAGAATCCAATTCTGAAGGAAGAAATTCTCTGGTTTGGGGAAGGAATCATCATACGAAGATTATCTCTCCAATTACAATCTTTTCTAACAGTGGGAATCACAAGTTCAGTTATTAAAGAGGGATATGTGTCAGCTTTTTCTAAATTGTTAATTTGTTCTTGGAGAGATCTTCTATCATGCCCAAAAGACAAATCATTGGGTACGATTTCTTCAACTAAAGGTTCCTGAGTAGGTTCAGAAAGTTCTTTACCTTTAGAAGCAGAACCAGATGAACTACCACGAGTGGATCCTAGGCTCAAGCTCCGAAACCTACCTCTTCTGCCTCTCCTATGTCTTATGGGGGCATTGGGGAAGTGATCTAGAATTGGAACTTTTCTAGGGTTAGGGTTTGGAGATGACATTGTTGAAGAAGGATGAACTAAAGGGGAGAAAAAGCAAAGGTGAATAGTAAATTGCTTGTTGAAGATCTATGAAGAAGAAGACAAAAGAAAGAGGGTTAAATATGTT
This sequence comes from Nicotiana tabacum, assembly GCF_000715075.1. Taxonomy (NCBI): domain Eukaryota; kingdom Viridiplantae; phylum Streptophyta; class Magnoliopsida; order Solanales; family Solanaceae; genus Nicotiana; species Nicotiana tabacum. Next base: position 125,641,283 of record NC_134101.1, on the reverse strand, counting down.
TATAAAGACAATCGTCGAACTTAGAAGTGTAATGATGGAAAGCCTATAATAAAGGTAACCATCACTTCGTGAATAGTGGGAATGAAGAAACCTTGAAAAAAGGACGCAGAGTTGCAGAACCAATCAGAAAGTGACACGTATGCAAAGCATTAATTAGAAGGGACAATTGAAGCATCAGTACTGTCATGGTATTAATTACGGCAAAAATTTCCTTTTTATAAAGACCCACTTCTCAGATATTTAATTGATAAATAAATGGAAAGTGGGGGGACTATCTATATTGGGAAAAAACTGAATTTACATTGAAGGTGACGTGGCATGACACGTGGACTGGTCAAATGGTCAAAACATGATGATCAGTTAAGAGGCACGAGTGACAACAGATACGGGGAAAGGAAAGTTAAATAGGCACGAGAGGCAATTTGAATAATACACGCTTCGTACCTATTTAGGTCATTTAAAGCCAAGAGATCAGAAGGCATTGAAAACATTGATATGATGACGAAAAAGAGTTCAAATTCAATATTAATACCCAATACGTTAGAGAATTGGTATTAAATAGGAATGATTGTGTAACGTCTTATTTAATGTCATTTATTGCTCATAATTGTCTCATTAAGACAAAAGGCATAACACCTTCTCCTAGAATCAACTACAAAATGGAGAAGGACTCAACATCTGTAAGGACACGAAATACGATTGAGATCTTACTGAAATACAAAACTATTTACTATTTTACCATCATTCTAAAAAATATTTTATTTTCGTCTCCTGATTATCAGTAACCCGAATTTTTTTCTAGCTTTGACCAAAGACTCAGATTTTTGGTTAAACACGGTGATTATCGAAAAACTTACACCGGAACAGATAAACATATGAATTTGTATTGGCTAGCGACAGAGAATCATGGAATTTCTCGTCTTCTGTTTTGAGACTCGGCGCTTTTTTCCAGTGCACCCAATAAATAAATAAAAATTAGTTCAGAGCTAATCGAATTCAACCACAGACTCCACCATGTTTCATATTGATGATCGGTGAAAAGCTATTTCAAGTCATACTGTAATTTATGGAAAGACCCCTCTCCCTCCCCAACCCCATGGAAGCCCCTTTTCTCATTTTTTCCTATTGGTAATGTGATTACTTAAAAGAGGGCAAAAAGAAAAAGAATGGAGATGTAATCTGCAAGACTACAATCAAGAACACAGTCAAATTCATGCATTACACCAAACGCAAATATACACTTTACACTACTCTGTGCCACACATTTCACTTCAAAAATACAACGAGATCGGAAGTAACAAACGAATCATCCAACTTCACTTGAGGAAAGAACCTGCAAAAATATTAACAACTTACTCTATTAGAAAATCCAGGACCTCTTTTAGAGGTCTGCTTGCAAATTTGAGATAGAGGAATGGAAATACAAGGGAGATTAACCTAATATAAGAGCCATTTGGCGGAGTAGTCCAAAACTAAGCAGCAGAGGGAGCAGTCACGTATTTGACTGCGCCAGCCTGGGACATAGCTGCAGCAATCAGCGGTTGCAGCTGGTTCACTGCTTCAGCTGCATCAGCTATCAACTGGTTATTAACAGCAACCGCATTCTTGTAGTCCAATGATTCGTCCTTGTAAATGTCCCACCACTTCTTCACCAGTAATTTTATGTCCTCCCTTTGCATATTTTCTTCTTTCCCTGTGTACCTCCATGGCTTTGATCCCTACTCCAACATTATTATTATACAAATCAGCACTTAAATATCCTCTCACATTAATTGTACTAAATACAAACATGCGAGTTCGAAAGTGCAGTTACTCACCGCTGCACAATAGTGTACAACTTTCACTTTATCCAATTCAACATTCTCAGGATGTCGCCATAACATTGCTAGAACAAGATTGTAAACTAAAGGTATTGGTTTGTAGATCTCCTTGAAATACATATTCAAGAAGTCCTGCAATTCATAATATCAATCCATTAGCTGAATCAATTACCATAATTACCAGTGCTTGACCAATGAAAGCGAGATTAGAACCCCAAAAAAAAGGTAGTACCTGCTCTGCAAAAGGAGTAGAAGGGGTGATCTGAAGAGTCTTCAAAAGGTCATCATAAATATGAAGGCTGGGCTCAAACACAAACATTCCAGCGTTGAAATAAAGGGATGGTGGCTGACCCAACTCCTCAGTAGGCCACTTGACCTCGTCCGGACACTGTTGGCAGTAGCCAATCTTGTATTGAGGAGTGTGACTCCATGTTTTCTCACAGAAACAGTCCATTACTGCGTAGAAATAACCATCTGGCAAATCAAAGAGATGATCTATGTTGTCATACACTTGAATGTCACCGTCTAGGTATATCATCTTCTTGTACTCCACAAACTGCATCCATATAATGTTAAATATATCAATCATCGTCAATCAACTAAAAACTAACTACGCTTCAATCCCATATTACCGTATACTTAAAATTCACTCTACTACTCTATCACATTTAATTTCATCCAGGTACTAAATAACTTATATTTTGTTTAAAGATATATATAGATCTTCAGTAATTAAACTAATGTACATTATATAAACAACAAATCTTAATTAATGAAACCTATAATAACTCCTACAAACATCAGAATTAACGTCAACGTAAAGCACCGCTTAATTTATGTCCAATTAGTTGGAATCACATGTCCTTTTTTTCTTTTTTGGTAGGAATCACATATATAATGCTTTAGTAATCGTCAGTTAGATGAATCAAATAGTTCAAAGCGAATATAATTACTCTCTCACAGGATACGTTGTACGTATAGAAGAAGACTAATGGGGTCATCCACGTGTAATGATATGTGTGACGTAGCAACACTAGAAATGTGACGTGTAAGTGCAATGTGACGTAGCGATACTAAAAACATGACACGTGTTAAGAAACATTTACCTCCCAGATACGTAGCTTGGAGTAATTTATGACGTAATAAGCCATGGCAAATTGAGTTTGATTCTCAGGTGGGTAAACTGGCTCAATCTCCCTCACGATGCAACCTTGCGCCTCCAGTATACGGCGGTGCTCCACCGGCACGTCCGGCAGAACCGCCACCACCAGCGGGTACGCCGATTTGACCTTTCTTAGCCCCTTAGCTAACCCACCTACACCCTTCACGTAGTCACCATTACCAGCCAAAAACGTCACGTAGGCCCTCTCCCCGCAAGATCAAGAAAGGTGATGAAATTTTTTGTATTATTTATATTTATATAAACAAGAAAACAAGAAACTGGAATTGTTAATTTTCTCTTAGTTGTGTGACCTGAAGAAAATGGTTAAGGGGAAGTGGTGTAATATATAGAGGTGAAGTAAAATGGAGAAGGTGAGAAGAAGTAGGGGTGAATTAGAAGTAACGTAAGGGTTGGATTCTCGTGATATTGGAATGGTTTAATCTGACGGTTGAGATTGAAGGTGCGGGAAGATTCTGGAACTGGGGAGTTGGGGTTGGGGGAATGCTCTCATTTATTAAGTTGTCATTTGATTGGGGGATTATTGCATGGAGTGGAATACGCTAGAAGAAACCAGTCCTGCCCCGAAGTTAAGTGGACGCTTAAGTCCGTGTTTTGATGTAAATTAATGAAAATTTTAAGTTTTTAAAATAAAATTATATTGAAAATACTATAAGTCGTAATGGTAATGTACTATGCATACATTTTTAAATTTTATCCGACCTAACCCATATTGCACATATTTTGAAAACAGTAGCTCTTGCAAATTCAAAATCTGTATTCTTACAACTATTGCTTCTAAAAGCTATGGAGTTAAATTTGTGTTCTCACAAACATTGCTTTCACTCTTCTTCTTCTCACATCTTTTACATATGCTTCAAGGGGCCGTCCGCCATTACTGCTTCTCCCCCTATGTCACCTGGTTGCAATGTAAAAAAATTGAATAGTAGAAGTCAATCATTGAAGGCTATCAAAACTTTGCTTTCGAAAATAGGACTTTTCATTTTGTTAGTTGTTTGGATGGAGTGTTGTTCCAATTGATTGAAAATATCAAAAGGAGTTCAAAATTTAAATTTGAAGTGATTTGGAGTAGATTTGAGTAAAATTTGAGTTAAATTTAAGAAAAGATGCAAGGAAGAAGACGGAGTCTGTTTTTTGTATAATTATGTAGAATCTTGTATACTAGTGTATATGAGTGTATAAACACATCTTATACACTATTATACACTTTTATACAAGCGTCTGTAGAAGAACTTCTTCCACGATTTTCAGTTGCAATTCTTGTTCAAAACCAGTCCAAATCTCCATTAAATGTCTTCAAATTTTATATACAATTTCCTTATACTATTTCTAACAAGTCTAAATAACACTCACTCCAAAATTCTTACAAAATCAAATTTGGAATTTAAACTCACATATTTAAGCTTGTTAAAAATCTAATATTCACCATCCAAATGGATTTGGTTTGCTGAACTAATATTTGAGTCACAATTACTAATTCGAACATTAACGTAAAAGCTTGAGCAATATTTTTTTAAAAAATAAATAGTAATTTTGAGAAACTATTGGAGTTAGATGTTGAATCTTAGCCTATTATTTTTGGGCTAATTCGTTGTAAATTGAAATATGAGCTATAAAATTGAAAAGTAGGGAGCCCAATTGTTCTTATATGAAATTTTTCCTTAAAATTATTGTTTGTCGTAACTGTAATGTATTATGCATAAATACATAAATAGCCTCTTTAAGTTGTCCTAAAAAATCAGCCAGACACCTCAACTGACCCCTTTTACCATTTTGATGCCTCTTCGCAACTCAAGTGCAACTCATGGACACCCTAGTACAACACATTAATCCCTCCACAATAAGTGACTTTTTTATCTTTGGCACACCCCTTAATAAAATACAAACTCCTAGAAAACAAATAAGTATTTTGACTAAATTACCCTTAATTTAATTGTGCATATTGTTAACTTGATACACTGGGATATGTAAAAAGCGATAAATTTGAAAAACTATAGTTATTCATTCTTGATTAGGTAAAAAGGACACTTATTTCGGACCAAAATAAAAAAAGCCAAAAAATCACTTATTATGAAACGGAGAGCGTACAACCATGAAATGCAATCGCACTGATACATAAAATGAATGAATTATGAAATGTCACATGTATTTTAAAAAAGACAAAAAAAAATAGTAGAAAATAATCCCTTCTTCTTCCAAGTTTTCCCAAACCCTTCCCTTCCTTGTTGAACCCATGACCACCACTTCATCTGCAAAAAAAAATTGGCAAAGAAAAATTCAGATTGAAACTTGAAGGTTCTAATAACTAAAAATAAGAATAGTGGATATCATAAGAATCCAAAGTTAAGTGCATTCATCATCGTTTTCCTTCTTCCAAGTTCCAAATATCTACGCCTCCCTCTGTATCCATTTTCGACAATTCCAATTGGAAAAAACGGTAGTAGGTAACAGATCTGGAGTGGGAGTGAAGGTTGGCGGTCGTCACTATTTTTCGTCCTAGTCGACAGCGAAGGTTTTTCGGTGGGTTTATTTGTTCTCTGCTTCTAGCATCTTCCTTGGGTTAGTGGCGATAGTAGTTTGAAAAAGTTGTAGAAAAAAAAGAGGGAGCGGGGTCGCCAGCTGATCGGCTTGTTAGATTTTCGGCGGCGACAACGACTGACCAGTGAAAAAGGTAGAAAGAGTATGGGGCCGGCTGCCATGACTTTGTTTTATTCTTGTATTTCATCTATGGTCCATCAATGTTATGCCAATTTGTTTGCCAGAGAGTGACCGGGTCTAGTATTGTTTGGCTTTGGTTTTTCTTGTTTTTCATCTATGATAAAAAAATTTGAAGAAGGGGAAGTAAAGATGAAGGTAAGTGGATCCACAAAAATTAAGGTTAGTTTTTAAAAAAAATAAAAAAAAATAAGGGGCTCACGCACTCAAATGTGAATTGAAAAGCATACGCTTCACATGTCAGCAGGAGGGGTTACGAATTGCATTTTAGTCGAGAAGAGGTATCAAAATAGTAAAGTGATCAGTTAATGTGTCTGTCTGGTTTTTTAGGACAACTTAAAGGGGGGTGTTTATGTATTTTGCCTTTTCAAAACAAAGGAAGTGAATATTTATATTTGGTAGAATAGCCTCTGAGTCACCTAATCTTTTACTCGTTTGTTAACCTGATAAATAAATTTAGAAAATTTTCATTTGAACACCCCAACTTAATCATTTTCACATTAATAACTCACTTTGACTATTGGCCATGCTTATGTGGCAATGACACAACTAATTTGGCCGAACTACGTGCAAATCACACTTGTATGGCGCATGATTCTGCTAGTTTTCACAAAAAAGAATACTAAAACTACAAAAAATAAAGAAAGACAAAGGAAACGACTAAAAAAAAAAGGAAAACAGTAAAATCTTTCACCTTCTTTCCCTACCCCTTTGCTCCCTCCCTGTCCCCCTTCTTTCTATTCCTCTCCCCGTTAGTGTCATTACCCTCACCCTCCCCCAATTCCTCTTTAATTTCTCATCTTCTTCCTTTTCTCCTTAGATTTTTCTCATATGATGAAAATCTTGTGCAACTTGTTCGACTTTTTTTGGGATTGTAGTTTTGATTAGGGGTGGACATCGGTCGGTTCGGTCGGTTATTATAAAAATACGGTTCGGTTTATCGGTTTTCAGTTTTGTAATATTAATAACCAAATCAAACCAAAGTATTTACGATTTGGTGTGATTTTTTCAATGTTCGGTTCAGTATTTTCGATTTCAAACATTTGTAGGAACAACAAAGTATTTACAGTTTGTAGGAACATCAATAAACATTAAAGTGTCTGCTGTCTACAGTCTATTGTCTGTAGGAACATCTAACTATCTAAGTGTCTACTGTCTAACACAATTTTTGTAGGAACATCTAAGTGACTACTTGGTGGAGAACGTGCGGTAGACATATCACTTTAAATTCAAAGCTAAAATAGAACACATGTTGTATGTCACGACCCAAACTGGAGGGCCATGACTAGCACCCGACCATACTTGCCGAGCACCAACGTACATTTTATCTAACTTTTTTTATTATCTTTTAGGGTTGACGAGATCAGTATAAATGGTAGACATGGATCATGGACAACCAACAATAAAATATGATGGGATGAACATACATAGCAGGGTATGACCAGACAATAAAGAAATTACATATAATGTACGAGCTACCACGCTACCATGAAAGACTATACAACAAAAACCAGCCAACAAAGCATACCAAACTATACATGAGTCGACACTTGTCTATGAGCCTCTATAGGAACATAAGTAATGCAACATAGCCGGAACATGGCCCCAACATACCCATAATATCTACAACAAAAATGCATACCAAGACCACGACAAGTCCGGAGAAGGGATCTCGCTAATCACCGCTGAACTGGACAGCCTACTGTGGTGGGGGAGCTGCACCTGCCTGTCTATCAGGACCTGCAGCACAACATGCAGCGTCCACAAATAAAAGGACGTCAGTACGAATAAAGTACTGAGTATGTAAGGCAGGGAACCATAAATACGAACAGTAATGTAAGCAGGGATAGAGAATATACAACCTGGAACATCTGAGTACCTTTGAGGGCTACTGAAATGAAATGCATGATACATATGTATGTATCCATACACTTTTAAAACATACGCCTCTGTGGGCATCATCATCATCATATCGTACCCAACCATAATAGGCTCGGTAAAAACGTACCCGGCCGTCATAAGGCTCAGTAGAATCGTACCCAGCCACGTGGAGCTCGGTAAAACCCAACTGATCAGTGGTTGCACAATATGTGCCGTACCCGGCCAACTATAGCGAGGCCCAGTAGAGTAAAATAGATACATATACATAATTCATGCTCGACTTATGGAATCACATTCTAAACCTTTCGGAGTGACGTAAGGTTGGTATCCTCTATACACGTTATTAGGACCAACTCTTCATTACGAACCTTATAAGAATTAGGAAGTACCAACAACATTGATAACATAATAATAAGAGAAGCAACATTAACATCAATCGTTCCATAAGAGGGAAAGCAATGTAAGTACTGCTAGCTTCTAAGAGTAGAGTATCTTTGGAAGCTCGTTTATTACATTATGTACAATCGGAGTCGTGCAAAAGAAGAAAAGGGATAGACTCACATACCTTGTATATACTTCCCCAATCACAATATATGCGATTGTCACAACTCCTTAGTCTACAATAAGAGAAACGATACTATCATTATCATTTAAGCATCATAACTATTATGTATCGACCACAACCTATTTTACGTTGAAACGGACAAAACCTCCCCTATATATATGACTTCACAACATTCAAAACAATCACAAAAAAGCCCAAACAACATCAATAATAGACATATTGAGCCTCCCAAAACAGTCCATGCACAACCTAATTACATCATACATACGACGGCCACCGTAGTCGTGTCAAACGACCCGGTTATATTACGAATAACTATTAGCCCACAACCCTACATATATATGGTGTTTATCCACACCCTTCCACCTCCAAAACTCCACAAAATAGTAGTAAAACACGCAGCCCAATAGCAACACAAAACAGTCCACAAAACAGTCTGCTACAAGTGAATAACTCGAACTCACGACTTCCGATCACCATCCCTTGAGTTCTTACATGTATAGAACGAATTACCATGAATTCACAACAGAGAAAAATGTATGAAAGATGGAAGTAACTTATCTTACTTGTTGGATAACTCATCCCTTCCTTTGGTTCTTCAAACTCTAGGTTTTACCTTCAAATAGAACTTGAAAGCGAGGGAAAATCGATTAGGGTTTGTGTGGGTTTTTTGGGGAGGAGTTGCAGGGGTTAACTTTGGTTTTGAGTGTCTGAAATATGGATGAAATAATTGAGTTCATAACCCCTTAAAAGTCCTCTCTTGGCCGACTTAGATCTTTTAATTTTGTCCAATCATTTTGGCAAGTAGGTGATGCACCTACTTGTCATCTACCAATCTGCGCAGGCTTGTGAAAATATGAATCTCTCTATACTCCAAGATCGTATTGACAAACGGTTTAATGTGTTGAAAACTAGACTCATAAATATTTAATTTTGTGGGTAGATAACCCCGTAATTCCTTGTAAATTAGGAGAAAATCGTAGAAACATTTAACCTAATGTTTAAGTAAAATTATGAACCTAAGTTGCGACAACGTTTGTCGACTTTTGTTTCATAACTCATTTGACTTCAAGACTTATGATACGGATATTATATGATTCAAATAACTTAATACATGACCTGTTAAGTGTATTAATAACCTCTAGGTTTACCTGAAAATACGAGTTACAACATCCTTGATTCGTTTAACTTCTAATACTTGTTAATCACCCTTATACACCCTTGTATCACTTTAGACCAATAGGATTAACTTCTTATCATCTCAAAGGTAATTCCTTCTTGGATTTATGTTAACTAATATATGGCATGAACTAACGCGTGTGGATATGGGTTGTAACACCCTTCCCCCCTTAGGAACATTCGTCCTCGAATGTAAGGGTTCATGGGGAGTTTAAATCATCGTGGATTCCGGCCAAGTTTCTCCCATAAATAGAGGACAAACTTGCAAGAGGTTAACTCAACGTATGGCCTTACAAGAGTATGCAAAGCATTATGGACATGTACATTATCTGCATATCGCCATTTTGTATTAAGGAAGAGTATTCTCAAGTTATTGCTTACCTCATAGTGCCATTTCACCTTCCAATGTATCATGTGTTCCACCAGCATCCTTGTTATCTTCATTCTAGAATAAGTACAGGTATTTAGACTTCATCTCCTCTTTTGCTTCCCATGTTATTTCTTCCATATTCTTGTTCCTCCACAATACTTTGATGGAAGCTACATCTTTTGTTCTCAGCTTGCGGACTTGTCGATCTAATATAGCCACTGGCACTTCTTCATATGATAGGTCCTCTGTAACCTGTACATCTTTGATAGGGAAGACTCGAGAAGGGTCTCCAATACATTTCCTCAACATAGATACATGGAATACCGGGTGGACAAATTCCAATTCGGATGGCAATTCTAACTCATAAGCAACCTGTCCAATCCGTTGAAGAATTTTATACGGCCCGATATACCTTGGACTCAGCTTATCTTCTTCCCAAAACGCATAATACCCTTCATTGGTGAGATCCTCAGGAAAACCCAATCACCAACCTCAAACTCCAGATCACGACGTCGGACATCGGAATAAGATTTTTGCCTGCTTTGTGCCGTCCTCAATCGCTCCTGTATCACTTTCACCTTCTCAATAGCTTGGTGAATCAAATCTGGCACATATAATTCTGTTTCACCGACTTCGAACCATCCCATTGGTGATATACATCTTCTACCGTATAGTGCCTCGTATGGGGCCATTTTAATACTGGAATGATAGCTATTATTGTAGGCGAATTCTATGAGTGGAAGATGGTCATCCCAATTTCCCTTAAAATCTAGAACACATGCTCGTAGCTTATCTTCCAGTGTCTGAATAGTACGTTCAGCCTGTCCGTCAGTCTACGGATGAAATGCAGTGCTGAGATTCACTTGTGTGCCTAAACCCTTCTCAAAAGACCTCCAAAAGTTAGCTGTAAATTGAGCTCCTCGGTCTGATATAATAGATACCAGCACACCATGAAGCCTAACAATCTCCTTGATAATACAACTTCGCATAATCTTCAGCCGTGTAAGTTGTCTTAACTGGCAGAAAATGGGCACATTTTGTAAGTCGATCAATTATTACCCAGATGGAGTAAAACTTATGATAAGAGCAAGGTAATCTAATAATGAAGTCCATATTAATCACCTCCCATTTCCAGGTCGGAATCTCTATATTCTGAAGCAATCCACCGGGTTTCTGATGTTCTATCTTTACTTGTTGACAATTGGGACACTGGGCTACAAATTCTGCAATAGACTTCTTCATGTTATCCTACCAATACTGCTCCTTGACATCATGATACATCTTTATCGAGCCGGGATGGATGGAATATCGGGATTGATGAATCTGATTCATAATCTTCTCTCGCAACCCTGCCACATTAGGTACACATAATCGGCCCTGGTAGCTCAGTGCCCCATCTCTTCCGATCTCAAGAGCCATACTTTTACACTGCTGAATGCTCTCTCTTAATCGTACTAAGATAGGATCTTCATATTGACGTGCTTTTACCTCGGCTACCAAAGATGATTCTGATGTATTCTGTATAGTAACACCTCCGTCATCAGAGTCTAACAATCTGATTCTCATATTGGCTAGCTGATGAAGCTCCTTAGTCAACCCCCATCTACCTGCCTCAATATGTACTAAGTTTCCCATTGATTTACGACTGAGAGCGTCTGCCACAACATTAGCTTTACCGGGATGATACAATATCTCGACGTCGTAGTCTTTCAGTAATTCAAGCCACCTACGCTGCCTCAAATTCAACTCTTTCTGCTTGAAGATGTATTGTAAACTCTTGTGATCTGTGTAGATGTCAACATGGACACCGTATAAGTAGTGCTGCCATATCTTCAAAGCATATATTACTACAACCAATTCCAAATCATGGGTTGGATAATTCTTTTCATGCTTCTTCAATTGCTTGATGCATAAGCAATCACCTTCCCACGCTGCATCAATACACACCCAAACCTATACCTGAGGCATCACAATATACCACATAACCTTCTGTTCCTTCAGGGAGAGTGAGCACTGGTGCGGATGTCAATCGATTCTTCAGCTCCTGAAAACTACGTTCACAAGTGTCAGACCACTTGAACTTGGTAGCTTTCTATGTTAACTTAGTCAATGGTGATGATATAGAGGAAAACCCTTCTACAAACCGCCTATAATATCCTGCTAGCCCTAGGAAGCTGCGGACTTCTGATGGTGTTGTAGGTCTCGGCCAATTCTTTACTGCATCGATCTTCTGAGTGTCGACACTAATACCCTCGTCAGATATCACATGGCCAAGGAACGCTACTGAGTTCAGCCAAAATTCACATTTGGAGAGCTTAGCATATAACTTACGATCCTGAAGCATCTGTAATACTATCCGCAAGTGGCCCGCATGTTCCGCCTCCGAACGAGAATATACTAGAATGTCATCAATGAATACAATCACGAACACATCAAGATAGGGCCTAAATATAGTATTCATGAGATCCATAAAAGCTGCTGGGGCATTTGTTAGCCCGAACGACATCACCAAGAACTCAAAGTGCCTGTATCTTGTCCGGAAGGCCGTCTTTGGAATATCCTTCTCCTTAACCCTCACCTGATGATACCCTGAACGTAAATCAATCTTGGAGAAATACTTGGCACCCTGGAGTTGGTCAAACATGTCATCAATTCTTGGAAGTGGATACTTGTTCTTTATAGTAAACTTATTCAACTGTCGATAGTCGATACACATCCGTATAGACCCATCTTTCTTCCGCACGAATAGGACTGGTGCACCCCAAGGTGAAGTGCTAGGTCTAATGAAGCCCTTATCCAGCAAGTCCTTCAACTGCACCTTCAACTCTCGCAACTCTGTTGGGGCCATTCTGTATGGAGTGATAGAGATCGGTTAAGTGTCAGGCAACACATCAATGCTAAACTCAATCTCCCTTTCAGGAGGAAGGCCTGGGAGTTCATCTGGGAAAACATCTGGGAATTCGTTGACCACGAGGATTGATTGTAAATTAGGCGGTTTCGCCTCTGCATCCCTAACGCGAACGAAATGATAAACGTAACCTTTTGAGATCATTTTCCTTGCCTTAAGATAGGAAATAAACCTACCTTTTGGTGTAGCAATATTCCCTTTCCATTCAATGATGGGTTTACCAGGAAATTGAAACTTAACCATCTTCGTACGACATTCAACATTTGCATAGCATGAGGCCAACCAGTCCATTCCCATTATCACATCAAAATCAACCATTTCTAACTCAAATAAATTTGCTGAGGTTTGACGACTACAAATCATCATAGTGCAACCTCTATATACCCTTCTAGCAATCACAGAATCTCCTATCGGAGTAGATACCGCAAGGGGTTTACTTATCAATTCAGGTTCAATGCCAAACTTATTAGCCACAAAGGGTGTAACATATGATAATGTAGATCCCGAATCAATCAGCGCATATACATCGTAAGAAAACACAGATAATATGCATGTAACAACATCTGGAGACGACTCGAGATCCTGTCGACCTACTAGAGCATAGGTTCGATTTTGACCACCACTCAAACTCGGCACTGCACCTCTATCTCTACCACGACCTGCTAACTGCTGAAAACCCCGTGCTGGAGGTCGAACTGATGAGGAAGAAGCAGACACAGATCTAGTCGGCTGAGCCATACCATCACCTCCCCTGTTAGGACAATCCCATATTATATGGCCAGGCTGTCCGCAAGAATAACATGCATCAGAACCTCGATGACACAGTCCAAAGTGGGCCTTGCCGCACTGATCACAACGTGGTGTTGTGGGTCTCGTCTGACTAGTATCCCTGTGATGTTGCGAGCCTGATTCCTGCGAACTCTGACCTGGACCGGAATGGGTAAATTGATCATATCGAGGCCTCCGAAACTATGGAGGAGCACTAGCTACAGGTGACGCCTGGGGCCTGACGCTGCCTCTGAAGTCATTAGAATACCTTGCAAATCTCGCCCTCTTATGTTGGCCCCTATCCTGCTCCCTATCTGCCCTCTACTGGCGCTTACGATCCTCTAGGGTCTGGGCATAAGCCCGAATACGGGAAATATCCATGCCCTCCACCAAGGAGGCTGTCGTGCACTCATTTATCAGATGTGGTCCCAATCCGTTCACGAACAAATGCACCATATCACTCATCTCGGCCACTATATGGGGAGCATACCTTGCTAAAAAATCGAACTGCATATTGTACTCTCGCACACTCATATTACTTGTCTAAGGTTCAAGAACTTATCAGCTCTAGCTCGTCGTATCTCAACTAGCAAGTAATGACGAAGAAAGGCCTCAGAAAATTCCTTCCATACAGCTGGAGGAGCGATCGGACCCCTGGATCTCTCCCAATTATCATACCAGAGAACCGCTAAATCCCGTAGCCGATAAGAAGCCAACTCTACTGCCTCTGTATCACTAACATGCATAACCCGCAGTGTATGATGAACTTGGTCAATAAAAGTCTGCGGGTCCTCCTTCGGGTCTGATCCAGTAAACACTTGAGGGTCTAAATTAATAAAATCACGAACTCTCATACTAACTGGTTTATCAGCAGCACCTGTATTCTGCCTCTGAGCCTGAGCAGCTACCAAGCTAGTCAATTACTGCAAAGCACTCCACATATCCTGGTATGTAGTGCCAGACGGAGGAACTGGAGGTGTTGGGTGCCTCCTAATATCCTTTGGAGGAGACGGGGTAAATGAGGTATGAGACGGCATCTCACTCTAAGCCTCACTTTGGCCTGCTCTGGCTTGGGGCACCTGACTGGTATCCTCTCCCGCAGTTGTATCAAGCCGTCTACTAATTGTTTGCTTCCTAGTCGAAGGCATCGCTGAAAGAAAACAAGGTGAATATTAGAAACAAACACTTATGACTCAACTCTACGCACGATCTAGATTCAGGAAGAAGGTAACAACCCTAGATGTCATGTAGCCTCATGATTATAAATGTGGTGTGCTACACATCCATAATCAAGACTCTACTAGACACGGCTCATAGACAATCCCTAGGACAGACTTGCTCTGATACCAAGTTTGTCACGACCCAAACTGGAGGGCCATGACTAGCACCCGACCATACTTGCCGAGCACCAACGTACATTTTATCTAACTTTTTTTTATTATCTTTTAGGGTTGATGAGATCAGTATAAATGGTAGACATGGATCATGGACAACCAACAATAAAATATGATGGGATGAACATACATAGCAGGGTATGACCAGACAATAAAGAAATTACATATAATGTACGAGCTACCACGCTACCATGAAAGACTATACAACAAAAACCAGCCAACAAAGCATACCAAACTATACATGAGTCGACACTTGTCTATGAGCCTCTATAGGAACATAAGTAATGCAACATAGCCGGAACATGGCCCCAACATACCCATAATATCTACAACAAAAATGCATACCAAGACCACGGCAAGTCCGGAGAAGGGATCTCGCCAATCACCGCTGAACTGGACAGCCTACTGTGGTGGGGGAGCTGCACTTGCCTGTCTATCAGGACCTGCAGCACGACATGCAGCGTCCACAAATAAAAGGACGTCAGTACGAATAAAGTACTGAGTATGTAAGGCAGGGAACCGTAAATACGAACAGTAATGTAAGCAGGGATAGAGAATATACAACCTGGAACATCTGAGTACCTTTGAGGGATACTGAAATGAAATGCATGATACATATGTATGTATCCATACACTTTTAAAACATACGCCTCTGTGGGCATCATCATCATCATATCGTACCCAACCATAATAGGCTCGGTAAAAACGTACCCGGCAGTCATAAGGCTCAGTAGAATCGTACCCAGCCACGTGGAGCTCGGTAAAACCCAACTGATCAGTGGTTGCACAATATGTGCCGTACCCGGCCAACTATAGCGCGGCTCGGTAGAGTAAAATAGATACATATACATAATGCATGCTCGACTCATGGAATCACATTCTAAACCTTTCGGAGTGACGTAAGGTCGGTATCCTCTGTACACGTTATTATGACCAACTCTTCATTACGAACCTTATAAGAATCAGGAAGTACCAACAACATTGATAATATAAGAATAAGAGAAGCAACATTAACATTAATCGCTCCATAAGAGGGAAAGCAATGTAAGTACTGCTAGCTTCTAAGAGTAGAGTATCTTTGGAAGCTCGTTTATTACATTATGTACAATCGGAGTCGTGCAAAAGAAGAAAAGGGATAGCCTCACATACCTTGTATATACTGCCCCAATCACAAGCTATGCGATTGCCACAACTCCTTAGTCTACCATAAGAGAAACGATACTATCGTTGTCATTTAAGCGTCATAACTATTATGTATCGACCACAACCTATTTTACGTTGAAACGGACAACACCTCCCCTATATATATGACTTCACACCATTCAAAACAATCACCAAACAGCCCAAACAATATCAATAATATACATATTGAGCCTCCCAAAACAGTCCACGTACAACCTAATTACATCATACATACGACGACCACCGTAGTCGTGTCAAACGACCCGAAAATGTTACGAATAACTATCAGTCCACAACCCTACATATATATGGTGTTTATTCACACCCTTCCACCTCCAAAACTCCACAAAATAGTAGTAAAACATGAAGCCCAATAGCAACACAAAACAGTCCACAAAATACTTTGCTACAAGTGAATAACTCGAACTCACGGCTTCCGATCACCATCCCGTGAGTTCTTACATGTATAGAATGAATTACCATGAATTCACAACAGAGAAAAATGTATGAAAGATGGAAGTAACTTACCTTACTTGTTGGATAACTCAGTCCTTCCCTTGGTTATTCAAACTCTAGGTTTTACCTTCAAATAGAACTTGAAAGAGAGGGAAAATCGATTAGGGTTTGTGTGGGATTTTTGGGGAGGAGTTGCAGGGGTTAACTTTGGTTTTGAGGGTCTGAAATATGGATGAAATAACTGAGTTCATAACTCCTTAAAAGTCCTCTCTTGGCTGACTTAGGTCTTTTAATTTTGTCCTATCATTTTGGCAAGCAGGTGATGCACCTACTTGTCATCTACCAATATGCGAAGGTTGCGGAAATATGAATATCTCTATACTCCAAGATTGTATTGACAAACGGTTTAATGCGTTGGAAACTAGACTCATAGATCTTTAATTTAGTGGGAAGATCACCCCGTAATTCCTTGTAAATTAGGAAAAAAGATTAGAAACATTTAACCTAATATTTAAGTAAAATTATGAACCTAAGTTGCGACAACGTTTGTCGACTTTTGTTTCATAACTCATTTGAATTCAAGACTTATGATACAGATATTATATGATTCAAATACCTTAATACATGACCTCTTGAGTGTATTAATAACCTCTAAGTTTATCTGAAAATACGAGTTACAACATCCTTGATTCGTTTAACTTCTAATACTTGTTAATCACCCTTATACACCCTTGTATTACTTAAGACCAATAGGATTAACTTCTTATCATCTCAAAGGTAATTCCTTCTTGGATTTATGTTAACTAATATATGGCATGAACTAACGCGTGTGGATATGGGTTGTAACATTGTAGACATATCACTTTACTTGCTGGAAATCTTCAGAAAAGCAACAACTTTGATGAACACATGGATAGCACAAAATCTATTCAAGATGGAAAAAAAATTAAAACTTGAGATTTGACCACTGACGAGTAGACACTTAGATAGTTATTTTTAGCTTGAATATATAGTTATACAAAGGTAACGATATTACTCTATTTTTTATTTTCAGCATTACATTTTGTCACTATCTAAATTGATGGTTTCGATTGCTGGAAATATGGAAGTCGAACCCTAATTTCTAAGGAGTAAGCTGTAACTCGTAAGCGTAAGGAAGGGAAGAACGGAAGATGGGAAATGGAAAGGGAAAGTCTGGGTTAGACTAGTTAGGCTTAGAGTTTGGGTAATGGTTTTGGGCCTTCAAAATTTCAGGTGGGGTGGGGCGGTGGGCTTCAGAAGTCAAAACATTAAGTTAGTAATTTACATACAACGTTTTGATTGAGGCCCAAAATTTCTTTTTTTCGATTTAACCGAAAATCGAAACACCAAAACTGTAAACCGCACCGAAAAATCGAAATCTAATAAATTAAAAACTGCAAACCGACCGAATAAACGATTAAACCGAAACCGAAAAACCTAAATTCACGGTTCGGACGGTTTTTTCAGTTCGGTCGGTATTATGCCCACCCCTAGTTTTGATTAGTCTCAGTGGTTAAAAGTAAAAAGGTGATGATTATCACTGGTAAATTTTTATGAGTGGCGTGTTCCTGATGTAGATTGATTATTCTTCTCTTAGTTGCAGATAGTTGATTTGAATTTTGGGATTTTCAAAAGTAGTTTTTGCCTCCTAAAATAATATTTTTGACCAAAAAATACTCTTAGAAAGAAAAGAGCTTGACCAAATAGTATATAGATTAGTTAGATTAAAATATTTAAGAAATTGCATTAACTGGTTTAATTTTAGTTTTAATTTATTTCTACATAAAACAACGTCGAGACGGTGCGGTTGTTAGAGTGGATGAGGGTGGTATTCGCGGTAGATGAACATGTTGTAATTGTGGTGTTGTCATGGTTAAGAAGAAGAGAAAGGAAAAAGTTTTTTTAATAAATTGGTTAAAAGAGACTAAGACCTATAAATTACACATGTCAAATAATAATTGGTTAAGAAAATAATGTGTCAGCCATGTCATAGCAATTGAGATATACGCTCTGCTAAATGTGTTTATTAGTACTCATTTTGTCAAGTATAAGTATTTAAATGAGACACTTTTTGGGAGTGGTTAGCTGAGGTGGGTTGCTCTAACTTCTCTCTAGAAAATACAGAGAGAAACCCAAACAAATCAATCACGGCTCCAAAGAATCAATCAAACAATCCACACAAATCACTGCAAATCCACCTGCCAAAGTAACCTTCTGCCACAAAAACAAAAAACTCAGACGAATGGAAGACGACACCCAAATCAAGGAAGAGGAAAACCTGCTTTCATGCAGTGTATACACTGATAATAGGCTAGATTTATGTAATTTGGCGATTGTTTATACCCCAACTTGATTATGTTTCAATGTTATAATATAGTTAAATGATGAAAAATGGGCTATAATTGTGAATTTCACACGTTGCAGGAGTGAGGAGCTTGTATGAGGCCTTAAAGCTGTGATTGGAGCTACATTGAAGCAAGAAAAAAACCCCTAGGAGCTGAGTACGCGAGAAGATGAGAAAAAGAATAGTTAAAATGAAGGCCTGGACTAGCGCGGCCATTAGCACGTCCACTAGCGCGGCCGCGCTAGCCCAGATGGTCGAGGCAGAATGGTAGAGCATTAGCGCGACCATTAGTGCGCCCACTAGCGCGACCGCGCTAGGCCAGTTTCGGCATATTAATTTTCAGGGGTAAACTTGGAAGTCTGGGGGAAAATTCACCTAACCTATAGAAGGTCAAACTCGCCCAAGAAGGGATTATTCAGCTTTTGATAGCTTAGTGTAAGAAAAGGAGAGGCATGGGGCAAGGAGGAGAATTCAAGATCAAGTTCTTCCTTTCTTCCTTTTGTTTTATGATTTGTGATGTATTTGATTATTGTTGTGATGAACACTAGTATGACTAAATATTTAGTTTAAGGTTTGATGGAACCTATTGAAGTATTATGTTAATATAGTTTACCATTTTAATCTCTATTTGTTCAACTACATGCTCGTTGTAGTTAATTGACAGGATCCTCAATTAGTTGTGTCTATTTTGTGTGCATAACTCGGGAGAGAGTGCATATTTAGGTAATTGTTGAACAACACCTCTCCCAAAATATATGAGGGATCAATAATTGCGGGTTTAAAGGTGAGATTAGGGATAACGAAGCCTTGGGTGCATTCTAAAGTGAGCGGTAATAAACAAAGCCAGCTAGCGTAACTCGGGAAAGTGCGTCTAGTAGATTATCGTAATTACTCGGGAGAGATTTACGGTAGTAAGAGTACTCAGGATTGATAGAGATGATTTGGGTGATTCTATGTGAAGCATAACCGAAAGGGAGTCCATCAATAGGGTAAATCATAGCCTTAGAACCTTCTCTTAATAGTTTACAACTCAATTATAGTTATTTTTCAGTTGCTTATTTACATTCATTCGTAGTTAGTAGAAATACCCTCAATTGTTATTTACAACTTTGAGAAGTTGATTCCGTGGAATTTAATAAGTCTAACGAGAAGTAATTGATAGGTTAATTCCTTGTGGGTTCGACTCTGGGCTAAATACTCAGATTATATTTGCAACATATGCATGTTCTTTATATAAGACATAGTTGGGTGTGATCAAATTGTGGCACCGTTTCCGGGGAATTTAACGGTTTTATCAATTACAATTGAAAGAAGTACAAAACAAATTCTTAGTGTAGTCAATTTTCTCTATACCCAATCTTTACATTGAAATTTTAACGTTTGTTGACTTGGTTGCACAGGTGCATGCCTAGAAACTCATCAAGAACTGGTGAAGTATTTGAAGCATTATCAGATCCCGAGAAAGTTTTCAGGACCTTGAAATGGGCCAACCTGAAAAACAAATAACAACAAACAACTGAACACTTTGAGACAGAAATGGGAGATCACGAAGAGAACCCAACTGTACCAATAGCGCCAGTGGCACCTCTTGTGCCAGAGGCTCTATGACTGGGCACAACCCACAGCTGAAAATCTGGCCACCTCGATTTTAGTCCCGCAGATACAGGCTGAATCATTCCAAATCACGAATAACATGCTGCACTTGTTGCAAAATAAGGGACTATTTTCAGGGTCATAAGTCAAAGATCCTCAACAACACTTGAAGAATTTCCTATCATTCTGCAAAACCCAAAGGCAGCCCAACGTAACTCCAGAAGAAATCAAGCTGTTATTGTTTCCATTCTCAGTGATAGGAGCTGCCTTGACCTGGCTAAACTCACTCCATGTAAATTCTATAACAACTTGGGAGGAGTTAGTCAAGCAATTCGTGAACAAGTTCCACCCACCCAACAAAACCGCTCAACAAATTGATGAAATTTGGAGTTTTAAACAGAGACCAATGGAGACACTGCATGAAACATGGGAAAAATTCAAGGGGATGCTGGTTATATGTCTGCACCATGGTATTCCAGATCTAATGTTGGGACAATGGTTTTACATGGGATTGTCAGATAGCGTGAAGAACATTATGATGCTTCAGCTGGTGGAGCATTTTTTAAGCAAAACATAAAGAGAATGCCAGGGTCTTCTTGACAAGATGGCACAAAATTCAAGATGGATAACCAGGAATGCACCTATCACTCCAGTGGTGCACTCAATGCCCTTAGATCCATCCAACTCTATGGCTGAAAATATGGCCACCTTATTAACACAGATGATCATACTCACCAAAAAAGTGGAAGAGTCAGGCATAAGCAGCAAATACACATTGTAGATACTACCAATGGGGGCTTGTGCACATCGTGCATCAGTCAGCCAATTGGTAACCAGTGGAATGTAGAACATGATCATCATCACTACCTTGAAGACATGAACTATGTGTCGAATTATGGAGGCCAGAGACTGGGAGGTCAGAATTGGGGCCAGCAGAATCAGCAGTACAGGCCAGCCCAGCCACAGTTCAACAATAGGAACATGGGAGGTATGAGACCCCCTAACAATATGGCACCTTACCCAAGGCCACAAGGATATAATAATTAGAATCAGCAGCAGGGGTATCACCCTCCTCAGCAACAACATGGTAGAAGGCAGGAAGATGGGTTTGCTAGACTTGAAGCAATGATGCAGCAGGTTATTGGGTCTAATGCAAAGATTAGGGAGAGAGTAGATGCACATGATTCAGCGATCAAGAATATTGAAATGTAGATGGGCCAAATTTTGATGTCTCTGAACAATCGTCGTCATGGGACACTACCTGCAGACATCCAGATAAATCCAAAAGATCAAGGCTCGAAGCAGCTGATGGCAGTGAGTCTACGTAATGGCAGAGATTTGGTGCAGAGAAAGAGAGGGCTCGAGAAACTAGATAGGCTGAGACACTCATACCAGTGCCCATTGAGTTGGACGAGTCAACGAAACTAACAAAGGTGACAGTCCAGCCTACCCAGGAAGAAAATAACATTCATATTGAGACCGAGAAAGATGCTGAGACAACCTAGGAACTAGTAGTAGAGGTGGAAGCTGATAAAGATCAATCCCAAATGATTGGGAAGAAGAGACCGCCTGCACCTTTTCCTCAGAGGCTGGCTAAGTACCAAAAGGAGGAGCAATACAAGAAGTTCTTGAAGATGCTAAAACAAATCCAGGTAAATATTCCATTGATTGATGCTTTGAAAGAGATGCCTGGGTATGCAAAAATGATGAAGGACTTGATGTCCCGAAAATTTGATTTCCAAGACTTGGCCACAGTTACTCTTACTCAGAACTGTAGTGCAATGGTGACTAGACCAATTGCAAAAAAGCTGTCTGACCTAGGGAGCTTTACAATTCCATGCACTATTGGTAATTTTGCTTTTGCTAAGGCACTGTGTGATCTAGGGTCCAGCATAAATCTTATACCCCTGGTGATTTATAAGAGGTTGGGTATTAGAAGAGCTAGACCCACATCTATGTCGTTGCAGCTGGCTGACAAGACTGTAAAGCGACCCGCATGTATCCTGGATGATGTGTTGATTCAGGTAGGGAAATTTGTGTTCCCTGCAGATTTTGTGATCTTAGACTGCAAAGTAGATGAAGAGATTCCCATAATTTTGGGAAGGCCGTTCCTGGCCACTGGGAGAGCTCTCATTGATTGTGAGACTAGGGAGCTCAAGATGAGATTGAATGACTAAGAGATAACATTCAATGTGCAGAAATCTATGAGGCGACCAAGTGAATTCACCAATTGCTCTCTTATTGATGTCGTGGATGTAATCGTAGAGACTGATGATGAGATGCTAACTATTGAGGACCCTCTTGCTGCATGTCTGATGAATTTAGATGAGGTAAATGGAGAAGAACTGACAGAATGAGTGATGGCATTAGAGGGTAGAGGGTTCTGGGATAGAACTCTGGAATTTGAGCCCTTGCACTTGGAAAATAGAGAAACTCCTCCAGCCAAGCCATCTATCGAAGAACCACCAAAGCTGGAGTTGAAGCCATTGCCCACCCATCTCAGGTATGAGTTCCTTGGACCTGACTCCACATTACCTGTTATTATCTCATCTAGTTTGTTAGATGTGCAGGCACAACAACTTTTGTAGGTACTCAAGGAGTGTAAGACTGGCATTGGATGGACCATGGCAGACATAAAGGGGATCATCCCAGCCTACTATATGCACAAAATTCTCCTGGAAGAAGGACACAAACCTTCCAGGGAACACCAAAGAAGGTTGAACCCCAATATGAAGGAAGTAATGAAGAAAGAAGTGATAAAGTGGTTAGATACGGGAATCATTTTCCCAATATTTGACAGCAGCTGGGTTAGCCCGATTCAATGTGTACCAAAAAAGGGTGGCATGACGGTAGTTAAAAATAATAACAATGAACTGATCTCTACGAGAACCGTCACGGGCTGGAGAATTTACATGGATTACAGAAAGTTAAATCTAGCCACCCGGAAAGACCACTTCCCACTTCCCTTCATTGATCAGATGTTAGACAGATTGGCAGGGAGGTCGCATTTCTACTTTCTAGATGGATACTTAGGGTACAATCAAATCTCCATTGCACCAGCGGATAGGGAGAAGACTTCCTTCAGGTGCCCGTATGGCATTTATGCCTTTAGGAGGATGCCCTTTGGGCTATGCAATGCACCCGCCACATTTCAAAGGTGCATGATGACCATATTCACTGACATGGTAGAGGACATAATGGAGGTGTTCATGGATGACTTCTCAGTGGTGGGGAACTCATTTGATGAGTTCCTTATAAATCTGACTCGTGTGCTAAAATGGTGTATTGAGACTAAACTGGTTCTTAATTGGGAGAAATGTCATTTTATGGTACAAGAGGGCATAGTCTTGGGGCACTGAGTGTAAAGCAAAGGAATTGAGGTGGATCGTGCTAAAGTGGATGTGATAGCAAAGTTGCCCCCTCCAACTTCAGTCAAGGCAATTATGAGCTTCCTCGGGCATGCCTGTTTCTACCGGAGATTCATAAGAGACTTCTCAAAAATTGCCAACCCTCTCTGTAAGTTGTTAGAAAAAGATCACCCTTTCTCGTTTTCTGATGATTGCAGGGTAGCATTCAAGGAGCTGAAAAAGAGACTGGTCACAGCACCTATCATTGTTGCCCCCAACTGGGAGCAACCATTCGAACTCATATGTGATGCCAGTGACTACGCAGTGGGGGCAGTGCTGGGACAGCAGAAAGACAAGCTGATGCATCCAATCTACTATGGTAGTAGAATGCTGAGTGGAGCCCAGCTGAACTACACTGTGACTGAGAAGGAGATGTTGGTTGTGGTGTTTGCTTTTGACAAGTTCAGATCATACCTGATTGGCTCTAAGGTAATTGTATACACTGATCATGCAGCTCTCAGGTACTTGATTGAGAAGAAGGAGTCTAAGTCGTGCCTAATTCATTGGGTGCTGCTATTACAAAATTCAACCTCGGAATTTGTGACCGTAAGGGCATAGAAAATCAAGTCGCTAACCATCTATCACGACTTGAAGTAGCTGAAAACTCAGTCGAGGTTGAAGATATTCTGGAAACCTTTCCAGACGAGCAGCTGCTCGCTATTAGTCTTGAGGAAGTTCCATGGTATGCAGATTATGCAAATTACCTGGCCAGCGGTATAATTCCCTATGACCTTTCATCTGTACAAAAGAAAAATTTTTATCGTGACTGCCGCATGTATTATTGGGATGAGCCCTGTCTGTTAGAATATATGTTGACAATATTATCTAGAGGTGTGTCCCCGAGATAGAACAATCTTCTGTTTTGCAGGCTTGTCACGTATCGGCGTATAGAGGACATTTTGGAGGAGTCAGGACAACTGCGAAAGTGCTAGAGGCCGGATTCTTTTGGAAAACAGTGTTTAAAGATGCACACCAATGGATAAAGGGCTACAATGAATGTCAGAGGACCGGGAACATTTCTCGTCGCCATGAGATGCCAACCCGATTCAAGAGGTGGAAATGTTTGATGTTTGGGGGATTGACTTCATGGGTCCCTTCGTCAGCTCCTTTGGCAATAAGTACATACTTGTTGCTGTGGATTACGTGTCCAAATGGGTAGAAACTGTAGCGTTGCCCGCTAATAATGCAAGAGTGGTGGTGGGATTTTTGAAGAAGAACATATTCACCCGCTTTGGGACACCAAGAATGATCATCAGTGACGGAGGCACACACTTCTACAATAGAGCTTTCGAGAAGTTGCTCACAAAGTATGATGTATACCACAAGGTGGCTACCTCATATCATCCCCAGACTAGTGGGTAGGTTGAAGTGTCCAACAGAGAGATCAAGAGTGTGCTAACCAAGACTGTGAACGCCACAAGAACAGATTGGGCGAAAAAGCTAGATGATGCACTCTGGGCGTATAGAACCACTTTTAAAACATCAATTGGTATGTCGCCATATAAGTTGGTGTTTGGGAAGGCCAGCCACTTGCCAGTGGAACTTAAACATAAAGCTTGGTGGGCACTGAAATAGCTGAACCTTGACATTGAAGCTGCGGGCACAACGAGGATTACGGAATTGCATGCTCTCGACGAGTTCTGACATCTTGCTTTTGAGAGCACAAGGTTGTACAAGTAAAGAATGAAGCGGTTGCATGACCAGAAAATTGTTGAGCGACATTTCAAACCCGGGGACATGGTACTGCTCTATACTTCAAGATTACGGCTATTCCCGGGTAAGCTTAAGTCACGATGGTCTGGGCCATTTCGAGTGGTTGAAGTATTCCTTTCAGAAGTTGTAGAGATCGCCTCAGAGAAAGACTCTCACATATATAGAGTCAATGGGAAGCGATTGAAGTTATACATAGACATGAAAGAACCAAAAGAAGTGTCAGAGGTCCACCTAACGGAACCTCAGAGGTCGAGCGAGCCTTAAATGCGCTTGTCTGCGTCGTGCCACGACATTAACTAAGGTACTGGTTGGGAGGCAACCTAACAATAGTAGTAGTTGTTAATTGTGAGTTTTAGGAAGTGCTAACCAATGTAGGTGACAATGGGTGGGTGATAAATCCATCGGAAGTGGTAAGAACAGGTGGAAAATGTGAAATAAGCCTAGGAGCGCGCCCGCGCTACAGGCCGCGCTATTTGAGCAAACATTTTGCCCAGCCCGCACTCGTGAACGCGCTATTGGCTGTGCTACTAGTGCGATTGTGCTAGTGGCCGTGCTAGTGGGCAAACATTATGCCTGGCCCGCGCTCGTGAACGCGCTACTAGCGCGATCGCGCTAGTGGTCGCGCTAGTTCCGACGATTTTTTTGTGTTATATTTTCTGAATTGTTCTAATTTTATTTTTATGTTATTTGTAATAAAAACTCCTCCTTTAATCCCCCAACCCCATACCCCAATCCCAATCCCCATGCCCCAATTCCAAACGAAAGACAAAGAGAAACAAAACCCTCCCCAAATCCTCTTCTTCATCAAATCCCCTTCCCCTTCAACTCCCCTCTTCCACAAATTTTCATCTTTTTTTTCAATTGGCCCCAAGTCTCCATCCACACTCTGCTCCACCTTTCTTCTCTGTTCCCCACCTTCTATCACTATAGGTATGACTCCCTAGTTATATTTTTCCTTTTTCTTTTTGTATTTTTCAGAATTTTGTTTGTTTTAGTGTGCATTTTTATAGTTGTTTTTTTTCTTGGTTTCTGAGTAGTAGAATTGGTAATATATATTGTAGTATTTGTGGGTGATGAGACTGGTGGGGTGTTGCTTCACTTGAATTATGATTTTGGGGAGATATTGTGGTGGGTTGATGTTGTTAAATGCTTGAAAAGGGTTGTGAGTGCCTAATGCCCACAAGGTGTTTGTGGAAAGGCCTCAATGAATGTAACTATGTAATTGTGACCACTTATGCATGTGAAGTCTGAGTAACCGCAATGCGTCACAATTTTGTGTTGGGCTGTGCTAATGTGTTCTCGTTTTTCAGGTACTATGACTCCATCTCGGAAACGTCGCGCCGTAGGTGCATCTTCTAGCAGCCAAGTCGGCTCGTCCAAGACATGAGGGGCAGCCCCTGCACGCCCCTTTGATAGTACCAGATTTGTCTTGGCCAAGGCTTAGGACCACTTTATGGCAAAAGCCTCTAAAAAACCGATTCGGGTGAGGGGTATTAACATCGGATCGATCCAGCGACACTGTCATCACATGTACACTGAGCTGCTGAGGCGGGGGTTGCAAACCTTCATTAATGAGCCAGGTGAGGGCAATGTAATGGTTATTAGAGAATTTTACGCCAATGTGTCGGAGCATGACAATGGCATAGTCACGGTGCGCCTAAAGGCGGTGAATGCTTCGATTGAGGCGATACGGACGGCATACCAGTTGCCTCCTCCTGTGGTTGATTATGATGACTTTTTTGAGTATAGCCATAACCCAACACACGAAAAGTGGGAGCGATTCTTGGAAACAATCTGTGTACCGGGGAAGGAGGTGGTTTGGATGAAGTATGGTGAGAAGTTTCACTCCTCGGCACTAACCTTTGAAGGAAAGTGTTGGCTGTATCTTATCAACAATCGTCTTTTTCCGTCCTCCAACACTACAGAGGTAAATGGGCCCCGAGCAGCTTTGATTTGGTTCTTCGTCAATGGTTACAACTTCAACGTGGCCAAAGTGATACATGAAGAGATGTTCATCCGCTGCCCAGTAAAAAGGTATAGGTTCTTTTTCCCTTCTTTAGTTACTCAGCTTTGCAAGAAAGCTCGGGTGCCCGAAAATCTAGATGTGGATGGGCTAGTACCAAAAAACTGCAAGTTCCGGGCAGATATGATAACCAAGGGTAAGGAGTCGGCGACAGCTGAGGGGGAGGATAGTAGTGGCTCTGATGACTCGGAGGAAGAGGAGGAAGAGCAGGAGGACGTAGAGGCCGAACCATAGGCCCATGAGCATAGTGCAGCAACTGCAGCACCATCTGGCACTGCAACATCTTCACAACCATGCCGTAGTACCCGCATGAACGCTTTGGAGTAGGATATGGCTGGGTTGCGTACCTCCATCACTGATTTGGGTGCCCGCATTGACGCAGGGGCTGACCAGCAGGTGAAGTCAGAAAAGAAATTCTTAGGTTGGCTAAGAGCTCTAGGTCGTGCTTGCCATGTGAACCCGGACACCATCTCTGATCAGGAGTGATATTTCAGGAAAGTTCCTTTACCTCACTGTTCTTTAAATTTTGATCCCATGAGGACATGTCTACATTTTAAGTGTGGGGTGGGGATACTTCAATGTATATATGTAATTGTACAATTTGACTGTTTCTTTGTTTTGCGTTGATTATTTTTGGTGTTTGAGTAATAGTTTCATTAGGTTAATTTAAAGTAGGTAAGTGGCTTGTCCCGACGATGGATCTCTTTCGGCGAGATTCTTCAGGGTCTAAGTCGATAAAAAAAGGGAAATATGGAGACTCTTCCTGATGACGGAGCCTTTAGACAATTTTCTTGAGGGAAGTAAGTCTAGACAAAAGACCAAAAAGATTTTTTTTAGGTAGTGTAGGAACCCCTCCCCCCCCTTGGTTTTTCTTTGGGCCACGGTTCTTTTCCAAGGGTTTAGCTTGAACCGGGTATAGGTAGTTTTTGTTCACTTTGTTTTTTTTAGTAAAGTTAAGCCTCTAGTATTGATACACCTGAACACAATAAACACTAGAGTGTAATGCTTAGTCTCAGTAGTTGATTCTTGTTAAAGTGCCTTAAAAATTGTATGTTTGTTACTGACTTGAATACTCAGAAGAGAGTGTCTTGATAAGCCAATCTAGAATGAGTCATGTGCCATGTGTGTGTGAGCTTTACTGTATTCCATGATTCACATTTGATGCCTAGAACTTGCCCTGTGTGTTTGCAAAGCAAAATAGTAGTTTCATTCAGTCCTAGAAGTAATATAGGCATTTCTTTGTTGAGCTAGACATATAAAGTAAACCCACCTAACTGTATTACATCTTAGTTAACCCCGTTGAGCCTATAAGCCTGTTTCTTTGGCAACCACATTGCGAACCTTACCCAATTGTTTGAATAACCTACTGTTTGAACCCTTTTACCTCCCATAAGCACTTGAATGGTATGGAAATTATGCAAAGGCAAAAGTGTGGGGTGGTGGTTTGGTTTTTTTAGTGGAACCGTTGAAATAGAGAAAAGGTGCAGTGTTTGGAAAAGTAAAAGAATAAGCACCACTGGAAAAAAGGAGTAAATGTAGTAATCGATAAGTGGTGGTTTGTTATAATTGCATCTAATGGATGGGGTTGTTGTAAATAAAAGAAAAAGTGGTGGGACGTTTGGTTGACATAAGTATGGCTTTGAATTTTAATGTAATTGTATTAAAAAGTGCTTAGAGAGGTTAGTCACTATATCTAAATATATCCTACCCGTCCCTTAGCCTACATTACAACCAAGTGAAGTCCTATTGATCTTAGACTGAGTGGGCTCGATTAATAGAGTAGTACACTACGGGCAAGCCTATGGTGCATCTTTGTGGAATGTGAATGTTCTTTTTGAAAGTAAGCTAGTTTTGTCTATCTAAGTTCCTAATTATTCTAAACATCATTATATGTGGAACTACTCTCTTGTGTGAATGTGAGGGCATGTGATTCATGAAGAAAGGACAAGTCTTGACTTCTGTGTAGGGTAGTTTGAGAAAGTATGAATATTGCACGGTACGTGAGAGTCGACTTATGAGGCTAAGATTGTTCACTACTAGGCGTAACTCATGTGATTTGTTCTTGGTGTGATGCGTTAAGGAAGAATGCTTAGTGAAGGAACCTCTATAGAGTGTGGTGGATTGCTCGAGGACTAGCAATGATTTAAGTGTGGGGTGTTGATAATAGGCTAGATTTATGTAATTTGGCGATTGTTTATGCCCCAGCTTGACTATGTTTAAATGTTATAATATAGTTAAATGATGAAAAATGGACTCTAATTGTGAATTTCACACGTTGCAGGAGTGAGGACCTTGTATGAGGCCTTAAAGCTGTGATTAGAGCTACATTGAAGCAAGAAAAAAACCCCTAGGAGCTGAGTACACGAGAAGACGAGAAAAAGAATAGTTAAAATGAAGGACTGGACTAGCGCGGCCATTAGCGCGTCCACTAGCGTGACCGCGCTAGCCCAGATGGTCGAGGCAGAATGGTAGGGCATTAGCGCGGCCATTAGTGCGCCCACTAGCGCGGCCGCGCTAGCCCAGTTCCGGAATATTAATTTACAGGGGTAAACTTGGGAGTCTGGGGGGAAAATTCACTTAACCTATAGAAGTTCAAGCTCTCCAAAGAGGAGATTATGCAGCTTTTGATAGCTTAGTGCAAAAAAGGAGAGGCAAGGAGGAGGATTCAACATCAAGTTCTTCCTTTCTTCCTTTTGTTTTTATGATTTGTGATGAATTTGATTATTGTTGTGATGAACACTAGTATGAGTAGCTAAATATTTAGTCTAAGGTTTGATGGAACCTATTGAAGGATGAACTTCTTGATTATGTTAATATAGTTTGCCATTTTAATCTCTATTTGTTCAACTAGGTGCTTGTTGTAGTTAATTGACAGGATCCTCAATTAGTTGTCCCTATTTAGTGTGCATAACTCAGGAGAGAGTGCATATTTAGGTAATTGTTGAACAACACCTCTCCCAAAATATATGAGGGGTCAATAATTACGGGTTTAAAGGCGGGATTAGGGATAATGAAGCTTTTGGTGCATTCTAAAGTGAGTGGTAATAATCAAAGCCAGCTAGCGTAACTCAGGAGAGTGCGTCTAGTAGATTATCGTGATTACTCGGGAGAGATTTACGGTAGTAAGAGTGCTCAGGATTGATAGAGATGATTTGGTGATTCTATGTGAAGCATAACCGGAAGAGAGCCCATCAATAAGGGAAATCATAGCCTTAGAACCTTCTCTTAATAGTTTACAACTCAATTATTGTTATTTTTCAGTTGCTTATTTACATTCATTCGCAGTTAGTAGAAATACCCTCAATTGTTATTTACAACATTTGAGAAGTTGATTCCGTGGAATTTAGTAAGTCTAACGAGAAGTAATTGATAGGTTAATTCCTTGTGGGTGCAACTCTGGGCTAAATACTCAGATTATATTTGCAACGTCTGCGTGTCATTTATATAAGGCATAGTTGGGTGTGATCATACACACAGGCCAAAAAACTGCGACGCATTTGTGGGAACTGCAGGTAAGTTACAGGGATACATTAATTGAAAAAGAAACCTTCACTGCCATGGATTTTGATTGCACAATCTTTAGCAATCTTAATTTAGAGAGGAAAAGAAAAACTCATCAAACTACCCTAATTCACACCCATTACAATAGAGGACAAGACTAGACTATATGAGCCCTGAAAACGGTCCCTATTCATCAAACTATTAGGAAAACGGATGGGGTACAACTTACTATACACCAAAATCCAAAAAATTTGGAACTCTCCCGAACCCATCAACCTAATTTTTCAAGGTAACGGCCACTACCTTGTAAGTTTCTCATCACTTGACCAATACCAAAGAGTCCTCAATAACGGACCATGGTTTATTGGCTCACAGTACCTTAAGTGTCAGGAAATGGACTCCGAAATTCAACCCCAATGAAAATCACATTAACTTCTCCACAATATGGGTACGACTACAGGAATTACCCAAAGAGTACTATAATCTTGAAATTCTAAAATAGACTGGCCAGATGATTGGGGACGTTCTAAAGATCGACAGCTGCACTATGAACACGACCAGGGGACGTTATGCACGATTGTATATCCTTGCACCCCTAGGAAAATCATTATCAAGAAATGTCATGATTGGGAAACATCTATAGGATATCCACTATGAAGACACCAATCCACTATGCATAATTTGCGGATGTCTGGGACACAATCTATATCAATGTTCGGCCATGAACACAACATCTACAAAGACAAAGGACAACTCCACATCAGACACGACTAATGAATAGTGGAAGACGATTTCATACTCAAACAAAAGGTACACCACTACAACTCAAAATTCAAAAATTAGAAAAAGAAACTACTGAAAAAGAAGAAAAACAGGAGAGGAAAAATCAAAACAAAACTCCTGTCAAAAAATACCTTTAGAAATTAAAACAAAAAGAAACAAGAAAATAAATGATGACCCATTATACGACAACATATAGGCTATCCACACCTACTTCTACCCCAAACTTAGGGACCAAGAAATAATCAGTTATTCATACCTCTATCACCTCTGAAGGGTCAACTAGTTATGAACAAAAAAACCAATTCTCTATGCCAAGTCAACTAGATTTAGAAAACAAACTGCCAAAAAATGAAAAATCCAAACCTCACACTTCAATTCCATCATCAATGACATCACCAAGCTTACATCATCAAGAATAAAAAAAATTATCCCTTTCTATTTTCAGCCACAACAACAAAATGCACACCAATTAGACCACAAACAAAAAATGTCTTTACAACAAAGTACACTATTGAGCCCACAAAAATACTGACAAGAACACCCCAAAATAGACACATAATAGGAGCACACATAGGTTCTCGAGGACAGGAACAGACTACCAAAAGCAGAAAAAATAATAATACACACAGTGCATAAAATAACAAAAATATCAGAAATATTAATCCTAAGAAACCTACACTACATGAAATTATTTCTACCTATGAAACCTACTCCCTGCCTACTACCCACCCTACTACTGCAACTATCAAATCCCATCATCACACCCTTCATCAATCCCCATCTATTAACCCCCCTCCACCCAAAAACAAAATCCCAAACAACACACCACACCATCCGGTCACCCCTATTATCTCACCTTCCACAACCCCTTCCAAAGACACTCTCTCAACTCTCCACCCTACTCAAAATGTATCTCATTTTTCACCACCATCTAAACCACCACAACCACCGACGCCACCATTACCCACGCCACATCACAGAAAACAACCAACACTTTCCATGCCACCTCAGTCACACACAAACTATGATGATCCAAAATGTCATCACTTGTTTTAAAACAAAATTTACCTATTCTGAGGCCTTGAAAACCTCATTTAGAGCCACCTTAATTTGCATGCGTAGTTCGAGCGCATAGCAAGAAAGCTTAAATATGATAATATGTGAAAAACGATAAGTTTTGATTATAAAATGAACTAATTTGACTCCGGTCAACGTTTTGGGTAAACGGATACGGACCCATGATTTGACGGTCTCGAAGAGTCTGTAGAAAAATATGGGACTCGGGCGTATGCCCGGAATCGAATTCCGAGGTCCCAAGCCCGAGAAATGAATTTTTAAAGGAAATTGTTTTTTGGAATTGTTTAAAGAAATTTGAAATGAAATTTGATTCAAACATGATGGTATCAGGCCCATATTTTTGTTCCGGCACCCGGTAAAGGTCTTATATATGATTTAGGATATTTTTGTGGAATTTGGTGAAAAACGGATGTCACATGACG
Organism: Nicotiana tabacum; assembly: GCF_000715075.1. NCBI lineage: Eukaryota > Viridiplantae > Streptophyta > Magnoliopsida > Solanales > Solanaceae > Nicotiana > Nicotiana tabacum. Next base: position 125,607,981 of record NC_134101.1, on the reverse strand, counting down.
TGATTCAGACTTAAATTGCAAAATTTATGTTTAAAGAAGTTTTGAGGAAATTTCATTGATCTCGATAATTAATTTGATGTTCATGAGGTTATTTTGATGATTTGATTACACGAGTAAGTCCATATGATGTTTTTGAGTTAGTATGACATTTGGTTTGGAGCCCCGAGAGCTCGGGTGAGTTTCGGGATGGTTTTTTTACACTTAGGAAAAAGTTGCAGATTCAGAGAAGTTGCAGGTCTCTGAAGCCAGGTCTCGCGGTCCGCGGTGGAAGCTTCGCGGCCGCAGTGGGGACTCCGCAACTGCGTTGGGATTTGTGCGGTCCGCAGTGAGCAAGGCCAAGCTTTCGCGGCCGCGCTCGATTTCTTGCGGTCCATGGTGGAGCTCCGTGGTCGCAGTTTTTTTTACGCGGTCCGTGGAAGGGTCTGAAAGGAGTATATTTAAACGGACTTTTCAGTTATTTTTCATTTTTCAAAACCCCAAAAATATAAGAGGCGATTTTTGAAACAACCTTTCTTCTCCAAATCAATTGTAAGTCGTTTTAACTAGTTTCCTTCAATCATTAACATCTTTTAACATGATTTCAACTTAAAATTAAGATTTTCATGGGAGAAATTGGGTGGTTTGGGTAGAACCTAGGTTTTTCAAAAATTGGGGATTTGGACCTTGATTTGAGGTCTGATTTCAAGACAAATCATATATTTGGGTTCATGGGGGAATGAGTAATCGGGTTTTGGTTCGACCCTTAGGTTTTGACCATGTGGGCTCGTGGGAGATTTTTTTACTTTTTTGGTAAAACTTTGGAAAAATCATTTTCATGCATTGGGGTTGATTCATTTAGCGTTTATTGATGTAATTAAGTAATTTGTGACTAGATACGAGCGAGTTGGCGGTGGAATCAAGGGGTAAAGCTATAATTGAACCTTGAGTTGTGTTCGTGGCATCGAGTTAAGTGTTTGGTCTAACCTTAGCTTGAGGGATTAGGAGTTGTGTCCTATTTGCTATTTGTTTCTTGTTGAATACGATGTATAGGCATGGTGACGAGTATCTATGTGTTGGTGTCAAGCATGACCGTGAGTCTTATATTATGATTTTCATGATCTCGTTGTATTATTCATGCCTTGGTGAAGATTTCTATTTGTTGTGTAAAGTTGTGGAAAGAATTGTGACCTATGGAAATTGAGGAGTGTTGGCTCCAGTTGTATAACGAATTATGAAAGTATAAGTGATAATCGATACTCTAGAGCATTGGCTCGAGTTGTGAAGTGAATTGTGAAGTAAAAGTAAGAAAGAGGAGAGATCATTATGTTGCCCCGTTGCCGGGCTATTGTTGAGTTGAGGTTCCCTTGCATTGTGTTCTTAATTGATATTACAGACACTTAGGTTGATGATTCTTTGTGTTAGATGTTGAAACTAGTTGAGTTATAGTTGAGATAGTTAGGTATTGTAACAAGTTCGGTTATAACTATGGTAGTTAGCTGTTGTAACAAGTTTGGTTATAGCTGTGGTAGTTAGATGTTGGAACAAGTTTGGTTATAGCTGAGGTAGTTAGGTGTTGTAACAAGTTTGGTTATAGCTGTGATAGTTAGATGTTGGAACAAGTTTGGTTATAGCTGAGGTAGTTAGGTGTCGGAATGAGGTTGGTTATAGCTGAGGTGGTTAGATATCGTAACAAGTTTGGTTATAGCTGCTTCTCCCTTGTCGGGACGTATTTACTTATGTTGTCGAATCCCTTGCCGGGATAGTGTAGACCTTATTGATCCCTTGTCGGGACTCTCGTTATAATTGTAAATATTATATATGGATCGGGTTGCACGCCGCAACAATATTATAAATGGGAGCGGGTGGTACGTCTACCACAAGATATGATGAAATGGGAGCGGGTGGTACGCCTACCACAAGATATAATGAAATGGGAGCGAGTGGTACGCCTACCACAAGATGTGAAAAGAAAGTGAAATCTACCTTTGTTTTCCTTACTCTCGTTAGTGGTTGGATTTTGATTCCTTTATAGTTCTTTTGATAATCTGTTCTTACCTGTTATTACCCGAAGCATGTTTCCCCCTCCCATCTTTACTTGTTTATTTCTGCTTTACTTACTGTTGTATATCATATAACAACACAAGTTTATTTGGTAGTCTAGTCCTAGCCTCGTCACTACTTCGCCGAGGTTAGGCTAGGCACTTGCCAGCACATGGGGTCGGTTGTGCTGATACTATACTCTGCACTCTTTTGTGCAGACCCCAGTCTTGTGGACTTCGGACCGCAGTGAGATTGCTGATTCTTGATCATCAGGAGACCCGAGATAGTCCTACAGGCGTCCGCAGGTATTGGCGTCTCCTTCTATCTACTATTCCTGTTTCTTTCTTGCATTTCTAAAGACAGTGTTGTATTTATTCCTTTCAGACCCTTTATTTGTAGTATTCTTAGACCGTCTGTGAAACTGTGACACCAGTTCTGCGTAGTCGTGACTCAAACAGCTGTATTGGATATTCATGTTTAGATAGCTTATTGTTTCTTTCTTCCGCTTGTGTTAAATTCCGCTGTTTAAATGTTATTATTTCGAAATTGTTAATGAATATAAAATGGGTAAAAAGGTAAATTGTGCAATCAATGGGCTTGCCTAGCTTGTACTAATAGGTGCCATCACGACTCCCGAGGGTGGGAATCCGGGTCGTGACACAAACAACCAATTACTTCGTCCAAACAATAGTTATTCCGGTGCCAGTTCCAATAGTACCACAGACCCCAGTCATGCAACACCCACCACCAACCCAATGGTTGGATGTAGTGGCACTACTAAAACATGCCCAATTCTTCTTGGACAACATACAAGATCTCATCGACAAGCTACAGGATTGGGGATCCCACACGGAAATACGAAAGGAAACGATGCAAAATCTAGAAGTAGCAGCGTTGGAGATGGTCAATCACCTGACCACATCCACTCAATAACCGCCATTTTTCAAGGATATGATCACATCCAAATTCACACCTCAATAGAGGTATGTAACAGCCATTTGTAATAATAAAACTCGACTAAGAGTGGGGGTCGAACCCGTAGGGAGCTAAGATGGGAGCTAGGTATATATATTCGAAATGAGCAAGTGAAGTATCTAGATTGTACTTCTACACAAATATTTGTTTTCTATTTCTAATTTTACGCTAAAGGATGCAAAATAAAGAAAGAAGACTGGAGATAATTATTTTTGAGGTTTTTCCAAATTGATAAAAAGCCTAGGGTTGTGACCATTACCTAGGTATTTGCCTGATGGAATAAAGACTTTAATACTTATTTTATTAATTGGGTATATTATAGCTATCAACTCTAAATTACCCCTCAATACCTCTCGGTCAGAGAGCGGTTTTGCCCAATTTGGCTTTCTCAAGATCAAATGGATATCACACAAAACAGTTAATAAAAGCTCAAGTCGGGTTATTACTATTTCTAGGTTGAACCCTTTAATTGGGTTAATCAATCTCTCAATTGACCCAATTCCTTGTTAATTAAGTTATCCTAGACTAGGTCTCTCTTTCTCAAGTAGAGACTAAGTCAAATAGGCATGAACTAATATTTGGAATCATTAATTCTACAATTAAAGCATGAACTAAGCTAAATAACAAATACACAATCATAAACAAACACTAAATTAGATACCCATAAGGTTTATACACTAGGATTGGGTCACAATCCTAGTAAAAATCTAGCTACTCGTACTTGTGTTTGAAGAAAATAGAGAAGAAAGACTAAGTAAACTCATAATGATAGCTTAAAATGATTAAATCTATTGTAAAATACATTAAAGCAAAGTAAACTTCCGAAAATGGTAAAGAAAAACGGTTACAGTAATTGCAGAGGTTCAAACTTGACCTAATTTTGTGAAACTCGTCTATTTATACAAGGCTGAAAATCTCGAACAAAAAAATGTCCCTTGGGAGGTTTTACGGCTGCACAATTCCACGTGCGGTCCACAGATTTCTTCATCTTGGCAGGAAGCGGAGTTGTGTGGCCACATACTTTTGAACTGCGGCCTCGAGGCAATCTTCTACAGTCCGCACAATTAGGTCCGGCTGCAAGGCACTTCTTCTGCAGCCGCACAATTCTTGTGCGGTCCACAATTCACAGAGACTCCTGGACTTGGTCTTTTTGCACAATCTATGATCTTCAACTCTTAGCCTCACTTTGTGGCCGCATAATTCATGTATGGTCCGTAATTTGCACAAATGTCTGCTAAATTTTCCTTCTTTGTTTGCGGCAGCAGGTGGAATTCTACGGTCTGCACTTTCTTCTGCGGCTGCAGAATTCCTCCTGTGGATAGCGCATTTGTGCTTCTGTGCTCTTTGTTTCCTTGTGCCTCGGACTACTCCTTTTTGCGTCAGATTTCATCTTGGGAGATCAAATTCCATCACTCCTGCAATTTTGTACAATTTCATTAGTTTTGGAACACAATTTAATGCTTTTTAACTAAAACAAAAGCTAAAAGGTGCTAATAAGAAGTCAAAATCCTCACTTATCAACTCCCCTAAACTTATGTCTTTTCTTGTCCTCGTTCCCACCTCCAAAAGTTAAGGGTTATTTCAGCGAGTCGAGTGTGAGCCATCTATATATTAGTTGAGACCAAAAATTACTCACACTACTCATGAATTATCAACAAGGCGACAAGTTAAACATTCTTGCACATATAGTTCTAATGTGACATGTGAGCTTCAAGAGTTGACTTTACTCATTAAGGACTCTCGCTCTATCTTGTAGGTCATGGTGGACTCCAAACTCTTCCTCCTCTATTTTTCATTTGCCAAGCTCACTTAAAAAATTAGCACTAAATTCAAAGATTTATGAAAGGTTAACTCATCTCTCTCAAGAGAATGTCACAAGTACGGCTTCAAGTACCATAGGCTTGCCCCTCATGTAGATCACCACTAATCTAAGCTCACTCGGCTCAAAATCAAGTAGGACCTCTTTCGCGATGCAATGAAGGCTTTTGGATTAGGGATTGATACAATATGGGTAAGTGGTTACACCTTTCTTAAGCACTCCATTTTTCATTTCTCGGCTTACACTTTGCCAATTCCTTGAGGAACTTTCTTTTCCTTGGAGACTAGAGAGACTTAACATCACTCTTTCTTGATCATTACATTCATATTTCTCCATGTTTGGCATCATTACCTTTCTTTGAATCCCTTCAACTCTTCTACTTATTCACTTTGTTGCATTTTATTTTGTTCTTTTCTTTTCTTTGCCTTTCCTTCTCATCATTTATTTTCTCTTTTTGTACCTTGATACCTTTTTCAACTTCCTCGTCTCTCCCCTAAACTTACGTTTTAAGCCATTTATTTTACATGAGCGTTAAGAAATGTTCGGGTGCCAAGAGAGGGTCACAACAGAACAGGTAAAGGCTTGTAACATGGTTTTCAAATGAGAAAGGCTAAAGGATCGAAAGGGTTGACTAGGGATGACATTACTGGTAGGCAATAGAAAACTCAAACCGGCCAAGGAAAGCCTACAATCACTTCTCAAGCCAAGGAAAACATAGGATTTCTCCTTAAGACACATTCGGTGCAAGTTATAGACCTTTCACACGGGTACTTGGACTAACAACAAAGAAACTCACCACTCACGCAACTAGATTATTAAAGAGGAAAGAGTTGTGGGCCCATAACAACTACATTCAAGTTTGAAAATCACTATGGTTCAATTAAACCATTCGATGGTTTCCAAAGTTAACAAGAGAGTCATAAAGTCACTAACTAGAGCTATTTCTTTCAAAAATCTTATTTTTAACCATGAGCACGTAGTTAAGTGTGTTGATGCCAAATGAAGCATGTTTGACTCTTCGAGTTTGACTCAATTAGGTCTTTTTATTCATTACTACTACTATTATTACCTAAACACAAAATAGACTCATTCCTTTAAGAAGGTTGTCATGCCATCCATCATTGGGATGAGTCACCCGGTTCACGCAACAACTACCTTCAGAAAGAACTATGGCATTAAGAAAACCAAAGGCTCTATCTACTAGAACATAAAAAGAAGCTACTAAATCAAACACTAACTAATAAGGAAACAAACATAAAGAAGCTACAAAGTAAAAACTATTAAAAGAATGACGAATATACATAACGAGAGAAAATAGAGAATATATACATAATGAGAAAAGAGAGAAGAAAATAGTATCAAGTTATTACAAGCCAAATGTCTCAGAATCATCAAATAAGATCGAATAAACCCCCCCCACCCCTGAATAAAAATAAGCATTATCCCCAATGCTTAACAAAATAAGAGTAAAGGAAGGGAAAGAGTGAAGAAAACTTCATATGGCTCCTTGGACATCTCTATGTCCACAGCAATGTCACCACCCTCAATCTCATCCAACTAGATCTAATCATCCTCAACTCTAGGAGTGACTAGGTTGGTAAATATCTGACGCAGTAAAGTCTGGCTCCTTAGACTGGCCAGTTGGTACCACCTGTGCTGATGGTACTATATGACGTAGGCCTGGATGGTGTATGTCAATAAACATGTCAAAGGGGAGATCTTCGACTGCAGCGAGCTTGGTCACATATCTCCGGAGCTTTCCGTTGACTTCTTGCTAGCCTGGGACTTTCTCATCTTCTTTACTTCTTTTCCCAAGTCTTCGATCATTGACCCATGTTGTACCAAGGTCTCTATGATGGTGTTCTAGTTCTCCAGGAGATTCTTCAATGTTTCTTCAACTGATGAGGGAATTTGAGGTGCCTGAATAGAAGACTGTGTTGCAACAGTGCTAGATAAGTCAAATAGCTTTACAGTGGTTGTCTGTATCTAGTTGTTGAAGCTCGCCAATGTTTGGGAGACTCGTAGTGTAGAAAGTGGAGCAGTAGGTATGGGTACCGGCTTCAAAGCTGAGCTGGAACCTGTGGTAGGAACTGCAGTGGGAAATGAAAATAGTGGTGGAGTCATAGCTGTGACACTAGAGGAAGGCTTGGCCGAAGTGGATGGGCCATCAATGGCCTCCGCAACTACTATAGCTGGATCATCAGACTGGCCCGTAGTGGTAGGAGGCTGAACCTTCTTCTTTGGGTTCTTTGCATCCATCAGAGAGTACCAAGAGAAAGTCTTCTTCGACCTCACCTTTGTCTCGTAATCCCTCGACTCTACCCTCGCATCCGTGAGATATTCTGTAATAGTGTTGGGATACGGGTAAGACGAGTCATCTTGCCTAGAAATTATTGATATTTTGACTGACATCACTACACACCCACATTGATAGGGTACCGACCATAATCAAAGCCACTAGAACTGCCTGGGGGATCGGAAGATAAGTCTAGTTCTGGCATGGGTCTAATCTGCTGCAAACAAAGGTTTGCCACCCCTTTGCCTTGAAACTCAGAGTGCTCCTGTGAATAGTAACCCTAATGGCAATCCAGGGTGGTGGTGGCCCAGGTGCTACTAGAATCTCTACCAACTAAGGCTGGGCTGCATGGTGGACCAGGTTCTACTAGAATCTCTACCAACCAAGGCTGGGCTGCATGGTGGCCCAGGTGCTACTAGAATCTCTACCAACCAAGGCTGGGCTGCATCCCCCATTTCATACTTTTCTAGATATTCTTTTGGCTCTACATCTTCAAATCCCAAGTATGTGTTCAATGTGTGATGATCAAATTGCACTTTGAGGTATCTCACTTTCGTCACCTTTGTCCCCTTTTTGATATGCGCCACATTGGCATAGAATTCCCGGACAAGGTACTCTTTAGCATCCACCACACTCTAGGTGAACCACATCCACCCCTTACGTTCCTTGAACTGTCTCAGCACTGCCGGGTTATACTTCTCCAGATCTTTCAACTGAAATTGCCACTCAAGAGTAAGAGACCTCACTGCCCACCATTCACAGAAGCTGGTAAAGGCGACTAAGCTGACAAACCGGTCCTCCCAGGCCTCTTTCTTCTTCATTTTTTCAAGGCCAACAACTATAGCATCTCCCTCGCCGCCATCATCGGGGATGTCCTGAACTAATGTCTCTGGTGCCTCAGGGGCAGGTGTAGTAGATGGCTCAGAAGCTTAACTAGCACTTTCCAAGCCCTTGGAAGTGCTATGAGATGTGGATGACTTGTCCCTAAGTTGATACCTCCCTGGAGGCCTTGACTGGATAGCCGGCTGCGAGATTGAATTGTCCTCTGATGCTTCCCTAGATGGGACATAAGAGCTGGTCTCAAAAAGGTCTGCACCTCTCCCTCTACCGGTTGTAGGTTTTTTTGTGATTGTTCTTTATTGGCTGAGGGGTAAGGCACTCTTTCCTCGACCCCTGGAAGGTTCACCCTTCCCTTTCGAAGTGTCGCCTTTACCTCTAGATCGAACCATTTTCTATACCAAGCAAAGGCGATTATTAGTTACAATTCAAGTTCAGACATACAATGAGATATGTAAGGACACACCAGAAGACATAGTGAGGAAAAAAGTTGAAACTTACTTGTAGGATAAGTATCTAGGGTTCGCACATTTTTCTTTGCAGCCACAGATTGGGCCTTGTGGACCGCATAATTCTCTATTGCGACCATAGATGTGAATGCGGTTTGCACATTTTTCCTGGCGGCTGCAACTCACAAACCAAAAATATGCCAACTCTCTGATGACAGAGAATTGGCTGATGTGCGGCCGCAACCTGATTTCTGTAGTTCGCACAATTTGTCTTGAGGCCGCACATGTGTGTCACAAATTTGTAACTCTCTTATAACAAGATAAATGCAGTTTTGCAGTCGCGATGGGATTTCTGTGGTCCGCACAATTTTCCTTGCGGCCGCAGACCCATTCATTACTAAAGTTGCCCTAGACTCAACTTTTGCAGACCGCACAAATTTCTTGCGGCCGCAAAAATCAAACAACTACAAACAGATTAGTACGACTTACTAGGTTTTGCAATTTTTGTGCAATTTTTGACATGGAAACAACATAAAAGCATGAAAACATGTTTTCCCAGTCCCCAATAAGCAAGTATTAGATAACCCACTACATATTTACCCCCACATGGTTGTACAATTGAGTTCTACTAATAAATGGCCTAAAACTAATTAAAAAGCTATAAATTAAACTAAAAATGCAAAAATCTAACAAGGAATTTAAGCATACCAGGTGTGAATGAGTGTAAGGGATGAGTGATCAACAATTTCTAGGCATGTGGGCAGATGAGTCACCAAGAGATTTCAATGTTAGTGGTGTGTATGTGCTCAGAGAGGGAAAAGTGTAACAGTAGCCCTAGCCCTTTTATTCATACTCATTGATTGTCTAAGGGAAGGAGGAGCGAGTGCGGCTGCAAAATTTCAATTACGTACTGCACTCTATTACATTGTGAGCTTAAACCATCATTTTGTCTGCGGTCCGCAGATCCCTTGTTGTGGACCACAGATTTTCTGTTAAGGCCGCAGATCGACCATTTTTCTAACAGACCAACTTCAGAGAGTTGTCATTTTCCATCCTCCATTTGTGCGGTCCACAAGTTAATTGTGTGGCTGCAGAGCACCTTTGTTGCAGCAACCATAATTGTGCGGTCCGCACAATGTAACTGCGGTCTGCAATTCTTTCAACACTTAACCAGATTTCTGTCCACAATTCCTGTAAGACACACTCATCCCTGCAGCACACTTCAAATCAAGTTAGCACAAAAATAACACCTAACTACAAAAGAAACAAAGAAAAGAAAAATAAACACGGGTTGCCTCCCAAGAAGCACCTGATTTAACGTTGCGACACAATGCAAATACCATCAATTGAAATGAATGACTGCCACGACGTGGCCATCTCTAAATTTCCCAAATAGTGCTTCACTCAGTAAGCATTGACTCAGAATACCTTATTGTTTTTGTTCTTCAAGTCCAATGCACCAAAGGGTCTCATACCAATAACTTCAAAAGGGTCACTCCATTTAGACTTTCACTTCCCGGGAAACATCCTCAACCGTGAGTTGAACAACAAAACAAGATCATCCACCTTGAATTCTTTGTTCCAAATGTATTTGTCATGAAGATATTTCATCTTTTCTATATATAAGGACAAACTTGAATATGCATGGTACCAGAATCCATCCAACTCATTCAAATGTGTAGCCCTAAAATTAGAAGCTACATCCCAATCAAGATTCAACTTCTTAAAATCTAGATGGCTTTGTTCTCAAGTTTCACTGGAAGATGACAAGCTTTTCCGAACACCAACTGGTATGGAGATATTCCGATAGGTGTTTTGTAAGCCGTCTGATAAGCTCATAATGCGTCATCAATCTTCTTGGACCAATCCATCCGATTAGCATTCACTCTTTTGGACAAAATACTCTTTATCTCCTGGTTGGAGACTTCCACTTGACCGCTAGCTTGTTGATGATAGGGAGTCATGACTTTATGAGTAACAACATACTTGCTAAGTAAGGTGTCAAAAGCCTTGTTGCAAAATTGTGACCCACCATCACTTATAATAGCTCATGGAGTACCAAACTTTGTGAAAATATTCTTCTTTGAAAATGCCACCACACTTCTCGCCTCATTGTTGGGTAGAGCAACGGCCTCACTCCAATTAGACACATAATCAACCATGGCCAAGATATAGGTGTTTCTACAAGAACTCACAAAAGGACCCATGAAGTCAGTACCCCACTCATGGAAAATATCAATCTCCAAATTGGTGGTGAGGGAAATTTATTTTTCTTTGAGATTCCACCAGTTCTTTGACATTCATCACATCTCTTCATTAAATCACTTGCATCATTGTAAAGAGTGGGCCAATAGAAACCGCAACTTAGCACTTTGGCCATCTTTCTTGCTCCACAATGGTAACCACTATATGCCGAAGAATGACAAGTCCAAAGAATTTCACATTGCTCTACTTCCGGTACACATCTTCTAATCACCCCATCCATAAAAATCCAGAAAAGGTATGGTTAATCCCAATAATAATCTTGATAATCTCGTTTGAGATTCTTCATTTGATTTAAAGAGAACTCATCTGGGATGATACCACACACAAGGAAAGTTTCTAGATCCGTGAACCATGGAACCTCTTTCATTGAAATAGCTAAAATTTGCTCATCGGGGAAGGAGTCATTGGTTTCAAGGCCATCATGCGGTCTCCCCTCCTCCTCCAAACGAGACAAGTGGTCCGCCACTTGGTTTTCACTTCCTTTTGTATCTTGGATGTCAATATAAAACTCTTGTAACAAAAGCACCCATCTCATCAATCGAGCTTTGGAATCTTTCTTACTCGTAAGATAACAAAGTTCCGCACGATCCGTGTGGAAAATGACCTTTGCACCCATCAAGTACGGGCAAAACTTCTCAATTTCTAACACAATCGAAATGAGCTCTTTCTCCGTAACGGTGTAGTTGACTTGGTCACTATTCATGGTCTTACTAGCATAATAGACCGAGTGAAAAATCTTGTTGACGCATTGTCCCAAAACAGCCTCAACCGCTACATCGCTTACATCACGCATGAGTTCAAAAGGGACACTCCAATTTGGAGCGGTGATGATGAGAGTAGTTGTCAACTTGAACTTTAACAATTCAAAAGCTCTCATGCAATCATCACCGAAGTTAAACTTAGTATCTTTCTCCAGAAGCTTGCACAAAGGGTTCACCACCTTAGAGAAATCTTTGATGAAACACCTATAAAACGTCGCATGGCCTAAGAAACTTTGCACACCCTTCACCGAACTTGGAGGTGGAAGTTTACAAAATAACCTCAATCTTTTCCTTGTCAACTTCAATACCATTCTTTGAGATTTTGTGGCCAAGGGCAATGCCTTCCTCGACCATGAAATAACACTTCTCCCAATTGAGCACTAAATTTGTTTCCTCACATCTTGCCAATACTTCATCTAAATTTGCAAGAAAATCATCAAAAGAATATTTAACCACCGAGAAGTCATCCATGAAAACATCGTCGGTGCATTGCACAAACCAATGGCATCCGCTTGAAGGCGAAAGTACCATAGGGACATGTAAAGGTTGTTTCTCTTGATCCTCTGGAGCAATAAGGATTTGGTTGTAGCCCGAGTACCCATCAAGAAAGCAATAGAAAGCACGACCGGACAACCTATCAAGCATTTGTTCTTGTGACTTTTTTGAGCTTGCAATAGTCCATGCATACTCTTCAAACGATCATTGTTCTTGTAGGAATCAACTCATCTTTGTCATTGGTGACCAACATCATGCCCACCTTCTTTGGGACACATTGAACCAGAGCAGTCCACGAACTATCAGAATTGGGGTAGACAACGTCGGTATCCAATCACTTGATAATCTCCTTTTTGACAACTTCTAGCATAGCCTCATTGAGTCTCCTTTGATGTTCAATAGATGGTTTGGTGTCTTCCTCCAAGTTGATCTTATGCATGCAAAATGCGGTGCTTATCCCCCGGATATCCACCCAATAGCCTTCTTCCTCTTTTATAGACCGCCAATGTAGAATCTACCAGCACGTCTGTTAAACAAGAGGAAAGAATAACCAGTAAAGTAGAACTAGGGCCAAGAAATTCATACCGAAGATGTGGAGTCAATGGCTTCAATTCCAAGGTAGGAGGCTTTTCAATGGAAGGCTTTGTAGGAGGAGTTGTCCTATTTTCATGACCCAAAGATAATTTCCAGGGTGCATAATTATACGACCCCAATCCTTGCAAAGAGTTCGCACATTCCATGAAGCCATTCATCTCGTCATCATCAAAGTTGATCAAGATCGCCTCTAACATATCACTAACATTAATTGTGGCACTTGTATCATCAACAATAACATCAGTCACCAAGTCCACAAAATACCACACTTCATTGCTATTTGGTTGCCGCATGGATTTACACACATGGAAAACTACTTGTTCATCACCCACCCAGAAGGTAAGTTCTTCAGTTTCCACATCACAAAGAGCCTTCCCTCTAGCAGGAAAGGTCTTCCAAGAATAATCGGCACCTCATAATCAACTTCACAATCAAGAATTACAAAATCTGCTGGAAGAATAAATTTATCAACATGAACCAATACATCTTCAATCACTCCCAAAGGTCTCTTCATAGTACGATCGACCATTTGCAATCTCATGGAGGTGGATCTTGGTTTCCCAAATCCCAAGGTCTTGAAAACCGAATAGGGCATCAAATTGATACTTTCCCATAATTTCAAAGAGCTTTACCAAACTCGGCACTTCCAATTATACAAGGAATCATGAAAGCATCGGGATCCTCCAATTTAGGAGCCATTGAATGCACAATTGCACTCACTTGATGAGTGACTTTGATAGTTTCAAAATTCATAGATCGCTTCTTTGTCACAAGATCCTTCATGAACTTTGTATATCTAGGCATTTGTTCCAAGTCTTCAACTAATGGCAAAGAAATATTTTTTGGATTTTAATAATTTTTTTTTTCTTGAAAAAAAACTTTTAAGGAGAAAGGAAATATTTTTGAACCAATATTCTGAAGCAATGGTGTCTTTGTCCGTTGCACTACCGGTTCTGGTGTGTCGATAGTGTGATCCCTAAACGGGTTCACCTCCTCTTTATTCTCTTCCACACTATCATCAATATCAATCTGAACCTCGTCATTAGATTGCTCTACATTGTTCGAGATCTCCTCTTCTTGTACCACTTGCTCTTCATCCACAAGTTGCCTTTGGCTTGAGGTACGTGCATTCCAACCTCTTCTGCTTCTTGTAGTTACGATCATGCCATGACCCGTGTTGTTACCACCCTTTAGGTTTACCACTATGTCTCTTGGTAGTGCCCCGTTAGGACGAATATTTAGAGCTTGAGAGACATGCCCCATTTGAACTTCTAAGTTGTGGATGGATGTGTTGTGTGAGGCAAGTTGGGCATCCGAATCAACATTCTTTTCCATCATTTGCTTGAACACATTCGCAATATGATCCATTTCATAGTTGGAATAACTTGGACCATGGGAAGGATAAGGAGGCAGTTTGCTCTATTGTTGATACATCACGGGTCTTTGAAAACCGACCCCCGATTGCCTTGATTGTTAATCTATCCGCCTTGATTGTAACCCCCCCTTTGAAAACCGACCCCCAATTACCTTGATTGTTGTTATTATTTCAATTCCCTTGATTGTTGCCACCACTCCAATTTCCTTGGTTGTTAGAATTCCAATTTCCTTGGAAGTTGTTTCTTTGCCCTTGAAAGTAGTTCACATATTGCACCTCCTCTTGCACATAATTCTACACTCGATGTTGCACTTGCGGACCCTTGGTCCTTTTTTTGTTCACCATCATGTTCACTACATTTATGGAATTGACTTGCTTAGGACTTTGCACTTGTGGAAGTTGAGCCTTTGCTAATTGATTCATGGTGGTAATCAATTCGGCAATGGCTTTCCCATGGTCATGCAACTCTTTATGAAGGTGGATCACATTCGGATCACCTTTGGAACATTAGCCTGGGATTGCCATGCCGATGATGTTTCTGCCATTTCATCTAAAATCTCACACTCCTCCACATAGGGCGTATTCATAAAATTCCCACCGGCAAGTTGATTCACTACACATTGGTTGGTTGTGTTAATCCCATGATAGAAAGTTTGTTGAATTATATTCTCCGTCATATCGTTGTTAGGACATTCTTTAACTATTGTTCTATATCATTCCCATATCTCGTGTAATGGTTCATTTGGCTCTTGCTTGAATACTAGAATCTCATCACGAAGTGTAGCCATGTGTCCCGGAGAGAAGAACTTAGAGATAAACTTCTCCGCCAACTCATCCTAAGTGTGATTGGAATGGTTCGGCAAACGTTCCAACCAATCTAGAGCTTTCCCCCATAGAGAGAAGGGAAAAATCCTTAGCCTCAATGCATCCTCAGAAACATTTGTTTGTTTGCTCCCCCAACAACTATCCATAAACACCGTCAAATGTTGTATGCATTTTGACTTGGAGCACCGGTGAAGAAACCTCGTTGCTCTAGCAAAGTGAGCATCACATTGGTGATTTGAAAGTTGCTCGCCCTAATACAGGAAAGGACTATTGCACTTGCATATCCTTCATTGGATAACACCCGGTATGGAGCCGCTCATGGTGGATGTGGGGGGGAATTATCATGAGGGCATGCGGCCTCTTCTATTGACTTGAGGTTCAAGAGGAACCTCATCAACTTACTCATCCTCGACATCTACATCTCCCAAAGTAATATTTCTGAGCTTATTGTTTTCCATGGTTGTACCTACGATTTCTCAAACAAGTTAGTAATACGGAAGAAAAAGAAGATATTCCAAAACCACATCCAAATATATAGCTAAAACTATTTTTAACTCTAGGCAACGACGCCAAAAATTTATCACATCGAAATGCACACCTCAATAGATATATGCAATGGTTTTGCAATAATAAAACTCAACTAAGAGCCGGGGTAGAATCCGCAGGGAGCTAAGATGGGAGCTAGGAGTATATATACGAAATGAGCAAGTGAAGTATCTAGATTGCACTTCAACACAAAGATTTATTTTCTATTTCTAATTTTACTCTAAAGGTTGCAAAATAATGAAAGAAGACTAGAGATAATTGTTTTTGAGGTTTTTCCAAAATAATAAAAAGCCTAAGGCTGTGACCATTACCTAAGTTTTTGCCTGATGAGATAAAGACTTTAATGCTTGTTTTATTGATGGATGTGTATTATATCTATCAACTCTAAATTACCCACTCAATACCTCTCGGTCAGAGAGTGGTTTTGCCTAATTTGGCTTTCTGATAACTAGGTATTATGGTTCAATTTACACTCTTTCTTACTTGAGTTTTGATTAAAAATGTATACAAAATAGTTCCAAAGGCTTACATGTTGTACTTGTTTGCAGGGTTTGGTCAAAAAGCTGACAATTAGCCAAAACCAGCTAAAAAAGGAGTGAACCATGCACAAGTACCAAGAACAAGTCTAAGCACAATGCAACAGGTCCACTGCGGCCACACTCCATTTAGTGTGGTCCGCAGTGAGGAGATTCAGAGAGGTGCTTATTTCAGAAACTCAAGCAATGCGACCGCAAAGCAATTTGTGCGGACCACAATGGACTCACCGTGGCCACACTCGATATTTTGCGGTCCGCAATGATGGAGTTCAGAGATTGGACTTTGGGGAATCAATGCTAATGCGGTCCGTGGTCCTTTTTGTGCGGACCACAACAGAAGCCACCGCGGCCGTGGTGCATTTTGTGCGGCCCGCAGTGGCCAAGTTCAGAGGGCAGACTTTAAAGCCCAGAAGCCTCACTGCGGCGCACTCGATTTTGTGCGGTCCGCACTACCCCCAGGGGTATTTTTGTCAAGAAAATTCGGCCTAGTATAAATAGTTACTTTTCCCATTTTTAGGTCATCAGTTGTAATCTAACGCTCAGCTGCACTCGCGAACAGGGTTTCTTAACCATTTTGAGTAATTTTAGAGTAGTTTTATCATTGAATCTTCAAGTATTAGCTTGTAATTAAATATTATGGATTTTTCTTCATCTATTTATCAGTTTTATTCTATTATCATGAGTAGCTAGACCCATTAGCTAGGGTTGTGGCTCAACCCTAGTGTGGGTATTTGGTGGGTCTTGAGTCTTAAGGCTTGAATGTCTATGGGTGTTTGATATTTGGACTAATTTGTGTTTTCCATGTTGAATTAGTGGTTGCAAACACTAATTTGTGCCTATTTGACTTGGGTTCTTCTTGAAAAAGAGAACTTGAGTCTAGGAAAATTAGTCCAACAAGGAATTGGGGCGTATTCAAGAGATTGATAACCTCAATTAAAGGGTTAAACCTAGAGATAGTAATACCTGACTTGAACCTAAATTGCTTGCACAAATTATCATACCCAATTGGTCTTGAGAAAGTCAATTAGGGTAAATCACTCAAACTACCGAGAGGTATAGAGTGAGAAGTTTAGTGCATTGGTTATATCGTAATCCCCAACACGACAACCTTGCCTTAGACTCGAGAACCCGTCAAGTATACACCTCGGAGAAAGTCACTTCCCTAGTGCCTTCTTAACTATTTAGACAACCTTTCAAGTATCTTACTTTAGCTTAATTTAGTATCCTATTAGCATAAAATTAGAAGTAAAATCAAAAGACCAACTATGATTAGAAGTGCAATTAAGAGCAATTACGCATCTCCAATTTAGATAGGAACCCAATTCCCATTTCTAGCTCCTTGTGAAATTCGATCCCGATCATCTCGGGTAAAAGCTGTTTCGACCACTCTCGCTACTTTGTAGTAGTACAGGGTTGGTTCCCGATCACTTTTTGGCGCCATTGCCGAGGAGCTAACGGTTTTGGATATCTATCTAAATAGTTTTGTGTATGGTTCTTCTTTCCTTCTGTGTTACTAATTTGCGTGTGTCACAACTTTAGGTACAAAATGGCAGCAAACAACGCACCTCTTGGAGATCTTCCATCGGGGGAGGAGGTAGATGACAATGTTGATGATGAGGTTCTTATTGTACCTCAAGGACAAAGGAGAGGTTGCCAGGTCAATGATAATATTCCAGACCATCCCGCCCACCTCCAAGAGTGGCTCCTCGAGTGTTTCCCAACCAAGGATATGCTAGTGCAATTGTCCCACCCCGGATCCGAGCGGGCAATTTTCAAATTACAAATGTGATGCTGACATTGTTGGAGCGGCATGAGTATTTCACAGGCACTGCCAATCAGAATGCTTACAAACATCTCAATGGTTTCGTGGATACCTGTTGGGGGAGCAAGCAAACTAATGTGTCGGAGGATGCACTTCGGTTGAGACTATTCCCTTTCTCACTTAGAGGGAAGGCATTGGATTGGCTTGAGCGACTTCCCAACCATTCCATCACTACTTAGGATGAGTTGGCGGATAAGTTCATTGCAAAGTTTTTCTCACCGGGGCACATGGCAGCATTGAGGGATGAGATCTTAGCTTTCAAGCAGGAGCCCACCAAACCACTACATGAGATTTGGGAGCGATATAGAACCATGGTAAAGGAATGCCCTAATAATGATATGACTGAGGCAATGATTCAACAAACTTTCTACCGGGGAATTAACACAACAAACCAGTGCATAGTGAACTAACTTGCTGGGGGCAATTTCATGAAGTTGTCTTATGATGAGGCTTATGACATTCTTGATGAGATGGCTGACACGTCCTCCACTTGGCAAAGTAGAGCCAATGTGCCACAGGGTGACCACACGGTCACTCACTTGCATAATGAGCTACATGACCATAGGCAAGCTATAGCAGAGCTGACAACTACAATGAACCAGCTAGCAAAGGCACAGTTACAACAGGTTCAAAATCCGCACCAAGTAAATGCTATGGAGGGTGTCAACATGCTAGTGAACAAAAGAAGACAAAGAGGTCAACAAAACCAAGGGAGTTCGGATCAATTTGACAATGATTGTGGTGGATTCGAAGATGATGGTTATGATGGGCAGAATGAAGAGGTGCAATACGTGAACAACTATCAAGGCCAAAGGGGCAATTCTTCCAACCAACAACAATGGAGACCCCAAGGAAATTGGGGCAATCAACAACAACAAGGAAATAGTAATTGGGGGAACAACAACAAAAATTCCAATTGGGACAATCAAAACAATCAGGGTAATTGGAATGGCAACAACAACAACTGGGGTGGTAACAACAATTATGGTGGTTGGAATAATGGCAATCAAGGAAATCGGGGGAAAGGCTTTCAAAGGACCCCAATGTATCAACAACCAAACAATCCACCCCCATTTCCATCCCAAGGTCCTAGTTCTTCCAACAATGAAATGGGGAGAATTGAAATGATGTTTGAACAGATGATGAAAGAATGTGGACTCTAATGCTTAGTTGGCTTCCCACAATACTTCGATCAGAAACTTGGAGGTTCAATTAGGCCGAATCTCACAATCCTTGAATACGCATCCTAAGAGGGCTCTACCAAGTGATACGGTAGTTAACCCGAAGGGTGGGAACAATCATGTTATGGAATTAACTACAAGGAGTGGACGAGGCGGTGATGGGAATGCCTCCAAACAAAAACAAATTTTGAGTGATGAAGTTGAGTTGCAAGAAGATGAGATTCCTTTGGTGGTTGAAAATGTGATTGATGAGAACGTGAATGAGGAAGTGAGGATTGATATTCAAGAGGCCGAGGTGGAGACTCAGAATGACGTGAACCCATCTAGGAAACACGTAATAGACATGTCAGAAATGGTTATGCCTAAAGCCAAGGTTCCTTTGCCAAGGCCACCTCCACTTTATACTCAAAGGCTCGCAAAGCAGAAAAATGAGAATTAGTTTAAAAATTTTATTGACATGATGAAGATCTTATCCATTAATGTGCCTTTGGTGGAGGCTCTAGAACAAATGTCAGGCTATGCTAAATTCATGAAGGACTTTGTGACAAAGAAAAGATCCATGGATTGTGAAACTATTAAGATGACCCATCAAGTTAGTGAAATAGTGCACTCAATGGCGCCGAAGCTAGAAGATCTCGGTGCTTTCACCATTCCTTGCACCATTGGGAGTGCGGACTTTGCAAAAGCTCTATGTGATTTGGGGGCAAGTATCAACTTGATGCCCTACTCAGTTTTCAAGACTTTGGGTATTGGGCAACCGAGGCCGACTTTCATGAGATTGCAAATGGCGGATAGAACTATGAAGAGACCATTAGGTATTATTAATAATGTTCTTGTCCGGGTGGACAAATTTATCTTGCCAGCTAATTTTGTGATCTTAGATTGTGAGGTAGATTATGAAGTTCCAATCATATTGGGAAGACCTTTCCTTGCTACTGGGAATGCCTTAGTTGATGTGGAAGCAGGGGAACTCACCTTCCGGGTGGGTGATGAGAAAGTAGTCTTTCATGTGTGCAAGTCAATGAAGCAGCCCAACAGTTCTGAGGTGTGCTCTTTTGTGGACCTAGTCACAACAGTGATAGTTGATGATACCAGTGCAATGATCAATGTAGAGGACCCTTTAGAGGCAGTATTGTTGAATCTTGATGTAAATGAGGATAAAGGCCGAGTGGAGTGCGTGAATGCTTTACATGGAATGAGCTCTTACTCTTATGAGCCTATGAAACTCTCTTTAGATCTTAAGAATAGGAAGACTCCACCAACAAAACCTTCAATCAAGGAACCTCCAGTGTTGGAGTTGAAGTCGTTGCCTCTACACCTCAGGTATGAGTTCTTAGGCCCTAGTTCAACTTTGCTAGTTATTCTTTCCTCTTGTCTTACTAACATGCAGATTGGTGCCACATTGGTGATTCAAAAGAAAAAGAAGGTAATTGGATGGACCTTAGCTGATATTCGAGGGATAAGCCCCGCATTCTATATGCATAAGATTATTCTGGAAGATGATGCAAAGCCCTACTTGGAACATCAAAGGAGGTTGAATGAGGCAATGCAAGAAGTTGTGAAAAAGGAGGTGATCAAGTGGTTGGATGCCATAGTTATGTACCCCATCTCTGATAGCTCTTGGACTTTGCCGGTACAATGTGTACCGAAGAATGGTGGCATGACCGTGGTTGCAAATTCACAAAATGAGTTGATTCCTACCAGGATCGTCATCGGGTGGAGGGTATGAATGGACTACCGCAAATTGAATAAAGTGACCCGCAAGGATCACTTTCCATTGCCTTTTCTTGATCAGATGTTAGATCGACTTGCTGGGTGTGCCTTCTACTGTTTCTTGGATGGGTATTCTGGATACAACCAAATCTTGATTGCTCCAAAAGATTAGGAGAAGACCACATTCACTTGTCCATATGGAACCTTTGCCTTTTCTAGAATGCCTTTGGGGTTGTGTAATGCACCGGCTACATTTCAGCAGTGTATGATGGCCATTTTCATCGACATGGTGGAAGATATTTTGGAGGTATTCATGGACGACTTTAGTGTTGTGGGTGATTCGTTTGAGGAATGCTTGAAAAATCTTAATAGAGTGTTGGCCCGTTGTGAAGAAACCAATCTTGTTCTTAATTGAGAGAAATGCCACTTCATGGTGAAAGAGGGCATAGTTCTTGGGCATAAATTTCAAAGCATGGTATAGAGGTGGACAAAGCAAAAATTGATATGATTTCACTGCTCCTTCCCCCTACCTCTGTCAAGGGAGTTAGAAGTTTTCTTGGGCATGCGGGATTCTACCGGAGATTTATCAAAGACTTTTCGAATATAGTGAATCCCTTATGCAAGTTATTGGAAAAAGATGCCAAGTTCGTGTTCGGAGAGATATGTATGAAAGCCTTTGAACTTCTCAAGCACAAGTTGACCACCACTCCTATTATCACCGCACCCAATTGGAGCTTGCCTTTTGAGCTAATGTGTGATGCGAGCGATATTGCAGTTGGAGCGGTTTTGGGTCAAAGAGTGAACAAAATGTTTCATCCGGTGTACGCGAGCAAGACAATGAATGATGCTCAAGTGAACTACATGGTGACAGAGAAAGAGCTTTTGGCTATTGTGTTCGCAATGGAGAAATTTCGCCCGTATCTTATGGGTGCCAAGGTCATAGTTCATACTGATCATGCCGCACTCTGGTACTTGATGACGAAGAAGGATTCCAAATCTAGACTGATGCAATGGGTCTTGTTACTTCAAGAGTTTGATTTGGAGATTGTGGACTGGAAAGGTAGTGAAAACCAAGTAGCGGACCACTTGTCCCGCTTGGAGGAGGAGGGGAGGCATCGTGATGGCCTAGAGATCAATGATTCATTTCCCGATGAGCAACTCCTTTTATTGTCGGTGAATGGTATGACATGGTTCGTGGACGTTGTTAATTTCTTTGTGACTGGTATAATCCCGTGTGAGCTCTCTTCTAACCAAAGGAAGAAGCTCAAACGGGATAGTTTGGATTTCTATTTGGATGAGCCATACTTGTTCAAGATTTGCACGGATGGTGTGATCTGAAGGTGTGTCCCGAAGGAGGAGCAATTGAGTATTTTAGAGGCTTGTCATTCCTCTCCCTATGGTGGCCATCATGGCGGGGTGTGGACGGCTTCAAAAGTTCTTAGTTGTGGGTTTTATTGGCCAACTTTGTACAAAGATGCAAGTGAACTTGTGAAGAGGTACGACAAATGTCAAAGAGCAGGTGGAATTTCGAAGAAAGATGAGATGCCTCTCAATACCATTCTTGAAGTTGATATTTTTTATGTATGGGGCATTGATTTTATGGGCCCGTTTGTTAGCTCGTGTGAGAACATATACATTTTTGTGGCGGTTGATTATGTTTAAAAGTGGGTTAAAGCCGTGGCTTTACCCAACGATGAGGCCCAGAGTGTTGTTGCGTTTCTCAAGAAGATCATTTTTACAAGGTTTGGCACTCCTCGTGCAATCATAAGTGATGGGGGTCTCATTTTTGTAATAGAGCTTTTGACATTTTGCTTGTAAAGTACGGTGTCAATCACAAAGTGTCTACTCCTTATCATCCTCAAGCGAGTGGCCAAGTTGAGGTCTCAAACAGGGAAATCAAGAGTGTATTGTCAAAAACGGTCAATGCAAATAGGACCGATTGGTCAAAGAAGTTGGATCATGCTCTATGGGCTTATAGGACTACTTACAAGACTCCAATTGGTATGTCTCTGTATCGGTTGGTGTTTGGAAAATCTTGCCATCTATCGGTTGAGCTAGAGCACAAGGCCATGTGGGCTTTGAGGAAGCTGAATCTTGAATGAGATGTGACAGCAAATCTTCATGTGGAGCAGCTTAATGAACTTGATGAATTCTGATTCCATGCCTACTCCAGTTCGTCCTTGTACAAGGACAATATGAATTACCTTCATGATAAATATGCGCGTGGCAAGGAGTTCAAAGTGGGTGATTTGGTTCTCTTGGTCAACTCTTGGTGACGTCTATTTTCGGGAAAGCTTAATTCGAAATGGAGTGGACCTTTTGAAGTGGTGTTTGTGACTCCATTTGGTGCACTTGACTTGAAGAACAAAAATGGGAAGGTTTTTAGAGTTAATGGGCACAGGGTCAAGCACTACCTGGGAAGATTGATGACAACCATGTGGCGGCACAACTTCATCTAAAGTGATTTGATGGTAACCTGCGTCGTACCACGACGTTAAATCAGGCGCTTCTTGGGAGGTAACCCATGTGTCTTTCTTTTTGTTTTTCTTTGATTTTCTTTGTAGTATAGGATTTGCTTTTGGGCTAACTGGTTGTGAGTTGTTGTAGGATTGTTTTGATTCAGTGCAGGACCAAGTTGGGAAAAATGCACACACTCTGAAGTTTGCAATACGGACCGCGATGCATTTTGTGCGGCCACAAAGGCATCAGTGCGGGGGCAAAAATTCAAAGCGGACCGCAGAGTTGAGTGGTACAAAATGAGGAGTCTCTGAAGTTTTCCACCGCGGTCGCATTGCATTTTGTGCTGTCCGTGGTAGACCACTGCGGCCGCATTGCATTTCTTGCGGTCCGCAATGGTCATCTCCCCAGTGCCACTTATTTTTGAGTACCGCGGTGCCATTTTGTGCGGTCCGCAGTGGGTAGGTGAGATAGGCCCCAGTTCCTTTTTCTATAAATAGGACCTGAGGCCCTCATTTTAAATTTTTCGACCCTTTGCACTTAAAAGCTAAAAAATCAATGTTCATCTCATCTAATTGCACGAATTCAACTGCTAAGTCTTGTTAATCAATTTGCATCTCACTTCTGGTAATTTTTAACTTTGCCTTAATTATTGAACTTTGTTATTTTCTTGTAAATTTTATTTTTCTTAGTTTTTTCTTTTTTTTTCCTTCCTATTTTCTTTCAATTCTTATCGTAGGCTTGTTATCATGTTTAAATTAGGACTAAATTAGTTAAAACACTGATTCAACACTTAGGGGATTAATAATAGGTGAAAAATTGGACTAAAAACGTGAAAAATTTGAACCCTAGGTTGGTATTGCTGTTAGGTGTTCACCGCGGACCGCGGTGGATTTTGTGCTGTCCCCGGCTCTTCTGTGTGGTCCGCAATGCTATTTTGTGCAGACCGCGGTGGTAAAAGTTTTGAAAGCTGGTGATTGAGGACTGCGGCCGCAATGGATTTTGTACGGTCCACGGTGCCTCAATTCGGACCGCAATGGATTTTGCGCAGTCCGCGGTGCCTAGAATCAGAGAGTGGTTAGTCTGATCCCCACCTCAGTGCAGACTGCGATGCATTTTGTGCAGTCCGCGGTCGCTTTTTTGCGGTCACACTTCATTTTGTGCGGTCCGCAGTCTGCAATTTTGCATGTCTGCAATATTAATCTGTAATGCTTCACTGAATCTACTGATACTAACAAAGCTTAACTGAATGTTCTTAGCAGATCATGGTGAAATCACGAGGTAGAGGCGATAAATAGAAAAGGAAAGGAGAGTACTCCCGGGGTAGTGGATAAGGCATGATTAGATTTACCCCGCAAGCCCGGCAAAACATCAAAAACACCAGAAGGCTCATAAAGGCTGCTGATAGAGCTATTGACCAATCCGAAAGTGAATATGAGCCTTCCTGGGAGGCATCTGACTCAGACTTCATGCTAGAGTATGTTCCTGACTGGCCGGAGAGGAACAGATTGAGGGATACACGTCCGGGCTCTCCCACTGCCCAAGCATCAGTGCGCATATCTTCTGAGTCCTCTGAGGGCTCAGCTGCAGGCAGTGACAATGAATATTCCACCTCACTTACAGCTTCACTATCTGGGGAGGGTCCCGTAAAAGAAGAAGGAGACGAAGTAGGAGGGGGTGATCCCCAAGTAGGAGGGTTAGAGAGAACTAGGAACCCGGAGGCATGGCAGGACATGTTCGTGAGTGAAGTGGCCTACCACAAGTTCAGAGAATGGTGGCCCGAGAGGAAGTTAATACCTGAGCAAAAATTCGTCACAGGGGACCTTATGCCTCACAACCCCAATGTGTTAAGGCAGTTCAGAGAGAGAGCAGGCTAGGACTACTTCATAGGCCACGTGGAGGATGCCAACAAACACTTAGTCAAAGAATTCTACACCAATGTTGCCCACATCAAAAAGGGTACCACAGTGACTAATGTGCGGAACTTGAAAGTGAAATTTGATGGAAAAACTATAAATGACTACCTGGGCTTCCCAGAGGAGGATGAGACCTTGTACTTAGACAAGGTAGCTTTGGGGGAGGATGCCTGTCCGTGGCTAGCTGAGTACTTGGAAATCCTAGGTACCACCCCAGCATGGTTGATAGCGGGGGTAAAAATTCTGAGGCAGACCCTTAACTTTGAAGCAAAGGGGTGGGAGACATTTGTTTGTAGCTGGCTAGACCCCACCACTCATGACAACTCCCTTCCTATATCATGGGCTATATTGGTGGCATCGATCATGGCGGGGTACCCGATCAACATCAGGAATGTGATGTCGAGGGTGATTACACGGGTGTTGAACGAAGGTGATAGATCCTACCCCTTCCCTAATTTCCTAACCATGTACTTTGAGGACCTAGATATAGAGAAGCGGAGATTTGATGTGACAGTGAAAGCAAAGGCACCGTTCTCCTAGTACAGCACCAATGGTCCTGACAACCCAAGGACCCTAAGTGCAAAGCCACTACTTCAACTGGCCAGTCTGAAGAGCCAGTAGTTGTAGTGGCTCCTACTCAGCCTCCCTCTACCACTCCAAACATGGCCCCAGGACCTTCACTTCTACAGTTTTGGAGATCCCATCATCCTCAGCATATCCTTTGACTGCCCACCACCCGAGCCAGACCCTTGCTAGTATCAACAGCTGGATGTAGACAACCACTTCTAAGCTGCCTGTAGTATCTACTTCGGTGGCAGCCCAATCAGCGCCCCCTCCGCCATAGGTCCCACAGTCAATGGAGGACACTCTCAAGAAGATCCTAGAGAACCAGAAATTGATCATGGATGCTATTGATTCTCATGGAAAGGCATTGAAGGAGCTTGCTAAGGAGGTAAAGAAAATGAGAAAGACTTGTGCTTCAAAGGAGTCGGTGAAGGAGTTAAAGGTGGAGGTGGAGAGGTTGAAGGACGATCACTTGCCTTTGGATCTTTTATTGCATGACCCGACCCCAGTAGCCCAGCCTCAGCCAGAGCAGGAGACAGATAGGCTACCCAAGAGGAAGAGGGTGATTCCTCGTGCTGATGATGCAGTTATAGAGTTGGAGGACCCGTAGGGAGGTTCCTCTAGCCAGCCCCAGATTCCAGTACAGGCCCAAGACTCAGTCCAGGCCCAGGTCCCAATGGAGACACAGATTATAGGGAGCCAGTCACAGGTTCCCGAGCAGACCGAGGACCCAGGGACTCAAACTCAGGATCCTATGCAGACGGAGGGCCAATAGGGAGTTTCTTTTTCCTCTCTTTATTTTCTTGTACTTATTTTGGTGAGTTAGCATTGAGGACAATGCTAGATTTCATTTGAGGGGGTAGCCCTATTTGGATGACTGTATATATGACATTATTGTTTTCTTTATGCTTTTTTTTACCTTTGGTTTGTACATAATTTTATAATTTTATTGTACTTTTCGTACTTTTTACTTTTGGTCTGTATATAAAGTTACGTTCTAATGTATATATTCATCTTACTTTCCAAATTTTTTCCTTTCATAGCTTCTTATTTTATGTTCGTAGTTTCTTTTTTTGAGTTTTGCAATAAGCCTTTGGTTTTCTTAATGCCACGGTTATTTCCAAAGGTGGAATTTGTGTGAACCGGGTGGCTTGTCCCGATGATGGATGGCATGACAACCATCTTAAGGGATTGAGTCTGTTTCCTTTTCGCTTTTAGTGTAAATAGTAGCTAGTTGGTAAGGGTGCCTCAAGCAAAGCTTCACTTGGGCCTAACACATTTGTCTTTGATCCTATGGTCAAAAATAAATTGTTGTGTATATGATGGTGAAAGTGGTGACCTTGAGACTCTTGTGTTGGCCGATAATCATCAAGTGGTTTTTCGGGACCATTGTGTTGCTCGAATCTTAGCTAAGGTTGTTGCGGGCCCTCGACTCTGTCTCATTAGCAATCTCATAGCTTGTGTGGTGAGATTTGAATTGCAAGTCCAAGTCCCAAGTCATTAGTCTAGAACTTGCCCTGAATGTTTGTCTGGGCGAAATCCTAAGTGTAATTTGACTTGAGATATGATTATAGGCTCTCCTTGATCCGAATGATATCTTGAACACTTCCATATCCTATCAATGATAATATCCTTAGTCAACCCTTTTGAGATATAGACCTTTTTCTTTCAAAAACCACGATACAAGCCTTTGCCCGTTCTAAAAATACCCTCTCTTGGCACCCGATCTTTCCTTAGCACAAGGCAAAAGCATAAGTTTGGAGGGAGAGACGAGGAATGCAACAAAGTGGTGAAAGGTACAAAATGAAGAAATGGAAAGGCAATGAAAAAGAAAGAAAATCAAAAAGACAAAAAGAATGATCAATGTAGAAAAGAATGAAGGGATTCAATAAAAGTAAAGAGATGAAAGGTGTGGAAAGTTGAGAAAGAAGAAAAAGGTTTGAAATGAACAAGAAAGAGTGACAGTGTGTCTCTCTAACCCCTTAGAAAAAAATTAAATGACTTAAAAAAAGTCTTGAGAATATATGTCAAAATGAAGCAAAAGAAGTGCTAATGGGAAGATGGAACCTACTTAGACCAAATATTTCCTACCCTGAATCAAAAGCCTTCGTTATATCTCCACAAAAGCCCTATATGATCTTGAGTTGAATGAAGCTTACATTAGTGGTGACTCACATAAGGGGCAAGCTTATGGTACTTAGAGCCGGACTTGTGACCTTTCTTTGAGAGAGATGAGCGTGTTTCCACTATCCTCGTTCTGAGTGCTACAATCTAAAAGTGAGGTTTGCTTAGGAAAATTTGAGGATGTGTGAGTTTGGGTTCCACAATGACCAAAGCAGTAGAAAGATTTTCCCTTGATGAGTTGAGTCAATTCTTGATGCTCTTGTGTCGCACTAAATCCATGGTGCTTAGAAGGTCGAATGTTGTTAATGATTCATTTGAATTTAGGGCAATTGTTAGTCCCAATTGATGCTAGATGAGGTCACTTTAGGTCAGCTGAATTTTCTTGAATTTACTCTTAAGGGGTGGGTCTTATTTTGTTTGCTTGAGGACAAGCAGAAGCTTAAGTTTGGGGAAGTTGATAACTAGCGATTATGGTTCATTTTACACTCTTTCTTACTTGAGTTTTGATTAAAAATGCATACAAAATAGTCCAAAGGCTTACATGTTGTACTTGTTTGCAGGGTTTGGTCAAAAAGCCGACAATTAGCTAAAACCAGCGCAAAAAAGAGTGAAACATGCACAAGTACCAAGAACAAGTCCAAGCACAGTACAACAGGTCCACTGCGGCCGCACTCCATTTAGTGCGGTCCGCAGTGAGAAGATTCAGAGAGGTGCTTATTTCAGAAACTCAAGCAATGTGGCCGCAAAGCAATCTGTGAGGACCGCAATGGACTCACCGCGGCCGCACTCGATATTTTGCGGTCCGTAATAATGGAGTTCAAAGAGTTCGACTTTGGGGAATCAATTCCAATGCGGTCCACGGTCCTTTTTGTGTGGACCGCAACAGAAGTCACCGCGACCGCGGTGCATTTTGTGCAACCCGTAGTGGCCAAATTCAGAGAGCAGAGTTTAAAGCTTAAAAACCTCACTGCGCCCGCACAAGATTTTGGGCGGTCCGCACTACCCCCACAGGGGTATTTTTGTCCAAAACATTTGGCCTAGTATAAATAATTTCTTTTTCCATTTTTAGGTCATCAGCTGTAATTTAATGCTTGGTTGCGCTCGTGAACAGGGTTTCTTAACCATTTTGAGTAATTTTAGAGTAGTTTTATCATTGAATCTCCAAGTATTAGCTTGTATTTAATTATTATGGGTTTTTCTTCATCTATTTATCAGTGTTCTTCTATTATCATGAGTAGCTAGACCCATTAGCTAGGGTTGTGGCTCAACCCTAGTGTGGGTATTTGATGGGTCTTGAGTGTTAAGGCTTGAATGTCTATGGGTGTTTAATATTTGGACTAATTTGTATTTTCCATGTTGAATTAGTGGTTGCAAACACTAATTTGTGCCTATTTGACTTGGGTTCTTCTTGAGAAAGAGAACTTGAGTCTAGAAAAATTAGTCCAACAAGGAATTGGGGCGTATTCAAGAGATTGATAGCCCCAATTAAAGTGTTAAACCTAGAGATAGTAATACCCGACTTGAACCTAAATTGCTTGCAAAAATTATCATACCCAATTGGTCTTGACAAAGTCAATTAGGGCAAAATCACTCAAACTACCGAGAGGTATAGAGTGAGAAGTTTAGTGCATTGGTTATATCGTAATCCCCAACATGACAATCTTGCCTTAGACTCGAGAACTCGTCAAGTATCCACCTAGAGAAAGTCACTTCCCTAGTGCCTTCTTAACTATTTAGACAACCTTTCAAGTATCTTGCTCTTAGCTTAATTTAGTATCATATTAGCATAAAATCAAAAGTAAAATCAAAGGACCAACTATGATTAGAAGTGCAATTAAGAGCAATTACGCATCTCCAATTTAGATAGGAACCCAATTCCCATTTTTAGCTCCCTGTGAAATTCGATCCCGACCATCTCGGGTAAAAGCTGCTTCGACCACTCTCGCTACTTTGTAGTAGTGCAGGGTTGGTTCCCGATCACTTTCTCATGTCCAAATGGGTATCACGCAAAACAGTTAATAAAAGATCAAGTCTGGTTATTACTATCTCTAGGTTGAACCCTTTAATTGGGTTAATCAATCTCTCAATTGACCCAATTCCTTGTTAATTAAGTTATCCTAGACTAGATCTCTCTTTCTCAAGTAGAGACTAAGTCAAATAGGCATGAACTAATATTTGGAATCATTAATTCCACAATTAAAGCATGAACTAATCTAAATAACAAATACACAATCATAAACAAGCACTAAATTAGATACCCATAAGGTT
Organism: Nicotiana tabacum; assembly: GCF_000715075.1. NCBI lineage: Eukaryota > Viridiplantae > Streptophyta > Magnoliopsida > Solanales > Solanaceae > Nicotiana > Nicotiana tabacum. Next base: position 125,578,144 of record NC_134101.1, on the reverse strand, counting down.
TTTACACTAGGGTTGGGTCACAACCCTAGTAAAAATCTAGCTACTCATACTTGGGCTTGAAGAAATTAGAGAAGAAAGACTAATTAAATTCATAATGAAAGCTTAAAATGATTAAATCTATTGTAAAATACACCAAATCAAAGTAAACTTCCGAAAATGGCAAAGAAAAATGGCTACAGTAATTGCAGAGGTTCAAACATGACCTAATTTCGTGAAACTCGTCTATTTATACAAGGCTGAAAATCTCGGATAAAAATACCTCTCGGGAGGTTCTGCAGCCGCACAGTTCCCTATACGGTCCATAGATTTCTTCATCTTGACAGGAAGTGGAGTTATTTTGCCACACATTTCTGAACTGCGGCCGCGAGATAATCTTCTGCGGTCCGCACAATTAGGTCTGTGGCCGCACAATTCTTGTGCGGTCTGCAATTCAGAGAGACTTCTGAACTTGGTCCTTTTGCACACTCTATGATCTTCAACTCTTAGCCCCGTTTTGTGGCCGCACAATTCATGTGCGGTCTGGAGTTTTTACAAATGTCTGCTAAATTTTCCTTCTTTGTTTGAGGCCGCAGGTGGAATTCTGCGGTCCGCAATTTCTTCTACGGCCGAAGAATTCCTTCTACAAACTGCACATTTGTGCTTATGTGCCATTTATTTCCTTGTGCCTCAGACTACTCCTTTTTGCATCGGATTTCATTTTGGGAGAGTAACTTCCATCATCCCTACAATTTTGTACAATTTTATTAGTTTCGGGAACATAATTCAATGCTTTTTAGATTAAAATAAAAGCTAAAAAGTGCTAATAAGCAGTCAAAATCCCCACTTATCAGGCCACTACCAACAATCACCAGTGCAAGCACATGAGACCCAGCAAGTTCAGGAGGAACAACAAGTTCATACACCCCCACCAAATAGCTGGTTGCTCTCATCGCCAGAAATGGAGGAAACCACACTACCGGAAAACCTAGACATAGAGCTCGAGCCACTACTAGCGGAGCCATTGTCCCCTTTGAATCCGGAGGCAGATATAATCATCCTAATGAACCCAGAAGTGCAGGCACCAAGCATCCTAGATCAAATACTGCAACACATCACACTGTAGGAATTACTGTCAACCACACTCCAAGAAAATAAAGAAAAATGATACTTCATCACAGTTTTAAAAAATGTGCTTCGAATAGTTGTGAACATCTGCACCTACCCCTTCTTGATCATCTACAAATATGCAGTACTAATTCTGCACAAACTGACGGAGGAAGACTTGCCATTACCGATGCCCAATGGGGCGGATCACCCTCTAGTTGCACACTTGCGCATGTCACTAGCCCTTGGTGGGAGCTCACTTATAACCAATGAACCCAAAATGAAGATTCTCCTTTGGAACTGCAGGGGCTACAACAACCGTGAATTCAGGTGAAATTTCAAAGATATTATGGACTGGAACAATCCATCCATCATCTGCCTCACTGAAACACACATGCCGAGCCATTACGAGCTTATGAAATTTATTGGTTTCACTAATTTGTTTGAAATTAGCGCAGACGGTTACTCTAAGGGTGTTGTCCTAAAATGGAAGCATGAGGAGCTGGAGATGGATCCACTAGCAGTCAATAACCAGGAAATCCATGCAAACATACAGATCAATAGAACTTCAAAACCATGGCTACTCTCTCTAGCTTATGCGGCACTTTATTAGCAAATAGAAAAAAGTTTTAAAATAATTTGCAAATAGTTGCTAAAAATAACGCATTCTCGTGGCTATATATGATGCCTTTAATGAAGTCACAACATCTTCCGAAAAGTTTGGAGGTAGGCCTATAAATAGTAGTAGAAGTTTGGAGGTATGTCTAAATTGTCTTGATGCTATTGATATGATTGGCTTGGGTTTTGTGGTTCCACGTTTCACATGGAAAAATAAAAGAAAGAAACGGCAGCAGCAAATTTTTGAGCGGCTGGATAGATTTTTGGGAAACCCGAACTAGGTGGAAGTGTTTCCTGATGCCACTGTCACACACATGCTACGTACCCACTCGGACCACTGCTCATTGTTGCTAAATCTATCAAAAATATTAGTAAACCAACATACATTTTTCATTTTGAAATAATGTGGTTTAGTAACCCATTTTTCCCAAACATAGTTAAACAACACTGGAATAATAATCCAAATTATATTCATGACATTTCTTCCTTCACAAAACACGTGGAAGAATGGAACAAAATCATATATGGGAATATTCTTTTTTTTTAAAGGAACATTCTTGCACGCATTCTGGGACTCTAAAATATGGACCCACTATATAAAAGCAACTTTCACATTAATCTAGAAAACAACCTTATTCACGAATATAACTTAATTCTCCAAAACGAAGAAGATTTTTTAAAATTAAATTTCAGAGTTCAATGGATAAATGACGAGGATGCCAACACAAAATTCTTCCATATTTTCGCTATCCAGAGGAGCGGGAAAAATAAGATACTAGGACTAAATGACACGGTTGATAATTGGGCTTTCGACCCTAGGGAATTCATGATATTATAATAAAACCACTTCTCAACTATCTACACAACTGAACTTCAATCATGCAAATATATCTTTGCACCCAACCCAAGCCTGCTAAACATCCTCACAGAACAGGATAAAGAAGCTTTCACTAGACCACCCTCTGTAACTGAAATTAACAAAGTTATAAAATCGTTTAAACCTCTTAAGGCACCGGGTACGGATGGCATACACCCAATTTTCTTTCAGAAATACTAGGCGGACACAAACTCAACTATCAGACACATGTGTATTCAAGCATTTGCTACCCCAACAGTTCCAGTTGAAACTAATAATACCTACATAACTCTTACTCCCAAAGTAAAACACCCTCAGAATATCTTCCAATATAGGTTTATCAGCCTCTGTAATACAATCAATAAAACTATAACAAAAATTATTGTAAATCGTATTCGCCCTTTCCTCAATAATATTATCAGTCCTAACCAATGTAGCTTTATTTCAGGAAGGAGAGAAATTGACAATGCAATAATTGTCCAAGAAGCAATCCACTCTTTTAAGAGTCGTATGGGTAGGATTGGGAAGATGATGCTTAAAATTGATCTTGAAAAGGCCTTTGACCGACTTGAATGGTCCTTCGTCAGAAGCTCACTAAAAGCTTTAAACTTTCCAGAGGACCTAATAACGATTATTATGAATTGCATATCTACCACTACAATTTCAATCATTGCAAATGGCAAACCCACAGATTTCTTTGAACCATCAAGAGGCATCTGTCAAGGTGACCCGCTCTCACCGTATCTTTTCATCATCTGTGTGCAATCCCTAACACGTTGCATTGATCATGAAGTAGATTCTTTGAACTGGAAACCCATTAAAATAAGCTAAAATGGCCCAGCCATATCACACCTCCTTTTGGAAGACGGCTTTATTCTATTCTCTGAGGAAAACATTACTAGCACAACTTCTATCATAAATATATTCAACTTTATTTCCCACTAATCAAGACAGAGAATAAATTTCTCCAAATCCAAAATTATTTTTCCTCTAATGTATCATCTACGGACCAAACATCATTGTCAAACACTCTTAACATAAAAGAAAAAAATAATGTGGGGAAGTACTTGGGATTTTCGATTACAAACTTACAACCAAAAAGTTTGGACTATTAATTCATACTTGACAGGAGGAATACTCGACTAGAAGGTTGGAAAGAAAAGCTACTCACTTTATCTAGGAGATTACCTCTTATACAATCGACTTTGTCGGCAATTCCCACTCATTCCATGCAAATAAACCTCATTCCATCAAAGACTAGATAAAATATTGATTGCATCCCGAGAAACTTCCTATGAGATTCTACATGGACCATAGAAAAATCGATCACATCAACTGGAATAAGGTAGAATCCCTAAAAAAGAGGGAGGCATGGGGCTGTACAAAGTAACAGGAAAAAATATCGTGCTCCTATCAAACCTACTATGGAGATATCTCACAAATCCATATTTTTTTTGGGCAAAAATGCTTAAGGGTAAATACATTGACACTCAAAGAAGGGACCCTATGGTTTATAGAGCACATGACTCCTATATCTAGAAAAGCACTGCCAAAACTTATTCTTTCTTCTCCAAAGGCATCGCCTAGAATATTGGAACCAGGACCAAAATATGAATTGGAATGATAAATGGGTCATTGGCAATCACACATTAAGGGAACTAATTGAGGGACCACTTGACAAGGATGATATAAATAAAAAATATAGCTTGCCTCATTAATAATAAAATTTGGAACCTACAAGCCCTATTATACGACCTACCAAATACGCTTTCGGATATCGTAACACAAACATACATTTCGTTCTCTGAGACTTTAAATGATTCATTCTTCTGGAAAGAAACGGAAGATGTGAACTTCACGACCAAATCAGCCTACAATCTCTTCATTACGCTAACAGAGCCACCTCAAACTCATGAAGCCTTCAACCACTTATAGATATAAAAAGCATATTGTTACAACAAACTCAAAACCTTCATATGGTTACTAATACACCAAAGACTGTCGACTGCAGTTTGTCCTAAATCAAAGAAAAATAATAGAATACAACTCTTGCAAATATTGTGGAATAGAGGAAAATATAAACCATATATTCTTTCACTGTCCTATGAACACTTCAATATGGGAAGAGCTAAATATAGAAACCCAACACTCAAACCAACTAGAATGGATAAAGGATATTTGTATCTCCACTAAGAAACATCATTCTCCCAAATAACTCATCAATCCTGTTGGCCATCATCACACAAATTATCCTTTGGCATGTTTGGCTAAATCGGAACCATAACATCTTTCATAACTGCTCAACTCTTATTGATAGCACAAAAATCATTTCGCATGCACTGGAATACCTCTGCCTAACAATCCGCAACTTCAAACATTTCATAACAACAAAAATCCCAATAAAATGGACACCCCCACCACACAACCTCTATAAACTCAATATAGACGGTGCATACCTAAAAAAAACTCCAACACTGGAGGAGCAGGTTGAATCATAAGAGATTTCGCAGGACATTGGATTGATGGGTTCTCATGCTACATAATGGCCTCGTCACCCATCCAAGCAAAAATCCTTGCCCTACTAAAAGGATTGGAACTTTCTTTCACAAAAAATCGTATTCCGATTATAGTGGAAACAGACTGCCAATTATTACTGAACCTTTTAAACGACAAATCTCACAACAAAGCTAATGCTAATTTTCTCCATGATTGCAGGTTCCTGCTCGACGCACCGGGCCAGCCGGATGTTAGGAATGCCTACCGTGAAGGAAATCAAGTGGCGCACACATTAGCGTAGTATGGGAGCCACTGTAACTCGCATACTAACGCTGAGTGTGACGAACACTTCTGGAATGAACCACGTTTATTTGCTTTCTGTACTTTCCGCAAAGACTTACTTGGGACTATTTAGTTAAGATCAGTCCAGCATTGTAATAACTATCTCTAGCTTTTACTACTTAATAATAAATCCAGAACTTTCAAGCAAAAAAAAAAAGGAAAACTTTTAAGTTCATTTACCGAGTTCACAAACGGGTACCAAGTTTAGGTGGCTCGGAGGTCATTTTGCCTTCATAGTTGAGGGTGGTTTGAGAAAGTGATTTCACAATTACGAGCACCATTATCGTTAAAGAATTCTCATTATTAAAAGTAGAGGAGGAACTAGGATTTCAATCTTATGATTTCTGGATTTTAGATGACGACTTCAAGTGTTAATGACTTGATCATAAATTTTATATTTGTTCAAATTTCATGAATTCTGAACACCTAAAATACTATTTGAAAAAAAATTACTGGATTCGGTCCAACCCGCAACTCGGCTTGTGCCTCCACCCCAGCCCTTGATTATAACCTGCTTTAGCATCATCGCAACTCAAGATTGTTTATTTAGAACCATGTACTTAATTAGTTTTACCATACGATGGATTTATCGTTATCTTGCTCGAATTACACAACTTATCACGTTACAAATTACATAATGGTGAATATAAGCATTAAAGTAAAGGTAATAAAAGCATTTGCAAAGATGCAAATTGTAGAACAAGAGAAAACTTTGATTATGACCTCTCGTCATTCTCCTACAAATTAAAAGACTTTCTTACTTTTAGATATATGAAAATAGGCTTCAAACCCCGCGTTTCTTCCAGTTTTTTCTAGCGTGGTGTAATATAAATATAGGATCAAGCATGACGTTGGTCCAATTGTGACACTTCTACTGGATCTTTTTGGTCTAAGGCCTCTGCAGCCAATGGTTCCATATGTCGTTGAAAGTAACACCAGATTTCTTTCAAGTACTATATGTTAATTTCTAATATCATTATTTGGTGAAATTTCCATTCAATGTGCGTTATTACTTACCCATTAACTCAATAGTATTAATTTATGACACATTCTATTTCAAAATTATCCACTCTATGTTTTTTTTTTATTTTCTAAGGATATGATATTTTGAATATATGCCCCACAATATATATAGTCCATCGTTTTCAACTTACCTTACACTATGCCTATGCATAAAATCATCAAGAGTTGTGGTGGATGGATAGGATCTCTCTACCCTTAATTAGAGGATTAGATCGAGTTCGAGTCCTAGGAATAAAAAAACTATGGTAGAGAGCGTTTTCACCTTTTATAGATCTTACATGCCACAATTTTGTATTAAGTCGGGCCCAAAGTGACCACTGGATACGGAATATATAAAACTCTAGAAAAAAATATGAATGCTAGATATATATTTGCTCCTTTTAGTTTCCATACATTTACAAGTAGAAAGTTTTGCGTTCCTATTTCAAAATTTAAAATAACATATTACTCCATATAACATATTTGAAAGTTGAAGAAAAGGTCTGTGCAATATTCGTTTGCTTCATCTCGAGTTTGGAAGTATATACCTTATGCGGATCTAATTCTTTTATAATCGTTTATACATTTCCTTTTCTCACATTGAAATACTACCTATCTTCATATAATATCAATGTTATGATATGTGCATAACACCATACAAGTAGTTGAGCTGTGCATTCAAATTCTTGCGAATAATGTTGATAGAAATAAGCTTTTTGAAAAGGCAGCTAAGGAGAACTTATACATGTTATAGTTCAAAGAATTTGAACATTTTAAAATTAAGCTAAGGTAAGGAGGGGTTTAAATTTATTGATTTTGTAGACTAGCAAGCTATATGAGTTGTCCCCTCTGAAACATCTGATTAATTCAAATACACTGGGAACTTGTTGTTGTTTAGTGGTTCAAATTGTATGGCATAAAAGATGTTTTGGTCATAAACTAATTTAATTAAGAAATGTTTTAATAAGGTAATTTAATAAAGTAATGACAAGTTTGCTGATTATAAATAATTGGTGCTCACTCATGTGGAGTTCTGACTATGTAAGAGCTTTGAATTAGTGGCTATAAGTTTTTATCTTTTTATCAGACGACTCTAAGAAGAAAGGAAAGAAAAGAAAACAAAAAAAGCCAAAAATCTTAGAACAGGACAAGTGAAGTTGACAATTAGTTATTCACAAAATCTCAAAACAAGTAAAAAATAGAAGCTGGAGAATGAAAAGAGAGTTTTAGATTCAAGTAGAAAAAAATTATAATGCAAATTACAAATATAAATGCAAAAAAAAAAAATACATTAGAAGAATATGAATATTACACTCTATCAATGAAGGCTCTAAGGAGGAATTGATGTTAGTTTAGAGGATCACTCAATAATGGCCAAACTAATATTATAGCTTCACTTCATATTTAGCTAGTAATATTTGGAAATAGATTTGGTTAAAACTTGAAAGAAAAGTTTTGAAGTTTTGGGAACTTGAAGTTTTTTTTTCATTTTTTTTTAAAAGTTGATCATATTCCATAAACAAATAATGTTTGTAAAAAATAATTTGAAAAAAAAAGTAGGCAAAAATATATGACGAAACGGGAGCTATATTTGAAAGTGACATGAATAACGGGAGAATGACACAGTTACCCACAAAAACAAAACTATTTACCCTTGTCTACCTATTTATTTTTCTATACATTAAACTAATTACATTTCCTACCCACAGTAGTTTTTGTGGGGAATTTTTTCTTTATTCTCCAATTCTTTTTTATTTCTATGCTTCTTTTCATTTTTTTTCTTTTCTCCTTTTCTTTTTTCTCGTTTTCTTCTTATCTTTTTTCTTTTTTCCTTTTCTAATTTCATTTAACTTCTTTTTTTATATTCTTTTTCTCTTCATAATCTAATTTCATTTACTGTTTTCACTATTTTTTATTATTCTTTTTTTATACTATTACTAAAGAAAAATCAAATTGTGTACCAATTAAATGTAGCTAATACAACCAAAAAATATTAACTAACATATGATAACAGTATAGTATATAGTTATACCAACAGGGTATACAATTATACCCAAAGAGTTAAAAAACAATTCTTGTTTTGAGTTTCAAAATAACACAAACTCAACAACCCCAATTTATGAGTTTCAAAGCTTCAAGGTCCTCCAATGGAAGATTAATGTTTTGCAGAAGTCAGAAGTCTTGGAATTCAAGTCATAGAATAAATCAAAACGAAAAAAATATTTGCATTTTTAATTTGCCCCTCACGTTGGGTAAAAGCTTAAAGCAAAATAAAAGGAAAAAGGCAAGTAAATTTACGGGTAATAAGCATACTATTATGGTATATTGTATACTATTACAACATACTGTTACAATATATTGCATATTATTACAGTATATTATAATTATATTGTATATTATAATAGTATACTATTGCAGTATAACTATATACTCTTATAGTATATTGTATACTGTAGCAGTATACTATTAGGTAACTGTGTTCTTCTTCGATTATTACAATATACCGTTGCAATATATTGTAAATTATAATAGTATACTATTGCAGTATAGTTATATACTCCTATAGTATATTGTATACCGTAGCGATATACTATTGGGTAGTTGTGTTCTTCTTCGATTTTCAGCTGAAAATTTCGATCTCAATCAGCTCCAAATGCTATCAAATTCAGTATGAACTTCCAGAAGGTACTATAAGCAATATTTAACAGCACCCACTTTGAATCAAACAAGAAATCTTCAAAATAAAAATTTTGAATTCAAGAGCATCAAGCCCAACAATGGTGAATATTCAAATACACATAAAAATTCAGATCCGGGAAGCTTACTTGAAGGTACTATAATCAATATTTTATAGCACTCACATCGAATCAAATAATAAATTTTCAAAATAAAATTTTAAATATAGGAGCTCCAAGGTCATCAATGGTGGATCTTCATACACACACAAATATCAGAGCTGAAAAACTTAATATATAACTGCAACAACGCATGGGTTCAGAAATACAAATAAATATATAAAAAATACTAATATAGAAAGAGAATTTTGGAGTGAAACTCATGTTAATAATATTGAAGATAGAAACAAAATCTGAAGAAACATTCCCAAGTCAAATCAGTAACTGCTGTGTGAAATATGATTTCTCATGGTTTGGCTATGGAATTTTTGAAATGAAAGAAATGGTTGGGTGAAATAGCGTTAACTAAGGCATTAAATGAGGGAAATAAGCTAATGCATGGGCCGGGTAAATAGTTTGGCCACATGGATAGGAGAAGTAAATAATTTGGGTCTGGATATTAAAGGATAAATAGTTTGGAATTAATGAGTATAAAGTGCGATTTTCTCTTGAATAAATGGTAAAAATTGCACGGGGCGCCCTATTTGGTCTCCCCCATTTAACCTATACCTATTTTTTTTAAAATTTTTAACTTGTACCCAGTTTTTAAATAAGTTCAGCCCCTTTCTCCTCCTCCTTCTCCTCCTTCGTTTTCTTCTTCTTCTTCTTCTTCTTCTTCTTCTTCTTCTTCTTCTTCCTCTTCTTCTTCTTCTTCCTCTTCTTCGTCTTCTTCCTCTTCTTCTTCTTCTTCCTCTTCTTCGTCTTCTTCCTCTTCTTCTTCTTCTTCTTCTTCTTCTTCTTCCTCTTCTTCTTCAATTAACAACTAAAAGGTACTATGATTAGTTTCGCTTTTAGTGCAACCTGAACAAAGAAATCAAACAACAAACAATAAAAGAATATAACTTTCTACCTCAACTAGGCAAGCAGACTAACAATCCGTATTTTTTTAATCTTTCGCAATACTGTTTTACATTTATGATGAACTATATGGAAACTGACCCATTACTTCTTGTTTTGAATAAACTAATTCTGTCAGATTCATGGGAAGATATTGAACTGGTATTAAACTTGTATTTTAGTCACATGTAATTATTGTCTCCTTTTTCATCTTGAGCTGACTGCTGCTTCACTTGGAAATACTGGGATTCAAGTTTTTGCTTATGGTCTTATGGATTATGAACTAAATAACTTCAGCATCTTATCCAGGACAAAAAAAACTTCAGCACTGTCTTTGCTACTTCAGGCCCGTCTACTAGAATGCTGAAATTTTGCATGATTGTCTTTGCTACTTCAGCCCCGTATGCTGAAGTTACGCGAAAAAGTGGGTACGCTTGCAATTTTTTTTGCAAAGCGGGCACAAGTTAAAACGTGACCCAAAAAACAGGTATAGATGCAAATCCCCCGAATAAATGGGGCCATATTCAAGCATTGTTTAGGCCGATAGCCCAATTTTGTAAAAATTACACGGGGCGCCCTATTTGGTCGTCCCATTTAATCTATACCCATTTTTTAAAAAAGTTTTAACTTGTACCCACTTTTTAAACATCTTTAGCCCCATTTCTCCTCCTCCTTCTCCTCCATCGTTTTCTTCTTCTTCTTCTTCTTCTTCTTTCTTCTGTTACTGTTGGTGCTGCTATGAAACTTCAGTTCATGGGAAGACTGTCATAAATAGGTTTATCAGATTATTTAAAAATAAATTATAAATAATTGCGTAAGTTAGTAGACAATAATTTGTGAATATTTCCACGTACGTAAGTTAGTAGACAATGATAATTCTGTTCTTTTCACGTTTACTGTTTCCAAAATTTATGGTTTAAATACTGTTGGCAATCTGATTATTTATCTGGTATGTTAGAAAGCTTTTTCAAAAACTTCAGCTTATATAGTGCTGATGTTTTTACAAATGAACTAAATAACTTCAGCATCTTCTGCTGAAGTTTTTGAAAAAGTTTTATGACAAAACTAACGAATCCAGAACCAAAAAACTTTAGTATGAACAAAATAACTTCACCATCTTCTGCTGAAGTTTTTGAAAAAGCTTATCCAGGACAAAAAAAACTTCAGTTTATTTAGTGCTGAAGTTTTTATAAATGAACTAAATAACTTCAGCATCTTCTGCTGAAGTTTTTAAAAAAGCTTAATGACAAAATTAATGAATTCAGGACAAAAAAACTTCAGCTTATTTAGTGCAATTACAAACAAAAACTTTAGCAAATAGAGAATAAAACTTCAGCTACTATGCTTAAGTTCAGCAATTACAAACAAAAACTTCAGCACACTTGCTACTTCAGGCTCGTCTACTGGAATGCTGAAGTTTTGAGTGATTGCATTTGCTACTTCAGCCCCGTATGCTGAAGTTACGCGAAAAAGTGGGTACGCTTGTAAAATAATTTTACAAAGCGGGCACAAATTAAAACGTAACCCAAAAAGCGGGTATTGATGCAACCCCCGTTTTACTATATTGGGCTCCTCTTGTCCATGCCGTCAGGCCCATGAAGAGTAATATGGTTGTTCTCGGTTTCAGTTGGGGAAGAAATCATTAACAAGTGAAATGTGGATTTTGTCGGTAAGAAGTTTAACTCCCCAGCAATGACTTTGTGTAGAAGAAAATTGAGTGTGTTATGATGAATATCACATTATGGTGGATGTCTACTCTTCTTCCATGATCTTTAGCTAAAATGCTTAATGACATATTCAATGACATAATTTGTATGTTCAATGACATATTCCATGACATATTTTCTTCACTTTTTATGCCTATATAAAGGCCTTGTAATAGATAGGAAAAATACACAATTGAAGAAGAAATAAGAATCTCTCTTCCTCTCTTTCTCTCTATATCTCTTAGTTTGTTTTTGCTTGTTCTATATTGTTATTTTGGGTTATATTTCATAACACGTTATCAGCACGAAGCTCTAATTTTATTCTTAACTCCAGCTAAGTTGAGCCATATTTTATTGAGGTATGTATCATTATAATTATTTTATTTATGGCACTACATATATCATATGCTTAATTCTTACAACCTAAATTTTTCTTTGCAATTTTTGATAATTTACATCATTCATGTTGTTGTTCCCTTTTTCATATTTTTGTTTATCATGTTGTTTTTCACACCTGACACAATACCATTAAAAAAAATGTATGCATATGTATGTAGTGTATACATTATCTAGTCACTGCAACTAATAAAACGTTAAATTCTATATATATATATATATATATATATATATATCTAGTCACTGCAACTAATAAAACGTTAAATTCTATATATATATATATATCAATAATATAAAGTGAAATGAAATAATATATAGTTTCTATTTTATGGCATGAATAAAATGAAATAGTAGATTGCTAACATGATATAGCTTTATTTTCATTTGTTTTACCTTAATCGATTTGTTTCATTAATTGTTTATTATTATAATTATTTCTCTAACTTATTCATCTTTTATGATAGTTTTCACTATGTCAAATTTAACAAAACTTGAATTTGTGGCACTTGACATCACCGGGAAGAACTATTTATCATGGGTCCTTGATGCTGAAATTCACCTCGACGCTAAAGGTCTTGGAAATACGATTATACAAGGAAATGAAGCATCAAATCAGGATAAAGCGAAAGCCATGATTTTCCTTCGCCATCATTTACATGAAGGGTTAAAAACTGAATATTTAACAGTAAAAGATTCACTTGAATTATGGATTAATTTGAAGGATCGATATGACCACCTAAAACTTACGGTATTACCAAAAGCTCGGTATGAGTGGATACATTTAAGGTTGCAAGACTTTAAAACTGTAAGTGAGTATAATTCTGCTATCTTTAAAGTAAGTTCTCTATTAAAATTATGTGGAGACACTATCACAGATGAGGACTTATTGGAAAAAACATTTTCTACTTTTCACGCTTCAAATGTGGTGCTACAACAACAATACCGTGAAAAAGGTTTTAAGAAATATTCTGAGTTAATCACATGCCTACTTGTGGCTGAGCAGAATAATACTCTATTAATGAAAAATCATGAAGCCCGTCCTACTGGGTCAGCTCCATTTCCGGAAGTGAATGCTATAGCAACATATGATAAGTTTGAAAGAAAACAAAATAATTACCGTGGTCGTGGACATGGTCATAAACGTGGACGTGGCAGGGGGCGAAACAATTATCGTCATTATGGTGGAAATAAATTGGAGAACAATAAGGGTTCTCAAATTAATCATTCAAAAGGTAAAGCTAGTATGTGTCACCGATGTGGTATGAGAGGTCATTGGGCGCGCATTTGTCGTACGCCAGAACATTTTGTCAAACTTTATCAAGCCTCCCTCAAGAAAAAAGAAAATAATGTGGAGGCACACTTGACCTTTCAAAATAATAATGATGAAGCAGGTCCCTCAAATAAATATGATTCTAAGGCACATCCTGCATATAAAGATGATGATTTTGAAGGCCTAACAAATATTACTCATTTAGAAGTTGGAGACTTCTTTGAGGATATTGACTGAAGAATGAATCATCTTACTGGGGAATGAAGTTATAAAAGTTGTTATGTTTATGTTTGCAACTAGTTTATTTTTTCTTGAGTGTATTTTCCTAATGCATCATGTATTGCTAGTTTCTATATTTCTAATGTATTTCTTAATGTTTTTTTTGCTTGTCTTTCATATTTCTTATGATGTATTATTTGTCTTTTTTATGAAGAATATGAAAATTCCACAGTCTTCAGTTGGACTCAAGATTAATAAAGATGATATATGTCTTTTGGATAGTGCTACAACACACACTATTTTAAAAGATAAGAGATATTTCTCTTATTTGGTAATGAAAGAAGCGAATGTTAATACAATATCCGGTAGTACAAGATTAATTGAAGGTTCTGGAAGAGCCAATTTATTACTACCAGGAGGAACAAATTTGGCTATTAATGAAGCACTATATTGTAGTAAATCTCAAAGAAACTTATTAAGTTTCAAAGATATTCGCCAAAATGGCTATCATATTGAGACTACAAATGATGAAAAGATTGAATATCTTTATATTACTACAATAACGTCCGGTAAGAAATATGTGCTTGAAATGTTACCCGCTTTTTCCTCCGGCTTATACTACACAAGTATTAGCAGGATTGAAACACATGCCGTAGTAAACAAGAAGTTTACTAATCAAGATAATTTTATTATTTGGCATGACCGGTTGGGCCATCCTGGTTCTAATATGATGCGTAAAATAATTGAGAATTCACATGGACATACAATGAAGAATCAGAAAATTCTTCAATTTAAGGAATTCTCTTGTGCTGCATGTTCTCAAGGAAAATTAATTATTAGACCATCAACTATTAAAGTTAGGATGGAATCCCCTGCATTTCTGGAACGTATACAAGGTGATATATGTGGGCCCATTCACCCTCCATGTGGACCATTCAAGTATTATATGGTTTTGATAGATGCATCTACAAGATGGTCACATGTGTGCTTACTATCAACTCGCAATATGGCATTTGCGAGATTGTTGGCTCAAATAATAAAGCTAAGAGCACAGTTTCCAGATTATGCAATTAAGACAATCCGTCTTGATAATGCTGGTGAGTTTACATCCCAAGCCTTTAATGATTATTGTATTTCAACTGGGATAACCATTGAGCATCCGGTTGCTCATGTTCATACACAAAATGGTCTAGCAGAATCATTGATCAAACGCCTCCAATTAATTGCTAGACCAATGCTTATGAGAACAAAACTTCCCATTTCAGTATGGGGTCATGCTATTTTGCACGCAGCATCACTTGTGCGGATAAGGCCCACAAGTTATCATAAAGTCTCCCCATTGCAATTGGCTTTTGGTCAGGAGCCAAATATTTCCCATCTTAGGATCTTTGGTTGTGCGATATATGTTCCAATTGCTCCACCACAACGCACAAAGATGGGTCCTCAAAGAAGGTTGGGGATATATGTTGGATATGAATCTCCTTCAATTATAAAATATCTAGAGCCGATGATTGGAGATTTATTTACAGCAAGATTTTCTGATTGTCATTTTGATGAATCAGTATATCCAACATTAGGGGGAGAAAATAAGCAGCTGAAAAAGAATATAGATTGGAATGCATTATCACTGTCTCATTTAGATACTCGAACAAATCAATGTGAACAAGAGGTTCAAAAGATTATTCATTTGCAAAATATTGCAAATCAATTGCCAGATGCATTCACTGACCTACCAAGGGTGACCAAGTCACATATTCCAGCTGCTAATGCACCAATTCGAGTTGATATCCCGGCAGGACAATTAATTAAAGCAAATGAGTCTAAGCCATGCTTGAAACGTGGTAGACCAATCGGTTCTAAAGATAAAAATCCTCGAAGAAGAAAAAGAGCAAATGATCAAAGTGAACATAACACGGAGGTAGTGGCTCAAGAAGATCCCCAAGACATAACAAATGATAAGACCTTAGGGGAGGTCCAGGTACCTGAAAATAATGAAAATGAAGAGATATCAATAAGTTACGTCTCAACCGGGAAAAGATGGAACCGAAATAATGTTGTTATCGATAACATTTTTGCTTATAATGTTGTTGTTGAAATAATGCAACAAGATGAGGATCTTGAACCAAAATCTGTCAATGAATGTAGACAGAGAAATGATTGGCCAAAATGGAAAGACGCTATCCAGGCAGAGTTAACTTCCTTTGGAAAACGTGAAGTCTTCGGACCCATAGTTCGAACACCTGAAGGCATAAAGCCAGTAGGGTATAAATGGGTTTTTGTGCGGAAACGAAATGATAAAAATGAAGTCGTTAGATATAAAGCACGACTTGTGGCACAAGGGTTTTCCCAAAGGCCTGGAATTGATTATATGGAGACATATTCTCCTGTAGTGGATGCTATCACCTTCAGGTATCTTATAAATATGGCAGTGCAAGAAAAACTTGATATGCATCTAATGGATGTTGTTACAGCCTATTTGTATGGATCATTAGACAACGAAATTTTTATGAAAGTACCTGAGGGATTTAAAGTGCCAGAAGCATATAAAAGTTTTCGAGAAACTTGTTTAATAAAGCTTCAGAAATCTTTATACGAATTGAAACAATCAGGTCGTATGTGGTACAATCGCCTGAGTGAATACCTGTTGAAAGAAGGGTACAAGAATGATCCAATTTGTCCTTGTGTCTTTATAAAAAGGTCTGGATCTAAATTTGTTATAATCGCTGTGTATGTTGATGATTTAAATATCATTGGAACTCCTGAGGAGCTTCCAAAAACAGTAGACTGTTTGAAGAAAGAATTTGAAATGAAAGATCTTGGAAAGACAAAATTTTGTCTTGGTCTACAAATTGAGTATATGAAAGATGGAATATTTGTCCATCAATCAACATATACCGAAAAGATTTTAAAGCGATTCTATATGGATAAAGCACATCCATTGAGTACCCCAATGGTTGTGAGATCACTTGATATAAAGAAAGATCCATTCCGACCTCATGAAAATGATGAAGAGCTTCTTGGTGCCGAAGTACCATATCTTAGTGCAATTGGGGCATTAATGTATCTTGCCAATAATTTCCGACCAGATATAGCTTTCTCAGTAAGTTTATTGGCAAGATTTAGTACTTCGCCAACACAAAGACACTGGAATGGTATTAAACATATATTCAGATACCTCCAAGGGACCATTGATATGGGTTTATTTTATTCAAACGAATCCAAGCCATCATTGATTGGTTATGCAGATGCAGGATATTTGTCTGATCCACACAAAGGTTGATCTCAGACAGGCTATTTATTTACAAGTGGAGGTACAGCCATATCATGGCGTTCGACAAAACAAACTATGGTTGCTACTTCTTCAAATCATGCAGAGATAATAGCCATTCACGAAGCAAGTCGAGAATGCGTTTGGTTAAGATCTATAACTCAACACATTCAGCAAACATGTGGTTTTTCTTCGAAAGAGAATATTCCAACAATATTGTATGAAGACAATGCTTCATGCATAGCTCAATTGAAAGGAGGATATATCAAAGGAGATAGAACAAAACACATTTCACCAAAATTCATTTTCACTCATGATCTTCAGAAGAATGGTGAAATAGATGTACAACAAGTTCGTTCAAGTGATAATTTGGCTGATCTGTTCACTAAGGCATTACCAACCTCAATATTTGAAAAGCTGATATATAAGATTGGAATGCGTCGTCTTCGAGACATTAAGTGATTTTTCATCAGGGGAGTAACTACACGCTGCACTCTTTTCCTTAACCAAGGTTTTGTCCCACTAGGTTTTCCTGGTAAGGTTTTTAATGAGGCAGCAAGCAATGCATATCATAAATAATTATGTACATCCCAATATTTTTTTAGAGAGTTTTTAACAAGGCACATTATCTATGGACATCCAAGGGGGAGTGTTATGATGAATATCACATTATGGTGGATGTCTACTCTTCTTCCATGATCTTTAGCTAAAATGCTTAATGACATATTCAATGACATAATTTGTATGTTCAATGACATATTCCATGACATATTTTCTTCACTTTTTATGCCTATATAAAGGCCTTGTAATAGATAGGAAAAATACACAATTGAAGAAGAAATAAGAATCTCTCTTCCTCTCTTTCTCTCTATATCTCTTAGTTTGTTTTTGTTTGTTCTATATTGTTATTTTGGGTTATATTTCATAACAGAGTGACATTTTAGCCAGAATTAAGATACTGTTTTGAATATGCGGTATGGGGTCCTGGTCCAGTAGCCCTTCCACCAAAGTTGCAGGTCCGCTTCTCCACTAAGATAAGAAATTATGCTTGTACGTACTTGAAGCCGAAACAGTATCAAGATTTAAAGTTTATAAATTCAACTTGGTATTAAATTCATAACTCGCTTTATGTATTAGATTTGCAATTAATATTGTAGTTTTACCCTGACAAGAGTGTTTAACCCAAACAATAGTTTTCAAGATTAAAGCAATAATTTTATATGACGGGCCACAAGCAACCGATTCAATCCGAAAGATATAAAATTTCGTTAATACAACGTGATAGAGAAGTGAAAAATAAATTCAATGATAGATAATATAATAAAAATAAAGCAGAGAAGAAAGAATTCTTATTGAATGATCCTTGATAGGATAATGAGCCGAACAGAGCTTGAAGGGCCGAATTATGGCCAACTTGAGAGCAATATGCTATAAATTACAATGTATAGAATTGTAGAGAAGAAAATTAGATTCCCCTAATGGTGGTAAAAGTATGTCTATTTATAGGGCTAAATCTAAGTAACTAGTCTCCTTGAATTATGAGTCCATTATGAGCATTTACTCAATCCATCCATTACTTTTGGAAGACTTGTAACAGCTGTGTAAATGCTGGAATTCCGTAACTGATGAGATAATTCTATAACTTATGAGTTAATTCCGTAATTAATGAGTCAATCTCGTGCCTGTTGAGTCAATCCCGTGCCTGTTCAGTCAATCTCGTGCATGTTGAGTCAATCTCGTGCCTGTTCTGGGCTATTTCATGATGATCAGTTCCGGGCTAACAGGCACGGTATGAGTATGTTCGGTCCCGGGAGTGTTTCACATATCATCTTTACATGTCATTCTTCACTTTTCTTCAAACTTTACTGACACGTGTCGCCATTTAATAGACCCACATGGCGAGTCTAATTTTTACTAATACAGATAGTCCTCCCACTTTCCGGTTACTCACTAAAATATGACCGGGAAGTGGATGATTTTATCCTTTTCATCCTTGCCTCTGCCTCATTAAAAACCTTGCCAGAAAAACCCAATAGGGACAAAAACCGGACGAAGGAAAAAAGAGTGCAGAACTTAGATATTCAGATTATAACTCCGGCACTTATGTTCCTTTCGTCAATAATCGGTTGGTTTACCCCTGTCTTGTTTCGGGGTTTGGAGACAAATCTTTGTCTCATGTTTGCAAAGTTTGATATATATATTTCGGCTTTATTTTATGCCTATTTTAATATTTGAGTTTTTGTTTCACCCTTTAACTTTGCATTAAAAATGCTTCAATGCTCCGTGACTTTTTTGAATAAGCACGAATTATCAAAGAGGGCCCTTTTATGAATGACATTTAGTGAAGAAGACGTCTCAACTTCATAATGGTGTAAATATACAAAAGAGAGATAGGAATTTTCACATGTTTTTCTTTAACAATGTTTTGAAGAACGTTTTTACATTTAACTTTCATAACATTTCACATGTGTTTGTGTATCGTCTATAACTCATTTTGCAGCTGTTTTTTCTTTTAACAGATTCGATATAAGCTTGCACTCGTAACTATTTTTCTTTTGCAATAATTTTTTTTGAATTAGTACAAGGAGATAACTATTTTTGTTTACAACAGTTTTAAATATAAGGGTATGAATTTTTACCCATAACTAATATTCTGCCTTTAACCTTTTTTGAAACATTCGTTTATATTTACGAATATGTTTTCAAAGGTTTTCGAGTCAGGCTTGTGTTTTTGACTCGTGACTTTGCTCTTAACTTTTGATTTGTTGGGTAGACCTAAGGCTTGACTTGAATTTTGATTTTTCTAGTCTTCTTTGCCTTCCATATATATAGTTCCCAAGTGTTAGAGCTTTGAAGTATGAAATCTCGAGCATTTGATTATTCCTTCCATGTGATCCATTTCTTGAAAAGGAAAAACATACGGAACTCGGAGGTATATATTTAGATGATGACTGCTTAACTAACCCCCCCTTTTTTTTACCAAAAGGGTTGTAACCTAGACCGGGATTAATACAGTGTTCCTCGTGTCTTTCGGGTCTAATATCATCATTTGGTATTTTAGAGAATTTATCCGAGTACTAACTTTTCTTGGCACTTTAGAAAATTATTTGAGTGCTCATACTTAGTCTTTTAGACTAAAATATATATTTGGATGCATCGTTACATGTGCGATTTCTTAATGTTGCACATTTGGGTGTCTTAACTTTTATATAAAAGAGGGCTCTTTTATATACTTTAAACGCTATGAAGAGGACGTCTCCTTTTCATTAAGGCGTAAAATAGGATCGATTGATCCGAGTAGACTTTTAGTTTGAGGGAATATTAATCCCGGTAGGATTTACAAGAGTATTGACCCCATTAAAATTTATGGGAGTATTGACCCCGGTAAGACATTGAGTTTGAGGGAGTATTGATCCCAAATAAATATATATCTTAGTAGATTTGTCCTGAAGAGACACTTAATCTGATTGGATTTTGAATCTAAATTGGAGTATATGAATATACTTCCAAGTAGAGAGGGACACATGTCCGAAATAATATTTGAGATTTACGGGATAATCGATCTGAGTCATAATACAATTAGCCATTAAGAAACGCTTAGATATTTAGCTTGAATGGTCGTTGTTGGACCGAATATAAATCGCGTGTTTGTTCAAAGTGAACTTTATTCTGGTGTATACATTTATCTTGAATTAGATGTAACACTCTCGTTTTTTATCGTAGGATTCTTGACTTTGACATGGAGTTCTTGATCCTTTTTGTGTACGTGTAGTATATGTATTTTTGAAGAACTCATTCAACACCGTTTGAAGTGTTTATGCTTGATATGAGTAATACAACTAACTGAGTTGAGCTGGTAAATAATGTCAGGTCAAATTGACTAATCTTCAAGTATAAGTAATCTCCCTAGTGTTTGAGTTTTGAGGTATGAGAACTAAAACACTGGAATCATAATTTGACAATCCGCGGTCTAATAGTCCCCGGTAGGATAGTTAACTTCGATATTGATGGACTTTCATATGGTCCAGTTCCAACATAGGGACGGTATCGAAGCTCTTTTAATAAAATATTTTGTACTCTAGTCGGGAACTACGGAGGTTCCAAAATGTTGTCGAGAATTATGCCATATCTTGATTTGAGCTATTCATACTAACTTTGATGAGTTTTTGATTTAAAGCCTTATTACCGGAGTAATTTTCACTGCTTTCTTTATAAATTTCTCGTATCATATATTTTGTTTGTTTGGTCCATGTGCCATTTTAGCTTTTGGAGCCTTGAATATTCTCAAATATA
Source organism: Nicotiana tabacum (assembly GCF_000715075.1). Classification (NCBI taxonomy): domain Eukaryota; kingdom Viridiplantae; phylum Streptophyta; class Magnoliopsida; order Solanales; family Solanaceae; genus Nicotiana; species Nicotiana tabacum. Next base: position 125,556,864 of record NC_134101.1, on the reverse strand, counting down.
ATTCTCCTTCAACAAGGCAGGTAGTACGGGATGAGAAGCACTCAGAGTTATCAAGAGCATATTTGTCTTTGGGTAAAGTCCCATTCTGCAAGTAATAAATGAATTTATTATGTCAATTCCAAATTAAATTAGTCAGGCTTACCTCAATTTCATTATAATTGATGATAGATCAGGGATCGCCTAAATAAGGGATGGTTCAATACCGAGACTGTTTGATTCGGAAACGATATTTCTCAATAAGTGCCCGGAGTTGCTTTCTAAGTCAGTGATATCAGCAGTAGATCTGAGACTAACACATCCAACTCGATTTTCTTGGGCTGCATAGTTTTTTTGGATTTGATCAATCGTTAAATCAATATTTTTTCTCTGAGTCCCCAAGCTAATTTAAGCCCTGTAGCATATGCTTCATACTCGGTTTTGTTGTTAGTAATAAAATAACTTTTATGAATTATCTAACTACTTTCCCTGATAGGCATTAAGCATTGCCCCTAACTCGGGAGGTTTAGTACTTGTGGACCTAATTGTGTAGAAGGTCCAGATCCCGAGAATTATCCCAGAAATAACATGTTCGGGTAATATGTTCGAGCTAAAATTAATCATGAAATCTACTAAATTTGTGATTTTATAGTCGTACGTGGCTGATAAACAATATCATATTCACGTAGTTCGACTACTCATTTAGCTAGCCTTCCTGACAGTTCATGTTTATGCAAAATATTACGTAATGAAAATATAGTGACTACGAAAATTGAATGACATTGAAAATAAGGCCTTAGATTTAGGGAAACTACAATTAATGCCAACTTATCAAAATGTAGATATACAATTTCCGTATCTAAGAGCATTTTATAATAGATAGGATAATGTGTACCTTTATCTTCTTGAATTAAAATTGCATTTACCTACACATCCAAGATAATTTGGTGTACCGGCAATCATCTTTCTCCTCAGAATTTTGAAAGTAATGATGTGTTGTTGTTAGATAGCAAGTTCGAATGATTCGACTTTTCGGACCAAACCGATCTTTCGAAGTTCTGTAACTTTATCTTTTATTATTTGACTCTAGTTTGTTCTTTTGCTTGACCGGATTATACCGCGGGTCAATATTGAGCATATAAAACTTTTCCTCCGGTGGTACACCTGCTATGTTAGCTGGAGGAAAGTAAAGCAATTTTTGTTAGCATGTAAAAGTTTAATCACATTACCTTTAAATTCGGTGTCGAGTCTCGACCAACGTAAACCATCCTATTTGAGAAGTCAATGATAATTTCTAGTTCTTCAGCATTTGACCTCGTGGCTTCTGATGCCTTCGGTTCAATGATTGCTTCCGAAAATATCTGTATAATTGTCCAAGGTTATTAATGAACCTTCCTTCCTCGTGTCTATTCCATCCCGCAGCTATCTCTTCTTTTTAGTTGTTAGGTGTGGTATCTTTGTAAGCAATATCATGGGTATTTTACCCATGTTCTTCCTAATTTCATTCTTCTCCTGTGAAATTTTACAATTTAGCAAGGTAATTCCTTGCTTGTTTAGGTAGAGCCGGATCTTTTCAGCCCGTGAAGAAAATCTCGTATCTCTTTGCTCGGACCTGTTTTTTAGATTTTTGCATTTAGATTCGAATCACCCAAGAATCACATCCACTTGATCTCCGGACCTGTTTTGACTTTCAATTGAATGAACATGTCTTCCTCTATTCGAAGCTTTGTATTATATCGAATGTAAATTTTACTCCTCAGTTCCGGGAAGGTCCGGCGTTATTCTTCTGACTCCTTCAATCATATCCGGAATCACCTCGGTTTGGTTTTCGAACCTGTTTTTGGACACTTATTAGTGTCTATTCGACTTACCGTGTCTTCTTCTGTTTAAATTTCGGTGCTGCAATGGTTATGCATATCATTCTCGCAGGATAGATAGGAATTCCCGGAGGTGTTCTATCCGCTCGTTCTGTTCCTTGATCTGTTTCTGTAAGGTTAGAACTAAATTTTGCAAATTAAAATTACCTGGTGTATCTGAACCTCCTATTCCGAAACTGTTTCGTATAGATCCGTTATAATCAGTTCTGGTACTGATAGTTGCGGTACCAATATATCGATGTACATTCTCTATTTTTCTCTGCTTGTTGCTTACATATCATTATCATGGCTATTATTCCCTTTTTATTTTGCATGGTAAAGCCATCTCCAACTTGGTTATCCTCAGTTGTGTTGATTGGTAAATTTCGGCCATGATGAAGGTTTAAACTGAAAACAAGCGAATATTAACAAAAATGTTACTATCTTTGGATGAATAGCAAATTTGTTTGAGTTCCCGGTAATGGAACCAATCTGTTTAACCCAAAATATAGTTTTCAAGATCAAAGCAATAATTTTATAGGACGGGCCACAAGCAACCGATTCAATCCGAAAGATATAAAATTTCGTTAATACAACGTGATAGAGAAGTAAAAAATAAATTCAATGACAGATAATATAATAAAAATAAAGCAGAGAAGAAAGAATTCTTATTGAATGATCCTTGATAGGATAATGAGCCGAACAGAGCTTGAAGGGCCGAATTATGTCTAACTTGAGAGCAATATGCTATAAATTACAATGTATAGAATTGTAGAGAAGAAAATTAGATTCCCCTGATGGTGGTAAAAGTATGTCTATTTATAGGGCTAAATCTAAGTAACTAGTCTCCTTGAATTATGGGTCCATTATGAGCATTTACTCAATCCATCCATTACTTTTGGAAGACTTGTAATAGTTGTGTAAATGCTGGAATTCCGTAACTGATAAGTTAATTCTATAACTGATGAGTTAATTCCATAACTGATGAGTTAATTCTGTTAATTAATGAGTCAATCTCGTGCTTGTTCTGGGCTATTTCATGATGATCAGTTCCGGGCGAACAGGCACGATATGAGTATGTTCGATCCCGGAGATGTTTCACATATCATCTTTACATGTCATTCTTCATTTTTCTTCAAACTTATTGACACGTATCGTCATTCCCACATGGCGAATCTTATTTTTACTAATACAATGAGGCGTCTGGTTATCTCACAAAGTAAAAAACAAGCACTCACAACAAATAATATAAAAAAATTACAAAACAAAACAAAAGCAAAGCGGTTTACTAATTGAATGACCACTTTTAAATTTAATAGCAATTTCAAACTCTCGAATGAGAGGCTCGGAAACTGTGAAATATAATTAGGGTTTGGATATTTCTATCTCCTTTGTTCTGTTAATGTATTAGGCTCCCAGAGAACTAATTATAACAACACACTGTCCATATATACTATTGGTATTTATCTGAACAAACAAAATCAATTGGGATACAGCTAATTAGGTAGGTACAATGCGCAATAGTCTTATCCCTCTGGTGCCCACTGATATCCTATTTTTTGGCACTAAATTGAAACATGGCTTTGCACCACAACCGTGACCCAACTCCTAAGTGCCAATCCTTATAGATTTGAGAGGGTAGGGACCCCTAAACTGCTTATAATGCCACCACTACGAATACTTCATTTCATAAAAAATGTCCCTACACTTCCTCTTTTTTTTTTTTTTGACGTTGCTAATTGTTGCAATACAGAATAAATTCAGTGCTAAAGTATATAAATCTCGCGTACAATCAGATAAAACTGATTTACAACAATAGATTAATTTTCATATCATACGCCGATTAATAATGTGAGAAGTTGTAATAACCAGTATAATCGCAGAGTGCATTTTTTTTTTTTTACAGTATAATATCCTGAAGGTCAGTTTAGTAAATGCAACTCAAGATTAGGCCACACCTAACCACAGTATTTTCCTTGTGTAAATAAATATGCATGTGATCATGCAAACATAAAGATAGTGCTTAGTTTTTCTAGTATTGTGGATATAATATTGTTGCACACTAGCAGTTCCAACCAAAGATAAGCTTACTAGCTGCTATCCAATATGGCATCAGCTGCGCTTATTCTGTCGCTTCTCATTGCCGTGCAACTGCCATATTTGAGAAGCTTGTCTTTACAAAGCAGTAGCTATAGCCCACTTGAAAATCAAGAAAAAGACAATATTGGGCAGTTAGAGGAATGGATATCTTTGAATGTGAAGCACTACAACAGAAAGAGAGCAGCAAGTTTGAAATGGATGCAAGAATCAGTCAGAAACAGGAAACAACAAGTTCCATCGTCTAGTAGCCTGGATCCAAGGCTTAGAAATGCGGAGTTGAACAAAATTTTAATCAGTGTGAATCAAGAAGGAATTGGCAATTTCAAGACCATTAAAGAAGCTCTTGCTAGCATTCCTGTTTATAACAAGCGTCGTGTCATATTGGATATCAAACCTGGAGTTTATAGGTATGTATTTGCTAATTCCTAGTACTCCATCACTGACGACAATATAGAAGATATTTACACGATCAGGTTAATGACTGAATTGCAGATAGATACACACATGCATACACTAGCTAAAATATGGATTAGTAATATGAAACTGTGAATAATTTTTAAATATTACGTCACTTAAAAATTAAATATTGCAAATAACTTTTGATAATAAGCATAAAGTGGTAACATATATAACTGATTTGTTAATGATAGTACTCCATAATAATATTGATGGTGAAAAACTCTTTTAGACTAGCAGAGTATAAATCCATCTTAAAAACAAATTAACTTGCTATGGCCTATTAAACTATACTATAGTATATAATATCTTTAACCACTCAGCATATATCAAATTTAAAAACATACATAGTTACTACTAGCAGTAATTTTGGGAGAGGGAGGAGTAAAGGAATATTAGTGATGCGGATGAAATTTTAGAATATTATCAACTTATAGGGAAAAGATTAACATTCCAAGAAGTTTGCCATTCGTGACATTTCGGGGGGATAGCAGCGATCCGCCGAGGATCACAGGCAACGATACAGCTGCGGCCGCTGGAACCGACGGCAGGCCTTTGAAGACATTCCAAAGTGCTACTGTTTCTGTGGATGCTGATTATTTTGTGGCCATTAACGTCATTTTTGAGGTAAATCTCTATATTCTTGTCTAGGGGTGTACTGTTTTTAAAAAGCTGTTTACTAGACCAATAGTCCAATACGCAAATGAATTAAGACATTCCCTATGCATCCAGTAGGTCCATGATACTGTTGTAAGGTATCACATGGATTTTGTTCAATTAGCCTGTTTTTGTCAAGCTTGCATGATCTTTTCTAAATCATTAAGATTATTCCTACACTTTTTATGTAGTTTTTCAATATTTTCAAGTACCAATGTGAGATCTTTATTCAGATATCAAACAAATTTTTTACAAGTTCGTAGGTGAAGGCAAATTCTACTGCCATACAAAACATTCCAAAGGATAAAACAAAAATTGAAACAGCGTTAGCATATATAAGTATTGCTAATATTTGAATATATTAGTGTCTCAATCAAAGACAAGGCAAATTGCAGTTTGCAGGTCGTGCACTGACAAAATTGTCCTCTGTATTTGTGTCTTTGTAATTGGAGCGCTATAAAATTTAACTTGTCATAATATTGGAAACGTCAATATAATGTCACTATATAAAGGAGATTGGCAATATATGTACTACATTTGATAAAGAAAATTAAGATACGTAGGAGATAGAACATTGGTTTTGTAGAATACAGCAGCACATGTGGTAGGGTCGGTGGGAGAACAAGCAGTGGCACTGAGAATATCGGGGAACAAGGCTGCATTTTACGACTGCAGTTTCTACGGAAGTCAAGACACCCTTTACGATCACAAGGGACTTCACTATTTCAATAATTGCTTCGTTCAAGGCTCTGTTGATTTCATCTTCGGCTATGGCAGATCCCTCTATGAGGTCAGTTCATCTTTCCTCAATTCTCATATTTTATTACCCCACCGTACATCCTCTACTTATTGAAAGATGAGATGAAAATTTACATTTTCTTGTTATTAATTAGGCCGTTCTGAAGAAGTTAATTAAAATTTATGATTACACTAGATCATAACATACCATAAGTTATTTATCCTTGAACAAGGTGCTCAATTGTTTAGGCTCAAAACATAGTATGCGTGTGATCCGAATTATACGTTCGTACTAATTGTTAGTAATCTATATTTGCAAAGTAATTCTGGAAATAAAATAACGTAAAAACATAAATATAAAAGAAGCAGATATTAATGTGAGTCCACTGAATTCACAGTGTTCCTTAAGGAACTTAATCCCCTCCTAGTATATGAGGTGATGGATTATTTCCTGCCAAAATAGAATGGATTACACGCTGGTGTAGCGGTACTTCAAACCCAGCGTTTGAGCATACACAAATGATTGGTAGCAAATCACACTTATTGTTGCTTTCTTTCAGTTAAAACAATGCAGAAGAAAGAAGGAGAATTCAAAATTTTCGTAAGGAAAATCTGAGGAAATGACCTGCTATTTATAGCCAACAGGTTAGATTTAAACGAAGAGGTGCAACTCTTCAAGATGATCATTCATGTACAACGGCTATTATATAAATGGCTATTTACGCAAAATAAAACGGGAAAATAATATCTGAGGGAAACTTTCCTGAACTACGGCCGCGAGGCAATTATCTGTAGTCCGCAGAATTAGGACTGCGGCTGCAATGTATTCTTCTGCGGCTACACAATTCTTGTGCGGTCTGCAATTCTTAGTGGCTCCTGGACTTGGTCTTTTTTCACACCCTCTGATCTTCAGCTTAGAGCTCAGCTTTGCGGCCGCAAAATTCATGTGCGGTCTGCAATTTGCGCAATTGTCTGCTAAAGTTTCCCTCTTTGTTTGCGGCCGCAGATGGAAATCTGCGGTCCGAAATTTCTTCTGTGGCCGCAGAATTCCTATCCATCTGCGGCCGCAATTTCTTCTGTGGCCGCAGAATTCCTTCTGCGAACCGCGCAGTTGTGCTCCTACACCCTTTATTTTTTTGTGCCCCGGACTACTTCTTTTTGAGTCAAATTTCATCTCGGGAGATTAACTTCCATCATTCCTGCAATTTGTATAATTTCATTAGTATCGGGAACACAATTCAATGCTTTTAGACTAAAACTAAAGTTAAAAGGCGCTAATAAGCAGTCAAAATCCCCACTTATCAACTCCCTCAAACTTAAGTCTTTTCTTGTCCTCAAGAGAATAAATTAGTTCCTACCTCCAAAAGTTAAGGGTCATTTCAACGACTCGAAGGTGAGCCATCCACACATCAGTTGGGACCAACAATTACCCACACTACTCATGAATTATCAACAAGGCGACAAGTTAAACATTCATACACATATAGTTCTAATGTGACATTTGAGCTTCAAGAGTTAACTTAACTCATCAAGGACTCTCGCTCTATCTTGTAGGTCATGGTGGATTCCAAACTCTTCCTCCTCTAGTTTCCATTTGCCAATCTCACTTAAGAATTTAGCACTCAATTCAAAGATTTATGAAAGGTTCGGTCATCTCTCCCAGGAGAATGTCACAAGTACGACTTCAAGTACCATAGGCTTGCCCCTCATGTAGATTACCATTAATGTAAGCTCACTCGGCTCAAAATCAAGTAGGACTTCTTTCGGGATGTAATGAAAACTTTTGGATTAGGGATTGATTCAATATGGGTAAGTGGTTACACCTTCCTTAAGCACTCCATTTTTCATTTCTCGGCTCACACTGTGCCTATTCCTTGAGGCATTTTCTTTCTCTTGGGTGACTAGAGAGACTTAACATCACTATTTCTTGATTATTACATTCATAACTCTCCATGTTTTGGATCATTGTCTTTCTTTAAATCCCTTCAACTCTTCTACTTATTCACTTTTTTGTATTTTTTTTATTCTTTTCTTTTCTTTGCCTTTCCTTCTCATCGTTTCTTTTCTCTTTTTATGCCTTGATACCTTTTTCAATTTCCTTGTCTCTCCCCTAAACTTATATTTTTAGCCATTTGTTTCACGTGAGTGTTAAGAAAAGCTCGGGTGCCAAGAGAGGGTTATAATAGAACGGGTAAACGCTTGTAACGTGATTTTCCAATGAGTAAGTCCAAAGGCTCGAAGGGATTAACTAGGGATGACATCATTTGTAGGCAATATAAAATTCAAACGGGCCAAGGAAATCCTATAATCACTTCTCAAGCTAAGCACGACTTACGATTTTTCCTTGAAATACATTCGGGGTAAGTTTTAGACCTTTTGCACAAGTATTTGGACTAATGAAAAAGAAATTCACCTCTCACACGACTGGTTAAAGAGGATAGAGTTGAGGGCCCACAACGACCACATTCAAGTTTGAAAATCACTATGGTTCAATTAAATCACTCGACGGTTGTCAAAGTCAACACAAGAGTCACAAAGTCACTAACTAGAGCTATTTCTTTCAAAAATCCTATTTTTAACCATAAGCACATAGTTAAGTGTGTTGGTACCAAATGAAGCACGATTGACTCTTTGAGCATGACTCTGTTAGGTTTTTTTATTCATTACTACTACCATTATTACCTAAACACAAACGGACTCATTCACTTAAGAAGGGTGTCACACCATCCATTGTTGGGACAAGTTACCCGGTTCACACAACAACTACCTTTGGAAATAACCACGGCATTAAAAAAACCAAAGGCTTATTATCTACTAAAACATAAAAAAGAAGCTACTAAATCAAACACTAACTTGTACGGAAACAAACATCAAGAAGCTACAAAGCAAAAACTATTGAAAATAGAATGAATATATATAATGAGAGAAGAGACAGAATATTTACATAATGAGAAAGAAAAAGAAAATAGCATGAAGTTAATTACAGGCCAAATGTCTCAGAATCATCAAATAAGATCAAATAAACTCCACCCCCTCTCCCGATTAAAAATAAGCATTGTCCCCAATGCTTAACAAAATAAGAATAAAGGAAGGGAAAGAGTGAAGAAAACTCCATATAGATCCTTGTACATCTTTGTGTCCATAGCAACATCACCGCCCTCATTCTCATCCAACTAGATATCATCATCTTCAACTGTGGGAGTGACTGGGTTGGTGAACATCTGATGCGCTGCCTCGGCAGTGTCTGCAGCAAAGTCTGGCTCCTCAGACTGGCCAACTGGCGCCTCTAGTGCTGATGGTGCTATAGGATCTGGGCCTAGGTGGTTTGGGTCAATCAGCATGTCAAAAGGGAGATCTCCGACTGCAGCAAGCTTGGTCATCTATCTCCAGAGCTTATCCATTGACTTCTTGCTAGCCTGGGACTTTCTCATTTTCTTTACTTCTTTACCCAGCTCTTCGATCACTGAACCAAGGTCTCCATGATAGTGTTCTGGTTTTCCAGGAGCTTCTTCAATGTTTCTTCAACTAATGGGGGAAGTTGAGGTTCCTGAACGGAAGACTATGCTGCAATAGTACTAGATATGTTAGATAGCTTTGTTGTGGCTGTCTGCATCCAATTGTTGAGGATCACCAATGTCTAGGAGACTCGCAGCACAGAAAGTGGAGTAGTAGGCATGGGCACCGGCTTCAAAGCTGAGGTGGAACCTGTGGCAAGAAATGCAATGGGAACTGAAAATTGTGGTGGAGGCATAGCTGCGACACTAGAAGAAGGTTCGGCCGAAGTGGATGGACCATCAACTGCTTCCGCAACTACCATAATTGGCTCGTCAAATTGGCCCGCAGTGGTTGGAGGCTTAACTTACTTCTTTGGGTTCTTAGCATCCATCAAAGAGCACCATGAGAAAGGCCTTTTCGGTTGCCCCTTCGTATCATAATCTCTCAGCTCTACACCTGCATCTGTGAGATACTTTGTAATAGTATTGGGATACGGGTAGGACGAGTCAGCTTTCCTAGCCATCATAGAGATGTTGGCCGACATCAAGGCACCCACATTGATCGGATACCCGGCCATAATAAAAGCAACTAAAACTGTCCGAGGAATTGAAAGATAGGTCTCATTCTGGCACGGGTTTAGTTTGCTGCAAACAAAGGTTTGCCACCCCTTCATCTCAAATTTTAGAGTGTTCTTCTGAATAGGAACCCATACTGTGATCCATGGTGGTGGTGGTCCAAGAGCTGCTAGAATCTCCACTAACCAAGGACGAGTTGCCTTCCCAAGTGCATACTTCTCTAAGTACTCTGTGGGCTCGACATCATCAAGTCCCAAGTCTGTGTTCAATGTGTGCTGATCAAATCACACCTTGAGGTTTCTCACTTTCGTCACCTTTGTCCCCTTTTTGATATGCGCCATATTGCGTAGAATTCCGTGACAATGTACTCCTTAGCATCCACCATGCATTGGGTAAATCACATCCACCCTTTGTGTTCCTTGAACTGTTTCAGCATTGTTGGGTTATACTTATCTAGATCCTTCAACTGAAATTGTCGCTCAAGAGTGAGCGACCTCACTGGACATCATTCACGGAAACTGGAGAAGGCTGCTAAGTTGACAAACAGGTCCTCCCATACCTTTTTCTTCTTCGACCTTTCAAGGCCAGCAACTGTAGCATCTCCCCCTCTGCCGTCATCGGGGATGTCCTGAATTGATGTATCTAGTGCCTCAGAGACAGGTGTAATGGAAGGCTCAGAAGCTTGACTGGCACTGTCTGATCCCTCGGAAGTGCTATGAGATGAGGAGGACTCGTCCTTGAGTTGATATCTTCCTGGCGGTCTTGACTGGGCATCCTGCTGCTCTTGTACAGAGGCTGAGTTGGCCTCTGATGCTTCCCTAGATGGGACATAAGAACTGGTCTCGGAGAGGTTTGCACCTCTCCCTCTGCCGGTTGTAGGCTTCTTTGTGATGGTTCTTTGCTGGCCGAGGGGTAAGGCACTCTTGCCTCGACCCCTAGAAGGTTCACCCCTTTCTCTCGAAGTGTCGCCTTTGCCTCTAGATCGAACCATTTTCTGTAGCAAGCAAAGGCAGTTGTTAATTGCAATTCAAGTTCAGACATACAAGGACACACCAGTAAACACAGTGAAGAACATAGTTAAGACATGCTATAGGTTAAGGATCTGCGGTCCGTACATTTTCCTTTGTGGCCGTAGATTTGGCCTTGCCGACCGAACAATTCTTTCTTGCGGCAACAGATGTGGATTGCGGTCCACACATTTTTCTTTGTGGTCGCACCTCAGAAATTCGATATGTGCCAACTCTCTGATAACAGAGAATTAGCTATTTCACGGCCGTAGATTGTTTTCTACGTCCGTACAATTTGAATTGAGGCCGCACAGGTTAGTCACCAAATTGTCAACTCTCTGATAACAGGAAAAGGGTTGTTCTGCGGCCACAATGGGATTTCTTCAGTCATCACAATTTTCTTGTTGCCGTAGAACCCTTCCTTACTAAAGTACCCTAGATTCTACTTTTGCGGACTACACAATTTATTGTGCGGCCGCAGAACTCAAAATTACGAACAAATATCTAGGGATTGCAATTTTTGCACAAATTTTGACATTGTATCAACATATAAGCATGAAAATCTATTTACCCAGTCCCCATAGAGCATGAACTAGTTGACCCATTACTAGTTTAATTCCCCCCCCCCTCCCACACACATGGTTGTATAATTGAGTTCTCTTGACAAATATCCTAAAAATACTGTAAAACTACAATTCAAACTAAAAAATTGAAAAAATATAACAAGTAATTGAAGCATACCAGATATGAATGAGTGCAAAGAATGAGTGATCAACAATTGTGTTGTGTGTGGGCAGATAATTCACCAGAAGATTTCAATTTTTAGTTTGTGTATGCTCAGAGAGGGAAAAGGGTATAGTAGCCCTAGCCCTCTTATTTATAGTTATAGATTTTTTATAAGAGAAGAAGTCCGAGTGTGGCCGCAGATTTCCAATTGCAGACCGCACTCTATTACCTTTTAAGCTTAAACCAACATTTTGTCTGCGGTATGCAGAAATTTGTGCGCGACCACAAATCCCTATTGCGGACCGCAGATTTTGTGTTGTGGCCACAGTTCTAGCATTTCTCTGACAAACCAACTTTAAAGACTTGTCATTTTCCACCTTCCAGTTATGCGGTCCGAAAGTCATTTGTACGGATGGAGAGCACTTTTGTTGCAGCAACCAAAATTGTGTGGTCCGCACAATGCACTTGCGGTCCGCAATTCCTTCAACTTTTAACCCAATTTTTGTCCACAATTCCTGTAAGGCACACTCATCCCTGCAACACACTTCAAATCAAGTTAGCACCAAATTAACACTTAACAACAAAAGTAACAAAAAAAGAAAAAAGGAACATACGTTGCCTCCTAATAAGCACCTAATTTAACGCTGCGGCACGATACAGAATACCATCAGTTGAAATGAATAGCCGCCATGACATGGCCATCTCCAACGTTTCTCAAATAGTGCTTCACTCGGTGCCCATTGACTCGGAATACCTCATTGTTTTTGTTCTTTAAGTCCAATGCACCAAAGGGTGTCACACCCATAACTTCAAAAGGGCCACTCCATTTAGACTTTAACTTCCTGGGAAACATCCTCAATCGTGAGTTGAACAACAACACAAGATCGCCCACCTTGAACTCTTTGTTCCAAATTTATTTATCATGAAGGTATTTCATCTTTTATTTGTACAAGGACGAACTTGCATAAGCATGGTACTGGAACTCATCCAATTCATTCAAATGTGCAACCCTCAAATTAGCGGCTACATCCTAATCAAGATTCAACTTCTTTAGATCCCACATGGCTTTGTGCTCAAGTTTCACCGAAAGATGACAAGCTTTTCCAAACACCAATCGGTATGGAGACATTCCGATAAGTGTTTTGTAAGCCGTCTTTAAGCCCATAATGTATCATCAAGTTTCTTGGACCAATCCATCCGATTAGCATTCACTATTTTGGACAAAATACTCTTTATCTCCTGATTGAAGAATTCCACTTGACCACTTGCGTGTGGATGATAGGGATTCGTGACTTTATGAGTAAAAACATACTTGCTAAGTAAGGTGTCGAAAGCCTTGTTATAAAAATGTGACCCCCCATCGCTTATAATAGCTCGTAGAGTATCAAGCCTTGTGAAAATATTCTTCTTCAAGAACGCCACCACACTTCTCGCCTCATTGTTGGGTAGAGCAATGGCCCATGAAGTCAATACCCCACAAATAGAAAATATCAATATCCAAAATGGTGGTGAGGGGCATTTCATTTTTCTTTGAGATTCCACTGGACCTTTGACATTCATCACATCTTTTCACCGAATCACTTGCATCCTTTTAAAGAGTGGGCCAATAGAAACCACAACTTAGCACTTTAGCCGTCATTCTTGCTCCATCATGGTGACCATCATATGGCAAAGAATGACAAGCCCCAAGAATTTTAACATTGCTCTTCTTTCGGTATACATCTTCTAATCACCCAATCCGTACAAATTCAGAAAAGGTACGGTTCATCCCAATAATAATCTTGACAATCCCGTTTGAGCTTCTTTTTTTGGTTTGAAGAGAACTCATCCCGGATGATACCATATACAAAGAAATTTGATAGATCTGTGAACCATGGCACCTCTTGCATTGAAATAGCCAAAAGTTGCTCATCGGAGAAAGAGTCATTGATTTCAAGGCCATCATGTAGCCTCCCATCCTCCTCCAAACAAGACAAGTAGTCCGCCACTTGATTTTCACTCCCTTTTCGATCTTGGATGTCAATATCAAACTCTTGCAACAAAAGCACCCATATCATCAACCGAGCTTTGGATTCCTTCTTACTCATAATATAACGAAATGACGCATGATCCGTGTGGACAATGACCTTTGCACCTATCAAGTACGGGCGGAACTTCTCAATTGCAAACGCAATGGCAAGGAGCTCTTTTTCCGTAATGGTATAGTTGACTTGGGCAATATTCATGGTCTTACTAGCATAGTATACCAGATTAAAAATCTTGTTGAAGTGTTTCCCCAAAACAACCCTCACCGCTACGTCACTTGCATCGCACATGAGCTCAAAAGGAACACTCCAATTTGGAGCGGTGATAATGGGAGTAGTTATCAACTTGAACTTTAACAATTCAAAGGCTCTCATGCAATCATCATTGAAGTTAAACTTAGCATCTTTCTCAAGGAGCTTGCACAACGGGTTCACCACCTTAGAAAAATATTTGATAAAACACCAGTAAGACTCTGCATGGCCTAAGAAACTTCGCACACCCTATACCGAAGTTGGAGGTGGAAGTTTAGAAATCACCTCAATATTTTCCTTGTCAATTTCAATTCCATTCTTTGAGATTTTATGGCCAAGGACAATATCTTCCTTGACCATGAAATGACACTTCTCCCAATTGAGAACCAAATTTGTTTCTTCACATCTTGCCAATACTTTGTCCAAATTTGCAAGACAATCATCAAAAGAATCTCCAACCACTGAGAAGTCATCTATGAAAACTTCAAGGTAGTCCTCCACCATGTCCTTGAAGAGAGCCATCATACACCTTTGAAAATTCGTTGGTGCATTGCACAAACCAAATGGCATACGCTTGAAGGCGAAAGTACCATTGGGACATGTAAAGGTTGTTTTCTCTTGATCCTCTGGAGCAATAAGAATTTGGTTGTAGCCCGAATACCTATCAAAAAATCAATAGAAAACACGGTCGGCCAACCTATCAAGCATTTAGTCTAAGAAAGGAAGTTCAAAATGAGCCTTCCTTGTGACTTTGTTGAGCTTGCGACAGTCCATACACACTCTCCAAACGGTCACAACTCTTGTAGGAATCAACTCATTCTTTTCATTGGTGACCACCGTCATGCCCCCCTGATTTGGGACACATTGAACCGGAGAAGTCCATGAACTATCAGAAATAGGGTAGACAACCCCGTCATCCAACCACTTGATAATCTCCTTTTTGACCACATTTTGCATAGCTTCATTGAGTCTCCTTTGATATTCAATAGATGGTTTGGCACCTTCCTCCAAGTTTATCTTATGCGTGCAAAATGCATGGCTTATCCCCAAAATATCCACTAATGTCTACCCAATAGCCTTCTTCCTCTTTTGTAGCACCGCCAATATAGATTCTACCTGCATGTTAGACAAATAAGAGGAAAGAATAACCGGTAAAATAGAATAAGGGCCAAGAAATTCATACTGAAGACGTGGAGGCAACAGCTTCAATGCCAAGGTAGGAGGCTCTTCAAGTGAAGGTTTTGTAGGAGTTGTCTTATTTTCAAGATCTAAAGATAATTTATGGGGTGTATATTTGTACGACCCCATTCCTTGCAAAGAGTTCACACATTCCGTGAAGCCATCCATCTCGTCATCATCAAAGTTGAGAAAGACGGCCTCCAACATATCACCAACATTTATCATAGCACTTGTTTCATCAACAATGACATTGGTCACCAAGTTCACAAAAGAGCACATCTCAGTGCTATTGGGTTGCTTCATGGACTTACACACATGGAAAACCACTTTTACATCACCAACCTAGAAAGTAAGTTCTCCGGCTTCAACATCACAAAGAGCATTCCTCGTAGCAAGAAAAGGTTTTCCAAGAATAATCGGCACCTCATAATTGACTTCACAATCGAGAATGACAAAATCCGCAAGAATAATGAACATATCAACACGAACCAAAACATCCTCAATCACTCCCAAAGGTCTCTTCATAGTACGATCGACCATTTGCAATCTCATAGAAGTTGGACTTGGTTTCCCAATTCCCAATGTCTTGAAAACCGAATAGGGCATCAAATTGATACTTGCCCCAAGATCACAAAGAGCTTTAGCAAACTCGGAACTTCCAATTTTACAAGGAATCGTGAATGCACCAGGATCCTCCAACTAGGCAATTGCCCTCACTTGATGAGTGACTTTGATAGTTTCAAAATTCATTGGCCTCTTCTTAGTCACAAGATCATTTATAAACTTTACATAACCGGTCATTTATTCCAAAGCTTCAACTAATGGCACACTGATTGAGAGACTCTTCATCATTTGAATAAACTTCTTGAATTGGTTTTCTCCATTTTGTTTGGCAAGTCTTTGAGGGTATGAAGGTAGAGGCTTAGGCAATGGTACCTTAGCCTTTTACACTACTGGCTCCAGTATGACAATAATGTGATCCCTATACGGGTTCACCTCCTCTTAAGTCTCTTCCACTCTATCATCAATATCAATCCGAACATCATCATTTGATTGCACCATATTTCTCGGGACCTCTTCTTCTTGCGCCACTTGCTCATCATCCATAAGTTGCTTTTGACTCGAGGTGGGTGCATTCCCACCCTTTGGGTTTACCACTGTTCCACTTGGTAGTGCCCCCTTAGGACCAGTATTTAGAGCTTGAGAGATTTGCCCCATTTGAACTTCTAAGTTGCAGATCGATGTGTTGTGTGAGGCAAGTTGGGCATCCGAATCGACATTCTTTTCCATCATTTGCTTGAACATATTCTCCATACGCCCCATTTCGTTGTTGTAAGAACTTGGACCATGGGAAGGATAAGAAGGCGGGTTACTCGATTGTTAAAACATCGGGGGCCTTTGAAAACCTGACCCCCGATTGTCTTGATTATTGTTCCATCTACCTTGATTGTTACCTCCCCCCCCCCCCCCACTATTACCTTGATTGTTTCCACTCTAAATTCCTTGATTGTTATTGTTATGCCAATTCCCTTGATTGTTATTGTTATGTCAATTCCCTTGATTGTTTCCACCACTCCAATTACCTTGGTTGTTAGAATTTCAATTGCCTTGATTGTTTTGAGGATGCCATTGTTGTTGATTTGGGCCTTGGAAATTTTTTTGTTGCCCTTGGAAGTTGTTCACATATTGTACCTCCTCTTCTTGTCTATTGTAAGAATCATCTTGATCAAAGCCACTATCCTCTTGCACATAATTCTCTACTCGATGTTGCACTTACGGACCGTTGGTCCTTCTTTTGTTCACCATCATGTTCACTCCTTCCATGGCATTGACTTGCTTAGGATTTTCTACTTGTTGAATTTGAGACTTTGCTAATTGATTCATGGTGGTAGTCAATTCGGCAATGACTTGCTCATAGTCATGCAACTCTTTGTGAAGGTGGATCACGTTGGGATCACCTTGTGGAACATTAGCCTGGAATTTCCACGCCGATGAAGTTTCCATCATTTTATCCAAAATCTCACAACCCTCCACATAAGGTGCGGTCATGAAATTTCCACCGGCAAGTTGATTCACAATACATTGGTTGGTCATATTAATCCCACGATAGAAAGCTTGTTGAATCATATTCTCTATCATAACGTTGTTGGGACATTCTTTGATCATTGTTCTATACCGCTCCCATATCTTATATAGTGGTTCATTGGGATCTTTATTGAATGCTAGAATCTCATCCCGAAGTGTAGCCATGTGCCACGGAAAGAAGAACTTAGAAATAAATTTCTCCGCCAATTCATCCCAAGTGTAAATGGAATGGTTCGGCAAACGTTCCAACCAATCTAAAGTTTTCCCTGGTGAGAGAAGGGAAAAAAACTTAGCATCAATATATCCACAGAGACATTCATTTGTTTACTCCCTCAACAAGTGTCCACAAACCTCTTCAAATGTTTGTATGCATTTTGACTTGGAGCACTAGTGAAGAAACCTCGTTTCTCTAGCAAAGTGAGCATCACGTTGGTGATTTGAAAGTTGCCCGCCCTAATACAAGAAGGGACTATTGCACTTGCATAACCTTCATTGGGTAACACCCGGTGTGGAGCCGCTCGTGGTGGAGGTGGGGGTGGAGTGGGGACGTTGTCATGAAACACTTGGCCTCCTCTATTGGCTAGAGATTCAAAGGAACCTTATCAACTTGCTCGTCCTCGATGTCCACATCCCCCAAAACAATATTTCTACCTACGATATTTCAAACACATTAGTAACATGGAAGGAAAAGAAGATATTCCAAAAACACACCCAAATATATAGCTAACATCGTTTTTTACTCCACGACAATGACACCAAAAATTGATCACGTCCAAACGCACACCTCATAAGAGGCATAACACGGTTGTATGCAATAATAAAACCAACAAAGAGTCGGAGTCGAATCCACAAGGAGCTAAGATGGGAGTTAGGAGTATATGTTTGGAATGAGCAAGTGAAGTATATAGATTGCACTTCAACAATAGGGTATTTGTTTCTATATCTAATATTAATATAAGGAATGCAAATTAAAGATATAAGACTAGAGATAATTGTCTTGGAGGGTTTTCCAAATATATAAAAGGTCATGACCATGACCTAGGTATTTGCCTAATGGGATAAAGACTTTTATGCTCATTTTCTTGATTGGGTTGTTTTATAGCTCACAACTCTATGTTATACACTCAACACCTCTAGCTTAGAGAGTGGTTTTTTCCAATTTGGCTTTCTCAAGACCAAATGGGTATCAACCAAAATAATTGATAAGAGCTCAAGTCGGGTTATTACTATCTCTAGGTTAAACCCTTTAATTGGAATAATCAATCTCTCAATTGACCCAATTCCTTGTTAGCTAAGTTAATCTAGACTAGGTCCCTCTTTCTCAAGAAGAAACTAAGCCAATAGACATGAATCGATGTTTGCAACCATCAATTCCACAAATTAAGCATGAACTAAGCTAAATAATAAATACCCCATCATAAACAAGCATAATCACCCATAAGGTTTACACACTAGGGTTTGGTCACAACCCTATTAAAAGTCTAGTTTCTCATAGTGGGTGCAGAAGAAAACAAAGAAAAAAAGATAATTAAACTCATATTGAAAGATTAAAATAAAGAAATCTAATGTTAAAACACCAAAATATGCTAAAGTTTCCTAAAACAACAAAGAAAAATGGCTATAGTGCTTCAGATATTCAAAACTTGACCTAATTTTGTGAAACTCTTCTATTTGTACAAGGTTGAAAATCTCGGACAAAAATGCCCCCCGAGAGGTTCTGCGGCCGCACAATTACGTGTGCGGTCCGCAGATTTCTTTATCTTGTCGGGATTTGGAGGTCTGCGATTGCATATTTCAGAACTGCATCCGCGAGGCAATTCTTCTGCGGTCCAAAGAATTAGGACTGCGACCGTAAGGCATTCTTCTGCGACTGCACAATTCTTGTGCAGTCCGCAATTCTCAAAAGCTCCTGCACTTGGTCTTTTTGCACATTCTCTGATCTTCAGCTTCTAGCTTAGCTTTGCAGCCACACAATTCATGTGCAGTCCGCAATTTGCGCAATTTTCTGCTAAAGTTTCCCTCTTTGTTTGCAACCGTAGATGGAAATCTGCGGTCCCTAATTTCTTCTGCGGACGGCATAGTTGTGATCCTACGCCCTTTATTGCCTTGTTCCATAGACTACTCCTTTTTGAGTCAGATTTCATCTCGAGAGATTAACTTCCACCATCTCTACAATTTGCATAATTTTATTAGTTTCGGGAACATGATTCAATGCTTTTAGACTAAAATTAAAACTAAAAAACGCTAATAAGAAATCAAAATCCCCGCTTATCATATACCTAGACAACCATAAGTCATACAATTAATCTTTAACCATCTTTGGTTCTCATTGTTATGTTTGTTTTATCCATGAACACCGCTTAGTTTTAGAAGTGCGTAAAGAACTCCTTACAAAATTCTTCTTGAAGTGGCTAACACTTCACACTTACATTGGTGATTCCTAAGTGTGTCATCTCGTAGATACACTCTTTTGATATACCTCGTATCAAATTTAGAAACCATTAAAAAGCCTTAGTGATTTATCTTTGGTTTTAAACATTGTCTCATCACCAGAATGGACCAAAAATTTAGCTGACAATGTTGAACCGTCATTAATGACTTTTTTTTATCTCCCTAAACCTAGATCTTGGGGTCTCCAGTCTTCTAGGTAGAGTTACCGCCACAATGACTTTGTCACGACCCAAACCGATGGGCCGGGATGGGCACCCGGTACCTTACTCAACTGAGTACCAACATAACGTATCTTTCATATCATTCTATCATAGGTAAATGAACCGGAGTAAAGCATGAGGGAATGCAAACTTATACATATGCGTACGGTCCTATAAGGCCGGCATGATCCTTAATATACTCAAAACATAGGCCGATAAGGCCATACAAGTATCCGTATACATGACATCTATCTACAAGCCTTTAAGAATACATAATATCATAAAGGTCGAGACAGGGTCCCACCATACGAATCTATACATGTACTAATCATATTGACCAAATAAGCAACTCCGAAGCAAATGGAGCGCACCAACACCTTATGCTGAGCTGATAGCGTACTTAGAGGACTCTCCACCTGTCTATCAGGACCTACGGGCATGAAATGCAGTGTCCCCAAGCAAAAGGGAAGTCAGTACAAATAATGTACCGAGTATGTAAGGAATGAAAATCAGTAACTAGTAGACATTAGAGAAACATGGAGTAAAAGACTCAACATGTATATCTGAATAACTCTGTGAATCATTTAGTATTATAATGTCATGCCTATGTATATAAATATCATACTGTGCATGGGTATATGTTTAATAACACCATCAAGCCTCTGAGGGCATCCCATTATATCATCTCGGCCACTATGGGCAAATCATCAACATATACCAGCTGATCAGGTGGTGGAGCGTACATAACGCCATAACATTTTCTCATATCCCATATACATATATATACATATATACGCGTATATAACGTCATCTGGTCATGGGTCAATGTACATGAATGCAATGCATGAGAAATACGTCAATAAAATCTCTTGGAATATCATAAGACCACTATGCCTTCGAGTAATATCATGAAGTGAACTCTTTCAACATAAGTATTTTTCTGAGACGCAAGAACAGATGATAGAATAATATGACACATGGAGAATTAAGAACATAAGCATCTCTAGCATTTTTATGAATAGAGTCATTTATGGAATTTATGCATTTGCATGTTTCATTTGCATCGTATGGATCATGCCAAAAGAAATAAGGGATAGCCTTAACATACCTGCATGACATCTTCCTTATTACTCAACCAAGCTCGACACAATGCCTTGCATCTTCAACAAGTGAAATGATATTGTCGTCAACCTATAATGTCGTACCATCTTATTTGGCTAGTCATATGGCTTAAGAAAAATCGGGAAGAACCTCCCCTATTTTTAATACATCCCAAAGAACACTAAGGGTCATCAACAGCCTAACAACAACAACTATAACCAACAATAGCAACAATAACAATGCAATCCAAGATGAGTTTTTCCAATTATCTTAACAATCATATTGAGCGACAAGCTCATTTTTACTCATAACAAGATATGAATTGAATCCAACTCTTATTTCATAAATTAGTTTACAACCTTCAGAATATCATACTTATATGTATCATATTATTTCTAGTTTAAAACATCCACAAAATGCCTTCCAAAACAGCCCCATACATCTAGCACCCTAATTGTTTACCGTCAATCACTTGTTTTTCATCTTTTCTTCTTCAATCAACTTAATTAACACATAGAAAAGATTTAAAACAGCAGCCACAACATTATCAAATTATTTCTCACAATTTCTAGCCACCACAAACCATATATTTAGCAAAAAAACAGCCCAACCAAAGAGAACACCATATCTCATGTTCTTTCAAGTGCTATCTTATGGTTTTTCACTCAAACAACACAACCAACACAAGATTAGCCTAAGGCACAATCAAGAAGATGTTATACATATCTTCGATAGCATCTACAACTCGAAACTCTATCTCAACTTAGCTCACAATAGTCCTCAATCATACCACAACCTCATTGAAGCATTCTATTGTAGTCTTTAACACCTTTGATGATGATTTGAGTTAATTTCCCTTTAGTTTGGTTCTTGGGATATTGGACCAGCTCTTAGAGAGAATTGAGAGTGTTTTGGTGTATGTTTTCTATGTATAATGACGAGATATACAAGGAAGAAGATAACTTATAAGCACACCGCCTCAACTCTCCAAGTAGGTGGGTAAGCTGCCTGCTTGGCAGCTTAAGCAGTGCAACTTCAGACGCGTGTATCTCTCTAATCCAATAGCGTATTAGCAAACGATTTGTAGCGTTGGAAACTAGACACATAGGGATTAAATTACATATAAATATCTCCATGTAACTCTCAATAGATTGGGATAAAACAGCATCGCAACTGGCCTATAAAACTGCCAGTTTCTCCGAAGTGCGGCGACATGACTTGGTGACCCTACTGTATAAATTAATATTTCGCTACCCCGATGTCATATGAATAAATGATTTAGACTATTGGAAACTAGGTTACAAGACCTTCATTTTGGTATATAATATGTCCCAAAATAACCTCATATGACACATGAAATATATTGCTCAAAATACTTCATTACAAGGCAAATCCTTAGTCGGTTTTTCCGCAACTTAAATCCGATTTTTCCCAAACTTTATATTTTATATCCAAAAACCATATATAGTTATATCTTGACTTTAAACTCATTTAAATCATGATTAAAAAGTCTCATATTCATCTTAACTTGCTTAAGAACTTCAGTAAACCTTTCTTATCCTTGTAGAAAGATTTCGTCCTTTTGAGTTTACATTAGATAATCATGTAATGACAATGACGTCTGAAGTACGGGGTGTAACAACATTAAATCACTTTATATACTTTTAAAGAAGATCTCATTTCCGAGCTTACATCAATTTACTTACAACATACTTTCATGTACAAAAACATGGGGTGTAACATCATTCTCCCCTTTGGAACATTCGTCCTCGAATGTTGACGTATGTACTTATTAGTCTCATATCCTATAGATCTCATGAATATTTTAATATTGTACACAATCTAGGCAATTTTTCTGTGAATAAATTCAAAGACCAGGGCATTCCCTTTTTTAGGCTTCTTCTCACATCACGACTTGTGATCGGAATTCATCCAATCCCGTAACTTTGACTACCTTCTGTGTTGCAGCATTTATGACTCTGTCCTTTTATGTGCGGATCTTCTCTTTTTTTTCCAGCTTTTTGCCAATCTCTTTACCTCACTTTGTGAACACATACAGAACTATAACAAGATGTCCCTTGGAGTATATAGGTGTACTGAAGTTCTTCGCTTGGTACTTTGCCGAACTTACATATATTGCAATATTTTTTTCCTAGTCTTGGTTATTTGTCCTTATGGCTTTAGTGCATCTAAGTATGTCATACCTTACTATAACACTTACTTAGGTTTATTACCGAGGTGTGCTACACAACTCTTGGTTACTTTCTACTGCTTATCCCATAACCTGCTGGCGCAACTCTGCCACATTAGGAAAACATAATCGACCCCGATATCTGAGGACTCCATCTCCTGTAATCTCAAATTGTGTCTTCTCATTTTGAGGGGTTGTATCTCTATAATGATCTAGAACATGATCTTCATACTTGCATTCCTTTACTTCAGTAACTAAAGAGGATGTTGCCATGTCCTAAATAGTAACTCCAGTACCATCTGAATCTAGTAATCAAATTCCAAGGTTATCTAGCTGATGAATCTCACAATCTATGTCACTCTTCTCTGGCTGTAAATATGATAAGCTACCCATAGATCTACGGCTGGGGGCGTCGACTACTACATTTGCCTTCCTTGGACTGTATAAAATATCAACATCATAGTTTTTCACTAGCTCCAACCATCGCCTTTGACGTAATATATTGTCACTAGGGCTCACGTCTCATTGGGGAACATCTGAAGTGATTTTCCTGATCCACCTAGGGGTGATACTATACTTGAATAACTGCACTTCATATCATCCCAACGTGATTCATTTTGTGGGGGTATTCTAATATCGTGCCATCCATAAAATCCCTTTCCTTTAAATCATTACTCAATCGAAGGCCCAAACGGCATCCTCTTATTTATCACAATTACACCATTATTCTACTAGCAGGGTAGCATTTCATCTCTTCTAATTGCTCCTATTCTTAGACTCCTCTGAGTTCATTTAGACTGTACCGAGCTTTCTATAGCTTATGGAAACCATCAACTCTCTTGTTTTGATGGGCTTAATCTCAAGGCCTTACCTGTTCTCGTCACCTTCTCACTTACCATTTCACACATTTACTCCTATCTACCTAAAACCTTGTCGCTATAGGATACTTTAGCATGCAACCTACACATATCGATTCATACTACTCAAAACCTTCATTTACTTGGTGGCATCATAGATTTTCTTTCATGCCTTCTCAGTTGTCTTTAAATGTAAGAAATAGCTTTTTTGGGTCGTTGTGCCACTTGTTGCGTTAATACTTGGCTCATCTTAGTGCCCTCAAATGTTGAAATTCCATGCAACTCATATGATCTTGAATATCACCTTTTGATTTTCTTTATTCTTATCGTTCATTAGCCACCATAGGTGCCACTTTCTTATAGAGTGCATACAATGTTGTGATAATGTTGTTACAAGATCATATCTTCTTTATGTCACTATGCTTAAGTTGAAGCATACTTCCTTATTTTCTCAACTAGTCTTAACTTACCTCCCGCAATGGATCCTTACGTATCAAGTGTTCATTTGCACTTATCTATCAATAACATCTTGTGATGAAACCCTTACTGCCTCTCCCCAGCGTCGTGCTTGCATAATGTTCTGGAGTCGTATCTTATCTGTAGGATCTGAATAGATGCAATCCCATTCCTTTCACCTTTTTACCGCATTCTTTCTTTACTATTCAATCGTTACATCTTAATCTTTGGATTCTTTTCACATCTTCATGGACTCTTACTCACCTTGCGGTAACCCTTCTGTACCAAGGATAATTGAATTCCTTAATCACGAGGGTGACACCTAGTGTAACTAGAATACTTAGTCCCTTAAGCATAACTTTGCTTATAAGGCTCGCTTTAGGGAAGCATTTTCCTGAATGACTTTGAAAGGTTATTCTTCTATTGTCCATTTTATTATCGTCGGAACATAATCTCTGAAATTCTCTTGATGCCAACTATTATCAAATTATTCGGTCCCTAATTCATGTTCAACTTATCTTGTTCACTAGCCCATAATGATTTCTATTATTCTAGGGGTCTAACTTTTCCTTTTGGTAATCACGTTGGAGTCACCAACTCATTTTTTTTGAAACGGGGATATGACTTTATGGCTTTTACTCTTTTATTGCCACAAGGCCTGTCACATCTTGTCTTTTCCCTCACTGACTATAGACTTTGTTACTGTGTCATATTTTGATATACAATTATCATCCATTTATCACATCTTACTCATAATGCTTCATTCACTCTCTTTTTATTCTCGGGCTAATATTTTTGTCCATCACTTTATTCTAAAACTTAAACAAAACATTCTTTCACTTTTAGCTCCCCTTACTTCATCTCACTGGCTCTTCGGAATGCCTAACATTCTCCCTTTCTTTTTTTTTACTCGGGGCTGGAGTCATACTAAGGTAAATATTAATCCCTTCTAGGATCCACTGTTTATTTTCTGAAGTTTCTAAATATTGTAGTATTCATATCTGATTATACTATTTTAGAGTTCACTATCTAGGTGTCTCACAAGGATATCTATTACCACATTTGCACTATCCTTCGGAAATATCAACTAATGCTAACAATCCATCCATAATTTTGGGTTAATCTAGCCCCAACTTGATCCTGATATCTCATCCTTCTCTTAAACTATATTTGTCAGCTCCTATATGCCATAATTGAGATGGGTATGACTAATTGTATATATCTCTGTTACTGTTGAAAGCAACTCATAATGCTTATATTTCTCTGCTAGAATTGTAAATATTGTTAATCTTCATTAACTAGGTACCTCGTACCCTTTTTCACTTTGCATCTTTTACTTCTTGAAACTTGTGTCTACCTTCTAATTCTTTTATTCCTTTTTACCATACGAGTGAATAGATATTCTTGCCTTAGGGCTTATTATTAAGAAGCTTAAACATCTTAGTACACACATGATTTGCTGAAGACCTCACATTTACTCATCATAAGCATGATGCAAAATCGAGTTCCTCTAACTCAACTCTTCCGCAGCCACCTTCAATCTCTTACCAGCTATCTTTCTGAATGTAGATATCGTTGTATTACAAATAAAATAGAAACTAGAAGTTTGAATTCTTACAACTGAGCTCTACCACACGATCTAGAGTAAGAAGAATGAGTGACAGTCCTAAATGCCCTGTAGCCTCCTACTTATAAGTGTGGTGCACAACACACCCATAAATAAGACTCTACTAGACACGGCTTGTAGACTCCCTAGGATAGAACTGCTCTGATACCACTTTTATCACGACCCAAACCGATGGGCCGCGACGGGCACCCGGTACCTTACTCAATCGAGTACCAACATAACATATCTTTCATATCATTCTATCATAGGTAAATGAACCGGAGTAAAGCATGAGAAAATACAAACTTACACATATAAAGTACAGGCCTATAAGGTCGGCATGATTCTTTATATACTCAAAGCATAGGCCGACAAGGCCATACAAGTATCCATATACATGACATCTGTCTACAAGCATCTAAGAATACATAATATCATAAATGTCGGGACAGGGTCCCGCCATACCAATCTATACATGTACTAATCATACTGACCAAAGAAGCAACTCTGAAGCAAATGGAGTGCACCAATACCTTATGTTGAGCTAATAGCGTACTTGGAGGACTCTCCACCTATCTATCAGGACATGCAGGCATGAAATGCAGCGTCCCCGGGCAAAAGGGACGTCAGTATAAATAATGTACCGAGTATTAAGGAATGAAAATCAGTAACTAGTAGACATGAGAGAAACATGGAGTAAACGACTCAACATGTATATCTAAATAACTCTGTGAATCATTTAGTATTATAATGCCGTGCATATGTGTATAAATGTCATATCGTGCATGGGTATATGTGTTAATAACATCATCAAGCCTCTTAGGGCATCCCATTGTATCATCTTGGCCACTGTGAGCAAATCATCAATGTATACTAACTGATCAGGTGGTGGTGCGTATATAACGCCATAATCTTTTCCCATATCTCATATACATATATATATATATACGCATATATAACTTCATCTGGTCATGGGTCAATATACATGAATGCAATGCATGAGAAGTACATTAATAAAATCTCTTGGAATGTCATAAGACCATAATATCATGAAGTGAACTCTTTCAACTTATATATTTTTCTGAGACACATGAACAGATGATAGAATAATATAACACACGGAGAATCAAGAACATAAGCATCTCTAGCATTTCTATGAATAGAGTCATTTATGGAAGTTGTGCATTTGCTCGTTTCGTTTGCTTCGTATGGATCATGCCAAAAGAAATAAGGGATAGCCTTAACATACCTGCATGACATCTTCCTTATTACTCAACAAAGCTCGACATAATGTCCTGCATCTTCAACAAGTGAAATGATATTGTCGTTAACATATAATGTCGTACCATCGTATTTGGCTAGTCGTATGGCTTAAGAAAAATCGGGAAGAACCTCCCCTATTTTTAATACATCCCAAAGAACACTAAGGGTCATCAACAGCCTAACAACAACAACTATAACCAACAATAGCAACAACAACAATGCAATCCAATATGAGTTTTTCCAATTATCTTAACAATCATATTGAGCGACAAGCTCATTTTTACTCATAACAAGATATGAATTGAATCCAACTCTTATTTCATAAATTAGTTTACATCCTTCATAACAACATACTTATATGTATCATATTATTTCTAGTTTAAAACATCCACAAAATGCCTTCCAAAACAACCCCATACGTCTAGCACCCTAAATTTTTACCGCCAATCACTTGTTTTTCATCTTTTCTTCTTCAATCAACTTAATTAACACATAGAAAAGCTTTAAAACAGCAGCCGCAACATTATCAAATTATTTCTCACAATTTCCAGCCACTACAAACCATATATTTAGCAAAAAAATAGCCCAACCAAAGAGAACACCATATCTCATGTTCTTTCAAGTGCTATCTTATGGTTTTTCACTCAAACAACACAACCAACACAAGATTAGCCTAAGGCACAATCAAGAAGATGTTATGCATATCTTTGATAGCATCTAAAACTCGAAACTCTATCTCAACTTAGCTCACAACAGCCCTCAATCACACCACAGCCTCATTGAAGCATTCTATTGTAGTCTTTAACACCTTTGATGATGATTTGAGTTGATTTCCCTTTAGTTTGGTTCTTAGGATATTGGACCAGCTCTTAGAGAGAATTGAGAGTGTTTTGGTGTATGTTTTCTATGTATAATGACGAGATATACAAGGAAGAAGATAACTTATAAGCCCACCGCCTCAATTCTCTAAGTAGGTGGGTAAGCTACCTACTTGGTAGCTTGAGCAGTGCAACTTCAAATGCGTGTATCTCTCTAATACAATATCTTATTGATAAATGGTTTGAAGAGTTGGAAACTATACACATAGGGCTTTAATTCCATATAAATATCTCCATGTAAATCTCAATAGATTGGGAGAAAACGGCATCGCAACTGGCCTATAAAACTGCCAATTTCTCTGAAGCGCGGCGACATGACTTGGCGACCCTACTATATAAATTAATATTTCGCTACCCCGATGTCATATGAATAAATGGTTTAGACTATTGAAAACTAGGTTCCAAGACCTTCATTTTGGTATATAATATGTCCCAAAACGACCTCATATGACACATGAAATATATTGCTCAAAATGCTTCATTACAAGGCAAATCCTTAGTCGGTTTTTCCGCAACTTAAATCCGATTTTTCCCAAACTTTATATTTCATATACAAACATCATATATAGTTATATCTTGACTTTAAATGCATTTAAATCATAATTAACAAGTCTCATATTCATCTTAACTTGCTTAAGACATCAGTAAACCTTTCTTATCCTTGTAGAAGGATTTCGTCCTCTTTGAGTTTACATTAGATAATCCTATAATGACAGTGACATCTGAAGTACAGGGTGTAACAACATTAAATCACTTTATATACTTTCAAAGAAGATCTCATTTCCTAGCTTACATCAATTGACTTGCGACATACTTTCAAGTACAAAAATATGGGGTGTAACAGACTTGTCCTTGGCCATAGTCCCATTCCCCTCGATGTTCTTTCAACTGTCTCGATAGTTAGGGCTTTTGTAAGTGAATCTGATACATTATCACTTGGACTTACGTAGTCAATTATGATAATTCCTCTAGAGAGTAATTGCCTAACGGTTTTATGTCTTCGCCGTATATGACGAGATTTACCGTTATACATAACACTCACAGCCCTTCCAATTGCCACTTGACTATCACAATATATACATATTGGGGCCAACGGTTTGGGCCAAAATGGAATATCTTCCAATAATTTTCGGAGTCATTCAGCTTCTTCACCGACTTTGTCTAAAGTTATGAATTCAGCCTCCATTGTAGAGTGGGCAATACAAGTTTGTTTGGACGACTTCCAAGATACTACTCCCCCACTAATAGTGAATATATATCCACTTGTGTACTTAAAATCGGTTGAACCGATAATCCAATTTACATCACAATCCTCAATTACTGCAGGATATTTAATGTAGTGCAAAGTAAAGTCCTGGGTATGTTTTGAATATCCCAAAACTCTTTTCATTACCATCTGATGAGATTGACCTGGATTACTCGTGTATCGACTCAATTTACTTATTTATAGCACAAGCTATATCTGGTCGTGTACAATTCATAATATATATTAAACATCCCAACACACGGGCATAATCCAATTGTGATATGCTTTGGCCTTTGTTCTTTGCTAGTGCAAGATTCACGTCAGTTGGAGTCTTTGCATCTTTAAAATCTAAGTGCTTGAATTTTTCAAGTATTGTTTTAGTCTAATGAGATTATGACAATGCCAGGCCTTGAGGAGTCTTATGGATCTTAATACCAGAATTAAATCGACAACTCCTAAATCTTTCATATCAAAATTGCTAGTTAGCATACGCTTAGTCGCATTTATGTTGACAACATTGTTTGGTCAAATTTCGCATGCCATTATTTGGGTGTTTATTTTAGTCCGTAAAGCGACTTAAAGAGTATACATACCTTTATTTCTTTACCTGAAATTACAAACCCTTCTGGTTGTTCCATGTAGTTTTCTTCCTTCAAATCTCCATTTAAGAAGGCCGTCTAAACGTCTATTTGATGAATTTCAAGATCATATACCGCAGCTAATGCTACTAATGTTCTTATGACCGTAATTCTTGTAACTAGAGAGTATGTATCAAAATAGTTAAGACCTTCTCGTTGTCTATACCCTTTGATCACAAGTCTTGCTTTATATTTATCAATAGTGCCATCATCTTTCATTTTCCTCTTAAAAATCCATTTAGGACCCAACGGTTTATTTCTAGGAGGAAGATCAACCAATTCTCATATATGGTTGTTTAATATGGATTATATTTTACTATTGACTACCTCTTTCCAAAATAATGATTCCGAAGAAGACAAAGCTTCTTTAAATGTTCGAGGCTCATTTTCAATAAGAAAGTCACAAAATCTGGTTTAAATAAAGTAGACATTCTTTGAGGTTTACTATGTCTTGGTCCTCTTGATTAGATGCATTTTCTTTGGCTTCTTCCCGAAGTCATTTAGATATTTCACTAATCGACTCACATTCCTTTTTACAGGGTTATATATATATATATACGTAGAATTCAGCATTACTTGATTCTATAATCAAATTTTTATGAATGTCGGGATTTTCTAATTTATGAACCAGAAATCGATATGCTTTACTATTGGTTGCATATCCTATAAAAACACAATCAACGATTTTCGGTCCTATCTTTACCCTTTTGAGTTTAGGAACTTGAACTTTTGCCAAACACCTTAAAACAATTCAAGTTGAGCTTCTTTCCTTTCCATTTTTCACATGGAATGGATTGCGTTTTGTTATGAGGTACTCTATTTAGTATCCAGTTTGTCGTAAGAATAGCTTCCTCCCACAAGTTCTATGGTAAACCAAAACTTATCAACAAAGTGTTCATCATCTTCTTTAATGATTGATTATTTCTTTCCGCAATTCCATTAGATTTGGGCTTGTAAGGGTCGTTGTTTGATGAATAATTCCATATTCTAAACATATTTCTTCAAAAGGGGATTCATACTCACCACCCCTATCACTTCTTATCATTTTGATTTTCTTTTTAAGTTGTGTTTCAACTTCAATTTTGTATTGCTTGAACGTATCTATTGCTTTTTATTTACTACTAAGTAAGTAGACATAGCAATAGCGAGTATAATCGTCAATAAAATTATGAAATACTTCTTTCCACCGCGAGACGGTATTGAGTTCATGTAGCAAATATCTATGTAAATTAAGTATAAAAGATTTGAATTCCTTTCAACAGACTTATAATAATATTTAACATACTTAGATTTTACACATATTTAAAATTTTGATTTGTCCCACTCATACTTTGGCAATACTTTCAAATTAAATTTTATAATTGACATGTCTCAAACGTGTATGCCATAAATCATTTGACTCAAGTAAGAAGAAGAAGCTGAAATTTTATAATTCTCAACGATCATTCAGTTTGCAAAGGCCCTCAGTAAGGTAGTCTTTTCCTACAAACATTGTATTACAACCTTATTAGATACGAAAACACACTTTAACATGTTCTTGACAAGAAGTGCAGTAGAGACTAAGTTCTTCCTAATTTCAGGAACATGAAGGACATTGTTCAGAGTCACCACCTTACCAGAAGTCATTTTCAGAAATATTTTGCCACATCCTTGAATCTTGACCGTTGCAAAATTTCACATAGAAAATGTCTCTTCGGCTCTAACGGGAGCATATGTAGCAAACACTTCTATAACAGCACAAACATGGTGAGTGGCTCCAAAATCAATCCATCATTCTTTGAAATTTTCCACCAGGTTGTATTCTGAAAGTATAGCACACAAGTCATCAATATCCTCATGCTTTTCAACCATGTTTGTTTGACCCTTCTTCTTGTCTTTCTTTGGAGCACGACAATCTGCAGATTTGTGTCCAGCTTTCCCGCAGTTGTAGCAATTTCCTTTGAACTGCTTCTTGCTTTGGTTACTTTTTGGTCCAGAGGGATTTTTTCTCTTTTACTTATTTTGTAGAACATCCTCAACAATGTTTGCTCCCATTATTGTTGCGTTTCCATGACCCTTCTTTTTAGGAGCATTGTTGTCCTCTTCGATCCTCAACCGAACAATGAGTTCTTTGAGCGACATATCCTTGCATTTGTGTTTCAAGTAATTTTTGAAGCCCTTCCACAAAGGAGGCAACTTCTCAATCATCACCGCAACTTGGAATACTTCATTAATGACAAGATCTTCAATAAAAATTATACTAATAATAATAATAATAATATAACTAATACTTTCAACAAAAGTACTAATTTGATGTATACCTTCAGTAAGAAGATCATGAATAATCACTTGCAATCCCTAGACTTAGGTAGTAACAAACTTGCTATCTACCATTTTGTAGTCCAAAGATTTTGCGGCAACAAATTTCTTCAACCAGGCATCCTCAGTTTTATATTTATTTTCCAGCACAATCCACATTTCTTTTGACATCTCTATATTACTATAGATGTTATACAAATCGTCCTCCATTCCTCTAATAATAAAATTCTTACACAAAAAATCAGAATGCTTCTACGCCTCAGTCACGAGGAAGCGTCCATTTTCTAGAGTTTTGTCAGGTAGAACATGAACATCTTCTTTAATGAACTTTTTTAGACTTAAAGTCGTCAAGTAGAAGAACATCTTCTGCTGCCACCGCTTGAAATCAATCCCTGAAAATTTTTCGGGCTTTTCTACCGGTGCCAATGCCAGTGTTGTTCTACTTGTCGATGCATTGGCAGTCACCATTGGAACAGGCTGGTTTCCGTTCTCATTCGTCATTTCTGTAAAAAAAAATGGCACAAACAAATGTTTAATCTACAATGAAGATTTTATATCTTCAAATCGAATAAAACTGAAGTAGAAAATCATGTAGATTTTAATCTCCATCGAAGTAGAAAATCACTAGGATTTTAATATCCAAATAACAACTAATAAAACAAAGGCTTTAACCTCTAAACCGGGAGGAGAAAATCACAGGTTTAAATCTCTAGAACAATATATACAATACAAATACAGAATATAATTAAGTCCTTAAGCTTGTTAGTAATCTGTATTTGCAAAGTAAATCTGGAAATAAAATAACGTAAAAACATAAATGCAGAAGAAGTAGATATTGATGCGAGCCCACTGAATTTACAGTGTTTCCTTAAGGAACTTAATCCCCTCTTAGTATCCGAAGTGATATATTATTTTCTCCCAGAATAGAACGAATTACACACTGGTATAGCGGTACTTCAAACCCCATTGTTTTAGCAAATACAAATGATCGGTAGCAAATCACACTTACAGTTGCTTTCTTTCAGTTAAAACAATGCAGAAGAAAGAAGGAGAATTCAGAATTTTCGTAAGGAAAATCTGAGGTAATGACTTGCTATTTATAGCCAACAGGTTGGGTTTAAACGAAGAGGTGCAACTCTTCAAGATGATCGTTCACGTAAAACGGCTATTATGTAAATGACTACAATGTCTAGAGAAATAAACTAACAATATGACAAAGATAAAGAA
This sequence comes from Nicotiana tabacum, assembly GCF_000715075.1. Lineage (NCBI taxonomy): Eukaryota > Viridiplantae > Streptophyta > Magnoliopsida > Solanales > Solanaceae > Nicotiana > Nicotiana tabacum. The sequence continues at coordinate 125,523,326 of NC_134101.1, read as the reverse complement.
GGAGAGTCAAGGCCCGCGAATGCCATGTAGCTACCTTGATAGTCTCCAAACTCTGGAACCTCAATCAGCAACTGTCGTTGCGACCGATATCGCCTGGATCTGCATACAATATGCAAAGAGTGACGTGAGTACACCAACTCAGTAAGTAACAAGTCCAAACTTTGAACTGAAAGGTAGTGACGAACTCAACCGCAACAGATATGATAGAAATAATTGTACATAAATGTAGGCATGCTTTCAAGTTAAATAGACCGCTTAAGGCAATAAAGTAAATACAGATCTGAATAGTGTAAGGTATACAGCTCAGCTATATCTACATGACAATGCACAAACTGTATGAAATGCACCATGTGATCTCACTCTCAAGTGCTCAACCATTCGATACTGTATATGGCCATCCGGCCTAGGGAAATTCATCCTCAAACATATACAACACTGACTGTAAGCCACCCAGTACCGAGGAAAAAGGACAATCCAACCTTGTGGAGAAATCCATCTCCATATATCAAGTACTTTGGACAAATCCATGTCCAGGGAAATCCATCCCTCAATAATATCATCTACGCTCACTAGGGGTGTGTTACAGACTCTGGAGGGGCTCTTATAGCTCAAGCGCTATCATAATCATCAATATAACCACTGCGACATGCAGCCCGATCCGATAACTGTCACTCATAACCAGGCTATCGGCCTCACTCAGTCATCAGCCTCTCCAGTCTCACCCACAAGCTCACAATATCATAAAAACAAACCCGTAACAATGATATGATGAATCAATAAATAACTGAGACTGAGATATGATATAAAAATACATGAACATGATTGAGTACAGATTATAAATAAAAATAGTGAGATGACAGCAAGAAACGACCACTAAGGGTCTCAACAATACCGGCATAAAGCCTAAACACGATATCTATCATGATTTACACCTTAATTACTTTATCACCATGATGAAAACATGGACATCAACAAGGTAGAGTCACTAAACGGTGCCATAGACTCATCCAGGACACAATTCTCATGGTGCATGCCCGCACGCTCGTCACTTGGCATGTGCGTCACCTCAATACTAATTACATAACATATAATTAGGGATTTCGAACCCTTAGAACTAAGTTTGGAAGCGTTACTCACCTCAAACCAAGTAAAATCCTACTCTGCAATGCCTTTGCCTCTTAAATCGATCTCCAAACGTCCCGAATCTAGCCACAAGCAATACAATACGATCAATATAAGCTAAAGGAATTAATTCCATAAGAAAATATCAAATTATAGCCAAAGATCCAAAATCGGCTCAAACCCGACCCCCGGGCCCATGTCTCGAAATTTGACAAAAGTCACAAAACCCGAAAGCCCATTCACTCACGAGTCTAACCATGCTAAATTTATCAAAATCCGACCTCATTTGGTCACTTAAATCCCCAAAATACGTTCTCCAAATTCTCAAGCCCTAACCCCAAATTTTCAACTCAAATCTCTAATTAGGTGATGAATAAAGCCATGAATTCACGAAATTTAGACCATTACGGGTTAGAATTACCTACCCCAAAGTTTTTCTTGAAATTCCTCGAAAACATTGCCTCTTCCCGAGCTTCTCAAGTCCAAAATCGAAAATGAAACACAAAACCTCGAGCTGGTGTTTTTCTGCCTGGCAATACCGCACCTGCGGTCCATTTTTCGCTTCTGCGACGCCGCACCTGCGGAAATTCCATTGCGGTGCGGATTTCACTTAAAATCCTGACCTCGCTCCTGCGGCCTCAAGACAGCATTTGTGCCTTACGCAGGTGCAGAAACCATCTCACTCTCCAAACACGCACCTGCGCCCCTGGGTCAGCTTCTGTGACCACCGCAGGTGCGAAAATGCCATCGCACCTACATCCTCTGCCTAAGTCTTTCTTAGCTGCACTTGCGACTCCTCCTTCGCTTATGCGGCCTCGCACCTGCGGTTCCCCCTCCGCAGGTGCGGTCACACCAGAAACAGCAGCTTCAGCTGCACTTCTTTAACTCAAAATAATCCGATAACTACTCGAAATCACCCCGAGGCCCTCGGGACCACAACCAAACATACCAACAGATCATATAACATTATACAAACTTAGTCGAATCTTCGCATCACTCAAAACAACATCAAAATACCAAGTACACTCGGATTCAAGCCTAAAGAACTTCTAAACTTCTGAATTCCACAAACGACGCTGAAACCTACTAAACCACGTCTGATTGACCTTAAATTTTGCACCTAAGTCATAAATGACCCCACGAACCTACTCCAACTTCCTAAAATCTAATCCGACCCCAATATCAAAATTTTCACTACCGGCCAAAATCGCCAAAATTCTAACTTTCGTCAATTCGAGCCTAATTCTACTATGGACCTCCAAATCACATTCTGGACGCGCTCCTATGTCCAAAATCACCTGACGGAGCTAACGGAACCATCAAAATTCAAATCCGAGACCATTTACACATAAGTCAACATCCTATCAACTTTTCCAACTTAAGCTTTCAATTAAGAGACTATGTGTCTCAATTCACTCTGAAACCACTCTAGACCCGAACCAATTAACATGGTATATCATAATATAGTTGTAGAATACAAAAGAAGTAGGAAATGGGAGAACGGGGTTACAACTCTCAAAACGACCGGCCGACTCGTTACATTTGTAAAGGAGGGAAAATCAAAATTAATTTTTCCCTCAATTTCTCATTCACCTCAATTTTGAACAAAAACACCACCACTAATTATTAGCAAAAACAGATCTAGGATTTTAAGTCACATGTTATGTAATGCTCACCATCTTTTTTTACCATAAGTCTAAACCAATGTTTTAAAAGGCGTTTTCGGGTGAGTCTTGGGGCAAGGCGCACCAAAAACGCCTCGAGGCGATGCTGTGGAGTAAAAATCTCAAGAGGCGTACCCCTAGCAATTCGGGACGTACACCCGGGCATTAAAGGCATATGCCCGGCGTTTGAGGCACATTTTGGCGTAAACCCCAGAGATTTTTCAAATTAAAACAAAATTTATTGAATAAGTCCTTCATATAATACCCAAATTCTCAAAAGTCATCTTGGTAATTACACAAAAGTTTTAAAAAGAAATTGAAATGTATTAAATTTAAAAATCAAGACCTTTTTAATTGATTAAAGCCCTAATTCATGGTCTTTCCCAATTCTTTATCATGTCCGCTAGTCTGCTAATATCTCCTAAAAGCAATGAATATTCAATTTTGTTTTTACAAATACAAAGAAAACTCTATTCTCCTTCATAGCAGCAAGTTTAAAGTTCAAATTGCAGGTTAGTCATCATTTTTGTTCCTCTATGTAGAAAATTTTATTCTTTTAGACTCAAGTTACTTGTGCTTGTAAGTAGCGTATCATAGAGTGTTTTGTGAGTAGCGTATTAGTAACGTGTGTGTGTGTATGAAAAATATATATTTCACATATTTATAAAAAAAAATCAATTTTTATGCAATTTTACATGTTTATAAATATTTACTGTAATTATATTAATTTTATAAAATATTAAAAATTAAATACCTATGGGGCTTATGCCCCGTGCCCTTGGGGCTTACGCCTCGCTGAGGCATATGTATAACGGCTCGTTTACGCCCACGCCTTTTAAAACACTGGTCCAAACTTAGTATTAATTACTCAATATTATTTTTATTTTTTTAATGATATGAATAGAACTGCCACTTGAACTCGGTGGCAAAGAAAGTAGCGTCCCTGACAGCCCAGAAGCGAACTAATTCGTCAATATTAAGTGGATTCTCGTTCAAGAACAGCACCATAACAGGGACCGGTTCGGTTTACTTGGGAAGAGCCTGGGGTGATTATTCCAGAGTAATTTTTTCTTACACTTACATGGACGAGATTGTTCTTCCTCTAGGATGGAGCGATTGGGGCAAAACAAGTCGAGACTCGTAAGTCTTTTTTTGGTTTTGTTGGCCTTTTAAATTGCAAATTGATTTACCAAAGTTTAAAAAAACAATGTGAAAAATGGATGTAGGAGAGTTTACTACGGAGAGTACAGGTGCAGTGGACCAGGAGCTAACATGACAGGAAGAGTGCCGTGGGCGCGAATACTCACCGATGAAGAGGCAATGCCTTTTATTGGCACCTATTATATTGATGGCAATTCTTGGCTCATACATCCCTAGTAATAAATTTAACGTATCCTCTATATATGTATCCACCTTAAATTTTAAGTAGTGCCTCTATTGTGTGCATCACGTATGAACTTTCTTATTGCATATACCCGTTCTTGTCTCCGTTGTTGCCAGGCAAATAACGAATTTATTAATTTGAATAACGAATACATTATCTACTGCTTTTTAGTTTAAAAGATGCATCTTATAGTTTGATTATTTTCTCCAAAATGTTAGCCTCGTTGTATCCCCTGTCCTGCCCTGCTATTCGTATGATATATGTTGTTCTTCCAAGTTTACTTTTTTGCTGTAGATATACATGTTGTTGGAGTATTAATTCTTTGAGGTGTCCTTACCATATTGTTTCTGAAGGGGTTACATTGAGTACCAATAGTTCTAGTATAGTTGTTTTAATCAGAATCTTAGTTTTTGCAGTTTGATTGTTGTATCGAGCTGACTTGTTGGCTTAGTTACTGCGCTTGTAAGTTTTTAATCTCCTTAATTTGGGCTCAATCATATAGTATTTGATATCAACCTTCTGAACCAAAACAAATAATATTGTGCTCAACTGTCAATCACAATTAATAAAATTTACAGAAAGATAGATAGATAGATAGAGAACCCAATGCAAGAAGAAGTTCAAATTAAAAGAGGAGGCATAGGAGACTAGTATACAGCTGAGAAGCAAGCAAGTAGTGGATTTGTTTTTATTTTAGACTGCCCTTTCAACTAACATCACATTCAAATTCATATCATAACAATTGGCCCTATTTTAATGCTTGCTGCAGGGGAGTTATGGACTAAGTTGGACACTAGGATCCGACTTCCATTTCTTGACAATGACATTAGATATTGACACTATGATTAATGCATGGATAAAGCAACAACTTACATAACATATACTAGTGCTATATACACTTGGAAATGTGTGTATTTGGGATTCTTTATTAGGGCCAAATACAGGCCTGAGATATGATCTTCCAACTAGGAACATCCTCAGCCTCAAATATCCAGCCACAATAGTAATAGTAATCCTTGTTGCCAGAAACCAAACTAATGTTGCTATTATTGTTGCCTGCTTCTGCATCATCGGAAAATAGCACATCATCTGTTCCTTGCAAATTGGTGTCCTCATGAGATCTGACAATTAGTGCTTCCAGAAGCAACACTAGCGAAGCCATTCTTTAATTTACCAACAAATTGCTGTAACAAAAGACAGAAAATAGAAGGGGGTTTTTGGGGGAGTACTATTTCTTCCAATGGAGAAGTGCTTTAATCTCCTTTTCCCAACAAAAATACCTATAAAATGCAATATAGCCTGCCTTTACCATATTAATGAGTTGATCCCCAACTACTCATTTAGCAACACGAAAAAAATTTGAACTTTCAAAGTATACGTTTCTTTACCTACTTAAATGCAAGTTCTGTGTCTGTAAACAACTTATTAATAAGCTAGTAGTAATTTGCAATAGCCCCATATCAGAGTTGAGACTTCGTCCTAGCCCGGCCCTTCTCACATTAATTCTCTGTATGCTGTGAGGAGAGTTTACATTTATACTTTCACAATGTAAATAAGTTTTATGCTATAAATCTATTATAGGTAATCATTTATTGATAACCTAGAAAACGGAGCTTGTAAAATATTATTACAGTTGAATGGAATTTCTTCTCCTGTCAGATTTGAGTTGTGTGGCTTATGAAGATTTTAACAACTTTATTTAGTATTTCCAATGTACCCAAACAAAAATTATATGGAGGTTGAAGTGCCGTTTTTTATTTATTTCTTATAAACTTCAAGAGAAAATTAATAAAAATCAAAGCATGAAAGTGGCAACAATTTGGTTTCATGCAAATCTTACCTTTGAAGCTGTAATGGTAGTTTCTAAGATAGTTGGTCTGTTCACGTATAACGTGAGATATATGAGTCAATGGGAGTTGAACAACCCATCAGTAGCCCAATTTCATTAGTCTTTTTCGGCCTAAAGGCATTAAAAAAAGTTTCAAAAATAGCCCAATTAGCTATAAGGACAGGAGACCCAATTCGATCACCTAACGTGTTAGACTGCAGTGCTGTACAGAAATTAAGACACCTAAGCAAGATATCCATCTGTGCTGTTAGGTTTGATTTCAATAAAATTTCATTTTTTCATGTATTTTTGTCATTTTCATCACTTGGCATTATTACCTTTGTGTGTAGAACTGCGACACATTTACCCTTCAATTTTGTATTTCTTTTAAGAATAAGTCCAAGTCTTTTTAATATAGTTTCTATCCATTTTGGCTATGCCATTATAGCAGATTCATTCCTACATACTAAACTTAATTTGGAGAGTCCATAATCATCACGCAAAAGGAAATCTATATGAGGTAGACAATGCTAGCTAGCTTAACTGGAATTCTCCATTCCACTTAAATTAATCTTGCACAATCTTTCCAACGTACTAATCACTAAAGATGTGATATATAGCCACTTAGACAGGATAGAATGTGACTTTCAATAAGCATGCGCAGAAGTAATATCAAAGAGATGGTTGACATAGACAAGTTCCACTTTTAAGCTTAATTGTGTTTGATGCAATGTGGATTTAACATATTTGTGGTTGAATTGTTTAGTCCAGATTGTGCCACAAGAGGTACATATAGGATTAGGTGGTTTCATTTTATTAGCTGGCTGAAGACACCAAAAAGAATTGCCATCAATTATCAGAATAAGAATAATGGACTGCGGGTAGAACAAAGTTATGATAAGAAAATAACATACTCAGTATAATTCTACAAATTAAGGTCCGAGGAAGGTTATAATAAGAAAATGATATAACTTTTATACATTGACTAAGTGCAAAAGATTTTTTACACTAATACACCATCTAAAAAATTACTACAATACCTCCTAACCCTCTAAAAGACTTTTCCTCGCATTGGAGTACGCCATAGCTAGGTACTCATGGAGAGCAAATATAAAAGTTAATAAGCAAAAAAAAAAAAAAAAAAAAAAAAAAAAAAGATCATGACAAGCGAGTTAGCATTCTGTTGGGAATTATATCTAGAGCTAGCAGGCGAGACCAACAAGAATTGTGGTATATAAAGTGATAATTACTCCATCATCTTTAATTAACGATTTCGAGTCTTGAATATAAAGTCGTCTTTGTGAGGAACTGTTTTAACCCAACGTCCTGGTGCAAATCCAATCACATAAAAAAAAACTTGGGCGAGCAAGGAGGATTGTCATTGGGTGTGATTCTTGAAATGGTCAAGACGACTATCAGCGAGACGCAAGGAATATACAATCTGTTTTAACTGACCCCACGTGAAAGGCCTGTAGATATTACTATTATTTGTAGAAATAATACTCTTATTCTTGATTTGAGAAGGAGAAGTTATCCAAGCGTCAAGTGCAGGAGCCGCAAAATACATCATTGACATTCTCGTCTTCCATGAATTCATCGCCACTACCCTATGCCTCACGCTTGTAAATCTTCCATTCGTCAAAGCCTGCAACCATTATTTTTCCCATTATTAGTCATTGAATTTTAGTTTTGATATATACATGAACATTAATTACAAAATAATTTTTTTACACAATCAGATACGTAATAAAATTAATTTGTATAACACACATTAATCAGTAATTATTTATTATAATTATTTATTATAATTACTGGATACAGACCTGAAAGGAGTCCCCGACGAAAACAAAGAACTCATTGGGGTCAGGAGGAACGGGAATCCAGAAACCGTCATGGGAACAGATTTGAAGACCATTAACGTCATTTGATCGAAGGATGGTCAATATCTGAGGGTCAGTATGCTCTCCAAATCCAATTCTTGATTTTGATCCAACGGTAGGGAGAGGAGGAGAGATGTGGAGTCGTTCTTGTTCTACTGGTGATGGGTCCCAATTATGATTGAATTCTTGTTGATGATTAGGTGCAGTGAGTGGTGGATAGTGATTGATCCTGAAGCAAGAGTCATTCTGGGAATCACTTATGAGGTTGCTAAAAATAGACTTGTCTTGGGTCCTTAAACCTTCCGCCACCAATTCAAGAATGTCGCAAGCCAGATTCTTAACTGCATTTACGTAATCGTTTGCCACGCAGCTGCAAAATTTACAAGACAAATTGGATATTGACATCAGCGCAAGTACCCAAGAACAAGCCGCGCGCTACCTCTACTAAATCGCTAATTAGTTAGAGATTATAAGTATTAAACCAATAAAATTAAATCAAATAAAAAACTTCTGACTTTTTCTTGTTAGGTGGTCCTAGGCCTAAGACGTATATGAAAATTTTCCATTACATTATTTTTATTAGCATTGACTTATCCTGTTTCCCGATAGTTACTAGTATTATATTAATATACATTATTCTTGTCAACGCCAAAAAATAAAAGAAAAAAACAGTAAGTAGGAGTATATTTTAGTAATAAAAAATTTCTATTAGAAGAAAACAACAAGTCTAACATATAGATATAGATATATATATATAGAAGAAAACAACAAGTCTAACATATAGATATATATAAAAAAGAAACATATGCTGCAAGTTTGCAGTTGACAGTGCAACTGTTTGGGGATTAGGAAGATGATAATTTGATACACCTAAAATTCGAAAAAAAAAGGTGGTCTGGTCGTGTCTATGTACTTAGCATGCTACTATCTGAAAAGTTTTTTCCATCCAACTAAAGTCACCATATTGACCTAAAAAGGGGGTCCATGCACGTACGTGTAAACATATACCATTTGACTTGAATTATAAAGACTTATCAATGGCCTTTGGCTGGTCAATAGTCAGCTGCTAGCTAGCACACAATAAGCATTAGGTAACATAGATATTTTAATTAATACCTGACAACCTATCTGTTCCTCTGAAAAGGAGTTGCCATCCTTATTAAAAAATATTTTTGAGCCTGTTTCCAGGTACACCCTCAAACAAAGAAGAGTCCGTCCCGGTTTGAATTCAGGCACGGCCCGCCCGTCTGCTGCTAGGTCCGGAAATGGTGCCGGGTGAGGGCGTCGCTATGCCCCTTAATGAATCGAATGGTCCTTCGACCTTCGTTTGATTTCGAAGGCCGGCACGATTCACAATAAGTGATCAGTTTCCTTTTAGCACGCCCATTAAGAAAATGCTAAATTCTATACAAAAATACTTAGTATGACTAAACTACCCTTATTAAATATTGGTCACATAGTTACAGTGAGGAGTGTGAAAACTTTTTAGGGATATGCACATAAGGGTAAAAGAGTAAAAACAAACTGAATTTTTTCTTAATTACCTAACTGGACACTCATTTTGAACCAAAATAAAAAAGTAAATAGATCATTTATTGTGAACTGAAGGAAGTAACCATTAATTTCATTAGCCTCGGAATAACTAATAATACGGCTGATGAGATTCCCACTGCAGACATTTTATCTTTTTGCTACAATATTTAAAATTGTAGATAGTTTTGATGAAAAGTTTGCTACAGTTTGAGAAGACTTATTAATGTCTCCTCGAAGAATATCTTCAAGAAAGAAGTAAATATTCTTTCCCTCCAGCTTACACATTGATGATGTAATCGGACCAAATTGTATAATATTGTATTACGTGAACATGAGATGAACAATACGAATGCGGCGTAAATTCATTAATGCACTAAAGGTATTATTATATAAATACCCACTTGATTTAGTTAAGTGGGGCAAGCATGCTAATCAGAAGAACAAATTACGCTTGTTTCCATGACTAAGACTTAGACTAATGTTCAAAAGCTGTAAAAGCTACGTGCCCGTTGAATTAATGTGCATATGTGATATCAAGGTCTTCTAAATTCAGATCAGAAATGTGGTTATTCTTGAAGGAAAAGAGGTAAAAATAAAATTCAAAGGCGTAAAACAAAGTGGCTGTCAATCAAGTACGAAATATTAGAGCTAATTATGAGGAACCACTTACAATTTGGATTATGGAACAGCTAATAAAGTAATAAAAATATTTTTTTCTAACCATTTAAATTTTTAGATGACAATTCAATATGATATCAATTAGATAGAGGTCATAAATTCAAATCTCACTAACACCCATTATGAGAAGAATTTTCACGTGTTTGGCTCATTAAAAAATCAAGTCCAAGATCATGTAAATTAGAAGATATAATTAATCAAGTAAATGCTTAAACTTTTAGATAAGATGACGGATAGAAATAAATAAATTACCTGAAAGTAGAAGGGTCATTAGATATGGTTTTGGAGCGTTGAGAAAGCGAAAGAGGATTGGCTTCCAAGAGAATATACTCAAGATCACCTTTATCGCCATTGAAGCCAATATTTTTGCAACCATAGCCAAACGGAGTTGCAGGTCCAGCACGTCGTTTCTGAGAAACCGGACGAGAAAAGAAGTCGACGGCTTCCCTTTCCATTCTTGCAATAACCTTGTTGGGAACACCGTGGTTTGTTACCTTAAAAAAACCGTAATCTTCGCATGCTTTCACTATCATCTCAGACGACTTGGACTTCTCCTCAGATAAGTCAATTGTTGGAATTCCGAAAGCTGTGGTTTTCTTGTTACCACGCCTCAGCGTATTTGGAGTTGCCACTACCATGTTATTTTTTATGATGGCTAGAATATTTAATGTGTGGGTGGTATTGTAAGCTTAATAAGTTGCCTTTGGATAAGTATATGATTTTGAAGAGTGATAGAATGGAAGAGTTGAGCTAGAATGCTCTAAGCTCTCTCGGACACGCCTATAAATAGCTAGACTAGATGGAAACGAGGGAATTAGGAGAGGGACCCTCGAAAGGGTTTAAAGGACTAAAAAAAAGAGAGGAACAAGAAAAGGTGAGGTGGGGGCCGTAGGACTAGGAGAAGGGGAGCGTGGGGGTGTTGCCACGACCTTTGACAAACTTTATTTAATTTACTACTCCACTATTATTCAATTTTTTTTTAAATGTGGTCCGCAGCAAAACTTGTACCTAACTTATCTTTTGTTCTTCATTCAAATTTGATGTATTTCTAGGCAAACTTTAATTTCTTCAAGACAAGGGAAAACGATTGACCCCAACACCCATAACTTATATAAGTTAACTTTTAAGACAATGGTATCGCATGTGTATCAAAGAGAATAAACAACAGTCTAGTGCTTTGAAAATGAAAAAATACATATCCTCCACATCTCCAATAGGACCAATACTAACAAGACGAAAATTTGAAGTCAACACCCTAAATATATATTTAGATACAGGAATTCGAGCCTGGAGAAGGGAGAAATTAAACTTCTCTTCGGAAATATTTCCCTTTAATGAGTTAAGTATAGTATATTGTATTATTTTAAATTAGTCAGATTAGTGAATTTTCAATATTGAATGGTCTGATTAAAAAAAATATTAGATTTCATCGCACCAAATCTCATCTCTCAATAAATCTTATTTTACTAGCGACATAGTCAAGGTGGAGCTAGAGCATAGGTAGTATCCAAAGTTCAAACTTTGTATTTATTGTAAGAAATTCGTGAAATAAGTTTAAATTATTAATTTAGAACTCGTAACTTAAAAGGAATAAATATGGATACATAAGCTTCAAATCTTAGCTCCGTCTTCATATATGATCCCCGCTCAATTCAAAATGATTTAAAAAAACCATTAATGTGTGTGGTGGGAGGGAATAGGGGAAAATAGTGAAGGGGGATGGTGTCCATAGGTAGGGGAGTGGGAAAATGTAAGGATGGGGAAGGGCGGCAAATGGCGGCATTAGGTGAGGGGATGACAATTAAATTTTGGGCCAACCCCTCCCCTGGCTTTGCTGAGAGTTTTACATTTGATTTGAGAGCAAATTAAAAATGTGTGCCAGCGGCCATTTGTTTCTTCTGATTGGATTCTTGTGTTCAACACGTTATAAATGACGCGTAATTGCTTGCTATTTCCATGAAATTATATACGCGGATTTTGACTTCTACTTTTTTCTAAATCCATTCTTCCCTCTAACTTTTCCCTCTTTATATGTCGACTAAGATTATTTTATGAGCTATTTCTTGCAAAATTTCACGTACATGTTCAGATACTCGGTTTATTTAGCGCTTGTTTGGATTAGCTAATTAACTATTGTAGTTGATAATAATTAAAAACTAAAAAGTTTTCTTTTAAATGGTGAACATGATGTTATAAATAAGTCGTTACATGCATATTAAATAATTGATATGTTTTATATTTCGAAACTTACAAAAAATATTAGAAATAAAATGGTTGTGGCTTAGTTAAACTAAAAGTACTTATAAGTTTAAGCCATAATTAATTAAGGACAATCAATTTATGACTTTTTACTGACTTTGTTTATAATATAACTTAGCAAAAGCATAATAAGCCGAGAAATAATTACATTCTTTTTTTACTGTCTTTTGTTAATAAATTCTGTTATTAAATGAGAACCTAATTAATGAGAAACATATCTATCTGTTAACCAAAAGATGTTCCCCTTAAAGCCTTGAAGGGGATTTTCTAAAAGAAACTTTTGTGGAAATGCGTCTTAGTCACGGATAACCCTCCTTTTGTCCCCTTATGACTTTCTGAGTTTATAATTACCCAATTTTCTTCCTGAATTGTTTAGTGGTGGAGGTGGAACCGCAGAAGTAACTAACTACTCATAAGTATTAATCTTTTAATAGGTTAATCAAAATATAAGAAATATATCGCAATTTTAGTATTTTACGCAACTAGAATTTTCATGACAAGATTGTCTGGCATTTGATACTTAGACTGTGAATATCACATATTAAATACCCGGTACGTGTAAGTTTTAACTGAATCATTACTATGGTTCTATATGCAAAAAGGGCATCGTGAGGCACAAAACATCCTGCATTCACGCAGGATTTGGAGAAGCGTCGCACTTCTAAGGGTGTGATGCATACCCTAATACAAGATGATGTAGACAGGGGAGAAACTATGTTGACCCAGGGTGGTCAACTGAACACCCTTCGCCGAAAAATTATACTATATATAAGGTAAAATATTATTTGTTATTGATTAGAAAATAGACTTTGAACACCCTTATTGAATTTCCTGGCTTCGCCACTGGATGTAGATAGTATACCCTAATGCATGTATTAGTGGTTGTTTCTACGGCTCGAACCTCTGACCTATAGGTCACACGAAGATAACTTTATCGTAGCTCTATATGTAACTAGAAAGAATATTTAAGTCTGAGGTACCAAATCACTGAACCTAATTCCTTTTTATTTTGGAAATTTCTGTCAACTTAATTAATGCATCAACCACTATAGTCTATATATCTCTGTGTTAGTCAACTAAATTGTGTAAGTTATAAAAGAATATGGTACCCTGGAACCATCCGTTAATAGTTGTCAATCAAAAAAATTTAAAGATTTTTTCCAGAAAACAAACAGCTGTAAAGCTTTAAGTAGTAGTCACGGAGTTCTGTAGTAATATTTGAGACTACTGTTTTTCAACGTTTCATACTACTTTTTCAAAAGATGTTTTTGAGAAGTCAAAATCTGAAACTATCGAGGTCGATCTCTGTGTTATGCCAACACTTAGTGTTTGTAATTATTATAATTTGGCACCCACATCAAATTTGTTTTAGAGAAACAGAGTCTTCCCTGTGATAATAAGCTATATTCATGTAGTTTAGCGATCATTTACGCCTCAACTTAGCTATACTTTATTGCTATATGAAGTTTAAATGACAACCAATGGCTCTAATTATGAATTTTGTGTTTTGCTGGAACAAGTCTTGATTATGAGGACATTGAACAATGTTTGGAGCTAATCTGAAGCAAGGAAAGCCAATCGGAGGTACATGCGGGTGAAAGAAGAAGGAAAAAAAAATAGAAAACAGCTTAACTCCATGAGCGCGCGCCAAGCGCGGCCGTGCTCGTCAGACAGAATAGAATGCGATATGTGCGGCCCAAGCGCGGTCCAAGCGCGGCCGCGATGATCAATTCGAGGAACATTATTTTCAGGGGTAATTTTGTCAGTTCTAGGGCAATCTCCTTAACATATAAGAAGCCCAGCTCGCCCAAAAAGAAGGTATCAAGGTTTTTGAAGGATTATTGAAGGCAAGAAGATTCGGCATAGAGTTTTACCTTTCTTCTTCTTATTTTGATCATTAATGATGAATTCTACTGTTATGATTGTGAAAACGATTATGCATAGCTAAACATTTAATCTAGGGTTTTGATGGAACCACTTGGAGGATGAATTTCTGATATGTTAATATAGATTTGCCTTAATAATTTCTCTATTTATTCAACTATATAGTGATTGTTGTTGAATAAAGGGCCCTCAATCGGCTGTGCTTATTTAATGCAGTACTCGGGAGAGAGTGTATATTTAGGTAGTTGTTGAACAACATCACTCCTAACGTATATGAGGGATCAATACAAAGGATTTAAAGGTGGGATTAGGGATTACGAAACCTAGGGTGCGATCTAAGTGAGCTGTAACTAAGGCCAGCTAGCGTAATTCAGGAGAATATGTCTAGTATATTATTGTAATTACTCGGGAGAGAGTTACGACAGTCAAAGTGTTCATGATCGATAGAGAAGACTTAGACAAAATTTATAGCAAACATAGCGGAAAGGATTCCGACGAGAGGGGAAATCATAATCTTAGGCCATTCTCATTCTTGCTTACAACCACTTTATAGCTAGTTTTTAATTACTGCATTTGTATTACATATCATTTAGTTAATAAACACCCAAATTGTTACTCAAATATTTCTGAAGATTGAATACGTGAATTTCTGTGAGTCCAATAGATGCGATCGATAGGTTAATTCCCTGTGGGATTCGACTCCGGACTTGTTAACCGGAATATATTTTGCAATGACCACTTTATCCTTTCTATAAGGCATAGTTAGGCGTGATCAAATTTTGACATCGTTGCCGGGAATTAACGGTGTTATTGATTGCAGTTAAAAAGAAGTGCAGAAATTTTTAGTGTAGTCAATTTTCTTCAATTTAAACTGATCATTGAAATTCTAATATTTGTAGTCGTGGTTGTTACAGGTGCATGCCTAGAAACTTCTCAAGAACTGGAGAATTATTCGAAGAATTATCAGATCCTGAGAAGGTATTCAAGGCATTGAACCGTGCAAACAGAAAAGGTACAACAACAGAACTCAACCGAAAGAATTGAACCAGACATGAAAGACGATAATCTAAACAATAGAGATAACGTGAATGATCCAAACAATAGGAACAACGCAAATTACCCAAATGATCAGGGTGTGGCACCTCTTGTGCTAGAAACAACACTATATGAATGGGCACAACCCACAACTGACAACTTAGCAATTGCTATTGTAGTCCCTCAGATACAAGCAGACTCATTCCAGATCACAAATAACACGTTACATCTGTTGCAGAACAAGGGACTATTCTCTGGATCATATGTTGAAGATCCTCAGCAGCATCTAAAGAACTTCCTCTCAATTTGTGCCACGTAGAGACAACACAATGTCGCACCAGAAGCAATACGTTTGTTGTTGTTTCCATTCTCAGTGACAAGAGCAACCCAGACTTGGCTTAATTCACTCCCTATCAACTTCATCACTACTTGGGAGGAATTAGTCAAGCAATATTTGAGCAAATTTCATCCGCCCAAGAAGACTGTTCAGCAAATTGATGAGATATTGAGCCTCAAACAGAGACCAATTGAGACGCTACATGAAACGTGGGAGAGATTCAAGAGTCTGATGGTTACATGTCCACATCATGGTATTCCGGAGCAGATGTTGGGGCAGAGATTTTACATGGGTTTAGCAGATACTTTGAAAGCCAATATTGATGCTTCAGCAGGTGGAGCATTTTTGAGCAAGACATTCAGAGAGAGCAAGATCTTGCTTGGCAAGATGGAACAAAACTCAGGATGGACAACAAGGAACGCTCCAATCACTCATGTGGTGCACTCAGTAGCTCTAGACCCGGCTAACTCCATGGCTGAAAATATGGCTACTCTAATGATACAAATGAGCATCCTCACCAAAAAGGTTGAAGAATCAGGCCAGAAGCACCAGGTACACATAGTTGATGCAACCAATGGGGGTCTATGTACATCATACATTAATCAACCATATGTCTGATCATGGAGTGCTGAAGGTGAAAATCAACAATATCAGGAAAACATGAATTATGTGGCCAACTACGGGGACCGAGACCAGGTGGTCAGAATTGGGGTCAGCAAAATCAACAATACAGACCAGCTCAGCAGTAGTACAATAACAACAATAATCATGGGGCTATACGACCACAGGGGCAAATGGTGCCTTACCAAAGGCAACAAGGGTACAACCAGCAAAATCAGCAGCAGGCCTATCAATAACCTTTACAACAACATATTGTAAGACATGTAGATGGGTTTGCTAAACTCGAGGGTAGGATGAACAAGTGATTGGGTCCACTAGAAAACTAGCTGACAGAGTAGACTCACATGAGTCAGCGATTAAGAATATTGAGATCCAGTTAGGACAGATTTCCATGGCCCTAAATAATCGTCCTCATAGGACGTTACCTGCAGGCACCCAAATCAATCCAAAAGAGCAGGTCCCGAAGCAGCTGATGGTAGTAAGCCTCCGAAATGGTAGGGACTTAGATCTGGAGCAAGAAATTGCTTGCGAAAGTAGGCCGGCTGAGACACTGGTGTAAGTACCCATTGAATAGATGATTCGGCAGGTTTAACTGAGGTGACGGTACAGAGTGCACAAGAGAACACCAACAAAGAAGAAGAGGTTGTGAAAGAGACTAAAGGTGCGCCGAAACCGACAGTAGAAGTAGTGCCTGAACAAGAGAAAAACCAAATTACAAGGAAAAAGAAACCTCTAGCACCATTCCCACAGAGATTGGCCAAGTATCAAAAAGATGAGCAATACAAGAAATTTTTGAAGATGTTGAAGCAAATTCAGGTAAATATTCCATTGATCGATGCTTTAAAAGAAATGCCTGGGTATGCAAAGATGATTAAAGGCTTGATGTCCCGCAAGTTTGACCTCCAATACTTGGCCACGGTGACTCTTACTCAGACCTGCAGTGCGGTGGTGACTAGACCAATTGCTGAGAAGCTGTCTGAGCCAGGGAGTTTCACAATTCCCTGCACAATAGACAACTTTGCATTTGCTAAGGCACTGTGTGATCTGGGAGCAAACATAAATCTTATGCCCCTGGCTATCTACAAAAGGCTACGCATTGGAAGAGCTAGACCCACGTCTATGCTATTATAGCTGGCTGACCGAACAGTGAAGAGGCCCTCTAGGATTCTAGATGATGTATTGGTGCAGGTTGGGAAGTTTGTGTTCCCAGCAGATTTTGTCATCCTTGACTGTCGGGTTGACAAGGAAATTCCCATAATTTTGGGAAGACCATTCTTGACCACTTGGAGAGCTTTAATTGATTGTGAAACCAGAGAGCTCAAGATGAGATTAAACGATGAAGAAATAACATTCAACGTGCAGAAATATATGCGCAAACCCAGTGAATTTGCCAATTGCTCTCTAATAGATGCGGTGGATGTAGTGTTGGAGGAGGACGATAAAGCATTGAACGTTAAAGATCCCTTAGCAGCTTGTCTCATGAACTTAGAAAAAGCTAATGGTGAAGACTTGGCAAAGTGGGTACTGGCTATTGAAGGCCAAGGTTTATGGAAAAGGGAGCTTGAATTTGAACCTTTGCACTTGGAGGAAAGAAAAACTCCTCCAGCTAAGCCGTCAATAGAAGAACTACCGAAGTTGGAACTGAAGTTATTATCTCATCCAGTTTGTTAGATGTGCAAGCAGAATAGCTTTTGCAGGTACTGACTGAGTGCAAGACTGCAATTGGGTGGACCATTACAGACATTAAGAGGATCATCCCAGCCTTCTGTATGCATAAGATTCTGCTAAAAAATGGGCACAAACCTTCCAGAGAACATCAAAGAAGACTGAACCCCAACATGAAAGAAGTGGTGAAAAAGGAAGTGATTAAATGGTTAGATGCGGGAATCATATTCCCGATCTCTAACAACAACTAGGTTAGCCCAGTGCAGTATGTGCCAAAAAAGGGAGGTATGACGGTGGTGACAAATGAAAAGAACGAGTTGATCTCTACCCGAACAGTCACAGGTTGGCGAATCTATATAGATTACAGGAAATTGAACTTGGCCACCAGGAAGGACCATTTCCCACTGCCATTCATTGATCAGATGCTAGATAGATTGGCAAAGAGGTCTCACTTTTTCTTCCTGGATGGGTACTCAGGGTATAATCAGATTTTCATTGCCCCTGAGGATCGGGAGAAAACGTTGTTCACCTGCCCTTATGAAATCTATGTTTTTCGGTGAATGCCATATGGCCTATGCAATGCACCCGCCACATTGCAAAGGTGCATGATGGCCATCTTCACAGATATGGTAGAGGAGATAATGGAGGTTTTCATGGATGACTTCTTAGTAGTGGGGAATTCATTCGATGATTGCCTTGTGAACTTGAGGCGAGTTTTGAAAAGGAGTATCGAGACGAATCCGATACTCAATTGGGAAAAGTGTCATTTCATGGTACAGGAAAGTATAGTCTTGGGGCACCTAGTGTCAAGTAAAGGTATTGAGGTGGATCGTGCAAATGTTGATGTGATAGAAAAGCTTCCACACCCACCTCTGTCAAAGCAATCAGAAGTTTTCTGGGGCACGCTGGTTTCTATAGGAGATTTATAAAAGATTTTTCCAAAATTGCTAACCCCTTGTGCAAATTGCTTGAAAAAAATCACCCTTTTGTGTTTTCTGATGACTGTAGGGTAGCTTTTGAGGAACTAACAAAGTGACTGGTAAAAACATCTATCATAGTTGCCCCCAATTGGGAGAAACTATTTGAGTTGATGTGTGATGCTAGTGACTATGCTGTGGGAGCAGTTCTTGGGCAACGAAAAGATAAAATCATGCATCCAATATACTACGCAAGTAGAACGTTGAGTGGAGCCTAGCTGAATTACACTGTGACCAAGAAGGAGATGCTGGCAATGGTGTTCATATTTGACAAGTTCAGGTCATACCTGATAGGCTCAAAGGTAATTGTTTATACTGACCATGTTGCTCTCAGGTACTTAATTGAGAAACCGCTCCTCATTCAATGGGTGCTACTGCTCCAAGAATTTGATTTGGAGATCTGTGACCGAAAGGGAACGGAGAACCAAGTAGCTAACTATTTATCCAGGCTAGAAGGAGCTGAAAAGAAGGTTGAGGTAGAAGAAATTCTTGAAACTTTTCCAGATGAACAACTACTAGCCACGAGTCTCGAGGAAACTCTATGGTATGCAGACATTGCAAACTACCTGATGAGCGGTATTGTTCCTTATGACCTTTCCTCTATTCAAAAGAAAAAGTTCTTTCGTGATTGTCGCATGTATTATTGGGATGAGCCTTATCTGTTCAGGATTTGTGTTGATAACATGATCCGGAGATGTATCCCCGAGATAGACCAATCTTCTATTTTGCAGGCTTGTCACGCATCCCCATATGGCGGCCATTTCGGGGGAGTAAGGACAGCTGCGAAAGTGTTGGAGTCGGGATTTTACTGGCCGATATTGTTCAAAGATGCACATCTATGGATAAAGGGTGTGATGAATGAGAACGAACCAGGAACATTTCCCGCAGACATGAGATGCCCATGAACCCAATTCAAGAGGTAGAAGTGTTTGATGTATGGGGGATCGACTTCATGGGGCCGTTCGTCAGCTCATATGGCAACAAGTACATACTCGTCGATGTGGACTGAGTGGCCAAATGGGTAGAAGCTGCAACACTCCCTACAAATGATGCAAGGGGGAAATTGGTTTTTTGAGAAAGAACATTTTCACCCGATTTGGCACCCCAAGGGCAATAATCAGTGACAGAGACACTCACTTTTGCAATCGAGCCTTTATAAAGTTGTTGGAGAAGTATGATGTATTCCACAAGGTGGCCACCCCATATCATCCACAAACAAGCGGGCAAGTGGAAGTTTCGAATAGAGAAATAAAGAATGTGCTGACAAAAACTAGGAATGCAACTAGAATAGATTGGGCAAGGAAGTTCGATGATGCACTTTGGGCGTATCTAACAGCTTTCAAAACTCTAATTGGCATGTCTCCATACAAATTGGTGTTTAGAAAAGCGTTTCATTTACCTGTAGAGTTAGAACATAGAGCTTGGTGGGCATTGAGACAGTTAAATCTTGATAGTGAAGCAGCTGGAACAAGTAGAGTAATAGAATTGCATGAGCTGGATGAGTTTAGATATCACACTTTTGAGAACACAAGATTATACAAGGAAAGAACGAAGATTATAGGAATATTATTGAGCGGAATTTTAAACCTGGAGATACGGTATTGCTATACAATTCGCGTCTGAGGTTGTTTCCGTGCAAATTAAAATCACGATGGTCAGGCCCTTTTTGTGTGGTTGAAATTCACCCCTCGGGAGCAGTAGAGATTACTGCGAGTAATTTCTCTCACACATTTAGAGTCAGTGGGCATAGAGTGAAATATTATGTAGGCATGGAGGAAGTAAAGAAAGTGTCAGTGACCCATTTGATCGAGCCACCAAAGTTGAGCGTACCTTAAATGCGCTTATCTACGTTGTGCTGCGATATTAAATCAGGCGCTTCATGGGAGGCAACCCATTGATTTGTTGTATTTGTCATGCCACGACATTAACTAAGGCGCTGGTTGGGAGGCAACCCAATGTGTAGTGATTTTAGTGTAGTTAGAATTTGTTATTTTGATTTTTGTAAGTACTAACAAGTGTAGGTGAGCTTGGGCGATTGATAAGTCCATTAGACGCTAAAGGGATAGGTAACAATTTGATAAATCTCGAGGTCTAGGTGTGTGGTCGTGCTTAGACCGTGCAAAATGCAAAGTATTCTATCTCAAGTTTTCTCCCAGGAGCACGACCGCGCTCAGACCACGCATATCGCCAAGTGTTTTGCCTTGCAAGCGCGGCCGCGCTCGGACCGCGCTTGTACCGCTCCGCCTGCCACTTTAGTTTTGTTATTTATTTTTTATTTTTTTTTGTTTTGTTTTGTTATTTTAATTATAACACTCTAACCTACCCCCCTCCCCCAACTTGATATCCCCTCCCTCTCCCTCTTAATCTATTCACACCTAAACACCTAAACCCTCTCTTACAAATCAAAAAAATAACTCACAACCCTTCCCCTTCTCCCCAAAGAACCCCAACCCTCATAATCCCCCTTTACTCTCAAATCACACGCAATCCACTCTCTTTTCTCTTTTGACAGCCCCTTCACCTACCCTAACCACATCTCTACCAGGTAAGATCCATTGTTTCAATTCTTGTTGGGATATTTGAGTTCTTGGTGAGGTAGTAGTTTTTCTTTCTTTTCTTTAGTAGATTTTTTTTGTTGTATGTTCTTGTATGTTAGTGGGTTTGTTGAGGTTGTTGTAGATGTATCTCTTGACATCTGTGGGTCACATTGGGGTAGTTGTGGTTGTGTTTGGCTTATAACTTTGTCAATTGGGGACTCCGGTGAATGGTGCATACAAAGTGTTTGTTAAAATGCTTCAATGAGTTGTTAATGTTAATTGTGACCAATTATGCGGATGAAGTTTGAGTAACCACCTTTGATTCACATCTTTTGTGTTTCACTGATAATGTTCTTTATTTCAGGTAGTATGGCACCTTCCAAGAAACACCGAACCACCGGTGATTCATCCAGCGGCCAAGTTGGATCCTCCAGAGCACGCGCTTCAACTCTTGCTCGTCCTTATGATAGTAACAAGTTTGTCTTCGCCGCAGCTTAGGACCGTTTTGCTGACAAGGCAGCCAAGAAGCCCATACCGGAGAGGGACATGGATATAAGGTCACTCCAATATGGTTGTCCCAACTTGTATAATAAGTTGGTCCGACATGGGTTGGAGATTTTCTTTAAAGAATCGAATGACGCAAATCTGATGGTTGTGCGCGAATTTTATGCAAAAGTTAAAGAACATGTGAACGGTGTATGCACATTGCGCAAGAAGAATGTAGACGTCTCTGTTGAGGCCATTCAGAGAGCATACCGACTGGCCGCACATGTGGCAGAGGCAGACGACTACTATGAAGCCTATGGTAGACGATGGACCTTGTAGGAGGTATTATTTAAAACAATATATGTGCCTGGCAAGGAAATTGTGTGGATGAAACATGGGCGTAAGTTCCATTCGGCGACACTAACCTTTGAAGGGAAGTGTTGGTTGTATGTCATCAACAACCGTCTGCTCCCGTCCTCCAACACCACGGAAGTAAATGCTCCTCGAGATGCATTGATTTGGTATTTTATGAATGGCCACAATTTTGACGTGGCCAAGCTTATTCACGAGGAGATGTTTACTCGTTGTCCGGTGAAGAGGTATGGTTTCTTCTTCCCTTCCCTAGTCACTAGGTTATGCCGCACAACTCAGGTGTTGGAAAACTTGAGCGTAGATGAAAAAGTGCCGAAAGGCAAAGTTTCGAGCAGATAAGGTGACTATTGGGAAGGAGCCTGTGGCACCTGGTGGTGATAATAGTGATGACTCGGATGCACCTGAGGAGGTGGAGGATGAGCAGGAGGAAGTGGGAGCTAAGTCGCCTACCCATGAGCATGTTGCGGAAGCTGCAGGACCATCTAGGGTCGGTCGGATTACTCGGTTAGCAGCCTTAGAGCAGGAGATGGCAGGGTTGCGTACTACGGTCACTGACTTGGGGATGAGAGTTGATGCTTTGGCCACCCAGAATGCTAAATCAGATAAGAAGATCATGGGCTGGCTACGTGCTTTGGGTCGGGCATGTCACCTTGACCCTGGCACTGTCTTTGATGACGTCCAAATCCACCACTAAAAAGTAAATGGACACGGTCGCATGCAATATAATATACCCAACTATGAGTCGGGGTCGAATCCCACAGAGAACAATATGTAAGTGATTAGGAATGTAAGAGAATTACCACTTGTTATCCAATGCCAAACACTAAGAATTAGTTTGAGAAAAGATTTATACTTAAATGCGGAAATGTAAACTAACCTAGAAAGCATGTAAAATGATCAATGGCTACAAGGATGAATGCATTAGGAATTACACTCAAGTAACGATCCAATGTATTTCACGATTTTACAAATATGAGCGAGTTTATGTTAATAGCCACGGGTAATAATTCTATATTAGCTTCTTCCAAAGACTAACAAGATTTCCTAATTGAATTGTCCCTAAAACAATTAAGAGATTTAGCACACCCGGATATGGCTACAAGTAGTTCAATCCTATCCCTAGGTAGAATCTATAAAATTAGGGTTAAAGCCTCAAGTTCTTGTTAATTAATCTTTCCCAACCCCAAATAATCTTTCCCAAAATTAATTCGGAGTTAATGGGCGAGTCCTAGGGTTAGCTAATCTCTTTGGAAACATTAAAGAACGAGAATAATTAAAGAAACAATAACTCACTTCATAAAAGGATAAAAATCATTCAATACATAAGCACAACAAAGTATTTAATCCACACTTTAAATATGAATATTCCCATAAATAAGATTCAAGTGTTGGATAAAATACTACACACTTAGATATACAATACAAAGCAAGAAAATGAAGAAATAAACATAAATGGGTAAGAAATTCTCAACCACAAGCTTCAAATCTTCAAGACCAAAGTGTGTGTACAAAACCCTAGCTTCCAACCTTGTTCTCTCTAGTGTTTGGAACTGAAAATATGCCAAAAGATATTTACAAATGAGCGGGTTTGGGTATTAAATGGTTTGGGGTGAAAAATGTGAATTTTCAGAACTGCCCAGTTTTCTCGCCCATTTTCTTCTTCGCGTTCGCGAAGATTTGCTTTCCTTGAGCTTCGCGTTCGCGAAGGTTTGAGTCTTGCTGCTTTGTGTTCGCGGTAGGTACTTTGCGCTCGCGAAGGTTTAGTTTCGTGCTTCTTCACGTTCGCGAAGAGTAAATCACTAGGCAGGTTCTCATTGTCCATTTTAGCTCATTTTTGACTTGTTTTCACTTGGTTTCTTCACCATTACTTCTAAATCACATACAACCTGTAAAACAGAAGTAAATGACATTAAAAACACGATTTTATCACTCAAACATAGCAAAAGTATAGGTTTAAAGACAAGATAAGTTGGTAAATTACCAACTTATCAGTCTCCGATCAGGACTGATCTGTCAGGGAAGTTCCTTTACCTCGCATTTATTTATTTATTTTGTATGACATGTGGACATGCCATCTTTTTAAGTGTAGGGTGGGGGATGCTTCATTTGTATGTTGTATATATAGGAACATAGCTTGATTTTTGGTCTTTAGTTAGTTGTCTAAATGTGTGATTCGACTTGTCCCGACGATGGATATCACTCGACGGGTTTCTTGAGGGTCTAAGTCGATATATATAAAAAAAATACAAGAAAAGATTTTCTTTTGTTGGTAGTGTATCAATTTCCCCTTGGTTTTTTTTGGACCGCGGTTCTTTTCTAAGGGTTTTATTTGAACCGGGTGTAGTTAGTTTTTTTATTTTTTTTAGGTAGTTATGGGCTATGAGCTAAGATGGAAAGAGGATCTCTTAATGTTGTTACGCCTTGAATATAGTAGACACTTTAGTGTGACGCTTAGTCTCAGTTGTTGATTCTTGTTAGAGTGCCTTAAATTGTATGTTCTTAACTTCACTTAAGTACTCAGACGAGTTTTTGATAATCTAATCTGGAGTTAGTCATGTGCCATGTGTGTATGAGATTTATTGTATTCTGTGCACTGCATTTGATGCCTAGAACTTGCCCTGTGTGTTTGCAAAGCGAAATATTAGTTTTATTCAGTCTTGGAAGTGATATAGGCGTTTCTTTGTTGAACCAGATATGTATATTTTACCCGCCTAATTGTTATGTACCATAGTTAATCCCTTTGAGCCTGTAATCATATTTCCTTGGCAACCACATTACAAGGCTTACCCAATTGTTTGAATGTACCATCTGTTTGAACCTTTTCACCTCCCATAAGCACTTGCATTGTGATGCACTGTTAAAAGTTAAAGTGTGGATTAGTTGGTTTGTCTTTTGTGTGGAACTAATGAAATCAGGAGAAAGGTGCACGGTTTTGAATAAGTAAGAGCCACTTGAAAAAAAAAGAGAATAAATAGTGATATTGTTGTGAAAAATAGTCTTTGATAAGTAGTGGCTCTTGATTAAGTGTGCTTAAAGAAGCAGGGAGTTAATATATTGATGTAAAAGGTGGAGTCATGGTTCTACATAAGCGCGGGGTTATGAATATAAAAGTATATGTATTAAAGTGCTTAGGGAGGTGTAGTCACTCTTGTATTCAAAATGTATCCTACCTGTCCCTTAGCCTACATTACAACCAAATAAAGTCCTACTTGATCCTAGACTGAATGAGTTCGATTAGTAGAGTAGTACACTACGGGCAAGCCTATGGTGCATATTTTGTGGCATATGAATGTTCTTTCTGAGAGTGAGTGAATTTTGTCTATTTGAGTTCCTAATTGTTCTTAATGTCTATTGCTTGTGGAACTACTCTCGTTTGCGATGTGAGGGCACTTGATTCATGAAGGAAAGATACATCTTGACCTCTGTGTAGAGTAAGTGAGTAAGTTAGAAATATTGCATGGCATGTGAGAGTCAACTCTTGAGGAAAAGATGTTACACTACTGGACTCAATCCTTGTGGTATGTTCTTGGTGTGATATGTTAGAGAAGTTGCTTAGCGAAGGAACCTCTGTAGAGTATGGTTGATTGCTCGGGGACGAGCAATGGTTTAAGTGTGGGGTGTTGATAATAGGCTATATTCATGTAGTTTAGAGACCATTTACGCCCCAACTTAGCTATACTTTATTATTATATGAAGGTTAAATGACAACAAATGGCTCTAATTATGAATTTTGTGCTTTGCAGGAGCAAGTCTTGATTATGAGCACATTGAACAGTGTTTGGGGCTAATTTGAAGCAAGGAAAGCCAATCGGAGGTGAATGCGCATGAAAGAAGAAGGAAAAAGATAGAAAACAGCTGAACTCTGTAAGCACGTGATTTTCACCCTATATGAGAATTACTCCCAAAAAATTCAAAAATAAAATAATTTTTCTTGGTGTGCAATTTTGTGATATTTTGAATAATTATTTGTATGTTTGTCTATGCATGTTTATTTGTTAAATTATTAAAAATACAAAAATATGTCGCATTTTGCATGTAGGATTTAATTATACAATTGTTAGTAACTAAGTTTGTTTCACAAAAAAAATTACAAAAATAGGCATCGTTTGCATTTTTAGCATTTAAGGTCCAAATATACAATTTTATGCTTAATTATTACTTAATTGCGCGTTAATTATTATTGGGAGTTAATATGCGCTTTTATAACTTAATTTAGTTCTTAATAATAGTTTAAGTATTTTTATAATTTAGTTTTAGAAAAATAAAAGAAGAAAAGAGAGCAAAAAATAAAGAAAGTCGGAATTGGGCCTCTTCTTCGATTTCAAGCCACAGGCCCAAAAAATGACCCAATCTTCCCAAACGACCCAGTCCATTTCGAACTGGGTCGACCCAGTCCATAACCCAACATCCTATTATCTTACATTTTACAAAAACAAAACAACAAAAAAGAAGAAAAAACCCTAAAAAAAACTAAGAAGTCATCCGCCCCCCCTCCCCCTCCTATCTTCTTCTTCTTCCTCAAGCTTCACCAAGCTCCATCAATGGCTGCCCTCAACCAGCTGCTTCCGCCTTCTTCTTCCTCGACCAAACGACACAAGTCCCTCGATCTCCAACGACCCACCATAACACTGTCGCTACCATAGCTTCATCTCTTTCGTCAAGCTTAAAGCTTGCTCGACTATGGCTGCCACCCCATCGCCATAACTGCCCTCCCATGGTGGAAACCCCACTGCAAACGACCCCTTTCTTCAGCTCCTTCTTCACTGCTTCTACTACCTCGCCCGCTGCTGCCCGTCCGAAGCCACCATCGCCGCTGTTTCATCGTCTTTCTCCTGCTGTCGCGATGCTGCTCATCTTCCTCCTTCCAGCTGCTACTGCTTCATGTTTCTTCTTATTCCTCACTCGACGGACAACTGCTGCTGCTTCGTGGTTCAAACTTCAAGCCCCGAGCTGCCTCGTCCAGCTTCTGCCTCGTCGTTCATGGCTGAACGTCCATCGCGACAACCCAAGCCATGGTTACCCCGTCACGGCCAAGCTCACGCAGCAACTGCTTCTGCTTTCTTCTTCGTCGTCCAAATAGCTGTTGCGTTGTTCTTCGCCATTGGGCTGCCGGACACTGCTTCATCTTCCCTTAGTCTTCTTCGTTTTGTCAAAAGTCGAGTTTCTTTCGTTGAGTCGAAGCCCGGACAGATTTGTTTACAATCGAGTTCGTCGTTGATTCATCTCCGATTAGTTGTTTTTGAGTTTTATTTTTGTCCATATTTCGTTTTTATATTTCTCAAAGTTAAAATCGTTAAATATTTGATTCTTGTTTTGTTCGTTGTTCATCGTTGAAATAATTTTCTAGTGTGTTCATGTGTTTTGATTGAATTAATTTTCAGATTTCAAATGGAAAGTTAATTAATTGTTTTTCATGTTTATTTCATGTTTGTTTTATTGTTTAGGTAAAAGTTGTTAGTCTAATGTTAGTGAGATACAAATTGAAGTTTAATTAATTGTTTCTTCAATTTGTTTCATGTGTTTATGTATTTTTAGAAATTGTTAATATTGTTAAGTTCAAGTTTAAGTTCATAATTGTTTCTTCGTCAATCTTATTATTTGTCTAAAAGAATTTAGTTGTGTTAGGGAAATATGTTGGTTTAGTCATTTAATCCGTCATGTTTGTTGTTTTAAAAAAATATAGATTCATTCATGTTCATACTTTGTTTGGTTGATCTTGAATCCGAAATTTGTATAGTTTGATTTCTTGTTTATCATTTATGATTATTTCTTGAATTTGTCTCATAATCTTGTCTAAGTTTAATATAAGAATTGTTGGTTGTAATGTTGTTAGAGTTAATTTTAAGTTCAATATGATTGAATTTAGAAATCTAAATATACTTGTTTGTTGTTGTTGTTGAATCCGAAAATAGGATTGTTTGTTGCTAAAATATTGTTCAATCAAATTTTAGTTGTTCTTTGTTTTTCAATTTGTGTTCATGTGATTTGTTGTTGAAATGTTGAAGAAATCATGTTCATGTGATTTGTTGTTGAAATGTTGAAGAAATCATGTTCATGTGATTTGTTGTTGAAATATTGAAGAAATCATGTTCATGTGATTTGTTGTTTAAACATTGTTAGAAATTGATCATATTGTCTATATTTTGGTTAAGTTTGATTAATTGATTGTTATAGCTGATGGGGTAGTTTGATAATTTGTAGTATGTTCGAGGGAAAAATGGTAATTGCAATAAGGTCAGGGGGGTAGTTTAGGAATTGTATATTTTGTAATTTTTTATGTGAAGCATGGGGAACAAAATGAAATGAGGTGGGTTATGATATAGTTATTTAATATAAAGGGGGGACAAGACAAATTTTAGTGTGGGGGAATCTTGTATTTGTTTATGTTAGGCATGGGGGACAAAATATAATGGAGTGGTGTGATATATTTATTTAATGTAATGGGGATGAGTGGGAAGATAATGGGTTTGGTAGAGAAAATGGGTTGATTTTAATTGATTGAAAGATTTATGGGATGGGTTATATATAGGAAGTCTTGAAACAAGATTATAGACAGAAAATAGAGGACAGAAGAGAAAACACAGACAGATAGACAGAAAGAATAAGAACGAGAGAGAGAAAACGAATCTGAAAACAAGAGAGAGAAAATGGCTGAACATTTAAGAGAGAGAAAATTTCGAAAATTATTTAAACTTTCAAATAAAAAAAAACTAAAAAAAATATTCTGCTTTCTTTCATTGTTTGAAATCAGAATTAATTGTTGTTTCATCAAAGCTTGAAGCTTTTGTTTTTGGGATTACTGCTCTACTGGTTTGCAAACTCTTTTCCTGGGTTGCTGGGTTGTTGCTGCTGTGCTATACTGTTATTACTGCTGTTGATTCTCATCTTCATTTTTTTGCTTCCAATAACAGGTACACAACTGACACGTTGGTTATTGTAATCCGAAATATGAAGCATGAATACATATGAAGAATGAAAATTTGAAGTTTTAATTTCGTTTTTCTTTGTTCCTTTTGTTGATTGTATTTAAGCTATTTCATGTATTACTAAATAATAATTGAAATAAGAAAAAAAATAACATAAGTTAGTCTTTAATGAATCAATTTGGCAAAACAGGTTAACTCACTAGTTAGGAAGGTTTCAAGATTATCAACAGTAGGTTAATCATGAATAAGTAACTAAATTTAGCTAAGGCATGAATTTAAATTAAATTTCGTAAATTAGGCATTAAGACATGATTTGAGTTCAAGCAAGATTAGAAGAACGTTTAAGTCTAAAAAACTTTCTAATAAGCTTTAGTAATTATAGCTAAATCTAGTGTCAAATGGTTGTGAATAATTAATATCAATAGTTTTTTTTATATAACAATGTTGAGTTGTATTTGATTCTTTTGGATATTAGTTGTTGAACTTTTATTTTATTTATAATTTCGAAATTAAGAATAAAATTCCTTTTTCATCAATATTTGTATTAATCAAGCAATTAGCATGTCATGTTTTCTTAATAATAATAATAATAATAAAAACGTAATTAATTAGGATTTTCTTTATTTATTTTAGAGATTAATTTTAAATAGCAAAATGTAGTCGCTTTAAGATTTGTCCATTTAAAATAAATGAGATGAGCCTCGCTTAATAAAATGTATAGATTGTGGGGCCCTCAATAAATGTACATTTAATTGCTTAGAATTAGGGAGGAGCCGTTTTAGCAAATTTCACGGCCCTACCCAAAATAATGATACGCTAGTCGCTCTAGGCGCGTATTTAATAATGTTATTTTCTTAAATACGGGTGTGCATTTATGTAACCCAAATCTAAATCTCAACGGAGTCGAAATGTGTCGATAACCACGGGTGCATTGATTGCGACGTGATTTGAAATACGTTTTCACAATGTTGCAATTCTTCGTAAAATAATAACAATAAATAAAAATAATAATAATAATAATAAAAGTGGCTAAGGGATAAATTTTGCACATAAGTTTATAATACGTATTATATCAGATAATCAAGCCGAATATAACAGTTGAGCGACCGTGCTAGAACCACGGAACTCGGGAATGCCTAACACCTTCTCCCGGGTTAACAGAATTCCTTATCCGGATTTCTGGTTCGCTGACTGTAATACAGAGTCATGCTTTTCCTCGGTTCGGGATTAAAATTGGTGACTTGGGACACCCTAAATCTCCCAAGTGGCGACTCTGAAATAATTAAATAAATCCCGTTTTGATTGTCCTTCAATTGGAAAAAACTCCTTGTACCCTCGCGGGGCGGAAAAAGGAGGTGTGACAAACTCCATGAGCGCGGGCCAAGCGCGGCCGCACTCAAGTCGCGCTCGTCAGGTAGAATAGAATGCGGTATGCGCAGCCCAAGCGTGGTCCAAGCACGACCGCACTCATCACTTTGAGGAACATTATTTTCAGGGGTAATTTTGTAAGTTCTAGGGCAATTCTCCTTAACCTATAAGAAGTCCAGCTCGCCCAAAAAGAAGGTATCAAGGTTTTTGAAGGATTATTGAAGGCAAGAAGAGGTAAGAGGCAAGACAGAAGATTCGGCATAGAATTTTACCTTTCTTCCTCTTGTTTTGATCATTAATGATAAATTCTACTCTTAAAATTTTAATTTTGTCATAAATAAGTCGGGCAGTGTCCAGCCTCCCCTTTTGCTAAAAAAAATAGCCAAAAAAATATGTCAAATTTAATAAAGAAACCGGGTGACGCTGTTTTGTCAAGACACAGCCGAATGTTCCCGAAAGGGACGCCGGAAGGTTGACTTTGCATAAACAGGCACTTTTTGGGTCATGTTTAAGATTTGGTCTAGTTGACCCACACAACCTTAAAAATCTTCGTCCCCGAGACGTTGAAAGGCCGTGTTTGCAATGTTGAGTTTTCTATTTTTGAAAAATGATAAAAATAGTCATAAATAAGTCAGGGTGGTGCTGTTTTTGTCAAAAATAGCCGAATGTTCCCGAAAGGGACACCAGAAGGCTGACTTCGCATAAATAGCCACTTTTTGGGTCATGTGTAGGATTTTGGTCCAGTCGACCCACACGGCCTTAAAAATCTTCGTCCCCAAGGCGCTGAAGGGCCATGTTTGAAACACCCGGGTTTTATTATAACTTGGAAAAAAAGAGTCAACGGTCAGGTGAATACCGTTTGGATTTTTTGTCAAAATAAGCCGAGCCAGCTTCGACCGCGTCTTAAACCGTTCTTGTCGAAATAGCCTTAGAGTATCTTTCAGTTGTCGAAAGGCTATTTTCGTAAAAGAAAGAACAAGTTTGTGAAGTGTCATAAAATAACCCTCCCCGGCCTCAAAATTCATGTGAGATTTGGAAGGGGTCACATTTGCAAAAATAGTTGTTTGGCTGCATTTGTCAAACGAGGAAAGGAAGTTGGCCTTTTTATTTCGAGGTTATAAATCTTTAATTAGAATATGTGGGTTGTTTGATTTTCGAGTTTGTAGGTCATCTTCAAACCTTTGAAACCTAGTTTGTTTTTAATTGAAAAAAAAATGTTTAGTATTGTTTATCTTTTATTGGTGCGAACTACGCAAGGTCTGATTCATGCGGGGTCATGATACGTAGGCAATCTCCATAAGATTCGACCACCACTAAAAAAGAAAAAAAAGGGAAGAAAGAAAAATAAAGGAAAGCGCAAGTGCATCGCATCTCTGATAGAACGGTTTAACTGCTTAGGTGCATTGCATCTCTAATATATGATTATCTGTCAAATGCCCTGACACTAACGTGATGGCTTCCCTTTGCTGTGTTCATATATAGAAAAGTGGTTGGTTGTGGTAACTCCTCCCTGCAAAGCAAATGACACAGAACCTCAGAACAGGGTGGGTCGGTACTGATGACCGACAACAATTGGTCGAACAGAACAACGGGTTGGTAGAAGAAGTGAAAATGCTGAGACAACATGTGGCAGACATGTATCAGGCATGGATAACTGGGAAAGCACCACCCCCACCACCGCCAAGCTTTTCAAACTCTGGCATTACCCATCCCCCATACTCTCCATCCCAACCCACTTATGACAGCTTTCCTAGCTACCCGAGTAGCTCCATCACTCGTCCACCCTACTCCCCTCCCAAATGCTACTTCTCTCCACGAGATTCCCAAAGACGGGCTTCACTTTCCAAATACCCAGCTCCACAGAAGGCCTATCCACCCTCACAAGCCTATCGGAAGCCCCTTGGATCAGGTTTCCGGCCCAATCAAGCATTTAGGAACGAAAGGTTGCTGAAATGAGGAAAGACTCTCACCCCTATCGGAGTATCTTATGCAAGTCTGTTTGAAAGGCTAAAGCATGCTGGCTTGATTGAGCCGCTCCCCACATATACTCCAGATCCACATGCAAGAAACTTTGATCCGGCAGCGCGATACGCGTACCACTCCAATGTCATAGGGCACAACATTGAGAGTTGTCGTAATTTGAAAAAGGAAGTAGAGAAAATGATCCAAGAAGGGCGGATTGTGATCGATAACAGTGACATGGAGCACTCGAACCCTATCGAGAACTTGTTGACGGAGGTTGATGATGTGGAAGCTGATAATGGTCTTGGCAATACTAATGCAAAGCTTAGTGGCTAAGATGCCAATTTTGATAAAATGGGAGGACGCTCTGTTCCTTGGTTAGCAAGAGAGAAGCTGTTGGTGGTTTATTTTGTTGTCATTTCTATTGTCCGGATTATTATTAGGGTTGTAAACCGAATATTGTCTTGTGTCAAACCTTCTTATCTTTCCGATTTGTCATATCAGTTTGTTTAAGGTTTGTCAAGGCTGTGTTAGGATTTTATTCTGGTTGTTTTGTTTGTTTTATTATTCAAACCATCTCGCCGGTAGTCTAAAGCAAATCCGGTCCTTTATTGTTTCCAGTCATTTTTTTGTTTAGTCCTTTTATCATTTTGTTCAGCGCCGATTCTCGTGACATGACTTGCTCACATATTGGGCCTAATCTTAAAAGTTAATCATAAAACCCTGGGAAGGTGATCAAAGCATTTAAGGGAAATAAGAACAGTTTGAGATTATTTGAAGCCCGAGTCATGTGGAACTGGGGCAAGTAAAACTTAAAGAAAACCGTTAAATGCAAGATTCGCCAAATTGGCATGAGGGTCGTTCATGAGAGTGAGAGTGTCGCCCAGCAGTGCTTTAGAAATGACAAATGAAAAGCAAGTGTTTAACATAATTGTCAAGTCCATCACCATCGGAAGAGACTAGAAGTCTATGTTCAATTATGTTGTTTGCACTTGGCATGTTTTGAAGACTGGAATGACGAAGACATTTTATTCTGCTACCTAAACACTTTATCCTTCGTTACCCCTTTTTGAGCCTTATTTATTTTCTTTCATACCCCTCATTCGGAATCAATAGCAACGACTAGGAAATACGAGCCTAGAAGGTAAAGAAAAAATCAACAAAAAATAAAGAAAAAAAAGAAGAAAAAAAACGAAAAAAATAAGAAGAGAAAAATGATAACAAAAAACAAAAGAAAGTCAGAAGAAAACAGAGGAATTGGGAACTACGTTTGACCTGATTCCTCAAAGAGGATACGTAGGCGCCTCACGGCTCGGTCATAGGGTGCATAGTGTGCATGGTGTGCATAGTGTAAAAAATATTTAAAAAATATATATAATAATAAATAATCCCCAAGCAAGAAACTGGGGTAAAGGTTGCGCTTGTTGTAAACAAATATGATTTTGAAGGTTGTAATTTTGAACCCCAAATTTGATTTTTTTTTTGAGCCTTTAATACCCTTTCTTTCTAAGCCTATCCAAAAAACCCACATTACGGTCCAAAGAAAGACCTTCTGACCAGTCTGCAAAAGATGCCAAGTCAGACAAATGAGAGTCTTACCGGCGAACATAACATTCTGTTCCACAGCAGAAAGGACTCTAATCTCCAGCAGAGAGAGTCATACCGGCAACACTCCAAATCCCCAGCTGGAAAGTGATATAAATGAGAGAGTCTTATCGGTGAAAATCTTTACGGACACCATAAGGCGATGAAAGCTGAGAGAAAAATCCAAAATGAGAGAGGCTTGATAGTGAAAACCCTTCGGGCACTACAAGTCGAATAAGATTAAGAATCAGATGGGGAATTGCCAATTGAAGATCTTGAAAGATGATTGACAGCAGAGGATAGGCCACATATGCATGTCATGACCATTAGAGTCGGTGTCTGCGTGTGATAGGTTTTTTTTACTTATAGTTTCTTTTGTTAAAGAGTCATCTTTTTCCTGTGTCTTTTATTCTATTCCTTTTTATCTTTCTCCTTTCATAGAAAATTCCCCAGTAGAGTCTGTTTGGTCAGTACCAGTGGGAAATGACTTCAAAATAGGCCATCAACTCTCCAATCATACAAGAGGAGATCTGACTAGTACATCCAAGTGGTATAGTCAGCAAGGAACAAGCGCGAGGCCAGTGTCAAGAAAGATATCCCCAGCAAAAGGGAATTGACAAAAGGATTGACGAGTGTTAAGAGGAATATCCTTGCAAAACCAAAGGTTATAAACCTCAAGGCCAAGGCCCATGAACACAGCAAGGAGAGCAATGAGCATGATTTGGGAAATTCATGCGAGACTAAAAAGTCGGGGAAAAGCCAATTTCCGAGCTGTGCCACAAAAGAAGAGGGATATCCCCAGCGGAAAGGGATTATCCCCAGCAAATAATATCATCCCCAACAAGTTTTGGAACGCAGAGCAGGGAAGGAGAAAGGGAAAAGCCATCCCAGTAGGCGTATCACAACCAACCACCATGTTTTAAACTAACAAATTTTGTTTAAATTGAAA
This sequence comes from Nicotiana tabacum, assembly GCF_000715075.1. NCBI lineage: Eukaryota > Viridiplantae > Streptophyta > Magnoliopsida > Solanales > Solanaceae > Nicotiana > Nicotiana tabacum. The sequence continues at coordinate 125,488,275 of NC_134101.1, read as the reverse complement.
CAGGTAAGGGAAATGGCATTAATGACAGAAATGCATGCCATAAAGGAGACTGTCAAACTGGGGCAGAAAATATTCCTTTCATTTCGAAAATTTTCTGGAAAGCAGGTACCCATTCGAGGAAGAATAAAGATAACACCAGTCTCAAGGGAAGTGGTCTTTGAACCAGTGTAGCCCCAATATAATAAGTTTCAATGGAGGAAGTTGTTCCCCAGCAGACAGAACAAAGGGATGACACTTGTGCTCAGAAAAGCAAAAGCCATTATCATCCCCAGCAGCTTCCAGAAGAATGAAGCATCGATTGGAAGGGATAAAGTTCCCCAGCAGCGTTATCCTCAACAACGTTATCCCAAGAAGATAACACTTTTATCCTCAGCAGTGTTGAGAAAAAAAAAATAATAAAAAAAAACCAAATTGTTTTTTTGAATTTGAAGGAGGGGAAGAAAGGAGACTCCCACAGTGGTATTATCCCCAGCAAGCAAGAACAAAGCAGAGCGAAGGAAGGAGAAAAGAAAAGAAGAAATTACGAAGGTGAGTTTCTCAAATCATTAATCTTTACATTTTCCTCCTAGGATAAAAGTCCTAATCTGATGAATTTCTTTCCCGATACAATCTTGGTCCGATGAAATTTTTCTCCCAAGATAAGATATCAAATCTTAGTCCGATGAATTTTTCTCCTAAGATATCAAATCTTAGTCCGATGAATCTTTCTCCTAAGATAGAAATCTTAGTCCGATGAAATTTTCTCCTAAGATAACAAATCTTAGTCCGATGAATCTTTCTCCTAAGATCATAACAAAATGGACCTAGTTTGACGATTTATCTTAGAGTCACAATCTTGGTCCGATGAAATTTTTCTCCCAAGATAAGATATCAAATCTTAGTCCGATGAAATTTTCTCCTAAGATACCAAATCTTAGTCCGATGAATCTTTCTCCTAAGACCGAAATCTTAGTCCGGTGAAATTTTCTCCTAAGATATCAAATCTTAGTCCGATGAATCTTTCTCCTAAGATCACAACAAAATGGACCTAGTCTGACGATTTATCTCCTAGAGTCAAAATCTTGGTCTGATGAAATTTTTCTCCCAAGATAATATAATAAAATCTTAGTCGGATGAATCTTTCTCCTAAGATTACAACAAAATGGACCTAGTCTGACGATTTATCTCCTAGAGTCAAAATCTTGGTCTGATGAAATTTTTCTCCCAAGATAATATAATAAAATCTTAGTCGGATGAATCTTCTCCTAGGATCAAAATCTAGTCTGATGAATTTTCTCCTAGGATAATTTGAAAAAAAAAAGTTTGAATTTGAAAATTAGGATAATTTGAAAAAAAAAGAAGAAGAAGTTTGAATTGAAAAAAAATGGTTGAAGTCAGGAGCCCCCCTGAAGAATAGAATGGCGATTCATTGGTTGAAGTCAGGAGCCCCCCTGAAGAATAGAATGGCGATTTATTGGTTGAAGTCAGGAGCCCCCCTGAAGAATAGAATGGCGATTTATTGGTTGAAGTCAGGAGCCCCCCTGAAGAATAGAATGGCGATTTATTGGTTGAAGTCAGGAGCCCCCTGAAGAATAGAATGGTGATTTATTGATGGAAGTCAGGAGCCCGCCTGAAGAGAGGAAAGGCGTTTTTAAAAGGTTGTTGAAATCTCGCCAACCTAAAGAAAGGAATGGCGATGTATTGGTTGAAGTCAGGAGCCCCCCTGAAGAATAGAATGGCGATTTATTGATGGAAGTCAGAAACCCGCCTGAAGAAAGGAAAGGCGTTTTTAAAAAAGGGGTTGTTGAAATCTCGCCATCCAAAGAAAGGAATGGCAATTTTTGAAAAGTTGTTGAAGTCAGGAGCCCCCCTGAAGAATAAAATGGCGATTTATTGGTTGAAGTCAGGAGCCCCCATGAAGAAAAGAATGGAGATGTATTGGTTGAAGTCAGGAGCCTCCCTGAAGAATAGAATGGCGATTTATTGGTGGAAGTCAGGAGCCCGCCTGAAGAGAGGAATGTCGATTTATTTTCAAAGTTGTGGTTGAAGTCAGGAGCCCGCCTGAAGAGAGGAAAGGCGTTTTTAAAAGTTGTTGAAATCTCGCCAACCTAAAGAAAGGAATGGCGATGTATTGGTTGAAGTCAGGAGCCCCCCTGAAGAATAGAATGGCGATTTAGTGGTTGAAGTCAGGAGCCCGCCTGAAGAGAGGAATGGCGATTATTTTCAAAGTTGTTGTTGAAGTTAGGAGCCCGCCTGAAGAGAGGAATGGCGATTTATTTTCAAAGTTGTGGTTGAAGTCAGGAGCCCGCCTGAAGAGAGGAAAGGCGTTTTTAAAAGTTGTTGAAATCTCGCCAACCTAAAGAAAGGAATGGCGATGTATTGGTTGAAGTCAGGAGCCCCCCTGAAGAATAGAATGGCGATTTAGTGGTTGAGGTCAGGAGCCCGCCTGAAGAGAGGAATGGCGATTATTTTCAAAGTTGTTGTTAAAGTCAGGAGCCCGCCTGAAGAGAGGAATGGCAATTTATTTTCAAAGTTGTGGTTGAAGTCAGGAGCCCGCCTGAAGAGAGGAAAGACATTTTTAAAAGTTGTTGAAATCTCGCCAACCTAAAGAAAGGAATGGCGATGTATTGGTTGAAGTCAGGATCCCCCCTGAAGAATAGAATGGCGATTTAGTGGTTGAAGTCAGGAGACCGCCTGAAGAGAGGAATGACGATTATTTTCAAAGTTGTTGTTGAAGTCAGGAGCCCGCCTGAAGAGAAGAATGGCGATTTATTTTCAAAGTTGTGGTTGAAGTCAGGAGCCCGCCTGAAGAGAGGAAAGGCGTTTTTAAAAGTTGTTGAAATCTCGCCAACCTAAAGAAAGGAATGGCGATGTATTGGTTGAAGTCAGGAGCCCCCCTGAAGAATAGAATGGCGATTTAGTGGTTGAAGTCAGGAGCCCGCCTGAAGAGAGGAATGGCAATTTATTTTCAAAGTTGTTGTTGAAGTCAGGAGCCCGCCTGAAGAGAGGAAAGGCGTTTATTTTAAAAGTTGTGTATTTGAAGTCAGGAACCCACCTGAAGAAAGGAATGACGCTTATTTTTAAAGTTGTTGTTGATGTTGGGAGCCCGCCCAGATAACAGAGGCATACATTTCAAGTCTTTACATTTCAGTTGTTGAAGTTGGGAGCCCGCCCATAGAACAGAGGCATACATTCAGTCTTTACATTTCAAGCATTGAAGTTGGGAGCCCGCCCAGATAACAGAGGCATACATTTCAGTCTTTATATTTCAAGCGTCGAAGTTGGGAGCCCGCCCAGATAACAGAGGCATACATTTCAGTCTTTACATTTCAAGCATTGAAGTTGGGAGCCCGCCCAGATAACAGAGGCATACATTTCAAGTCTTTAATTTTCAAATATTGAAGTTGGGAGCCCGCCCATAGAACAGAGGCATACATTTCAAGATCGAGTCAGAGGACAATAAAACAGAGGGTTACAATAGGAATCCCCAGTAGGAAACAATAAAATTCCCCGGCACCGGGAAGCAGAAGGTTGCAACAAAAGGTCCCAGCACAAACTCAAGTGCATGTGTCAAAAAGAAGAAAAACACCGGAAAAAATGCAAGCAGACAAGAAACCAAGGCAACAAGAAAAAATTGCAGTCTAGCCTAGCTTCTTGTTTTCTTTTAAGCACGGTGTAACAAGGAGATCGGTAAGCAGTAGTAATAGCATGCAACAACAGTAACATTGCAGTCCAACGGTAGTCCTAGCTACCAAAATTTCCCGAACTACATTCACCTGATTCCTGTTTAGCCCAGGATATGTAGGAAACCTTTGAAGCAAAGGTTCGGTCAAATCTTTTTCAAAAAAAAAATGCTTCACACGGAGTACTCGGATGGGCAAAAATCGCTCGCTTTATCTTTGCACGAAAACCCTTCGTGTCTTCGGGCAAAGAGGGGCAGCTGTAAGCACGTGATTTTCGCCCTATATGAGAATTACTCCCAAAAATTTAAAAATAAAATAATTTTTCTTGGTGTGCAATTTTGTGATATTTTGAATAATTATTTGTATGTTTGTCTATGCATGTTTATTTGTTAAATTATTAAAAATACAAAAATATATCGCATTTCGCATGTAGGATTTAATTATACAACTGTTAGTAACTAAGTTTGTTTCACAAAAAAAAATTACAAAAATAGGCATCGTTTGCATTTTTAGCATTTAAGGCCCAAATATACAATTTTATGCTTAATTATTACTTAATTGCGCGTTAATTGTTATTGGGAGTTAATACGCACTTTTATAACTTAATTTAGTTCTTAAATAATAGTTTAAGTATTTTTATAATTTAGTTTTAGAAAAATAAAAGAAGAAAAGAGAGCAAAAAATAAAGAAAGTCGGAATTGGGCCTCTTCTTCGATTTCAAGCCACATGCCCAAAAAATGACCCAATCTTCCCAAACGACCCAGTCCATTTTGAACTGGGTCGACCCAGTCCATAACCCAACATCCTATTATCTTACATTTTACAAAAACAAAACAACAAAAAAGAAGAAAAAACCCTAAAAAAAACTAAGAAGTCATCCGCCCCCCCCCCCTCCTATCTTCTTCTTCTTCCTCAAGCTTCACCAAGCTCCATCAATGGCTGCCCTCAACCAGCTGCTTCCGCCTTCTTCTTCCTCGACCAAACGACACAAGTCCCTCGATCTCCAACGACCCACCATAACACTATCGCTACCATAGCTTCATCTCTTTCGTCAAGCTCAAAGCTTGCTCGACTATGGCTGCCTCCCCATCGCCATAACTGCCCTCCCATGGTGGAAACCCCACTACAAACGACCCCTTTCTTCAGCTCCTTCTTCACTGCTTCTACTACCTCGCCCGCTGCTGCCCGTCCGAAGCCACCATCGCCGCTGCTTCATCGTCTTTCTCCTGCTGCCGCGATGCTGCTCATCTTCCTCCTTCCAGCTGCTACTGCTTCATGTTGCTTCTTATTCCTCACTCGACGGACAACTGCTGCTGCTTCGTGGTTCAAACTTCAAGCCCCGAGCTGCCTCGTCCAGCTTCTGCCTCGTCGTTCATGGCTGAACGTCCATCGCGACAACCCAAGCCATGGTTACCCTGTCACGGCCAAGCTCACGCAGCAACTGCTGCTGTTCACGCAACTGCTTCTGCTTTCTTCTTCGTCGTCCAAACAGCTGCTGCGTTGTTCTTCGCCATTGGGCTGCCGGACAGTGCTTCATCTTCACTTCGTCTTCTTCGTTTTGTCAAAAGTCGAGTTTCTTTCGTTGAGTCGAAGCCCGGACAGATTTGTTTACAATCGAGTTCGTCGTTGATTCATCTCCGATTAGTTGTTTTTGAGTTTTATTTTTGTCCATATTTCGTTTTTATATTTCTCAAAGTTAAAATCGTTAAATATTTGATTCTTGTTTTGTTCGTTGTTCGTCGTTGAAATAATTTTCTAGTGTGTTCATGTGTTTTGATTGAATTAATTTTCAGATTTCAAATGGAAAGTTAATTAATTGTTTTTCATGTTTATTTCATGTTTGTTTTATTGTTTAGGTAAAAGTTGTTAGTCTAATGTTAGTGAGATACAAATTGAAGTTTAATTAATTGTTTCTTCAATTTGTTTCATGTGTTTATGTATTTTTAGAAATTGTTAATATTGTTAAGTTCAAGTTTAAGTTCATAATTGTTTCTTCGTCAATCTTATTATTTGTCTAAAAGAATTTAGTTGTGTTAGGGAAATATGTTGGTTTAGTCATTTAATCCGTCATGTTTGTTGTTTTAAAAAAATATAGATTCATTCATGTTCATACTTTGTTTGGTTGATCTTGAATCCGAAATTTGTATAGTTTGATTTCTTGTTTATCATTTATGATTATTTCTTGAATTTGTCTCATAATCTTGTCTAAGTTCAATATAAGAATTGTTGGTTGTAATGTTGTTAGAGTTAATTTTAAGTTCAATATGATTGAATTTAGAAATCTAAATATACTTGTTTGTTGTTGTTGTTGAATCCGAAAATAGGATTGTTTGTTGCTAAAATATTGTTCAATCAAATTTTAGTTGTTCTTTGTTGTTCAATTTGTGTTCATGTGATTTGTTGTTGAAATGTTGAAGAAATCATGTTCATGTGATTTGTTGTTGAAATGTTGAAGAAATCATGTTCATGTGATTTGTTATTGAAATATTGAAGAAATCATGTTCATGTGATTTGTTGTTTAAACATTGTTAGAAATTGATCATATTGTCTATATTTTGGTTAAGTTTGATTAATTGATTGTTATAGCTGATGGGGTAGTTTGGTAATTTGTAGTACGTTCGAGGGTAAAATGGTAATTGCAATAAGGTCAGAGGGGTAGTTTAGGAATTGTATATTTTGTAATTTTTTATGTGAAGCATGGGGGACAAAATGAAATGGGGTGGGTTATGATATAGTTATTTAATATAAAGGGGGGACAAGACAAATTTTAGTGTGGGGGAATCTTGTATTTGTTTATGTTAGGCATGGGGGACAAAATATAATGGGGTGGTGTGATATATTTATTTAATGTAATGGAGATGAGTGGGAAGATAATGGGTTTGGTAGAGAAAATGGGTTGATTTTAATTGATTGAAAGATTTGTGGGATGAGTTATATATAGGAAGTCTTGAAACAAGATTATAGACAGAAAATAGAGGACAGGAGAGAAAACACAGACAGATAGACGGAAAGAATAAGAACGAGAGAGAGAAAACGAATCTGAAAACAAGAGAGAGAAAAGGGCTGAACATTTAAGAGAGAGAAAATTCCGAAAAATGTTTAAACTTTCAAATAAAAAAAAACTAAAAAAAAAATTCTGCTTTCTTTCATTGTTTGAAATCAGAATTAATTGTTGTTTCATCAAAGCTTGAAGCTTTTGTTTTTGGGATTGCTGCTCTACTGGTTTGCAAACTCTTTTCCTGGGTTGTTACTGTTGCTGGGTTGTTGCTGTTGTGCTATACTGTTATTACTGCTGCTGAATTCTCATCTTCATTTTTTTGCTTCCAATATCAGGTACACAACTGACACGCTGGTTATTGTAATCCGAAATATGAAGCATGAATACATATAAAGAATGAAAATTTGAAGTTTTAATTTCGTTTTTCTTTGTTCCTTTTGTTGATTGTATTTAAGCTATTTCATGTATTACTAAATAATAATTGGAATAAGAAAAAAAATAATAACATAAGTTAGTCTTTAATGAATCAGTTTGGCAAAACAGGTTAACTCACTAGTTAGGAAGGTTTCAAGATTATCAACAGTAGGTTAATCATGAATAAGTAGCTAAATTTAGCTAAGGCATGAATTTAAATTAAATTTCGTAAATTAGGCATTAAGACATGATTTGAGTTCAAGCAAGATTAGAAGAACGTTTAAGTCTAATAAACTTTCTAATAAGCTTTAGTAATTATAGCTAAATCTAGTGTCAAATGGTTGTGAATAATTAATATCAATAGTTTTTTTTTATATAACAATGTTGAGTTGTATTTGATTCTTTTGGATATTAGTTGTTGAACTTTTATTTTATTTATAATTTCGAAATTAAGAATAAAATTCCTTTTTCATCAATATTTGTATTAATCAAGCAATTAGCATGTCATGTTTTCTTAATAATAATAAATAAAAAAAACGTAATTAATTAGGATTTTCTTTATTCATTTTAGAGACTAATTTTAAATAGCAAAATGTAGTCGCTTTAAGATTTGTCCATTTAAAATAAATGAGATGAGCCTCGCTTAATAAAATGTATAGATTGCGGGGCCCTCAATAAATGTACATTTAATTGCTTAGAATTAGGGAGGAGCCGTTTTAGCAAATTTCACGGCCCTACCCAAAATAATGATACGCTAGTCGCTCTAGGCGCGTATTTAATAATGTTATTTTCTTAAATACGGGTGTGCATTTATGTAACCCAAATCTAAATCTCAACGGAGTCGAAATGTGTCGATAACCACGGGTGCATTGATTGCGACGTGATTTGAAATACGTTTTCACAATGTTGCAATTCTTCGTAAAATAATAACAATAAATAAAATAATAATAATAATAATAAAAGCGGCTAAGGGATAAAATCTGCACATAAGTTTATAATACGTATTATATCAGATAATCAAGCCGAATATAACAGTTGAGCGACCGTGCTAGAACCACGGAACTCAGGAATGCCTAACACCTTCTCCCGGGTTAACAGAATTCCTTATCCGGATTTCTGGTTCGCGGACTGTAATACAGAGTCATGCTTTTCCTCGGTTCGGGATTAAAATTGGTGACTTGGGACACCCTAAATCTCCCAAGTGGCGACTCTGAAATAATTAAATAAATCCCGTTTCGATTGTCCTTCAATTGGAAAAAACTCCTTGTACCCTCGCGGGGCGGAAAAAGGAGGTGTGACAAACTCCATGAGCGCGGGCCAAGCGCGGCCGCACTCAAGTCGCGCTCGTCAGGTAGAATAGAATGCGGTATGCGCAGCCCAAGCGTGGTCCAAGCACGACCGCACTCATCACTTTGAGGAACATTATTTTCAGGGGTAATTTTGTAAGTTCTAGGGCAATTCTCCTTAACCTATAAGAAGTCCAGCTCGCCCAAAAAGAAGGTATCAAGGTTTTTGAAGGATTATTGAAGGCAAGAAGAGGTAAGAGGCAAGACAGAAGATTCGGCATAGAATTTTACCTTTCTTCCTCTTGTTTTGATCATTAATGATAAATTCTACTCTTATGATTGTGAAAACGATTATGCGTAGCTAAACATTTAGTCTAGAGCTTTGATGGAACCTCTTGGAGGATGAATTTTTGATATGTTAATATAGATTTGCCTTAATAATTTCTCTGTTTGTTCAACTATATTGTGATTGTTGTTGATTAAAGGGCCCTCAATCGGTTGTTCCTATTTAGTATGCAGTACTCGGGAGAGAGTGTATATTTAGGTAGTTGTTGAACAACATCACTCCTAACATATATGAGGGATCAATACGAATGGTTTAAAAGTGGGATTAGGGATAACAAAACCTTGAGTGCGATCTAAGTGAGTTGTAACTAAGGTCAGTTAGCGTAATTCGGGAGAATATATCTAGTATATTGTTGTAATTACTCAGGAGAGAGTTACGATAGTCAGAGTGCTCATGATCAATAGAGAAGACTTAGGCAAATTTATAGCAAACATAGCAGAAATGATTCCGATAAGAGGGGAAATTATAACCTTAGACCATTCTCATTCTTGCTTACAACCAGTTTATAGTTAGTTTTTAATTACTGCATTTGTATTACATAATATTTAGTTAATAAACACCCAAATTGTTACTCAAATATTTCTGAAGATTGAATACGTAAATTTCTGTGAGTCCATAAATCTTGCACTGAAAGAAATAAATCCCTTGACTTCGCATACAATTTGATTTGTTGTCTCCTTCAAGTCAACCTAAAGAATTGTATACGGTGCAAATCGGGGCTACCCGATTTCATTCTTCGATGAAAAAGGTGATACCACGTCGAGAGGCCAGGACGCCGAGCTCGGGTTGAAGTTCCTTTCCAATATCGAGGTCGAGTTCGAAATCATTTGCTGAGGTCGGAAGAGGGCATACCTCGAGATAATACCATTATGATTCAGTAACAGAAAAAGCTAGATACCCGCAACGGCCCAAAGATCACGGCGTAAATTGTGGAATGGATTGACCCTTGGCGGTTAGACAGCTGTCAAATATGATTTCTTATTGTAAAGTGTACCTTATTTAGGATTCCCCTATTATATAATAGGGATCCCATTCATTTTTAAGAGACATTTTGACTAATAAGATAACACATACACTTTATTCTCTAGCTATTTTATTCATTGTTCATCAGAGTTGCTTTGTAACTTGCTATTCCCACTATCCACCTCGAGGTTGTCATAGCTCGAGGTCGAGATTTGGCTTGCGCACTGGTTTGACTTATTTTATTCTTCAATTTATATATTTATTTCCTTTTTTATCAATTGGTATTGGATTAAATCACATATCCTTAAAATCACAATATAAGTTTAATTGTTACTCAGATTTTAGGGTAAACAGTTTGGCATCCACTATGGGGCTAAGGATAATAGTAGTTGTTTCAATGCTGATTCTCATAATACATGTTATTTTTACACTTGTTCTTGTCAAGAATTTTTGTTCTCAGGTTAAAACATGTCAAACTCACAAAATGCACCCGTATATGGCAATGACGGTCTTGGATTTCATGGGAAAAATGATAATGTAATCGCTCCAGAAGCCGGGGTGCCACCGGCTAATCTCGGGGGAGTACCGGTCGTCGATATCAATTCACACATTACTTTAAATGCGGATTTAGGCACGGACCCCGAAGGGAGTGTGCGCAGGGAAGGCTGATCTGGTAGCAAGGAACACAGGGCGTAGGAGATGAGGAGTTAGTCTCCAGGTAATATTCGAGATACTATAGGCTCAACAGGCCGCTATTGTTCAGCTTCAGAGTCAACATAGAACTCCGAGTGTGGTCGAGCCGAAAATCACTCGTCGTACCGAGCCAGTGCCGGAAAGGTCGAATGGTAATGGGTCAAGGACTAATCGTACAATTATGAAAATGCTCGAGGAACACACCAAAAGAATTGATTCCGGAGAATAGAAAATCAAATATAATGACAAAAAAAGTGGAAACATACAACTTCCGAGTTGATCAGATACTGGGGGCACCCCCGATCTTAAAGGGTTTGGACTCAAAGAAGTTCGTGCAGAAGCCTTTTCCTCAGAGTGCGGCTCCGAAGCCCATTCCTAAGAAGTTCCGTATGCCGGATATACCTAAATACAATGGGACCACCAATCCTAATGAACATATCCCTTCGTACACATGCAGGATAAAGGGAAATGAATTCGAATACGATAAGATCGAGTCCATTTTGTTGAAAACATTTAGGGAAACTCTATCAAAGGGAGCGATGATTTGGTATCACAATTTGCCACCAAATTCCATCGACTCGTTTGCCATGTTAGCAGATTCTTTTGGGAAGGCACACGTCGGGGCCATAAAGGTCGCAAGAAGAAAATTGGACATTTTCAAGATAAGACAAAGGGATAATGAAATGTTGAGGGAGTTCGTATCTCGATTTCATATGGAACGCATGGAGTTACTGCCGGTCATAGACGATTGGGCTATTCAAGCTTTCACCTAGGGGTTGAACGAGCGTAGTTCGATAGCATCACGACAGTTGAAGCAAAATTTGGTCGAGTATCCAGCTGTAACTTGGGCAGATGTGCACAATCGATATCAATCAAAAATCAGGCTCAAGGATGATCAATTAGGAGCCCCTTCCAGTTCAGTACATCCAAAAAGGTTGGCAGTTAAAACCCCAAGAGACATCGACAGGGAGACAAGGTCAAACAGAGAACGATATCAACCATACACCGCATATCGAAAAAATAGTGGCTCGGGGCACAATCCTTCTCGAAATGATCGAAGAAGCGATCGACAACAAAATTCTCGGGACCTTACGAGCAAAAGTGGTTTTGATAAGCATGTTGATCCCATAGAGGCACCTCGGTTATCGGAATATAACTTTAGCATCGATGCATCAGGCATTGTCTCGGCAATCGGAAGGATCAAAGATATTAGGTGGCCCAGACCCATACATACTGATCCTTCCCAAAGAAACCCATATTTGATGTGCAAGTATCATGGCACGCATGGTTACAAGACCGAGGATTGCAGGCAATTGAGGGAAGAGGTAGCCCGTCTATTCAACGGGGGCTACCTTCGAGAGTTCCTTAGCGATCAAACCAAGAATCATTTCAGAGACCGAGATGCTAACATGAAAAATGAATAGGAAGAACCACAACATGTCATTCATATGATCGTCGGCGGGGTCGATATTCCACAAGGTCCCGTATTCAAGCGCACTAAGGTGTCAATTAGTAGGGAGAGGCAGACCCGGGATTACGTGCCCGAGGGCTCCTTATCATTCAACGATGAAGAAGCAAAAGGAATTTCTCAACCACACAATGACGCTCTGGTAATTTCTATATTATTGGATAAAGTTCAAGTTAAGAGTGTTTTAGTGGATCTAGGTAGTTCGGTAAATATCATCCGATCGAGGGTCGCAGAGCAACTCAGTGTAACGACCCGACCGGTAATTTTGAGCTTTTGCACTTCGCTCGCTGATTCTTGGTCATGACTAGCCCCGTATGGTGTATTATGAATTATGTAAATCGTCGGTTTTGGTTTTTCAAGGTAATCAGAATGAATTTGGAAGAACAGTTCTCAGTTTGAAGCTTAAAATTTGAAAGGTTTGACCAAGTTTTGAGTTGTTAGTATATGATCTCGGATTCAAATTTTTATGATTTGGTTAGATCCTTTAGGTGATTTGGGACTTAGGAACGTGATAGGAATGTATTTTGGAGGTCCGCGGAAGGTTTAGGCTTGAATTGGCGAAATTGAGATTTTGGCGTTTTCCGGTTGATAGGTGAGATTTTGATATAGGGGTAGGAATGGAATTCAGGAAGTTGGAACAGGTTTGTAATCTCATTTTGTATGTGTGTGCAAATATTCAGGTCAATCGGAGGTGTTTTGGATGGTTTCGGCATCGTTGATGGAATTTAGAAAATTCAAAGTTCATAGGCTTGAATTTGATGTGATTTCGGTGTTTTTGCATTTTTTTTGGTGTTTTGAGGGTTCGACTAAGTTTGAATAATGTTATGGGATATGTTGGTAGGTTTGGTTGAGGTCTCGGGGGCCTCGGGTGTATTTCGGATGCTCAAACGGGCACTTTTGGTCTTTGGGAGATTGCTGGTTTTCTAGTGTTTTAGCAGCAGTGGTTTGTTCATCGCGATCGCGTGAGTTCATCCATGATCGCATAGAGTAAGTTGAGTCTAGGAAGATTTTTGTGAATCATGATCGTGATGGTAGGAGTGCGATCGCGTAGGGTGAGCAGTCTTGGTCACAACGTTCGCGTGAAGACCTTTGCGTTCACGTAGAAGGACTTGGAGTGGCAGTGAGGTGATGGAATTGCCCTATACGATCGCATAGAGCTGGTCGCGATCGCATTGTTGTGAGGAATTATCTTACGCAATCGCATAGGTGTTTCTGCGACCGCGTAGGATTAAATAGTTGGACAGTATTTAAATAGTCAATCAGCGACCCTTCTTCATTTTTCACCATTTTTTATCGTGACTGAAGCTTTTGAGGGAGACTTTTGAGAAAACCAAAGGGGAATCACTTAAAGGTAACATTCTTGACTTAATAACTCATTTATATGTAATTAAAGGTCTAATTAGTGGTAAAGAATTAGGGAAAATCAGTGCAAAATGGGTAATTAGGGCTTGAGATTAAGAGACCTTAAAATGGGTATTTTAGGGGTCAATTGAACTCCGATTTTAGTGTTCTTGATATGGATAGACTCGTGGGAGGATAAGGATCATTTTGGCATAAATTTTATCGAGTTACGAGATGTGGGCCCGGGGGGCGGGTTTGGCCAATTTCGGGATTTTTGGTATAAATTGGATATTTTTGAACGGGCTTTGTTCCCTTAGCAAATTTTGATGGTATGAATTTGCTTTTGGCTAGATTTGGAGAATTCAGAGGCCGAGTCGAGAGGCAAAGGCATCGCGGGCTAGAGTTTGGACCGTATAGAGGTAAGTAATGATTGTAAATGTCCGTCATGAGGGTATGAAACCCCGGACTTCACATCGTTGTGCTACTTTGAGGTGATGCACACACTGAATGACGGGCGTGGGATCGTGCACCATTGGGGATTGTGACTTAGTTCGTCCCGAATAATTGTTTTACTGCTTATTTGATTGAAAACTATTTGCTATCATAATGTTTTGGGCTAAATGCCATATTTGGGCCTCGTGCTAACTGTTTTGAACCCTTAGGGGATTTTTACTGCTATTTCCTCACTGTTTTGATTTTTTTTATATCTGTACTCAGTCATGCTATGTTCTACTATTTTTATAACTCGTCCATGTTTACTCTTTTTTAATACGTTAAATGGTATTTTGGGCTGAGCATCATATTTTACTGTGTCTGAGTGACTTTTAGAGATTTCTGATTGAGTAAGGCCGGGGGCTTGTATTGTGAGGATACTTTTAGGTCGGGCTGCACGCCGCAGCAGTAATACACTGATTTATGATTATAAGGCCGAGGGCCTGAGTTGTACGCTACAAGGTGGCTTGATATGAGGCCGAGAGCCTATTGATTATGCCACGAGGTGGCTTGATATGCGCTTGGGCCGTAAGGGGCCCCTCCTGGAGTCTGTACACCCCCAGTGAGCGTGGGTACCCAGTGTGTTATGTGATATAGCCCGAGGGGCTGATGTTGTTCCTTGTTATTGCCCGAGAGGCGGTTCTTGATTATGTTATGCCCGAGGGGCTGATTACGAGTGATTGTGAGGTAGCCCGAGGGGCTAGTTTTGTTGATATTATGCCCGAGGGGCGGTTTATGGTACATGTTTTACCCGAGGGGCTGTTGACGTTTCTATCATGTTTATTCACTATTTTATCACCCGTTTGAAAACGATTGAAAATTGTTTTAAAGAGGGTTTTGTTTACCGAAACTAAGCATGATTTACGAAGTAAATGATTTCTGTACCGTGTTGGAAATATCCTGCTTTTGTTGTAGCATTTTGGTGTGGTTTACGTGTTTCTTACTTCTCAGCTTTCATTTACCTTTATTACTTACTTAGTTGGAGTACTCACATTTCTCCCTGCATCTTATGTGCAGATTCAGGGATTTTCTGAACCCGGTAGCGGGTGTCAATCACTCAGAGGCACAGTCATCGGAGTTTAGCAAGGTAGTTGTCCGGCGTTCGCAGCCCAGCTTTTCTCCCTTTTTCTTTCATTAGACTGTATTTAGTACATTTTCAGATTTTTCTGTTGTATTCGGACCTTAGTAGATGCTCGTGACTTGTGACACCCTAATGTCGGGCTTATATATTATTTCCGCACTGTTCATTTAGACTTATATTATGAAACATTTGTTTAAATTAAAGGCTTAAATATGATTCTTATTGATAATTGGTTAATTTGGGAGTTGTGTCGGCTGGCCTAGTTTCACGATAGCCGCCATCACGACCGGGTCGATTTTAGGGTCGTGACACTCGGCCGACAAGATCAAATTGTGCCTGTGGCTCGGATCTTGAACGGCTTCAACATGGTCAGTGAAACCACTAAAGGGGAGATCACTCTACCGGTGAATGTGGCCGGAAGCCTTCAAGATACCAAGTTCAATGTGATCGAGGGAGACATGAGATACAATGCCCTACTCGAAAGGCCCCGAATACACAATATGAGAGCAGTCCCATCAACTCTCCACCAAATGATGAAATTCTCGTCGTCAGACGGTGTAAAAACAATGTACGGGGAGCAGCATGCTGCAAAGGACATATTTGCAGTTGACTAGGTAGTACCGGTGTCGACAGAAGGTCGGGCGTCAAAGGTAAACAGGAAACCAAATAGCAATCACAGCCACCAGCCTCGACCGAATCGAGAAGTAGGAGATAGAAGAAGAAGAGGAAGATTTTCTTACCCCTCGAACCTTCATTGTCACCGAAGACTCCAACGCTACCAAATCAACTGTCGAGGAGCTGGAAGAGGTTATATTGATCGAGTACCTACCTAAGCGAAAGGTATACTTGGGAACGGGGTTAACCCCCGAACTCAGGAAAAAGTCTATTCAATTTCTTATCGATGACATGGATTATTTTGCTTGGTCCCATTTAGACATGACATGGATCCCACCAGAGATAACAATGTATCAGCCAAGCCTTGACCCCAGGTTCAAACTGTGAAACAAAAGAGAAGGCCCCAATCCAAGGTAAAGCATGCATTCATAAAGGACGGGGTAAATAAAGTCCTCAAAATAGGTAAAATACCCCGAATGGTTAGCTAATGTAGTCGTAGTCCCTAAAAAGAGAACAAACTTAGAATGTGTGTAGATTATAAGGATTTGAACAAGGCATGCCCTAAAGACTCTTTTTGTTACATCCCGTATTTTAATATTAGGATGAGTCGTAGTAATCTATATGAGTTCGAAAGGATTATGTCTATTAGGAGGTTATAGAGAGTTTAAGACATCATTATTATTATGAGACCTTGTAAGTTTACAACCTTAATATGGCTAGATATTATGTTAATATGGTATTTTCATTTAAGTGAAGTATTTTAGTAAAAATTTTATAAATATAATTTTGGATAGTTACCATTATTACTATTTTCGGATATGATAAATTATACACATAATATAAGAAATTTTATGAGATTTTCTTTATTGTAAAGATAGAAATTATTTTCTCACAAGACGAGAAGGTTATCTTTTTACCATTTTAAGAATTAAGCGTACGAGAATTTTTACTCTTTATATGAGATTAGGAAAATTATAAGTTGAGAAAATATATGTATTTTTTTCATGGATATTTTAATAAAAATAATAGTATATGTATCTATTTTATGTGGTACCATATGACCATGATAGTAGGATGTATAAAGTGTATTAAAAATAAGTAAAATTTAAGTAATTTGAAACAATTATTAATTATGTAGGTAATTGATTAATTATTAATTAGTAGTTAATTAAGGTCTTTTGGATAAAGACCAAAATGTCACGTGGTAGCAAGGCCATAACCAAATTGTGACTCTTACAATTGAGTGATAGGTGACATATTTATTTATTATGTGCCAAGATTTGGGGAGATCCATGTTTAGGTTAATTGCTTTACGTTGTTATACCCCAATTGATTCCTTACGATTTTTGTCCTTTACTTTTAACTTTGGGAGGACGGTGAACCCCACCTAATTGTAGAAATATTGCCTACTAGTCACTATTGTAATCTTTAAAAAAATAATCGGTCGAATTTTTAAAATTTTGTGAGTAAAACTTCATGATAATATCTTAAAGTGTAATTTTATGTCTTTGGTGATCAGCCCGAACCCCTCCTCCCTACTTCCATTGATGTAAAATTGTTTCTTTTCACCTGTTAGTCACTACAAAATGAGTAAATGGATTGAATTAGTTGGAGGATATGAAAAAAAAAATTGCCTTTCGTTCAACTTAAAAGTTGTAAAAACATGAACTCTTAGGTACTAGTATACATTCAACCGAAGAGCTCTCTAACTAGAGATTTCCAACCATTCCATAATACAAAATACAAGCAAAGATATAAGTAACACCCACATGCGCACTTTCCGAAAAAAATAAAACACAACAATCAACTTTCATGTATTCATATTATGCATTTGCTAAGCACTTTGAATTTTAAGTATCGGTGATGGACAAAGAAAAATAATTGAAGAACAATTAAGTTCTCTTCCACCTTTAAAAAGACAGGGACTGTAGGAGCATCAAAGGTACATGAAAAAGAACATTTTCCATAATAGACAGACAACTCCGCATCGAAGAGATCAACTACAAAATGTTCTAAGGAGTATGGCAATATGCAAACAAATGGATGGAGTTTTATCGATTCAATGAGCCAAAACAGATGGAAACCTTTTTCCGGTATCCGTGGTGTCATTTGACTAGTTCATATCAATGTTACACAATATAATGATACTTAAGTAGTGCTGCTAGACTGATCCTTAAAATGGTTAAGGCAGTGAAAGATACGGTGAGGTCGACCAAAAGTGATGATTTACTACCACAAGTATGTTAAGGCTATCCCTTCTTTCTTTTGGCATGATTCAAGTAACGATACATAAACGTAATGTTGTTCCATAAGTGATTCTACTCTTAACAGTATAAGGTTAGAAAATGAAGCGCCACGACGCCCACGAGGTAAAATGTATATTATGATAAAATATGACTATGAACTTTTACATGTATTATATGTACCTTTTTTTCAAATATGTATTAATGGTACGCTGTTATATATAAAGAATGCTGCTAGAATAATTATGTATAGCAATTGTACTTGTATTTTAAATATGTATTATTTTGTATAAGTATGTATCTAATAATTACGTTCTTTATATTTGGATAATGCCTATCTTGCAAAAATGAAAATTGTGTTCGAAGTTTTAAGTCTTCAGCAATGTACACGTCAAGAAAATTATACATACTCGCTCAAAGATACTAACACAATGTCACCATACTTCAGTTGTAGTTGAAGGTATAATCAATGATATTCCGAGAGAGTTTATTAACGTATTTCTCATGCATTGCGTTCATTTACATGTGCATTTACCCATGACTCAGACGGCGTTATATACGCGTATATATGTATATATATGTATATGGGATATGGTAAAGGTTATGGCGTTATATACGCACCACCACCTGATCAGCTGGTATACGATGATGATTTTGCCTACAGTGGTTGATATGATATGATGGGATGCCCTCAGAGGCTGATGATGTTATGAAATATGTACCTATGCACGACATGACATTCGCACCACTATCTGATCAGCTGGTATACGTTGATTATTTGCCCACAGTGGCCGAGATGATGTGATGGGGTTCCCTCAGAGGCTTGATGATGTTATGAACACATGTACCTATGCACGACATGACATTCATACGCATATGCATGACACTATAAGTATTAAATGATATATTGAGTTATCCAGACTCACAGGCAGGTTGAGTCATGTACTGCATGTGTTCTTTCCTCTCCTTTATATATTGATTTACATGTCTTACATACTCGGTACATTATTCGTACTGACGTCCTTTGTAGTGGACACTACATTCATGCCTGCAGGTATAAATAATCAATTTGACGAACCCTCACAGTAGACGAGGTTAGCATTCAGCGAAGGATCGGTAATCCTCCACCTTATTCGGAGTGTAGCCGAGTCTATGAGTCATCGTGTAAGAATTTTGATTCAGACTTATGGATAGGCTATTACCCTATCCCCTTTGATGTCAAATAATCTTAGAGACTTTGTAGACACAAGTTTATTATGTACAGTATGTCAAAGGCCTTGACGGCCCATGTGTATTCATTTTTTTTATGAACGATGGTTCATTGATATAACATTTGCCCAGTTACAATTATACATTACGAGTTATGGCCATGTTGGCCCATGATAGTTACAAAAGGAGTGAATGAGTTACAGAGTGGTTCGCTCAGGCCAGTGCAGTACCGGGTGCCAGCCACGCCTCCCAAGGTTGGGGTATGACAAAGTGGTATCAAAGCGAGGTTGTGTTCTAGGGAGTCTACAAAGTCGTGCCTAGTAGAGTCTCACTTATGGGTGTGTTGCGCGCCATATTTATAATTGAGAGTCTATATGGAATTTAGGAAATGTTATCCTTCTTTTATTTCTAGATCGTGCCATAGAGCTAAGTCGTAAGAAGTCAGTATAAAGCTTCCACTGAATTTTGTATGCACTAGAGGTGTTATCACAATAGATCTTTAAGGCGTAGATGTAATTTCTACTTATGTGGAAGGAAAGTTATGAAAGAAATAGAAGATACAATGCAATATTGAAAGGTAAAATAACGTAAAGGTGAAAAGGATATGAGATACTCAATTACAAAAGATTGTAAATAGTCAAGACTTCAAATATAGTTTCGATTTTAGTTTAGTTTACAGAGGAGACCATAGTAAAAAATTTATAAATCTCTAAGAGTTAACATTCGAGGACGAATGTTCTAAAGGGGAAAGGATGTTACATCTCGTATTTTAATATTAGGATAAGTCGTAGTAATCTATATGAGTTCGAAGGGATAATGTCTATTAGGAATTTATAGAGGTTTTAAGATATTATTATTATGAGACCCTGTAAGTTTACTGTCACGACCCTAACCCCGAACCCGGTCGTGATGGCGCCTCTCGTGAAGACAAAGCCAGCCAACTATTCCCAATTCGATGTTAAACAGTTAAAACAGCAGTAAAATAGTCTAAGACATGATTAATTGTCACACCTCCTTTTTCACCTGGCGCCCCCGTAAAGGGGCGTAGGGGGAGTTTTTCCAATTAAAGGACAATCGAAACGGGATTTTATTTAAAGATTTAGAGTCGCCACTTAGGAGATTTAGGGTGTCCCAAGTCACCGGTTGAATCCCGAATCGAGGAAAAGATTGACTCTGTATTACAGTCCGCGAACCAGAAATCCGGATAAGGAATTCTGTTAACCCGGGAGAAGGTGTTAGGCATTACCGAGTTCCGTGGTTCTAGCACAGTCGCTCAATTGTCATATTCGGCTTATTTATCTGATTTTAATACATGTTGAACCTATGTGAAAATTTTAACTTTTTACCGTTTTTATTATTATTATTTTAAAAGAGAATTGCAACGTTATTAAAACACATTTTGAACCACGTCACATTAATGCACCCATGATTTTGGACACGTTTTAACATCGTTGAGATTTGGATTTGGGTCGCATAAATGCGCACCCGACTTTAGGGAAGTAATATTATTAAAGGCGCGCCTAAAGCGACTAGTGTATTATTATTTTGGGTAAAGCCGTGAAATTTTGCTAAACGGCCTATCCGAAATCTAAGTAATTTTACCAACACGTATAGGCGGCCTTGATTAAGAGTGACCAAACGACGTCATTTTAAGACGTCTCTGGCAAGGCCAACCTAGTACATGGGTGATTTGGGCTGATTTTTGGTCCAAAAATAATGGCCCAATCCGATTTTCACTCTTTTTTTTCTTTTTCTTTCATTTTCCTTTTAATTCCTAAATACCAAAAATCCTAAAATAAATTGTAAAAAAAAATTAACTTAGAAAATACTAATTGACCTTTAACAATAAATATTGCACCAAAATAAAATATTAATTACAAACAAAATCGGGCACTTGGACCTTAAATGCCAAAAATACAAAAAATATGTATTTTTTGTGATTTTCTTTATTTTAAAACAAAACTATGGTTAATTAATTCCTAATTGTAAAATAAAAATCCTAAGTGCACATGCAACGTATATTTTGGTATTTTTCAATTAATTAAAACAAGATAAACATTCACGGACAAAAATAATTATCCAAAATGTCACGCAAAATTCTCAAAATTGTACCCAAAGGCAATTTGTTTTATTTTTCGATTTCTTTTGGAGTAGTTTTCGTGAAGCAAAAATCACGTGCTCACAGTTGCCCCTTTTTGTCCGAAAACACAAAGAGTTTTCGTGCAAAGATAAAGTGAGCGGATACGAGCGATTTTTGCCTGTTGGAATACTCCGTGTGAAGCATTTTTGAAAAGATTTAACCGAACCTTTGCTTCACAGGTTTCCTACATATCTCTGGCTAAAAGGGAATCAGGTTAATGTAGTTCGGGAAGTTTTGGTAGCTGGGACTACCATGGGACTGCATTTTTGCTGTTACTGCTGCTGCATGTTGTTGCTACTGTTTTCGATCTCCTTATTACACCGTGCCAAAAGAAAACAAGAAGCTAAACTTAAACTAGGAATTATAAAATCTTATCTATCTCCTACTTGTTCTTGTAGTCTTCTTTCTAATTTCTGCGATGGGATTCATGTTGGGGGTATTTTTGTTGTAACTCTCCGCATTACTGACTTCTGACTTGAAATTGAGTGTAGTCCTCTATTCTACAGGCGGGCTCCTGACTTCAAGCTTGAAATTTATTCCTCTGTTCTACAGGCGGGCTCCTGACTCCAATAGCGACTTTGCAAATAAATCAGCCTCTATTTTCCAGGCGGGCTCCTGACTTCAACAGCAATTTTAAAATAAACACCTCCATTTTACAGGCGGGCTCCTGACTTGTTTTCAAATGTACTCCTTTGTTCTACAGGGGGGCTCCTAACTCCAACAACAATTTAAAGATAAAACAGTCTCCATTCTCCAGGCGGACTCCTGACTTCAACTTAAAATATGACAACCTTCGTTCTACAGGCGAGCTCCTGACTCCTTCAACTTAAAATATGACAACCTCCGTTCTACAGGCGGGCTCCTGACTTCTTTATCTTAAAATATAATAACCTCCGTTCTACAGGCGGGCTCCTGACTTCATCAACTTGAAATTTAACGACCTCCATTCTACAGGCGGGCTCCTGACTTCTTCAACTTAAAATATAACAACCTCCGTTCTACAGGCGGGCTCCTGACTCCTTTAACTTAAAATATAACAACCTCCGTTCTACAGGCGGGCTCCTGACTTCAGCTACTTCTTAAAAATATAATACCTTCATTCTCCAGGCGGGCTCCTGACTTCGTCTGCAACTTGCAATGATAACAACCTCCATTCTTCAGGCGGGCTCCTGACTTCCAACACAACTTAAAAATATAACACCTCCATTCTCCAGGCGGGCTCCTGACTTCAACAATGACTTAAAAATATAACACCTCCATTCTCCAGGCGGGCTCCTGACTTCATCAACTTCAAATATAACAACCTCCATTCTACAGGCGGGCTCCTGACTTCAACTACAACTCAGAATGTAATACCTCCATTCTCCAGGCGGGCTCCTGACTTCAACCTTCTCAAGAAATATAACACCTCCATTTTTCAGGCGGGCTCCTGACTTCAACTACTTCTTAAAAATATAGCACCTCCATTCTCCAGGCAGGTTCCTGACTTCAACTTCAACTTGAAATGACAACAACCTCCATTCTCCAGGCGGACTCCTAACTTCAACTACAACTCAAAATGTAATACCTCCATTCTCCAGGCGGGCTCCTTACTTCACTACTTCCCAAAACATAATACCTCCATTCTCCAGGCGGGCTCCTGACTTCAACTACTTCTTAAAATATAGCACCTCCATTCTCCAGGCGGGCTCCTGTCTTCGACTACAACTCAAAATATAACACCTCCATTTTTCAGGCGGGCTCCTGACATCGACTATTTCTTAAAGACATAACACCTCCATTCTCCAGGCGGGCTCCTGACTTCAACAACTTCTTTAAAATATAATACCTCCATTCTCCAGGCGGGCTCCTGACTTCAATAAACAATTTAGAGATAATACCTCCATTCTCCAGGCAGGCTCCTGACTTCATCAACTTCAGATATAACAACCTCCGTTCTAACAGGCGGGCTCCTGACTTCTTCAACTTAAAATATAACAACCTCCATTCTACAGGCGGGCTCCTGACTTCAACTACAACTCAGAATGTAATACCTCCATTCTCCAGGAGGGCTCCTGACTTCAACCTTCTCAAGAAATATAACACCTCCATTTTTCAGGCGGGCTCCTGACTTCAATTATGACTTAAAAAATATAACACCTCCATTCTCCAGGCGGGTTCCTGACTTCAACTTCTTCTTAAAAATATAACACCTCTATTCTCCAGGCGGGCTCCTGACTTTAACAACTTAAAGATACAACACCTCCATTCTCCAGGCGGGCTCCTGACTTCAATAAACAACTCAAAGATAATACCTCCATTCTCCAGGCGGGCTCCTGACTTCAACAACTTCTTAAAAAATGCATTTTATTGTTGTTGCTCCTTCCTGCCTCCTAGACCATTTTCCTTCTAACTTGAAATTATCTTCTTTCAGAACTGCTTCCCTCAAAACTGGTGTTTCATTCCTCTGAAAACTGCTGGGGATAACACCGGTGTTTTATTCAAAAATATGTTATTTTCCTCCTTCAAAGACTACTTCCCTTAAAGCTGGTGCTTTCCTTCCACTGGAACTACTTCCCTTAAGACTTGTGTTATCTTCCTTCTGAAATTGCTTCCTTTAAAACTAGTTTGGCCTTCTTCCGAAAACTGCTGGGGATACCATTTTTCTCCAAACTTGTGTTATCTTGCTTCTTCCCCAAGTGGGTACCGGACTTCCAGAAAATTTTCAAAATGAAAGAAAATTTTCTGCCCTAGTTTGACAATATTTCCTGTATCATGATGTCTTTTCATCATCTATAACATTTCTTGTCCCTGCTTCAAATCAAAGACAAAAATTTTGTTAGTTTAAAACGTGGTGAATGGTCGTGCCACTCCTGCTGGGGATGGTTTTCTCTTTCTCCTTTCCCAACTTCGTGTTCCATTACATTACCAAAGCTTGCTGAGAATGAGATTATTTATTGGGGATGATATTCCTGCTGGCGATCATATTCCTGTTGGGGATGGTTTTCCCCCTCTTCTTTCCCTGCTCCATGTTGTCCGACCCTCTTGGGATTTGGTCGATAATCTGCCAAGGATGCTCTTGTTTCTTGACGATTCTTTATTCACCAATTGTGCTTCCCACTTTTCTCCATACTCTCCCCGAAATCCTAGACCAATCCATCATTTGGTCTTGCAACGAACGTCTTTCTCGTTCCATTGCATTATCTTTGGCCCGTCATATCCACATTGTATTTTTGCACTGTCTTGGCAACTGGTAATAAGCTCTAAAAATCCTTTTTTTTTTAAAAAACAAACTGCTGGGGAGATAAAGTCTTTAAACCAATAAATGAAAAAGCGATGATTTCAAAAGATAGAAAAAGAAGAATTCTTTCTGAACAAATGCTGGGGAAAAGGAAAGAAAAGAACTTATCTAAATGATATAACCGATCCCAACGATCATGTCGTGCATTCCGGATTAATCAATCCAGTCTATTTGTATTAATCAATCTTTTGGACGGCCTCATCTTGCTGGGGATAAACAGGCACTCAACTCTTTGCTAAATGTGGATCCTTTCCGCCAATCTTGTCTTGTCGCCTCATAGTGCCCTTCGAGGGGTTTTCACTAATAAGGCTCTCTCATTTCTCTCAACTCCCGTCGCCTTATGGTGCCTGTGAAGGTGTTCACCGATAAGACTCTCTTATTTTATTTTATTTTTTCCAGCTGGGGATTGGAGTGTTACCGACGTGACTCTCTCTGCTGGGGATTCTTTTGGCTATCAATTCATTTCCAGCTTATGATCCTCTTCTCTGCTAGGGATCAGAGTGTTATTCCCGACTTCCATTTGCATGACTTGGAACTTCTCGGATACTGATCGGGAGGTCTTTTTTGGACATCAATATGGGTTTTTGTGTATGGCTAAAAGAAAAAGGGGTATCAAAAGGTTCAAAATAATTTTGATGAGTAAAACACTACAACTCTTGGAATCAAACTTCCTTCCCAAAATTACAAACACAACTTCTGCCCCAATTTCTTGCTTGGGGATTTTTATTTTTGTTACACTATGACCGAGCCGTGAGGCGCCTACGTATCCTTTTCGAGGAATCAGGTCAAACGTAGTTCCCACTTCCTTTGTTTTTCTTGTGACTTTTCGTTTGTATTTATTATCATTATTTTTCTCTTATCTTTTTCTTTCATTTTCATTACTGATTCCAAAAGAGGGGTATGAAAGAATAAGTAAGGCTCAAAAGGGGAAGCAAAGGTTGAAGTGTTTGGATGGAAGAACAAATTGTCTCCGTCATTTCATTCTCCGATACCATACCAAATGCAAACAAACAACAATTACAATCAAAAGAAATCATACATAATATCTCTTAACTGCGTCAGAATTGATAGCCATGTCGACGCATTTCCCTTCGATATCTGTTAAACTTAAAGCGCCATTGGACAACACTCTGGTTATAATGATGGCCCTTGCCAATTCGGGGCGAACTTGCCCTTTGCCTCAGCCTGATGTGGGAGGATGCATTTTAGCACTTGCTGGCCCACTTCAAACTTTCGGGGACGCACTTTTTTGTTGTATGCTCTTGTCATTCTCTTTTGATATAACTGGCCATGACACACAACTAACAATCTCTTTTCATCAACCAAGTTCAACTGCTCTAAACGGGTTTTGACCCACTCGTCATCATCAATCTCAGCCTCAGCGACAATCAGAAAGGATGGAATTTCAACTTCTGCCGGTATCACTGCTTCAGTTCTGTATACCAACAAATAAGGAGTTGCACCTACTGAAGTACGAACAGTAGTGCGATAACCTAACAATGCCAATGGTAACTTCTCATTCCATTGTCTGGACCTTTCTACCATCTTCCGAAGTATCTTCTTTATATTTTTGTTGGTTGCCTCAACTGCTCCATTCGCCTTGGGACGATATGGTGTGGAATTACGGTGTGTAATCTTGAACTGTTGACATACTTCTTTCATCAAACCGCTGTTAAGATTAGCACCATTGTCCGTGATGATCACTTTTGGGATCCCAAATCTACAGATGATATGGGAATGAACAAAATCTACCACTGCCTTCTTGGTTACCGACTTGAAAGTTTTAGCTTCAACCCACTTAGTGAAATAATCGATGGTCACCAGAATGAACCTATGACCGTTGGTAGCTGCCGGCTCAATAGGTCCAATGACATCCATGCCCTAGGCAACAAATGGCCATGGTGCTAACATTGTATGCAATTCTGTCGGCGGAGAATGAATCAGATCTCCGTGTATCTGACACTGATGGCATTTCCGCACGAAACTGATACAATCGCACTCCATAGTGAGCCAATAGTACCCTGCTTGAAGAATCTTCTTCGCCAATACATATCCGCTCATATGTGGCCCACAAACTCCAGCATGTACCTCTGTCATAACTGTCGTGGCTTGACTAGCATCTATACATCTCAGCAATCCCAAATCTGGTGTTCTTTTGTACAACACTCCTCCACTGAGGAAAAATCCATTTGTCAGTCGCTGAATGGCTCTCTTTTGATCTCTGGTGGCCTGCTCCGGGTATATCCCCATCCTGAGGTATTCCTTGACATCATAAAACCATGGCTCGCCATCAATTTCTTCCTCTATCATGTTGCAATAAACATGCTGATCACGAACCTAGATATGCAATGGGTTAACATGAATTTTGTCTGGGTGGTGGAACATCGATGCTAAAGTGGCCAAAGCATCGACAACCTCATTATGAACTCTTGGGATGTGTTTGAACTCCACTGATCGAAATTGTTTACTCAGATCAAGCAAGCATTGTCGATATGGTATGAGCTTTAAATCCATTATTTCCCATTCACCCTGAATCTGATGCACTAGGAGGTCCGAGTCTCCCAAGACCAAGACGTCCTGGACATCCATGTCTGCAGCTAGCCGTAGACCCAAAATGCATGCCTCATACTCAGCCATGTTGTTGGTACAATAGAAATGCAGCTGAGCCGTAACAGGATAATGATGTCCTGTTTCAGAAATAAGTACCGCTCCTATTCCAACTCCCTTCGCATTTGCGGCTCCATCGAAAAAAAGCTTCCATCCTGGTTCCTTGGTTATTTCCAACTCATCTATATGCATCACTTCTTCATCAGGAAAATACGTCCTCAAGGGCTCGTATTCTTCATCAACAAGATTCTCGGCCAAGTGATCAGCCAATGCTTGGGCCTTCATGGTCGTCCTCGTCACATAGACGATGTCGAATTCTGTGAGTAATATCTTCCATTTCGCCAATCTCCCTGTGGGCATAGGCTTCTGGAAAATATACTTCAGTGGATCCAAGCGTGAAATGAGATAAGTAGTATATGATGACAGATAGTGCTTCAATTTCTGGGCCACCCAAGTTAGGGCGCAACATGTCTTCTCGAGTTGAGTGTACTTAACCTCATAGCCTGTAAACTTCTTGTTGAGATAATAGATGGCTTGCTCCTTCCTTCCTGTAATGTTGTGTTGCCCCAGTACGCAGCCAAACGAATTCTCCAGGACCGTTAGATAAAGAATTAACGGTCTTCCCGGCTCAGGTGGAACCAATACAGGTGGATTTGATAAATATACTTTGATTTGGTCAAATGCTTCCTGACATTCTGCCATCCATTCTACCGCAGCATCTTTCTTCAGTAACCGAAAAATGGGTTCACAAGTTGCTGTGAGTTGAGCAATAAACCTGCTGATATAATTCAACCTTCCCAACAGACTCATTACTTCTGTCTTGTTCTTCTGCGGTGGCAAATCTTGGATGGATTTGATCTTTGACGGGTCCAACTCAATGCCTCGCCGACTGACGATGAATCCCAACAGCTTTCCAGATGGAACACCAAATGCACATTTGGCCGGGTTGAGCTTAATATCGTACCTTCGAAGTCTTTGGAAAAACTTCCTTAGGTCTGCTACGTGGTCTTCCTGATGCTTGGATTTTATTATTACATCGTCCACGTATACCTCAATCTCTTTGTGTATCATGTCATGAAACACTGTAGTTATTGCTCTCATGTACGTTGCCCCAGCATTCTTCAAACCAAATGGCATTACCCGGTAGCAATAAGTCCATCACGGCGTAATGAAAGTCGTCTTTTCCGCATATTCTTCATCCATCAGAATCTGATGATACCCAGCATAGCAATCCACAAAAGATCTGATCTCACGTCCGGCACAATTATCGATCAAGATATGGATGTTGGGTAATGGAAAGTTATCCTTTGGGCTTGCCCTGTTCAGATTGCGGTAATCAACACACACCCTGACCTTCCCATCTTTCTTCGGCACTGGCACCACATTAGCCAACCAATTAGGATATCGAGTGACCCGAATAACCTTTGCTTGCAGTTGCTTGGTTACTTCCTCTTTAATCTTCACACTCATGTCTGTTTTGAACTTCCTCAATTTCTGCTTGACGGGAGGGCATACCGGGTTAATGGGCAATTTGTGAACCACTAAATCTGTGCTTAACCCCGGCATGTCATCATACGACCATGCAAAAACGTCTTTGAATTCAATAAGTGTTTTGATTAGTTCTTCCCTGATATTCGGTGCGATGTGGATGCTTATTTTAGTTTCCCTGATATCATCCGCATCCCCTAAATTGATGGCTTCTGCGTCATTTAAGTTGGGCTTGGATTTCTCTTCAAACTAACTTAACTCTCTGTTTATCTCTTCGAAGGCTTCATCCTCATCGTATTCCGATTCATCATCATAATCGACTTCTTGTACAATTAGTTCGGAATCAGATTGATTTTTTAGACTAGGTTGATGATCCGTTGTGCATGCCATGTCATTAGAACCAATATAAAGAGAACTGTTCAGAAAGAGAAAAGAAGAAAACAAAATTAGAGCAAAATAAGAAGAGAAAAGCTTTCACTTTATTAAAATACACGATAACAGAGTTTCATACTTTGCCAAATACAAAACAAAACTGGATTACAACCCTGGAATAATCCAAAAAATAAGAAAGAAAATCCAGAGCCTACTACCAAGACTCCCTCCGGGTAGGAAGAGGAGTAGCTGTCCAATTGTTGATATTGGCCCTAGGCCCCACAAACTGTATATCTGCCCTACTGGAACCTTCTCCAGCTTCTATCATGTTGACATCGGCGAACAACCTTTCAAAGCCCTCATTCAAATCTCCATCTGGCCCAATCAGTGGTCCGAGAACTTTCGGGACCGACAACTTTCTGATACCTGCTCTGACAAATGATCTGGATAGGCGCGGGATTGGCTTGGGAAGGACCCAGACTCTTTTCTTCAACTTGCGGGCCCGTCTCACATCTGCCGCGGTAGGCTTGAACCCCAAACCAAAGGTATCCAGATTTTTTGGCAAAGAAACCGGCTGAACAATACCCTGAAGATCAGCCCCTAAACCTTTGCCTGGCATAAACCCGTTCTTCAACATCTTCGAGGCTACCATGACAGTTGTAGCTGCTATTTTGGGAAGTGGGATGCGTTCACCTTCGGGAACTTTGTCCACTAAAACCGTATCGAAAACCTAGTAAACCCACGGTCCCTTATCATCATCGGTCTCTATGACGGGCACGATGGCATCACTTATGGTGCTTGCATTGTCTTCCCCATGTACTACGATCTCTTACCTATCCCACTCAAATTTGACCATCTGATGTAATGTAGAAGGCACTGCTTTTGCGGCGTGGATCCAAGGTTACCCCAACAGAAGATTATATGACACTGCCACGTCTAACACTTGAAACTCATGGTGAACTCGACTCGACCAATTGTTAATTCAAGTATGATGTCACCCACTGTGTCTGTACCACCACCATCAAACCCTCGAACATAGATGTTGTTCTTGTGAATCCTATCACCACCGACCTTCAGTTTGTTCAATGTGGCCAAAGGACAGATATTGGCACTGGGCTCATTATTAATCAGTACTCGAGTGACTACCGAGTCTTCACACTTCACAGTCAAATAAAGGGCTCTATTATGTTCTGTACCCTCCACGGGCAACTCATCGTCTGAAAAAGTGACCCTGTTGACCTCGAAAATCTTGTTTGCTATTTTCTCCAGATGGTTCACAGAGATCTTATCCGGAACATGGGCTTCATTCAGAATTTTCATCAATACCCGGCGGTGCTCGTCTGAATGGATCAATAATGATAACAATGAGATCTGTGTCGGGGTCTTCCTCAACTGCTCCACAATGGAGTAATCTTGCGCCTTCATTTTCTTTAAAAATTCTTCCGCCTCTTCCTCGGTAACTGGATTCTTTGTCACTACTGGATTGGCCCTTCTTAACTCTGCGGGAGCAAAACACCTTCCCGAACGAGTTAACCCATGTGCCTCACATATTTCCTCCACAACTTCCTTCCCCTTATGCATTTACTTGACTGTAGCTCCATGGCACAGCTTTCTCGCTGATTATTGGCAATTGCATTACTAGCCTGATAACAACTGGTCCTGTGCATGCCCCCTTCACGGCTACTGGCTTGCTTGATATCCCTTGCACCGTTACTTTGACCGGCTCTAGATTCTTGGCAACATCAGACGAACTCTTCCCCATCACCACCACTGGCTTGCCTTCTACCCTTTCCGACTGTACTACCGTCTTTCCACTGATCGACTTTTCTTTCGGACTGGAACGGATCATCATTACCATTTGTGAGGGATTTTTGAGCTTCCCTTCTTCGTGCACTAGTTCGATCATGTGGGCTTCATGGTGTGCCGGCAACGGGTTCTGATTGATGTTAGGTGCCTCTGGCTCCTGGACCTCGATCCTATTTGTGTCAATAAAATCTTGTACGGAAGTCTTCAACTTCCAACACTTCTCAGTATCATGCCCGAGAGCCCCCGAACAATATTCACAGCTTACCGAGTGGTCCGGATTTTTGGGAAGGGGATTTGACAATTTGGGCTCCACAGGACTCAATAGGCCTAACTGCCTCAATTTTTGGAACAGAGTAGTATAGGTTTCTCCCAGCGTAGTGAATGTTCTCTGCCTCTGCACCCTTTCATTCCTGAAAGTCTGATTCTCACGGAAACCTGGTCTCGAAGGATTCCTGTAGGCTCTTGGTAGTGGATATATGTTTTGTGGAGGTGGATATGTGTTTTGTGGAGGGGGATATGTGTTTTGTGGAGGTGGATATGTATTTTGGGGAGCCAGCGCACGCCATTGCGGGCGAGCCGGAGGCTGGGTGTAAGTTTGGGCGTGATGGATAGAGAAATGTGTCTCTTGTGGTGGGTAGTAAGGCTGTGGAGGGCCGTATGGAATGTGTGGGTAATTTGAGTGATGGGGTCTAGGTTGGTAGTAAGGGGGGGACTCTGGATCTGGACCAAGTACTTGCCTTGACTGTTGCGACATCTTCCCTTTTCTTCTTTCCGAGCGCACCTCCCGTGCCGCTTTGGATGGCCTGAGTAGTTGTTTTAATCGCCGAATAGCTCAGGATCTTCAATTATACCACCCATTTTCACCACCTAGTTGAAAGATTTGCCAACTGATGCCACTAAGTGACCGAAGTAAGTTGGCTCCAGAGTCTGCAAAAAGTAGTCCACCATTTCCCCCTCTCTCATCGGAGGATCAACTCTTGCCGCCTGCTCTCTCCAGCGGAACCCAAATTCTCAAAAGCTTTCCCCGGGCTTCTTCTCAAGTTTCAGCAATGTGAAACGGTCAGGGACGATCTCAAGGTTGTACTGAAAGTGACCTGCGAATGCTTGTGCTAGATCGTCCCAGGTGTACCACCTGCTCGGATCCTATCTTGTGTACCATTCCAGTGCAGACCCACTTAGACTTTGACCAAAGTAAGCTATTAGTAGCTCATCTTTACCACCGGCTCCTCTCATCTTGCTGCAAAAACCACGAAGATGTGACATTGGATCACCGTGCCCCTCGTATAGATCAAACTTTGGCATCTTGAACCCTGCCGGCAATTGAATGTCGGGGAATGGGCACAGATCTTTGTAGGCCACACTGACTTGGTTGCCTAACCCATGGATATTCCTGAAGGACTGCTCCAGGCTTTTAAACTTTCGAAGCACTTCGTCTTGCTCTGGGCTCTTAGCCGGCTTTTCAGTCTCTACCGGGATCTCGAAGTGAGTATTATAAGTATGAGGCTCGGGTGCTTTGAAGGTTGGTTCAGGGGGTAATATTGGTTATCGTGAGCCTGAAACAACGGCTCGCTGGATGATCTTTGCAGCGTGGCTGGTGGGGGTGCCACGAAAACAGGAACATTTGGTAGAGGAGGGTTCTGATTGGGTTGTGAAGCTTGGGGATCATAGGCATTTCTTCCCTGATAGTATTGGTGACTGGGGAAGCTTGTCGAAGGGCCGGGGGAGGGTATTCCGGCGTGTGTCCTGGTTGGAGAGTGGGAATAACGGGAAGGTTAGGCACTTTTTGTACCCTAGCTAAGGCCAGCGGCATTTCTTTCATCTCCTGTCTCATCTTATCCATTTCCTCCTTCAGCATTTGATTCTCCGTCCTTTCATCCTCGACACTTTGGTCTGAACTAGTCATGCTTTTTAGTATGGGCCCTTTGGATCTTGTTTGGTAATGGTAATCTTCCAGAACGTTCTAACAAACTAACTGGTTCGAAATCTCTGGAAGGACAACAAACTTGTTAGCGTTAGAGTTTAACATATATTGCAATTTCACGTTGGAGGATACAATGTCCTAGGAAGTTTAACCATTTCTAACATGTCTTTGCTTCGACCACATGCGTCATTCCGGCTTACTTTGTTTGTGCCTCGTTTAAGTGTTTCTAAAACTTTCTTTATCTCTCTTTTTATTTCCTTCTTTTCCTTTCTTTTATTCACTTTGCCTTTTCTTTTTTTCTTTTTAGTGGTGGTCGAATCTTATGTGGATTGCCTACGTATCATGTCCCCGCATGAATCAGACCGCGCGTAGTTCTGCCACAAGTGCGGAAAATAAAGACACCATTTTTGGATTTTTCAACCTTTACTAGCAAAACATTTTATTACAAGGCAAAATATTTTTGAAAGGAAATTGACAGACTTGATACAGACTACAAACTTTATGCCAAAAAGGGAAATACAAACTCCGACGGACAACAGACTCTGAAGACAAGGAAAATACAGACTCAAACTATGAATGTTTCAGAGTTTTGAATTTTGGCGCCCGCGGGGCGTCGTTCGGCCTCGCCGTGGGCTTTGGTGCAAGGCCCCTTTGCAGATCTTTCAAATCTTCCATGATCTGGTGGACATAAATCATTATTGAAGCACAGAAGGTGGTACGGGACATATCCTCACAAGCTAGGCACTTTATGGTGATGTAGTGCCCGATATCGTCGATTCTTCCCTTGATTCTGTCCCTTTCCATAAGCAATCGCTCTATTTGTTGATTCCGCGTCCCTAGCATTTGAGCGTTGTAAAGGAGTTGATCCTGAAACTCATTCATCTGTTTCTCCATTCGGGCCATTAGATCATAGTAGCGCTTCCTATCTGCTCTGGCATCTCGGGCTTGTTTGAAGATCTGCTCTTTGAGAGTGGATATTGTTTCTCTCAATATAGCGATGTTCCTTTCGTAGTCCCTCTTCATTTGTTGCATAGACCGTGCTCGCTCTTCTGCCTTCTTTATCCATTTCACCCGGATTCTCGCTAGACCAGCTTTAGATTTTTCCAGGTCTTCTTGATACTCGAGGACTTTCTTCTTTAGACCGTTTATGAGCCTTTCATCAGCCCGGCTTCTCTTCGGGTTTCCGATAGCTATTTTCATTTCCTGGATTTGAGCTTTGAGGACCTCGTGTTCCTGATCTAGTTTTCTCTTTTCTCCCTCATTTGCAGCGATATGCAAATCTTTCTCAAATTTCAAATCTATAACTTGCTTCTCCAACTTGCCTATTGTAACCCTGTACTCGTGCTCTTTAGCCAACCAATCCCACTATTCTTGCGACGCCTTGATGAATTCCTGGAGATGGGGTCTTTTAGCTGGCCTTTCGTGCTCAAGTTCTCTCATGTACCAAGCAAGGTATCCTGGAGCCACTTCGCCTTTGGCCTGATCCTGCACGCAAGTATCTGCTTTTAAATATTAGCATTCACTCCAGATCTGACAGACTCTTGCTTCAGGGAACTGTCCGTCAGGGCTAATCTCAATTACTTGAGCACTAAGATCTTCCTCCTGTGGCACTGTTTGGCATCTCTTCGAGTTGTCTCAAAACCCGATATGGCGCGTAAGGCTAAATGCTCTTGAGCCCCATCAATAGAAAGTGGGTCCTAACTGCCGGCATATGGATGACCTCGTCAACGGGCAACCATCCTAGTGTCCACTGTATTTGGCTGGCGGTGAGGGTCCGAAAGAATGATGTCCACGCCGTAACTCCCTCGGGTAGACTGACCCCCTTGATTCTTGTGTAGAACTCTTCTATGCAAGTTTTCTTCGAGGAACCATAACTCAAGAGCTGGGAACGGTGGCAGAGATGCTCAGTCATCCATATTTGTAGCAACAAGTTACACCCCTCGAAAAAGTTCCCTCTGGCTTTGCAGGCTGTGAGAGCTCGGAAGATATCAGATACTATCATAGGCGCAAGAGTGCTTTCATCTTGAGTGAGCAAGGTACTGACGACCCCGGCTATTTTCAGATCAATGTTTCCGTCTTTCCTTGGAAATACCAAAAGGCCCAAAAAGGTTATCATAAAAGCCACTCGTCTATGCTCGTCCCATTTCTGACGGTTACTTTTGCTGCATAACTTGTTACCCGGGTTGTTGAATCCTCCGACATGACCGTATCTGTCGTATATGAAGCGCGGATTACAAAAACCTGTGGCCAAATCTGGGTTATGGACCGACCTGGGTATCTTTAACGAATCTAAAAACCGATGCATAGTGACAGCTCTTGGAGCAACCAAGTATTTTTGCCTCAACGGAACTTCAGCATTTCCGATGTACCCGGCTATTTCCTCCAAAGTCGGAGTGAGTTCAAAATCGGATAAGTGGAAGACATTGTGTGTCGGGTCCCAGCAGGTGACCAAAGCTCTTATGATATCCCGCCGAGGCTGGATTTCCAATAAACCCGTAAGACCTTTTAGATATTTCTTGACCTCATCTTGCCCTACACCACCTAAATCATCCCACCATAGCCGCAACTTGAAAGAGATTTTAGTCATTATTGAAAAAGGTTCATTTTGCATCGTGCTCATCCTGCACATTTTTAAGGTGATTAAGCAAAAAATAAAATTTATTTGACTCAACCAATTGGCTTTTTTTTTTTTTTAATTTTTCACAGATTAAAAGAAAGATCTGATTCCGAACACGGCCTTTCAGCACTTCGGGAACGAAGATTTTGAGGCTGGGTGAGTCAACCGGTCAAAAATCCAAAAAATGACTACAAGCGGCCGTTTATGCAAAGTCAGCCTTCCGGCGTCCCTTTTGGGAACATTCGGCTATTTTGACAAAAACGGCGTCACCCGACTTATTTATGACGAAAATTAAAATTTTGACATTTTTGTAATGGGGAGGTTGGACCCGATGAGGGTTGCCTACGTATCCCGCACCCTGTGAGAATCAAACCGCCGTAGTTCGGGTAGATAAAACAAACTTCTTTTGAATACAAGACTCTTTTCAATGGCAAATAAAACCATTTTTCATAAACAAAACCCTTTTTTTCATTTTCTAAAAAATCCGACAGAGTTTTGACATTATTTGGACATTGATTTTTTTCAAAACAGGCGATTAACTACCTTTATCTCTCTTTCCTCAAAGTATTCAAAAGCCGGTCAGCATGCAAGTCCGAAGCAAACAAATGCACAGGTAGCAAGTTGGATGCATCAGGATGGTCTTTTGTCGTTTTGGTACACATGTCCTAGACAGACCCAACCCCTGTGTTGAGCCTCCAAAGTCAAATGCACATGATGCAAACAAACGTTCCTACTAGGGATCCGGCATGAAGCTGAGTTATTCTAGGTTCGTAACCTAGGTATTTGTTCTAGACTATGTACCCGAGCAGACAACTCGAGTCGAGGAGGGGGCTACGTACCGGGGACCCGCGAGATCGTTCGGCTTTGTAACTTGTCCGACCTCTTTCTTATTTCAGGGTATGACACTAACATAATAGGGAGTCTCAACCAGTAAGCACATCCCCGGAGGTGAGAAAAGAAGGGTTTCGTAGCAGTTTATATACAGTTCAGATAATATCAAAGCGATAAAAGCAACATTTTGCACATTTAGGCCAAAACATGTGATAAGATCAAATAATAAATGAAGCCAAATAATAACAATTATTCCAGGCTCAAATTCTTGAACCCTAAACCAGAGATTCTGGGTTATGTCCCCAGTAGAGTCGCCAGAGCTGTCACACCTCCTTTTTCACCTAGCGCCCCCGTAAAGGGGCGTAGGGGGAGTTTTTCCAATTAAAGGACAATCGAAACGGGATTTTATTTAAAGATTCAGAGTCGCCACATAGGAAATTTAGGGTGTCCCAAGTCACCGGTTGAATCCCGAATTGAGGAAAAGATTGACTTTGTATTACAGTCCGGGAACCAGAAATCCGGATAAGGAATTCTGTTAACCCGGGAGAAGGTGTTAGGCATTCCCGAGTTCCGTGGTTCTAGCACGGTCGCTCAATTGTCATATTCGGCTTATTTATCTGATTTTAATACATGTTGAACCTATGTGCAAATTTTAACTTTTTACCGCTTTTATTATTATTATTATTTTAAAAGAGAATTGCAACGTTATTAAAACACGTTTTGAACCACGTGACATTAATGCA
Source organism: Nicotiana tabacum (assembly GCF_000715075.1). NCBI lineage: Eukaryota > Viridiplantae > Streptophyta > Magnoliopsida > Solanales > Solanaceae > Nicotiana > Nicotiana tabacum. Next base: position 125,451,659 of record NC_134101.1, on the reverse strand, counting down.
CCCATGATTTTGGACATGTTTTAACATCGTTGAGATTTGGATTTGGGTCGCATAAATGCGCACCCGAGTTTAGGGAAGTAATATTATTAAAGGCGCGCCTAAAGCGACTAGTGTATTATTATTTTGGGTAAAGCCGTGAAATTTTGCTAAACGGCCCATCCGAAATCTAAGTAATTTTACCAACACGTATAGAGGGCCCCGTAGCTTGTGTACTTTTGTTTGTCAAGGCTCGTCTCATTCATTATTTTTAAAGGAATTTGCAACGTCATGGAAATGCATCTCGAACCACGTCACAATCAATGTACCCGTGATTAGCGACACATTTCGACTCCGTTGGGATTTGGATTTGGGTCACATAAATGTGCACCCGAATTTGAGAAGGTAATGTTATTTAAAGTACGTGCCTAAAGAGATTAACGCGTGGTTATTTTGGGAAAAAGGCCGTGAAGTTCACTAAGCGGCCGATCCCGAGTTCTAAGTAATTAATACATACATTTGTGAGGGCCCCGCAATCTATGCGTTTCACTAGGAGAGACTCATCTCATTTATTTTAAAAGGACAATCCTAAAGTGACTACATTTCTATTAAGTTCGTCTCTAAAATAAAAGAGAAGAAGTCCTAATTAGTTAATATTATAAAAGCGGGCTTCGAGTTCAAGTTCGAGTCCAAACAAAAGGACGGACTTTTTAATTTGAACCCGCTACCTAACTCAAAGCCCCAAACTTATATTGTGTTAACTATATACTGAAACCTTTAAATCAGGCCCAAATTAAATGGGCCAACTAATTCTACTTGTGAACAAACAATAACCGGTGGGCCTTGAGGCAAGCCCAAAACCGAATGGGGCGTGCCAAGCTGCGTAGGAGAGATCGAGGGATCGAGCCCCTGAAGTCAAGCATTTACTTATTCATTTGCATGTCATTAGGTAAGCATCCTGATTTTATAGTGAAAGTAGTACGTCGTTCTATTTGGAACAAATTGAACAAAATAACCACAACACTCTTTATGGACCAATTTTAACATGCCATGATGTAGCAAATAAACAGTCCTATTTTAGTACAAAACACATTACGACCATTACTAAAGGTTCATTGCAATGTGAATCGCTTTCAAATGACTTCACGAAACAAATTACCAAAACTGAAATTAATCTAACTATCCTATTAACCTAACATAAAACTAAATACAACCACTGCTTGAGATCACTGGCTTATATACATTCAAGACATATCGAGTGATAATCTAGCTAATAAAGAAACAGTTTCAGTTTATTTATACAGTCATGTCAAATAGAACTAACAACTGCATTTCCATTTCATCTCAACTTCAACTTCAAATTCGAGCTTACATCAACACAGGTTTTTTAGAATGTGGACCTGGAAATGGAATATAATGGAGAAGAAGGAGTGATCAGCACAACAGATAGCACAGCACAACAACAACAAACAACAACATAGTGACAGAACAAACCAGTAACAGATTTAAAAGGAACCAGCAGAATTCTCGCAAACCCAATGAAATAGTAGCAAATAACCAATAGCAAACACAAACACCCAGCAGAATTCCCAGCAATACCAATAGCAACACAAACACCCAGTAATTGACCCCAAAAACAGCTTGATAGCAACCAAATATCAATCAAAACACAAGCAGAAACACCCTTGGAATTCAGTAATCAAGAAAAACTCGAAAATACAACTCCACAGTTAAAGCTGAAACTCTTTTTAGTTTCAATGGGATAGCACTAGTTGAACTAGACTAGCTCTTAAAACTCTCTTCCAGTTTTCAGAATGTTCAAACCCTTAAGATTTCCCGAGTCTTTTCTCTTCTAAAGTCTGCCCCAAAGAACAGCCAGACCAGACTAAAAAAGGATCCCCCCTAATTCTGTCCAAACCCCTATTTATACCCAAACCTCAGCCCCTTTCCAGCTCTAAGGAGCACTTAGCTAATTAGGAAAGTATTTCTCCCCACTACTACATGTTTTGCTCTCCTTTTAATTCACTTGTTCCCCACTAGAGTATGTTTTTCTCATTATCCCTTGTCCTTCCCTTTATTTAAATTCAAATAGGTATGGGCACCTATTTCTTAATCCATTTCCTTTCAACCTTCCCCCACCATTATGTTTTGTTCCCCATTAGCATTTAAACAATTCATTAGTTTAATGGTACTTTAGTACCCTACTGTCAGAACATTCAACTTAAACCAATTTCAAACCTTTCAATCCCAAAATACCCTCCTGAAGTCCCTGACATTACTGCCCTGCCCTAAACCTCTTAATCTTATGGTAGAACTCTATAAGTTATAACCTTAACAACTGATTTCTAACTGATCACTAGAGTACTACAACTATAACCAATTCACAACCAAATTCAAACAATGATTCAATCAAAATTGAAGCAATATGAATCAAATTAGTATCATGTTATTCTAACATTCAAGCATGTAAAACTAATCGATGACACTTATCCAATCGACTACATGAATTACAACACATACAATCAGTAGCAAATCAGAATCGAACAGGCACACAGGTGGTTCGAGTCGTATTGATAGAAACAGAGATTTATAATAAAACTTAACTAATCGACGAAACTCATTCAAATCGATTATATAGTTTATCATATACTTGACCATGACCAGAAAAAGTTCGACCAAATAAAAGGTCATTGAAGAAGGATAGAATCAATCAATAAAAAGAATTGAAAATTCAATAAAACTAAACTAAACAAATAAACAGATATAAACAAATACAAAATGGAACAAACAGGAAAGGAAAAATACCTCAAGAACTTGGAAACTGGATGACCCTGACTTGGACTCTGACTCGGACTCTTTGAGGTTGAACGGACCTTAATCGAGTGTTCTCAACTGAGAACACTTCGACTAAGGTCGATTAGACCCCAAATCATCCTTTAATTTGGATAGATTTTAAACTTTGTTTTTCTAGGGTTCTTGGGGGTTCGATTTGGGGTTCGAACGGTTCTAATCTGATTCGAACCAAACCAACGGTGGTTTGGTGACGAGAGAGGTCAGGGAGATGTCCAGTATAAGCTTGGGACTGGTTCGGGTAGGTTTAGGTTCTGCTCGAATCTTCGATTGAAGATTCGAGAAGCTACAGGCTGATTCGAGCAAAACGGATAAGGGATTCGTGGAGAGGGTGGTTAGGTGCTCTAGGGGTGTTAGTTTCATGGCCAACGGCATCGTTGCCGCCGGCTTTCAGGCGAAGGGGTTTCAGGGCGGCTAGGGTTTTGAGGGGTCGTCTCTGAGAGAGACGACTGAACAGGGGGGTGTTTGGTAATGTGAGGGGGGTAATGGGTCTGGGATATTTTGGTATATTAGATTGAGGGGATTAATGGGATCCGTAAATATCGGTCCAGATTAGGTTAGGGGGTCAAACGAGGTCGTTTTGGTTAAGTACTGAGGCGGGTTTGGTTCAGGGTAGACGGGTCGGGTTCGGGAACGGGTAAGGGAGATTGAATCTCAGCCGTTGGATCGATTTAATCCCACGGCCTCGATTAAGAGTGACCAGACGACATCGTTTTAAGACGTCTCTGGCCAGGCCAACTGGACCTGGTACATGGGTGATTTGGGCCTGATTTTTGGTCCAAAAATAATGGCCCAATCCGATTTTCACTCTTTTCTTCTTTTTCTTTCATTTTCCTTTTAATACCTAAATACCAAAATTCCTAAAATAAATTGTAAAAACAAAATTAACTTAGAAAATACTAATTGACCTTTAACAATAAATATCGCACCAAAATAAAATATTAATTACAAGCAAAATCGGGCATTTGGACCTTAAATGCCAAAAATACAAAAAAAAATAAGTATTTTTTGTGATTTTCTTTATTTTAAAACCAAACTATGGTTAATTAATTCCTAATTGTAAAATAAAAATCCTAAGTGCACATGCAACGTGTATTTTGGTATTTTTCAATTAATTAAAATAAGATAAACATTCACAAACAAAAATAATTATCCAAAATGTCACACAAAATTCTCAAAATTGTACCCAAAGGCAATTTGTTTTATTTTTCGATTTCTTTTGAAGTAGTTTTCGTGAAGCAAAAATCACGTGCTCACATTAATACTATGAAGTAGCAGATAATATCGATAAAAATGCGGAAGTACAACCCAACACAGGACTAACTGGGGTGTCACAAGTCATGAGCATCTATAAAACCTAATACAAGTCTGAAAGGTCGACAACTAGTACAAAAGTCTGATATGAGATAGAAATGATAAAGAGGGAGAAACACGGGTCTGCGAACGTCAAGCAGCTACCTCGTGAACTCCGAATATCCGCTGGGAGCTCTCAACTCGCACTGGCAGGATCAGCAACGCCTGAATCTTCACACAGGGGTGCAGGGAGTAAAGTCAGTACTCCAACTCAGTGAGTAACAAATGTAAATAAAGACTGAAAGCAAGAAATCACGTAAAGCACAAAGCATTCTATAATGAAGCAGTAAAACCATTTAAAAATCAGTGATTCAGTGGAAGAAATGCGAAATCCTTTGTATCAAATTTTACTTCCTGAAAAGCCTTTTTCAACAATTAAGCATATAATTGACAAGCAATTATGAAAAATAAACACATAGAAGTTCGCCCCTCGGGCATAGTATCAACAAATCCGCCCCTCGGGCAATATCTCAGAATAGTACCAGTCCCTCGGGCAATCACATAGAATAACACCAGCCCTCGGCTCAATCTCACATCATAATGGGTACTCGCGCTCACTAGGGGTGTGCAGACTCCTAGAGGGGCCCCTTACAGCCCAAGCGTAATAACAAGCTATCTCGTGGAATCAAAACTAGGCCCTCGACCTCATATCAATCAAGCCACCTCGTGGCGCATATATCTCAGGCCCTCAGCCTCAAATCAGTATCAGTGTTTTCTCACAACTAGGCCCTCGGCCTTACACAGTCAAAAATACTCACAAGACCCTCGGCCAATAGTAAACAGTGTTTCTCAGCCCAAATATCATTTAAAATATCATTTTAAGTCTTAAAACTGAGTAGACATGGCTGAGTATGAAAACAGTGAAAAATAACAGGACTGAGTTCAAGTGTAAAGTCAAAACAGTGAGGAAATATCAATAAAAATCCCCGAAGGGTTCAAATAGTTGGCACTAGGCCCAAATATGGCATTCAGCCCAAATAATGATGATAGCAAATAGTTTTCAATCAAATACGCGGTAAAATCATCAATCGGGACAGACCAAGTCACAATCCCCAATAGTGCACGACCCCACGCTCGTTATCAAGCATGTGCCTCACCTCAATATAGCACTACGATGTGCAATCCGGGGTTTCAAACCCTCAGAATATCATTTACAAACATTACTCAGCTCGAACTGGCTAAATCTATAGCTCGCGACGCCTTTACCCCTCGAATCGGCCTCCACGCGCGTCGAATATATCCAAAATCAGAAGAGGATGTCAAAATATGCTAAGGGAATAAAGCCCAAGCGAAAACAATCAATAAAGGGCACAAATCCCAAAACTACCAAAACCCGACCCCGGACCCACGTCTCGGAATTCAGAAAATTAACATCAATAGATTCCTTATCTCCCCACGAGTTCATACATATCAAAAGTTCTCAAATCTGACCCCAAATGGTCCTCCAAATCCCCAATCATAAGTCCAAAATTCCAAGCCCTAGTTCTTCCATTTTTAGCTTAAGTTTCCATGATTTTCTAGGTAGAATTCACATAATAATCGAGTTTTAAGTCCAAAAATCTTACCTCCCAACGATTCCCCTTGAATCCTTCTTCAATCTCCTTCTAAAATCTCCCAAAATGGCCAACTATGGAGGAAATGAGCCCCAAAATCACGGACAAGGCGAGTTAAAAACATTCTGTCCAGTCCTTAGTTTCCTTCTTCGCGAACGTGGTCAAACCCTCGCGTTCGTGAAGCACAAACTCACTTTGACCAACTTCTCCTCTATGCGAACGCGACACGACCATCGCGAACGCGATGCTTCCTCTACCTTACCCATCGCGAACGTGCTCACTCTTTCGCGAACGCGATGAACACTTGATCTCGAACTCATCTGACCCAAGTTCCTCTACGCAATCGTGAAGACCTTCTCGCGAACGCGATGCACCACTTCCCACTTCCCAGCCCTCTGTGAACGCGAGGCCCTTCTCGCAAACGCTAAGGCTTACTCCTTGCCTTCCTCAACTGCCTCTTCGTGAACGCGAGGCTCCACTCGCAAACGCGAAGGGTAAAATCCCTGCAACAGCTGAACAGATTTTTCTGCAATTTTCTAAACTCCAAAATGATCCGATTGACCACCCGAAACTCACCTGAGGCCCACGGGACCTCAACCAAAGGCACCAACACATCCTAAAACCTCATTCAAACTTGTTTCAATCATCAAAACACCTCAAACAACATCAAATCACCCAAAACACATCAGATTCAAGCCTAAGTTTCTAAAATCTTCCGAAATACGCTTTTGATCAGAAACCCAACCAAATCACGCCCGAATGACCTAAAATTTTACACACACATCCCAAATGACAAACGAAGCTACTGCAACTCTCAGAATTTCATTCCGACCCCTATATCAAAATCTCGCCTATCAACCAAAAATCGCCAAAATCTCAACTTCGCCAATTCAAGCCTAAATCTACTCCGGACCTCCAAAACCCATTCCGGTCACGCTCCTAAGTCATAAATCACCTCCCGAAGCTAACTGAACCATCAGAACTCACATCCAGGCTCTTTAACACATAAGTCAATATCCGACTGACTTTTCCAACTTAAACTTCCTTAAAAGAGACTAGGTGTCTCAAACCTTACCAAAATTATTTCAGATTCAATCCGACCAACCCAATACCACAAAACATGGATAACAAAGCATAAAGAAGCAGAAATGGGGGAAACGTAGCGGTAACTCATGAGACAACTGGCCGGGTCGTCACATCCTCCCCAACTTAAACAAACATCTGTCCTCGAACGAGTCAAGAAACATACCTGAAGCCTCAAATAGGTGAGGATATCTGCTACGCATCTCCCACTCGGTCTCTTAGGTAGCCTCTTCCACGGACCGACCTCTCCACTGCACTTTCACCAAAGCTATATCCTTTGACCTCAACTTTTGAACTTGACGACCCAAAATAGCTACTGGCTCCACATCACAAGTCAAATCATCATCCAACTGAATCATGCTGAAATCCAAAACATGATACGGATCCCCAATATACTTCCAGAGCATAGAAACGTGAAATACCGGATGCGCACTTGACAAGCTGGGTGGAAAAGCAAGCTCATAAGTCACCTCCCCAATCCTCCGGAGCACCTCAAAAGGCCCAATAAATCGCGGACTCAATTTCCCTTTCTTTCCAAATCTCATAACACCCTTCATAGGTGAAACCTTCAACAGAACCTTCTCGCCAACCATGTAGGACACATCTCGAACCTTCCTATTAGCATAAATTTTTTGCCTCGACTGCGCTGTATGAAGCCTCTCCTGAATCACTTTCACCTTCTCCAAAGCATCCTGCACCAAGTCTGTCCCTAATAGACTAGCCTAGCCTCACCCAACTCGAACCAACCAACTAGAGATCTACATCGCCTCCCATACAATCTTATATGGAGCCATCTGAATACTCGACTGGTAGCTGTTGTTATAAGCAAACTCTGCAAGCGGTAGAAACTCATCCCACGATCCTTCGAAATTAATGACACAAGCACACAACATGTCCTCCAATACTGAATAGTGCGCTCGGACTACCCGTCCGTCTGAGGATGAAAAACTATGCTCAACTCCACCCGAGTACCCAACTCTCTCTGCACGGCCCTCGAAAACTACGAAGTAAACTGAGTACCTCTATCTAAAATGATGGAAATCGGAACACCATGAAAACGAACAATCTCCCAGATATAGATCTCTGCCAACCGCTCTGAAGAAAAGGTAGTACACACAGGAATGAAGTGCACAGACTTGGTCAGCCGATCCACAATCACCCAAATAGCATCGAACTTCTTCAAAGTCCGTGGAAGTCCAACCATAAAGTCCATAGTGATCCTCTCCCACTTCCACTCAGGAATAACCATCTACTGAAGCAAGCCACCCAGTCTCTAATGCTCATATTTTACCTACTGACAATTGAGACACCGAGCTACGAATCCCACAATATCTTTCTTCATCCTTCTCCACCAATAGTGCTGCCTCAAATCCTGATACATCTTTGTGGCACCCGGATGAATGGAATACCGCGAGCTATGGGCCTCCTCCAGAATCAACTCCCGAAGCCCATCTACATTGGGCACACAAATCCGGCCCTACATCCTCAACACCCCATCATCACCAATGGTTACATCTCTAGCACCATCATGCTGAACTCTGTCCTTAAGGACAAGCAAGTGTGGATCATCATATTGGCACTCTCTGATGCGATCATATAAGGAAGACCGAGACACCACACAAGCCAATACCCGAATGGGCTTCGAAATATCTAACCTCACAAATCGATTGGCCAAGGCCTGAACATCAACCGCAAGAGGTCTCTCCCCAACCGAAATATATGCCAAACCCCCCATACTCACTTCCTTTCGGCTCAAAGCATCGGCTACCACATTGGCCTTTCCCGGATGGTACAATATAGTGATATTATAATCCTTAAGCAACTCCAATCATCTCCGCTGCCTCAAATTAAGATCCTTTTGCTTGAACAAATGCTGAAGACTGCGATGATCAGTGAACACCTCATAAGATACGCCATATAAGTAATGCCTCCAAATCTTCAATGTGTGAACTATGGTAGCCAACTCCAAATTGTGAACGGGGTAGTTCTTCTCATGGGGCTTCAACTGACGAGAAGCATAAGCAATAATTCTACCCTCCTGCATCAATACACAACCAATCCCAACTCTTGAAGCATCACAATACATGGTATATGAACCTGAAGCTGATGGCAAAACCAACACTAGAGGTCAAAGCTGTCTTTAGCTTTTGAAAGCTCTCCTCACACTCGTCCGACCATACAAATGAAGCACCCTTTTGAATCAACTTGGTCAAGGGCGGTGCGATAGATGAGAATCCCCGAACAAACCGGTGATAATAGCCTGCAAAACCAAGAAAGCAGCGAATCTCTGTGGCTGAGGACGGTCTAGGCCAACTCTAAACTGCCTCTATCTTCTTTAGATCAACCTGAATACCCTTGCTGGACACCATGTGCCCCGAGAAAGCTATTGAACTGAACCAAAACTCACACTTGGAGAACTTTGCATCAAGCTTCTCTTCCTTCAATCTCTGCAACACAACTCTCAAATGCTCTGCGTGCTCCTCCTAACTACGCGAATACACCAGAATATCACCAATGAAGACTATGACAAACGAATCGAGATAAGGCCAGAACATGCTATTCCTCAAATGCATGAACGCTGCTGGGGCATTGGTCGGCCCAAAAGACATCACCAAGAGCTCATAATGGCCATATCTGGTCTTGAAAACCATCTTAAGGATATCTGAGTCCCTGATCTTCAACTGGTGATAACCCGAATGGAGATCAATCTTGGAGAACACCCTCGCTCCCTAAAGTTGGTCGAATAAATCATCAATGCGAGGAAAATGATACTTGTTCTTAATTGTTACCTTGTTCAATTGCCTATAATCAATGCACATTCTCATAGTGCCATCCTTCGTCTTCACAAATAGAACCGGTGCACCCCAAGGTGACACACTAGGCCGAATGAACCCTTTATCAAGGAGTTCCTGAAGCTGTTCTTTTAATTACTTCAACTCCGCTGGTGTCATACGATACGGAAAAATAGAAATGGGCTGAGTGTCCGGCACCAGGTCAATACCAAAATCAATATCCCTGTCCGGTGGCATGCCCGACATGTCTGCAGGAAACACATCGGGAAAATCTCTCACAATTGGGACAGAATCCATACTGGGAGTCTCAGCTCCGACATCCCTCACAAAAGCTAGATACGAGAGAAAACCCTTCCCAACCATATGATGGGCTTTCAAGAATGAGATCACTCTACTAGGAACATAATCAGTCACACCTCGCCACTCAATCCATGGCACACCCGGTATAGCCAATGTGAATGTCTTAGCATGACAGTCCAGAATAGCACGACACAGAGATAACCAATCCATTCCCAAAATGACATCAAAATCCACCATGCTCAGTAGTAATAGATCTATTCGAGTCTCCAGACCCCTAATAGTCACCACACACGACCGGTACACACGGTCCACGGCAATAGTATCACCCACCGGAGTAGATACATGAATAGGTAAAGCAAGAAACTCACGGGGCGTACCTAAATAACGAGCAAAGTATGATGACACATAAGAAAAGGTGGAACCGGGAACAAATAAAACAGAGGCATCTCTATGGCAGACTGAAACAATACTTGTAATGACAGCATCTGAAGCAATAGCATCGGGTCTGCCTAGAAGTGCATAGAAACGGGCCTGACTGCCCCTGATCGACCTTCCCCTCTGGGGCGACCCCTAGCTGACTAACCTTCACCCCTAGCTGGCTGGGAAGGTGGTGGTGAAGTAACTAGCGCTAAAGCCGATGACTGACCCCTCTGCTGGGACGAACTAGCAACATGACGAGGACACTGCCTCCATATGTGGCACATCTCGCCACACTCATAACAACTCCCAGGTGCTGGAGAAGGGGTCTGAAGGGAACCCCTCGCACCGGAGTGACTAGCAGATACACTCGGCATAGAAGAGCCCTGAGCTGATGGAGCACGGGTCGAACTCTAAGATGGAAGGGCGCTGAGTAATGATTGGCGCTGCTAAGAGCCGTAATAACCATGACCCAAAGATTCCCCATGATAACCTGGGCGAGCTGGCTGAGCATGCCTGAATGGACGGCCTCTGCCGTGCTGAAACTGATCCCTTGAAGGAGCACCACTATAACTGCCAGATCCTCGAGGCCTCTTGGCCTCCCTCTCCTCTTGCTCCTGGCGACGAACAGACTCAATCTTACGGGCGATATCCACAACCTCCTCGAAAGTAACACCAGTCACCCTCTCCCTGGTCATAAGAATACGGAGCTGATAAGTAAGACCATCAACAAACCTCCTAATCCTCGCTCTATCTGTTGGGACCAACCAGATGGCTTGACGAGCCAACTCCAAGAACCTCAACTCATACTGCGACACGGTCATCTCCCTTTGACGCAACCACTCAAACTGCCTGCACAGCTCCTCTCTGCGAGACTGCAGTACATACTTCTCTAGAAAGAGAACAGAGAACTGCTGCCAAGTAAGGGGTGTTGCACCAACAGGCCTACACCTCTCAAAATCCTTCTACCAAGTGAAAGCAGCTCCTGAAAACTGATAGGTAGTAAACGCAACCCAGCTGGTTTCCAGAATACCTGTAGTATAAAGCATCCTCTGACACTTATCCAAAAAGCCCTGGGCATCCTCGCCCTCTGCGCCACTAAAGGTCGGAGGCTGCAATCTGCCAAATCTCTCCATCCTACGCTGCTCATCCTCCGGCATGACAAGAACCACATAGTCCTGAGCAACTGCAACTGGTTGGACTGGATGCACCCCCGGCGTCTGAAGTCCCTACACGACCTGCTCAAGTGTGTGAGCGGAGGGAGTCTGATTGCCTCCCACGGCCTGAGAAGTAGCTGCGGCTATAGTGGTTGAAACCGCCTGAGCTAGGGTAGTGCAAACTAATAAGATCTGTGTCAAGGCCTCCTGAAGACCCGAAACCACAATGGGCATAGCTGGTGCCTGAACTGGTGCTATTGGAGCATCCAATAGCTGGAGCCTGATCCTGAGTTGGGGTAGCTAGGAGATCTATATGTGTTGCCCTCGCTGCTCTACCTCGGCCACAACCACGACCACGACCACGGCCTCTAGTGGCCACAGCTGGTGGTACTGGGGGGTGTCCACCCCGACCAGTAGCATGTGTCCTCACCATTTGTGAGACAGTAGAACAAAAGAAGTTTAGTACTCAGATTAACAAGTTCGCACGACAAGAATTTCAAGAATATGAAGTTTTTCCTAAAGGTTCTGCAGCCTCTCGAGGATAAATACAGACGTCTCCATACTGATCCGAGAGACTCTACTAAACCTGCTCATGACTCGTGAGACCTATGTAACCTAGGCTCTGATACCAACTTGTCACGACCCTAACCCCGAACCCGGTCGTGATGGCGCCTCTCGTGAAGACAAGGCCAGCCAATTATTCCTAATTCGACGTTAAACAATTAAAACAACAGCAAAACAGTATAAGACATGATTAATAATACGAAGTAGCAGATAATATCGATAAAAATGCGGAATATAACCCAACACAACCCTAACCGGGGTGTCACAAGTCATGAGCATCTATAAAACCTAATACAAGTCTGAAAGGTCTACAACTAGTACAAAAGTCTGATATGAGATAGAAATGATAAAGAGGGAGAAACAAGGGTCTGCCGACGTCAAGCAGCTACCTTGTGAACTCCAAATATCCACCGGGAGCTCTCAACTCGCACTGGTAGGATCAGCAATGCCTGAATCTACACACAGGTAAAGTGAGTAATCCAACTCAGTGAGTAACAAATCTAAATAAAGACTAAAAGCAAGAAATCACGTAAAGCACAACGCATTCTATAATGAAGCAGTAAAACCATATAAAAATCAGTGATTCAGTGGAAGAGAGGCGAAATCCTTTGTATCAAATATTACTTTCTGAAAAGCCTTTTTCAACAATTAAGCAGGTAATTGACAAGCAATTATGAAAAATAAACACATAAAGTTTGCCCCTTGGGCACAGTATCAACAAATTCGCCCCTAGGGCAACATCTCATAACAGTACTAGACCCTCGGGCAATCACATAGAACAATACCAGCCCCTCGGCTCAATCTCACATCATAATGGGTACTCGCTCTCACTGGGGGGGTGTAGACTCCTGGAGGGGCCCCTTAAAACCCAAGCACAATAACAAGCCATCTCGTGGCATCAAAACTAGGCCCTCGACCTCATATCAATCAAGCCACCTCGTGGTGCATATATCTCAGGCGTTCGGCCTCAAATCAGTATTAGTGTTTCCTCACAATTAGGCCCTTGGCCTTACTTAGTCAAAAATACTCACAAGCCCCTCGGGCAATAGTAAACAGTGTTTCTCAGCCCAAACATCATTTAAAATATCATTTAAGTCTTAAAACTGAGTAAACATGGCTGAGTATGAAAACAGTGAAAAATAACAAGACTGATTTCAAGTCTAAAGTCAAAATAGTGAGGAAATATCAATAAAAATCCCCGAAGGGTTCAAATAGTTGGCACTAGGCCCAAATATGACATTCAGCCCAAAAAATGATGATAGCAAATAGTTTTCAATCAAATACGCGGTAAAATCATCAATCGGGACGGACCAAAATACAATCCCCAATAATGCACGACCCCACGCTCATCATCGAGCGTGTGCCTCACCTCAATATAGCACTACGATGTGAAATCCGGGGTTTCAAACCCTCAGAACATCATTTACAAACATTACTCACCTCGAACCGGCTAAATCTCTAGCTTGCGATGCCTTTACCCCTCGAATCGGCCTCCACGCACGTCGAATCTATCCAAAATCAGAACGAGAATGTCAAAATATGCTAAGGGAATAAAGCCCAAGCGAAAACAATCAATAAAGGGCACAAATCCCAAAATTACCAAAACCCGACCCCCGGGCCCACGTCTCGGAATTCAGAAAATTTGACATTAATAGATTACTTATCTCCCCACGAGTTCATACATATCAAAAGTTCTCAAATCCGACCCCAAATGGTCTTCCAAATCCCCAATCATAAGTCCAAAATTCCAAACCCTAGTTCTTCCATTTTTAGCTTAAGTTTCCATGATTTTCTAGGTAGAATTCACATAATAATCGCGTTTTAAGTCCGAAAATCTTACCTCCCAACGATTCCCCTTGAATCCCTCTTCAATCTCCTTCAAAAATCTCCCAAAATGGCCAACTATGGAGGAAATGAGCCCCAAAATCGCAGACAAGACCTCGAACTCATTTGACCCAAATTCCTCTACGCGATCGCGAAGACCTTCTCGCGAACGCGATGCACCACTTCCCAGCCCTCCACGAACGCGAAGCCCTTCTCGCGAATGCGAAGGCTTACTCCTTGCCTTCCTCAACTGCCTCTTCGCAAACACGAGGCTCCACTCGCGAACGCGAAGGGTAAAATCCCTGCAACAGCTGAACAGATTTTTTTGCAATTTTCTAAACTCCAAAATGATCCGATTGACCACCCGAAACTCACCCGAGGCCCCCCGGACCTCAACCAAAGGCACCAACACATCCTAAAACCTCATTCAAACTTGTTCCAATCATCAAAATACCTCAAACAACATCAAATCACCCAAAACACATCGAATTCAAGCCTAAGTTTCTAAAATCTTTCAAAATACGCTTTTGATCAAAAACCCAACCAAACCACGTCCGAATAACCTGAAATTTTACACACACATCCCAAATGACACAACAAAGCTACTGTAACTCTCGGAATTCCATTCCGACCCCTATATCAAAATCTCGCCTATCAACCAGAAATCGCCAAAATCTCAACTTCGCCAATTCAAGCCTAAATCTACTCTGAACCTCCAAAACCCATTCTAGTCATGGTACTAAGTCATAAATCACCTCTGAAGCTAACTGAACCATCGGAACGCACATCCGAACCCTCTAACACATAAGTCAACATCTGACTGACTTTTCCAATTTAAACTTCCTTAAAAGAGACTAGGTGTCTCAAACCTTAAAAAATCATTCTGGATTCAATCCGACCAACCCAATACCACAAAACACGGATAACGAAGCATAAAGAACCAGAAATGGGGGAAACGGGGCGGTAACTCATGAGACAACTGGCCGGGTCGTCATATTTACAACCTTAATATCGTTAGATATTATGTTAGTGTGGTATTTTCTTTTAAGTGGAGTATTTTAGTAAAAGTTTTATAAATATAATTTTGGATAGTTACCGTTATTACTATTTTCGGATATGATAAATTATACACATAATATAAGAAAGTTTATGAGATTTTCTTTATTGTAAAGATACAAATTATTTTCTCACAAGAAGAGAAGGTTATCTTTTTACATTTTAAGAATTAGGCGTATGAGAATTTTTACTCTTTATATGAGATTAGGAAAATTATAAGTTGAGAAAATATATGTATTTTTTTATGGATGTTTTAATAAAAATAATAGTGTATGTATTTATTTTATGTGGTACCATATGACCATGATAGTATGATGTATAAAGTGTATTAAAAATAAGTAAAATTTTAAGTAATTTGAAACAATTCTTAATTATATAGATAATTGATTAATTATTAATTAGTGGTTAATTAAGGTCTTTTAGATAAAGACCAAAATGTCACGTGGCAGCAAGGCCATAACTAAATTGTGACTCTTACAATTGAGTGATAGGTGGCATATTTATTTATTATGTGGCAAGATTTGGGGAGATCCATGTTTAGGTTAATTGCTTTACGTCGTTATACTCCAATTGATTCCTTACGATTTTTGTCCTTTACTTTTAACTTTGGGAGGACGGTGACCCCCACCTAATTGTAGAAATATTGCCTACTGGTCACTTTTGTTATCTTTAAAAAAATAATCGGTCAAAGTTTTAAAATTTTGTGAGTAAAACTTCATGATAATATCTTAAAGTGTAATTTTATGTCTTTGGTGATCAGCCTGAACCCCTCCTCCCTACTTCCATTGAAGTAAAACTGTTCCTTTTCACCTGTCAGTCACTACAAAATGAGTAAATGGATTGAATTAGTTGGAGGATATGAAAAAAATTGCCTTTCGTTCAGCTTAAAAGTTGTAAAAACATGAACTCTTAGGTACTAGTATACATTCAACCGAAGAGCTCTCTAACTAGAGATTTCCAACCATTCCATAATACAAAATACAAGCAAAGATATAAGTAACACCCACATGCGCACTTTCCGAAAAAAATAAAACACAACAATCAACTTTCATGTATTCATATTATGCATTTGCTAAGCACTTTGAATTTTAAGTATCGGTGATGGACAAAGAAAAATAATTGAAGAACAATTAAGTTCTCTTCCACCTTTAAAAAGACAGGGACTGTAGGAGCATCAAAGGTACATGAAAAAGAACATTTTCCATAATAGACAGACAACTCCGCATCGAAGAGATCAACTACAAAATGTTCTAAGGAGTATGGCAATATGCAAACAAATGGATGGAGTTTTATCGATTCAATGAGCCAAAACAGATGGAAACCTTTTTCCGGTATCCGTGGTGTCATTTGACTAGTTCATATCAATGTTACACAATATAATGATACTTAAGTAGTGCTGCTAGACTGATCCTTAAAATGGTTAAGGCAGTGAAAGATACGGTGAGGTCGACCAAAAGTGATGATTTACTACCACAAGTATGTTAAGGCTATCCCTTCTTTCTTTTGGCATGATTCAAGTAACGATACATAAACGTAATGTTGTTCCATAAGTGATTCTACTCTTAACAGTATATGGTTAGAAAATGAAGCGCCACGACGCCCACGAGGTAAAATGTATATTATGATAAAATATGACTATGAACTTTTACATGTATTATATGTACCTTTTTTTCAAATATGTATTAATGGTACGCTGTTATATATAAAGAATGCTGCTAGAATAATTATGTATAGCAATTGTACTTGTATTTTAAATATGTATTATTTTGTATAAGTATGTATCTAATAATTACGTTCTTTATATTTGGATAATGCCTATCTTGCAAAAATGAAAATTGTGTTCGAAGTTTTAAGTCTTCAGCAATGTACACGTCAAGAAAATTATACATACTCGCTCAAAGATACTAACACAATGTCACCATACTTCAGTTGTAGTTGAAGGTATAATCAATGATATTCCGAGAAGTTTTATTAACGTATTTCTCATGCATTGCATTCATTTACATGTGCATTTACCCATGACTTAGACGGCGTTATATACGCGTATATATATATATATATATATATATATGGGATATGGAAAAAGGTTACTGTGTTATATACGCACCACCTGATCAGCTGGTATACGTTGATGATTTTGCCCACAGTGGCACCAGATGGTGTTATATACGCGTATATATGTAAATATATGTACATAGGATATGGGAAAAGGTTACGGCATTATATACGCACCACCACCTGATCAGCTAGTATACGTTGATGATTTGCCCACAGTGGCCGAGATGATGTGATGGGGTGCCCTTAGAGGCTTGATGATGTTATGAACACATATACCTATGCACGACATGACATTCATATGCATATTCATGATACTATAAACATTAAATGATATACAGAATTATCCAGACTCACAGGTTGAGTCATGTACTGCATGTTTCTTTCTTGTCCTTTATATGTTGATTTATATACCTTACATACTCGGTACATTATTCGTACTGACGTCCTTTGTAGTGGACGCTGAATTCATGCCTGCAGGTATAAGTAATCAATTTGACGAACCCTCATAGTAGACGAGGTTAGCATTCATCGAAGTATCGGTAAGCCTCCACCTTATTCGGAGTGTAGCCGAGTCTATGAGCCATCGTGTCAGAGTTATGATTCAGACTTATGGATAGGTCGGTACCCTATTCCATTTGATGTCAAATAATCTTAGAGGCTTTGTAGACACAGGTTTATTATGTACAGTATGTCAGAGGCTTTGATGGTGTATTCATTTTATTTTATGAATGATGGTTCATTGATATAACATTTGTCCACTTACAATTATACATTACGAGTTATGGCCATGTTGGCCCATGATAGTTATAAAAAGAATGAATGAGTTACAGAGTAGTTTGCTCGGGCCGGTGCGGCACCGGGTGCCAGCCACGCCTCCCAAGGTTGGGGCGTGACACTTTTCCACTGCCTAACATTGATCGTATAATCGATGCCATGGCTGTCCATGAGATCCTTACATTTCTCGACACCTATTCCAGGTACAATCAAATTAAGATGAACCCGGAAGACCAGGAAAAGACCTCGTTTATCACCAAGTATGGAACATATTATTACAATGTAATGTCGTTCGAGCTAATAATGCAAGAGTTGATTACCAACACCTAGTAAATAGGATGTTCGAAGAACAAATAGGTAAGTTAATGGAAGTTCATATTGATGACATGTTAGTTAAGTCCCTGCGCACAGAGGACCATTTGGCTCATTTGCAGGAAACGTTCGAGATTTTGAGGAAACATAACATGAAACTCAACTCTGAGAAATGTGCTTTCGGGGTTGGCTCGGGAAAGTTCCTAGGCTTCATGGTATCAAATCGAGGAATCGAGATCAACCCTGATAAAATCAAGACCATCGAAGACATCATCGTCGTGGACAACATAAAAGCCGTGCAGAGGTTAACTGGGCAGATAGCTGCTTTAGGCCGATTTATCTCGAGGTCATCGAATCGAAGCCACAGATTTTTCTCTTTACTCAAGAAGAAGAATGATACCACCTAGACACCGAAGTGCCAACAAACGTTAGAGGAATTAAAACGATACCTATCGAGCCCACCATTTCTTCACGCCCCGAAGACAGATGAGAAAATCTACTTATACTTGGCGATGTCGGAAATCGTGGTAAGTGGTATCCTAGTTCGAGAAGATCAAGGTACGCAATTTCCTGTTTACTATTTAGGTCGAACCTTAGGGAAAGCAGAAACTAGATATCCACACTTAGAGAAATTAGCACTTGGACAAGCTTAGGGGCAGAAGTCATTGAAGCCAAGTGCAACTCTTTACTGGTGGTGAACCAAGTAAACAAAAGCTTTGAAGTTCGGGAGGATAGAATGCAAAGGTATTTGGACAAGCTACAAGTAACATTGCACCGCTTCAAGGAGTGGACTCTAGATCACGTACCTAGAGAACAAAATAGCGAGGCTGATGCACTCGAAAATTTAGGATCATCAGTCGAGGAAGACGATATTATCCTGGGGACTGTCGTCCAATTATCGAGATCTGTGGTCGAGAAGGGTCATGCCGAGATAAACTTTACAAGCTTGACCTGGGATTGGAGGAATAAATATATTGAATATCTAAAGAATGGAAAACTCTCATCGGACCCTAAAGACTCGAGGGCCCTACGAACCAAAGTTGCCCGATTCACATTGGATGAAGATGGAACATTATACAGAAGGACGTTCGATGGACCATTGGCAGTATGTTTAGGGCCAGGGGACATCGATTATGTTTTACGAAGAGATCCATGAAGGTACTTATGGGAACCACTCCGGCGCTGAATCTTTGATTCACAAAATCATTAGAGCAGGGTACTACTGGGATAGCATGGAGAAAGACACTAAGGAGTTTGTTCGAAAATGTGATAAATGTCAAAGGTTTGCATCGATGATCCATTAGCCCAGAGAATAACTTCATTCAGTCCTATCCCCATGGTCATTCATGAAATGGGGGATGGATATTGTCGGCCCTCTGCCAACGGCCCCAGGTAAAGCTAAATTCATTTTGTTTATGACTGACTATTTTTCTAAATGGGTGGAAGCACAGGCCTTCGAGAAGGTCATAGAAAAAGAAGTTATAGACTTCATCTGGGACCATATGGTGTGTTGATTTGGGATATCTGTTGAAATCGTATGCGACTGTCGACGCCCCCTTTTTCTACGGGTCGAAATCAGGTATACGACATTGGGAGGACAAATCTATTCCCTTTCGAGAATTAGGTTTAGAAGTTGAAGAGTCGCCACCTAATGATTATAGTGCATTAGGACACTTTAAGAAAGAGTTTGAGATAAAGAGACCAGAGATTAGGGTAAGGGCTAGAAATTCTCCCGAGGGGAAGGTGTTAGGCACCCCTCAGGATCCACAAGTGTGGTTCCCGGCCATGCTACAATTGTGACTTTACAAGTAAACACTCAAGGCTCAAATAAGGACTCGCATATAACATTGCAATTAGGTTGAAAACTTTTGAAGACAAGTAGAGAGGGCAGAAATTTATGAAAAAGGAATTTGAAGAGTTTTAAAAGAAGAGATGCAAGCAAAGTAAAGGGGAAAGGGGTCCTAGGTTTGTGATTAATATGGATCACTTCAATGCAATACCCAGCAATCACTCCTCAAAAGAGGGGTCGCACGTGATATTAGCGCACCGGTCATCATCTCCATATTCTACCCTTCCCACCCCGTAAAGGTTATTTAAACGTGTGATTGGGTCACGAAAGCTTATTACGTGTTGTTGCCCGTCCCATCCTGTAAGTCCTAGAGGGTATTTAGGACTACTATGCCTACAGGGTGAGGACTAGGTTGAACCCTTAGGTTTAAAGGGCAAAATGCTAGGCGACATACATAACAAGTAGGACTACACATAAAGGAAACATGCAAAGGTAAATAAGAGGCTCACAAATCCCTCCACAAGTAAGCATGTAATCAGCACGTCTCAAACACATTTAAGGTCTCAAAGATAGGAGTTTTTTAAAAAGAAAAGGAATAAGTGACAGCAGTTTAGGAATTAGTGAAAGTATAGATAAACTTGTTAAAACACACTTTGAAAATATAGTAGAGGCATTAAAGATGCAATATCCTGATAAGTCATAGAAAAAGTAGCACGATTCTGGACAGGAAAAATAACCCAGTGGAAAACATGATAGAACAGATGCACGATTCTGAGATTATCTCAAAATAGGCCGGAAGTTTTAGTAGAAAAATAGAGCAAACTTCAGAGAGGCAACAGGGTTCAGAAAGTTAAAAGAGGCTGAGTAGTCTGAAACTGGTAAAACATGATTAATCGATTTTTATTGGACCTAAAGCTTGCCTAGGCGTCGTATGTATTGCCTACTTATCTTAAAGGTGAGCATGCATATTAACCCTAGTTTTAAAAGAATGCAGTTAACCAGACTTGTACTATTAGATTAAACATATTAGCGAGGCGTTCAGCAAATTGCAACTCGGACAAAAATAAAGACCCTAAGTAACATGGTGTCTAATGCACATAAAAGTCCTAAAACATGGTCTCTAAATGCCAGTGAGAATGCACCAGTTATTTTAATAGTTATTCGTTAGTTATTAGCTAGTCGTGATTACGAAATGAGTATGACAACAAGCTGAAAGTAAAGGGTCTAAAACAGGATTACTACTATATGAGATGCATGTCCTATACACGATATCTATTGCACAAACAAGTAAGTAAAGTCCTATAAGCATGTTTTCTACCCATTATTTAAACTAAGCATGCATAACCCCTCCCAATTTCACTATAACCCCAATCAGTTGTTTACAAGTCATTACAAACCGAGATAGCTGAATTACAGTAATGAAGAATAAAATAAGAAGTTATTCTATAGGGAGCCTTCAACCAGGCCCAATCTTCCAACCTTACTTCTTTTGAGTTTCACAACCATAGTCTGGGTGAGGCAAAGCTCCCTAGGGCCCCATTGGGTCCCTAGCCAATACCAGCACCCAAACATTTACCAAAAAATGTGAACAAGTGCAGTGTGGAATTACCAGCCTTGTGCATCAAAGTTCAGCGAGCACTCAAAAGGTACCCAAAGCAATGCTTACACTAAGGGGGTAGGACCTAATCTCTAAGAGTAGTGAGAGTGTGTGATAGAGTTTTTAAAGAAATTGAGTTGAGAGGAGAAAACAGTTTAACATGATCCATATAGGACCAGCTCTTGAAAAAATAGAAGAGTATGACCGTTTTTGTAAGGAGATGAGTAAGACAATCTCAGAATCAAAACATCACACATAGTTCAGGGAAACAAACACAAACAGGGGACAGGGGCATGGGGACAAGTAGTTCACATGTAAGAGCACAGTTGCACATACACAGTCATCAGAGAAAAGCATTTCAGAACTTAGGTAGTCACAATATTTTTTACCAAAGAGGTTCAAGGTTACATGCTGATAATTGTACTGGGGTAAGGAAAAACATGCATTAGACAAATAAAGGAAGTAGTAGGCGTGCTGAATTAAGGGAAAGATAGACACATCAATTAACACAGAGGCATGCTAATTGCACTGAGAACAGTAGAACCATTAGTAGCAGCATAAAAAGGAACAAGAGGAAGTGCAATACACATAAAACATGTTGT
This sequence comes from Nicotiana tabacum, assembly GCF_000715075.1. Lineage (NCBI taxonomy): Eukaryota > Viridiplantae > Streptophyta > Magnoliopsida > Solanales > Solanaceae > Nicotiana > Nicotiana tabacum. The sequence continues at coordinate 125,429,602 of NC_134101.1, read as the reverse complement.
TTTGGGAACTGTAAATCAAATAGGAGACATACCAGTCAAGAGTAAGATAATATAGAGCAGTGGTGTGCAGGGAAGTAGAGCAGGAGTGTATGCAGACCAAGAGAAGCAGAGCAATTCAGCAGTAGAGTAACAAGCTACTCAATCTTGGCTTTCAACCGACTGGGTAACTAGTAGAAGTGAGAGAATGTGTAGAAAAAATAAGAGAGAGAGAGAGAGAGAGAGAGAGAGAGAGAGAGAGAGAGAGAGAGCAGTGAAGATGCTTATGTGTGTAAGAGAGAGTTCAGAACAGTGATTGTTCGTTCTTATGCCAAAGAGAGGGTAGACTATTTATAATTTTTGAAAACAAGTGAAAAATAAGGTAACACGTATAGACTAATCATAGTTATGGAAATAATGCCTATTAGAATCAATTAAAGCCTCGGACTCCCTTCAATTAGGGAGTCATAGCTCAAACGGGTACAAATTGTATCAAATAAGGAAATTATTATTTGCAAGACTGGTATTTCCATAATAGGAGTAGTAAGAGTATGATGCATGTGATAAGGATTGAATACAGAATATTTCAAGTAAGGAAAGTATAAGGACAGCATATTGTGCATACAAATTTGTTCAAAGAATCACGGATGAAATTGAAAGTCACAGGGAATCAGTACTAAGTAAGGAGAGCATTTCACGAAGAAGGAAGTGATTCAAAAATCAGTGTAAAACTTCTAAGGAAAACATATACAAATCAGGGATTCGAAGAGATGCACAAAATCAGCAGAATATTTGGTAAACGATGAACAATTAGACCTATAAAACACAATAGGCATAAAAATCAGAGAACCCTAAGCAAGAAATCACAGAAACAGTAGAAGGTTGGAACCCTAACAACAAAAATTAAAGCATAGAACTCGGAGAACAACCCAGAAAATCACACAAATGAGCAAATAATACAAACACAAACATATAGTACTCAAAATAAGAAAGATAAAGTGATTTCGAAGAGGGGTTCAAAAACCCTAGTTTGAAAAAGGGAACGAAAACGTTTAAAACTTGAACAATCGTAGAGATCGCTCAGAGAGTAGTGTAAAACATAAAGGAGTGAGTTAAAAATCGTTAAAAACACAGAGATTTAAGCGGTTTGGGTCGAGATTAGGGTTTCTTAAGAAACCAGTGAGAGATAAGAGAAACCTGGCTGTGCAACTCAACAATAATGGTGTCCATAGCACCATCGGACCAAAACCCATCGGAGAAAGGCCGGAGACAAACCAGACCAAGTCTTTAGTGACCATCTTCTATGGCGGAGGCTTCTGGGGTCTCACCGATAGAGGGAATCAATGAGGTAAGGTTTCACGGTGACTGGTGGTCGAAAGGGGTGAGGCTGGAGGTGGTCGGAGAGGCGGTGAGTTCATCGGAGAAGAAGAGAGAACCAGAAGGTTCTAGAGAGAAGGGAGAGTGAGACACGATATAGAGAGAGATAGAGAATCTCGTGGAAATGAAGGGTCTGGGGGTAATTGGATTTAATTAAGGCAAGCAAATCTGGGCCGTTGATCTCATTTGATCAATGGCTCAGATTAGATCGGAGATGGGCCGGGTTGAAAATATGGGTCGGTCCAATTGGGGTTAGGACTGGGTAAATTGGAGGCTAAAATTGAAATCTGAATGGGCTATAATTGCAATGAGATGAGGCTAAATGTCAAATAGCCAGTTTTCCCTTTTTATTTTATATAAAATAGTTAAAATTATTTTTAAAACAAATTAAAAGAACTGAACTAATTAATAAGGTATAAGTATTAATTTAAAAATACTGGAAATAATTTAATAATTATGAAATGTTGTTAATTGTAAAATAGGCTATAATTGCAATTACATGCAATTTAGCTTTTAAATACCAAATAAATTTGTAAAAATATGCAAAACTCACCTTAATTATATTTTGGTGTAAATATGAGAAATAAATAAATTATTCACCAAAATGAATGATTTTGGGAATAATTATGGATTTTGCGCTGCTAAAATAGACAATAAATTGGTTTTGAAAGTCTTTAAAAATTTGGGAAAATACCAAAACACTTGGGCATGCTTATGTATGCACATATATGTTATTTTGAAAGTATTTTGAGTGTAAAAAAATACTTAGGGAAAAATTGGGTATCAACAGCGACAATAGAAAGCAATTCATTGGCAGCAAGGTAACGGAGTTCCTCGAGGGACATAAAATAAAAAGGATCTTATCGACGCCATATCACCCAAGCGGAAACGGACAGGCCTAATCGACGAACAAGACTATCATTTAAAACTTAAAGAAAAGGTTGAGCGACGCTAAGGGGAAATGGAGAGAAGTTCTGCCCAAAGTTCTTTGGGCGTATCGAACGACATTGAAGTCCAGCACGGGGGAAACCCCGTTCTCCTTAGTATATGGCTCTGAGGCCTTAATTCCAGTCGAGGTCGAGGAACCTCGTGCTAGATTTCTACATGCAATGGAGGAATCGAATCACGATGCATGAATACTAGCCTCGAACTATTAGATGAAAAATGAGAAGTTGCGCTTGTTTGGATGGCTTCACAGAAGCAAAGAATCGAGAGATATTACAATAGAAGAGCCAACCTTCGCCACTTCGGAATCGGGGACTTAGTTCTAAGGAAAGTCACCCATAATACTCGAGACCCAAACGAAGGGAAACTAGGCCCTAATTGGGAAGGACCATATCGAGTCATCAGTGTCATCGGAAAGGGATCTTACAAACTTGGCATGATGGAGGGCGAACAATTGCCAAACAATTGGAATGTATCACTACTCAAGCGATATTATTGTTGAGGTATGACTTTCTCCCTTTTCCATTGGTATTTGATACTAACTTATTGCAGGCGTTCGATCGGAGCTTCAAGAAAACTCTTCAACACGAAGATCTTAGGTTTTAAAGCACGCGTTGCACTCTTTTTCCCTCAGATCGATTTTTATCCCAAATGGGTTTTTCCGGCGAGGTTTTTAACGAGGCAACAATTATGTGCTACCTGAGGAAAATTCAACAGTATCCAAGGCTTCTTTTCAATCAACCTTGAATACTAGAGGGCATCACCCTCGGGGGTTATATTTTCGAGAAAAATACATCATGTCAAAGGGTCTCGATAGGGAAACCTTGTAATGGGCCAAACGATCGAATAAACCGTGTCCATATAGATTAGTCGAGCCCCGATGGCAAAACATGTACGCATGTATGAATTATTCAAAGAAGCATTCTTTCTATATCAAACACGTTGTGTCTCAAAGAAATTTGCTATTATACGAGCTTCATACTTATGATTTGTGAGAAATGGCTCAAGGGCCAAGTGCAAATACACCTCGAACACTTGGGGACTGTCATTGACAATTAACACATTCGAGTTATCTAAACTCGAATTCATAAGACCTCAAAGAGGCACCCCTCGATATATAGGCCAAGACCATCTTTCTCGGGGAGTAACACCTCGAACAAATTCGAAGTGTTATTGGGGAATAAGCCTAAGAGGCATACCCAAAGGCTAATGCGGCTCGGAGACGTCCGAACCCCGTAATCAAAATAGGCCTTTAAGTTCTTTGAAAACCGGTTAAAATAGGCTACCCTCGGCAAATAATAAAGGGGCTTCAATAAAATCAGCCCTCGAAAAACCTTAAGAGGTATCAAAATTATCTTAACGCAAACATGCTAAGGCAAAAAAAGCATAAGCGTTTCAATCAACATCAAACCCTCAAAAAACCAAATGGGTAAAAAACACAAGCTAAGGCATAAAGAAATTTTCACTAAGTGTTTTAAGCCAAAAGAGGGGAATAATAGCCATCTTTTAGAGGCCATAATAGCCCGATCTAAAAGAGCCTATGGGCCAATACACTTAGGCTTCGAGATCTTGTTCTCACTCAATCTGAACCCAAGGGTTCTATTATCCCGAGCCCAAATAAACAATAACTTGATTATGGCTCAGGGACTCACCGTTATCCAACAAAAACCCTTAAGGGTATATGCCTCAAAGTTCGAACCTTATTCGAACTCGGCCATGGTAACTTCAAGGAAGCCACCGGAGACAAAGTCTTGAACACACCGTTCAAAGCATGAGACTATGCTAAAATTTTGCAAGACAAAAAACATGTTCATAAAAATTGAGAAGACATTCAAGAAAAATTTTCTTTTATATATAAGTATAAAAGACCGACAAAGGTCTTACAAAAAGAAAAAGAAAAAATCCTAACTACGCCTGGGGATGGTTTCACCCTCGGGAGCAGCTTCCTCTTCGGGCCCCTCATTATTGTTAGACCTGCCTTGGCTTCCTTCATCATCATCATTGTCGGAGGAGGAGGAGGAGACGAGAAATCTAGCATCAGCTTTGAGCGCCTTTGCTTGAGCTATCTTTTCAGAGAGGTCGTAACCTCGAGCATGGATTTCCTTGAGGGTCTCCCTCCGGGATTGGCACTTGGCCAAATCATTACTTCGTCGCTCTCGGTTGGAGGCTTCCCTTAGCTGCATTTGAGCAGCCTCAGCATCCCTTAAGTATACAATAATGGTTTTGTCAGTCGTGACCTTCGTCCTCACGACCTCTACCATGGCCTCAACAAGCTTGACCTAGAGCTCGTCAATCCTTCTGGCCTGGGCCGAACTTTTCTCTTTAGCTCCCCAAAGTTGGGCCTCGGCCGATGCCAGTTTGGCTGAAACAGCCTCTTTCTCCGCAGCAAGGCGGCCCATGTTCTCTTTCCATCGATCACAGTCGGCCTTGATTTGACCGACCTCCCCTCGAAGCAGCTTGATCCTCTACAGTTTTGGCTACATTTGAGATACTGAAGTATTAACATCTACAGTTGGGTCAAGTAGACCATACTCTTTCAAAATGACAGTTACCTACTTGTCTAGCTCGACCTCATCCTTACGAGCCTTGGCCAACTCTGCCCGAAGGTTCCTGAGCTCCTCCACCTTTTGACTGCAAAGGATCTTCAAAGCATTCCTTTCATCTGAGGTCTTCAAGAGCTCGGCCTTGCATTGGCTCAGGTCAACGCTAAACTTGGTGAAAGCCTACACAGAAAGAAGGATACAAAATAGGGTAAAGGGATAAGAAGAAAAAGAAAATTGCAACGATAGGAATTAATGCTTACTCGAGAGAAAAGGCATTGAGCCTCTTCGAAGAGGGTAGATGCGTCGTTGAGATCGGAAGCATCATCGACCCCGGTAAAGCAATCTCGGAAGGGATCCTCTTCGCTAGGACTCCACCCAAGTCAGGTATTTGCAGAGCCCGAGCCTCCCTTATGGCCTCTTTAGAATAAGCCGGTAGAGAGGGAGAGTGACCTATTGTCATGGCCCCGAGAGAATCACTTGGGGAGTTCTGTTCAGTACTGGGATCTCGGAACCCGCCCCCTCCAGTGTGCTTGTTGATGGCCGAGGAACAATCTCGACCTCGGGCGATTCAGGGGTTTTTCCCGCATCTTTCTTCGAGGCCTCTTCATCATGAGGCAGAGTTTCCGGTTCGGAGGGATTGGCAACTTCAATAATCTTCATGGCTCGAACTACTAGCGTCGAGTCTTCACCCTCGTCTTCTTCTTCATCATTCAGCTGGTGGACTGAGTCTATATCCACAGGAATGAGATTCCTCATGCGTCTTCGAGCTGGAGCATTTTTATCTTGGGGGTCTTCGGGCTTCGAGACCCTTTTCCTCTTATTATCTTTCTCTGATTTTGGAATCGGGGACTCGGTCTCTTCCCCAGGTGGGGCCGGCCTCATTTTAGAGACATCTCCAATGCTTGCATGGAGGAGAATCAAGTATGAGTAAAGAAAAATCTCCAATAAAGAGGAAAGCATCAAAAGCTTACAAGATGAAAGTCATGATGTTGGGATTCCCATCTGCCTGTCGCCAAGTCACGCCAGCGGCGCTCGTTATATAAGGAGGTCGCGGCTAGTTTCATGACCCAGTCTTCAAGGTCAGTGACTGCATGGGGCATCCAAGCGACCGCTGCAAAAAGATGAAGGCATCACGCAATGCAAAAATGGAATACGAAAGGCTAGTGGAAAAAAAATTCACTTATGCTCAGGGTTCCACTTCTCTGGGAATGACATTTTCTCCTCTGGGATGATGTCGCAGGTCCTCACTCGCACGAACCGGCTTATCCAACCCCAATCTTTATCATCGTGGTTGCTAGCTAAAAAAGGCCTTGGTCGCCCGACGTTAGAGCTTGATCAACCCTCAAAAAAGCTGAGGCCGATATAATCGAATGAGATGATTGAGGGTGAACTCCATTCCCTCGGCCTTGCTGGAAAAAAATGGAGCATGATCACTATGCGCCAGAAAGAAGGGTGGATCTGGCCGAGGGTGACCTGGTACCTGTTGCAAAAATCGATGACGGCTAGATCAATTGGACCACGTGTGAAGGGTAAGTGTAGACACTTAGGAACCCCTCCACATGAGTGGTGATACTCTCCTCGGGGCGAGGATCTGTACCACGACCTCATCCCGCCAGCCACAATCTCTCTTCATGGCCTCGAGTTGTTTCTCCGTTATCGAGCAAATATATCTCGATACATGCTAACATCGGCGAGGAATGCGGGGGGATTCTCGACTTTGAAGTCGTTCTTTGTGACACAGGGGCCGGGGACAGTCTCATGAAGGGTCGGTGTTTTATCACCGGCCATCCAAGAAGAAGAGGCGGAAGCTTTCTCCTCTTTAGGAACGATTTTGGAGGTTTTCGCCATTGATTCAGGTTAGAGGAAGCGGAAAGAGGTGGAGTTTGATATTTTTTGGCGCTAAAAGGGTTGGATCAACAGGTAATGAAAGAGAGAGATGAAGAGAGGAAGAGATCAGGAAAGTTTGAAGGAGGAAGCAAAGTTTTTGACTCGAATAAGAAGCCATGTATTTATAGGCACGCGGTGACGTTTCGGCGGCGCTAGTGGCCGACCGCCACTGGCAAGCATTTAATGTTTTGGGGAAATGAACCGATGGGACGTTTCGGTCACCTCGAGCGCTTACGTCACGGGGGATGATGTCACCATCAGGGTCTCCGAAAAATCGAGGTTCAAGTCGTTTCTTATCATTTTATTCTAAAAAATAAGGGGACTATCTGTATACGGTGGAAATCGTGGCTACCCGATTTCGTTCTTCGATGGAAAAAGTGATACCACGTCGAGAGGCCAGGACGCCGAGCTTGGGGTCGAGGTTCCTTTCCATTACCGAGGTCGAGGTCAAAATCATTTGTCGAGGTCGGAAGAGGGCATATCTCGAGATAATACCGTGATTCAGTAACAGAAAGAGCTAGATACCCGCAACGGCCCGAAGATCACGGCGTAAATTGCGAAATGGATTGATCCTTGGCGGTTAGACACATGTCAAATATGATTTCTTACTGTAATTAGAAGTGTACCTTATTTAGGATTCCCCTATTATATAAAGGGGAGCCCATTCATTTGTAAGAGACGTTTTGACTAATAAGATAATACATACACTTTATTCTCTAGCTATTTTATTCATTGTTCATCAGAGTTCTTTGTAACTTGCTATTCCCACTATTCCACCTCGAGGTTGTCATAGCTCGAGGTCGAGATTTGGCTTGCGCACTGGTTTGACTTATTTTATTCTTCAATTTATATATTTAATTCCTTGTTTATCAATTGGTATTGGATTAAATCACATATCCTTAAAACTACAATATAAATTTAATTGTTACTCGAATTGTAGGGTAAACAAGAATGAATTCGAGTTGCAAATTCATCCTTCTTTTATGTAAAGAAAATACAAATAAAAAAAGAAAAAAGAAAATTCCTAGTGGTTATGAGGAGTTTGACGCTAATTAAACAAATAGTAGTACGTAGTTAGTTACCCAGTCGAATGAATGAGAGAATATAATAGTATTAGAATATTATATTCAACTAATTAAGGGTTTGTACTTCTTAGCAAATGGTCAACATAGTTGTTCTCGGACAAACTCAAAAAGGAATATGCTTCTTGGTCATCGATCTTGTTTTAATTTTGACTTTGTTCTACACGTATGCCTTCTACTTTAGCGGCAAAAAGAGCATAACTGACGAATTAAGGACATTAGAGGCATTCGCCTATCACATCCCACATGCTGTTTTCTCTTTTCTTTTTTTTCTCTTCTTCTTTTTTTTCCTGCCTGGTACTTGCATTGGGATTCATCTAAGTAAATTTGGATGTGAGTCACTTCCTAACAAAGACAATTTTATATTCCGGACTAATCAGATATCTCTAATTAAAAATGAAAGATTACTTACTATTTCATCCGGTCCACTTTAATTAATTTTTTGGTCTTTTGTTATTCTCCACAATATTTGATTTTTTCAAATATCAAGAAGGAATTAACTTCTTTTTTCAAAGTTGTCCTTAGAGTAAAAAGTCTAGCAGTATTTGTTATATTTTCAATGAACAAATTAAGATTAACAAAATCAATATAAATATTAATTAATGCTAAAAATGGATTCTTTCATATTCATATGTTTAAAAAAATTAAAAAATTTAATTAAAGTGAACCAAAGGAGTACTCTACAACCATCCTTATTGGTTGTTGTTTTCTCTTTCGGCTGTTAGTGTTTAATGCCACAAAGCTAGTGAGAGTACTCATCTTACACTATAAAAACCAAGTATGGTTGAAAAGAAGTATTAAGATATAAAATGGTTTGATTATCGTATGGAACTCAATTACGCCTGTTGAAGTACGAAGAAACAAGTAACATGAAGAAAAGTAGGAGCTGTGAATTAAATAATTGATTACGGAGAGACAAAATGGTCTTAAGGTTCAATGATTCATCATCACAATCACTTTCAATGCTTGGCATCGTTAAAGTAGAACATATATAGGCATTAATCTATGTATAGACGGACAGGCCGCTGCACTTGGATTCTGTTTTCTCTTTTACAATAATACTAGTCATAGTGAAGATACCTTATACCTGAAAACTGATTAACAAATTGTCGTTTAATTTAAGCAAATTAATAAGTAGGATAACGTGAGTTTGATCTTAATATAAGACATTAGACAATCAAATTTATTTTAATTCAGAAAAGCCGCCTACTTACTTAATTACGTGATGCTATTAAGGGCATCTTCAACCCTTTCCCATTTCTCCATAATTGGGGCATTTTTTGCCATAATGGAGCTCAAAGGCTCCCCCATTTTTGCCCCGAAAATGGGGAATGAATAGTGTTACTCCAAATATGGAGTGACACTATTCATCTCCTCCATTACTATTCATATTTTTTTTCTTATTCGACTCTTTTAATTTATCTATTTATATGTACCTAATTATATTTATGTAATATTTTTATAATATTAATTTTACAATCTAACTTTGGCATATAATTTTGATAAATTAATTTTCGTGCATTTATTATTTTTATGTAAAATTGTAAGTTAATTTTATTATAAGTTATAATTGTACAAAAAATATATAATCATCTCAAAAAATAAATGGTGCAAATATAAAATATTAGATGTTGCTAAAAGATAATAAAATAATATTGAAGAGAGAGGAATATAAAATAAAATATTTTTTTTTGGAGTAAAAAATAGAATAACAATTGAAATAATTTTACTCCATTTTAGAATTTACTGCATTTTGAAGGAGAAAATGGAGTTAAGGGTTGGAGGTCGCCTAATAATTTAAGAAAAAGTCTGTCTAATTTCTTATAACTCTTTCATCTTTTAAGTAAAATTCAAAATAGAAAGGGGCAAAAAAGATTCTTTGTACTTTATACACGTGCACGCTGGCTAAAAAAGAGGTGGGAAGATGTGAAGAGTGGTTGAGGCTCAGTATTGCGGCCAATGGAGAGACCAAACCAGAAAAAAGCAATATTATGTTTTGACTCATAGTGCCAAATTGCAAAAATTAGGTTTTTTTTCAAAAGTACTTTTCTTAAAAGTACTTTTAGTGAGAAGCAGTTTGTGTTTGGATAATTAGTTTGAAAAACACTTTTGAGCAGCAAATAGTGTTTGGCCAAACTTTAAAAAATTGCTTCTAAGTATATTTTTCTCAAAAGTGTTTCTCAAAAAAGTGCTTTTGGAGAGAAGCTACTTTTTCCTACTTCTCCAAAACTGCTTCTGCTTCTCAAAAGCATTTTTTTCCTTCTAAAAGTTTGGCCAAACACCTCAATTTTTGGCCAAAAGTATTTTTGGCCAAAAAAAAGCACTTTTAGCCGGAAAAAAACTTGGCCAAACAGGCTATTAGTGGGTGTCTGGTTAAGCTTATAAGCTGGTCAAATTGGATTATAAGTATTTTTTGACTTATTTACGCGTTTGGTAAACACGCAAAGTACTTATAAGTAAGTGTTTATAAGCTAAAATCAGTCATAAGTCATAAGTTAGTCACCCCCAACTTATGATTTTTAGACTTATAACCAATTTTAGAGAGTGTTTGGCTAAGCTTATAAGCTGATCAAACTAGCTTATAAGCACTTTTAGGCTTATCTACGTGTTTGGTAAAGTTAAAAGTGCTTATAAGCCAAGTGCTAAAAAGACAAAAATAAGCCAAAAGTCAAAAGGTGGTCACCCCCAGCTTATGAATTTCTAGCTTATAAGTACTTTAAGTTTGACCAAGATTTTTACTATTTTATCCTTAAATATTCTTTTTTAGAACAAAACTCCTACATCGATACTTAGTGCCTCAAGTATTCAACCTACCCCTTCCTCAACCTACCCCCTCCCCCACCTCTTCAAGTCTACAATTCTCTTGACTATTTAAGATAAGCAAATTCTTTATTCCTTTGCATATTTATATCTATATGATTGTGTATTAATCTTTGAACTGTATGTAATAAATGAGGACATATCAAATTTTTGGTGTATTGCTTTCTAAGTGTTGTGGTGATGAAGACAATGTTTGTTTCTCTTCAAATAATTTGTCCTATTTAGGTTTATTTTTTACTGAGAAACTTTTGTCAATTTATTAATTATTATAACTTATGGTTATATGTTTATCATAAAATTATTTTATCTAAGCACAATTATATTTAAAATAAAATGACAAATAGAATATTTTGTATTTGAATCGATCCGCAATCTAAAATTTTGAAGAAATTACGCCCTTATAAGTGTAAACAGTTCTAAGGTTATTTAAGTCATTTTAACAGAAAAAGAGCTTATCAGCACTTTTTGTCAAATACTGCTGCAACTTATTATCAATTTCAGCACTTGTACCCAAACACGTAACTGCTTATTTATTAAATCAGTTTCAGCACTTAAAAGTGCTTTTCAGCACCTAATGTTTATCAGCTACTTCAAATCAGCTAATCCAAACGGGCTCTTAGTTTGACCGAGGCTTTTACTAATTTATCCTTAATAATATTTTTTAATTCACAAAATCTTTTTTCTCAAAATAATTTTTTTAACTCTTTCTTCATTCTATATTCGTTGTTCATCCTTTTCTTTATAAAGAAACTTTTTATTTTAGAATCTTTTGTAAAGTTTTTAAGGGTATTTTAGTCATTTTAATAATAGAACGGCTTATCAGCATTTTTATTTTATTATCAGTTTTAATACGTCTATCCAAACGTATAAATACTTATTTAAAAAATTAGTTTCGACACTCTTTTTAACACTTCAAACTTATCAGCTATTTACGATCAGCTAATCCAAACAGGCTCTTAATCTATTGCTTCTCCGCCAGTTTTCTGACTAATCTACTGTTCTAAGAAATATGTTCAAGCCTTGACAGATTAATTACATACTACTATATTGTTAGGAGATAAGAGTTATTCATAAAATTAGTTGAAGTGCGCCTAAATTTACTCGGACATTACAAACTCGACCATTGCTGCAAACAAACTCGACGTCTTCGATTCAAGTTTTTTGCATATCATTAAAATGTTTTAAATAATTCAAATCTATGGTAATACTATCTTTGTGCATATTACATAAAGACATAATGATTGCAGTGGTATAATTGATTTAAAGTATAAAAGGTATAATTCTGTGCTATCACGAGAAACAAAGACATGTGCGAGCCGCTCTAACCACAGAAAGTTAACCACCCGAGAGAACAAAAGAGATCACCAAAAAGGGAGTGAAAGAGAAAGCAACTTATAATTTTAGAAAAAATATGGAATAATCCGGCCAGACAAGTCTGAAACAAACCTTATAAAAATTTCTTATTTGTCATTATTCTGTTGATTCCTGGATTTAAGCATTGAATGTGGAAAGCACAATTGCCGGCCTTAGCTTCTAATTTTCCTTATTATCCGCAATTTTGTTGAATAAAAGTTATACGTTACCAGAAGAAGAGGAGAAAAAAGAAGAAAAAAGAGAGAGAGAGAGAGAAGAACGGCAAAAGAAAAGGAATTTGGTAGTGTTTGATTAGTTTGGCGGGTAAGGAAGTTGGTCTCCATAATTGTTTAGATATATTTGTAACTAGTTGTACTTTCAGTGCTATCATGTCCGATATAAAATAGATAAACTAAATTGATATATTACTCTTGTTTATGCGATGCGATTATTTGGTTGCAAATGCAAAAATTCCGTCCCACTTGAATATTAAAATAATTATCTAAGATTAACTAGCCTCATTTATTATTTAAATACTTCATCTGGTTCACTTTAAGTGATTTGACTGTTTTCACACATATTAAGTGTAACGACCTGACCGGCCATTTTGAACGCTAGCGCGTCGTTCGGCGGTTTGAGGCCATGAGCAACTTCACTTTAGGTATTATGACTTGTACGTGTGGTCGGAAATTTAATTTCGGGAAGTTCAGAGTTAATTTAGAAAGAAAATTCTCATTTCGGAAGCTTTAAGTTGAAAAAATTGACTAAGTTGTGATTTTTGAGTAAACGTTGACTAAGTTCCAGCAAATGAGAATGTTATCGATTTTGAAAGAAATTCATAAATTTGGGTTGAAGTGAATTTCAATGTTATCGATGTCCGTTTGGGGTTCCGAGTCTTGAAATAGTTCTGTATGGTGATTCTGATATTGGGAGCGCGTCCGGATGTGGATTTGGAGGTCTGTAGGTCATTTCAGAGTCGTTTGGCAAAAAGTTAGAGAATTGAATGTCTTTGAGAAGTTTGACCGGGAGTGGACTTTTTGATGTTGGGGTCGGATTTCGATTCCAGATATTGGAGTAGGTCCATAATATCAAATGTAACTTGTGTGCAAAATTTGAGGTCAATCAAACTTGATTTGATAGGTTTCGGCATCAAATGTAGAAGTTTGAAGTTCTAAAATTCATTAAACTTGAATTGGAGTGTGATTCATGGTTTTATCGTTGTTTGATGTGATTTGAAGCCTAGAGCAAGTCTGCATTATATTTTGGAACTGGTTGGTGTGATTAGACGAGGTCCTGGGGGCCTCGGGTGGATTTCAGATGGTTAACGGATTGAACTTGGCCTTATGAAGGTGTTGAGGCTGTTGTCTTCTGGTGTAATCGCACCTGCGAGGTTAGGATCGCAGATGCGGAGCTGTAATGGCCCGGCCGATCGTTTCGAGAGCTAGAGCCCCGATCCCCTATTAACTGCTTCCTCCGTATTTATTTCTGCTATTGTGATTTGACGGGATGATTCATTTTGAGTTTCGGAGTGTTTTGGGACACTTAGTCCCTAAATGAGCGTTTAAGCATTAGAATTTGGATCGTAGTCGGAACAGTATGAAGACGGCTCCGAAATGGGATTCCGCCGATTCCATTAGCTTCGTTGAGTGATTTTGGGCTTACGGGCGTGTCCGGATTGTGTTTTGGAAGTCCGTAGCTCATTTAGGCTTGAAATGGCGAAAGTTGAATTTTTAGAGTTTCGGACTGGTAGTGAAAATTGTGATATCGAGGTCAGAATCCGATTCCGAAAGTTGGAATAGGCTTGTAGTACTGAATATGACTTGTGTGCAAAATTTGGGGTCAATCGAACGTGGTTTGGTTGGTTTCGGAATCGGTTGTAGGATTTTGAAGTTTCAAGTTCATTAAGTTTGGATTGGAGGGTGATTCGTGATTTTAGCGTTGTTTGGTGTGATTTGAGGGCTCGACAAAGTTCGTATGGTGTTTTAGGATTGCTTGGTATGTTTGGTTGAGGTCCTGGGGGCCTCGGGTGAGTTTCGGATGCTCAACGGGTCATTTTTGGACTTAAGAAGTTGGTAGATTTTTGCTGGTATTTCTGTTGCACAAGATCCTTCTTCGCGATTGCGTGAGGAGGCTCGCAATTGCGTAGGTTTAGCTGAGGCAAAGGAAGTTTTGTTCATCACGTTCGCGGGCAAGAGTATGTGAATGCATAGTAGTGGTGGAATGGTGCATCGCAAATGCGTGGGCTATGCCACATTCGCGAAGAAGAAGTGAGGCAGCAATGGAGTGGAGTGTTACTCTTCCCAATCGTGTGAGGTCAACCGCGATTCCGTAAGTCTGAGCAGCGAGTGCATCACGTTCGCCTAGGGTGTTACACGTTCGCATAATGTAAACTTGGGAGCCAGAGAAGTTGTTCTTTGCAATCGCGAGGGTGTTTCTGCGATCGCGATTAAGGAAATCCCTGGGCAGATTTTTTTAAAGTTCAAAACGAGGGTTTGAGTTCATAACTTCAAAATTTGATTGAGAGCTCGGTAGAAGGCGAAATTTGGAGAGATTTTCGGAGGAAGTTTGTGGGTAATGATTGCTAACTCCTTTTTGATTATATCCCATTAACCTAAATATGAATTCTTCATTTAATTTCGGATTTTGGGTGAAAATTGAAAACAATTGAGAAAAGTTCTTAGGCCGAATTTTGAGAATTTGATTGAAATTTTGGTATCAAATTTGAGTGAATTTGGTATGGTTAGACTCGTGAGTAAATGGGTGTTCATAATTTGTAATTTTTATCCGATCTCGAGACGTGGGCCCGGGGAGGATTTTTGAGTGTTTTCCTATTTTCTCGCTTTAGCTTTAAATTCATTAATTAAATTAGTTGCTTGTAGCTATATTTACGTCATGTAACTGATTTGATTAGATTTGGGCTACTCGGAGTTGAATGCTCGTGGCAAGAGCGTGATATCAGATTGATTTTGAGCTTGGTTCGAGGTAAGTGGATTGCCTAACCTTGTGTGGGGAACTCCCCTTAGGATTTTGGTACTGTTGTTATATGAATGTCGTGTATGTGAGATGACGAGTGCATACACGTGCTAATTGTTGAAACCCCCCATTTTCGTTAAGTATATGCCTAAGTTTTCCTTTAACTGAGTAATACTAGTATATGTAGCCTCCTGTTTAGCATAGGAAAGCATGTTTACGTGCCTTAACTGCCTTATTTGCTTTAACTGCCTACCTGGACTCTGTGTAGCATGTTTAGGGTAGAAATTGCTTGTCTCTTTGATACGAACTTGAATAGAACTGTATATTTCTTGCTGAGACTGTTGTGTGTGTGGATTGGATTGTGTATTTATATTTGGGACTACGGAACAGTATTCCGGGAGATCCCCCTACATGTTTACTTTGGGACTACGGAGCGGTATTTCGGGAGATTCCCATGTACATTTACGATTTAGACTACAGGACAGTATCCCGGGAGATCCTCTGTACATTTACATTTGGGACTACGGGACGGTATCCCAGGAGATCCCTTGTTGCTTTTCTCTGTGTACTGGGTTATGCTTTTCCTGTGATTTCATTTCATTGACTGTTAGCAATTATCTTCACTGCCCTATTTCATACTGTTGTATCTTGTTATATATATAACCAGTAGGGCCTTGACCTGATCTCGTCACTACTCGACCGAGGTTAGGCTTGGCACTTACTAGGTACTGCTGTGGTGTACTCATGCCTTTTCCTGCACATGTTTTTCGTGTGCAGATCTAGGTTCTACTTTTCAGCCATACTTTCAGTGAGGCGAGGCAATCCAAAGTATTTTTGGTATATCTGCCGCATCCGCAGACCTAGAAGTCTCTCTCTATTCCTCCTTTAGTTACAGACTTCCTGTATTTTTTTCTTCATTGTTAGACTTTCTGGAGATTAGAAATACTACGTACTTCTGTAGCTTGTGATTTCATGAGATTCCGGATTTTTGGAGTGCCTATGTTCAGTTCGAGAGTGTTTTATTGTATATGCCGAGCACCATTTAAAACTTCTTAATTACATTATCTGTTAAATTGTTAGTTTTCATATATTTGTTTCATTTTTCGCAATTCATTAGGCTTACCTAGTCGTAAAGGTTAGGTGTCATCACGATAGTTCACGGAGGGAGAACTTGGGTCGTGATAGGAGCCGCAGAAGCGGCCATAAGAGTCGCAGAAGCGGCTTAGGCTGGAGAAGGCTGGGACCACAGATGCGGTCGAGTTCTGCCGAAGTGGGACTGCACCTGCGCACGTGGAGCCGCAGAAGCAGATGGGGGCCACAAATGCGGAGTTGAGGGGTCTGGAGGAGGACTGCAAAAGCGGTATTTTGGCCACACCTGCAGAACCGCAGAAGCGGTTAAGTGACCGCATGTGCAAAAGGTCGTTGGGCAGATTGTTTAAAGGGCGAGATTTGGCTCTTCTTCTCTCATTTTTCTACTTGGTTGGGGCGATTTTGGAGAGCTTCAAAGGGAGATTTACATCAAGCAACACAAGGTAAGTGTTTCCCACTTATTATAAGTCAAATACATGATTTGTATAATGATTTAAATATGGAAATTAGTAGAAAATGTGGGTTTTTGATAGAAAACCTAGAATTTGGTATTTTAGATTTTTAATCATTAATTTGGGCATGGAACTTGAAATAAATTATATATTTGAGTTCGTATTGTTATAGATAAAGTTTATCTTCAAAAAATTTTGAAATACGGCCACGTGGGCCCGAGGGTGATTTTATGAACTTTTCGAACGGAGTTGGAAATTCGTTTAAAACGAGTTGTTATGAGTATTAGAGTATAATTTTTATGGGTTGCACATTTATTGACTAGTTTTGGAGCGTTGGACATCGGTTTGAGGAGTTCGAGTATCGCTGGAGCCGGTTATGGAACTTCGAAGCAAGGTAAATCTCCTTTCTAACCTTGTAAGAGAGAATTAACCCCATAGGTGGGGGCTACGTGCGCACGATGTGACGAGAGTCCGTACGTAGCTACTATCCTTATTTATATTCGGGTAGTTTTAGGTTTATACCATGCTTTGTGGACACCGTTATTTGATTATATTTGTTAATACATGAAATGGGACTAAGTCGAGGATTTTTAAGGATTTAAAAGCTTCAAGTTGAATTGTATTTATTTTGAAAAGAATCAAGAAAGGTTTATGATTTATTGATAATTTATATTTAACCGTGTCGCAAGTATATTCTGCGAGCGGGGTAATTCTTTCTACTACTCTAATGGGAGCGGATGATTTGCAAGTGGGGTAATTCTATCTATGATTCACGCCGTTCGACCCTCGGCAGTGCACAATTTAAATTTATGCTGGATCGGGTCGAACGTCCTTGGTAGAGTTTTGTGTGTTATAATAGAATTGAAAGCCCCTTTTTTATAATTTGTATAGCTTCATTGTTTGAGAAATCATTTATTTTAAATGAGGAAAGTAATTTGAGTTCTTGAATGTGGTGAAGCATTGATCAATATTTCTCATTCTGAGTTTTATTGTTACCTCTACATATCATGCTTAATTAGAACTTCATATTATTGTATTGTTGGCCCTAGTAAGTGTCAGAGCGGCCTTTAGTCACTACTTCTTCGAGATTAGAATGGATAATTACTGGGTACGGTTTGTTTTCGTACTCATACTACGCTTGCTGTACATTTTTTGTACAGTCACATGTATGTCTAGTGACCTAGCGGGCGCAACGGCGCGATTGATACGAGGACTTAGGTGAGCTGAATCTTATGAGACGATCTGCAACCAACAGAGTCTCCTTTAGAGTACTTATATTATCCTTTCTGTCCAAAACTGTAATCCGGACAGTTATTGTATTTTATTTTATTTTCTAGTAAATGCTCATGCACTTGTGACACCTGGTTCTGGGTTGATTATGGGGTATTCATTATCGAAAGTGGAGAATATTATTATTTATTCTGTAAAGTTCATCTTTTACTAGTTAAATTGAAGGAAATTTGTGATTTTAAAAAAGTATTAAAATGAGAAATTAATTAACTATTTAGTGTTGGCTTGCCTGACAGTGTTGTCCGACGCCATCACGACCTTTAACAGATTTTGAGTCGTGACATTAAGGAATCCATTTTTTAGCATTAATTAACAATGTAATTGACCATATTAACCTTAATTTGCTTATTGGAAATACAACAAATACTCCTAGGCTCTATACTCCAAGGGCAACTTTTTTAAAAAAAAATAATTCTTTCTAGATTTTTAAAATAATCTAATATTATGGACCATAAAAAAAAGTTAAAAATTTACTTAAAGTGGACGAGAGAGAAAATGGCACGTTATGTCTCTCTTTTAAATCACTCTATAGAGAGAGCGCGAACGATCACTTTCACTTAGCTTAAAGTACGGCTTCTTAAACTTGTTCAAGTTTAAGGAGCCGTACATTTATTCCGCCACCCAAATATATACTATTACAGATAACTCAAATCGACCATTCAGTAATAAAACTATGATTTGCAGCTATTTCACAAATGAGTTAATTTCTTGGATGATCACCTAATTTATAGGATTATCCTTTCAAAGTCCCTTTTATTTTGGCTTGGGCAATAAAATCACCCAATTATTGCTCTTTGACTCAAAAAATAAAGAACACTTATTTGGTGCCATGTCATTTTAAAAAAATAATTTATAATAAAACTCATTTAATGCATGTCTCTTAAACCCATTTACCCACCCAATAAGAAAATGAATCTAATTTTAAATAACAAGTTTTTATTTTTAACTAAGATATATATACACACACACTATTATGAGGTGGATAGTTAAACCATGTGGCGCTCTAAGAAAAGGACATATCACAAAATTAGAAAAAACTAATAAAAACTAGGACACAGTTAATAAAATTGTAATAAAAATTTAAATTGATAATTGAAAATAAAGTTTTAAATTTGAATTTAAAACTAAATATATTTAATTAGAAACATATACTAAGAATAAGACTCACTAGATAGTCCTGTTTAAAGTGATGTACTATTGTGAAATTTAGATAGTCTTATCAGATATATATTATTTTCAAATATGCAATTATAATTTCTTGCATAAATGTATTATCATCATAAACTTATGAGTAAAGATATTTAAAAAAATTCATATGAAGCAGTAAATTTAGAAATTTCTTATTAATATATTATAAAACAAAAATATATTATCAGCATTTTTAATCTGAATATCCAATTTAAGTTTCGAAAGTTATAAGATTCTATCTAATCAGTAATGCTTTTTAGAATAGTGTAAAATACATTACAGAAATATCATATTAATTAGATCAATGTTTGCAAGGAAAGAAAAATATTTGTGAAAATAAAATTTATCATTAAAAATATATATATTTTTAAATGACATGGCATGTCAAATGGGTGCTTTATTTTTGAGTCATAGTTGAGTGACTTTATTGTTCCAAACGAAACAAAAGTGACTTTGGTAGGATAATCTCATAAGTTATGTGACCATCTAGGAATCAGCTCTTTCACAAATTCTTACATTGTAACGGCAAACTATATTGCAATTATATGGTTGCAGCGAAATATTCCGCAAAAAATGTCTGAATTAGTTTGTCTACACTCTACAGAAGGTTGGTATTCTTATTCAAAAGAAGTGGACTTTTAAATGGAGAAGTTACAAAACTTGGCAAGAATTGCCCATTTTGGTAAAACTTATGAACAACTTAACAACATAAATAGAATGAAGATATACCATATTGAGTTTGTCTGGCAAAATCTATTAACAAACGATAGATGCAAGATCTTTTCAACCACCAAAACTTGTGAAGAATTTAACTGACTAGATTAGTAGAATGAAGATAGTATCAATTTGTGTCTGTTCAACAAAACTTGTAAACAATTGAATAACCCAAGCAAAATTTCCCCATCCAACTAAACTTGTGACCAATTAATATTAAATTTTGTCCATTTGGCAAAACTTATGAATCATTGAACTTGCATAATTTTTTAATTCTTCCCGTTGTATAGAGCTATTTTTCGTACTGCCTTAAACAGGGACAAAATATTAATAGTCGTAGAATCATTCTACTAGCACTATACATAATCAGCAGAGTTGAATCACCCTCCTATGCTGAGGGGCCATTTTTCCGATTTTGGAAGAGGGAGGTTGTAACAGTCTTGTGTGATCCATAGTGCAATATCAAACTTTCACAATTTTTCATTTCAATTTTAACTCAAATATTGTCGAAACGCCTAGCAAATTATCCAAACAAGAAAATTATATATTCATCAATAAAGCCATTAAAGTCAAGAGGCTAAACTCCAACTTCCTTTAATAGATCTGCAATTACATTAAAGTTTCATTACTAGCTAGGAGTTAATATAAGTTAATCGTCTTTCGGTTATCCAGTCTGAAATTAATGGGACTTTTACCTAGCTATACTCTATTAGAAACTTATTAACCACTTTTCTTTAGGTTCCTTAAGAATTACATTGTGTATCTATATTTACTATTTATGTACAAAATATGATAAAAGAAGGATCCCTTAAATATAGGAATTAATTTGTAACGTATCTCTCATCCCCATCTATCAGCTTTAACCTCCTACAATCACGATTTTCTTCCCAATTTTAATTTTTTTTAAAGCCATTGTCCCTTTCATACAAATCCACCAATAGCTCTATTTCTCTCTCTCATACAAATCAAATTATTATCTCTCTAAAATTGTAGCATCATATATTTCTCTGAATCAATTCCACCAATAACCATTAAAAAACTTCAACTATTGACAAATCCATTGACATTATCTCTGAAATTGTAGGTAGAGAAGTATTGGGTGTTCTTGAAAACGATTGAAAATATCCTTTAGAGTTTATATCTAAATTTGAAGGGAAATTGGTTAAGTTTAAAGTTGGTTTTAGGTTGAGTTTCAGATTGAAACTCGAGGAAGAAGAAGTTTCAGAATTGTATTACGATTGTATAATAAATGTATCATAATTGTATCTGAGTTGTATTTGATTCATCAATACCTAAGACAATTCTGATACAATACTAATACTATTAAAATACAATATTTTATCATAATTTAAGTTTAAAGTTGGTTCTTGGTGGATGTTTTAAATTGAAAGTTGAAAAAGATAAAGATCAAAAGTTGTATCATAATTTAGAACTGTATCACGATTGTATTACAATTTGTACCCAAAATAATACATGATACAATGCTAATACAAGTATAATACGATATTGTATCAGTTTAAGTTTGGAGTCAATTTAAGTTGTATCATAATTGTGTAAGAATTCTTTTAGGATTATATAAAATTTGTATCTTAATTATGAGCAGTTGTGAGTTTGTGACGAATTTCACAGTTTGTATCACAAATATATGATAATTATATATTATTTTTTTAGTATTGTATCCGGTATTATTTTGGATATTAATGTACCATCTATAAATTAGATACAATTGTGATACAAGTATGATACAATTATGTTTTACGTATTGATGTATCTGATATGATTCAAATACAATTATGATACATTTATCATACAATTGCTGAATATTTCTTCATTTTCAGTGTTGCCCGGTCTCCCAGCAGAAGAACGATGCAATTGATGATTTAATAATATAAAGCTATTGGCAATGGTAGGAAGAGAAAAAATGGAGATTCTGAGCGTAGATTAAGGGATTTTGTTGTAAAAAAAAAGAGAGAGAAGAGGAGAGGGGAAAAGAAAGTAAAAATTGCACGGGGGTGCCCTATTTGGTCGCCCCCATTTAACATATACTCATTTTTTTAAAAAAGTTTTAGCTTGTACCCACTTTTAAATAACTTCAGCCCTTCTTCTTCTTCTTCTTCTTCTTCTTCTTCTTCTTCTTCTTCTTCTTCTTCTTCTTCTTCTTCTTCTTCTTATTATTATTATTATTATTATTATTATTATTATTATTATTATTATTATTATTATTATTATTATTATTATTATTATTATTATTATTATTATTATTATTTCTTCTGCTGCTGTTGGTGCTGCTATGAAACTTCAGTTCATGGGATGATTGCCATAAGTATATTTATCGGATTATTTAAAAATAAATTATAAATAATTATGTAAGTTAGTAGACAATAATTTGTGAATATTTTCACTTAATTCTGTTCTTTTCACGTTTATTATTTCCAAAATTTATGATTTATATATTGTTGGCAATCTGTTTATTTTATAGTAGTAATACACTATGAAAGAATAAGATGATTATTTATCTAGTATGTTAGAAAGCTTTTTCAAAAACTTCAGCTTATATAGTGCCGAAATTTTTACAAATGAACTAAATAACTTCAGCATCTTCTGCTGAAGTTTTTGAAAAAGCTTTATGACAAAACTAATGAATCTAGGACAAAAAAAACTTCAGCTTATGTAGTGCTGAAATTTTTACAAATGAACTAAATAACTTCAACATCTTTTGCTGAAGTTTTTGAAAAAGCTTATCAAGGACAAAAAAATTTCAGCTTATTTAGTGCTGAAGTTTTTACAAATGAACTGAATAACTTCAGCATCTTCTGCTGAAGTTTCTGAAAAAGCTTTATGATAAAACTAATGAATCCACGACAAAAAAACTTCACCTATTTTAGTGCTGAATTTTTTACAAATGAACTAAATAACTTCAGCATCTTATCTAGGGCAAAAAAACTTCAGTCGGCCCGCCTACTAGAATGCTAAAGTTTTGCGTGATTGTCTTTGCTACTTCAACCTCGTATGCTGAAGTTACGCGAAAAAGTGGGTACGCTTGCAATGTTTTTTGCAAAGCGGGCACAAGTTAAAATGTGATCCAAAAAGCCGGTATAGATGCAAATCCCCCCAAAAAAGGAAAGGATATAATTTGATCCCTTAATTGAAGACACTAATAATGAGGTAAGAGCCTTTTAAGGAGCAATCTACACAATTTGTAAGATAAACCTAAATACTTATTAAAAACTACAAAACATAGAGAACATTGGTAAATAAATTTCTAATAGAGTATAGCTGGGTAAAAATCCCGAAAATAATGTATGAACCAAAAATAATGTTAAAAAGGAAATTCAGATAATTCCGTTAGCATTCTGGACCAGATGATAGGCTGCACACTTGGCCCAATCCGGATTGTGAAGGGAGCCCGGTCCAGACTAGCCTACTCAATGTATTGGAACAGGTGAGGCCCAATATGGTGGCCTGGACACTGACCGGACCCGGCCCAATTTAGCGGGTGAAGCGAGGAGAAAAAAACAAATCCTCTTCTTCGATTTCGCGCTCAAAAAGGGGCAAAGGATCATCGCTCTTACTTGTTCCTTGAATGATAATCCCATTCGTGTGTAGACTAATTCAGCTGTTCTATTTTCCAATTCTTCAACGTTTGTACTAATTTATCATATCGTACTTCAATATTAGTACTACAGAGTGTTAGAGCAAACCCTAATTTCGTAGAAAATAAATCTATATGGATGCGAAGGACATCTTAGGATTGCCCAAAAATGGACCCATTATGTCCCAAGAAAAGAAATCGAGACCTCAGAAAGAATCTCAAAGGAAACCTGATGGCATTTCGCGAGAAGTTTGTTTTATCCTCTCCTTTCTCTCCATTACTGTGCAATTGTAGTTTCTCGAGTATTCTAGAATTTCTAATTACCTTTTTGGATTTCCAGGTTTACGCACTTACAGGTGGTATTGCACCTCTCATGCCTTCTCTTGATATTAATCAATTGAAACGAAAAGCTCTTTCAGAGTCCGAAAAGGTTAATTTGCTTAATTCTGTTTTTCCACTTTTATGTGTTTTCTTAGGAACAGTTTTGCTGTCGGTAGAATTTTAGCTGGAAGTCCGTAAGACTATGATGAATGCTATGACGAATGCTCTAATTATTGAACCTGAATAGAGCGGGATCAATGCAATAGGATTCATTTAGTTGACCTTAACTAATTTGGAATTGAGACGTAATTGGTTGATTGTGAATATTAATTGGAGATGAGATTGAGATATCTGTCCTTGGTGGAATTTGCATGATAATAAGGAGGGACTAATTATTGTTGGATTGATGATACATGTGCTTCTCCCTGCCCACAATTTTATTTGTCTTAAGCATTTAATTTTGCTTCAACAATATTTGCAAGTAATTCTCATAGCTGGTCACATAAAAAAACTAGTTGTCGCTGTGGTACGCCAGTTTTTTGGAGAACAAATATGGTAAATAATCTGGAGATTGTTGGAAAACTGACTTCTTCATTTGTCTTTGTTGAAATTCCTAGTCTAATGTGTTATCGGAGTAGCATGAAAATAGCTTCAAACTCTAGAATACTTAAATAAAACCTATGTTGAAGGATGAATAGAAGAATTGCTAGACCAAAATCGAAAGCGATTTTATTCATTGGATTTTCAGTTGAATCTTTCTTCTCAGAATATAAAGCATAGCGGAAGAGCTTCTTATCTTCTCTCCAGAATGGAGTAGGGACATGAGAATAATAAACCAGCATAATTTCCTAACTGTTACATTTGAGTTTGGAACTAAGTTGATGTGTAGCTGTCAATTGCAAATCCTCACCACACCTTCTTTTACGATAGTAGGTTATCTGGATACCTTCTTTGTTTATCACATTAACAAAGTTTTTGTGTCGCTAATGGATGTTTCTCGAGGGTGCTTTTTCTTGATTTTAACAGAAGCTAATAAATTCTTCTGCTTTCATTTCAGATTACATGGCAATGGCTTCCTTTCACAAGCTCTGCTAGAAAAGATAACTTACAGCTTTATCATTGGGTATGTGTTTCTACTGATTTTAGAATCTGCTTAAAGTAACTGACAAACCATCTACTAAAGAAACTCATTGACTTTGACAAAATCCCAGGTGAGAGTTGTTAATGGTGTTCCGCCTACAGGTGACTATTCGTTTGCCAAGTTTAATAAGGTATATCAAGGGTTCTTCTTGTTCCTGAAGGTTCTTTTATTTCTGGTGTTAAATCTGCTCTCTGTCTGATGAATGCAGTCTGTGGATGTGCTTGAGTACACTAACGATGAGTATGAGAAGTTCTTGTCCGATCCTGTAAGTATCCAAATTGGATGTGTTATCTTCGTGGAAGACACGATATAAAGAATCATTAGCTGTATCAATTCTTCGAATTGAACTTTAAGCTCTATTACAATCTTGTACCAGCATCGTCATTGTAGTAGTGGTTTACAGAATGACCTTTAATATCATGTTGTATGATTACCCAACAGCAACCTCTAGTTTGCAGCTTTTGTGGAAACCCTCAATTGCTTGAAGTGATATTTTTGTTGAAATCCTTCAGCAACTCACAATTATATCTTTTTAATCTTTGTTAGAACTGGTTTTGGATTGTGCTTGTAGTTTCCATGCATTCTCCTTTGTCCAGACATATGCTTATGTCGTTGGAAGGCAATCCGTTATTGTTTCTTCAATTCTTCAGCATACATCTTTCTGACCTTGCTTGTTCTCAAATGTTAGTCATGGACCAAGGAAGAGACTGATCAATTATTTGAGCTGTGCAAGAGGTTTGATCTCCGTTTCATTATCATAGCTGATAGGTTCTCTTCAAATCGTACAGTTGAGGAGCTAAAGGACCGCTACTACAGTGGTATTGTACAATTTCTCGTTGCTTATAAATTGGTTAAACTAATGTATCTTCTACTTTATATGTTTTTAACTCCAAAATTCTTTTGATTTTCATGATGGTTTTGGAACTCGTCACATGTAGTATCTCGTGCTATTACAACTGCTAGGGCTGCATCCCCTGCCGATGTTGCTGGACATCCCCTTGTAAAGGTCTCTTAACAGTTCTGATTGTCTGAACTGAGGACTATTTTTCTTTCTTATTTACTTCTTTTGGAGCAATACCGCCAGCTTACCCCGCTTTGTGCTCCGCATGTATCTCCTTCTTAACTGGCCTTTTATTCTATATATTTCAGTTTCTTGTGGTCTTTCTAATTTTTTCTTACAATAATAGGAGCCTTACAATGTCTCTCAAGAGAGAGAGCGAAAACGTGCACTGTCGATGGTGCTTTCACAGACAAAGCTGCAAGAGCGGAGGGATGCAGAGGTTTGTGCATTCCGTTTACTTATTGTTCTAGTTGATCTCTCTAAATGAATGCCCTCCTTGATAAAAGTTAGACATCATCCCATGCTTAACAGCATGTCTAGTTCTTGAAAAGAGCCTCCTGATCCCATGCGCATAATATTTACTGGTGCCAGTTATTTTTTCAAAATCACTAACCTGCCCTTCATACCTTGGTCTTAGGTTCTTGCCGAAGCAAAACGAATATCAGTTGATCTCTCGTTTACTTATTGTTCTAGTTGATCTCTCTAAATGAATGCCCTCCTTGATAAAAGTTAGACATCATCCCATGTTTAACAGCATGTCTAGTTCTTGAAAAGAGCCTCCTGATCCCATGCGCCTAATATTTACTGGTGCCAGTTATTTTTTCAAAATCACTAATCTGCCCTTCATACCTTGGTCTTAGGTTCTTGCCGAAGCAAAACGAATATCAGTTGCACGAAAATCTGTGAAGGTAAGTGTTATACGGCTCCTTTTACCCACTTTTACTGGGAACATTCTTCAAGGGAAACTATAGTTTCTGAGTGTGCATCACCCTCTTTATGGATTTTTTTGACTAGCCTGTACTAACCAGGTTATTGCATTTTCTCAGGCAGCTGAAGAGACAGAACTTCCAGTTGTGTCTGATGCTGGTCCTGAAGGTGCTGAAAAAGCTGCCGGTATTGATGGAATATCAACCTCCCCAAATGCTCAATTACCCTCTGGGTTTGCTGCACCTCCAGTGTCAGAGACTGCTTCTACTTTGGCTTCTCTTCGCATGGTATGTTTGAGAGTAAGATTTCTAGTGTCCTCTATTCGTGGTTCTATCCTGCTTATAGTAAAAATTCAAAGTTTCTTGAACCTGGGCAATCTAGTCAAACTTTCTTTAATCAGTAGTCTTTTCATAGGTCATGTATGCATTATATTATTAGGATTTTGTTTTAGTCTGAAGTACATGTACTATTTATCTCTTTATAGTGAGTAGAATGTCAAAGTGGAGATGTGAGGTGATTAGGATTTTGGGCACCTGCAGGAAGCTATTTTAGTAAGTATTGGGTCCATATGTTGCTGAACTTTTGTTCCTTCAGCGAAAAAGCTTATCTTTAGAAGGCTCGAGAAGTTCACAGTTTTCCTTGATTTTGGTGATCGAGTAAATGCTTATTGACGTCATAGTCTTCCACTAGGTCAAGGGTTCAAGACTTGTATGAAGAACCCATCAAAATAGAAGGCTCAAGAAGTCCTTTGTTAGCTCAAACAAATTTTGTGTAAAAAGTATGAATGCTTAAAATCATATCCGATAGTATCAAATGTCAATCTTACCAACTGAAAATCTTTCAGCTGCGTGTGTACTTGAGAACATATGCACTAGACCAAATGGTGCAAGCCGCGAGCTCTTCAGCTGGACTTCGGACAATCAAGAGGGTCGAACAAACTTTACAAGATCTTGGGGTTTGTTTCTACTCCCTAATACATTAGTTTTGTAGTTTATTTACTTTGGAACCACTGTGGCATTTATCCTGGCACACTTTTTCAACTTACCATCAAAGGTGCAATATCAGTTGTCTAATCATCTGGGACTTGTGCTGTTGAGGTGCCATGTTACGTGTGGCACAAATTCTATTACATCGTGCAATCTCAGTTATCTAATTATACATACTTGTGCAGTTGCATCTGGCACAATTTCTACTACATTTTCTTCCACCAATTTTGCTGTTCCTTAGCACCTTTCATTTCTTTCTTATACCTCCTGGTTTAACTATCTTATCATATGATAAATATTTGCGCTAAATTGACTGAGAAGAATGTGTTTTTTTTTCATCTGTAGGTTAATTTGAAGCCAAAGGTCCCAACTAAGCTTGTCTGTGCGGAGCATCTTGAACTGAGGAAAGAAATACTAACCCTGTTAAATCTTCAAAAGCAGGTATTTGGCATTTTATATTGAGAGTTCTTTCCATAATTTTCTTGATCATGAGTTGGGTTAAGCTTTAGACTAAGGAAGATTTTAAGATTGAATTTTCAGTACTATTTGACCATCATATCATTTTCTTTCATCTCTGATCAGATGGATTTTCATCTCTACTGTCTTCATCTCTCTCTCTCTCTCTCTCTCTCTCTCTCTCTCTCTCTCTCTCTCTCTCTCTCTCTCTCTCTCATTTTGGTTCAACTCCAGTGTACTCATTGTTTCATCTGTGTTTAGAGATGCTTTAGTTGCAAGGTTGAAGCTTCAAGGAATACTGGTTTTCACTTATTCTTTATCAGAAGAGGCTAATGAGTTTCTTTAATACTTTTTGTCTTTAAAATCAGCTACAATACAAGGAGGCAGAAGGCTCATCTTATCGTGAAGGTTCATATTCTGAGACTCCTGGTACACCTCCTAAGGTCGGGATACTGGTTCTAACTCTTTACTGCACCTCTTTCCTTTTTTTTTTAAATAATATTTTTTAGTGTTCTTACGTTTTACGAGATGAATTAGATAAAGATTTATCTTTGTGTTTGCATTTAATGGGGCTGATATCTGCTTGTTGACAGCGTGCACAACAAGACAGAACATTCATCCCCGACTCTACAAGTTTTGGAGGTAAGTGAACGACGGAAGTAATTACTCTGCCTGTTAAAGGTGTACTCCATTATGATCAAACTGTTCTCTCTTTCATTCAAACTCACACGGTATCTTCTGATGCCTATAATTTTCATGTTGTATAGGGGACAGAGTTGGTAAAAGGGACCAGAAACGCAAGGTATGCTACATTAGTGTTTTTAATGAATCTCCAAATTTATCCAAACATTTCTAAAAGTCCACTATTTTAATTTGGGGATCCAGGGGCCTGGGCGATTATCAGAAGTTCCATCTTCGCCAGCACAGTCAAAACGGCCCCGCAAGTTAAAGACTTCAGATGGATGAATGGGAGGGTTAGTACATTTTTCCTCTCAATGCTCTTAATGTGAGTGGTGTATGAGAATTTAGCCATAAGGATGATGTTACAGCTTAAATCTTCTTGCAAGATGCTTAATAGACGATTTGTGTAATTTCTTCTACACCTTACTTTCTAGGTTGTGTACGTCAGAAAGCTACAAGGAGCTGTGGTAAGCTGCTTGAATCAACTTCTGGTGCCACTGTGATGTGTTCTATGTCTATTTGGATTTCCTCCAGCATGAAACGTGATCGAACCTTGCAAATCTCAAATGTGGCTCTCTTTTAAGTGACACAAGAAACGTGAGATGCCCCTATAATGCTTTCTGTGGAGATCAGTCCTCCTTTGCTTCAGAGTACAGTCCACGCAGTCTGTAAATACATCTGTAACTTAAAATTGTGATAAGCATGTTAGCCTCCGCTTTCTACCATATCTGTTTGACATGTCATTAAATTATTGAGCCATGTTGGCTTTTTTTTTTTTTTTGTATTAACACATCGAAGTAGTTGTGGTTTAGTTGCGTTTAAGTTGCTTACTGGAATGGACAGACATGAATTGGCGCTGCATAGAAGCTGAAAGTGAAAAGGGCAAGCGATCTGCTTCTTTGGGCCCTCATCACGAATCATAATAGTTATGGTGCTGCTGTTTCTCTTTTTTGGATTATCTTCTTTTCCTATTTGTATATGGTTCTTGTATTTGATGGATGTAAAAGTAGATAGTACTGTATTTACATGTGTCCCAGACCTGATTTAGTTTCTACACTCAAATTTGCAGTAGGTTCTCCGTGCTTGTTAACTACAAGAAAGAATTTCATCAATTTTCGGTTATGCACAGACAATTTTTTTGCTCCTTGTCCAGAAAGAGAGCTGGAAAGCAGTAGGATGATATATATTCCTGACGACAACAAAAGCATATGCGTACATCAAGGGATTTAAAGAAAAAGAAAAAAAGAGTGAAGTATAGCAGCTTTATTTTGCAGGATATCTTTCATGCTTAATCACTTTTATCTGGGTTGCACGGAGTGGGTGGGTTGTGAACTAAATAGCTAACCTATAGTGGTGTACTCATGAAAGGGTTAATGTCAGATGGTTCAACCAGTGTTATTATGCCCAAGCAACCATAGAGATCAGTAGCCAGGTAAATGTGTTGGGATGGCAAGCAAAACTCTACCATTCCTCCTGATAACTTAGAACATGTTGCGTTGCACTTAAACTTTCCAACCTTTTTAATCACTTGGACAATCACTTGCTATTTCATCTTCACCCCTTTTGATTAACCTTTCATGTCGGCTGTCTGCTTAGATCATTATGCCAACTAATTTTAAGAGGATACCAGATCAAGTTGAAGAGGAAGTTCAGTTGTTCTGCACAATTGACCCTCATTCCATGACATACATTAATTTGGAGAGCATAAATGTATTGTAAAGATGTTGCTTCTCACAATCTTGTCATATCAATACAGAATAGTGAAGGCGGTAAGAAACTTGGCCACTTCGTTATTGGTTATCTCTTTACATAGTGAATAAGTTGCTCGAAATGGTTGTGACTATTCATCTCTCCTACATAAAAGACAATAGCGTTGGTTTCTAACCTCAAACATGTCAAAAGAACTTCACAAAATCCTGTCGCGCAGCAAGCTAGGCAGTAAACACTACATTGACAATATCTGGGAACTTCTCTTTAATTGCTGCTTTGATTCCTGATCCAATAGAGTCAGGCCCTACATACTTCACATTGCAATTGCCTTCCTCGACAGATAAAACTTCCACACTGCCACCAAAATTCTTAATGGCAGGTCTTAATATATCGAGGTGAGCATTCACAGCCTGCAGGAATATGAGTTCTTAGTTAGACATTTTTTAAGCCATTTGAATTGCAATAGCATCAATTTGCAACTGATTTTGAAAATATTCACCTCAACGGTGGTTTCAACTACACGTTCATCATATACTTGGCGAATATCCTTGATGGCTTCTCCAAATTTTTCCTTGAGTACCCTTTCAATCCCCATCTTCATTGTGGTTGTTGAGCTAGGACAACTCTCGCATGCTCCTATATTCATTGTGTACGAAACAATAAGCATTCCATAATTAAATAAGTAATGTTTCTATAAATCAAGACTCAAAAGATCATCATACATGTATCAGAAATTTTTCAAGCTACCCTGAGCGCATTTAAGGAGAAACATTTGTGTGGTGGCTGACAACCAACTTTTAGATTTCGTTGAACACTAACTTGTTCCAAATGGGGGCCACCATTACCCCTCTCACCCTAGCAGCACACACCAAATGGCACCTCTTTCCTTACTCCATTAAACAACAATTGCTCATTCATAAGAAATAGTTTAAAAGATGCAATTCATGATTCAAATCTATTGGCATGTACTGAATCTTCTGATTCTGTCTCTCTCTCTCCCTGCCTCCCCCCCCCCCCAAACCCCTCTCTTACTTTTTATTCTCTCCACTCTCTTCCTTCCTCTCTGTTATCTTATTTGGTATTAGGGGTGTTCAAACCGAACCGGAAAACCGTACCAAATCGAAAAACCAAACCAAATTGAATAAAAACCCGACTAGGTTTGGTTTGACTTGGTTTGGTATTGAGTAAAAAAATCCGAATCAAACCGACATATAAATATATAAATTTTATTTATATTTTTAAGACTTTATAGTGAATTTTCTTTAGAAAATGTAGAAATATTTGGGATCCTCCCATGTATTAACCTTGAAAGCGTAAATTAACGAAAAATTATTGTTAGACGACTAAGAAAATAACTATCATGTATTACTAAAATCTCCCATTAGAATATTTTAATAGATCATATGTTTGTTAATTTTTTTCCATATTTACTAAACATATATTCACTTATCAAAGCTTTATCTATAATTTTAACAAAGTAAGATTGAAATAATATTCATGTAACAAAAAAGCCCAAAAACCCGACAAAACCGAACCAATCCAAACCGATATAGTTGGTTTGGTTTGGTTTTGATAAAAACCAAACCAACCCGGTCCATGTACACCCCTATTTGTATATAGATGAATATCGCTTTTAGGTCCGAACCATGAATAGTGATTTCATGACTTGAATAGAAATTGTCCATCTTCTTCTTCTTCTATTTTATTTAAATGTAGCAATTTTAACCTTCCTCCATACTCTCGGTCTTTCGCATGAATTTTAGAACATTACCCCTTTGTTACAATTTTCCTATCTTTAAAGTTTTGTCAAAAGTTGGAAACTTGATATTATAGAATTGTAACCATTGTAAATTTTAAATTGTTAGAGAGATGACACTTTTATTTATTTATTTAAGTCTGCAACAATCCCTCAAGTGTGGTCCTAACTTTCTTTTTAATGGGCGAAGCACTTGGGAACAATTTTTCTTTTTCGTGAAGGGAAGAGGGGATTATTTACTAATTATGCCTTCAATAAAAACAATAACCATATATGCTAATAGAATAATATACTTTAAAAACAAGAAGGAAAAATAGAAACGTTATCTATAAACAAATATTTCAATCTTCTCTTATTTATAATTTTTAGTGCTTTAGATTAGTCACTCCAGTGAAGTATACTAGGAAATGAGAGGCACGAGGAAATACAGATCTCTTATCCTATCATTTTTCTTGTTTATGGGGCTACTTCAGTATGTGTAGGCTTTGGAAGTGGTCAACAGAAATAAAAGAGAAAAGTTGGTCATTCACCAGTATAAATGTCCAGTATTCAATGAACTCCATTTGGCTTACATTATTTGCATAAAAAGTTTCTGCAGACTTAGGCTGGCTTGGAACTGTTGACCCTCGGAGACTCATTTGCAGTCCTCTAGTGGGAAAACTCAACATCATCCGACTTATTAAATATTTTACCGAAAACAAACTACATCTAATCCAAGTAGTAAGGAGTGGTGACCTTATAAGTACAGCATATTTTGGTGCTTCCAACTGCAGTTCCTCCTCCTTTTTTTTTTTGAAGGTAACAGAAACTGCAGTTCCTCCTTTAAAATGGTGAGTATACAAAGTCAAAGATTCAGATGAGACTTGCTTATTTTATTAAATCTCAAACTAAACTCTTGACCCTAGTTTCTTGGGTCCATCTTTCTGGAGCACACATAATGCCAACTCTAATCCCTGTGCTTAGTCAAAACCAAGACTACAGAATCAGGATACAAGTACCTTTTTCCCCAATCCTTGCTGCGTACATTCAAGAGAGCAGTGGGACCACAGCCTTCGGGAGTACTTTGCCATTTACTAGGAGATGTAGCATCATATATTATGCATTACACCATCCTCCTACAGTGTTCAAATTAACTTACTAACCCCTCACAACCCTGGCAGGCAGAACATAACTCCCCAAACTACCCTGAATAGACTCATTGTGTACTGTTGATCGCAACAAGATACTAGGTAGCATCAGCACATAACTTCATGTGTTACGCTAGACGCATCTTTGCCAGATGCCCGAGGCATGTCCAAGACGAACATCACAATCTGTCATCATCATCATCTACTCCTAATGTCCATTGGCAACTAAGTCTTGTAGTGGCTCTGTGGGGATTACAAGGCGGGGAATCGAACTCGCACCAACATGGTGGAAGTTCAGATAGCCAACCATTTGGCCTACCATGATTGCCAAGTTGGCCCACCATGATTGCCAAGTCCTGTAGCGCTCTGTGATGCATTATGATGGATAGAATCAAATAACTTCTTGAAGATATGGTCCTTTTGCCTCATTCTGACATTCCGTCTTCATATCAAAGTAAGTCCAGCAATATCCATCAGTGGAGTCTTCTGCTTAAAGTATCACCAAGAAAAACAAACACACCCCAAAAGTATCGCTGCCATTGCTCTATTTTGCTGCAGACTTGCAATCCAAAAGAAATTTTAACAATTTTGAACTTGATCTCAAACGAGTCCGGAACCCAATTATTAGGTTTTTGGACAAGTGTGACGTTAATATGTCAAAAAAAGGAGTTACCAAAGTATATACAACGCGGTAATAAACCGCGCTATACTTTAACGGTGTTTTATCCGTTAAAGTATAGCGCGGTTTATAACTGCGTTATATATATTAGCGCACAGTTATTCCGCGCTATATATGTATAGCGTATATATTAACCGCGCTATAACCTATTTTTTAAATTCCTTCTTCTTTCCCACGACAGAATATATACCTATGGGTTCCAGGCTCGATATTTAAGGCACAGTAGCACCAAACTATCATGGATTCTTATGTGTGTCAATTTCAATATTTTTATAATTTTGTGTGTTTATTTTATAAATTAAATTATTAATTTTTATAAATTGGACAGAGTATATACCTATGGGTTCCAGGCTCGATATTTGAGGTCCAGTAGCATCAACCTATCATGAATTCTTATGTGCGTCAATTTTAATATTTTCATTCCTTTGTGTGTTTGTTTTTTAAATTAAATAATTAATTTTTATAAATTGGACAGAGTTTGTATTTCATCTATCAGTATAAGAGATACTTAAACTACATGGATTTTACGCTAAAATACTCTATATTTTACTACGCTAAAAGACTCTACAGTTTACTACGATAAAAGGCTCTACATTGTACTACGCTAATAAATAATCTCAACTAAATATAAATAACAAATACATTTTAATCACATAACATTCACGAAAATACATATAAAACCGTAAAAGATATTAATTAACATTTTTATTAACAGGAAAAAATGATTTCTCAATTTTTACATATTTTTTTAGAACACTAATATCTAAGTCCGGATAAATATAACATACTAGTTTCGCAAACAAAATACAAAACGACATGGAAACACATTCAAGTCAACTAATATGCTTTATTATACGAGTTTCGACATAAACTAAATCGGAATACCTCGATTTACGATTTTCGGAAAGTGAATTAGTTGAAAATTTGAGTCCGAAACAGTGAAACCACAACAACACAATGCTTTGCCACACTGTGGGCCCACAATAATTCTTTTGGGGGAAGAAAAAGGGGGGGGGGGACCGTTCTGTTTGGGGATTTAAAAATGGGGGAAGTGGGTGTTCTGTCGTGGGATTTAAAAATGGGGTATAGCGTGGTTAATATATGAGCGCGGAAAATCTGTGCGCTATACCTTTAACGCGGTTATAAACCGCGCTATACTTTAACGGATAAAACACCGTTAAAGTATAGCGCGGTTTATAACCGCGTTATATATACTTTGGTAACTCTTTATTTTTTTAACCTATTAACGTCACACTTGTCCAAAAACCCAATAATTGGGTTCCGGACTCTGGCTCACAAAGACAACAACTTGCTGCCAATAAACGCTCCTCAATTCACTAATGAATTCTTTGGACTGAATCATTGCTCCTGCTGACACTGGTTTTTTGTCTTACAAGTTAGACACTCAACTTCTAGAGTTGACTAAGACAATAATACGATAACCTTAAACCTCATCCTGATCACAGGTAGTTCTTTTACAATACCGGCCTGTTATCACCAGTATAACTGAGAAGCTATTGCATCATGCAACAATATGTACATGAACATGGTACCTCTTCGTCCCAATTGGTATGAAACTTGATAACATTACATTTCTATACCATGTTCACACTTCCAATAATTTTATTCATGAACTATTTAATCTAATACTATTAGTTAAAGAGTTTAAGTTTAGTCCACTATCATATCAGCCAAAGGATATCTACACGTTGCAACAAGTAAAGGTGACCTGATGGTATAAAAATTCCTTACATTAGTGACGGTGTATATAACTTAAACTCATATATAATGGGATGGATTAATATTAAAGTACAATAAAGAAATCAGGTATCAATAGTATAAAAAGCTAACCTTGAAGCTGGAGGGAAACGACGCCGTCTTCGACAGAAACGACATCGACGTTTCCACCATCAGAAATGAGATAAGGGCGAACATCTTCAAGAACCAAATCCACGTTTTCAGGAGTCAGCTCGAATTGCTTGGCTGAGTAAAGACCTGGAGCTGGAGTGGACCCATCGATGCTGCTTGCTTTATTAACAAGATTGAATTTTTTATGAGTTACCTTAGTTCTTTTGAGGAAAAAGGAATTTGGATTCTGGGACTTGAGTGGGAGTTCCAGCTTGTATATGGAAGATGAAATTTGGGAGACGCCCATTGTTGGTGCTATATACGCCATTGCTCTGTTATGTCTTTTGGACGACTTTTTTCTATTTTTGTTTGTTGTGGTTATAAATAGAACGGAAAATAATTACCCTTTACTGTGTGAAATAGAAACAAATAGGCTCATATATGTCCTCCATCACTAGCAAATCACTCTTAAATCCACGTGGAATAATATTTTTCATTTTAAAAATCTAAAACTATATATTCCTTAATTAAAAAGACTATATGGATTAAAAAAAATAGAGAAAATCTCACTTTATACCCATTAAATTCAAACTATTTACCTTAAATACTCATACCTAAACTATTTACTACTCATACCCATGGGGACCAAACTATTTACCCGCCTCCTCCCCCTGAATATGGAACTTTTCAAGCACCTACCAGTTACCCACCACATCAACCTGTGATCGGTTTCCTCAGCCAGTTGCTCCACCTGGCGTCACCGCATCATCACCTGAATATTATGCTAATGGTTATCAAGTTGTTCCAAGTTATTCTACCACCCTCTGCTCCTATATCGTGTTCATGATTTTAATAGTTACCGCAATTAATTAGTCAGATGCCGAAAAAAATCACCTGATATTCATGATTTTCGTGAATTGTTGTTGCGTTTTTCCGTGATTATGGGTGGGTTGACTTTATTGTACAAAAATTCAAATCCACCATTGAAGGACCTTGAAGCTTGAAACTCATAACTTGATTTGTTTGAGTTTTTAATTATTTTGATCTGATCCTATATGAGTTTGTTTGGAAAGTTGATTGGAGGTTGTATCTAAAGTTTTAGTCAATTTGGTGGAGATTTTGTAGTAGATTTTAGAAGTTTGGGTTGGAATATAGTTGAACAAGAGAAGAAGACGAATTTGTATTGTATACTCAAATAGTATACAAATATACCATTTTGGTATACAATTCATTCCAACTATATACCCTATTAGTATAACTATATACTATATTGGTATCATATGCTAGTTGAATCATTTTTTGGTTGTATTAGTTGCATTTATTAGTACAGTATTTGGTTTTCTTTTAATAATAGTAATATAGTTCAATATCTTGAAATACTTTATTACATTAATATGTGGTACATTATTTTTTTATTTTTCTCTTTATGCATGTGTGTTATGTAATAGTAGTATAGTCATATAGTTGTCGGGAATTAACCAGTAAAACTGTATACCATGTTGGTATAGATATATGCCATATTGGTATCTTATGGCAGTTTGAACATTTTTTTGGGTTGTTTTGGCTGTATTTTTAAGTGAATTCTATTCTAAAATTATTTATATGAACGTGATTTGCAGTGCTGGAAAATTTTTGTGCTGATGGATATAGATTATGTGTATTATGTAATAGTTTTTATAATTATAGGCAATTGCTGGAACGACCCATACAATTATATATCCTGTTAGTATATGGAATGAGCAAGTTGCTTTGTGAATATTTAGCTTGCAATGCGAGCATGTAAATTTCTCATACTTTTATTGTATCCTTTAATGTTTTGGTACAGCAGTATAGTCACAGATAATTGTAGCAATATTCTAGAGCAATCATATACTCTGTTGGTATACTTGTATACCATATTGGTATCATGTGGTACTAGAAGTCTTTTTTTCTACTTATATTTTTATTGCATTTTCCAATATTTTAATATCATTTCTATTCTAACTAGTATATATGGAGATTTAGTGGCCGCAGATTATATTGTCTTGCTCCATCACTGGTTGGTCTTACTGCTAATGGTAGAGTATGTACTAATATTTGTAGGGAAGGAGATCAAGGTTTGCATGGCAATCACGTGGAATTAAAAAAGGAACAAGAAATAAAGAAAAATAATAAAAATAAAAAATAAAGAAGGAGTCAAATTAGAGTGTGAAATAAGTTATGATAAAAATAACAATAATACGATTTGGGCAAAAATAAATGAATAAAAGAGAAAAAATAAAAAAAAATAGGAAGAAAATGAGAAAAAAGAAAAGGATAAAATAAAAGAAAAAAGGAAAAAAGAAAAGAAGCATAGAAATAAAAAAGAATTGGAGAATAAAGAAAAAAAATTCCTCACAAAAACTGCTATGGGTAAGAAATGTAATTAGTTTATGGGTAGAAAAACAAATGGATAAACATGGATAAATAGTTTTGTTTTTGTGGGCAACTGTATCACTTTTACCCCTCCTTTTTTCCATACCGTACCCCTGCCTCACCCCCAATCTTTACCTAACCCACTTAATTAATAGCTAACCCATCATTCTTTTCACCATTTAACCTTTTAACATTCTCTTCCTACAAAATCTCCAAATGAACGAACAACTAGGGTTTTGAAGTCGTTGATTCATCTCCGATCGAAGGGTGAATTTTTTGTTGAAGGTAAGTTTTTTTTGTTGGTTTATTTGTATTTCAATCGCGGGGATAGATGTTTGTAGTTAAAAGGGGAAATAGAGAGTCATGTAACATTTCTTGATATCGTGACCATCTTATTAGTTTATTCACTTGTTTTGTGTCTTTATATGCTTGTTTATTGTAGTGTGTGTATATATATATATATTGGTGGTTGACGCTCCCAAAATGAGTGAATTTTTTAGAATTTTTAATTCAATCTCAAAATTGGATTGCTTCTTAGTGTTTTTAAATTCCTTTTCTGAACTATATTGCTTTATGTATTAAATTGTTGTTTGTAGTGGTTGACGGTCCCTAAATAAATGTATTGGGTTTTTATGGTTTTTTTTTTACTCTATTTTTGAATTGTTGTCTTCAATGCTGAAATGGTCCCTTTGTGTTTTCCCTTTTTTTGTTGTCGCGTATGCAAATTGAAGATGATTGAAGAAGTTAAAATTTTATTCCATTATGGAGGCAATGAGGTCATTTTACCTGAACTAGTATACAATAAAAAACTTATGCACTTTACTTCGTTGTGCTGCACATTTACTTTCGTATAAGGACATCTGTGAAGAATTCACTTCCAAATTAGGGTTTACTACTATTAAGCAGTTGCTAGTAACTGGTGCCTCTGGTATGTATTATTTGATAAAAAATCAAGAAGGAATTAAGGTACTTAAATTCCTCTTATCTAAGGAGTTCAAGGTGATTGATTTCTTTGTAGTTGATGAGTATGATCTTAGTTTATCTCCTCCAAATATTGTCCATCACATAGAATCATATCCTGTTGATATTGATGTTGGGACTGATTGTGAATATGGACCTGGTGGATGATATGTTAGAAGAATTGGAAGGTAGTGAAAATAATAATGATGACGTTGATGGAATTGGCATAGAAAAAAGAAGAGTTATGACCAATGGGCTTAAACATTATAGAGAGTTGGCATTGGGTATGTCCTCAAGAACATCAATGAAGTAAGATATGTAGTGGGTTTTTTTTTGCTTTAGCTAATAAAAAGAAGCTTAAAGTCAAAAAAGTGATACAATTAGAGTTAGATACATTTGTCAAATTGGTTGTCCAATTGTGTGTCTTATTTCAAAGGATAAGAATACAACTAGTTGTAGAATTAAAACATTAAAGTTCAAATATCTATGTGATGACTGTTTTGACAATCTTAGAGTTGGTTACAAAACTTTAGCTTTGTATTTCAAGAAGCATGTGTAGAACAATCCTAAGTATGCTGTCAAGCATATGAGAGGGCAGTTGGAGAATACTTTTGAGTTGAATGTGTCTAAAAATAAGCTAAAAAGGGCTAAAAATTGGCCCTTAAGAGACTAGAAGATAGATTTAGAGATGAGTATAACAAGTTAGAAGCTTATGGACGGGAAATTAAACATTCAAATCCAGGCACTGACTTTGTAAGTAACATGCACTTGAAGAAGGAAAAAGGAGATTTTTGAGAATGTACACTTGCTTCCAAGCTCTTCAAGAGGGTTGGAAAAATGATTTAATACCACTTATTGGTTTGGATGGTACCTTTTTAAAGGTAAACTGCAAGGGTCAATTATTGGTGGCAATTGGACAAACTTGTATGAACCATTTTTATGCATTTGCTTAGGCAGTTGTGAATAAAGAAAATAGCAGTACATGTTAGTGATTTATGGAAAAAAGATGCACATGTAGACTATGGGGCTTGAGTGACATACCTTACCCTCATGTAATCAAGGCAATGACTTTCAAATAAGTTGACCTTTTAACTGCGATTAATTTGTGGCATAGCTGAAATGCTTATATGCTAACATATAAGCATAAGTTACAGTCTGTTAGGGGTCCTAAATTCTAAAAAGTTGATCTTGATCAAGCTATGGACCCACCAGAGTTTGTCGAAATAGTTAGTCGACCCAAAGTGAAAAGAAATAGACAACTTGACGAGGCAAGCAATAGAAAAGGTTTGTGGAGTTTATCAAGAAAATGAACAGTCATACAGTGCAACAACTGTGGTGAAATTAACCATAATTGTAGGGGTCATCCAAAGATAAAATAGTTTCAAAATATATTTGTTTTTTCCTTACCACAGTTAAGTAATTAATTAGTTATTTTCCTTTGCAAGATAAGGTTGCTAGACACAAAGCTCCAAAACCAAAAAGAGAAAGGCTTCCAGTAAACCAACTACAAGAATCCAATCATCATAGTGTTCATCAATTGAAAATGAAGTGCCTGAAGATGATATCTGTAAGCACGTGATTTTTGCCCAATATGAGAATTACTCCCAAAAAATCCAAAAATAAAATGATTTTTCTTTGGTGTGCAATTTTGTGATATTTTGTGATATTTTGAATAATTATTTGTATTTGTCTGTGCGTGTTTATTTGATAAATTAATAAAAAATACAAAAATATGTCGCATTTTGCATGTAGGATTTAATTCTACAGTTGTTAGTAATTAAATTTGTTTTACAAAAATTAAAAATTACAAAAATAGACATCATTTGCATTTTTAGCATTTAATGTCCAAATATACAATTTTATGCTTAATTATTACTTAATTGTGCGTTAATTGTTATTGGGAGTTAATTTGCGCTTTTATAACTTAATTTAATTCTTAATAATAGTTTAAGTATTTTTATAATTTAGTTTTAGAGAAATAAAAGAAGAAAAAAGAGCGAAAATATAAAGAAAGTCGGAATTGGGTCTCTTCTTCGATTTCAAGCCATAGGCCCAAAAAATGGCCCAATCTTCCCTACGACCCAGTCCATTTCGAACTGGGTCGACCCAGTCCATAACCCAAAAGACCCAAACCCCTTTGTCTTACATTTTACAAAAACAAAACAAAAACTAAAAGAAGAAAACCCTAAAATCTAAACCATCCCCCCCCCCTCTCCTATCTTCTTCTTCTTCCTCCAAAGCTCCAACCAAGCATCCATGGCTGCCCTTTACCTTCTTCTTCGACACATCCTCATCGTCCAAACAGCTGCTGCCCAAGCACTTCATCTTCTTCGTCCACCATTGTTGCTCTAGTTCGTCGTCGTTTGGTCGAACTTCATCTTCTCCGGCAAAACAGTCCGTCGTCGCCACCAGTTGCTTCTGCTTGTGCGTCGACCAGCCCATTGTTTGTTCCTTCTGTTGTTCGAAGCCCCGTCGCTGCTGCTTCTGTCTCAACCAAACAACCAAACAAACACAGCCATGGACGAGCTTCGACGTCGACCATGTCGTCGTCCATGGTTGTCCGCGCTGCTGCTGCCTGTCGCCGCCGCTGCTGCTGCCTGTCGCCGCCGCTGCTGCTGCCTGTCGCCGCCGCTGCTGTTGTCTCGACATCGTGCTGCTGCTGCTCGTCGCAGCAGGTGTTGGACGGACTGCTGTTGCTGCTCGTCGCGGCAGTAGCTACGGGCTGCTTCATCTTCTCTTCGTCTTCGTCGTCATTTGTTCGAGCTTTGGTCGAGGCTCGGACAGATTTGTTTACAATCAAAGTTCTTCGTTGATTCATCTCCGGTTAGTTATTTTTGAGTTTTATTTTGTCCATATTTCGTTTTTATATTTCTAAAAGTTAAAATCGTTAAATATTTGATTCTTGTTTTGTTCGTTGTTTATCGTTGAAATCATTTTTCTAGTTTGTTCATGTTCATGTGCTTTGTTAAAATTAATTTTCAGATTTCAAAATAGAAGTTTAATTAGTTGTTTTCATGTTTATTTCATGTTTGTATTATTGTTTAAATGAATATTTGTTAGTTTAATATTAGTTAGATACAAATTGAAGTTTAATTAATTGTTTCTTCAATTTGTTTCATGTATTTTATGTATTTTCCGGAAATTGTTAATATTGTTAAGTTCAAGTTTAAGTTCATAATTGTTTCTTCTTAGGTTTTTGTTTTGTCATTTGCCTAAAAGAATTTAGTTGTAATAAGGGAAGTATGTTGGTTTTAATCATTTGAATCCATCGTTTTTTAGATTTAATTCATGTTCATATTATGTTTGTTTGATCTTGAATCCGAAATGTGTATAGTTTGATTTTTTGTTTATCATTTATGATTATTTCTTGAATTTGTCTCATAATCTTGTTTATAGGAATTGTTTGTTGTAATGTTGTTAGAGTAGTTGATTTTAAGTTCAATATTATTGAATTTAGAAATCTAAATATACTTGTTTGTTGTTGTTGTTGAATCCGAAAATAGGATTGTTTGTTGCTAAAATATTGTTCAATCAAATTATAGTTGTTCTTTGTTGTTCAATTTGTGTTCATGTGATTTATTGTTGAAATGTTGTTGAAATCATGTTCATGTGCTTTGTTGTTGAAATGTTGAAGAAATCATGTTCATGAAATTTGTTATTTGAACATTGTTAGAAATTAATCATATTGTCTATATTTTGGTTATGTTTGATTAAATGATGTGTTATAGCTGATGGGTAGTTTGGTAATTTGTAGTACGTTCAGGGGTAGTTTGGTAATTTCAGTAAGGTCGTGAGGGGTAGTTTAGGAATTGTACATTTTGAAATTGTTTATTTGAAGCATGGGGGACAAAATGAAATGGGGTGGGTTGTGATATAGTTGTTTAATATAAAGGGGGACAAGAATTTAATTTAAAGGGGGAATCTTACATTATTTTAAATGAAGCATGGGGGACAAAATATAATGGGGTGGTGTGATATGTTTATTTAATATAATGGGGATGAGTGGAAAGATAATGGGTTGGGTAGAGAAAAAGTATGGATTTTAACTAATTGAAAGGTTTATGGGATGAGTTATAAGAAGAAGTCTTGAACACAAGACAATGAGAGAGGGGATACGAGAAAAAATACACACACAGATAGAGAGAAAAAACGGACAGAGAATAGAAGAGAGAAAAATTCCGAAAAATATTTAAGCTTTCAAAAATAAAAATAAAAACTAAAAATCTACTGCTTTCTTTCTTTGTTTGAAATTAGTATTAATGGTTGTTGTTTCATTTAAAGCTTAAAGCTTTTGTTTTTGGGATTACTACTCCACCGGTCTGTTACTGGGTTGTTACTGTTGCTGGGCAGTTGTTGCTGTTGTACTGTTATTACTGCTGCTGATTCTCATCTTCATTTTCTTTTGCTTCCAATATCAGGTACATATCTGTAAATTCATGTCACGAAAAGCTTCAACATGACAAATTAATGAAGTTCGGGAATTATAATTCTGTTTTCCATTCGTTCAAGTTCATTAGTTAAAAATTTGGTTTTTGTTTCAGTTGATTAATATAGTAGTACGTTTGGCGTAATGAATATAAGATAATTGTTACCTCTTAAAATTCGTTTAAGTGTTGTAATAATATCATCTATTTCGGAATTTTCATTAAGTGAAGTCATGATTAAAATACCAAGGTAGGGAACATGGCATAAAATGGGCCATTAATTACATCCCGTAATATTGTTAGCTAAATGTAAAGTAGAATGGAAGTATCAATAAATTACATTATTAGTATATCTTGTAAAAAAAAAAAAACTGATTTTCGTTTAGATTGATATAAGTTGTATGTTCATATATGGCATGATGATGAGTATATATATAATCATATGTGGAAGGTGAGTTGATACAAT
Source organism: Nicotiana tabacum (assembly GCF_000715075.1). NCBI lineage: Eukaryota > Viridiplantae > Streptophyta > Magnoliopsida > Solanales > Solanaceae > Nicotiana > Nicotiana tabacum. The sequence goes on along the minus strand of NC_134101.1, from coordinate 125,385,604 downwards.
ATTAGGAATGGTTCAAACGTACAACTATATTGCATGTGATGTAATTTTATTGAATCAATTTGTATAATAGTTCTCTTTCTTATCAACTTGACTCTTATCTTCCATTGCAAACATTAACCAAACCATTGCAACTTTGGACTAAAACAAATACATGAGAAGGACATAGGATTTATAAACGAATCGTGGCATTTTATGTAAAAGATATATAGAAGAAGAGTTCGCCTTAAATGAAACAATGAAGATTCTGCGGAAAATATTAATTTGTTTACCATTTTAAGTTCTTTCCCAATTTTATACACGATTCGATTTATGGACATCCAATGGTCCTCTTATTCGATTTGTTTACATATGAATCATACAAATTAATATTTGAAGTCATTTCCCACTGGTCTTGACCCAACAGACTCTACTGGGGAAATTTCTATGAAAGGAAAAGACAAATAAGAGGAACAGAATATAAGAGAAAAATACACAGATACGAGAGAGAGAAACAAATCTGAAAATAAGAGAGAGAAAAGGGCTGAACATTTAAGAGATAGAAAATTCCGAAAAATATTTAAGCTTTCAAATAAAAAAAAAACCTAAGAAAAAACATTCTGCTTTCTTTTGTTGTTTGAAATTAGAATTAATTGTTGTTTCATCAAAGCTGAAAGCTTTTGTTTTTTGGGATTACTACTCCACCGGTCTGTTACTGGGTTGTTACTGTTTGCTGGGCTATTGTTGCTGTGTTGTACTGATTTTACTGCTGCTGCTGATTCTCATATTCATTTTCTTTTGCTTCCATTATCAGGTACACAACTGAAAAGCTGTTTATTGTAATCCGAAATATGAAGCGTGAATACATATGAAGAATGAAAATTTGAAGTTTTAATTTCGTTTTTTTCTTTGTTCCTTTTGTTGATTGTATTTAAGCTATTTCATGAATTACTAAATAATAACTGGAATAAGAAAATAATATCATAAGTTAGTCTGTAATAAATCGGTTCGGCAAAATAGGTTAATTCACTAGTTATGAAGGCTTCAAGATTATAGGTTGATCATGAACAAGTAGCTAAATTTAGCTAAGACACGAATTTAAATTAAACATCGTAAATTAGGCATTAAGGCAGAGCTGTCACACCTCCTTTTTCCGCCCCCGCGAGGGTGCAAGGGAGTTTTTCCAATTAAAGGACAGTCGAAACGGGATTTATTTCTTTATTTCAGAGTCGCCACTTGGGAGATTTAGGGTGTCCCAAGTCACCTATTTTTATCCCGAATCGAGGAAAAGAATGACTCTGTATTACAGTCTGCGCACCAGAAATCCGGATAAGGAATTCTGTTAACCCGGGAGAAGGTGTTAGACATTCCCGAGTTCTGTGGTTCTAGCACGGTCACTCAACTGTTATATTTGGCTTGATTGTCTGATTTTATACAAATATGGACTCATGTGCAAGTTTTATCTTTTTACCGCTTTCATTATTATATTTTTTAAAGAATGTGAACATCGTTTAAAAAACACGTCTTTGGATTGGGTCACATAAAATGCATCCACGATCCGGAACGTATTTTTATTCAATGTTTTGAGATTTGGATTTGGGTCGCATAAATGCATACCCGTGTTTAAGAATGTATTATTATTATATCGCGCCTAAAGCAATTAGCGATTTATTACTTTGGGGTAGGGCCGTAAAATTTGCTAAAACGGCTCCTCCTTAATTCTAAGCAATTAAATGTAAATTTATTGAGGGCCCCGCAATCTATACATTTTATTAAGCGAGGCTCATCTCATTTATTTTCCTAAATGGATAAATCTTAAAGCGACTACATTTTGCTATTTAAAATTAGTCTCTAAAATGAATAAAGAAAATCCTAATTAATTACGTTTTTTATTATTATTATTATTATTTAAGAAAACATGACACACTAATTGCTTGATTCATACAAATTGATGAAAAAGGAATTTTATTCTAAATTTCGAAAATTATAAATTAAATAAAAATTCAACAACTAATATTCAAAATAAACAAATATAGCTAGATTAAAACTCAGCATTGTTATTTTTAAAAAAAATATTATTGAGATTAATTATTCACAATCATTTGAAACTAAATTTAACCATAATTACTAAAGCTTATTAGAAAGTTTATTAGACTTAAACGTTCTTCTAATCTTGCTTAAGCTCAAGTCATGCCTTAATGCCTAATTTACGATGTTTAATTTAAATTCGTGTCTTAGCTAAATTTAGCTACTTGTTCATGATCAGCCTATAATCTTGAAGCCTTCATAACTAGTGAATTAACCTATTTTGTCGAACCGATTTATTACAGACTAACTTATGATATTATTTTCTTATTCCAGTTATTATTTAGTAATTCATGAAATAGCTTAAATACAATCAACAAAAGGAACAAAGAAAAAAACGAAATTAAAACTTCAAATTTTCATTCTTCATATGTATTCACGCTTCATATTTCGGATTACAATAACCAGCTTTTCAGTTGTGTACCTGATATTGGAAGCAAAAGAAAATGAATATGAGAATCAGCAGCAGCAGTAAAATCAGTACAACACAGCAACAATAGCCCAGCAACAGTAACAACCTAGTAACAGACCGGTGGAGTAGTAATCCCAAAAAACAAAAGCTTCCAGCTTTGATGAAACAACAATTAATTCTAATTTCAAACAACAAAAGAAAGCAGAATGTTTTTTCTTAGTTTTTTTTTATTTGAAAGCTTAAATATTTTTCGGAATTTTCTATCTCTTAAATGTTCAGCCCTTTTCTCTCTCTTATTTTCAGATTTGTTTCTCTCTCTCGTATCTTTGTATTTTTCTCTTATATTCTGTTCCTCTTATTTGTTTACACATATGAATCATATATTAATTTGTTTACCATTTTAAGTTCTTTCCCAATTTTATACACGATTCGATTTATGGACATCCAAAGGTTGTATCCACGAAAAATGTTAGTTTTAGATACGTATTGTCTGTTTTCTTTTTCACGTCATTAATTCTTTAAAATTTGAGGTATATGATTCATATGTGTAAAACAAGGCTCGCGGTCAACACATAATAACAATTTGTAGAGAACCTTATCAAGAATATATTTGTGATTAGGGATACGTTCGCGTAACCTGATTATATTTCTAAAAGCAATTCGGATTATGCGTTCGCGCAACTTCGATCGAATATTTAATAAAAGGGATTCCTCGGAGAATATCATTATTAATTTCATAAAAAACCGAGATGTGAGGTTCACTACTTAATTATACAAAAAGGGCGAATGTTCTTGATTTTATTAAAGCATAATTTCAAAAATAATTATTATAATAAAAATATTATCTATATTATTGTGTACACGTGCGCGTGACACAACTCCGCATGTTTTTTTAAAAAAAAATATAATTTATAACACGAATACACGTACGCATGATTCAATTCAAAGAAGGGTCTTTAAATATAAATAGAAGCGGTAACAATAAAATCATGCGATAAAAATGTATTTTACAAATCAAAATAATCAAGCCGAATATAACAGTTGAGCGACCGTGCTAGAACCACGGAACTCGGGAATGCCTAACACCTTCTCCCGGGTTAACAGAATTCCTTATCCGGATTTCTGGTGCGCAGACTGTTAAATAGACAGAGTCATATTCTCCTCGATTCAGGGATTAAAACCGGTGACTTGGGACGCATTAAAATTCCCAGGTGGCGACTCTGAAACAAACAAACAAATCCCGTTTCGACTGTCCTTTAATTGGAGAAAACTCCCTTGCACCCTCTCGGGCATGTAAAAAGGAGGTGCGACAGCTCTGGTGACTCTGCTGGGGACTTTACCCAGAACCTCTGGTTCAGGGTTCAAGAATTCGAGCTTAAAATAATTGTTATAGTTGGCTTTATTTATTATCTAATTTTTTTACATGATATATGCCCAATGTGCTAAATGACACTTTTACCGCTTTAATATTGTTTGAATTATGAATATATACAACTGCTACAAAACCCCCTTCTTTCTGAGTCTTCTAAATTTATGGTGCACACGTGCGCGTGGCCCACCTTTCTGTTAAAGTCATACCAAATAAGACGAAGTTGAGACAAGTAACTAGGCCGGGTAGACTTTCATGCTCCCGGTACGTTGCCCCCGCTTCGGCTCAAACTGTCCGTTTGGGTAAGCCAGGGCTAGATCAATATGCCTCAGGTTTTTTCACTTAGAATAACTCAGCTTCATGCCGGATCCCTAGTAGGAGCGTTTGTTTGCATCACGTGCATTTGACTTTGGAGACTCAACACAGGGGTTGGGTCTGTCTAGGACAGGTGTACCAAAAAATGAAAATGACCATCCTGATGCATCTTACTTGCTCCTACTTGCGCATTTATTTGATTCGTACTTGTGTGCTGATTGACTTTTGAATATCAGGAATAATATTTTAAAATTGAAAAAAAAATAGCGGTTAGGGAATTGATTGTTAATTTTTGGAAAAAAAAACCAATGCCCAAATAACTGTCAAAACTCTGCCGAAATTTTGAGAAAATGAAAAAAAATATTTTATTAGTTTGTTTTATTAAAAGCAAAGAAAAAATAGAAAAAAAAAGAGTCGTTGTTCTGTCTTGTTTTTTAAAAAAAAACAAATTAGAAAAAAAAATAGTTTGTCTTGCCATAAAAAATGAAAATGAAAAAGAGTCTTGTTTTTAAAATGGGTTTTTATTTATTTATTTGTTTAGATACCAAAATAAAAATAAAAATAATAAAATAAAAAGAGTCGCGTTGAAAGTGGTTTTATTATTTGTTGCAAATATATATATATATATAAAAATCCAAAAAGTTTTTCTTTATTTCCAAAAAATGTATATATATCTTTATTTGTTGCAAAAATATTTGTCCTGCCAAAGTCTAGAAAAGTTTTTTTTAGACTCCCAATTTTCAAAACAAAAAATCCAAAAAATATTTTCCATTATTGACTTCTTTAAGAAAGTCTTTTTAATTATATATATATATATAATAAAATAAAACAAATTCGAAAATATTTTCCTTCTTCTTTAAAAATTGAAAAGAAAATTCAAAATTCAAAAAAAATATTTTTTTTAGAAAGCATTTCTTTTATTAAAGGTAAAATTCCAAAAAAATATTTTCTTTCTTCTTAGAATAAGAAAAAACAAAAAAAATATCTTCCTTTTACTTTTGAAATCCTCAAAGTTCAAATCAAAAGAAAAGGAATTCTTAGAAGTCTTTCTTTCAAAAAGAAAATCAATCAAAAAAAAAATAAAAAAATATATATATTTCTTTCAAAAAGAAAATCAATCAAAAATCCAAAAAAAAAAATAAATACTTCATTTCTTCTTTTAAAGCAGTTCTTTTACAAATTAAAAAAAAAAATTTAAAATTAGTTTATTTACTTTATTCATGACCTGCCCGAACTACGCGGGTTTGATTCTCACCGGATGTGAGATACGTAGGCAATCCTCATCGGGTCCAACCCCCTTTTTTGCTAAAATAGCCAAAAACCAATAAATAAATAAAAAACGTGTCAAAATTTTAATTTTGTCATAAATAAGTCGGGCAGTGTCCAGCCTCCCCTTTTGCTAAAAAAAAAAATAGCAAAAAAAAAAATATGTCTAATTTTAATTTTGTCATAAAGAAATCGGGTGACGCTGTTTTATCAAGACATAGCCGAATGTTCCCGAAAAGGACGCCGGAAGGCTGACTTTGCATAAACAACCACTTTTTGGGTCATGTGTAGGATTTTGGTCCAGTTGACCCACACAGCCTTAAAAAAAAAATCTTCGTCCCTGAGGCGCTGAAGGGCCGTGTTTGCAACACCCGGTTTTTATTGTAATTTGAAAAAAAAAACAAAGAGTCAGCGGTTAGGTGAATACCATTTGAATTTTTTTTAGTCAAAAATAAGTCAAGCCAGCTTCGGCCGCGTCTTAAACCGTTCTTGCCGAAATAGCCTTAGAATATCTTTCAGTTGTCGAAAGGCTATTTTCGTAAAAGAACGAACAAGTGTGTAAAGTGTCATAAAATAATCCTCTCCGGCCTCAAAATTTGGAAGGGGCCACGTTTGCAAAAATAACCGTTCGGTTGCATCTGTCAAACGGAGAAAGGAAGCTGGCCGTTTGTTTTGAATTTTGTAAATCTTTTAATTAAAATATGTGGGATGTTTGATTTTCGAGTTTGTAGGTCATCTTCAAACCTTTGAAACCCAGTTTATTTTAATATGAAAATCGAAAAAATGATTAGTATTGTTTATCTTTTATTGGTCCGAACTACGCAAGGTCTGATTCATGCGGGGTCATGATACGTAGGCAATCTCCATAAGATTCGACCACCACTGAAAAAGAAAAAAAAGGGAAGAAAGAAAAATAAAGGAAAGCGCAAGTGCATCGCATCTCTGATAGAACGGTTTAACTGCTTAGGTGCATTGCATCTCTAATATATGATTATCTGTCAAATGCCCTGACACTAACGTGATGGCTTCCCTTTGCTGTGTTCATATATAGAAAAGTGGTTGGTTGTGGTAACTCCTCCCTGCAAAGCAAATGACACAGAACCTCAGAACAGGGTGGGTCGGTACTGATGACCGACAACAATTGGTCGAACAGAACAACGGGTCGGTAGAAGAAGTGAAAATGCTGAGACAACATGTGGCAGACATGTATCAGGCATGGATAACTGGGAAAGCACCACCCCCACCACCGCCAAGCTTTTCAAACTCTGGCATTACCCATCCCCCATACTCTCCATCCCAACCCACTTATGACAGCTTCCCTAGCTACCCGAGTAGTTCCATCACTCGTCCACGTTACTCCCCTCCCCAATGCTACTTCTCTCCACGAGGTTCCCAAAGATGGGCTTCACTTTCCAAATATCCAGCTCCACAGAAGGCCTATCCACCCTCACAAGCCTACCGGAAGCCCCCTGGATCAGGTTTCCGGCCCAATCAAACATTTAGGAACGAAAGGTTGCTGAAACGAGGAAAGGATCTCACCCCTATCGGAGTATCTTATGCAAGTCTGTTTGAAAGGCTAAAGCATGATGGCTTGATTGAGCCGCTCCCCGCATATACTCCAGATCCACATGCAAGAAACTTTGATCCGGCAGCGCAATGCGCGTACCACTCCAATGTCATAGGGCACAACATTGAGAGTTGTCGTAATTTGAAAAGGGAAGTAGAGAAAATGATCCAAGAAGGGCGGATTGTGATCGATAACAGTAACATGGAGCACTCGAACCCTATCGAGAACTTGTTGACGGAGGTTGATGATATGGAAGCTGATAATGGTCTTGGCAATACTAATGCAAAGCTTAGTGGCTAAGATGCCAATTTTGATAAAATGGGAGGACGCTCCGTTCCTTGGTTAGCAAGAGAGAAGCTGTTGGTGGTTTATTTTGTTGTCATTTCTGTTATCCGGATTATTCTTAGGGTTGTAATCTGAATATTGTCTTGTGTCAAACCTTCTTATCTTTCCATTTTTGTCGTATCAGTTTGTTTAAGTCTCGTTGATGTTGTGTTAAGATTTTATTCTGGTTGTTTTGTTTGTTTTTCTAACCATTTCGCCGGAAGTCTAATACAAAAGCCGGTCTTTTATTATTTCCAGTCATCTTTTTATTTAGTCCTTTTGTCATTTTCGCTCAATGCCGATTCTAGGGACATGACATGCGCACACAGTTTGGGCCTAGTCTATAAAGTTAATCATAAAACCCTGGGAAGGTGATCAAAGCATTTAAAGGAAATAAGAACGGTTTGAGATTATTTGAAGCCCGAGTCATGTGGAACTGGGGCAAGTAAAACATAAAGAAAACCGTTAAATGCAAGATTCGCCAAATTGGCATGAGGGTCGTGCATGAGAGTGAGAGTGTCGCCCAGCAGTGCTTTAGAAATGACAAATGAAAAAGCAATTGTTTAACATAATTGTCAAGTCGAGCACCATCGGAAGAGACTATAAATCTATGTTCAATTGTGTTGTTTGCACTTGGCATGTTTTGAAGACTGGAATGACGAAGGGATTTTATTCTGCTACCTAAACACTTTATCCTTCGTTACCCCTTTTGAGCCTTATTTATTTTCTTTCATACCCCTCGTTCGGAATCAATAGCAACGACTAGGAAATACGAGCCTGGAAGGTAAAGAAAAAATCAAAAAAAAAAAACGAAAAAGAAAAAGAAAAATGAAAAAAAAAACAAAAGAAAGTCAAATGAAAAAAGAGGAATTGGGAACTACGTTTGACCTGATTCCTCAAAGAGGATACATAGGCGCCTCACGGCTCGGTCATGGTGTAAAAAGAAATTAAAAATAATAAATAAATAATCCCCAAGCAAGAAACTGGGGCAAGAGTTGTACTCGTTGTAAGCAAAATTGGTTCCGAATGTTGTAATTTGAAAACCCCAAATTTATTTTGTTTTTGAGCCTTTAATACCCTTTCTTTTTAAGCCTATCCAAAAAACCCACATTACGGTCCAAAGAAAGACCTTCTGATCAGTCTGCAAAAGATGCCAAGTCAGACAAATGAGAATCTTACCGACGAACATAACATTCTGTTCCATAGCAGAAAGGACTCTAATCTCCAGCAGAGAGAGTCATACCGGCAACACTCCAAATCCCCAGCTGGAAAGTGATACAAATGAGAGAGTCTTATCGGTGAAAATTTTTACGGACTCCATAAGGCGACGCAAGCTGAGAGAAAAATCAAAATGAGAGAGGCTTGATAGTGAAAACCCTTCGGGCACTACAGGTCGAATAAGATTGGGAATCAGATGGGGGATAGTCAAGGGAAGACCTCGAAAGACGATTGATGACGAAGGATAGGCCACATATGCATGTCATGACCATTAGAGTCAGTGTTTTCGTTTGATAGGTTTTTATTTATTGTTTCTTTTGTTAAAGAGTCATTTTTTTCCTTTGTCTTTTATTCTGTTCCCTTTTATCTTTTCCTTTCATAGAAATTTCCCCAGTAGAGTCTGTTGGGTCAATACCAGTGGGAAATGACTTCAAAGTGGACCATCAGCTTTCCAAGATAAGATCTGACTAGTACATCCAAGTGATATAGTCAGGAAGGAACAAGCGCGAGGCCAGTGTCAAGAAAGATATCCCCAGCAAAAGGATTGACGAGTGTCAAGAGGGATATCCTTGCCGAAATCAAAGGTTATTAAACCTCAAGACCAGAGCCCGTGGACAAAACAAGAAAAACAATAAGCATGATTTGGGAAATTCATGCGAGACTAAAAGGTCGGGAAAATGCAAGTTTCCGAGCCATGCCACGAAAGAAGAGGGATATCCCCAGCAGAAAAGGATTATCCCCAGCAAATAATATCATCCCCACCAAGTTGTGGAACGCAGAGCAAGGAAGGGAAAAGGGAAAATCATCCCAGTGGGAGTATCACAACCAACCACCACGTTTTAAACTAACAAATTTTGTTTGATTTGAAACAGGTAAAGGGAATGGCATTGATGACAGAAATGCATGCCATAAGGGAGACTGTAAAACTGGGGCGGAAAATTTTCCTTTCATTTGGAAAATTTTCTGGAAGTCAGGTACCCACTCGAGGAAGAATAAAGATAACACCAGTCTCAAGGGAAGTGGTCATTGAACCAGTGTTGCCCCCAGCATAACAAGTTTCAATGGAGAAGTTGTTCCCTAGCAGAACAAAGGGATGACATTTGTGCTCAGAAAAGCAAAGAGCCATTATCATCCCCAGCGGCTTCCAGAAGAATAAAGCATCGATTTGAAGGGATAAAATTCCCCAGCACCGTTATCCTCAACAACGTTATCCAAAAAGATAACCCTTTTATCCCCAGCAGTGTTAAAAAAAAAAGAAAAGAAAAAGAAAAGAAAAAATATATAAAGAATGGAGGAGGGGAAGAAAGGAGACTCCCACAGTGGTATTATCCCCAGCAAGCAAGAACAAAGCAGAGCAAAGGAAGGAGAAAAGAAAAGAAGAAATTACGAAGGTAAGTTTCTCAAATCATTGATCTTTACATTTTCCTATTAGGATAAAAAGTCCTAATCTGATGAACTTCCCTCCCGATACAATCTTAGTCTGATAAAATTTTTCTCCCAAGATAAGATATCAAATCTTAGTCCGATGAATTTTCTCCTAAGATAGAAATCTTGGTCTGATGAAATTTTTCTCCCAAGATAATATAATAAAATCTTAGTCGGATGAATCTTTCTCCTAAGATCACAACAAAATGGACCTAGTCTGACGATTTATCTCCTAGAGTCAAAATCTTGGTCTGATGAAAATTTTCTCCCAAGATAATATAATAAAATCTTAGTCGGATGAATCTTTCTCTTAAGATCACAACAAAATGGACCTAGTCTGACGATTTATCTCCTAGAGTCAAAATCTTGGTCTGATGAAATTTTTCTCCCAAAATAATATAATAAAATCTTAGTCGGATGAATCTTTCTCCTAAGATCACAACAAAATGGACCTAGTCTGACGATTTATCTCCTAGAGTCAAAATCTTGGTCTGATGAAATTTTTCTCCCAAGATAATATAATAAAATCTTAGTCGGATGAATCTTCTCCTAGGATCAAAATCTAGTCTGATGAATTTTCTCCTAGGATAATTTGAAAAAATTGAAGAAGAAGTCAGGCGTCCACCTGGAGAATGAGGATGAAAAAATTGAAGAAGAAATCAGGCGTCCACCTGGAGAATGAGGATGAAGAATTAAAGAAGAAGTCAGGCGTCCACCTAGAGAATGAGGATGAAGAATTTAAGAAGAAGTCAGGCATCCACCTGGAGAACGAGGATGAAGAATTTAAGAAGAAGTCAGGCATCCACCTGGAGAACGAGGATGAAGAATTTAAGAAGAAGTCAGGCGTCCACCTGGAGAACGAGGATGAAGAATTTAAGAAGAAGTCAGGAGCCCCCCTGAAGAACAGAATGACGATATATTGGTTGAAGTCAGGAGCCCCCCCTGAAGAATGGAATGGCGATTATTTTCAAAGTTGAAGTCAGGAGCCCACCTGAAGAGAGGAATGGCGATTATTTTCAAAGTTGGTGTTGAAGTCAGGAGCCCGCCTGAAGAGAGGAAAGGCATTTTAAAAAGTTGTTGAAATCTTGCCAACCTAAAAGAAAGGAATGGCGATGTATGGTTTGAAGTCAGGAGCCCGCCTGAAGAGAGGAATGGCGATTATTTTCAAAGTTGTTGTCAGGAGCCCGCCTGAAGAGAGGAAAGACATTTTTAAAAGTTGTTGAAATCTTGCCAACCTAAAGAAAGGAATGTCGATGTATTGTTTGAAGTCAGGAGCCCGCCTGAAGAGAGGAATGACGATTATTTTCAAAGTTGTTGTCAGGAGCCCGCCTGAAGAGAGGAAAGGCGTTTTAAAAAGTTGTTGAAATCTTGCCAACCTAAAAGAAAGGAATGGCGATGTATGGTTTGAAGTCAGGAGCCCACCTGAAGAGAGGAATGACGATTATTTTCAAAGTTGTTCTCAGGAGCCCGCCTGAAGAGAGGAAAGGCATTTTTAAAAGTTGTTGAAATCTTGCCAACCTAAAGAAAGGAATGGCGATGTATTGTTTGAAGTCAGGAGCCCGCCTGAAGAGAGGAATGGCGATTATTTTCAAAGTTGTTGTCAGGAGCCCGCCTGAAGAGAGGAAAGGCGTTTTAAAAAGTTGTTGAAATCTTGCCAACCTAAAGAAAGGAATGGCGATGTATGGTTTGAAGTCAGGAGCCCGCCTGAAGAGAGGAATGACGATTATTTTCAAAGTTGTTGTCAGGAGCCCGCCTGAAGAGAGGAAAGGCATTTTTAAAAGTTGTTGAAATCTTGCCAACCTAAAGAAAGGAATGGCGATGTATTGTTTGAAGTCAGGAGCCCGCCTGAAGAGAGGAATGGCGATTATTTTCAAAGTTGTTGTCAGGAGCCTGCCTGAAGAGAGGAAAGGCGTTTTTAAAAGTTGTTGAAATCTTGCCAACCTAAAGAAAGGAATGGCGATGTATGGTTTGAAGTCAGGAGCCCGCCTGAAGAGAGGAATGGCGATTATTTTCAAAGTTGTTGTCAGGAGCCCGCCTGAAGAGAGGAAAGGCATTTTTAAAAGTTGTTGAAATCTTGCCAACCTAAAGAAAGGAATGGCGATGTATTGGTTGAAGTCAGGAGCCCGCCTGAAGAGAGGAATGACGATTATTTTCAAAGTTGTTGTTGAAGTCAGGAGCCCGCCTGAAGAGAGGAAAGGCGTTTTTAAAAGTTGTTGAAATCTTGCCAACCTAAAGAAAGGAATGGCAATGTATCGGTTAAAGTCAGGAGCCCGCCTGAAGAGAGGAATGACGATTATTTTCAAAGTTGTTGTTGAAGTCAGGAGCCCACCTGAAGAGAGGAAATGCATTTTTTTTAAAAGTTGTTGAAATATTGCCAACCTAAAGAAAGGAATGGCAATGTATTGGTTGAAGTCAGGAGCCCGCCTGAAGAGAGGAATGACGTTTATTTCTAAAGTTGTTATTGATGTTGGGAGCCCGCCCAGATAACAGAGGCATACATATCAGTCTTTACATTTCAGTTGTTGAAGTTGGGAGCCCGCCCAGACAACAGAGGCATACATTTCAGTCTTTATATTTCAAGCATTGAAGTTGGGAGCCCGCCCAAATAACAGAGGCCTACATTTCAAGTCTTTAATTTTCAAGTATTGAAGTTGGGAGCCCGCCCAGATAACAGAGGCATACATTTCAAGATCAAGTCAGAGGACAATAAAACAGAGGGTTACAATAGGAATCCCCAGCAGGAGACAATAAAATTCCCCGACACTGGGAAGCAGAAGGTTGCAACAAGAGGTCACAGCACAAACTCAAGTACATGTATCAAAAGAAGAAAAGCACCGGAGGAAATGCAAGCAGACAAGGAAGCAAGGCAACAAAAACAAATTGTACTCTAGCCTAGCTTCTTGTTTTCTTTTAAGCATGGTGTAACAAGGAGATCGGTAAGCAGTGGTAATAGCATGCAACAACAGTAACAATGCAGTTCCCCGGTAGTCCCAGCTACCAAAACTTCCCGAACTACATTGACCTGATTCCTGTTTAGCCCAGGATATGTAGGAAACCTTTGAAGCAAAGGTTCGGTCAAATCTTTTTCAAAAAAATGCTTCACACGGAGTACTCGGATGGGCAAAAAATCGCTCGCTTTATCTTTGCACGAAAACCCTTCGTGTCTTCGGGCAAAGAGGGGCAGCTGTAAGCACGTGATTTTTGCCCAATATGAGAATTACTCCCAAAAAATCCAAAAATAAAATGATTTTTCTTTGGTGTGCAATTTTGTGATATTTTGTGATATTTTGAATAATTATTTGTATTTGTCTGTGCGTGTTTATTTGATAAATTAATAAAAAATACAAAAATATGTCGCATTTTGCATGTAGGATTTAATTCTACAGTTTTTAGTAATTAAATTTGTTTTACAAAAATTAAAAATTACAAAAATAGACATCGTTTGCATTTTTAGCATTTAATGTCCAAATATACAATTTTATGCTTAATTATTACTTAATTGTGCGTTAATTGTTATTGGGAGTTAATTTGCGCTTTTATAACTTAATTTAATTCTTAATAATAGTTTAAGTATTTTTATAATTTAGTTTTAGAGAAATAAAAGAAGAAAAAAGAGCGAAAATATAAAGAAAGTCGGAATTGGGTCTCTTCTTCGATTTCAAGCCATAGGCCCAATAAATGGTCCAATCTTCCCTACGACCCAGTCCATTTCGAACTGGGTCGACCCAGTCCATAATCCAAAAGACCCAAACCCCTTTGTCTTACATTTTACAAAAACAAAACAAAAACTAAAAGAAGAAAACCCTAAAATCTAAACCATCCGCCCCCCTCTCCTATCTTCTTCTTCTTCCTCCAAAGCTCCAACCAAGCATCCATGGCTGCCCTTTACCTTCTTCTTCGACACACCCTCATCGTCCAAACAGCTGCTGCCCAAGCACTTCATCTTCTTCGTCCACCATTGTTGCTCTAGTTCGTCGTCGTTTGGTCGAGCTTCATCTTCTCCGGCAAAACAGTCCGTCGTCGCCACCAGTTGCTTCTGCTTGTGCGTCAACCAACCCATTGTTTGTTCCTTCTGTTGTTCGAAGCCCCGTTGCTGCTGATTCTGTCTCAACCAAACAACCAAACAAACACAACCATGGACGAGCTTCGACGTCGACCATGTCGTCGTCCATGGCTGTCCGCGCTGCTGCTGCCTGTCGCCGCCGCTGCTGCTGCCTGTCGCCGCCGCTGCTGCTGTCTCGACGTCGTGCTGCTGCTGCTCGTCGCAACAGGTGTTGGAAGGACTGCTGCTGCTGCTCGTCGCGGCAGTAGCTACGGGCTGCTTCATCTTCTCTTCGTCTTCGTCGTCATTTGTTCGAGCTTTGGTCGAGGCTCGGACAGATTTGTTTACAATCAAAGTTCTTCGTTAATTCATCTCCGGTTAGTTGTTTTTGAGTTTTATTTTGTCCATATTTCGTTTTTATATTTCTAAAAGTTAAAATCGTTAAATATTTGATTCTTGTTTTGTTCGTTGTTTATCGTTGAAATCATTTTTCTAGTTTGTTCATGTTCATGTGCTTTGTTAAAATTAATTTTCAGATTTCAAAATAGAAGTTTAATTAGTTGTTTTCATGTTTATTTCATGTTTGTATTATTGTTTAAATGAATATTTGTTAGTTTAATATTAGTTAGATACAAATTGAAGTTTAATTAATTGTTTCTTCAATTTGTTTTATGTATTTTATGTATTTTCCGGAAATTGTTAATATTGTTAAGTTCAAGCTTAAGTTCATAATTGTTTCTTCTTAGGTTTTTGTTTTGTCATTTGCCTAAAAGAATTTAGTTGTAATAAGGGAAGTATGTTGGTTTTAATCATTTGAATCCATCGTTTTTAGATTTAATTCATGTTCATATTATGTTTGTTTGATCTTGAATCCGAAATGTGTATAGTTTGATTTTTTGTTTATCATTTATGATTATTTCTTGAATTTGTCTCATAATCTTGTTTATAGGAATTGTTTGTTGTAATGTTGTTAGAGTAGTTGATTTTAAGTTCAATATTATTGAATTTAGAAATCTAAATATACTTGTTTGTTGTTGTTGTTGAATCCGAAAATAGGATTGTTTGTTGCTAAAATATTGTTCAATCAAATTTTAGTTGTTCTTTGTTGTTCAATTTGTGTTCATGTGATTTGTTGTTGAAATGTTGTTGAAATCATGTTCATGTGCTTTGTTGTTGAAATGTTGAAGAAATCATGTTCATGAAATTTGTTGTTTGAACATTGTTAGAAATTAATCATATTGTCTATATTTTGGTTATGTTTGATTAAATGATGTGTTATAGCTGATGGGTAGTTTGGTAATTTGTAGTACGTTCAGGGGTAGTTTGGTAATTTCAGTAAGGTCGTGAGGGGTAGTTTAGGAATTGTACATTTTGAAATTGTTTATTTGAAGCATGGGGGACAAAATGAAATGGGGTGGGTTGTGATATAGTTGTTTAATATAAAGGGGGGACAAAATTTAATTTAAAGGGGGAATCTTACATTATTTTAAATGAAGCATGGGGGACAAAATATAATGGGGTGGTGTGATATGTTTATTTAATATAATGGGGATGAGTGGAAAGATAATGGGTTGGGTAGAGAAAAAGTATGGATTTTAACTAATTGAAAGGTTTATGGGATGAGTTATAAGAAGAAGTCTTGAACACAAGACAATGAGAGAGGGGATACGAGAAAAAATACACACACAGATAGAGAGAAAAAACGGACAGAGAATAGAAGAGAGAAAAATTCCGAAAAATATTTAAGCTTTCAAAAATAAAAATAAAAACTAAAAATCTACTGCTTTCTTTCTTTGTTTGAAATTAGTATTAATGGTTGTTGTTTCATTTAAAGCTTAAAGCTTTTGTTTTTGGGATTACTACTCCACCGGTCTGTTACTGGGTTGTTACTGTTGCTGGGCAGTTGTTGCTGTTGTACTGTTATTACTGCTGCTGATTCTCATCTTCATTTTCTTTTGCTTCCAATATCAGGTACATATCTGTAAATTCATGTCACGAAAAGCTTCAACATGACAAATTAATGAAGTTCGGGAATTATAATTCTGTTTTCCATTCGTTCAAGTTCATTAGTTAAAAATTTGGTTTTTGTTTCAGTTGATTAATATAGTAGTACGTTTGGCGTAATGAATATAAGATAATTGTTACCTCTTAAAATTCGTTTAAGTGTTGTAATAATATCATCTATTTCGGAATTTTCATTAAGTGAAGTCATGATTAAAATACCAAGGTAGGGAACATGGCATAAAATGGGCCATTAATTACATCCCGTAATATTGTTAGCTAAATGTAAAGTAGAATGGAAGTATCAATAAATTACATTATTAGTATATCTTGTAAAAAAAAAAACTGATTTTCGTTTAGATTGATATAAGTTGTATGTTCATATATGGCATGATGATGAGTATATATATAATCATATGTGGAAGGTGAGTTGATACAATATTAGGAATGGTTCAAACGTACAACTATATTGCATGTGATGTAATTTTATTGAATCAATTTGTATAATAGTTCTCTTTCTTATCAACTTGACTCTTATCTTCCATTGCAAACATTAACCAAACCATTGCAACTTTGGACTAAAACAAATACATGAGAAGGACATAGGATTTATAAACGAATCGTGGCATTTTATGTAAAAGATATATAGAAGAAGAGTTCGCCTTAAATGAAACAATGAAGATTCTGCGGAAAATATTAATTTGTTTACCATTTTAAGTTCTTTCCCAATTTTATACACGATTCGATTTATGGACATCCAAAGGTTGTATCCACGAAAAATGTTAGTTTTAGATACGTATTGTCTGTTTTCTTTTTCACGTCATTAATTCTTTAAAATTTGAGGTATATGATTCATATGTGTAAAACAAGGCTCGCGGTTAACACATAATAATAATTTGTAGAGAACCTTATCAAGAATATTTTTGTGATTAGGGATACGTTCGTGTAACCTGATTATATTTCTAAAAGCAATTCAGATTATGCGTTCGCGCAACTTCGATCGAATATTTAATAAAAGGGATTCCTCGGAGAATATCATTATTAATTTCATAAAAAACCGAGATGTGAGGTTCACTACTTAATTATACAAAAAGGGCGAATGTTCTTGATTTTATTAAAGCATAATTTCAAAAATAATTATTATAATAAAAATATTATCTATATTATTGTGTACACGTGCGCGTGACACAACTCCGCATGTTTTTTTAAAAAAAAATATAATTTATAACACGAATACACGTACGCGTGATTCGATTCAAAGAAGGGTCTTTAAATATAAATAGAAGCGGTAACAATAAAATCATGCAATAAAAATGTATTTTACAAATCAAAATAATCAAGCCGAATATAACAGTTGAGCGACCGTGCTAGAACCACGGAACTCGGGAATGCCTAACACCTTCTCCCGGGTTAACAGAATTCCTTATCCGGATTTCTGGTGCGCAGACTGTTAAATAGACAGAGTCATATTCTCCTCGATTCAGGGATTAAAACCGGTGACTTGGGACGCCTTAAAATTCCCAGGTGGCGACTCTGAAACAAACAAACAAATCCCGTTTCGATTGTCCTTTAATTGGAGAAAACTCCCTTGCACCCTCTCGGGTATGTAAAAAGGAGGTGAGACAATATCTTTGAAGATGAAATACCTGATGATGAAATACTTGAAGAAGAAATACTTGATGCCGGAACACAACAGACAAAATAATCAATGTTCGATAGTCAAGATGAAACATAATAGTCCACTGCATATGACTTTTTGATAGGTGATGAAGAAGATCCACCATTAAGACCAAAGATTATTTCTAAGAAACTAACTAAGTTGAAGGTGAGGAAGTCTCAATGCAGCCAAATGGAAGCAGGAGGATTCCTTTCATGGGCGATGATAATGGAGTTTACACACTAACCAAATTACTATATTCACCAACCAAGATAACCTGGAAGGGGAAGGCAACAATAACTTTAAAGCAACTTAAACAACAAATGAGAAAGAATATTAAGATGATGGGAAGAAAGGGAAAGAACCCCTGTGAAGACTAAATATGCTGATTTCTATTTTGTTTTGAATTTGATGGCATTAGATTTAGGTGGTTTTGAACTTTTGTTTTATTGATGGACAACCTCTTTTGCTACCAACCACAATAATGGTTTTTGTAGTTGGTTAACCACCTAATTGTTAATGACTTTTATGTTGAAGTTTATTCTTATTTTTAGTTGATTAAATGACTAGTTAAGTTTTATGTTAATGGCATTTTTGTGATTGATTGATCACCTTTTTGTGTGTACTTCTTCTTCTTTGAATCTAGTCTAACAGATGTATGTGAGGGCCAGTTAGACCCTGTTCGAATAGTACAAGAGCATATATGAGCCAGTTATAATAGTCATTTCTCAAACACTTCAAAACTCCAAACCAGTTTACTTATGCACTTATTTGACAATACCAAACTAATTATCGCAGCAAATCAACTAAGTTATAAACACAAACATTCAAATGAATGGGAAAGACTTCATTGAATCCTTGCACAAAAATATAAAGCTTCATTACATAACAAAAAATAACAATTAAGCCACAATAACACAAATACTACATAACATCCCCCTGATCCAAAGAACAGAACAAAACATTCCAATATCATAAATATGAAAATTGACATCTTCTTTCGAAATTTAGCATCAAGTACAACTGAGTAGTCTAATTAGCCACTTTTTTCATTAAAATATTTCTTTCCAATTCCAAGACTTCTATTCTTCCATGATCGATGAGCATCATAGCATTCTTAAGATCGGCCACTTTCCTTTGGAGAGCATTTCTTTCACGGATTAGAGCTTCTTTTTCCTTCTTTAAACTGCATATGAGATTTGAAACTCTAGGAGGAAGCTTTTTATCTTTCTATTTCCAATAGGAGTATTTTTCATCCTAAACATAAAAAATAAATAAAACAAAAATGAAAAGAACCAATAAAAAAATTTACTTATCTCAGGCTTCGGGCACTTGAAAATAATTTCTCCCAGTATTTAAAGGAGTCCACGCCATGAAATAATTGGCAGTAAGTCCACAATGACACCTTCTATTCGACCCCTTTGAGTTACTCGAACATTGCGATATTATCTTATAGATATCTCCAAAAGAAACTAAGAAAAGATGGAAAAAAATTAAACCTAAACTATAACCCACCTCAAAATCAACAATGTGACCCAATTAGTGGGAGAAATCAAACATCCAGATGGTCAATTTTAATGAGGGAGAAGGTCTTGGGATGAAAATGGGAGGAAAAAGGTTTGGTAATTGGCTGAATTAACCTAACTGTAACGACCCGACTGGTCGTTTTATTTTCTAGAATTCCGTTCCCCTAAATAAAACTATTTGTACTTATTTTTACTGATTTATGACTTGCAGGGATAGGTAGTTTGGAATTTAGAAGAGTTTGGGTTAAAATCGGAACACCTGGTTCCTTAAGGATGACTTAAAAGGCCAAGTTTGACTTCGGTCAATATTTTGAGTAAGCGATCTCGGAATTGGCATTTGATGGTTCCAATAGGTTTGTATGATAATTTCAAATTTGGGCGTAGGTTCGGATCGGGTTTTGAATGACCTGGAAGCGTTTCAGCGCCTAATAGTGAAAGTTGGTTCTTGAAAGTTTTGAAAGTTCTTTAAATTTGATTTGGAGTGGCTTTTGGTGATATTGAGGTCCAAACAAAATTCCGAGATTAGGAATAGTTCTGTAATGTCATTTAAGACTTGCACGCAAAATTTGGTGTCATTCCGAGTAGCATAAATATGTTTCGGCGCATTGGAAGTAGATTGAAGAACTTGAACTTCTTAAGTTTGACTCAATTGGTTTTAGGGTGTGATTCTTAGTTTTAATGTTGTTTCCGGCCTTCCGAGAGTTCGACCCAGTCTGTTTTATGATTTCAAACTTGTTGGTATGTCGGGCAGGGCCCCGGGGGCCCCGAGTGCCAATCGGACAAGGCTCGGACCAAGTTGAGAATTTGGAACAACAACTGAATGCACCAGATCTATCATAACCGCACCTGTGCTTGGCCAGTCGCAGGTGCGAGCCAAGCTGCACAGAAGCAGCCAAGGAGGGGCAACCCAGGTTTCGCAGGTGCGGCCCTCCTTCTGCAGAAGCGGTACCCATCCGCAGGTGCGACGCCTGCCGGCCCAGGCCATTTCTGCAAAATCGGACTCTTGTCCGTAAAAGCGAGGGCGCAGATGCGGCCCTTTGACCGCAGGTACGAAAAAGCTGGAGGCATCGAGGTTCATTTAATATGGGACTTAAACCATTTTTACATATTTCACTCACTCCTTGGGCGATTTTTGGAGCTTCTTGAGAGGGGTTTTCACCTAGCTTTTGGAGGTAAGTAATTTCTACAAAATGTGAGTTAAATACTAAGATTATGGGTATATTAACATGAAAAAATTAGTGAAAATCAAGGGTTTAGAGGAAAACCTAGGTTTTTGATAAAAATGAAATTTGACCACGAAATTGATTATGAAACTTAGTGAAAATCATATATTTATGTTCCCAAGGTTATGGGTAACAACTTTCTTCGAAAATTTTTGGAATCCGAGCATGTGAGCCTGAGGGTGAATTTTAAGAATCTTGCAATTTGGGTTGGGTAATCATTTTAATAGTGGAAATATAAACTTTTGAGCATAAATTGATTAGTTTATGTAATGTTTGACTAGTTTCGAACCGTTTGACATCGAATTTGGAGGTTTGAGCGCATTCTTGAATTGGAAAATAGGCTTTGAGACGAGGTAAGTCTCCTTTCTAACTTTGTAAAAGGTAATTAATCCCATAGGTGAATTAAATAAATGTTTGTACCTATTTGTGGCAGCCGCGTACGTACGAGGTGACGAGAGTCCGTACGTAGCTACTATTATACTATTGTCTAGGTAGTTTAGGACCCATATCATGCTATATTTGAAATGTTTGCATCCTTATTTGCTAAGATAATCACTTAAGTCATTTTAGAAATTGATAAAAGAATTTCATAAGGTTAAATTCGCTTACTTGAAGATTTGAATGAGATACTTGACTGCAAATGAAAAATTTGTGTTTCCTAAAAAAATAATTATTATTTGTGGATCAAGCTGAACGCCTCGATAATAAATAAATGCATCTATGGTTTGCGCCGTTCTACCCTCTGGCAGTGCACAATTTAAGTATTTTATTGGATCGGATCGTACGACCTTGACATAATTTGCGCATGATAATTCTTTGGTACCCTCCATGGTTGATATTGCTTAAATATCTTGAAGTATAAACTGTTAAATAATAATACCGAATTTGGCATTTATATTTATGAAAGAAGGACTCACATTTTTCCTGTTTTTAAGCTTTTAGTATTATTCATGCAAATCCATGCTTAGTATAACATTTAATTATATTATTGTTAGCCCTAGTGAGTGTCAAGTCGACCCTCGTCACTACTTCTTCGAGGTTAAACTAGATACTTACTGGGTACATATTGTTTATGTACTCATACTACGCTTCTGTACTTAATTGTACAGGATCTGAGACTGGTGCATCTAGTTACTCGTCCGACGCGCATACTTTATCTTGGTTCGAGACTTCACGGTTAACTGCCCCCTTCCGAGCCGTTCAGCAGCATGCCGGAGTTTCTCTTTTGCTTGTATCTGTCTATTCTATTTCAGGCAGTAGGATAGCCATCTTTTGTACATTCTACTAGTTGTCCACATACTTGTGACACTAGGTTTTGGCACACATCAATAGACTTACGATTTTTTTTGGGTTATATTTCTATAGATATGATTTCCTTAGTTTGTTTTCCGCATTTGGTTGCTTTAAAAATCCTTTATTTATCAAATATTTTAAATTTAAGGAAAGTCAGTTGTTGGAATCACTTAATAAGAATAGAAAATCACTAAGTTGTTCACTGTTGGCTTGTGTAGCAACGATGCTGGACGCCATCACGGCCTAACGTGGAGTTAGGTCGTGACACTAACAACTATATTAGGTAAAGATTGGGGGTGAGGCAGGGGTGCAGTATGGAAAAATAAGGGGTAGGGATATTTGTTTTTAATCTAGGTGAGTTTTTTAGTTAGGGAATATATAATTTTAGATTTTTAAAATGAGAAATGTTATTCCACGTGGATTTAAGAGTGATCTGCTAGTGATGGAGGACATATATGAGCCTATTTGTTCACGGCAATGGCAGAGTAGAGATCAACTTTTAACGGAGGGCTAGCCTGTTCTATTTCATATAGTAAGGGCATTTTAGGCCCTTTTTCCGTAAATAAAATAGGGATTTTTTCATTCCTATACACTATTGGAAACTTTATTACCCTAAATGTTCATGTTTAGTAAATTACCCTACCTGCACAGATTTTGTTTACAATATATATATATTCCACCTTAAAATGCTCCCAATCCATTATTAGTGCCTTCAATCAAGGAATTTAGTTATATCTTTTTCCTTTTTTCTCTCCTATTTTCCCTTTTCTCTCCAGATCCTTCACCGTTGCAGCAATTTAAGCCAACTACTGTATCCCTTGATTTTAGTTTCCAATTTTAGTAAAATAAAAATATCCCTCACAAGCTTCCTAATTTTCCCTCCATCCAATTCATCTATCTTTGCACAACTTATATTTAAGTGTAACGTACAGGTTGTTGTTATATGAGTTATTTTTATGGTGATATTTGAAGTGGTTTCTGGACTTCTTTTAATAGCCACATTTGGCAAAATTCCTCACTTGTCATCTTCCATTATTTGTTTTTGAGACAAAAGTGAATTAGGATGATTAAATTGGATTTTTATATCAAGGGGGTAAATGAAAAGAAAAGCATAAAGTTAGTCATTATAATAGGAATTTCAAGGGCTTGGATTAATTTCCACCTGTTTAATCCCCCAGATTCGTTCTAAGGAGGAAAAGAGAATTTTTTGTCTCTCTATATTAATAACTAACGTAACCAACTCATAATAGTACTTTCTTTTGTGTGCCTATGAACAAAATATATTATTTCCTTTTATGTTTGGAATCAATATTACTTGGAGGGCAAATAACTAAACAAAACCCAAAACCTCTTGGCTAGAATATTTCATCTTCTCCTGTGTGTCCTCAATCCTCTCATACGTATGTTACCAGGTTCAGGAAGTTCAGTTCAGTCAAGTGATATATTTCATTTTTGAGGTTTTAGGAGGAAAACAAGAGCGCACTTAAATACAAGTTATACTGCTTGTGTTTACAACTTATCTACAACTTTCATACATTATTTCTACCCAGTTATATACAACTATAATAACATACCACTTAAATACTATTTTTATACATTATGTCTTTTGTATATTTTGTATCTGATTTATACATAGTAAAAATAAATTTCATACAACTAATTATATATTATACAACTTATCTACAACTTAGCTACAACTTTCATACATTATTTCTACTCAGTTATATACAACTACAATATCATATAACTTAAATATAATTTTAATACAATGTTGTTCAACTTTCATACAATAGTAAAATAAATAAAAGAAAAATATATAAACAATATAATACAATTTTTCTACAATTTCGTAAATATAATGTATATCATGTCGTCTTTTTCTTCTTCTTCTTCTTCTTCTTCTTCTTCTTCTTCTTCTTCTTCGACGAGTTTCAATCTGAAATTCAGCCAAAAACAAGTCTAAACTTCACCAAAACCCCTCAAAATTGAGATATAAACTCCAAACCATATTCCCAATTGTTTGCAACAACACCTAATCCAAACAAATAATAATTTTTGAAAATCCAAATTCGAATTCAAAGCTTCAAAGCTTTTTAATGACTGTCAATGGTGGAATTGATGCTCTCTTTTCCTTTGCTTTACATTAATGAAATTAGGGATTGAGAGATAGAGAGAAACTTAGAGAGAATTCCCAATTCTTTACAACAACATCCAATTCAAACAAATAATATTTTTTGAAAACCCAAATTCGAATTCAAAGCTTCAAAGCTTTTTAATGGCTGTCAATTGTGGAATCGTGGGTGGGTGCAAGATACGTGGTGGAGGGGAATGAGATGTGAAGAGAGAAACGTGGGGGAGTAGAAGATATGCTAGAGTAATTTTAGGACACTAATTATTATCATTAATTCCCTTAAATGTACATAAATGGGTAATTGGGTATATAAAATATAATTATAGTAAAACTTGAATAGAGAAGGTAATATAGTTTCATATAGTATATAGGAATGTAAAAGATTCGTAATGGATCATGCCATCATGGATCCGACCCATCAATGGCAAGTGCAAAACAACCGCTATTTAAGTTATAGCTAAATTCATAAGCTTTGTAAATTTAGCCGCTTCAAAATTAAATTTACACCCACAGGATTAAAATTGAAATTTTTTGCGTCTGAAGTTAAACTTGTTTATAAAGTTTCATATTTCTTGTGTTTGTCTGAAGTTTGGCTTCATCCATTATGTCTCAATTTAATTTATTCTTTATGAAGTTAGCCCAAAAATAAATAGTAAAAATTTATGGGGATTAACAATATAATAACTAAAACACCAAGAGCGGAAAACAACGATATGTATGGTGATACCCTATATAGTAATCAGTGCCAGTGAAATCCTTATTAACCAACAATGGAAAAGATTTTGAAGAAGAAGAGTGTCACAACCCAAACCGATGGTCGAGACGGGCACTCGGTACCTTATTCAACCGAGTTCCTACGTAACGCATCTTTCGTATCATACTATTATAGGTAAATGAGTCGGAGAGGCTGTCGTGAAATAAGTAGAATAAACATGAGAGAATACTTGACATAGAACGACCCAACCTGATATAGAAACTTACTTACGTGACATACAAGCCTATAAGGCCAACATGATCATTTGTAAACTCAAAACATAGGCCGACAAGGCCATACAAGTATCTGTATACATGACATCTGTCTACAAGCCTCTAAGAGTACATAAATATCATAAAGGTTGGGACAAGACCCCACCATACCAATCAATACAAGTCCTAATCACACTGACCAAATAAGTAACTTCGGAGCAAATGGAGCGCACCAATACCTTCCGCTGAGCTGATAGCTTACTCGGAGGACTCTCAACCTGTCTATCGGGACTTGCGGGCATGAAACGTAGCGTCCCCAGGCAAAAGGGACGTCAGTACAAATAATGTACCAAGTATGTAAGGAATGAAAATCAGTAAATAATAGGCAATAGACATGAGAGAAACATGGAGTAAAAGACTTAACATGTATCATGCAAGTCTGAATAGCTCTGTGAATCATTTAATACTTATAATGTCATGCATATGGCATATGAATATCGTGTCGTGCATCGGTACATGTGTTCATAACATCATCAAGCCTCTGAGGGCATCCCATCATATTATCTCGGCCACTATGGGCAAAATCATCAACGTATACCAGCTGATCAGGTGGTGGTGCGTATATAATGCCATAACCTTTTTCCATATCCCATATACATATAATATACATATATAAGCGTATATAACGCCATATGTATATATATATATATATATATGTATGTATATATATATGTATGTATGTATGTATGTATGTATATATATTTACATATATATGCGTATATAACGCCATATGGTCATGGGTCAATGTACATGTATAAATGAATGCAATGCATGAGAAGTACGTCAATAAAATCTTTCGGAGTGTCATAAGACCATTATGTCTTTGGTTAATATCATGAAGTAAGCTTTATCAACTTACGTATTTTCTGAGACCCATGAACAAATGATAGAATAATAAGACATACGGGGAATCAAGAATATAAGCATCTCTAGCATTTCTATGAATAGAGTCATTTATGGATTGTGCATTTGCTCGTTTCGTTTGTATTATATAGATTATGACAAAAAGAAAGAAGGGATAGCCTTAACATACCTGAGCCGATTCTTTTGACAATCCCTGTGACACACGTCAATTGCGACAAAACGTAACGGCGAATCAAATTAGGGGAAAGTCCGTATGATATTCTTGAGAAAGATTGCATCGTAATCCTTTAGAATCGCAAAATCCCATTGCTATTATGCTAAGATGTCTCGTATGAATTCTTTGTTGAAGTAAATCACGTTACTTATCATACATGTTCTTGTATGTATTTGCTGAAGCCTCCTCCGTTACTTAGCACCATAGCCCCTCATTTTAATGATGTATGGAGATGTCTTATTTTTGTGGGTTAAAGAGATTTTAAGTCTTGGTGTGGCCCCACTTTGTAAGACTTGGGCACCCAAAATCCCTCCAATTTTGCCAACTTTTACATGTATTAAGAGTCATTTGATCAAGATTTTATGGGCTGCCACGTTGGGAGGCTCCTTAATCTTATCCAAATCTCTTAATTAATTAGTTAATCTCCCATTAAAATTAATAATTATCTACATAATTAGAAATTATTTCAAGTTATTTAAAATATTACTTACTTTTAACACACTTTATACACCTTACTATCATGGTCATGTGGTACCTTTTATGGCACTAGTCCATAAATACGGGGTATTATAGCTTGGACCGTATTTTATCCCAAATTGTCAAACTTCGACGAAAACTCACTTTCTTCGATTCGCTTACCCTCTCACCTTCACGAATTTACTTTTCACTTATTTAAAATAGCATAATACTTATAATCTCCGAATAATCTTGTCCTTGAACTGAGGTCAATTATCTTATGACAATTTCAATGTACAATACTACAAGGTGTAATATCGTCGTAATATAATACTGCGGAGCGTAACATCGATGTAATACTGCGGGGCGTAACAAAGAGGAGGAGCAATTTTTGTCTGATGTTTGTCCCCACTGGCTACTAATTAAATATTTTGAAAAGTTGGCTATATAGCTTATGAGAGGTGCTAAACGATCACACTTTTGTGGCCCAACTGTGGCCACACGGGTGAAATTACATCAACGACATCCTTATTATTTAGCATTACAATTTTTCCTTCAAAACAAAAAATTAAATATGGAGAGGCTCTTCCTATTCCCAAGCATTGAGCTATGTGAAAATCATCCATGTTCACATACGGAGGAAGCTGAAGAGTATTTACATTATATTGTATTTCTATTGTATTTTATGTGTATAGAAAATTATTGTATTTTCTTATAAAAAAATACGGTATACGATTTAGTAGGAGGAAGTATCATCAGATTTAGTAGTGTAAATACTTCCTCCTTACCAAACCAAGTCAAAGTGGACACTTCCTCCTTATCTAAAAATGGATTCAAACCAAGAAAATATGAATCCAAATAAACATAACACAAATACAACAACCATGAATATGAACCAAGATAATAGGTTTGATCGAGTTAGGGACGAGTTGTACAGATCTTTAGGGATGACATTGGATGACAGTTTGTTGAATGAATACGAATGGGTCGATGTTGATTCCCTCGGCAGTTTCAACAATATTGTGCACTTAGATGATGATGATGAAGAAGAACCTGATGGAGAATATTATGGAGAAGCTGACAATGATGAGTAGCAGTTTTTAGGAAATGAGTTAGAGTTATGTGATGTTGATCATGAAATGGAGAATGGATTCACTAAAGATGATGTGGTTGTAGGTCCAATCTCTGGAATGCGATTTAGAGATAAAGATTCTTTGTTTGCATTCTACAAAGAACATGCACAATTGAAAGGATTCTCTGTTGTCAAAAGAAATTCCAACAA
Organism: Nicotiana tabacum; assembly: GCF_000715075.1. Lineage (NCBI taxonomy): Eukaryota > Viridiplantae > Streptophyta > Magnoliopsida > Solanales > Solanaceae > Nicotiana > Nicotiana tabacum. The sequence continues at coordinate 125,357,932 of NC_134101.1, read as the reverse complement.
TAAGGGTGGTGACACTGCCAGGTACATAACTTACTGTTGTGATAGGGCTAGGATTCACAAAACCAAGTTTACTACCAAGAGTAACAATTGTAAAGCTAGGCTCACTGCTGTTTTGGATGATTTTGGTTGTTGGCACGTCTCTAAGGTCGTTCACGATCACAATCATGATTTGCTCCCTTCCATATCGCGCTTGATGGCTGGACATAGGTCTGTTTGTGATTCTTTGAAGAGAGATCTTCTAACTCATGATCGATCTAGCATTAGACCCTCAAAGAATATTAGACGTGCTGAGGTTCAATGTGGTGGACCGTAAAATTTGGGTTGCACTCCAAAAGATTGTAGAAATTTTATTTTAAAGAGTATGAATTTTGAAATGCTAGAAGGGGACACACAGTCACTGCTCAACTTTTTTCATGAAATGCGGGTAAAGGATAGGGAGTTTTTCTATTCAATAGACGTTGATAATATTGATAGGCTGCGAAATATAGTATGGGTGCATTCACACTGTAAGGCGGCGTATGAGCAATTTCATGATGCGATATGCTTTGATACGATGTACCTTATCAATCGACATAATATGCCATGTGCTACATTTGTTGGCATCAATCACCGTAGATAGTCCATCTTATTGGGATGTGCTCTCATGTCTCATGAAGATATCGATAGTTAAAAAATAGTTTTTAGAACTTGGCTTGAGGCCATGGGAAATGTTCATCCAGATGCGATCATAACTGACCAATGTCAGAGCATTAAGCCAGCCATTGCTGAAGTGATGCCACATACAATATATAGGTATTGTATTTGGCATATATTTTCAAAGTTGCCTCTTTAATTAAGTGGTGCTCGTCCTTCTAATATTGCACGTGGATAATTTAAATCCATGGTACTTGATAGCATTACTGTTGAAGTTTTCGAGACAAAATGGACAGAATATATTGCAAAGTATAATTTGCATACAAGGAATTGGTTCAACAAGCTTTACTCTGAGAAGGAAAAATGGGTTCATGTGTACCGTAATGTGTATTTTTTGTTGATATGCTATCTACGCAAAGAAGTGAGGGGTTGCATGTGCTCTGTGATGGATATATTACCCGTCAAAGCATTCTTAGGATGTTTGTTCACCAGTATGAGTTAGCTATAAGAGCTAAGCATGAGAAAGAGTTGGAGCGGAATACAGGTCAAAGGGCTTTCAAATTGTGTGTGAGTCATTTTTCAAGTGGGAGGAGCAGGTAATTTAGTGTTATACACGTACAGTGTATGAATTTTTCAAGACACAACTAAGGAAATTGTATCATTCTGAAGTCAGCAGCCCCGACGATCATCAAGTTGTCCCTGGTATACAGAAATTCATCGTTAGTGATTATTTAGTTGTACAAACAATGGTGAAAAATCAGTAGAGTACACTGTTGAATATACACCTATCGGTTGTCACACCTCCTTTTTACCACCCCGTAAGGGGTATAAGGGAGTTTTTCCAATTTAAGTGATAATCGAAACGAGATTAATTATTTAAAATCAGAGTTGTCACTTGAGATAATTTTATGGTGTCCCAAGTCTTCGGTACAAAATCCCGAATCGAGAAAATTAACTCTTATTACGGTCTGCGAATACAGAAATCTGGGTAAGGAATTCTGTTAACCCGGGAGAAGGTATTAGGCATTCCCGAGTTCCGTGATTCTAGCACGGTCGCTTTGATCATACTTGGCTTAATCAAATTGTTTAATTACTCATTTTAAAACCTATGTGCATTTGCCTCTTTTTAATTTAAAATTATCTTGAAACAGGTCACGCGCACGTGTACCCATTTGTTTGGCGCGTCAAAAATCATGTCACGCGAACGTGTCCACAATTAATAATGCCTTATTATTTTTAAGAATGTTTAGTCGAAGTTGCACGAACGCATACCCCGATTTTATTTTTAAGATTGTAATTATGTCACGCGAACATGTACACAACCACGATGGTATATTGAACGTGCTTAAAGCAAGCTACGAGTATCATTATTCTTAATATCTAAGTTATAATACCACTAGGAGGGCCATAGGTGATTTAATTATGGATGACACATCTCGGCCTAAAAGAACTATATTTAATTAAAGAGGACTAAGTTAATAATAATTTTATTATTGAGAAAGTTGGTCGAAGTTGCGCGAACGCATACTCCGCTTTAGTTTTAGAATCGTGATTATGTCATGAACGTGTACACAGTCACAATTGTATTTTTTAAAATGTGCCTAAAAGCTTTTCTACGAGTGTTCATTTTTAATAACTAGTATAATATTTGTAAGGGCCATGGTGATATAATTTATAGATGGCATAGCTCAATCTATTTTTTAAGAATCGTGGTTAATTAGGCCTAAGGATGCTTTTCTTTTTTTTATATTTACAAAATGGTCTGAACTTGATACATAACTATTAGTTATAAAAATTAGTACACATGTGCTGGGCCCTTAACTATCTAAGCAGATCCTGGCTTGAGCCCAAACCCAAAACTGTTTGAAATAAAACTAGGCTCAAATCGAGCCCATAAGTGAAGCCAGGCAGACGGTCATTTAGTTCCACATGGGCCAACGAATGCACGACCCAACTCTGTACAATCATGCCTTGAGTACTAAGGCCCACGTCCATTATACCAAGCGAAATAAATAAAAATACAACAAGGCTAGATACTGAGCCCATGACATGAATCAGATCATGGCCAAAAGCCCAAGTCACACTTAAGCTGGGCTGCCTCATCTAGGCCACTGTCAAGCCCAATCGAGATTTCAACCCTTTAATCCAAACTATAAAACTCATTCATGGATTAATTTAAATCTACACATGCTGTTATGCTTGATAGTTAAAACACACAATGTATACTCAACAGCCTTCCCAAATCTCACGGATTACAATTACTCAGTACAATGAACTATTGGATCACATATGAATGAATCAAAACAGCCTTGAAATGTCTAGGGCATCTAAATATGATAACATCAATATCGATAGTATTTAAGACAGACTTAAAGAAGTTACAGGTTCGGATTGAAGAAAAACAAAATAGATGTAAAAAAGAACATTTAATTATATGTAAATCAAGAATCAAAGTCCGAATCAACATGCTACAATCCAATTTTTATCACTTCAAGCCCATGAATATACTTGTGAGCAACAAAGAATGAAATAAGAAAACTTCAAACCAAGATGTGTAAGGATCAACAATTAGCAACAGCAACTTCAGTTTAATCCATATTCGAACCCAGAAAACCAACAACCCAATGACAGCTTTTAGAAATTCATAAAGGAAAGATCAGAGACAATTCCAGCTAATTTTGCGAAAAGTATTGCAGAAACTTTTTCTTTTTCAAGGTCTTGAAATCCTGATGTGTTTTTTAGAACTTTGATGCAGAGAAATATGCTTAAAAGTCTGGTTTTAGAGTGAAGGGAGGACAGTCTTTACAGGCCTCTAAGGCCATGTACTCCAAACAGAATTGGGAATTATTCTCAGCCTGTAAAAGGCATCTTTTTTTTAACTAACTAGGACATCTGCCCCCTATTCTAGAAGCTTCTTGTAGGAATTTATCTGAAAGTCCCTTTTTCATTTCCAGCTTAAACCCCTAAGTTTTTAGTTGTTTAATTGGGCCCTAAGGGTTTCTAACCATTTAAAAACTAAGGCAAACAACTCCAAACCAGAACCAAATGGAAATAAAGATCAAATGGCACCAACCTTAAAACCTAAATAGATTTATTATTGAGATGAAATCCGAAATGATACAATACTTAAACATTTTGAAACTGACACTAACAAGAATTAACCAATGAATGATCCATTTTCTGAAATTCGAACCTTTTGAACCAATTAAAACTTCCACTTAATAGGGAATCAAACCTCAACGAGATATTAACAAGCTGATTTCAAAACAAACTAGACTAAACACAAGGTTAAACTAATTTAAATAAACCATAACCGAACAAAAGCTGAAAATCTAACGACTCTGAGGGAAAATGCATAAATTAATCCCTGAACTACTGACTAACATAGAAGTTAACAAACAATTCTAGAAAAAATTAAAACCCTTAATCATGCGACTATAACAAGAAATCAGTCAAAAGAGAGAAAAAATGGTTAAGAGGTTACCTATTCTATCGTAATAAACCAATTGGACTCGGAGCATCCGGTCGATCACTGCCAACGGACTAAAATCCTGGCAAGTTTTGGAAATGACCCAAAATCGACAGTAATCAGTCGTTCTTATCAAGAACGATCCACCAATGTAAGTTTTGGGTCAAACTCTGAAGAAACGTCGGCGAGGCAAAAAGGACAAAATTGAGGGCTTTGGAAGTTTCTCAAATCCGGAATCCAAAGGATTTGGGTGATTTTAAGGTGAAACAGAGTGAAGATATGAGGTGAGGGGGAGGTGGTGGTTGTTTGGTGTGGGTTTGGGGCCATTTGGGCGATTTAGGGTTCTTAAGTTTCTGAGTTCAGATCCAAAGTTGGAGGGATTTGAGGGAAACAGGTTAGAGATGTGGGAAGAGGAGATGACAAGGATTCTGGGGGGTTAATTTGGAGTGGATTGGAGCATCGCTACTGCTGTGAGGCGATTTCCGGCGGCGGAGCAAGGCGGCGCCGGCGAGGGAACTTAGGCAGCTAGGGTTTGGACTCTCAGATGAAGAGATGTAATGAGGGGGTTGACTGGGGGGGGGGGGTCTCAGGTTCAGACACTATTATACTAAACAAAGGTCAGTTCCCAGCCGTTGGATCACACGAGAACAACGACTGGGATTTGATTGAACAAAAACGGCGCCGTTTTGAGTAAAGGTGAGGCTGGACCGGGTATTTGGGTATTGGGCTGGATTTTGGGGCGGGTTTAGGGTAGACTTGTTTGGGCTTTTGTCCAAATAAAAGGAAAATAAGACCTTTTCAGTTAACCCTTTTCTATTCAATTCTTTTATTTCCTTTTCTTTTTATTTGTCTTTTCTTTTCTTTTTCTTTAATTAAAAACCCAAAATAAAATCCTAAATTCATCTAGATTATAAAACTAACCAATTTCTATAAAAGTATAAAAATTCCTTGATCCTAACTTTAAAAGAAAAACTACTATTCTAGAATTAAAGCTAAAATGCAAAAATAAAATATTTTTTGTGATTTTTATTTTTTAATAAAATAAATAATTAATTGATTTATCCTAAAAACTGTAAAAATGAAACCTAAATGCAATGCATAGTATTTTTGGCATTTTTCATGATTTTTAATGAAAATTAAACGTGCACAAAATGCAAACAATTAACAAAATCCTACAAAAATCCTATAAAATGGCAAATAATTGGAAAAAAAATCTATTTTCTTGGGTTTTATAAGAGTAATTCATATAGGGCAAAAATCACGTGCTCACATCGGTGATTATTTTAGTTGCAGCTGCAAATGATTCGAGTCTAGAGGGATACTTTTTTGCCATATACTCAAGATCTTGTCGCACAATAAGATTGATAAAATTGATGAAAGCTATATACTAACAAGGTGGAGAAGCGATGTTATTAGGCCACGCTTAAATAGGTTCCATTAAGTTGGTTACCCAAACATGACTCCTGAGTACAAGACATGCAGGAGCATGTTGAAGTGTTTTGACATGGCTTGTGATATAGCACTGGGCACTGCGTGAAGGTTTAATATGCTAAGCATAATTTGAAGATGATGGTGCATGATCTTCAAAACTTGGACGACGAAATGATCGTGCCAAACCCCGACCAGGATGACTCAGATGAAACTGAAGGCACAACTCTACGAGATACGCAGTACACTCGTTCACGTGGCAGGCCGCGTTTGAATCGATATAGAGGAAGAATTGAATACAACTTTACAAGTTCACAGCCGCGTGGTGTATTTGGAGCTAATAATGCCAGAAGAACTAGTGTTAGAGGGGGTGGCATGGATGGTGGTAGGATTGGTGGTAGTGTAGTGGCAATTGTGGTGGTAGAGGTAGTGGACGCAAGTATAGGGGTAATGGGCAAGGCAGAGGTACGAACATTGAGCATGATGGTTCCCCAGGTGTGAATGAGGTATAACTTTGCAACTACATTTGATTTATTACTTTAACATGTCATCTTTTCTTATAATGTTTGTTTGATTTTAATTGCAGCAAATTGACGCTACACAATTGCAATCAAGCTTGTTTGATCTCAATGCCGAACCAGACTTGGAACTATAATAAGCAATAAAGAATATTGCTGAAACTTGGAGTTCTCAATAGGCCTAATTGCATTGTTGTTTTATTTGGTCCAGGACTTTGATTTTGAATAAATTTTGCTTGTTTTGTATAAACTTTGGTGTTTCATTATTTATGAAACTTAAACATATTATTTTTTCTTATAATGTTTGTTTGATTTTAATGGCATATTAGCTACTGAATTATTGTTGCTATCTCTCCCCATGATTTTGGATTAGTTACGTTGTATTCTAACTTCAATACTTGAAATAAAATTGTTCTAACAAAGAGAGTTCAGAAAGCATTTGCTCGATGCCAAATTTTATCGTGTTGAACTCTAAACCATTGTTGCCTGGGTTCGAAACAAGTACCGACATTCTCTTTTTTATCAACTCACTAATAAAGGTATTTGTAATATTGAATCCAACTAGAAATGCAGATAGACCCTTTGGTTGATCAACTCTCTAAGTTCTTTCCCTTTATACACTGCCAAGGTTCGAAATCTGGCTGCAACATTTTTTTTTTTGGAAAATTGTTCTTTCCTATTTTCATCTGAAGAGTCTAGAGGTGGTTGAATTGTATTTAATATTTCGGTCTCCAATACTTTGAATCACTAATTAATACAATTTTTTGTTATTCATGATAACTTTTCAAATTTTCTATGACCAAATTGTATTAAGATTTTTAAGAGGCTTTTTTTAATTTTTTTTAATGTTTCACAGTTTTTTCTGCATTCTATTATATCCAAAAGAAGAGGAGGACTTGTAATTTTCAGTCCTCTTCCTAGTAGTTTACGTTTTAGTAATTTTTTTCCTTATACAATGTATAAAATAATTTTCATAAACGTTAAAAAAGTATAACTAGCAAAAATCACAGACAATATTTTCAGTCTTCTTAAAATAAATAGGTATAACAATAATACAAGAAAAAATAATAGACAATATTATAAGTAAACCATATTAATCCATGAATATTTTAATGTCAAGGGCAGAACACAGTCTCTACATGACCTTAATGAAAAAATTGAAAAAGCTAAGCATTAGATGTTCCTAGCACTTCAACAGCGAATATCATAGCCCTTGATGTAGCCTCAACAAATTCAAAAAGAAGAACACTCCCTTTCTTCAGATGGTTGTCGACAACAAATTGTTTCCGCCCCTTAATGAGTCTTCATCGAACAACACCTGTTAGAGTCACATTTCACTCCTTCCCATTATATCGAAGTATTGTTTTAATCGAACTAGGAGGAAGATAGTCACATATACTCTTTGGAAGATATTGCACAAGCGTAATGGAAAGATAGGGTAAAAAATCATATTATGTAAACTAAGAAAAAGAAAAAAAGTGAATTTACCAGATCATCGCTCTTGATGTACAATCTGGGCACGTTAGCATTCATATTTAGAGTATTTGTGATGTTTGTAGAGTAGGAAATATAGGTTTGTCACGACCCCAGTTCGCCCTCCGTGAACTGTCGTGATGGCACCTAGTCTCTACGACTAGGTAAGTGTAACAAAAGCTGAAAATAAACAAAATTTGCGGAAGAAATAATTTAAAACAGCAATAGTGAAATAAACAGTGTTTAAAATGCTGCTCGGCATACACAATAACAACTCTCTAAACTAATATCTTTTCCCAAAACCCGGAATCTCATGATCACAAGCTTTTAAATGTCTACAAGCATCTAACTCCAGAACATCTAACAAAGAAACGAAAGTATAGAAGAGCTAATACAAAAAGGGAGAGTAGAAAGGGACTATTCGGTTTGCGGACACGACAGATATACCTCAGAGTCTCTACAAGCGCCTCGTCTCAAGCGTGATAAATCTGAGTGGAAGTACCTGGATCTGCACATGAAAAACATGCACAGAAAGGGCATGAGTACACCACATCAGTACTCAGTAAGTGCCAAACCTAACCTCGGTCGGGTAGTAACGAGGAAGGTCAGGGCCCTACTGAGGTTAAATGAAATATAAGGTATGACAGTATAGAGTAAGACAGTAAAAATTAAGTGCAACAGTAAGAAATAACATAGAGTAGAAGGAACAATAAAAGTTATAACAGAGACAAGGAAATTCATGGAAAGAAGTACAGCTCATCATGGAGACAACAACCTGGGGATCTCTCAGTATCCCGAGGATCTCTTAGTATCCTCAATATGTGTGCCGAGGATCTCTTGGTATCCCGAGGATCTCTTAGTATCCTCAATATTTATGCTGGGGATCTCTCCCAAGGATCTCTTAGTATCGTCAATACATGTCGGGGATCTCTTAGTATCCCGCACTACAGTCTAAATCCATATATCTATGTGCAGGGGATCTCCCGAGATACCGTCACGTAGTCCCAAAAGTAAACACGCAGCAACGACACGAAGAACACTTAACTAAATTCAATTTCACAACAAGGTAAACAAGTAATTCTAGCCTAGCATACTTCACGTAGTCCAAATAAGACAGTTTGAGCAAATAAAGCAATTAAGTCAATTAGACATGATTCTCTAAGCTAACAACAATAAATAGGAAGGGAAAACACAATTAAAGTTACTTAATGAAAATAGGAATTTTCAACAATTAGTACAAGTACGCACTTGTCACCTCACGTACAAGGCATTTCAAATATCAACAATACCAATCCTAAGGGGAATGTCCCCCACACAAGGTTAGGCAAGCCACTTACCTCGAACCAGCTCAAAATCAACCTGAAACCACGCTCTTGCCACGAGTACTCGACTCCAAATGGTCCGAATCTATTCAATTAAATTGCATAATGTAAATAATACTCCAAGTAACTGATTCTACAAATAAATTCTAAGCTAATACGCGAAATTAGGTAAAATGACCAAAACGCCCCTCAGGCCTACTTCTCGGAATCAGGAAAAAATTATATTCTTGGAATCCCCATACTCTCACGAGTTCATGCATACCAAAATTATCCAAATCCAAGGTCAAATTCCCAATCAAAATTCGAATTCTAGGTGCAAGAACTTTCTTCCAATATTTTTTCCCCCAATTTTCATCTCCAATCTAAAATTAAATGATAAAACTAACAATAGATTAGTGGAATACAACTAGAAAGGGATAAGGAATTGTTACCCAATGATCTTCTCTTCAAAAACCCCATAGAATCACCCTCTCCCGAGCTCCAAATCAATTTCTAACTTTTTGAAACTAAACCCTCGAATTCTGATTTTTCTGCCCAGCAAAGTCGCATCTGCGGCTCAATTTTTGTATCTGCGATACCACTTCTTCGGTTCTCACTTAAAATTCCCTCTCCGCACCTGCGACCCATATGCCGCATCTGCGGTCACGCAGGTGCGGTAACACATCCGGTTCTGCGGTTCCTGCTCACTCTCCTTTTCGTCGCTTCTGCGGCTTGACTCCGCATCTGCGGGAGTTGCTTCTACGGCCTCTCAACCGCAGATGCGGTTATGATAGCAACCCAAAGACTTCAGCTGCAAACTCTAACTTTCCAACTTCCTGTTAACCACCCGAAATCATCCCGAGGCCACGGGATCTCAACCAAAAACAGAGACAAGTCATATACCACTATCCAAACTTATACAAATCTCCACAACACCTCAAACAACATCGAATCAACTAATTAGCATCGGATTCAAGCCTAAGAACTTTAAAAACTCTCAAAATATGCTTTTGATCAAAAGTCTATCAAACCTCGTCCGAATGACCTAAAATTTTGCACACACGTCACATTCAACACTACGAAGCTAATTCAACTTCCGAACTTCCATTCCGACCCTCAGATCAAAATCTCACTATCGAATCAAAAACTTCAAAAATTCAACTTTCGGCATTTCAAGCCTATATTAGCCACGGGCCTCCAAAACACAATCCGAACATGCTCCTAAACCCGAAAACACCCAATGGAGCTAAGGAACCATCGGAATTCCATTCCGATGTCGTCTTCACATTGTTCTGACTACAGCTCAATTTCCACAACCTAAACTCTCATTTAGGGACTAAGTGTCCCAAAACTCTTCAAAACTCCAAATAAACCCTCCCGGCAACTCACAATAGCAGAAACAAACACGGGAAAAATAGTTAGTAGGGGATAGAGGCGTAAATTCTTAAAATGACCGGCCAGGTCATTACATCCTCCCACACTTAAACATTCGTTCATCCTCGAACGAGCATAGAGACATACCTGAAATAGTGAAAAGATGAGGGTAACAACTGCGCATATCCTGCTCGGTCTCCCATGTTGTCTCCTCGACCGACTGACCCCGCCACCGAACCTTTACTGATACAATATTCTTTGACCTCAACTTTCGAACCTGCCTGTCTAATATCACCACTGGCTCATCTTAGTAGATCCTTGTCCTACTGGACTGAACTGAAATCCAACACGTGCGAAGCATCACCGTGATACCTCCGGAGCATCGAAACATGAAATACCGGATGAACTCCTGCCAAGCTGGGAGGTAGGGCAAGCTCATAAACAACCTCCCCAACACGCCGCAATATCTCAAAAGGGCCAATAAACCTCGGACTCAACTTCCCTTTATTTCTAAATCTCATAACGCCATTCATAGGCGAAACCCGAAGCAGAACCCGCTCTCCAACCATATAGAAAACATCACGAACCTTCTAGTCTGCGTAACTCTTCTGCCTGGACTGGCCTGTACGGAGTTTATCCTAAATCACCTTAACCTTCTCCAAAACATCCTGAACCAAGTCTATGCCCAATAATCTAGCCTCACCCGGCTCAAACCAACCCACCGGGGATCTACGCCACCTACCATATAAAGCCTCATATGGTGCCATCTGAATGCTGGACTGATAGCTGTTGTAGGAAAATTCCTCCAATGGCAAGAACTGATCCCAAAACCCTCCAAACTCAATCACATATGCACAGAGCATATCCTCAAGAATCTGAATAGTTCGCTCAGACTGTCCGTCCGTCTGAGGATAAAATGTTGTACTCAACTCCACCCGAGTACACAACTCATGCTAAACGGCCCTCTAGAACCGCGATGTGAACTGAGTACCTCCATCTGAAATGATGGAAACTGGAATACCATGCAAACGAATAATCTCTCGGATATAAATCAACGCCAACCACTCCGAAGAATAAGTAGTACACACAGGAATGAAATGTGCGGACTTGTGATCACAACGGACTCAACCTAAGGAAGAGTGGGCACTAATACTTTTACCCAATAGTGGTATCGGGGTCAATTTTCCACAGGGAGCTTCAATTTGTAGTTGAGTGTTTATATGGTCTAGGACTATGTTTTAGCTCCTAATTGATCTTCTAACATTTTTGGTTTTCTTTTGATTATCAACTACAATATAGCAACTACAAATTTAAAGCTAAGTTAGGCTAAGATATTGATTCTAAGTTGTATGCAATATAGAGAAAGGCACTAGGGTCGTGGCATGCATCTAGGTGGTCAACTAACGGGTAGAGATTCCTAATGCAAGAATGATGAATATGGGACTTATGCTATAACCGTTGCACTTTTGCACCCACTCTCACACCTCTCGGTAGAGAGAGTGATTTTGCCCAATTGACTCTCTCGAGACCAATTCGAGACCAATTTGCCCAAGCAACTTATGGTTCAAGTTGGGTAATTACTCTCTCGAGGTTTAACCCATTAATTGGGACTACCATTCTCATGGGTCCATCCCAATTCCTTGTTGGAATTAATCTTGGGGTCATAGACTCTCTTTCTCAAGAAGAATCAAGACTCACTAAGCTAGACTTAGTGTTTGCAACCACCAAATCTTATTGAAAACATAAGATTAATCCAAATAACAAATACCCAACATCATTCATGCACTAAACAATCACACCCATTAATTACCCACACTAGGGTTGAGCCACAACCCTAGCTAATGGGTTTAGCTAGCCATAATAGAAACAGAAATTGAAGAAATAGTAGATGAAATTGACATAATAATTAAATACAATGTTAATCTACTCAATTCCACGTTAATACTAGAAGAAATTGCCCAAAATAGGCTAAAACCATGAAATCTCGAGTTCAGCTGCTATCTGATACGAAACCAAAACTCCCAAAAAAATTGATCCTAAAAAGTAAAATGTTCTATTTATACTACACAGGAAAAATCGAACAAAAATACCCCTGAGGGTCTGGCGCGGACCGCGCACAAATGACGCGCGACTGCGTAGGGTTTTGGGTCTTTATATCTTGCTTCTGGCACTAGGGACGCGGACCGCACAAATGTGATGCGCGGCCGCATGAACTTCATCCACGCGGACCGCACTGATTAGGTGTGCGGACGCGTGGGCTTTTGCCTTGAATGATTGGGTCTCTGACACTCTTAGGCGCGGACCGCGTGAAAAGTGGCGCGGACCACGCATCTTGACTTAAAAATGGCATGGCATCTGAACTTTCCTGCACGGCCGCATGGCAAAACAGTGCGGACCACGCAGGTTGACCTTGAAAATGCCCAGCCTCTGAACTCTCCTGTGCGGCCGCGTGACAAAACAGTGCGGACCGCACAGGTCATTTTGTTCCCTCTTTCAGTTGTCTTTTGACACTTGGCAGATTTCACTCCTTTTTGAGTCGATCTTTGGTATTTGTCATCTTGTCGTTCAAACCTACAATCAAGCGCAACTTGTAAGCATTTTGGGACAAATTTATAGCAGTTAATGCACAAAGCTTAGGTAAGAATGGGTATAAAACATGTAAAAATCACAGTTATCAACTCCCCCAAACTTAACAATTTCCCTCAATGGACAACACCCACGTAATTCCTGCTTATCCTAAAGTAACCTCAACAAGCATCAATTAGGACTAACAATTTCCCTCAATGCGAATGCATCATTAACACATTTAAACTTTGAAAGCTTGTGGGTAAAGTGTGACACGAGAGCATCAAGAGTTGACATATTTCATCAAGGAACCTTTCTCAATTTCTTTGGTCATTGTGGAACCCAAACTCACACATCCTCGACTTTCCCTAAGTGAACCTCACCTTTTTAGAGTATTTGCACACAAATCGAGGTGAATGGACTTCTCTCTCATCTCTCATAAAGAAATGGCTCTAAGTCCGGCTCTAAGTACCATATGCTTGCCCCTTATGTAAGTATCCACTAATGTAGGCTTCCCTCAACTCAAGATCATATAAGGCTTTTGAGGAGTCATTGTGAAGGCTTTGGGTGAATGTAGGACATGTTTTTGTTCAAATGGGTTCAATCTTCCCCTAAACACTTCTTTGAATTTATTTTGGCACACTTTCTTGACTCAATTGAGTAATTCACTTCTTTCAAGGGGTTAGAGAGACACATTATCACTCTTTGTTTTGCAATTCAAACCCTTTCTCCTTTTTACCACTTTCCAACACCTTTTTCACTTTTTTTGTTGTCCTTGGATTCCTTTTTTGGTTCTTATTCATTTTTGTCTTTCTTTTTGTCTTTTTCTCTTTTTCATCACCTTGCTTTTCTTTTACTTTTGCGCCTTTTTACCACATTGATACCTTTCTTGTCTCTCCCCCCAAACTTAGACATTTGCCATTTACTCAAGGGAAGATTTGGGTGCCAAGAGAGGGTCTCGTTAAGAACGGGTATAGGCTTGTAGCTTGGTTCATGAACGAAAAAGGTTTAAGGCTCCAAAGGGTTGAACTAGGGATTATTTCATTGGTAGGTTATGGAAATTGTTCAAATTTTGCGTTTTGGATCAAGGAGAGCCTATAATCACGTCTCAAGTCAAGTTCCACCTATGATTTCGCCTCAACAGACATTCAGGGCAAGTTTTAGACCATCGGCTCGGTACTTGGGCTCACGATTCGAATTCTCACTACACATACTCAAGGATTGCCAAAGACGGAGTCGGGGGCTCACAACAACCTTAAATATGATTCAAGCGCACAATGGTCCAAAATGACCACACGATGATTGTTTGGTCAACACAAGAGTCTCAAGGCCACAACTTTCACCATCCTAAACACAACATAATGTCTTTGACCATAGGACCAAAGGCAAATATGTTAGGCCTAAGTGAAGCTTTGCCTGAGGTACCCTTAATTATAAAAACTTGAAAATCAAAAAGAAAAATAAAAAATCGACTCAAACCCTTAAGAAGGTTGTCACACCATCTATCATTGGGAAAAGCCACCTGGTTCGCACAACATCTACCCTTGGAAAGAACCGTGGCATTAAGAAAACCAAGGGCTTATTGCAAACGCCAAAACAAAACAAAAAGGCTACGAGCCTAACTTTGCAACTAAAACGAAAAATTTTAACGAAAAATAGAAAACCAAAATGAAAACCGAATGAATATGTACAAAAGGGGAGTAGAATATACAACCAGGGAGAATGAATATATACATAGAATTTGAGAGCATCTAGAATGAACAGTTATATACAAGCCATCTACAACTATGAATGTGAAGAAAGTAAAAGAATATATACAGTAATCCAACAGTCAATCCAAATAGTAGGGCCACACCCCCACGAATAAAAGCTAGCATTGTCCCCAATGCTAACTATCAAAATAAGCACAAAAATGAAAGAAAGGATATAGAAAGGCCCCTCAAGCCTCATCCGTCACCCTGTGCTGGTCAATGGCTCCTAAGTCCTCTGTACTGGCGGGGACCTCAGACTGGTCCCCGGCCTGCTGCTGCTGTGATGCTGGGACAGGTGCCTGCTCAAGAACTGGCTCATCAACTGGTGGGGCAGTGGAGGGACTCTCCTGAACTGGTGCTACCTCAATCACAACTCCCTTAGTGCTAGGGAGTTTCCTCTTCTTCCTCGGCCTCTGCTCCTCCTCTTGTACCTGTGCAGCTGCCGGCTCTATAGCCGGGTCCCCAAATAGTAGGTCAAGTGGCAACTGATCTGCCATGAGCTTGTCTACATCCACTCTCAACTGTGTCACTGACTCCTTGGAAGCCTTCTGCTTCCTCAGCTTCTTGTGCTCCCGAGCCAATTTCTCCAATGCTTTGCCATGTGCCCCAACCGCCTTAATCAAGGCATCCTGCGTCGCTATCATCTTTTCCTGGTTGGCCAGGATCTTCTTCAGTGCCTCCTCAATGGAGGAAGGAATCTCAACAGTAACTGGCGCTCCCTGTGCCTGTCATCAGTGGTCAATGTGGACAACTTGGATGTCGCAGCTGACATCCAGTTGTTTAAATTGGCAAGGGAGTGGGTGAGCTGGTTTGCGGTGAACCGGTGAGTCTTTGATGAAGGGACTACCGGGTCAGCTGCAGTAGAAAGACCAGCTGCTGACGACGGACCTGGAGGCAATGCCTCATCAGTAGCAGGAATGGTGGAAGGCTCACTGGGTTGCTCAATGATCGCTGGCTCCTTAGACTGGCCAGGTGCGGTGGAAGTGGATGCCACATTCTTCTTGCCCCTCTTCGGGTTGTCTTGACCCAGCTGACTATACCATGAGTACGGGGCCACCGGAGGTACCTTGACATCATATTTCTTTTTCTTCACTTTCAATTCTCTGAAGTACAAAGAGAGTGTGTTTGGGAAGGGGTAGTTTGTTTGGGTCTCATTACCAACTGTAGAAATCACTGTCGACATAATATTACCCATATTCAGAGGGAAACATGCCATGATAGATGCTACCAAGACAGCACGAGGGAGGGGAATGGAGTGATCATGTGTAGACGGGTCAAGTCGACTACACACGAAAGTCAACCACCCTTTGGCTTCAAAGTTCAGGGTGTTCCTAAAAATCTTTTCTTGTGCTTTCAACCAGACTGGGACTGTACCCGGGGCTGCCAAGTGCTTGGCCAACCAAGGACAAACCTCCTCTTTCATTGCTATCTTTTCTAAATATTGCGATTCATCCTCTTCTCCGAACCCCAGGAATTCATTCAATGATTTGCCATCAAACACAACTATCTTGTCCCTCACTTTAGTTACTTTGGAGTCCCGAACTATATGGTGAACATTGCTGTAGAACTCCTTCACCATATGCTCAATCACCATTTCAACACGTTCTTTGAAGAAGCCCCAACCCTCCCTAGTGCGGAATTGTGCTTGCACATGAGGGTTGAGAGGGACAAGATCGGCATCTATGAACTTCCTCTCCAGAATAAGTTTCCTTCTGGGCCACCACTCTCGGAATCTGTGGAAAGCAACCTCACTAACAAACCTGTCTGCCCATGCCTCCGGTTTTCTAGTACGCTCAATCCCCCCGACCTGTGGCTCACCTCCCTCAGCATATCCTCCATTCTCTCTTGATAATGAAGTTGTGGGAGATGTGGAGTATTGCTCTTCTTCTCTTGCTACGGAATCATCAGACGAGTCCGAGATGACATTAACCGGCTTCTTGGAGGAGACTACATTATCATGATCCGGGGAAGGGAAATCACGGAGCTGAAATGAAGTGGACATGTGGGTGGGGGCAGACTCCGAGGTAATGCTCCGTGAAGGTGCATACTCACTCCCCGTGGAATGAGATGCAGCTCTATCAGCTTCCCGGATTATCTTCTGGGTTTTCTTTATCAATTCCCTGGTTTGAGGAGTGAGTTTCACAATTCGCCTGCTTTTCCCTCCTCGGGAGGAACCCTCTCTCCCGGGTTGTATTTCTTTGCCCGCTCGTTTTTTAGCCATTGTCTGCAAGGAATACATGTCTAACATTGTTAGTAGAAGCACATATGGTGAAGTGGATAGTTCAGTTGAATGAAAAGAGTGTAGACACAATTACACAGGCAGAGGGGGCGCGGACCGCACCAAGAGGCATGCGGTTCGCGCAGTATACTGACACCAACACATACCTCTCTGAATAAACCAATGCGGTCCGCACAGAAATGGTACGTGGCCGCGTTGGTTCAGCGCGGACCGCACAGAAATGGTACGCGGTCTGTGCAGGTGAAATGCCAAAATGTTGACCTCTCTGAACTCTCCACACGCGGTCCGCACTATTTTGGACCGCGGCCGCGCTGGGCTCACGCGGACCGCACAGAAATGATACGCGATCCGCGCAGAGAGGTTCATCATCTCTTATCTAGAGTCACGCGGACCGCGCACAAATGCTGCACGGCCGCGTAGGGCTAATTTAACTGAGCCGGGTGTTTGTTCAATTAAATCCAATTTTTATTCACCTTTTTGGGTCCTAAGTGTCCCTACTCAGTTATTTAACAAGATTCCATGTCCATGATTTAAACAAAAACACACAAAAATCTAATCTAACAGTTAAACTAAGAAGAAAAAGCCGAAAGTAAGAAGTTACACTAGTAGAAAGCAATTAAACAAAACAAAAATTAGACTATGATTGAAATGAATGAGAGTTGTTACCAGGGATTAATGAGATTTCAACTATGTGCCCAATTAATGTTGATGAACAGTGAAAATTAGAGCTTAGGTGTAAAATTGGCGAAAAGGTTAAAATGAGGCCCAAGGCCTCTATTTATAGAAAAGCCCTGGGACCCAGTACCCACCTACCAACGCGGCCACACAGAAATGGACGCGGACCGCACTGGATTTTGCATCTTTCACTTTAGCTGTTCAATCCACACGGATCGCACTGTCTTGGTGCGCGGCCGCGTGGGACTTTGTTAGAGAGCATGAAATTCTTGGTCCTCTAGCGCGGACCGCACAAAAATGTCATGCGGCCGCGCTGGGTCTTCTAGGTCTTAGCCTTTCAGCTGCTCACACCTACGCGAACCGCACTGTTTTGCTGCGCGGCCGCGTAGGCCATATTCAGAGACTGACCATTTTTTTTGCAGATTTTGCCCTGCACTGGTTCAACATTATCCCTGCAACACTTCACAAATTATCAGCTCAAAAATCCTACTCTACAACAGAAAAACAAAGAAAAAGAAAAAGACATGGGTTGCCTCCCAAGAAGCACCTGATTTATTGTCGCGGCACGACGCGTGTTACTATCACAGTCATTTCAAATGAATGAGTGCCACCATATGGCTATTATCAATCTTTCCTAAATAGTGCTTGACACGATGCCCATTGACTCGGAAAACTTCACCATTCTTATTTTTGAGATCAATGGCACCAAAGGGAGTTACACCAACCACTTCAAATGGGCCGCTCCACTTAGACTTCAGCTTGCCCGGAAATAACCTCAACCGGGAGTTGAAAAGAAGAACCATGTCACCAACTTTGAATTCCTTCCCTCGGGCATACTTGTCGTGAAGGTACTTCATCTTGTCCTTATACAAGGACGAGCTGGAGTAAGCATGAAACCTAAATTCATCAAGTTCATTCAATTGCTCAACCCGGAGATTTGCCGCGACATCCCATTCTAAGTTCAACTTTTTCAGGGCCCACATAGCCTTATGTTCCAATTCTACTGGAAGATGACAAGCCTTCCCAAACACCAACCGATACGGCAACATACCAATCAGAGTCTTGAAAGCTGTACGATAAGCCCAAAGAGCATCATCCAATTTCTTCGACCAGTCGGTCCTATTTGCATTGACAGTCTTGAACAAAATACTCTTGATCTCACGGTTGGACACCTCAACTTGACCACTCGCTTGAGGATGATAAGGAGTGGTCACCTTGTGATTTACCCCATACTTGGCTAGCAAAGAATCAAAAGCCCGGTTGCAAAAATGAGAACCCCCATCACTGATGATAGCACATGGAGTGCCAAACCTCGTGAAGATACTCTTTTTCAAGAACGCCACCACACTTCGAGCTTCATTATTTGGCAAAGCTATGGCCTCAACCCATTTCGACACATAATCAACCGCTACCAAGATGTAGGTGTTGCCACAAGAACTTACGAATGGTCCCATAAAGTCTATCCCCCAAACATAAAAAATGTCAACCTCTAGAATCGTGTTAAGGGGCATCTCATCTTTCTTCGAAATCCCTCTGGCACGTTGACATTCATCACATCTTTTCACAAAGTCATCGGCATCATTGAACAAAGAAGGCCAATAGAAACCACAACTCAACACTTTAGACGCCGTCCTCGCCCCGCCATGATGGCCACCATAGGGCAAAGAGTGACAAGCTTCCACAATACTCAATTGCTCTTCTTCGGGAACACACCGGCGAATTACACCATCGGTGCAAATTTTGAAAAGATACGGCTCATCCCAATAGTAGTCCAAACAATCTCGCTTGAGCTTCTTCTTTTGGTTAGAAGAGAGCTCATACAGAATCATACCGGTAACAAGATAATTGGCAATGTCGGCAAACCATGGCATGTCTAGCATTGAAACCGAGAGGAGTTGTTCATCCGTAAAAACATCATTTATCTCAAGGCCGTCCAAAGGCCTCCCTTCCTCCTCCAATTGAGACAAGTGGTCCGCTACCTGATTTTCACTACCCTTTCTATCAACAATCTCCAAATCAAATTCTTGAAGAAGAAGCACCCATCTCATTAACCTCGCTTTCGAGTCTTTCTTCGTCATCAAGTACCTAAGGGCGGCGTGATCGGTATGAATAATCACTTTGGCCCCCATAAGGTATGGGCGAAACTTCTCCATGGCAAAAACAATGGCAAGCAATTCCTTCTCGGTGACCGTGTAGTTTTTTTGAGCTTCATTCATTGTCTTACTTGCGTAGTACACCGGATGGAACATTTTGTTGATTCTTTGGCCCAAGACCGCCCCCACCGCAACATCACTAGCATCACACATGAGCTCAAAGGGCAAGCTCCAATTTGGTGCGGTAATGATGGGGGTAGTCGTCAACTTGTGCTTTAGAAGCTCGAAAGCCTCCATACATCTCTCATCGAACACATATTTGGCATCTTTCTCTAGCTATTTGCACAATGGGTTAACTACCTTAGAAAAGTCTTTGATGAATCTTCGGTAAAAACTCGCTTGTCCAAGAAAACTCCTCACCCCTTTGACAGAAGTAGGGGGAGGGAGCCTTGAGATAACCTCAATTTTCGCCTTATCAACCTTAATCCCTCTTTTTGAAATTTTGTGACCCAACACAATTCCTTCTTCTACCATAAAATGGAATTTCTCCCAATTGAGAACCAAGTTTGTGTTTTCGCATCGGGCCAACACACGATCCAAGTTTTGCAAGCAATCACCAAATGAGTCCCCAACCACACTAAAATCATCCATGAAGACCTCCAATATGTCCTCCACCATGTCGGTGAAGATTGCCATCATATATCGTTGTAAGGTCGCCGATGCATTACATAATCCAAATGGAATTCGAGAGAAGGCGAATGTGCCATAAGGACATGTGAAGGTTGTCTTTTCTTGGTCTTCCGGGGAAATGAAAATTTGGTTATAGCTTGAATACCCATCCAGAAAACAATAGAAAGCCCGGCCCGCAAGACGATCAAGCATTTGATCCAAGAACGACAATAGGAAATGATCCTTTCTAGTCACCTTGTTCAACTTCCGGTAGTCCATGCATACCCTCCAACCCGTCACAGTACGAGTCAGAATAAGTTCATTGTTGTCATTGGTCACCACCGTCATTCCTCCCTTCTTTGGCACACATTGTACCGGAGAAGTCCACGAACTGTCAGAAATTGGATACACCACACCGGCGTCAAGCCACTTGATGACTTCCTTTTTGACCACCTCTTGCATGGCCTCATTGAGTCTCCTTTGATGTTCAAGAGACGGCCTAGCATCCTCCTCCAATATTATCTTGTGCATGCAAAATGCGGGGCTAATACCCCGAATATCCGCCAAGGTCCATCCAATCGCCCGCTTGCGCTTTTGAAGAACCGCCAAAGTGGCGTCAACCTGCACATTAGTCAAGCAAGAAGAAAGAATAACCGGCAAAGTGAAATTAGGACCAAGAAATTCATAGCTGAGGTGAGGAGGAAGTGGTTTCAACTCCAACACCGGTGGCTCCTCAATAGATGGCTTGGTGGGTGGAGTTTTGTGGTTTTCAAGATCAAGAGATAACTTTCTCGGTTCATAAGAATACGAGCCCATGCCATGTAATGCGTTCACACACTCCACCCTTCTAGAATCATCATCAACATCCATGTTCAATAGCACGGCCTCAAGTGGGTCCTCAACATTTGCCATTGCGCTTGTGTCATCCACTATCACCGCCGTGACAATGTCAAC
This sequence comes from Nicotiana tabacum, assembly GCF_000715075.1. Taxonomy (NCBI): domain Eukaryota; kingdom Viridiplantae; phylum Streptophyta; class Magnoliopsida; order Solanales; family Solanaceae; genus Nicotiana; species Nicotiana tabacum. The sequence goes on along the minus strand of NC_134101.1, from coordinate 125,336,790 downwards.
AAACGAGCACACCTCGGTGCTATTTGGTTGCCTCATTGATTTGCATACGTGGAACACCACCTTTTCATCACCAACACGGAAGGTCAATTCTCCCGCTTCCACATCAACCAAGGCCTTCCCCGTAGCTAGGAAGGGCCTTCCAAGAATGATAGGCACCTCGAAATCCACTTCGCAATCCAAGATCACGAAATCGGTCGGCAATATGAACTTATTAACATGAACAAGGACATCATCAATAATTCCCAAAGGCCGCTTCATTGACCGGTCCGCCATTTGAAGCCTTATAGAAGTTGGATGAGGTTGTCCGATTCCCAAGGTCTTGAAGACAGAATATGGCATTAAATTGATACTTGCCCCCAAGTCACAAAGGGCTTTTGCAAAGTCGGCACTTCCAATAGTACATGGGATAGTGAATGCACCGGGATCCTCAAGTTTCGGAGCCATAGAATGCACAATTGCACTCACTTAATGGGTCATCTTGATTGTCTCACACTCCATTGATCTCTTTTTTGTAACTAAATCTTTCATGAACTTTGCGTATCCCGGCATTTGCTCGAGTGCCTCCACCAAAGGCACGTTGATAGTGAAACTCTTCATCATTTCAATGAATTTCTTAAATTGGTTGTCACCCTTTTTCTTGGCCAACCATTGAGGATAGGGAGGAGGAGGTCTAGGCAAGGGTGCCTTGGCTTTTGGCACCACCGGTTCGGGCATATCAATGACGTGTTCCCTAGACGGGTTCACGGCCTCTTGAGTCTCCTCCTCACCCTCATCAATTTCAATTCTCACATCATCACTTGCACTTTGTTCAACAACATCCTCAACTACCAACGGGATCTCATCATTTCGTAACTCATCTTCATCTACCGCAACTTGGTTTCCTCTTGAGGCATGCACATCACCGCCTCTTCCACTTCGCGTTGTCACTGCCATCACATGATTATTGTGCCCACCCTTGGGATTTACTACTGTATCACTTGGTAGAGCACCCTTTAGGTGAGTATTTAAAGACTGAGAGATTTGGCCTAATTGCACTTCCAAGTTCCGGATAGATGTATTATGCGAAGCTAATTGGGCCTCGTAATCTTGGTTCTTTTTCATCATTTACTCGAACATGCTTTCAATTCTCCCCATCTCGCTTTTGGACGAATTCGGACCTTGAGAAGGAAAGTGAGGCGGGTTATTGGGTTGTTGATACATTGGGGGCTTTTGAAAGCCTTGCCCCCTATTACCTTGGCCACCATTGTTGTTCCAACCACCTTGACCACCATTGTTGTTGTTCCAATTGTTGTTCCCGTTCCAATTACCTTGATTCCCCGAATTATTGTTCCCCCAATTGCCTCCTTGATTGTTGTTGTAATTCCAATTGCCACCTTGTTGATTGCCCCAATTACCTTGGGGTCTCCATTGTTGATTCCCTTGATTACCTCTATTCCCTTGATAGTTGTTGACATATTGGACTTCCTCACTTTGGTCATCAAAACCTTCATTCGAATATCCACTACCATCATTGTTGTTGTCATATTGTTCACAATTACCTTGAGGTTGTTGTCCTCTTTGCCTCCTTTTCAACATAGAAACACCTTCCATTGCGTTGACTTGGCACGGGTTTTGGACTTGTTGCAATTGCGCCTTTGCCAATTGATTCATAGTTGTTGTAAGCTCGGCTATAGCTTGGCCATGATCGTGCAATTCCTTGTGCAAATGGATGACCGTGGGGTCACCTTGGGGCACGTTTGCTCGGCTTTGCCATGCCGAAGAGGTGTCAGCCATAACGACATGCCTCTTGGTAAGAAAGTTTCATAAAGTTCCCTCCGGCCAATTGGTTCACAATACATTGATTTGTGGTGTTGATGCCCCGATAAAAGGTTTGTTGAATCATAGCTTCGGTCATGTCGTTATTAGGGCACTCTTTCACTATTGTTCTATATCTTTCCCATATCTCATGCAAAGGTTCCGTTGGCTCTTGCTTGAAAGCTAGAATTTCATCCCGAAGAGCTGTCATATGACTTTGAGAGAAGAACTTGGCAATAAATTTGTCCGCCAATTCATCCCATGTTGTAATATAATGATTGGGGAGCCTTTCTAACCAATCCAATGCTTTACCCCGAAGAGAAAACGGGAAAAGCCTCAATCTCAACGCATCCTCGGACACGTTTGTCTGCTTGCTACCCCAACATGTATCCACGAACCCCTTCAAGTGCTTGTAGGCATTTTGATTGGAGGCACCCATGAAATAACCTCTTTATTCGAGCAAGGTCAGCATAACATTTGTGATTTGAAAGTTCCCTGCCCGGATTCGGGGAGGAACAATAGCACTGGCGTATCTTTGATTTGGTAGAACTCTGGGAACCACTCTCGGCGGTGCCGGAGGAGGGTCTGGAATGTTGTTGTTCTCATTTGCATTTATATTGACATGCCGGCCTCTCCGTGGGAGTTGAGGTAAGCTCATCTTGTTCTAGATCCTCTACCTCCTCCCCCGCTATCACATTGCCGAGAGGGTCATTTGCATTAAGAGCCATTGTACCTGATTGATCGACACAAACAAAGTCAGTAAATAAGAAGGAAAGAGAAGCAGAACACAATACTAGCTACACAAATAGTCAACACCGTAAAGCTCCCCGGCAACGGCGCCAAAAAGTGATCGCAGCGGACTCAACCTAAGGAAGAGTGGGTGCTAATACTTTTACCCAATAGCGGTATCGGGGTCAATTTTCCACAGGGAGCTTCAATTTGGAGTTGAGTGTTTGTATGGCCTAGGACTATGTTTTAGCTCCTAATTGATCTTCTAACATTTTTGGTTTTCTTTTGATTATCAACTACAATATAGCAACTACAAATTTAAAGTTAAGTTAGGCTAAGATATTGATTCTAAGTTGTATGCAATATAGAGAAAGGCACTAGGGTCGTGGCATGCATCTAGGTGGTCAACTAACGGGTAGAGATTCCTAATGCAAGAATGATGAATATGGGACTTATGCTATAACCGTTGCACTTTTGCACCCACTCTCACACCTCTCGGTAGAGAGAGTGATTTTGCCCAATTGACTCTCTCGAGACCAATTGGGTAGGCCAATTTGCCCAAGCAACTTATGGTTCAAGTTGGGTAATTACTCTCTCGAGGTTTAACCTGTTAATTGGGACTACCATTCTCATGGGTCCATCCCAATTCCTTGTTGGAATTAATCTTGGGGTCATAGACTCTCTTTCTCAAGAAGAGTCAAGACTCACTAAGCTAGACTTAGTGTTTGCAACCACCAAATCTTAATGAAACATAAGATTAATCCAAATAACAAATACCCAACATCATTCATGCACTAAACAATCACACTCATTAATTACCCACACTAGGGTTGAGCCACAACCCTAGCTAATGGGTTTAGCTAGCCATAATAGAAACAGAAATTGAAGCAATAGTAGATGAAATTGACATAATAATTAAATACAATGTTAATCTACTCAATTCCACGTTAATACTAGAAGAAATTGCCCAAATAGGCTAAAACCATGAAATCTTGAGTTCAACTGCTATCTGATACGAAACCAAAACTCCCAAAAAAAAACTGATCCTAAAAAGTAAAATGTTCTATTTATACTACACAGGAAAAACCGGACAAAAATACCCTTGAGGGTCTGGCGCGGACCGCGCACAAATGACGCGCGGCCGCGTAGGGTTTTGGGTCTTCATATCTTGCTTCTGGCACTGGGGACGCGGACCGCACAAATGTGACGCGCGGCCGCGTGAACTTCATCCACGCGGACCGCACTGATTAGGTGTGCGGCCGCGTGGGCTTTTGCCTTGAATGATTGGGTCTCCGACACTCTTAGGCGCGGACCGCGTAAAAAGGGGCGCGGACCGCGTGAAAAGGGGCGTGGTCCGCGCATCTTGACTTAAAAATGGCATGGCCTCTGAACTTTCCTGCGCGGCTGCATGGAAAAACAGTGCGGACCGCGCAGGTTGACCTTGAAAATGCCCATCCTCTGAACTCTCCTGTGCGGCCGCGTGACAAAACAGTGCGGACCGCACAGGTCATTTTGTTCCCCCTTTCAGTTGTCTTTTGACACTTGGTAGATTTCACTCCTTTTTTAGCCGATCTTTGGTATTTGTCATCTTGTCGTTCAAACCTATAATCAAGCGCAACTTGTAAGCATTTTGGGACAAATTTATAGCAGTTAATGCACAAAACTTAGGTAAGAATGGGTATAAAACATGTAAAAATCATAGTTATAAACTTGGTCATCCGATCCACAATCACTCAGATGGTATCGACTTCCTCAAAGTCCGTGGGAGCTCAACTACAAAGTCCATGGTGATCCGCTCCCATTTCCACTCCGGAATATCTATCTGCTGAAGAAACCCACCCAGTCTCTGGTGCTCATACTTCACCTACTGACAATTGAGGCACCGAGTTACAAACACAACTATGTCTTTCTTCATCCGACTCCACCAATAGTGCTGTCTCAAATCCTGATACATCTTTGCTGCACCCGAATGAATGGAATACCACGAGCTATGAGCCTCCTCTAAAATCAACTCCCGAAGCCCATCAACATTGGGTACACAAATCCGACCCTGTATCCTCAATACCCCGTCATCACCAATAGTCACATCTCTGGCATCACCATGCTGAACCTTGTCCTTGAGGACAAGCAAATGAGGGTCATCATACTGATGCTTCCTGATAAGATCAAATAATGAAGATCGAGAAACCACACAAGCTAGAACCCGACTGGGCTCTGAAAGATCCAATATCACAAATTGGCTGGCTAAGGACTGAACATCCATTGCAATTGGCCTCTCCGCTGCTGGTAAATAAGCCAAACTTCCCAAACTCTCTGCCCGACAACTCAAAGCATCGGCCACCATATTGGCCTTGCCCGGGTGATACAAAATAGTGATATCATAGTCCTTCAGCAACTCTAACCACCTCCACTGGTGCAAATTTAGATCCTTTTGCTTGAATAGGTGCTGCAAGCTCCGATGGTCAGTATAAATCTCACAAGGCACACCGTATAAATAATGACGCCAGATCTTCAGGGCGTGAACAATGGCAGCTAAATCGAGATCATGGACATGATAATTCTTCTCATGCACCTTCAACTGTCTGGACGCGAAGGCAATCACCCTACCGGCCTGCATCAAAACCGCTCCAAGGCCAATCCTCGAGGCATCACAATAGGCAGTGTAAAACCTCGAACCTATAGGCAATATCAAAATTGGGGCTGTAGTCAAAGCTGTCTTGAGCTTCTAAAAGCTCATCTCACACTCTTTTGTCCACTGGAATGGAGCACCCTTTTGGATCAGTCTGGTCATAGGGGCTGCAATTGATGAAAACCCCTCCACAAAATGACAGTAGTAACCTGCCAAGCCAAGAAAACTGCGGATCTCTGTAGCTGAAGATGGTCTGGGCCAACTCTACACTGCCTCTACTTTCTTCGGATCCACCTGAATACCTTCACTCGACACCACGTGGCCTAAGAATGCCACTGAGTCCAACCAAAACCCACATTTCGAGAACCTAACATATAACTTCTTCTCTCTCAAGGTCTGAAGCACTGTCCTCAGGTGCTGCTCGTGATCTTCCCAACTCTAGGAATACACCAGAATATCATCAATAAAGACAATGACGAACGAGTCAAGATATGGTCGGAACACACTGTGCATCAAGTGCATAAGGGCTACTGGGGCATTGGTCAGCCCAAATGACATAATAAGGAACTCATAATGACCATACCGAGTCCTAAAAGTAGTCTTCAGGATATCTAGCTCCTAATATTCGACTGATGGTACCCTAAACGCAAGTCAATCTTAGAAAACACTCATGCATCCTGTAACTGGTCAAACAGATCATCACTACGAGGCAAAGGGTAACGATTCTTCACTGTAACTTTGTTCAACTGGCGATAATCAATACATATACTCACAGAACCATCTTTTTTTCTTCACAAACAAGACAGTTACACTAGGCCGAATAAAACCCTTATCACGCAATTCCTGTAACTGATCCTTCAACTCCTTCAACTTAGGAGGGGCCATACAATACGGAGGAATAGAAATGGGCTGAGTGCCCGGCAATAGATCAATGCCAAAATCAATATCTCTATCAGGCGGCATGCCCGAAAGATCAGCTGGAAACACATCAGGAAAATCCCGTACTACTGGGACTGAATCAACTGAAGGGGTATCAATACTAATATCTCTCACATAAGCTAGATACACGTCACACCCCTTCTCAACCATACGCTGAGCCTTAAGGAAAGAAATAACTCTACTGGGAGTGTGATCTAAAGCACCCCTCCACTCAACACGCGGTACACCTGGCATAGCCAGTGTCATGGTTTTGGCGTGACAATCAAGAATAGCATAATGGGGCGACAAACAGTCCATGCCCAAGATAATATCAAAATCTACCATGCCGAGCAGCAATAAATCGGCTCTGGTCTCAAAACTACTAAGAGCAACCACGACTGATAAATGCGGTCCACAACAAGAGAATCTCCCACAAGAGTAAAAACATAAACGAGGGAACTCAAAGAATCCCAAGGTACACCCAAATGCGGAGCAAAATAAGAAGACACATAAGAATAAGTGGATCCTGGATCGAATAAAACCGATGTTTCTCTATCTCAAACCAGTATAATACTTGTGATGACAGAATCGGAGGCAACAACCTCGGTATATGCAGGAAGGGCATAGTACCGGGCCTAGCCTCCCCCTCTAGGGCAACCTCTACCTCCTCAACCTCCACCTCTAGCTGGCTGAGCAGGTGGGGTAGCAACTGGTACTGTGATCATAGCCTGAGAACTTTGCGGAGCGTGCTGTGGCTAAGAAGTTTGTGGAGGTGCACTCCTCCCAAGTCTAGGGCAATCCCTCACCACATGGCATGTGTCACCACACTTAAAACAAGCTCTGGGAGGACGTGGTGGCTATGTGACTAGCTCGAGCCAGGTCTTCTAGACAAACCTCTGAAGGCACACCGCATAGGAGGCACACTAGATACTAGAGGTGCATAATAAGGCTCCTGAGGCCTAGGAGGAGCTGGAATACCACTGGCTACTGGAAGAGCTGAATGAATGGGGCGACTCATATAACCCCTACCATGACGAACTACAACTGGGGCATGGGCACCAGAATAATGGCCCGACTCTCGAGACCTCTTGGCCTCCCTCTCCTCTCTCTCCCTAGCATGCATACCTTCTATCCTCCTAGTAATGCTCACCACCTGATGATAAGAAATATCCATCTCCAACTCACGAGCCATGCTAGACCTGATGCTGGGAATAAGCCCCTCAATAAACCGGTGAACCCTCTCGCGAATAGTAGAAACCAAGGCTGGGGCATGTCTAGCCAAGCTGGTGTAATGGACAGCATACTCCGAGACAGTCATAGTACCCTGGTGCAAATGCTTAAACTCTACGTGCCATGCGTCTCTGAGGCTCTGAGGAATAAACTCTCTCAGGAACATATTTGAAACCTGAGTCCAAGTCAGTGAAGCTACCTCATCCGGACTGTTTATCTCATAGGTGCGCCACCACTCATAGGCAGTTCCTTGAAGCTGGAAGGCAGTGAAAGAAACCCCACTTGATCCTGATATGCCCATGGTGCGGAGGATACAGTGACACTCCTCCAGAAATCCCAAGGCATCATCTGATGCTAACCCACTGAATATAGGAGGATCATACTTCTTGAACCTCTCAAGCCTCCGCTGCTCATCCTCTAAAGTTGCTGCCTTGTCCTCGGGCTGAGCTAGGACTGCAGGCAGTACAGGAATAATCTCTAGGACCTGATCAACATGCACTCACTGCTCAGGAGTGTGGGCAGCGGGAGTCTATGCTCCTCCCCCGGCCTGAGATGTGGCTGCAACAAGGGGAAGCAACCCTGCTTGAGCCAAAGTGGTGTACATGCTCATGAACTGTGCAAGAGTCTCCTGAAGAGCTAGAGTAGTAGTAGCAGTAGGCGTATTAGGTGCTTGGACTCCAGTTAGAACTGCTGGTGGTACCTCGGTGGCAGCTCGCACGGGTGCTCTGGCTGCACCACGTGCGCGTCCTCGGCCTCTACCCCAACCCCGACCTCTGATGGCTGTAGTAGGGGGCACGGGTGCTTGATCATCTCGGGTAGCACGTGTCCTCACCATCTGTGAGAGAACAGAAAATAGAAGTTTGGAGTTGTGACATCAAAACATCGCACGACAAGGAAATCAATGAAGTGGAATTTTCCTAACAATTACATAGCCTCTCGTAGATAAGTACAGACGTCTCCATACCGTTCAGCGAGACTCTAATAAATTGGCTTGTGATTCATGACTCCTATGAACCTAGAGCTCTGATACCAACTTGTCACGACCCCAGTTCGCCCTCCGTGAACTGTCGTGACAGCACCTAGTCTCTACGACTAGGTAAGCCTAACAAATGTGGAAAATAAACAAAATTTGCAGAAGAAATAATTAAAAACCAAAATAGTGAAATGAACAGTGTTTAAAATGCCTCTCGACATACACAATAACAACTCTCGAAACTAATATCTTTTCCCAAAACCCGGAATCTCATAATCACAAGCTTTTAAATGTCTACAAGCATCTAACTCCAGAACATCTAACAAAGAAACGAAAGTACAGAAGGGCTAATACAAAAAGGGAGAGTAGAAAGGGACTCTTCGGTCCGCAGACGCGGCAGATATACCTCGGAGTCTCTACAAGCGCCTCGTCTCAAGCGTGATAAGTCTGAGTGGATGTACCTAGATCTGCACATGAAAAACATGCGCAGAAAGGGCATGAGTACACCACAACGGTACTCAGTAAGTGCCAAGCCTAACCTCGGTCGGGTAGTGACGAGGAAGGTCAGGGCCCTACTAAGGTTAAATAAAATACAAAGTCTAACAATGTAGAACAAGACAGTAAAAATTAAGTGCAATAGTAAGAAATAATAAAGAGTAGAAGGAACAATAACAGTTATAACAGAGGCAAGGAAATTCACGGAAAGAAGTACAACTCATCATGGAGACAACAACCTGGGGATCTCTCAGTATCCCGAGGATCTCTTAGTATCCTCAATATGTGTGCCGGGGATCTCTTGGTATCTCGAGGATCTCTTAGTATCCTCAATATTTATGCTGGGGATCTCTCGGTATCCCAAGGATCTCCTAGTATCCTCAATACGTGCCGGGGATCTCTTGGTATCCCGCACTACAGTCCAAATCAATATATCTATGTGCAGGGGATCTCCCAGGATATCGTCCCCTAGTCCCAAAAGTAAACACGCAGCAACAACACGAAGAACACTCAACTAAATTCAATTTCACAACAAGGTAAACAGGTAATTCTATCCTAGCATGCTTCACGTAATCCAAATAAGACAATTTGAGCAAATAAAACAATCATGCTTAAAAGTGCAAGTAGAATAAATAGGAAGGAAAAACACAATTAAAGTTACTTAATGAAAACATGATTTTTTAACAATTAGCACAAGTACACACTCGTCACCTTACGTATAGGGCATTTCAAATATCAACAATACCAATCCTAAGGGGAATGTCCCCCACACAAGGTTAGGCAAGCCACTTACCTCGAACCAACTCAAAATCAACCTAAAACCACGCTCTTGCCACGAGTACTCGACTCCAAATGGTCCGAATCTATTCAATTAAATTGCATAATGTAAATGACACTCCAACTAACTGATTCTACAAATAAATTCTAAGCTAATAAGCGAAATTAGGTAAAGTGACCAAAATACCCCTCGGGCCCACATCTCAGAATCGGGAAAAATTTATATTCTCGCAATCCTCATACTCTCACGAGTTCATGCATACCAAAATTATCCAAATCCAAGGTCAAATTCCCAATCAAAATTCGAATTCTAGGTCTAAGAACTTTCTTCCAATTTTTTCCCCCAATTTTCATCTCCAATCCGAAATTAAATGATAAAACTAACAATAGATTAGTGGAATACAACTAGGAAAAGATAAAGAATTGTTACCCAATGATCTTCTCTTCAAAAACCCCACAGAATCGCCCTCTCCCGAGATCCAAATCAATTTCTAACTTTTTGAAACTAAACCCTTGAATTCTGATTTTTCTACCCAGCACAGGCGCATCTGCGGCTCAATTTTCGTATCTGCGATACTGCTTCTACGGTCAAGGGAACCGCTTCTGCGGTTCTCACTTAAAATTCCCTCTCCGCACCTGCGACCCATATGCCGCATCTGCAGTCACGCAAGTGCGGTAACACATCCACTTCTACTGTTCCTGCTCACTCTCCTCTTGGTCGCTTCTGTGGCTTGACTCCGCATCTGCGGCCTCTCAACCATAGATGCGGTTATGACAACAGCCTAAAGACTTCAGCTGCAAACTCTAACTTTCCAACTTCCCGTTAACCACCCGAAATCATCTCTAGGCCCCCAGGACCTCAACCAAAAACACAGACAAGTCGTATACCACTGTCCAAACTTATACAAATCTCCACAACACCTCAAACAACATCGGATCAACCAATTAGCATCGGATTCAAGCCAAGAACTTCAAAAACTCTAAAAATATGCTTTCGATCAAAAAGTCTATCAAACCTCGTCCAAATGACCTGAAATTTGCATACACGTCATATTCAACACTACAGAGCTACTCTAACTTCCGGAATTTCATTCCGACCCTCGGATCAAAATCTCACTATCGAACCGGAAACTTTAAAAATTCAACTTTCGGCATTTCAAGCCTAAATTAGCTACGGACCTCCAAAACACAATCCGAACATGCTCCTAAACCCGAAAACACCCAACGGATCTAACGGAACCATCAGAATTCCATTCAGAGGATGTCTTCACACTATTCCGACTACGGCCCAAATTTCACAACCTAAACTCTCATTTAGGGACTAAGTATCCCAAAACTCTCCGAAACTCCAAATAAACCCTCCCGGCAACTCACAATAACAGAAACAAACACGGGAAAAGCAGTTAATAGGGGATCGGGGCGTAAATTCTTAAAACGACCGACCGCGTCGTTACAAGGTTAACTTATGTTTAGGAGATATATTTATATAAAGAGTCAAAAACTTTTAATATCTCTCCAATCATATTTTTAAGAGTATCTTTGTTTCCATAGATATATTTTATTTGACATTTTAGTCAAAAACAATTTATCACATTTTCCCATTTATTATAATTAAGATTAACCAATAAATATAGTATATTGAGATTCCACAATAATATTGTAAAATATTGGCCAAGAATTTTATTGCTATGCATAACTAGCGGTCGATACGTATGACCTTAATGAATGAAATTATATATTGACTATTATATAGACGGTCAATATAACTATAAAGTGCAACAATGTAATTAACTTTAGCGTAGTATATGACTACAACTTTAGTAAATGGAATTATATGGTTGCTATGAATAACTAGTGATCAATACGTATGACCTCAATGAATGAAATTATATATTGGCTATTATATAAACGATCAATATAACCACTATAAAGCGCAACAATATAATTAACTTTAGCATAGTATATGACTACAACCTTAGTCAATGGACTTATATTGTTGCTACGCATAACTAGTGGCCGATACGTATGACCTTAATGAATGAAATAATATATTAGCTATTATATAAATGATCAATATAACTATAAAGCGCAACAATGTAATTAACATTATCGTAGTATATGACTACAACCTTAGTCAACGGACAAGAATTTTATTGCTATGAATAACTAGTAGCTGATACGTATGACCTTAATGAATGAAATTATATATTAGCTATTATATAAACTGTCACGACCCAAAATCCATTAAAGGTCGTGATGTCGCCGGACACCACTATCAGGAAAGCCAACACTAAATAGTCAATTTTTTGAAACCATAAATTTCCTTCCATTTAACTAGTAAAAGATGAACTTTACAGAATAATAATAATGGTTTCCAATCTCAATACTGAATATCCCATAATTATCCTAGAACCCGGTGTCACAAGTGCATGAGCATTTACTAGGAAATAAAATAAAATACAATAATTGTCTGGAATACAAATTTGGATAGAAAAGAAAATGCAAATACTCTGAAGAAGTCTCTACTGGCTGCGGATCGTAACATAAGATGCGGCTCACCTAAGTCCCCGTATCAACCATGTCGTTGCGCGCACAAGGCCTCTAGGCATACATGTGCCTGTATAACAAAATATATAGCAAGTGTAGTATGAATACGAAAATAACGTGTACCCAGTAAGTATCCAATCTAACCTCGAAGAAGTAGTAATGAGAGGTCGACTCCGACACTTACTATAACCAACAATAATATACCGATAACGTAATTAATCATGGATTTTATAAAAATGACTGTAAACTCAATAACATAAAATAAGTAAACAATTCTTTTGTTAATAAGAGATTTCCAAATTTATTTCATCATTTATCAATTTATCGCAGGCCAATGAGGAACATCATTTATTATAAATGCCAAAGAAATTAATTCGATCATGCGCAAATCATGTTGAGGTCGTACGACCCAATCCAACATAATATTTAAACTGTGCACTGCCGAGGGTCGAACGGCGCAAACCATAGAGGCATCTATTTAAATCTGCCGAGGCATTCGGCCCACTCCACAACAAGAAAACACAATCAAATAGTCAATCAAGAATTCATCAAGGAGCAATTATCCAAGGAAATGTCAATCCTCTTTTAACGGCCAGGAAAACGAAGTTTAACCTTTTAGAAATTCATTTACCAAGTTCGATATAATTTAAGCAATTTAAATTGACAATAAGGTTATAAATATCGCAAGTATAGCATGCTCTTGGGTCCTAGATTAACCGGACTTAAGCATAATAGTAGCTACGGACAAACTCTCATCACCTCGTGCATGCATAGCCCCCACAAATAGAAGCATGTATTAATTTAGTTCACCTATGGGGTTAATTCCCTCTTACAAGGTTATAAAGGAGACTTACCTCGCTCTGAAATTCCATAGTCGGCTCCCAAGCCCTTTCGACAACTCAAACCGATGCCCAATGCTCCAAATATAGTCATTAATTATGCATACCCATAAATATATACTCAAATACTCATAACAATGCAATTTATAATAATTTTCAACTCCGTTCGAATAGTCGATAAAATCACCCTCAGGCCCACATGCCCGGATTCCGAAAATTTTCGAAGATAAACTTTACTCATAGCCTGACGAACTCAAATGTATAGTTTATTCCCAATTCCATGCCCAAATTTGGGGTCAAAATCCAAAAATACCAATTTCTAGATTTTTCTTCAAAATCCCAAATTTCTACAAATTTTCATGTCTAAATCCATAAATAAACCTTTTATTTAACTTGAAACTATTAGAAATCACTTACCTCATGCTTGATGATGAAAATGGCACTCCAAAATTGCTCCAAAATCGGCTCTCATGGAAGAAGTGAAGTGAAAATGAGTCAAACCCTTATTTTAAAAGAACACTGCCCAGGCGATCTTCTTCGTGATCGCGAAGACCAAATTCAGCTGCCCCAGATATTCCTCTATGCGAACACAAGGTTCCTCCCGTGAACGCGAAGCACGCCGAGCCAGACCTTCATGATCGTGGTCCTACTTACACGAACGCGAAGAACAACCTCACTAGCCTCACCAATAACCCTTCGCGAACGCACGACCTCCTTCGCGAACACGGAGGGTAAATTCCAGCAGCCCTCCACTTCCTCTATGCGAATGTGAGAACATCTTCGCGAACGCGTAGAAGGAAACCAGACACCAGCAAATTTGATGCTTCATCCATTAACCAAGTTTAAATTCTAATCCGTTAACTATCTGAAATCCACTCGAGGCCCTCGGGACCTTAGCCAATTATACCATCATGTTCCAAAATATTATACGAACTCGCTCGAGGCCTCAAATTACATCAAACAATGTCAAAATCATGAATCGCACCCCAATCCAAGCTTAATGAACTTTAGAACTTCAACTTCTACATTCGATGTCGAAACCTATCAAATCACGTCCGATCAACCTCAAATTTTGCACACAAGTCACATTCGACATTACGGACCTAGTCCAACTTCTGGAATTAAAATCCGACCCCGATATCAAAAAGTCCACTTCCGATCAAATTTCTCAGAACCTTCAAATTTCTAACTTTCGCCAAATGACTCCGAAATGACCTACGGACCTCCGAATCCACTTCTGAACACGGTCCCAACACCAGAATCACCATACAGAGTTATTCCTGGACTCGAAACCCCAAACAAACATCGATAACATTGAAATGTACTTCAACCTAAATTTATGAAATTCTTCCAAAATGCCAACTTCCACAATGGGCGCCAAAACGCTCCCGGGTCATCCTAAACCGATCCGAACATACGCCCAATTCTGAAATCATCATACGGACATGCTGGAACTTTCAAATCTCGATTTTGCGGTCGTTTACTCAAAAATCTAATCTTAGTCAATTCTTCCAACTTTAAGCTTTCGAAATGAGAATTTTCTTTCAAAATCAACTCCCAACTTCCCGAAATTCAACTCCGACCACGCGTACAAGTCATAATACCTGAAGTGAAGCTGCTTATGGCGTCAAACCACCGAAGAACGTACTAGAGCTCAAAACGACCGGTCGGGTAGTTACATGCTCTCCCACTTAAACGGACGTTTGACCTCGAACGTGCTAAGAACTGCTCTGGAGTTGTCCGAAATCACTATTTAACACCTCGCGCACCTGCCCATGCTACCATTACTCAATAGAGCACATTAGCTCGAGCTAATATGAAGATTTTTTCCTTTTACTTAGCCAAATAGGCCTTAGTGCCCCTTTCCAACATCCAGAATTCTCTGCCAGGACTGCCTCCATTATATGTACACCATATCAATCTCTATACGATGCACCAATACATGATTGCATACCTTTGTTGAATCCACACTATGCACTGCATAATTCACATGTCCATAATAATATTCTCTAATAACAATAGCCGATATTTCACGAATATGATGCTTACAATGCACCTCATGACACATATAAGTCTTGTTCCAACTCTTGCACACCGCCACGACAGAAGAGATGTGTAGAAATTCATAACCAACAGCCGAGTCAACAAATCGTTGAGTCTCTCCTCCTGACAGAAACCATTATCTCATTATGAACCAAATAATGATATTTGCTCTTTAATATACTTTATATAATATGATCGCACTGATCCTAGATCCTATAATCTCGCCTCGCCCAGTATAAGCTGTTCAGGCAATAAGCCACCTCAGACGTTGCCAAGAGTCTCATATGATGCCACAATGTGACAATAAGCTACAAACCCAAACGTCATACTTAAGGAAATGAACTTTGGAAGGAATTACTCAACCCGCGTAACTAATTTAACCCAACGAAAAGATGTTATGAACCTTCCTCAGAAAATGGGAAGCAAAACACACAATAAAAGATATGGGAGAAACTGAACTCAACATCACATTGTTGTGGCATGTAACCCGATCCACACATAATACCTATAAATGAGTTACTTATCGGGCTAAAATGCTCATACATGTTAAATACTCGAGTATCAACCACAAGCACGCGAAGTGCATAATGAAATTCCTGGGAAGACAGATAGCGCCATACGCTACAAAAATCAAGCACGACTAATGCGCGATATATGATCTGAATCTCGAGAGCCATCCTGCTCTTATAACACTATCGCTACGCGGTAACCTCAACACATATGAAATTTATGAAGCCTTTTCACAACCCACACGGCACAATACAATATTACATGAAATAGCTAATGACGAAATAACATCCAACGTTCAAATACTCCTCCATAAGGTATGCTAAAATGAATACATCTAGCCTGATATAGAGCCCACATTCATATCTGGATCCATCCACAGACCTCAAGCCGATTCTGATTGTACCGCACTAGGCCAATAACCTTTCAAGGATCCTTGATGATCCCTGACATACAAGAACCACCGTCAAATCTAGAACAAGCTTCCACATCCCACAATCAGATGAACCGAGTGCCCTTTAGGCATTAATTCTCACATTAGCAATATTACCATAACCTTTATACTTGGTTTCAATCTTCAATCAATCAAGTGACTACATGTCACACTTATACCATCTTCCCATGGGATACGCTCCGACGACCTTCCGCACCAGGTAACAAGTCTGCACACCCATGCCACCGGCCATACTAACGCTGTGAATCAAATCAAGAATCCGCAATCAGTATGTAAGGCCTCTTACACAAGACACCAATCTCAGGTGACGCCAAAGACAATACCAGCTTACTCTAACCATCTGAATCCTTTATCGCTCATCTGAGCTCATGCTATTCTTGCCAATACCAAACATCAACCTTGTTCCTCAACTTCCACTTCCCGTGTCGCTCACTGCACCTAACGTGCCAATACACGACAATATAATAATTTCACCATAACTCCTGATCCACTAATATAATAACTACTTTATCATTTAGAAACTTTTTACTTAGCTCATCTCAGAAGAACCAATGCAACACGCAACTGAATTCCCATAACGCAGAAAATACGATCCTCGAGTAGTGGTCTAAATCACCATAGCCCTTCCGAGATCCACTTACACGTAACAGGACATAATACTTGAATGTCTCCAACTAAATCAAATACAACAGCCATCAAGCCTAGCATGCACCGCCACAAATCATATGCATGGTTTAACATGCTAAAGGAACTGATCATTGCCGCCATCATGCCAATTCACCCATTGCTAACCAATCCGACTCCTTCTAATTTACCTTAGACTTGCCTTAGAAATAATGATAGCTTCATTCAACACATAACAAACTCAATCTACACTCATCTTGAGTGACCCCATTTCACGAGATAACCTTGTCTCCAAAACCCAAGAACCATCCCATACCCTCCTTATGCGCATATTCACGTCTTCAACTGGTACATTCATTTTGGCAATTTCTCTATGAATCTGAAGTTATTTGCTCCCATTCCTCTCATGTTACACCGTAGACCAAAGATAACACAGAACACTTCAAGCCCCTTTTCATAATCCGCTGCAAAGGCTCGATACTCAACCATACTACGGACTCAAAATCCTTAGGTACCACACTTTAACTTTCGACTCCACTAGGACCGTTGTTGAGAGTCACCCACTCTGACTTGGTCCCGAATATAATCAAACTCCAAGGCTCCACTAGCACATGAACATCATCTCAAAGAAGCACCCGGCTGAATCATTTTCCTTGTAAATCACCTCTACATGAAGCATAAATCTTGAACCTTCCCAAAGCCTGAACGTGAGTTGATAAGGCCAATTATAGCACACATTCCTCAAATCCTTGCTCAAATAACCACTAATGTTCTCTTTTCCTTAGTCATAATAACCCATCAATATGTCGATGGCCAGAAACCTCACAAGTAGATAACCATACAATCCAATCGTAGGCAGTGGGGCTCTCCCACTTAGCTTGAAGCTACCATTGCATAAATCTGGATCCCGCCAAGATTCCTTATCCCCCATTGACATGTTCTTGCACAATCAACCTGCCAAATTCCTCAAAATTCTTCTGTTAGCATTTTATGAACACTCTGAATTCACTAGCCACATTTATATATTCAACCTCTTACCGGGTAGCTAGTAGAATTCTTCGTTGAAGTTTCGTCAACCTTGCAACCACTAACTTGCTCATAGGAGATAACCCTCCTGCGGTATTCTCATGCCGGCATCTTCCAATGACACTGCTCGAGGTACAATTACTACAAAGTCAATAAGCCATTCCGGGCCCTTGCTCATTCACCAACTGTACAAGTCCGCTCACTCCTCATGGACATCAACTAAATATGCAACAGTACCTTCCAATCCAAAGTCATGTTATCATTATTCATATCAAGCAACTCATTTCTGTCGTATCCCATCTCCTACCGTATAATAGCCAATATTCCAAATTAATCCCGTAGACCTAGTCACTGTCCTCCAGGAATCCTGAATCACAATAAACTTTTCCCAAGGTGTGTAGTCATCCTCCCACAGAACCCATATGCTACTCTGCCACTCTCCCACTTCGGTCAAACTCACTCCTTTAAGCAACTGCTCGACTCCTATTTCTCCCACTTAGCCTTCTAGAAGTTTATCCACCGTAATACATATCTCACATGTCCTTCCTCATCCTTCGCTGCCTAGTAGTTGCCTTTAATCAAAATCTATCTTTATAGCAATTGAATTGATAGATCGCTACCAACTTTAAACCTTTCTGAAAATCATCTTTCTCGAGCCACAACACTAGGAACGCCGATTCGATCCTAAACTACTGCATACTGCGACCTCTGACAGTCGCTTTCCCGGTACCATTCACAATACTCTGCCCCAAAGGCGAATTGAAGAAAGCCATAACACCGACAAACTCAACATATTATATTCAATCAAGGACGACGATGCCACATCACAGATGACGATTCCACCATGCTCGAAAATACCAAGCCTCGTTACTCCATCAACCCAAACCTGAACATTCATAGTCCGATTGGCTTTCCTCCACCGAACATAAAATACCGAATCTCTAAATCATACACTAAGTAAACCTCCTTCCAAGTTATTCACTACTTAAATAGGCAAACACCCTACTATTACACTAATACTGTGCGATAGTAACACATGAATTGTCATAACAATCAATGTCAAATCTCAAAGCCTTAGGTAGTGCTGATATTGAGCTGAAATGACAAAACAGCCTTCCACAAGGCGACAACAATAGCCCAATCAAATACACAAGGAGAAACATCCTGCACCACATTTGTATTATCATTACAATTCCTCGATTCATGGTAGATAACAAACGCTTCACGTCGCATAAGATTGAGTAGGAATGAAACAAAAGCATAAGCCTTAAAGGAATCAAATTGCACGATGAAGAATCAAGAAGGGAAGTGCTCTTAACAACCCTGTAGCCTCTCAAAGATAAAGACAAACGTCTCCCTACCGAACTGCAAGACTCTACTAGACTCGCTCATGACTCGTGAGACCTAATTGAACCTAGTGCACTGATACCATGTTGTCATGACCCAAAATCTGTTAAAGGTCGTGATGGCACCGTACACCACTGTCAGGTAAGCCAACACTAAATAGTTAATTAAATTCTCATTTTAATAGTTTTTAAATCATAAATTTCCTTCCATTTAACTAGTAAAAGATGAACTTTACAGAATAATAATAATGGTTTCCAATTTCAATATCGAATATCTCATAATCATCCCAGAACCCGATTTCACAAGTGTGTGAGCATTTACTAGGAAATAAAATAAAATATAATAACTGTCCGGAATACAAATTTGGACAGAAAAGAAAATGCAAATACTCTGAAGGAGACTCTGCTGGTTGCGGATCGTAACATAAGATGCAGCTCACCTAAGTCCCCATATTAACCACACCGCTGCGCCCACAAGGCCTCTAGACATACATGTGCTTGTACAACAAAATGTACAGCAAGTGTAATATGAGTACGAAAATAATATGTACCCAGTAAGTATCAAATATAACCTCGACAAAGTAGTGACGAGAGGTCGACTCCGACACTTACTATGGCCAACAATAATATACCGATAATGTAATTAATCATGGATTTTATAAAAATGATTGTAAACTAAATAACATCAAAATAAAAAAAAAATTCTTTTGTTAATAGGAGATTTCCAAATTTATTTTCATAATTTATCAATTGATCTCAGGCCAATGAGGAACATAATTTATTATAAATGCCAAAACAATCAATTCGATCATATGCAAATCATGCCAAGGTCGTATGGCCCGAT
This sequence comes from Nicotiana tabacum, assembly GCF_000715075.1. Taxonomy (NCBI): domain Eukaryota; kingdom Viridiplantae; phylum Streptophyta; class Magnoliopsida; order Solanales; family Solanaceae; genus Nicotiana; species Nicotiana tabacum. Next base: position 125,317,015 of record NC_134101.1, on the reverse strand, counting down.
CCACCATAATATTTAAATTGTGCACTGCCGAGGATCAAACGGCACGAACCATAGATGCATATATTTAAATCTGCTGAGGTGTTCAGCCCGCTCCACAACAAGAAAACACAATCAAACAGTCAATCAAGAATTCATCAAGGAGCAATTATCCAAGAAAATGTCAATCCTCTTTTAACGGTCAGGAAATCGAAGTTTAACCTTTTATAAATTCATTTACCAAGTTCGATATGATTTAAGCAATTTAATTTGACAATAAGGTTACAAATATCGCAAGTATAGCATGTTTTTGGGTCCTAGACTACCCGAACTTAAGCATAATAGTAGCTACATACGGAACTCTCGTCACCTCGTGCGTACATAGCCCCCACAAATAGAAACATGTATTAATTATTTCACCTATGGGGTTAATTCCCTCTTACAAGGTTAGAAAGGAGACTTACCTTGCTCCGAAATTCCATAATCGGCTTCCAAGCCCTTCCGACAACTCAAAACCGATGTCCAACGCTCCAAAATTGGTCAGTAATTATGCAAATCCTTAAATATATACTCAAATACTCATAACAATTCAATTTATAACAATTTCTAACTCCGTTCGAAAAGCCTATAAAATCACCATTGAGCCTACTGTTACACCCCATATTTTTGTACATGGAAGTACGCCATAAGTAAATTGATATACGCTCGGAAATGAGATGATACATTCTGAATTTTCGTACGTTAAAGTTTTGTCATACGTTAATCGAAGTAAGTTCGGGAATGAGATTATTTTGGGATTATAAGTATTACGCTATTTCAAACAAGTGATAAGTAAATTCGTAAAGGTGAGAGGGTAAGCAAATCAAAGAAAATGAGTTTCATCGAAGTTTGACATTTTGAGATAAAATACGGTCCAAGCTATAATACCCCGTATTTATGGACTAGTGTCATACAAGGTACCACATGACCATGATAGTAATATGTATAAAATGTGTTAAACATGAGTAGTATTTTAAGTAATTTGAGATAATTCTTAATTATGTAGATAATTGGGTAATTATTAATTTTAGTGAGAGATTAACAAATTAATTAACTATTTGGTGGATAAGATTAACAGGGGACATCACCCCTTAACGTGGCAGCCCACAAGTCTTGATCATATCACAAAATATGAGTCTTATTTCATAAGTCAAGATGGCACATTAAGATATATTGGTGGCTTAGTCATCACACATGCGGGACCCATACCAATTAAGATTTAAAAGCCTCTCTAAATCACTTAAGGAGGTGTTTATATCTCTACAATATAAGGAAGGGAGTCTTCAACAATTCATACAAGTATTTGAATGGTAGCAAAGTGATTTTTCTTGAAACAAAATTCATACGAGACTTCTTAGCATAATAGCAATGGGATTTTGCGATTCTAAGAGAGTACGGTGCAATCTTTCTCAAGAATATCATACGGATTTTCCCCTACTTCGATTCGACGTTACGTTTGTTGCAATTAAAGTGTGTTAGAGAGATTGTCAAGAGAATCGACTCAGGTATGTTAAGGCTATCCCATCTTTCTTTTTGGGATGATCCATACGACACAAATGAAACGAGCAAATGCACAACTTTCATAAATGACTCTATTCGTAGAAATGCTAAAGATGCTTATATTCTTGATTCCCCATATGTCTTATTATTCTATTGTTTGTTCATGGGTCTCAGAAAATACGTCAGTTGATAAAGTCTATTATATGATATTAATCAGAGGCATAATGGTCTTATGACACTCCAAAAGATTTTATTGACGTACTTCTCATGCATTGCATTCATTTACATTGACCCATGACCAGATGGCGTTATATACGCGTATATATGTATATTATATGTATATGGGATATGGAAAAAGGTTATATATATGTATGTATATATATGTATATGGGATATGGGAAAGGTTATGGCGTTATATACGCACCACCACCTGATCAGTTGGTATACGTTGATGATTTGCCCACAGTGACCGAGATGATATGATGGGATGCCCTCAGAGGCTTGATGATGTTATGAACACATGTACCTATACACGACATGACATTCATACGCATATGCATGACACTATAAGTATTTCATGATTTACAGAGTTATCCAGACTTATATGTTGAGTCTTTTACTCCATGTTTCTCTCATATCTATTGTTTACTGATTTTCATTCCTTACATACTCAGTACATTATTTGTACTGATGTCCCTTTTGTATAGGGACGCTGTATTTCATGCCCGCAAGTTCTGATAGACAGGTTGAGAGTCATCCAAGTAGGCTATCAGCTCAGCGGAAGGTGTTGGTGCGCTACATTTGCTCCAGAATTACTTGTTTGGTCAGTATAATTAGGATATGTATTGATGGGTATGGCGGAGCCCAGTCCCAACCTTTGTGATATTTATGTACTTTTAGAGGATTGTATACAGATGTCATATATGCAGATACTTGTATGGCCTTGTAGGCCTACGTTTTGAGTTTACAATTGATCATGTTGGCCTTATAGGCCCGCATGTCACGTATGTAAGTTTTTATATCAGGTTGGGTCGTTCTATGTCAAGTATTCTCTAATGTTTATTCTACTTCTCTCACGACAGCCTCTCCGGCTCATTTACCTATAATAGTATAATACGAGATATACGTTACTTTGGTACTCAATTGAGTAAGGTGCCGGGTGCCCGTCACGGCCCATCGGTTTGGGCCGTGACACCCACATGCCCGGATTCCAAAAATATTTGAAGATAAAATTTACTCATAGCCTCACAAACTCAAATGTATAGTTTATTCCCAATTCCATGCCCAAATTCATGGTCAAAATCCAAAAATACCAATTTCTAGGTTTTTCTTAAAAATCCCAAATTTCTATAAATTTTCATGTCTAAATCCATATATAAACCTTGTAATAAACTTGCAATTAGTAGAAACCACTTTCCTTATGCTTGATGATGAAAATTGTAACGACCCGACTTGTCGTTTTGCTTTCTAGAACCCTGTTCCCCTAAATAAGGCTTCATGTACTTGCTTTTGCTGATTTATGACTTGCGAGGATGGTCGGTTCGGGGTTTGAAAGAGTTTGGTTTGAAATCGGAACACTTGGTTCCTTAAGGTTGGCTTAAAATTCCAAGTTTGACTTCGGTCAATATTTTGAGTAAACGACCTCGGAATTAGGATTTGGTGGTTCCAATAGGTTTGTGTGATGATTTCGGACTTGGGCGTATGTCCGGATCGGGTTTTGGAAGACCCGAGAGCATTTTGGCGCCTAATAGGGAAAGTTAATTCCTTAAGGATTTTGAAGTTCTTTAAATTTGGTTTGGAGTGGGTTTTTATGTTATCGAGGTCCGAACAGAATTCCAAGACCGAGAATAGTTCCATAATGTCATTTAAGACTTGCACACAAAATTTGGTGTTAATCCGAGTAGTATAAGTGTGTTTCATCACATTGGAAGTAGATTGAAGAACTTGAAGTTCATAAGTTTGATTCAATTGGTTTTAGGGTGTGATTCTTAGATTTAGCGTTGTTTCGGGCATTCCGAGGGTTTGAGTGAGTCCATTTTTTCATTCCAAACTTGTCGGTATGTTCGGGCGGGACCCCTAGGGCCCCGAGCGTCAATCGGATCAGGCTCGAGCTTAGTTGAAAATATGGGAACGACCTGAAGCTCCAAGCATCTGTCATAACCGCACATGCGGTTGGCCAGCCACAGGTGCAAGCCCACAAAAGCGGTTGGGCCATCACAGATGCGGCCATGGGTGGCCAGCCCAAGAACCGCAGAAGCGGCTTCTTTTCTGCCGAACCGGTTGTCTTCCCGCAGAAGCGGCCCAGCTAGCCCAGGGGAATTCCGCAGAAGCGGAAACTTTTTCGCAGATGTGGTGGGTGTAGATGCAGCCCAAGACCACATATGCGGAAATCATTGAAGGTAGTGACCTTCATTTATTGCGGGAGTTAGTCATTTATGGCTCATTTCCACTCAAAGGTTGGGAGATTTTGGAGCTCTTGTGAGAGGATTTTCGCCAAGCTTTTAGAGGTAAGTAATTCCTACTATATGTGAGTTAAATACTTGGATTTTGGGTAGATTAACATGCAAAGATTAGAGAAAATTATGGGATTAGAGTAAAACCTAGGGTTTTGATAAACAAGATTTAACCACGAAATTCGTTATGGAATGAAGTAAAAATCATATATTCTTGATCCTTAAGTTATGGGTATTAACTTCCTTCGAAAATTTTTGGAATCTGTCGTGTGGGTCCGGGGTTGATTTTAAGAACCTTGCCTTTAGGGGTGGATAATCACTTTAATAGGTAGAATATGAATTTGTAAGCCTATAATGATTGGTTTCTATATTATTTGCATAGTTTTGGATTGTGCGGCTCCGGTTTAAGAGTTCGAACGCGTTCTTGAGTTGGAAGTAGGCTCGAAATGAGGTAAGTATCTTTTCTAACCTTGTAAGGTGAAAATTTCCCCATAGGTGAACTTAATTAATATATGATTCATTATGGGGGCTATGTACGCACGAAGTAACGAGAGTCCCTACGTAGCTACTATTGCTGTTATGTCTAGGTAGTTCTAGGGTTACATCATTTCTTAAATCTATAATGGAAGTCATCACATACTAACTACACAAATGAGAATTTATTAATCAATTAGTGTTGGTTTGCCTAATAGTGGTGTTGGGTGCCATCACGGCCTAATATGGAATTTGGGTCTTGGCAACATGGTATCAGAGCACTAGGTTCACGTAGGTCTCACAAGTTATGGGCAAACCTGGTAGAATCTTGCGAATCAGTATGGAGATGTCTATATTTATCTTCAAAAGGCTATAGGGTGTTAGGAAACTACTCTTTATTCATCTCTTATTGTGCAATTGATGATGTACTAAATTTCCTTATTCTATTCTCTCACAAATAGTGAGGACGAGTACGGTGGACGTTCCAGACTCGGGAGGAGCTGCTCCTCCCATTGCTATAGGCTGAAGCTGAGGCCGGGGGAGGGCACCGGCCCGAGTTAGGGGACGAGGGCATCCCAAAGCTACCCTAGTTGCACCACCGGCAGATCCAGCAGAGGATCCCACTATCGAGGAGCAGGAGAGGTGCTCGTAGCAGAGCATGCCCTGGTAGATTTGATGATAACACCGAGCTTCCAGGAGGTCATAGGCCGTATGTTGCGGTTCATGGACTCGATAACTCAGGCCGTATGTTGCCGTATGTTGCGGTTCATGGACTCGATGACTCAGGCAGGTTTATTTCCAGCAAACCCAGCCACATCTCAGGCAGGAGGGGGAGCACAGACCTCTACTGCTCAGGCTTTTGTGCACACATCTATCGTATACCAAACTCCGAGTGCACTACCCACGGGTAGTGTCCAGCCAGTTACAGCAGTGGCACCTGAGCCCACACCAGCTATGGATGGCGATATGCAGAAGTTATTTGACATATAGACTAGGCCACACCCTTCTATCTTTGGAGGTGAGCATCATGAGGATGCCCAGGATTTCATTGATAGGTGTAGGGACAGACTGCACAACATGAGGATACTAGAGTCCCATAGAGTAGATTTCACAACCTTCCAGTTAGAGGGTAGGGCCGTAGATGGTGGCAGTCTTACCTTCTCAGCAGACCAATAGGTTCTCCTCCCATGACTTGGGATCAGTTTACAAGGCTTCTATTGGACATGCATATTCCACCCTCTTAGAGGGAAGGGTTGCGGTGTCAGTTTGAGCAGCTCGAGCAGTGTTAGATATTTGTGACTAACTATGAGGCGAGTTTCTCTAAGTTGTCTCGCCATACACTTATGATACTTCCTATAGACGCAGAGAGAGTGCAGAGATTTGTTGCGGGATTACACCCCGATGTTTGAGCAAGCATGGCTTGAAAAGTTGAGATAGGGACTGAGTATCAGCTTGTGATAGAGATTGCGCGGAGGATTGAGGGTTACTGACAAAGGAGTAGAGATCAGTTGCAGCAGGACAAGAGGGTCCAATTCTCTGGAGAGTTTAGAGGTGCCCCAGCTAGGGGCAGAGGTCAGTTTGGGAGGGGCAGGCCCAGAGGACCCCATTTTTAGCACCACCACTACCCCCTCTAGGTGCTCCAGTGAGGCCTTATTTTAGTGCGATGCCGGAGATTTCTTACCACCCACCAGCTATTCAGGGTTCCTCCGGCGGGTATTCTAGACATCAGGGTTCTTCTAGTGGATATTCGGGCTATCAGGGTCAGGCTTCGGGACAACAGTCCATGGCATCGCAGGGTTGTTATGGGTGTAGAGATCCGGGTCATATAAAGAGGACCTACCCAGACTTCGGGGCAAGGCATCACAATAGAGTCATCAGCCTATGATTGCAGCACCAGCTGTCCGGACGCCCAGAGGTAGGGGACAGGTTGGTAGGGGTCGTCCTAGAGGTGGAGGCCAAGTAGGGGGAGTTCAGCCAGCCGGCGCTCCAGCTAGATTCTAAGTTTTCTGGCCAGACCAAATGCAGTGGCCTCAGATATCGTGATCACATGTATTATTTCTGTATGCGGTAGAGATTCTTCGGTATTATTTGATCCAAGGTCTATATATTCATATGTGTCCTCTGTTTGCTCATTTCTTGGATATCCCTCGAGAGTCTTTGGGTACTCCTATTTATGTGTCCACTCTTGTGGGCAATTCTGTGGTCATGGATCGAATCTACCAATCTTGTGTGGTTATATTCTCTAGTTACAAGACTAGAGAAGACCTTCTGTTACTTGATATGATCGACTTTGAGGTCATCCTAGTCATGGATTAGTTATCTCCATATCACGTCATTCTTGATTGTCATGCCAAGACTGTTACTTTAGTGATGCCAGAGTTGCCGAGATTGGAGTGGAAGGGTTCCTCCGTTAGTGCATCTAGTCGGGTTATCTCTTTTCTGAAGGATCGATATCTGGTCGAGAAGGGTTGTCTGGCGTATCTAGCAAATGTTCGGGATACCACCGCAGAGTCTCCGATGATTGATTCAGTGCAGTTAGTCCGAGAGTTTGCCGATATGTTTCTTTCTGACCTTCCAAGCATGCCACCGGATCGTGACATTGCTTTCTGTATTGATTTGGCTCTAGGTACCCAACCTATATATATCCCACCATACCGTATGGCACCGAAATAGTTGAAGGAGTTGAAGGAGTAGCTTGAGGAGTTGTTAGCAAAGGGGTTAGTGAGGCCCAGTTTATCACCTTAGGGTGCACCGGTGCTATTTGTGAAGAAGAAGGATGGGATTATACAGATGTGCATTGACTATCGCTAGTTGAACAAAGTCGCCACCAAGAACAAGTACCCGTTGCCTTGTATCGATGATTTGTTTGACCAGTTACAGGGTGCTAAGGTGTTTTCTAAGATCGACTTGAGATCGGGGTACCACTAGTTGAAGATTCGGGACTCAGATGTTCTGATGACTGCCTTCCGTACTAGATATGTTCATTATGAGTTTCTAGTGATGTCTTTTTGGCTTGACTAATGCCCCAGCGGCATTTATGGACTTGATGAACAGGGTGTTCAGGCCTTATATTGATTCCTTTGTTATTGTCTTCATTGATGACATCTTGATTTACTCATGTAGCTTGGGGGAGCATGAGCAGCATTTGAGAGTGGTGCTTCAGACATTGCGATAGTAAAATCTATATGCTAAGTTCTCCAAGTGTGAGTTTTGGCTAGTGTTTGTGGCATTCTTGGGGCATGTTGTATCGGGAGAGGGTATTAAGGTGGATCCCAAGAAGATTTAGGCAGTTCAGAGTTGGCCACGTCCCACTTCGATGATTGAGATCAAGAGTTTCTTAGGGTTAGCAGGTTACCACCACCGATATGTGCATGGTTTTTCATCCATTGCATCACCTTTGACTAGATTGACCCAGAAAGGTGCTTCTTTCCATTGGTCCGGTGATTGTGAGGCAAGCTTTCAGAAGCTCAAGATAGCCTTGACTACAGCACTGGTTCTAGTGTTGCCTTCCGATTCAGGGATGTATAGGGGATATTGCAATGCTTCAATCGTTGGCTTGGGATATGTATTGATGTAGGAGGGGCGAGTTATTGCATATGCTTCGCGTTAGCTGAAGATTTATGAGAATAATTATACTGTACACGACCTAGAGTTAGCAGCGGTTATTCACGCTCTTAAGATATGGAGGCATTATCTGTATGGGTGTTATGTTAGGTTTATATTGATCATCGCGGTTTACAAAATTTGTTCAAGCAGAGGGATCTCAATTTGAGGCAGCGTAGGTGGCTTGAGTTACTGAAGGATTATGACATCACCATTCTTTATCATTCGGTCAAGGCAAATGTGGTCGCAGATGCCTTAAGCAGGAAGGTAGAGAGTATGGGTAGCTTGGCATACATCTCAGTGGAGAAGAGGCCACTAGCCTTGGACATCCAGTCCTTGGCTAACAGACTTGTGAGGTTGGATATTTCAGAGCCCAGTTGAGTCCTTGCGTGTGTTGTTGCACAGTCTTCATTATTGGGACAAATCAAGGCTCGGCAGTTCGATGATCCGCATTTTGCAGTTCTTAGAGAGACGGTGATACAGGGTAGTGCCAAGGAGGTTTCTTTTATCAAGGAAGGTGTTCTGCGACTCCAGGGTGGCCTATGTGTTCCTAATGTCGATAGCTTGAGGGAGAGGATTCTAGAGGAGGCATACAGTTCACGGTATTCGATTCATCCAGGTGCTACGAAGATGTATCATGACCTGAGGCAGCATTATTGGTGGTGGCGGATGAAGAAAGATATAATTGAGTATATGGCTAGGTGTTTGAATTGCCAGCAGGTTAAGTATGAGCACTAGAGGCCAGGTGGCCTACTTTAGCAGATGCTTATACCTGAGTGGAAGTGGAAGCGCATTACTATAGACTTCGTAGTTGGGTTTACATGGACATTGCGGAAGTATGATGCAGTTTGGGTCATTGTTGATAGGTTGACCAAGTCGGCACACTTCATTCCAGTTATGACTATTTATACTTCAGAGAGGTTGGCTCAGATATACATTCGGGAGATAGTTTGGTTGCACGGTGTTCCTATTTCCATCATATCAGATAGAGGCCCTCAGTTCACTTCCCATTTCTGGAGAGCCATACAAAGTGAGTTAGGGACCTTGGTAGAGCTCAGCAGAGCATTCCACCCACAGATCGACAGGCAATCAGAGCGGACAGTTCAGATTCTAGAAGACATGCTTAGAGCATGTGTTATTGACTTTGGAGGGTAGTAGGATCAGTTCTTGCCTTTGCCCGAGTTTGCTTACAACAACAGTTATCAGTCCGGCATCGAGATGGCTCCATTTGAGGCTTTATATGGTCGCTATGTCGTTCTCCTATCAGAAGGTTTGAGCCTAGTGAGGCTAAGTTGTATGGTACAGATTTGGTGAAGGATGCCTTGGCTAAGGTAAAGATGATTCAGGAGAGACTTCACACAGCATAGTCCAGACAGAAGAGTTACGCAGATTAGAAAGCACGTGAAATATCATTCATGGTTAGCGAGAAGGTTCTCTTGAAAGTCTCGCCGATGAAGGGTATTATGAGATTTGGGAAGAAGGGCAAGTTGAGCCCAAGGTTCATAGGCCCATTTGAGGTGCTGAGGCGAGTTGGGGGGGTTGCTTATGAGCTTGCTTTTCCTCCTAGCCTATCAGAGGTTCATCTAGTTTTTCATATGTCTATGCTTTGGAGGTATCACGCCGACTTATCTCATATGTTAGACTTCAGTACTATTCAGCTAGATGAGAGCTTGAGTTATAAGGAGGAGCCAGTAACTATTGTTGATAGATAGGATCGCCAGTTGAGATCCAAGCGGATTTTTGCTATAAAGGTCTAGTAGAGAGGCCAACCAGTCTAGGAGGTGACATGGGAGTCCGAGGAGGACATGTAAAGCAGATATCCACACTTAATTGGCACTTCATGTATGAATCTAAACCCGTTCGAGGACAAACGTTTCTTTAAGAGGTGGAGAATGTAATGACCTGACTGGTCGTTTTGCTTTCTAGAACCATGTTCCCCTAAATAAGGCTTCCTGTACTTGCTTTTACTGATTTATTACTTGGGGGGATGGTTGGTTCGGGATTAGGAAGAGTTTGGGTTTGAAATCAGAACACTTGGTTCCTTAAGGTTGGCTTAAAAGGCCAAGTTTGACTTCGGTCTAGATTTTGAGTAAACGGCCTCAAAATTAGGATTTGACGATTTCAATAGGTTCGTAAGATGATTTCGGACATGGACGTATGTCCGGATCAGGCGTTGGATGACCCGGGAGCGTTTTGGCGCCTAATAGTGAAAGTTGATTCCTTAAGGATTTTGAAGTTCTTTAAATTTGGTTTGGAGCAGGTTATTGTGTTATCGAGGTTTGAATGGAATTCCGAGATCGAGAATAGTTCTGTAATGTTATTTAAGAATTGCACGCAAAATTTGGTGTCAATCCGAGTAGTATAAGTGTGTTTCGTCACATTGGAAGTAGATTGAAGAACTTGAAGTTCATAAGTTTGATTCAATTGGTTTTAGGGTATGATTATTATATTTAGCATTGTTTTGGGCGTTTCGAGGGTTCGAGCGAGTCCGTTCTATCATTCCAAACTTGTTGGTATGTTCGGGTGGATCCCCAGGGGCCCCGAGTGTCAATCGTACAAGGCTCGAGCTTAGCTGAAAATATAGGAAGGAGCTGAAGCTCCAGGCATCTGTCATAACCTGTGGTTGGACATCCGTAGGTGCGAGCCCGCAGAAGCGGCTGGGCCATCGCAGATAAGGCCATGGGTGGCCAGCCCAGGAATCGTAGAAGCAGCCTCTTTTCCGCAGAAGCAGTTGTCTTCCCGCAGAAGCGGCCCAGGGGAATTCCGCAAAAACATACACTTTTTCGCAGATGCGGTGGGCGCAGGTGCGGCCCAGGACTGTAGATGCGGAAATCACTAAATGTAGTGACCTTTATTTATTGCGGGAATTAGCCATTTTTGGCTCATTTCCACTCAATGGTTGGGCGCTTTTGGAGCTCTTGAGAGAGGATTTTCACCAAGTTATTAGAAGTAAGTAATTCCTACTATATGTGAGTTAAATACTTAGATTTTGGGTAGATTAACATGCAAAGATTAGTGAAAATCATGGGATTAGAGTAAAACCTAGGGCTTTGATAAAAACAAGATTTAACCACGAAATTCATTATGGAATGAAGTAAAAATTATATATTCTTGATCCTTAGGTTATGGGTAACAACTTCCTTCAAAAAAATTCGGAATCTGGCACGTAAGCCCCGCGTTGAATTTTAAGAACCTTGCCTTTGGGGTTGGATAATCAGTTTAATAGCTAGAATATGAATTTGTAAGTCTATAATGATTGGTTTTTACACTATTTGCATAGTTTCGGATTGTGTGGCTCCGATTTAAGAGTTCATAAGCGTTCTTGAGTTGGAAGTAGGCTCGAAACGAGGTAAGTCTCTTTTCTAACCTTGTAAGGGGGAAATTTCCCCATAGGTGAACTTAATTAATATATGATTAATTGTGGGGACTACGTATGCACGAAGTGACGAGAGTCCGTGAGTAGCTACTATTCCTATTATGTCCAGGTAGTTCTAGGGTTACATCATGTCTTGTAGACACTATTATTTGCTTATATGTGCTAAAGGTATGAAAGAATTTAAGTTGAAGGAAATCTAAGGATTTACAGGCTTCAAGTGAATTGCATCCATTTTTTTAAAAAGGAATTAAAGGAGTGTTCTGTCTTAAATGATGAAAATAATGTTTGACCACGTCGCACATATGATTTGCGAGTGGGGTTATGCTTTTACCGCATCACATGTGTGATTCACGAGCGGGGTGAATAGATGTATCTATGGTTCGTGCCGTTCGACCCTCGGCAGTGCACATTTTACTTTAATATTGGATTGGGCCGAACATCCTCGGTGGTAGTTGTGCATGATAATGTAACCAGAACTCTTATAATTCGTATAATTTATTGCTTGAAGGGTCACTTATTTTAAATGAGGAAAATGCCTAGTTTTATTGATTGGATGAAAGTTTTTTCAGTAATTATTCTTAATTGGGCTTGTTGTTATCTACATAACTTGTAAATTAAATATATTAAACTTTGTATTATTATATTTGCTGGCCATAGTAAGTGTCAGGGTTAACCCCTCGTCACTACTTCTGCGAGGTTAGGGGAGATACTTACTCGATACATATTTCTATGTACTCATGCTACACTTCTGTACTTGATTGTACAGACTTTGAGGCAGGTGCATCTGGCCATCAGTACGGCGCATCGAGTGGACTCCTCAGCTCGAAACTTTCTGGTGAGCTGCCCTTTTTGAGCCGATTTGTAGCAGCTGGAGTCTCTCTTTTGTCTTTATGTTCCTGTCTATCTCTTTTCCAGACAGTAAGATAGTATGGTTTTGTATATTCTACTAGATTGCCCACACAATTGTGACACTAGATATTGGCACACACATTAGTAGACTTATGATGTTTTGGCTTGTCTTCATGATTGAGATTCGCATTTATCATTTCCATTTAAATATGCTTAAAGTTTTAAACTATAAATTTTCTTAAATCTATAATAGAAGTCATCACGTACTAACTACACAAATGAGAATTTATTAATCGATTAGTGTTGGTTTGCCTAATAGTGGTGTTGGGTGCCATCAAGGCCTAATATAGAATTTGGGTCGTGACAACATGGTATCAAAGCACTAGGTTCACGTAGGTCTCACAAGTTATTGGCAAACCTGGTAGAGTCTTGCGGATCGGTACGGAGACGTCTGTACTTATCTTCGAGAGGCTATAGGGTGTTAGGAAAGTACTCTTTATTCATTTCCTATCGTGCAGTTGATGATGTACTAAATTTCCTTATTCTATTCTCTCACAGATGGTGAGGACGCGTATGACAGACGTTCCAGACCAGGGAGGAGCTGCTCCCCCCATTGTTAGAGGCCAAGGTAGAGGCCGAGGGAGGGCACCAGCCTGAGATAGGGGACGAGGGATATAGCAGTTGCACCACCGGTGGATACAGCAGGGGATCCCACTATCGAGGAGCAAGGCGAGGTACCCGCAGTAGAGCCTACCCCAGCGGATTTCATGACAACACGGGGCTTCCAAAAGGTCATGGTCCGTATGCTGTGATTCATGGACTCGATGACTCAGGCTGGTTTATTTCCAGCAGACCCATCCATATCTCATGCAGGAAGGAAAGCACAGACCACTACTGCTCAGGCTCCTGGGCACGCAGCTACCGTACACCAGACTCCGGGTACACTACCTGCGGGCGGTGGCCAACCAGTTGCAGTAGTGGCACCTGAGCCCCAACTAACTGTGGATGGCGATTCGCAGAAGTTATTGGACAGATGGACTAGGCTACACTCTCTTATCTTCAGAGGGAACGTCATGAGGATGCCCAGGATTTCATTGATAGGTGCAGGAACAGACTGCACAACATGAGGACATTGGAGTCCATGGAGTGGATTTCACAGCCTTCCAGTTAGAGGGCAGGGCCCGTAGATAGTGGCAGTCTTACCTTCTCAGCAGACCAACAGGTTATCCTCTCATGACTTGGGATAAATTTACACGGCTTCTATTGGACATGTATATTCCTCCCTCTTAGAGGGAATAATTGCGGTGTCAGTTTGAGGCAGCTCGAGCAGGGTCAGATGTCGGTGATCAACTATGAGGATAAATTCTTTGAGTTGTCTCGCCATGCACTCATGATACTTCCTACGGACGCAGAGAGAGTGCGGAGATTTGTTACGGGATTACACCATGGTATTTGAGCTAGCATGGCCCGAGAGGTTGAGATAGGGATTGAGTATCAACTTGTGATAGAGATTGTGCGGATGATTGAGGGTTACCGCCAGAGGAGTAGAGATCAGTTGCAGCAGGACTAGAGGGTCTGATTCTCTAGAGAGTTTAGAGGTTCCCCAGCTAAGGGAAGAGGTCAGTTTGGGAGGGGCCAGCTATATTCAGCAAAAACCACCACCTCCTAGAGGTGCTCCAGTAAGGCCTTATTTCAGTACAATGCCGGAGAGTTCTTACCGCCCACCAGCTATTCAGGGTTCCTCCGGCGGGTATTCTGGATATCAGGGTTCTTCTAGTGGATATTCGGGCCATCAAGGTCAGGCTTTGGGACAACAGTCTATGGCACCACGGGATTGTTACGAGTGTGTAGATCTGGGTCACATAAAGAGGACCTGCCTCAAACTTCGAGGCAAGGCAGTACAGCAGGGTCATTAGCCTATGATTGCAGCACCAGCGGTCCGGCCGCCTAGAGGTAGGGGACAGGTTGGTAGGGGCCGTCCTAGAGGTAGAGGCTAGGCAAGGGGAGTTCAGCCAGCTGGCGCTCCAGCTATATTCCATTTAAATATGCTTAAAGTTTTAAACTATAAATTTTCTTAAATCTATAATGGAAGTCATCACGTACTAACTACACAAATGAGAATTTATTAATCGATTAGTGTTAGCTTGTCTAACAGTGGTGTTGGGTGCCATCACGACCTAATATGGAATTTGGGTCATGACAAAAATGGCACTCCAAAATTGCTCCAAAACCAGCTGTCATGGAAGAAGTGAAGTGATAATGAGCTAAACCCTCGTTTTAAAAGAATACTACCCAGGCGACCTTCTTCGAGATCGCATAAATACCTTCATGATCGCGAAGGCCAAATTCAGTTACCCCAGATATTCCTCTACGCGAACGCGAAGCACACAGAGCTAGACCTTCACGATCGCGGTCCTGCTTACGCGAACGCAAAGAACAACCTCACTAGACTCACCAGTAACCCTTCGCGAACGGGGGACCTTTTTGCAAATGCGAAGGGTAAATTCCAGCAGCCCTCCACTTCCTCTACACGAACGCGAGAACATCTTCGCGAACACATATAAGGAAACTAGACACCAGCAAACATGATGCTTCAGCCATTAACCAAGTCCAAATTCCAATCCGTTAATTATCTTGAGGCCTCGGTACCTTAACCAATTATAATAACATGTCCCAAAACATGATACGGACTCGCTCGAGGCCTCAAATCACATCAAACAACGTCGAAATCATGAACCGCACCCCAATCAAAGCTTAATGAACTTTAGAACTTCAACTTCTACATTCAATGCCGAAACCTATCAAATCATGTCTGATCGACCTCAAATTTTGCACACAAGTCACATTCAACATTACGAACTACTCCAACTTTTAGAATCAAAATCCGACCCCGATATCAAAAAGTCCACTTCCGGTCAAACTTCTCAAAACCTTCAAATTTCTAACTTTCGCCAAATGACTCCGAAATGACCTACGGACCTCCGAATCCACTCCCGGACATGCTCCCAACACCAGAATCACCATACGGAGCTATTCCTGAACTTGAAACCCCAAATGGACATCGATAACATTGAAATATACTTCAACCCGAATTTATGATATTCTTCCAAAATGCTAACTTTCACAATGGGCGCCGAAGCTCTCCCGGGTTATCCAATACTCGATCTGAACATACACCCAAGTCCGAAATCATCATATGGACTGTTGGAACCTTCAAATCCTGATTTCGAGGTCGTTTACTCAAAAATCCAATCTTAGTCAATTCTTCCAACTTAAAACTTTCGAAATGAGAATTTTCTTTCCAAATCAACTCTAAACTTCCCGAAATTCAATTCCGACCACGCGTACAAGTCATAATACCTGAAGTGAAGATGCACATGGCCTCAAACCGCCGAACGACATGCTAGAGCTCAAAATAATTGATCGGGTCATTACATAGACTATCAGTATAACTATAAAGCAGAACAATGTAATTAACATTAGCGCAATATATGACTACAACCTTAGTCAATAGACTTATATTGTTACTATTAATACCTACTTATTATTATGGTTTGAATTAAATAATTTAACAATTAAGGTCAAAATGAACATTACATAGGGACTATTGATTTCATTGATATTTCATAATTAAATTGCTAATTATATCCCAAATATAACTATTGGTATTAAAATTAACATTGCAAGTGGACTAAATATGCAAAATACAGATTTTAATTAGGTTCCAAATCTGCATTTTACTAAACTTTATGGTCAAATATGCCTTTTGAATGGTTGGCCGTGTATATATATATATATATATACACATTCACCCACCAACCCTAAATACATAAACGACACACACTCTTACACAAACCCTAGAAAACCAACTATGGACCCCTCTCCCAGCTCTCCCAAACGATTCCATCCTACTCCTCTTCTGATGATAACTAGAAAGAGCATAATCCAACATTTGAAATGCTTATGAAAGATTCATACATCAAGCAAGACTATCTGGTAAATGAGTTTTTTTTATAACCTCCGATAGTGTGGCTTTTTTATGGGGGATTTGGGCTAAATGAGTTTCTTACTATTATTTTTTATGCCTTAAGTCCAGATTACTATATGCATTGATATATTTTTTATGCCTCCGGCAGTGTAGCTTTGTGCTTTATATTTTTGGGTTAAAAGTTATTACTAATGATTTTTTCTTCTGTTTGCAGCATATTCCAAAACGGATCTATGAGTATCTTTCTGATACAACAACACTGCGCTTCTTCAATATGGTGGCAAAGAGTATTTTTTAGGAATGATCATTGGTGAACAAAGATGGATCAAAGATGCTGGAAAAATTTTGTGGTGGAAAATGATAGCAAGCAAGGTTGTATCATTAAATTTGAGTTGGTTGAAATTGCACAATTGCTTGTTGTCTTCAAAGTGCAAGTGAAAGGACATGGAACTCCTGAAGATCCGGTTGAAATTAATTAGTTTTTAGGTTATGTTTGTGTTGTTTTTTCCCTTTGTTAGATTTTAGTTTTAATTTCATCCAGTTATAATATGTGTACTTTTATTTTCTATTGAACTATGAATAGTATCAAATTTCTATCTTCATCCAGCTCTTGTGTGTTTTCTTTTTATTATAACTGTAATGACTCGACTGGTCATTTTACTTTTTAGAACCCCGTCCCCCTAAATAAGACTCCCCGCTGTTGCTTTAACTAATTTACAACCTACGGGGATGGTTGGTTCGGGATTTGGAAGAGCTTGGGTTGAAATAGGCACACTTGATTCCCTAAGATTTTTTTAAAAGGCTAAGTTTGATTTTGGTCAACATTTTTAGTAAAAGGACCCGGATCTGTATTTTGATGGTCCCGGAGGGTCTGTAGGAAAATATGGGACCTAGGCATATGTCCGGAATCAAATTTTGAGGTCCCTAGCCCGAGTAATGATTTTTTTTAGAAATTGTTAAACTAATATTCTAAAGATTTAATAAAATTGAATAATGCCTGATCATGTTCGTATCGGGCCCGTATGTTGGTTCCGTAGCCCGGTACAGGTCCAATATAACATTTAAGACTTGCCCGCAAAAATTTGGTGTCAATCCGAGCAGTATAAGTAAGTTTCGACGCGTTAGAAGTAAATTGAAGAACTTGAAGTTCATAAGTTTGATTCAATTGGTTTTAGGGAGTGATTCTTAAATTTGGCGTTGTTTTGGGCGTTCCATGGGTTTGAGAGAGTCTGTTTTATGATTTCAAACTTGTCGGTATGTTCGAGCAGGGCCCGGGGGCCCCGAGCATCAATCGGACGAGGCTCGAGTGAAGTTGGAAAATTGGCAAGGAGCTGAAGCTCCAGCTATCTGTCATAACCACACCTGCGGTTGGTCACCCGCAAGTGCGGTCAACTCATCGCAGAAGCGGCCAAGGGGAGGAGCCTAGGAACCACATATGCGGATCCTTCTCCGCAAAAGCGGCTACACAGGAACGGCTCCAAGACCACAGAAGCGGCCCCAGCCCTCTTGGCCCAATTCCGCAGATGCAGGGCCCCTCTCATAGAAGCGAGATCGTAGATGCGGTCCCCAAACCGCTGGTGCAGAAATCGTTGAAGGCGGTGCCTTCATTTAATACGGGAATGTGTCATTTTTGACACATTTCCACCATTGTTTGGGCAATTTGGGAGCTTTCTAAGAGAGAGATTCCACTTAGCATCTTGAGGTACCTACTTATTCTAGTTTAATACTTGAATCTTGGGTAGATTAACACACAAAGATTAAGGAAAAATCATGGGATTAGAGCAAAACCTTGGGTTTTGATAAAAGTTAGATTTAACCACGAAATTTGTTATGGAATGAAGTAGAAATCGTATATTATTCATCCTTAGGTTATAAAGAACGACTTTCTTCGAAAAATTTTGTAATTCGGGTGCGTGGACCAGGGGTCGGATTTTAGGAAACTTGTGTTTTGGATTGGAAAATTACTTTAATGGTTAGAATGTGATCTTGTAAGCTTGTATTAACTAGTTCCTACCTTGTTGAATTAGTTTTGGATCGTTAGGCTCCAAATTGAAAGTTTGAGCACGTTCTTGGTATTGGAAGTACGCTTTGGAGCGAGGTAAATCTCATTTCTAACCTTGTAAGAGGGAATTGTCCCCATAGGTGAAATAATTGAATAATTTGCCACTAAATGTGGGGACTACGTACGTACTAGATGACGAAAATCCGTACATAGCTTCTATTATGTTAATTGTCCGGGTAGTTTAGGACCCGTATCATGCCATATTTGTTAATGTTTATATCCTTTCATGCTAATGAGATCACTTAGGATATGCTAGAGATTTGGAAATGAACATATGTGGACGTATGCACTTGCTTGAACACTTGTATGAATTATTTTAATATAAATGCATCTTTATGCACCTTCTTGATGATAATTGATATTTGTGGATCGGGCCGATCGCCTCCGTAGAAATAGATGCATATATGGTTCATGTCATTCGACCCTCTGGCAGTGCAAAGTTTCTTTTCTGTTGGACCGGGTCATACGACCTCGGCATAATGTCTGCATGATATCTATGTGAAATCTTATTCATGACTTACTTTGTTAAATGCTCTGAAATGTAAATGACTAATTGTGATATTACCGAGGATATGACTTATCACGTCTTGCTATAAAATGTTATTTATTTGTGACATCCATGCTTAGAATAACACTTTCTTATATTTTTTGACCCTAGTAATTTTCAAGTCAACCTCTCGTTTCTACTTCTTCGAGATTAAACGGGATACTTACTGGGTACATATTATTTATATACTCATACTACGCTTCTGCACTTAATTGTACAGGATCTAAGGCAAGTACATCTGGGTACCAGTCTGGTGCGCATTCTTGATCGTAGTCCGAGACTTCCACGGTGAGCTGCTCCCTTCCTATGCCGTTCAGCAGCATGATGGAGTCTCTCTGTACTTTTAGCTGTCTATTCTATTTCAGATAGTAGGATAGATTTATTCTTATGTATATTCTACTAGATGCCCACATACTTGTGACACCAGGTCTTGGCACACATATTGGTAGACTATTCTTTTGGGGTTGTATATACTAATTATCACTTGTTTTAAATTCAAATTAAGAAATTGTTGCAACTGTGTTAGTAAAGTAAACCTAGAACTTATTACTATTTCTGCGTTGGCTTGCCTGACAATGGTATTGGGCGCCACCACGACTTATAATGAAATTGGGTCGTGACAACATGGTATCAGAGCACTAGGTTCACGTAGGTCTCACAAGTCATGGGAAAACCTAATAGAGTCTTGCGGATCGGTACAGAGACATATATATTTATCTTCGAGAGGCTATAGAGTGTTAGGGTCTATCGTGCAGTGGTTGGTATAGTAAATTTCCCTCTTCTATTCTCTCACAGATGGTGAGGACACTCATAATAGATGTTCCAGACCCAGGAAGAGCTACTTCCCCCGTTGCTAGAGGCCGAGGTAGAGGCTGGGGGAGGGCACCGGCCCAAGGTACGGGATAAGGTCATCTCAAAGCTGTTCCAGTAGAACCACTGGTAGATCTTGCGGGAGACCCTATCATTGAGGAGTAGGGCAAGGTGCCCGCAGTTGAGCCTACCCCAGCGGACTTTATGACAGCATTGGGTTTCCAAGAGGTTGCTGCGGTTCATGGACACCATGACTCAGGCTGGTTTATTTCCAGTGGATCCAGCTACATCATAGGCAGGAGGGGTAGCACAGACCCCTACTGCTCAAACTCCTAGTTATGCAGCTGCAGTGTATCAGACTCCGGGTGCCCTACCCGTGGATGGGCTCAGTTAGTTGCAGCACTGGTGCCCGAGCCTAGACCAACTGCGGATGGTGACCCACAGAAGTTATTGGATATATGGACTAGACTTCACCCTCCTATCTTCGGGGGTGAGCATCATGAGGATGCTCAGGATTTCATTGATAGGGGCATGGACAGACTGCACAACATAAGGATATTGGAGTCGCATGAGGTTGACTTCACTACTTTCCAGCTAGAGGGCAGGGCTCGTAGATGGTGGCAGTCTTATGTTCTTGGTAGGTCAACAAGTTCTCCTCCCATCACTTGGGGCCAGTTCATACAGTTATTCTTGGACAAGTATATTCCACCCTCTGGGAGGGAAGAGTTGCGGTATTAGTTTGAGCAGCTTGAGCAGGGTCAGATGTCCGTGACCGACTATAAGGTGAGGTTTTCTAAGTTATCCCACCATGCATTAATGATACTTCTTACTGACGTAGAGAGGGTGCGGAGGTTCGTTGCAGTATTGCATTCTGGCATTAGGTCCAACATGGCCCGAGAGGTGGAGATGGGGACTTCTTATCAGCTAGTGGTGGAGATTGCTCGGAGGATCAAGGCCTATTTATGGTATTGCTGCATTGTTAAATCCTACTATGAAATTAGGAGGTCCTCAGTTTTGGTATGAAACTGTTTATAATAGTTTAGCACTTGAAAATGAGATTCAGCACTATCACCTGCTCGGGGTGCCCCAGTTTGCCCCTATTTCAGCGCCATACTAGAGAGTTCTTATCGCCCGCCAGCTATTCAGGGTTCCTCTAGTGGGTATTCAGGTCCCCAGGGTTCTTCAGGTTCCTATTTCAGTGTTATGCCAGAGAGTTTATACCGTCCACCAGATATTTAGGTTCTCCATTGGGTCTACAGGCCATCAGGGTCAGCCATCAGGGCAGCAGGTCACCGTACTGCGAGGTTGTTTTGAGTGTGGAGACCTTAGTCATATGAGGAGATACTGCCCCAGGCTTAGGGGCAAGTCAGTACAGCAGGTTCAACAGCCTATGATTTTAGCATCGGTTGCCCAGTCGTCTAGAGGCAGGGGACAGATTGGTAGAGGTCGTCCTAGAGGTGGAGGCAAACAGGGAGAGGTCAGCCAGCTACTGCTCAGTCAGGAGGAGGCCAGCTAGCCGGTGCTCCAGCCAGATTATATGCCCTTCCGGCCAGGCCAGATGCATTGGCCTCAGATGCCGTTATCACAAGTATTATTTCCGTCTGTGGTAGAGATGCTTCGGTATTATTTGATCCAGGGTCTACCTATTCGTATGTATCATCTTTGTTTGCTCGTTTCTTGGTTATTCCTCCTGAGCCTTTGGGCACTCCTGTTTATGTGTCCACTCCTGTGGGCGATTCTGTGGTTGTGGATCAGATCTACTGATCCTGTGTGGTCATATTCTATTGTTTCGAGACTAGAGCAAATCTCTTGTTGCTCGATATGATCGACATTGAGGTCATCCTGGGCATGGATTGGTTATCCCCGTACCACGTCGTCCTTTATTGCCATGCCAAGACCATTACATTAGCAATGCCAGGGTTGCCAGGGTTGGAGTGGAAGGGTTCCACAATTGATACATCTAGTCGGGTTATCTCTTTCCTGAAGGCTCGGCATATGGTCGAGAAGGGGTGTTTGCCTTATCTGGCTTATGTTTGGGACACCACCGTAGAGTTTTTGATGATTGATTCAGTTCCAGTAGTTCGGGATTTCATTGATGTGTTTCCTTCTGATCTTTTTAGCATGCCACCGGATTGCAATATTGATTTCTGTATTGATTTGGCTCCAAGTACCCAGCCTATATCCATTCCATTGTACCGTATGGCTCCAAAAGATTTGAAAGAGTTGAAGGAGCAGCTTGAGGAGTTGTTAGAAAAGGGGTTTGTTAGATAAAGTGTGTCACCTTGGGGTGCACCAGTGTTGTTGTAAAGAAAAAGGATGGGACCATGCGGATGTGCATTGATTATCACCAGTTGAACAAGGCTACCATCAAGAACAAGTACCTGTTGCCGCGCATTGATGATTTATTCAACCAGTTGCAGGGTGCTAGGATGTTCTCTAAGATCGATTGAGATTAGGGTACCACCAGTTAAGGATTCAGGACTCAGATATTCCGAAGACTGCTTTCCGTACTAGATATGGTCATTATGAGTTTCTGGTGATGCCCTTTGGCTTGACTAATGCCCCAGTAGCATTTATGGACCTGATGAATAGGGTGTTCAGACCTTATATTGATTCCTTAGTCATCCTCTTCATTGACGACATCTTGATATACTCACGTAGCTTGGGGGAGCACAAGCAGCATTTGAGAGTAGTGCTTCAGACCTTGAGAGAGAAGAAGTTGTATGCTAAGTTCTCCAAGTGTGAGTTTTGGCTAGAGTCAGTGGCATTCTTGGGGCATATTGTGTCAGGAGAGGGTATTAAGGTGGATCCCAAGAAGATTGAGGCAGTTTAGAGTTGGCCACATCCTACTTCAATGACCGAGATCAAGAGTTTCCTGGGGTTAGCAGGTTATTACACACAATTCGTGCAGGGCTTTTCATCTATTGCATCACCTCTTACTAGATTGACCCAGAAGGGTGTTCCTTTCTGTTGGTCCGATGATTGTGAGGCGAACTTTCAGAAGTTCAAGACAGCTTTGACTATAGCACCAGTTCTTGTGTTGCCTTCCGGTTCAGAGATGTATACGGTATATTGTGACACTTCACGCATTTTCTTGGGTTATGTATTGATGCAGGAGGGGCGAGTTATTGCATATGCTTCACGCCAGCTAAATATTCATGAGAAGAATTATCTTGTGCACGATCTAGAGTTGGCAGTGATCGTTCATGCTCTTAAGATATGGAGGCATTATCTGTATGAGGTGTCATGTGAGGTTTACACTGATCATCGCAACTTACAGCATTTGTTCAAGCAGAGGGATCTCAATTTGAGGCAGCGTAGATGGCTTGAGTTACTGAAATATTATGACATCACCATTCTTTATCATCCGAGCAAGGCAAATGTGGTTGCAGATTCCTTGAGCAGGAAAGTAGAGAGTATGGGTAGCTTGGCATTCGTTTCAGTAGAGGAGAGGCCACTAGCCTTGGACATTCAATCCATGGCTAACAGACTGGTGAGGTTAGATATTCTAGAGCCCAACCGAGTCCTTGTGTGTGTTGTTGGTCAGTCTTCATTATTGGGGCAGATCAAGGCCTGGTAGTTCGATGATCCATATTTGGTGGTTCTCAGAGAGACAATGCTACAGGGTAGTGACAAGGAGGTTTCTATTGGCAAGGATGGTGTTTTGCGACTCCAGGATCACCTATGTGTTCCTAATGTTGATGGTCTGATGGAGAGGATTCTAGAAGAGGCACATAGTTCGCGGTATTCCATTCATCCGGGTGCTACGAAGGTGTATCGTGACTTGAGGCGGCATTATTGGTGGCGGAGGATAAAGAAAGACATAGTGGAGTATGTGGCTAGGTATTTGAACTGCCAGCATGTTAACTATGAACACCAGAGGCCAGGTGGCTTACTTCAGCAGATGCCTATACCAGAGTGGAAATGGGAGCGCATTACTATGGACTTCGTAGTTGGGTTTCCCCAGACCTTGCGGAAGTTTGATGCAGTGTGCGTCATTGTTGATAGGTTGACCAAGTTGGAACACTTTATTCCAATTGTGACTACTTACACTTCAGAGAGATTGGCTCAGATTTACATTCGGGAGATAGTCCGGTTGCACGGTGTGCCTGTTTCCATCATATCAGATAGAGGCCCTTAGTGCACTTCCCATTTATGGAGAGCCGTTCACAGTGAGTTGGGGACCCATGTGGAGCTTATCATAGCATTCCATCCTCAGACCGACGGACAGTCAGAGCGGACAGTTCAGATTTTGGAGGATATGCTTAGAGCATGTGTGATTGACTTTGGAGGATAGTGGGATCGGTTCTTGCCCTTGGCAGAGTTTGCTTACAACAACAGCTATCAGTCCAGCATAGAGATAGCTCTATTTGAGGCTTTATATGGTCGGCGATGTCGTTCTCCTATCGGGTGGTTTGAGCCTGGCGAGGCTAAGTTGTACGATACAGACTTGGTGAAAGATGCCTTGGAAAAGGTAAAGTTGATTCAGGAGAGGCTTCGCACAGCTCAGTCCAGACAGAAGAGTTACAAGGATCATAAGGAGTGTGATGTATCATTCATGGTTGGTGAGAAGGTCCTCTTGAAAGTCTCGCCAATGAAGGGTGTTATGAGATTCGGGAAGAAGGGCAAGTTGAGCCCAAGGTTTATTGGCCTATTTGAGATGTTGAGGCGAGTTGGAGAGGTTTCTTACAAGCTTGCTTTACCCCCCAGCTTGTCGGGAGTTCATCCAATTTTCCATGTATCGATGTTGCGGAAGTATCACGCCGACTTGTCCCATGTGTTAGACTTCAGTACTATTCAGCTAGATGGGAGTCTGGGTTATGAGGAAGAGCCAGTTGCCATTATTGATAGGTAGGATCACCAGTTGAGATCTAAGAGGATTTCCGCGGTAAAGGTCAAGTGGAGGGGCCAAGCAGCTGAGGAGGCGACCTGGGAGTCCGAGGAGTACATGTGGAGCAGATATCCCTATCTTTTTCCTACCTCAGGTACTTTTCTATGTCCGTTCGAGGATGGACGTTTGTTTAAGAGGTGGAGAATGTAACGACCTGACTGGTCATTTTGCTTTTTATAACCCCGTCCTCCTAAATAAGACTTCCTGCACTTGCTTTAACTAATTTATGACCTGCGGGGATGGTTAGTTCGGGATTTGGAAGAGATTGGGTTAAAATAGGCACACTTGATTCCTTAAGATTTTCTTAAAAGGCTAAGTTTGACTTTGGTCAACATTTTTAGTAAATGGATCCAGACTTGTGTTTTGACGGTCCTGGAGGGTCCGTCGGAAAATATGGGGCATGGGCGTACGCCGGGAATCGAATTCTAAGGTGCCTAGCTCGAGTAATGAATTTTTGTTAGAAATTGTTAAACTGAAATTCTAAGGATTTAATGAAATTGAATAATGCTTGATCATGTTGGTATTGGGCCTATATGTTGGCTCTGGAGCGCGGTACAGGTCCAATATAACATTTAAGACTTGCCCGTAAAATTTGGTGTCAATTCGAGTAGTATAAGTACGTTTCGGCGCGTTAGAAGTAAATTGAAGAACTTGAAGTTCATAAGTTTGATTCAATTGGTTTTAGGGAGTGATTCTTAGATTTGGCGTTGTTTCGGGCGTTCCGTGGGTTCGAGCGAGTCTATTTTATGATTTCGAACTAGTCGGTATGTTCGGGCGTCAATCGAACGAGGCTCGAGTGAAGTTGGAAAAATTGGCAAGGAGCTCAAGCTCCAGCTATCTGTCATAACCGCACCTGCGGTTAGTCAGCTGCAGGTGCGGTCAACTCATCGCAGAAGCGGCCAAGGGGAGGAGCCTAGGAACCGCAGATACGGCTCCTTCTCCGCAGAAGTAGCTACGTAGTAGCGGCTCCAAGACCGCAGAAGTAGCCCCAGCCTGCCTGGCCCAATTCCGCAGATGTGAGCCCCCTCTTGTAGAAGCGAGACCGCAAATGCGGTCCCCTAACCGCAGGTGCAGAAATCGCTAAAGGCAGTGCCTTCATTTAATACGGAAATGTATCATTTTTGACACATTTCCACCATTGTTTGGGCGATTTGGGAGCTTTCTAAGAGAGAGATTCCTCCTAGCATCTTGAGGTAAGTTCATCCTACTTATTCTTGTTTAATACTTGAATCTTGGGTATATTAACACACAAAGATTAAGGAAAAATTATGGGATTAGAGCAAAACCTAGGGTTTTGATAAAAGTTAGATTTAACCACGAAATTTATTATGGAATGAAGTAGAAATCGTATATATTGATCCTTAAGTTATAAAAAATGAATTTCTTCGAAAAATTTCGGAATCTGGGCATGTGGGCCCGGGGTCGAATTTTAGAAAACTTGTATTTTGGGTTGGGAAATTACTTTAATAGTTAGAATGCGATCTTGTGAGCTTGTATTAAATAGTTCCTACCTCGTTGAATTAGTTTTGGATTGTTCGGCTCCAAATTGAGGGTTTGAGCACGTTCTTGGTATTGGAAGTACGCTTTAGAGAGAGGTAAGTCTCATTTCTAACCTTGTAAGAGGGAATTGTCCCCATAGGTGAAATAATTGAACAATTTGCCACTAAATGCGGGGGCTACGTATGCACTAGGTGACGAGAGTCTGTACATAGCTACTATTATGTTAATTGTCCGGGTAATTTAGGACCCGTATCATGTCGTATTTGTGAATGTTTATTTCCTTTCATGCTAATGAGATCACTTAGGATATGTTAGAGATTTGGAAATGAACATATGTGGACGTATGCACTTGCTTGAATACTTGTATGAATTGTTTGAATATAAATGCGCCTTTATGCACCTTCTTGATGATAATTAATATTTGTGGATCGGGCCGATCTCCTCGGTAAAAATAGATGCATATATGGTTCACGTCATTCGACCCTCTAGCAATGCACAATTTCTTTTCTGTTGGATCGGACCGTATGACCTCAGCATAATGTGCGCATGATATCTATGTGAAAACTTATTCATGACTTACTTTGTTAAATGCTCTGAAATGTAAATGGCTAACTGTGATATTACCTAGGACATGACTTATCACTTCTTGCTATAAATTGTTATTTATTTGTGACATCCATGCTTAGCATAACACTTTCTTATATTATTTGACCCTAGTAAGTATCAAGTCAACCTCTCGTCTCTACTTCTTCGAGACTAGACGGGATACTTACTGGGTACATATTGTTTATGTACTCATACTACGCTTTTGTACTTAATTGTACAAGATCTGAGGCAGGTACATCTGGCTACCAGTGTGGTGTGCGTTTTTGGTCGTAGTCCAAGACTTCCACGGTGAGCTGCTCCCTTCCTATACCGTTTAGCAGCATGATGGAGTCTCTTTGTACTTTTGGCTATCTATTCTATTTCAGATAGTAGGGTAGATTTATTCTTTTGTATATTCTACTAGATGCCCACATACTCGTGACACCAGGTCTTGGCACACACATTGGTAGACTATTCTTTTGGGGTTGTATAATTGTTTTTGTATGTTACTAATTATCACTTGTTTTAAATTCAAATTAAGAAATTGCTGCAATTGTGTTAGTAAAGTAAACCTGGAACTTATTTATTTCCGTGTTGGCTTGCCTGACAATGGTGTTGGGCACCATCACGACCTATAATGAAATTGGGTCGTGATATTTTGTGTATATTCCTTATATATATATATATATATATATATATATATATATATATATATATATATATATATATATATATTGTATTATTTCAAGATTATATAATCTTGAATTCAAAAAAGTAAGGAAGAGTAAATAAGAGGTGTAAATACTTCATTGAGAAGTTAAATGGTTGGTATGTGAATAGTTTTTTTAATAAATAGAATTCAATATCTACGTGGGGATTCAAAAATTATAGTTATCAATACAATTTTGGTAATCGATACAATTCAACTAACATCATTAATTTTGAAAACAACTCTGTTCAAACCAAACCAGATAGTCGCACCAGTAATAGATTGTTTGTTCACTGATAGGATTCTTTAGGCTAAATAAAATGGAGGATTCATTAGGTTAATTAGAATGTAAATAATTTTAGTGGTTAGATTATTAGTCTAATTAAGATTTTTTTTAGTGGTCTAACTAAAATCGTGTTTATTAAAAGGGACCTCTCTATGCAAAATATATCTATATTTCATAATCAAAATTGCTACTTAGGATTCAAATTTAGGATGAAAAATGATGGAATTAGCATTAAAACACTATTTAATTAGCACTCAAACGATATGATACAAAACTGTCAATATTGTACGAAGAAAAAACTTAAGAGGAAAAATTAGCATTCAAAATTCTCTCTCTCTCTCTCTCTCTCTCTCTCTCTCTCTCTCTCTCTCTCTCTATATATATATATATATATATATATATATATATATATATATATATATATATATATATATATATATATATATATATATATATATAGTCACATATATTCAAACCCTAAAGATCTAAAAAAACACTCACCTACAAACCCTAACTATGGACGTCTCTCCCTCTATCAAACGAGCCCTATCTTACTCTTCTACTAATAATGATGAAGAAAAGAATCATCCAACATATGAAGTGTTTATGACTGATTCATACATGAACTATGATGATCTGGTAAATTATTATGAACTTTAAACTTTATTTCTTTGAATTTTACCATATCTTTTTGAGTTAATCCTAACTGATTTTTTTTACATAAAATACTTTTATTTCTTATACCTTAACTACAGAAAATATATATGCATCAGTATTGTATATATATTTTTTTGTGTTTCAGTTTCATATTTTTCAAATACTTAATAGTAATATTTTTTTTCATTTTTTTAGTGTATTCCAAGAACAATCTACAAGCATCTTCCTCCAAGAGTAGAAATTGCGCTTCGTCACTATCGTAGCAAAGAGTGGTATGTATCTACGAGCGTTGGTGATCGAAGAAGGTTCAAAGTAGGCTATAAACTTTTTGTTTTGGACAATTATGTGAAGCGAGGTTTCGTCGTCAAATTTGCATTGGTTGATGTTGCACCACTATATGTTGACTTCAATGTTCAAGTGAAGGGAGAAGGAACTTTTGATCATAATCCGGTTGAAATTGATTAGTTTCTAGGATGTGCTTGTGTTGATTTATTCCTTTATATCTTTTATTTTCATGCTGATTTAGTTATGCTAGTTGTGTTTTTGATTCTCTGTTGAACTATTGATGTTATCAAATTTCAATCTTCATCATTGTAATGACCCGGCTGGTCATTTCAACATTTTTGTTCTCGTTCCCCCATTTCCTGCTTCTCTTGCATTCTACAATTGTATTATGACTTACCTGGTTAATTGGTTCGGGTCCGGATGGGTTTTGGAGTGAATTGAGACACTCCGTCTCTTATTTGAAAGCTTAAGCTGGAAGAGTTGACCGGATGTTGACTTATGTGTAAACGACCATCGATTTGAATTATGACGGTTCAGTTAGCATTGTTAGGTGATTTTGGACTTAGGAGCGCGTCCGGAATGTGATTTGGAGGTCCGTAGTATAATTAGGCTTGAATTGGCGAAAGTTAAAATTTTGGCAATTTTGGACGGTAATGGAAATTTTGATATCGGGGTCGGATTTGATTTTTGGAAGTTGGACTAGGTCTGTGGTGTCATTTATGACTTGGGTGCAAAATTTGAACTCAATCAAACGTGGTTTGATCGGTTTTGACGTCGTTTGTAGAATTTGGAAGTTTCAAAGTTCATTAGGATTAAATTCGTGTGTAATTCATGTTTTGATGTTGTTCGAGGTGATTTGATGATTTGACTAAGTTCGTATGATGTTGTAGGATATGTTGGTATGTTTGGTTGAGATCCTGAGGGCCTTGGGTTGATTTTGGGTGATTAGTGGAACAAGTTTGGAATTTGGAAGGCAGCTGAAGTTGAACTCAGCTATCATAAACGCATCTACGGATGTCTCATCGCAGGTGCGAGCCCGCAAAAGTGGGGATATGGCCGCAGAAGCAAAAGGAAGAAGGACTGGCAGAGTTTGCAGGTGCGAGGGGTTTTGTCGCACCTGCGATGGTCGCAGAAGCCGGGTGTAGGCACAGGTGCGTGTGTTGGTCCGCAGGGGCGATGATAATTCTGCACCTGCGAGTGGTGCAGATGCGGTTCTTGATTGTAGGGGCGGGGGCTGGATTTAAGTGATTTCCGCATATGAGGAGCTTGGTCCGCAGATGCGATGTTGCAGAAGCGCAAAACAGACCGCATATGCGATTTTGCTGGGCAGAAGGTATAAATAGAACACTTCGGAATTTTTCCCCATTTTCACATCTTTGAGCTCAGATTTTGGGGATTTTTTTAGAGGGATTTCAGAGCAATCGCTGAGGTGAGTTCCTTACGCTTATTTATGTTCAATAATGGTATTTCCCCACTGATTTTACACCTAGTTGGTGAGTTTTTGAGGTGAAGTTTGGGAGGTTAGGGATTGAGAATTGGAGAGTGAGTTTTGGGGATTTAGAGGGACAAATGATGTCGGATTTTAATGAATTTAGTATGGTTAGACTTGTGAGGGAATGGGCTTTCGGGTTTTGTGACTTTTGTCGAATTTTGAGACGTGGGCTCGGGGGCTGGGTTTGAGTCGATTTCGGATTTTGGAGTCTAATATAGTATTTTGCTTGTGTAATTGATTCCATTAGCATATATTAATGATATTGTACTGATTGTGGCTAGATTCGGGACGTTTGGAGGCTTATTCGAGAGGCAAAAGCATTGCGAAGTAGGATTTTGCTCGGATTGAGGTAAGTAACAGTTGTAAATCTGGTCCTGAAGGTATGAAGCCCCGGACTTTGTGTCTTGTGACTATTTTGGAGGTGACGCACATGCTAGGAGACAGGCGTGTGGGTGTGCACCGAGGGGATTGTTACATGGTCCGCCCCGTGGAAACTACAAAGTTGAACAACATGTTGTTAGCTATATGCTCTCTATA
Source organism: Nicotiana tabacum (assembly GCF_000715075.1). Lineage (NCBI taxonomy): Eukaryota > Viridiplantae > Streptophyta > Magnoliopsida > Solanales > Solanaceae > Nicotiana > Nicotiana tabacum. The sequence continues at coordinate 125,286,396 of NC_134101.1, read as the reverse complement.
TGATATGGAAATTGATTGTAAATTATGTCAGAATCCATGTTTAGGTTGTTGGTACTTTTGGGTCCCACAGAGGCCGCGTTACTTGCTGAATTTCCTGCTTATACTATTTGTACTCAGTCACAGCTTTTACTCGTATATCATATCTCAGTCTCTGTTATTCTATCTGATACTTCATTTATTGCTGTTTGGGCTGATTTTTCCTGATTTCTGAGAGCCCGAGAGACTGGAGAGATTGATGACTGTGTGAGACCGAGGGCCTGATTGTGAGGATATTTATGGGATCGGGCTATACGCCGCAACATATTTTATTGATTTATGCCATGATTGGATTGATATAACGCTTAAGCTGAAAGAGCCCCTCCGGAGTTTGTACACACCCCCAGTGAGTGCAGGTACCTACTAAGTGCGAGTGCCAATGCCGAGTGTTAAGTGATTGTGAGGAATGAGTGACTGGGAGTAATGAGTGATTGGGAGGATTGAGAGATGATTGCCTGAGAGGCAGTATATGATTTCATTATTGATGCACACAGTTGCCTTATATCTATGTTTTGAAAATTGTTGAAAGATATTCTTATCTGGTTTTACTTGAACTTGACTTAAACAAACTGATTTGGCTTGAGTTACCGAAATTTGGGAAGCATGACTATTTTCTTTCTGAAATTACTGAAAATGAACTAAAATTGTGTAGCTCGTCACTATCTTCAGTTCCTTATTTATTATTGTTACTTACTGAGTTGGTGTACTCACGTTACTCTCTACGCCTCGTGTGCAGATCTAGGAGTTGTCGATCGCGGAGGGTGTTGATAGTCCTCGTAGCTGATTATTGGAGATAGCGAGGTAGCTGCCAGGAGTTTGCAGCCTTGCTTTATTCTTCCCTATCTTTACTTTAGTTGTATTTGTATTTTAGACTTTGTTAGTCATGTTATGTTCGGATCACTTATGTTTAAACGCTCATGTTAGTGACACCCCGATGTCGGGCTATCTTTTCCGCATTTTATTCTGAGTTTAACTCTTTATAGGATTTCTATTATGAAAATGATTTTTGATTTCTTTTAATGAAATATAGAAATGTTTTTGAAAGTCGGTTGGCCTAGTACCATCGATAGGCGCCATCACGACAAGGTGGAGTTTTGGGTCGTGACAAATTGGTATTAGAGCCTAGGTTACCTAGGTCTCATGAGTATGAGCGGGTTTAGTAGAGTCTTGCGGATTGGTACGGATACGTTTGTACTTATCTTCGAGAGGTTGCGGAAACCTTAGGAAACTTCACATTCTTGAATTCTTTTCATGCGAATCTGTTGACTCTAGTAACTAAACTTCTGTTATTCTATTCTCTCACGGATGGTGAGGACACGTGCTACCGGTGATGACAGACAGCCACCAGTACGACCAGTTGGGGCCACGAGAGGCCGAGGTCGCGGTAGAGGCCATGGTAGGGGCAGGGGTGCAGCCCGCACAGTAGCTAGGGCAGCACATGTAGATTTACCAGTTACCCCAGTTCAAGATCAGGTCCCGGTTGTAGATGCACCAGTGGGACCAGCTTAGGCACCCGTTATGCCTATTATTATCCCAGGCTATCACGACCCTAAACCCGAACCCAGTCGTGATGGCGCCTCTTGTGAAGACGATGTCAGCCAATTAAACCCAATTCACTCTTTGAAACAGTTAAAAAACATAAAAGCAGTCTAAAACATGATATAGCAATACTAAGTAGCGGATAATGTCAATAAAGTGCGAAAGTACAACCCAACACAGCCCTTACCGGGGTGTCACAAGTCACGAGCATCTAACAATATGGAATCCTCAAATGTAACTATAGAGTCTTAAATACTGAACTAAGAACATAAAGGAAAGAGATACGGAGGAGCTCCAGGCTACGAATGCCAACAACTACCTAAAGACTCCTCGAAGATCCGCCTGAAGCTGGAATGAATTAGCACTCAGAAGCGGGACAGCTACGCCTGAATCTGCACACAGGGGTGCAAGGAGTAAAGTGAGTACTCCAACTTAGTGAGTAACAAATCTAAATAACGACTAAAAGTAAGAATACACGTAAGGCGCAAGACATTCTATAATGAAGCAGTAAAACCATTTAAAAATAGTAAAATAGTGGGAAGTCAGGTAAAATCCTTTTTCAGCAAGTAAACAAGTAACTGACAGGTAATTAAGGTAAAGTAAACAAATAGAAGTTCGCCCCTCGGGCATAGTATTACCACATCCGCCCCTCGGGCAATATCTCAGAACAATAACAGCCCCTCAGGCTCAATCTCACATCACAGTGTGTACCCGTGCTCACTGGGGGTGTGCAGACTCTTGGAGAGGCCCCTTAAGGCCCAAGCACAATAACAAGCCATCTCGTGGCATCAAACTAGGCCCTCGGCCTCATATCAATCAAGCCACCTCGTGGCGTACATATCTCAGGCCCTCAGCCTCATATCAGTATCAGTGTTTCCTCACAACGTAGGCCCTCGGCCTTACTAAGTCAAAAATTATCACAAGCCTCTCGGGCAATAGTAAAATAGTGTTTCTCAGCCCAAACAACATTTAAAATATCATTTAAGTATTAAAACTGAGTAAACATGGCTGAGTAGTAAAACAGTGGAAAATAATATGACTGAGTTTAAGTATAAAGTCAAAACAGTGAGGCAATATCAATAAAAATCCCCAAAGGGTTCAAATAGTATGCACTAAGCCCCAATATGGCATTCAGCCCAAATAGTGATGATAACAAATAGTTTTCAATCAAATACACGGTAAAATCATCAACCGGGACGGACCAAGTCACAATCCCCAATAGTGCATGACCCCACGCTCATCATCAAGCGTGTGTCTCACCTCAATATAGCACTACGATGTGCAATTCGGGGTTTCAAACCCTCAGAACATCATTTACAAACATTACTCACCTCGAACCGGCTAAATCTCGAGCTCGTGACGCCTTTGCCCCTCAAATCGGCCTCCACGCGCGTCGAATCTATCCAACATCAGAACGAGGACGTCAAAATATGATAAGGGAACAAAGCCCAAGCGAAAACAATCAATAAAGGGCACAATTCCCGAAATTACCAAAACCCGACCCCCGGGACCACATCTCTAAATTCGAAAATTTTCACATCAATAGATTCCTTATCTCCCCACGAGTTCATACATGTCAAAAGTTCTCAATTCCGACACCAAATGGTCTTCCAAATCCCAAATCGAAAGTCCAATTTCTCAAGCCCTAGTTTCTCAATTTTAGGCTTAGCTTTCATGATTTTCTAGGTGGAATTCACATAATAATCGAGTTTTTAGTCCAAGAATCTTACCTCCTAACGATTCCCCTTGAATCCCTCTTCAATCTCCTTCAAAAATCTCCCAAAATGGCCAACTATAGAGGAAATAAACCCAATTCTCGCGGACAAGAGGAGTTTAAAAACATTTCTGCCGAGGCATATTTCCTTCATCGCGATGCGGAACTCCCTCGCGATTGCGAATAACAAATCTTCAGTTCCCAAAATTTCCTCTATGCGAACGCGATCAAGCCTTCATGAACGCGATGCCCATGCGACTGACTCTATGCGATCGCGAACATCCCTCCGCGTTTGTAATGAACAAAATCCAGCCCAAGACCCCAGGTCCATTTAACTCTATGCGAACGCGATCACCTTCCCACGTTCGCGATGAACAACCTATCCATTCTATGTGATCGCGAGCCAACCTTTACGAATGCGAAGAACAACTGGGCGGCCTCCTAAAACTCTACTACACGATAGTGAGACTCCCTACGCGATCGCGAAGGGCAAAATTCTGCAACAGTTAAACCTGCAATTTTTGCAATTTTTACAACTTCAAAATGATCTGATTGACCGCCCGAAACTCATACGAGGTCCCCGGGACCTCAACCAAAGGAACCAACATATCTTAAAACCTTATTCAAACTTGTATCAATCTTCAAAACACCTCAAACAACAACAAATCACCCAAAACACATCAGATTCAAGCCTAAGTTTCTAAAATCTTCCGAAATACGCTTTTGATCAAAAACCCAACCAAACCATGACCGAATGACCTGAAATTTTGTACACACATCCCAAATGACACAACGAAGCTACTGCAACTCACAAAATTCCATTCCGACCCCTATATCAAAATCTCGTCTATCAACCGGAAATCGCTAAAATATCAACTTCGCCAATTCAAACCGAAATCTACTACGAACCTCCAAAATTCATTTTGTTCATGCTCCTAAGTCACAAATCACCTTCCAAAGCTAACCGAACCATCGGAACTCATATCCAAGCCCTCTAACACATAAGTCAACATCCGGTTGACTTTTCCAACTCGAACTTTCTTAAAAGAGACTAAGTGTCTCAAACCTTACCAAAATCATTTCGGATTCGGTCCGACCAACCCGATACCACAACACATGGATAACAAAGCATGAAGAAGTAGAAATGGGGGAAACATAATGGTAACTCATGAGACGACTGGTCGGGTCGTCACATAGGCCTTCAGGAGGCCTTAGCTCAAATTTTGATTGTGTGCACCAGTCTTGCTCAGGTGGTATGTGTTCCGACCGTAGCAGCCCCTTCTCATGCCGGGGGAGGTTCTAAGACTCCCACCGCCCACACACTAAATCAGGTGGTGCAGGGACTTCAGACACCGGGGGAACCACCAACCCAACCGGTTGCACCTGCTTAGGACTATGTGGTTCCTGTTATGTTTGATGATGAGCAGTATAGATTAGAGAGTTTTGGAAAACTTCAGCCTCCAACTTTCAGCGGTTCAGAGGGCGAGGATGCCTAGGGTTTCTTGGATAAGTGTCAGAGGATTCTCCGTACAGCAGGTATTCTGGAGACTTGTAGGGTCTCGTTCACTACCTTTTAGTTCTCTGGAGCTCCCTTCACTTGGTGGGAGGCTTATGAGAGGCGTAGGTCTGTTGGTGCAGTGCCACTTACTTGGAAGTAGTTCTTTGTTCTCTTCCTGGAGAATTATAGGTCGCAGTCCAGTAGAGAGAAGTTGTGTAGACAGTTTGAGCGGTTGCATCAGGATGATATGACTGTGACGCAGTATGAGATGAGATTTTGAGTTGGCCCGTCATGCTGTTTGGTTGGTTCCTGCAGACAGGGAGAGGATCAGGATGTTCGTGGATGGCCTCGCATATTAGCTGTGGATACATATGACTAGAGATAGGGTGTTTGGTGCTACTTTTGAGGAGGTGGTTGACATTGCTTGAGAGATAGAGTCTGTTCGCCACTAGGAGCGATTTGAGAGAGAGGCCAAGAGGCCTCATGGATCAGGTATTTATGGTGGTGTTCCTTCTGGAGGTCAGTTTCACCACAGCAGAGGTCATTCATTCAGACATGCTTAGGCAGCTTGTCCAGTTCACCGTGGTGCAATATCTAGACATGGTTCTCACAATTCCCATCAGGGTCACTCATCTCTCAGTGCCCTTCCAGCCCAAAGCTCTTCCCGTGCTCCATCGGTCCAGGGCTCCTCTATGCCAGGTTCGTCTACCAGTTATCCCGGTGGTCGAGGCTCCATTCAGTCCCCATCACCAGCACCAGAGAGTTGTTTTGAGTTTGGGGAGTTTAGGCATGTGTGGAGGCAGTGCCCTCGCCATCATGGAGGTTCAGCACAACAGAGGAGTCAGGTAGCATCTTCAGCTCTAGTTACTTCACCGCCCGCCCAGCCAGCTTGGGGTGGAGCTCAGTCAGCTAGGGGTCGCCCTAGAGGGGTAGGTCGATCATGCAGTGGTCAGACCCGTTTCTATGCATTTTCTACCAGACCAGATGCTATTGCATCAAACACAGTGATCACATGTATTGTCTCAGTATGCCACCGAGATGTTTGTAGCATTTGACCCTGGTTCTACCTATTCATATGTATCCTCATATTTTGCTCATTATCTACATATATCTCTCTAGTATTTAGCTTCATATGTTCATTTATCTACTTCGGTAGGTGATACTGTTGTTGTGGATCGTGTGTATCGGTCATGTGTAGTGACTATTGGGGGATTTGAGATTAGAGTTGACCTTTTGCTGCTTAGTATGGTTGATTTTGACGTGATATTGGGTATGGATTGGTTGTCTCCCTGTCATGCTATTTTAGACTGCCACGCTAAGACCGTAACCTTGGCGATGCCGGTGTTGCCTCGAATCAAGTGGCGAGGGTCTTTAGATTTGTCCCTTGCAGAGTGATTTCATACTTAAAGGCCCAACGGATGGTTGAGAAGGGGTGTTTTTCTTATTTGGCTTTTGTGAGGGATGTCAGTGCAGAGATTAATTCTGTTCCGGTGGTACAAGATTTTTCGGATGTATTTCCTGCAGACCTGTCGGTCATGCAACCAGACAAGGATATTGACTTCGATATTGATTTGGTGTCAGGCACTCAGCCTATTTCTATTCCACCATACCGTATGGAACCGGCTGAGTTGAAGGAGTTGAAGAAGCAACTTTAGGAGCTCCTTGAGAAGGGGTTCATTAGGCCTAGCGTGTCACATTGGGGTGCACCTATTCTATTTGTGAAGAAGAAGGATGGCACTATGAGGATGTGCATTGATTATAGGCAGTAGAACAAAGTCACAATCAAGAACAAGTATCATTTGCCTCGTATTGATGATCTATTCGACCAGCTTTAGGGAGCGAGGGTGTTCTCCAAGATTGATTTGAGGTCAAAGTATCACCAGTTGAAGATTTTGGACTCGAATATTCTTAAGACAGCTTTCAGGACCCGTTATGGTCATTATGAATTCCTTGTGATGTCTTTTGGGTTGACCAATGCCACAGCAGCGTTCATGTGTTTGATGAACAGTGTGTTCTAGATTATCTCGACTCGTTTGCTATTGTATTGATTGATGATATCCTGGTGTACTCTCATAGCTAGGACGAGCATGCCCGAGCATTTGCAGATTGTATTGCAGCGGTTGAGGGAGGAGAAGCTTTATGTTAAGTTCTCCAAGTGTGAGTTCTGGCTCAGTTCAGTGGTGTTCTTTGGACACGTGGTGTCCGGTGAGGGTATTCAGATTGATCCAAAGAAGATAGAGGCAATCCAAAGTTGGCCCAGGTCGTCCTCAACTACAAATATTATGAGCTTTCTTAGGTTGGCTGGTTACTATCATCAATTCGTGCAGGGCTTCTCATCTATTGCATCGCCCTAGACCAAATTAACCCAAAAGGGTGCTCCTTTTAGGTGGTCGGATGAGTGTGAGGTGAGCTTTTAGAAGCTCAAGACTACTTTGACCACATCTCTAGTTCTAGTTCTACCATTAGCTTCTAGTTCTAATACCGTATATATTGCGATGCTTCCTGGGTCAACATTGGGTGTGTTTTGATGCAGAAGGGTAGAGTCATTGCTTATGCTTCGCGCCAGTTGAAACCCCATGAGAAGAACTACCCTCTTCATGATTTGGAGTTAGTTGACATAGTTCATGCATTGAAGATTTGGAGGAATATCTCTATGGTATGTCTTGTGAGGTGTTTACTAATCACCGTAGCCTCCAGCTCTTGTTCAATAGAAGAATCTCAATTTGAGGCAGCGGAGATGGTTGGAGCTGCTAAAGGACTATGATATTACCATTTTGTATCATCCGGGAAAGGCCAATGTGGTGGCTGATGCCTTGAGTAGGAAGGCAGTGAGTATAGGCAGTCTTTGCATTTATTCTTGTTACGGAGAGACCTCTTGCGGTTGATGTTCAGGCTTTGGCCAACCAGCTTGTGAGATTGGATATTTCAGAGCCCAGTCGGATCCTAGCTTGTGTGGTTTCTTGGTCTTCCTTGTTTGATTGTATCAGAGAGTGCCAATATGATGATCCTCATTTGTTTGTCCTCAAGGACAAGGTTAAGCATGATGATGCCATAGGTGTGACTATTGGAGACGATGGGGTGTTGAGGATGCAGGGTCGGATATGTGTGCCCAATGTAGATGGACTTCGGGAGATAATTCTAAAGGAGGCACATAGCTCGCGGTATTCCATTTATCCGGGTGCCGCGAAAATGTACTAGGATTTGAGACAGCACTATTGGTATGGGAGAATGAAGAAAGATATAGTTGGGTTTGTAGCTCGGTATCTCAACTGTCAGCATGTGAAATATAAGCATCAGAGACTGGGTGGCTTACTTCAGCAGATAGAGATTCTAGAGTAGAAGTGGGAGGGATCACCATGGACTTCGTAGTGGGGCTCCCATGGACTTCGAGGAAGTTCGACGCTATTTGGGTGATTGTGGATCGGCTAACCATGTTCGCGCACTTTATTCCTGTGTGTACTACATATTCTTCAGATCAGTTAGTTGAGATTTACATCATAGAGATTGTTTGCCTACACGGTGTGCCAGTTTCCATTATTTCAGAACGAGGCACGCAGTTTACATCGCAATTTTGGAGAGCCATGCAATGAGAGTTGGGCACTCAGGTTGAGTTGAGCACCTCAGACGGACGGATAGTCTGAGTGCACTATTCAGATATTAGAGGACATGTTACGTGTGTGTGTCATTAATTTTTGTGGTTCATGGGATCAATTTCTGCCGCTCGTGGAGTTTGCTTACAAAAACAGTTGTTAGTCGAGTATTGAGATGGCTTCGTATGAGGCTTTATATGGGAGAGGGTGTAGATCTCCAGTGGGTTTGTTTGAGCCGGGTGAGGCTAGGCTTCTGGGTACAGACTTGGTTCAGGACAAGGTAAAATTAATTCAGGAGCGGCTCTGTACGGCGCAGTCGAGACAGAAAAGTTATACTGACTGAAAGGCTCGTGATGTGTCCTACATGGTTGGGGAGAAGGTCTTGCTAAAGGTTTCACCCATGAAGGGTGTTATGAGATTTGGAAAGAAGGGCAAGTTGAGCCCTCGGTTCATTGGGCCTTTTGAAGTACTTTGGAGGATTGGGGAGTTGGCATATGAGCTTGCCTTACCACCTAGCTTGTCAGGTGTGCATCTAGTATTTTATGTTTCTATGCTCCGGAAGTATATCGGCGATCCGTCTTATGTCTTGGATTTCAGCACCGTTCAATTAGATGGTGAATTGACTTATGATGTGGAGCCGGTGGCTATTTTGGAGCGACAGGTCCAAAAGTTGAGATCAAAGGATATAGCTTCAGTGAAAGTGCAGTACAGAGGTCATCCCATGGAGGAGGCTACTTAGGAGACCGATCAGGAGATACGGAGTAGATATCCATATCTATTTGAGGCTCGAGGTATGTTTATAGACCCGTTTGAGGACGAACGTTGTTTAAGAGGAGGAGGATGTAACAACCCAGCTGGCTATTTTGAGAGTTATAGCCCGATTCCCCCATTTCTTGCTTCTCTTGTGTTCTACAGTTGTATTATGACTTACCGGGTTAGTTGGTTCGGGTCCGGAGGGGTTATGGAGTGAATTAAGCCACTTAATCTCTTATTTGAAAGCTTAATTTGGAAGAGTTGATCGGATGTTGACTTATGTGTAAACGACCTCAGATTTGAATTCTAACGGTTCCATTAGCTCTGTTAGGTGATTTGGACTTAGGAGCGCGTCCGGAATGTGATTTGGAGGTCCGTAGTAGAATTAGGTTTGAATTGGTGAAAGTTGAAATTTTGGCGATTTTGAACGGCGTGGAAATTTTGATATCGGGGTCGGATTTAATTTCCTAAAGTTGGACTAAGTCCGTTGTGTCATTTATGACTTGGGTGCAAATTTTGAGGTCAATCGAACGTGGTTTGATAGGTTTTGACGTCGTTTGTAGAATTTGGAAGTTTTGAAGTTCATTAGGATTGAATTCATGTGTAATTTGTATTTCGATGTTGTTCGAGGTGATTTGATTACTTGACTAAGTTCGTATGATGTTGTAGGATATGTTGGTGTGTTTGGTTGAGGTCCCGAGGGCCTCGGGTTGATTTCGAGTGATTAGTGGAATAAGTTTGGAATTTGGAAGGCAGCTGAAGTTGAACTCAGCTATCATAAACGCACATGTGGATGTCTCATCGCAGGTGTGAGCCCGCAAAAGCGGGGATATGGCTGCAAAACAAAAAAGAAGAAGGACTGGCAGAGTTCGCAGGTGCGAGGGCTTTTGCCGCACTGCGATGGTCACAGAAGCAGGGTGTGGGCGCAGGTGCGTGTGTTGGTCCGCAGGTGCGATGATAATTCCACACCTGCGAGTGGCGCAGATATAGTTCTTGATCACAGGAGCGGGGGCTGGATTTAAGTGATTTTCCACAGATACGGAGCTTTGTCCACAGATGCAGTGTCGCGGAAGTGCAAAACGGACCGCAGAAGCGGTTTTGCTGCAAAAGGTATAAATAGAACACTTCGGGATTTTTCCCCATTTTCACATCTTTGAGCTCGGATTTTGGCGATTTTTGAGAGGGATTCAGTGCAATCACTGAGGTGAGTTCCTTATGCTTACTTATTTCGAGACGTGGGCCCGGGGGCCGGGTTTGAGTCGATTTTCGGATTTTGGAGTCTAATTTAGTAGTTTTTTTGTATAATTGATTCCTTTAGCATATACTAATGGTATTGTACTGATTGTGGCTAGATTCGGGATGTTTTAAGGCCGATTCGAGAGGAAAAAGCATTGCGGAGTAGGATTTTGCTCGAATGGAGGTAAGTAACAGTTGTAAATCTGGTCCTAGGGTATGAAACCCCGGACTTTGTGTCTTGTGACGATTTTGGAGGTGACACACATATTGGGTGACAGACGTGTGGGCATGCACTGAGGGGATTGTGACTTGGTCCGCCCTGTGAAAACTGCAAAGTTGAACAACATGTTATTAGCTATATGCTCTCTATGTGTTATGGAAATTGATTGTAAATCATGTTAGAATCCATGTCTAGGCTATGTGTTGGCACTGTTGGGTCCCACAGAGGCCGCGTTCCTTGCTGAATTGCCTGCTATATGTTATTTGTTCTCAGTCACAGTGTTTATTCGTATATCATTTCTCAGTCTCTGTTATTCTATCTGATACTTCATGTTATTACTGTTTGGACTAATTTTTCTTGTTTTCTGAGAGCCCGAGAGACTGGAGAGATTAATGATTGAGTGAGGCCAAGGGCCAGATTGTAAGGATATTTATGGGATCGGGCTGCACGCCGCAGCATATTTTATTGATTTATGCCATGATTGGATTGATATAACGCTTAAGCTGAAGGAACCCCTCCGGAGTCTGTACACACCCACAATGAGCGCAGGTACCTACTGAGTGCGAGTGACGAGTGCCGAGAGCTGAGTGATTGTGAGGAATGAGTGACTGGGAGGAATGAGTGATTGTGAGGTTAGAGTGATTGGGAGGACTGAGAGATTATTGTCTGAGAGGCAGTATATGATTTCAATATTGATGCACACAGTTGCCTTATATCCATATTTTGAAAACTGTTGAAAGATATTTTTATCTGGTTTTACTTGAACTTGACTTAAACAAACTGATTTGACTTGAATTACCGGAATTAGGGAAGCATGATTATTTTCCTTTCTAAAATTACTGAGAATGAACTAAAACTGTGTAGCTCGTCACTATCTTCAGTTCCTTATTTATTATTGTTACTTACTGAGTTGGTATACTCACGTTACTCCCTGCACCTCGTGTGCAGATCCAGGAGTTGTTGTTCGCGGAGGGTGTTGATAGTCCTCATAGCTGATTATTGGAGATAGCGAGGTTGCTGCCCGGCATTCGCAACCTTGCTTTCTTCGTCCCTATCTTTCCTTTAGTTGTATTTGTATTTTAGACTTTGATAGTCGTGTTATGTTTGAATCAGTTATGTTTAGACGCTCATGACTTAGTGACACCCCGATGTCGGGCTATCTTTTCTGCATTTTATTCTGAGTGTAACTCTTTATGGGATTTCTGTTATGAATAGACTTTTGGTTTATCTTTTAATGAAATATAGAGGTATTTTTGAAAGTCGGCTGGCCTAGTACCATCGATAGGCGCCATCACGACAGGGTGGAGTTTTGGGTCATGACAATTATATTGGTCTTCTTTGCTATAACAGATTCTTTTGATATCATTTCAAAGGACTATTTTTAATTCAATTTTTTTAAAAAAAAAATCAATTCTTCTAGAGACAGACTTAAATCTATTCGGCCTATCCTACATACTACTAAAACAGTCTTGAATTTGAAAGAGTTATGAAGAGTAAATAAAAGGAGTAAATACTTCATTGAGAAGTTAAAAGGTTGGCATGTGAATAGTTATTACATGGAGATTCTAAAATTGTAGTTATCAATACAATTTTGGTAACCGAAATAATTAATACAATTCAACTAACACCATTAATTTCGTTAACTCTATTCAAACCAAACCGGAGACTTGCACCAGTGAAAGATCTAGCACCTCTCGGATTCTTTAGGCTAACTAAAATGGAGGATTCTTTAAGCTAACTAGAATGTAAGTAATTTCAGTGATTAAATTATTATTGGAAAAAATACCGTTAATATTGAAAGAGATTAAGCCTCTTTGGATGGAACATTGGTCTTACTATGTCCCAAGAAAATTAATACGAAATTTGTTGTATTGAAAGTAAAACCATATCTTAAACTAGATATTCCCACTGGTTGGATCAAGAGTTCATGAATAGAATTTTCGGTAAACGAAATGAACGCATTGAAAACTGTAAAGATTTATTTGAGGAGTGCAAAAGCTTCATTGTAATTGTGATTAAAATTAAATAAGAGAAGAAAATGGGAATACAATGAATTAATCTGAAACTCTAACCCTAACCCTAAATAAATTCAAACCATAATATTATAAATACAACTACATTATTAATCTCATCATCCAAATCATCTACCTATTTCAAATTCTGTGAAAATAACAATGGAAAGAACTCCAATGAAGAAAACCATTGATGAATCTCTTTATGGTTCTCCGGTTAACCACAACATCTTATACCAAGATACAAGAAACCAGTTGAAAAAGCTGAAGACTAATGCGAACTTGTTGTTGCTTAGGATGACACGTGAAATTGGCGTCGACTATGTAAAAAGGCTTTTACTTGATTCCTTCCCTCTTACCTGCTGTTACGACATGTTGGAGGAACTGATCGCTGACCAAAATGAAGATAACGATAATCATGTTATTGTTATAAGCAATGACACCGAAGCCGCCTCTAAGGCATCAAAATCTGTCAATCAAAAGATAGAGTAAAGTAAAAGATTGGTATTTTAAGTCGTTTTGTTATGCATGCCATGTTTGTAGCATGATATGCTAAAATTATCTTTCAAATACTATTTGGAATATGTTAAAGAGTATCAATTAATCAATGAAAATGTTTATTTCGTAATTCATTACCCACTCCTTCCTTTACTTTTGGTTCTTATTTTTTGCTACATGTTTTAAAATATTTTTGCTTCCTTTATCCCCTGGTTCCAAATATTATCGAGCCAAAAGCAATATGCGTTTTATATGTATAAATATAGTGGATTTCTTTTTACTTTTTATCCTTCTATCTCCTTCTCAAATCATTAATAGGAACCTTTCCAATATCCAATATTACATTTATGACAAATGAAACTAGTACTATTTGTGATCTTTCCTTTAAAGATTTTGTTGGTATAGAATGTTGGATTTTAGCTTATGACAAATCTACTAAAAGGCTCGTATTGCAGGTCTCACTTTATGGTCACTTTGCCTATTTATTATGAAGAAAACAATATGAAAATTATAATTCTAATATTAAAAGAGAAAATTAAGGAAGAATAGCTAGAATATAAAAAATACAAAACATGCTTCAAAGAAATTACTCAAATCATGAACTCGAACAGTGCCATGTAGATCCTTGGATGCATTTTTGTCCGTTTTCGCAATACCACAAGAGAAATGAATCCTTCTCACACATATTCCATATTTAAAGTGAGAAACTAAAATCAAATATTAATATTTGTTTATTCAAACTCGAACAACGCCATGCAGATTCACCACAGACATAGAGATCCAAACATCTTAAGCTCACTTGAACGTAAGTTTTGCTAAAGATGAAACTCAAAAGCAACCAATACAAAATGAACTAAATCGACAAGAAATTAAACAAAAATGCAGGAGTGGCTATTGATTTAACTTGTATTTTTATGGCTCTTCTAATGTTTGATTCATAATAATTCAGATTAAGATGAAGAGAGACAATAAACTTATTAAAATAAAATTCCTTTGATCCGAGATGAGAAATCAGTGGGTACAAAATTTGGCTCCAGAATCCAAGTGACAAAACAGCAACAAAATAATTTAGGAATTGCCAACAAGCGAAATGCAAATTAATACAAAATGTACAAAATGCAGATTATTTTCTTGGAGTAATTTGCATGAAACAGGATCGAAATTCTAAAGAAGTCATAAAATTCGAACTTCATAAATAATGAACAAAGTAAACATGAAATAATCATGCCCAACTTCATACAATACTTGATATTCAAAATGAAAAACAAAGTCTTCATCTCTTGCACACCAAAGAAAAATAGCAAACACTTTTCTAATATAGGATCAAATAAGAAATAAAATTAATATAATTAGTTTGCAATATTTTCTGACAGCTTCATGCCAATAAATATTCCTGTTAACATAGCAGATGAAATAGCACTTGCTGCATTTTTTATTTGTTACCACTTCTTCACTTTCTTCAACGGCCGAGCTTGAAGATGACTCTTCCTATAAACAACTTATTTTTTTGAAATTTGTTGAAGGATTCTAAAGCTTCATCATAACATTGGAAAGTTTGAAAGTAGCTACCCTCGACCCCAAAAAGCATATTAACACACTCAGACCAACAGTTTTATAATCCTGGCTTCTTACCACAAAATACGACAAAAACCATGGATTTGAGATTTTTTTACCTTCAATTGATTTTTCAAATTCATTGAACGCCGATATGGACGCATTGTGAGATTTGAAAGAATGGAAGATGCTACGCTTAACCCCGATAACCATAGGAGAACATTCACTCCATGATTAGTATATTCCTAGCCTTTTACCAGAAAATACAACATATATTTTTGAAGCACCATTCTTCTTCGACTGCACCATTATTGATTTCTTAATCTATTCACTCACACTTAGAAGAACATAGGAGTTTAAGAGATGAAGAAACAATCAAGTATTTAGGTTTGTCTAAGTATGTTTTTCGGAAAATCTAGGTTTGATTAAGCATGTTTTCGGCAAATCTAGGTTTGTTTAAATAGTAGAGCTTTGAAGACCTTATTATGAGGGTATTTGAATTGGCTTTTAAGCTGGTCAAATCAGCTTTTAAGCTCTTTATAGTTTTTTTAGTGTTTGGCAAAGGTATAAAGTGCTTAAAATAAGTTAAAAATTGTTTAAAACAAGCCAAAAACAATAAGCTGGGAAACCCCAACTTATTAATTTTTGGCTTAAAAGTTATTTCTACTGAAAAGCCACTTTTTTTAAAGCTAATCCAAACAGGCTCTATAAGAAAGATATACGAAATACACAATCAAATATATGTATATAAATGAATAAATTCGAAATATATACGTGTATACTTGCCAAAAAAGATGAAAAAATACATTTATGAGAAAGAGGGTTTGCATGTTTGATATTTTCCATGTATTGGGAAGACAAGCATTCAATGGATGAGAGAAATCATGGAGAGAAATTCAAAACTGAATAGTAAGGGCATTTTTTGTGCTAACCCGATAGGTCATCTCATGTTTTAAAACCTAATTTTGTGATCCGAAGCCTTAAAAATGATATTTTAGCCTTCCTCATTTTGCGTGCACAGTTCAAAATCTTTACGGAAAGCTTTTATGTTAAAAAATAATAAAAATAAGAAATTTTGCCTAAAATCTTTATTGGAGTTGATGTCGGTCAATAGGTAAATGAATACGAATTCGTATTTTGACGGTCCAGATGGGTCTGTATCGTGATTTGGGACTTGGGCATATGCCCGAAATCAAAATCGGAAATCCCTAGCCCGAGATATCGGACTTTGTCGAAATTTGATAGTTAAGGGCTACATGAATTGGAAATGTTTGACCTAAGTTTGACTTTTTGGATAACGGGTCCATATTTTGATTTCGGAACCCAGTATAGGTCTAATATCACATTTATGACTTGTCTGTAAAATTTGGTGTGAAACGGAGTTTGTTTGACATGAATCGGACGTCCGGTTGTGAAAATAGAAGTTTCAAAGTTTTCTTGAAAATTTCATTTGATTTGATGTTCAATTCATAGTTTTAGGTATTATTTTGGTTTTTTGATTGAGCGAGCAATTTTGTATGATGTTTTAGGACATGTGTGCATGTTTGGTTGGGAGCCCCGAGGTCTCGGGTGAGTTTCGGATAGGCTACGAAGTGAAAATTGACTTGGAAAGGTTTCTGGTGTATCTGATCTTGTTGCAGGCCTCTGATCTCGCACAGGCATTGCATTTGCAAAGAACTTTTCAAAGAACTTTTCTTCCTCAAATCATTGGGTAAGTGATTCTAAACTAGTTTCTTTTAATCTTTCACTATATTTTACAAGATTTCAACCTAAAATCTAAGGTTTTCATGGTGGAATTGGGGTTTTTGGGTAGAAACTAGGGATTTGATAAATTGGGGATTTAGATCTCAAATTTAGGTGGGATTCCAAAACTAATTATATAACCGCGCTCGGGGTGAATGGGTAATCGGGTTTTGGTCTGAATTTTGAGTTTGGACCAAGCGGGCCCAGGTGTTGACTTTTTCGTGGGTAGTTCTTAAGCCTTAATTTTAATCGTTTGGTTGGTAATTTGCTAGATTCTATTGGTCCGGAGGTTTGTTTGAAGGGAAAAGCCATTGTTGAGCTTTGAGTTTGGCCGTTGGAGTGAGGTAAGTATCGTGGTTAACCTTGGCTTGAGGAATTGGGATTTATTTGTCTATTTTATACATGATTAGATGTTGGGTACAACGTATAGGTGAGGTAATGAGTACCAATGCGTTGTTGTCGGGTTATAACATGTGGGTGGGTCTTATCCTCATAATTGTTGCTTTACTTGATCACAGTATCCATGCTTAGACTAGTTAATCGTTATGTTGATCATTCTATCATGTTTACGGACTTTGGTATTGATTGAATATTGATTCAAAGTTGAGGTTGGTATTGTGGAACCAAATGTTGAAGTAAGACTTGTTATTGTTATTTCTATCTCCATATTGTTATTGTTCATTATTTTATTGAGGGAGAGTGTTAATGCACGAAGGGTGATGTCATACCTATTGTGAGTGCTAATGCAGGAAGGGTGATACCGTGCCATATTGTGAGTGTTAATGCACGAAGGGTGATGTCGTGTCATGTTATGAGAGAGTTTATGCACGAAGGGTGATGTCGTATCGTTTTTATTGATTCATATGGTGAGGTTGAGAGTAAAAGCACAAACGGTGATGTCGTGCATTTTCCTTTACTGTGTTTACTTGTCCTTATTTGTTCAAGGTATATCGGTCGATCAAGTTCTTATTACTGCTGGAATTCTTTATCTTGTGATCCCTTCAACATGTCCCCCTCCCGATATTTCTTGTTTGGATTCTTTCATAGACGTTATTTGTACACATACTGTTATCTACACAGGTTTATTACGTGGGTATCTTGTCATAGTCTCGTCACTACTTTGTCGAGGTTAGACTCAACACTTACGGAGTACATGAGATCGGTTGTACTCATACAACACTCTGCACTTTTTGTGCATACTTTGGTATTGGTCCTAGTTGATCGAGAGGCATAGCAGCTCGGACCGGACCACCGGAGACTCAAGGTAGATCTGTCGGCGTTCGCAGACCTTGAAGTCCCCATTTGTGTCTTCTATTTTACTATTTATTTTGTTCAAACAATTGCATTTCTTTCAGACTTTTTTACTTGTAGTAAATCCTAGAATGTTCGTGAATTTATAACTCCAGATCCGAGTAGTAGAACATATATTGAGGCTGTTATGAATTTTCGCATTTATTTTAACTCGTTATAGCTTATTTGCTATTAATTTTGGAAATGTATAGGAGTTGGATTAATGATTCTCTAACGTTGGCTTGCCTAGCAAGTGAAATGTTAGGCACTATCATGGTCCCGACGGTGGGAATTTCGGGTCGTGACAAGTTGGTTTCGGAGAACTAGGTTTCCTAGGTCTCACAATTTACGAGCATGCTTAGTAGAGTCTGGGGGATCGGTACGGAGACGTCTGTACTTATCATTCAGAGGCTACGGAGTTTAGGAACAATTTCATTTCTATTCTTCTCTATCGTGCTATTTTGTTCTCTCATTGCTAATTGAACTCTTCTACTCTTGTTCTCTGTCAGATGGCGAGAACACGTACCGCACCCTTAGCTGAGCAGCAGCTAGAGCCCCCAGTAGCACCTCCTACGAGGGGCAGAGGTCGAGGCCGAGGCAGGGGTAGGGCTCAGCCCAGAGCCCAAGCAGTAGCACCAGGGGCAGAGCCTCAGCTGGAGTTTGATGAGGAGGCTCTAGCCCAGACTGTCCCAGTAGGACCAACTCAGGTCCCCGAGGGGTTCATCGCCACCTTATTGCTTCAGGATGCTTTGGTCCGTTTGGTGGGACTTATGGAGAGTGTGGCCCAGGCTGGCACATTTCCCATGGCACCAGCCATCTCTCAGGCTAGAGGAGGAGCACAGACTCCTGCTACTCACACCCCGGAACAGGTGGCTCCCCAGTATCAGACTCCAACAACTCAGCCAGTTGGAGTAGTTCAGCTAGTTGTTGCGGCACTAGCCGTTGATGGTCATGCTATGACTCCCAAGGGTTTATTGAGATTGGACAAGTTCACCATGCTCTTTCTAGTTCACTACAGTGTGCACCTTCTGAGGACCCACAGGTTTATCTTGACCATTGACATGAGGTGCTGCAGAACATGGGGATAGTGGAGACCAATGGGGTCGATTTTACTGTGTTTCATATGATTGGTTCAGCCAAGAGATGGTGGAATGACTTCGTATTGACCAGACCATCTGGGTCGCCTGCTTTACTTGGGACCAGTTCTTTTAGATATTCCTTGAGAAGTTCCTTCCTGTCACCCTAAGAGAGGATTATCTTAGGCTGTCCGAGCATCTCCAGCAGGGCAGTATGACTGTCACTCAGTATGATACCCGTTTTGTAGATTTGGCCCGTCATGCTCTTCTTCTACTTCCTACCGAGAGGGAGAGGGTGAGGAGGTTTATTGAGGAACTTGCTCAGCCTATCAGATTGCAGATGACTAAGGAGACTGGGAGTGAGATTTCTTTTCAGACGGCTGCCAATGTTGCTAGGCGAGTCGAGATGGTTCTAGCTTAGGGGAGTGGTCAGGGGTCTGATAAGAGGCCTCGTCACTCCGGTGGATTTAGTGGAGCCTCATCTAGAGGCTGAGGTACTTTTGGAAGAGGCCATCCTCCTAGGTCGTTTCATTCAGCACTCTAGGCATCCCACGATGCCTCAGGTGGTCGTGGCCCTCATATGCACTATTCCGACCAACTGGCCTACAGTGTGCCACCAGCTCCTATTAGTGCACCTCTGCTCCAGATCTTTCAAGGTGGTTACTCGGGTCGACAGGGTTAGTTTCGAGGTCAGCAGTCACAGCAGCCGAGATCCTGTTATACTTGTGGTGATCCGAGGCACATTGCTAGACTTTTTCCTCGTGCATCGAGTAATTCTTAGCATCAGGGTGCTCGTGCCATGGTCCCGACACCGAGTGTTTCATAGCTCGCTCAACCAGCTAGAGGAAGGGGTCAGACAGCCAGAGGTGGTGGTCAGGCCATTAGAGGTGGAGGTCAGGCTCCTAGAAGTGGAGGCCAACCAACTAGGGCCCATCCTAGAGATGCAGTCCAGAGTGGCGAGCCCCAGCCCTGATGTTATACTTTTCCAGCCATGCCTGAGGCTGAGTCTTCTAACGCCTTCATCACATGTATTATTTCATTTTTTAGTAGAGATGCTTCAGTTCTATTTGATCCGAGTTCTACTTATTCGTATGTGTCATCCTAGTTTGCTTCATATTTGGTTGTGCCCCGTGATTCTTTGAGAACCCATGTGTATGTGTCCATAACTATGGGAGATGCTATTGTAGTAGATTGCGTTTATCGTTCGTGTGTGGTTACCATTGGGAGTCTTGAGACTAGTGTGGACTTCCACTTCTCGATATGGTAGACTTTGATGTTATCTTGGGTATGGATTCGTTGTCACCTTATCACCCTATATTGGATTGTCACGCCAAGACAATGACCTTAGCCTTGTCGAGATTGCCTCGATTAGAGTAGAGAGGGACTCCTGGTCATTCTACTAGCAGGGTTATCTCTTATATAAAAGCTCGTCATATGGTTTAGAAGGGGTGTCTAGCTTATTTGGCTTATGTCTGTGATTCTAGTGCAGAGGTTCCTTCCATGGATTCCATACCAGTTGTCCGAGAGTTTCCAGAGGTATTTCCTGTAGACTTGCCGGGGATGCAACCCGATAGGGATATCGGCTTCTGTATTAATTTAGTTCCAGGCACTCAACCCATTTCAATCCCCCCATACTGTATGGCTTCGCCAGAGTTGAAAGAGTTGAAGGATCAGTTGCAAGATTTGCTTGACAAGGGTTTTATTAGACCTAGTGTCTTTCCCTAGGCTGCGCCCGTGTTATTTGTGAAGAAGAAATATGGGTCGATGAGGATGTGCATTGATTACCGGCAATTGACCAAAGTCACTATCAAGAACAAGTATCCATTGCCAAGGATTGCTGACTTATTTGATCAGCTTTAGGGTGTCAAGGTATTTTCAAAGATCAACTTGAGGTTTGGATACCATCAGTTGAGGATTAGGGCATTCGATGTTCCAAAGACAGCTTTTCGGACTCGATATGGGCATTATGAGTTTCTGGTGATGTCATTTGGGTTGACAAATGCCCTAGCAGCATTTATCGATTTGATGAATCGGGTGTTCAAGCCTTATCTGGATTCCTTTGTGATTGTGTTATTTGATATATTGATCTACTCCCGCAGCTAAGAGGAGCACGAGCAGCATTGTCACGACCCAAACCCGGACCCGGTCGTGATGGCGCCTCTCGTGAAGACAAGGTCAGCCGACACTTCCCCTTTTTCCAATTATTAACTGTTAAGCATTAAGAAATAGTCGAAACATGATAAAATAACCCGAAATAACAATGATAACATAAATACGCGGAAGAACACCCATACATAGCCCTAACTGGGGTGTCACTAGTCATGAGCATCTATAAATCATAATACAAATCCGCTAAGGCAATAAACTAGTACAACTATCTGAAACGAGATAGAAGTGATAAAGGAGTAGAGACACGGGGTTGCGGACACCAACAGCTACCTCATGAACTCCGAATGTCCGTCTGAAGCTGGAGGGATCAACATTCGGGAGCGAAACTAGCTACGCCTGAATTTGCACACAGGGTGCGGGGAGTAAAGTGAGTACTCCAACTCAGTGAGTAACAAATGTAAAATAACGACTGAAAGTAAGAAAACACGTAAGGCACAAGGCATTCTATAATAAAGCAGTAAAACCATTTAAAAGCAGTAAACCAGTGAAAAGTTAAGTAACAATCCTTTTTCAACAAGTAAACAGGTAATTGACAGGCAATTAAGTTAAAGTAAACAAATAGAAGTTCGCCCCTCGGGCACAGTATCAACAAATTCACCCCTCGGGCAACATCCCAAAACAATACCAGCCCCTCGGGCTCAATCTCACATCACAATGGGTACCCGCGCTTACTAGGGGTGTACAGACTCCTGGAGGGGCCCCTTACGGCCCAAGCGCAATATCAAGCCACCTCATGGCATCATCACTAGGCCCTTGGCCTTATATCAATCAAGTCACCTCATGGTGTACATATCTCAGGCCCTTGGCCTCATAATCAGTATCAAATGTTTCCTCACAACATAGGGCCTCGGCCTTACTCAATCAAAAATCTCACAAGCCCCTCGGGCAATAGTAAACCAGTGTTTCTCAGCCCAAACATCATGTAAAATATCATTTAAGTATTAAAATTGAGTATACATGGCTGAGTAGTAAAACAGTGGAAAATAATATGACTGAGTTCAAGTATAAAGTCAAAACAGTGAGGCAATATCAATAAAAATCCCCAAAGGGTTCAAATAGTATGCACTAAGCCCCAATATGGCATTCAGCCCAAATAATGATGATAGAAAATAGATTTCGGTCAAATACGCGGTAAAATAATCATTCTGGACGGACTAAGTCACAATCCCTAACAGTGCACGACCCCACGCTCGTCATCAAGCATGTGCCTCACCTCAATATAGCACTACGATGTGCAATCCGGGGTTTCAAACCCTCAGAACATCATTAACAATCATTACTCACCTCGAACCGGTCAAATCTCTAGCTTGCGATGCCTTTTCCCCTCAAATCGGCCTCCACTCACGTCAAATCTATCCAAAATCAGAACGAGGACGTTAAAATAGGCTAAGGGAATGAAGTCCAAGCGAAAACAATCAATATATGACACAAATCCCGAAATTACCAAAACCCGACCCCGGGCCCACGTCTCGGAATTCAATAATTTTTGCATCAATAGATTCCTTATCTCCCCACGAGTTCATACATATCAAAAGTTCTCAAATTCGACCCAAATGGTCCTTCAAATCTTCAATTAAAGGTCTAAATTTCCAAGCCCTAGTTCTTCAATTTTTTGCTTAATTTCCATGATTTTCCAGGTGGAATTCACATAATAATCGAGTTTAAAGTCCAAGAATCTTACCTCCAAGTGATTCCCCTTAAATACCTCTTCAATATCCTTCAAAAAGCTCCAAAAACGACCAATTATGGAGGAAATAAACCCCACATTCGCGGACAAGATAACCTTTTAAACTTTTGCCCAAGCCTGAAAATCCTTCTTCACGAACGCGGTCAAAGCCTCGCGTTCGCGAAGCACAAAAATCACTTTGACCAAAATCCTCTTACGCGAACGCAACAAGACCCTCACAAACATGATGCTTTACCCAAACGAACCTTCGCGAACGCGTTCCATCCATCGCGAACGCAATGGGTTAATTCCACTGAAGCTCAGCCTCACAATTCCTTCTATGTGAATGCGACTACATGCCCGCGAACGCGATGCACAATCTCGAAGCCCTTCGCGAACGCGTAACCTGCCTCGTGAATGTGAAGGCTAAATTTGCACCTCCCTCAGCTGACTCTTCGCGTACGCGAAGAGTAAATACCTGCAACTGCTGAACCTGCAATTTCTGCAACTTTCTTAACTTCAAAATGATCCGGTTGATCACCCGAAACTCACCCGAGGACCCGGGGACCTCAACCAAAGGCACAAACATATCCCAATACCTTATCCAAACTTGTTCCAATCTTCAAAACACCTCAAACAACATCAAATCAACCAAAACACATCGGATTTAAGCCTAACTTTCTAAAATCTTCCGAATTCCGCTTTTGATCAAAAACCCAACCAAACGACGTCCGAATGACCTGAAATTTTGCACACACATCCCAAATGACACAACGGAACTACTACAACTCTTGGAATTCCATTCCGACCCCTATATCAAAATCTCGCCTACCAATCAGAAATCGCCAAAATATCAACTTCGCCAATTCAAGCCTAAATCTACTCCGAACCTCTCAAACTTATTCCGATCACGCTCCTATGTCACAAATCACCTCCCGAAGCTAACCGAACCATCGAAACTCACATCTGAGCCCTCTAACACATAAGTCAACATCTTGTTGACTTTTCCAACTTAAGCTTCCTCAAAAGAGACTAAATGTCTCAAACCTTACCCAAAATCATTCCGGATTCGATCCGACCAACCCGATACCACATAACACGAATAACAAAGCATAAAGAAGCAGAAATGAGGAAAATGGAGCGATAACTCATGAGATAACTGGCCGTGTCGTCACATCCTCCCCAACTTAAACAAACGTTCGTCCTCGAACGAGTCAAGAAACGTACCTGAAGCCTCAAACAAGTGAGGATATCTGCTCCACATATCCCGCTCAATTCCCCATGTAGCCTTCTCCACGAGCCGACCTCTCCACTGCACTTTCACTGAAGCTATATCCTTTGATCTCAACTTTCGAACCTGATGACCCAAAATAGCTACTGGCTCTACATCATAGGTCAAATCATCATCCAACTGAACCGTGCTGAAATCCAAAACATGAGATGAATCCCCAATATACTTCCAGAGCATAGAAACCTGAAATACGGAATGCGCACTCGACAAGCTGGGTGGCAAAGCAATCTCATAAGCCACCTCCCCAATCCTCCGAAGCACCTCAAAAGGCCCAATGAACCGCGGACTTAATTTCCCTTTCTTCCCGAATCTCATAACACCCTTCATGGTCGAAACCTTCAACAGAACCTTCTCACCAACCATGTAGGACACATCTCGAACCTTCATGTCAGCATAACTCTTTTGTCTCGACTGCGTTGTACAAAGCCTCTCCTGAATCACCTTGACCTTTTCTAAGGTATCCTGCACCAAGTCTGTCCCCAATAGCCTAGCCTCACCGGGCTCGAACCAACCAACTGGAGATCTACATCGTCTCTCATACAAGGCCTCATATGGAGCCATCTAAATACTCGACTGCTAGCTGTTGTTATAAGCAAACTTTGCGAGCGGTAGAAACTGATCCCATGACCCTCCGAAATCAATGACACAAGCATGCAACATGTCATCCAATATCTGAAAAGTGCGCTCGGACTGCCCGTCCGTCTGAGGGTGAAAAGTTGTGCTTAACTCAACCTGAGTACCCAACTCTCGCTGCACAGACCTCCAAAACTGCAATGTAAACTGCGAGCCCCTATCTGAAATGATGAAAACTGGGACACCATGCAAATGAACAATCTCCCGAATATAGATCTCTACCAACCGCTCTGAAGAATAAGTAGTACACACAGGAATGAAGTGTGCGGACTTGGTCAGCCGATCCACAATCACCCAAATAGCATCGAACTTTCTCAAAGTCCATGGAAGTCCAACAACAAAGTCCATAGTGATCTTCTCCCACTTCCACTCGGGAATATCCATCTACTGAAGCAAGCCACCCGGTCTTTGATGCTCATATTTCACCTACTGACAATTGAGACACCGCGCTACAAATCCCACAATGTCTTCTTCATTCTACGCCACCAATAGTGCTGCCTCAAATCCTGATACATCTTCACGGCACCCGAATGAATGGAATACCGCAAGCTATGGGCCTCCTCCAGAATCAACTCCTGAAGCCCATCCACATTGGGCACACAAATCCGACCTTGCATCCTCAACACCACATCATCACCAATGGTCACATCTCTAGCATCATCATGCTGAACTCTGTCCTTAAGGACAAGCAAATATGGATCATCATACTGGCGCTCTCACATGCGATCATATAAGGAAGACCGAAAAACCACACAAGCCAATACACGAATGGGCTCCGAAATATCTAACCTCATGAACCGATTGGCCAAGGCCTGAACATCAACCGCAAAAGGTCTCTCCCCAACTGGAATATATGCCAAACTCCCTATACTCACTGCCTTTCGGCTCAAAGCATCAGCCACCACATTGGCCTTTCCCAAATAGTACAATATAGTGATATCATAATCCTTAAGTAACTCCACCACCTCCGCTGCCTCAAATTAAGATCTTTCTGTTTGAACAAGTGCTAGAGGCTACGATGATCAGTAAACACCTCACAAGACACACCATACAAGTAATGTCTCCAAATCTTCAATGTGTGAACTATGGCAGCCAACTCTAAATCATGAACGAGGTAGTTCTTCTCATGGGGTTTCAACTGACGAGAAGCATAAGCAATAACTCTACCCTCCTACATCAACACATAACCAATACCAACTCTCGAAGCATCACAATACATGGTATATGATCCTGAAGCTGATGGTAAAACTAACACTAGAGCTATGGTGAAAGCTGTTTTAAGCTTCTAAAAGCTCTCCTCGCACTCGTCCGATCATACAAATGAAGCACCCTTATGAGTCAACTTGGTCAAGGGCGATGCGATAGATGAAAATCCTTGAACAAAATGGCGATAATAACCCGCCAAACCAAGAAACCTACGAATCTCTATGGCTGAGGATGGTCTGGGCCAACTCTGAACTGCCTCTATTTTCTTTGGGTCAACCTGAATACCCTCGTTGGACACCACGTGCCCAAGAAAGCCACTAAACTGAGCCAAAACTCACACTTGGAGAATTTTGCATAAAGCTTCTTCTCTCTCAATCTCTGCAACACAATTCTTAAATGCTACGCGTGCTCCTCCTGACTACGCGAATATACCAGAATATCATCAATGAAGACTATGACAAATAAGTCAAGATAAGGCCGAAACACACTATTCATCAAATGCATGAATGTTGCTGGGGTATTAGTCAGCCCAAAAGACATCACCAAGAACTCATAATTACCATATCTAGTCCTGAAAGTTGTCTTAAGGATATCCGAGTCCCTGATCTTCAACTGGTGATAACCTGAATGGAGATCAATCTTGGAGAACACTCTCGCTCCCTGAAGCTGGTCGAATAAGTCATCAATGCGAGTCAAAGTATACTTGTTCTTAATCATTACTTTGTTCAATTGCCTATAATCAATGCACATTCTCATAGTGCCATCCTTATTCTTTATAAATAGAACCGGCGCACCCCAAGGTGACACACTAGGCCGAATGAACCCTTTATCAAGGAGTTCCTGAAGCTACTCCTTTAATTCCTTCAACTCCGTTGGTGCCATACGATACGGCGAAATAGAAATGGGCTGAGTGCCCGGCACCAGGTCAATACCAAAATCAATATCCCTGTCCGGTGGCATACCCGATAGGTCTGCAAGAAACACATCGGGAAAATCCCTCACAACTAAGACATATTCAATATCGGGAGTCTCGGCACCGACATCCCTCACAAAGGCTAGATACGAAATACAACCTTTCCCAACCATATGCTGGGCTTTTAAGAATGAGATCACTCTACTAGAAACATAATTAGTCACACCTCGCCACTCGATCCGTGGCACACCCGGTATAGCCAACGTGGTTGTCTTAGCATGACAGTCCAGAATAGCATGACACGGAGATAGCCAATCCATGCCCAAAATGACATCAAAATCCACCATACACAATAATAAAAGATCCACACGGGTATCTAGACCCCTAATAGTCACCACACATGACCGGTACACATGGTTTACAACAACAGTATCGCCTATCGGGGTAGATACATGAACAGGTGAAGCAAGAAACTCATGGGGCATACCCAAATAACGAGCAAAGTATGATAACACATAAGAAAATGTGGAACCGGGACCAAATAATACGGAGGCATCTCTGTGGTAGACTGAAACAATACCTGTAATAACGGCATCTGAAGAAATAGCATCGGGTCTAGCTGGAAGTGCATAGAAATGGGCCTGACTGCTACCTGATCGACCTCCCCATCTGGGGCAACCCCTAGCTGACTGACCGCCACCTGTAGCTGGCAGGGTGGGTGGTGGTGAAGTAACTGGCACTGAAGTCGATGACTGAACCCTCTACTAAGATGAACTCACAAGACGACGAGGGCACTGCCTCCATATATGACCCATCTTACCACACTTATAACAACTCCCAGGTGCTAGAGAAGGGGACTGAAGAGAACCCCTCGCACCGGAGTGACTAGCCGATGCACTCAGCATAGAAGAGCCCTGAACTGATGGAGCACGGGACGAACTCTAAGGTGGAAGGTCACTAAGTGATGACTGGCCCTGATGAGAACTATGAGAACAATGACCCGATGACGCCCTACGATAACCTGGGCGAGCTGGCTGAAAATGCCTGAATGGACGACCTCTGCCATGTTGAAACTAACCTGTCGAAGGAGTACACTATAACTACCAGATCCTCAAGGCCTCTTGTCCTCCCTCTCCTCGGGATCCTGGCGATGAACAGACTCAATCTCACGGGCAATATTCACAACCTTCTCAAACGTAGCACCAATCACCCTCTCCCTGGTCATGAGAATACGAAGCTAATAAGTGAGGCCATCAAAAAACCTCTTAATCCTCTCTCTATT
The DNA here is from genome assembly GCF_000715075.1 of Nicotiana tabacum. Classification (NCBI taxonomy): domain Eukaryota; kingdom Viridiplantae; phylum Streptophyta; class Magnoliopsida; order Solanales; family Solanaceae; genus Nicotiana; species Nicotiana tabacum. The sequence continues at coordinate 125,258,477 of NC_134101.1, read as the reverse complement.
TGTCGGAACCATTCAAATAGAATGACGAGTTAACTCGGAGAACCTCATCTCGTACTACGTCACCGTCATCTCTCCCTGACGCAACCACTCAAACTCCTTACGCAGCTCCTCTCTGCGGGACTACGGCACATACTTCTCCAGAAAGAGAACGAAGAACTGCTGCCAGGTAAGGGGTGTTGCATCAACAGGCCTACGCCTCTCAAAAGCCTCCCACTAAGTGAAGACAGCTCCAGAAAACTAATAAGTAGTGAAAGCAACCCCGCTGGTCTCCAGAATACCCACTGTACGAAGCATCCTCTAGCACTTATCTAAGAAACCCTGGGCATCTTTGCCCTCTGCACCACTAAAGGTTGGAGGCTGCAGTCTGCCAAACCTCTCCAACCTACGCTGCTCATCCTCCAGCATAGCAGAAACTACATAGTCCTGAGCAGTTGCAACCAACTGAGCTGGATGTGCCCTCGGCGTCTGAAGTCCCTGCACGACCTGCTCAGGTGTGCGAGCGGTGGGAGTCTGGTTGCCTCCCGCGGCCTGAGAAGTAGCTGCGGTTGTAGTAGCTAAAACCGCCTGAGCTAGGCCAGTGCAAACTGATAAGATTTGAGCCAAGGCCTCCTGAAGATCTGGAATCACAATGGGCACAGCAGGTGCCTGAGCTGGTGTTGCTGGAGCGCCCATAATTGGGACCTGATCCTGAACTAGGGCAGCTGGTGGATCTGCAGGTGCTACCCTAACAACTCTGCCCCTACCACGACTGCGTCCTCGGCCTCTAGTGGCCACGGCTGGGGGTACTGGTGGTCGTCCATCCTGACTGGTAGCGTGTGTCCTCACCATCTGTGAGATAATAGAATAACAAAAGTTTAGAACTCAGATCACCAAATTCGCACGACAAGAATTTCAAGAATATGAAGTTTTTCCTAAAGGTTCCGCAGCCTCTCAAGGATAAATACAGACGTCTCTGTACCGATCCGCGAGACTCTACTAAACCTGCTCATGACTCGTGAGACCTATCTAACCTAGGCTCTAATACCAACTTGCCACGATCCAAACCCGAACCCGGTCGTGATGGTGCCTCTCGTGAAGAGAAGGCCAACCGACACTTTACCTTTTTCCAATTATTAACAGTTAAGCATTAAGAAACAGTCAAAACATGATAAAATGATCTGAAATAACAATGATAACATAAATACACGGAAGAACACTCATACACAGCCCTAACCGAGGTGTCACTAGTCATGAGCATCTATAAGTCATAATAAAAATCTGTTAAGTCAAAAACTAGTACAACTGTCTGAAAAGAGATAGAAGTGATAAAGGAGTAGAGACATAGGACTGCGGATGCCAACAGCTACCTTATGAACTCCGAATGTCCGCTTGAAGCTGGAGGGATCAGCACTCGAGAGCGGAACCAGCTACGCCTGAATCTGCACACAGGGTGTAGGGAGTAAAGTGAGTACTCCAACTCAGTGAGTAACAAATGTAAATAACGACTGAAAGTAAGAAAACACGTAAAGCACAAGGCATTCTATAATGAAGCAGTAAAACCATTTAAAAGCAGTAAACCAGTGAAAAGTTAAGCAACAATCCTTTTTCAACAAGTAAATAGGTAATTGACATGCAGTTAAGATAAAGTAAACAAATAGAAGTTCGCCACTCAGGCACAATATCAACAAATTCACCCCTCGGGCAACATCTCAGAACAATACCAGCCCTTCGGGCTCAATCTCACATCACAATGGGTACCCGCGCTCACTGGGGGTGTACAGACTCATGGAGGGTCCCCTTACGGCCCAAGTGCAATATCAAGCCACCTCGTGGCATCATAACTAGGCTCTCGGCCTCATATCAATCAAGTCACCTCGTGGCGTACATATCTCAGGCCCTCGGCCTCATAATCAGTATCAAATGTTTCCTCACAACATAAGCCCTCGGCCTTACTCAGTCAAAAATCTCACAAGCCCCTCGGGCAATAGTAAACTAGTGTATCTCAGCCCAAACATCATGTAAAATATCATTTAAGTATTAAAACTGAGTAAACAAGGCTGAGTATGAAAACAGTGGAAAATAACATGACTGAATTCAAGTACAAAGTCAAAACAGTGAGGAAATATCAGTAAAAATCCCCGAAGGGTCCAAATATAGCATTCAGCCCAAATAATGATGATAGCAAATAGATTTCGGTTAAATATGCGGCAAAATAATCATTCAGGATGGACTAACTCACAATTCCCAACAGTGCACGACCCCACGCTCGTCATCAAGCGTGTGTCTCACCTCAATATAGGGGTTTCAAACCCTCAAAACATTATTTACAATCATTACTCACCTCGAACCGGTCAAATCTCTAGCTCGCGACGCCTTTGCCCCTCAAATCGGCCTCCACTCATGTCGAATGTATCCAAAATCAGAACGAGGACGTTAAAATAGGCTAGGAGAACGAAGCCCCAAGCGAAAACAATCAATATATGACATAAATCTCGAAATTACCAAAACCTGACCACCGAGCCCATATCTCGGAATTCAATAATTTTTACATTAATAGATTCCTTATCTCCCCACGAGTTCATACATATCAAAAGTTCTCAAATCCGACCCCAAATGGTCCTTCAAATCCTCAATTAAAGGTCTAAATATCCATGCCCTAGTTCTTCAATTTTTGGCTTATTTTCCATGATTTTCTAGGTGGAATTCACATAATAATCGGGTTTTAAGTACAAGGAATCTTACCTCCAAGTGATTCCCCTTGAATCCCTCTTCAATCTCCTTCAAAACGCTCCAAAAACGACCAACTATGGAGGAAATAAACCCCACATTCGCGGACAAGACGACCTTTTAAACTTCTGCCCAGGCCTGAAAATCCTTCTTCGCGAATGCGGTCAAAGTCTCGCGTTCACGAAGCACAAAAATAACTTTGACCAAAATCCTCTTACGCGAACGCGATAAGACCCTCGCGAACATGATGCTTTACCCAGATGAACTTTCTTGAACGTGTTCCATCCATCGCGAACGCGATGAGTTAATTCCACTAAAGCTCAGCCTCTTAATTCCTTCTATGCGAACGTGACTACACGCCCGCGAACGCGATGCACAATCTCGTAGCCCTTCGCGAACGCGTAACCTGCCTCACGAATGCGAAGGCTAAATTTCCACCTCCCTCAGTTGACTCTTCGCGAACGCGAGGGTCCACTCGCGAACGCGAAGAGTAAATACCTACAACTGCTGAACCTGCAATTTCTGCAACTTTCTTAACTTCAAAATGATCCGGTTGACCACCCGAAACTCACCCAAGGCCCCCGGGAATTCAACCAAAGGAACAAACATATCCCAATACCTTATCAAAACTTGTTCCAATCTTCAAAACACCTCAAACAACATCAAATCAACCAAAACATATCGGATTCAAGCCTAACTTTCTAAAATCTTCCGAATTTCGCTTTTGATCAAAAACCTAACCAAACCACGTCCGAATGACCTGAAATTTTGCACACACATCCCAAATGACACAACGGAACTAATGCAACTCTCGGAATTCTATTCTGACCCCTATATCAAAATCTTGCCTACTAATCGAAAATCGCCAAAATATCAACTTCGCCAATTCAAGCCTAAATCTACTCCGAACCTCCGAAACTCATTCCGATCATGCTCCTAAGTCAAAAATCACCTCCCAAAGCTAACTCAACCATCGGAACTCACATCCGAGCCCTCTAACATATAAGTCAACATCTGGTTGACTTTTCCAACTTAACCTTCCTCAAAAGAGACTAAATGTCTCAAACCTTACGCAAAATCATTTCGGATTCAACCCGACCAACCCAAAACCATATAACACGGATAACAAAGTATAAAGAATCATCAATGGGTAAAAAAAGCGATAACTCATGAGACGATTGGCTGGGTTGTCACAAGCATCTTCGGATCGTACTTCAGACCCTGAGAGACAGCCAGTTATATGCTAAGTTTTCAAAATATGGATTTTTGTTGGACTCATTCGCCTTCTTGGGGAACGTATTATCAGCAGAGGGTATTCAGGTGAATCCTAAGAAGATTGAGGCAGTTCAAACTTGGCCTAGACCTACTTCAGCCATGGAGATCTGGAATTTCTTGGGTTTAGCGGGTTATTACCATCGATTAGTGGAAGGGGTCTCATCTATAGCAGCCCGATTGACCAGGTTGACCCCGTTCAGATGGTCATACGAGTGTGAGGCGAGCTTCTAGAAGCTCAAGACTGTTTTGACTATAGCACCAGTGTTGGTGTTGCCCACAGGTTCAGGATCTTATACGATATATTGTGATGCATTTCATATTGAGCTTGGTGAAGTATTGATGCAGGATGGTAAGGTAATTGCATATGCTTCGCGGCAGCTGAAGGTTCACGAGAAGAATTACCATGTTCATGATCTAAGCCGACAGTCATTGTTCATGCGCAAAAGATTTAGAGGCATTATCTTTACGGCAGGCTGTGTGATGTATTCACAGATCATCGGAGTTTGCTTACAACAACAGTTATCAGTCGAGCATTAAGATGGCTCCCTATGAGGCATTATACGGTAGGTGGTGCCGATTGCCAGTTGGATGGTTTGAGCCACGGGAAGCCTCGGTTATTGGATACATACTTGGTACAGGATGCCTTGGATAAGGTCAAGATTATTCAGGATCGACTTCGTAATGCTCAATCCGGGCAGAAGAGTTATGTCGATCGTAGAGTTCGTGATGTTGCATTCATGGTTGGAGAGAGAGTACTGCTCTAGGAATCACCTATGAAGGGTGTGATGAGGTTCGGAAAGAAGGGCAAGTTGAGCCCAAGGTATATCTAAGCTTTTGAGATTCTTGAGCAAGTGGGAGAGGTGGCTTACAGGCTCGCGTTGCCACTTGGTTTATCAGTAGTTCATCTGGTGTTCCATGTGTCTATGCTCTGGAAGTATCACAGTGATCCATCCCACATGTTAGATTTCAGCACTATCCAGTTGGACAAGGATTTGGCCTATGAGGAGGAGCCGGTGGCTATTCTAACCCGGCAGGTTCGTTAGTTGAGATCGAAGAATTATCCTTCAATTCGAGTGTAGTGGAGAGGTCATCCCATTGAGGCATCTACCTGGGAGTTCGAGTCGGACATGCGGAGTAGATATCCCCACCTTTTCACCAGTCTAGGTACTTTTCTATGTCCGTTAGAGGATGAACGGTTATTTTAGAGGTAGAGAATGTGATGACCCGATAGGTCATCTCATGTTTTGAAACCTAATTCTGTGATCCGAAGTCTTATAAATCATATTTTAGCCTTCCTCGATTTACGTGCACAGTCCGAGTATCTTTCCAGAAAGCTTTCATGTTAAAAACTGATAAAAATAAGAAATTTGCCTAAAACCTTTATTTGAGTTGACTTTGGTCAATATTTTTGATAAACGGACCCGAATTCGTATTTTGATGGTCCTGGTGGGTCCGTATCATTATTTGGGTCTTAGGCATATGCGCAAAATCAAAATCGGAAGTCCCTAGCCCGAGATATCGGATTTTGTCAAAATTTGTAGTTAAAGGCTACATAAATTGGAAATGTTTAACCTAAGTTTGACTTTTTGGATAACGGGTCCGTATTTTGGTTCTGAAACCTAATATAGGTCTAATATCACATTTATGACTTGTCTATGAAATTTGGTTAGAAACGGAGTTAGTTTGACGTGATTCGGACATCCGGTTGTGAAAATAGAAGTTTCAAAGTTTTCTTGAAAATTTAATTTGATTTGATGTTCAATTCGTAGTTTTAGGTATTATTTTGGTGTTTTGATCGAGCGAGCAAGTTCGTATGATGTGTTTAGGACTTGTGTGCATGTTTAGTTAAGAGCCCCGAGGGCTCGGGTGAGTTTCGGATAGGCTACGGAGGGAAAATTGACTTGGAAAGATTTCTGGTATATCTGATCTTGTTGCAGGCCTCTGATCTCGTATTTGCGAGATCAGGCATCGCATTTGCGACCTCTGAGGGGTTCGCATTTGCGAGCTTCTCATCGCAAATGTGAAGAGAACTTGGGCCACACAGGTTTTGTATTTACGAAACATCCTTCGCATTTGTGAAGTAAGTCTAGGGGAAGGATTCTTCGCATTTGTGAAGACATGGGTCGCATTTGCGATCCTCAGGTTCCGCAATTGCGAACACTTTGTTCGCATTAGCAAAGACAGCAGAAGTGTGGGAGTTTCGCATTTGCAAAACTTTTCTCGCATTTGTATGCGAAGCCCAGGTTGTATTTGCTACATCTGCAGCTGGGTAAATATGACTTAGATGGGATTTTTCTCCCATTCTTCAAATTTTCGAAACCTAAAACCTTAGAGGCGATTTTCCAAAGAACTTTTCTTCCCCAAATCAATGGTAAGTGATTTTAAACTAGTTTCTTTCAATCTTTCACTATATTTTACAAGATTTCAACCTAAAATCTAAGGTTTCATGGTGGAATTGGGGGTTTTGGGTAGAAATTAGGGATTTGATAAATTGGGGATTTAGACCTCAAATTGAGGTCGTATTCCAAAACCAATTATATAACTGAGCTCGGAGGTTAATGGGTAATCGGGTTTTGGTTCGAATTTTGAGTTTGGTCCAAGCGGGCCTGGGCGTTGACTTTTTCAAAAATGGCCTAAATTGAATTTTTTGCAATCGTGGGTAGTTCCTCTCACGACCCAACTTTCCCTTTGTTTGGGTATCGTGATGACACCTAGTCTTAAGGACTAGCTAACCCTAACTCATACTGAAATACCACAATAATAAATGAAATGTTAACAGTCTTGAAGAGAAATCTCTAAAAAAGTTATAATTCCCAAAACCCGGTAGTACAAGTCATAAGCTCTACAGAGTTAGCTACCACTTCTAAATATAACTGTTCAGAAAAGAGTGAAAACAGTTGAATACAAGTAAGAAGGTGACTCCGAAGCCTGCAAACGCAGCAGCAGGTTTACCTTGAGTCTCCTCAACAATGATCCGCACGGCTACTATGTTCAATACCTAGATCTGCATAACAAAAATGTGCAGAAGAGTAGCATGAGCACACCACAGCGGTGCCCAGTAAGTATCAAGACTAACCTCGGTGGAGTAATGACGAGGAACAGTCAACACACCTACCGGTCTAATAAACTATTTAAATATAGGAACAATGGAACATAATGTATATATAAAGACTACACGAAATAGCTAACAATACTACAATCACAATAAGGGAAGAAAACAGCAAGTAACAACGAAAATACTAAGAATAATGACATAGAAGATCAAGCAAAAACACAACCCAAATCCTAAAGTCACAATACAGTAAAGGTAAGCAATAACTCAAATCTTATGACAGTGTTCACATCAGGCCTTATCCAATAATTTCCACGAAGTACCGAATCTCGGACAAATTACAGCTCACGAGTCCCAGTACCTGAAATCTAACACTTGGCATCCTGTGCCCCCATCAACCCCATGGTCATGTTGACAAGTCACTTGCTAACTAGGGCCACTCTCACATAAATAATAAGTAAACAAGGGTGTACATCTATACTCAGCAAAATCAGGAGGACTTCACATCCAATAGGAGTGTTCAACTATGTGTATGCTTGTGCAAGTGCTTTAACATAGTTCCTACCAGCTAATAAGTGTAAGGAAAAGATCGGACAGCACGTAAGATTTTTCCTCACAACTTCCACGAGGTAAAGCTCATACAGTTAAGCGTATTACAACACAATATTATACAACAAGAATGCCCCCAGACCATCACAAATCATCAAAATCAATCCCTGACATAGCCCACCTTGTCTCGCCACATGTGTAAATAATAACATAATAAATGCCCGCCTTGTTTTGCCACACGTGCACCATAATGTTCCCAGCTTGTCTCGCCACATGCGCAACCCACATATAAGCATATATATACATACCCCGCCTTGTCACGTCGCATGTGCAATATATCAATTGTAGAAATAGCACGGTATAAACCTCGTGCAACCCATAAGAACAATCGCACGGCAGAAACCTCGTGTATCACAATATCAACAACCGCACAACAGAAACTTTGTGCACCACCACAACAAGTACAACAACAACAACAACAACAACAACAATGACAATATATACAAGAACACGACAAGTAAATCAACTCAAGAACTTTCGATCACAAGGAGACGGTAAAACTAGCTCACAAGGAATAACTACAATAGAGAATACTAAGCGTAATAAGAACAGCTCAACAAGGGAGAAAATAATATGAAGCAACGATCTCACAATATGTAATTCAACAACAAGGAAGTTAACACGAATCAAATAATTCCAAATCAGGAAATGTCAACTAAATATAGGGTATCTAAACTTCTTTTAAGGTGGGCAATTTACGAAGAATATACAATAATTTTAATTAAGGATGAGCATCGGAAAGATAATCATAACCTCAATTAAGACTAAAAAATTACAGGGGATATAATAATGATTTCCAATAAAGGCGAGCAGTTATGAAAGATAGCATGACAATAGAAGAGGTAAAAATCTTCAGTTAAGCAAAATAAGAGTCAAATAGGAAATAAGAATGAATCATAAACAATTAATTCCAATTAGAGAATGTAGAGGTGAAACTAGTAAGTGAAAAACTCAAGCATATAAAGTACACATTCATACACAGTGAATATAAGGACCTAACAATCCTAAAAGGCCAATTTTTCTATAAATAAGTCCGAGAACGCACTCGTCACCTCGCGTACACGAACCACAATCAACATAGCAGACTCAAATCCTAATGGAAAGTCCCCCACACAAGGTTAGGCAAGATACTTACCTCAAATACGACAAACCGATACTCTAAAATGCACTTCTCGGGTGAAAAAACCTCCAGACGGCTCAAATCTAACCAAATTAACTTCAAAGCATAAATAAAACACATAAAAACTATTCCAGATCATAAAGTCTCAATATTTATCAAAATTCAAAAAAATAGTCCAAAAGTCGACGCCCCGGTCCTGCACCTCGAAACTCGACAAATTTTACAAAAACCGAATACCCATTATGATACGAGTTCAACCATATAAAATTTATCAAATTCCGATACCATTTGGTCCCACAAATCATGATTTTTCATTTTAGGAATTTTCTTCAAAAACCAACATTTTTTCCAACCCAAAACACAAATTAAATGATGAAAATGAAGATAAAATCATGGAATATGTTAGATTCTAGATGAAGAAATCTTACCCAATCAATTTTTGTGAAAACCCCTCAAAGAATCGCTCAAAATCGAGCTCCACAAGTCAAGATATGAATAAAATGGTCTAACCCTCGATTTCGGAATATATTCTGCCTGCCCAGGGGTTGTTCTTCGCGTTCGCGACCCTTCTCTCGCGTTCGCGATGAGTAAATTCCTCGTCAACGATTTCCAAACTCATTCCAGATAGCCTTTAGTATAATGGCCATAACGTTTTGCACACAACTCCAAATGACAAATGGTTTGATGTTCTGAATATTAGACACCAAGGGCTATAATTTCATAGGTTGCTCATTTCCTGAGTCATTATATATTGCGAGATATAAGCTTCCAAAATCAACCCTGTGCAACAGAGATTTTCAAACTCTCCCTGGATAGCCTGTAGTATAACTACCATAGCTTTTTGTACACAAATCTAAATGCCAATTAATTTATATTTCTGAAAACAAGACACAAAGGAGTACAACTTTTATTTTTGGATCATCTCCAAATTCCTGATAGATTGTGAGATATGAGCCTCCGAATTCAGACCTGTGAAACCGAGATTTCCTTTTTCGCGAACGCGAGTGTCTCTTCGCGAACACGAAGAACAAACTTCCAGAAGCCAAATTCTTCTTCGCGAACGCGAGAGGCTCCTCGTGAACGCGAAGAACAATACCAGATATTAGATAATTAGCATCCAAAGTAGCCCAAAATGATCTGAAACACACCCGAGCCCCCCGGGACCCTGTCTAAACACACAAACAAGTTATATCACCTAACACAGACTCGCTCGAGGTTTTAAATCATATCAAACAACGCCTAAATGACGAATCACACCATGAATCGAACTATGAACTTCCAAATCTTCCAACTTCGAAAATTTGTACCGAAACCTATCAAATCAACCCGGAATGACGTCAAATTTTGCAGACAAGTCCAAAATGATATAACGGAACTGCTCCAACTCTCAGAATCGCATTCCGACCCCGATATCACAAAAGTCAACAATGGGTCAAACTTTTCCACTTTCCAAAGCTCAACTTTTCCAACTTTCGCTGAAATGCCTCAAATTACCCTACGGACCTCCAAATCCGGACGGACGCCTAAGTCCAAAATCACCATACGAAGCTGTTGAGACCATCCAAAACCCATTCCGGGGCCGTTTACTCATAAGTCCATTTCCGGTCAAATTCTCACCTTTAAACTTCCAAAACTAGATTCCTTCTTCCAATTTGACTCTGAATCATCCGTTAACTAAATTCAACCATGCACGCAAGTCGATATTCATATTATGAAGCTATTTCAGACCTTACGCCGCAGAATAGAGCTTAATTTCTTAAAACGACCGGTCGGGTCATTACAGTTCCTAAGCCTTAATTTGAATCGTTTGGTTGATAATGGTCTGGAGGCTTGTTTGAAGGGAAAAGACGTGGTTGAGCTTTAAGTTTGGTCGTTGGATTGAGGTAAGTGTCGTGGTTAATCTTGGCTTAAGGGATTAGGATTTATTTATCTATTTGCTACGTGATTAGATGTTGGGTACAATGTATAGGTGAGGTGATGAGTACCTATGCGTTGTTGTCAGATTATAGCATGCGGGTGGGTCTTATCCTTGTAATTGTTGCTTTCCTTGATCACATTGTCCATGCTTAGACTAGTTAATAGTTATATTGATCATTCTTATCATGTTTACGGACTTTGGTACTGATTGAGTATTGATTCAAAGTTGAGGTTGGTACTGTGGAACCAAATGTTGAAGTAAGACTTGTTCTTGTTATTTCTATCTCCCTGTTGTTATTGTTCATTATTTTGGTGAGGGAGAGTGTTAACGCACGAAGAGTGATGTCGTGTCTATTGTGAGTGTTAATGTACGAAAGGTGATTTCGTGTCATATTGTGAGTGTTAATGCACGAAGGGTGATGTCATGCCGTGTTATGAAAGAGTTAATGCACGAAGGGTGATGTTGTGTCGTTTTTATTAATTCATATGGTGGGTTGAGAGTAAAAGCACGAAGGGTGATGTTGTGCATTTTCCTTTACTGTGTTTACTTGTCCTTATTTGTTCAAGGTATATCGGTCGATCAAGTTCTTATTACTGCTGGAATTCTTTATCTTGTGATCCCGTCAGCATGTCCCCCTCCTGATATTTCTTGTCTGGTTTCTTTCATTGCTGTTATTTGTACATATATTGTTATACTGCACAGGTTTATTTGTAGGTGTTTTGTCATAGCTTCGTTACTACTTCGTCGAGGTTAGACTCGATACTTACCAGTATATGGGGTCGGTTGTACTGATATTGCACTTTGCACTTTCTGTGCAGATTTTGGTATTTGGTCCCAGCTGATCGAGAGGCATAGCAGCTCGGAGACTCAAGGTAGATCTGTCGGCGTTCACAGACCTTGAAGTCCTCGTCTATCTCTTATGTTTTACTGTTTCTTTCGTTCAAACAGTTTTATTTTTATTTCATACTTTTTTACTTGTAGTAAATCCATGAATGTTCGTGAATTTGTTACTCTAGATCCGAGTTGTAGTACATATATTGAGGTTGTTATGAATTTTTGCATTCATTTTAACTCGTTATAGCTTATTTGCTGTTAATTTCTGAAATGTATAGAAGTTGGTTTAATGATTCTCTAACGTTGGTTTGTTTAGCAAGTGAAATGTTAGGCGTCATTACCGTCCTAACGGTGAGAATTTCGGGTCGTGACATTTTTGGTATAAAATTTGTCCATAAACCCTAATTTGGGTGTGATTTTACATTAATAACCGTATTTAGGCTATTGTGGCTAAAAATAATGCGGCCGAAAGGATATTTTATTTTAATAATCACGACTAATAATATGAGACGGAAGAAGTATATTTTAAGGGGTGTGCACAAGTAAGATGGGACGTTAGGAGTATATAACTAGCTAACACCTCGTGCTTTGCATGAGACGATCACTCATCTACATGGAAACGTATGTTTTTCATCCGAATGAGTAATATTATAGTTCCGAGACAAAAGCAACTCATTGTAAAAAGAGAAAGGTGGAATCTTATTGGTTCTTGAAAATGAGCACCTTGAAAAAATCAAAACGTATCTCCAAAAGTAATGTAAAGATCCTTTCACTTAACCCAATGACTGCAAACTCATATATATCCAAGACACTTTACTTTTTAAATTTCAATTTGATAGCCTCGACATCTACTAATTGCGAGTTGTTAGCGAGCTAAATAATGGAATGGCAATGACAACTAAAAACATATGTGAAAGTAAAGAGCCTATTTGAGTTCAAGAAACAATTTAAGGTTTTCATCGAAACCAAAATAAGTTCAAGTTTTGAGACTTTATACAAGTGTTCTAATTAGTAATTAATCCATGCTAGATTTGTACTCGTAGTTATTTTTTACTAATGTTTATCTATAAAATCCTCACTATTGAGTTACTTGTATGTTTTTTTAAGTAACTATACGACCACTAGTGTGTAAAAATCGTCTGTATATATTTTTAATACCTGGATTGGTTATTTCCATTTTTGTAATCCTAACATTAATATTTTCCCTATTACAATACACTAATATTAGTACCCGCACGATGCGCGAACACAGACCATGCCAAATTATGATGTAGATTGTTTGAATCATGTGCAAATAACCTTAAAATATAAACCTCCCTCGTATAAAAATTATATAATCATTAGATATTAATTAAGAAGGAAGATATGAAAATATTGTTTAAATCTCGTAGTGGACAACCTATTTTATTTCATTTGGCAACCTAACCCCTTGACTTTAGTATTTGCATTTCGTTTCACTATCAATATTATAGAATACTAAACATGTCATATTGTTATCCGTCTTGTTTGAGCATATTAGATCATATTATTTTAACAAAATTCTTACTATCACTCTCTTTTTATCTAAAAGTCAATTATATTTTATTCATTACATCATTTTTACGCAAATTCTTTTTTTTGTTCTTTACTATAGTTATTGTATTATTTATTATTTAACATTATTATACTATCATATAATATTTTATTAGCTTAGTAATTAACTTAATATCTTGCTTATTAATACACTTTTTTTATTCTTAAAATTTAATATATTCTTATGTTTGTATCTTCTTATTCATAATTTTTAATCATTTAAATCTATTAGTAATATTTTTAAATATAATTTAGCTATTTAATTTATTTATTTTAAATCAATTTCAACTGTAAGTATCCTCACACTACCTTTATTTTATTTTTATATATTCTTTTCCCTACTATAAATTCAGTCACACCATAGTGATCTTGAAGCGATCTTCTTCTAGTTGCAAGACGAAATCCGACAGTCAATCGCTGGCTCTGAATAACCAGTCCTGCAATAAGCTCAATTCTTCCATAACATAATGGAGCGAGCTTGTGCGCTATTTTAATTAGTTTTTATATTATTTTTTGTACCTACAACCAAAATAATATCACATTTTATTTTAAATTGTAACTTTAAATTAGACTAAAATATTAATATAAGTTCTTTGATTATTATATTCTAAATGTGTTGACTTTTCTTATAATTATTTTTGCATTAGATGCAGTTAAATTTTCTTTCGTTTTTAGTTTTAAGATACAAATTTAATTTTTAATTTTATTAGCAAAAATTACCTACATTAAAATTTTATTTATTTATTTATTTTAATCATACAAAAATATTTTATTAATTGTTTGAACACATTATATCTAAATATTGTATTAATATTTTCACTTTCATTTTATTTATTCACGTAATATTTTCAAAAATAATGAAAAAAATATGAAATCTCATCTCAAATTCAAATAATTATTATCATTCTATTTTCTAAAGTGTACCGTAGTTTCAACAAATTATGTTACGCTTTCAAACTAAAACTAGCTGCACTAAATTCAGATATTAATCGTAAACAATATTTTTTTAATTGTTTCAACGTATTATATCTAAATGTTGTAGTAGTATTTTCATTGTCATTTTATTTCTTTGCGTAAAATTTCTTTAGTTTTTAGTTTTAAGATACAAATTTAATTTTTAATTTTTATTAATAAAATTACCAATATTAGAAATTTATTTTGTATTTTTAAATTTTATTTTTTATCAATTTTTTATTTTTCACAAATAAGTCTTCAATTTAGTGGTATTATCCATAGTTTGAGTACTCTCATCATAACTTTAAGAAATTTCTAATCTCAAATTCAAATAGTCTTGCCCTTTCACTTTTAACTAGTATTTTGTACCCGCACGATGTGCGGATAATATTGTGATCCTACTAAATTTTATAAATTAAAAAAATTATATGAACTATTGGTGAAACTCAAATATTATAACTCCACATATAGCCAGTGATGCAATAAACAAAAATAGAATATGATTCAAAAATAAATAATACTATATAAAACAACAACTAATAAAATATATTTAGTAATATCTAAATTTAAATTATTAAAAAAATATTCTATTATTATCTCAACATAAGTATCTCTTACAACCCTAATGTACGCTATCGGAAAGACCACGATTTAGACCAAGTCAAGTGCATCAAGGACGGATGGCAAAGTGTTGATGGACGAGACACTTATTAGGAGAAGATGGCAGACATACTTTCATAAACTATTGAACGAGGAGGGGGATAGACGGATTGTGCTGGGTGAGTTGGAGTACTCCAAGAGTCGACGGTATTTTGGGTACTGCAGGCGGATTACAGTAGAGAAGGTGGAAGGGGCGATGCGTAAGATGTGCAGGGACACAGCGACGGGGCCAAACGAAATCCTAGTGAAATTCTGAAAGAGCGCGGGACGGGTAGGTTTGGAGTGGTTCACTGGGCTGTTTAATGTTATTTTTAAGACGAAGAAGATGCTCGAAGAATGGAGGTGGAGTACGATGGTTCCGCTTTACAAGAACAAGGGTGATATCCAAAATTGCAACAATTATAGGGGTATCAAGTTGTTGAGTCACACTATGAAAGTTTGGGAGAGGGTGGTGGAGGCCAGGGTGAGGAGGTGCATGTCTATTTCCGAGAATCAATTTGGATTCATGCCGGGGTGTTCGACTACGGAAGGGATTCATCTGGTAAGGAGATTAATAGAGCAGTACAGGGAAAGGAAGAAGGATTTGCATATGGTATTTATTGACCTTGAGAAAGCATATGATAAAGTCCCGAGGGAGGTACTGTGGAGGTGTTTGGAGGTTAGCGGCGTTCCGGTAGCGTACATTAGGGTGATTAAGGATATGTATAATGATGCTAAGACTCGGGTGAGGACTGTGACTGGTTACTCGGAGCATTTTCCTGGATATGGGGTTGCACCAGGGATCGAATCTTTGTCCATTTTTATTTTCCTTGGCGATGGATGTACTGTCACGACAAATTCAAGGGGAGGTGTCTTGGTGCATGCTATTTTCCGATGATATAGTCTTGATTGACGAGACGCGAAGTGGAGTTAACGCTAGGTTGGAGGTTTGGAGACAGACCTTGGAGTTTAAAGGTTTCAAACTGAGTAGAACCACGACAGAATACTTGGAATGCAAATTCAGTGATAAGACCCATGATGCAGACATAGAGGTTAAGCTTGATGCTCAAGTTATCCCCAAGAGAGCGAGTTTTAAGTATCTTGGGTCTATTATCCAAGGTGACGGGGAGATTGACGAAGATGTCGCACATTGCATCGGAGCGGAATGGATGAAGTGGAGGCTGGATTCCGTTATTTTATGTGATAAGAATGTGTCGCCATGACTTAAGGGTAAGTTTTATCGAGTGGTGGTCTGACCGACTATGCTTTATGGGGCTGAGTGTTGGCCAGTCAAGAACTCCCACGTGCAGAAGATGAAAGTAGCAGAGATGAGAATGTTGAGATGGATGTGAGGGTATACCAGGAGAGATATGATTAAGAATGAAGCTATCTGGGACAGAGTGGGAGTAGCCTCCGTGGAGGACAAGATGCGAGAGTCAAGGCTGAGATGGTTCGGACATGTTAAGAGAAGAAGCATTGATGCTTCTATGAGGAGGTGTGAGAGGTTGGCCATGGAGAGTTAGAAGAGGTCGAGGTAGGCCTAAATAGTACTAGGGAGAGGTGATTAGATAGGACATGGTGCTTCTTCAGCTCACTGAGGACATGACTCTTGATAGGATGGTGTAGAAGTCGTGGATTAAGGTAGAAGATTAGTGTCACGACCCAAACCGATGGGCCGCGATGGGCACCCTGTACCTTACTCAACCGAGTACCAACATAACGTATCTTTCATATCATTCTATCATAGGTAAAATAACCGGAGTAAAGCATGAGGAAATACAAATATATACATATGAAGTACGGGCCTATAAGGCCGGCATAATTCTGTATATACTCAAAACATAGGCCGACAAGGCCATAAAAGTATACGTATATATGACATTTGTCTACAAGTCTCTAAGAATACATAATATCATAAAGGTCGGGACAGGGTCTCGTCATACCAATCAATGCATGTACTAATCATACTGACCAAAGAAGCAACTCCAAAGCAAATGGAGCGCACCAACACCTTTCGCTGAGCTGATAGCCTACTTGGAGGACTCTCGACCTGTCTATCGGGACCTGCGGGCATCAAATGCAGCGTCCCAAGCAAAAGGGGCGTCAGTACAAACAGTGTACCGAGTATGTAAGGAATGAAAATCAGTAACTAGTAGACATGAGAGAAACATGGAGTAAAAGACTCAACATGTATATCTGAATAACTCTATGAATTATTTAATATTATAATATCATGCATATGTATATAAATGTCATACCATGCATAGGTATATGCGTTCATAACATCATCAAGCCTCTGAGGGCATCCCATCATATCATCTTGGCTACTGTGAGCAAATTATCAATGTATACCAGCTGATCAGGTGGTGGTGCGTATATAACGTCATAACCTTTTCCCATATCTCATATACATATATATGTATGTATATAATGCCATCTGGTCATGGGTCAATGTACATGAATGCAATGCATGAGAAGTACGTCAATAAAATCTCTTGAAATGTCATAAGACCATTATGCCTTTGAGTAATATCATGAAGTAATTTTTTTTCAACTTACGTATTTTTCTAAGACTCATGAATAGACGATAGAATAATATGACAGATGAGGAATCAAAAACATAAGCATCTCTAGTATTTCTATGAATAGAGCCATTTATGGAAATTGTGCATTTGCTCTTTTCATTTGTATCGTATGGATCATGCCAAAAGAAAGAAGGGATAGCCTTAACAAATACACACGTCACTTGCGACAAAACATAACAGCGGATCGAAGTAGGAAAAAATCCATATGATATTCTTGAGAAAGATTGTACCTCTTTGCCTTGACCATTAGTAAGATAACAATCACCTTATTAATTGTTGCATGTATGAGATGTACGTTTGAACCTTATAAAATAGTGAAAGATACTCATAAATGATCATGCCATATCTAACTTCGTACTTTATTCTCACTGTTTCCATCGCATGAAACCAGTCATACTCTCGACATGAATATATTTTGTCATGTGAATTGACTTTTGCATCCTTGTCTCTTCCCAGGACACTAAACTAATTAAGTTGTCCGTTTAAGTCATAAACCGGCAAGGACTTTCCTTTCTCCATATTTTTTTTTCACTTCAGTCCCCTCCATAAGCTTTTTTTTCTTTGAATTGTGTCTAATAATCTCTTTATCTTGGAGATTTGTGGGCCCCCACTTTATGGATGAGTTGGCCAACTATTATTCTAAATGTGCCACCTATATTTGGACTTTAAGAGTCACATTTTTGTGACCTTGCTGGCTTTGATGTGCAACCATGTTGGTGGATGCAATTCTTATCCAATATATCTCCAATTAATTAGGTAGTGTTCCGTTACCCGGTAATTAATCAATTACCCATATAATTAAGAATTATCTCAACTTACTTAAAATTCTACTCGCTTTTAATATACCTTGTACACCTTACTATCATGGTCAAATATGGGGTATTAATGCTCGGCCCGTATTTTTTTCCAATATGCCAAACTTGGACGAAAAATTCATCTTCTTTGACTTGCTTCCCCTCTCACCTTCGCAAACTTATCCATCATTTGCTTAAAATAGCATAATTCTTATAATCTCCAAATAATCTTTTTCCTTGGACTAATGTCAATTACCTTACGATAATTTCAACGGACAATACTACAGGTTGCAACATCGTCGTAACTTAATACTGCGGGATGTAATATTGACGTAATATTACGGGACGTAACATCATTCCCCCTTTGGAACATTCGTCCTTGAATGTTGACTGATGCTCTTATCACTCTCATAACCCATAGCTCGTGAATTCCTTAATACTTCTTGCCATTTAGAAAATTATGCTTTGAATAAATCCAAAGGTCAAGGCATTTCCCCCTTTAGGCCTCTTTCTCACACCACGACTTATGGTCAGAATCAGTTGATATCTTCCGTCATGCAGCATGTGCGATGTTTTCCTTGTATGTGAGCCTATGCGACTCTTCTCTTTAGCTTTTAGCCAATCTCTAGGCTTTACTTTTGGGAACATATACAAAACTTGACAAGATGTCCCTCTGGGATATATAGGTGTACTGAAGTTCTTTGCTCGGTACTTTGTCGAATTTACGAATATTGCTCTTTCCTAATGTTATCTCATACTCTATAACTTTTATCCATCTATTATTGATCCACCTCAATGTTGATCTGCAATCCACTGCAGATAACTTAAAACCTCTTACGTAATACATTGTCACTAAGGCTTATGTCTCGTTAGGGGATATCTGAAGCGATTAGACAGATCTACTTGGGGGCGATACTATACTTCCATAACCATATTTCATAGTATCCAACTGTGATTCATCCTTTGGGGGTATTTAGTCCCTTACAATTCATGAAATCCTCTTCCCCCCTTTTCTCTCTTCAAATCATTACTCAAGCGAAGGCCCAAACGTCATCCTTTATTTATCACAATTACATCCTTATTCTGCTAGGTTCTTAACCACGATTTCTATAATTTTCTTGTCCAATAATCACACTCTTGATTTACTTAGTTGATGTAACTCTTTAGTTTCCTTTCCCTCGGATCAACCTTTATGTAGGCTTAAGTTATCTTCCGATCTGCGGCTCATGGCATTAGTTATTGCCTTAGCCTTTCATGGACGCTATGGAATATCCATGATACAATCTTCTAATGATCCAATCCTTTGTCTATGAACTGGACTCAATTACTTCTTTTAACTTATATCAGAGTCTTCTGCGGATGTATGATTGTCAACATATGTGTTGCATGGATAATATTCCGGAATCTTAAGTGTGTTCATAACGTACTCTTGCTCATTAATCGAATAGTTCTTTTCGTTCCTTCTCAGTTCTTTTTTTTAAACGCAAGCCATTACTTTTTCGGACCTTTATGCCCCTTATTGCGTGCATACTTAGCTTATCTTAGTTCCCACGCACGTTGGAATTCCATACCACTCATATGATCTTGAATATTACTTCTTATTCTTACTTTCCATTTATTAGCCACGGTAGGTGCCACTTTCTTGGGGAGTACATACAATGTTGTTGTGAGACTGTTGTTATAAGTCCATTTTCTCCTTAGGTTACCGAGCTTAGATCGAAGCTTTCTTCCTTACTTCCTCAGCTAGTCTTTCATTGTAGTATTTAGGGAGGACCCTCTGACTCTTGTAAAGCGATAAGCTTATTACATCATATACTGAATGAAATTTTTGATGTCCTTTCTTGCCTATACTTATCTATGGTTACTTAACTCCACGCCCTTGTTCTTGTAGGGTTGCTTCTGCTTGATATTTTGACCATTTTCCCATTGGCACTCTCTTTTATTTCCGTAACACTTATATGGTACCTTTAATTACCCCGATTCCTATCTGAATATTTCTCAAGTATTACAATGTCATAACTATGAGGTTGAGTTCACTATACTGGATTTTACTATATTTATCTTGCACGACCTGCTAATTTGTCTGTATCCTCCTGGCTAGCCATAACTAGGCTCTTCCTGAAACAACTACTTACTACTCGTTGTCCCACCCTCATATCAATACTTTGCATAATGTTTCTTGGGTCATTTCCTTTGTCTTAACTTACATCTAGCGCTGACTCTTTATTTATCAATAACATCTCGGGTAGGAACCCTTACTTCCTTTCTTTGGCATTGTGTCTGCATAATGTTCTGGAATCGTAGCATATGTGTAGGATTTGAATAAGTGCAATCTCATCCCTTTCTCATTTTTTTTCGTAGTCTTCCTTTACCATTCCATAATTACTAGAACCACTTAATTCTGACTTAATGCAACATCACTTCATTTTCCCCCCTTTTAGAGGAGCACTAAGATTTAGTGCTACGATGATCTACGTATAGATGTTTTACTTCTTCATCTTTGGCGTCTTTTCACACGTCGATGACCCTTACTCGCCTCGCGGTAATTCTTTTGTACCAAGGATAACAAAATTCCTTACTCGCGAGGGTGATACTTAGTTTAACTGGCACATACCGTCCATTAAGCTTAAATTTGCTTACATGGCTTGCTTTAGGGAAGCGTCTTCCTGAATGACCATCCTCTGAATTTCTCATGAATTTTCTTCTATTATCGCCGGAACAAAATTTGAAATTCCCATGATGTCGACCATTATCAAATCATTCAGTCGGTAATTTATGTTTAGTTTATCTTGTTCCCCAGCCCATACCGATTTCTATTACTCTAGGGTTTAACTCTCCCTTCTGATAGTCGCGTTGGAGTCACGAACTTATTTCTCGAAATGAGGATATGACTTTTGTGGCCTATACTCTTTTGTTTTCTTGAGGCCTATTACCTCTCGTCTCTTCCTTCACCTGACTATGGACCCCATAATACCGTTATCTTTTTTATCTACCGTTGTCATCCATGTATCGCATCTTACTCATAATTCTTCCTTATCTCTCTTCTCATTACTCTACTAATATTTCTGCCTATTCCTTTCTTCTGAAAACTTCAGCAAAGCATTCTTTTGCTTTTTGCTTCCCTTGCTTCATCCATTGGCTCTTCGGGTTGCTCAACGTCCTTGCTCTACTAGGGACAAAAGCCGCATTAAGGTAATATTTATCCCTTCCAAGCTTTCAGTGCCTATCTTCTGAATTTTTTTTGATCATGCTAGTATTCACATCTAACTGTAATATTCTAGAGTGCACCATCTGGATGTCTCACAAGAAGACCTATTAGCACATTTGTAATACCCTTCGGAAATGTCAACTAATACAAATAATCCATTCACCATTTTGGGCTACTCTAACCCTAGCCGGATCGTGATGTTCCGTCCTTTTCTTAAACTACACCTGTTAGCCCCCATAGCATATAACTGAGATGGGTACGGCCAGTTGTAGATACCTCTATTACTGTTGAATATAAATCAAAAAGCTTATATTCCTCTGCCTGAATTATAAATACCGTTAACCTTCATCAACTGGGCGCCTCGTACTCTTCTTCATCTTACTTCTTTTGCTTGTTGAAACTTGTATTTATCTTCTAAATCTCTCATTGTATTTCACCATTAAGGTGGATAGGTATTCTTGCCTCAAGACTCCTTTATCAAGAGGCTGACACCTTTCAGTATACACATGATCTGCTGAAGACCTCACATTTACTTATCATAAGCATGATGCAAAGTCGAGTTCCTCTGACTCAACTCTTCCATATCCATGTATTTTGCCAACCGTCTTTCTGGATGTAAGTATCGTCTTATTACGAATAAAATAGAAGTTAGGAATTTGAATTCATACAATTGAGCTCTACCACACGATCTAGAGTAAGAAGAAAGAGTGACAGTCCTAAATGCCTTGTAGCCTCCTGCTTATAAGTGTGGTGTAAAACACACCCATAAACAAGACTCTGCTAGACACGGCTTGTAGACTCCCTAGGATAGAACTGCTCTGATACTACTTTTGTCACGATCCAAACCGATTGTCACGACCCAAACCGATGAGCCGCGACGGGCACCTAGTACCTTACTTGACCGAGTACCAACGTAATGTACTTTTCTTATTACATCATTATATACATGTGACACATGGACCTAATAGGCTAACATAATCATTTATAAACTCAAACATAGGCCGACAGGGCCGTACAATCTTTCACGTACACGACATATGTCTATAAGCCTCTAAGAGTACATAAGTGTCACAAAGGTCGGGACAGAGTCCTGCCATACCAAACAATAGACGTCTAAATCACTAACCAAATACGCAACTCCGAAGCAAATGGAGTGCACCAACATCTTCCGCTGAGCTGATAGCCTACTTGGAGGGCTCTCGACCTGTCTATCAGGACCTGCGGGCATGAAATGCAGCGTCCCCAAGCAAAAGGGATGTCAGTACAAATAATGTACCGAGTATGTAAGGCACATAAATAAATACATAGGAGACATGGAAGACATATGGAGTACATGACTCAACCCGTAAGTCTGAATAACTTTGTAAATCATAAATTACTTTCAACGTCATGCATATGCGTATGAATGTCATGTCGTGCATAGGTATATGTTTCATAACATCATCAGCCTCTGCGGGCATCCCATCATATCATATCGGCCACTGTAAGCAAAGTCATAATCGTATACCAGCTGATCAGGTGGTGGTGCGTATATAACGCCATAACCATTCTCATATCCCATATACATATATATATATACATATATACGCGTATATAATGTCGTTTGAATACATACATATATATACGTATATAACGCCATTTGAATACATACCCATATATGCGTATATAACGTCGTTTGAATTATATTTCAGCCACTGTGGGCAACATCATCATCATATACCAGTTGATCAGGTGGTGGTGCGTATATAATGCCGTAACCTTTTCTCATATCCCATATACATATATATACATACATATATGCGCGTATATAACGCCGTCTGAGTCATGGGTCAATGTACATGTATAAATGCATGAAATGCATATGAAATACAATAACAAAATTTCTCGATACATCATAAGACCATTATACCTCTGATTACTATCATAACATTATTTTACGTATTTTCTAAGATCCATGAACAGACGATGGAATAATAAGACATATGAAGATTCAAGAACATAGGCACTTCTAATACTTCTATGAATAGAGTCATATATGGAATTTGTGTATTTGCACGTTTCGTTCGTATCGTATAGATCATGCCAAAAGAAAGAAGGGATAGCCTTAACATACCTGGGAGTAGGGAAAACTTCATATAATACTCTTGGAGAAGATTGCACCGTACTCCTTTAAAATTGCAAAATTTTACGTTGCTATAATTCTAACAAATTCACGTTGGAATTGTGTTGTTGCAAGAATTCGTCGGAAACCTTTTCTTTTCGGGTGCTTAGCGTTCTGCTATTGCTTATTAATAATGAAATGAGGAGGCAAGACTTTTGTTTTTGATTGATGGTAGGTTGTCACGATTGTAAAAGAGAAGGTTTTGATGTATGCATTTTATTCCAGAGAAACTGCAAATAACTTTGAGACTGAAGTCATTTCCCACTACGCAATAAGAAACACTTCTATGTCCGACCAAATAGAGTCCAAATTAGCAAAAAATAAATGGCAATTGGGGCGAGACTTGTTTTGTTGTTCTCTGCCCCAAAGTGTTATCAAACTCTTAAAGAAGATGTAATTTAAAAGAGACCAATTTTGATACACACCTTTAGTTATTTAAGAGAGATACACGTTGATGCCACTGATCTTACATGACTAATTAGGCATGTGCTTTGAGCTTACTTGCTGCCACGTTGAGCCCTTTAGGCTTATCCAACAATTACCCACTTAATTCCTTAATTATCCTCATAATTAATTAGGTAATGTCCCGTTACCCGGTAATTAATCAATTATCTGTAAAATTGAGAATTATTCCCACTTACTTAAAATATTACTCACCTTTCACATACCTTATACATCTTTCTATCATAGCCATGTGGTACCTTGTATGGTACTAGTCCATAAATACCAGGTATTTTAACTCAGGTCGTATTTACCCAAAATGCCAAATTTTGACAAAATTTGTTTTCTCAGACTTGCTGCCCCTTCACCTTCGTGAATTTACTAATCACTTGTGAAATAGAATAGTCCTTATAATCCCCAAATAGTCTTTTCCTTGGACTGCTGTCAATTACCTTACGACAAATTTAACATAAAATACTGTTGGGTGCAATACCGTCGTAACTTAATATTGCACGACGAACATCAATCGTAATATACAACTGCGGGATGTAATATTGACGTAATATTGTGGGGCGTAACACCGATGGGCCGCGACGGGCACCCGGTACCTTACTCAACCGAGTACCAACATAACGTATCTTTCATATCATTCTATCACAGATAAAATAACCAGAGTAAAGTATGAGGAAATGCAAATATATACATATGAAGTACGGGCCTATAAGGCCAGGATAATTCTGTATATACTCGAAACATAGGCCGACAATGCCATAAAAGTATCCATATACATGACATTTGTCTACAAGCCTCTACAAATACATAATATCATATAGGTCGGCACAGAGTCCCGCCATACCAATGAATACATGTACTAATCATACTGACCAAAGAAGTAACTCCGAAGCAAATGGAGCACACCAACACCTTCTGCTGAGCTGATAGCCTACTTAGAGGACTCTCGACCTGTCTATCAGGACCTGTGGGCATGAAACGCAGCATCCCAACCAAAAGGGATATCAGTACAAATAATGTACCGAGTATATAATAAATAAAAATCAGTAACTTATAGACATGAGAGAAACATGGAGTAAAAGACTCAACATGTATATCTGAATAACTCTATGAATCATTTAATATTATAATGTCGTGCATATGCGTATAAATTTCATACTATGCATGGGTATATGCGTTCATAACATCATCAAGCCTGTGAGGGCATCCCATCATATCATCTCGACCATTGTGGGTAAATCATCAATGTATACCAGCTGATCAGGTGGTGCTATGTATATAACGTCGTAACCTTTTTCCATATCCCATATACATATATACACGTATATAATGTCATTTGGTCATGGGTCAATGTACATGAATGCAATGCATGAGAAGTACGTCAATAAAATCTCTTGGAATGTCATAAGACCATTATGTCTTTGAGTAATATCATGAAGTAATTTTTTTTCAACTTACGTATTTTTTTGAGACCCATGAACAGATGATAGAATAATATGGCACATAAGGAATCAAGAACATAAGCATCTCTAGTATTTCTATGAATAGAGTCATTTATGAAAATTGTGCATTTGCTCTTTTCGTTTGTATCATATGGATCATGCCAAAAGAAAGAAGGGATAGCCTTAACAAATACACACGTCACTTGCGACAAAACATAACAGCGGATCGAAGTAGGAAAAAATCCATATGATATTCTTGAGAAAGATTGCACCTCTTTGCCATGACCACCAGTAAGATAACAATCACCTTATTAATTGTTGTATGTATGAAAGCATTCATACTCTCGACATGAATATATTCTGGCATGTGGATTGACTTTTGCATACTTGTCTCGTCCCAGGACACTAAACTTATTAAGTTGTCCGTTTAAGTCATAGACCAACAAGGAATTTCCTTTCTCCATATTTTTTTTCACGGCAGCCTCCTCCATAAGCTTTTTTTTCTTTTAATTGTGTCTAATAATCTCTTTATCTTGGAGATTTGTGGGCACCCCACTTTGTGGATGAGTTGACCAACTATTATTCTAAATGTGCCACCTCTATGTGGACTTTAAGAGTCACACTTTTGTGACTTTGCTGGCTTTGATGTGCAGCCACGTTGGTGGATGCAATTCTTATCCAATATATCTCCAATTAATTATGTAGTGTTCCGTTACCCGGTAATTAATCAATTACCCTCATAATTAAGAATTATCTCAACTTACTTAAAATATTACTCCCGTTTAACATACCTTGCACACCTTACTGTCATGGTCATGTAGTACCTAGTATGGCACTAGTCTATAAATATGGGGTATTAACGCTCGGCCCGTATTTTATCCCAATATGCCAAACTTGGACGAAAAATTCATCTTCTTTGACTTGCTTCCCCTCTCACCTTCACGAATTTATTCATCATTTGTTTAAAATAGCATAATCCTTATAATTTCCAAATAATCTTTTTCCTTGGACTAATGTCAATTATATTACGATAATTTCAACGTACAATATTACAGGGTGCAACATCGTCGTAATTTAATACTGCGGGACGTAGTATCGACGTAATATTGCGGGGCGTAACAGTTAGTGGGTAGTTTTTAGTGTTCACCGATAGTCTTAGTAGCATGGATGTCTCCTCATATTCTTGGATTTTTATTACGTTATGTGGTTTTGTTCACCTCAGGTATTGTATTCCCTATTGTTATTATTTGCTACTACTTATCCTTTATCTCTCCCTTTTTCTTGCCTCTTCCTTATTTCTCCCTTTCTTGCTTTCCTTTTCTTCTTCTTGCCCTTCCTGAGACGAGAGTCTATTGGAAGTAGTCTCTCTACCTGCATTAGGTAGGGGTAAGGTCTGCGTACAAACCACCCTCCCCAAACCCCACATATTGGGATCATACTGAGTTTGTTGTTGTTATTGTTATAAGTACCTCTTACAACATCAACTTATATCAACCTAAAGTTACACAATTTATTATATTCACTATTTTAATGCTTAAAGATAAAGTAATATGTACATACTTGACGATTAATTGATACCTAATATATTTTTACTTTTGGGACTTATCTAACATATAGAACAATTAGATTCCTTATTCTTATTGTTATTGTTGTTGTTGTTATGTGTTGATAATACTTCCATCTTTATCTTATAACTAGTTAAAATAGGGGTATTATTTTATCTTTAAACTCAATTTTTTTATCAAAAAACTTATTAGTTAAGATACTGTAGTAGACAATATCTTTAGAAAAATATTTTACTATATATCTTCCCATTTAAATATAACAAAATAAAAAATCTTACCTTTTAGCTTAAATTAAATGTTATTATAAATGTTCTCCTAAATTGCCTGGCTTTATAATAGCTTGCCACTTGGCTTAACCACAATGCACACTTTATTCCTTTAATATATATATATATATATATATATATATATATATATATATATATATATAGAGAGAGAGAGAGAGAGAGAGAGATAGATATAGATATTCCATAAAAAGAGCCGGAAAATGTGCTATTCGGCCCAAAAAATTGAGCAAATAGAAATTCAAATTCCAAGCAACTAATTTAGAGTTTATATCTAAAATTAAGGAGGAAGTCATCTCCTTAAACATACCTCCAATTTTGGGCAAATAGAAATTTAAATTCCAAGTGAATAATTTAGGGTTTATATCTAAAATTAAGGAAAAAGTCATGTCCTTAAACATACCTCGAATTGGATTTTGGTTGGAGATGATAAAATGTAATAGTTGCTGAGAAATTATGAATCTTTTCCAAGTAGATAATAAACATTCCAATCTGAAAAGGTGTTATCCGTTTATGATTTTATATAACATACCTTGTTTCTTGTTGCTGAGTTTCTTCTCATCTTCCATGACAAAGTGATATAACAATGGTGGGAAAGAGATGGAAGATAAGAAAGACACATTTGAAAGAGATGAAGATAAGAAAGAAGCTTATGCAAGACACTTCTGCAATTTTTTTGTAATTTTTAATATATTTAGTTGAAAACATATTAAGTAATGGAATTGTCTAGAAAAGAGGCAATAAAATTGGGTTGAAATAAGTTGCCAAATATTTTGTTAATAGGTTGCCACTTGGCTTTTTAATAAGGTGCCACTTGGCTAAATAAGAAGGCAAACTTTCTTGCTTTAATATAGATATATAGAATATAAATCGTAAATTATTAATAATTTTCTTTAATTTTGCATTTTTTAAAATCTAATATGTAGTTTTATTACATTTTATATGACTTTTCATTAACTTTGTAACTTTATTTTATATCATTATTAACACTATTCTCAATATAGATAAATATATAATTTTTTACTCATAAAATAAATATTTTTTTGTTTTAAAAATATTGCTCGAAAATTTTAAATTATTTAAATTTGTTAATAACATTTTTATTTATTGTATATTAACTTTATTTAATTTTCTAAACGTATGATTTATAAGTATCCTCACATTATCTCTAATTTATTTTATTTTTTAAATATTTTTAGTATTTGATTTTATCTATTAGACTTGAGTGACGTGGATTTATCCATATTATGTCCGTTTTTATCATAATATATAAAACTTTCTCATCTCAAATATAAATAAGTTTTACCCTTTTTTCTCTATGATAAAAAATATGAATTTTTATTTTTTTCTCTATTTATTCATTAATTTTGCTATTATATTATTTAATACCTAATATTATTAATTTTAATGTGGCTTTTCATTAGCTTGTTTGAATTTACTATCTATTTCTACCACACTTATTCTAATATAATTTAGATAAAAATTAAAAATTATTTCAAGAGTAATTCTTTCTATTTTTTAAATTAGACCGCATTTTCAAAAACTTATATTATGCATTCAAACTCAAGTTAACCGTACTCAATTCAGATATTAATCATAAAAAAATATTTTCTTAGGTGTTTGAACATGCAATATCTAAATTTTTAGTAATATTTGCATATAAAATATCCGTTTGCCCGATTTATCAATATTAATATGACTTTATTATTTTTATTATTAAAATTTTTTTATTAATTATTTAATTTTTTTTCTTATTTTGCTACCTGTTTTATTTTTATTTTTTAAAGACAATAAATCTTTAATATTTTAAGTAAATGTTAGTTTTATTTTATATTTTAACTTACTCCAGAATATAAATAGTCATAGGGTATCTCAATTTACATTTTTCTATATTTTTTTATTTTTTTATATTATAGTTTTTTAATTAATTTTTTACTTCCATATTTCTAAATAATATAGAAGAAAGTGTAGGAGTGGGTCAATATATATATATATATATAAAAGATCTATTTAGATTATGTATAAGATTTATTCAACTACTTTCATTAATTATATTTTCATTTATAATTTTTAATTATTAATGTTGTCTTAAAATTGTCAAGTGACGTCATTTTAGCTTGCCACTTGGCTTAACCACAATGCATACTACATTCCTTTTAATATGATACTAGTATTAGTACTCGCGCGATGCGCAAATAATTAAAAACGATATACACCGTAAAGTTTTAAATATGTAGTGTTAATACCATCTTTACAACCAAACATTAAAAATATTTTAAGGCTCCAGTAAAACTTTCATTTCATCTCCTAATAAATGTTCCATAAAAATAATGATATTATACAACTTGTTTGATATGAATGTTCCACGAAAAATAATGATACTATACAATTTGCTTGATATGAAACATGTGTTTAAGGGAATATTTTTGTAGCAAATGCTCATGATATATTGCAGCGCATTTTTCAAAAGTTGTCCTCTATATTGAGGCAATATATTATGTCAAACATTAGCTTATTCAGAATCAAAATGTATGCGGCAATGCATATGCAAAAACTGATTTCCTGCTAAGGCTCTCTCTTTATTATTGTTTGGCATTTGTGGTAATTGAAACTTTTTACTCTTTCTACCATTCCACAGGCTTTGTCTATTAGCCTAACACTGTCTAAAGCCAAAGTTGAGGTAGAAAAAGGACAGGTCAACTGCGGAGAGCTGATAAATTCAGTTATTCAAACCATAGATGAAGCCGGTGGAAGGGTTGATTATGCTGAGGTGAGAACTTAAACAATAATAATATATTTCATATGGATATAAACAATAGAATACCAACTGGGAACTCAATCGGTTCCTAATATCAAAAATTGATGAAACCCCTATAATTTTCAGTTTCAATTTATGCTTGCTCTCTTAATTTCATATTGTTTGGTCCAACCACAAAGTTTTTCATAACGTACAATCCCATTTCATGTATTTTTATTTTGAAAATATGCATAACATCTCTTCCAATAGTTGCATGAATTCGATCTCCCTAAAATAAAAAATGTAGAAAGAAATTTAAGTTAGTAAGGCGCATAAGTTGAAAAAAATACATCACAACTCGAAAAAAATAACAACATGTAAAAGAGCATGCACCTTTTCATTTTGAATAATTAATTCAATTGAATTAGAATTTTCTGGTTTCTCGCGGTTTGGAATGTGCCATAATCTAACAGCACGAACCTTCAAATTCTAACTCATTTTGGACATTGATATTTCGCTGATATAGTTATAGTTTGGAGCCATACTTTGCAGAAATTTGTGTGGAAGCTAAACCCTAAGCAATATAGAGAAGTCAACCCTAAAGAAAAGTTGCTTAAATAAAGATTTTTTAAGGAAAGACTATAATAGTAAATCAATTTTTATGTATATGAAATCCTAATATTTAAAAAAAGCATGGGAAAATCAATTTGTATGTGTGAGTTCTGAAGAAATGATACGAATCTTTCAGTTTTTAGCTTTTGGCATTTTTTAATTTTCAACGTTTTTTTTTGTGGTTATTTAAAATTTGTTAACCACCATACCTTAATTTTTCTTGTCTTTTTCCTTTGTCCTCCTATTCGTTCTTTTAATACTATTTCCTTTAATATAATATAAATGTAGGATACAAAATATTTATTTAATTATTTCTTTCTTAAAAAAGAATACCTACCATAACTGAATTATATACAAAATTTAATTAAAGATACACATAATAATGTATATTATTCGCAAATAAGGTCAGATACAAAGCTGGTACTAAATATAGAATTATTATTTCAACTTAAAATTAATGTGTAAGATACAAAACGAAATTTTAATTGATTCTTTATCAAAAAGAATACTTACCATAATTGAATTATACACAATATTTAATTAAAGAAACCAAAACTCATAAATAGAAAATGTTCATTTAATTATTTCTTTCTTAAAAAGAATACCTACCATAACTGAATTATACACAAAATTTAATTAAAGATACCAATAATAATATATGATACCTTTATTAATGTACATATTGTTCGCAAATAAGGTTAGATACAAAGCTTGTACTAAATATAGAATTATTATTTCAACTTATAATTAATGTGTAAGATACAAAAAAGAAATTTTAATTGATTCTTTCTCAAAAAAGGATACCTACCATAATTGAATTATACACAAATTTAAGTAAAGATACTTATAACTATAATATATTTGTTTGCTTAATGAAAATTGCATCCCTCTTTGTGTACGTCCAACATATTCTCAAAAAGAGAATATTTTTAGTTTAAAAACGAATAAATTATACACAAAATTTAATTAAAAATACTTATAGTAATGTATATAATACCTATTTTAACGTATATTGTTTGCAAATAAGGTCAGATACAAAGCTTGTACTAAATATAGAGTTATTATTTCAACTTAAAATTAATGTATAAGATACAAAACAAAATTTTAATTGATTCTTTCACAAAAAAGGATACGTACCATAACTGAATTATACATAAATTTAAGTAAAGATACCTATAGCTATAATATATTTGTTTGCTTAGTGAAAGTTGCATCCCTCTTTGTGTACGTCCAACAGATTCTCAAAACGAGAACATTTTTTGTTTAAATGTTAAAATAATTGGCTTTGATTAATTAAAGAATGAAATTCAATTTACAGAAAATCTTACTTTCATTAAATATTTTTTCATTTATAATCCAAATTTTTTATGTTGTCTTAAAATTGTCAAGTGGCTTTATTTTAGCTTGTCACTTGGCTTAACCACGTTGCAAACTACTCTCCTTTTAATATAATATAGATAAAAATAGATGCGTCCTATTATTTCATTTCTAACTTCTGCATCGCCGAGTCATCTATAATGTTTGGACGAGTTAATTAAAGGCGCCCAAGAGCAATTGATAGTCAAACATTACAGTTTTAACTGTTAAAATCAACTTCGAAGGCTGATTTTAGACAAGAGGAGTGTTATTGATGAGCAAGCTCACCCGCTGAATTTTGAAAATAAGTTATATTACTCGAAATTCATTGCATTAATTGTGACGACCCAAAGGGTCATCACTTATTTTCTTACCCATTATTTGCTTCCGAGGCCTTGAAAACCTCATTTAGAGTTGCTTCGATTTGTGTGCGCAGTCCGGGCGCGTAGCCGGAAAGCTTAAATATGAAATTCTGTGAAAAATGTTAAGTCTTGACTTTAAAATGAATAAATTTGACTTCGGTCAATATTTTGGGTAAACGGACCCGGACCCGTGATTTGACGGTCCCGGAGGGTCCGTAAAAAAATATGGGACTTGGGCATATGCCCGGAATCGGAATCTGAGGTCCCTAGCCCGAGAAATGAATTTTTAAGTGAAATTGTTTTCAGAAATTGTTTAAGGAAATTTGAAGTGAAAACTGATTAGAAAGCAATGGTATCGGGCCCGTATTTTGGTTCCGGCGCCCGGTACAGGTCTTATATATGACTTGAGCCATTCCTGTGAAATTTGGTTAAAAACGGACGTCGTTTGACGTGATCCGGACCTTAATTGAGAAATTTGATGTTTAAAAGAGTTTTGAGAAATTTTATTGATCTCGAGGTTTAATTCGACGCTCGTGATGTTATTTTGGTCATTTGAGTACACGAATATGTCCGTAGGATATTTTTGAGGTTGTGTGTATACTTGGGTTGGAGTTTCGAGCGCTTGGGTGAGTTTCGAGTGGGCTCCGGAATGCCTCAAGCTTAGAAAGTCAGATGTTGCAGGTTCAGGAAGTTGAAGTCTCTGAACCCTCTAGTGCGGTCCGCGAGAAATCTCGTGCGACCGCGGTCGCCTTTGTGCGTGCCGCGGTGGAGGTTGTGCGGCCGCAGTCGCCTTTGTGCGGTCCGCCCAGGGTACTGAACTGCAGGTCTTCAGGGAGGGGCCAGCGCGGCCGCGGCCGCGGTCGCCTTTGTGCGGTCCGCGGTGGAGGCTGTGCGGCCGCAGTCCATTTGATGCGGTTCGCACTGGGGGTCTGAGAGGGGTATAAATAAACGGGAATTTCAGTTATTTTTCACTTTTTCAAAACCCCAAAACATAAGAGGCGATTTTTCAAATAACCTTTCTTCTCCAAAACGTTGGTAAATGATTTCTAACTCATTTTCTTCACTTCTTAACATCTTTTAACATGATTTCAACTTCAAATCAAAGATTTTCATGGGGAAATTGGGTGTTTTGGTAGAACCTAGGTTTTCTAAAATTGGGGATTTGGACCTCAATTTGGGGTCGGATTTCAAAACAAATTATATATTTGGATTCGTGGGGGAATGGGTAATCGGGTTTTGGTCTGAACCTCAGATTTCGACCATGTGGGTCCGGGAGGTGATTTCTGACTTTTGGGTAAAACTTTAGAAAACTATTTTCATGCATTGGGGTTGATTCATTTAGCACTTATTGATGTAATTAAGTAACTTGTGACTAGATTCGAGCGAATTGGTGGTGGAATCAAAGGGTAAAGCTATAGTTGAGACTTAAGTGGTGATCAAGGCATCGAGGTAAGTGTTTGGTCTAACCCTAGCTTGAGGGATTAGGAGTTGAGTCATACTTGCTACTTGCTTCGTGTTGAGTACGACGTATAAGCATAGTGACAAGTATCTATACGTTGGTGTCAAGCATGACCGTAAGTCTTAAATTGAAAGTTGTTGTGTTCTTAAATGACACTTGGGTGCTTTTACTTAATGATCTTCTATGATTGAGCATTTTCAATAAATGAACTGCGTACAAGTTGAGTTGAGGTTGGTTATAGCTGATTCTCCCTTGCCGGGATGACTAATTCAATATTGTTGTTCCCTTGCCGGGAAAATTATAACATTGTTGTATTCCCTTGCCGGGAAGTTATTATATTATTTATGTTCCCTTGCCGGGATTTCTTGTGATTGTGTGATGAAATGTAAAAGGGAGCGGGTGGTACGCCTACCACGAGATATAATAAAATGGGAGCGGGTGGTACGCCTACCACAAGATATAATGAAATGGGAGCGGGTGGTATGCCTACCACAAGATATAATGAAATGAGAGCGGGTGGTACGCCTACTACAAGATATAATGAAATGGGAGCTGGTGGTACGCCTATCACGAGATATAATGAAATGGGAGCGGGTGGTACGCCTACCACTAGATATAACAAAATGGGAGCGGGTGGTACGCCTACCACGAGGTATAATAAAATGAGAGTGGGTGGTACGCCTACCACAAGATATACTGAAATGGGAGCGAGTGGTACGCCTACCACAAGATATGAGAAATGGGATCGGGTTGCACGCCTACAACAAGATGAAACTGAAAGTGAAAGTTGCCTTATTTCTCTTTATCCGTGTTAGAAGTTAAACTGTAGTTTCCTTGCTATTCTTTGGTATTCTGTTTTATCTGCTACCCCCGGAGCATGTTTCCCCTTTCCCAGTTTTGATTGCTTATTACCTGTTTACTTTTCCGCCATATAGTATATAACTGCACAAGTTTATCTGAAGTCTGGTCCTAGCCTCGTCACTACCTCGCCGGAGTTAGGCCAGACACTTACCAACACATGGGGTCGGTTGTGCTGATACTACACTTTGTGCTCCTTTGCACAGATCCAGGTCTTGGACAACAGCAGTAGCGCGGGAGCCAGCTTTCAGTCCAGTGAGACTAGCCTTGCAAGCGTCCGCAGGCCTGGCGTCTCTTCTATCTTTATTTCAGTCTATTATCTCATTTATTCGAGACAAACAGTGTATATTTTTCTTTCAAACGGTTGTATTTAGTACTCTTGGAAGTTCGTGAGTAATGTGATACCAGTTCTTGGGTAGAGGCATATGTTGATTTCCGTATTATTATTTAGTTTCTTTAATTCAAGCCTTCCGTACATTTATTAAATTCCGATGTTTTCATGCTATCACTGATAATCGTTAAAAGAAATGATTTGTTCATGGAGTAAGCTGTTAAGGATTGGCTTGCCTAGCCACATTAGTAGGCGCCATCACGACTCCCGAGGGTGGGAAATCCGAGTCGTGACATTAATTTATCCTAATATTGTAAGGATTATATGGCACTCGCCATGCATTCTTAAGAATGAATCCACTATACGGAAAAAATTCAAAATAGCTAGATTTACAAATGATCATTTAAAAATAGCCACAGTTTTAAAAATAATCAAAATTTAGCCATTTTTCATGTAAAGATAAATTTGAACGAAAACACTGTTTAAAATCCAGAAAATACTCCAACATAATATATTGGAGTTCCAGCATAAGTATACTGGAGCTCCAACATATTATAATGGAGTTCCAGCATAAGTATACTAGAACTTCAGCATATTATGCTGGACCGGTATATTATACTTGAACTCCAGTATAGTATACTGGAGTTCCTGTTACGACCCGGATTTCCAACCCTCGGGAGTCGTGATGGCGCCTCCTAATGGGATCTAGGCAAGCCAAACCTTAACTACTTGCTACACTTTCATTTTTGCTTCTCTTTAACAAACACAAGTCGATAATATGATAAAAGCAGAGTTTTAAATAAATAAGCGGAAGTCAACAATTATATGTCTTAAGGCTACGTCTATTACAACTTTCAAAACCTAAAATACCCAAAACCTGATGTCACAGAATCACAGACTGTCTAAGAGTCACTACATACAAGGTCTGAAGAAATACAATACACTGTTTCTGAATAAGAGAGAATGAAACAGGAAGTAGAGATAGAGGGAGACGCCAGGGCCTGCGGACGCCTGCAGTCTACCTTGGGTCTCCGGGTGGACTGAAGGAAGCACTCCAACCACTGTCCGAAAGCTGCTCCTGGATCTGCACACAGTGCAGAGTGTAGTATCAGCACAACCAACCCCATGTGCTGGTAAGTGTCTAGCCTAACCTCGGAGAAGTACTGACGAGGCTAGGACCAGACCACCAAATAAACCTGTGCAGTTCATATATATATATATATATATATATATATATATATATATATATATATATATACAGCGGAAAAGAAATACAGAAATAACCAGTCAATGTGGGAGGGGGAAACATGCTGTGGGGGAGATGATAGTTCCGAATAGCAAGGCATCAAGTAAGGAAAGA
Source organism: Nicotiana tabacum (assembly GCF_000715075.1). NCBI lineage: Eukaryota > Viridiplantae > Streptophyta > Magnoliopsida > Solanales > Solanaceae > Nicotiana > Nicotiana tabacum. The sequence goes on along the minus strand of NC_134101.1, from coordinate 125,222,231 downwards.
AATAACATAACTATAATATCAACAAGGAAGCAGAAATCAACAATTGCACGTCATCATCCTTCGTGCTTTTAATCTCAGCCTCACCAAAGCGGTTATATCATAAAAATGTGCACGGCATCACCCTTCGTGCTTTTACTCTCTTTCCTCACCATATAATCAATAGATTAGGCATGGAATGGTACGTCGTGCGGCACGACATCACCATTCGTGCTTTATACTCTTTCCTCACAATAACAAACAATGCACGACATCACCTTTCGTGCTTTAACACTCTTCCTCACCCAAACAACAATCACAAGTAAAGGGGCAGGGGAATAAACAAAATAGTAATAGAGATCCCGGCAAGGGAACAACAGTTAAACAATTAAATAGCAAGGGGACAAATATTAAGCAATTAAATCCCGGCAAGGGAACAACAATTAAACAATTAAATCCCGGCAAGGGAACAACAAATAAATCAACAATAGCCCGGCAAGGATGACAACATAATGATCTCTTCTCTTTCTCAATTTTACTTCACAATGCACGTCACAACTCGAGCCAATGCTCTAGAGGTTCGATTATCACTTATACTTTCACAATTCATTTGACAACTCGAGCCAATGCTCTAAAAGTTCAATTGTCACTTACACTTTCACAATTTTGCTATACAACTTGAGCCAACGCTCCTCAATGTTCATGGGTCATAATTCTTTCCACAAACTTTATACAACAATTAGAAATCTTCACCAAGGCATGAATAATACAACGAAATCATGAAAATCACAATATAAGACTCACGGTCATGCTTGACACCAACGTATAAATACTCGTCACCATTCCTATACGTCATATTCGACAAGAAGCAAATAGAAAATAGGACACAACTCATAATCCCTCAAGCTAAGGTTAGATCAAACACTTACCCCGATGCCACGAACACAACTCAAGGTTCAATTATAGCTTTACCCCTTGATTCCACCGCCAATTCACTCGTATTTAGTTACAATTTACTTAATTACATCAATAAACGCTAAATGAATCAATTTCGAATGCATGAAAATGAGTTTTTCAAAATTTTACCCAAAAGGCCAAAATCGCCCCCGAACCCACGTGGCCAAAACCCGAGGTTCGAACCAAAACCTGATTACCCATTCCCCCACGAGCTCAAATATGTAATTTGTTTTGAAATCGGACCTCAAATCGAGGTCTAAATCCCCAATTTTTGAAAAATCTAGGTTCTACCCAAAACACCCAATTTTCCCCATGAAAATAATTGATTTGAAGTTGAAATCATGTTAAAAGATGTTAATGAATGAAGAAAACTAGTTAAAAATGACTTATAATTGATTTGGAGAAGAAAGGTTGTTTGAAAAATCGCCTTTTATGTTTTTGGGGTTTTTGAAAAGTGTAAAATAACTGAGAATCTCGTCTATTTATACCCCTCTCAGACCCTCTCCGCAGACCGCATAAAAAGGACTGCGACCGCGGAGCTCCACCGCAGACCGCAAGAAATCGAGCGCGGCCGCGAAGGCTTGGCCTTGCTCACCGCGGACCTCACAATTCCCACCGCGGTCGTGAAGTCCTCACCGCGGCCACGAAGCTTCCACCGCGGACCGCGAGACATGGCTTCAGAGACCTATAACTTTCTGAATTTGCAAGTTTTTCCTAAGTGTAAAAACATCCTGAAACTCACCCGAGCCCTCGGGGCTCCAAACCAAATGTCATACTAACTCAAAAATATCATATGGACCTACTCGTGTTATCAAATCATCAAAATAACATCATGAACATCAAATTAAGTATCGAGATCAATGAAATTTTCTCCAAAACTTCTTTAAACATAAATTTTTGCAATTTAAGTTCGAATCACGTCATATGACATCCGTTTTTCACCAAATTCCACATAAATGTATTAAATCATATATAAGACCTGTACCGGACGTCGGAACTAAAATACGGGCCTGATACCATCATGTTCTAATCAAATTTCATTTCAAATTTCTTTAAACAATTCCAGAAAATAATTTCCTTTAAAAATTCATTTCTCGAGCTTGGGACCTCAGAATTCGATTTCGGGCACTATGTCTAATAAAACCCTTCTCAAGCAAGTTTTGCAACTGTTCCTTCAACTCTTTCAACTCCGGCGGGGCCATACGATACAACAGGATAGAAATGGGCTGAGTGCCCGGAGCCAAATCAATGCAAAAGTCAATATCCCTATCGGGTGGCATACCCGGCAGGTTTGAAGGGAAAACATCAGGAAACTCTCGAACAACGGGCACAGAATCAATAGAAGGGACCTCAGCACTAGAATCACGAACATATGCCAAATTGGCCAAACACCCCTTCTCGACCATACGTCGAGCCTTCACATACGAGATAACACTGCGGGTAGAATGACCAGGAGTCCCTCTCCATTCTAAACGGGGCAAATCCGGTAAGGCTAAGGTCACAGTCTTGGCATGACAGTCCAAGATAGCGTGGTAAGGTGATAACCAGTCCATCCCCAATATAACATCGAAATCGACCATGTCTAGAAGCAATAAATCCACACGAGTCTCAAGACCCCCAATCACCACAATATAAGAACGATGGACTCGATCTACCATAATAGAATCACCCACCGGTGTAGACACATAAACAAGAATACTCAATAAATCACTAGGCATGACCAAATACGGTGCAAAATAAGATGGCACATACGAGTAGGTAGACCTTGGATCAAATAACACTGAAGCATCTCTATCACAAACTAGAATAGTACCTGTAATGACTACATCTGAAGCCTCAGCCTCGGGCCTGGTTGGAAGGGCGTAACATCGGGGCTGGGCCCCACCACCCTGAACTACATCTCTGGGACGGCCTGCAGCTGGCTTGGCTCCACCTCTGGCAGCCTTAGCTCCACCTCTAGTACCTCTACCTCCACCTCTAGCACCTATACCCCCACCTATAGCTAGCTAGGTGGGCTGTGGAACACCTGGTGCTTGTACCATAGCACGAGAACCTTGATACTGAGAGCTACTCGGCGCTCGAGGGCAAAACCTGGCAATGTGACCCGTATCACCACAAGTGTAACAAGCCTTCGGCTGTTGAGACTGCTGGCCCTGACGACCTAAATGATTACCCCGAAAACTCTGAAGCGGCGGTGCACTGATAGGAACATGTGGTGCACTGTAGGACTGCTGATCGGGATACTGCATCTGGGGACCACGACCACCTGAAGTACCGTGAGAAACCTGGAGTGCTGACTGAAAGGGCCTAGGAAGATGGTCTATACCATACGAATCTCGACCTCCGGATGAGGTACTACTGAATCGGCCTGAATGACGGGGCCTTTTATCTGACCCATGACCGCCTCCCTGTGACAGAACCATCTCAACTCTATGGGCCACATTGGCCGCCTCCTGAAAAGTAATCTCTCTCCCAGCCTCTCTCGATGAACCTGGTCTCATACTGGGTAACAGTCATGGAACCCTGCTAGAGGCATTCAAACTGCCTCCGATAGGCCTCTCTCTAAGTAACGGGGAGAAACTTCTCCAGAAACAACACTGTAAACTGCTCCCAAGTCAAGGCTAGCGATCTGGATGGTCTCGCTAAGCAATAATCCCTCCACCAGGTCTTGGCGGATCCAGACAAGCGAAATGTAGCAAAATCGACCCCATTGGCCTCAACAATGCCCATGTCCCTGAGAACCTCGTAGCAGCTGTCTAGATAATCCTGGAGATCCTCAGTAGATGAACCATTGAAAATGGAAGTGAAGAGCTTGGTAAACCTATCCAGTCTCCACAAAGCATCGGCGGACATAGCCGCCCCATCACCGGTCTGAGCTACCACACCCGGCTGTACTGCTCTAACTGGCTGAACCGCTGGAGTTTGAATCTGAGGGGCTACCTACTCCGGAGTGCGAGTAGCAGGAGTCTGGACCCCTCCTCCAGCCTAAGAGACGGATGGTGCTACAGAAAGCAAGCCTGCCTAGGTAACACTCTCCATGAGGCCCACTAATTGGTCCAGAGCATCCTGAAGAACTGGGGTAGCAATAAACCCCTCTGGGACCTGAGTTGGGCCTACCAGAACTGTTAGAGCCGGAACCTCCTCATCAAAATCAACCTGAGGCTCCATCACTGAGGCTGCTGCTCGGGGCTGAGATCTGCCCCTACCTCGGCCTCTAGCACGACCTCGGTCTCGCCCTCTGCCCCTCATGGGAACTGCTGCTGGGGGCTCGGGTTGCTGAGCGGAGGATGAGGAAGTGCGTGTTCTCGCCATCTGCGAAAGAACATAGTAGAAGTTCAATTAGCATTGAAAAACAAAACCGCACGACAGGAAAGAATGAATGTGAAGGTTTTCCTACTCTATAGCCTCTGAGGGATAAATACAGACATCTCCGTACCGATCCCTCAGACTCTACTAAGCTTGTCTGTGAGCTGTGAGACCTATGTAACCTAGAGCTCTGATACCAATTTGTCACGACCCGAATTTTCCACCCTCGGGAGTCGTGATGGCGCCTCCTAATGGGAGCTAGGCAAGTCAAACCTTCACTACTTGCTACACTCTCATTTTTGCTTCTCTTTAACAAACACAAGTCGATAATATGATAAAAGCGGAGTTTTAAAAAAATAAGTGGAAGTCAACAGTTATATATCTTAAGGATACGTCTATTACAACTTTCAAAACCTCAAATACCCAAAACCTGGTGTCACAGTGTCACAGACTGTCTAAGAGTCACTACATACAAGGTCTGAAGAAATACAATACACTGTTTCTGAACAAAGAAAAAGAAATAGAAAATAGAGATAGAGGGAGACGTCAGGGCCTACGGACGCCTGCAGTCTACCTTGGGTCTCCGGGTGGACTGAAGGAAGCACTCCAACTACTGTCCAAAAGCTGCTCCTAGATCTGCACACAGTGCAGAGTGTAGTATCAGAACAACCGACCTCATGTGCTGGTAAGTGTCTAGCCTAACCTCGGCGAAGTGTGACGAGACTAGGACCAGACCACCAAATAAACCTGTCCAGTTCATATATATAGCGGAAAAGAAATACAGAAATAACCAGTCAATGTGGGAGGGGGAAACATGTTGTGGGGGAGATGATAGTTCCGAATATCAAGGCATCAAGTAAGGAAAGAAACAACATAACTATAATATCAACAAGGAAGCAGAAATCAACAATTATATGGCATCACCCTTCGTGCTTTTACTTTCAGCCTCACCAAAGCGGTTATATAATAAAAATGTGTACGACATCACCCTTCATGCTTTTACTCTCGTCCTCACCAAAACAATCATATAATTAAAATGTGCACGGTATCACCCTTTGTGTTTTTACTCTTTTTCCTCACCATATAATCAATAGATTCGGCATGGAATGGTACGTCGTGCGGCACGACATCACCCTTCGTGCTTTATACTCTTTCCTCACAATAACAAATAATGCACGGCATCATCCTTCGTGCTTTAACACTCTTCCTCACCCAAACAACAATCACAAGCAAAGGGGCAGGGGAACAAACAAAATAGCAATAGAGATCTCAGCAAGGGAACAACAGTTAAACAATTAAATCCAAGCAAGGGGACAACAATTAAACAATTAAATCCCAACAAGGGAAAAACAATTAAACAATTAAATCCCGGTAAGGGAACAACAAATAAATCAACAATAGCCCGACAAGGGTGACAACATAATCATCTCTTCTCTTTCTCAATTTTACTTCACAATGCACTTGACAACTTGAGCCAATGCTCTAGAGGTTCGATTATCACTTATACTTTCACAATTCATTTCACAACTCGAGCCAATGCTCTAAAAGTTCAATTATCACTTATACTTTCACAATTTCGCTATACAACTTGAGCCAATGCTCCTCAATGTTCATGGGTCACAATTCTTTCCACAAACTTTATACAACAATTAGAAATCTTTACCAAGGCATGAATAATACAACGAAATCATGAAAATCACAATATAAGACTCACGGTCATGCTTGACACCAATGTATAGATACTCGTCACCATGCCTATATGTCGTACTCGACAAGAAGCAAATAGCAAATAGGACACAACTCCTAATCCCTCAGGCTAAGGTTGGACCAAACACTTACCTCGATGCCACGAACACAACTCAAGGTTCAATTATAGCCTTACCCCTTGATTCCACCGCCAATTCGCTCGTATCTAGTCACAATTTACTTAATTACATCAATAAACGCTAAATGAATCAATTTCGAATGCATGAAAATGAGTTTTCCAAAGTTTTACCCAAAAAGTCATAATCGTCCTCGAGCCCACGTGGTCAAAACCCGAGGTTCGAACCAAAATCCGATTACCCATTCCCCTACGAGCTCAAATATGTAATTTGTTTTGAAATCGGACCTCAAATCGAGGTCCAAATCCCTAATTTTTGAAAAACCTAGGTTCTACCCAAAACACTCAATTTCCCCCATGAAAATAATTGATTTAAAGTTGAAATCATGTTAAAAGATGTTAATGATTGAAGAAAACTATTTAAAAATGACTTACAATTGATTTGGAGAAGAAAGATTGTTTGAAAAATCGTCTCTTATGTTTTTGAGGTTTTTGAAAAGTGCAAAATAACTGAAAATCTCGTCTATTTATACCCCTCTCAGATCCTCTCCGCGGACTGCATAAAAAGGACTGCGACCGCGGAGCTCCACCGCGGACCGCAAGAAATCGAGCGTGGCCGCAAAGGCTTGGCCTTGCTCACCGCGGACCGCACAATTCCCACCGCGGTCGCGAAGTCCCCACCGCGGCCGCGAGCTTCCACCGGGAACCGCGAGACTTAGCTTCAGAGACCTGCAACTTTCTGAATTTGCAAGTTTTCCCTAAGTGTAAAAATATGCCGAAACTCACCCGAGTCGTCGGGGCTCCAAAACAAATGTCATACTCACTCAAAAACATCATATGGACCTACTCGTGTAATCAAATCATCAAAATAATATCATGAACATCAAATTAAGTCTCGAGATTAATGAAATTTTCTCCAAAACTTCTTTAAACATAATTTTTTGCAATTTAAGTTTGAATCATGTCATATGACATCCGTTTTTCACTAAATTCCACAGAAATATCTTAAATCATATATAAAACCTGTACTGGACACCGGAACCAAAATACGGGCCCAATACCATCATGTTCTAATCAAATTTCTTTAAACAATTCCAGAAAATAATTTCCTTTAAAATTTATTTCTCGGGCTTGGGACCTCGGAATTCGATTTCGGGCATATGCCCAGGTCCCACATTTTTCTGCGGACCCTCTGGGACCGTCAAATCATGGGTCTAGGTCCGTTTACCCAAAACGTTGAGCGAAGTCAAATTAGCTTATTTTATAATCAAAACTTATTATTTTCATAGATTATCATATTTTAGCTTTCCGGCTACGTGCCCGGACTGCGCACGCAAATCGAAGTGATTCTAAATGAGGTTTTCAAGGCCTCAGAACATGGTATAATATACCGGTCCAGCATAATATGCTAGAAGTTCACACACAGGTGCTCCAATCCCTAGTATATTATGTTGGAACTTTATTTTAGAATATACGCAGCGGAAGCAAGCATACAAACCAGACATCAAATGCATGTGAACTAGACAACGCAATAATAACGATATTAGAAGCACTAACCTCTTGAAGTAGTTGCACAAACCTTCCAAGCAGCAAGAATCTAGGGTTGCAGTCTTCTGCTATTTGCCTAGTAAAACTTTGGATGATTTTGCTATTGGGTGGGCAAGAAGAATACAACTGAAAGGTAAGTTATTAGGTGAAACTAGTCTTCCTTTAATAGACTCGAAATTAAGCCACAATAGGGGCTCAAAAACGTGTAGGATTCTGCAAATAGAATCCTACTCTAACTCAAAAGGATAACTTTTCTCCCAAGCTACTTTTTACCCAAGTCTGTCCAAGTTTTTACTAGGTATAGCAGGGACCACAGAAATAATAAGAGGCTACTAATTATAGTATTAATTAGAAATTAGCATGAATTAATTCTTACTATAATTAATTGTAATTTATTCCACTAAAAAACTGCAATTGAACTCCTCAATATGAATTTCGAAAATTCATTAACACTTATTTTAACTCCCCATGTTAAGATTTCAAATACTAGTTAATTAAATTAAATCCCAGAAAATTTAATTCAATTAACTAATTAAATCCTTTATAATTCCGCTTAAACTATTTCATGTGATGGATACAAAATCCGCCGGCCATGTTTTCACATGAAAACTTATATGCTTACATAAAGGGGTATCATCAAACCCACAACTGAGTCATGGATTCTATCAACTAAATATTATTCACAAATGTTATTCGTTATTGTCCAATCTATTAGGCATATACTAACTCTAAATAGAGTCGTATCTATAAATCAAAACAATAAACAAATTACATTGATCATAATAATTATATCAAGATTAGGAGTATAAGCTCATTTAATGAATTAGAGAAAATGTTTTATATATTCAGTACAAAAACATCTTTTCTCTACTTGATCTGTTCAATATACACTGAGTATACTAGCAAAAGAAGTTGGAGTAAAACTACTCCCATAATCAGGACAAATTATATGATAATCTTGTGCTACAATCATCAAGATATTTTGTCCAACAATATCTTTGATTGTGAACATAGTTTATTAATTATGAGAACCAACAATTTAATCTTCTGTGCATGAGCTAAGACCCCATACACTAAATTGTCTACTACATAACTAAAAGGACACGCATGTAACAAATGATCTATTTAAAATAGTACTTTATTGAATGGAATAAATTAAATAAATAATTGTTCCATAAAGAATAAAATATAATACTATGTCTAAACCGCATGGTTAATAATATATCACAACAATCTCCCACTTAGACTCATAACCATGCGTCTACTACTCTAACACCCATTCTACATGCTTGTCAAAAATCTTCTGTGTCAAGCTCTTTATAAACGGGTCTGCCAAATTGTCCTCTGACGCAATCTTCAACACTCTTGCATCACCTCTCTGAGTTATGTCCCGAATTAAGTGATATTTACGCTCAATATGCTTACTCCTTTTATGCCTTCTTGGTTCCTTCGAGTTTGCAACTGCATCACTATTGTCACAATAAAGTACAATTGGAACCGAAGGAAGCACATTAAGCTCTTTCAGAAAGTTCCTGAGCCAAACAGCCTCTTTAGCTGCCTCAGATGCAACCACATATTCGGCTTCTATGGTGGAATCAACAACACATGATTTTTTGATGCTCCTCCAACTTATGGCTCCACCTCATAAGGTAAAAACATATCGTGAGGTAGATTTTCTAGAGTCTCTATTCGACTGGAAATCTGAATCAGTATAGCCAATGGGTGCAAGATCACCTGAGTGATACACCAACATATAATCCTTAGTCCTCTTCAAGTACTTGATTATATGCTTAACACCAGTCCAATGTTCTCGACCGGGGTTAGACTAAAATCTACTAACCATGCCAACAACAAAGCAGATATCAGGTCTAGTACATAGCATAGCATACATAAGACTCCCTACAGCAGAAGCATAAGGGACCGCCTTCATCTTTTCTATCTCATCAGTCGTTTTTGGAGACTGATCTTTTGACAGAGAGATTCCATGTCTAAAGGGGAGAAACCCTTTCTTGGAATCTTGCATGCTAAACCTGGTGAGAATAGTATCAATATAAAGTGCTTGGGACAAGCCTAATATCCTTTGCTTGCGATCTCGCATAAGCTTGATTGCAAGGATATGTGTTGTCTGTCCCAAGTCCCGAACCCGGTCGTGATGGCACCTCTCGTGAAGACAAGGCCAGCTAGACCAAAGTAGAACACCTCATTTAAACAGCTAAATACCATAAATAGTTCTAAAACATGATATAATAACCATAATTTGCGGAAGTAACGATAACAACAGTAGAAACCATCCTGACACAGCCCAAACCGGGGTGTCACAAGTCATGAGCAACTAAGAAATACGGATACAAGTCTATTGAACACTAAATCTGATACAATCGTTCTAAGAATATGAAAATGATAAGATAAGGGAGGCACGAGGCTGCGGACGCGAACAACTACCTCGTAGTCTCCGAATCACTACTTGGACTTGGAGGATCAACACTCAGGAGCGGACTCTGCTATGCCTGAATCTGCACACAATGTGCAGGGAGTAATGTGAGTACTCCGACTCAGTGAGTAATAATTATAAATAATGGCTGAAAGCATGAAAACACGTAAAGCACAAAGCAATTCTATATCAAAGCAGTAAAAATCACGTAAAGCGGTAAATCAATGAGGAAGTCAAGTGAAATCTCTTTAAATCAGGTAAAACAGGTAATTTGGAAGGTAAATAACGAGTAGAAATTTGCCCCTCGGGCACAGTATCAATCACTCAGAACAGTATCAGCTCCTCAGGCTCACTCTCATCACTAGTTCTCATTCTCAGCTCTCAACCCATGTATCTCTCATAATAACAACAATAAGAATAACTGTTGCGACGTGCAACCCGATCCGTACATCGCTGCGGTGTGCAGCCCGATCCATAAAGATAATCGACTGCGTTCACTGGGGGTGTGCAGACTCCGAAGGGGCTTCTACAGCCCAAGCGCTATATTGCTGCAGCGTGCAGCCCGATCCATATAAGTATTGCTGCGGCGTGCAACCCGATCCATAACATATATAATATCCTCACCATTAGGTTCTCAACCCCTCTCAGTCATTAACCTCACAGCCTCTCGGGCACAATAATAGAAGATAGGGATCTCAGCCCACAAATTCCTTTCATTTAGGAATAGTATGACAAAACCGGCTCGAATCGTTTAAAATAGAGAGAAACATGACCGAGGATACGATTTTTAACAAGTATAGTGAGGAAAATCAGTCAAAATCCCCGAAGGGTTCAAATAGTTGGCACGAAGCCCAAATATGGCAGTTAGCCCCAAATCATGATGATAACAAATAAGTTTCAGTCAAATACGCGGTAAAATCATCAGTCGGGACGGACCAAGTCTCAATCCCTAGTAGTAAAAAACCCCACACTCATCATCCAGTGCGTGTCTCACCTCAATATAGCACTACGATGTGCAATCCGGGGTTTCAAACCCTCAGGACATCATTTACAATCATTACTCACCTCGAACCGGCTAATTCTCTAGCTCGCGACGCCTTTGCCCCTCGAATTGGCCTCCACATGCGCGTCAAATCTATCCAAAATCAGATCGAATACGTCACAATATGCTAAGGGAACAAAGCCCAAGCGAAAACATTCGAAAAATATCAAAAATCCTGAAATTAGTAAAACCCGAGCCCCGGGCCCATGTCTTGGAATCGGGTAAAATTTATATTTTCGGAATCCTCATACCCTCACGAGTCTAACCATACCAAAATTATCAAATTCCGATACCATTTGGTCCTTCAAATCATCATTTTATATTTTTGAAAGGTTTCCCAATTTTCTTCCCAAATTCCATCCCAAATCATGAATTAAATGATGAATTCAATGATAGATTCATGTACTCTAGCCAAATCTGAGTTAGAATCACTTACCTCGATGAATTTCTTGAAAAACCTTCGAAAAATCGTCAAAATCTGAGCTCTCTAGATCAAAATATTAAATAAAACCCAAAACCTCATATTTATAGAGTACCCCTCAAATTTCGGCCTCCGCGGTTCGCGCAAAAGCACCGCTGTACGCACAAAACCACCACAGCCGCACTTCATTTTGTGCAATCCACGCCGCACATACCGCGGCCACATTCCTTTTTGTGCGGTCCGTGCGGGTGAGTTCTGAGGCCTGCAACCCTTCTGGACCTGCTACAGTTGTGATTTTCAGCCTAAAACATCTCGGAACCTACCCGGAACTCCCGGAACTTCAAACCAATTGTACCAACACATCCCATAACATCATTCAAACTTGTTCAAAACCTCGGGACGCTCACAACAACATCAAATCACCAATTTAACAAGGGATTCAAGCCTAAGAACTCCAAGAACTCTTAAATTATGCTTTCGATCGAAAAGTCTATCAAATCTCGTTCGAATGACCTAAAATTTTGCACATACATCCCAAATGACACAAAGAAGCTACTGACACTCTCGGAATTCCATTCCGACCCCTATATCAAAATCTCGCCTATAAACCGAAACCGCCAAAATATCAACTTCGCCAATTTAAGCCTAAATCTTATCTACAACTCCAAAACCCATTTCGATCGCGCTCCTAAGTCACAAATCACCTCCCGAACAATCGGAACTCACTTCCGAGCCTTCTAACACATAAGTCAACATCCTGTTGACTTTTCCAACTTAAGCCTTCTTAAAAGAGACTAAGTGTCTCATTTCTTACCAAATTCTCTCCGAACTCGAACTAATCAACCCGATCACATAAAATACGGATAACGAAGCGTAAAGAAGCTAAAATAGGAAGAAACGGAGTAGTAACTCATGAAATGACTGACCGGGTTGTCACATCCTCCCCGACTTAAACAAACGTTCGTCCTCGAACGAGTCAAGAAACATACCTGAAGCCTCAAACAGGTGAGGATATCTGCTCCGCATCTCCCGCTCGGTCTCCCAGGTAGCCTCATCCACGGGCCGACCTCTCCACTGCACTTTCACTGAAGCTATATCCTTTGACCTCAACTTTTAAATCTGACGACCCAAAATTGCTACTGGCTCCACATCATAGGTCAAATCATCATCCAACTGAACCGTGCTGAAGTCCAAAACAAGAGACGGATCCCCAATATACTTCCAGAGTATAGAAACATGAAATACCGGATGCACACTCGACAGGCTGGGTGGCAAAGCAAGCTCATAAGCCACATCTCCAATCCTCCGAAGCACCTCAAAAGGCCCAATGAACCGCGAACTCAACTTTCCTTTCTTCCCAAATCTCATAACACCCTTCATGGGCGAAACCTTCAGCAAGACCTTCTCACCAACCATGTAGGACACATTTCGAACCTTCTGGTCCGCATAACTCTTCTGTCGCGACTGCGATGTACGAAGCCTCTCCTGAATCACCTTCACCTTCTCTAAGGCATTCGAAACCAAATCTATCCCTAATAGCCTAGCCTAGCCAGGCTAGAACCAACCAACTGGAGATCTACACCGCCTCCCATACAAAGCCTCATATGGAGCCATCTGAATACTTGACTGGTAGCTGTTATTGTAAGCAAACTCTACAAGCGGTAGAAACTTATCCCATGAACCTCCGAAATCAATAATACAAGCACGCAACATGTCCTCCAATATCTGAATAGTACGCTCGGACTGCCCGTCTATTTGAGGGTGAAAAGTTGTGCTTAACTACACCTGAGTACCCAACTATCGCTGAACAGACTTCCAAAACTTGGAAGTAAACTTAGTACCCCGATCTGAAATGATAGAAACTGGAACACCATGCAGCCGAACAATCTCTCGGATATATAACTCTGTTAACCGCTCTAAAGAATAGGTAATACAAATAGGAATGAAGTGCGTGGACTTGGTCAGCCGATCCACAATCACCCAAATAGCATCGAACTTCTTCAAAGTCCGTGGAAGTCCAACAACAAAGTCCATAGTGATCCTCTCCCACTTCCACTCAGGAATAACCATCTACTGAAGTAAGCCACCTGATCTTTGATGCTCAAATTTCACCTACTAACAATTGATACACCGAGCTACAAATCCCACAATATCTTTCTTCATTCTTCTCCACCAATGATACTGCCTCAAATCCTGGTACATCTTCGCGGCACCCGGATGAATAGAATACTGCGAGCTTTGGGCCTCTTCCAGAATCAACTCTCTCAGCCTATCCACATTGGGCACACAAATTCGGCCCTGCATCCTCAACACCCCATCATCACCGATGGTCACATCTCTGGCATCATTATGCTGAACTATGTCCTTAAGGACAAGCAAATGCGGGTCATCATACTGGTGCTCTTTGATGCGATCAAATAAGGAAGACCGAGAAACCACGCAAGCCAACACCTGATTGGGCTCCGAAGTATCTAACCTCACAAACCGATTGGCCAAGGCCTGAACATCAACTGCAAGGGGTCTCTCCCCAACTGGAATATATGCCAAACTCCCCATACTCACTGCCTTTCGGCTCAAAGCATCGGTCACTACATTGGCCTTTCCCGGATGGTACAATATGGTGATATCATAATCCTTAAGCAACTCTAACCATCTCTGTTGCCTCAAATTAAGATCCTTTTGCTTGAACAAATGCTGAAGACTGTGATGATCAGTGAATATCTCACAAGATATGCCATACAAGTAGTGATTCCAAATCTTCAATGCATGAACTATAGCAACCAACTCCAAATCATGAATGGGGTAGTTTTTCTCATGGGGCTTCAACTGACGAGAAGCATAAGCAATAACTCTACCCTCCTGCATCAATACACAACCAATCCCAACTCTCGAAGCATCATAATATACGATATATGAACTTGAAGCTGATGCCAAAACCAATACTGGAGTTGTGGTCAAAGTTGTCTTGAGCCTTTGAAAGCTCTCCTCACACTCGCCTGACCATACAAATGGAGCACCCTTCTGAGTCAACTTGGTCAATGGCGATGCGATCGATGAGAAATCCCGGAACAAACCGATGATAATAGCCTGCCAATCCAAGAAAGCTACGAATCTCTGTGGCTGAGGACGGTCTAGGCTAACTCTGAACCGCCTCTATCTTCTTTGGATCAACCTTAATACCCTCGCTGGACACCACGTGTCCCAAGAAAGTCACTGAATTAAGCCAAAATTTACACTTGGAGAATTTTGCATAAAGCTTCTTCTCCCTCAATCTCTACAATACAACTCTCAAATGCTCCACGTGCTCCTCCTAACTACGCGAGTACACCAGAATGTCATCAATGAATACTATAACGAACGAATCAAGATAAGGCCGAAACACGTTGTTCATCAAATGCATGAACGCTGCTGGGGCATTGGTCAGCCCGAAAGACATAACAAGGAACTCATAATGACCATATCTAGTCCTAAAAGCAGTCTTAAGAATATCTGAATCTCTGTTCTTCAACTCGTGATAACCCGAACGAAGATCAATTTTGGAGAACACCCTCGCTCCCTGAAGCTGGTCAAATAAATCATCAATGTGAGGCAAATGATACTTGTTCTTAATTGTTACCTTGTTCAATTGCCTATAATCGATGCACATTCTCATTGTGCCATCATTCTTCTTCACAAACAGAACCGGCGCACCCCAAGGTGACACACTAGGCCGAATGAACCCCTTATCTAGAAGTTCCTTAAGTTGTTCCTTCAATTCTTTCAACTCCACTGGTGCCATACGATACGGCGGAATAGAAATGGGTTGAGTGCCCGACACTAGGTCAATACCAAAATCAATATCCCTGTCCATTGGCATGCCCGGCAAGTCTGCATGAAAGACATCGGGAAAATCCCTCACAATTGGGACAGAATCAATACTAGGAAATTCAGCTCCAACATCCCTCACATACGCTAGATATGAAAGGCAACCTTTCCCAACCATACGTTGGGCCTTCAAGAAAGAGATCACTCTACTAGGAACATAATCAGTCACACCACGCCACTCGATCCGCGGTACACCCGGCATAGCCAAGTTGATTGTCTTAGCATGTCAGTCTAGAATAGCACGGCACGGAGATAGCCAATCCATGCCCAAAATGACATCAAAATCCACCATGCTCAATAGCAATAGATCTACTCGGGTCTCCAGACCCCCCAATAGTCACCACACATGACCGGTACACACGGTCTACAACAACAGTATCACCCACCGGGGTAGAAACATGAATATGTAAAGTAAGAAACTCATGGGGCGTACCCAAATAACGAGCAAAGTATGATGACACATAGGAAAAGGTGGAATTGAGATCAAATAATACAGAAGCATCTCTGTGGTAGACTGAAACAATACCTGTAATGACAGCATCTGAAGCAATAACATATGTCCTGCCTAGAATAGCATAAAGGCGAGCCTGGCTACCACCTGATCGACCTCCCCCTCTAGGGCAACCCTTGGCTGCCTGACCCCCACTCCTAGTTGGTTGGGCAGGTGGTGAAGTAATTGGAGCAGAAGTCGAGGGCTGACCCTTCTGCCGAAGCTGACCATCACGAAGTAGAGGGCACTGCCTCCTCATATGTCCAAACTCTCCGCACTCATAACAACTACCTGGTGCTGGAGATGGGGACTGAAGGGAACCCCTGGCACCGGAATGACTAATAGAAGGACCTGACATGGAAGAACCCTGGACTGATGGGGCACATGACGAGCTCTGGGCTGGTAGGGCACTGAGTGATGACTGGGCCCACTGAGATCCATGATGACCATGACCCAAAGATGCCCCACGATACTCTGGACGACTGAGCGGGCCTGAAAAAACGACATGTACCATGATGGAACTGGCCCCTCGAATGAGCACCACTATAACTGTCCGATCCTCGAGGCCTCTTGGCCTCCCTTTTCTCTCGATCCTGATTGCGAACCGTCTCAATCTCGCAAGCGATATAAACCACCTCCTCGAACGTAGCACCCAACACCCTTTCTCAAGTCATAAGAATATGGAGATGATAGTTAAGGCCATCAACAAATCTTCTGATCCTCTCACGATCTGTCGGAACCATCCAAAAGGCATGACGAGCCAACTCAAAAAACATCGACTCATACTGTGACACAGTCATATCCCCTTGTCGCAACCACTCAAACTGTCTACGCAGCTCCTCTCTGCGGGACTACGGTACATACTTCTCCAAGAAGAGAGTGGAGAACTGCTGCTAAGTAAGGGGCACCGTACCAACCGGCCTACGCCTCTCATACGCCTCCCACCAAGTGAAGGCGGCCATAGAAAACTGAAAAGTAGTAAATGTCACACCACTAGACTCAAGAATCCTTATTGTATGGAGCATCCACTAACACTTATCCAGAAAACCCTAGGCATTCTCGCCCTCATCACCACTGAATGATGGAGGATGGAGTTTACCAAACCTCTCAAGAGGACGATGCTCATCATCCGGCATAACTGGCACCACAAACTCCTGAGCTGGTACACCCGGCTGGGCTGGAGGTGCCCCTAGCATCTGAAGTCCCTGCACTACCTGCTCAGGTGTGTGAGCAGCGAGGGTCTGATTGCCTCTCCCGGCCTGTGAAGTAACTGCTACTGTAGTGGCTGAAACTGCCTGAGCCAGGCCGGTGCAAATTGATAAGATCTGTGCCAAGGCCTCCTAAAGACCCGAAATCACGATGGGCACAGCTGGTGCCTGAAATAGTGCTGTTGGAGCACCTATAGTTAGAGCTTAATCCGGAGCTAGGGTAGCTGATGGATCTACAGGTGCTGCCCTTGCTGCTCTGCCTCTGCCACGACCACGACCGCGTCCACAACCTCTGGTGGTCTCAACTGGTGGTACTGGTGGTCGTCCACCTTGTCCGGTAGCTCGCGTCCTCACCATCTGTGAGAGAATAGGATAAAGTTTAGTACTCGGACCACAAGTTCACACGACAAGAATTTCAAAAATATAAAGTTTTTCCTAAAGGTTTCGCAACCTCTCGAGGATAAATACAGACGTCTCTGTACCGATCCGCGAGACTCTACTAAACCTACTCATGACTCATGAGACCTATGTAACCTAGGCTCTGATACCAACTTGTCACGACCCTAACCCCGAACCCGGTCGTGATGGCGTCTCTCGTGAAGACAAGGCCAGCCAGACCAAAGCAAAACACCTCATTTAAACAACTAAATACCATAAATAGTTCTAAAACATGATATAATAACCATAATTTGCGGAAGTAACGGTAACAACAGTAGAAACCATCCCGTCACAACCCAGAGGGTGTCACAAGTCATGAGCAACTAAGAAATCTAGATACAAGTCTACTGAACACTAAATCCGATACAATAGTTCTAAGAACAAGAAAATGATAAGATAAGGGAGGCACGGGGCTGCGGACGCCAACAACTACCTCGTAGTCTCCGAATTACTGCCTGGACTAGGAGGATCAACACTCAGGAGCGGGCTCTACGATGCCCGAATCCGCACACAGGGTGTAGGGAGTAATATGAGTACTTCGACTCAGTGAGTAATAATTATAAATAATGGCTGAAAGCATGAAAACACGTAAGACACAAAGCAATTCTATATCAAAGCAGTAAAAATCACTCAAAGCAGTAAATCAGTGAGGAAGTCAAGTGAAATCTCTTTAAATTAGGTAAAACAAGTAATTTGGCAGGTAAATAACGAGTAGAAATCTGCCCCTCAAATACAGTATCAATCACTCAGAACAGTATCAGCTCCTCGGGCTCACTCTCATCACTAGTGCTCATTCTCAGCACTCGACCCATGTATCTCTCATAATAACATCAATCAGAATAACCGCTGCGGTGTGCAGCCCGATCTGTACATCGCTGCGGCATGCAGCCCGATCCATAAAGATAGTCGACTGCGCTCACTAGGGGTGTGCAGACTCCTGAGGGGCTCCTACAGCCCAAGCGCTATATTGCTGCAGCGTGCAGCCCGATCCATATAAGTATTGTTGCGGCGTGCAACCCGATCCATAACATATATAATATCCTCACCATTGGGTTCTCAACCCCTCTCAGTCATTAACCTCACAGTCTCTCGGGCACAATAATAGAAGATAGGGATCTCAGCCCACAAATTCCTCTCATTTAGGAATAGTATGGCAAAATCGGCTCGAATCGTTTAAAACAGAGAGAAACATGACTGAGGATACAATTTTTAACAAGTATAGTGAGAAAAATCAGTCAAAATCCCCAAAGGGTTCAAATAATTGGCACGAAGCCCAAATATGGCAGTTAGCCCCAAATCATGATGATAACAAATAAGTTTCAGTCAAATACGCGGTAAAATCATCAGTTGAGACGGACCAAATCTCAATCCCCAGTAGTAAAAGACCTCACACTCATCATCGAGCGCGTGTCTCACCTCAATATAGTACTACGATGTGCAATCCGGGGTTTCAAACCCTCAGGACATCATTTACAATCATTACTCACTTCGAACCGGCTAATTCTCTAGCTCGCGACGCCTTTGCCCCTCGAATTGGCCTCCACGCGCATCGAATCTATCCAAAATCAGACGAATACGTCACAATATGCTAAGGAAACAAAGCCCAAGCGAAAACATTTTAAAAATATCAAAAATTCCGAAATTAGCAAAACCCGAGCCCCAGGCCCACGTCTCGGAATCGGGTAAAATTTATATTTTCGGAATTCTCATACCTTCACGAGTCTAACCATACCAAAATTATCCCATTCCGATACAATTTGGTCCTTCAAATCATCATTTTATATTTTCGAAAGGTTTCCCAATTTTCTTCCCAAATTCCATCCTAAATCATGAATTAAATGATGAATTCAATGATAGATTCATGTACTCTAGCCAAATCTGAGTTAGAATCACTTACCCCGATAAATTTCTTGAAAACCCTTCAAAAAATCGCCAAAATCCGAGCTCTCTAGGTCAAAATATTAAATAAAACCCAAAATCTCATATTTATAGAGTACCCCTCAAATTTCAGCCTGCGCGGTCCGCACAGAACCACCGCAGTCCGCGCAATAGCACCGTAGTCCGCACAAAACCACTGCGGCCCGCACAAAACCACCGCGGCCGCACTTTATTTTGTGCGGTCTGCGCCGCACATACTGCAGCCGCACTCCTTTTTGTGCGGTCCGCGCGGGTGAGTTCCGAGGCCTGCAACCCTTTTGGACCTGCTACAGCTATGTTTTTCGGCCTAAAACATCTCGGAACCTATCCGGAACCTACCCAGAACTCCCGGAACTTCAAACCAATTATACCAATACATCCTATGACATCGTTCAAACTTGTTCAAAACCTCGGGACGTTCACAACAACATCAAATCACCAATTTAACAAGGGATTCAAGCCTAAGAACTCCAAGAACTCTTAAATTATGCTTTCAGTCGAAAAGTCTATCAAATCTCGTCCAAATGACCTAAAATTTTACACACACATCCCAAATGACACAACAAAGCTATTGATACTCTTGGAATTCTATTCCGACCCCTATATCAAAATCTCGCCTATCAACCGGAACCGCCAAAATATCAACTTCGCCAATTTAAGCCTAAATCTTTTCTACAACTCTAAAACCCATTCCGATCGCGCTCCTAAGTCACAAATCACCTCCCAAAGCTAACCGAACCATCAAAACTCACTTTCGAGCCTTCTAACACATAAGTCAACATCCGATTTACTTTTTCAACTTAAGCCTTCTTAAAAGAGACTAAGTATCTCATTTCTTATCAAATCCTCTCCGAGCTCAAACTAATCAACCCGATCACATAAAACATGGATAACGAAGCGTAAAGAAGCTAAAATAGGAGAAAATAGAGCGGTAACTCATGAGACGACTGGCCGGGTCGTCACATATGTGCTACATGTCCCAAGTCTTTCATATCAAAATGTGAGGACAATCATTCCTTTGTTGAGTTCAACATGCTCACATTATTTCCTATGAGTAAAATATCATCTACGTACAAAACTAAAACTGTAACTTTATCTCCATTCCACTTTTTATAGACACAAGACTCATTTTCACATTGATCAAAATCGAAGGTCTTAATCGATGCATCAAAACAAGTGTTCCATGCCCTAGAAGCTTGTTTCAATCCACAAATGGATTTCTTTAATTTACACAACATGTGCTCATTGCCACTTTTTATGAAACCAACTGGTTGTGCCATATAGATGCACTCATCAAGACTTTCATTTAGAAAAGCGGTCTTGACATCCATTTGCCAGATCTCATAATCGTAATGAGCAACAATGTATAATAGAATCTTAATGGATTTAATCATGGCTACCGGCGAAAAAATTTCCTCATAATCGATCCCTTCTTTTTGAGTAAACCCTTTTGCAACAAGCCTAACTTTAAAAGTTTGCACTTTTCCATCCACTCATCTCTTTTTCTTATAGATCCATCTACAACCTATAGGTTTGACTCCAGTAGGTGGTTCTACAAGATCCTAGACTTGATTGGAGTACATGGAATCCATTTCAGATTTCATAGCATCAACCCATTTATCAGCATCTGCATCATGTAGTGCTTCGTCGTAATTAATAGGTTTTGTATTAGGCTCTTCAGGGATTCTATCATAAGATTCTCCCAAGAGTGCAAACCGGAGAGGTTTTCTAATAATTCTCCCACTACGACTAGTCACTACAGGTGGAGGTTGATTTTGTTGTTGAATCACATCATCATTTCCTGGAACTGAAGCCTCAATGTTATCCTCCACACCTTGCGGTGCTGGGATATCATTATATTCTTCCTGGAGTGCAGGTTGCATAACAATTTCAGGTTGTTTAACAATCTGAGGTTGCTCAACATTACTCCCACTACTTTGGGGTAGTGAGATGTCAGACAATTGCTCTTGTGCAATCTGCTGCCTATTGACATTTCTCCCACTACGATAATGCAGTGGTATGTCAATGCTGGCTTCAGGGATACATTCTAGAGATGAGTCTTTAGTTACTCATTTGTTTAATTCCTGTAAAACTAGTTTACTTCTAGGAATATGGTTCGTTAGATAGTCCTCTTCTAAAAATCTGGCATTTGTCGTAACAATTACCTTCTTTTCTTTGGGACAATAAAACAAAACCGCCTTTTGTTCCTTTTGGATATCCAATAAAAATGCATACTTCTGTCTTGATTCCAATTTATCCGCTTTCTCTTTCAGCACATGTGTTGGACAACCCCAAACCCGAATATGCCGTAAACTTGGCTTGCACCTAGTCTATAATTCTACCGGAGTTGAAGGTACTGACTTTGAAGGAACCAAATTTAGAATGTAGTTTGCTCTTTCTAAAGCATATACCCAAAAGGAAGAGGGCAAATCGGAATAACTTAACATTGATCTAACCATTTCCATAATGGTCATATTTCTTCTTTCTGCCACACCATTTTGTTGTGGTGTTTCTGGGGCAGATAATTGAGATGTAATTCCATTATCTGATAAGTATTTTATGAATTATGCATAAAGGTATTCACCACCAAGATCAGATCGCAATATTTTGATATATTTATCATGTCGTTTCTCCGTTTCCGTCTTAAATTCTTTGAATTTCTCAAAGCATTCAGACTTACGTCGCAACAGATAAATATATTCGTATTTTGAGTAATCATCTGTGAAAGTCACAAAATACTCAAAATCCCCTCTTGCTTGTATATTCATAGGACCACACAAATCAGAGTGAATTAATTCTAGCTTATCACTGGCTCTATTTCCTTTTGAGGGGAAATGTCTCTTGGTCATCTTGCCTTCTAAATAGGATTCACATGTTGGTAGTGACTCCAATTTCAATGAACTCAAAGGTCCATCAGAGACCAATCTCGAAATCCTATTTAGATTTATATGGCCTAGACGTAAGTGCCATAAATAAGTTTGACTCAATTCAGAAATACGTTTTCTTTTATGTGGTAGATTAATGTTATTTAGTTCTTTTGGTTGTTGTAGCACATGAGGAGATATATCAAGAATAAAAAGGTCATGTACTCTAGCAGCAGTGTAGATAAAATATTTATTAAACTTAATAACAACAGAAGTATTAGCAAAATAAACATTATAACCAACATCCATTATTTTCGAAACCGAAATCAAATTCCTTCTAATTGAAGGTACATAAAGAACATCTTTTAAAACTAAAACTCTATCACTACTAAACGAAACTCTAATATCTCCTAAAGCTAAAGCTGGTGCTGGCTCGCCATTGGCTTGAAAAACACAAACTTCATTCTCACTTAGCCGCCGCGTTTCCTAACACCCCTGCAAAGTAGTGCATATATGATTAGTGGCTCCCGAATCTACACACCAAAACATGGTAGAAACAGCCGCTAAACAATTTCAACGACATTTAAATTTGAATTACTTAGCTTATTCAACTTTGCCAGATAGGCAAGGCATTACTTCTCGTGATGCCCAGGTTGCTTGCAATGATAACACTTGCCTTTGGGCTTTTTCACACCAGCCGCACCACCAGGTGCCAGAACCTTTTGAGCCTTCTTCTTGTTCTTATTGCCTTTTGACTTAGAAACGGAAGCTTTCTCAACATTGAGTGCTACAACTGGAGCTTGTTGTTTGATAATAGATTATACCGCTTGCAACTCATTCAACAATTTCGCTAGTGACAAATCCATTTTATTCATATTATAGTTCAAGCGAAACTGTTGAAAACTATCAGGCAGAGTCTGTAAGACCATCTCAACCTGAGACTCCTTATCAATCACCGCTCCAAGGACCTCCAGTTCATTCAGAAGACTCATCATCTTCAGAACATGGTCCCTGACCGATGATCCTTCAGCCATCTTGGTGTTCAAAAGGGATTTCATGGCTGTCTGCTTAGCTGCACGATTTTGCTCACCGAACATCTCTTTGAGACTTTCGAGCATATCATAAGCAGACCCCATAGACTGATGCTGATATTGCAAACATTCGCCATAAAGGCAAGAATGTAACATCGCGCCATCTCATCAGCCTTACCCATTTGTCATAGGCCTTAACCTGATCATCAGTAGCATTTTCAGGTTTTTCTAGGCACTCCTCAGTGATTACAAATTTGTAACCTTCAACAATTAGGACAATATCAAGGTTCCTTTTCCAGTCAACATAATTCGGTCCTTCTAACTTGTTTTGGTTCAAAATTGAGGTAAGTGGGTTGAATGAAGACATGATTCATCTGAGAGATATTCACATTAAATAAATCATTAGTTATGTATTTAGAATGATCAAAAACGACACATTACACATATAACCATGCTCATTGAACAGTTAGATTCGTTAGGGAAACTTAACTATTCATGCAAAATATATGAGTGATGTAAGATATTAACCCCATAAATTTAAACAGGACCAACTCAGATGGAGAGTAAACTGTTTATTTAAGATAGGTAAATATCACTTTTATAAACTCTAGTTTCATTCAATCAACATGTAACTCAGTTGGAGAGTTAATAAAAGTAATGAAATAACTAAAGGCAAAACTACAGTAATCATCTATAATGAATTTATCCGATGTGGAAGAAGACCTATGTCAACATATAAATTCATTATATTACTGTAAAACATGATTGGAAACAATGTGAATTGAACCCTACCATCACAGATTTCTATTAATATTTTTTTATTAAAAAAATTCTAAAAAATAGAAAAAAGGCCAAAACTCCATCTAAACGATCCTGAATGCCCAAAAAACGATGTACATCAGTTTTTTAAGTTGGGCCGTTTCTGATGAACCTACCAAAATTAAGGTCAATCGGAGTTCAACAGAATTTCAGAATTCGTCGCGTGACTAGAATTCTGTTTTTGGCGTTTTAAGGGTTTTTAGTTATTTTGACTTGTTCAAATCACATAATATACTGATGTTTGTTAACACATGATTTCAGAACTTAAAATAATTTTTTTATTTAATAAAAATGTGTTAAGACAGAATTGTAAAAATAATATGTTTTCACTAGTCAAAAACGGTACTGTTCATAATTCTGTATATTAATCCAAATATACAGAACTAATATAATGCAAAACAGTCAAATTTTTATTAATATAACACTATGATTATGGACAGAACACAACGAAAATAGATTAATAGTATTAATTCACTGTTTATGCATATGTATATTAACCCATAATTACAACATTAATAGCATTCAAAAACACAGTCACGTTTTTATCAAAAAAAAAATCTATTCAGCAAAAAACATAATTTGAAAAGACTGTTATTTAAATATAACACCACTGTTTATACATGTGTATATTAATTCATAATTTCAGAATTACAGAATTAAGATACTAATAAATACAATCACGTTTTTAACATAGAATAATCATCCCAAACATGTATCAATAAATAACATGCTTTAATAATACTCTATGCATGCTGTATTACATTATCTAGTTAGATGTAAGACGACGTCTGATACAAATTTTAGATCATACGCAGCAGAAGCAAGCATACAAACCAGGCATCAAGTACATGTGAACTAGACAACGCAATAATACCGAGATTAAAAACACTAACCTCTTGAAGTAGTTGCACAAACCTTCCAAGCAGCAAGAATCCAGGGCTGTCTTCTGCTATTTGCCTAGTAAAACCTTGGACGATTTTGCTATTGGGTGGGCAAGAACAATACAACTGAAAGGTAAGTTATTAGGTGAAACTAGTCTTCCTTTAATAGACCCGAAATTAAGCCACAATAGGGGCTCAAAAACGTGTAGAATTCTGCAAGTAGAATCCTACTCTAACTTAAAAGGATAACTTTTCTCCCAAGCTACTTTTTACCTAAGTCTGTCCAGGTTTTTACTAGGTATAGCAGGGAGCACAGAAATAATAATAGGCTACTAATTATAGTATTAATTCGAAATTAGCATGAATTAATTCTTACTATAATTAATTGCAATTTATTTCACTAAAAAAATGCAATTGAACTCCTCAATATGAATTTCGAAAATTCATTAACACTTATTTTACCTCCCCATATTAAGATTTCAAATACCAATTAATTAAATTAAATCACTGAAAATTTAATTCAATTAACTAATTAAATCCTTTATAATTCCGCTTAAACTATTTCATGTGACGGTTACAAAATTCACCGACTGAGTTTTCACATGAAAACTTATAAGCTTACATAAAGGGGTATCATCAAACCCAAAACCGAGTCATGGATTCTATCAACTAAATATTATTCACAAATGTTATTCGTTATTGTCCAATCTATTAGGCATATACTAACTCTAAATAGAGTCGTACCTTTTGATAAATCAAAACAATAAATAAATTACATTGATCATAATAATTATATCAAGATTAGGAGTATAAGCTCATTTAATGAATTAGAGAAAATATTTTATATATTCAGTACAAAAACATCTTTTCTCTACTTGATCCGTTCAATACACACTGAGTATACTAGCACAAGAAGTTGGAGTAAAACTACTCCCATAATCAAGACAAATTATACGATAATCTTGTGCTACAATCATCAAGATATTTTGTCCAACAATATCTTTGATTGTGAACATAGTTTATTAATTATGAGAACCAACAATTTAATCTTCTGTGCATGAGCTAAGACTCCATACACTAAATTGTCTACTACATAACTAAAAGGACACACATGTAACAAATGATCTATTTAAAATAGTACTTTATTGAATTGAATAAATTAAATAAACAATTATTCCATAAAGAATAAAATATTATTCTATGTCTAAACCGCATGGTTAATAGTATATCCCAACACTTTCCGCGTGTTGGAGTTCCAATATAATATGCTGGAAGTTCATACACAGGTGCACCGATCTCCAGTATATTATGCTGGACCCATCCATGTTGCAGTAAAATAATGGCTATTTTTTAATGATTTTGCAAACGCTAGCTATTTTTGAATGACCAATCCAAAAATTGGCTAGCCCGTGCTATTTTTACCATTATACTGTTAAAATTATGAACTTAAAATTTAATTCTTTTTTACACTTCAGTGATTTTTATATGTATTTATGCTCAATATCGAAAGCATAAGGTTGAATTAAACAATCTACTATTTACATCAAATCAATAAATACAAAATATATTGTGTCTATTACCTCACATCACTCAAATTGTTTGGTTTGATATAAACACCCAATACAAGTAAAATTTTAGCGCAACATCAGCCAATCAACCAATAATGGAGATCTTTTTCTACTAATAGGTCCCTCGGGAAAGACATTTTTAGGCCCAATGAGTCAATGACATACATAAAATCAACGTTTACACTCCATCTTCTAGCTCTTGCGAACAGTTCAATAAATTAGTTACTTCCTAGTTTAGTTCCTACTATATGCTTCTTCTTCAACTCAATTTATAGTGTTTTCTTAAGTTTTAAAATCTCTTATCCATTGAAACCTCGTTTCAGATTTTATTGTTCATATTTAAATTCTAAATCAGAAGAAAAAGCTGTGGACTTCATGGAAAGAAATATCAAGAGGAATCGGTACATCATTATCGTTAGCTTTTTAATATTTTAATTTTAAGTTTTATGTACTATCAATCATTAAAACAATCTAATCATCTATTAGGTAATTAGAAGAAAATATGTATGACAAATGTGCCCTGGTAACTTAATTAAAAAAAAGATAATTAGCTTGTTATTTTATATTTTAATTTTTTAGACTATAATAATTCAAGTTACTATTTGTATAGATAATATCGACAGAGCAGTAGTGAAATCTTCCCGCCCTGGCGCCAAATATTAAAAATCCAAAAACGTCAAATATGACGTCAAAAAACGAAAAACAAAAGCGAAAATAGAAAATAAACATCCTAGGGTTTGAATTTCCTGCAACAAAAACCCAACAGTACAAAGAGGGCAAAGACAATATGCGCAGAAGTAGGCACCAAAAATATTCTCATCTCACAAAAGGATCCACTGTAGAAGTAACCTCCGACGAAGAAGGGTTTAAGGGAGTGTGGTTCGAAGCCACAGTGCTCGGTGCGTCTTCCCCCGGTTCGAAGAGTAAAGAGGTTTGGGTCGAATACAAAAGTATTGTTGCTGAAGAAAATGGTTCAGAACTGTTAAAGGAGGTTTTGCATGTGTCTTTTGTTAGGCCGGTGCCTCCGGTTGAAAAAATTGAGAGGTTTGAGCTCTACGACGTCGTAGATGCCTTTCATAAGGACGGTTGGTGGACCGGTGTCGTGACACGTGTTCTGGAAGATTCTAGATACCAAGTGACTTTCGATAACCCGCCTGACGAACTTGAATTTGGGGTTTCTGAGTTGAGATTTCACCAGAAATGGGTCAAAGGGAAATGGGTCCGACCCGGCAAGCAGGTAATTTTCTTCAGTTCAGTATCTTTCTGTTACTAGCTCAGCAGTTTCTTAGCTAAGGATGTGTTTAGATGCTATAGGTACGAAGGAAAATGTTTTTGCATGTGTTTTTGGGGGAAATGTTTCACTTTCAAATATCATTTTCGGGTCTTGGGGGTATAAAAATTGGATTATGGTAATATAGAGTATGATATTGTGTGTGCTCTAGTGTTCAATGATAACTATGAGGTCTCAGGTTCAAATCCGACATAGTCTAAAACATTAAGTGAACGCCTTGGTGGGTTGAGTTACCTTAGAGTTACCCAGTACTTGGGAGGTAGCAAGTACTCAGTGGAATAGTTGAGATGAGTTGCTCACAAGCTTGCCCAGACACCAGCAGCCTCATAAAAAAATAAAAATTGAGCATTAAAGTCATTTTCCCCATTTTGGTGAAAAATATCTTCATTAGAGGAAAAATACTTTCACATTTCAAGGGAATCAAACATTGAGAAATGATTTCATAGAGGAATTCATTTTTCATCATACCAAAAATTCTAGTTAACCAAAAACACCCTTTGTTTCATCTTCTATGCTGCGTTGTTTTAAATTCTACTTAAAGGTTGTATTCTTCTTGTCTAAGGTTGTTATCCACTTCTATTCTTGATTTCTATAATTGTCCTCTTACCTTGTCATGTCTAATTGTCGAAAGAGAACAGGCTCATTGATGTTTAGTGTGGGAGAGAATGTGGAAGTATCATTTGATAGTGAGGATCGCCGTGATGCTTGGTTTCCTTCAACTGTCCTTGAACATTGTGGAAATAGCTCTTTTTTGGTGGAGAGCTATCGGCGAGCCTCTGACAAGAAGGCAATTGTTGAGAAAGTATTAGTTGATTCATTCCATATCCGACCTATTCCACCGCGAATCGTAAACAAATTCAGCTTGCTGGAAAAAGTGGATGCCCTTTATGATTATGGCTGGTGGAGTGGTGTCATCACAAGGGAGCTTGATGATAGTAGGTATATTGTCTTTTTTAAGCACACAAACAAGGAGATGGAGTTGAACGACTCGGATTTGAGACCTCACATGGATTGGAAGGATGGGCAATGGTTTACTAACGCTCGGGTATGGTCCATTTGAATTCCTTTGGTTTTCAGGTCCTGTTGCTGCTTTTACTGAATCAGACTGCTATTATATTCTTTCTTTCCGAGTGGTCATAATGGTGGGTAGTAGTTCTATTGGTAGCTTGTATAATCCATCTACTGGTGTAAGTTGTAAATAGCAATGCACCAGTTTTATGTTGCAGCTGCCCCCACCCGCTCCCCAACAAACCAACCCAATGTGAGTGAAATCTGTTTATTTAAGTTGAAATATGAATGCATCTCTATTAGATGGATGACACTCGAAGAGATGCTCTTTTATTCCTAAATAGTGAAAAGGTAATCTTTTTTTTGTTGTTACATAATGGGTTGGCATCTTGTGTCTATCGAGATATCGCCAGTATCAGGGTGTGGACATCAACTGCTTTTTATTTGAGAAAGATATATGTTTAGCTTGATTTTATCTGTGAAAAGATGTATGTATAACAAAAAACACATACTAATTTTCTTTGACTGACCTTGGGTGTTACTCTAAAGCTCATTATGTGTTAGATTTGCTATATAAGTTGTTATGTTTTTTCCTTTTCTAGCTCGTTCTTAAGTTGGTGCTTCTTTTGACTTTCTTAATTGCATATCCTATTGTTAATATGACTCTAGCAAAGAATTGCTAACTCGATAATGCTCTCAATTGATTGGATTTGTACATTGTCTAAGCAAAGTACATGGTGCTTAATTAAGCCCAAGATTAAGCAGTGAGGTTTATGTTGACGTTGTGATTTCAGATCTTTGCCGTACATTATAAATGTGGTAAAGTGCTGTTCTACAGGCCCTCCAGTAATATCTACTTCACTAGTTTTTTTGATAAGGCGAATGTCTTCTTCAGTATTGCTAAAGCTTACCAGAATATACTTTCAGGAAGTTTCAATTCCTTCAGATTCTCAGACTAAGGGGAGCAACAACTGCAATGACACTGGTATTTTACAAAAAGATGTTCCACTTGGAAAATCAACCATTATGAATGATATCTCTGAGGAAAGAACTCGACATTCTGCTAAGTCTATAGAGGATCCTAATGAGAAACCTTCAACTGATGATATTTCACTGGAGAAGACATCGCAGAAGGCCCTTTCCAGTTGTAATGCTGCTTCTTTGCAGGCCCAAGAGCTTCCCAAAGATGGAACTGAAACTCCAAAAGCGTCACTTAAAGCATGTAAACTTAGTGCTAAGCCTTCTGAAACACCCTGTACAAAGAGTCCCGCTGATTATCCCAGCCCAAATTCTGAATATGCTGAAATGAAGATTTTAGCACCTGTAGCTGGAGATGACCAGCCTGGTAATCACTCTTGGAAGAAAAGAACTGTAAGTCATTTCTCACTGCCAATATTTCTTGCATATGGAGCTTTTGGGGGGTGGGGGTGGGAAGGGTTAGATCAATTAAAATGCATGGTGTCAATAGGAGGAATCTGTTGCTCCTTATGCCACCTTTCTGGGTTGAGTGTATTGAAATTAATAAAGAAAGGAATGGGAGGTGTTGCATGCTAGAATGACAAAGTAAAAGCTAGTTGTGTGCGATGTCATTGCTTGTAATATCATGTTAAATGAATGTCCGTTTTTTGTTAAAAAGTTTGTCTTAGGATTTACTTCAGCTTTGAAGTTAATTAATATGACGTTCTATAAGTAGCGTAAGAGTTGCTAAATTTTGCCTCAACCACGACCAGTTTGTGCCAATAGAGCTCCCTTTTTCTATTGGAAGCAAGGCTGTGAGTGAGTCAAACCTGCTTGTGAGCTAATTAAGCCTGTCTTAGCTTATAACTGTTCAAGCTGGAGCTAGCTCAGTTGACCAAACGAGCCAATCTGTGGCACATAAATGTTCAATACGCTAAACCTATGTTTTTTTTTGCTTTCTCATACTTATATTGACTATTAACATGCTGGTTTAATCCCAATGCAGTCTTTATGCTGGAGATTTATAATACCACTGTTACCTTTCTCAAAAAAATATGCTGGTTTAACTATAAATTTCCACTGCATTTGATTTTTTCAATATGTGAGTTTAAAGGAGTTTACTATTCTTCCATTAACTATTTAAAGTAATCAAGCAGTGACCAGCCTTAGACAGGAGGGTGTGGAGGTGAAGGATTAGGGTAGAAGGTTTGTAGGTAGTCGAGCGTTTTCTCTTTGTCTTACTAAGTTCGCTAGCATTAGTGTTAGTATGATATCTTTTTATTCATAGATTGCTATTATTACCTAGAGTTTCACTGCATTCTTGGATTCGATCTTATTTATCTTGTTGTTATTCCTACTTGTTGCAATTAAAATCCACCTAATAGGTTATCTTCGGCTTTCTGTTTCCTTTTTTTTCCTTCATTGATGAAAGTTGAGCTGCTTCGTTTTTGTTTCTTATACTTAATTATCTTCAAATCTTTTTCTCGATCTCTTTTCCTATTCACCATCCATTTGAAGGAAACTTAAAGAACAGCAGTGCCCATCTCCATCTGTCTAGCAGCAGTGGTCTTCTGGGAGATGATTAATATGAATTTGATCTATTCTCTCCGCTGAGGGTCTACTCCAATGAATGTGGTCTGAGTTGAAGCTATTGTTTCATCTTTCCCATATTCTCGTTTTGTTCATCCTTTACAAGAATATTGTTGGCAAATGAGTAATTGCAATGAATTCTTCTGGTTCTTTTTGCTGATTCCGAGATTGCTCCCTTTCCAGAAGTTATCTCTTAGGTTCTTGCCTTAGCTATGACGTGCTCTGTTCGAACATCTCACCCCGCGCTACTTAATCATTTTGGGGAGCCAAAGCGCTTCGTCTTCAAGCCAAGGTGTGCATTTCAAAGTTTTGACTTGGCTTGGCTTGTTTACCCCTAATTGGGTGGTGAAAGGTCTAGGAAAATTCTCCATTTGCAGCAAGCTCTTTCTTCCAGCTATAAATGTGTCAATCAGAGTTCATGATTAGTTCATTCATCTAACTTATCCAAAAAGAAAAATAAATAAAATGCTCAGTGCATTCATCCAAATATATGCAGAGGAAGAACTGCCAGGAACTTGGTGAAGAAAAGGGCGAGACACTCGAGAAGTTGCAAGGTGCAAAATT
The DNA here is from genome assembly GCF_000715075.1 of Nicotiana tabacum. Lineage (NCBI taxonomy): Eukaryota > Viridiplantae > Streptophyta > Magnoliopsida > Solanales > Solanaceae > Nicotiana > Nicotiana tabacum. The sequence continues at coordinate 125,190,238 of NC_134101.1, read as the reverse complement.
TCCTAAAAGAGGTATTATTTGTTTGCTTGGTTAGTTGTTTGTACTTGCTGAAATCTAAGTGCAATTTAGGATCTGTTTAACAGGTAGCAAGGGAATTGCAATAGAAAATGCTGCTGAAATTACTCAAAAACTATCTAAACGCAAAGAAACTGATGTTCCTATCATCATGGGGCTGGAGTGTACTAAAGTCAGGAGCTCTAGGACAAAAAGATCTCGTCAGATTGATAATGAATCTTTGGAGCCTATTGGGGATCTGAAGCAGATTGATGCTGCCATAGACAGTAGACAGGTAAACAGAGATTCAAGGGCTAAAATAATTTCACTCCACAAGCTATTTTGATACTTGCTGCATGCTTTGAGAGTTCTTACTTTATGACTAATACCATGTTGTTTATACTGGATTCTTTTCGGCTACTTGTAAGATTTTGTTAAAAGTCCAGCTCCTTAAATTGAAGACCTCTTGATTCTGATTTTACTGGCTGGTTAAATCGCTTTGTAGTTCTGATTTTTCATTTCTGTAGGAGATTCTTATTTTTTGTTTCTGTAGGAGACCAAACAATCAGGTGAGAAAAAGGGGAAGGCCAGCAAGGAAACCAATTTCAGCCCCAACAGGTATATCATAAATTCCTTCGGCCTAGAATTTTGTGTGGAAATTATTTTCATTTTTGTCCTGAAGGTGATCTGCTCTGTTTTCTTGTAGATATGGGACCAAATGGAGATCATTCAAAAGATGAGAGCTCATGTCCTGTCGAGCTAGCAATTATGGTAAATGAAGATGGTAAAGAGCAACTAGAGGTTCAACTGGGGCATACCAGAAAAAGAGGCAGGACAAGGAAGATGGCCGTAACAAAATTGTCAAATGAGAAAACAGGTCAGTCTTTGTTCCAGCAGCATGAGAAGCATTATATAAAGCGGGGAAAGCGACAGACAGAAAGTGTAAATATTGAATCTCAAGCTCAAGGTGAGTAATGGCTTCTGTTGTAGTAATTGCAATTTTGGGAGATGATGTTGGCAAGTGATGCATGGTTTTGAGCACTTTGTGGATCTCTTGAATTTTGAATGCTATATGCGATTGTTTAAGAGAACAGCTTGTATGATGCAACAAAGAGGAACACCTCCTCTTTGTTAAGCCTCTCAGTCCTTTTTTCATTTTCAAAACTTCCTTTTGGCCTTCTGTAGGTTCTGTTGACACTTCTGGAGTGAAAACTGCTGAATCAAACAGGATTGCAAGCGATGGTGAGGAAGTTTTTGCTGAATACAACAAATTAGATGATCAACCCCTTGCAAAGTGGTTTGAAGAAATGCAGTCTCCAACTTCTGCTGATGGATCAAGTAAGCTACTAACCTTTCATTAGCCGCTTCCTATTCTGGCTGTTGTTTGATGATAATTTTTCTCCTCCAGGAGTTGCACCTGCATGTGATACGGAGCAATGTGCTGAGATGAGGGAGAAACAAGACATGCCCATCCAAACTCCTGTCAGCGGGACCCCAACAACCCAAACTGAAACACAGAGCTTGCCTTTTATAAAAGATTCAGATGTTTGGTCAATGTTTGAAACCATGGCTATTTTCCAGAAATTTCCGCAGAAGCCCCACTTCCGTCCATTGGAACTCTGCAAAGAGAGTAAGCGTGAAGGACTAGCTATAGGTTGTATGGTGACTTTTTCAAGCATTGCAGAGAAGACTTATAGATTGCACTTTGACGACTCCAGAAGCGCTATTGAAGAAAAACTGGAGACTCTCAGCGACTTGGAAATGCATGGATTTGAAGTGCAGCCTGTAAGAGATCAGTTAACTGTGTTGTTGTCGATGAAAGATAAGAAGGAAAAGCTTGAATCACAGGCTGCAGATATTGGTAATCAGATTATCGCCCATAATACAGACAAAGAAAAAATTGAACGAGAGATTGAAGAGAACAACAAACAAATAGCAGAATTACAGTGTAAAAATTCTGTGGCTATTTCAAAGAAGGAGGTTATGGATCGTGAAATTGACAGTTTGAGGTCTCAGTTGGAGGATATTCAAGCAGACCTGAAGAAATGCACATAATGAATCTGTAGCTGCTACCAATGTCGCTGTTGTGGGTTAATCTTGAAAAATGGTTTGCTGTTTTGCGTGAACAATATTAGTCACTAGTTTCGGAGTTGGGTAGGTGTTTTATCAACTATTTGGGGTTCATGCCTAATGTTGTATATGTCCTGTCGATAACTTACTCTGTCTTAAGACATGTTTTTGGATGGCTATAGTTAGCCCCAGACAACACTAATTGAGCCTTCAAGGTTCAAAATGAATTTGGAAACTGATTTTCTCTGATGGGTTTCCTCTGTCCGGAGGAAATAGTTATGTGATGAATCTGACATTGTAGTTGACTGTGCCTTTGTTAATTTATTATTCTCTTGTTAGTCTTCAAAATTAACATCTGTTCTGTTAGAATATATTCTTGAGATTAATCTAAATAGGGGTGTCATAGCTGTTTAATGTTAAGAACGAAATGTGTGTGTACCTGTAAGGGCTTGTGCACTTGTGAGAAATTTTTTACCCGTAAATAAGGTGATATGTCGAGTCCTTGGCTCTGTATTGTACAGGGTAGTTTCCTTGATAAGTTTCGGATAAGTGAAGTAACATAGAAAAATTATCAGTACTTGAAGATACGTGATTGAAGAAGTTATCAACTATACGTTCAAAGAGGTTGTTACAGTCATTTGCTTAACCATAAAAATAAAATTGGTTATGTAAAAAGTTAAACGTCATATCCCAAAAAAATGAAAAAAAAATATAAAGAAAAAGTCACATATACGCTTTTCCATTTGCAAAATGTTTCGTACCTGATCTTGAATACTAACTTCAGTCCAATATAAGCAAGATGTGGAATATAAGCAACATGTTAGTTCTGACGTGCTATTTTCCTTCTACTTAGAGATGGATCCAAGATTTAAATTCGATGGGTTAAACCTTTAAGGTTTTAATATTAAACATGTTATATTATCTTTAAGTTATGGATTCATATTTATTATTTATTATGTTACTGGACTTTTAACCATAAATTTATATTTCGCGTTGAATACACTATGTTCAGCTAAACTCGTTACTGCCAAGCGACATGCGCCCCGGGTTCTACTTAGGAGTATAATTTACTGATAATATTTGAAAATTGCATGATAAATTCAGTGTTATGAGAGTTGTTTCCTTCGGTTGCTTTTCTAAAGTATTCCCTGTGTTTTCTTGCTTTGATTTTTGCTGCCAATGTGCGCATTTATTTTGTCCATTTAGTCTTAACTTGCTTGTTTAAAGAATCAATTTTTTATTTATTTATTTTTTTTTTTGATTTCATGACGAAGAAACACTATTAGAAAATTGTGAAAAATCGTCTTGGTCGGAAACCTTGAAAATTGACCGATTTTAATCCGTCGAAATAAGACTGGCCGGTCAAAAAAAGCGACCGTCTTCGATCACAATTTCCGACCGAAGGTGGTCGGTTTATTCAACCAAGAGTTGACCAATTTATCTGACACTTTCTAAGAAACTTAAAGGCAAAACGGCCTCCTGTGTCACAACCCATTTTCTAAAGAGGTCGTGACCGGCACCTGATTGCTAAGCTTGACCGAGCGAACCATCTGCACTTATCAATACTATTATACTTCAAACATTATATACAACAAGGTAATACTTTAATCAAATACCTTTGAATAATTTGAGTGTCTAAAATAAATCAACTCCAAAACTTATTCATAGTAACTGATGAATACTAAAAGTTTAATTATTCAAAATGTCTGAATCTTAACTTAGTGACTACGTCTATGAAGCCTCTAGTGATAAACTGACGCACTGCTCAGGACATGAAATTTTCTGACTAGTTCTCCAAGTAAATTAAGAAATAGCTAAATGAGGATGACTTTAAGGAATACTCCACGAACAAAAGCAGAGCTCACCAACAACACTGGAAGTAAGGAAAATCTTAACCTGTAGTCTGCTTGCCTGCAAAATCGGTTCCTACGTTGTACCGTAGACTAATGCACGTTCCCAAAAGAGAATGTCTGTGCCATCCACTCAGTGAGTCTCAACGACCCCCAACTAAAGCAAGGAACGAGACTTACTGAAATATGCATGCAAGAAAATATTCTAAAAGCACGAAAGACATAAAGTTTCTATGAATAATTCTAAAATAATTGCATACAAATAGTTTATGAATATTCTAAAATAAATTCTTTTCTTTCTTTATTATCTGGAAATACCTTATTTTATGCTTAGGGAGTTCCAACAATTCCGACTTATTTCTGTCTTAGTTACCGTGTGATCGGCACTGGTTCGATCCCAACCTGATCGAATAGGCCCAATTCACGAGGTGCCACTTGCTTCATAGTTCTCAACGCTCATGTATCATATCTCAGCCTGGTTAGACAAATTCTCAGCAACGAGACCCTCGGCTCGTGTGCTCCCTATTTTGGTAGAAGTAGTTTTAGGAAGTCAACGCCTTGGTCAGGACCCTCGGCCTGGACGGTTACCCCTTCTTAGAACAGAGGATACTGCCAAAAATACTTTACTAATAAACTTTTCTATGTGACCTCTTTAGGATCTAAATTAACTTCTCAACTTTCTTTACCATTCAAGTCTAAATGTTTCTATACAATCTGTACATATTCATACTGGTATCTTTAAATGTAAAACATGACATAAGTATGAAATAAACATTCAAAAGTATTTGTAAAGACTCTTTCTTCTTCATGAATTTTTAACATGAAAACAACATATAAGTATAACACAAAAATCTAAAAGTTTATGCACATATATCAGAATAAATCATCTAAACATGAGCTAGAACAATTCTAAGTTAATAGGTACTCGCTCCAATAAAGTACATATTAATTCCTTCAAGCAATTCATCAAACACTTTATAAGCGTATTTTTTTGAGTTAAACCACTTTAGTAAAGGGTTATACCAACTCACCTCAAAACTCCCCGAGCCAATAGCTCTAGTCTAATTATACACGTCAAATTATCGATTCTACAACAATCAGTGCATCTTAATTAATTTTAAAGTTTTCATACCTAGACATAGAACTTACTTTATCTACAACGCAAGAAAGAAATTAATTATCTAATTCTTACATGCTACTAATGTTCATATTTTAAAATTAATTATACTAGGGGTAAGTGACAATAAAAATTTTTATATACCTGAGTTCAAGAACTAATCTATACTATATTAAAAGCACGAAGGTCCTTAGCGAAATGTCGTTCGCCTTTTTTATCCTTTTAAAATAGAGCTCACACTAGACAAAATAGTCATTTAATTATTATCTTAATATTTAGGACTTTAAAAGAAACTAAAATTTGATTATTAGATTTTTCCTTATTGAATTAAATAAGAAACCCCAATAGTAAGGACTTTAAAATAGATATTATTTAAGAGAATTAATTAAGAATATTACGTTTCTTTTCCTTGTATACTCACGTGATTTCCATAGAAATATGTTTACATTGATTCCTCTTATTAGGGAACCTATCTTCTATACTATCAAAAAAACATAAAATCTCAACAAATAATTAAGTCTTTGAATTAATAAAGCAAATGAAAAGTCAATTCAATTTTATTTTAAAATTATTATGTAAGTAAACTTATTTTTCAAGTTGATAAAACTCTTAAGGTACACAAATTATTTTACACAATAAGAGCAATTGCCGTGAAAGAAATAAGAAAATAGAGAAAAATTTATTATAATGTAGTATTAAAAGTTAAATTGCTAAAATGTTAAGTTGAAGCAATAAGGATATAACCACCAAATACTATAAAAAATTCACAAAAATTACCCTTATCATTTTTCTTTCTTTTTATATTTATTTTAATAAATGATAGCTCCCTATATTTTTCATATCGTATTACATCATTTTTTATAATTCAATATTAGCTATTTCATACTTTATATTGTTATTTATCTATAGGTTTCTAGGAGCTATAGTTCTATCTCTACGCTCACAAATTTGTAAAAGACCCAAAGATTCAAATTCTTCAATTTATTTTATTATCTTTGAATAATTATTTTAAAGTATTTTTTTTGTTATTTGTTTATAGTATTTGGTAATAAAGATAACAATAATTTTCATAAGATATATATTATCTCATAAATCATAATAAGATATATAAAGACTTATGTGGCGTAGAATTTCTTTGTTTAATGAGCTAGCTTAGTGAGATTAACATTCATTATATTTAGAAGCTTACATTTTCTTTCTTTGATATTTTTTCAATAACTAAAACACATTATTGAATAATATATATATAATTTTTAAAAATTATATATTTATTGATATAGGTACACGCGCAAAGCGCGTACCCTAATATTTGATCAATGGTAACAAATACAAATATTTTGGAAGAACTTTATGTCTTACTCGATATTAGAATACCAACTCATTCGCCTACTCAGAAATTCTATTATTCTAATATAGTAAATAATGTCACTGTAATCGTTTAGATAGACGTAAACATACTTATTTCTACTAGTGATAAGTAAATATATAATGTACGTGTAAGAAGAAGCTATTAATTTACACAAGTAAAATAAGAAAAAGATTTATGTAACCTAAATGTTAGGAATTTATTCAAAGTTCAAATAAGGAAAATTTGATAATCAAAATTTTAGTTGATTTTGCCCTTAGCGAAATGTCGTTTGCCTTTTTTACCCTTAAAAATTTAATTTTACACTGGACAAAATAGTAATTTTTTTTTAATATTTAGGAATAGTTTTTATTCATTCCCTAATATTTAGGACTCCAAAATCAATTAAAGATTGTGTACCAAATCCTTCCTTATTTGAGCTATATAATATAACATATATGTAAAAAAAAAAAAATAATAGCTTCGAAAAAACACAATGTTTTGTACGCTTCGTCTGCATGTAAAAACTTTTGACGGAACACTTTCAATTCCTAAAGTTATATTAGGAAAAGTATGAGCACTTTTGAATCCTTTTAGCAATAGGAGCCTTTTTTTTAAACATTAACCAATTAAATTTTCTATAAATATTTTAGGCAAAAGTTACGTTAAGTATTCATATATATTTTAGGTCATACAGTCAGACTTCTCTCTAACATCATCCTTATATAATAGTCATTCACTATAAAAGCTGAGTTATTCTCGGAACCGAATATTATATTATGGTATAATATATGTCCTCTATAACGGCACTTCACTATAGCAGCCAAAAAATTTCGGAACAAATGAGGCTGTTATATAGAGGTTTGACTGTAATCCATTACATTCAATCCTTTTACTTAGGAGTTTATTTTTTAATATACGTTTGGCTAAAAGAAAGGGAGGACGAGGGTGTGAATCGGAAAAAGAAAAAAATCATGTACCAAATTATTTCTCTTAGATAAAATATATATAAAATTTATTTCTATTATATTGCATGGCCAGAAAATAGTAAATGTCGTTCATCTTTTACCCTTAAAAAATAACTTTTACAATGGACAAATTTGTAACTTTGGTTAGTTTCCTAATGTTTAGGATTTTGAAATCAACTAAAATTTTTGATATTAAATCTTTCCCTATTAAAATAGGTAGGAAGTACTAATATTTAGGAATTTAAAAATCAATAAATATTTTACATTATGTAAATTGTACTAATAGACAATACATCCTTTGTGCAATACGTATAAAATCAATGGGAACGATGGTGACTTCAATTAATTACTAATTAAAAATTAAAAAATGGAGACATAAAATCACATATATTAAATTAAAATTATTTAATACAGTAACTTCTAAGTAAAATTATTTCAATGTAGAATAATTAATTATGTATTTTAAGTATTCTTATTTAATCATATAAAGTAATTAATTCATGTTCAATTAAGCACCCAAAATAATTATTCAATATCATATTTAAGAATAAAAAATTATACAAGCCTAAATTCATCTATATCTATACTATAAAGTCCCTATCGAAATATCGTTACTCTTTTTTATCCTTTAAAAATTAATTTCACACCAAACAAAATAGTCATTTAATTATTTTTCGAATATTTAGGACTTCAAAATCAACTAAAATTTTATTTAAGAAAATCCTAATATTTAGGTCTTCAAATTCAATTAAAATTTACTTTATTATTTTTTTCCTTATTTGACCAGTTTTTATAAATATCCTTTTGGAGTCTAGTACGTGACTATTAAAGTTTTTTTTTTAATTCTTAGCCTCTAAGGTATATAATAGTATTTGTTTTTCTCCAAAGTGCCAATAATTGATTGCCTAAAATATGGAATATCCATCAGTAATGTATATTCGCCTTTTCCTGTTAAATTTTTAAGAGTTTTGATTTAATCTTAACTTTAAATTTCTAGAAGTTTGAACTAATATGGTGTTAATTTAGAAATAAATTAAGCTACCACCATACTATGTGAATGTGCAACTATAGTTAATATTTTAACCCTAAGTTAAACTATTGTATTTGGAACTCTTGAAATAACTATAAATTTGTCACCCCCCACCCCCTCAGCCTCTGATAATTTTGAAAAATTGACCTCAACATTGTGAACTCGAAATTTCAAAATTGTTATTAGCAGAGTGCATCCGGAGTGAGTTTAGGATGGTATTGACTATTATTTGATATTGGATGAACATGCAAAGAAGTAAATTTAGATTTAAATCAATAAGAATTCAGGCAACTTTTTTTTACACAAGAAGAGGTTCATTTGGCTATAATTTTGATTAATTTTGAATGAAAAACTATTTTTTTGTATAATGACATTATGAACGTAAAGTTTACAAAGAGATGTTGGATGAGATATAATAACATAGAATATTTTTATCTAATATAATAAAATATTTATCGCTATAAATACTATAGAATTAATTACACTAACTTCACTCGGAAAATGTTGAATTCAGCTATATATTATATCAATGTAGTAATATTTTTTTCATCATTTAAACATATATTGCGTTTAGTTTTACCTCCATTGCTATTTTTTAATAATTTGTATATGTTTTATATTGATTAATGTGATGCACACGTGCAATGCACGTACACTAAAACTAGTACTATATTAAAAGCACGAAGGACCTTAGCAAAATGTCGCTCGCCTTTTTTACCCTCTAAAAATAGAATTTACATTAGACAAAAAAGTCTTTTAGTTATTATTAAGGACTTTTAAAACAACTATAATCTTTACTATTGAATCTATTTCCTTATTTAAATTATGTAAGAATCCTAAATATTTAAGAATTTGAAATCAACTAAACTTTTCCGTATTAAACTTTTACTTATTCCAACTATGCACAAACACGCTTTGGCTTAAGTATTCTCATGCCGAATAGAAAATTTTCACTCTTTCTTCCGTTTCCATTTGAAATGCTTGGAGTAAAATAAATTAAAATTAAAGAATTTATTTAATAACCAATAAAAGAAAGGTAGACATTACTTTTCAATGGAAAGGAACATATTTTACTCCATAATAGTATGAAGGTTTACGTTTATTTTTTTAAATATAATAATCAAGAAACATGATGTCTTATTTACTGAATCCAAACAAATGATATATTATTTTTAATTGTTAATGATTATGTAAAGTCAATCAAGATATTATCACAGTTTGAAGACGGGGATATCGAAAATTATTTTCAACTATTTTCTTACTTATCTGTTAATTAAAATTAAGAAAATAATTTAAGAGGAAGAAGTTTAGCATTTTGGTACCAAATATTCAAATGCGATAAAACATTAGAATAATTGCGGTAATTTTTTTCTAATATCTCTAACTTTCAAATCAATAAAAATTTATTTATTATGTCTTTTCTTACTCAAACTATGCAGGACATTATAATATTTAAAATTTCAAAGTCAATTAAAAGTTTATCTTACTAAATTATTCTCTTTAATTTGTAACAATAAATTCGTGACAAATATCGGTATCAACATTACGATTGTATCAACGCCAATTCACGTTATAAAAGAGAACATCAATCTTCTTTTTAATTAAGATTCAATCAGTTGAACTCAAGTACAATGTCAGTTTATAATATTACTAACAAATAATTTTAATCAATTAACTGTAATTTTATATCATAACTCAATAAAATATCTTAAAATATGTATACAAATAAAAATAAATATTTTAAACACTATTGTAGTGATTACAAACTTTTACACCTTTTGAGAATTATATTACACTACAAAAGACTTCATGTTAGATAAAATAGTTGTGAGCACGTGATTTTTTGCCTCACAAGAACTACTCCAAAAGAAATCACAAATAACTTTTTTTTCTTTGTATGCAATTTTTGAATTTTCGTGGCATTTCGTTTGTGCATGTTTATTTTATTCTAATTAGGGAAAAATACAAAAAAAAAAATGGTAATGCAGATGCATATGCATTTAGGAATTAATATCGCATTTTTAGAATTATTTAATCATGAGTTTATATAAAATGAAAAATACAAACAAAAAATATATACATTTAGGATTTGATTATATAATTTATTCGGCATAAATGGAAAATCATAAAAATATGCTTGTTGGGTATTTTTAAGTTTGACCGTGTGATTTTGTACTTAATCTAATTTTGTTTAATCTAATTTTGGAATTCAATTTAGGATTTTTAGGTTTTTAATTTTGAAAAAATTAGTTTAAAAAAAAAGTAAAAGAAAATGAGTCATAAATGTGAAGGAAAATCGGACCTGGACCGAAATCCAGGCACAAACCAAATTAACCCCCCACAGTCCAATCTAAACACCCTTTTGCCCGGTCCAAATCTCATAAGACATCCGAACGACGTCGTTTCAGCAGGCGATCAATCACGGCCATTGATCCTGCATGATCCAACGGCTCAAAGGCCGTCTCCTTTACCCATTCCCTGGCCCGACCCGTTGCCAGGTTCAAACCGACCCCCAATTAAAACCAAACGACACCGTTCCCCTCAAAGGAATTGATCCAGGCCATTGATCTCATCAGATCGAACGGTCTGGATCCAACCCTCACATGCATATATAAAGGGTCCAAACTAACCCCGCCCCCCCAAACCAGGCCCCCTCCTCTCATTTCTCATCAAACCTCGTCTCTTTCAGAGACGAGGAACCCTAATAGCCGCCACCCCTTTCCCTCGCCGTAAACCCGGCGGCGCCGGCTCCAGTGGCCGTGAAATTCACACCACTAGAGCACCTAACCTCCCATGAATCCTTTAACCATTTTGCTCGAATCAGGCCGAAGCTCCTCGAATCTTCAATCGAAGATTCGAGTAAAACCTAACCCTACCCCAACCTACCCCAAACTCACACCAATTATCCACCTGACCTCCCTCGTGCCTAAAACACCGTTGGTTTGGTTCGAATATGTCTAGAAATGCTCGAATTTTAGATCAAAGAATCAGGAACCCTAAAAATCCAAATCGTGGAAGTTGTCCAAATTAAATGAGAGATTGGGGGTCTAATAGACTTTAATCGAGGTATTCTCAGTTGAGAATACTTCGAGTAAAGTCTGTTCAACCTCAAAATGTCCGAATCCTAGTTTGAGCCTGTGTCCGTATAAGTTCTGAAGGTTTGAGGTATTTTCCTTTTTCTTTTATTCCATATTTATGAGTTTTGTTTATTTATGTATCTGTTTAGTATAATTTTATTAGTTTACCATCTTCTATCAGTTAACTCTGCTCATCTTCAGTGGACTTTTATTTTTTGTCCAATTCTGTCATTTGTTTATGAATGCTATGATTGTTATGTGTGTAATCGATTAATAAGTTCGCATCGATTAATTAGTTTCCATTTAATCCTTGATTCTGGCCATAACAATGAAATTGTTTGAATTGTCTGTGTTCATTGATTTCTGATCAATGTCAGTTATAATATGTAATCGTTTGATTGAGCTTCATTGATTAAGTCTGTTTGTATAGATTAAAATCATTCAACATTCTGTTTGGTTTTAATTCTGATTATTAATTGCCCGATTAGTTAAATTCTGTAAATATTGTTCTGAATTGGAAATCTTTGTATCTAATGTTTTTCTGCATTAAAACCTTAGGATTTCGTTATAGTTGTTCAATCAGAAACTAGTGTTGATAATTAAGTTGGAACAGATTGTAAAATCTGTTTTGTGTTGAATTTTGAATTTTGTATTAAGGTCAGTATTATTGAGAGTTTTCAGGAGTTAGTTAAAGGTTAGTTTGGAAAAATAAACTACAAGAATACTTGTTTAAAGGCTGCTGAATATTCAAACCTGTTAGTGGACTGATTTGAGACATTCCTAAGTGGGTTTGTGTAAAGATAATAGACAACTAATGGTAGAGTTCAATAATGTGTTTGTTTAAAGAATACTGGGGAACAAAAGAAGATAGGGGGCTGAAATTAAGGGAAAAGGTGTCCTTAGTGGCTGGATTAATTGAAAATTCAGACTTAGTGCTATTTGGGTGGAAAAAACTGATTTGAAAAGAATAAGGAGGATCCGGGCAGTAGGCTGGAAGAGGAGAAAATAAGTTGTATAAGAAAGGGTGTTGGAACTGATTTCTGGACAGGGAAGACACACAGAGATATAGGGATACAAACAGAAAGAAAAAAAAAGAAGAAAGAGAGACAGAACAGAAAAACAGAGAGGGAAACAGAACATAACAGAAAGAGAAAAAACAGAAAAAGAACACACACACACACATAGAGAAGATAAACAGAACAGAAAAATAAGGAAGAAAGAGAGAAAAATCAGAAATATTGTTTCCTCATATCTGTCCGGGCTTGTTTGGTGATACTGTTTGATTGAATCTGAAATTTTCTTAAAATTTCTGCTACTGTTCGTCTGGTTTTCACGGTTTCTGTCGGTTTTGCTCAAATCTGCTGAATTGTTTGGCATTTTATTTCTGTTGTTGGGCTTCTTTTGCCGCTACTGCTGAATACTACCTCTTTTATCTTCATTTCCAGGTATATATTTAGACTCATGATACTGCGAAGTTTCAATATTATGGAGAAATGAAACCTGAAATTTCAAATATGTCTGTTTTTTCATTTGAAGGCATTAGTTGAGTTTCAATTTTTTTTAGTTAAATATTAGTTTGCACTTGACATGAGAACTATTAGTTAATCATCCTCTTTTGAAGTTTGTATAAGCTTTGCAATAATTCTATTTATTTCATGATCTCATTAAGTATAGTTATATTCGAATTGTCGAGACAGGGGATTTGGTAGAAAGTTGACTATTCTTTAAAACTTTATATTTAGACCATGTTAACTAAGCGTTTGGTAATATGAAAATATCGGGGAACCACGCTAGTAAACTTCATCAAGTCCGATATTGTTTAATTCTAGTTGACATAAGTATTCTCGTTTATACAAAAAATAGGGCCTAATAATGTGGATAACTCTAAGTGAGAGACGAATCGATATAATTCGTTACGATTAAGATATTGGAATATTCCGGATGGTTCAGATGTGTATTTACGTTACATGTAATGTCATTTTATTAAATCAATTTGTAGATTAGTTCTCTTTCTTAACAACAAATGGCCCATTTATTTTAGGAATGCGATTAACTCATTTCTTAAAAAATAGTATATAAAAATAATGCCAATGATTTTTACAAGGTATAGATTTAGTATTTGTAAATAGCTTGCATAAGCCAAGATAAAAATTGATTTGATTTTATCTATCCCAAACTCAATCATCGTAAGCAAATCAACCAAATAATTAGAACTTTGGACTAAAAACAAGTTGTGTAGAAGAAGGTCGGATTTATGAATATTAATTGCAATATTTTAAGTCAAAGATATACAAAGTAGAGCTCGCTCCAAGTAGAATAATGGAAATTCTTCGAAAACTACTAGTTTGCTTATCAATTAATTTTTTTTTTAGTTTTATACGTTATTCGCTTTGGTAAGTTTTTAAACATATACATTTAGTCTTAAGCCTAGAAAAAATAACAAATAACTTGTGCACATAATTATCAAGTACTAAAAATACATAAACAAAATACGGATACTGTATTCACGATAAAAATGGTAATTTTAGTTGCACGTTATTTAGTTTTCATATCATTAATTCTTTTAATTTAAATAGTTTTGAGGTATATAATTCACACGTTTAAAATATAACCTGTGGTCAACACATAATAAATTTTGATTTTTTTTAAGAAATCCGGAGGCATCCCAAACGGTGATTTCCCATGGCTTTCATATTTAAAAATAGATGGACATAATAAACATTTGTAGAAAATTTATATTACCATCAAGAATATTTTGTGTAATTAGGGATACGTTCGCGTGACCTGATTACATTTCTAAAGGCAATTCGGATTATGCGTTCGCGCAACTTCGAGCAAACTTTTTAATAAAAGGGGGTTCTTCGGAGGATATTAAATTAATTTCATATAACCCGAGATGTGCAGTTCACTATTTAATCATACAAGAGTGACGAATGTTCGTAGTTTTATTTTAAGCACGCGCAATTTCGGCCATAATTTCTTTTTATAATAGAAATATAAAAAAAATATATTATCAATCTTATTGTGTACACGTATGTGTGACACGATTCTTTACATTTACAAAAAATAAATAAATAAATAATACGAATATACGTACGCGTGATTCGAAGGTCTATAATTGTAAACAATCCAACCAAAAGCGGTAACCAAATCATGCAACAAGAAAAATGTATTTAGTAAATCAAGATAATTAGGCCAAGTATAAAAATGGTTAAGCGACCGTGCTAGAACCACGGAATTCGGGAATGCCTAACACCTTCTCCCGGATTAACAGAATTCCTTACTCGGATTTCTGGATCACAGAATGACAAACAGTGTCATATTTTCCTCGATTCGGGATTAAAACCGGTGACTTGGGACGCCATAAAATTCTCAAGTGGCAACTCTGAAACTAATAAAGAATCCCGTTTCGATTGACCTTTAATTGGAAAAACTCCCTTTACACTACGCCCTCCTCGGGAATGTTGTGTAAAGAAAGAGGTGTGACAATAGTAATCAACGTTAATTCTCTACCTTAATTTCTTTGACAATCATTGTTTTCTTTCAAGAAAAAACTTAGTTAGATACAGACAGTACCCATCCAATTGATTTTTTTGGTACGATAACTAAATCTAATAATTTATCTCATTGTTTTCCGTATTTTTCAATTTGAGTTTCACTAGAAATAAGATGAAATTCATACTATTAGGTATTTAAACTAACATAATTAATTTTTAAGAGCATGGTTGTTGCATAATATTTGAATACAAGTCGACATATTATTCAACTACTAAAGCAAATGCATAACTCATATATGTTAAAGTTATGATAAGACACTAAAATACTCTTACATGATATAATTTTTTTTATTACATCGGGTAAATATGACAATATTCATTATTATTAAGAGCTTGTGCTTTTTTTAAAATTTTATTTTATAATTCAGTCACATAGTTTAACAATATTTGTGTGATTTAAAATTCATTTTACATTGGACAAAATAGTAATATTATTGTTTTCCTAATATATAGGATTCTAAAATCCTATAATTTTAGTTATTAAATCTTTCCTTGTTTGAATTATGTAAGAATTTCTAATATTTAGGAATTTGTATGTGAATCTTACCTTATATAAATTGGCAAAAAGTAGATTAACCCACAAAATCGTATATTTAATGCAAAAGCATTATAACAATGAAGCACAAGAATTTTTTAAAATTTATTTCCAAATAATAAGGTTTAAACTTTAAAGCATATCGACCACCTTTACATAGTAATATATTTATTCCGACCTTGACATGGTAATGGAATTCACCATTTTCTACTTTGAAACAGTCTTTAAGCATAATTTCACGATTTTTAAAAAATAAATTATTAAACAATTTAAACTAGATCTCTTCAATTGCAGTTCAATATTTTTCTTCCATCAATATAATATCTGATTAAATTAACATATTAAGTAATGTACGAGTCGATATTGTTATATTCATCTAACATTGTCTTCTAGAATGAACTTAATAATATACAATTTTTCAAAACAAAAATCTTAAAAGTTTAATGATTATATTTTTCTTGCTTAAACTTTAAAAGAAGCATGATAACTTGTGAAATTGAAATAATTACATTATAACTGGAATCAATTTTAAGTTATATATTTACGAAGATTATTGAACACTTACATAATAGATTTTTTTCTTCTTGTTGAATAACTAAATAGGATAAATAATTATCATTTAAGGAAATTAATTATACTTTTTATTTTATTTTATGTTATAACTAAATTACAAGTTTTAATGTAATATTTTTATATTCTTATAAAAATAAATTTTATTTGAATAGTGTAGAAACTTTTAGCATTCACAATACTTTAAATAATTAAATTTTAATTACCTTATATAATTATTTTCATATTTGAATGACACATAATTGTAATCTCTTTCCTGTTACAATTAAATATCGTAAATTTGGGATGAGCTAATATTAAGAATTTGAATCAACAAAAAGTAAATTAGTTCTTTTAATATCAAGGCCAAATAGTTAAGTCAAAAAATCCAATTCAGTTATTTGTTAAATTCATCGTATAATTAAAATTATTTTTCAAGTTGACAAAACTCTTAGGATGCCTAAATTTGTTTGCATAAGAATAGTATTTGGGATGAAAAAAATAAAAATAAGATAGAAAAATTAACATGGAAATTTTTATAGATAAACCTTTTCAACTAAAGCTATATATATTTTAAGGAGTATAAAATAATTTTTATTTTATAATACAAATATACTATATTTAATAGTAAAACATAATTTTCTAAAAGATCCTATATTCACTGATTTAGATACACGCGCAAAGCGCGTACCATAAGACTAGTAATTTATAAAAAAACCTAGAATTTTTCGTTGCCTGCGTGACTACTTCGACCGGGGCAGCAAAGTGCCTCTGTTTCTTGCTCCTTGAGAATCTTTTTTTTTTTTTTTTTTTTTGATTTTTTGAATTCTTTGCAATTTTTTCCAACTCTTGATCCCTCTTTCATCCTAAGGCTTTAAGCCTTTTCCATTTCCTTTCAACAGACCTCTTAGACCGTATTATTTTATTTTTTTTCTCCTTTTTTTTTCTTAACTAGTAATTAATAATACTCACTTTTAATAATTAATAATATTAAAATTATTAATATTTTTTTATTTGTATATACAATTATTTATAAATATAGAAATAATTCAAACATTTCAATCACAAGGGTTTAAGTCCGTAATAGAAAGGGTTTAAGTCCGTAATAGAAGTATAATTTTTATACACTCAAGACAAGATTAAAAGAATTAAATTATATATTAAGCGTGTCTTGAAACTTTTATAAATTTGAGATGTCACATCCTAACCACTTAAATTTGCAACTAATTGCCAACCCGGTAAAGAAGCCAACTTTCCTTTAAACACCTCAACTCGTACTTATATGAAATAATAAATTCCTTTGACCATTGTCTATAAGTACAACTCACATAATTAGCGTGCGTGAGTACAATAATTTTGGATTAAATTTTTTCTAAAAATAAGAAAAATATAATAAATGAAAAAGAAAGAAAGGCCCCATCTCATCCCTTTCTTTACCGGTACACCCTTTCCCCTTCTTCCTCGAACACTATGCACCAACACCAACCCCTCAACCAGTACATCTATTTTCTTCCTCTTGCTTCCAAATCAAACCCAACAGTTTTACTGTCACAAGCACCCTTCAATTTTCTCTCCATACTGAAAGTTAAGGTTATAGTTGAGAGGGAAATTAAGAATCCAAAACTTGTATGCCAATTTTCGAATTAGGCAAAAATAAAACAACAATCAATTTTGAAATTCCAAAAGAAAATCAACGATTGCTTCAGAGTGGGGGAGCATTCTGGTATAATTTTGTGGTGGTCCATAAGTCGAAGGGAGTGGTGAGCTTGTGGATTTATAGAGAGAACAACTAAGCGAGTTGTCCTTGTTGCTTATTTTCCCCCTTTTTTTGGTCTGTGCACAGATAAATTCTAGTGATTTTGACTTATTTATGGTGGTGTGATGGTGCTGGCGGTAGACATGTTAGTGACGAGTTGATGTGGTATGTTTGGGTGGCATTGAGAAAAAAATGGTGGGGTTGGCTTATCTGCAGAATGCCATGAAGAAGAAAAGGAAAAAAATAAATTGGTTAAAATAGTGGAGCCACAAATTATACATGTCAACGCAACAAATGATCCTAGAATATGACGTGTTATAATATCAGCATATTTGATATACATGCTCCATTTGAGAGGTGTATTAGTTCACGGATGTATGAGTTTGAAGTGTTCGAATGAAAATTTTGTAAGTTCCTTTGTCGGGTTGGCAATCAAGTGCTAGTTCAAGTGGACAGGAGGTCATTTTACCAAAATTAAATATATCGATCGAAATCATCGGTATTTTGTAAAATAATATTTATTTGTTTTTATAATAATGAGCGATATCGGTTGATAAATTAATTTTATATTTATAAATTTTTTAAGATACCTACGGATATCGATCGGAACTGTTAAAATGTAATAAGTTAGAAAAAATAAACTTCGATCGATTTCGGTTGGTATTTCATAATTCTTGCAGATTACACATTGCAATTACCGACCGAAATCGGTCGGTGATTTTAAATTTTTGGGTTTTAAAAATAAATTTTTCGACAAAATTCTCTAATTATGCGGGCGGTTTTTTGAAAAAAAAAAAAAATCAAAATATCGTTGCTTTCAAGATACACCACCTGCCAATAACAACCATTAAACAACCTATAATGGCAGCACTACATTGCTGCTATTCAATCACAATTCAACCACAATACAACCATAACAACGCCAACCACAATAATTAATTAACAAGAATACAAATTCTCAATAACAAAACAATATCAACAATACAAACATCATTCAAAACAATTCCAATAAACTATTCATAAGTTCACGACTTTATTTAGCAATACACACAATTCAAGGAGTGTTTTGTACTGCATCATCTCCACTACTAAAAGCTTCATCATCGACACGGTCCGAAGGATCACGATGAGAAGGCATATGGGGAAGACTCACGAGATCGGGGAATCGGAAAAGCTACACTAGCAAGAAGATTGGCCAGCTGACCTTGAAGGCTATTAAATTGTTGATCTCTCTTTTCTTCTCTAGCATTTGACTGTTCAAGCTCGGTTGACATCTGTATGATCTTCTTCTCCATAGCCGAGAGAGTCGACCTATCAAGTGCCTCGCCCTATACGGAAGTCCATATACCTTGCAATCTAGCGTTGAAGCGCCGATATGATCTCTCTGGAAGGCCGTATGCTATTCCCTTTTTATGAATACCAACAACATCCAACCAAAGCCTCTGCACTTATTCGTCTGAAATAGAAAGTGGTTCGCCGTGATCATTTGTTTGCAGACTCTGACTGTACTCCTCTAGAGTAGTCTTGTAGCGACTTTATTTCGAAGATAGAAAATTAGTAAGTCAAAAATATTATAAAATAAATTTTAATTTATAGTAGTTATAAAACTTACATAGATAGTCTGCGCCCGATCCTCGACCCATCTACTTGGATCGGTCGAGGCCTTCTTCTTCCGAATGTGAGTCTCCATGAAAAACTCATCGTGGGTGAGCTTCCTCCCATATTTTTATCCTAAAAATAAAATAAAACATGTTAACTAAATTGAAATAAATACAATTTGCAAAATTTTTTATTTTAATGCTTTAAGGAATTACCAATTGTCTCCTCGCAGTCCCCATGCTCCTTGCTCCCACACAGTGCAAGGAGCCATCCTTCTCAAATGTCTAGGCTTTCTTTCCATGTTCACTCTTCTTCTCAAACTCCTTAGTGGCCTACTGCTGCAGTAGAACCTCCCATAAATGCGGTAGAACCCATGAAGGCTCCTTGTTCTTCTTCCGAGCAGCACGTAAGATATTGGTTATTCTCTTACGGTATTTGTACTCAAAATTTGTAATAATTGCACTGTTATCGCAGTCCTCCCATGCACACTTAGTCTGCAAATCAAGTGTCTAACGTTCGATAAAAATATTATTAATATAGTGCTAAAATAAATGAGAATTGTATTAAATTCTTAAATTGGTTGAAAATTTGTTGTATGAGCTCCAGTGAAAAATCACTCTAAGTTGCATAGGGTGCATCATATAACCTGCCAATGGCTTCAATGATTATTTTTGTAGTCTGATGACTAGGTATGAACCTGCAATATAACAATTATATTAAATAAACAAGACTATAGCTATTATAATGCAGGAAAAACAAAGAAGTAATAAATAAATCTTACCCATTGCCCTAAGGCCTGATGATTATCCTATGATAACTATCATACCACACTGCATCTGGATCATCATCCTCATGTGTATCTGAAGTGTGCATAGAATGTGAGGCAACTAGCTTAGAGCTATTATCCAGACTGCGAAGTCCTGAAATGCTAGGAGACGCACTCCGTGGAGAAGGAGATAGGGTCGCTGATGAAGATGGCTGCGATCTAGACTCCTGATGCGATCTAAGGTACTGCGATCTAGACCCCTACTGCGATCCAGATGGCTGTAATCTAGAGTGTTGCGATCCAACTGGCGGTGAAGCAAATAGAGTAGATGACGGGCATATCACTACATGGAATATCATAAAGGTGAGTCTTAACATCCTCCGATCCAAAAAAATTCAAACACTTGCACTTCACACAAGGACTCCAAATCATTCCTCCAATCCGAAACGGTTCAAGTGACATTGCATGCCTAATAAGTTTCTTAACTCGTTCTACAAATTCCTCCCTAAAAAATCGACGATTAGGATAATTTTATTATACATCCAACTACGATATTTTATCTACACAAAGAACAAAAAGTTACATCTTATATCAATTGAGTATTCAAATTATTTTATAGTTTAAGTTACTTAATAAACTTTAGTTACAACGTAGTTAATTGAAATAATTTGAGTGTATATTAATTTAAAAATTCACATATATCCCAAAATAAGTTCTTTTCAAATTCAGTTATTAGACATTTAATGGGCAATATAATTGAAAGAATTAAAATTAGCTAACCCTAGCATTAATCATAATTAGACTAACTCAATTAGTATTAATCATATTTAATAAAACCTAAAGCTAATAGAACACATCCTAAACCCTGACATAATCATAATCAATATAATTGAAAAAAATTAAAATTAGCTAACCCTAGCATAATCATAACTTGTAACATAGATATTGCTATCATAAATATAATCAATAGGAGTAAACCCTAAATCTAATGAAACATTAACTAAATCCTAGTTTATACAATTGGAAAAATTAAAATTACTTAAATTAAAAAATATAGATAACTAACCTTCAAAGAGAATATAGTGGGATTGATTTTGGGTGATAATAGCAGTGGGTGGCGGTGGCGGAGGAAGCAGTGGTGGTAGCGTGGAGACAGTGGTAGTGGCCAGAACTGTGGCGGCAGACGGGAGGGAGACGACGAGGGACTTTAATTTTGGGCGAGAAGGGAGGTAGGAGTTGATTTTGGGCGAAATCGCATTGTGGTGAGAGGAGATGGAAGAGAGAATGAGAGATAGAGAAAAGAGAGTAATGGGAAAGAAGCCCGTCGCTAAGCGACTTAAATTGAGAAATATCGACCGACTTCGGTCGGAAAAGTCAGTCGGTACATTTAAGTGAACATTTCACCGTTTGACCACAAAATAACCGACCGAAATCGGTCGGTATTACAATTTTAATTTTTTTTTTAAAATTATTTATTGGCACAACTGACCGAAGTCGGTCGGTATTTTAGTCAAGTGGTCAAAACTTTTATATATCCACTATATCCTAAATGTTTATATATATATATTTTCCAATAGTGGGATTTTACCGATTATATGTTGTTGTTGCTACAACTTAAGTTTTAATATTGTACTACATCTTACAACACTATACATTTTTGTTTTCAAATGTGTTCTAGCGTGTTGGATGCCGATACTTAGACTCAATCACTCACACATTAAACTCAATATTTAATTTACTAAGGCCATCAGTATGCCCGAGGGTCTTTTCAGTTAAAATCAAGAATGATGCATATTCTAGGTTAAATAAAGTAATAAATAATATATCCTAGATTAATCGAATATAATTGAATTTTCAATTGATCCACTGATCAAGTATCTAAGCAAAGTACTGATCGGGTGAGAATAAAATATCCAAGGTGTCATACACTAGAGCATCTAAGTATAAATGACTAGATTATACTAAGGCACTCACTGTAGTGCATGTAAAATGTGATACAAATACAGAGACTCGATCGATTACATCCTAAATCACATTTTACTTGCAAAATGGATTAAAATGAGTTTCCTCAATCGGTCCTTGGTTGTCATTTACTAGTTTCTGAATTGGGTAGTATTTGTTACTGGAATAGATAATGAGCTACCAATCATCTTCACTGACTTAGCCGCAATATTTATCCTAATAGTGCAGAGTACCTCCGCCTCCACAAACACCATAGCTCATAAATTGCTCGAGAGTACTTTCGCTCCCCAACTGAGCAAAATGGAGCAAATTCAGTTGAGGATGGGTCAACGCCTGAACAGTTAATGGGGACGGCTAGTAAATTCGTTGGCTATATATCTACGTTACTTCTCATATGGTGCACAGTTTGACATAAATACTTGATACTTGTGTAGTTCACAGTTTTCATTCTTTGGTCGAGATAGGAATGTCACGTCAAAGAGCTAAGACGTCGAGTTCGAACCGAGGTAGACATCGATTGCGACCAGAAAGATGCAGACTTCGAGTGACATCGGCATAGCTTGATAATGGAAAAGGCGAGATATCCACGATTGGTCGAGGGTCGTGGCGTGACAATGCTTAATTAGATGTTAATATCGTTTTCTACTATAATTAGAAGTGTACCTTATTTAAGACTCCTCTATTATATAAAGAGGGATTCCATTCATTTGTAATCATCATTGTTCACTATTTCACTTACTGTTCATCAGAGTTGCTTTATCATTTACTATTCTTACGATCCCACCTCGAGACTACCCTAAGTCGAAGTCGAGACCTTGCTAGCATACTGGTTTGATTTATATTCTCTAATTTATGCATTTATTTTCATGCTTATCAATTAGTATTGAACGAAATCACATATCTTTAAAACCACAAATAAGTTTAATTATCATTCGAATTTGAGGGTAAACAGTTTGGCGCCCACCGTGGGGCTAAGGATAATAGTGATTGTTCGGTGCTGATTCTGATAACACACATTATTTTACGCTTGTTCTTGTATAGTATCTTTGCTCTCAGGTTAAAACATGTCAAACTCACAAAACGCACCCACATGGTGAAGATGATCTCGAGTTTCATGGGGAAAATGACAATGTAATTGCTCCAGGAGTCGAGGTACCACAGACTAATCTCGGGGAAGCACCGGTTGCCAATCCAGTCGATGTTAGTTCGCACGTTGCTTTAAATACGGACCTAGGCATGGACCCCGAAGGGAGTGTAGGCAGAGAAGGACAATCTGGTGGCCAAGGCACACAGGGCAGAGAAGACAGATGATTTAGTCTCCAAGTGATATTCGAGATGCTACAGGCTCAACAGGCCGCTACTGCTCAGTTATAAAATCAACATAGAACTCCGAGCGGGGTTGATCCAGAAATCACTCGTTGTACCGAGCTAGTGCTATAAAGGTCGAATGGTGACGATTCAGGGACTGATCCTGTAATAATGAAAATGCTCGAGGATCTCACCAAAAGAATTGGGTCAAGAGAGAATAAAATCAAAGCTAATGATTAAAAAGTGGAAACATACAACTCCCGAGTTGATCAGATACCGGGGGCACCACCAATCTTGAAAGGGATAGATTCAAAGAAATTTTTACAAAGGTCGTCCCCTTCGAGTGCGACTTTGAAACCCATTCCAAAGAAGTTTCGTATGCCGGACATACCTAAATCTAATTGGACCACCGATCCCAACGAGCATGTCACCTCCTACACATGCGCCATCAAGGGTAACGATTTGGAAGATGATGAGATCGAATTTGTTTTATTGAAGAAGTTCGGGGAAACCCTATCGAAGGGAGCAATGGTTTGGTACCACAATCTACCACAAAATTCCATTGACTCGTTTGCCATATTGGTAGACTCTTTCGTAAAGGCACATGCCAGAGCCACAAAGGTTGCGACAAGGAAATTAGACATTTTCAAAGTAAAACAGAGTGCTAATGAAATGTTGAGGGAGTTTGTATCCCGATTTCAAATGGAACGCATAGAGTTGCCACCGATCACAGATGATTGGGCTGTTCAAGCTTTCACTCAGGGATTGAATGAATGAAGTTCGATAACATCACGTCAGCTGAAGCAAAATCTAATCGAATATCTGGCTGTAACTTGGGAAGATGTACACAATCGGTACCAATCGAAGATCAGGGTCAAGGATGATCAATTAGGAGCTCCTTCCGGTTCAGTGCACTCGAACAGGTCAACCGCCAAAAATCAGAGGGATATCGATAGAGAGCCAAGATCGAACAAAGACCGATATCAACCGTACACCTCAAATCACAGGAATAGTGGTCCAGGACGCAATCACGCCCGAAATAATCGAAGAAGCGATCGAGGATAGAATTCTCGGGGACTCATGAGAAAAAATGGTTTTGAAAAGTACGCCAACCCCATAGAGGCACCTCAATTATCGGAGTATAATTTTAGTGTTGATGCATGTTGTATTATATTGTATCAGCAATTGGAAGAATCAAAGACACCAAATGGCCTAGGCCCATACAGACCGATCCTTCCTAAAGGAACCCCAATCTGATGTGTAAATATCATGGCACGCATGGTCACAGGACCGAGAATTGCAGGCAATTGAGATAGGATGTAACCCGTTTATTCAATGAGGGCCACCTTCGAGAATTCCTAAGTGATCGAGCCAAGAATCATTTCAGGGTAAAGGACGCTAACAATAAAACTGAACAGGAAGAGCCACAACATGTAATTTATATGATCGTCAGAGGGGTCGATATTCCACAAGGGCCCGTGTTCAAACTCACTAAGGTATTAATTACTAGGGAGAAACGGACCCGAGACTATGTGCTAGAAGGCACCGTATCATTTAACGATGAGGAGGTAGAAGGAATTTCTCAGCTTCACAACGACGCTCTAGTAATCTCTATAGCTCGGGTCTTGAATTGTTTCAATATGTCCAATAAAACAACTAAAGGAGAGATTATCCTACCGATGAACGTGGCGGGAACTATCCAAGATACCAAGCTTCACGTGATCGAGGGCGGGATGATGTACAACGCCCTACTTAGGAGACCTCGGATCTACAACATGAGGGCAGTCCCTTCGACTCTCCACCAAATGATGAAATTCCCGACGTCAGACGGGGCAAAAAACAATGTACAGGGAGCAGCATACTGCAAAAGAAATTTTTGCGGTCAATGAGGTAACACCGACTTCGGAGCTATCAACATCAAAAGGATCGGGCATCAAAGGTAAATAGGAAGCCAAATAGCAATCACCGCCACCGGCCTCGACCGAATCGGAGAAGCAGAAAATGGAGAGGAAGAGGAAGAGGAAGAGGAAGAGGAAGATTTTTTGACCCCTCGAACTTATGCTGTTCTCGAAGATTCCGATGCCACCAAATCAACGGTCGAAGAGCTGGAACATGTTATATTGATCGGGCACCTACCCGGGCAAAATGTATAACTGGGAACGAGGTTAACCCCCGAACTCAGGAAAAAGCTTATTCATTTTCTTATTGATAACATAGATTATTTTGCTTGGTCCCATTTACACATGACAGGGATCCCGCTGAAAATAATAAAGCATCGACTAAGCCTGGACTCAAAGTTTAGATCGGTGAAACAAAAAAGAAGGCCCCAGTTCGAGGTAAAGCACACATTCATAAAGGACGAGATAACTAAATTTCTCAAAATAGGGTCCATTCGGGAAGTAAAGTACCCCGAATGGTTAGCTAATATAGCCGTAGTTCCTAAAAAAAGGAACAAAATTAGGATGTGTGTAGATTATAAAGATTTAAACAAGGCATGTCCTAAAGATTCTTTTTCACTGCCTAACATCGATCACATGATCGACGCCACAGCCGGCCACGAGATCCTTAGTTTTCTCGATGCCTATTTCGGGTACAATCAAATTCAAATGAACCCAGAAGACCAAGAAAAGACTTCATTCATCACCAAGTATGGAACATATTGTTATAATGTAATGCCCTTCGGGCTAAAAAACATAGGAGCTACCTACCAATGCCTAGTAAATAAAATGTTCGAAGAACAGATAGGTAAATCAATGGAAGTATATATTGATGACATGCTAATTAAGTCCCTGCGCGTAGAGGACCATTTGGCACATTTGTAGGAAACATTCAAGATATTGAGAAAATACAACATGAAGCTTAACCCTGAGAAATGCATTTTCGGGGTCGGTTCGGGCAAGTTCCTTGGCTTCATGGTATCAAATCAGGGAATCGAGATCAACCCCGATAAAATCAAGGCTATCGAAGACATCGCCGTCGTGGACAGCGTTAAAGCCGTGCAAAGGCTGACGGAGGTGGATAGCTGCCTCAGGCCAATTCATATCGAGATCATCGTATCGGAGTCATAGATTCTTCTCTCTACTAAAAAAGAAGAACGATTTTGCCTGGACCCCAAAATGCCAACAGGCGTTAGAAGAATTGAAGCGATACCTCTCAAGCCCACCATTGCTTCATACTCCAAAGGCAGATGAAAAACTCTACTTATACTTGGCAGTCTCGGAGATCGCGGTAAGTGGTGTCCTGATTCGAGAAGAGAAAGGTACGCAATTTCATGTTTATTATGTAAGTCGAACTCTAGGAGAAACAGAAACTAGATATCCATACTTAGAAAAATTGGCACTTGCATTGATAAGCGCCGCTAGGAAGCTAAAACCGTATTTTCAATGTCACCCTATATGTGTACTAACAACTTACCCACTTCATAATGTTTTGCATAAGCCGAGCTATCAGACTGATTGGCCAAATGGACCATCAAACTCAGTGGGTACGATATCGAATATCAACCTTGAACGACCATCAAGTCTCAAATTATTTCAGACTTCGTGGTTGATTTCACGCCAACCCTCGTACCCGAAGTCAAGAAGGAACTCTTGTTAAAATCAGGTACATAATTAGGGGTGTGGACCCTTTTCACGGACAGCTCCTCGAAAGTGAAGGGGTCTGGCTAGGCATCATTTTGAAACTGCCCAGGGGCAACACTATTTGATAATCTATCAAAATTTCTAAGCTGACTAACAATGAGGCCGAATACAAGGCCATGATTGTAGGTCTAGAACTAGCTAAAATCATGGGGGCGGAAATCATTGAAGCCGAGTGCGACTCTATGCTGGTAGTAAAACAAGTAAACAAAACCTTCGAGGTTTGAGAGGATAGAATGCAAAGGTATTTGGATAAGCTACATGTGACTTTGCACCGTTTAAAGAATAGACCTTGCAACACGTACCTCGCAAGCAGAACAGCGAAGCCGATGCTCTTGCAAATTTGGGGTCATCAGTCGAGGAGGATGAAATCAGCTCGGGGATTGTCATTCAACTCTCGATATTAGTGATCGAAGAAGGTCACACTGAGATAAACTCCACAAGCTTAACTTGGTATTGGAGGAATAAATATATTGAGTACTTGAAAAATGAAAAGCTCCCATCTAACCCTAAAGAATCAAGGGCCCCACGGACAAAAGCTGCTCGATTCACATTGGCTGAAGGTGGAACATTGTATAGGAGGACGTTCGACGAACCATTAGCTGTATGTTTGGGACCAGGGGATACCGATTATGTTCTACGAGAAATCCATAAAGGTACTTGTGGGAACCACTCCGGTGCGGAATCACTAGTTCACAAAATCATCAGAGCAGGATACTATTGGGATAGTATGGAAAAAGACGCTAAGGAGTTTGTTCAAAAATACAATAAATGCCAAAGGTATGCACTAATGATCCATCAGCCCGGGGAACAACTTCATTCGGTCCTATCCCCATGGCCATTCATGAAATAGGGGATGGATATCGTCGTCCCTTTGCCATCGGCTCCAGGTAAAGCTAAATTCATTTTGTTTATGACTGACTACTTTTATAAATGAGTGGAAGCACATGCCTTTGATAAAGTCATAGAAAAAGAAGTTATAGACTTCATCTGGGATCACATCATATGCCGATTCGGGATACCTGCAGAAATTGTATGCGATAATAGAAAGCAATTGATCGACAACAAGGTAACGAAGTTTCTCGAAGAACATAAAATAAAAAGGATCTTATCAATACCATATCATCCAAGTGGAAATGGACAGGCTGAGTCGACGAACAAAGCTATCATTTAGAATCTAAAGAAAAGATTGAACAACACCAAGGGAAAATGGAGAGAAATTCTACCCGAGGTCCTTTGGGCATATCGAACAGCATCGAAGTCCAGTACTGGGGCAACCCCGTTCTCCTTAGTATATGGCTCCGAAGCCTTGATTCCAGTCGATGTCGGTAAACCTAGCGCCATATTTTGACATACAACGAAAGAATCAAATCACGAGGCTATGAATACTAGCCTCGAACTATTGGATGAAAAATGAGAAGCCGCACTCGTTTAGATGGCCGCACAAAAACAAAGAATCGAGATATATTATAATAGAAGAACCAACCTCCACCACTTCAAAATTGGGGACTTAGTCTTAAGAAAAGTCACCATCAACACTCGAGACCCTAATGAAGGAAAACTCGGCCCTAATTAGGAAGGACCCTATCAAGTCCTCGATATCGTTGGGAATGGATCTTACAAACTTGGCACAACGGAGGGCGAAACATTGCTAAAAAATTGGAATATATCACTCCTCAAACGGTAATATTGCTAAGGTATGACTTTCTCCTTTTCCATTTGTATTTGATACTGACTTATGGCAGGTGTTCGATCAAAGATGTCGAGAAGCTCTTCAACACGAGGACCTTAGGTTTTAAAGCACGTGTTGCACTCTTTTCCCTTGGATCGATTTTTATCCCAAATGGATTTTTCCGGCGAGGTTTTTAACGAGGCAACAATTATATGTGCTACCTGGGGACAATTCAACAGTATCTGAGGCTTCTCTACATTCAACCTCGAATACTAGGGGCATCACCCTAGGATGATTTATTTTTACCGGAAAATATTTCGTGTCAAAAGGGCCTCGATAGGGAAACTTTGTGATGTTTTAAGCGTCAATACCACACAAGAGGGGGTGATTTGTATGGTACCCAATTTTTGCTTAACTGAACTATAGAAGGACCCGGTTCTTCTAGGTGTTCCAACTACTACTGTTTGCGGAATAATAAATACAGAAAATAAAGAATACATAGATTTTTATGTGGAAAACACCTGGCTCAAAAGGTGAAAAAATCACGACCTACTACTCAGTAGGATTTTCCCAAACTTCCACTAAAATTACTAAGCCAAAACAGCATTTACAAAAACTCTTTGTAAACCTAAGGATTAACTCTAATCTTGTTGTAGCACACAACCTCAACTGTTGCGACAATTTCAAGTTAACTCTTAACTCGAACACTCTAGGTACCTAATACAATTGCTTCTATGAAAGCTAAAAGGTACAATGTAAAATCACCTACTACAATTGAACTAGAATAAAAGATAGACATATGGAACTGGTTCTTCTATCTCGTTCAAATAGCTTCAGGATTGCACACTCAAATCACACATAAATTGCTTGCAAAATTGCCTTGCTCTTTTGCTCTCAATTTAAGTTTAACTTTTGTTTATGTGCATTACCTGTAAAAGAGAACGACACTGACATTTAATTGGTTAGTAATTAGAGTTTGATTGGGATTCAATTGCTACTGTTATATCGTAGAAGAGTTCATGGTAATCTCAAACTCTAACACTATCTTCTTCCTAAACTGTGTTCTTTTCATGTAAGGAGTCTTTCTCTCCTTATCCAATATGCAATCTTTTCGATCAAATCAGGAGATATTGCTTCTTGATTAGTTAGATTTATCTTCTTCACGTGCATCTCCCATGTATAGGTTGATCATGACTATGCTTCACAAGATGGATCTGGTCCATGTCTGAGTTCTTTTGTCAATCTTCAAAACTTCACCTGTTCTCGGGCCAACGAATTCTCCCTTGTCATCAAGCACCTGGTTAATTATGTTATAAATATCACTTAATTCAGAATGTGTAAAGCACTATCTCTTCCCCCTTTTGGCATCATCGTAAAGTTGCATACAAAGTGTGATTCCCGGATTTTAATAAGTACTCATGGCCACTGGGGCAACTGCAAGTGCATTCATGGTTTAATCATCAGTAATCAAGCAAATATATTTAAACTATCAAGGAAAGATTAACATAGAACAAGAGCAAAAACAGTAGATATCATTGATAGAGGATATGTTGCTACCACAATCCACAACCAGAAAACAAAAAAAACATTTAAACCTTGAGCAAAAAGATAGAAAAATCCCTAATCCGGGTCACTGAAGATACTAGAAAGCTATAATTCCTAAAGGCTTGGGGGAGCTAGAGGGTTGGTTTTGGGCTTGGAGAAGATTCAGCATATTATGAAGAATTCCATCATTCTTCTCTTTTTCCTTGGCAAGCTCAGTTCTGAGAGCATCCCTCTCAGATTCCACCTCTGCCACACGAGCCCTGAGCCTAGCTATCTCAGTATCCTTGGCTTCATATTCCTGAACAAGAGCCCTGACTTTACTGTTGATAGGAGTCTTCTTGGATGAACCAGGTTCATTTGGGATGGCATTGACCAAATAGTCACAAGCAATCAGAGTGTTAATGCCAAAGTGATCCTTGCTTGAATCCATTTCCCATTTCTTCAAAGGAACATTACACCTATCCAGAATCGTAGTCAGAATAAAGCCATAAGGGGGAGCATGAACCTTGATCCATTGATGACCCTGTCCAGCAGCTTGATGATGAAGGCATGCCAATTAATTTGCTTTCCACTTTCCAAGCACTCCATAAGAACTAGGTCCATATAATTTGCAATATGCCTTTTCTCCTGACTGGGCAGTAGGCACTTATTGACAAATTCAAACAAGACCTTGTGCTGAGGCCTCATTTCACTTTTCTGAACAGCCCTAGCCTCATTCACATCTTCAACATCACAGAACCTCCTGGTAATGTCAAGGGCAGTAGGAAGGGAGTCCAGACAAGGCCACCTTTGCCTTATATAGTCATCAAACCCTTCAGAGGGTATATCAAGGATCTATCCCAGTTTTTCTGCATCAAAGGACACTTGAACTCCTTTCACCAAGCTCTTGACCTTGCCATCCTTAACCTTTGCATTTGCCATGAACTTGATGATCTCATTCCTGGCTAGCCTACCATCCACCTGAAGGACCATGTCCTTCCATCCCTGAGCAGCTAAGGCATCCACCAGTCTCATCATTCCTGGTTCCACCAAGTCTTTTAGCAGTCTACCCTTCAAAATCTTTCTTTTGCCAAACATTGAAAGCTTGTCTTGTTCACCATCAGACTTATCTTCTTCTTCTTCTGCACTCCATTCCTCATCTTCAGAAATTCTTACTTGTTTACTTTTTACTGCAGACCTTGTCCTTTTGGCTAATGAAGGTTCAGTAGCCTCAGACATAGAGGAAGACTTCTAGGAAGAAGTCTTGGACTTTTTGGGCTTGGGGGTCTGAACCTACACTGTTTAACCTTCCTCTTGATGGTTCTGTTCCATCTCCTCAACCTCCATAGCATCTGAGGACTCTGCAACTTTGCCTTTTTCTTTAGCCAGTTTTTTCTTCCTACTCTCAGCTAGAGCCTTTTGAAGATCACTCTCACTCTGCTTCACCCTACTTCTTGTAGCTCTTCCCTTTGGCAATGAAATTTCAGTAGTTGTTGGGGATGAAACCTTTCTTTTCTTGGATGGTTTAGGAGCACTGGGGGCTTTTGGTGTGGGATTTCTTCGTTTCTTAGGATTATAACTTGCCCCAACCTTTTTCAATAGGTCAG
Organism: Nicotiana tabacum; assembly: GCF_000715075.1. Taxonomy (NCBI): domain Eukaryota; kingdom Viridiplantae; phylum Streptophyta; class Magnoliopsida; order Solanales; family Solanaceae; genus Nicotiana; species Nicotiana tabacum. The sequence goes on along the minus strand of NC_134101.1, from coordinate 125,158,314 downwards.
CTAGGGTCTCTTCAGTAGATGAACCAGGTTCATCTCTTTGTGTGCTTAGATGAACTAACCCTTCAGCAGCTTCACCAGAACCACTTCCCCCTGACTTCTTGCCACTCTCTTCTACTTCTTATTTTTCAACCCCATAGATAGCAGGCACAGAAAACTCAGCAGTGGGTGAATGATCAACCACTCTTTTCCCATTTCCCCTCTCTTCACCATATGCACCCTCTCTCTCTTTTTCTTTTTCAGATTTCTTTACCTCCACTCCTTTGTAACTCAGGTAATTCTACATCCTTAACAGGCCCAACCAGAACAAATCTAGTTTTTAGATTTTTAGACAAAGAAGAACTTACCTTAGAAGGGGACTCTTGATCCTTTTCAGAGTCAGAAGACCTAGGTACTTCCCCCTCACTGGAGGATTTGTATGACTTAGAATCAGAGTTGGAGTCAGAGTCTTGGACTTGGCTTGCCTTTAATTTCTCATTTAATTTCTTTTTGAGAGCCTCAGATGCTACTATTTTACGAGCAAGCATTTTTACCCTTCTCAGCTTGGGTTTGGGAGATGTACTGGGTGGAGGAGGGGTAGATGCATCAGAGGGAGTGGGTTGTGGTGGAGTTCCAGGATTGTCTTGTGGATTTGTCATGATCGCTGGTTTCTTATGAGAATTGGCGATTTAGAATTTTGGAGAAGAAAGCAAATGAAAGTGAAGATGGAGATGGCAGGAGGTAATGATGTTTATTTAAACAAAAATACACATTTAATGTATAACGACAACTTTAGCAGTGGTAAATTAGAGGTCTAATCAACCTGAAATTGCAGGTTTGAATGATCGGTTAAGCTTCCCTAAATTTTAGGCAATTTTTGTGGTTTAGAGTTCTAAGGCAGACGGAACTGGTTCAACGCTAACAGATAGAATTTTCTAAGGAATTGAATCAATTGTAGGACTTCTGCATGATTTAAATATTTATCTTTCTAATTGAGCAGAGTATAGAAAGCATACCTTAGCTTTCAAATGAACCATACTGATGAACTAGGTTCTTCATTTTGAATTCTCCTGAACATGCCTCAATTTGCCACAATAGAGAAAATTTTGTAAGAGATCAGTGAGTCATATTAACACATATCACAGGAGTATACTAATTACAGTATGAAGCTGAGTAAAAATTAATCTAGATATTTACACAAGTTCAGATTTCCTATCCAATATTTTTTTCAATTTTTTTTCATTTTGCATTCTGAGCTGGTCCTATTAGGTGATCTTAATCATTCCTAATTCCAAGTTCCTCTAAAAGTTTTCTCTACTCAGTGCTTTAGTGAAGATGTCAGCAATTTGTTTATCAGTAGCACAGAATTCTATAGAAATCAATCATTTCTCATAGTTATCTCTTAAGAAGTGGTATCTAACATCTATGTGCTTAGTACTCTTATGATGAACATGGTTCTTTGTCATACTTATAGCACTAGTGTTATCACAGAAGATAGGAATGCAACCAACTTCAATGCCAAAATCTACCAGCAGCTGTTTGATCCACAACAAGAGGCAGGAGTAACATATTCAGCCTCAACAATGGATAAGGCCATTGAATTTTGCTTTTTAGTGGCCCATGATACAAGACATGAACCAAGAAAATGAGCCATACCTGAGGTGATTTTCCTAACCACAAGGAAACTTGCATAATCAACATCAGCATACCCTACTAGATTGAAATTACTACCTTTAGGGTACCAAAGACATAAATCAGTAGTGCCTTTCAAATATCTCAGTATCCTCTTGACAACAGTCAAGTGAGATTCCTTTGGATTAACCTGAAAGCGAGCACAAAGTCCTACACTAAAAACTATGGCAGGTCTGTTAGCAGTTAGATACAAAAGTGAACCAATCACACCCCTACACAACTTCTGATCAATTGATGAACCAGGTTCATCTATGTCTAATTTAGTGGCAGTTGCAATTGGGGTGTCTATTTCCTTTGATTCATCCATTTTAAACTTTTTGATCAGTTCCTTTGCATATTTCTGCTGATGGATCATGGTTCCATTTGGACTTTGTTTGATCTGTAAGCCTAAGAAAAAGTTAAGCTCGCCCATCATACTCATTTCAAACTCACTCCCCATTAATTTGGCAAAATCCTTACTTAGTTTGTCAGTGGTTTCCCCGAAAACTATGTCATCAACATATATTTGTACCACAAGAAGATCCTTACCTTTTTCCCTCAAGAATAGAGTACTATCAATTTTATCTCTTTTGTAGCCATGCTCAAGCAGGAATTTGGACAATCATTCATACCATATTGTAGGAGCCTGCTTGAGTCCATAGAGAGCCTTGTCTAATTTGTACACATGTTCAGGACACTCCTTACTTTCAAACCCTGGAGGTTGTTTAACAAACACTTTTTCTTTTAGGTAGCCATTCAGGAAGGCACTCTTGACATCCATCTGATGAAGGGTGAATTCCATGTGTGCTGCAAAAGCTATGAGAAGTCTTTTTGCCTCCAGTCTTGCAACTGGAGCAAAAGTCTCATCATAATCTATACCCTCCCTTGGACCACCAGTCTTAACTTGTTTCTTATAACTGTTCCATCTTCATCAAGTTTGCTTTTGAAGACCCATTTTGTGCCAATCATTGATCTATCCTTGGGTCTTGGAACTAGATGCCAAACTTTACTTCTCTCGAACTGATTGACTTCATCTTGCGTTGCATTTACCCAGTCTGCATTCTACAAAGCCTCAACAAAATTTTTAGGTTCAATAAGAGATAGGAAAGCATCAAAATCACACAGATTCTTTAATTGTGATCTAGTATTGACTCCAGAGGTTGGATCAGTAATTATGTTCTCAATAGGATGAGAACTTTGATACTTGTGAGGTTTCACAACCAACTTATTTTTGCTTGATGCTTCTCCCATGTTCTGCTGCTGAGGAACAGGGTCATGAATAGATTCCTTTAAGGGATTGGTGTCAGTTCCTCTTTGATCAGTTCCCCATATCAGGTTGCCCTGGATGGAAGAACCTTTTCCATCACATGTTCCTTCTTTTGGAGCCACTTTAGATTGAGCTGAGACTTCACTCAAATCCTTTACCAGCCCAATAACTTCATCTTCATGTTCTTGTCTCTTAGAAAGATTGTTAGTTTCATCAAACACTACATGTACACTTTCTTCTACACACAAAGTTCTTTTATTAAACACTTTATATGCTTTGCTATGTGAAGAATATCCCAATAATACTCCCTCATCACTTCTGGGATCAAACTTACCTAGGGAGTCCTTTCTATTATTGTGCACAAAGCACTTGCATCCAAATGCCCTAAGATGGGATATATTTGGTTTTCTCCCTTTAAGTAACTCATAGGGAGTCTTCTCTACAAGAGGTCTAGTCATGCATCTATTTATGATATAGCATGCAATATTGACAGCCTCTGCCCAGAACCTATGAGGCAGTTTACTAGAAAGAAGCATAGTCCTAGCCATATCTTCAAGAGTCCTATTCTTCCTTTTAACTACTCTATTTTGTTGAGGAGTCCTATGGGCAGAGAAGTTATGATCTATACCATGATCATCACAAAATTTAGCAAACTTAGCATTTACAAATTCAGTTCCATGATCGGACCTGATGGATGCAAGTTGATTACCTAGTTGTTTCTGAGTTTTTCTAACAAAGGCAGTAAACATGTCAAATGCTTCATCCTTAGATGTTAAGAATAGTACCCAGGTAAACCTAGAATAATCATCAACAAGTACCATCACATATTTCTTGCCACCACTGCTCAATGTTCTTATTGGACCACAAAGATCCATATGAACCAGTTCCAACGTCCTGGTCGTGCTTACCATTTTCTTGCTTTTAAAAGATGATCTTACCTGCTTCCCCCTTGCACATGTCTCACAAACTTTGTCTTCCTTGAACTTGATGTTAGGTAACCCTATCACCAAGTCCTTGGAGACTAATTTATTGAGTTGATTCAGACTTGCATGACCAAGTCTTTGTGCCATAGGAGGGGATCATTGTCCAACACGCTCAAGCAAGTGAGTTCATTTTCAGAAAGAGTGGACAAATCTACAATGTAAATATTGTTAACTCTTTTTCCCTGCAAATAATCTTGTCAGTGGTAAGGTTAATCACAAAGCATTTGGTAAAGCTAAATGCTACAAGGTTACCTTTGTCACACAGTTGTGATACACTGATTAGGGTATATTTCAAGCTATCTATCAAGTAGACATTTTCAATGGAGTGTGAGTCTGTCTTACCTACCTTTCCAACCCCAATAATCTCACCTTTATTCCCATTTCCAAAGGAGATATTACCTTCTTTTAAGTCCTCAAGTGAAAGGAACTGGTTCTTGCTTCCAGTCATATATTTTGAGCAGCCATCATCCGTGTACCATATTTGGCTACTTCCCTTCACTTGGACCTGCAAAAAGAAATCAGAGGTTAGTCTTAGGAACCCAAACTAGTTTGAGTCCCTTTCTATAGGCAAAGGGATAAATCAAATTCCTTTTAGCCCACCCAGGCAGCCTATTTTTTTCTTGAACAAAAGCTTTGTTCTTTTGACTGGTCTTTTCTTTTGCATTACATTCATTTTTGTAATGACCAGTCTTACCACACTGTGTGCAGATTTTGTTTTCAGGAAGAGTGAGGTACTTGCTCTTGGGGTCCCACTTAGGTGCTTGTGCCCCATAGCCAAGTCCTCTCTTGTTGCTACTATGATGTTCTTGTAGCCAGGATAGCGCATCAGAAGCCTTATTCCATTTGCAAGTTCTGTCTAGTTCATGCTTTACCTTCCCTAGGTCTTCTTTTAAGACTCTTATCTGCTCATCCGTCCTGTACAACTCATCCTTTATTTTTCCTAGGTTTTCTTCTAAGGTGAGATGTGTGTGATGAGCTTTCTTCTTACCTGTTCCTAATTTTAATTTTAAATTATCAGACCTAAGTTCTAGGACACTGGTGTCAAGTTCAAGAACCTGGTTCTTAAACTCAGCATTTTTTACTGACACTCTCATTAGCCCTAGATTCTAGATTTTTGCACTTGGCTTTTAAGATCACACACTCCCTAGACAGCTCTTCCTTCTCATTATTAATTATTTCAGACTCATCGATGAAGTCTAGCAATAATTCAGACAACCTTTCTTTAGACAGAAATTTAATCTTGTCTTTAAGATGAAGGACACTTACCTCTTGTTCATCATCTGATTCTCCGATGGCTATAAGTGCTTGTTTATCTCCAGCTTCATCTTCTGAATCCTCATCTGATGTTTCTCCCTAAGCAGCAACCATAGCCTTTGTTGATCCTTTGTTCCTTTTGGGTTGAACCTGTTCCTTCATTCAGCCTTTTCTTTCTTCCATTCAATTTCCCATTGAGGACAGTTCTTGATCATGTGATCAGTCTTGCAACATTTGTAACAATCCTCGTTGGTCTGTTTCTCAGGAGCCCTTGGTTTGTTGAAGGTTGTACCTCTTGAAGAACCCTTTCCTCTCATTAGGTACTTTTTGAAATCCCTTGTGATCATGGCTATTTCATTATCCTCCAAATCTGCACCTTCAGTTATTTTGAGAGCCAGACTCCTCTCCTTCTTGGGTGCATCCATTTTCATAGTTTGCCTTCTCAATTCATAAGCAGTGAGGCTTCCAATAAGTTCATCCAACTTGAGAGTAGCAATGTTTTTTAATTCTAGAATAGTAGTGATTTTGCTTTCCCAAGCCACTAGTAAGACCCTTGTCAAGATTTTCTCAACCTTGTCTTCTTCAAGGATAATTCTCCCAAGAGATTTAAGTTTATTTGTTAGTGTTGTGAACCTTGTGTACATCTTCTGGATAGTTTCTCCTTCCTTCATAGTGAAATTCTCATATTGAGAATATAGCAGTGTTCCTCTTGATCTCTTTACTTGAGGAGTTCCTTCATGAGCCACTTATAAAGTGTCCCATATCTCCTTAGCAGTGGTACAACTTTGAATCCTGCTGTACTCGTCTAGACCCAGTCCACACACAAGGCATTTTTTGGCCTTATCATTCTTCTCCCATTTCTTCAAGTCTTCAGCAGTGCAGTCAGCTCTTGTCTTTGGCACATCCACTCCTTCAGCATTCTTCTTTGTAGTCGCCAGGGGACCATTAGTGACTATGTCCTAGAGTTCATAGTCTTCTCCTATGATATGATCTCTCATCCTGTTCTTCCACCAAGAATAGTACTGACCATTAAAGAGTGAAGGCCTAGCAGTGGATTGCCCTTCCCAGTTTCTAGGTGGTGCACTTATCTTGATCTTTTCCTAAGGTGTTAACCTCTTCAAGGATAACCCGCTCTGATACCAATTGATGTTTTAAGCGTCAATACCACACAAGAGGGGGGTGATTTGTATGGTACCTAATTTTCGCTTAACTGAACTATAGAAGGACCTGGTTCTTTTAGGTGTTCCAACTACTACTGTTTGCGGAATAATAAATACATAAAATAAAGAACACAGAGATTTTTACGTGGAAAACACCTGGCTCAAAGGTGAAAAAACCACGACCTACTACTCAGTAGTATTTTCCCCAAGTTTCACTAAAATCATTGCGCCAAAACAACATTTACAAAATCTCTTTGTAAACCTAAGGATTAACTCTAATCCCGTTGTAGCACATAGCCTCAATTGTTGCGACAACTTCAAGTTAACTCTTAACTTGAACACTCTAGGTACCTAATACAATTGCTTCTATGAAAGCTAAAAGGTATAATGTAAAATCACCCACTACAGTTGAACTAGAATAAAAGCTATACATATGGAACTGGTTCTTCTATCTCGTTCAAGTAGCTTCAAGATTGCAGACTCAAATCATACATAAATTGCTTGCAAAATTGGCTTGCTCTTTTGCTCTCAATTTAAGTTTAACTTCTGGTTATGTGCATTACCTGTAAAAAAGAACAACATTGACATTTAATAGGTTAGTAATCAGAGCTTGACTGGGATTCAATTGCTACTCTTCTATCGTAGAAGAGTTCCTGGTGATCTCAGACTCTAACACTATCTTCTTCCTAAATTGTGTTCTCTTCATGTAAGGAGTTTTTCTCTCCTTATCCAATATGCAATCTTTTCGATCAGATCAGGAGATACTGCTTCTTGATCAGTTAGATTTATCTCCTTCACGTGCATCTCACATGTATAGGTTGATCATGATTGTGCTTCTCAAGATGGACCTGGTCTATGTCTGAGTTCTTTTGTCAATCTTCAAAACTTCACATGTTCTTGGGCCAACACTTTGTAATGGGCCAAACGGTCGAACGAACCGTGTCCATATAGATTAATCGAGCCCCAATGACAAAACATGCACGCATGTATAAATTATTCAAAGAAGCATTATTCCTTATCAAATATCTTATCCCTCAAAGAAAATTTTCTACTATACAAGCTCCATGCTTATGTTTTTGTGAAAAATGGATCAAGGGCTGAATACAACTATACCTCGAACGGTAAATGGCTCAAAGGCCAAGTATAAATACATCTCGAACGGCCAACCCCCTTACTCGGGGACTGCCGTTGAAAATCAACATGTTCGAATTATCTAAGACCTCAAAGAGGCACCCCTCTATTTGTAGGCCAAGGCCATCATTCTCGGGGACTAACACTTTGAACAAGTTTGAAGTATTGATGGGAAAGTAAGACAAAGAGTCACACCCAAAGGCTACAACCAAACTAACGCGGCTCGGAGACATCCGAACCCAACAATAAAAACATGTCTTCGAATTCTCCAAAAACCGTTTAAAAAAGGCTACCCTAGGCAAAAAATCAAAGGGCTTTGATAAAATCAGCCCTCGAAAAACCTTAAGAGGTATCGAATTATTCAAATACAAACTTGTGCTAAGGCACAAAAAACAAAGGGGTTTCGATCAACACTAAACCCTCAAAAAACCCAATGGGTACAAAAAAAATATACATGCTAAGGCATAAGAAAATTTTACTAAGTCTTGGAGCCGAAAGAGGGAAAAAATAGCTAACCTTTGGAGGCCATATCAGCCCAATTCAAAGAGCCCAAGGGCCAACACATTTTGAGTTCGAGAACACGTTCTCACTCGATTCGAACCTAAGGGTCCCTCTATCCCGAATTCAAATAGGAACCTACTCGACTAAAAGATCGAGGATCCTGTGTCGTTCAAAACAAACCTAAGGGTCTTTTCGCTTCGAATTCAGGTTTTCATTCAAATTCGACTACAAAAGCAGTATTATTATTGTTGCTTCGATCAAGTCATTTAGAACCAAAACCTCGAACATATTGTTGAAACATAAAAATGTGCTAAAATTGTACAAGGCACGAAACATGTTTGAAGACAAAATTTGAGGAGGCGTTCTTTATATATATATGGGCAAAAATATACACAAGGGACCAACAAGGGCCTTACAAAAGAGAAAAGGAAAAATAAAATCCTAACTATGCCCGGGGCTGATTTCTCCCTCGGGGGGTGATCTACCCCAACCCTGTACTACTGCAAAGTAGCAAAAGTGGTCGAAACTGCTTTTACCCGAGAAGGTCGGGATCGATTTCCACAGGGAACTAGAGATTGGAGTTGAGTTTCTATCTAAATTGGAGTTGCGTAGTTGTTCCTAAATGCACTTCTAAACATAGTTGGTTTTGATATTACTTCTAATTTTATACTACTAAGATGCTAAATTAGGCTACGTTAAGCTAAGAGTAAACTATTGAAGGTTGTCTAAATAGTTAAAAGGCACTAGGGAAGTGACTTTGTCCTAGGTGGGTAATTGACGGATTCTCGAGTCTAAGGCTAGATTGTCATACTTGGGGATTACGATATAACCATTGCACGATACTGCTCACTCTACACCTCTCGATAGTTCGAGTGATTTTCCCAAATTGACTTTCTTAAGACCAATTGGGTATGATAATTTGTGCAAGCAATAGAGGTTCAAGTCGGGTATTACTATCTCTAGGTTTAACTCTTTAATTGGGGCTATCAATCTCTTGAATACGCCCCAATTCCTTGTTAGACCAATTTCATAGACTTAGACTCTCTTTCTCAAGAAGAGCCAAAGTCAACTAGGCATAAATTAGTGTTTGCAACCACTAATTTAATATTTAAACCATAAATTAGTCCAAATATCAAACACTCATAGACATTCAAGCCTTAAAACACAAAACCCATCTATTACCCACACTAGGGTTGAGCCACAACCCTAGCTGGTGGGTCTAGCTACTCATAATTTTAGAAGAAAACAAAGAAATAGATGAAGAAAAACCCATAATATTTAATTACTAGATAAAACTTGAAGATTCAATGATGAAACTAATGTAAAATTACTCAAAATGGTAAAAGAGCACTATTCACGAGCGCATTTGTTGTCTAGAATACAACTGATAACCTAAAAATGGGGAAAAAAACTATTTATACTAGGCTGAAAATTCTAGACAAAAATACCTCTGCGGGGCTAGTGCGGACCGCACAAAATCGAGTGCGGCCGCACTAAGGCTCTTGGCTGAAACAATCTGCTCTCTGAAGTTGGCCACCGCAGGCCGCACAAAATGCACCGCGGCCGCGGTGGCTTCTATTGCGGTCCGCACAAAATGGACCGCGGACCGCATTGGCAATGTTCCTCCAACTTGGCACCTCTTTGAACTTGGGCTTTGCGGACCGCGCAAAATCGAGTGCGGCCGCAATGAAGTCAATGTAGTCCGCATGAAATGTTTTGCGGCTGCATTGCTTGGCTGCCTGAAATGATCACTCTCTCAACCTCCTCTTTGCGGACCGCACAGAATGGTGTGCGGCTGCACTAGTTCTTAGTACTTGTGCATGTTTTACTCCTTTTTGAGCTGGTTTTGATGAATTGTCACCTTGTTGACCAAACCCTGCAATCAAGTACAACATGTGAGCCTTTGGGACTATTTTGTACATATTTCTAAACAAAACTTAAGCAAGAATGAGTGTAAAATGCATCATAAACCCTAGTTATCAGGGGGAGCTTCCCCTTCGGGGCCCTCGCCGCTATCAGACCTGTCCTGGATGCCTTCATCATCATCGTCATCATCGGAGGAGGAAAGCAACCAAGCATCAGCTTCAAGCACCTTAGCTTGAGCTATCTCTTTAGAGAGGTCAAAACCTCGAGCATGGATTTCCTCAAGGGTATCCCTCCGAGATTGGCACTTGGCCAGATCAGTACTCCACCGCGCTCGATCGGCAGCCTCCCTCAGCTAAGCCTAGGCAGCCTCGGCATTAGCCAGGTACACGGCTATGGACTTGTAAGCTAAGACCTTCGCCTTTTTGACCTCCGCCTTGGCCTCAACAAGCTCGGCCTCGAACTCTTCGATCCTTTTGGCTTGGGCTGAGCTCTTCTCTTTAGTACTCCGAAGTTGAACTTCTGCTGATGACAGCCACACCAAGGCAACATCTTTCTCCGCAGCTAGGCGGTCCATGTTCTCTTTCCACCTATTGCTGTCAACTTTAACTTGATCCACTTCCCCCCGGAGCAACTCGATCCTTTCAATCTTTTGCTGCAACTGAGACATCGAAGTGTTAGCCTCCACTCTTGGGTCAAGCCCATATGTTCTCAAAAGGACATTTACCTATTCGTCCAGCTCGACCTCTTCCTTACGAGCCTGGGCCAAGTCTGCTCTAAGATCCCTGAGCTCTTCATCCTTTTGACCGCAAAGGAGCCTCAAAGCATTCTTCTCCTCCGAGGTCTTCTGGAGCTCGACCTTGCATTAGCTTAGGTCGGCCCGAGACTTGTTAAAATCCTATATAAGAAGAAAGATATAAGTTAGGTTAAAGGGAGAAGAAGGAAAGGAAAATTGAAACAATGGGGATTAGAACTTGCTCGAGATAAAAGGTGTTAGGACTCTTCAAAGAGGGAAGACGCATCATTGAGATCAGCGACATCATCGACCCTGGTAAAACAATCCCGAAAGGGGTCTATAGAGCCCGAGCATCCCTTATAGTCTCCTTGGAAAAGGCTAGTAAAGAAGAAGAGTGACCTACTGTCACAACCCCGAGCGAATCGCTCAGGGTGCTCTATTCAGCCCTATGGGTCTTAGAACCAGCCCCTCCGGTATGTTCGTTGATGGCCGAGGGATAACCTCAACCTCAGACAATTCGGGGGTTTTGACCGAATTTTTCTTCGAGGCCTCCTCATCACGAGGCTGAGTCTCGACAATCACCTTCGGCTTGGAAGGCTTGGCGGCCTCGATCAGTTTCCTTACTCGAACCACCAGCGCCGAGTCATCGCCCTCATCTTCCTCTTCGTCTTCCCCCAGCTGGCGGGCCGACTCTATAGTCAGAGGGATGACATTTCTCCTGTGTCATCAAGCTAGAGCCTTTTTAGGTTGGGGCTCCTCGAATTTCGAGACCCTTTTCCTCTTGTTGTCTTTCCCGACTTCAGAATCGGGGACTCGACCTCTTACTCAGGCGGGAATGGCCTCATTTCAGCAACATCTCCGAGGCCTGCATAAAAGGGAGTCAAGTATAAATAAAAAAAAACGTTACAGAAAAAGGCATCGAAAGCATACAGGATAAGCTTACCATGATTCTTGGCTTCCCATCATCCCCTTGCCAAGTCACGCCAACAACGCTCGGCATGGGAGAAAGCCGAGGCCAACTTTCGAACCCAATCTTCAAGATCGGGGACCGCATGAGGCATCCAGGCAACCGCTGCATAACAAATGAAAGTATTACATAAAGAAAAAAATAGAGTACGAAGACTAATGGGTAATACATTACTTACAATCGGGGTTCCACTTCTCGGAGAATGGCAGTTTCTCCTCTAGGATGAGGTTGCATGTCCTTACTCGCACAAACCGGCTCATCCAACCCCGATCCTTATCCTCATCGATGCTCGCGAAAAAGGCCTTCGTCGCTCGGCGTTGGAGCTTGATCAACCCTCGAAAAAGCTGAGGTCGATATAACCGTATAAGTGGTAGAGAGTGAACTCTAGCCCCTCGGCCTTGCTGGAAAAGAAGCGGAGCATGATCACTATATGCCAGAATGAGGGGTGAACCTGGCCGAGGGTGACCTGGTACCTTTTGCAAAAGTCGACAATGACTGGGTCGAGAGGACCCAATGTGAAGGGGTAAGCGTAGACACTTAGAAACCCCTCCACATAGGTGGTAATGCTATCTTCAGGAGCATGGATTTGTACCACGACCTCAGCCCCCAGTTACAGTCTCTCTTCACAGCCTCGAGATGGCCTATCATTATCGAACAGATGTATCTCGACACGTGTTCACATCGGCCAGGGATCTATGGAATGTTCTCGACTTTGAAGTTGGATTTTAAGACACAAGGGCCGGGAACATACTCGTGAGGGAGCCGTTCCACCGACATTTTGTCACCAGCCGACTGGGAAGAAGAGGAAGAAGCTTTATCCTTTTGTAGGATGGTCTTGGAGGTTTTCGCCATTGATTAAGGTAGAAGGAAGCGGAAAGAGGTGAAATTTGGTATTTTTGGTACTAACTAAGTTGACTCAATGAATGGTGAAAGAGAAGAGATGGAGAGAGTAAGAAACTTAGAAAACTTGGTGGAGGTGAAAGTAAAATTTTGATTCAACCAAAGAGTCTGTATTTATAGATTCACGGCGACGGTTCGGTGGTGCTAGTGGCCGACTGTCCACTGGAAAGCATTAATGATTTGGGGAACTGTACCAACGGGACGTTTCGGTCACCTCGATCGCTTACGTTACGGGGATGACATTATTATCAAGGTCTCCAGAAAATCGAGGCTCAAGTTATTTCTTATCATTTTACTCTAAGAAACGAGGGGACTATCTGTATACGGTAGAAATCGGGGCTACCTGGTTTCATTCTTTGGTCGAGATAGGAATGTCACGTCAAAGAGCTAGGACGTCGAGTCCGGACCGAGGTAGACATCGATTGCGACAAGAAAAAGGTAGACTTTGAGTGACATTGGCATAGCTTGATAATAGAAAAGGAGAGATATCCATGATTGGTCGAGAGTCGTGGCGTGAATCTCGGAACGGATCAATCTACAGCAGTTAATTAGATGTTAATATGGTTTCCTACTATAATTAGAAGTGTACCTTATTTAGGACTCCTCTATTATATAAAGAGGGATCCCATTCATTTGTAATCATCATTGTTCACTGATAAGAATATATACACTCATTACTTTCCTACTATTTCACTTACTATTCATCAGAGTTGCTTTATCATTTGCTATTCTTACGATCCCACCTCGAGACTACCCCAAGTCGAGGTCGAGACCTGGCTAGCATACTGGTTTGATTTATTTTATTTTCTAATTTATTCATTTATTTTTTTGCTTATCAATTAGTATTGAACGAAATCACATATTCATAAAATCACAATATAAATTTAATTATTAATTTAAGGGTGAACACTTACATATATAGTTGTGTAAAAGAAAGTTTATAATGATCTTGAACTACTCTTATCAAATTTGATTTAATTTTTCGTAGCCTGCAGTAGCTATTTGATTTAGTTTTGAAGCGTTCCACAACAACTGCCTCTTAACTCTTCTTAACTTTGTTCTCTCTCTACATCCCTTTCTTTCAAATAGTCTGTTTGGCCAAGCTTTATTTTGGTCAAAAGTGCTTCTTTTTTTTGCCAAAAGCACTTTTGACCAAAAATTGAGGTGTTTGGTCAAGTTTTCAGAAGGAAAAAAGTGCTTTTGAGGAGAAACAGAAAAAAATAGTTTCTCTCCAAAAACACTTTTGAGAAAAATACACTTAGAAGCAGTTTTTTAAAGTTTGGTCAAACACTAATTGCTGCTCAGAAGTGTTTTTCAAACTAATTAGCAAACACAAACTGCTTCTCACCAAAAGTACTTTTAAGAAAACACTTTTAGAAAAAAAAAAACACTTCTCAAAATAAGCTAATTTTTACAGCTTGGCCAAACGGGCTAAAAATCTGCTTTGTACTCTAATTAGGTGAAAGGCTTTAGTTATCATCAATTTGGTTTGTCTCTTTCTTCGTGGCTCACAATTAAACGAGACGTCGTTTCTCTTCTTCACCATTAGACACATTTACGATAAGTGATCAATTTGCTTTTTTATTTTGGTCTAAAATAAGTGTTCATTTATATAATCAAGAAAAAATTCAATTTGTTTTTTCAAAATTACCCTTATGTATGTATTCCTAAAAAGTCATTTACTCCTCACATTTGAGAAGATAAGTAAGTGCTACTATAACTATGGTGCAACATTTAATGAAGGACAATTTAGGCGTACTAACTATTTTCATCTAGAATTTAGTATTTCCTTAATGGGTGGGCTAAAAGCAAATTGGCCATTTATTATGAATAGGAGGGACTATTGTGACAATAAATAAAATAGTTAAAGATTTCAACTGCATGTCGTACTACTCATTTATACTGCTACAGCTACTGTGGCCAACTTCTCTTAAATGCTATAATTACTTTCGAAATAGAGTAACACGTCCTCTATTGCAAGTTGAAATAATCAAAGATGTCAACATTTTTAAATAGCTAACATCGTGCAAGAATGGCTACGCTACTTGATAGAAAACGATAGTTGCTCTATTAAAAAAATAATATGAAGTATCTTACTAGGTCCTTTAAAAAACACTAAAAATGATTTCTTCCCGTTTATGCCTCGATGGACAGAAGTTAGCCGATATTTGTATTGTGGGAGGTAACAGGTGTGGTGAAATTATTGAGGTACACGCAAATTGATCTGACCACCACCGTCATATAAAATAAATAAATATACAAGTACCAAATGGTTTCGAACACTTTTTTCTTTGTTTTGTTTTAATTTTCTTTCTTTATCAAACACTACAAAGAGTAACATGATGGTTCTAATTTGAGTAGAAAATTAAAGAGGGTGAAGATTTTTATGGGAGCATGGCAATTGGCGCACATCATTAAAGAAGAAGAAGAAGAAGTAAATTGGAAGAGCAGCGGGGACCAAAGTCCAGATCCATCATACTATATCTGTAGTATATCATACAGCTAATAGCTAGTACTATTACTTTTTAATTATGCGAACCAAAAAAAAAAACGCGAATTATTCCTACGTGTTTGACTAGGCACACCGTTCAAACAAGAAAGACAAGATTTTCGGCACATATGCATTTAGAACTTATGATTATAAATATGTCATGGCCAAAGATAAAATGAGAAGGTTAACGCTAAACCTGTTTAGAAATATTGAAATATCTAATTTATTTTTAAATAAAGTAGAAAATACCAGTAATTACCAACATAGCACTCTAGCAGTAGTATCAGTAAAGTTTCTACTACCTATCTGTTTTCAGCGGACCCTTCATTAATACATTAGCCTTTTGCGATCATCCAACTGTGTACTTTCTACATATTATTCATTAATACATAGCCTCTTGAGATCATCCATCTATGTACTTTTTACATATATATTATATTCAAGTCAAGAAAGAAAGAAAAATAGCAGTATATTTAAGGCGTCTCAAAAATCTTGGGCTGTCTTATCCTTCTCCGCCACCTACCTATGCCAAAGTCAATTAATTGACATAGTCGGTGCAAGTCAGGTCACGCCACTAGGGACGAATTTAGGGCAGCTTCCCCAATTCAATTAAACTCATTATTCTCCATTTGAATTATATATACACAAAAACATATATACAATAAGATCACTTTCATTTTAAAATTACGGGTGAATTTGTAATACCCAAATGAATCCCACATCAACAATATATGGGAGAGATACTGGATATACAAGTAAACAAGACTTAGACTTTAATGACACGTTTTAAAGTCACACGAGCCTAGTCCCAACGTGAGATAATATTACTAGTGGGCGTTACATATGATATATTGGGTTTGGGTTCTCTATTTGTAGGGGACCGGGTATGGAAATGGTAACTTCACATGCCTTTGATCCTTAAATTCTCATCTCACACCCTTTTGCTGCATTCTTTTAGTTCCCTCTCACTGCCGCCAACCTCCAACTACCCCTACTTAAAAATAAAATAAAAACAAAGAATCAAAAAGCAAAAATCATTTACTTATGCCTATCTTGTAAAATACTCAAATATCAAAATTCCCACTTTACTTTTTATACTCCTTATAAAAGTTTAATTTAAATCATCTGCTAATTAAGCTCCTGTTTTAGTCACACTGTTGAATTCTAGGCATTTCTTTTTTATTTCTTGATAAGAATAATCAGTATTATTCTGTTCATGTACGAAACTTGTTAGCTGCAACATTAATTAGGGTCATTACTCCTCTCATGCAGCTCAGTTTGGACCAACTAGGCTGGTGTTTGTGATATACATACTCTAGTTGAGTTTTTTGGGCTGAGTCAGAAGAATTGGCAAAATGAGCATGAACATGTTCGGTTTGAAGGTGGAGGAGGGAAAAGAAGGTCAAAATGGACAGCCATCAGTTGGTCCTGTTTATCGAAATCCAATTGCTAAAAATGGTTTTCCTCAAACTGATCCTGATTTGTCTACAGCTTGGCAACTTTTCAGGTAACATTTTCCCTTCAGCTTAATCGTGATTTTGTGTGAACGTTCATTTAAAAGCTTAATCCGTTAGAAAGTGCACATTTCTATTTTTTAGTTATGTCTTCAATGAAAACAAGAAAGCAGGAGCAGGAGAGACCAGGTCCATTTTAGATTTTCTTGTTTACTTTCTCCATTATTTGAAGGGGAGCTTGGAGCAATGGTAAAATTGTCTCCGTGTGACCTATATAGGTCATGGGTTCGAGCCGTGGAATCAAGCCACTGATGCTTGCATTAGGTTAGAGTAGCTACGTCACACCTCCTTAGCGAGGTGACTGGGGTATGTCCCTTCCCCGGATCCTGCGTAAACGTGGGATGCTTCGTACACCGGGCTGCCCTTTCTCCATTATTTCTGTATCCATAATTTAGTATAGTGTCATAGTGAAGCATAGATCTTTACTACTACTTACTTTATTTACGTGAATTGAAAGAAAAATGTATTCCTTTGATCAACAGAGCAGCTGTTGAAAAATACCCAGGGAATAAAATGCTGGGATGGCGTGATTTTAAGGATGGAAAGGTGGAGTCCAACGTTATCTGGTTTTCTGTCATCCTTTATTATAGTACAGTACTATTTTTCTAAATTTACTCACCATCTTATCTCCTTCCTTTTTTTAAAAAAAAATAGTGGGGTCCTTATCTCTGGAAAACATACAAAGAAGCTTATGAAGAGATTTTGCAGACTGGTTCTGCATTACGGGCTCACGGTATTGAACCTGTAAGGAATAGTTGCTCAACTTAGCATTTGTTATCAATTTTAGCTTCTTAAGAATGTCACATAAATCAAATACAATACGTAATATTTGCATGTGTAACAGGGTGCTCGAATTGGAATTTATGGATCCAATTGTCCTCAGTGGATAGTAGCAATGCAGGTTTGCCTAAGTTCTCGGTCATTTGTAAACATAATGTGTTTAATTTTGTCAAAAGAGTTGCTCATTCGCATAATTTGATAAGACTATTTAATTTGTTTGCAGGCTTGCAGTGCCCACAGCTTAATATGTGTCCCTCTCTATGATACCCTTGGTAAATAATCTCCACATATTAAAAAAGCAACTAAATTATGCTGTTAATATCAAAATTATACATTTAAGTTTTGGCAGTTTGTTACCTGAGAATTTGATTTCTCTCTAACTTCCATTCCTTTGTGCTGATGTAGGACCCGGCGCTGTAGATTTTATTATTGAACATGCTGAAATTGATATCGTTTTTGTTCAAGATAAGAAAGTGAAAGAAGTGAGGATAATCTAAAGCACACTTGAAATGTTTCTTGTATTTTCTTGCTATTGACCTTTACTTGATTTGGATCTCTGAGCTATATGATGGTCTCTTTTCGATGTTTTTTCTGCAGCTTTTAAATTCGGAATGCACTCATGCTAAACGGCTGAAATGTAAGTCTGCCTCTCTATTGGTTACAGCTGCCAAATTGGCATTTTCTTTATCGACTTTGCTCGTGGTTGCAGTGCTCGTGTGTTTCACATCGCTGCAGCAGGAAGAGAAGGATAAGGCAGTTTCTACGGGTATTAAGCCATACTCTTGGAATGAATTCCTCAATATGGTAATTTACTATTTATTTTATCAGTTTTATCATTAAAATGTCCATTAGCACTATTATGCTGATGGCTGAACATTTTAGATAAAGGAAAGGAGAGAATTTTATGCTTTCCAAAGAAAAAACAAGGGATTAAGGGTGACCTTTTGCTTTTCCGGTAGCTGTTAATTTTAAAGAATATTTTCCATATCCTTTTTTTTTCAGGGCAAAGAGAATCCATCAGAGCCTTCACCGCCGCAGCCATTAGACATATGTACAATCATGTATACTAGTGGAACTAGCGGAGAACCTAAAGGTGTAATATTGACTCATGAAAATATGACAGCATCTGTAACAGGAGTTGATCATTTTATGGAAGAATTTGAGGACAAGGTAAGCGCAAATCCTTTTCCTAGAATTTCAGGTCATCTCTTTCTTAGCATATAAATATGTATCATATCATGATTTCTCTTTCTAAGTTCTCTCGTAATTTTCTTTTGTTGCTCTTTATAATTTGTGTTGGCGATCTCTTTGGTCCTTATGATTCTTTTGTATTTTGAGTTAGACAAATCCTCACATCAGAAGTGGCAAAATTTTATTGTTCTCTAACTAATGTTTGATCTCTGAATAGATGACGGTGGATGATGTGTACATATCTTTCTTACCACTTGCTCATATACTTGATCGAATGATTGAAGAATTCTTCTTTCATAGGGGTGCTTCTGTCGGCTATTACCATGGGGTAAGGTGTTTGAACTAAATGTGTCAAACAGATTTTATGTGCTGTGGAAAATAAGCTTAAAATGATTATCGACTGATGCTTCTTGTCATTTTTGTGTTGAAGAATATCAATGAGATACAAGAAGACCTTATGGAGTTGAAGCCAACTTTTTTGGCCGGAGTACCTCGAGTTTATGAAAAGATTCACGAAGGCATGAAATCTTAGTTTTTTTTTTTGGATTTATATAGATGCTACCTGTAAACAATCCGAATGATGATAATCAAGTCTCATATTATGACTATCAGGTGTTCTGAAAGCACTTGGAGAACTCAATCCCTTTAGGAGGAGCATGTTCCACATTCTATATAACTAGTAATATTCTCTTTTTTTATGTTCTATTCAAATTTTTATATTCTATTGTTTGCCAATCCTTTCTGATTCTATCTTAAAAAATCAGCAAACTCAAATGGATGAAGCTTGGGTACAAACAGAAGTATGCTTCACCACTGGCTGATCTGCTAGCTTTTAGAAAGGTTGTATTTTTTCCTAATTATGTACTCACTTTCTAGTAACATTTCCTGAAATAATGTATGCTTACTGTTTCCTGAAGAAACTTCACTTTTAAGTTGCAGCTACCACCTTTCTACTCTTAATGTGGACACCAGCATATAAGCATTCTTTAGAACTTCTTAAGTAGCAATAGCATATTCATATGTTTCATGGGGCTGCTTCAATATATAGGAACTTCAACTACCCGAAAAAAATTTTATTCCTTTTTTCTGTATTTTGTTATATAAATTTTTTAATTTTTAGAAATTAACCGTGATCTTACAACTTTAAGGAAGTATATTCAATTACTGACACATTTATTTCGTTTTGTTATTTAGGTAAAGAATAGGTTAGGTGGACGGATTCGCCTCATAGTCTCTGGTGGTGCTCCCTTAAGCACTGAGGTGGAAGAATTCTTGCGGGTTACCTCCTGTGGATTCGTCCTCCAAGGCTATGGTAAATCTAGCTTATTTTTCAGGAAATGAAGAATCAACAAAAAGGAAAATTTTGATCTGTTAATATAACTCGATGAACACACCAATAGAGTAGCTGTGACTGTATTGTAGTCAATATGAGCAATGTGATGCAGAGGAAATGAGCTGCCTTACCTCAGTTTTATGTGCCAAAGTCTCCACGCTCAGATATAACGTGTCCTAGCACAGTTGCAAGTCAACATGCCTATGTCTCAAATATTATTGTCACTCCAAAACTGAAACTTCTTAAAAGTAGAATTAATCTTTTTATTATTTAGACTATAGCCATACTGAATTTTGTTAAGTTTGATGTTCATGGCTAACATTATAACCTATTCGTTCTGACAAGTTTTTGACAAGCGATATGTGGTTTGCTTCATTAACTTATGTGAGTTGCCATTTCCACTTTGATTTTACACACTCTTTTTATAATCCAAAGTATGTTCTATAGGTTTGACAGAGACTTGTGGTTTGGCCACCATTGGGCATCCAGATGAAATGTCCATGCTTGGAACCGTTGGTCCACCATTTGTCTTCACAGAAGTGCGTTTGGAGGAAGTTCCAGAAATGGGCTATGATCCCCTAGGAGATCCTTCTCGGGGAGAGATATGCGTGAGAGGGAGGACCGCTTTTACTGGATACTACAAGAATCCAGAATTGACAAGAGAGGTCATCAAAGACGGGTGGTTTCATACAGGTTGATCAGTTTATATTTACTGTATGCTAAGAATGTTGTTTCTGTTTCACTATGAAATAAGTCTTTACATTATTTACTTTATCCTTTGAGCGTATCCAGGTGATATCGGAGAAATGTTGCCTAATGGAGTTGTAAAAATCATTGATAGAAAGAAAAATGTTATAAAGCTATCTCAAGGAGAATATGTTGCAATGGAATATCTGGAAAAGGTTTATGGTATTGCGCCCATCATTGAAGATGTGAGCACCATCATATCATTCGAGTTCCTGAAAAGCTTATTCATTTGAATTATTATGTTCTTGAGAGCAATGCATGTAAGTTTAATTTGTGTACTTACAGATATGGGTATATGGGGACAGCTTCAAGTCCATGTTGGTGGCGGTTGTGGTGCCACACGAAGGGAACACCAAAAAATGGGCCGATCAAAATGGACACAAGGGTTCAATTCCTGAACTTTGTTCTCTCCAAGAGCTGAATCAATATATCCTCCTTGAGCTGAAAACTGCTGCAGAAAGGAACAAGGTCAGGAAAATACAATCTTTTCTCAGTTTTTTAATGATGCCACCTCTTTTAAGTCTTTTAGAGTAGTACTTGAAAAGTGATTGATTTATCCAACTTCTACGAAAACCAGCTAAGAGGTTTCGAGTGCATCAAAGGCGTGATTCTAGAATCTCAACCCTTTGAGTTTAACCAGGACTTGGTAACAGCAACAATGAAAAAAAGAAGGGAGAGATTGCTTAAGCATTACAAGGTGATGAGTTTTCGGCACACTCTTCTTAACCAGTTTGTCCATTTATGAACGAAAAAGAATTGGACAATAACCAAATTTGATACTCTTATGCAGGTGGAAATTGATGATCTCTACCAAAGGCTTAATGCAGTACCTAAACGCTAATAACATTTTCGATTGCTGAGGCAGTGCAACTCTTGATCTACTGAGCAATCTGTGGAGTTTTGTGCTGTAAAAATTTGAACTTATACACATTGAGTTAATGTCTGATATAACAGTGTTTTTGTACAAATAATCTGTATTACTGCAGTCATAATTTCTGAATTAAGCACCTCTATGAAATCTTTTAGCAGTCACCTCTCTCTCTCTTTCTCTGCGTAAGACTAGCCAGAATCGATTATATTATGCCACAGAATTTGGTTCATATGCATAACACTGAGTTATAGCACTAAAGGATTAGTCATAAGAAAATGTCTCAATACCTATGTATAACCACTTAAGGAATTTGTTGTTCATCAATGATGAGGTATCAGGAACCTACTCGTAACACAAAACAGGAGGAGGTTAATGGTGTTGATAAATTAGGGGGCTGAATATGTGAAGGGTGGTAAGCATTTAACGTTTGAGACAATGCGAATCCAGGATTTTAGGGGCTAAAGAGTGGATGGCCATTTACTTGCCAAAACCCTTCTAGTGCTCAAATTTCCCTATTCTCCAACCAGACAAGTCTGAGTCTTCTCCTTGCATTTGAATGGAAGAAAGGGATACCTCCGACCCTATGTGCACTAATAATATTAGGTTTGACCCACCTTGTTCCACATTCAGAAATACCTCTTAGTTTCTTTTGTTTTGTTTTGTTTTGTTTTTTTCAGAAAAAGAAAAAAAAAAAACGAGTGCGAAGAGATTCACCTCGTGAAGGTTAGTTTGTGCATATCTTGATCATCCCCTACTTCATTCAGATCAAAATTATGACTGTTTAACTCTGGTAAACAATACAATCATCACTTTAATGGGGACTTCTCCCGTTTGCTCAGAATTGGTTCAACTTCTGGTTCTACATCAAACACTACTTACTCTACACCAGTTTAAAGTTGCTTAGCGCTGGCAGAAAAAAGCAAAAATGAGGAGTTTATTAGTTCGTCATGGACTCGTCAGTTCATACATCGTTTGTTTACGCGGTCGATTATTTGGCAAGCTTTAATTCAGTGCCGATTTTCACACCTAACATGAAGATAAAGATGCAACATATAGACCTGTGCAGAAGTTCAAAAGAAATTTGAACAGATTTTTTTACTTCAACTTTGCAGCAACTACCACGAATTTTTATTTAGGGCGCCAAAACTAACAAGTTTGACCGTACCATTCAAACGAAAAAACGACTAAATGAGAACATCGTGAATCCTCAAAGAGAAAAACTTCAACGTTTCAACAAATAGCACAAGCAAGGATGCAGGTCCACGATACTTTTGGCACATTTACCAACGAACATGCAAGCTTTTCATGAATCAATAAT
The DNA here is from genome assembly GCF_000715075.1 of Nicotiana tabacum. Taxonomy (NCBI): domain Eukaryota; kingdom Viridiplantae; phylum Streptophyta; class Magnoliopsida; order Solanales; family Solanaceae; genus Nicotiana; species Nicotiana tabacum. The sequence continues at coordinate 125,135,660 of NC_134101.1, read as the reverse complement.
AGTTTTTCACATGCGGGAGGTTTTGTATTGTCGCCGATATTAACGTTAATGACAAATCCCTAAAAAATTTCAATGCAGCCTATCACACAAGAACTTGTTTTGGAAACAGAATTGTTAAAGGGTATATTTAAATTCATTACTTGACCAAACCTACAGGAAATCCTTCGAGATGTTATGCAGGAGCATCCTCTATTGTGGGTCAATCTTAGCTCAGTTTATGCAGTGGAAGCGCTTCGTACATTTGCTTCAATAAAGGAGGAAAGAGCTAAAAAAATTGGCCTGATATATCAGAAGATTGGAGGCAAGGAACAAGAAACAGATTATTCCAGCAACAAGAAACAGGTACTAAATCGTTCAGACTGGACCGTACAAACAATTACAGTACATAGTAGATGGTACATCAATCTTTAGCTTATCTGACTAATTTTGACCCCAGAACTCCCCCCTGGAATGTGCATGCTGAGAGGAACTGAAATTATGAAGAATGCATTCATCTTTTGCTTTTGCTTTCGTCTTTTTCTCGCTCTCGCTTCTTGTATAACCGCTCAAGAACTCGTTTTGCCTCACATTGCGGAAAGTTCGCAAGGTCATAGTAATGTGGTGCGATATCAACCAACCTGAAGAAAATATCAAAAAAGAAAGAAGAGAATAACAAGGCAAAATTAGTCAACCGTAGGCTATGTGATCAACATTAGTTAAAACAATACATTTGTCAGGCTGTTGGAAGGAACGTACTAGTTTCAGCCGATTAACAGTACTCAAGTAGATTCATTACTATCATGATTATTTCAAGAACGTCTTTGCTGACATGCATTCAATTTTCCAAACAAAGGTAAGAAGTACTCAAAAGTTGCGACTCAAAAAAGGTTCAATGCATTAAAGGCTGATTTCTGCTGGAGTGCTTGGAAGTATCCTCGGACTAGTAGGCACCACTACTTAGACAAAAATAATTATCTTTTTTCTTTACAGGACAGGTCAACGGGGAGAAGAGAGCTGTTCTGAGTTCTAAATAAAAGGAAAGAGAGGGGATGTACTTACTAAAGCATCAAGAATCAAAAGATAAAACAAATGATAATTACCATTCACCACGAATATCAGTCACAGTACGGATGAAATTCCTGCTTGTCAAGACATATTCATTATAGATAACCCATTCTGGCTTATGATCCAGGCAATTTGAAGGATGCAAGTGAACCACCTGTAACAACACAGGAAAATGACATAATAGTGAGAAATCAATAGCATTATGGCCCATTGAAGCTCTTAATATGAGTTGCTTCCAGAACTAGCGTAGATACTCACTTGATTGTCTTTAACAGTCAGATAGTGCCCAGTACGCTCTAGGTGAGCAACCTGCATGAAATATCCAGCTAACATAGCCTTTCTTATGTTTACGTAGTAGTCGCGACTGTTGAAGTCTGTGCTGCATAACTTGAGGTTGAACCTGGCCATTATGCGAGAAAGCTGTTGCCTCACATTGTCGGCTGATTTGAGAGCCCTCTGATTGATGAAATTCTCGTAGCACCATTGAGGATCTTCCGCTGTACCATTACCATCAAAGTCATTATCATGGTTAGAAGGGTATTCCAAATCTGAATTTGTTTGTTAAGGACATATAGTGTCTATAGAGACAGAATACAGATACTTACTGTTCTGCTTGTAGGCATGATACACATTCAGCAACGTCAAATGATCCCCATCTATGTGACCGAACCGATTCTTTGCTTCATCTGCAGCTTTCTGAGCCTCCCTAGGCCGGACAAAGCAATTGGGTACTAGAGAAAAAATTGGTTATCACAGCGGAGGCCCACTGTAGGTCAGCAGATGCATAGAGGCGAGACGACACCATTTTCTTCATGAGAGAATACTGAGAAACTGCAACTACCTCTATCAGCACTTACTTAGAAATCTATGGCACATGCCAACCGGGGGCATAGAACCCAGACAAGACAGTTGCTGAATGCTGATGACAACCTAAGAAGACACACGTAACTAACCCCCGCACACATGCACCTGTGTGCACATGTTGTGCAGTTACGCACATGATATCATATGCATAGACAAATGTCTATGCACATGAACAAGAAGGCATGGTGAAGCGGACCGACATTCCCATGCCTGACCAAACTCTGACATAGAGCAAAGACAAGACACGACGACCAACAAAAAGGAAGTAAACTGGAAGGAAACCGTACCTGATAGCATGGCGGATATTGAGAGGATTTCATTGGAGCAGTTGAATTCTGAGCTGACAACAAGCATTTTTGCCATCTGAGGATCAAGAGGAAATTCACTCATAATCTCACCCAACCTAGTCAAGTTCCCCTCATCATCCAATGCTCCCAAGTAATTCAAAACCTCCAGTGCTCTCATCAACGTCTCTGGAGCAGGAGGATCCATAAAATCAAAATGAACCAGGTCGTCAATACCTAACTTCTTCAAAGTTAGAACTGTATTAGCCAAATTTGACCGAAGTATTTCTGGATAGGTCTGTGGTTGAAGGTCGTTATGGAAACTTTTCTCTGTGTAAAGTCTAAAGCATTTCCCTGGCTGCGTTCTTCCAGCACGTCCTGATCTCTGGTGGGCACTGGCCTTCGAAATAGGAGACACCAACAAAGATTCAACACGCACCCTAGGGTTATAAACTTTTTGTTTAGCAAATCCCGGATCTATGACATATACAATGCCATCAATTGTCAAAGATGTCTCTGCAATGTTGGTTGACACAACAATCTTCCTGCCAGCAGGACCACCCTCCACCACCGAGGGTGGGGCTGAATCAAATATCTTTTGCTGCATAGCTGGGGGAAGTGTAGAATAAAGAGGCACCACTTTAACAGGGCCCACTTGATCACCCAAATTACTAACCTCCTTATTGATTTTGCGACAAGCATCTTCAATCTCCTCTTCTCCAGTAAGGAAAACAAGTATGTCACCAGGAGGTTCACATGTGTGTATCTGCACCACAGTCCGAATGGCAGCCTCGAGATAATCTCTCTCAGGCTCCTGAGTGTAGAAAATTTCCACAGGATGAAGCCTTCCAGGCACTTTCATGAGGGGCGCACCAAAGAAGTAACCCTGAAACTTCTCTGCTTCAAGTGTGGCACTCATAACAACAAGCTTTAGGTCTGGTCTATTTTTCAACACCTCCTTAAGAAGCCCAAACAGGACATCTGTTGCCAAAGTTCTTTCATGGGCTTCATCCAGAATAATTACTTTGTAGCGTTCCAATAGAGGATCTGCCATTGCTTCCCTTAAAAGCATACCATCTGTTAAGTATCTGCCACACACAGAAAAAGAGATAAATTACTAATTCCTCAGAAACTTGAGAAGGCAAGAAAACATTTTTTGATATGGCAAGATGATATATGCAAACGGATGCATATTTACAAGCAATATTATTAGAGTATCTCAAAAAAGGTTTATCATGTTACAACCTACTTACTTTAAAACAGTTTTAGTACTACTGCAGTCTTCAAAACGGATGCTATATCCAACTTCTTCCCCAATTGCAACATCCATCTCCTCAGCAACTCGACGAGACACAGACATTGCAGCCACCCTCCGAGGTTGAGTGCAACCAATCATATACTTCCTGCGCTTATCCGCCGTCTCAACTTCAACAGCATCTAAAACAAACTGCGGAATCTGTATATACACAAGCAAATCGTTTAGAAGCAGCTCGAGAAAAAACAACTTACCCTCCTGTCAAAGAGGGGGCTTTATCATGGGTAACTGAGAAGTGAGAATATAAACATGAACAAGCAATTGATGAAGCACACTGAGTATAAAAGAACACACGGACTAATAAGGGGCTAATTTTGCAAAAACACACAGCATCACAAGTTTCTTGCTTCAAGGACTCAAAAAGAGCAAGGCAACTAAACTCACAATAATCCACTGAGTTTCAAAGTTGGAAAAGATGGATGCCTGTGTTATAAAGAAAAACCCCAATAGACCCACATAGCATCTAATCCTTGTAACAGATTACTGGAGAATGAGACAAAGCTAATTTCTTATTTAAAAATTGCCAGGTCTTATTACTTTTTTTTCTTCTTTGTTGTCAAGAGAGCCTAGTTATGCGGGGATGGAAAAGAATAGCCAGGTTGACAGCTTGGCAAAAAAAGTCAACTATCAAATCCTATAAAGATTGACTATAGCAAAACCAACTTTCTTAGGGACGTAGATTGTTTTATGTTAACTGGATAATTAGACCTAATACCAAGTTTAGCACAAACCTACATCATAATAAGTTTCTTGCATCACGCACTCAACCACTCAATAAATCAATCAGCTACACCTCAATCCTGAACTAGTTGGGGTTGGCTATGTACATACTCTATATGCATAATACTCTATTTGCACCCTATTCATTCCTATATTTCTTGCACCACCAAAAAAACGAAAGAAACTCTATAAAAAGTCAGGGAATCGAATACAGAGCAACATTGCTAGAATATATCATTCTATCACACTGAGTAGAACCCAAACAGTATCGAACTCCATGTAACATATTACTAGAAAAATGAATTGTCACGTCCAATTTCCAGGTCCAGTATAGCCAAGAAAATCAATCAATCAACTCAGGAGAGTCCGAAATTAGTTTAGCCCGGGAATATGAACCTTCTAAACGTTTGGGACCATATAAAATCTGGTAAATAATTTCTGTTCTAAAGCAAACTACTTCGGTTTCAGAAGAAACTTTATCTCACTACCTACCATCTCAAAAATTTAGAAACTATCTCAAATGGATTTTCGCAGAAAAACAAAAGCAAAAAAAGTCACTTTTCCAATTCAAAGAACATATTCTTTGGTGTTCGGTTGCTCAATGACTTAATTTTTTCGGTTCATACCAAACACGCCTAAATGTTTAAGTATGCCTCAGTTCCAACTAGCTGTCAATCAAAATAAAAAACGAGGTTAGGACACTAGAATTACTAACCTGAGTGGTTTTACCACTACCGGTTTCACCAACCAAAATTAGGGTTTGATTAGATTTTAAAGCCTGTAAAAACTCCTCCTTTTGATGCCAAACCGGAAGAGTCTTCCTTTTCTCCAATATCTCATAGAATCTCTGTGAGTAAGGCTTCCCGTTCCACTTATTAATCGACGGCGTCATGCTACCGTTTACGCTTCCAACATTCACTTTCTTAGCTGGCGTCTCATCCACCACATCAAACAAGCTTACTTTCCTCTTCCGCTCCGTTCCCATCCAGAATATCTAAATTCCAGAACGAGTTTTGGAGTCTCCGATGAAACAATAGCACGGACCGGTAGGAATCGGAGAATACGCGACTAGGATTTTAGGTTTCCGGTCGAAAGAGAGGGCTAGGGTTTGAGATTGTGGAATGGATATATAGTGGAGAAACTTTCTCGCTTCTGTTTCTAGACTTTCACCGCATTATTATTTCAGACTTCTAAAAAGGTTTCGCGGGCTTAGGCCCATCCATTGTTTGCCGCCTCTTTATTCTCGTGTATACCTTTGAATTGGCCCAAGCCCAACTATCTCAAATCTTTCCAAGCCCACTACCAAAACTCTAATCGTGATTTTTTTAGGAATTTTCAGAAACCACTATTTAGTGACTACTAACTTTCTATAGCTACTATATACATAATTACTTTTTATGGCTACTATTAAGTTGTTACGGTAGTGTATTCGTTATATTTGTGTTGTTGTATTCATGAATACGCAAAAGCGCCTAAAAATCAGCGCAGTCTAGTTGTACATGCATGTATTCACATGTATTTGCGCCATGTATTCATGAATACAACAATAAAAAGGACCTAAAATCAGGGCAGTCCAGTTGTACGTACATGTATTCGCATTGCTGTATTCATGAATATAGCAGTAAAAAGCACCTAAAATCATGGCAGTCCAGCTGGGCGCGCATGTATTCACATGTATTCGCGCCATGTATTCATGAATACAGCAGCAAAAAGTGCCTAAAATCAAGGCAGTCTATCTATACGTGCATGTATTCATATGTATTCGCGCTGCTGTATTCATGAATACAACAGTAAAAAGCGCCTAAAATCAGGACAATCCAGTTGTACGCGCATGTATTCACATGTATTCGCGCATGTATTCATGAATACAGTAACAACAATTACCTTAAAATAGGTATGTCCATATGTCTAAGAGAGAGGAAAAACATAAATAGTGTATTTCATTCCTTATTTCATGCATCAATGGTAGTATATATATTTATTTTGCTATAAAATATAAAAGGTAGTTATAGAAAATAATATTTTAAAATGATTTTGATTTATAATAAATAAGATGTATACCTTTGCTATAGGAAGTAAAATTTTCGATTTTATTTGATACGAGACCCGACCCAATCCAATCCATTAGTTGAGTGGGGTTAGAATAAGATATTTTTGAGAAATTAAGTTAAGTAGTCACCCGTTCAAAACATAGCCGAAAAAATTATATATTATACATAGTTAGTGTATAAGAAATAAATATTGACTAGCGATTGTAAATATTTTTGGCCGAGTGTCCAAATGTATAACTTCTCTAAGATTTTCCAGTCCATTTTAAATATTAGCCTGTTAAGCCCAGGCCCAGTTCGTCCGCGGCTTCATAAAGTTAGGTTAGGCCAAGGGAGAAAAATTACGCGACACATCAAATTTTTACACTATTTTTATCATTTGTAGCTATACTTTCAAAAGATTTACCATTCGTAGTTATATTTGAATTTTATAGCAAATCCATGAAACAAAAGATTAATTGTTTTGAGCTGAAATAAAAGAATAACAAGATCTTGTAGCTCAGTTGGTTAGAGGGCCTGCTTAGTTAGTGGAGTCTTGAGTTCGACTCTCAATAAGAGTATTTTATTTTTTTGTATTTCTATATTTCGCCTTAGTTGTATTCGTTGCGCAAACGAATGCAGTCGATACGGGTTGTATCGTTTGTATACATTTATGTATACAATCGATAGAAGTTGTATCCATTGTATACATCCTTGTATTTTGCCTTGGTTACAATTGATACATGTTGTATTCGTTGCGCGAATGAATACAATTACGCGATCGAATACAGTCGATACAGATTGTATTTGTTACCCGAATGAATAAAATTAACACATGATGTAGTTACTAGGCTCTAAATTATTATGCTTTACGAAAATTCCTCAAAAATTAACTAAGATTAGGGTAGACAAGATACTGCTGCGATGGGCTAAGATTTTTTAGTTCATTTTAGAGAAATTTTCATAAAGCGCTATCTTTTAGTAGTAATTAGTCATCTATAGATACCATTTGCTATATTACGGATTATAGATACCTTTTCTGTGGTTATAAGATGTATTTGATGTATTTAAGCTATTGTATTCATGAATACAGTAGCAAAAATAGACGTGGATCAGGGAAGTCCAGCTAATCAGTTGTTGTATTCGAGCGTATTCGACTGTATTCATGGAGTGAAACATGAGATTACAGCTGGACAGATTATTGTATTCGACTGTATTTACGGCTTGAAATAGGGGATTACACTATTTTTAAAATGGAAAGGGAATCAATTAACATAATAGACTCCTAATATAACTCAACAAACTCAATTATAACACACAAATTTTGTATTTTTCAGTTATAAAAAAAATTATCAACCGAAAAATACCCCAACTAGCTCGCGAGGCCTTTGCCCCTCGAATCGGCCTCCACTCGCGTCGAACCTATCCAAAAATCAGAACGAGGACGTCAAAATATTCTAAGGGAACGAAGCCCAAACGAAAATAATCAAAATACTACACAAATTCTGAAATTACCAAAATTCGACCCTTGGGCCCACATCTCGGAATTCGATAATTTCCACATCAACGGAATCCTTATCCTCCCACGAGTCTACACATATCAAGAACACTGAAATCGGAGTCCAAATGACCCCTCAAATCCCCATTTAGAAGCCTCTTAAACTCAAGCCCTAATCCCCAATTTTTCTTCCATAATCTCCACTAAAACCATGATTAAACAATGGAAAAATGATCTTAAACCCAAGTAATTAAGCTTAGGGAACTTACCCAACTGATATCCTTTGATTCCTCTTGAAATCCTATGCCTTAGCCTCTTTCAAAAATGATAAACATAGCAAAATTTCGCGAAGAAGACAATTTATACCTTCTGCCCAGACGTTTTCGCATCTGCGGTCCCATACCCGCTTCTGTGGTACCGCAACTGCGGTTCAACGTCCGCTTCTGCGGAATCACTTAAGTTCCCAGCCATCCGCATCTGCGGTTCCTCGCCCGCAACTGCGACATCGCAGATGCGGTTCTCCTAGCCGCTTCTGCGGTCCCAGTCAAACATACCTTTGGTCGCTTCTGCGGCCACTCTCTCGCATATGCGGCGCCGCACCTGCGGTCCCCAATCCGCAGGTGCTAAAATACCAGAAGAAGCAATTCAGCAGCTGCAACAACAATCCAAACTTCCCGTTAACCTTTTGAAATCACCCCGAGGCCCCCGGGACCTCAACCAAAAGCACAAACATATCCTAATAATTATTTAAACTTCTTCCAATCATCAAAACACCTCAAACAACATCAAATCACCCAAAACACATCGGATTCAAGCCAAACTTTCAAAAATCTTCGAATTCCGCTTTTGATCTAAAACCCAACCCAACCACGTCCGAATGACCAGAAATTTTGCACACACATCCCAAATGACACAACGGAACTACTGCAGCTCTCGGAATTCCATTCCGACTCCTATATCAAAATCTCGTCTATCAACCGGAAATCGCCAAAATCTCAACTTCGCCAATTCAAGCCTAATTCCTAAATTAACTCCGAACCTCCAAAACTCATTCCGATCGCACTCTTAAGTCATAATTCACCTACTGAAGCTAACCAAACCATATGAACTCACATCCGAGCCCTCTAACACATAAGTCAACATCCAGTTGACTTTTTCAAGTTAAACTTCCTTAAAGAGACTAAGTGTCTCAAACCTTACCAAAATCATTCCGGATTCGATCCGACCAACCTGATACCATAAAACATGGATAACAAAGCATAAAGAAGCAGAAATGGGGAAAAAGGAGCGGTAACTCATGAGATGACTGGCCGGGTCGTCACAATCACATATAAGACCTATATTGGGCTTCGGAACCAAAATTCGGGCCCGATACCATCAAGGTTTAAACACATTTCACTTTCAAAAACTCATAAATATTCCAGAAAATAATTTTATTTAAAAATTTATTTCTCGGGCTTGGGACCTCGAAATTCGATTTCGGGCATACGCCAAAGTCCCATATTTTCCTATGGACCCTTTGGGACCATCAAATCACGGGTCCGGATACGTTTACCCAAAATATTGACCGAAGTCAACTTAACTTTATTTTAAAGTTAAAATTCATCATTTTTCATAAATTTTCACATATTGGCTTTGCGGCTACGCGCCCGAACTGCACACGCAAATCGAGGTAATGCTGAAAGAGGTTTTTAAGGCCTCAGAACGCAGAATTTATTTCTAAAATAAGTGATGACCCATTTTTATAATAATGTAATTGAAAATATTATTCTTAATTCAAAACGCATTTTAATTGGCTATCTAAAAATATAAAAAAGTCTTTAGCTAGTGAATTTTTTTTACTCTATTTTGATATTTGACATTAACCATGTTAAATATCTGAGTTATTTGAATTATAGGTAAATAACCTTAACATTTAAACCTTCTAAATTATTATAGATAATCGCCAGATATTAATTAATAAACACTACATGAAAAAAAACTAACATTTTCTCAATTCTCGTAGTGATAATTTTATTTTTACACTATTCTCATAGGTGTCTTTGGAATTGTCTACATATGAACTTTAATTATATTTTTAGTCTTTGGTTGAAGTTATTTCATATTTTTCTTTTGGCTTTATCTAATCAACCTAAATAGATGCTCACTCGACCACTTAAATTAAAAAAATTAAATGATGTGTAATTTATATATAATTCATAAATAATATGTGTATAATCGTGTGTTGTCGGCATATTATCTGTTTATATTAGCTATAAAAAGTAAACAATAATTATAATAATTTCGTTTTTTTAAATTTATCCATGATACAACTTCTATTATAATAATTTTAAAACTCTCTACTAATGTTCAAAATATATTATCTTTTTATTATCTTTGAATTAAAAAAAAAGTAAAAAGTTTTTTCGAAATAATTTGTTTACATTTTAAAAAAAAATATTTCACTGTGATGACCCAAAAGGTCATCACTTGTTTAAAAAATGAATTCTGCATTTAGAGGCTTTAAAAACCTCTTTTAGTCTCACCTCGATTTGCGTGTACAGTCCGGATGCGTAGCCGGAAAGCTATTTTGTGAAAATCTGTGAAAAATGATAAATTTTGACTATAAAATGAATTAATTTGACTTCGGTCAACGCTTTGGGTAAATAGACCCGAACCCGTGATTTGACGGTCTTAGAGGGTCCGTAGGAAAATATGGGATTTGGGCGTATGCCCGGAATCAAATTCCGAGGTCCCAAGTCCGAGAAATGAATTTTTAAAGGAAATTGTTTTCTGAAAAATATAAAGGTTTTTGAAAGCGGAATGTTATATGAAACCTGTGGTATCAAGCCCGTATTATGGTTTCGGAGCCCGGTATAGGTTCGATGTGATCTATATTGTCGGTAAATTTTGGTAAGAAACGGAATCCATTTGACGTGAATCGGACCTTAAATGCAAAATTTGATGTTTAAAAAAGTTTTGAGAAATTTCATTGATGTTGAGGTTTAATTCGATGTTCATGATGTTATTTTGGTGATTTGATTACACGAATAAGTCCGTAGGATGTTTTTGAGGTTGTGTGTATATTTGGTTTGGAGCCTCGAGGGCTCAGGTGAGTTTTGGATAGGCCAGGGGTGGAATATTAGACTTAGAAAAAGTGCAGATTTCTTAGCTGGTGTATCAGGTCTGTAGGCTTCGCAAATGCGAAGCATGACTCGCAAATGCAAGCTCGCAAATGCGACAAACCATTGCAAATGTGAAAGAAGTGGACTGGCAGCCTGAGTTGCAAATGCGACTTCATCCTCGCAAATGCGACTTCATCCTCGCAAATGCAATTTCGCATTTGCGAATAGCCTCTCGCAAATGCGATGATGGCTGGAAGGCTGATGTATCGCAAATGCGACATATGTTTCGCAAATGCGAAAGTCCAAGTTTCTTGAAGGGTTCGCAAATGCGAGCCCTGTTTCGCAATTCCCAACTTAGCAGAGGTCGGGGTTTGCAATTCCCACATCTGCGACCTACAACTTTTATACTTAGACGAATTTTTAACCCATTTTCATATCCTCTCAAAACATAAACACTCTAGGGCAATTTTTCAAAGGCTTCTTCTTCTCCAAATAAATTGTAAGTCATTTTTAACTAGTTTTCTTCAATCCTTAACATCTTCTAACATGATTTCAACTCAAAATCAATAATTTTCATGGGGGAAATTGGGTGTTTTGGGTAGAACCTAGGTTTTTTCAAAAATTGGGGATTTGGATCTCGATTTGAGGTCCGATTTCAAAACAAATTATATATTTGGTTTCGTTGGGGAATGGGTAATCGGATTTTGGTTCGAAGCTCGGGTTTTGACCATGTGGGCCCGGGCGCGACTTTTGACTTTTTGGGTAAAACTTTGGAAAACTCATTTTCATGCATTGGGGTTGATTTATTTAGCGTTTATTGATGTAATTAAGTAATTTGTGGCTAGATTCGAGCGAATTGGTGGTGGAATCAAGGGGTAAAGCTATAATTGAAACGTGAATTGTGTTCGCGGCATCGAGGTAGTGCTTGGTCTAACCTTAGCTTGAGGGATTAGGAGTTGTGTCTTATTTGCTATGTATTAATTGTGGAGTACGACGTATAGGCATGGTGACGAGTATACGTCGGTGTCAAGCATGCCTGTGGGTCTTGTATTATAATTGTTATGATTCCGTTGTGATTTATTGTGCCTCGCATGTTATTATCATCATTGTTCCCTTGTCGGGACGTTTGTTTGATATTATTGTTCACTTGTCGGGATATTATTGAAATATCATTGTTCCCTTGCGGGGATATTGTTGAAATATTAATGTTCCCTTGCCAGAAAGTTGTTATATTGTTCTTGTTCCCTTGCTGGGATTCTTTGTGATTGTTGTTGATTTGTAAAATGGGAGCGTGTAGCACGCCTACCATAAGATAAATGAAATGGGAGCGGGTGACACGCCTGCCATGAGACATTTGAAATGGGAGTGGGTGACATGCCTGCCACAAGATATTTGAAATGGGAGCGGGTGGCACGCCTGCCACAAGATATATGAAATGGGAGCGGGTGGCACGCCTGCCACAAGATATTTGAAATGGGAGCGGGTGGCACGCCTGCCACAGGATATTTGAAATGGGAGCGGGTGGCACGCTTGCCACAAGATATGTGAAATGGGATCGGGTTGCATGCCTGCAACGAGATAAATGAATTGGGATCGGGTTGCACGCCTGCAACAAGATGTGAAATGAAAGTGAATTCTGCCTTCGTTTTTCCTTACCCTTGTTAGTAGTTGGATTTTAGTTCTTTTATAATTCTCTTGATATTCTGTTGTTACCTGTTATTCCCCGAAGCATGTTTTCACCCCTCCCATCTTTACTTGTTTATCTCTGCTTTACTTTCCGTTGTATATTATATAACTGCATAGGTTTATCTGGTAGTCTGGTCCTAGCCTCATCGCTACTTTGCCGAGGTTAGGCTAGGCACTTACCAGCACATGGGGTCGGTTGTGTTGATACTACATTCTGCACTATGTGCAGATCCCGGAGCAGCTCTTGGACCGTAGTTTGGAGGCTACATTCAGTCCACGCGGAGATCCAAGGTAGACCTACAGGCGTGCCCATGCCCTGGCGTCTCCTCTATCTTTTATTTCCTGTTTCATCTTTTTGCTTTAGAAACAATGTGTCTTTTATTTTTAGACCTTATATTTAGCACTCTTAGACCGTCTGTGGTACTGTGACACCGTGTTTTGGGTGATTAAGGCTCAAGTAGTTGTAATAGATACATACTTCAGATATTTTATGGTTTTCTTCCGCTTAAATTAAATTTTCGCTGTTTATTATCGCTTTATATTTGTTAAAAAGAAAGAAATGGATAATGAAGTAATTAGTTTAAGGGTTTGGCTTGCCTAGCTCACATTAGTAGGCGCTATCACGACTCCCGAGGACGGAAAATCTGGGTCGTGACAAGTTGGTATCAGAGCTCTAGGTTACATGAGTCTCACAGTTCATAGACAAGCTTAGTAGAGTCTGAGGGATCGATACGGAGACGTCTGTATTTATCCAGAGGCTACAGAGTTAGGAAAACTTCACATTTGTTCTTTCCTATCGTGTGGTTTGGTTTCTCAATGCTAATTGAATTTCTACTCTATTCTTTCGCAGATGGCGAGAACACGCGCTTCCTCATCCACTGACCAGTAGCCCGAGCCCCCAACAGAAGATCCTACGAGGGGAAGAGGGTGGGCCGAGGCCGTGCTAGAGGCCGAGGTAGGGGCAGAGCTCAGTCCCGAGCAGCAGCACCAACAGCGAAGCCTCAGGTTGATTTTGATGATGGGGTTCCGACCCCAGCAGTTCCGGTGGGCCCAGCTCAGGTCCCAGAGGGGTTTATTACTACCCCAGTAATCCAGGATGCTCTAGTCCGTCTAGTGGGCCTTATGGAGAGTGTCACCTGGGCAGGTTTATTTCCTGTAGCACCAGCCGTCTTTCAGGCTGAAGGAAGAGCTCGGACTCTTGCTACTCGCACTTCGGAGCAGGTAGCTCCCCAATTTCAGACTCCAGTGGTTCATCTAGTTGGAATAAATCAGCCGAGTGTGGTATCTCAGACTGGTGATGGTGCAGCTATGTCTGCTGATGCTTTGTGGAGATTGGACAGGTTCACCAAGCTTTTTACTACTACTTTTAGCGGTGTATCTACTGAGGATCCCCAGGATTATCTAGACAGCTGTCATGAGGTTCTCAGGAACATGGGGATAGTTGAGACCAACGGGGTCGATTTTGCTACTTTTCGCTTGTCTGGATCTGCCAAGACTTGGTGGAGAGATTATTGTTTGGCTAGACCAGCCGGATCACCAGCATTGACTTGGGAGCAGTTTACTCAGCTATTTCTGGAGAAGTTTCTCCCAATCACTCAGAGAGAGGCCTATCGGAGGCAGTTTGAGCATCTCCAGCAGGGTTCTATGACTGTTACCCAGTATGAGACCAAATTCATCGACTTGGCTCATCATGCTCTTATCATACTTCCCACCGAGAGAGAGAGAGAGAGAGAGAGGGTGAGGAGGTTTATTGAGGGACTTATTCAGCCGATTCGTCTTTAGACAATTCGTCTTTAGATGGCTAGGGAGACAAGGAGTGAGATTTCCTTCCAGGAGGCAGCCAATGTGGCCCAGAGAGTTGAGATGGTTCTATCGCAGGGAGGTGGTCAGGGGTCTGACAAGAGGCCTCGTCATTTAGGTCGATTCAATGGTACCTTGTCTAGAGGTAGGGATTCGTATGGTAGAGGCCATCCTTCCAGGCCTTTTCAGTCAACGCTTTAGGTTTCTCACGGTGCTTCAGGTGGTCGTGGTTCCAATAAATAGTATTTTGATCAGCAGTCCTACAGTGCACCACCAGCTCCTATCAGTGCACCGCCGCTTCAAAGTTTCCAAAGTTGTCAGCCTCAGCGGCCGAGGACTTGTTTTACTTGTGGCGACACGAGGCACATTGTTAGGTATTGCCCTCGAGCACCGAGTAGCTCTCAGCATCAGGGTTCCCGTTCCATGGTTCAGGCATCGAGTGTTCCACAGCGTGCCCAGCCATCTAGAGGTGGGGGTAGAGGTGCTAGAGGTGGAGGTAGAGGTATTAGAAGTGGAGCTCAGACCGCTAGAGGTGGAGGCCAGCCAGCAGCAGGCCATCCCAAAGATGTAATTCAGGATGGTGGGGCCCAACCCCGATGTTATGCTCTTCCAGCCAGGCCTGAGGCTGAGGCTTCTTATGTAGTTATCACAGGTACGGTTCTGGTTTGTGATAAAGATGCTTCAGTGTTATTTGATCCAGGGTCTACCTACTCGTATATGTCATCTTAGTTTGCACCGTATCTGGTTATGCCTAGTAATTCTTTGAGTGCTCCTGTTTATGTGTCTATACCGGTGGGTGATTCTATTATGGTAAATCGAGTCCATCATTCATGTATAGTTATGATTGGGGGTCTTGAGACTTGTGTAGATTTGTTACTTCTAGACATGGTTGATTTTGACGTCATATTGGGGATGGACTGGTTATCAACTTACCACGCTATCTTGGACTGTCATGCCAAGATTGTGACCTTAGCCTTGCCGGGTTTGCCTCATTTAGAGTGGAGAGGGACTCTTGGTAATTCTACCCGCAGTGTTATCTCGTATGTGAAGGCTCGGCATATGGTCGAGAAGGGGTGTTTGGCCTATTTGGCCTATGTTCGTGATTCTAGTGTTGATGTTCCATCTATTGATTCTGTGCCCGTTGTTCGTGAGTTTCCTGAGGTATTCCTTTCAGACCTGCCGGGTATGCCGCCCGATAGAGATATTGACTTTTGCATTAATTTGGCTCCGGGCACTTAACCCATTTCTATTCTGCCGTATCGTATGGCCTCACCTGAGTTGAAAGAGTTGAAGGAGCAGTTGCAAGACTTGCTTGAGAAGGGTTTCATTAGACCTAATGTTTTGCCTTGGGGTGTACCGGTGTTGTTTGTTAAGAAGAAGGATGGATCGATGAGGATGTGTATTGATTACCAGCAGTTGAATAAGGTTACAATCAAGAATAAGTATCCATTGCCGAGGATTGATGATTTGTTTGATCAGCTTCAGGGTGCCAAGGTATTTTCGAAGATTGACTTGAGATCCAGCTACCATCATTTAAGGATTAGGGCATCCGATGTCCCCAAGACAGCTTTTCGCACTTGGTACGGGCATTATGAGTTCTTGGTGATGTCATTCGGGTTGACAAATGCCCAACAACTTTTATGGATTTGATGAACCGAGTGTTCAGGCCTTACTTGGATTCGATCGTGATAGTCTTCATTGATAATATTTTGATGTATTCCTGCAGCCGGGAGGAGCATGAGCAACATCTTAGAGTGGTTCTTCAGACCTTGAGGGAAAGTCAGTTATATACTAAGTTCTCAAAGTGTGAGTTCTGGTTGAGTTCAGTTGCATTCCTGGGTCATGTTATATCAACAGAGGGTATTCAGGTTGATCCGAAGAAGATTGAGGTGGTCAAGAACTAGACTAGACCAGCATCAGCTATAGAGATTTGAAGTTTCTTGGGATTGGCAGGCTACTATCATCGGTTCGTGGAGGGTTTTTCATCTATCACAGCCCCGATGACCAGGTTGACCCAGAAGGGTGCCTAGTTCAGGTGGTCGGATGAGTATGAGGCGAGCTTTCAGAAGCTCAAGACAGCTTTGACTACAACACCGATATTGGTTTTGCCCACAGGTTCAGGGCCTTATACAGTTTATTGTGATGCATCTCATTTTAGACTTGGTGTAGTGTTGATGCAGGATGGCAAGGTCATTGCCTATGCTTCGCGGCAGTTGAAGATTCATGAGAAGAACTATTTGGTTCATGATTTGGAGTTGACAGCCATTGTTCACGCGTTGAAGATTTGGAGGCATTATCTGTATAGCGTGGCATGTGAGGTGTTCACGGATCACAAGAGTCTGCAATATTTGTTCAAGCAAAAGGAGTTGAATTTGAGGCAGAGAAGGTGGTTAGAGTTGTTGAAGGACTATGATATCACCATCTTATATCATCTGGGAAAGGCCAATGTGGTGGCCGATGCTTTGAGTAGGAAGTCAGCCAGTATGGGCAGTCTTGCTTATATTTCGGTCAGTGAGAGACTGCTTGCTTTGGATGTTCAGGCTTTGGCCAATCAGTTCGTAAGGTTGGATATTTTTGAGCCCAGTCATGTGTTAGCTTGCACAATCGCTCGTTCTTCTTTATTGGAGCGTATCCGTGATCGACAGTATGGTGATCCCCATTTGTGTGTCCATAGAGACACAGTGCAGCACGAAGGTGCCAAGAAGATTACCTTAGGTGATGATGGAGTTTTGAGGTTGCGGGGTCGAGTTTGTATGCCTAATGTGGATGGGCTTCGAGAGTTGATTTTATAGGAGGCCCATAGTTCCCGGTACTCTATTCATCCAGGCGCCACTAAGATGTATCAGGATTTGCGGCAACATTATTGGTACAGGAGAATGAAGAAGGATATCGTTGCATATGTGGCTCGGTGTTTGAATTGTCAACAGGTTAAGTACGAGCATCAGAGGCCCGGTGGTTTATTTCAGCAGATTGAGATTCCTGAGTGAAAGTGGGAGCATATCACTATGGACTTCATTGTTGGACTCCCACGGACCCAGAGGAAGTTCAATTCAGTGTGGGTTATTGTTGATAGGCTGACCAAGTCAACGCATTTCATTCCTGTGGCAGTCTCCTATTCTTCCGAGAGGCTAACTGAGATCTATATCCAGGAGATTGTTCGCCTTCATGGTGTGCCCGTGTCTATCATTTCGGACCGATGTACGCAATTTACCTCACAATTCTAGAGAGCAGTTCAGCGAGAATTGGGCACACGGGTTGAGTTGAGCATAACATTTCATCCTCAGACGGACGGGCAGTCCAAGCAAACTATTCAAACTTTGGAGGATATGCTTCGAGCTTGTGTCATTGACTTTGGAGGCTCGTGGGATCAGTTTTTGCCTTTAGCAGAGTTTGCCTACAACAACAGCTACCAGTCGAGTATTCAGATGGCTCTGTATGAGGCTTTGTATGGTAGGCGATGTCGGTCGCCAGTTGGATGGTTTGAGCCGGGAAAGGCTCGATTGTTGGGTATGGATCTGGTTCAGGATGCCTTGGATAAGGTCAGGATCATTCAGGATAGGCTTCGTACAACTCAATCCAGGCAAAAGTGTTATGCCGACTGCAAGGTTCGTGATTTGGCATTCATGGTCGGTGAGTGGGTATTGCTTCGAGTGTCGCCTATGAAAGGCGTAATGAGATTTGGGAAGAAGGGCAAGCTTAGCCCTAGGTTCATTGGCCCGTTTGAGATTCTTGATCGAGTGGGAGAGGTGGCTTATAGACTTGCGTTACTGCTGAGCTTATTAGCCGTGCATCCAGTGTTTCATGTGTCCAAGCTTCGGAAATATCATGACGATCCATCCCACGTGTTAGATTTCAGCACTGTTTAGTTGGACAAGGACTTGTCTTATGAGGAGGAGTCGGTAGCTATTCTAGACCGGCAGGTTCGTCAGTTGAGATCGAAGAGTTTTCCTTCTGTTCGTGTTCAGTGGAGAGGTCAGCTTGCTGAGGCATCGACCTGGGAGTCCGAGTCCGATATGCGGAGCCGTTATCTCCATCTTTTTCCCGACTCAGGTACTTCCTTCTTATGTTCGTTCGAGGACGAACAGTTGTTTTAGAGGTGGAGAATGTGGTGACCCAAAGGTCATCACTTGTTTATAAATGAATTCTGCATTTCGAGGCTTTAAAAACCTCTTTTAGTCTCACCTCGATTTGCGTGCGTAGTCCGGACGCGTAGCCGGAAAGCCATTTTGTGAAAATCTGTGAAAAATGATAAATTTTGACTATAAAATGAATTAATTTGACTTCGGTCAACATTTTGGGTAAACAGACCCGGACCCCTGGTTTGACGGTTCCGAAGGGTCCGTAGGGAAATATGGGACTTGGGCATATGCCTGGAATCGAATTCCGAGGTCTCAAGTCCGAGAAATGAATTTTTAAAGGAAATTATTTTCTAAAAAAATATAAAGGTTTTTGAAAGCGAAATGTTATGTGAAACCTGTGGTATCGGGCCCGTATTATGGTTCCGGAGCCTGGTACAGGTTCGATGTGATCTATATGTGTTGTCGGTAAAGTTTGGTAAGAAACGGAATCATTTGACGTGAATCAGACCTTAAATGCAAATTTGATGTTTAAAGAAGTTTTGAGAAATTTCATTGATGTTGAGGTTTAATTCGATGTTCATGATGTTATTTTGGTGATTTGATTACACGAATAAGTCCGTGGGATGTTTTTGAGGTTGTGTGTATGTTTGGTTTGGAGCCCCCAGGGCTCGAGTGAGTTTTAGATAGGCCACGGGGTGGATTTTTAGACTTAGAAAAAGTGCAAATTTCTTAGCTGGTGTATCAGGTCTGCAGGCTTCGCAAATGGGAGCGGGTGGCACGCCTACCACGAGATATTTGAAATGGGAGCGGGTGGCACGTCTGCCACGAGATATTTGAAATGGGAGCGGGTGGCACGCCTGCCACAAGATATGTGAAATGGGATCGGGTTGCATGCCTACAATGAGATAAATGAATTGGGATCGGGTTGTACGCCTGCAACAAGATGTGAAATGAAAGTGAATTCTGCCTTCGCTTTTCCTTACCCTTGTTAGTAGTTGGATTTTGGTTCCTTTATAATTCTCTTGATATTCTGTTGTTACTTGTTATTCCTCGAAGCATGTTTTCCCCCCTCCCATCTTTACTTGTTTATTTCTGCTTTACTTTTTGCTGTATATTATATAACTGTACAGGTTTATCTGGTAGCCTGGTCCTAGCCTCGTCGCTACTTCGCCGAGGTTAGGCTAGGCACTTACCAGCACATGGGGTCGGTTGTATTGATACTACATTCTGCAATATGTGTAGATCCCGGATCAGCTCTTGGACCGTAGTTTGGAGGCTACCTTCAGTCCACGCGGAGATCCAAGGTAGACCTGCAGGCGTCCGCAGGCCCTGACATCTCCTCTATCTTTTATTTCCCGTTTCATCTTTTTGCTTCAAAAACAATGTGTCTTTTATTTTCAGACCTTGTATTTAGTAGTCTTAGACCGTCTGTGGTACTGTGACACCAGGTTTTGGGTGATTAAGGCTCAAGCAGTTGTAATAGATACATACTTCAGACATTTTATGGTTTTCTTCGCTTAAATTAAATTTTCGTTGTTTATACGTTATCGCTTTATGTTTGTTAAAAATAAAAAAATAGATAATGAAGTAATTAGTTTAAGGGTTTGGCTGGCTTAGCTCACATTAGTAGGCGCTATCATAACTCCCGATGACGGGAAATCCGGTTGTGACACACGTCAAACCAATTTTTTCTTTATATATACTCTTTGTTACACTTAAAAGTCACTATAGAAACTATCAGTTAGAAACCAATTTCTCTTTGGTTGAGTTTGAAAAAAAAATCTTTCACATAATCTAATGATTCAAAACTAATATGCTTCAACGAAAAAAATATTACACCCTTGCAATATTGGCTTGACTACAACTAAATGAAGGGGTTTCAGCTTATACCCTTCAATTCCTTGAATGTACTAAATTGAAATTAATGATAGCAATTGTATAACAAAAGTTTTGTTATTTGTTTGATGTCCATTTATGCAAATTGTCTCTTCAAACAAATATTCTTCAAGAAGAAAAAGGAAACGACTTTTTTTTTTAATTAATATTGACTGATTTTGTGATGTTTCTTTCTCCAGCATGTATGTTTACTTTATTATATATGTAAGTAAACTTTTATTTGGTTTTGTAAACTCTTTTTTGTTATTTAGATAAACATAGACGTGTACCCTATATATTACATTTATTTTAAAAGAATTTCGTTTTATTCAAATCTAGCTACAGTGTTTCAAAGAACTATACTTATAGGATTTTAAATGTGAAAGAGTTTTATAGTTATATGGAGTAGTATTTTTTTTGTTGCTAGAGGCGAAGTAGTATTTAAATAATTAAAAAAAGTAACAAAAGTTCCTAACATGATTGCATATGATCATTAACTGAATTAAGTATGAAAACATGATAAAAAAAATTATTTTTAATTTAAATTCGAAATTTAGAACTTTATCTATAAATTCAAAATTATCTTTTAAGTCAATATATATATATATTTGTATTTAACTAAAATATTCCGTATATATATATTATATTTGTATTTAACTAAAATAGTCAAATATAGAATAAAGTTACCATATACTATTGATATTTATTAGCTTGCCACTTGGCTTAACCATAATGTCAATTATATATGGTAACTTTCTTGCTTTAATATATATATAGATTACGTATTTAGAAGAGAGAAAAAGAAAGAAAGAAAAAGGTAAGGCGATTTTTCCCTTACACAGCCAGGACTTTATTTCTTAGTAAGAAAGTAGCACTGTAAGAAGGGAAAATTTCACATTAGAACAGCCAAGCTCCATATTTTTTAATTTTATAGCTCATATTTTAATTTACAATTATATATGGTAACTTTTTTGCTTTATATATATAATACAAAAAGACGAATGTTCTTAGTGAAATGTTGTTCGTTTTTTTCCCCTTTAAAAATATATTTCGCATGTGACAAAATTGTAGCTTAAGTTATATTCCTAAAATTTAGGACTTTGAAATCAACTAAAATTTTGGTTATCAAATCTTTCTTTGTTTGAAATATTCATGGAGAATATATATAATACAAAAAGACGAATGTTCTTAGTGAAATGTTGTTCGTTTTTTTCCCCTTTAAAAATATATTTCGCATGTGACAAAATTGTAGCTTAAGTTATATTCCTAAAATTTAGGACTTTGAAATCAACTAAAATTTTGATTATCAAATCTTTCTTTGTTTGAAATATTTATGGAGCTTTAATGTTTAGGACCTTAAAATCGATTAAGACTTACCTTACATTCCTAATTGAAATATGTAACATAAGTAGTATTAGTAGTAAATAAAGTTGGAGAAAAAAAAATTTAAGTCTAAATGCTGGTTGCCACTACTTGTCAAGAAGGCGGGTAAAAAGTAGTCTTGGACATAAAATTTTCATCCCAAACTAAGTATAATTCTTTAATATCGTTTTTTCTAATACGGTATTTTGAGATCAAATAATTTTTTTTAATTAAATTCTCCTTATTTCATCTAAGTTCTTACATTTTAAGATTTTGAAATTAATTAAATTTAACCAAAATTAACTAAAATTAAACCTTATATAAATTATGTTCTTATATGAATAATGTGTAATAACCATATAAATTCCTCCCATGCTACTTTTGAATTGTATATATGCAGTATAATATATTTTCATATTAAACTTGAACTCCTTTCCTTCACTAGCTTGTTTAAATATCCTTTCTCAATGTATTTTTCTGATTTTCATTGCACTTTGGTTTTGTGTTCATTTGAAATTCGTAAATTATTAATTGCATGCTGTTATGTTTTAAGTTTTTTCTTTAGAAAATGAAAAAGAAGTATGATAACTTACGAAATTGAAGTTATGATACTATAATTTGAAACAAATTTTAAGTTAAATTATTGACTAATGATTAAGGACTTTTACGAAATAATTTCTTACCAATATTCATGATCATCTTCCGGAACTTACACTTTTATTTTGTAACTCAAGCATAATTTTTAAATAAATTTATATTCATCAAGACAAGATACGCGCACATCGCGCGTACCTTGAGACTAGTATCTATATTACTATAAAAGCATGAATATAATGTCGGTTTACAAAATAACCTCATATTATTAAGCATGATAACTCACAATAAAAGAATATAACCTGAATTCTAGACATTTGTATTCCTATTAATTTTAGGACATAATACTACAAGTTAGGAATCCACATGATTACCTTTAGGAATCCTCTTAGTATAATTAATTTAGAGCATAGACATATAATACTACATGTTAGCATGTAAACCTAATACCTTTAGGAACATGTTAGATTTCTTATTAGTATAATTACTTTCGGAATAAAGACATATTTATAGTCATGTAATCCTATTACTTTTAGGGTGTACTTCTTAAACATTTCTATTACTAATTTAATTTGAAAATGTATTATAATGTGCTATTACTAATTTAATGTGAGAATGTATTATATTGTTCAAATTCATTTAGAACAAGGAGAGTGTAATGATTCGATCGGTCATTTTGAGCATTTGCACTTTGCTTGGTAGTTTGGGGGCACGCGTAGCTCCGTATGATGTATTAGGACCTGTGTGCAAAATTTGAGTTCATTCCGAGTTGATTTGGTATATTTTAGCGTGAGTTTTAGAAGTCGAAAGTTCATTAAGTTCGATTTGAGATGCGTTTCATGTTTTGATGTTGTTATACATGATTTGAGGCCTTGAGTAGGTCCGTATTATATTATGGGACTTGTTTGTATGTTCATATGGGTGCCGAGGGGCTCGGGTGAGTTTCAGATAGGATTGGGTTGTGTTGCGCTCGTTTTTCTTATGTTCCGACGTCGTTTCTTAAAGTATAAATGGTACCACATTGAAAAAATGAGCTCCGATTTCTATTTTGATTGAAGCATTAGATTCGTATCATAATTACGGATCCATATAAAAAAGAATCGTCAAATTTGGACATCGTATGAGGATTTTATAGTTATTTTACTAAGAATTGGGTTGTGAGAGATGTTAGTGTTGATACCCCCACAATTGATTCAGTCCTAGTAGTACGGGACTTCCCTGATGTATTTCCATATGATCTTCCGGGTATGCCACCCGATAGAGATATTGATTTTGGCATTGATCTATTGCCGGGCACTCAACCCATTTCTATTCCTCCGTATCGTATGGCCCCTCCTGAGTTGAAGGAGTTGAAGGATCAGTTACAAGAATTGCTTGATAAGGGTTTTATTTGGCCCAGTGTATCACCTTGGGGTGCTCCTGTCTTTTTTGCTAAGAAAAAGGATGGTTCTATGCGTATGTGCATTGATTATCGCCAGTTGAACAAAGTTACAGTGAAGAACCAGTATCCTTTGCCTTGTATTGATGATCTATTTGACTAGTTACAAGGTGCACGAGTGTTTTCTAAGATTGTCTTGCGTTCAGGTTACCATCAGTTGAAGATTCGGGAGCCAGATATCCCGAAGACTGCTTTCAGGACTCGGTATGGTCATTACGAGTTCCTTGTTATGTCGTTTGGGCTGACCAATGCCCCAGCAACCTTCATGCATTTGATGCACAATGTATTCTGTCCATATCTTGACTCATTCGTCATTGTATTTATTGATGATATTCTGGTATACTCCCGAAGTCGGGAGGATCGTGAGTAGCACCTGAGGACAGTGCTTCAGACTTTGAGTTCCACCCACATATAAAACACCTCCACCCACGTACCAAGCATCACCACCTACATATCAGCCTTCATATCCCAGATATTCCCAACCAGCCACTATCCATCACACCTATAATTCCCAACCATCCCATTTCGAATCACCACCAACTCGCCAAAATTATCCAAGATCAAGACCCAACTTCGATCGCAAGCCGCCCAGGCAATACACCGCCATTACTGAGCCCATTGACCAATGTATGAAAGGTTAAAGGCCGCAGGTTACATCACTCCTATTCCCGCTGTGGCACTAGAAAACCCATCCCAATGGGTCAATCCGAACAAAACCTATCCATATCACTCCGGTATGAAAGGGCACACCACTGTTGAGTGCCAAACATTGAAGGATAAGATATAGACACTCATTGACAACAAGGTCATACAAGCAAAAGAAGCCGCACCTAATGTCCGCAACAATGCCCTCCTTGATCATAGAGGTGACAGTGTACATGTTATAGAAACAAATGAGGAATAGGACCCCGAGGGGTCAATCGGGCTCATTCGAGAAGGCGATAACTTTAAGGTTTCAGTTACACTTACTCCGATCGTGGTTCAGACTTAGACACCTATTGATGTTGAGGTAACTGCATCAGTTCCATCCGAGGTGGAAGTAGCTCCGCCCGCAGCCACCTCCGCTCCATTTGAAGTAGAAGTGGTCACACCTTTTATTATGATGGTGTCAACCACACCCCCATTCAACTCAAAAGAAATAACCTAGGATTATGTCACCGAGGCTCGGCAAAAAGGGAAGACTAATATAGAGGAATCTAATGCCGCACAAGGAATGACTAGAATGGAATGGTCTATACACCTGAACACCTGGGAGGTTCAAGTAAGGATGTCACTACTAGACAGCCTGTCATTGAGATCGGGCTAGATGACCTGCGGAGGAAAGTACAGGCGAAAGAGCATTCTGTTATTGATCACCTGAACAAAGTCCCTACTCAGATATCTATCCTGTCACTATTACAGAATACCGAGGCACATAAGAACGCCTTGATGAAAGTGCTGAGCGAGGCTTATGTACCCAATAATATCACTGGTGTAGAAATGACCAACATGGTCGGTCAGGTGCTGGAGAGCCATAAGATTATCTTCCATGAAGATGAGCTGCCACCCGAAGGTCTGAATCACAATCGAGCACTGCATATTACGGTACAATTTGAAGACAAGTTCATTGTCAGGGTCTTGGTTGATTGAGGTTCGAGTCTAAATATTTGTCCACCGGATACCCTGAAAAGGTTGGACAAAGGTTTCCATGAAATACGGATCGGAAGCATGAATGTGAAGGCTTTCTATGGGTCCTAGAGGGCCATGATCGGGAAAATCAATCTTTGCTTGCAGATGGGGCCAACTTGGTTAGACATTGAATTCCATGTTCTTGACATACTAGCCTCATATAATCTTTTGTTAGGCTGACCATAGATCCATACTGCTGGAGCCATGCCCTCCACACTACATCAAGCCGAAAAATTCGAATGGAACCGTCAGGAGGTAATCATTCATGGAGATGGGAGTAACCCCATCTACACTAGTCAAACCATCCCAGACATTGGACATAGAAGGAGGCTAGGAGGGGAAACCTATCATCATATTGAACGGGTCAAGCCGTCGAGAAGGATAAGTGGTGGAGTAACAAAATAGAAAGCATATTAGCATGGTCCAAATATGAACCTGACAAAGGGTTGGGGAAGAACCTCCAGG
Source organism: Nicotiana tabacum (assembly GCF_000715075.1). Lineage (NCBI taxonomy): Eukaryota > Viridiplantae > Streptophyta > Magnoliopsida > Solanales > Solanaceae > Nicotiana > Nicotiana tabacum. The sequence goes on along the minus strand of NC_134101.1, from coordinate 125,109,837 downwards.
GTATCACCAAGCCGATACGGCTGAAAAATCATGGTACCACCTTTGGGCTCGAATACCAGTATACATGGCAAGAGTACAATGATTGGTCGCCTCCATGGCGTGGACCGTACTACCCACTTGAGCAACCGGTACCACGTCTGGAATAAGCTTTTCATTAGGCAGACACAATATGGGGAACTGCAGAAGAAGAAACACTAGCTGGACTAAAGGATTTGTTCTTGGAAGATGAGGATATGGACTGCAGTGCCATAATTGAGGAGGAGGAGGAAGAAGGCCTCACTATTCAGACCGTGGCAAAGGACGGTTCTCAGAAACTTGACCCCCACACCATCCCGAGCCCGCCGAGTCCCTGGGTAGCTTGGCAGAATTTATAGCCATTCTAGGCATTTTAAATTTCCACCAATTTCGTTTTAAGATTTCTTTGTTTCAAAATAAATGCTCGATCCATCGAGCCAAGCTTTGTTTGAACAATTTTCTCAGTTTTAATCAAACGCATTTGTACTTTATCATTATTCATTACTATTTTTATACTTTTCCCTTCTACAGTGTTATTATTACTTTTCTTGATGAACCAGTGACTGTGACATGTAATGAGGCAACACAACATGAGAATAGTGACTCAGAGGAAGAAGATGAGATACCCAAGGAAATTGTCAGAGAAGTTGAGAATTTTGAGAACAAACCCAAATCCAACTTGGACGAAACAGAAACAGTAAATTTGGGAGACGCCAAGACCGTCAAAGAGACCTATATCAGTATTCACTTGTCGCCAACAAAGAAGGAGGAGTACATCCATTTTCTAGAGGAATATGAGGATATCTTCGCATGGTCGTATGACGATATGGCCGGTTTGAGCACATATATAGTAGCTCACAAGTTGCCTACCAATCCCATGTACCCGCCAGTCAAGCAGAAACTCAGAAAATTCAATCCAGACATGAGTTTGAAAATCAAGGAAGAAGTTACCAAGCAGATCAAAGCCAAGGTTCTCAGGGTGGTTGAGTACCCAACATGGTTAGCTAACATTGTGCTAGTTCCTAAGAAAGACGGGAAGGTCAGGGTATGTGTTGATTATCGGGATTTAAACAGAGCAAGTCCCAAGAACGATTTTCCACTACCGAATATACACATCCTGGTCGATAACTGCGCCAAGCATGAACTCCAATCCTTTGTAGATTGCTTCGCAGGTTATCACCAGATCTGGATGGATGAAGAAGATGCCGAGAAGATAGCTTTTATTATGCCTTGGTGTGTATACTATTATAAGATGATGCCATTCGGGCTGAAGAATGCTGGGGCTACTTACATGAGGGCCATGACAACCATCTTCCATGATATGATACACAAGGAAATAGAGGTATATGTGGACGACGTCATTATCAAATCCAAGAAACTTTCAAAATCAAGCACAAGAATTCTACCACCTACAAACCTCAGATGAATGGAGCCATAGAAGCCGCCAACAAAAACATTAAGAAGATACTAAGGAAAATGATAGAAAATCACAAGCAGTGGCATGAGAAGTTACTCTTTTCTCTATTAGGGTACCGCACCATAGTTCGCACGTCAACCGGGGCAACCCCTACATATTGGTTTATGGTACAGAGGCTGTCATCCCAGCCGAGGTGGAGATTCCTTCTTTAAAAGTCATATAGGAAGCCAAACTCAGCGATGCAGAATGGATAAGAAGTCGCTATGAACAGTTGGCCCTTATCGATGGAAAGAGGATGAACGCAGTATGCCACAACCAACTTTATCAAAACAGAATGTCCAGAGCTTTCAACAAAAGGGTCAAACCAAGATAGATCGCACCAGGGTAGCTGGTATTGAAGAAAATCTTCCCACACCAAAACGAAGCCAAAGGGAAATTCTCTCTCAACTGGCAAGGTCCGTACATAGTTCACAGGGTCCTGACAGGAGGAGCACTCATACTTGCAGAAATGTATGGAGAAATATGGCCAAAACCAATCAATTTAGACGCAATCAAGAGATACTATGCCTAAATTATTCACATTTCTTTTCTGATGTAATTGAACTACACTTGACCTGATTTCCGTTTAAGAGGGGATACGTAGACAGCCTTATAGGTTCGGTCATATCATAATAAAATTTTCATTTCCCCCAAAATTAGAAATTGGGGCAAAATTTTGAGGGGGGTTCTCAAAATTCTGGAGCAAGTCCAGCTAGCGCCATCACATGCCCGGAAGTCAATGATCAGTCAAAAACTGGGACAGAATTTTGAGAAGTCCGAAGAAGAATCAGCAGGGTCCGACATTCGCAAATAGTTAAAAATCATCTACCAAACTGGGGCAGAATTTTGAGGAGGACCCTCAAAATTCTAACATAAGAGAGGTGCAATGCCTTTGAAACGTGTCACAGTCGCTAGTTCATCAAAAACTACTTGATATATCAATACGCTTCCAAAATGATTCTATTTTATCAATGAATGCATATTTTTCGAAAATTCTATTTTCATAACGGTCAGGTGCTACCCAGGGGAACTCGAAGGGGGGCTTCCAGAGCGAAGCAGAGCAAGGCCGGCAGATGAAGTAAGAACCAACCACCCCTCATAAAACTTACGATTTTTCTTTGAATGCATGCACATTTGACGTAACGGTAGCATTCACAAAACATGTATACACAAAAACAAATTCACCATCCAGACACTAAATATATCCTAGCTAAGACATACTCTACCCTTATCTGCTATTCTCTCTTTGCATGAGTCTAATCCTTGACTCCACATTTGCATGAGTCTAATCCTTGACTCCACATTTGCATGAGGCTAATCTCTGACTCCATATTTGCAGAAGGCTAATCCTTGACTCCACATTTGCATGAGTCTAATCTCTGACTCCATATTTGCATGAGTCTAATCTCTGACTCCATATTTGCATGAGGCTAATCCTTGACTCCACATTTGCATGAGTCTAATCTCTGACTCCATATTTGCATGAGTCTAATCTCTGACTCCATATTTGCATGAGTCTAATCTCTGACTCCACATTTACATGAGTCTAATCTCTGACTCCATATTTGCATGAGTCTAACCTCTGACTCCACATTTGCATGAGTCTAATCCTTGACTCTATATTTGCATGAGTCTAATCCTTGACTCTATATTTGCATGAGTCTAATCTCTGACTCCACATTTGCATGAGACTAAGATCTGTCTCCAATCTTGCATGAGTCTAATCCCTGACTCCATATTTGCATAAGGCTAAGCGCTGCCTTCTCTCTGCATGAGACTAAGCCCTATCTCCAATCTTGCATGAGTCTAATCCCTGACTCCATATTTGCATAAGGCTAAGCACTGCCTTCTCTTTGCATGAGGTTAAGCTCTACCTACATATCTCCATAAGGCTAAGCATTGACTTCCATTTGCATGGGACTAATCCCTGTCCCGAATCTTGCATAAGGTTAAGCTCTACCTCCATATTCGCATAAGGCTAACTCCTACTTCCCTCCTGCATAGAGTCTAAGCCCTGACTCCATATTTGCATGAGGCTGATCCTTGCCTCCATATTTGCATGAGGCTAATCCTTTCCTCCCCACTTGCATAAGGCTAATCCTTGCCTCCCCACTTGCACGTGACTAAGCACCGTCCCTCTTTGCACATATATTGCTCCATTTCTACTATCTACCTGCTTTTCAATCGGGCTAAGCTCTACCCTCCATTTCACAAGACTAAGCCTTGTCTTGTTACATCATATTATTGCATCTCATGGGCTGAAACATCGCCAATATATCCGAAGATGCCATAGTCTAAAGGCATCATTCTCATAGCCGGAAGACACCATGCCATGGCCTGAGGATCTCTCGAACTTGCATATCATTATTCAAAGGCTTCATGGTTCGGAGGCACCATTTTCATGGACTGAGAATACCATTTCATGGCCTGCGAATCCCTTATCATATGCTTCATGGCCCAGGACGTCATCTTTAACCGTCCGAAGACAACCTTCTGGTCCAAAAGGAATTTGCATCATGTTTAAATTTTCGCAAATACGTTTGTAGCATCTTATATCTGCAGGTAAACAACAAGCAACCGCTAGCCTAGCAGGAGCGATCTCGCTCTAGTTCCCTCCAACCGTCACCGCTCATCGTAGCCACTTCCACATCTCGTGTCCGTTCTTATATTAATTTCATCGGCATACTCCGTAGGTGAATCCAGAACTACACATAGCCTGATTCCTGTAAAATCAGGGATATGTAGGCAACTCGAAAACCGGAGCTCGGCCTCTATCTTTCAAAACATCCCATTTGGTCAAAATTGGCCATTATATCTTTACCCGAAAACTCTTTCATCCTTCCCGGGTAAAGAGGGACAGCTGTTGATACCCAAATATTTCCCTATATATTCTTAAATATGCATAAATACCTTCAAAATAGCATATATAAGTGTCACACCTCCTTTTTACCACCTGAGAGGGGAGTATAAGAGAGTTTTTTCAATTTAAGTGACATTATTCGAAATGAGATTATTTTATTTATTTTCAGAGTCGCAACTTGGAATAGTTTATTTGGTGTCCCAAGTGACCGATTTATTTTAAAATCCCAAATCGAGGAAATTTTGACTTTATTTAAAAGCCTGTAAAACCAGAAATTCTAAGTAAGGAATTTTGTTAACCCGAGAGAAGGTATTAGGCATTCCCGAGTTCTGTGGTTCTAGCACGGTCGCTTAAACTATTAATATTGGCCTATTATCTGATTTACTACATGTTTTAAACCTATTGTTCATTTTTAACTTTATAACTGCTTTTAATTATTTTAACCGCTTTTAGGATCTATGGAATTATTTCTTGAACAAATTACGATTGTCGTACACTTGCCGTTTTGGAACACATTACAAGCCACACTACATGAAATGCACCCGCGATTCATGATATGTTTTTTTTATTAAAGTTCAAAGTTGTTATGGTCGGGTCACATGAAATTCACTCCCAAATTTGGGAAATTAAGCATTGTAACTATGTCACGAGAACCGTACTCATAATCACGATGGTTTATTAATCGTGCCTAAAGCATGCTACAATGTTATGAATTATTTTTTAAACTACTTTTAGGGTTATTGTGAGGCCATGACTTATGGATATGAAATTTGGTGTGAGGGTCAGGAAATATATTTAAGAACACAACTTCATTCACGGAAAGTAAAAATGGAGAACACAGAAAAAGCAAATGTATTACTACTACTTAAATTTACAAAGAGAGTAATTAAAGCGAGAAAAAAGTTGACCCAAAGCACGTCTTGTACGCAAGTTGATCGGAACAAATAATTCGTAAGCAAACAATTAAAGCCTCAACAACTGCAGACTATGCCTTCATTTAGACAATGCAAATACATAACACCACTTCATCAATTCCCTCCTCTTAAATCATAATCCTATAGCCAAAAAAAACCTACTCTCTGACACATTAAAGACTCAAAGTCTCGCTTAAGAGCATTTTCATTTACAGCCCATCAATTTAATACTATGTAACAGTCAGATGACTAACCATTATGAAAAGCAACCCAAATCATTTAAAAAGTTAGCACACACTTCGTATTTGGATGAATCTGTAGGACACTTACCCATAACTGTTGGGTGATAAGTAATTGAACTAACCATTGTGAAAAACAGAATATTCAAAGTGAAAAAGGGCAATGGAGGAAGATGCAACAACTAATTTAACCATTTCTAGACTTAACTAACTAGCACTGATATCAATATTTTTTGATGAGGCCGAGTGAGAACTTTGCTTTGCTTATATAAGGAGAACAATTATTAAGAACTGAGATACCTTAACGACCATTCTTTGTTTAATCATTGAATGTTAGGGAAAATATTTCTATCAAGAATTGCCAAGACCAACACAATTTCAGCTCAAAATTCCAGCAACCAATCCTACTACAACGAGAGCTTAATAGTGCTCAAAATAAATTTATACTTGCACCCAGATTTGTGCACTGGTTCAACACATAAGAGTAATTCAAAGCAAAGTCAAATCTACAATCAATCATTGGAGACCATTTTCAAACACATGAATAAACTACTACAACTTTAGAATAATATAACGTGCTAAATCAGTGCTTACATGACTTGAAAAAATCTAGTTCATACCTTGGCAAAAGGGAAATGAGCAAAGATAATCACCAAGGAATCAGCAAAATCAGCGACAAAAATTAAGCAAATCCATGACTCCAAAAATGCTTTTAGATACCCAGAATGAAAAGAAATCGAGCATCGAAATCAGCTCTTCAAATTCCATTGAAAATTCCGGCATTTCTTGCGATTTTTTTAGCTTTTGGTTTTTTAGATCTGGATTTTGGTATTTTGTAGCTGCTACTGATGGCTTAGGCGTGAAGTGAGGAAGAAGAAAGAGGGAATCGCTGGTTTTTTTTGGGAATGGGGAGGGCCTCTGTTATTTTTCCTTCGCTTCAAATGAAGAAGAAGAAGCCAGAGTGGCACTGAAGCTTTCCTTTCTCAAAGGGAGTATTCTCTTCCTCTCATATTGTCTTCAGGTCCTTTTAAAAGGATTTTAAAGAAAAAAAATGGGAAAAGGGAAGATTGAGCTGGGGTTTAAAAGTTAATTTGGGCCATTTTAGGAATTGACTCAATTTTAAAAGAAACAAGACCAAAAATATATTCTTCCTATTTTTATTTTCTTTGTTTTCTTCTTCTTTTTTTTAATTAATAAAAATCCTAGATCAATCTATTTTTGTAGAAATTTAAATTCTTCATTTATTTTTAAAAATAAACGACTAATTAACTTAAAACTAAAGAAAATTGCTAATTTTAAAGGCTAAAATCTAAATATTTAAAAAATGACCATTTTTTGTGATTTTTTTGCTTAATAAAATTAATTCCTACATGCAATTTGATCCTAAGATGGAATGAAATTAAAACGTGATAATATTTATGATTTTTCTATGATTTTAAAATATTAAAAAAATACATGAAATGCAACTAAATAAAGAAAACTTCTAAAATCCGTTAAAAATTATTTCTGGTTGATTTTTAGGAGTTATTTTCATGTAGGGCAAAAATTAGGTGCTCACAGCTGCCCCTCTTTGCTCGGAAACATGAAGAGTTTTTGGGCAAAGATAAAATGAGCAACTACGAGCAATTTTTACCCGTTTGAAACTCTATTTGGAAGCATTTTGAAAAAGTTTGACCGAACTTTGCTTCAGAGGTTGCCTACATATCCTTGGCTATAAAAGAATCAGGTCGGTGTTGTTCTGGAAGTTTTGGTAGCTGGGACTACTGAGAAACTGTGATTTCACTGTTGTTTCTGCTTGCTAAGCTCCTTATTACCCCAAAATAAAAAATAAAAAGCTAAACTAGCTAAACCTATCAATTATGAGCTACAAGATTCCTATCTATAAAACTTCCTTGAGTCTTGGCTGGTTCTTCCTGTAGACTCTGATCTGAATCTTGATGCTCGTTAGCTGCGAACACTGGTTCATTTTTCTTCAGCTCTTCGGATCAAGGCGGGACATGCAAAGCTTGTGGCTTTAATCATATCTTGAGCAATCTGCATCTTTTCTCCGCTTATACACTTAGAGCTCACTTCTTTTTCTTGTTTTTCTTTTCTTTTATTTGAATCAAGACTTCTTCTTTTGGTCGCCTCAAAATTTGTGCCGCAAGGTAAAAACCTGTTCTGCAGCAAAACAAGCAAACGAACGAAATTTTTCTGCCCCAGTTTTCACAAAATTTTGTGAGTTATTGTAACAAAAATCTAAACTACCTTTTTATTGAAAGCAATAAAAATCGGAATTGTGTATCCTTGAGAAAAAGAGATTAGGGAGTGGAGACCCTATATCTAAAATGCAATCAAATGGGGATTGGAGGCCCCATGTTGGGAAGATTACCAGGTTATGCTGGAAAAATAACCGGGTTATGCTGGAAAGGAAAAAGGTCCTCAGGTTATGCCGGGAAGGTCCATGGGTTATGCCGGAAAAGTCATCGGATTATTCCAGAAAAGAAAAAGGTCATCGGGTTATGCCGGGGAGGTCCACGGGTTATGTGGGGAAAGTCTTCGGATTATGCCGGAAAAGAAAAGGTCCTCGGGTTACACCGGGGAGGTCCACGGGTTATGCCCGGAAAGTCATCGGTTTATGCCGAAAAAGAAAAAGGTCCTCGGGTTATGCCGGGGAGGTCCACGAATTATGCCGGAAAAGTCATCGAGTTATGCCGGAAAAGAAAAAGGTCATCGGGTTATGCCGGGGAGGTCCACAGGTTATGCCGGGGATCAACTAGGGAGTGGAACGCTATAATAAAAAAGACTACCAGGTTATGCTGGGAGTGACTAGGGAATGGGACCCTATGTAGGGAAAATGCAGCTAGAGATTGGGGACCCTAGGCTACCATGTTTTGAGTTTTTTTTCTTATCCCTTTTTTTTTTCACTTTTCTCCTTCTTTATTTTCTTTTTTTTTATTTCATAGAATGAGTAAATGCTGGAAAGAATTTTGGAGGGGACTTTCCTTTATGGATTGTGGCTGCAAAGCTGTTTCTAGCCCTTGCACAGTTTCTCTTTGGTTGCACCTGCTTCTTGCAAGGTTGCTTTGGATTGCACCTGTTTCATGTTTTCAAACAAAGAATAATTGTTAGTTTGAAATGGTAGTTGGTTTTGTGGCCTTGATTGTTTCAATCACTTGATCTCGGCCCGACTTCTTTGATGAAGATCTCAATTGCAACTGCTAGTTTCCTAGGGACCGATTTCATTTCAGGCCCTGAGAACCTCTGATTTTTTCCAGATTTTGCCATGACGATTGGCCGGTGGAGCTCAACCTTTTCGACTTTATTTTGCCTTCGTAGGCCTTTCCCTTCTAATTCCTTTTTTATTTATTTTTTTTTATTTTCTTTTCTTCGGAACATTGGGGAACTTTTTGGCTCCTCAAACTTTGCTGCAACGGCTAGTCGCGTGGGACTTAACCTTTTCCAACTTTTTTTCCGCCTTCGTAGGCCTTTCATTTCTGGCTTCTTTCTTCCAACTTTAATTTCAGATCATTTGGGTATCTTGGCTTTTCAAACATTTGCCGAGATGGTTAGCCACGTGTGACTCAACCTTTTCAACTTCATTTTCCTTTATAGGCACTTCAATTTGATTTTCTCATTCCGAGAGTTTTGAATTCAAAACACCGTCCGCCATGGCTAGTCGAGGTCAATTTGATGCCCCTGACGAGACTGAGTGCCTTTTTGCACATTAGCTCGTGTCAAACGAAAGCCCTATAAATCAGTCTTGCCATCCCTTCTTTGTCTCAGTTCCGGAATAGAGTTAGACCAAAAAGGATTCAAAGAAAAATAAAGAATAGGATAATGAATTTAAACGAGAGGTATCCCTTCCGGGGAGAAGAAAGAACGACTTATCTGGAATGCATGCGGACTTCAATTAACATGACATATTTTTTGGACTGGATGCTTGATCTGTGTAAACTTTTCGACTCTCAGAAATTCATCACAACTTTGCCTTGAAACCGATGAACCTTGCCAAGACTCTGTTGATGCTGATGGTTGTGAGGATCCTCTTTTCGATCAGGGGTTCCCTTTGCGGGTTTTCACGAGCTGACCTCTCTCATTTCTCTTCTCACCATTGTCTTATAGTGCTCTTTGCGAGTTTTCACTAACAAGACTCTCTCATTCTCAATTGCTCTACTTACCATCGCCTTATGGTGCCTGTGCGGGTTTTCACCGATAAGACACTTTCATTTTATTTCTCTCATTTTGGCTGTATCGGATCCAAGTAACTGCATCCTCCAATTTCAAACATCTCTTACCGATTGATCGGAAGGGCTTGAATATGATTTTGGGCAAAAAGAATTTGGATTGAATTACAACTTTGGAACCATTCAGGCGGGATCATTGCCGAACCATTGTAACTTGCCCCAGTTTCGATTTTTGGGGAAATTTGGATTTTTGTTTTGGTGTGACTGAACCCCAGAGAGAGGCTGCCTACATATCCTTTTGGAATCAAGTCGAATGTAGTTCAGGAACTTTGCTTTTGCTTTTGATTTTTTTTTCTATTTTGTTTTCTTTTCTCTTTCTTTTTCCTTTCTTTTTTTTTCACTTTTTTTTCATTTTATTTCATTTCTTTGTATTTTCTTCCTTTTTTTTTCTTTTCATTTTTCTAATTTTTTTTTCAATAACACTTTCAGATTCCAAAGGGGGTAATCAAAGAAGAGTAACCGGCTCAAAGGGTTTGCAAATGGTTGGTAGTGTTTGGGTAGTGAGAAAGAAAACCTTCTTCATCCCAACCTGTGACGACCCGGCCAGTCGTCTCATGAGTTACTGCTCCATTTTCCCTATTTCTGCTTCTTTATGCCTTGTTTATCCGTGTTATGTGGTATCGGGTTGGTCGGATCGAATCTGAAATGATTTTTGGTAAGGTTGAGACACTTAGTCTCTTTTAAGGAAGCTTAAGTTGGAAAAGTCAACCAGATATTGACTTATTGAGTTTCGATGGTTCGGTTAGCTTCAGGAGGTGATTTATGACTTAGGAGCGTGATCGGAATGAGTTTAGGAGGTTTAGAGTAGATTTAGGCTTGAATTGGCAAAGTTGATATTTTGGCGATTTCTGGTTGGTAGGCGAGATTTTGATATAGGGGTCGGAATGGAATTCTGAGAGTTCCAGTAGTTCCGTGGTGTCATTTGGGATATGTGTGCAAAATTTTAGGTCATTCGGACGTTGTTTGGTTGGGTTTTTGACCAAAAGCGAAATTTGGAAGATTTTTGAACGTTAGGCTTGAATCCGATGTGTTTTGTTTGCTTTGATATTATTTGAGGTGTTTTGAAGATTGGAACAAGTTTGGATAAGGTATTGGGATATGTTGGTGCTTTTGGTTGAGGTCCCGGGGGCCTCGGGGTGATTTCGGATGGTTGACGAGGAGTTGAGATGTTGTTGAAGCTGCAAAATTTTTTTGCTTCTGGTATTTCCGCACCTGCAGATTGGGGACCGCAGGTGCGATCTCGCAGATGCGAAAGGGAAGCCGAAGAAGCAGATTATCGAGGAGTTGTCAGGAACCGCACCTACGGAGTCGCAGGTGAGGAATGTTGAGCACAGGTGCGATTTTGGTCCGTTAAGTGATTTCCGCAGAAGCGGAGGAATAATCGCATATGCGGTACCACAGAAGCAGCTATGGGATCGCAGATGCGAAAATCCCTGGACAAAAGGTATATATTGCTTTCTTCGCGAATTTTTGCAAAATACTCCATTTTTGAAGACGGGAAAGAGGCTAAGGCATAGGATTTCGAGAGGAATCAAAGGATATCAGTTGGGTATGTTCCCTAAGCTTAATTACTTGAGTTTAAGATCATTTTTCCATTGTTTAATCATGGTTTTAGTGGAGATTAAGGAAGAAAAATTGGGGATTAGGGTTTAAGATTAAGAGACCTTTAAATGGGGATTTGAGGGGCCATTTGGACTCCGTTTTCAGTGTTCTTGATATGTATAGATTCGTAAGAGGATAAGGATTATGTTGATGTGATTTTTATCGAGTTCCGATACATGGTTCAGTGTTCAGGATTATGTTTTGGCCAATTTCGATATTTTTGGTATTATTTGATTGTTTTCGCTTAGGCTTCATTCCCTTAGCATATTTTGATGCCGTGATTCTGATTTTGGATAGATTCAACGCGAGTGGAGGCCAATTCGAGGGGCAAAGGCGTTGTAGAGTAGTAATTTCACCGGTTTGAGGTAAGTAACCATTATAAATCTGGAACTAAGGGTACAAACCCCGGTATTTGACTTTTTTTGAAAAAAGTGGTGACGCACATGTTAGGTGACGAGCGTGTGGGCGTGCACCAGTAGGGATTGTGACTTGATCCATCCCGTAGCAACTATTAAACCACATATTTGATTTGGAACCTTATGATATTCCGTACTTTAGCTATTTATACTATATTATGGGTTGTAAGCCATGTTTGGAGCCTTGTGCCGACCTGTTGAGACCCTCAGGGGCATTTTTACTGTCTTTCCTCATTTTATTTGTTGAAAGCATATCCTCAGTCATGTTTTACCTGTTTAAATGTTTAAAATTGGTTTTATCACTCCACTTCTAATTGTGAGGACTGTTTGGGCTGAGTTCCCTAATTTCCATTATTTGCTCGAGAGGCTATGAGGTTAATAACTAAGAGAGGTTGAGAACCTAATAATGAGGAAATTATATGTATATATTATGGGTCGGGCTGCACGCTGCAGCAATGCTTATATGGATCGGGCTACACGCTGCAATGATATATATACTGGATCGGGCTACACACCGCAGTGATATATATATTGGATTGGGCTGCGCACCGCAGTGATATGATGCTTGGCTGTAGGAGCCCCTCCAGAGTCTGTACACCCCTAGTGAGCGTAGTTGACTATAAATTATGGATCGGACTACACGCCGCAGCGGTTACTATGATCTCTATTACTATGAGATATTAATGAGCTTGGGTGCCGAGAGTGAGTACTGAGTGACGAGAGTTGAGTCACGAGTGACTGAGAGGCTGCCCGAGAGGCCATATTTTGAGTGATACCTTGCCCGAGGGGCCCAATTATGATATTTTTACTGATTTCACTCTTATAAAATAAGCCTCTGTTGGAAAAATTGCTAAGTATATGATTTTAAGTGTTTGAACTAATGTTTGATGATTTTACGATGAAACTGGTTTTAAACTGTGAAGTTGACCTGATATCCTGTTGTTTATTCAGTTATATGATTTTTAACTGCTCGTCACTGCTTTCAGATCTTATTTACTTAGTTGCTTATTAAGTTGGCGTACTCACGTTACTCCCTGCACCTTGTGTGCAGGTCCAGGTTCCCGAGCGACAGAGTGAGGGTCCCTAGCATTGTTAGAATCGCCGAAGACTGCAAGGTAGCTGCATGGCGTCCACAACCCTTCTTTCTTCCTCTTATCCTTGTTTCCCGCATTTTGGACTTATTATGTGTTAGGCAGTCAGACTTGTATATTTAGAGGCTCTAGACTCGTGACACTAGATTATGGGGCTGTGTAGTTTCCTGTTATTTGATTTCCGCATATTTTCTGTTGCTTTAAACGTTTATAATAAAATTTGGTATTTAAAACCTGTGTTAGAAAATGGCTTATTGTTAAAGGAAAGAGGGTTGTGATTCATCGATTGGTTGGCTTGCCTAGTAATGTGATATGCGCCATCACGACTGGTATTTGGGGTCGTGACAAGTTGGTATCAGAGCCTAGGTTACATGGGTCTCGCGAGTCATGAGCCGGTTTAGTAGAGTCTCGCGGATCGGTACGGAGAGGTCAGTATTTATCCTCGAGAGGCTGCAAAACCTTTAGCAAAATTCTTCATATTCTTGAAATTCTTGTCATGCAAACTTGTTGATCCGAATACTAAACTTCTGTTATTCCATTCTCTCATAGATGGTGAGGACACGTGCTACCGGATAGACGACCACCAGTTTCGCCAGTTGGGGACACCAGAGGCTGAGGATGCAGTCGAGGTCGTGGTAGGGGCAGAGCAGCTAGGGCAGCACCTGTAGATCCACCAGTTGCCCCATTTTAGGATCAGGTCCCAGTTGTGGACGCTACAGCAGCACCAGCTGTGCCCATTGTGATTCCAGGCCTTAAAGAGGCTTTAGCTCAGATCTTATCAGTGTGTATCGGTTTGGCTCAGGCGGTTTTAGTTACTACGACCACAGCTACTTCTCAGGCCGGGGGAGGCACCCAGACTCCCGTTGCTCGCACACCTGAGCAGGTTGTGCAGGGACTCCAGACACTAGGGGGCCTTCAGCCCAGCCGGTTGCACCAGCTCAGGAGTTTGTGGTATCAGTTATGCCGGATGACGAGCAGCGTCGACTAGAGAGGTTTGGTAGACTCAAGCCTCCAACTTTTAGCGGTGCAGAGGGCGAGGATACCCAGGGGTTCTTGGATAAGTGCTAGAGGATGCTTCATACAGCGGGGATCCTAGAGACCAGTGGTGTAGATTTTACCACCTTTCAGTTTTTTGGGGCTGCCTTCACTTGGTGGGAGGCATATGAGAGGCGTAGGCCTGTTGGTGCAGCGCCCCTTACTTAGCAGCAGTTCCCTGTTCTCTTTCTGGAGAAGTATGTGCCATAATCTCGCCGAGAGGAGCTGCGCAGGCAGTTTGAACAGTTGCGTCAAGGAGAGATGACTGTGACGCAGTATGAGATGCAGTTCTCCGAGTTAGCTCGTCATACGGTTTGGTTGGTTCCCACAAATCGAGAGAGAATTATGAGGTTTGTTGATGGTCTCACATATCAGCTTCGAATTCTCATGACTAGAGAGGGTGACAGGTGCTACTTTCGAGGAGGTTGTTGACATTGCCCGTGAGATTGAGTCGGTTCACCGCCAGGAGCGATAGGAGAGGGATGCCAAGAGGTCTCGAGGATCTAGTAGCTTTAGTGGTGCTCCTTCTAGGGGTAAGTTCCAGTAGGGCAGAGGTCGCCCATTCAGACAGGCTGATTCAGCTTGCCCAGGTTATCATGGGGCATCATCGTGTCATGGTTCTCACAGTTGTCATCAGGGCCACTCATCACTTAGTGCCCTCCTAGCCCAGAGTTCATCCCGTACTCCATCAGTGCAGGGTTCTTCCATGTCAGGCCCTTTTATTGGTCATTCCGGTGCCAGGGGTTCCCTTCAGTCCCCATCCCCAACACTGGGGAGTTGTTATGAGTGTGGAAAGTTCGAGCATATGAGGAGGCAGTGTCCTCGTCTTTATGATGGTCAGTCTCAGCAGAGGGGTCAGCCCTCGACTTCTGCTCCAGTTACTTCACCACCTGCCCAGCCAGCTAAGGGTGGAGGTCAGTCAGCCAGGGGTCGCCCTAAAGGGGGAGGTCGATCAGGTGGTGGTCAGGCCCATTTCTATGCTCTCCCAGGTAGATCAGATGTTGCTGCTTCAGATGCCGTGATTTCAGGTATTGTTTTAGTCTGCCACAGAGATGCCTCTGTATTATTTGATCCCAGTTCCACCTTTTCTTATATGTCATCATACTTTGCCAGTTATCTAGATATGCCCCGTGAGTCTCTTATTTCACTTGTTCATGTATCTACTCCAGTGGGCGATACTATTATTATAAACCATGTGTACCAGTCGTGTGTGGTGACTATTGGGGGTCTGGAGACCCATGTGGATCTTTTATGCCGGGGAGGTACACGGGTTATGTCGGGAAAGTCATCGGGTTATGCCGAAAAAGAAAAAAGGTCCTCGAGTTATGCCGGGGATATCCACGGGTTATGTCGAGAAAGTCATCGGGTTATACCGGAAAAGAAAATGGTACTCGGGTTATGCTGGAAAAGAAAAAGGTCCTCGGGTTATGCCGAGGAGGTCCAAAGGTTATGCCGGAAAAGTCTTCGGGTTAAGCCGAAAAAGGAAAAGGTCCTCTGGTTATGCCGGGGAGGTCCACGGGTTATGCCGGGAAAGTCATCAAGTTATGCCAGAAAAGGAAAAGGCCCTCGGGTTATGCTAGGGAGGTCCACGGATTATGCCGGGAAAGTCATCGGGTTCTGCCAAAAAAGAAAAAGGTCCTCGGGTTATGTCGGGGAGGTCCACGGGTTATGCCGGGAAAGTCATCGGGTTATGCCGAAAAAAGGTCCTCGGGTTATGCCGGGGAGGTCCATGGGTTATGCCGGAAAAGTGATCGGGTTTTGCCGAAAAAAAGGTCCTCGGGTTATGCCGGGGAGGTCCACGGGTTATGCTGGGAAAGTCATCGAGTTATGTTGGAAAAGAAAAACGGGTTATGCTGGGAAAGTCATCGGGTTATGCCAGAAAAGAAAAGGGTCCTCGGGTTATGCCGGGGAGGTCCTCGGGTTATGCCGGAAAAGAAAAAGGTCTTCGGGTTATGCCGGGGAGGTCCACGGGTTATGCCGAGAAAGTCATCGGGTTATGCCGGAAAAGAAAACGTTCCTCAGGTTATGCCGGGGAGGTCCACGGGTTATGCCGGGCAAGTCATCAGGTTATGCCGAGAAATTCATCGGGTTATACTGATGCTTTGAGTAGGAAGTTAGCCATTATGGGTAGTCTTGCTTATATTCCAGTTGGTGAGAAACCGCTTGCTTTGGATGTTCAGGCTTTGGCTAATCAATTCGTGAGGTTGGATGTTTCTAAGCCCAGCCATGCGTTGGCTTGCACAGTCGCTCGTTCTTCTTTATTAGAGCGTATCTGGGATTGGCAGTATAATGATCCTCATTTGTGTGTCCTCCGAGACACGGTGCAGCACAGAGGTGCCAAGCAGGTTACCTTAGGAGATGATGGAGTTTTGAGATTGCAGTGTCGAGTTTGTGTGCCTAATGTGGATGGGCTTCGAGAGTTGATTTTAGAGGAGACCCATAGTTCCTAGTACTCTATTCATCCGGGCGCCGCGAATATGTATCAGGATTTACGGCAACATTAGTGGTGGAGAAGAATGAAGAAGGATATCGTTTCATATGTGGCTCGGTGTTTGAATTGTGAGGAGGTTAAGTACGAGCATCAGAGGCCCGGTGGTTCATTTCAGAAGTTTGATATTCCTGAGTGGAAGTGGGAGCGTATCACTATGGACTTCGTTGTTGGACTCCCACGGACTCAAAGGAATTTTGATGCAGTGTGGGTTATTGTTGATAGGCTGACCAAGTCAGCACATTTCATTCTTGTGGCAGTCTCCTATTCTTCCGAGAGGTTAGCTGAGATCTATATTCGGGAGATAGTTCGCCTTCATGGTATGCCCGAGTGTATCATTTTGGACCGAGGTACGCAATTTACCTCTCATTTCTGGAGAGCATTTCAGCGAGAGTTGGGCACACGGGTTGAGTTGAGAACAACGTTTCATCCTCAGACGGACGGGCAATCCGAGTGGACCATTCAGATTTTGGAGGATATGCTCCGATCTTATGTCATTGACTTTGGAGGCTCGTGGGACCAGTTTTTTCCTTTAGCAGAATTTGCATATAACAACAACTACCAGTCGAGTATCTAGATGGCTCCTTATAAGGCTTTGTATGGTAGGCGGTGTCGGTCGCCGGTTGGATGGTTTGAGCCAGGGGAGGCTCGGTTGTTGGGTACGGATTTAGTATAGGATACCTTGGATAAGGTTAGGATTATTTAGGATAGGCTTCGTACAGCTCAGTCCAGGAAAAAGAGTTATGCCGATCGTAAGGTTCGAGATTTGGCATTCATGGTCGGTGAGCGGGTATTGCTTCGGGTGTCGCCTATGAAGGGCGTGATGAGATTTGGGAAGAAGGGCAAGCTTAGCCCTAGGTTCATTGGCCCGTTTGAGATTCTTGATCGAGTGGGAGAGGTGGCTTATAGACTTGCATTGCCGCCGAGCTTATCAGCCGTGTATCCAATGTTTCACGTATCCATGCTTCAGAAGTATCACGACGATCCATCCCACGTGTTAGATTTCAGCACTGTTCAGTTGGATAAGGACTTGTCCTATGAGGAGGAGCCGGTAGCTATTCTAGACCGGTAGGTTCATAAGTTGAGATCGAAGAGTTTTCCTTCTGCTCATGTTTAGTGAAGAGGTCAGCATGCTAAGGCATCGACATGGGAGTCCGAGTCCGATATGCGGAGCCATTATCCCCATCTTTTCCCTGACTCAAGTACTTCCTTCTTCTGTCCGTTCGAGGACAAACAGTTGTTTTAAAGGTGGAGAATGTTTAAATTTTGCGTTCTGAAGCCTTAAAAACCTCTTTCGGCATGACCTTGATTTGCGTGCACAGTCCGGGCGCGTAGTCGAAAAGCCATTTTGTGAAAATTTGTGAAAAATGATGAATTTTGCCTTTAAAATGAGTTTGAGTTGACTTTGGTTAACATTTTGGGTAAATAGACCCGGACACGTGATTTGACGGTCCCGGAGGGTCCGTAGGAAAATATGGGGCTTGGGCATATGCCCGGAATCGAATTTCGAGGTCCCAAGCACGAGAAATGAATTTTTGAAAGAAATTGTTTTCTGAATTAATTATGAGGTAAAGAAAAGAATTTATGTTTGAAACCATTGGTATCGGACCCGTATTTTTGTTCTGGAGCCCGGTACAGATCCTATATATGAATTGAGTCAAACCTGTGAAATTTGGTAAGAAACAGACTTGAAATGACATGAATCGAACCTTACTTGAGAAAATTGGGAAATTTGATGTTCTTAAGAAATTTCATGATTTTGATGCTAAATTCATAGTTGTTGATGTTATTTTAGAGATTTGAATGCACGAGGGAGTCCGTATGATGTTTTAGGTTTGTGTGCATGTTTGGTTTGGAGCTCTGAGGGCTCGGGTGAGTTTTGGATAGGCCACAGGGTAGATTTTGGACTTGAGAAATTGCAGATTTCATCTGTTGCATTGCAGGCCTGCAGGCTTCGCAATGCGAAGCCTGGCTCGCAAATGCGAAGGCTATGTCGCAAATGCGAAAATAGCCCAGGCCAGCCTACCTCGCAAATGCGAGGGATTTATCGCAAATTCGATCCCCCCCCAGTTTTTGCTAGTCGTCGCAAATGCGACATACTGTTCGCAATTCCCACTTCGCAAATTCGAAAGCTTCTTCGCAAATGCGAAGTTAGCAGGAGTCTGGGTTCGCAATTGCGAACCCTGGTCGCAATTGCGACATCTGCAACCTGCAATTTTATAACTTAGCTGAAAATCTTCCATTTTTCACACTCTTTCAAAACCAAAACACTCTTGGGCGATTTTCAAAGGCAACTCTTCTTCCAAATCGGTTGTAGGTCAATTTTAACTCATTTTCTTCAATCATTAACATCTTTTCACATGATTTCAACTTAAAATCAATGATTTTCATGGGGAAAATTGGGTCTTTTGGGTAGAACTTAGGTTTTTCAAAAATTGGGGATTTGGACCTCGATTTGAGGTCTGATTTCAAAACAAATTATATATTTGAGTTCGTGGGGGAATGGGTAATCGGGTTCTGGTTCAAACCTCAGGTTTTGACCATGTGGGCCCGGGGGCGATTTTTGACTTTTGGGTAAAACTTTAGAAAACTCATTTTCATGTATTAGAATTGATTCATTTAGCATTTATTGATGTAATTAAGTACCTTGTGGCTAGATACGAGCGAATTGGTGGTGGAATCAAGAGGTAAAGCGATAGTAGAGACTTGAACTGTGTTCGTGGAATCGAGGTAAGTGTTTGGTCTAACCTTAGCTTGAGGGATTAGGAGTCGAGTCTTATTTGCTATGTGGTATCTGTTGGGTACGACGTATGGGCATGGTGACGAGTATCAATATGTTGGTGTCAAGCATGCCCGTAAGTCCTATATTGTGATTATTATGACTTCGTTGTATTATTCCTGCTTTGATGATGATTTCTATTGTTGGGCAAAGTTTGTAGAAGTAATTATGACATTTGAATATTGAGGAGCGTGGCTCAAGTTGTATAATGAAATGTGAAAGTATAAGTGGTAATTGAACCTTTTAGAACATTGGCTCAAGTTGTGAAGTGAGTTGAGAAGTAAAAGTGAAAAAGAGAAGAGAATCATTATATTATCTCCCTTGCCAGGAATTTGTTGTTTTTAATGTTATCTCCCTAGCCGGGATGTTGATGCTTCTTATGATGTTGTTCCCTTGCCGGGACTTGATTGTTGAACTATTGTTCCTTTGCCGGGATTCTTATTGTAATTTCATTTATTCCCTTGCCCTATTGTTTGTGATTGTTGTTTGGGTGAGGAAGAGTGTTAAAGCATGAAGGGTGATGCTGTGTATTGATTTGGTAATAGAGTGTTAAAGCACGAAGGATGATGCCATGTATGATTTGTGAGGAAAGAGTGTAAAGCACGAAGGGTGATGCCGTGACGCACGATGTACCATTCCGTGCCGATTATATTGATTATATGGTGAGGATGAGAGTAAAAGCATGAAGGATGACGGCGTGCACATTTTCATTACTTGATTGCTTTGGTGAGGACGAGAGTAAAAGCACAAAGGGTGATGCCGTGCACATTTTCATTACTTGATTGCTTTGGTGAGGACTAGAGTAAAAGCACGAAGGGTGATGCCGTGCACTTATTGATTTCTGATTCTTTGTTGATGTCTGAGATATGTTGTTTCTTTCAATTACATGTTGTCTTTCTATTCTAAATTGATAGTTCCCCCGCAACATGTTACCCCTCCCATACTTGAATGCATATTACTATTCTTCTTTTTCGCTGTATATAGTTAAATCACACAGGTTTACATAGTAGTCTGGTCCTAGCCTCATCACTACTTTGCCGAGGTTGGGCCAGACACTTACCAGCACATGGGGTCGGTTGTGTTGATACTACACTCTGCACTGTGTGCAGATCCCGGAGCAGCAACGTCTCCCTCTATCCCTTTACTCTTGTTTTATTTACTTAGTTTAGAAATAGTGTATCTTTTATCTTGCAGATTTTGTATGTAGTATTCTTAGATCGTCTGTGAAACTATGACACCAGTTCTGGGTGGTCGAGGCTCAAACAGTTGTATTAGATACATATTTCAGATAGTTTACTGCATTTCTTCCATTCATTGTAATTTCCGCTGTCTACATGTTATTGCTTTATAATTGTTAACGAATATAAAATTGGTAAAAAGGTAACTTGTTCAAACAGTCGGCTTGACTAGCTCACATTAGTAGGTTCCGTCACGACTCCCGAGGGTGAAAAATCCGGGTCGTGACAATTACTTGCAAATGTCAAATCAAGAGGCATAATATTGTTAGTAATAATACAAATGGTGTACCAACAATGATTTTATTATGATGCCACTCACTATAGATTTGATATACCTCTTCAAACAACTGAAATAACCATCATAAATATATCAAAGCAAGCAATAATGCTAAATTTATAAGGAAAGAAAAATTAATAATATGTGATGAAGCGCGTATGGCTAAGTGTTAAATGATCGAAACAATTGCCCCTGGAGATATATTGAAAACCAGTGAACCATTTGGTAAAAAACTAATGGCTTGGAAGGTGATTTTTGTCAAGCACTATCAATAGTTACAAAATCGACAAAAGTAGAGACCGTAAAAATTATCTTGCCAAAATTATACTTATGGCCTCAAATGAAAAAGATTCAATTGAAAAGAAATATAAACTAAGAACAGATCTAGTATTCAGTAACTTCTTGCTTTGTATCAAAAATGAAGAAGAGCATTGTCACGACCCAAAATCCACTAGTCGTGATGGTACCTAACCTAACTCGCTAGGTAAGCCAACTAATAACTATTCAGGTTTAATAATATTAATAAAACAAGTAAACAAAGAAGTTATCTGAATCTTATACATTTTCCAAGGACTGGTAGTACAAATCATGAGCTTCTAAGAATAGAATTTACAAAGCTGATATGAAGTAAATACATCTTATATTTGAAAAGTACATAAACAGAGTTTTATAAATCTACGGCTACCGTGAACAAGAGGCAGCTACAACAGGAACTCAGGTTTATCTTCCAATCCAGCTCCCGTCGAACACAGCAACATCGACATCCAAAATCTGCACGCAATATGTAGGAAGTGTAGTATGAGTACAACCGGCCCCATGTACTCAATAAGTAACAAACCTAACCTTAGGTTGAAAGTAGTGACGAGATGGAACACAGGTCGGGTCCAACACCAATAACCAACAGTAGTTCATAATAGTATAAAGCAAGCAAATAAAGAAGTAGCTTAGAGATAAAATACTCAGCCTTTTCATAGTTTTCGGAAAACAGTTCCGCTTTTCAAGTATATCAGTGAAAACCCAAATCTTTTACCGAAATCGTCAAAAATATGAGTAAGTTTAAAAACCGTAACTTTTTCTCAAAAACTTTTCATCAGGTAAATGTTTCATTTTCAGATTGCATGAGAAAAATACATCTCTTTACATATATGTCAAGATACATGTAAAAACCATGAATGTCACCAAAACCGGGCAACAAAAAGGTAAAGTGCATCTTTATGCATGTCTCTCAAGTACTCATGTACTCACACTCTCAGAGTACTCAACCTCACTGTCTCGCATTATCTCTTATAGTGCTCAATACTCAGCATACTCAATCACTCTCCACTGTACAGTACTCGTTGCGGCGTGCAACCCGATCCATATACATACACACATACTATATATATATATATATATATATATATATATATATATATATATATATATATAGTCGACTGCGCTCATTGGGGGTATGCAGAATCCGGAGGGGCTCCTTCAGCCCAAGCTCTATAATTTGCACGGACAACTCACGTGTTGCATGAAAAATCCACGTCCTATAGTATCAATATCAGAATCCGCATGGACAACTCATGTGCTGCACTAACAACTCACGTGCTATAGTATCAATAACCTCACAATTTGGCCCTCGGCCTCACTCAGTCATCAATCTCTCCAGTCTCACTCGCGGGTTCACAATGTCATGAAACTAGCCCGACAACAATGATATGATGTATCAATAAACAACAACTGAGACTGACATATGGTATGAATGCATAATATGACTGAGTATGAAATATCAATGAAATTAGTGACATGACAACAAGAAATGACCACTATGTGTCCTAAAAATATCAACATAAAGCCTAAACACGATATCTAGCATGATTGACAACTTTGTTACTTAATCACATGATGGCAACACATATATCAACAAGATAGGGCCACTAAACAGTGCCATGGAAACAATAGAGTCACAATTCACAGGGTGCACACCCACACGCCCGTCACCTAGTATGTGCGTTACCTCAATACCAATCATACAACATGTAATTTGCGGTTTCATACCCTCAGCACTAAGTTTAGAAGAGTTACTTATCTTAAACAAACCAATTCCAACACTGAGCAAGCCAAGCAGTGCTCCAAAAATTCCATCACGTGCGTAGCGACTTCCGAATGGCTCACAACTGGCCAAAATCAACTCAAATACATAAGATAAAGTCCAAGGAAACAATTACGAATGATAAAGATCGAATACTACATCAAATCCGAAATCCGGCCAAAAATCACACCCAGGCTGGCGCCTCAGAATCTGACAAAACTCACAAAAATACGACAATCCATTCAGTTACGAGTCCAACCATACTAGTTTCAGTTAAATCCAACCCCAAATCGGTGACCAAAACTCAAAAAATTCATATTATGAAACTTTAGGCCAAAACCCTCAATTTCTCTTTAGAATTCACCAACCAATATACAAAAATGAAGATAGATTCATGAAGTGTAATCAAAACTGAGTACACACTTACCCAATCCTTGTGATGAAATTTGCTTCAAAAATCGCCTCAATCCGAGTCCCACATCTCAAAATATGGAGAAAGAACCAAAACCTCGATTTTTATAACTCTGCCCAGCTATACCGCATTTGCGGTCAAATTGTCGCATCTGCGATCACCGCTTTTGCGGTAAATCCTTGCTTCTGCGATACAGCCTGACTCAACCAAACGTCGCACCTGCGGTCTGATCGCAGCGGACTCAACCTAAGGAAAAGTGGGCGCTAATACTTTTACCCAATAGCGGTATCGAGGTCAATTTTCCACAGGGAGCTTCAATTTGGAGTTGAGTGTTTGTATGGTCTAGGACTATGTTTTAGCTCCTAATTGATCTTCTAACATTTTTAGTTTTCTTTTGATTATCAACAAAAATTTATCAACTACAAGTTTAAAGATAAGCTAGGCTAAGATATAGATTCTAAGTTGTATGCAATATAGAGAAAGGCACTAGGGTCGTGGCATGTACCTAGGTGGTCAACTAACGGGTAGAGATTCCTAATGCAAGAATGATGAATATGGGACTTATGCTATAACCATTGCACTTTTGCACCCACTCTCACACCTCTCGGTAGAGAGAGTGATTTTGCCCAATTGACTCTCTCGAGACCAATTGGGTAGGCCAATTTGCCCAAACAACTTATGGTTCAAGTTGGGTAATTACTCTCTCGAGGTTTAACCCGTTAATTGAGACTACCATTCTCATGGATCCATCCCAATTCCTTATTGTAATTAATCTTGGGGTCATAGACTCTCTTTCTCAAGAAGAGTCAAAACTCACTAAGCTAGACTTAGTGTTTGCAACCACCAAATCTTAATGAAAACATAAGATTAATCCAAATAACAAATACCCAACATCATTCATGCACTAAACAATCACACCCATTAATTATCCACACTAGGGTTGAGCCACAACCTTAGCTAATGGGTTTAGCTAGCCATAATAGAAACATAAATGGAAGAAATAGTAGATGAAATTGACATAATAATTAACTATAATGTTAATCTACTCAAATCGACGTTAATACTAGAAGAAATTGCCCAAAATGGACTAAAACTATGAAGTCTCGAGTTCACCTGCTATCTGATAAAAAACCAAAACTGAAAACTGCACCTAAAAAGTAAAATGTTCTATTTATACTACACAGGAAAAACCGGACAAAAATATCCCTGAGGGTCTCGCGGACCGCGCACAAATGACGCGCGGTCGCGTAGGGGTTTGGGTCTTCATATCTTGCTTCTGACACTTGGGGATGCGGACCGCGCAAATGCGACGCGCGACCACGTAGGGCGTTTCCACGCAGACCGCACTGATTAGGTGTGCGCCGCGTGGGCTTTTGCCTTGAATGATCGAGTTTCTGACACTCTTGCTTGAAAATTGCATGGTCTCTGAACTATCCTGCGCGGCCGTGTGACAAAGTAGTGTGGACCGTGCAGGTTGACCTGGAAATTTACCAGCCTCTGAACTCTACTGTGCGGCCGCGTGATAAATCAGTGTGGACCGCATAGGTCATTTTGTTCCCCACTTCAGTTGTCTTTTGACATTTGGCAGATTTCACTCCTTTTTGAGCCAATCTTTGGTATTTGTCGTCTTGTCGCTCAAACCTGCAATCAAGCGCAACTTGTAAGCATTTTGGGACTAATTTATGGCAGTTAATGCACAAAGCTTAGGTAAGAATGGGTATAAAACATGTAGAAATCACAGTTATCAACTCCCCCAAACATAAACCTTTGCTTGTCCTCAAGCAAATAAAATGAGACCTACCCCTCAATGGAAAACACCCAAGTAATTCCTGTTTATCCTAAAGTAACCTCAACAAGCATCAATTGGGACTAACAATTGCCCTCAATGTGAATGCATCATTACCATATTTAAACTTTGAAAACTTGTGGATCAAGTGTGACACAAGAGCATCAAGAGTTGACACATTTCATCAAGGAACCTTTCTCAATTTCTTTGGTCATTGTGGAACCCAAACTCACACATCCTCGACTTTCCCTAAGTGAACCTCACCTTTTTAGAGTATTTGCACACAAATCGAGGTGAATGGACTTCTCTCTCATCTCTCACAAAGAAAAGGCCCTAAGTCCGGCTCTAAGTACCATATGCTTGCCCCTTATGTAAG
This sequence comes from Nicotiana tabacum, assembly GCF_000715075.1. Lineage (NCBI taxonomy): Eukaryota > Viridiplantae > Streptophyta > Magnoliopsida > Solanales > Solanaceae > Nicotiana > Nicotiana tabacum. Next base: position 125,084,550 of record NC_134101.1, on the reverse strand, counting down.
TATCCACTAATGTAGGCTTCCCTCAACTCAAGATCATATAGGGCTTTTGAGGAGTCATTGTGAAGGCTTTGGGTAAATGTAGGACATGTTTTTGTTCAAATGGGTTCAATCTTCCTTTAAACACTTCTTTTGATTTATTCTGGCACACTTTCTTGACTCAAATTGAGTAATTCACTTCTTTCAAGGGGTTAGAGAGACACATTGTCACTCTTTCTTTTGCAATTTAAACCCTTTCTCCTTTTTACCACTTTTCCACACCTTTTTCACTTTTTTGTTGTCCTTGGATTCCCTTTTTGGTTCTTATTCATTTTTGTCTTTCTTTTTGTCTTTTTCTCTTTTTCATTGCCTTCCTTTTCTTTTGCTTTTGCGCCTTTTTACCACATTGATGCCTTTCTTGTCTCTCCCCCCCAAACTTAGACATTTGCCATTTACTTAAGGGAAGATTTGGGTGCCAAGAGAGGGTCTCATTAAGAACGGGTATAGGCTTGTAGTTTGGTTCATGAAAGAAAAAGGTTTAAGGCTCAAAAGGGGTGAACTAGGGATTATTTCATTGGTAGGTCATGAGAATTGTTCAAATTTTGCATTTTGGATCAAGGAGAGCCTATAATCACGTCTTAAGTCAAGTTCCACCTGTGATTTCGCCTCAACAAACATTCAGGGCAAGTTCTAGACCATCGGCTCGGTACTTGGGCTCACGATTCGAATTCTCACTATACATACTCAAGGATTGCCAAAGACGGAGTCGAGGGCCCACAACGACCTTAGATATGATTCAAGCGCACAATGGCCCAAAATGACCACATGATGATTGTTTGGTCAACACAAGAGTCTCAAGGCCACAACTTTCACCATCCTAAACCCAACATAATGTCTTTGACCATAGGATCAAAGGCAAATGTGCTAGGCCCAAGTGAAGCTTTGCCTGAGGTACCCTTAACTACAAAAACTTGAAAATCAAAAAGAAAAATAAAAAACGGACTCAAACCCTTAAGAAGGTTGTCACGCCATCTATCATTGGGAAGAGACACCCGGTTCGCACAACACTCTACCCTTGGAAAGAACCGTGGCATTAAGAAAATCAAAGGCTTATTGCAAATGCCAAAACAAAACAAAAAGGCTACGAGCCTAACTTTGCAACTAAAACGAAATTTTTTTTAACAAAAAATAGAAAACCAAAATGAAAACCGAATGAATATGTACAAAAGGGGAGTAGAATATACAACCAGGGGGAATGAATATATACATAGAGTTTAAGAGCATCTAGAATGAACAGTTATATACAAGCCATCTACAACTACGAATGTGCTGAAAGTAAAAGAATATATACAGTAATTCAATAGTCAATCAAAATAGTAGGGCCACACCCCCACGAATAAAAGCGAGTATTGTCCCCAATGCTAACTATCAAAATAAACACCAAAATGAAAGAAAGGATATAGAAAGGCCCCTCAAGCCTCATCCATCACCTTGTGCTGGTCAGTGTCTCCTAAGTCCTCTGTACTGGCAGGGACCTCAGACTAGTCCCCGGCCTGCTGCTGCTGTGCTGCTGGGCCAGGTGCCTGCTCAAGAACTGGCTCATCATCTGGTGGGGCAGTGGAGGGACTCTCCTGACCGGTGCTACCTCAATCACAACTCCCTTAGTGCTAGGGAGTTTCCTCTTCTTCCTCGGCCTCTGCTCCTCCTCTTGTACCTGTGCTACTGCTGGCTCTACAGCGGGATCCCTAAATAGTAGGTCAAGTGGCAACTGATCCACCATGAGCTTGTCCACCTCCACTCTCAACTGTGTCACTGACTCCTTGGAAGCCTTCTGCTTCCTCAGCTTCTTGTGCTCCCGAGCCAATTTCTCCAACGCTTTTCCATGTGCCCCAACCGCCTTAGTCAAGGCATCCTGCGTCGCCATCATCTTTTCCTGGTTGGCCAGGATCTTCTTCAGTGCATCCTCAATGGAGGAAGGAATCTCAACAGTAACTGGTGCTCCCTGTGCCTGTACAGCAGTGGTCAAAGTAGACAACTTGGATGTCGCAGCTGACATCCAGTTGTTCAAACTAGCAAGGGAGTGGGTGAGCTGGTTTGCGGTGAACCGGTGAGTATTTGATGAAGGGACTACCGGGTCAGCTGCAATAGAAGGACCAACAATTGACGACGGACCTGGAGGCAATGCCTCATCAGTAGCAGGAATGGTGGAAGGCTCACTGAGCTGCTCAATGACCGCTGGCTCCTCAGACTGGCCAGGTGCGGTGGAAGTGGATGCCACATTCTTCTTGCCCCTCTTCGGGTTGTCTGGACCCAACTGACTATACCATGAGTACGGGGCCACCGGAGGTACCTTGCCATCATATTTCTTTTTCTTCACTTTCAATTCTCTGAAGTACAAAGAGAGTGTGTTTGGGAAGGGGTAGTTTGTTTGGGTCTCATTACCAACTGTAGAAATCACTCTCGACATAATATTACCCACATTCAGAGGGAAACCCGCCATGATAGATGCTACCTAGACAACACGAGGAAGGGGAATGGAGTGATCATGTGTATACTGGTCAAGTCGACTACACACGAAAGTCAACCACCCTTTGGCTTCAAAGTTCAGGGTGTTCCTAAAGATCTTTTCTTGTGCTTTCAACCAGACTGGGACTGTACCCGGGGCTGCCAAGTGCTCGGCCAACCAAGGACGAACCTCCTCTTTCATTGCTAGCTTTTCTAAATATTGTGATTCATCCTCTTCTTTGAACCCCAGGAATTCATTCAACGATTCGCCATCAAACACAACTGTCTTGTCCCTCACTTTAGTTGCTTTTGAGTCCCGAACTACATGGTGAACATTGCTGTAGAAATCCTTCACCATATGCTCATTCGCCATCTCAACACGTTCTTTGAAGAAGCTCTAACCCTCTCTAGTACAGAATTGTGCTTGCACATGAGGGTTGAGAGGGACAAGATCGACATCTATGGACTTCCTCTCCGGAATCAGTTTCCTTTTGGGCCACCACTCCCGGAATCTATGGAAAGCAACCTCACTAACAAACCTGTCTGCCCATGCCTCCGATTTTCTAGTATGCTCTATCCCCCCGACCTGTGGCTCACCTCCCTCAGCATACCCTCCACTCTCCCTTAGTAATGAAGTTGTGGGAGATGTGGAGTATTGCTCTTCTTCTCTTGCTACGGACTCATCAGACGAGTCCGAGATGACATTAATCGGCTTCTTGGAGGAGGCTATATTACCATGATCCGGGGAAGGGGAATCATGGAGCTGAAATGAAGTGGACATATGGGTGGGGGAAGACTCCGAGGTAATGCTCCGTGAAGGTGCATACTCACTCCCCGTGGAATGAGATGCAGCTCTATCAGCTTCCCGGATTATCTTCCGGGTTTTCTTTATCAATTCCCTGGTTTTTGGCGTGAGTTTCACAATCCTATTGCTTTCCCCCTCAGGAGGAACCACCTCTCCCGGGTTGTCTTTCTTTGCCCGCTCATTTTTGAACCATTGTCTGCAAGAAATACATGTCTAACATTGTTAGTAGAAGCACATAAGGTGAAGTAGATAGTTCAGTTGAATGCAAAGAATGCATACACAGTGACACAGATAGAGGGCGCGGACCGCACCAAAAGGCACGCGGTCCGCGCAGTATACTGACACCCATACATACCTTTCCGAATAAACCGACGCGGACCGCACAGAAATGGTATGCGGCCACGTTAGTTCAGCAAAAACTGCACAAAAATGGTATGCAGTCTACGCAGGTGAAATACCCAAATGTTGACCTCTCAGAACTCTTCACACGCGGTATGCACTGTTTTGGACCGCGGCCGCGCTAGGCTCACGTGGACCGCACACAAATGGCATGCGGACCACGTAGAGAGGTTCATCATCTCTTAATCAGAGTCATGCGGACCGCGCACAAATGCTGCGCGACCGCGTAGGGCTAATTTAACTGAGCTAACAGTTATTCCATGCCCATGATTAAACAAAACACACAAAAATCTAAGCTAACAGTTAAACTAAGAAGAAAAAGACGAAAGTAAGAAGTTACACTAGTAAAAAGCAATTAAACAAAACAAAAATTAGACTATGATTGAAATGAATGAGAGTTGTTACCAGGGATTAATAAGATTTCAACTATGTGCACAATTAGTCTTGATGAACAGTGAAAATAATAGCTCAGGTGTAAATTTGGCGAAAAGGTTAAAATGAGGCCCAAGGCCTCTATTTATAGAAAAGCCCTGGGGCCCAGTACCTACCTATCAGCGCGGCCGCACAAAAAGGGATGCGGACCGCGCTGGATTTTGCATCCTACACATTAGCTGTTCAATCCACGCGGACCGCACTGTTTTGGTGCGTGGCCGCGTGGAAGTCTTCAGAGACTTGATACTTTCAGCCATCCCAGCGCGGACCGCACTACTTTGGTGCACGGCCGCGTGGGAACTTTGTTAGAGAGCATGTAATTTTGGGTCCTCCAGCGCGGACCTCACAGAAATGTCATGCGGCCGCGCTGGATCTTCTGGGCCTTAACCCTTCAGCTGCTCAAACATACGCGGACCGCACTGTTTTGCTGCGCAGCCGCGTAGGCAATATTCAGAGACTGACTATTTTGCACTTTTGCCCTGCACTGGTTCAACATTATCCCTGCAACACTTCACAAACTATCAGCTCAAAAATCCTACTCTACAACAGAAAAACAAAGAAAAAGAAAAAGACATGGGTTGCCTCCCAAGAAGCGCCTGATTTAACGTCGCGGCACGACGCATGTTACCATCACAGTCATTTCAAATGAATGAGTGCCACCACGTGGCTGTCATCAATCTTGCCCAAATAGTGCTTGACACGATGCCCATTGACCCGGAAAACTTCACCATTCTTATTTTTGAGATCAATGGCACCAAAAGGAGTTCCAACCACTTCAAATGGGCCGCTCCACTTAGACTTCAGCTTGCCCGGAAATAACCTCAACCGGGAGTTGAAAAGAAGAACCATGTCACCAACTTTGAATTCCTTCCCTCGGGCATACTTGTCGTGAAGGTACTTCATCTTGTCTTTATACAAGGACGAGCTGGAGTAAGCATGAAACCTAAACTCATCAAGTTCATTCAATTGCTCAACCCAGAGATTTGCAGCGGCATCCCATTCTAAGTTCATCTTTTTCAGGGCCCACATTGCCTTATATTCCAATTCTACCGGAAGATGACAAGCCTTCCCAAACACCAATCGATATGGCGACATACCAATCGGAGTCTTGAAAGCTGTACAATAAGGCCAAAGAGCATCATCCAATTTCTTCGACCAGTCGGTCCTATTTGCATTGACAGTCTTGGATAAAATACTCTTGATTTCATGGTTTGACACCTCAACTTGGCCACTCGCTTGAGGATGATAAGGAGTGGTCACCTTGTGATTTACCCCATACTTGGCTAGCAACAAGTCAAAAGCCCGGTTGCAAAAGTGAGAACCCCCGTCACTAATGATAGCACGTGGAGTGCCAAACCTCGTGAAGATACTCCTTTTCAAGAATGCCACCACACTTCGAGCTTCATTATTTGGCAAAGCTATGGCCTCAACCCATTTCGACACATAATCAACCGCTACCAAGATGTAGGTGTTGCCACAAGAACTTACGAATGGTCCCATAAAGTCTATCCCCCAAACATAAAAAATGTCAACCTCTAGAATCGTGTTAAGGGGCATCTCATCTTTCTTCGAAATCCCTCTGGCACGTTGGCATTTATCACATCTTTTCACAAAGTCACCGGCATCCTTGAACAAACAAGGCTAATAGAAACCACAGCTCAACACTTTAGACGCCGTTTTCGCCCCGCCATGATGGCCACCATAGGGCGAAAAGTGACAAGCTTCCACAATACTCAATTGCTCTTCTTCGGGAACACACCGGAGAATTACACCATCGGTGCAAATTTTGAAAAGATACGGCTCATCCCAATAGTAGTCCAAACAATCCCGCTTGAGCTTCTTCCTTTGGTTACAAGAGAGCTCATACAAAACCACACCAGTAACAACATAATTGGCAATGTCGGCAAACCATGGCATGTCTAGCATTGAAACCGAGAGGAGTTGTTCATCCGGAAAAGCATCATTTATCTCAAGGCCGTCCAAAGGCCTCCCTTCCTCCTCCAATCGAGACAAGTGGTCCGCCACTTGATTTTCATTACCCTTTCTATCAACAATCTCCAAATCAAATTCTTGAAGAAGAAGCACCCATCTCATTAACCTTGCTTTTGAATCTTTCTTCATCAGCAAGTACCTAAGGGCGACATGATCGGTATGAATAATCACTTTTGCCCCCATAAGGTATGGGCAAAACTTCTCCATGGCAAAAACAATAGCAAGCAATTCCTTTTCGGTGACCGTGTAGTTCCTTTGAGCTTCATTCATTGTCTTACTTGAGTAGTACACCGAATGGAACATTTTGTTGATTCTTTGGCCCAAGACCGCCCCCACCGCAAAATCACTAGCATCGCACATGAGCTCAAAGGGCAAGCTCCAATTTGGTGCGGTAATGATGGGGGAAGTCGTCAACTTTTGCTTTATAAGCTCGAAACCCTCCATACATCTCTCATCGAACACATATTTGGCATCTTTCTCTAGCAATTTACACAACGGGTTAACTACCTTAGAAAAGTCTTTGATGAATCTTCGGTAAAAACCCGCGTGTCCAAGAAAACTCCTCACCCCTTTGACAGAAGTAGGGGGAGGGAGCCTTGAGATAACCTCAATTTTCACCTTATCAACCTCAATCCCTCTTTTTGAAATTTTGTGACCCAACACAATTCCTTCTTCTACCATAAAATGGCATTTTTCCCAATTGAGAACCAAGTTTGTGTCTTCGCATAGGGCCAACACACGATCCAAGTTTTGCAAGCATTCACCAAATGAGTCCCCAACCACACTAAAATCATCTATGAAGACCTCCAATATGTCCTCCACCATGTCGGTGAAGATTGCCACCATACATCGTTGGAAGGTCGCCGGTGCATTACATAATCCAAATGACATTCGAGAGAAGGCGAATGTGCCATAAGGACATGTGAAGGTTGTCTTTTCTTGGTCTTCTAGGGCAATGAGAATTTGGTTATAGCCTGAATACCCATCCAGAAAACAATAGAAATCCCGGCCTGCAAGACGATCAAGCATTTAGTCCAAGAACGACAATGGGAAATGATCCTTTCTAGTCACCTTGTTCAACTTCCGGTAGTCCATGCATACCCTCCAACCCGTCACAATACGAGTCGGAATAAGTTCATTGTTGTCATTGGTCACCACCGTCATTCCTCCCTTCTTTGGCACACATTGTACCGGAGAAGTCCATGAACTGTCAGAAATTGGATACACCACACCGGCGTCAAGCCACTTGATGACTTCCTTTTTGACCACCTCTTGCATGGCCTCATTGAGTCTCCTTTGATGTTCAAGAGACGGCCTAGCATCCTCCTCCAATATTATCTTGTGCATGCAAAACGCGGGGCTAATACCCCGAATATCCGCCAAGGTCCATCTAATCGCCCGCTTGCGCTTTTGAAGAACCGCCAAAGTGGCGTCAACCTGCACGTTAGTCAAGCAAGAAGAAAGAATAACCGGTAAAGTGAAATTAGGACCAAGAAATTCATACCTGAGGTGAGGAGGAAGTGGTTTCAACTCCAACACCGGTGGCTCCTCAATAGATGGCTTGGTGGGTGGAGTTTTGCGATTTTCAAGATCAAGAGATAACTTCCTCGGTTCATAAGAATATGAGCCCATGCCATGTAATGCTGTCACGACCCAAACTGAAGGGCCATGACTAGCACCCGACCACACTTGCCGAGCACCAACGTACATTTCATCTAACCTTCATTATTATCTTTTAAGGCTGACGAGATTAATATAAATGGTAGACCTAGATCATGGACAACCAGCAATAAAATATGACGGCATGAACATACATAGCAGGGGATGACCAGACAATCAAGAAACTACGTATAAGGTATGAGCTACCACGCTACTATGAAAGCCTATACAACAAAAACTAGCCGACAAGGCATACCAAACTATACATGAGCCGACACCTGTCTATGAGCCTCTAAAAGAACATAAGTGTTGCAACATAGCCGGAACAGGGCCCCGACATACCCATAATGTCTATAACAAAAATTGCATACCAAGACCAAGGCAAGTCCGGAGAAGGGATCTCGCCAATCACCGCTGAACTGGACAGTCTACTGTGGTGGGGGAGCTACACCTGCCTGTCTATCAGGACCTGCAGCACGACATGCAGCGTCCACAAATAAAAGGACGTCAGTACGAATAAAGTACTGAGTATGTAAGGCAAGGAACCATAAATACGATCAGTAATGTAAGTAAGGATAGAGAATATACAACCTGTAACATCTTAGTACCTCTGAGGGCTACTTACATGAAATGCATGATACATATGTATAAATACATAAACCTTTAAAGCATTCGCCTCTGTGGGCATCATCATCATCATATTGTACCCGGCCATAATAGGCTCGGTAGAATCGTACCCGGCCACGTGGAGCTCGGTAAAACCCAACTGATCAGTGGTTGCATAATAGGTGCCGTACCCGGCCAACTATAGCGTGGCTCGGTAGAGTAAAATAGATACATATATATAATGCATGCTCGACTCATGGAATCACATTCTAAACCTTTCGGAGTGACGTATGGTCGGTATCCTCTGTACACGTTATTAGGACTAACTCTTCACTATGAACCTTATAAGAATCAAGAAGTACCAATAACATTGATAACATAAGAATAAGAGAAGCAACATTAACATCAATCGTTCCATAAGAGGGAAAACAATGTAAGTACTACTAGCTTCTAAGAGTAGAGTATCTTGGAAGCTCGTTCATTACATTATGTACAATCGGAGTCGTGCAAAAGAAGGAAAGGGATAGCCTCACATACCTTGTATATACTGCCCCAATCTCAAGCTATGCAATTGTCAAAACTCCTTAGTCTACAATAAGAGAAACGATACTATCGTTATCATTTAAGCGTCATAACTATTATGTATCGACCACAACCTATTTTACGATGAAACGGACAACACCTCCCCTATATATATGACCTCACACCATTCAAAACAGTCACCAAACAGCCCAAACAACATCAATAATAAACGTATTAAGCCTCCCAAAATAGTCCACACACAGCCTAATCACTCCATACATACGACGACCACCGTAGTCGTGTCAAACAACCTGGAAATGTTACGAATAACTATCAGCCCATAACCCTACATATATATGGTATTTATCCACACCCTTCCTCATCCAAAACTCCACAAGATAGTAGTAAAATACGCAGCCCAACAACAATCCAAAACAGTCCACAAAACAATAACATTACTACCAAACCTTTCGATATATATCTCACAAGTTCTAGCTTCAATGGCTTAGCCGCAACTTGGATAATCTTAAATACATATAGAGTAAGAGGTTCCTTACCTTTATACAGAAATAAAAACTCCAATTTGACCTTAAATTTCCATGAAATATCCCTCCAATGCTGCCACAACAACAAAAGAGCAAAACTAACAATCAATTAGTGTTTTTCGGCACTAGAATCACTTTAGAAGGCTTGAAATCACCTAGGATTGATATTAAGAACATGAGGGAGTATTTGCAGAACATAAACCCTTTAAAACAACCTCCCACACAAGCTGAAACGACACAAAAATGAGCAACAACAAGAAGAACAAGAGACTTACTAGCGCCACGAAATTCCCGACACTTGATTTGTGTTGTTTGCCCCTTTTTTGGGTCTTGAATCATGAGAGAACCTTGAGAGGATGTTCCTAGGGTTCTAAGGTCTGAAAATAGTGAAAATAAATGACTTAAAACGGGTTGGAGGCATCCTATATAGGTCCAAATATCTTAAACCGACTTAGTGGGCCCCATAGAGAGGTGCTTGGCGCAGTCTCGCGAAAACGCGAATATCTCTCTACTCCGAGATCGTATCGATGAACGGTTTAATGCGTTGGAAACTAGACTCATAGATCTTTAATTTGGTTGGTATATCACCCCGTAATTCCTTGTAAATTATGAGAAAAGATTAGAAACATATGACCTAATGTTTAAGTAAAATTATGAACCTAAGTTGCGACAACTTTTGTCGTCTTTTGTTTCATAACTCGTTTGACTTCAAGACTTATGATACGGATATTATATGATTAAAATACCTTAATAAATGACCTCTTTAGTGTATGCACCGCTAGATTACCTGAAAATTCGAGTTACAACATCCTTGATTCGTTTAACTTCTAATACTGGTTAATCACCCTTATACACTCTTGTATCACTTAAGACCAATAGGATAGACTTCTTATCATCTCAAAGATAATTCCTTCTTGGATTTATGTTAACTAATATATGGCATGAACTAACACATGTGGATATGGGTTGTAACACCCTCCCCCTTAGGAACATTCGTCCTCGAATGTAAGGGTTTATGGGGAGTTTAAATCATCGTGGATTCCAATGGAAATTTCCGATCAATTTTCCCCTATAAAATGGTCACTAGCAAAACTTGCAAGTAATTAAGCCCAACATATGGCTTCACAAGGCTACACAAAGCATTATGTGTATTTACATTATCTACATATCACCATTTTGTATTAAGGAGGAGTATTCTCAAATTATTGCTTACCTCATAGAGCCGTTTCTTCTTCCAATGTATCATGTCTTCCACCAGCATCCTTGTTATATTCATTCTTGAATAAGTAAGGGTATTTAGACTTCATCTCCTCTTCTGCTTCCCATGTCATTTCTTCCATATTTTTGTTCCTCCACAATACTTTGACGGAAGCTACATCTTTTGTTCTCAGCTTGCGGACTTGCCGATCTAATATCGCCACTGGCACTTCTTCATATGATAGGCCCTCTGTAACTTGCACATCTTTGATAGGGATGACTCGAGAAGGGTCTCCAATACATTTTCTCAACATAGATACATGGAATACCGGGTGGACAAATTCCAATTCGGATGGCAATTCTAACTCATAAGCAACCTGTCCAATCCGTCGAAGAATTTTATACGGCCCGATATACCTTGGACTCAGCTTACATTTCTTTCCAAAACGCATAATACCCTTCATTGGTGAGATCCTCAGGAAAACCCAATCACCAACCTCAAACTCTAGATCACGACGTCGGACATCAGAATAAGATTTTTGCCTGCTTCGTGCCGTCCTCAATCGCTCCTGTATCACTTTTACCTTCTTAATAGCTTGGTGAATCAAATCTAGTGCATATAATTCTGTTTCACCGACTTCGAACCATCCAACTGGTGATCTACATCTCCTCCCGTATAGTGCCTCGTATGGGGCCATTTTAATACTGGAATGGTAGCTATTGTTATAGGCGAATTCTATGAGTGGAAGATGATCATCCCAATTCCCCTTAAAATCTAGAACACATGCTCGTAGCATATCTTCCAGTGTCTGAATGGTACGTTCAGCCTGTCCGTCTGTCTGCGGATGAAATGCAGTGCTGAGATTTACCTGTGTGCCTAAACCCTTCTGGAAAGACCTCCAAAAGTTAGCCGTAAATTGAGCTCATCGGTCTGATATAATAGATATGGGCACACCATGAAGCCTAACAATCTCCTTGATATACAACTTTGCATAATCTTCAGCCGTGTAAGTTGTCTTCACTGGAAGAAAATGGGCACATTTTGTAAGTCGATCAATTATCACCCAGATGGAGTCAAACTTATGATAAGAGCAAGGTAATCCAATAATGAAGTCCATATTAATCACCTCCCACTTCCAGGTCGGAATCTCTATATTTTGAAGCAATCCACCGGGTTTCTGATGTTCTATCTTTACTTGTTGACAATTAGGACACTGGGCTACAAATTCTGCAATAGACTTCTTCATATTATCCCACCAATATTGCTCCTTGACATCATGATACATCTTTGTCGAGCCGGGATGGATGGAATATCGGGATTGATGAATCTCATTCATAATCTTCTCTCGCAACCCTGCCACATTAGGCACACACAATCGGCTCTGGTATCTCAGTGCCCCGTCTTTTCCGATCCCAAAAGCCATACTTTTACACTGTTGAATGCTTTCTCTTAATCGTACTAAGATAGGATCTTCATATTGTCGTGCTTTTACCTCGGCTACCAAAGATGATTCTGATGTATTCCGTACAGTAACACCTCCGTCATCAGAGTCTAACAATCTGATTCTCATATTGGCTAGCTGATGAAGCTCTTTAATCAACCCCCATCTACTTGCCTCAATATGTACTAAGCTCCCCATTGATTTACGGCTGAGAGCGTCTGCCACAACATTGGCTTTACCGGGATGATACAATATCTCAACATCGTAGTCTTTCAATAATTCAAGCCATCTACGCTGCCTCAAATTCAACTCTTTCTGCTTGAATATGTATTGTAAACTCTTGTGATCTGTGTAGATGTCAGCATGGACGCCGTATAAGTAGTGCCGCCATATCTTCAAAGCATATATTACAGCAGCCAATTCCAAATCATGGGTTGGATAATTCTTTTCATGCTTCTTCAATTGTCTTGATACATAAGCAATCACATTCCCACGCTGCATCAATACGCACCCTAAACCTATACCTGAGGCATCACAATATACCACACAATCTTCTGTTCCTTCAGGAAGAGTGAGCACTGGTGCAGATGTCAATCGATTCTTCAGCTCCTAAAAACTACGTTCACAAGTGTCAGACCACTGGAATTTGGTAGCTTTTTGTGTTAACTTAGTCAATGGTGATGATATAGAGGAAAATCCTTCTACAAACCGCCTATAATATCCTGCTAGTCCTAGGAAGCTGCGGACTTCTGATGGTGTTGTAGGTCTCGGCCAATTCTTTACTGCATCGATCTTCTGAGTGTCGATACTAATACCCTCATCAGATATCACATGGCCAAGGAATGCTACTGAGTTCAGCCAGAATTCACATTTGGAGAGCTTAGCATATAACTTACGATCCTGAAGCGTCTGTAATACTATCCGCAAGTGGCCCGCATGTTCCGCCTCCGAACGAGAATACACTAGAATGTCATCAATGAATACAATCACAAACACATCAAGATAGGGCCTGAATATAGTATTCATGAGATCCATAAAAGCTGCTGGGGCATTTGTTAGCCCAAACGATATCACCAAGAACTCAAAGTGCCCATATCTTGTCCGGAAGACCGTCTTTGGAATATCTTTCTCCCTAACCCTTACCTGATGATACCCTGAACGTAAATCAATCTTAGAGAAATACTTGGCACCCTGGAGTTGGTCAAACAGGTCATCAATTCTTGGAAGTGGATACTTGTTCTTTATAGTAGACTTATTCAACTGTCGATAGTCGATACACATCCGTAACGACCCGTCTTTCTTCCGCACGAATAGGACTGGTGCACCCCAAGGTGAAGTGCTAGGCCTAATAAAGCCCTTATCCAGCAAGTCCTTCAACTGCACCTTCAACTCTCGCAACTCTACCGGGGCCATTCTGTATGGAGGAATAGAGATCGGTTGAGTGTCAGGCAACACATCAATGCTAAACTCAATCTCCCTTTCAGGAGGAAGGCCTGGGAGTTCATCTGGGAAAACATCTGGGAATTCGTTGACCACAGGGATTGATTGTAAAGTAGGCGGTTTCGCCTCCGTATCCCTAACGCGAACGAGATGATAAATATAACCTTTTGAGATCATTTTCCTTGCCTTAAGATAGGAAATAAACCTACCTTTCGGTGTAGCAATGTTCCCTTTCCATTCAATAACGGGTTCACCTGGAAATTGGAACCTAACCATCTTCGTACGACAGTCAACATTTGCATCGCATGAGGCCAACCAGTCCATTCCCATTATCACATCAAAATCAACCATTTCTAACTCAAATAAATTTGCCGAGGTTTGACGACTACAAATCATCACTGTGCAACCTCTATATACCCTTCTAGCAATCACAGAATCTCCTATCGGAGTAGATACCGCGAGGGGTTTACTTATCAATTCAGGTTCAATGCCAAACTTATTAGCCACAAAGGGTGTAACATATGATAATGTAGATCCCGGATCAATCAACGCATATACATCATAAGAAAACACAGATATAATACTTGTAACAACATCTGGAGACGACTCGAGATCCTGTCGACCTACTAGAGCATAGGTTCGATTTTGAGCACCACTCGAACTCGGCACTGCACCTCTACACCTACCACGACCTGTCGACTGCTGAAAACCCCGTGCTGGAGGTCGAACTAATGAGGAAAAACTAGACACAGATCCAGTCGGCTGAGCCATACCATCACCTCCTCTATTAGGACAATCCAGCATCATATGGCCAGGCTGCCCGCACGAATAACATGCATCAGAACCTCGACGACATAGTCCAAAGTGGGCCTTGCCGCACTGATCACAATGTGGTGTTGGGGGTCTCATCTGACTAGTATCCCTGTGATGTTGCGAACCAGATGCCCGCGAACTCTGACCTGGACCAGAATAGGATCGATCATATCGAGGCCTCTGAAACTGTGGAGGAGCACTAGCTACAGGTGGCGCTGAACTCCTCGAAAACTGTGGCCTGATGCGGCCTCTGAAGTCATCAGAATACCTTGCAAATCTCGCCCTTTTTATGCTGGCCTCTATCCTGCTCCCTAACTACCCTCTGCTGGCGCTTACGATCCTCTAGGGTCTGGGCATAAGCTTGAATATGGGAAATATCCATGCCCTCCACCAAGGAGGCTGTCGTACACTCATTTATCAGATGTGGTCCCAACCCATTCACGAACATATGCACCCTATCACTCATCTCGGCCACCATATGGGGAGCATACCTTGCCAAAGAATCAAACTGCATACTGTACTCTCGCACACTCATATTACCTTGTCTAAGGTTCAAGAACTTATCAGCTCTAGCTCGTCGTATCTCAACTGGCAAGTAGTGACGAAGAAAGGCCTCAGAAAATTCCTTCCACACAGCTGGAGGAGGGTTCGGACCCCTGGATCTCTCCCAACTATCATACCAGAGAACCGCTAAATCCCATAGCCGATAAGAAGCCAACTCTACTGCCTCTGTATCACTAACATGCATAACCCGAAGTGTACGATGAACCTGGTCAATAAAAGTCTGTGGGTCCTCCTTGGGGTCTGATCCGGTAAACACTGGAGGGTCTAAATTAATAAAATCACGAACTCTTGTACTAACTGATTTCTCAGCAGCACCTGTATTCTGCCTCTGAGCCTGAGCAGCTACCAAGCTAGTCAATAACTGCAAAGCACTCCGCATATCCTGGTCTGGAGTGCCAGACGGAGGAACTGGAGGCGCTGGGTGCCTTCTAATATCCTCTGGAGGAGATGGAGTAGATGAGGTATGAGAGGGCATCTCACTTTGAGCCTCACTTTGTCCTGCTCTGACTTGGGGCACCTGACTGGTACCCTCTCCCGCTGCTGTATCAAGCCGTCTACTAATCGTTTGCTTCCTAGTCGAAGGCATTACTGAAAAGAAAAAAAGGTGAATATTAGAGACGAACACTTACGACTCAACTCTACGCACGATCTAGATTCAGGAAGAAGGTAACAACCCTAGATGTCATGTAGCCTCCTGATTATAAATGTGGCGCGCTATACATCCATAATCAAGACTCTTCTAGACACGGCTCATAGACAACCCCTAGGACAGACTTGCTCTAATACCAAGTTTGTCACGACCCAAACTGAAGGGCCATGACTAGCACCCGACCACACTTGCCGAGCACCAACGTACATTTCATCTAACCTTCATTATTATCTTTTAAGGCTGACGAGATCAATATAAATGGTAGACCTAGATCATGGACAACCAGCAATAAAATATGACGGCATAAACATACATAGCAGGGGATGACCAGACAATCAAGAAACTACATATAAGGTATGAGCTACCACGCTACTATGAAAGCCTATACAACAAAAACTAGCCGACAAGGCATACCAAACTATACATGAGCCGACACCTGTCTATGAGCCTCTAAAAGAACATAAGTGTTGCAACATAGCCGGAACAGGGCCCCGACATACCCATAATGTCTATAACAAAAATTGCATACCAAGACCAAGGCAAGTCCGGAGAAGGGATCTCGCCAATCACCGCTGAACTGGACAGTCTACTGTGGTGGGGGAGCTGCACCTGCCTGTCTATCAGGACCTGCAGCATGACATGTAGCGTCCACAAATAAAAGAACGTCAATACGAATAAAGTACTGAGTATGTAAGGCAAGGAACCATAAATACGATCAGTAATGTAAGTAAGGATAGAGAATATACAACCTGTAACATCTTAGTACCTCTGAGGGCTACTTACATGAAATGCATGATACATATGTATAAATACATAAACCTTTAAAGCATTCGCCTCTGTGGGCATCATCATCATCATATTGTACCCGGCCATAATAGGCTCGGTAGAATCGTACCCGGCCACGTGGAGCTCGGTAAAACCCAACTGATCAGTGGTTGCATAATAGGTGCCGTACCCGGCCAACTATAGCGTGGCTCGGTAGAGTAAAATAGATACATATATATAATGCATGCTCGACTCATGGAATCACATTCTAAACCTTTCGGAGTGACGTATGGTCGGTATCCTCTGTACACGTTATTAGGACTAACTCTTCACTATGAACCTTATAAGAATCAGGAAGTACCAATAACATTGATAACATAAGAATAAGAGAAGCAACATTAACATCAATCGTTCCATAAGAGGGAAAACAATGTAAGTACTACTAGCTTCTAAGAGTAGAGTATCTTGGAAGCTCGTTCATTACATTATGTACAATCGGAGTCGTGCAAAAGAAGGAAAGGGATAGCCTCACATACCTTGTATATACTGCCCCAATCTCAAGCTATGCAATTGTCAAAACTCCTTAGTCTACAATAAGAGAAACGATACTATCGTTATCATTTAAGCGTCATAACTATTATGTATCGACCACAACCTATTTTACGATGAAACGGACAACACCTCCCCTATATATATGACCTCACACCATTCAAAACAGTCACCAAACAGCCCAAACAACATCAATAATAAACGTATTAAGCCTCCCAAAATAGTCCACACACAGCCTAATCACTCCATACATACGACGACCACCGTAGTCGTGTCAAACAACCTGGAAATGTTATGAATAACTATCAGCCCATAACCCTACATATATATGGTGTTTCTCCACACCCTTCCTCCTCCAAAACTCCACAAGATAGTAGTAAAATACGCAGCCCAACAACAATGCAAAACAGTCCACAAAACAATAACATTACTACCAAACCTTTCGATATATATATCTCACAAGTTCTAGCTTCAATGGCTTAGCCGCAACTTGGATAATCTTAAATACATATAGAGTAAGAGGTTCCTTACCTTTATACAGAAAGAACAACTCCAATTTGACCTTAAATTTCCATGAAATATCCCTCCAATGCTGCCACAACAACAAAAGAGCGAAACTAGCAATCAATTAGTGTTTTTCGGCACTAGAATCACTTTAGAAGGCTTGAAATCACCTAGGATTGATATTAAGAACATGAGGGAGTATTTGCAGAACATAAACCCTTTAAAACAACCTCTCACACAAGCTGAAACGACACAAAAATGAGCAACAACAAGAAGAACAAGAGACTTACTAGCGCCACGGAATTCCCGACACTTGATTTGTGTTGTTTGCCCCTTTTTTGGGTCTTGAATCTTGAGAGAACCTTGAGAGGATATTCCTAGGGTTCTAAGGTCTGAAAATAGTGAAAATAAATGACTTAAAACGGGTTGGAGGCATCCTATATAGGTCCAAATATCTTAAACCGACTTAGTGGGCCCCATAGAGAGGTGCTTGGCGCAGTCTCGCGAAAACGCGAATATCTCTCTACTCCGAGATCGTATCGATGAAAGGTTTAACGCGTTGGAAACTAGACTCATAGATCTTTAATTTTGTTTGTATATCACCCCGTAATTCCTTGTAAATTATGAGAAAAGATTAGAAATATATGACCTAATGTTTAAGTAAAATTATGAACCTAAGTTGCGACAACTTTTGTCGACTTTTGTTTCATAACTCGTTTGACTTCAAGACTTATGATACAGATATTATATGATTAAAATACCTTAATAAATGACCTCTTTAGTGTATGCACCGCTAGATTACCTGAAAATTCGAGTTACAACATCCTTGATTCGTTTAACTTCTAATACTGGTTAATCACCCTTATACACTCTTGTATTACTTAAGACCAATAGGATAGACTTCTTATCATCTCAAAGATAATTCCTTCTTGGATTTATGTTAACTAATATATGGCATGAACTAACACATGTGGATATGGGTTGTAACAAATGCGTTCACACACTCCACCCTTCTAGCATCATCATCAACATCCATGTTCAATAGCACGACCTCAAGTGGGTCCTCAACATTTGCCATTGCACTTGTGTCATCCACTATCACCGCCGTGACAATGTCAACAAACGAACATACCTTGGTGCTATCCGGTTGCCTCATTGATTTGCACACGTGGAATACCACCTTTTCATCTCCAACACGGAAGGTCAATTCTCCCGCTTCCACATTAACCAAGGCCTTCCCCGTAGCTAGGAAGGGCCTTCCAAGAATATAGGCACCTCGAAATCCACTTCGCAATCTAAGATCACGAAATCAGCCGGCAATATGAACTTATCAACACGAACAAGGACATCATCAATAATCCCCAAAGGCCGCTTCATTGACCGGTCCGCCATTTGAAGCCTCATAGAAGTTGGACAAGGTTGTCCGATACCCAAGGTCTTGAAGACCGAATATGGCATGAGATTGATACTTGCCCTCAAGTCACATAGGGCTTTTGCGAAATCGGCACTTCCAATGGTACATGGTATTGTGAATGCTCCGGGATCCTCAAGTTTCGGAGCCATTGAATGCACAATTGTGCTCACTTGATGGGTCATCTTGATTGTCTCACACTCCATTGATCTCTTTTTTGTAACCAAATCTTTCATGAACTTTGCGTATCCTGGCATTTGCTCGAGTGCCTCCACCAAAGGCACGTTGATAGTCAAACTCTTCATCATTTCAATGAATTTCTTAAATTGGTTGTCACCCTTTTGCTTGGCCAACCTTTGAGGATATGGCGGAGGAGGTATAGGCAAGGGTGCCTTGGCTTTTGGCACCACCAGTTCGGGCATATCAATGACGTGTTCCCTAGACGGGTTCACAGCCTCTTGAGTCTCCTCCCACCCTCATCAATTTCAATTCTTACATCATCACTTGCACTTTGTTCAACAACATCCTCAACTACCAACGAGATCTCATCATTTCGTAACTCATCTTCACCGTAACTTGGTTTCCCGTGAGGCATGCACATCACCGCCTCTTCCACTTCGCGTTGTCACTGCCATCACATGATTATTGTGCCCACCCTTGGGGTTTACTACCGTATCACTTGGTAGAGCACCCTTTGGGCGAGTATTTAAAGACTGAGAGATTTGGCCTAATTGCACTTCCAAGTTCCGGATAGATGTGTTATGCGAAGCTAATTGGGCCTCGAAATCTTGGTTCTTTTTCATCATCTGCTCAAACATGCTTTCAATTCTCCCCATCTCGCTTTCGGGCGAACTCGGACCTTGAGAAGGAAAGGGGGGGTGGATTGTTCGGTTGTTGGTACATGGGGCCCCTTTGAAAACCTTGCCCACAGTTGCCTTGGTTCCCACCATTGTTCCACCCTTCTTGATTGTTGTTGTTTCCCCAATTATTGTTATTACCATGCCAATTTCCTTAGTTGCCTTGATTACCCCAATTGTTGTTTTGGTTGTTGTTATTCCAATTACCTCCGCCTTGTTGTTGATTTCCCCAATTACCTTGAGGACTCCATTGTTGGTTTGAGGAGTTACCTCTATTCCCTTGATAGTTGTTGACATATTGGACCTCTTTGCTTTGATCCTCATAGCACTCATTTGAATAACCATCACCATCATTGTTGTTGTCATATTATTCACAATTACCTTGAGGTTGTTGCCCTATTTGCCTCCTTTTCAACATAGAAACACCTTCCATTACGTTGACTTGGCGCGGGTTTTGGACTTGTTGCAATTGCGCCTTTGCCAATTAATTCATAGTTGTTGTAAGCTCGGCTATAACTTGGCCATGATCGTGCAATTCCTTGGGGCACGTTTGCTCGGCTTTGCCATGCCGAAGAGGTGTCGTCCATTTCATCAAGTACATCACATGCCTCTTGGTAAGAAAGTTTCATAAAGTTCCCTCCGGCCAATTGATTCACAATGCATTGATTTGTGGTGTTGATGCCCCGATAAAAGGTTTGTTGAATCATAGCCTCGGTCATGTCGTTATTAGGGCACTCTTTCACCATTGTTATATATCTTTCCCATATCTCATGTAAAGGTTCCGTTGGCTCTTGCTTGAAAGCTAGAATTTCATCCCGAAGAGCTGCCATATGACTTGGAGAGAAGAACTTGGCAATAAATTTGTCTGCCAATTCATCCCATGTTGTAATAGAATGATTGGGGAGCCTTTCAAACCAATCCAATGCTTTACCCCGACGAGAAAACGAGAAAAGCCTCAATCTCAACGCATCCTCGGACACGTTTGTCTGCTTGCTACCCCAACATGTATCCACGAACCCCTTCAAGTGCTTGTAGGCATTTTGATCGGAGGCACCCGTGAAATAACCTCTTTGCTCGAGCAAGGTCAGCATAACATTTGTGATTTGAAAGTTCCCCGCCCGGATTCGGGGGGGAACAATAGCACTGGCGTATCCTTGATTTGGTAGAACTCTGGGAGCCACTCTCGGCGGTGCCGGAGGAGGGTCTGGAATGTTGTTGTTCTCATTTGCATTTATATTGACATGTCGGCCTCTCCATGGAAGTTGAGGTAAGACCTCATCTTGTTCTAGATCCTCTACCTCCTCCCTTGCTATCACATTGCCGAGAGGGTCATTTGCATTAAGAGCTATTGTACCTGATTGATCGACACAAACAACGTCAGTAAATAAGAAGGAAAGAGAAGCAAAACAAAATACTAGCTACACAAATAGTCAACACCGTAAAGCTCCCCGGCAACGGCGCCAAAAAGTGATCGCAACGGACTCAACCTAAGGAAGAGTGGGCGCTAATACTTTTACCCAATAGCGGTATCGGGGTCAATTTTCTACAGGGAGCTTTAATTTGGAGTTGAGTGTTTGTATGGTCTAGGACTATGTTTTAGCTCCTAATTGATCTTCTAACATTTTTGGTTTTCTTTTGATTATCAACTACAATTTATCAACTACAAGTTTAAAGCTAAGTTAGGCTAAGATATAGATTCTAAGTTGTATGCAATATAGAGAAAGGCACTAGGGTCGTGGCATGTACCTAGGTGGTCAACTAACGGGTAGAGATTCCTAATGCAAGAATGATGAATATGGGACTTATGCTATAACCGTTGCACCTTTATATCCACTCTCACACCTCTCGGTAGAGAGAGTGATTTTGCGTAATTGCCTCTCTCTAGACCAATTGGGTAGGCCAATTTGCCCAAGCAACTTATGGTTCAAGTTGGGTAATTACTCTCTCGAGGTTTAATCCGTTAATTGGGACTACTATTCTCATGGATCCATCCCAATTCATTGTTGGAATTAATCTTGGGGTCATAAACTCTCTTTCTCAAGAAGAGTCAAAACTCACTAAGCTAGACTTAGTGTTTGCAACCACCAAATCTTAATGAAAACATAAGATTAATCCAAATAACAAATACCCAACATCATTCATGCACTAAACAATCACACCCATTAATTACCCACACTAGGGTTGAGCCACAACCCTAGCTAATGGGTTTAGCTAGCCATAATAGAAATAGAAATTGAAGAAATAGTAGATGAAATTGACATAATAATTAACTACAATGTTAATCTACTCAAATCCACATTAATACTAGAAGAAATTGCCCAAAATGGACTAAAACTATGAAGTCTCGAGTTCAGCTGCTATCTGATAAAAAACCAAAACTGAAAACTGCACCTAAAAAGTAAAATGTTCTATTTATACTACACAGGAAAAACCGAACAAAAATACTCATGAGGGTCTAGCGCGGACCGCGCACAAATGACGCGCGGCTGCGTAGGGGTTTGGGTCTTCATATCTTGCTTCTGACACTTTGGGGACGCAGACCGCGCAAATGCGACGCGCGGTCGCGTAGGGCGTTTCCACGCGGACCACACTGATTAGGTGTGCGGCTGCATGGGCTTTTGCCCTGAATGACCGAGTTTCTGACACTCTTGGGCGCGGACCACGTGGAAAGGAGTGCGGACCGCGCATCTTGACTTGAAAATTGCATGGTCTCTGAACTATCCAGCGCGGCCGTGTGGCAAAGCAGTGCAGACCGCGCAGGTTGACCTAGAAATTGCCCAGCCTCTGAACTCTCCTGTGCGGCCGCGTGATAAATCAGTACGGACCGCACATGTCATTTTGTTCCCTACTTCAGTTGTCTTTTGACACTTGGCAGATTTCACTCCTTTTTGAGCCGATCTTTGGTATTTGTCATCTTGTCACTCAAACCTGCAATCAAGCGCAACTTGTAAGCATTTTGGGACTAATTTATGGCAGTTAATGCACAAAGTTTGGGTAAGAATGGGTATAAAACATGTAGAAATCACAGTTATCACGGTCCTTAAGCCGCTTTTGCGATCGCGCTTCTACGCGCTTCAACCACATCTGCGGCAGGTGCGTCCAAGCACCCGCACCTACGATCCTCACTCCCAGCTCCTTTTCTCGCTTTTGCGATGACACTACCACTTTTGCAGCTCCTCACCTGCACCCAACGCTCCGCAGGTGCGGTTATACCAGAACCAAAAAATCTTCAGCAATGCAACATGGAATAAAAATGATCCGAACCTCGTTCAAAACTCACCCGAGCTACTCGGTGTCACACCTCCTTTTTCCTACCCTTGGAAGGGTATAAGGGAGTTTTTTCAAATTTAAGTGACAATCAAAACGGGATTTATTAAAAGATTCAGAGTCGCCACTTGGGAAATTCATGGCATCCCAAGTCACCGGTTCAAATCCCGAATCGAGGAAAAGATTGACACTGTATTACAATCTGCGAACACAGAAATCCAGGTAAGGAATTCTGTTAACCCGGGAGAAGGTATTAGGCATTCCCGGATTTTGTGGTTCTAGCACGGTCGCTCAACTATTATTATTGGCCTAATTATCTGATTTAATTATACGTTTAAAACCTATTGTGCATTTTTAGCTTTAGAACCACTTTTAATTAAGTTAAATCGCTTTTCAGGAAGATTCAACGTCATTTAAAACACGCCTTGAACCACGCCACATGAAAGTCTATAACATATTTTATTTAACGTTATTGGGAATTGGAGTTGGGTCACATGAAATGCACACCCGAGTTTAGGAAGGTAACTTTTTAAAATAACGCGCCTAAAACAACTACGCACTTTCAAGTTTGCGAGGGCCATGGAAATTCAACTAGGTGGCACACCTCGATTCTAATTTCAAGGGATTGTACTCAACTAAATCAAGGCCGAGAGTTTATGGAATATAATAGGAGATAACACTAAGTTTTATCAAAGTGATGTACTAGAATACTGATAACGTAATAAAGAACAATGTAGCTTCGAGTTCAAATATTTAGGAATAGTAAAGCAGCAGGAAGAAATCAAAGTAGTTATTCAATGTATACTAGTAGTAGTGTAGGTGACAAAAATAAAGAAATTTAACAGTGATCCTAAGGTTACAAGAGCTTGAGTTCGTCAACAAAACCAACTATTAAATACAAATTGGTCACTAACCTTAACAAAAACAGAAAACACACACTGTCAGTTAGAGCAAATTGGAAAATATTAGAGCTAATAAATTTACCTGCCGGTCTTGGTCTGAATTGGCCTAGCAGTATTATCAAATCAAAGCAACAACAGAAACTAATACATAATCTTAACTCACACATATTACATTCAGGCGATTTCAACCAACTTTAATTTATTAAACAACCTAAATAAATCTATCCAAGCAAACAGAAATTGAAATTTAGTTTTTGCCTTCAAAATTCATCAAGTGAAATACACCAGGACACTTCCAATTTCAATACAATCATGTCGTGCTATTATACTTAACATGCTCTGAAGTTACAAAGAAGGTCGTAGGTAAAATATCTGGAATAATGAAAGAGAACCGAAATTTTGACCAAATAAAGATCAGAAAACTGTAAATGGAGCTCAGTTATTAACAAACAAACATCAATACAACCTCAACCTTGAGCGAAACCCATTTTGAAAACCCAGAAATATGAATGAGAGAACTTGCCATTTGATGGGAAACAACACTGCTTCTTTTATGTAAATTTTGAGCAAGGATCGACATAAAAATGATTTGTATTCTATATGTTCTTTTCAGGTTTGAGACTGCAGATTTACCAATTCAATGAGGGTCTTCTTTTCTCAATTTTTCCTTTAGTAGGTGCGGTAGCTTCATGGGTGTAGGAAAGGGTCTGTTCTTTGAGAGAATTGGGGGTGATGGCTCCTAAAAGTTTTCTGGTTTCTTAAGAAGACGAGAGCGCCATTTTTGTTGTCAAGAGGCCTCAATATGGAAAAATCTGATCTCTCTTTAGTGTGTTAGGTCTCCTTTTATGTGAGGGATTAGGGTAAAGGGTAATGGGTATTTGGGTATGGTATTGGGTTGGGCAAAAAAGAGGGAAATTGGGCCCCTTTTTTAGAAATGGGCTCAAGCCAAGTATTTTAAAAGAAACAAAACATACATATATTCTTCCTAATTTCCCTTTCTCCTTTTTTGTTCTTTAATTAATTAATCTATTTTTGTAGAAATTAAAATTCTTTATTTATTTTTAACATTAAAACAACTAATTAACTTAAAACTAAAGAAAAATGCTAATTTAAAAGACTAAAAGTTAAATATGTAAAAATGACAATTTTAGGATTTTTTCTATGATTTAAAATATTAAAAATGCATGAAATGCAAATAAATAAAGAAAAGTTCTTAAAATCAATAAAAATTATTTTTGGTCTATTTTTAGGAGTTATTTTAATGTAGGGCAAAAATCACTTGCTCACAACTGCCCCTCTTTACTCGGGAACACGAAGAATTTTCGTGCAAAGATAAAGTGAGCATATACGAGCGATTTTTGCCCGTGTGAATACTCCGTGAGAAACATTTTTGAAAGGTTTGACCGCACCCTGCTTCTGAGGTTGCCTACATATCCTTGGCTATAAAGGAATCAGGTCAGTGTTGTTCGGGAAGTTTTGGTAGCTGGGACTACCATGAAGTTGTGATTTCACTGTTGTTGTTGCTGCTACTGCTTACTGACCTCCTTATTACACCATGACAAAATAAAAGAAACTAGACTAAACTATGATCTATACATTACAAAAATCCTATCTATATCTTCAAACTTGATCTTGTGATTCTTGTTGCCTTGTTGACTTGTATTCTCCCGGTGAAGTCCCTTTGTTGAGTTGTGATCTGAGACACTTTCCCTTCTCTTCAGGTGGACACCTAATTGCTGAATTAAAATTATAATCTGAGATGATTTCCTTTTCTCCAGGTGGACGCCTGATTGCCAAAACTTGAACTGTATTCCCGTGCTCTCCAGGTAGGCGCCTGATTGTTGAACTTGAATTGTATTCCCGTGCTCTCCAGGTGGGCTCCTGACTGCTGAACTTGAATTGTATTCCCGTGCTCTTCAGGTGGGCTCCTGACTGCTGAAATTGAATTGTATTCCCGTGCTCTCCAGGTGGGCGCCTGACTGCTGAACTTGAATTGTATTCTCGTGCTCTCCAAGTGGGCGTCTGACTGCTGAACTTGAATTGTATTCCCGTGCTCTCTAGGTGGGCGCCTGATTGCTGAACTTGAACTGTATTCCTGTTCTCTGCAGGTGGGCTCCTGACTGCTGAAATTGAATTGTATTCCCGTGCTCTCCAGGTGGGCGCCTGACTGCTGAACTTGAATTATATCCCCGTGCTCTCCAGGTGGGCGCCTGATTGCTGAACTTGAATTGCTTCTCCCTATTCTCCAAGTGGGTACCTGATTTCAACAAAAATAGACAAAACAAAGAAAATTTTTCTGCCCCAGTTTGGTAGCTGAGCACATATGTGAGTGTTACACTGAATCATATTACCAAATATTACTAAGAATTTGAAAGCTAGATCCCGTTATCCAGGAGGGTCCTGACAGCTCCTAGTTAAACGGCATTTTTAAATCTAAATTATATCTCCTAAAGGTATTACTTTCGCTACATCTTGTTATCTAAGCCGATCTTAAAACTACACCCCATTATCCAGGAAGGTCCTGATAACTCTTAATTAAACGACAATTTTAAATCTAAGTTATATCTTCTGAAGGTATTACTTCCATACATCTTGTTATCTAAGAAAGTATTAAAGCTGCATCCCATTATCCAGGAGGGTCCTGAAAGTAAAAAATCAAGTATTATCCTAAGGGTGACAATTTTTATGGCTGAATTACACTACCCTACAACAGAGCTTACGCTAAATCTTGTTATCTAATGGAAGTCTTAAAGCTATGTCCCATTATCCAGGAGGGTCCTGAAAACTTCTAATCGAATCCTATCTTAAACATGCAAACTTTGAAACCAACTTATGTTCCTTTGGGGTACATTTATGCCAGGTTTTACTACTCATGATTGTTTTGATTTTTAAACTAGGTCCCATTTTCCAGGAGGGTCCTAAAAATTTACAGTCAAACCTATCTGGCACTTGCCTTTCCTTACGGTGGGTTTCTCCAAAACAAACAAAATTTTCTGCCCCTGTTTCAATCAAAGAAAAATCTTGTCATTTTAAAATGTGATGGTTGGTTTGTGGCCTTGACTTTGAGGGCGATTGCTCCTTCACTTCCCATGATAACTGATTTCCACTTGAGGAACTTGCTTGTTTATGGGCTAACCACTTTCTCTGTCGTCCTTATCACAGAAAATACCCCTTCTCCGTTCAGACCCAATTCCCTCTATTTGTTGCATTGCTCATGAACTGACATTTACCAACCTTTGTGTTTCACTGAAAATACCTTTGATCCGTCCACCTAACACCCTCCATCTGTTGCATCGTGCTCTTGTGTTGACATATACTGAACCTTTGTATTTCTCATAAATTCCAAAGCACGTTAATTGCCATCCACTTAGTGCGCATGCTGTTCTTTCCTGACTTAAATCACTGGCCTTGGCCTTGAAATCTATTGTTCCCTCACTTGTCATGATAACTTTGATTTCTGCTTGGAAGACCTCGCTTGTCACTGGTTAACCACTTTCTTTGTTGATCTCATCACAGAGAATACCTTTGACCCATTCACCCAACATCCTCTATTTGTTGCATTATTCACGAATTGAAATATACCAGACCTTATTGATCGTTACCAACTCAGTGCGGTTGTTGTTCTTTCCTGACTTATGACACTGTGACGTGCTAGCCAGATCTCATTTTGTGCAATTAGAAAGCTGGTGGCAGATTTTGAAGTCATTTCTTACTTGTTCCGACCAAACAGACTCATGAAAAGGAAGTAAACAAGACAAAAGGGACAGAGTAAACGATAATGGAAAGAGATGATTCCCAACAAGAAAGCTACAAAATAGAAACCTATCAGATGTGGATACCAACTCTAATGACCATGACATGCAACTGAGGCCTATTCTGTTGAGCAAGTCTGATATTGACCTCTTATTGTACCCTTAAACCGTGAAACTAGGCTTCAATGCTTCGATTATCCAATCTGACTCACAATCCTTATTCGACTTGTAGTGCCCGAAGGGTTTTCACCATCAAGCCTCTCTCATTTTGTTCTTTCTCAACTTACAGTCGCCTCAAGGTGCCCGTGAAGGTTTTCATCCATAAGACTCTCTCGTTTTCCATTTCCCTTGTTTGGATCGGAGTGTTGCCCCTGATATGATTCACCTCTACTTGCTCGCCTTAGCATCTCTCGAAGACTGATCGGAAGGTCTTTCTTTGGACCGTAACGTGAGCTTTTGGATGGGGTTAGAAAGAAAGGGTATCAAAAGGCTCAAAACAAATCATTTGGGTTCAAGATTACAACTTTCAGAATCAGATTTCTTACAAGAACCACAACTTCTGCCCCAGTTTCATGCTTAGGGACTTTTGGATTTTTATTTTTGATGGGACTGAACCGTGAGGCTGCCTACGTATCCTTAAAAGGAATCATGTCGAATGTAGTTCATGTCATAGGAATTACTTTGTTGTTGTGATTTTTCTTTCCTTTTTCTTCCTCTTTATCTTCTTTTCTTTTCTTTCTTCCTTTTTCTCTTTTTGCTGTTTTGTTATTTTGTTGTTTTTTTTCCTTCTTTTTTCCTCTTTTTTCTTTCTTTTTCTTTTCTTCTTCTTTTTTCTTCTCTCTCTTTTCATTATTTTTCTTTTCTCTTTTTTCTTTACTTATCTTTCGCGCTTGCGTTTCTGATCTTTGCTACTGATTCCAAAAGAAGAGTATGAAAGAAAATAAGTAAGACTCAAAAGGGGTAACAAAGGATAAAGTGTTTAGATAGCAGAGCGAAATACCTTCGTCATTCCAGTCTTCAAAATATGGCAAGTACAAACAAATACAATTTAACCAAAGAAAATCATACATAATATCTCTTGACCGCATCAGAATTGATGGACATTTCTACACACTTGCCTTCTATATCTGTTAAATACAAAGCACTATTGGACAACACTCTCACTCTTATTACCACAAACAACCCCTGTCAATTTGGGCAAACTTGCCTTTAGCTTCAACCTGATGCGCCATGATGCATTTCAATAGGAATTTTTTATGTTCTATCTGCCCCAGTTTCACACAATTCGGGCTTGAAGTGATCTCAAAATGCAAGGCTTATTTCCCCTCAAATGTCCCTACATCTTCAAAATTGTTTCATTGCTTCATGACTAAATTGACTTTTAAAAACCAGGCTGAGAATTACGCGTGCATGTCATGTCACTAGAACCAGCATTAGACAAAAGACAAAATGAAAGGATAGAAGAGAACTAAACAAAGAAGATGACTAGAAATAACAAAAGACAGGAAATTACATTAGACAGACGGTAAAACGGTTCGAATAACAAAACAAGTAAAACAAACTGGGGTACAACCCTAGAACAAAACTAGGTAACACTAAATGAGTTGCTACGGCTAAAGGAACTAGGCAAAATAAAAGGATAGAAGGGTTTGAGTCACAAGACAATATCTAGATTACAACCCTGAAATAACCCGGACAACAGAAATGAAAACAAAATAAACCAACAAAACTCCTCCCTAGCTAACCAAGAAAAGAGTGTCTTTCCAATCACCAAACTCAACATCTTAGCCACTGACTTCTGCATCAACAATACTAGGACCTTCACAAGTCTGCATCACATTGTTCTTAACAAATTG
Source organism: Nicotiana tabacum (assembly GCF_000715075.1). Taxonomy (NCBI): domain Eukaryota; kingdom Viridiplantae; phylum Streptophyta; class Magnoliopsida; order Solanales; family Solanaceae; genus Nicotiana; species Nicotiana tabacum. The sequence continues at coordinate 125,055,141 of NC_134101.1, read as the reverse complement.
CTTTTGGGTTCCCTTTGCCTGCTCGTTCTTAGGATCAAACTCTGATAGCGCTGAAAGCTTTGCAGTGCGTAGACCTCCGAGGATCTCAGAAGAATTCTCATATTCCTTTTCAAAACAAGTCATACCCACCATATGCGTCTCATTATGAACAAGCGATGGACTTTGGCTAGTGTTTGCTACATCTAGATTTTGCACGACAATGTACCTGCATCAATAAGCTCCTGAATTGCCTTTTTCAGGTTCCAACACTTTTTTGTATCATGCCCCGGGGCATCTGAGCAATATGCACACCTTTGAGAAAAATAAAACTTCTTTGGAAGAGGGTTTGGCATTTTTATTTGAATCGACTTCAACATGTCCAATTTCCTTAGCCTCTGGAACAAACTGGCATATGACTCTCCCAATGGAGTGAAGGTTTTCTTCTTCTGTAACCTCTCATTCTTAAATGCTTGATTGAGCCGGAAACCTGATCCAGGAGGGTTTCGGTAGGCTCATAGAGGTGGGTAAGACATTTGTGGACATGGTGCGGGCCATCACGGGCCTCGTAGGTGTGGAGCATATGGTGGTGCACTATGGACAGGGTACTGGGAAAGTGATGTACGACTTTGGGGGTTCTGTAGAGAGAAGTAGCATTGGGGAGGGTCATCTGGTGCACAAGGATATCCATGGGGCCGATGTCGAGGCTGAGAGTGTTGAGTAGGAATGCCCAGCAGATCATCTTTTCTATTTCTCTTTCTTGCACCCAAACTTACTGGGATGTTCTGAATGTCTTTCGTAGTATCTTTCAATGCAGAATAACTTATGATTTTTCCTGACTTGATTCCCTCTTCTACCGTTTCTCCCATTTTTAACACATCATTGAAAGGCTTTCCCACGGCCGGGATCAAATAACTGAAGTAGGTGAGCCCCTAGGCTTGTAGGAAAATCTCAACCATTTCTTCTTCACCATTTGGGGTACTAACTCGAGCAGCTTTCTCCCTCCATCTTAGCCCAAAATCCCTAAAACTTTCCTCCGGCTTCTTTTCCATTTTAGATAGGGAGGAGCGGTCTGGGGTAACGCCTGATTTGTATTGAAAGTATCGAACAAAATCTTGAGCTATGTCACCCAATGTAGGCCACTTACCGACATTTTGACGATTATGCCATTCCAAAGCTGCCCCAATCAAGCTCTTACTGAAATAGGCCATCAACAAGTCATCTTCCTCTCCAACACTTCTCATTTCACTGTAATAAACCCTCAGGTGTGCTACTGGATCTCCACACCCATCATACAAGTTAAATTTTGGCACTTTAAACCCCGCGGGCAGGCGAACGTCAGGGGGCATAGACAGTTCTTTGTAATCCATGCTACCCTGGTCTCCCATTCCTTGCTTGTTCTTTAAGGATTGTTCTATGCCTTTCAGCCTCCTGGGTATCCCATCTCGCCTTTCTCTTCCTATGAACTTTTCATTTTCAACATGAGGCTCATCCTACGGGCCCTGCTTGTATGAGTTGGGAACCTTGTGGGCAACCTTTTAGGGGTAATATTGGCCATCATGAGCTTTGAGTAGGTGTTCATTGTCGGGGATAGTGGACGTGACAGGAGGGCACTTTTGGGAAAAGATAGTTGGAGGACGAGTGATGGAGCTACTAGGGTGGTTGGGAAAGCTGTGATAAGCGGGTGGATCTGGAGAGTATGGAGGATCATTTGGCACTATGACCGAAGTTTGGGTAACGGTAGCATCTAAGAAGCTAGGTGGTGCGGGGGTGGTGCCTTCCCAGTCACCAGGTCTAATACATGTCCGTCATGTGTTGTCTTAACATCCTCACCTCATCAGCCAAACCAATATCCTGTTCAACCAACTGCTTTTGGGCATCAGTATCAACCAACCCAATTTTATTGTTGTCCGCCATTGCCTTTTGACTTTATGTTGTGCAGAGGAGTTACTACTTCGAGAACCACAAACCAACCACCTTTATGCTATAAAGATATCAAAAGGAACAAAATGGGGTCATCCCGTTAGCGTTAGGGCATTTAACAGCAAAAATATCACATTGCGTGCAATGCACCTAGCAACAATTAATGGTTCTAGAATGACTTCGAGGGTCATAAGGTCACTTGGCATCACTTGCAATGCACCTAGCAACAAGAGTTCTGGTTATGGCAGAGCAACCAAAGCATTAGAAGGAACCTATCACGACCCATTTCCATTATAGATCATGATGGCGCCCAACACCATTGTCGGGCAAGCCAACATGGAAATATTAATAAGTTCTTATTTTACTTTTACCGAAATAATTGCAGTAATCCCTTAAGTTACAACTAAAACAAGCGATAACCAGTAAGGTACCAAAAATAATTATACAATTCTCAAAAGAATAGTTTACTAAAGTATGTGCCAAGACCTGGTGTCACAAGTTGTGGGCAACTAGTAGAATATACAAAAGAATAAATCTATCCTACTGTCAGAAATAGAATAGACAACAAAAATAAATAAAGAGAGACTCCATTAAGCTGCTGGACGACACAAGAAGGGAGCAACTTGATCGCAGCGGACTCAACCTAAGGAAGAGTGGGCGCTAATACTTTTACCCAATAGTGGTATCGGGGTCAATTTTCCACAGGGAGCTTCAATTTGGAGTTGAGTGTTTGTATGGTCTAGGACTATGTTTTAGCTCCTAATTGATCTTCTAACATTTTTTGTTTTCTTTTGATTATCAACTACAATTTATCAACTACAAATTTAAAGCTAAGTTATGCTAAGATATTAATTCTAACATCTATTACCCCGCTCGCGAATCAACCATGCAACGCGGTCAAATGTAATTAAACACAACAATAGGCAGACAAGAACATATAACTAGGGAGCAATTACACACTTAATTATCAACTTCTCTTTTAAAAAGGCCAAGAAGGATAATGTTCTTCTTAAATAGTCTCTTTTATCATAATCACCGTGATTTAAGCAATCCAAATTAAACATAGAGTTTCAAAAATATCACATAAAGCATGCTTTTGGATCCTAAACTACCCGGACTTAGCATAATAGTAGCTACACACGGACTCTCGTCACCTAGTGCGTACGTAGCCCCCGCATTTAATGGTAAATTATTAGATTACATTACCTATGGGGACAATCCTCTCTTACAAGGTTAGATAAGAGACTCACCTCGCTCCAAAGTGCACTTCCAATACCAAGAATGAGCCCGAACTCTCAATTTGGAGCCGAACGGTCCAAAACTAGTTAAATGGGGGTAAGGATTAGTCAATACAAGCTCAGAAGATCACATTCCAATTATTAAAGCAATTTCCCAACCTTAAACACAAGTTTCAGAAAATTCGACCCCGGGCCCACGTGCCCGGATTCCGAAATGTTTCGAAGAAAGTTGTTCTTCATAACCCAAGGATCAATAATATATGATTTCTAATTCATTTCCTTACAAATTTTGTGGTCAAATCTAATTTTTGTTTTGCTCTAACCCAATAATTTTACCTTAATCTTTGTGTGTTAATCTACCCAAGACTCGAGTATTAAACAAGAAATAGGTAGGATAAACTTACCTAAAGATGCTAGGTGAAGGTCCTCTCACAAGAGCTCCAAAATCGCCCAATGGATGAGTGAAAAATGGCCAAAATGACTTAGAGCCCGTAATAAATGAAGCTCACTGCTTCAGTGATTTCCGCATCTGCGGTCGGGGGACCACATCTGTGGTCCCGCTTCTGCGAGGAAGAGGCCGTATCTATGGAATTGTCCAAGCGGGCTGGGACCGCTTCTGCAGTCTTGAAGCCACTTCTACGCAGCCTCTTCTGCAGCTTGGGAGCCTCTTCTGCAGTTTTGGGCCTAGCCTGCCTTGGCCGCTTCTGCGGTCTTGCACCTGCGGCTGACCAACTGCAGGTGCGGTTATGACAGAAACCATAAGCTTCAGCTCTTCTCAACTTTTCTAACTTCACTCGAGCCTCGTCCGATTGACGCTCGGGGTTCCTGGGCCCTGCCCGATCTTATCGACAAGTCTGAAATCATGAAACAGACCCCGTCGAACCTTCGGAATACCCAAAACAATGCTAAATCTACGAATCACCCCTAAAACTAATTGATCAAACTTATGAACTTCAAATTCTTAAATTCACTTCTAACGTGCCGAAACGTACTTATACTACTCGGGTTGACACCAAATTTTGTGGGCAAGTCTTAAATGTTATATTAGACCTGTACTGGGCTCTAGAACCAACATACGAGCCCGATACCAACGTGATCAATCATTATTTAGTTTTTTTAAATCCTTAGAATTTCAGTTTAACAATTTCTAATAAAAATTTATTACTCGGGCTAGTGACCTCGGAATTTGATTCCGGACAAATGCCTAGGTCCCATATTTTCCTACGGACCCTCCCAAACAGTCAAAACACGAATCTGGGTCCGTTTGCTTCAAATGTTGACCAAAGTCCAACTTAGCCTTTTAAGAAAATCTGAAGGAATCAAATGAGCATATTTCAATACAAATTCTTCCAAATCCCCAACCAACCATCCCTGTAGGTCATAAATTAGTTAAAACAAGCGTAGGAAGTCTTATTTAGGGGGATGGACATCCTCGAACGGACATAGAAAAGTACCTGAGGTGCTGAATAAATGTGGGTATTTGCTCCGCATGTCCTCCTCGGACTCCCAGGTCGCCTCCTCGACTGGTCGGCCCCTCCACTATCCCTTCACCATTGAAATCCTCTTGGATCTTAACTGGCGATCCTATCTATCAATAATGGCAACTGGCTTATCCTCATAACTCAGACTCTCATCCAACTAAATAGTACTGAAGTCTAACACATGGGACAAGTCGGCATGATACCTCCGAAGCATAGACACGTGAAAAACTGGGCGAACTCCCGATAAACTGGGGGATAAAGCAAGCTCGTAAGCAACCTCCCCAACTCGCCTTCAACATCTCAAATGGGCGAATAAACCTTGGGATCAGCTTGCCCTTCTTCCCGAACCTCATAACACCCTTTATTGGCGAGACTTTCAAGAGGACCTTCTCACCAACCATGAATGATACATCACATGCCTTCTGATCCGCGTAACTCTTCTGTTTGGACTGAGCTGTGTGAAGCCTCTCCTGAATCAACTTTATCTTGTCCAAGGCATCTTGCACCAAATCTATACCTTATAACTTAGCCTCACCAGGATCAAACCACCCGATAGGATAACAATACCACCGACCGTATAAAGCCTCAAATGGAGCCATCTCAATGCTGGACTGATAGTTGTTGTTGTAAGTAAACTCTGCCAAAGGCAAGAACTGATCCCACTATCCTCCAAAGTCAATCACACATGCTCTGAGCATGTCCTCCAAAATCTGAACTGTCTGCTCCGACTGCCCGTCGGTCTGAGAATGAAATGCTGTGCTAAGCTCTACATGGGTCCCCAACTCATTCTGGATGGGTATCTAGAAAAAGGAAGTGAACTGAGGGCCTCTATCTGATACGATAGAAACGGGCACACCGTGCAATCTGACTATCTCTCGAATGTAAATCTGGGTCAATCTCTCTAAAGTGTAAGAAGTCACAACCGGAATAAAGTGAGTTGACTTGGTCAATCTGTCAACAATGACCCATACTGTATCAAACTTCCGCAAGGTCTGGGGCAACCCAACTACGAAGTCCATAGTAATGCGCTCCCACTTCCACTCTAGTATAGGCATCTGCTGAAGTACGCCACCAGGCCTTTGGTGCTTATACCTAACCTGTTGGCAATTCAAACACTTAGCCACATACTCCACTATGTCCTTCTTCATTCTCCGCCACCAATAATGCTGCCTCAAGTCACGATACATCTTCGTCGCACCCAAATGAATGGAATACCACAAATTGTGTGCCTCCTCTAGTATCCTCTCCCTCAGACCATCAACATTAGGAACACATAGGCGACCCTAGAGTCGCAAAACACCATCCTCACCAATAAAAACCTCCCTGGTACTACCCTGAAGCACTATCTCTCTGAGAACTACCAAATGTGGATCATCGAATTGTTGGGCCTTGATCTGCCCCAATAATGACGACTAAGCAACCACACATGCAAGAACTCGGCTGGGCTCTGAAATATCCAACCTCACAAGTCTGTTAGCCAAGGACTAAATGTCCAAAGCTAGTGGCCTCTCCTCTGCTGGAATGAATGCCAAGTTACCCATACTCTCTGCTTTCATGCTTAAGGCATCCACGACCATATTTGCCTTGCCCGGATGATAATGAATAGTGATGTCATAATCCTTCAGCAACTCAAGCCATCTACGCTGTCTCAAATTGAGATCCCTCTGCTTGAACAAGTGCTGTAAGCTGCGATGATCAGTATAAACCTCACATGATACCCCATACAGATAATGCCTCCATATCTTCAAAGCATGAACAATCACGACCAACTCCAAATTGTGCACATGATAATTCTTCTCATGGATCTTCAGCTGACGCGAAGCATATGCAATAACTCGCCCCTCCTGCATCAATACACATCCAAATCCAACGCACAAAGCGTCGCAATATACCGTATACATCCCTGAACCGGAAGGCAACACAAGAACTAGTGTTGTAGTCAAAGCTGTCTTGAGCTTCTGAAAGCTCGCCTCACAATCATCGGACCAGCGGAATGGAGCCCCCTTCTGGGTCAATCTAGTCAGAGGTGATGCAATAGATGAAAAGCCATGCACGAATCGTCTGTAATAACCTGCTAACCCCAGGAAACTCCTGATCTCAGTCACTGTAGTAGGATGTGGCCAACCCTAAACTGCCTCAATCTTCTTGGGATCCACCTTAATACCCTCTCCTAACACAACATGCCCCAAGAATGACACCGACTCTAGCGAAAACTCATACTTAGAGAACTTAGCATATAGCTTTTGCTCTCGCAAGGTCTGAAGCACTACTCTCAAATGCTGCTCGTTCTCCCCAAGCTACGTGAGTATATCAAGATGTCATTAATGAAGACGATGATAAAGGAATCAATATAAGGTCTGAACACTCTGTTCATCAAGTCCATATATGCCACTGGGGCATTAGTCAAGCCAAAGGACATCACCAGAAACAATGGCCATATCTAGTCTGGAATACAGTCTTCGGAACATCCGAGTCCCGAATCTTCAACTGATGGTATCCCTACCTCAAGTCGATCTAAGAGAACACCCTAACACTCTACAACTGGTCAAACAAATCGTCGATACGAGGCAAGGGATACTTGTTCTTGATGGTTACTTTGTTCAACTGGCAGTAATCAATGCACATCCACATAATCCCATCCTTCTTCTTCACAAATAACACTGGTGCACCGCAAGGCGATACATTGGGTTTAACAAACCCCTTTACTAACAACTTCTCAACCTGCTCCTTCAACTCCTTTAACTCCTTCGGAGCCATACGGTACGATGGGATAGATATAGGTTGGGTGCTTAGAGCTGAATCAATACAGAAATCAATATCACGATCCGGTGGCATGCCAGGATGATTAGAAGGAAACACATTGGCGAACTCTCACACTACTGGAACTGAATCAATCGACGGAGACTCTGCGATGGTATCCCGAGCATAAGCCAAATAAGCCAAACACCCCTTCTCGACCATATGCCGAGCCTTCAGGAAATAGATAACCCGGCTAGATGTATCAATTATGGAGCCCTTCCATTCCAACCTTGGCAACCCTGGCATTGCTAATGTAACAGTCTTGGCATGGCAATATAGGATGGCATGATATGAAGATAACCAATCCATGCCCAGGATGATCTTAAAGTCAATCATATTAAGCAACATGAGATTCGCTCTAGTCTCGAAACCACAGAATGTGACCACACAGGACCGGTAGATCCGATCCATAACCACAAAATCGCCCACATGAGTGGACACATGAACATGAGTGCCCAAAGGCGTAGGAGGAATAACCAGGAAACGAGCAAACATAGATGATACATACGAATAAGTGGACCCTGGATCAAACAATACCGAAACATCTCTACTGCAGACGAAAATAATACCTGTGATGACGGCATCTGAGGCCAATGCATCTGGCCTAGCCGGAAGGGCATAGAATCTGGTTGGAGCGCCAGCTGGCTGGCCTCCACCTGACTGAGCAGTAGCTGACTGACCTCTCCTTGCCTAGCCTCCACCTCTAGGACGACCTCTACCCACCTGTCCCCCGCCTCGGGGAGGCTGGGCAACCGGTGCTGAGATCATAGGCTGCTGACCCTACTGTACTGCTTTGCCCTGAAGTATGGGGCAGGTCCTCTTCATGTGACCTGGATCTCCACACTCGTAGCAACCCCTCGGAACCATAGCCTGCCGCCCTGAAGTCTGAGCCTGCTGACCAGAATATCCACCAAAAGAACCCTGAATGGTTGGTGGGCGATATGAACTCTCTGGCATGGCACTGAAGTAAGAACTGGAAGAACCATAATGACCAGAATACCCACCAGAGGAACCCTGAATAGCTGGTGGGCAGTAAGAACTCTCCGACATCGCACTGAAATAAGGTCTCACTGGAGCACCTCGGGGAGGTAGTGGTGGTGCTGAATACGGTGCCTGCTAGGCTGACCCCTCCCCGTGTGCCCCCCCAGTTGGGGCACCTCTGAACTCTCCAGAAAACCGGGCCCTCTGGTCATGCTGAAACTGCTCTCTATCCCTCTGGCGATAACCCTCAATTCTGCGAGCAATCTCCACAACTAGCTGATACTCAGTACCCATCTCTACCTCTCAAACCATGCTAGCTCGAATACCGTAAATCTCCATACTCTTTCTACATCTGTGGGAAGTATCATGAGTGCATGGCGAGACAACTCAGAGAACCTCATCTCATAATTGGTCACAGACATCTGACCCTGCTCAAGATACTCAAACTGATACCGCAACTCTTCCCTCTTAGAGAGGGATACACCTATCCAAGAATAACTGTGTGAACTGACCCCAAGTGAGGGGAGGAGAACCTGCTGGCCTGCCAAGAACATATGACTGCCACCATCTACGGGCCCTGGCCTCCAACTAAAAAGTAGTGAAGTCAACTCCATGCAACTCTAATATCCTTATGTTATGTAGTCTGTCCCTGCACCTATCAATGAAATCCTGGACATTCTCATAATGCTCAACCCCGAAGATAGGAGGGTGAATTCTATTCCATCTATGCAATAACTTTTGTAGGTCACCATCTGTAGCTGGTCTGGGCTCGTACATCACTACACTGACTGGCTGAGCCCTATCCGTGGGTAGTGCACCCAGAGTTTGATATACTGCAGCTGCGTGACCAGGGGCCTGAGCAGTAGGGGTCTGTGCTCCCCCTCCTGCCTGTGATGTAGCTGGATCTGCTGGAAATAAACCAGCCTGTGTCATGGTGTCCATGAACCGCAACATACGACCCATGACCTCCTTGAAACCCAGCGCTATCATAAAGTTTGCCGGGGTAGGCTCGACTGCGGGCACCTCTCCCTGCTCCTCGACGATAAGATATCCTGCAGGATCTTCTGGTGGTGCTACTAGGACAGCTCTGGGATGCCCTCGTCCCCTACCTCGGGCTGGTGCCCTTCCCCGGCCTCTGCCTCGGCCTCTAGCAACGGGGGGAGCAGCTCCTCCCGGGTATGGAACATCAGCCGTGCGTGTCCTCACTATCTGTGAGAGAATAGAAGAGGGAAATTTAGTATACCAACCACTGCACAATATGAAAAGAATAAAGTGTAGTTTTCCTAACACCCTATAGCCTCTCGAAGATAAATACAAATGTCTCCATACCGATCCGCAAGACTCTATTAGGTTTTCCCATGACTTGTGAGACCTACATGAACCTAGTGCTCTCATACCATGTTGCCACGACCCATTTTTCATTATAGGTCATGATGGCGCCCAACACCATTGCCGGGAAAGCCAACACGGAAATATAAATAAGTTCTCATTTTACTTTTACCGAAATAATTGCAGTAATCCCTTAAGTTACAACTAAAACAAGCGATAACCAGTAAAGTACCAAAAATAATTATACAATTCTCAAAAGAATAGTTTACTAAAGTATGTGCCAAGACCTGGTGTCACAAGTTGTGGGCAACTAGTAGAATATACAAAAGAATAAATCTATCCTACTGTCAGAAATAGAATAGACAACAAAAATAAATAAAGAGAGACTCCATTAAGCTGCTGGACGGCACAAGAAGGGAGCAACTTGATCGCAGCGGACTCAACCTAAGGAAGAGTGGGCGCTAATACTTTTACCCAATAGTGGTATCGGGGTCAATTTTCCACAGGGAGCTTCAATTTGGAGTTGAGTGTTTGTATGGTCTAGGACTATGTTTTAGCTCCTAATTGATCTTCTAACATTTTTGGTTTTCTTTTGATTATCAACTCAATATATCAACTACAAATTTAAAGCTAAGTTATGCTAAGATATTAATTCTAAGTTATATGCAATATAGAGAAAGGCACTAGGGTCGTGGCATGTATCTAGGTGGTCAACTAACGGGTAGAGATTCCTAATGCAAGAATGATGAATATGGGACTTATGCTATAACCGTTGCACTTTTGCACCCACTCTCACACCTCTTGGAGAGAGAGTGATTTTGCCCAATTGACTCTCTCGAGACCAATTGGGTAGGCCAATTTGCCCAAGCAACTTATGGTTCAAGTTGGGTAATTACTCTTTCGAGGTTTAACCCGTTAATTGGGACTACCATTCTCATGGGTCCATCCCAATTCCTTGTTGGAATTAATCTTGGGGTCATAGACTCTCTTTCTCAAGAGGAGTCAAGACTCACTAAGCTAGACTTAGTGTTTGAAACCACCAAATCTTAATGAAAACATAAGATTAATCCAAATAACAAATACCCAACATCATTCATGCACTAAACAATCACACCCATTAATTACCCACACTAGGGTTGAGCCACAACCCTAGCTAATGGGTTTAGCTAGCCATAATAGAAACAGAAATTGAAGAAATAGAAGATGAAACAACCATATTAATTAATTGCTAATGTTAAACTACAATAATCTATGATGAAAACTAAGCTAAAAATGCCCAAGATAGTCCAAAATATGAGTCTCACGAGCTCAGCTGCTATCCGCCCAAAAACAGAACTAAAGAAAAACTGCTCCTAAAAAGTAAAATGTTCTATTTATACTACACAAGAAAAATCGGACAAAAATACCCCTGAGGGTCTGGCGCGGACCGCGCACAAATTACGCGCGGTCGCGGAAGGTTTTGGGTCTTCATATCTTGCTTTTGGCACTGGGGACACGGACCGTACAAAAGTGACGCGCGACCGCGTGAACTTCATCCACGCGGACCACACTGATTAGGTGTGCGGCCGCGTGGGCTTTTGCCTTGAATGATTGAGTCTCTGACACTCTTATACGCGGACCGCATGAAAAGGGGCGCGGACCGCACGGAAAGGGGTGCGGACCACACGGAAAGGGGCACGGACCGCGTGAAACGGAGCGCGGACCGCGCAGCTTGACTTAAAAATGGCATGGCCTTTGAACTTTCCTGTGCGGCCGCGTGGCAAAACAGTGCGGACCGTGCAGGTTGACCTTGAAAATGCCCAGCCTCTGAACTCTCCTGTGCGGCCGCGTGACAAAACAGTGCGGACTGCACAGGTCATTTTGTTCCCCCCTTTTGTTGTCTTTTGACACTTGGCAGATTTCACTCCTTTTTGAGCCGATCTTTAGTATTTGTCATCTTGTCGCTCAAACCTGCAATCAAGTGCAACTTGTAAGCATTTTGGGACTAATTTATGGCAGTTAATGCACAAAGTTTAGGTAAGAATGGGTATAAAACATGTAGAAATCACAGTTATCAACTCCCCCAAACTTAAACCTTTGCTTGTCCTCAAGCAAATAAAATGAGACCTACCCCTCAATGGAAAACACCCAAGTAATTCCTGTTTATCCTAAAGTAACCTTAACAAGCATCAATTGGGACTAACAATTGTCCTCAATGCGAATGCATCATTAACACATTTAAACTTTGAAAACTTGTGGATCAAGTGCGACACAAGAGCATCAAGAGTTGACACATTTCATCAAGGAACCTTTCTCAATTTCTTTGGTCATTGTGGAACCCAAACTCACACATCCTCGACTTTCCCTGAGTGAACCTCACCTTTTAGAGTATTTGCACATAAATCGAGGTGAATGGACTTCTCTCTCATCTCTCACAAAGAAAAGGCCCTAAGTCCGACTCTAAGTACCATATGCTTGCCCCTTATGTAAGTATCCACTAATTTAGGCTTCCCTCAACTCAAGATCATATAAGGCTTTTGAGGAGTTATTGTGAAGACTTTGGCTAAAGGTAGGACGTATTTTTGTTCAAATGGGTTCAATCTTCCCTCAAACACTTCTTTTGATTTATTTTGGCACACTTTCTTGACTCAATTGAGTAATTCACTTCCTTCAAGGGGTTAGAGAGACACATTGTCACTCTTTCTTTTGCAATTCAAACCCTTTCTCCTTTTTATCACTTTTCCACACCTTTTTCACTTTTTTGTTGTCCTTGGATTCCCTTTTTGGTTCTTATTCATTTTTGTCTTTCTTTTTGTCTTTTTGTCTTTTTTTTTCCATTACCTTCCTTTTCTTTTTGCTTTAGCGCCTTTTTACCATATTGATGCCTTTCTTGCTCTCCCCCCCAAACTTAGACATTTGCCATTTACTCAAGGGAAGATTTGGGTGCCAAGAGAGGGTTTCGTTAAGAATGGGTATAGGCTTATAGCTTGGTTCATGAACGAAAAAGGTTTAAGGCTCGAAAGGGTTGAACTAGGGATTATTTCATTGGTAGGTCATGGAAATTGTTTAAAATTTGCATTTTTGGATCAAGGAGAGCCTATAATCACGTCTCAAAGCAAGTTCCACCTATGATTTCGCCTCAACAAACATTCAGGGCAAGTTCTAGACCATCGGCTCGGTACTTGGGCTCACGATTCGAATTCTCACTACACACACTCAAGGATTGCCTAAGACGGAGTCGAGGGCCCACAACGACCTTAGATATGATTCAAGCGCACAATGGCCCAAAATGACCACATGATGATTGTTTGGTCAACACAAGAGTCTCAAGGCCACAACTTTCACCATCCTACACACAATATAATGTCTTTGACCATAGGATCAAAGGCAAATGTGCTAGGCCCAAGTGAAGGTTGTCACGCCATCTATCATTGGGAAGAGCCACCCGGTTCGCACAACACTCTACCCTTGGAAAGAACCGTGGCATTAAGAAAACCAAGGGCTTATTGCAAATGCCAAAACAAAACAAAAAGGCTACGAGCCTAACTTTGCAACTAAAACGAAAAATTTTAACGAAAAATAGAAAACCAAAATGAAAACCGAATGAATATGTACAAAAGGGGAGTAGAATATACAACCAGAGGGAATGAATATATACATAGAGTTTGAGAGCATCTGGAATGAACAGTTATATACAAGCCAACTACAACTACGAATGTGCAGAAAGTAAAAGAATATATACAGTAATCCAACAGTCAATCCAAATAGTAGGGCCACACCCCCACGAATAAAAGCTAGCATTGTCCCCAATGCTAACTATCAAGATAAGCACAAAAATGAAAGAAAGGATATAGAAAGGCCCCTCAAGCCTCATCCATCACCCTGTGCTGGTCAGTGGCTCCTATGTCCTCTGTACTGGCGGGGACCTCAGACTGGTCTCCGGCCTGCTGCTGCTGTGTTGCTGAGACAGATGCCTGCTCAAGAACTGACTCATCAACTAGTGGGGCAGTTGAGGGACTCTCCTGAACTGGTGCTACCTCAATCACAACTCCCTTAGTGCTAGGGAGTTTCCTCTTCTTCCTTGGCCTCTGCTCCTCCTCATGTACATGTGCAGCTGCTGGCTCTACAGCCGAGTCCCCAAATAGTAAATCAAGTGGCAACTGATCTCCCATGAGCTTGTCCACATCCACTCTCAACTGTGTCACTGACTCCTTGGAAGCCTTCTGCTTCCTCAGCTTCTTGTGCTCCCGAGCCAATTTCTCCAATGCTTTGCCATGTGCCCCAACTGCCTTAGTCAAGGCATCCTGCGTCGCCATCATCTTTTCCTGGTTGGCCAGGATCTTCTTCAGTGCATCCTCAATGGAGGAAGGAATCTCAACAGTAACTGGTGCTCCCTGTGCCTGTACAGCAGTGGTCAAAGTAGACAACTTGGATGTCGCAGCTGACATCCAGTTGTTCAAACTAGCAAGGGAGTGGGTGAGCTGGTTTGCGGTGAACCGGTGAGTATTTGATGAAGGGACTACCGGGTCAGCTGCAATAGAAGGACCAACAATTGACGACGGACCTGGAGGCAATGCCTCATCAGTAGCAGGAATGGTGGAAGGCTCACTGAGCTGCTCAATGACCGCTGGCTCCTCAGACTGGCCAGGTGCGGTGGAAGTGGATGCCACATTCTTCTTGCCCCTCTTCGGGTTGTCTGGACCCAACTGACTATACCATGAGTACGGGGCCACCGGAGGTACCTTGCCATCATATTTCTTTTTCTTCACTTTCAATTCTCTGAAGTACAAAGAGAGTGTGTTTGGGAAGGGGTAGTTTGTTTGGGTCTCATTACCAACTGTAGAAATCACTCTCGACATAATATTACCCACATTCAGAGGGAAACCCGCCATGATAGATGCTACCTAGACAACACGAGGAAGGGGAATGGAGTGATCATGTGTATACTGGTCAAGTCGACTACACACGAAAGTCAACCACCCTTTGGCTTCAAAGTTCAGGGTGTTCCTAAAGATCTTTTCTTGTGCTTTCAACCAGACTGGGACTGTACCCGGGGCTGCCAAGTGCTCGGCCAACCAAGGACGAACCTCCTCTTTCATTGCTAGCTTTTCTAAATATTGTGATTCATCCTCTTCTTTGAACCCCAGGAATTCATTCAACGATTCGCCATCAAACACAACTGTCTTGTCCCTCACTTTAGTTGCTTTTGAGTCCCGAACTACATGGTGAACATTGCTGTAGAAATCCTTCACCATATGCTCATTCGCCATCTCAACACGTTCTTTGAAGAAGCTCTAACCCTCTCTAGTACAGAATTGTGCTTGCACATGAGGGTTGAGAGGGACAAGATCGACATCTATGGACTTCCTCTCCGGAATCAGTTTCCTTTTGGGCCACCACTCCCGGAATCTATGGAAAGCAACCTCACTAACAAACCTGTCTGCCCATGCCTCCGATTTTCTAGTATGCTCTATCCCCCCGACCTGTGGCTCACCTCCCTCAGCATACCCTCCACTCTCAACTGTGTCACTGACTCCTTGGAAGCCTTCTGCTTCCTCAGCTTCTTGTGCTCCCGAGCCAATTTCTCCAACGCTTTTCCATGTGCCCCAACCGCCTTAGTCAAGGCATCCTGCGTCGCCATCATCTTTTCCTGGTTGGCCAGGATCTTCTTCAGTGCATCCTCAATGGAGGAAGGAATCTAAACAGTAGCTGGCGCTCCCTGTGCCTGTACAACAGTGGTTAATGTAGACAACTTGGATGTCGCAACTGACATCCAGTTGTTCAAACTGGCAAGAGAATGGGTGAGCTGGTTTGCGGTGAACCGGTGAGTCTTTGATGAAGGAACTACCGGGTCAGCTATAATAGAAGGACCAGCTGCTGGCAACGGACCTGGAGGCAATGCCTCATCCGTAGCAGGAATGGTGGAAGGCTCACTAGGCTGCTCAATGACCACTGGCTCCTCAGACTGGCCAGGTGCGGTGGAAGTGGATGCCACATTTTTCCTGCCCCTCTTCGGGTTGTCCGGACCCAACTGACTATACCATGAGTACGGGGCCACCAGAGGTACCTTGACATCAAATTTCTTTTTCTTCACCTTCAATTCTCTGAAGTACAAAGAGAGTGTATTCGGGAAAGGGTAGTTTGTTTGGGTCTCATTACCCACTGTAGAAATCACTCTCGACATAATATTACCCATATTCAGAGGGAAGCCCGCCATGATAGATGCTACCAAGACAGCACGAGGGAGGGGAATGGAGTGATCATGTGTAGACGGGTCAAGTCGACTACACACGAAAGTCAACCACCCTTTTGCTTCAAAGTTCAGGGTGTTCCGAAAGATCTTTTCTTGTGCTTTCAACCAGACTGGGACTGTACCCGGGGCTGCCAAGTGCTCGACCAACCAAGGACGAACCTCCTCTTTCATTGCTAGCTTTTCTAAATATTGCGATTCATCCTCTTCTCCGAACCCCAGGAATTTATTCAACGATTTGCCATCAAACACCACTATCTTGTCCCTCACTTTAGTTACTTTTGAGTCCCGAACTATATGGTGAACATTACTGTAGAACTCTTTCATCATATGCTCATTCGCCATTTCAACACATTCTTTGAAGAAGCCCCAACCCTCTCTAGTGCGGAATTGTGCTTGCACATGAGGGTTGAGAGGGACAAGATCGGCATATATGAACTTCCTCTCCGGAATCAGTTTCCTTTTTGGCCACCACTCCCGGAATCTGTGGAAAGCAACCTCACTAACAAACCTATCTGCCCATGCCTCCGGTTTTCTAGTACGCTCAATCCCCCCGACCTGTGGCTCACCTCCCTTAGCATATCCTCCACTCTCCCCTGATAATGAAGCTGTGGGAGATGTGGAGTATTGCTCTTCTTCTCTTGCTACGGACTCATCAGACGAGTCCGAGATGACATTAACCGGCTTCTTGGAGGAGGCTACATTATCATGATCCGGGGAAGGAGAATCATAGAGGTGAAATGAAGTGGACATGTGGGTGGGGGCAGACTCCGAGGTAATGCTCCGTGAAGGTGCATACTCACTCCCTGTGGAATGAGATGCAGCTCTATCAGCTTCCCGGATTATCTTCCGGGTTTTCTTTATCAGTTCCCTGGTTTGAGGAGTGAGTTTCACAATCCGCCTGCTTTTTCCTCCTCGGGAGGAACCACCTCTCCGGGTTGTATTTCTTTGCCCGCTTGTTTTTTAGCCACTCATTTTTGAAGGAATACATGTCTAACATTGTTAGTAGAAGCACCTAAGGTGAAGTAGACAGTTCAGTTAAATGAAAAGAATGCAGATACAGTTACACAGGCAGAGGGGCGCGGACCGCACCAAAAGGCACGTGGTCCACGCAGTATGCTGACACCAACACATACCTCTCTGAATAAACCGACGCGGTCCACACAGAAATGGTACGCGGTCGCGCTGGTTCAGCGCGGACCGCACAAAAATGGTACGCGGTCCGCGCAGGTAAAATACCAAAATGTTGACCTCTCTAAACTCTACACATGCGGACCGCACTGTTTTGGTACGCGTTCCGCGCAGGTGAAGTACCCAAATGTTGACCTCTCTGAAATCTTCACACGCGGTCCGCATTGTTTTGGATCGCGGCCGCGCTGGGCTCACGCGGACCGCACAAAAATGGTACGTGGTCCGCGCAGAGAGGTTCATCATCTCTTTACCAGAGTCACGCGAACCGCACACAAATGTTGCGCGGCCGCGTAGGGCTAATTTAACTGAGCCGGATGTTTGTTCAAATAAATCCAATTTTTGTTCACCTTCTTGTGTCCTAAGTGTCCCTACTCAGTTATTTAACAAGATTTCATGCCCATGATTAAACAAAAACACACAAAAATCTAATCTAACAGTTAAACTAAGAAGAAAAAGACGAAAGTAAGAAGTTACACTAGTGGAGAGCAATTAAACAAGACAAAAATTAGACTATGATTAAAATGAATGAGAGTTGTTACTAGGGATTAATGAGATTTCAACGATGTGCACACTTAATGTTGATGAACAATGAAAATTATATCTCAGGTGTAAAATTGGCGAAAAGGTTAAAATGAGGCCCAAGGCCTCTATTTATAGAAAAGCCTTGGGACCCAGTACCCACCTACCAGCGCGGACCGCACAGAAATGGACGCGGACCGTGCTGGATTTTGCATCTTCCACTTTAGCTATTCAATCCACGCGGACCACACTGTTTTGGTGCGCGTCCGCGTGGGACTTTGTCAGAGACTTGGTACTTCTTGGTCCTCCAGCGCGGACCGCACAGAAATGTCACGCGGCCGCGCTGGGTCTTCTGGGTCTCAGCCTTTCAGCTGCTCACACCTACGCGGACCGCACTGTTTTGCTGTGCGACCGCGTAGGACATATTCAGAGACTGACCATTTTTTTATTTTTGCACATTTGCCCTGAACTGGTTCAACATTATCCCTGCAACACTTCACAAATTATCAGCTCAAAATCCAACTCTTCAACAGAAAAACAAAGAAAAAGAAAAAGACATGGGTTGCCTCCCAAGAAGCGCCTGATTTAGCGTCGCGGCACGACGCGTGTTACCATCACAGTCATTTCAAATGAATGAGTGCCACCACGTGGCTGTCATCAATCTTTCCCAAATAGTGTTTGACACGATGCCCATTTACTCGGAAAACTTCACCATTCTTATTTTTGAGATCAATGGCACCAAAGGGAGTTACACCAACCACTTCAAATGGGCCGCTCCACTTAGACTTCAGCTTACCCGAAAATAACCTCAACCGGGAGTTGAAAAGAAGAACCATGTCACCAACTTTGAATTCCTTCCCTCGGCCATACTTGTCGTGAAGGTACTTCATCTTTTCCTTATACAAGGACGAGCTGGAGTAAGCATGAAACCTAAATTCATCAAGTTCATTCAATTGCTCAACCCGGAGATTTTCCGCGACATCCCATTCTAAGTTCAACTTTTTCAGGGCCCACATAGCCTTATGTTCCAATTCTACCGGAAGATGACAAGCCTTCCCAAACACCAACCTATACAGCGACATACCAATCGGAGTCTTGAAAGCTGTACGATAAGCCCAAAGAGCATCATCCAATTTCTTCGACCAGTCGGTCCTATTTGCATTGACAGTCTTGGACAAAATACTCTTGATCTCACGGTTGGACACCTCAACTTGACCACTCGCTTGAGGATGATAAGGAGTGGTCACCTTGTGATTTACCCCATACTTGGCTAGCCAAGAGTCAAAAGCCCGGTTGCAAAAATGAGAACCCCCGTCACTGATGATAGCACGTGGAGTGCCAAACCTCGTGAAGATACTCTTTTTCAAGAACGCCACTACACTTCGAGATTCATTATTTGGCAAAGCTATGGCCTCAACCCATTTCGACACATAATCAACCGCTACCAAGATGTAGGTGTTGCCACAAGAACTTACGAATGGTCCCATAAAGTCTATCCCCCAAATATCAAAAATGTCAACCTCTAGAATCGTGTTAAGGGGCATCTCATCTTTCTTTGAAATCCCTCCGGCACGTTGGCATTCATCACATCTTTTCACAAAGTCACCGGCATCCTTGAACAAAGAAGGCCAATAAAAACCACAACTCAACACTTTAGATGCCGTCCTCGCCCCGCCATGATGGCCACCATAGGGCGAAGAGTGACAAGCTTCCATAATACTCAATTGCTCTTCTTCGGGAACACATCGGCGAATTTCACCATCGGTGCAAATTTTGAAAAGATACGGCTCATCCCAATAGTAGTCCAAACAATCTCGCTTGAGCTTCTTCCTTTGGTTAGAAGAGAGCTCATACGGAATCACACCGGTAACAAGATAATTGGCAATGTCGGCAAACCATGGCATGTCTAGCATTGAAACCGAGAGGAGTTGTTCATCCGGAAAAGCATCATTTATCTCAAAGCCGTCCAAAGGCCTCCCTTCCTCCTCCAATCGAGACAAGTGGTCCGCCACTTGATTTTCTCTCCCCTTTCTATCAACAATCTCCAAATGAAATTCCTGAAGAAGAAGCACCCATCTTATTAACCTCACTTTCGAGTCTTTCTTCGTCATCAAGTATCTAAGGGCGGCGTGATCGGTATGAATAATCACTTTGGCCCCCATAAGGTATGGGCAAAACCTCTCCATGGCAAAAACAATGGCAAGAAATTCCTTCTAGGGGACCGTGTAGTTCCTTTGAGCTTCATTCATAGTCTTACTTGCGTAGTACACCGGATGGAACATTTTGTTCATTCTTTGGCCTAAGACTGCCCCCACCGCAACATCACTAGCATCGCACATGATCTTAAAGGGCAAGCTCCAATTTGGTGCGGTAATGATGGGGGTAGTCGTCAACTTGTGCTTTAGAAGCTCGAAAGCCTCCATACATTTCTCATCGAACACATATTTTGCATCTTTCTCTAGCAATTTACACAACGGGTTAACTACCTTAGAGAAGTCTTTGATGAATCTTCGGTAAAAATCCACGTGTCCAACAAAACTCCTCACCCCTTTGACGGAAGTAGGGGGAGGGAGCCTTGAGATAACCTCAATTTTCGCCTTATCAACCTCAATCCCTCTTTTTGAAATTTTGTGACCCAATACAATTCCTTCTTCTACCATAAAATGGCATTTCTCCCAATTGATAACCAAGTTTGTGTTTTCGCATCGGGCCAACACACGATCCAAGTTTTGCAAGCAATCACCAAATGAGTCCCCAACCACACTAAAATCATCCATGAAGACCTCCAATATGTCCTCCACCATGTCAGTGAAGATTGCCATCATACATCGTTGGAAGGTCACCGGTGCATTACATAATCCAAATGGCATTCGAGAGAAAGCGAATGTGCCATAAGGACATGTGAAGGTTGTCTTTTCTTGGTCTTCCGGGGCAATGAGAATTTGGTTATAGCCTGAATACCCATCCAGAAAACAATAGAAAGCCCGGCCCGCAAGACGATCAAGCATTTGGTCCAAGAACGGCAATGGGAAATGATCCTTTCTAGTCACCTTGTTCAACTTCCGGTAGTCCATGCATACCCTCCAACCCGTCACAGTACGAGTCGGAATAAGTTCATTGTTGTCACTGGTCACTACCGTCATTCCTCCCTTCTTTGGCACACATTGTACCGGAGAAGTCCACGAACTGTCAGAAATTGGATACACCACACCGGCGTCAAGCCACTTGATGACTTCCTTTTTGACCACCTCTTGCATGGCCTCATTGAGTCTCCTTTGATGGTCAAGAGACGGCCTAGCATCCTCCTCCAATATTATCTTGTGCATGCAAAACGCGGGGCTAATACCCCGAATATCCGCCAAGGTCCATCCAATCACCCGCTTGCGCTTTTGAAGAACCGCCAAAGTGGCGTCAACCTGCACGTTAGTCAAGCAAGAAGAAAGAATAACCGGCAAAGTGAAATTAGGACCAAGAAATTCATACCTGAGGTGAGGAGGGAGTGGTTTCAACTCCAACACCGGTGGCTCCTCAATAGATGGCTTGGTGGGTGGAGTCTTGCGATTTTCAAGATCAAGAGATAACTTTCTCGGTTCATAAGAATACGAGCCCATGCCATGTAATGCGTTCACACACTCCACCCTTCTAGCATCATCATCAACATCTATGTTTAATAGCACGACCTCAAGTGGGTCCTCAACATTTGCCATTGCGCTTGTGTCATCCACTATCACCGCCGTGACAATGTCAACAAACGAGCACACCTCGGTGCTATTTGGTTGCCTCATTGATTTGCATACATGGAACACCACTTTTTCATCACCAACACGGAAGGTCAATTCTCCCGCTTCCACATCAACCAAGGCCTTCTCCGTAGCTAGGAAGGGCCTTCCAAGAATGATAGGCACCTCAAAATCCACTTCGCAATCCAAGATCACAAAATCGGTCGACAATATGAACTTATCAACACGAACAAGGACATCATCAATAATTCCCAAAGGCCACTTCATTGACCGGTCCGCCATTTGAAGCTTCATAGAAGTTGGACGAGGTTGTCCAATTCCCAAGGTCTTGAAGACCGAATATGGCATTAAATTGATACTTGCCCCCAAGTCACAAAGGGCTTTTGCAAAGTCGGCACTTCCAATGGTACATGGGATAGTGAATGCACCGAGATCCTCAAGTTTTGGAGCCATAGAATGCACAATTGCGCTCACTTGATGGGTCATCTTGATTGTCTCACACTCCATTGATCTCTTTTTTGTAACTAAATCTTTCATGAACTTTGCGTATCCTGGCATTTGCTCGAGTGCCTCCACCAACGGCACATTGATAGTCAAACTCTTCATCATTTCAATGAATTTCTTAAATTGGTTGTCACCCTTTTCCTTGGCCAACCGTTGAGGATAGGGCGGAGGAGGTCTAGGCAAGGGTGCCTTGGCTTTTGGCACCACCGGTTCGGGCATATCAATAACGTGTTCCCTAGACGGGTTCACGGCCTCTTGAGTCTCCTCCTCACCCTCATCAATTTCAATTCTCACATCATTATTTGCACTTGGTTCAACAACATCCACAACTACCAACGAGATCTCATCATTTTGCAACTCATCTTCATCTACCGGAACTTGGTTTCCTCTTGAGGCGTGCACATCACCGCCTTTTCCACTTCGTGTTGTCACTGCCATCACATGATTATTGTTCCTACCCTTGGGGTTTACTACCGTATCACTTGGTAGAGCACCCTTTGGGCGAGTATTTAAAGACTGAGAGATTTGGCCTAATTGCACTTCCAAGTTCCGGATAGATGTGTTATGCGAAGCTAATTGGGCCTCGAAATCTTGGTTCTTTTTCATCATTTGCTCGAACATGCTTTCAATTCTCCCCATCTCGCTTTCGGACGAACTCGGACCTTGAGAAGGAAAGGGAGGTGGGTTATTGGGTTGTTGATACATTGGGTGCCTTTGAAAGCCTTGTCCCCATAACCTTGTCCACCATTGTTGTTCCAACCACCTTGACCACCATTTTTGTTGTTCCAATTGTTGTTCCCATTCCAATTACCTTGATTCCCCGAATTATTGTTCCCCCAATTGCCTCCTTGATTGTTGTTTTAATTCCAATTTCCACCTTGTTGATTTCCCCAATTACCTTGGGGTCTCCATTGTTGATTCCCTTGATTACCTCTATTCCCTTGATAGTTGTTGACATATTGGACTTCCTCACTTTG
This sequence comes from Nicotiana tabacum, assembly GCF_000715075.1. Taxonomy (NCBI): domain Eukaryota; kingdom Viridiplantae; phylum Streptophyta; class Magnoliopsida; order Solanales; family Solanaceae; genus Nicotiana; species Nicotiana tabacum. Next base: position 125,032,254 of record NC_134101.1, on the reverse strand, counting down.
GTCATCAAAACCTTCATTCGAATATCCATTACCATCATTGTTGTTGTCATATTGTTCACAATTACCTTGAGGTTGTTGTTCTCTTTGCCTCCTTTTCAACATAGAAACACCTTCCACTGCGTTGACTTGGCGCGGGTTTTGGACTTGTTGCAATTGCGCCTTTGCCAATTGATTCATAGTTGTTGTAAGCTCGGCTATAGCTTGGCCATGATCGTGCAATTCCTTGTGCAAATGGATGACCGTGGGGTCACCTTGGGGCACGTTTGCTCGGCTTTGCCATGCCGAAACGGTGTCGGCCATTTCATCAAGTACATCACATGCCTCTTGGTAAGAAAGTTTCATAAAATTCCCTCCGGCTAATTGGTTCACAATGCATTGATTTGTGGTGTTGATGCCCCGATAAAAGGTTTGTTGAATCATAGCCTCGATCATGTTGTTATTAGGGCACTCTTTCACCATTGTTCTATATCTTTCCCATATCTCATGCAAAGGTTCCGTTGGCTCTTGTTTGAAAGCTAGAATTTCATCCCGAAGAGCTGCCATATGACTTGGAGAGAAGAACTTGGCAATAAATTTGTCCGCCATTTCATCCCATGTTGTAATAGAATGATTGGGGAGCCTTTCTAACCAATCCAATGCTTTACCCCGAAGAGAAAACAGGAAAAGCCTCAATCTCAACGCATCCTCGGCCACGTTTGTCTGCTTGCTACCCTAACATGTATCCACGAACCCCTTCAAGTGCTTGTAGGCATTTTGATTGGAGGCACCCGTGAAATAACCTCTTTTCTCGAGCAAGGTCAGCATAACATTTGTGATTTGAAAGTTCCCCGCCCGGATTCGGGGAGGAACAATAGCACTGGCGTATCCTTGATTTGGTAGAACTCTGGGAACCACTCTCGGCGGTACCGGAGGAGGGTCTGGAATGTTGTTGTTCTTATTTGCATTTATATTGACATGCCGGCCTCTCTGTGGGAGTTGAGGTAAGACCTCATCTTGTTCTAGATCCTCTACCTCCTCCCCCACTATCACATTGTCGAGAGGGTCATTTGCATTAAGATCCATTGTACCTGATTGATCGACACAACAAAGTCAGTAAATAGGAAGGAAAGAGAAGCACAACACAATACTAACTACACAAATAGTCTTGAACCATTAGAATCATTCATGAGAGCCATTGATCGTAGCGGACTCAACCTAAGGAAGAGTGGGCGCTAATACTTTTACCCAATAGCGGTATCGGGGTCAATTTTCCATAGGGAGCTTCAATTTGGAGTTGAGTGTTTGTATGGTCTAGGACTATGTTTTAGCTCCTAATTGATCTTCTAACATTTTTGGTTTTCTTTTGATTATCAACTCAATATATCAACTACAAATTTATAGCTAAGTTATGCTAAGATATTAATTCTAAGTTATATGCAATATAGAGAAAGACACTAGGGTCGTGGCATGTATCTAGGTGGTCAACTAACGGGTAGAGATTCCTAATGCAAGAATGATGAATATGGGACTTATGCTATAACCATTGCACTCTCACACCCACTCTCACACCTCTCGGTAGAGAGAGTGATTTTGCCCAATTGACTCTCTCGAGACCAATTGGGTAGGACAATTTGCCCAAGCAACTTATGGTTCAAATTAGGTAATTACTCTCTCGAGGTTTAACCCGTTAATTGGGACTACCATTCTCATGGGTCCATCCCAATTCCTTGTTGGAATTAATTTTGGGGTCATAAACTCTCTTTCTCAAGAGTAGTCAAGACTCACTAAGATAGACTTAGTGTTTGCAACCACTAAATCTTAATGAAAACATAAAATTAATCCAAATAACAAATACCCAACATCATTCATGCACTAAACAATCAACCACTAAATCTTAATGAAAACATAAAATTAATCCAAATAACAAATACCCAACATCATTCATGCACTAAACAATCACACCCATTAATTACCCACACTAGGGTTGAGCCACAACCCTAGCTAATGGGTTTAGCTAGCCATAATAGAAACAGAAATTGAAGAAATAGAAGATGAAACAACCATATTAATTAATTGCTAATGTTAAACTACAATAATCTATGATGAAAACTAAGCTAAAAATGCCCAAGATAGGCCAAAATATGAGTCTCACGAGCTTAGCTGCTATTCGCCCAAAAACAGAACTAAAGAAAAACTGCTCCTAAATAGTAAAATGTTTTATTTATACTACACAGGAAAAACCAGACAAAAATACCCCTGAGGGTCTGGCGCGGACCGCGCACAAATGACGCACGGCCGCGGAGGGTTTTGGGTCTTCATATCTTGCTTCTGGCACTGGGGATGCGAATCGCACAAAAGTGACGCGCGGCCATGTGAACTTCATCCACGCGGACCGCACTGATTAGGTATACGACCGTGTGGGCTTTTGCCTTGAATGATTGAGTCTCTGACACTCTTAGGCGCGGACCGCATGAAAAGGGGCGCGGACCGCACGGAAAGGGGTGCGGACCGCGTGAAATGGAGCGCGGACCGTGCAACTTGACTTGAAAATTGCATGGTCTCTGAACTATCCAGCGCGGCCGCGTGGAAAAGGCAGTGCGGACCGCGCAGGTTGACCTGGAAATTGCCCAGCCTCTGAACTCTCCTGTGCGGCCGCGTGACAAATCAGTGCGGACCGCACAGGTCATTTTGTTCCCCACTTCAGTTGTCTTTTGACACTTGGCAGATTTTACTCCTTTTTGAGCCGATCTTTGGTATTTGTCATCTTGTCGCTCAAACTTGCAATCAAGCGCAACTTGTAAGCATTTTGGGACTAATTTATGGCAGTTAATGCACAAAGCTTAGGTAATAATGGGTATAAAACATGTAGAAATCACAGTTATCACAGCTCACCGTGGAAGTCTCGGAATATGTTCAGGGATGCGCACCAGACTGATAGCCAGATGTACCTACCTCAGATCCTGTACAATTAAGTACAGAAGTGTAGTATGAGTACATAAATAACATGTACCTAGTAAGTATCCTGTCTAATCTCGAAGAAGTAAAGACGAGAAGTCGACTTGACACTTACTAGGGTCAAATAATATGAGAGATAAATTATACTGAGCATGGATAAAACAAATAATTAGTAGTGTATAGCAAGAACTAAAATGTCCTCTCCTAGATAATGTCACAGCTGGAAACTTCCATTCCAGGACAAATAATAAAACTCAAGTCGTAGAAAAGTACCGAGTAAAGCATGCGCAAGTAGTGCCGAGGTCGTACGGCCTGATCCAATATAAAAGTAAATTGTACACTACCAAGGGTCGAACGGTGCGAACTATAGATGCATCTATTACCCCACTCGCGAATCAACCATGCGACGCGGTCAAATGTAATTAAACACAGCAATAGGCAGACAAGAACATATAACTGGGGAGCAATTACTCACTTAATTATCAACTTCTCTTTTAAAAAGACCAAGAAGGATAATGTTCCTCTTAACTAGTCTCTTTTATGATAATCACCGTGATTTAAACAATCCAACTTAAACATAGAGTTTCAAAAATATCACATAAAGCATGCTTTTGGGTCCTAAACTACCCGAACTTAGCATAATAGTAGCTACGCATAGACTCTCGTCACCTTGTGCGTACGTAGCCCCCGCATTTAATGGAAAATTATTAGATTACGTCACCTATAAGGACAATTCCCTCTTACAAGGTTAGATAGGAGACTCACCTCGCTCCAAAGTGCACTTCCAATACCAAGAACGAGCCCGAACACTCAATTTGGAGCCGAACGGTTCCAAACTAGTTAAATGGGTAAGGATTAGTCAATACAAGCTCACAAGATCACATTCCAACTATTAAAGCAATTTCCTAACCTTAAACACAAATTTCCTAAAAGCCGATCCCGGGCCCACGTGCCCGGATTCCGAAATTTTTCAAAGAAAAGTTGTTCTTCATAACCCAAGGATCAATAATATATGATTTCTAATTTATTTCATAACAAATTTCGTGGTCAAATCTAACTTTTGTCAAAACCTTAAGTTTTGCTCTAACACCATAATTTTACCTTAATCTTTGTGTGTTAATCTACCCAAGACTCGAGTACTAAACTAGAAATAGGTAGGATAAATTTACCTCAAGATGCTAGGTGAAGGTCCTCTCACAAGAGCTTCAAAATCGCCCAATGGATGAGTGAAAAATGGCCAAAATAACTTAGAGCCCGTAATAAATGAAGCTCACTGCTTCAATGATTTCCGCATCTGCGGTCGGGGGACCGCATTTGCGAGGAAGAGGCCACATCTGCGGAATTGGCCAAGCGGGCTGGGACCATTTCTGCGGTCTTGAATCCACTTCTGCAGGTTGGGAGCCGCTTCTGCGGTTTTGGGCCTGGCCTGCCTTGGCCGCTTCTGCGAGAGGACGACCGCTTCTACGGTCTTGCACCTGCGGCTGACCAATCGCAGGTGCGGTTATGACAAAAACTAGAAGCTTTAGCTCTTCTCAACTTTTCCAACTTCACTTGAGCCTCGTCCGATTGACGCTCGGGGCTCCCGTGCCCTGCCCGAACATACCGACAAGTCTGAAATCATGAAATGGACCCGCTCGAACCTTCGGAACACCCGAAATAATGCTAAATCTACGAATCACCCCTTAAAACCAATTGAATCAAACTTATGAACTTCAAGTTCTTAAATTCACTTCTAACGTGCCGAAACGTACTTATACTACTCGGATTGACACCAAATTCTGCGGGCAGGTCTTAAATGTTATATTGGACCTGTACTAGGCTCCGGAACCTGTATACGAGCCCGATACCAATGTGATCAATCATTATTTAGTTTCTTTGAATCCTTAGAATTTCAGTTTAACAATTTCTAATAAAAATTCATTACTCGGGCTAGGGAGCTCGGAATTCGATTCCAGACATACGTCCAGGTCCCATATTTTCCTACGGACCCTCTAAAATTGTTAAAATACGAATCTGGGTCCGTTTGCTAAAAATATTGACCAAAGTCAAACTTAGCCTTTTAAGAAAATCTTAAGGAATCAAATGAGGATATTTCAACCCAAATCTGTCCAAATCCCGAACCAACCATCCCCACAGGTCGTAAATTAGTTAAAGCAAGCGCGAGAAATTTTATTTAGGGGGACGGGGTTCTAAAAAGTAAAACGACCAGTCGGTCGTTACACAACCATACACAAAAAAAAATTATCTACAAAGAAGTGTTTGGTAAGATACCATCAAATTAAATACTTTTAAACTATCATATAATACATAATTATCTAACTAATAACTAAATTGATCATTTGTGTAAGTCCTGATGATGTCCTTTTATTTTGAATTCACGTATTATGTTAATTTAAATATTTTCCGGCTTTCAAATGATTTAAATGGTTAAATCATCACGTGTCATTATTAACGTGCAATATACGTTCAAAAATACTGTATACTAGTTATATTAAAAGTAGGAAGGCCTTAACTGAAAAGTTAAATTATATAATTGCCCTTCTAATTAATTTAAATATCCAATTTACAAAATTATTAAATAAAATAACTAAATTTATTTGAAGAGGTGTAACCTTTCATAGTAGTATTAGTTACTAATGTTCAACCGTTGCTGCCTTAATTGAGCCTAAAGGATGGATAGTCACGAATTATTTAATTTATATTCATTCCTGTATGTGACCAGAATTATATTGTGGCAAAATCTTTTTATGTGGGATATATTGCTGTCAAATGTGTGTCAAATGACAATTGTTGCATTTGTGGATCATCTTCTTATACAAAAAAGTTAACGTAATGCATTTAGAGGATGAGAAATTCACTTAGACCTTGCAGTCAGAAGGAAATTATAAAAATCGTCAACCGCATGCAAAAGGAACAAAGACGAAAGGCTTTCATTGACAATATGCAAATTTCTTGGATGAAATTCAATAAAAATCGGGTTCTATTTTCTTAATTTTACTTTATTATTGACTTCTTGCTTTTTGTGATTTTTGCAATTTTTTTTAGATATTAGGATAAATAACATACTTATGATATGTATGTCAAATTTATATTTTTGATATTTTTAATTGTTATTTCATTGCCAAGAAGCATTTACTTGGCATAAATATATATGTTGCGTCATGTATGCATAAAATCATATGAAGTACATTTTCAAATTATGGGATAAAAATTAACTCTTAATCAATAGCAAAATGTAGAGATTGTTTACTCTTATGATTTTAAATTATTGTAAAGATTATCGATTCTCAAAGTGATGTTATAGTATAATTTATACGACAAATTTCCTATTATATTATTTTCTCTTAATTGAAACTATTATATAACAAAATTGGCAATATGAATAGAATAATATTCTTGAGAGAGGGGAATTTTTTGACTTTCGATTTGCAGAGAAACAGAATAGACGATAAAGTTATTATAAAAGAATAAAAGTAGGGGCATGCATATTCACTTTCAGTATTACGACTGAACAACTCCTTCAAGTTTTCTACCGTATGGTTTAAGGGATGTTCTACATTTTCTAAAAAAAAAGAGGAGGATTTCTTTAAAGTGCTAATAGTTTTAATTTTTTTCCAGGCACATTAAATTTAAATGCAAAAGTACGACAACAACCTAGTGAATGCCTGGGTATGCTATGTAAGAGATATTGAAGGCCCAACGATGTTGGGTATTTAGTTATTTTATTTGGGCCTATTGTAGGCCTGTTCACTGTTATGTAACATTTGTACTTTTCACTCATTATTAGGCCTGTAATAACCTTCTGTATAAATAATGAGGTACTAGTAAAAAGGGAATGGGTAGAATTTAATACCTAGATGTAATGGGTAGATAACATGCCTATAAGACTTGGTAATATGTTCGCTATATGTGTTGTTCGATCATATGTGCAATGTAGAGATCGTGACATTAGAAGAAGCACACACACAATACTTGTCTACCACTAAACATGAGTGAAAATGCTATGTCTACTGCTACGTGTTTATAGACAGCAAGCCTATAGGAAGTGAGCACTCATTCAATTTGCATGATTACTTTCAAATGCATTAGAAACCTGCCTATAGGAACGAGTGTTAATGAATTATCCTTCAATTCACTTCAGTTATTCACTAGAAATCATGCCTATAGGATTTTGATCACTTTATTTGCTATTGTTGATCATTGTTCACTAGAAATCTTGTTTATAGGACTAAGTATAAATTAAACAAGTTCTAATCATTAACTATTAAAGATCCTGGCTATAAGAAATAATTGCTTATTAATTGGTTAATATTAGACTACTTAAACATTGTTCCTGACACTATTAGGAAAATCTGAATAATTCTGGGACTCTCCTCAGCAGATTCTATTATACCCAACTGCATAGATCACTTAGGCATCACAGATATAGGATTGATAACTTAAAACTTTCAATAACCAGCTTGTCATACTTGTTGATACCCAATTTTCAATATATATACATATACTTTTAAAATAGTGCATATGCATTATCATTTGATTTATAAGCATACACAAATATTTTTCATAATTTTTCATAATTTTAAAGGATTTAAACCAATTTATTCCTGCATTTTATTATATATAAATATCCAATAGTTATCCTCCAATCTATTTTTATGATGATTTAATCGTCTAAACTTATCATTTATACCAACATAATGTTTAAATATTTTTCAGTGCATTTTTATAATTACATTTGTATTTTAAGACTAAATTGCACATCTTTGCAATAATAACCCATATTAATGTATAATTATATTATTTATGCAAAAAATGACTTTTTATATTTTTATAATGTTAAGTAATTATTTTTGATTATTTTAGTGAACAGATGATATTTTTGATATTTATTAATTACTTTTATAAAAAAAATTATTTATTAAAATATTGGGTATTTAAAATCTAGCCCCAAATTCACCTTAATTTCGGACCTAAACTACCCAGACCTTGGCCCAATAACCCCAGCCCAATCCTAAGCAACCCAACCCAGTCCAAAACCAACCCCAACCCTTCTCAAATCCTAGTTGTTGATAAAAAATGATCAACGACTCATAACACATTTCCCTCTTTCCTCATATCACCCGACCCCAAACCCTAATCCCCATTTCTATTCAGCTGCCGCCTTCAAACACCCCTCCCTCTCATAGAAACCCTAGCCGCCTCTCAAAGAAAACTCTCCGAATCCGTCTCAACCATGGATTTTTTCATGATTCTCTTATCATTTGTGTGTTATATCACCATCTCCTATGAATCTATGTTATCTCCTAATACTTGCCTAAACATGGCAAGTACTATATCCTAGATTCCTGCCATTTCTCTTTTGATCGCTTGAATCTGGAAATGAATCTCATCCATATACTTAACGACCATGGCTATATGGGTCCGATTAGCCGAGATTTCGGCCGATCTTTGATTTCTATCAACTAGGGTTTGAATTTCCCTTTGTTCCTTACCTTCTTGGCTGATACTTTTTCTTTTCTGTGTTTGACTACTCTTTTCCTTATGTTTCCCTATTTTCTACTTTATTTTTTGCCTTAAATTTGACTCTAAATGATTTTTGGTATTTTCGGTATTATTTGTGTGTTCCCTGTTGATTTACTGAACCCCTATGATTTATGCCCTAAAATCGTTTCAAATTGATTCTACAATATTTTTTCCTTATTTGTGTCTGAATAATTTATTTTCCATGTTTACTTGTTCGATCTCCACACTATATAAACCCCTCCCCATTCCCCTTTAGGACAGACTCTGAATCAATATAACCTCACTAGATCTCAAAGCATTACTCTGTTATTTCGTTCTATACTTTAGTTTTGGTCGGCTGAAAGCCAAGGCCATTAAATTCTGGGTTTTTGCTTCTCGTTGATGTTCAGAACACTGTGGATTTTTGTTTTTTCTTGCATTTTCATTTAACTGGTAAGTTACTTCACTTTTGCAATTCTTACTTCTGAATCCATGGCTTAATACGTTCCTGGGTTACTTTTAAGCACCAATCTGTTAACTTCAACATTTAATTACTCCTAATGCTACTAGTTTTGAGATTATCTACGCCTATTGGGTAATCTGAATCCTCCTAAGATTGTTTAGCTAGTATGTTGACGCTTGAATGTTCATGAATCTGTTCACTTGCTTTGAATCTCTGTAATGAATGCCTCACATATGTAGTAACCTGTGTTAAGAGATTCATTGTTAGTCATAATTTGCCTCTCTACTATTGTGTCACTTAGCATGCTCACTCGATCCTGTACCCCTTTAGTATTTGCCTGTGATTCAGAACAGTTGTCTCAGCATGTTGGAACTGGTGTTTTATGATATTAGGATGGATCTTTGATACAACTGGATCTTCTTTAGTTAATTAGGCCATTATGGCAATGCTTGAATGCCCATATCTGCTACTTGACATGATTTTTACCTTCCACTCTGCTCAGAATCTCTGTAGTAATAGTCTTGCATATATTATGTGTCTTAATTTGTGATTGTGATCTTTCCCCTCTGCTAACATGATGCCCTGTTCCTTCTGTGATTACTTGGCTCATCACAATACTGTCTTGTTTCTTGTATACTTAGCATAATTTCCAACCATGTTTCAACTTATTTAGTATTGTGCATCTATGCATAATAACCTTTGTCAATCTTGTAAACTTTTTCTTCCTTTAACTCTTTCAGTATGTGGCTACCTTTGTGTTAAAGTGTTGAACCTATTTCTAAGTCTCTATTAAGCCTGCCTTTTAAAATTCTGTGACTTATTTGATTATTTCCTCTATATGCTCAATTTGGTCATGTCTGCTTAAATCCCTAAATTCCTGTCCCCCAACCTTGGTACTTTCTCTTTCACCTATTACTTGGGCTTTTTGAGTTCTCATTCTTAGCCGGCTAAAAGCCAAGGCTATTTAGGTTCTATTATCTGACCTCCAGTGTGAGAACTGCTCGGGGTCTAATTGAGACCCTTGTGAACTCTGACACACTAGGACTTGGCCCCTAGTTATCCCTTGAATCTCTCCTATTAACCTCCCTAGTGTGAGCACTGCCTTGGGTTCCTGAAGCCCTTAGGAACTTTGACATACTAGGATCTTGGTCCTATACGCTCAACTATGTTTTCTACCTACAGGGTGAATCAATTGGTTTCTGGCTGCCTTATGTCAATGAGGATGTAATTTCTGGGCTGTTGCATGAAGGCCTGGCCTGGTTGGGTGTATCTTTGGCCCTGCTATAGACTCCCAATAGTTATTTTACTCTTTAATTTATGCCATTCATTGGGTCTATAATCATAATCTTGTAATAACATTTGGGGTATTAGTAAAATTGGGAAAATGGGGTTTATCTTAACATTCACATTAAAATGGGTAGAGATCCTGCCTATAGGTGCTTTACTGTGCTCAAATGTGTTATTATGTTCAATTATCATGTGTTAGAAATCCTGCCTATAGGTATTCTATTTTGCTAAAAAATGTGTCATTATGCTCAAACATGTTCGATTATTATGTGGTAGTAATCCTGCCTATAGGTTCTTTGTTTGGTTCAAATGTGTTCTGCTTTTACTTGTTAGAAACCATGCCTATAGGATACTAATACTTCAATGTGCATGTTGTATAGGATCCTGTTGATTTGCATGCTACCTAATTTACAAATTTGGATACCATGCCTATAGGATCTAAAATCAGTCCCAGTTACGATTATAGAAATCCTGCCTATAGGGTTTAAAATCAGTCCTAATTATTGTCCTGCTCATTTTTTCAAGTGCTTTTCGACACTGTACTAATTATCTTCATTAGAAACCATGTATATAGGACTCAATCAAGCAGTTTTGAACATATTCCTGTGATTACCATTGTTAGTTACTGCATGAATCACCTAGAAATCATGCCTATATGTTTAATCTCTTATACGTATAATCAGTAAGCAACTGCGTAGAAATCGTATTAAGAAAAATGGCTTTTACATATGAAACTGCCTGTCTATTAAAATCCAGAATCGCATAGAGATCTTGCCTATAGGATTTTGCAACCTTAACTCATTTAAAATCTGCCACTATCGATGTTAATTAATCTGCGTGCATTTGTTGTTTAAGTGTAGAGGCTAACTTGAGCCCTTAACTGCTTTTATATGAAGTCCAACCTGTTTTGTATGACGATTAGTTTTATCATTTTGAGCAGCCTAAGTTGAAGTCTAGAACTACCTAAATAGAGGTCCAAAGCCTTCTGGACCGTACGCATGGGAAGGGTAGTGTACACATAGGGTACGGTTTAGAACCAACTAGTGCACTTTAGGTAACAACTTAAAGATAGTAATCGGGTTGCAGGAAATGATAGTCTATGCCCGTTGAATAATATGAGTAACACCCCATCTTGAGGAAGTTACGAAGTATTATTTATGTTGCACGGGCTGATCCTTTAGGATAAAAAAATTTAGGACCCCTTCACCTTGTCTTTCATCAATTATTTGTGTTTAATAATGAACTTCCCGAATCCCTTGTTTTCTTAACTTTGATCACATAGACTAATTCATATAATTGAGTTCGGCCAGGACCCACAGTTGTGGACCTCGAAGAGTGCCTAACACCTTCTCTTCGAGGTAATTTTGAGCCCTTACCCAATCTTTGGTGATGCGAACTGGTAAAACAGAGTTATCTGCAAAATAGGTGCCCTAACGCACCTCAAATCCGTTATATGGAAACCCTCTCTTTTAACACCCTTCCTTAAAAGAGTTGTCATGCATCTAAACCCGATTTCGCGAGAAAAAGGGGCGCGATAGCATGGCGACTCTGTTGGGAATTTTTAGGCTCTTGCCATAAGTGAACTTGGTCTATATGAATTAGTCTTCTCTGATAAGTGTGTTTATTATCTTTGTTGTTACGTGAATATCCCACTTCTGTTTCCTTTTTATTTGCTACCTGTACACCTTTTTCCCTATTTTCCTTTTATTTGAACTCACATGCAAATCTTTGCTTAATTTGGTCATAACATGCGCTTTCCTTTAGACATTTTTACATCATGTCTCTTCCCACCCTCACTCCTTCATCTACTTTATTACAATTTCCACATTGCACGAACTGACTTCTTCCTTGTTTTTCTTTCTTTATATTTATGTTTCATTCAATACTGCATTTACTGCTTTCAACATGCAAAAATATTTGACAACGTGTTGTTTTATATTTGCATAAAGCATGCTCCACATCATATTCCACTCGTGCCTAATCAATACTATAGCGGCACTTGATGAGTGTCCGCGCTCTTGATGGTACCGATTTAGACTCTTCTAGAAACCCCACTCTAATATCAACTATGCATGCATCATGTCCAAACCTAGTATGAGTTAGAACGTTGTCCGCATAATAACTCACTAAGACAAGCCTTGTCTAAAGTCCGCCGGGATTTCCATAGTCCCAATGGGCACAATCACGATCTGTGCATTATTTGAGGGAAACGTGCCAATATGTTGATCATTAACGTGTAAACAACCAAATTTGGAGGGGGAAAGGGCTATCTCTTCTTGTTTTGCAGAAATGAGGCATGAAGTCCCCAGATTCGGCATGGTTCAGAACATCCCACCTTTGCTGCAGGATTGGTGGGAAAACCTCGCATCAAGTGACAAAAACCATGTGAAAAGAGTCCTCGGGAATTTACCCTCTATGTTAGATATCCAGCCAAACAATGCACTAATTGAGGCTGCTACTATGTTCTGGGATGAGAAGAGAGCCATTTTCCGTTTTGGTGACATAGAAATGACTCCCCTTTTGGAAGAAATAGAAGATTTCGCTGAGCTCTTATGGGATAGTTCTGGTTTGTTGCTACCGAAAAACCACACTCCTCGAGGATTCTTGAAAATGATGGGTTTCAGGAAAAATGATGATTTAGTCTGTCTGAAGAAGTCTTACATATCGTTTGATTTCCTCTATGAGCGTTATGGGCACAACAAGTCATACCGCCTTTACCATGATGAGTTCGCCATCACTTCTTTGGGCTGGACTCATCGCCGAGTTTTTGTGTTCATTATTTGTTTTCTGGGGATGATGGTATTTCCAATACAAGGAGAAAGGATCCACACTCACCTAACTATGGTCACCAAGGCTTTAATGGAAGGGATTAAGGGGAAAACTTACACCATTATTCCTATGATTTTGGCAGATATTTACCGGGATTTAGATCATTACAAGAAGGGGTAAAAGCACTTCGAGGGCTATAATCCATTGCTGCCTGTATGGTTATTAGAACACCTTCAGAGGGGACAATACCATCAAAAATTTCCGTGACGACCATGGAATGACCACATAGCCCATCACCATCTGAAGAGAATGACTTTTATCCTAAACAGTTTTGCGCAACCAGAAAATATTGTGAGCTGGGCACACTTCTTCAGCAATCTTACTAATGACAAAGTACATTGGATGTTTGAGTGGTTCCTTAGCAGTGAATTCATCACCAGGTCGAGAGATACTCCTCATTTAGTGTTAATCGGATTAAGGGGGATTTATCCTCATGCCCCTATTAGAGTTATGAGACAAGCTGGGAGAAAGCAGGTTATACCACGAGTTTCCAAAATGGTTCAGTACAAGGCAGACTTCCAGGGGAACACCATTCCATTAAAGTTTGAGGAACAACACATGTGGCATCAAAAGGTCATTGTGGAGAAAGATACTATCGAGCCAGATCGGTATCATGCCAGCGATGTGCATTTGTATCCATCATGGTTGGTAGATCATATAGCAGGGGATGTCAAGCCAGGGATTAATCTAAAGAATAAGGTTATAGACGACGCTGCTGAAGCACAAGTCAAGTATAGAATGTTGCGTAAAAGGGTTTTCGAGTCTGAAGCCAGGTATTTGAAACAACATAAAGAGGACATGGAAGAAATCAACGAGTGGAGAGAAATCGCTACTAAGTCGACGGAGAGGTTGGAATATTTATAGCAGGGGTTGGTGGAGTTTGAAAGGAAGATGAGAAATAGGGTTGCAGGCTATCAAAACATGGATGGCAATGAAGGAGGGCTCTTAGCAAGGGCATATCTTCTATTGGACATGCGCGACCTAGGGAATCTGATCGATGGGGCAAAGAAGGCCAAACATGGAGAAGGTCCCTCTGGGACCAAATAAACTAGGAATTATGTTTTCTGGACTCGTTTTAGGCTTTAGATGTAATAAGGCAAATGCCATTAGTGACTCTTTATAATTATTGTCGTTTTAGTAGAGATTTGGTTCATTTATCGTATTAATGAAATGACACAGTTATTGGCATCAGTTTTCTCCAAATTTATATGTCGCTTAGGCCTACCTCAGGCACAATGAGGTCCCCAAATTAGAACGCGAATTTATAATTCCGCAATATGTTTTTAAATACCGCAAATATCCTTTTAATACTCTTCACTGATTTGTTTACCTTTTGTTTTTCTTCTTTTCTTTATTTGTTTATTTCCATCCCCTAAGGTTGGTTCGTATATACTGGCATCATCAATATATCATACCAGATCTAGAGGTCCTCCTCCTCCTCCTCCTCCTCCTCCTCCCCCTCCTCCAAGTTATCCTAAAAGCAAAGGAAAAGCCAGAATGGATGATACACGCAATATCAGGAAAGACAATGCTACACATAAAGAGAATGTCGAAACTTCAGATGGTCGGAGCACTCCAGCACCGAATGACTTGGTTTTACGGTTGGAACACAATATATAAGAGTTACAAGGGGAACTTGAGCAGGTCCGAAACGTGGCAAACCTTTCCCTTACCCTCCCCGACACCAGCCAACAAAACATCAAAAAACCCAACACCTCCCTAGAACACACAAAACCAAAAAATCCTCCCGCACTCACCAATATGCCACACCTTCTCAAAATCCTAATCCTCCACCAGTACCGACTCCTCCACAACATCATCATCATCCAACCCAATATCCACAAATCACCACATTCTACACTCCTAAAAAACGCACCATAACCTACCCTTGATCCCCAAAACTCAACCAACGACTACGACTACGTAGAAACCTTACCCCACACCCCACAAAAGACCTTATACATACCTGAATCTGCCGAGAAGGACCTGCTCATCAAGAATATGGCATAAGAACTCAAGAAGCTTACTAGTCGAGTCCAAAGTGTTGAAGGTGGTAAAGGCATCAACGGTTTAAATTATGAAGATTTGTGTATTTAGCCGGATATAGAACTGCCATAGGGTTACAAACCTCCTAAGTTCGAGATGTTCGACAGGACATGTGATCCGAAGATACATTTGAGAATATACTGTGACAAGCTCGTAGGGGTTGGTAAAGATGAAAGAATCCGCATGAAGCTGTTCATGAGGAGCCTCACTGGAGACGCCCTGTCTTGGTACATTAGTCAAAACCCAAAGAAATGGGTTAACAGGGTAAACATGGCGTTAGATTTTATGGATCAGTTCAGGTTCAATACAAAAAATACGCCAGACGTCTTCTACATTTAGAATCTTAAGAAGAAGCCAACAAAAACTTTCCGCGAGTATGCTACTCGATGGAGGTCGGAAGCTGCAAAGGTAAGGCCAGCACTGGAAGAAGAGCAGATGAATAAGTTCTTCGTCAGAGCTCAAGATCCACAATACTATGAGAGGTTGATGGTCATTGAAAACCACAAGTTCTCTGATATCATCAAACTGGGAGAAAGAATAGAAGAGGGAATTAAAAGCAGAATGGTGACAAACTTTGAGGCACTCCAAGCTACAAACAAAGCCTTGCAGTCAGGAGGTATATCTAAAAAGAAAGAAGTTGGTGCAGTAATGGTAGCCCAGGGTCCGAAATCTCCTCTTACATACCAAACCCACCACCCACATATCAACCTTCACCTCCCAAATACCAACAACCCGCTGCTACCTACCATACCTATAACACTCAACCTGCATATTACCACTCACCACCACCAGCTCGCCAAAACTACCAAAAACCCAGACCGAATTTCGACCGTAGACCACTCAGACAATATATTCATATTGCTGATCCCATCGATTAGTTGTATGAAAGACTGAAGGCTGGCAGTTATGTCACCCCCATTCCCACTGTTGCTATGGAAAACTCTTCCCAGTGGGTTAATCCACACAAGACATGTGCCTATCACTCGAGCATGAAGGGACATACTATTGATGAATGTCACACTTTGAAGGATAATATTTAGACGTTGATTGACACCAAAGTTATACAAGTAAAAAAGGTTGCACCAAATGTCTGCAACAACCCCCAAACTGATGAAAAATGGGATCAGGAAGGATCGATCAAGCTCATTCATAAAGGGGATGAACCTAAAATAATTCCAGTCACTCTCACACCTATTATAGTGCAGATCCAGTCACCGATTAAGGACGATGTAGCCGCACCAACTCCATTTGAGGTTGAAGTAACAACGCCCTCAGCCAGGCCAACTCCATTTGAGGTGGAAGTGACCACACCATTCACTGTGACCGTAGCACCCACACCGTCCTTTAAATCCAATGCTATACCATGAGACTATGCTGCAGAGGCAAGAAGAAAAGGAAAAGGGAAAATGGAAGAAATAGGTGCCGCACAAAGCATGACTAGGACCGGTAGGGTTTACACACCCGAGCATTTAGGAGGAACAAGCAAAGAAGCCGCTCCCAAACAACCTATCATTGAAACTGGCCAATACGATATTTGGAGAAAGATGCAAGCAAGAGAATATTCTATGGTTGATCATCTGAACAAAACCCCCGCTCAGATATCCATTCTATCACTACTACAAAACTCTGAGGCACATAGGAATGCACTGATGAAAGTGTTGAACGAAGCTTATGTGCCAAACAACATAACTAGCGGAGAAATGGCCAACATAATGGGACAAGTGTTGGAAAGTCACAAGATCAATTTTCACGAAGATGAGTTTCCACTAGAAGGACTGAGTCACAACAGGGCACTACACATCACAGTACAATTTGAGGATAAATTCATGGCCAGAGTCCTAATAGATGGGGGTTCGAGCCTCAATATTTGTCCGTTGACTATTTTGAAGAGGTTGGGTAAAGGCTTGCATGAGATACGGGCAGGAACTATGAATGTGAAAGCATTCGGCGGGTCCCAAAGGGCCACGATTGGGGAAATCAACCTGTGTTTGCAGATGGGCCCAACTTGGTTTGATGTTGAGTTTCAAGTATTGGACATATCCGCCACATATAATCTGCTGTTGGGACGACCTTGGATACATGCTGCTGGAGCCGTGGTGTCACGCCCTAAAACAGAGGAGCGCGACTGGTGTTCAACCGAGTAAACCCGACTGAGCAATCATGTTAGATTTCATTCTACCCAAATTCATCTTTGAATAAAGAGGAGATGTACTCCATTAATCATACTCTGAAAATATTTCATTAACAACTTCCATTTTGTTTCCATTAGCAGTTTCAACCATAATATCCAAAATATTACAATTTTTATAGATATGATGAAAAACATGTTTGCCAAATACCAATATTTCTAGTTCAATTCCCAATATCAAACACCACCCACAATCCTATCTACGGAGCCTCTAAATACAACTAAAGAGTAATATAGAAATACCGGAACAAGGCTTTGACTATACCTCAAAATACAAAGTACATGATAAACAAATGAAACATGACCCCGAAATGAAGTGAGGCTCACCAAGTCAGCTGAAAGGAAGGTGCGTCACTAGCTGCGACCAACATTACCTGCTATGAAAAACACCTACATCAATTTAAAGATGTAGCGCCCCCGACAAAAGGGACGTTAGTACTGTCGAATAGTACTAGTATGTATAGCTAAAGGTCCTCTTTCAAAATAGAATGACCATATAAGAAAAGGAAATCCATAGAAACAATAACTCACAATCAATAATATCCAAATGCCCAATTGAAACACATTAGTTTTCAAAATACAAAAGTAATACATATTTTTAGTTGGGAGGTCTTTAGTACCGATAATACCACAGTTCACGATACCACTGTCCTCAATATCACTGTTCACAATGCCACTATTCACAATGCCACCGTACTCTTGGCACGGAGTCCGATCACGACCCGATCGGCTAGGTCATCTCATTGGAGATATTCTCTACAATCTCAATTCCCATTTCAATTTCCAGCATAAATACCACCATGTGTGTGGCATGGCGTCCGATCACGGCCCGATCGGCTAGGCCGTCTCACCCAAGACATTACCATTTTCCATCAATCATCTCATTTCATATTTTCCTCACATATTTCAATTTCTTCGGCACTAGTGGCCACAATCGTTACATCACACTTGGCACTTGGCCGCATTTCATAATTCGAGTTCTTTTCCCACATTTCACATTATTATCATTTTCGTCAGACAAGCCTTTCAATTCAAGATATTAAGTACACACACAGAGAAGAATTTATGAATCATGGGCATATAGAGGCTTTCACATACATTGGCATACAATCGTTATTCAACTCGACTTAAAATCTAGACATTTTAACACATATTCCATATCTTTAACACATCCTCAAGTGACAAGTTAGCATACTGGGAGCATTGAAATACATATTGCATATGAATTCTTACCACACAAGCACATTTGGAATAGTATTTTCTACATCAATCAATGTTGGAACTTACACAAATTTCGTGGACACCAAGGGGGGTTCAATTTCTAAGAAGGGGGGGGGGGTTAGCCATACATACCTAAATAGAGCTTTTAGGAAAATTATACTTTGAGAAATCATTTTAAAATAGTTGAGTTGAGACTCATTTCGTAATCTGTTTCACATTTTCTCATTTTATTGGCATCACTAATCACAGTCATAACTTAAGTTCTCGGCACGCTGGCCATACTCTATTTTCCCAATCCATTTATTTCATCTTCAAACGTCTTTATAGATTATCAAAAACAAAGCGCACTTAATCAAGACATTCGATACACATAGGAGAAATTAGGAGCATTAAGCACATCGAATTTTCCTCACCCAATTGATATACTAGTTTTCATTTAAAATACGACTCAAAGCCATACCATTTTAATAAGCAAACCATACTTTGAACATCTTGCTATCAATATAAGGCTCCTTCAGAATAATCAAGTTTATAAGTTCATAGGGGATAACTCGAAATGTAGAAATCAGGAATTTTGGGCTGGTCATACTTAAACTTACAGAAACATTATGGAATTCAATTCTGAGAGAGAAAGTTTAGCCAACATACCTTGTTTGAGCTTTCCTTAAGTTACTACAATGCACCAACACTTCTAGCACTAACAATCTATAGGAAGATAACAAAAATCGGTTAATAATTAGAAGGATTTCCATGGTGTAACTCTCCTAGGAATTTTGTCAAACACCTATCATGAAAATAGACTACAAGGATCTAAAATTGTAATCCCTTCCTCTTTCAACAAATTTCAACAAGAAACTACCATAATGTTTTATTAATCTCCTCATACAACAACTTAGCGTCACATACATGGCCTATTTCCAGCCCTACAATATGTATTTGAACTCATAACCTCTTATATGAAATCTTAGAAGTAGGACTTACCCGGAAAGATAGTGAGCTAGAGATTAGCTTCCTTGATTCTTGAGATTTTGTGCAAGATTGGATGATTAGGATGTTAGGTTCCTCATTCCCTCTCTAAATGCTCTCACCTCTCTCTAGATTCACTAGAAAATAGCCCCAAATAAAGCCCCAAAGCCTATTTATCAAAATGGGGTAGGGTTATGAAAATAGGAAAAAGAAGCCTCTGAAATCGGGTCTGTGGTCACAGACTGGACTGCAGAATAGGTATGTGGGTCGCAAAATGGATCGCGAAATTGGTGCTCAGAATTGGGCTTCACTGGACAGGTTTGCGACCATTTTGCGGTCGCATAGGTCGCAAAATGGCTGTAGAGTTGCATTATGACAGCCTTTGGTAATTTGATCATAACTTTTTGTAGGAGTGTCCAGATGACGAATGGTTTGAAGAGTTAGAAACTAGACTCGAATATCTTTCATTTGATAGTTTTTCATCACGTAACACCTTATATATATTTAGATATGCTTGTCCAAAGTGTGGACTTGTGCGAACTCATTTGGAATTTTAGCCTATTATGTAATTTTCCAACATGACTTAGGCTTAGGCTTCTCCTTAGACCTCAAATCACTTATACACTTATTACCATATCCAATTGATATCCATCATATTAATAATCCTCGTTTGCACACAAAATAAAATAATTAGCCTACCTTGGCACCACGAAATCTTAAATTACTTAGCAAAATTTTTTCCGGGGCCTTACATTCTCCCCTGCTTATGATCATTTGTCCTCGAATGAGAAGCAGAGTTCGCGACAAACACTTAACATAATATATCTCTTTTCTCACATACGTCAAATCCCTAAATTTTGACTAACTCCCAAAATTTTCAGAAATTTCGGCAGAGTCTCCTTTGTAACTAGGTCTATCCACCTGCCATAGAATCACCAAACCATCCTAAAAACACATCCACAACTAGACAAAGTACCACAATGTATATATCAATAACACTAATCTCAGCATTACAAGCACTATATTATTATAATGATATATGAACATGAACTGCACATTTTTAAATCATAACACCTAGAATGTACCTTTCAAATCAAAACCGATTGCTATACAATCAAGCGAAGATATTTTATTTCCACAACACTCTCGTCCTCAAGGTGGCCCCTTCGACTTACAGACTTCGCCATAACACATTCACTGAAACAATCTCAACTCTTAGACTTATCTAACAAGGATGACAAATAGATACCCCTCATAGGCCAACTATCCATTAACTTCACCTTTAGCAATTTCCACGAGAATTATACACAAAGTATCTACAACTACCTTCTTAGACATAGCAACATGAAAACACAGGGTACATAGGGAACAGCGATGGGAAGACATCGTACTCATAGTGCAGCCTAATGTGAACTACACTTATTTCACCTCCATTATCAGTTCACATAACATCTTCAGGGAGAAAATATTGAGAATAACCCGCTCACCCTCCTCAACTCTAAATCTCCACGCGAACACCCACACTTAGACCTTTGATGAACTTTAACAATCACTCTAAGATGTGCTATAATAAATTGACCATAAAATTACCTATCAAATATATGTGATCATAGGGTGATGCTTCCTCTTTGACATGTTTGAACCTTCAATCCCCAATAGATTTAATACAATGGGGAACAACGAAGTTCAAGATTGGGTTGGAATTATTCAGGAATCCATTAATGTGCTGAGCAGAGTATTTTATTAGGTCATATGCTAAGAGGCACGAAGATTACTACTAGCAATGCTGACATGGTTAATCATTGTGACAATAAAAATTATTAGACAAATGAGGCATAGAGGTAACTAGCACGCATTGAGAATGTGGGGACCATGTACGTGATCCTGAGATCTAAAAGAAGTGGGTCTTTCTAGATATGAAATACATAGGAGGCATGATCGGGAGGATGAAGACGCTAACATCAGTTATTCTTGGGAGGTGACGAGTTATGCAAGGGATAGTAACAATGGTTCCTTTCCATATATGCCTTGCCCGACAATAGTAAGCTCTAAGGAGAAGTGGTCGAGTATGTTACACCGATTGCCTCCTTGAGTGTAAGGAAAATCAGTTAAGCTCAAAATAGTAAGATTCTTGCAACATGGATGTGATAGAGATTTCAAAAGAAATACATGAAGTTGAATTGCACTACTAACATTAACTGACACAAGGAATCTATGCCACAAGCCCATGATGATGAAAGGGAAGTTAAAAACTTATGAGATTATCATAATTCAAACAGCTTAACCCATCCCGATAATTGACCCTATATGAGATAACTAAAGATACGACAAATTTTCTTCTAAATCAATATGCTCATGATATGTGCAAAAATCTGAAAGCATCTAATCTCAACCTTTCACGAGTGAAACCACATAACTAGGACATCTTAATATTGGGATGAAATTATGTATTGGTTAGAGGGGTTCTAATGGTTAACATGATGCTCCGAGGAGAAAGACAAATAAAACTCCTATCTACCTAGGGAGGTGGAATACGAAGGATAGCAAAACTCCCCGCACATGACAATGACATAGTCAATGATTCTAGAAGTTGAGTGTGTAAATACAATGGAACCCAATGGACAATATAAAATAATCATGGAAAGTTTGCAAATGTTCATAATGAGTTCTCAATGGATTTTGACTTGAGAAGTACCCAAATGCTAATGAAAGACAGGAAAACATGAGAGTAGGCGTTGTGCTATGATAACCCCCCCAAAGGTGCATTTGGTCTTGATGGAGAGCCTATTAAGGGTCCTTATGAGAAAGGAAATGTTATAGTGACACATAGAAGGACACGTTCTCTTATGGTTATCGAACAAGTGTTGGGCGACTAGCACAGTGAATTCGCTAACTAAGGAACACAATTAACACATGTTGTGGAGGTATAAAGAGAAAATAAACATTTGCCATGAGCTGGACATGCTTCTGCTATATTAACTCCCAAACTACAATACAAGACCACGTCACGGGCAAGCACAATACTAGGAACAAAGTGAGCTACTTACTGCAGGATGTCCTAAGTGGACATGAAAGTTATACTAAGATGATGGCACAAGATCTTCCAATGATGGAGATGTGAGGATCTCAATTTTCAGAGAGACTTTATGCACACGGTGACCATTTCGATTGACATGCACTCATATGATAGGTGCTAAGGTATTCTCTTATATTACTAGACAGTGAGAAGGTTTAATGATGATACTCGCAAGAGAGTAAAATGACTGTTCAAACCATAGAAGACATATACACCAGTGAGAAAAAAAGTGACTCGAGAAGGATCGCAACACTGGGATGCTTTAGATGAAACTTGACACTACATAAGTAAACTTTACGACGGTGCATGCATAGGCACAAGTGAGCATATGTTGTCCATTTAAATAAAAAAGGTTCTATAAGAAATTTATTAGGTATAATCCCTTGTTGAGAATTTGGGAAAGCAAGTGGGAAGTATAAATACTAGAGTTATAACTCAATTCAGGGACATAATTATAGAGCTCAATCCCATAAAAGGTTGTAAATAAGAGAATTTTTGATAGAGTGGATTCACGAATAATGTGTCTCGGTCAAAGAGTAGGTACATGAAATGTTTTGTGATTCAATATCTTTTTAAGACAGTATTTATGAGAACTCTTCAATATGGGTGCACATATACAACAAGGAAAAATCGTGCGGTGTTCATAACAATATAGCAAGGAGTGACTTACTTGGTAACTTTAGATTGGCGAGGCAGTGCCTTAATTGATGCCCCCTGACTCCACATATGTAACATACATTGGTACCATACTGACATACCACATGATCTGGTGGTGCAGTGACATTAATAAGAAAAAGGGTACTCCCTTTATCAACAAGTTCTACCAATCCCTCCATGGCTCGATACATTTTTCTAACAAACCCTTGGGCACTCTCCTTTGAATTCAATGGTGGGGTCATTCCCTCCTTACTGCTTCAAACTCGTGGATTATGGTATCAAGATTACTCATCTTGAGAATAAGACATAGCGAGGAAATTAGCTCCCTATCTTGAGCTCTACTGCACGATCTGGAGTATCAAAGAAGGGTGAACTTCCTAAATGTCCAAGTAGCTTCCTAATTATAGATGTGATCGACAACATACCGATAAGAAAGACTCTAGTAGAAACGACTCCGATACATCCTACGACACTTTAAAATCTTAGGCTCTAATACCAAGTTTGTCACGCCCCAAAACCGAGGAGTGCGACTGGCGCTCAACCGAGTAAACCCGACTGAGCAAGCATGTTAGATTTCATTCTACCCAAATTCATCTTTGAATAAAGAGGAGATGTGCTCCATTAATCATTCCCTGAAAATATTTCATTAACAACTTCCATTTTGTTTTCATTAGCAGTTTCAACCATAATATCTAAAATATTACAATTTTTATAGATATGATGAAAAACATGTTTGCCAAATACCAATATTTCTAATTCAATTCCCAATATCAAACCCTACCCATAATTCTATCTACGGAGCCTCTAAATACAACTGAAGAGTAATATGAAAATGCCGGTAGCAAGGCTTTGGCTATACCTTAAAATATAAAGTACATGATAAACAAATGATACATGACCAAAATTGAAGTGGGGCTCACCAAATCGGTTGAAAAGAGGATGCACCACTAGTTGCGACCAACACTGTCTGCTATAGAACCACCTACATCCATTTAAATATGTAGCGCCCCCGTCAAAAGAGACGTTAGTACTGTCGAATAGTACTAGTATGTATAGCTAAAGGTCCTGTCACGACCCCAAATACCCCGGTCGTGATGGCACCTATTACAGTACTAGGTAAGCTAACCCAACAAGTAACCACAGTGAATTCTTTTTATAAAAACCATTTTCTAAAACTGATTAAGTCTCAAAATTCTCATAAGAAATATATAAATCACTGAAATGTGCGACAAACAGTACAAAATATACCAACAAAGCCCAACAATCCGGTGTCACAAGTCAAGAAACTCTACCTTGCAGTCTCCGGCAACTTCTGTATCAGTTAAGGACCCTCACTCTGCCACTCGGGTACCTGGATCTGCACACAAGGTGTATGGAGTAACGTGAGTACGCCAACTCAGTAAGTAACTAAAGTAAATAAGGTCTGAGTGCAGTGACGAGCAGTAAAAATCATATAATAAGTCTCAACAGAAAATTTCAAGTCAAATTCTAAAATTTAAAAGCAAATCATCTCGTAAAAACTTCAGTTTCAATTAAAAATATTCTGAAATCATATTTAGCTGTTTTCAACAGAGGTTCAGTATAAAAAGAAGAGTCAAAGCAACAAAATGTCACAAACGGGCCCCTCGGGCAAGGTATCACTCATAAATATAGCCTCTCGGGCAAGCCTCTCAGTCACTCGCAACTCAGCTCCCGTCAATAGTACTCACACACAGCACTCTGGCTCAATAATATCTCATAATAGTAATAATCACAATAACCGCTGCGGCGTGCAACCCGATCCATAGTTTATAGTCGACTATGCTCACGGGGGGTGTACAGACTCCGGAGGGGCTCCTACAGCCCAAGCGTCATATCGCTGCGGCGCGCAACCCGATCCATTATATATATCGCTGCGGCGTGCAGCTCGATCCATATAAGTATCGCTGTAGCGCGCAACCCGATCCATAATATATATATATATATATATATATATATATATATATATATATATATATATATATATATATATATAATTCTCACTATTAGGTCCTCAACCTCTCTCAGTCATTAACCTCACTGCCACTCGGGCATATCAGTGGAAATCAGGGGACTCTGCGCAAACAGTTTTCACATATTAAAAAATAGAGTGATAATGTCGGATTTAAACAATAAACGGGTAAAACAAGACTGAGGATATGCTTTCAAAACAATCAGAGTGAGGAAAATAGTAAAAATGCCCCTAAGGGTCTAAACAGGTCGGCACAAGGCCCCAAACATGGCATACAACCCAGAATATAGTATCAATCACTAAAGTGCCGAATAATATAAGATTCCAAATCAAATACGCGGCTTAATAGTTGCTACAGGATGGACCAAGTCACAATCCCTACCGGTGCACGCCCACACGCTCGTCACCTAACATGTGTGTCACCGCATTTATCAAAACAATATGAAATACCGTGGTTTTATACCCTCAAGTCTAGATTTACAATGGTTACTTACCTCAACCCAGATGAAATACTAATCCATGATGCCTTTGCCTCTCGCCTCGGCCTCAACTCGCGCCGAATCTACCCAAAATCAGAATCATAACATTAGAATATGCTAAGGGAATGAAGCCCATGCGAAAATAATCAAATTATACCAAAAATCCTGAAATTTGTCCAACCCGACCCCCGGGCCCATGTCTCGAAATTCGATAAAAGTCACATCAATGGAATCCTTATCCCCCCACGAGTTCATACATACCAAGAATACCAAAATCCAACCATAAATGACCCCTCAAATTCCTAGATTAAGGTCTCCAATTTCCAAGCCCTAACTCCCCAATTTAGGTTTCAAATCCTCCAAATTTCATGTTTAATTAGGTAGAAATTACAATAGGATCGAGTATTAAGTCCATAATTCTTACCTACAAGAAGTTCTCTTTGATTCTCTCCTCAATCCCCCTCAAGAAGCTCCAAAACCGAGTCAAAAATTGTGAACTTAGGCCAAAAATTGCGAAAATGGCCTTTTAAACATTCTGCCCAGCGATTCACGATCCTTCTTTGCGATGCGGTCAACGCCTCGCGTTCGCAAAGCACAAACTTACGTTGACCACTTATTCCTTCATCGCGAACACAACACCCCTAACGTGAACGCGAAGCTTCAGCTCATCAAAGCATCGCGAACGCGAAGCTTCAGCTCATCAAAGCATCGCGAACGCGAAGCTTCAGCTTATCAAAGCATCGCGAACGCGAAGCTTCAGCTCATCAAAGCATCGCGAACGCGACTACCAGCTCGTGAACGCAAAGAATAAATTCTCCAGGACCCAGCTACTCACCTTTCCTCTATACGAACGCGGCAAAATCCTCGCGAACGTGATGACCACTGACCTCAACCCTTCACGAACGAGGGAACACCTTCGCGAATGCAAAGTCCAACTCTACTGCCTTACATCCCAACCCTTCACGAACGTGGGAAATCCATTGCGAACGCGAAGGCCAAAAGCGTGCAACACCAACAACAGTTTTTCTACAACTTTTTCCAACATGAAATGATCCGTTCGACCACCCGAAACTCACCCGAGGCCCTTGGAACCTCAACCAAACACGACAACATATCCCATAACCTCATTCAAAATTGTTCCAACCTTCAGAACACTCAAAACAACATCAAAACACCAAATTAGCATCAGATTCAAGCCTAAGAATTCCAAAAACTTCCAAATTCCGCTTTCGATCAAAGAGTCTATCAAACCTCGTCCGAATGACCTGAAACTTTGCACACACGTCACAAGTGACACCACAGACTTACTCCAACTTCCCAAATTCCATTCTGACCCCTATATCAAAATCTCACCTATCAACCGGGAAACGCCAAAATTCCAATTTCGCCAATTCAAGCCTAAATCTACTCCGGACCTCCAAAACCCATTCTGATCATGCTCCTAAGTCCAAAATCACCTCGCGAAGCTATCCGAACCATCAGAATTCACATCCGAGCCCTTTTCACATAAGTGAACATCCGGTTGACTTTTCCATCTTAAGCTTACTCAAAAGAGATTAAGTGTCTCAAACCTTACCAAAACCTCTCCGAACTCGAACCAACAAACCCGATAACACATAATACAGCTGAACAAGGCAATAAGAAGCAGAAATGGGGGAAATGGAGCGGTAACTCATGAAATGACCGGCCGGGTCATTACATCCTCCCCCTCTTAAACAAACGTTCGTCCTCGAACGAGTCAAGAAACATATCTGAAGCCTCAAATAGGTGAGGCTATCTACTCTGCATCTCCTGTTCAGTCTCCCAGGTAGCCTCCTCCACGGGCCGACCTCTCCACTGCACATTCATTGAATCTACATCCTTTGACCTGAACTTTCGAACCTGACGCTCCAAAATGGCTACTGCCTCCACATCATAAGTCAAATCATCATCTAACTGAACCATGCTAAAATCCAAAACATGAGACAGATTGCTAATATACTTCCAGAGCATAGAAACATTAAATACCGGATGAACACTCAATAAGCTGGGTGGCAACGCAAGCTCATAAGCCACATCCCCAATCCTCCGAAGCACCTCAAAAGGCCCAATGAACCGAGGACTCAATTTACCCTTCTTCCCAAATTTCATAAGACCCTTCATGGGTGAAACCTTCAATAGAACCTTCTCACCAACCATGTAGGACACATCCCAAACCTTTCTGTCAGCACAACTCCTTGTCTCGACTGCGCTATACAAAGCCTCTCCTGAATCACCTTCACCTTGTCTAAAGCATCCTGCTCCAAGTCTGTACCCAATAGCCTAGCCTCACCCGGCTCAAACCAACCGACCGGAGATCTGTACCGTCTCCCATACAAAGCCTCATATAGAGCCATCTGAATACTCGACTGATAACTGTTGTTATAAGCAAACTCTGTAAGTGGTAGAAACTGATCCCATGACCCTCCAAAATCAATGACACAAGCACGCAACATGTCCTCCAATACTTGAATAGTGCGCTCGGACTGCCCGTCCGTCTGAGGGTGAAAAGTTGTGCTCAACTCAACCTAAGTACCCAACTCTCGCTGTACAGACCTCCAAAACTATGAAGTAAACTAAGTACCTTCTATCTGAAATGGTGGAAACTGGGACACCATGCAAATGAACAATCTCTCGGATATAGATATCTGCCAACCGCTATGAAGAATAGGTAGTACACCCAGGAATGAAGTGCGCGAACTTGGTCAGCCGATCCACAATCACCCAAATAGCATCGAACTTATTCAAAGTCCGTGGGAGCCCAACTACAAAGTCCATGGTGATCCGCTCCCACTTCCACTCTGGAATATCCATTTGCTGGAGCAAGCCACCCGGTCTCTGATGCTCATATTTCACCTGCTGACTATTGAGACACCGAGCTACAAATCCCACAATGTCCTTCTTCATTTTCCTCCACCAATAATGGTGTCATAGATCCTAATACATCTTCGCGGCACCCAGATGGATGGAATACCGCGAGCTATGGGCCTCCTCCAGAATCAACTCCCCAAGCCCATCCACATTGGGCACACATATCCGGCCCTGCATCCTCAATACTCTGTCATCACCAATTGTCACATCTCTGGCATCATCGTGCTGAACTCTGTCCTTTAGGACAAGCAAATGATGATCATCATATTGGCGCTCTCTGATGCGATCAAATAAGAAAGACCGAGAAATCACACAAGCTAATACCCGACTAGGCTCCGAAATATCCAACCTCATGAAACGATTGGCCAAGGCCTGAACATCAACTGCAAGAGGTCTCTCCACAACATGAATATACGCCAAACTCCCCATAATCACCGCCTTCCTACTCAAGGCATCGGCCACCACATTGGCCTTTCCCAGATAGTACAAGATAGTAATATCATAATCCTTTAGCAGCTCCAACCATCTCCACTACCTCAAATTGATATCCTTCTGTTTGAACAAGTGCTGGAGGCTACGATGATCAGTAAACACCTCACAAGACACACCATACAAATAATGCATCCAGTTCTTCAACGCGTGAACAATGGCAACAAACTCCAAATCATAAACATGGTAGTTCTTCTCATGGGGCTTCAACTAACGAGAAGCATAAGCAATAACTCTACCCTCCTACTTCAACACACACCCAATACCAACTCTCGAAGCATCACAATACACGATATATGAACCTGAAGTTGATAGCAAAACTAACACTGGAGCTGTGGTCAAGGCAGTCTTGAGATTCTGAAAGCTCTCCTCACACTCATCCGACCACCTGAATGGAGCACTCTTTTGAGCCAACTTGGTCAAGGGTGATGCGATAGATGAAAATCCCTGAACAAACCAGCAGTAATAACCCCTCAAACCAAGAAAGCTATGAATCTTTGTGGCTGAGAACAGTCCGGGCCAACTCTGAAATGCCTTTATCTTCTTCGGATCAACCTGAATACCCTCACTGGACACCACGTTCCCCAAGAATGCCACTGAACTGAGCCAAAACTCACACTTGGAGAAATTTTCATAAAGGTTCTCCTTCCTCAATCTCTGCAAAATAACTCTCAAATGCTCCGCATGCTCCTCCTGACTATGCGAGTACACCAGAATATCATCAATGAAAACTATGACAAATGAGTCGAGATAAGGTCGAAACACACTACTCATCAAATGCATGAATGTTGCTGGGGCATTGGTTAGCCCAAAAGACATCACCAGGAACTCATAATGACCATATCGGGTCCTAAAAACCGTCTTAAGAATATCCGAGTCCCTGATCTTTAGCTGATGATAACCTGAACGAAGATCAATCTTGGAGAACACTCTCGCTCCCTAAGCTGGTCAAACAAATCATTGATACGTGGTAAAGGATACTTATTCTTGATTGTTAATTTGTTCTGCCTGTAATCAATGCATATCCTCATCATG
Organism: Nicotiana tabacum; assembly: GCF_000715075.1. Taxonomy (NCBI): domain Eukaryota; kingdom Viridiplantae; phylum Streptophyta; class Magnoliopsida; order Solanales; family Solanaceae; genus Nicotiana; species Nicotiana tabacum. Next base: position 125,002,203 of record NC_134101.1, on the reverse strand, counting down.
CCATCCTTCTTCTTCACATATAGAACAGGTGCACCCCACGACGACACACTAGGCCAAATAAACCCCTTATCAAAGAGTTCCTAAAGCTTCTCCTTCAACTCTTTCAACTCCGCCATTGCCATACGATACAGTGGAATAGAAATGGGCTGAGTGCCCGGCACCAGATCAATACCAAAATTAATATCCCTGTCCGGTGGCATGCCCGACAGGTCTGCAGGAAAAATATCGGAAAAATCCCTCACAACAGGAACATAATCAATACTCAGAGTCTCTGCACTAACATCCCTCACAAAGGCTAAGTATGAAAGACAACCTTTCCCAACCATCCGATGGGCCTTCAAAAATGAGATCACCCAACTGGGGACAAAATTAGTCGAACCTCGCCACTCAATCCATGGCAAACCCGGCATAGCCAATATCACTGTCTTAGCATGACAGTCTAAAATAGCACAACACAGAGATAGCCAATCCATGCCCAATATCACATCTAAGTCCACCATACAAAGCAATAACAAGTCCACTCGAGTCTCTAGACCCCCAGTAGTTACCACACACTACTGATACACATGGTCCACAACAATAGTATCGCCCACTGGAGTAGATACATGAACAGATGAAACATGAGACTCATAGGGCATATCCAAATAACGAGCAAAATATGATGACACATATGAAAAAGTTGAACCAGGATCAAATAACACAGAGACATCCCTGTGGTAGACTCAGACAATACCTGTAATCATAGCATCTGAAGCATTAGCATCGGATCTAGCTGGGAGTGCATAAAAACGAGGCTGACCACCACCTGATTGACCTTCTCCTCTGGGGCGACCCCTAGCTGACTGACCCCCATCCCTAGCTGCCTAAGTGGGTGGTGAAGTAATTGAAGCTAAAGTCGAGGGTTGATCCCTCTGCTGAGACGGACCCTCAAAAAGATAAGGACAGTACCTCCTCATATTCCCAAACTCTCCACACTCGTAACAACTCCCCAGTGCTGGAGACAGTGACTGAAGGGAACCCCTAGCACTAGGATGACTATCAGATGCACCTGGCATAGAAGAGCCCTGAACTGAAGCAGCACGGGATGAACTCTGAGCTGGAATGGCACTCAGTGATGAATGGCCCTGATGAGAACTATGAAAACCATGACCTGACGATGCCCCCACGATAACCTAGGCGAGCTGACTGAGCATGCCTGAATGGACAACCTCTACCGTACTGAAACTGACCTCTCGAAGGAGCACCACCAAAACCACCAGATCCCCGAGGCCTCTTAGACTCCCTCTCATCTCGCTCCTGGCGACGAACTGACTCAATCTCGTAGGCGATGTCAACAACCTCCTCAAAAGTAGCACCTAATACCCTTTCCCTGATCATGAGAATCCGAAGCTGATATGTGAGGCCATCAACAAACCTCCTGATCCTCTTTCTGTCTATAGTAACCAACCAAATAGCATGACGAGCTAACTCCAAGAACCTCATCTCATACTGCATCACAGTCATATCTTCCTGACGCAACTGCTCAAACTGCCTGCACAGCTCCTCTCTGCGAGACTATGGCCCATACTTCTCCAAAAAGAGAACGAAGAACTGCTGCCAGGTAAGGGGTGCTACACCAATAGGCCTACGCCTCTCATAAGCCTCCCACCAAGTGAAGGCAACTCCAGAAAACTGAAAAGTAGTAAATGCTACACCACTGGTCTCTAGAATACCCGCTGTACGAAGAATCCTCTAACACTTATCCAAGAAACCCTAGGCATCCTCGTCCTCAGTAACACTGAAAGTCGGAGGCTAAAGTCTACCAAAACTCTCTAATCGATGTTGCTCGTCGTCAGGCATAACTGGTACCACATACTCTTGAGCTGGTGCAACTGGCTGGGTTGGAGGTACCCCTGGTGTCTGAAGTCCCTACACAACCTGCCCAGGCGTGCAAGCAACAAGAGTCTGAGTACCTTCCCCGACCTGAGAAGTAGTTGCGACCGTAGTAAAAGAGACCGCCTGAGCCAAACCAGTGCACACTGATAGAATCTAAGCTATAGCCTCCTAAAAATAGGCACAGTCGGTGCCTAAGTTAGTGTTGCTAGAGCATCCGCAACTCGAACCTGATCCTGAATTGGGGCGGCTGGTGGATCTACAGGTGCTGTCCTAGCTGCTGTGTGGGCTACACCCCTGCCCCTGCCACGGCCTCGACCGCGTTCTCGGCCTCTAGTGGCCCGAACTGGTGGTACTGGTGGTCGTTCGTCCTGAATGGTAGCACATGTCCTCACCATCTGTGAGAGAATGGAATAACAGAAGTTTAGTACTAGAATCAACAGATTTGCACGACAGGAATTCAAGAATGAGAAGTTTTCCTAAAGGTTCTACATCCTCTCGAGGATAAATATAGATGTCTCTGTACCGATCTGCGAGACTCTACTAAACCGGCTCATGACTCGCGAGACCTATGTAACCTAAGCTCTGATACCAACTTGTCATGACCCCAAATACCCCGGTCGTAATGGCGCCTATTACAGTACTAGGCAAGACAACCCAACAAGTAACCATAGTGAATTCTTTTTATAAGAACCATTTTCTAAAACTGATTAAGTCTCAAAATTCTCATAAGAAATATATAAATCACTGAAATGTGCGGAAAACAGTACAAAATATACCAACACAGCCTAACAATCCGGTGTCACAAGTCAAGAGCCTCTAAATACAACCCAATCTGACTGACTAATACATCATAAGTCTGAAAATGTAGAAAGCTAAGATAGGAAGGAGGAAAGTAGGGTTGTGGACGCCGTGCAGCTACCTTACAGTCTCTGTAAAGCTTTGAGAGTACTGGGAACCCTCACTCTGCTGCTCGGGCACCTGGATCTGTACACAAGGTGCAGGGAGTAACGTGAGTACGCCAACTCAGTAAGTAACTAAAGTAAATAAGGTCTGAGTGCGGTGACGAGCAGTAAAAATCATATAATAAGTCTCAACAAAAAATTTCAAGTCAAATTCTGAAATTTAAAAGCCAGTCATCTCGTAAAAACTTCAGTTTCAATTAAAAATATTTTGAAATCATTTATTTAGCAGTTTTCAACAGAGTCTCAGTATAGAAAGAAGAGTGAAAACAACAAAATGTCACAAACGGGCCCCTCAGACAAGGTATCACTCATAAATATAGCCTCTCGGGCAAGCCTCTCAGTCACTCGCGGCTCAGCTCCCATCAATAGTACTCACACTCAGCACTCCGGCTCAATAATATCTTATAATAATAATAATAATCACAATAACCTTGCGGCGTGCAGTCCGATCCATAGTTTATAGTCGACTATGCTCACTGGGGTGTACAGACTCCGGAGGGGCTCCTACATCCCAAGCGTCATATCGCTGCGGCGCGTAGCCCGATCCAATATATATATCGCTGCGGCGTGCATCCCGATCCATATAAGTATTGTTGATGCCCAATTTTTTCCACAATATTTTCAAAACTATGCCTTAGCACCAATTAGTATTTTTCATACAATTTCTGCATTTTAAAAATATTTTAATTAATTTATCCCAACATTTTATTTGTAAAACAATCATTGATTGCATCACAAAATAGTTTTAATAATTTTGTGGCTTAATTTTATCATTTGCATTCATATTAAGTTTTAATTATTGCACAAATAGCCACATATATATTTTTAGGATACAATTGCAATTACTTTGCAATTATAGTCTATGCATGCATTATTACACTATTATTTTCGAAAAATAGCCTTTTGTATTTTTAAAATATTAAGTAATTACTTTAAAATATGCCCATGCATGAAAATCATTTTTTATAATTTATTAACCATTTTTTTAAAATTGTTTTAGGAATTAATTATGTATTTAACAAATAACCCCTTTTCATTTAAAACCTAGCTTATTAACTAGCCCAAACTCCTTATAAACCAGCGCATGCCCAATACCCACCTACCCCAACCCAATTCCCGGGAAAATCTTGGTCGTTGATCATCGTGATCAACGGTCCAGATTTTCCCTTCCTAAAATAAACTAACATATACCCCCCAAACCCTAATCATTTCCCTCACCTCCCCCGCCGTCACCTCATCCCCTCTTCTCTCAAATGCTCTCAAGACTAAACCCTAATCCACCCTCGCTGTCACTCATCTATGGCCATCCATGGTGGTTTCTCACCACCCCCAAGCCTCTAATGACCTCTCCTATACTGGTATCACCATCTCCAGGGTCTTCAAGGGACCAGGGTTAGTATGCTTGCATCTATGGCCCTTTCTCGCCTATCTCAGGCTATTCCAGTTTGATTCCGAGCAAGATCTTCCTATATCGCCTTAGATCTATGGATTTCTAAGCTTGCTTCTTCACCTCTGTGTTGTTCTTCTCGAAACCCTAATTTTGTCCTTTGAACTTCTCAGATCTAGCCAAGATCTGAGATAGTCGAACATATTTCGTATGAGATAGATCAAGCCTGTGTTTTAATCGATTTTACGAAGTTTGCTTTAACCTTAACTTGTTTATGCTAAAAGCGCTAATTTTTTGACATTTTTGTTTGGTTTCTGAATTACTTGTGTACTGATTTTTTCCTTGCTTTGGTTCTTGTGATTTTTCTTTAGCCAACTAGACGTCTTATGATTTTTTATCCTAATATTCCTCTACTATGTTTCTTGGTTTAGCTTTCTACTGATTCTATATGTCTATGTTCATTCCGGCTATTCATGGCAAACCGATATTTTTCTCCTTAAATCAGGGTTGTTTTGAATTTTGATTTACCAATTTGCTTCGTTAAAAACTATGTGTTGAGCCTTGACTATTCCTTCCTTGCATATTTGAATTGTCTGCGATATTTGCTGACTCTTTATGTGATTTTCTCTTTTAATTAAACCATTGACTATTCTGAAGTTCTTATTTTGGTTTGATTGAAACTCTTTTCCTTAACAAAACCTTTGGTTCTTACTTCTTTACTCGTTTTGATTGAACTTCTTGCCTTAATTAATTTTCTCTTGCCTTATTTGAATCAACGATGTTACTTGCCGATTCTTACTAATTGTTTCCTTAATTGAACTCCTGTTCATTCACCTCTAATTACCTACTCTGTCCCTACGTCCTACTTGATTTCTTTCCTTAAATATCTGTCCTGCTTTTACCGATGATTGATTATCCCTTGATTAAGGGGAAAACTTTACTGATTTCACGTGTGTGACTGATTTTGTGAATTTTCCTAATTGCTACACAGTTGATTCTTTACCTTATTTTGTTTAACTCTTGATTATTATATATGCCCTTACCCATTCTCACTTCTGAACACGAATAATAGTTCAGAAACTAGTACTTTCACACCCTAAAAAGGCTCTCTCTGCTCTCTCTGCTACTTGTGATCTCTGTTATTCTTGCCGGCTGCAAGCCAAGGCTGAAAATTGAATAATACCTTTCTCACATCTTGTGTTTTCTTTCTTTTTCTAGATATGCTTCTGATTATTTTTAAGAATCTAAACCTATGTGTTTATTTACTGCCTTAGTTCCTATGGCCTGAGTCCATTCTTGCTTCTGTTTACTGCTTACCCAGCATGCCAAATATTGCCTATTCAAATATGTGATTAGCATGTTTCCACTTCACTTGCTTGTTTGTTATCTTGTTAATATGTCTACATATGTAACTAGCTTGTTTGACTGATTACTGCTTATCTAGTATGCCTAAACTCTGATGTGTAATTAGCATGCCTTCACTTGTTGATACCTGCCTAGCATGCCCATTTAAGTCCTTGCATGTCCTGCCTCACTCCTGCTAAGTTAGTTAATCTCCCTAGAGTGACTCTAGCTGTGTTCTTTAGATGTCCTCAATATGTTTCTGCTGTGATCTTTGCTGCACGGTCTGCATTTTATCTAACCTATTAGTTCTATAGAACACCTCAAGAACTCTATGTATTCTGTTGTTTGTGTGCTCCATTGAGGTGTACTCTCTGTGTTCCCAACCCCTCTTCCCTTGTGTGAAAGCTGTTTGCCAAAGTACTTCCTAAAGCCTGTTTGTTTTATAACTTGTGTTCTGATTACATATTATGTTTTTATATTTTCCTCAAACTGTTTTATCACTAAATCAGTACTGGTTTTTAGAAATTCTTTTCACTCATAAGACCTTTCTCTATACCGTCTATTAAACTCTATAAAACCATTATGCACTTTCACTTACTCCTAGATTATTAAGTCCTGCCCCTCTGGTATGTGTACTGCTTAGAGACCCTTGAGATCTCTTTGAACTCTAGCATTAGGGCTGGCATTTCCACACTGCACACAAATTAGTTATTATTTGAGAAAGGTCTAGGTGTGAGCACTGCCCGGGATCCTTGTGGTCGTTAGGGATCTCTGACATACCTAGACATGAAATTGGCTATGGAACTTTGGACATTTGAGATTACTGGAGGCTTGGAAATCACTTTAGGCCTTCTTCAGGCTCCCTATAGCTTAATTTATGCTCTATTTATGTAATTTTTGTTCAATCATTGGTTTGTAATAATTAATTGTAAAAAAATATTGGGGTGACTAGTGAAAAGGGAGGGTAATTGTATATTGTGGGTAATGTTGGGCAGATAACATGCCTATAGGGTTTATTTTGATTTACATGTGATGTGTTAGACAATTTGCCTATAGGATTTCTTAGTTGAAATGAATTCTACCTGCATTTCATACAATTAGATATCATGCCTATAGGGTGTAAAATAATTGAAGTTCAATTTCCATTACAGCATGTATTTACATTCATCTCCTTAGAAATCATGCCTATAGGATTTAAACTCAGCTTTTATAGAAATTATGCCTATAGGGATTTCGCTTTGGTCAAATAAATTCTGCTTGCTTCACCTTGTGTTTAATCATGTCTATAAGATCTAAAACCAGTTTAGTTAGACCTAAAATTAGTTTAACTTTAACTCATGTTTGCAGATTCTGAATCAGTTTAATTAACTAACCTGTTCGTTTCTTTAATAAATTTTCAGCACTGCCTTAATTAATATTACTAGAAAGCATGCCTATAGGATCCAAATTACATTTAAAATTGTTTACTGATTTACTTCATTCCTGATTAATGATTAGATATCATGCTCATAGGACATCATTATTATATGCCTAGGCAAGCCTATAGGACGATTCAAAATCCTACAACTATAAAACTATGCTCTGTTATCTGTGATTGCTCATATTCAGCAGGTCTAAAATCAGTAGGCAAGCTAAATAGGTCTTTCACACTTTGGTCCAAATTTAATACTGCATATTCTCTGCTCGCCTAGATATCATGTTCTAGGGCCTCTTTTAAATATCTGAAAACTGTTGTTTGAGACGTGCACTTACTTGTTCTGTTTGCGGATGTAAAAATGTGAGCCTTTAATTGTTCTCTCTTTAATGCAGTCCTAACTGTTTTGATTGATGCCTAGACTTTTCTCCTTTAAGTACCTTAAGATCGTCTAGAACTACCTAAATTAGAGTTCCTAAATACCTCCAGGGCCACAAGGAAAGGGACGGGTTATGCACGCATATGATATATTTCAAGGTTGCTAGAACGCTTTAGGCTACGACCAAGGGGAGGGAATTGGGTAGTAAGGATATGATGACTACGCGCTATTGTCATGTGTAGCCCCTCATTGAGGAGTGATTACCAGGCATTGTGTTGGTATGATCCTGTAAGATAACCAACTTAGGACCCCTCTTTCCCAACTCCCGTTGTTAAAAATGAATTTCCTTTTCTTTACATATATGTGCAAATTATTCAAACCTTTTCCTTTGTTTTTATTGCTTGAATCATACATGTATTTAGAATGTGAAAACATGCCTTTATTTGAGAATACGTGTTGAAATTGTTTATTTGTAAAAGGACTAATTCACATAGTTTACGTTCAGTCGGGACCCACCATTGTGGACCGCGAGGAGTGCCTAACACCTTCCCCTCAAGGTTATTTTGAGCCCTTACCCTAATCTTCGATAATGCAAACTAGTCCATGAGTTAATTACTCTAGGTGACCTAACTCACCATAATCTGTTAGGTGGAGATTCTTCAAATAACCAATTCCCAAAAGGAAACGAGTTGTTTCCCGTGAACGTCGAAACTCGAACTTCCTCGCGAAAAGGAAAAAAAGGGGGCACTACAGCATAGCGACTCTGCTGGGGATATTTTAGGCTCTTACCATAACGAACTTATCTTTTGTGAATTAGTCCAAGCATGCTCTATCCCACGAACCCTTTCCCCTTATTTGAATTTAACTGTCTCTTTTCAAGTATTTATGATTCTTTTATTCTTGAAACTGACTTGTCTCTTTTGTTTTCTTTTCTGTAACTGTCTTTCAATTATTTAAATACTGCATTTATCATTTTCTTATGTGCAAATATTTGGCAACATGCTCTTTATTGCTGCATAAATCATGATCAACATCATATTCCACTCGTGTGTAATTAATCCTATAGCAACGCTTGATGAGTGTTTTCGATCTTCCTATATATCACCCTTTAAATTCGGAAAAGGGTATTTGCGGTAAAACTAGTCGATCAGCGGTGCGTTCGACGGCTCCATGCCTTTCCCCCTCAAGTTGTCCGCTTGAGGGTCCCAATCTAGACCACTATAGTAGCCTTACTCTGGTTAATTATACATGCATCATGGTCAAACCTAGTCGGGTTAATATGTTGTCTGCATAATAACCCTTTAAGTTGCCTTGTCCAAAAGTCCATTGGGTTTTCCATAATCCCAACAGACGTAACCACGATTATGTGCATTAATTTGGAGAAATAAGTGCCAATATGCTAATTATTTCTGTATAAATTGACGAACCTGGAGGGGGAAAGGGCCTAACTCTCTTTGTTCTGCAAACAATGAGGCACGAGGTCCCCAGATTCGGTATGGTTAGCACACCCTCACTTTTGTTAGATTGGTGGAGGGATCTTCCTTCATATGACCAAAACCATGTGAAACGAGTCTTAGGAAACTTGCCTTCTCTGTTGGATATTTAGCCCAACAAAATGTTGATCGAGGCTACAACTATGTTCTGGGACAAGGAGAGGGATGTGTTCCGTTTTGGGAACATAGAAATGACTCCCCTTTTAGAAGAAATAGGAGGATTAGGCCTTGGGATAGCCCTAATCTGTTAGTACCTGAAAACGCACTGCTAGGGGATCTCTGAAGATGATGGAGCTGAAGAAGAATGATGACTTGAAATGCCTAAAGGACTCCTACATACCTTTTGAGTTCCTTTATGAAAGATACGGTCACAGTAGCTCCTACCATATTTTTGATGATGTTCTCAATCACTTCTTTAGGTTGGATTCATCGTAGGGTCTTCGTGTGTATTATGTGTTTCTTGGGCATGCTGGTATTCCCAATCCAAGGGGATAGGATCCATACTAGGCTAGCCATGGTGACCAAAACTTTGATGGACGGGATCGAGGGGGAGACATACACTATCATCCCTATGATCGTTGCCGACATGTACTGGGCTTTGGAGCGATGCTAGAAGGGGTTCAGGTTCTTCGAGGGTTGCAACTTGCTGCTACAGGTCAGGTTATTGGAACATCTCCAAAAAGAACAATACCGTCAAGAATTTCCGCGGAGGCCGTAGAGTGATCACATAGCCTTCCATAATCCCAAAAGAATGAACTTATTCTAGACATGTTTGCTCAGCCAGAGGACGCTGCGGGATGGGTACAACTTTTCGAAAATTTGACTGAGGATCAAGTCCAGTGGATGTTTGAGTGGTTCCCTACCGATGATTTCATCATCATATCCATGGATTTTCTGCACTTGGTGTTGATTGGGTTAAGGGGCATATACCCTTACGCTCCTCTTAGGGTTATGCGACAAGCAGGCAGGAGACAAATCATACCACGGGTCACTAAAATGTATCACTTTAGAGCCAATTTCCAAGGTGACGCCATCCCATATAAGAATGAAGTGCGACACATGTGGACCTTGAAGATTATTATGGAGAAGGATACTATTAAGCCAGACCGATATCACGCGGGCCACTCATACCTTTACCCTTCGTGGTTGGAGGACAACATAGACAGGGTCTTTGAGCCAAGGACTGGTCCAAGAAATAGGGTCATATATGAGGTTGCTGAAGTTGAGGTGAAGTACAACAAGCTATAGAAAAGAGTTCGAGAGCCTGAAGCCGAGCATATGGCACTGCACACGGCTGATATGGAGCTGATTAATGAGTGGAAAGAAAAGCTGTTAAATCCAGCGAAAGGCTGGAATATCTGGAGTACAGTTTAATGGAGTTGGAGGGGAAGATGAGAAAAGGGCCACTAACTGCCAAAATGCTGAAGTAAACGAAGGAGGGCATCTTATGAGGGCATTCCTACTGCTGAACCTGTGCGAGTTGGGAGAGTTGATTGACAATAGCATCCAGTTTGGAGAGGGTCCTTCTGGGACCTAATAGATTATATTTACTTGCTTTCCAATGTAATAAGGCCAAGAGTTGTTAGTGACATTATCTTATTTAGTTTCGTTTACTCTTACATTAATGAAATGAGGCAATTATTGGCACTAAATTTCTCCAAATTTATTTGTCGCTAGGCCTACCTCGGGCACAACGAGGTTCCCAAATTAGGACGCGAATTTACATTCCCGTAATATGCGTTTAAATAATGCAAACATTTCAGAATCCTTACTGACTTGTTTACCTTTTTGTCTTTCTTTATTCTTTATTCCCGTCCCCTAAGGTTGGTTCGCTCATACTGGCATCATCAGCATATCACACCAGATCTAGAGGCCCTCCACCTCCTCCTCCTCCAAGTAATACAAAAGGCAAAGGAAAAGCAAAAATGGACGACTTAAGTAGTATTCAAAAGGATAATGCCGAGAACACAGAAACTTCAGACGGTCGGAGTACCCCGGCACCAAATGACCTAGTCTTGAGGTTGGAACAAAAGATATTGGAGCTACAAGGAGAGCTTGAGCAGGTCCGCAATTTGGCAAACTTATCACTCACCCTGAATGTCCCCGACATCAACCAACAAAACACAAAGAACCCAGCAACTCCCCAAAATACACCAAACCATTAACCGCAAAACCCTCCTGCACCGCAACAATACGCAACCCCACCCCAAAATCTCAATCCCCTACCAATACCAACTCCGCCACAACATCACCATCAACCAATTCAGTACCCACCAACCACCACTTATCACACTCCCTAGAATGCACCACAACCCATTCCTGACTCTCAAAACTCTACCAATGACTACCATTACACCCAGGCACCTGGAACTCACCAAAACAACCCCATATACGTGGAAACCGTACCTCACTCTATCCAACCAATCTCCTATACACCAGAATCCTCCGAGAAAGACCTGCTCAATAAAAACATGGCTGAAGAGCTCAAGAAGTTGACGAGCTGAGTTAAGGGTGTCGAAGGCGGCAAGGGAATAGAAGGTTTGAACTATGAACACCTATGCATACAGCCAGATGTGGAACTGCTAGAGGGATACAAACCTCTCAAGTGCGAGATGTTTTACGGTACAGGTGATCCCAAGGTTCATATGAGGACCTATTGTGACAAGCTTGTCGAGGTCGGGAAAGACAAAAAGATTCGGATTAATCTCTTTATGAGGAGTCTTACTGGAGATATTTTGTCCTGGTGCATCAGCCAAGATCCCAAGAAATGGTCCAATTGGGTGAGTATGGCGTCAACTTTCATGGACTGGTTCAGGTTCAATACAGAGAATGCACCAGATGTTTTCTACATCCAGAATCTTAAGAAGAAACCCACCGAAACCTTCTATGATTATGCTACTCATTGGAGGTCGGAAGCGGCCGAGGTCAGGCCATCTTTGGATGAGGAACAGATGAATAAGTTCTTTGTTAGAGCACAGGATCCGCAATATTATGAAAGATTAATGGTTATTGAAAACCATAAATTCTCTGATATCATCAAGCTTGGGGAAAGAATTGAGGAAGGCATCAAAAGCGGGATGGTAACGAATTTTGAGGCATTATAGGCCATAAATAAAGCATTGCAATCAGGCGACATATCAAAGAAGAAGGTCGTTGGAGCAGTGATGGTCGCTAAAGGCTCGAAATCTCCACTCACCTATCAAACACATCCACCCACCTATCAAGCACCACCACCCACATACCAAGTACCACCACATACATATCAACCATCATCTCCCAGATATTCCCAACCAGCCACTGCCTATCATATCTATAATTCACAACTATCTCATGTCCAACCACCTCTAACTCACCAAAATTTTCCAAGACCACAACCCAATTTTGACCGTAAGCCACTCAGACAGTACATCTCTATTACTGAACCCATCGACCAACAGTATGAAAGGTTGAAAGCCGCTTGTTATGTCACCCCTATTCCTATTGTGGCATTAGAGAACCCATCCCAATAGGTTAACCCAAACAAAACCTGTGCATACCATTCTGGTATGAAAGGGAACACCATTGACGAATGTCGAACGTTGAAAGATAAGATCCAGACGCTGATTGATGATAAGGTTATACAGGCAAATGAAGCTACACCCAATGTCCGCAACAACCCCCTCCCTGATTATAAGGGTGGCGGGATACATGTGATAGAAATGGATGAGGAATGGCATTGAAGGCGATGACTTTAAGCTTGCAGTCACACTTACTCCCATTGTAGTACAGAATCAGTCACCAATCAAAGTTGAGATAATTGCATCAGTTCTATTTGAGGTAGAGGTAGCTTCGCCTGCGGACACCCCTGTTTCATTTGAAGTGGAAGTGGCCATGCCTTTCACGGTGACAGTATCAACCACACCTCCTTTCGAATCAAAAGAAATACTTTGGGATTATGTTGTCGAGGCTAGGCGAAAAGGAAAGGCAAATATGGAAGAATCCAATGCTGTGCAAGGAATGACCAGGACTGGGAAAATCTATATACCTGAACACTTGGGAGGACCAAGTAAGGATGCTGCTACCAAGTAGCCTGTCATTGAAACAGGACCAGATGAGCTTTGGAGGAAAGTACAAGCAAGGGAATATTTCGTCATCGATCATTTGAACAAAAGCCCAGCTCAGATATCCATACTGTCACTGTTGCAAAATTCAGAGGCACATAAGAATGCTTTGATGAAGGTGTTGAGTGAAGCATGCATGCCCAACAATATCACCTGCGGAGAGATGGCTAATATGGTAGGACAAGTGCTAGAAAATCATAAGATAATCTTCTATGAAGTTGAGTTTCTGCCTGAAGGGTTGAATCACAACAGAGCATTGCATATCACAATGCAATTTGAAGACAAATTCATTGTCAGAGTCTTGATTGATGGAGTTTCAAGCCTCAATATTTGTCCGTTGGATACTCTGAAAAGACTGGGTAAAGGTTTCCATGAAATACGGGCAGGGAGCATGAATGTGAAAGCTTTCGATGGGTCCCAAAGGGCCACGATTGGGGAAATTAATCTTTGTCTACAGATGGGGCCAACTTGGTTCGACGTTGAATTTCAAGTGCTCGACATATCAGCCTCATACAATCTTCTGTTGGGCCGACCATGGATACATGCCGCCGGAGCTGTGGCTTCCACACTACATCAAGCTGTGAAATTCGAATGGAACCATCAGAAGGTAATCATTCATAGAGATGGGAGTAACCCCATTTACACCAGTCAAACCATCCCGGTTATTGGAAATAGAAGAAGGTTAAGAGGGGAAACCTATCATCACATTGAACGTGTCAATGCCGTTGAAAAAGACAAATGATGGAGTAGCAAGATAGAGAGCATACTGGTATGGTCCGGGTATGAACCTAACAAAGGGCTTGGAAAGAATCTCCAGGGTATTACTAAGCCGATACAGCTGAAGTGTCATGGTCTACCTTTGGACTCGGATATCAGTATCATGGCAGGAGTATGGTGATTGGTCGCCTCCATGGCGCGGACCTTATTGCCCTCTTAGGCAACCGGTTCCGCATCTGGATCAGACTTTTCACCAAGCTGACACAATATGGGGAACTACAGAAGAAGAAGCGTTAGCGGGGCTGAGGAATCTATTCTTGGAGGATGAAGACATGGACTGAAGTGTAATAATTGAGGAGAAGGAGGAGGAAGAAGGCCTCACTATTTAGATTATGGAGAAGGGAGCTGTTCTTAGAAACTGGACCGCCACACCATCCCGGGTCCGCCGAGTCCCTGGGTAGCTTGGTAGATTTTATTCCTATAACTATTCTAGGCATTTAAGATTTTCAGTAATTTATTTTTAAGATTCACGTGCTTCAAAATAAATTCTCGATTCATCGATCCGTACTCGTTTGGATGTTTTAAGTATTAATCAAAGGCATTGCTCTTTATTATTTATTATTATCTTTTATATTTTTCTTTCTACATCGTTATTGTTGCTTTTCCTGATGAACCGGTGATTGTGACATGTAATGAGGCAACACAACATGAGATTAGTGATTCGGATGAAGAAGATGAGATACCTGAGGAAGTTGTCAAGGAAGTTGAAAACTTTGAGAATAAGCCTAAGTCCAATCTGGACGAAACTGAAGTAGTAAACTTGGGGGACGCCGAGACCGTCAAGAAGACTCGCATCAGCATTCACTTATGGCCAATAGAGAAAGAGGAGTACATCCATTTTCTAAAGGAATATGAGGACATTTTCGCATGGTCATATGATGACATGACCGGCTTGAGCACGTCCATAGTGACTCACAAATTTCCTACTAATCCCATGTGTCCGTCAGTGAAGTAGAAACTAAGAAAATTCAAACCAGATATGAGCTTGAAGATCAAGGAGGAAGTTACCAAGCAGATCAAAGCCAAAGTTCTCAGGGTTGTTAAGTACCCAACCTGGTTAGCTAACATTATTCAAGTATCGAAGAAAGATGGGAAAGTCAGAGTATGTGTTGACTATCGGGATTTAAACAGAGCAAGTCCCAAAGATGACTTTCCACTGCCTAATATACACATCTTGATCGATAACTGCGCCAAGAATGAACTCCAATCCTTTGTAGATTGCTTCGCATGTTATAACTAGATATGGATGGATGAAGAAGGTGCCGAGAAGACAGTTTTTATTATGCCTTGGGGTGTACTGTTACAAGATGATGTCATTCGGTCTGAAGAATGCTGGGGCTACTTACATGAGAGCCATTACAACCATCTTCCATGATATGATACACAAAGAAATAGAGGTGTATGTGGATGACATCATTATCAAATCCAAGAGGCCGCAGATCACATAGCAGATTTGAGAAAGTTCTTTGACAGGTTAAGGAGGTACAACTTGAAACTGAACCCCGCAAAGTGTGCATTAGGGGTCCCCACAGGAAAGTTACTGAGATTCATTGTTAGTCGTCAAGGGATCGAGCTGGATCCGTCTAAAGTCAAGGCTATTCAGGAATTACCGCCTCCTAGGAGTAAAAAGGACATGATGAGCTTCCTAGGACATCTCAACTATATCAGTCACTTCATAGCACAGTCCATAGTCATATGTGAACCTATCTTCAAGATGCTAGGGAAAGATGCTGAGACAAGCTGGACCGAGGATCGTTAGAAAGCCTTCGACAAAATCAAGGAGTACCTATCCACACCACCAGTTTTAGTCCTGCTAGAGTTGGGGCGGCCTTTGCTACTCTATCTATCTGTGTTTGATGGAGCTTTCGGATGTGTTCTGGGACAACATGAAAAGATAGGAAGAAAAGAGCAAGGCATATATTACTTGAGTAAGAAGTTCACACCTTACGAAGCATGGTACTCTCTGCTAGAGCGCACTTGCTGTGCTTTGACCTGGACGGCCCAGAAGTTGAGGCATTACTTCTGTGCCTATACCACATACCTCATATTCAGGATGGACCCTTTGAAGTACATATTTTAGAAACCCATACCAACTAGAAAGTTAGCCAAATGGCAAATATTGTTGAGTGAGTTTGATATCGTCTACATAACTCAAAAGGCGGTAAAAGGGCAAACATTGGCAGATTATCTTGCTGAAAATACGGTTGGAGGAGAATATGAACCTTTGAAAATCTATTTTCCTGATGAAGAGGTATCATTTATAGGAGAGGACATTACCGAAGCATATGATGGTTGGAGGATGTTCTTTGACGGAGCTGCAAATTTCAAAAGGAGTGGGCATTGGAGTAGTTTTGGTATCAGAAATAGGTCAACATTATCTGGTATCTGTTAAACTCAGATTTTCTTGCACGAACAACATGGCGGAATGTGAAGCCTGCATACTAGGACTCAACATGGCAATCGACATGAATATTCAAGAGCTGCTGGTAATCGGTAATTCAGATCTCCTTGTGCACCAGGTATAAGGAGAATGGGCCACCAAGAATTCAAAGATATTGCCATATCTGTACAATGTGTAGGAATTAAGAAAGAGGTTTACAAAGATAGAGTTCCGACATGTGCCAAGAATTCAGAATGAGTTTGCCGATGCATTGGCCACCTTGTCATTTATGATACATCATCTAACAAAAATTTCATTGATCCCATCCCAGTGAGAATCCATAATCAACCGGCTTATTGTGCTCATGTTGAAGAAGAAACAGATGGAAAACCTTGGTTCCATGACATCAAGGAGTATTTGGCAAAAGGAGAATATCCGGAGCATGCAAACCACACTCAGAAACGCACACTCCGGAGATTGTCCAATCACTCTTCCACAACGGAGGAAATTTGTACAGGAGAACTCCTGATTTGGGATTGCTAAGATGTGTCGACGCAAAAGAGGCTTCTAAGCTACTTGAGGAGATACATGCTGGGACCTGTGGCCCGCACATGAATGGTTTTGTCTTGGATAAGAAGATACTTAGGGCTGGTTACTTTTGGATGACCATGGAGACAGATTGCCACCAGTATGTCTGCAAATGCTACCAATGCCAAGTGCACGCCGATATGATAAAGGTGCCGCCAAATGAGCTCAATGCCATAAGTTTACCTTGGCCATTCGCCCACTGGGGAATGGATGTCATTGGTCCTATCGAGCCTACAGCTTCAGACGGGCACACGTTTATTCTAGTAGCCATTGATTACTTCACAAAATGGGTAGAGGCTGCATCTTACAAAGCCGTAGCTAAGAAAGTCGTCGCAGACTTTGTCAAAGATCGTATTGTTTGCCGATTCGGAGTACCCGAATCCATTTTTACCAAAAACACCGCCAATCTCAACAGTGATCTGATGAGAGCCATGTGTGAAACTTTCAAAATCAAGCACATGAATTCCATAGCCTATAGACCTCAGATGAATGGATCCGTGGAAGCCGCCAACAAAAACATCAAGAAGATACTAAGGAAGATGGTAGAAAACTATAAATAATGGCACGAGAAGCTACCTTTCGCTTTGTTGGGATACCGCACTACAAGTTGCACATCAACCGGGGCAACTCCCTATATGCTGGTTTATGGTACCAAGGCTGTCATCCCAGCCGAGGTAGAGATTCCTTCTTTAAGAATCATACAAGAAGTAGAACTCAGTGATGCAGAATGGATAAGGAGCCGCTATGAACAATTAGCCCTTATAGATTGAAAAATGATGAACGCAGTATGTCACGATCAGCTTTACTAAAACAGGATGTCTAGAGCTTTTACCAAAAGAATCAAACCAAGACAATTTGCACCAGGACAACTAGTGCTGAAGAAGATCTTCCCACATCAAGATGAAGCCAAAGGGAAATTCGCTCCGAACTTGCAGGCCCGTACATGGTTCACAGGGTGCTGACAGGAGGAGCACTTATACTTGTAGAAATGTACGGAGAAATTTGGCCAAAACCAACCAATTCTGACGCAGTCAGAAGATACTATGCTTAGACTATTTACATTTCTTTATCTGATGTAATTGAACTACGCTTCACCTGATTCTCATTTAAGAGGGGATACATAAGCAGCCTTATTGGTTCGATCATATCATAATAAAATTTACATTTTCCCCCAAATCAGAAACTAGGGTAGAAATTTGAGGAGGACCCTCAAAATTCCAGAGCAAGTCCAGCCAACGCCAACATATGTCAGATGGTCAGAAATCAATAAAGAAATTGGGGCATAATTTTGAGAAGGATTCTCAAAATTTCGAGGAAGGTTCAACAAAGTTCACAAATGACCGAAGGATCATCAACCAAACTGGGGTAGAATTTTGAGTAGTGGAAGCTGCAGTGTCTCTAAAATGCGTTACAGTCACTAGTTCATCTAAAATTACTCGATATTTCAATACGTTTCTAAAACAACTCCATTTTATCAATAATTGCATATTTTCAAAAACTCTATTTTCATAACAGTTAGGTGTTACCCAGGAAAACTCAAATAAGGTTTTCAGAATGGAACAAAGCAAGGCAGCAGACAGAAGTACGAACCAACCTCCCCTCACAAAACTTATAATTTTTCTTTGAACGCAAGCACATTTGACGTAGCGATTGCATTCGCAAACATGTATACACAAAGCAAACTCACTATCAATCCGGCCATCAAACACCTAATATATCTCCAGCTAAGAAATATACTACTCTTATTTGCTACTCGCTCTTTGAATGGGACTAAGCCTTGTCCCGCGTACTTGCATGAGGCTAATCCTTGCCTCCATATTTGCATGAGGTTAATCCTTGCCTCCATATTTGCATGAGGCTAATCCTTGCCTCCATACTTGCACGAGGCTAATCCTTGCCTCCATACTTGCACGAGGCTAATTCGTGCCTCCATACTTGCACGAGGCTAATCCGTGCCTCCATATTTGCACGAGGCTAATCCGTGCCTCCATATCTGCATGAGGCTAATCCTTGCCTCCATATCTGCATGAGGCTAATCCCTGCCTCCATACTTGCATGAGGCTAATCCTAGCCTCCATACTTGCATGAGGCTAATCCCTGCCTCCATATTTGCGTGAGGCTAATCCCTTCCTCCATATCTGCATGAGGCTAATCCTTGCCTCCCCACCTGCATAAGGCTAATCCTTACCTCCCTCCCTGCATGAGGCTAATCCCTGCATCCACATTTGCATGGGAGGCATTGTCCCTCTTTGCATGAATATTGCTCTACTCTAGTACTGTCTATTTTCTTTTTGATTGGGCTAAGCTCTGCCCTTCATTTCACAAGACTAAGCCTTGTCTTGTTAACATCATATTATTTGATAACAACACGATAGAGAATTCAAGAGTTAGTCACGAAAAACAAGAAAAATCAAGAAATATGCGGAAGCTAAAAAAAATAATTAAAAAAAAGACAAAAATTAAAGATAGATTGATTCAAGAAAGAGTTTCTTGAATTCAAGAAGTCTATTATTGAAGTTGAATCCTAACAACAACAACTAGTTAACGAAGAACTAATCGCCTTTGGTAGAGACTTAAAAACAAGAGATAGATTGTGAAATCCGACCCTTTAGAATAACAAGAACAATAATAAGCCTAAACTTATCACCTTTATTGAATACCTAGAAGTGATCTAATATTTCGAAAAGAGTTTAATCTTACCACCTTAAGTTGAGTCTTGAAGGTTGAAGAATAAATCCAAGAGTAGCCACACATAAGAGTGCAAGAAAAATCTCAAAATTTTTATTGATAATAATCTGAATAATCTAAGTCCAAAAACAAAGAAGACACCCCTTTATATAGAGAGGGGGTCACGAAATTGTACCTAAAAAATTAGAAAATAAAGTCCTAAACTACTTTGGACAACAAGTCCAACTACCTTAGGAAAAGGAAAATACTAGGAAGCAAAAACCAAGTCATTCTTGGAAAATAATTCCAAAGATCTTAGTAAAAGGAAAATATAACCTTATCTAACTAGGAAAGCAATAAATATAGTCCCATAATATTTGGAAATAAGTCCCAAACCAATCTTGGATAGAATCTTGGAAATCTTGAAGGAAATTTGCAAGCAACTTGGCACCAACTTGCACTCATCATCTAGCACGACTATTGTACCATTCTTGGACATCAAGTAAGTCCTTTTTATGCTATAACAATGTGGATTTATGTAGGACTTCATAGGCTGCAAGTTTGGATACATTTTAAGTGTTAAATTGGTCCAACAGTGGCCTGCTTTAGACCTTCTTCAGAGGATGTTTCTTGTGATCTAATCCACCTCTCATTGGACATGAATTTGGGCCATAAAATAATTATAACACCTAGATAACTCATATACTTTATCCTTAATCTCTTCCTCTCAACTAACAACTTCTTTGATCGTTTCCAAAGTCCAATGACCTTGTTTTGCAGCTTTTTAGCTTGAGGTCTTGTTAAAGGCCCTTTTGAGATTCTAAAGCTTCACCCTTGTTCTTGAATATATTTGAGCTTCCTAGAATGCTATCATTCCCCTCTTCTTGAAGAAAATTCGTCCTCGAATTTCGACCTTGCAAGAAAACGAAGACAGCCACTGGTAAATAGCATCCACTAATCTAAAAAAATGGTAAAAATAAAACAAGATAGTGACCATGTGTCCACTTAACCCAATTAAGCCTAATAGGTGTAAATACTCCTTTATAAAGCATATGGACATCATCATCCCAATAAAATTTATGCCTACTTATATTTGTCCCATAAAAACCTCTGTTAAGATAGTAAAAAATGTGCATGACATTGAAATTACAAAAGATTGATCACACATCCATTTAAAACAAGTATCTCTACCGCATGTATCAAATAAGACACTTTTATGATATAGCCAAGTATCAATTAAATTTTTTATGGATTCTTCTACATATAAGCTATTCAAAGAAGCACATAAATTCACAAGAAGGTTAGAAGAACTCATAAATTCCAAAATAAAATTTTTAATATATTCAAGCTCATGATTATAACTTTCGCCAATAATATTCGCAATATTAATGGATTCTACATAATTGCTCAAACCGTCATAGAAAGAGTCATAGATAGGTTCATGAAAGAGTATTTGATGACTAATGTCACAATAATCATGCATATCCTCTTTACTAGAAGCAAACACTTTTACAGGCTCACAATCAACATGACTAGAGGAATGATTTTCCATCAAATAACAAAACTTACATTCTAGCAATTTATCACATGAAAACTCATTAGGCACTTGAATAAGAGAATAAAAAATATTTAACTCATTAGCAAGTCCCTTCTCATAAATTTCATGCCTCTTTCCACCAAGTTGGAATGCATAATCATCTATGTCATACTCAATTTCAAAAGGAAGCAAATTACTCTTGCACTTGAACTTAGATATTATAGTTATTGACTTGATATGCATCAAAATATCATCATCCACAAAAATTATAAAGTCACTAATATAAGAAATTAGAGTATAGTTCATTACCTCCAAAAATATCTTAGGTGTCCTAGAAAGGACAAGAATTTGTATAATCCAATTATACATACCATACTTGGACTTATTTACCAATGAAACATCTTCACCTTGTATTCTTTTATGCAATAGCTCCAACTTAGCAATGAATTTAGGCAACTCCATGTCATAAACCTATAAATAAGGATCAAAATAGTCAAAAGGTTCAACAACAAATAAATTAATCAAGCTTTTATCTTCCACCATCCAACAAGAATTGATTTTGCCTAATTCATGTTGGAATCCAATGGGATCCTTTACCACTATCTCTTGCGCCTCACCTATCCTTTTAGAAAGTCTTTCAAGATGTGGTTGCACAAAAACACAAGAACTAAAATAAGAAAGAGTTAATGGGTTAGGAAGTAAAGAACACGTTTTCTTACTTACACTCTCTTTGGCTTTTATCTCAAGACTAAATTTTTCCTCACCCTTAGCCTCTTTTCTCTCACTAAAGTTTTCTTCTTTTTCTTCACTCAAACCCTCATATTTTTCTCTCTCTACCTCACATACTTTTGTTATCTCATTGCTTTTCCTCTTTTCTTTTCCCTCAAGCTCACTCTTTTTTCACTTGACATCCCATTCTCTTCACTCAACATAACCTCTCCTTTTTCCTCTCTTGGGATGTCGACACGCACTCCCTTACTCCTCTCATTCTTTTCTCTCTCATATTTTTCCATATTCTGTTTAACGGTCTTTTCATCTTCACAAATTTGTGAAGGAGTCAAAGGTCCAATAATGAGTTTCTTTCCGTTTATCTTAAAAGAGTATCTATTTTTTCCCATGTTATATGAAGCTCTTCTGTAAACATACCATGGCTTTCCCAACAAGACATGATAATTATTCATGGGAATCACATCACACCAGATTACATCCTCATACCTTCCAATAGAGAATAGTAATAACACTCTTTTATCTACCTTTACTCATCCAAACATGTAGGGTTCAATATGATCAACATAAGGCAAGTTCAATTTCTCAACCATATAAGTGCTAATTGAGTTATAGCCAAACTCTTTGTCAATTCTAAGGGTACAAATTGCAGACATCACTTTATCTCTTATTTGAAAAATAACCTTACCATTGTCTTCCTTCCATTCGGTATACTGTAAGTTTGACTTTTCAAGTTGTTGAGTCATAGCTCGCCTCCTTTCACAATAACTACATGTTTGAAACATCTTGAACAAAGATTAGAATAATTATGTCTCTCTCAAATATTGCTTTTTCCTTCTAATATTCTCACCTCTCTTGCCTTTTTCCACTCAATGCAACTCTTGGTCGTTAATCTTTAGAATTGTTAATAAACCTACCTAGTCACAACCCTTAGTGATAAGAATATGGAGTTAGAAAAAGAAAAAAAAGTGAATGACCAAACCTAGGAAGAATAGGAATTGGTTAGTAGAAAAAAAAGGAAAGAATTTTAGGAAACCCAAAACTCACAAGAATAAGGAAAGAAGTTTTCTTAATCTTCAAGAACAAGGATCCCCTCTTCTTTGTTTCCTTTCTTGACTTGGAAACCAAATAATACTTGAATTCTAAAAATAATAATAAGCAATAACACCTTTTTGGGGGCTAATTTTCATTTTTTCTGGTCTTATTTTTGTTGTTGCTCAAGAACATCCCAAGATTATCAAGATAAAAATCTTGATTAGTCTATGCTCTGATACCACTTGATAACAACACGATAGGAGATTCAAGAGTTAGTAAAGAAAAACAAGAAATATGCGGAAGCTAAAAAAATTGAAGAAACAAAAAAAGACAAAAATTAAAGTTAGATTAAATTCAAGAAAGAGTTTCTTGAATTCAAGAAGTCTATTCTTGAAGTTGAATCCTAACAGCAACAACTAATTAATGAAGAACTAATCGCCTTTGGTAGAGAATTAAAAATAAGAGATAGATTGTGAAATCCGACCTTTTAGAATAACAAGAACAACAATAAGCCTAAACTTATCACCTTCCTTGAATACCTAGAAGTGATCTAAGATTTCGAAAATAGTTTAATCTTACCACCTTAAGTTGAGTCTTGAAGGTTGAAGAATAAATCAAAGAGTAGCCACACACAAGAGTGCAAGAAAAATCTCACTATTTTTATTGATAATAATCTGAATAATATAAGTCTAAAAACAAAGACCCCCTTATATAGAGAGGGGGTCACGAAATTGTACCTAAAATATTAGGTAATAAAGTCCTAAACTACTTTGGACAACAAGTCCAACTACCTTAGGAAAAGGAAAATACTAGGAAGCAAAAACCAAGTCATTCTTGGAAAATAATTCCAAAGATCTTAGTAAAAGGAAAATATAACCTTAACTAACTAGGAAAAAAATAAATATAGTCCCATAATATATGGAAATAAGTCCCAAACCAATCTTGGAAATCTTGAAGGAAATTTGCAAGCAACTTGGCACCAACTTGCACTCATCATCTAGCACGACTATTGTACCATTCTTGGACATCAAGTAAGTCCTTTTTATGCTATAACAATGTGGATTTATGTAGGACTTCATAGGCTGCAAGTTTGGATACATTTTAAGTGTTAAATTGGTCCAACAGTGGCCTGCTTTAGACCTTCTTCAGAGGATGTTTCTTGGGATCTAATCCACCTCTTATTGGACATAAATTTGGGCCATAAAATAATTATAACAACTATATAACTCATATACTCTATCCTTAAGATCTTCCTCTCAACTAACAACTTCTTTGATCGCTCCTGAAGTCCAATGATCTTATTTTGTAGCTTTTTAGCTTGAGATCTTGTTAAAGGCCCTCTTTGAGATTCCAAAGCTTCACCCTTGTCCTTGAATAGATATGAGCTTCCAAGGATGCTATCATTATTGCATCTCATGGGATGAAATATTGCCAATCTATCCAAAGGCGTCATAGTCTAAAAGGCATCATCCTCATAGCCGGAAGACACCATGTTATAGCCTGGGGATCTCTCAAATTCGCGTATCATTATTCAAAGGCGTCATGGTTTTGAGGCACCATCCGCATGGCCTGAGAACACCATTTCATGGCCTGCAAATCCCTCACTAAACAATTCATGGCCCGGGACATCATGGTCCGAGGATCCTTAACCGTCCGAAGACAACTTTCATAGTCCAAAGGGAATCTGCATCATGTTCAAATTTTTGCACAAATACATGTTCGTAGAATCTCTTTATCCGCAGGTGACCAACAAGCAACCGCTATCCTAGCAGGAGTGACCTCACTCCAGATCCATCAACTATCTCAAACCTGGACCATTCACCATAATCACTCTTGCATCCACTCCAAAAATCTCGTGTCAGTTCTTGTAATGACTTCATTGGTATGTTTCGCCAATGAATCCAGAACTACACGTGACCTGATTCCTGAAAAACCAGGGATATGTAGGCAGCTCAAAGACCGGAGTCCGGCCTCTATCTTTCAAAATATCCCATTCGGTCAAAATTGACCATCGTGTCTTTACCCGAAAACTCTTTCATCCTTCCCGAGTAAAGAGGAGCAGTTGTTGATACCCAATTTATCCCACAATATTTTCAAAACTATGCCTTGGCACCAATAGTATTTTTCATACAATTTTTGCATTTTTAAAATATTTTAATTAATTTATCCCAGCATTTTATTTATAAAACAATCACTGATTGCATCACAAAATTGTTTTAATAATTTTTGTGGCTTAATTTTATCATTTGATGTATTAAGTTTTAATTATTGCACAAATAGCCACATCTATATTTTTAGGATACAATTGCAATTACTTTGCAATTATAGCCTATGCATGCACTATTACACTATTTTTACCAGAAAATAGCCTTTTATATTTTAAAATATTAAGCAATTACTTTAAACCATTACCATGCATGAAAATCATTTTTTATAGTTTATTAACCATTTTTCAAAATTATTTTAGCAATTAATTATGTATTTAACAAATAGCCCCTTTTCATTTAAAACCTAGCCTATTAACTAGCCCAAACTCCTTATAAACCAGCCTAGGCCCACTACCCACCTTCCCCAACCCAATGCCCGGGCAAATCATGGTCGTTGATCATTGTGATCAACGATCCAGATTCCCCCTTCCTAAAATAAACTAACCTATACCCCCCAAACCCTAATCATTTCCCTCACCTCCCCCGCCGTCACCTCATCCCCTCTTCTCTCAAATGCTCTCAAGACTAAACCCTAAACCACCCTCGCCGGCACTCATCTATGGCCATCCATGGTGGTTTCTCACCACCACTAGGCCTCTAATGGCCTCTCCTCTACTGGTATCGCCATCTCCATGGTCTTAAAGGGACCAGGGTTAGTATGCTTGCATATATGGCCCTTTCTCGCCTGTCTCAGGCTGTTCCGGTTTGATTCCGAGTAAGATCTTCCTATATCGCCTTAGATCTATGGATTTCTAAGCTTGCTTCTTCACCTCTGTGTTGTTCTTTTCGAAACTATAATTTTGTCCTTTGAACTTCTAAGATCTGGGCAAGATCTGAGATAGATCGAACCTATTTCGTATGAGTTTTACAAGAACCTTCTGATTTTTACAAGAACCTTTTGATTTTCGATGATTTTCCATTTTTAAAGCTAGGGTTTCTCGAAAGTTTCTCTCCATAACGTTTGATAATAGGGTTTAATCTTCTGTTTCTTATGTGTTTTAACCGATTACATGAAGTTTTCTTTAACCCGAACTTGTTTATGCTAAAAGCCCTAATTTTTCGACATTTTTGTTTGGTTTCTGAATTACTTGTGTGCTGACTTTATCCTTGCTTTGGTTCTTGTGATTTTTCTTTAGCCAACTAGATATCTTGTGATTTTTCATCCTAATATGCCTCTACTATGTTCATTCCAGCTATTCATGGTAACCCAATATTTTTCTTCTTAAATCAGGGTTGTTTTGAATTTTGATTTACCAATTTGCTTCGATAAAAACTATGTGTTGAGCCATTACTATTCCTTCCTTGCATATTTGAATTGTCTGCGATATTTGCTGACTCTTTACGTGATTTTCTCTTTTAATTTAACCTTTGACTATTCTGAAGTTCTTATTTTGGTTTGATTGAAACTCTTTTCCTTAACAAAACCTTTGATTCTTACTTCTTTACTCGTTTTGATTGAACTTCTTGCCTTAATTAGTTTTCTCTTGCCTTATTTGAATCAACGATGTTACTTGCCGATTCTTACTAATTGTTTCCTTAATTGAACTCCTGTTCATTCACCCCTAATTACCTACTATGTACCTAAGTCCTACTAGATTTCTTTCCTTAAATATCCGTCCTGCTTTTACCGGTGATTGATTAACCCTTGATTAAGGGGAAGACTTTACTGATTTCACGTGTGTGACTGATTTTGTGAATTTTCCTAATTGCTACATAATTGATTCTTTACCTTATTTTGTATAACTCTTGATTACTATATATGCCCTTACCTATTCTCACTTCTGAACACGAATAATAGTTCAGAAACTAGTACTTTCACACCCTAAAAAAGGCTCTCTCTACTCTCTCTGCTACTTGTGATCTCTGTTATTCTTGCCGGCTGCAATCCAAGGCTGGAAATTGCACAATACCTTTCTCACATCTTGTGTTTTCTTTCTTTTTCTAGATATGCTTCTGATTATTTTTAAGAATCTAAACCTATGTGTTTATTTACTGCCTTAGTTCCTATGGCCTGAGTCCATTCTTGCTTCTGTTTACTGCTTACCCAGCATGCCAAAGATTGCCTATTCAAATCTATGATTAGCATGTTTCCACTTTACTTGCTTGTTTGCTATCTTGTTAACATGTCTACATATGTAACTAGCCTGTTTGACTGATTACTGTTTATCTAGCATGCCTAAACTCTGCTTTTGTGTAACTAGCATGCCTTCACTTATTGATACCTGCCTAGCATACCCATTTAAGTCCTTGCCTGTCCTGCCTCACTCCTGCTAAGTTAGTTAATCTCCCTAGAGTGACTCTAGCTATGTTGTTTAGATGTCCTCAACATATTTCTGTTGTGATTTTTGCTGCATGGGTTGCATTCTATGTAACCTACTAGTTCTATAGAACCCCTCAAAAAATCTATGTATTCTGTTGTTTTTGTGCTCCACTGAGGTGTACTATTTGTGTTCCCAACCCCTCTTCCCTTATGTGAAAGTTGTTTGCCAAAGTACTTCCTAAAGCCTGTTTGTTTTATAACTTTTGTTCTGATTGCAGATTGTTTTTTTTAATATTTTCCTCAAGCTGTTTTATCACTAATCAGTACTGGTTTTCAGAAATTCTTTTCACTCCTAAGACCTTTCTTTATACTGTCTTTTAAACTCTTTTAAACCATTATACACTTTCACTTACTCCTATATTATTAAGTCCCATCCCTCTGGTATGTGTACTGCTTAGAAACCCTTAAGATCACTTTGAACTCTGGTATATTAGGGCTGGCACTTCCACACTGAACATAAATGAGTTATTATTTGAGAAAGGTCTAGGTGTGAGCACTACCCGGGATCCTTGAGGTCCTCAGGGAACTCTGACATACCTAGACATGAAATTATCTATGGAACTTTGGGCATTTGAGACTACTGGAGGCGTGGAAATCACTTTGGGCCTACTTCAGGCTCCCTATAGCTTAATTTATGTTCTATTTATGTAATTTTTGTTCAATCATTGGTTTGTAATAATTAATTGTAAAAACAATATTGGGGTGACTAGTGAAAAGGGAGGGTAATTGTATATTGTGGGTAAAGTTGGGTAGATAACATGCCTATAGAGTTTATTTTGATTCACACGTGTTGTGTTAGACAATCTGCCTAAACGATTTCTTGGTTGAAATGAATTCTGCCTACTCCATTTCATACAGTTAGATATCATACCTATAGGGTGTAAAGTAATTGAAGTTCAGTTTCCATTACAGCATGTATTCACATTCATCTCCTTAAAAATCATGCCTATAGGCTTTAAAATCAGCTTTAATAGAAATCATGCCTATAGGGATTTTCCTTTAGTCAAATAAATTCTACTTGCTTCACCTTGTGTTTAATTATGTCTATAAGATCTAAAACTAGTTTAGTTAGACCTAAAATTAGTTTTACTTTAACTCATGTTTGCAGATTCTGAATCGGTTTAATTAACTAACCTATTCGTTTCTTAAATAAGTTTTCAGCGCTGCCTTAATAATTATTACTAGAAAGCATGCCTATAGGATCCAAATTACGTTTAAAATTGTTTACTGATTTACTACATTCCTGATTAATGATTAGATACCATGTTCATAGTACATCACCATTATATGCCTAGGCAAGCCTATAGGACGATTAAAAATCCTGCAACTGTAAAACTATGCTCTGTTATCTGTGACTGCTCATATTCAACATGTCTAAAATCAGTAGGCAAGCTGGATAGGTCTTTGACACTTTGGTCCAAATTTAATACTGCATATTCTCTGCTCGCCTAGATATCCTGTTCTAGGGCCTCTTTTAAATAACTAAAACCTGTTGTCTGAGACGTGCACTTACTTGTTCTGTTTGTGGAGGTAAAAATGTGAGCCTTTAATTGTTCTCTCTTTAATGTAGTCCTAACTGTTTTGATTGACGCCTATACTTTTCTCCTTTAAGTACCTTAGGATAGTCTAGAACTACCTAAATTAGAGGTCCTAAATACCTCCAGGGCCACAAGGAAAGGACGGGTAATGCACGCATATGATATCTTTCAAGGTTGCTAGAATGCTTTAGGCTATGACCAAGGGGAGGGAATTGGGTATACGGATATGATGACTATGCGCTAATGTCATGTGTAGCCCCTTATTGAGTAGTGATTACCAGGCATTGTGTCGGTATGATCCTGTAGGCCAACCAACTTAGGACCCCTCTTTCCCAACTCCCGTTATTAAAAATGAATTTACTTTTCTTTACATATGTGCAAATTGTTCAAACCTTTTCCTTTGTTTTCATTACTTGAATCATACATGTATTTAGAATGTGAAAACATGATTTGAGAATACGTGTTGAAATTGTTTATTTGTAAAAGGACTAATTCACATAGTTTAAGTTCGACAAGGACCCACCATTGTAGACCGTGAAGGGTGCCTAACATCTTCCCCTCAAGGTTATTTTGAGCCCTTACCCTAATCTCTAGTAATGCAAACTAGTCCATGAGTTAATTATCTAGGTGCCCTAACGCACCATAATAGGTGGCGACTCTTCAAATATCCAATTCCCAAAAGAAAACGAGTTGCTCCCCCGTGAACGTCGAAACCCGGACTTCCCCGCGAAAAGGGAAAAAGAGAGCGCGCTGCGGCATGCAGCCCGATCCATAATATATATATATATATATATATATATATATATATATATATATATATATATATATATATATAGAATATTGTTGTGCAGCTTGATATATATATAATCCTCACCATTATGTCCTCAACCTCTCTCAGTCATTAACCTCACAACCACTCGGGCATATTAGTGGAAATCAGGAAACCCAGCCCAAACAGTTTTCATATTTTAAGAAGTAGAGTGATAAAAACCAAGTTTAAACAATAAATGGGTAAAACATGACTGAGGATATGCTTTCAAACAAATAGAGTGAGGAAAATAGTAAAAATGCCCCTAAGGGTCTAAACAGGCCGGCACAAGGCCCCAAACATGGCATACAACTCATAGTACAGTATAAAAGACTGAAATACAAAATAATATAAGATTTCCAAATCAAGTACGCGGCATAATAGTCGCTACGGGATGGACCAAGTCACAATCTCTATCGATGCACGCCCACACGCTCGTCACCTAGCATGTGCATCACCTCATTTATCAAAACAATATGAAATACCGGGGTTTCATACCTTCAGGTCCAGATTTACAATGGTTACTTACCTCAACCCGGATGAAATACTACTCCGCGACGCCTTTGCCTCTCACCTCAGCCTCAACTCGCACCGAATCTACCCAAAATCAGAATCATAACATTAAAATATGCTAAGGGAACGAAGCCCATGCAAAAATAATCAAATTATACCAAAAATCCCAAAATTGGTCCAACCTGACCCCCGGGCCCATGTCTCGAAATTCGATAAAAGTCACATCAATGGAATCCTTATCCCCCCACGTGTTCATACATACCAAGAATACTAAAATCCAACCACAAATGACCCCTCAAATTCCTAGATTAAGGTATCCAATTTCCAAGCACTAACTCCCCAATTTAGGCTTCAAATCCCACAAATTTCATGTTTAATTAGGTAGAAATCACAATAGGATCAAGTATTATGTCCATATTTCTTACTTCCAATAAGTTCTCTTTTATTCCCTCTTCAATCTCCCTCAAGAAACTCCAAAATCGAGTACAAAATGGTGAACTTACCCCAAAAATCGCTAAAATGGCCTTTTAAACATTCTACCAGCGATTCACGATCCTTCTTCGCGAACGCGGTCAACGCCTCACGTTCGCAAAGAACAAACTTACGTTGACCACTTATTCCTTCATCGCAAATGCGACACCCCTAACGTGAACGTGAAGCTTCCACTCATCAAAGCATCGCGAACACGACTACCAGCTCGCGAACGCGAAGAACAAATTCTCCAGGCAAACCCTCGCGAACGCGATGACCACTGACCTCAGCCCTTCGCGAATGCGGGACCACCTTCGCGAATGCGAAGGCCAACTCTACTGCCTCACATCCTAACCCTTCGTGAACGTAGGACATCGATCGCGAATGCAAAGGCCAAAAGCCTGCAACACCAACAATAGTTTTCTGCAACATTTTCCAACATGAAATGATCCGCAACCACCCAAAACTCACCTGAGGCTCTCGGCACCTTAGCTAAACAAGACAACATATCCCATAACATCATTCAACCTTGTTCCAACCTTCGGAACACTCAAAACAACATCAAAACACCAAATTAGCATCGAATTCAAGCCTAAGAATTCCAAAAACTTCCAATTTCCGCTTTCGATCAAAAAGTCTATCAAACCTTATCCGAATAACCTGAAACATTGCACATACGTCACAAATGACATCGCAGACCTTCTCCAACTTCCAAAATTCCATTCCAACCCCTATATCAAAATCTCACATACCAACCGAATAATGCCAAAATTCCAATTACGCCAATTTAAGCCTAAATCTACTCCGGACCTCCAAAACTCATTTTGATCATGCTCCTAAGTCCCAAATCACCTCCCGAAGCTATCTGAACCATCAAAATTCACATCTGAGCCCTTTTTCACATATGTCAATATCCGGTTGACTTTTCCAACTTAAGCTTACTCAAAAGAGACTAAGCGTCTCAAACCTTACCAAAACCTGTCCAAACCCGAACCAATCAACCCGATAATACATAATACAACTGAACAAGGAAATAAGAAGCAGAAATGGGGGTAACAGAGCGGTAACTCATGATACGGCCAGCCGGGTTGTTACAGGTCCTCTTTTAAAATAAAATGACCATATAAGAAAAATAAATCCATAAAAACAACAAGTCATAATCAATAATATCCAAATGCCCAATTGAAACACAATAGTTTTCAAAATACAAAAGTAATGCATATTTTTAGTTGGGAAGTCTTTAGTATCGATAATACCACAGTTCACGATACCACTGTCCACAATACCACTGTTCACAATGCCACTATTCAAAATGCCACCGTACTCTTGGCACGGAGTCCGATCATGACCCGATCAGCTAGGTCATCTCATTGGATACATTCTTTACAATCTCAATTCCTATTTCAATTTCCAACACAATACCACCATGTGTGTGGCATGGCGTCCGATCACAACCCGATCGGCTAGGGAGTCTCACTCAAGACATTATCATTTTCCATCAATCATCTCATTTCATATTTTCCTCACATATTTCAATTTTTTCGGCACTAGTGGCCACAATCGTTACATCACACTTAGCACTTGGCCGCATTTCAAAATTCGAGTTCTTTTCCCACATTTCATATTATTATCATTTTCGTCAGACAAGCCTTTCAATTCAAGATATTAAGTATACACATGCACACACAAAAGAATTTATGAATCATGGGCATATAGAGGCTTTCACATACATTGACATACAATCCTTATTCAACTCGACTTGAAATATAGGCATTTTAACACATATTCCATATCTTTAACATATCCTCAAGTGACAAGATAGAATAATGGGAGCATTGAAATACATATTGCATATAAATTCTTACCACACAAGCACATTTAGAATAGCATTTTCTACATCAATCAATGTTGGAACTTACACGAATTTTGTAGACACCAAGGGGGTTCAATTTCTCAGAAGGGGGGAGGTTAACTTAGCCATACATATCTCAATAGAGCTTTTAGGAAAATCCTACTTTTAGAAATCATTTTAAAATAGTTGAGTCGAGGCTCATTTCTTATTTGTTTCACATTTTCTTATTTCATGGGCATCACTAATCACAATCATA
Source organism: Nicotiana tabacum (assembly GCF_000715075.1). Taxonomy (NCBI): domain Eukaryota; kingdom Viridiplantae; phylum Streptophyta; class Magnoliopsida; order Solanales; family Solanaceae; genus Nicotiana; species Nicotiana tabacum. The sequence goes on along the minus strand of NC_134101.1, from coordinate 124,969,574 downwards.
ACTTAAGTTCTCGGCACGCTGGCCACACTCTATTTTCCCAATCCACTTATTTCATCTACAAACATCTTTATAGATTATCAAAAACAAGAGGCACTTAATCAAGACATTCGGTACACATAGGAGAAATTAGGAGCATTAAGCACATCGAATTTTCCTCACCCAATTGATATACTAGTTTTCATTTAAAATACGACTCAAATCCATACCATTTTAGTAAGCAAACCATACTTTGAACATCTAGCTATAGATATAATGCTCCTTCAGAATAATCAAGTTTATAAGTTCATAGGGGATAACTCGGAATGTAGAATTCAGAAAGTTTGGGCCGATCATACTTAAACTTACAAAAACATTATGGAATTCAATTCTGCGAGAGAAAGTTTAGACAACATACCTTGTTTGAGCTTTCCTTAAGTTACTACAATGCACCAACACTTCTAGCAATAACAATCTATAGGAATATAGCGAAAATTGGTTAATAATTAGAAGGATTTCCATGGTGTAACTCTCCTAGGAATTTTGTCAAACACCTATCATGAAAATAGACTACAAGGATCTAAAATTGTAATCCCTTCCTCCTTGAACAAATTTCAACAATAAACTACCATAATGGTTCATTAATCCCCTCATACAACAACTTAGTATCACATGCGTGGCCTATTTCCAACCCCAAAATACGTATTTGAATTCATAACGTCATATATGAAATCTCAGAAGTAGGACTTATCTGGAAAGATAGTGAGCTAGAGATTAGCTTCTTTGATTCTTGAGAATTTGTGCAAGATTGGATGATTAGTATGTTAGGTTTCTCATTCCCTCTCTAAATGATCTCACCTCTCTCTAAAATCACTAGAAAATAGCCCCAAATAAAGCCACAAAGCCTATTTATCAAAATGGGGTCAGGGTATGAAAATAGTAAAAAAAGCCTCCGAAATCGGGTCTGCGGTCACAAAATGGACCGCAGAACAGGTATGTGGTTCGCAGAATGGATCGTGAAATTGGTGCCCAGAACTGGGCTTCACTGGACAGGTTTGCGACCATTTTGCGGTCGCATAACCACTTTTGCGGTTACATAATGGTCGCAGAATTGCATTATGCCAGCCTTTGGTACTTTGATCATAACGTTTTGTAGGAGTGTCCAAATGATGAATGATTTGAAGTGTTAGAAACTAGACTCGAAGATCTTTCATTTGATAGGTTTTTAATCACATAATGTAGACTTGTGCGAACTCATTTGGAATTTTAGCCTATTATGTAATATTCGAACTTGACTTAGACTTTGGCTTATCCTTAGACCCCAAATCTCTTATAATATGACTTATACACTTATTACCATATCCAATTTATATCCATCATATTAATAATCCTTGTTTGCACACAAAATAAAATAATTAGCCTACCTTGGCACCACGAAATCTTAAATTACTTAACGAAATTTTTTTTCGGGGCCTTACACGTGGCCTCCACTCTACATCAGGCTTTGAAGTTTGAATGGAACCATCAGGAAGTAATCATCCACGGGGATGGGAGTAAACCCATTTACACCAATCAAACTATTCCAGTTATCGAGAATAGAAGGAAGTTGGGTGGAGAAACGTACCATAACATCGAGCGGGTCAATGCAATCGAGAAAGACAGGTGGTGGAGTAATAAGATTGAAAGAATACTGTTATGGACAGGGTACGAACCCGGCAAGGGTCTCAGCAAGGATCTCCAAGGGATAACCAAACCAATACAGCTCGTCACAGCACAACTTTTGGGCTTGGGTATGAATACACCTAGCACGAGTGTCAGAATTGGTCGCCACCATGGCGTGGTCCTTATTACCCACTTGAGCAGACAATACATCATCTGCACCAAACATTTTAACAAATTGACGGGATATGGGGATCTAAAGAAGACGAGGCTTTTAGCTGGCCTAAGGAATCTATTTCTGGACGATAAAGACATGGACTGCAATGCAATAGTTGAGGTGGAGGAGGATGAAGACCTTACAATTCAGACCATGGGAAAGGGAGTTGTTCTCAAAAACTGGACTGCTGCACCATCTCGGGCTCGTCGAGTTCCTGGGTAGCCTGGCAATTAGCATGATCGTTTTAAAAAAAGCAATTTTCAGTATTTAAGACATTTTTAATATTTTGTTTTAGATGCATTTTGTTTTGAAATAATTGCTCGAGTCATCGACCCGTACTTGTTTTAATGTTTCAAGATTTATCTAATGCATTGCTATATTAGTATTTATTATTATCGTTTATATTTTCTCTCTACAACATTATTATTACTTATCCTGATGAACCGACGATTGTGACATGTAATGAGACGACGCAACATAAGGATAGTGATTTAGAGGAAATAGAAGAAGAAGATATAATCCCTGAGGAAATTGTTAGAGAGGTGGAAAATTTTGAGAACAAGCCAAAGTCAAATTTGGACGAAACCAAGATAGTCAATATGGGAGATTCTGAAATAGTCAAAGAAACTCGCATATGCATTCACCTGTCACTATCAGAGAAAGAAGAGTATATCCATTTCCTGAAAGAATACGAAGATATCTTTGCATGGTCTTATGATGATATGACCGGGTTTAGCACATCTGTAATAGCTCATAAACTACCTACCGATCCAATGTGTACGCCTGTAAAGCAGAAATTCAAAAAGTTCAAGCCTGATATGAGTCTGAAAATCAAAGAGGAAGTTACCAAGTAGATCAAAGCTAAGGTTCTCAAAGTGGTCGAACGCCCTACTTGGTTGGCTAACATCGTGCCAATTCCGAAGAAGGATGGGAAAGTCAGATTTAAACAAAGCAAGTCCCAAAGATGACTTCCCGTTACCCAATATACACATATTGATCGACAACTTTGCCAAGCATGAACTCTAATCCTTTGTGGATTGCTTTGCAAGATACCATCAGATCTGGATGGATGAGGAAGATGCTGAGAAAATAGCCTTTATCACTCTATGGGGGATGTATTGTTATAAAATGATGTCGTTTGGCCTCAAGAATGCTGGAGCCACTTATATGAGAGCCATGACGACTATTTTACATGATATGATTCACAAAGAAATAGAGGTGTACATGGATGACATCATCATCAAATCCAAAAGAAGCATGGACCATATAGAAGACTTGAGTAAATTCTTTAATCGGCTTCGAAGGTACAATCTATAACTGAATCAGGAAAAGTGTGCCTTTGGAGTCCCTGTTGGAAAATTATTAGGTTTCATCGTCAGTCACCGAGGGATTGAATTAGACCCTTCAAAAGTCAAAGTTATCCAAGATTTGCCACCTCTAAAGAGCATGAAAGATGTGATGAGCTTCTTGGGGCGTCTCAATTACATAAACCGCTTCATAGCACAATCGACGGGGATCTGTGAGCCAATTTTCAAAATGCTGAAGAAAGATGCTGCAACAAGTTAGACTAAAGAATGTCAAAAAGCTTTTGCCAAAATCAAGGAGTACTTATCCACACCACCAGTCTTGGTCCCACCAGAACCTAACAGACTTCTACTGCTCTATCTGTCTGTACTGAATGGAGCTTTCGATTGTGTCTTGGGACAACATGACGAGACGGGAAGAAAGGAACGGGCCATATATTATTTGAGTAAGAAGTTCACACCCTATGAAGCACGGTATTCCCCGCTGGAACGCACCTGTTGCGCCCTAACATGGATAGCTCAGAAATTGAGGCATTACTTCTGTGCCTGCACTACATATCTCATATCAAGGATGGATCCTCTGAAATACATTTTCTAGAAACCAACGTCTACAGGGAAACTAGAAAAATCGCAGATATTGTTGAGTGAATTTGATATTGTCTATGTGACTTAGAAGGCCGTCAAGGGACATGCATTAGTAGATCATCTTGCAGAAAATCCTGTAGGAGGAGAATAAGAACCACTGAAAATGTATTTTCCCGATGAAGAAGTATCATTTCTAGGAGAGGATGTCACCGAAACCTACGATGGTTGGAGAATGTTCTTCGACAGGCTGCAAATTTCAAAGGAGTGGGTATTGGAGCTATTTTGGTGTCAGAGACAGGTCGACATTATCTGGTATCCGCGAAGCTCAGGTTTCCGTGCACCAACAATATGGCAGATTACGAGGCTTGCATCATGGGGCTCAATTTGGCCATTGACATGAATATCCAGGAATTGCTGGTAATTAGTGATTCAGACCTTCTGGTACATCATGTTCTAGGAGAGTGAGCTACCAAGAATACCAAAATATTGCCATATCTATATCATGTACAAGAGTTGATGAAGACATTCGCAAATATAAAACTCAAACATGTCCCGAGAATCCAGAACGAGTTTGCAGACGCACTGGCTACTTTGTCTTCCTTGATACAGCATCTGGACAAGAATTTAATCAACCTTATTCCAGTAAGAATCTATAATCAGCCAGCTTATTGCGCTCATGTTTAAGAAGATGTGGATGTGAACCCGTGGTTTCATGATATCAAAGAATATTTGGCAAAATGAGAATACCTAGAGCATGCAAACCATACTCAGAAATGCACACTCCGAAGATTATCCAATCACTTCTTTCATAGTGGAGGAATTTTGTACAGAAGGACTCCAGACCTAGGATTATTACGGTGCGTTGATGCTAAGGAAGCTTCCAAACTTCTCGAAGAGATACATGCCGGAACTTGCGGACCATACATTAATTGTTTCATTTTAGCCAACAAGATATTAAAAGCAGGATACTTTTGGATGACTATGGAAAAGGACTACATCAGGTATGTCCAAAAGTGTCATCAGTGTCAAATAAATGCAGATATGATACGGGTGCCACCAAATGAACTCAATGCAACGAGTGCACCTCGGTCTTTTACCGCTTGGGGAATGGATGTCATCAGTCCGATCGAGCCTGCCGCTTCGAACGGGCATAGGTTCATTTTAGTGGCCATACACTACTTCACAAAATGGTTTGAGGCTGCATCTTACAAGGCTGTAACCAAGAATGACTTAATGAAAGCTATGCGTGAAATTTCAAGATCAAGCACAAGAATTCCACAGCATACAGACCTCAAATGAAAGGAGCCGTGGAAGCTGCCAACAAGAACATCAAGAAAATTCTAAGGAAAATGGTAGACAACCACAAGCAATGGTAGGAGAAATTACCATTTGCCTTATTGGGATATCGTGCCACAGTTTGCAAATCAACCGGAGCAACTCCCTACATGTTGGTCTACGGTACAAAAGCTATCATTCCTGCCGAGGTCAAAATTCCTTCCTTAAGAATTATACAAGAAGCTGAACTCAGTGATGCAGAATAGATAAGAAGTCTCTACGAACAATTAGCTATTATTGACAGAAAAAAATGAATGCGGTATGCCATCGTCAACTTTATCAGAATAGAATGACCAGAGCTTTCAATAAAAGGGTCAAACCTAGACAATTCGCACCAGGCCAACTGGTGCTGAAGTGGATCTTCCCGCATCAAATGAGGCCAAAGGCAAATTCTCACCTAATTGGAAAGCGCCCTACATGGTTCACAAGGTACTACCAGGAGGATCACTCATACTTGCAGAAATAGATGGAGAAATTTGGCCGAAGCCCATCAATTCAGATGCAGTCAAGAGATACTATGCTTAGATTGTTTACATTTCTTCATCTAATGTAACTAAACTACACTTGACCTAATTCCCGTTTAAGAGGGGATACATAGGCAACCCTGTGGGTTCAGTCACATCTTAATAAATTCTTCATTGTCTCCATGGTCAGAAACTGGGTAGAATTTTGAGGAGGACCCTCAAAATTTCGGAGAAAGTCCAGCCAACTTCGTCATATGTAGAACGGTCAAAGAATCTCTTATTAAACTGGGGCAAAATTTTGAGGAGGACACTCAAAATTCTAGTGCAAGGAAGTCACAATGTCTCTAAAGTGTCGCAGTCATTGGTTCATTTAATTTACTCAATATTGTAAACTATTATGTTTTTAAATAACTATGTTTATCAAATGCATGCATAATTTTCGAAAACTTTATTTCTATGGCAGCCAGATGTTAGCCAGGGTAACTCGAACAGGATCTCCAGAGCAAAGCAAGCAGGCAAAAGCATGAACCAACCTTCCCCGCAAAACTCATGATTTTTATTTGGATGCAGGCACAATGAACATGATAGGAGTATTCGCAAGTATACAAGTACCAAAATCACTATCGTCATAATGACAAGGCTGCCAAATGCAAATATGTCTCCAGATAAGAAAATACTCTGCTACTACTTATTATCTGCTCACCGTATGAGACTAAGCCCTGTCTCCTCTTTTGCATGAGGCTAAGCATCGCCTCCCTAACTGCATAAGGCTAGGCACTACCTTCCACTGCATGAGACTAAGACCTGTCTCCTCTTTTGCATGAGGCTAAGCATTGCCTCCCTTAACTACATAAGGCTAAACATTGTCTTCCCTTGCATCGAGACTAAGCATTTTTTCCTATTTTGCATCAGGCTAAGCCCTGCCTTCTTAACTGCATAAAGCTAAGCACTGCCTTCTTAACTGCATAAGGCTAAACACTGCCTTCCCATGCATCTAGATTAAGCATTGTCTCTTCTTTTTGCATGAGGCTAAGCCATGCCTCCTCAATTGCATAAGGCTAAGCACTGCCTTCCCTTTCATGAGACTAAGCATTGTCTACATTTTGCATGAGGCTAAGCCCTACCTCCTTAACTGCATAAGGCTAAGCATTGCCTTCTCCTGAATGAGGCAAAGCCCTGCTTCCCATTTTGCATGAGGCTAACCCCTGCCTCCTCAACTGCATAAGGCTAAGCACTGCCTTCCATTGCATGAGACTAAGCCCTGTCTCCTCTTTTTGCATGAAGCTAAGCCCTGCCTCCTCAACTGCATAAGACTAAGCAATGCCTTCCATTGCGTGAGACTAATCCCTGTCTCCTCTTCCTGCATAAGGCCAAGCATTGCCTCCCTAAATTGCATAAGGCTATGATTTGCCTTTCCTTGCCTAATACCGAATGATATGCTACTTGAAAACTAGCACTATTTTTCTTTCCCTGAGGCTAAGCTCTGACCCAATCTTATGTAAGACTAAGCTCTGTCTTGTTTCACTTATATGACCTATCATCATGTCTCTACATTTCATGGGCTGAAACATCGCCATATTATCCAAAGGCATCATAGTCTGGAGGTATCATCCTCATAGCTTGAAGATACCATGTCATGGCCTGAGGATCTCTCAATACTGCACATCATTATTCAAAGGCGTCATGATTGAGAGGCACCATTTTCATGGCCCGAGAACATCATTTCGTGGCTTGTGAATCCCTTATCACATGATTCATGGCCCGGGACGTCATGGTCTAAGGATATCATCCTTACCGTCCGAAAACAATCTTTATGGTCCAAAGGTAATTTGCATCATGTTTAAATTCTCGCAATAACCCATATATTTTTGGCATACATCGTATTTTAAGTTTTGCAAGTAATCCAGGAGGTAACCGTTCTTCAAATGGGAGCAATCTTCGCTTTGATTTCCATTGACAACGTTCATATTCTGCAACTATTTTAGACGTAACCGACCCCTATCAATTACTCATTTTTTTTGTGGCTATTCAGATACTTGCTATATAACACATACGTAATGTTTCATATTCACATTCATAACTCCACGTAAAGCCATCCGATATTATCCTTCCCAAAGGAACCCTTTCCGAAACGCACGACCATTCCTATAACAATCGGTTTCATTCACCGTTGGGGCCAGAACTACACATGACCTGATTCCTACAAAATCAGGGATATGTAGGCAACCCAGAAACCAGGGTTCGGCCTATATTTTTTAAAATCACCTCATTCGGTCAAAATCAGTCGTTATTTCTTTACTCGACAACTCTTTCATCATTCCCGGGTAAAGAGGGGCAGTTGTTGATACCCAATTTTTCCCTCATATTTTAAATACATATACTTTCAAAATAGTGCATATGCATCATTATTTGATTTATAAGCATACACAAATATTTTTCATAATTTTCATAATTTTTAAAAGCTTTAAACAAATTTATTCCTGCATTTTATTATATATAAATATCCAATAATTATCCTCCAAACTATTTTTATGATGATTTAATCATCTAAACTTATCATTTATACCAACATAATATTTAAATATTTTTCAGTGTATTTTTATAATTACTTTTGCATTTTAAGGCTAAATTGCACATATTTGCAATAATAGCCCATATTACTGTATAATTACATTATTTATGCAAAAAATGAGTTTTTATATTTTTAATAATGTTGAGTAATTATTTTTAATCATTTTAGTGCACAAATGATTTTTTGATATTTATTAATTACTTTTATAAAATATTTATTTATCAAAATATTGGTATTTAAAATCTAGCCCCAAATTCGTCTTAATTTCGGACCTAAACTACCCAGACCTTGGCCCAATAACCCTAGCCCAATCCTTAGCAACCCAACCCAGTCCAAAATCGACCCCTACCCTTCTCAAATCCTAGCCGTTGATAAAAAAAATGATCAACGACTCACAACACCTTTCCCCCTTTCCTTATATCATCCGACCCCAAACCCTAATCCTCATTTCTCTTCAGCTGCTGCCTTCAAACACCCCTTCCTCTCACAGAAACCCTAGCCGCCTCTAAAAAGCCTCTCTGAATCCGTCTCAACCATGAATTTTTCCATGATTCTCTTACCTTTTGTGTGTTATATCACCATCTCCTACGAATCTATGTTATCACCTAGTACTTTACTACACATGGCAAGTACTATATCCCAAATTCCAGCCATTTCCCTTTTGACCGCTTGAATCAGGACATGAATCTCATCCATATACTTCACTACCATGGCTATATGGATCCGCCGATCTTCGATTTTTGTCAACTAGGTTTTGAATTTTCCTTTCTTCCTTACCGATTCTTGATTGACACTTTTCCTTTTCTGTGTTTGACTACTCTTTTCCTTATGTTTCCCTATTTTCTACTTTATTCTTTGCCTTAAATTTGACTCTAAATGATTTTTGGTATTATTTGTGTGTTCCTTGTTGATTTACTGAACCCCTTTGATTTATGCCCTAAAACCATTTCTAATTGATTCCAGAATATTTTTTTCCTTATTTGTGTCTGAATAATTTATTTTCCATGTTTACTTGTTCGATTTCCACACTATATAAACCATCCCATTCCCCTTTAGGACAGACTCTGAATCAATATAACCTTACTAGATCTAAAAGCTTTACTCTGTTATTTCTTTCTATACTTTGGTTTTGGCCAGCTGAAAGCCAAGACCACTAAATTCTAGGTTTTTGCTTCTCGTTGATGTTCAGAACACTGTGGATTTTTGTTCTTTCTTGCATTTTCGTTTAACTGGTAAGTTACTTGACTTTTGCAATTTCATCCTTATGTGCCTCTGATTTGCATGTGTTCTTACTTCTAAATCCATAGATTAATACGTACCCGGGGTTTTTTTAAGTACCACTCTAATAACTTCAGCATTTAATTACTCCTAATGCTACTAGTTGTGAGATTACCTACGCCTAATTGGGTAATCTGAATCTTCCTAAGATTGTTTAGCTAGTGTGTTGATGCCTGAATGTTCATGAATATGATCACTTGCTTTGAATCTCTGTAATGAATGCCTCACTTCTGTAGTTACTTGTGTTAAGACTTTCATTATTAGTCATAATTTGCCTCTCTACTATTGTGTCACTCAGCATGCTCACTCGATCCCGTACCCCTTTAGTATTTGCTTGTGATTTAGAACAGTTGTCTCAGCATGTTGGAACTGGTGTTTTATGATATTAGGATGGATCTTTGATACAACTGGGTCTTCTTTAGTTAATTAGGCCATTATGGCAATGCTTGAATGCCCATATCTGCTATTTGACATGATTTTTACCTTCCACTCTACTCAGAATCTCTATAGTAATAGTCTTGCATATGTTATGTGTCTTAATTTGTGATTGTGATCTTGCCCCTCTGCTAACATGATGCCATGTTTCTTCTGTGATTACTTGGCTCATCACAATACTGTCTTGTTTCTTGTATGCTTAGCATAATTTCCAACCATATTTCAACTTGTTTAGTATTGTGCATCTGTGCATAATAACCTTTCTCGATCCTGCAAACTTTTTCTTCCTTTAACTCTTTCAGTATGTGGCTGCCTTTGTGTTAAAGTGTTGAACCTGTTTCTAAGTCTCTATTAAGCTTGCCTTTTAATATTTTGCGAATTATTCAATTATTTGCTCTATATGCTAAATTTGGTCATGTCTGTTTAAATCCCTCAATTCCTGTCCCTCATCCTTGGTCCTTTCTCTTTCACCTGTTACTTGGGCTTTTTGAGTTCTCATTCTTAGCCGGCTGAAAGCCAAGGCTATTTAGGTTCTATCATCTGACCTCCCTAGTTTGAGTACTGCTCGGGGTCCAATTGAGACCCTTGTGAACTCTGACACACTAGGACTTGGCCCCTAGTTATCCCTTGAATCTCTACTATTAACCTCCTTAGTGTGAGCACTTCCCTGGGTTCCTGAAGCCCTTGGGAACTCTGACACACTAGGATCTTGGTCCTATATGATCAACCCTATTTTCTACCTACTGGGTGAATTAATTAGTTTCTGGCTGCCTTATGTCAATGATGATGTGATTTCTAGGTTGTTGCTTGAAGGGCCTAGCCTGGCTTGGTGTATCTTTGTGCCTGCTATCGGCTCCCTACAGTTATTTTACTCTGTAATTTATGCAATTCATTGTGTCTATAATAATAATCTTGTAATAATATTTGTGGTATTAGTAAAAATGGGAAAAGGGGGATTTATCTTAACATTCTCATTAAAATGGGTAGAGATCCTGCCTATAGGTGCTTTACTGTGCTTAAATGTGTTATTATGTTCAGTTGTCATGTGTTAGAAACCCTGCCTTTAGGTATTATATTTTGCTAAAAATATGCCATTATGCTCAAACATGTTTGATTATTAAGTGGTGGTAATCCTGCTTATATGTTCTTCATTTGGTTCAAATGTGTTCTGCTTTTACCTGTTAGAAATCATGCCTATAGGATACTAATACCTCAATGTGCACGTTATATAGGATCCTGTTGATTTGCATGCTACCTAAATTACAAATTTAGATACCATGCCTATAAGATCTAAAATCAGTCCCAATTATGATTATAGAAATCCTGCCTATAGTGTTTAAAATTAGTTCTAATTATTGTCCTGCTCATTTCTTTCAAGTGCTTTTCAACACTGTACTAATTATCATCATTAGAAACCATGCCTATAGGACTCGATCAAGCAGTTCTGAACATATTCTTGTGATTACCATTGTTAGTTACTGTGTGAATCACCTAGATGTCATGCCTATAGGTCTAATCTCTTATACGTATAACAGTAAGCAACTGCGTAGAAATCATATTAAGAAAAATGGCTTTTACATATGAAACTGCCTGCTTATTAAAATCCATAATCACATAGAGATCTTGCCTATAGGATTCTGCAACCTTAACTCGTTTAAAATCTGCCACTATCAATGTTAATTTGTCTGCGTGCATTTGTTCTTTAAGTGTAAGGCTAACTTGAGCCCTTAACTGCTTTTATATGAAGTCCAACCTATTTTGCATGACAATTAGTTTTATCATTTTGAGCAGCCAAAGTTGAAGTCTAGAACTACCTTAATAGAGGTCCAAAGCCTCCTGGACCATAGGCATGAGACAGATAGTGCACGCATAGGGTATGGTTTAGAATCAACTAGTGCATTTTAGGTAACAACTTAAAGAAAGTAATCGAGTAGCAGGAGATGATAGTCTATGACCGCTGAATAATATGAGTAATACCCCATCTTGAGGGAGTTACGAATTATTATTTATGTTGCACGGGGTGATCCTTTAGGCTAAAATATTTAGGACCCCCACCCTGTCTTTAATCAATTATTTGTGTTTAATAATGAACTTCCTGAATCCCTTGTTTTCTTAGCTTTGATCATATAGACTAATTCATAAAATTGAGTTTAGCCGAGACCCATAGTTATGGACCTCGAAGAGTGCCTAACACCTTCTCTTCGAGGTAATTTCGAGCCCTTACCCGATCATTGGTGATGCAAACTAGTCAAATAGAGTTATCTGCAAAATAGGTGCCCTAACGCACCTCAAACCCATTAGGTGGCAACTCTCTCTTTTAACACCCTTCCTTAAAAGAATTGTCACGCGTCGAAACCCGATTTCGCGAGAAAAAGGGGCGCGACAATACCTGCACAATTCTGTCGATAAGCAATACCTTACATCTGGAATTGACTGCATACTTTCAATGTCTATAAAGTATGTCTATAAGCTTAAGATTCTAAAATCTACCAATTTCTAATAGACATTTGTCTTGCGTGCATTTGCTGCTTAAGTGTAGAGGCAAATTTGAGCCTTAACTGTCTATATGTGAAGTCCAACGTGTTTTTGTATGTCGCCTAGTTTTGACATTTCTGAGCAGCCTAAGTGAGGTCTAGAACTAACCAAATAGATGTTGAATACCTCCTGGACCATAGGTATGGGACGAGTAGTACACACATAGGGCACGACTTATAATTGAATTAGAATGCTTTTAGGTAACAACTTTAATATAGTAATCGGATAGCAGGAGATGATACTCTGTGCCTACTGAATAATATGAGTAACACCCCATTTCGAGGGAGTTACGAAATATTATTTATGTTGCACGGGGTGCTCCTTTAAGCTAAAAAACTTAGGACCCCCCTCCTCATCTTATTTCTCTTTTGTTTGAATCAAATAGTTGTACTCATCTATTCAAAATCTATTTTATAATAAAATTCCCAAACTTTGTGCTCTCCCTCTCTTCGTTTATTTGACTAATACATATAATTCAAGTTTGGCTGGGACCCACAGTTGTGGACCTCAAAGAGTGCCTAACACCTTTTTTTTGAGGTCATTTGAGCCCTTACCTGATGTTTGGTGACGTTGACTAGTTAAAACAAAGTTATTTGCAAAAAGGTGCCCTAACGCACCTAAAAAATTGTTAGGCGGCGACTCTTCTCTTTTAACCCTTCCTTTAAAAGAGTTATCACATGTCGAAGCTCGCTTTCGCGAGAAAACAGGGCGCGACAACATGGCGACTCTGCTGGGGATACACTTAAGCTCTTACCATAGCGAATTTGGCTTGTATGGATTAGTTTTCTTTGATAAAATGTGCTTCCCTCTTCCGTTATTATTTGCTGCTACATGCACATCCCTATCCCATTTTCCTTTTATTTGTCTAATTGATTGTTACATACACCTACCTCTTCCATTTTCCTTTTACTTGTTACCTGCACATCCCCCTTCTATTTTCCCTTTACTTTAAATTTGTTGTAATATGCAAATCCCTTCCCTTATCCACTTTTCCTTGCTTAAATTGGTTATAACATGTATATCCCTTTCCTATTCACCTTTATCTGCTAAACTACTTTTCATTTGTTTATAGATTCCTACAACATGTCTCTCTACTTCCTTTCTTACTTTATTACATCCCCTATATTATACGAACTAACTTCCTCTTTTGTCTTTCTTTTATGTCTTTTATGTTTTATCTTAATACTACGTTTGTTGCTTTCACTTGTTTATTTTGCAAATAGTTGCAACGTGTTATTATCTTTGCATAAAGCATGCTCCACATCATATTCTACTCGTGCCAATTATCAACATAACAACACTTGATGAGTGTTCATGCTCTTACCCTTTTTAAAATCAAAAAGGCTTATTTGCGGTAGACTAGTTGACCAGCGGTGCAGTCGACGGTCCCGTGTCTTTCCCTCTCAAGTTGTCCACTTAAGAGCACCAGTCTAGGACACTCTAGAAACCCTATGTACATGAATCATGTTAAACCTAGTGCGGGTTATAACGTTTTCAACGTGACAGCCCGCTAAGATAAGCCTTGTCCAAAGTCTGATGGGATTTCGACAATCCCAATGGACACCGTCACATTATATGCATTACTTGGAGAAGATATGCCAATATGTTGATCATTAGTGTGTAAATAGTCGAATATGGATGGGGAAAGGGCTAACTCTATTTGTTTGCAGAAAATAAAGTACAAAGTCCCCAGGTTCGGCATGGTCCAAAACATCCCACCTTTTTGCTGGATTGGTGGAAAAATCTCGTGCCTTGCAACAAGAATCATGTGAGAATGGTTTTTGGTAATTTTCCATCTCTGTTAGATATCCGACCAAATAGAGCATTGATTAAGGCCGCTACTATGTTTTGGGATGAGAAAAGGGGCTGGCTTCCGCTTCGGTGACATAGAAATGACTCCTCTCTTGGAGGAAATAGGAGGTTTTGCTAAGCTGTCATGGGATAGTCCTGGACTATTGGTACCAGAGAATCGCACCCCTCTCGGTTTTCTGAAAATGCTAGGTTTTAAGAAAAATGATGAATTGCTTTGTTTGAAGAAGTCATACGTCCCATTTGAATTCCTTTATGAGCATTATGGGCATAGCAAGTCATACCACATTCATCATGATGACCTCGCCATTACTTCCTTGGGTCGGACGCACAATCGAGTCTACATATTCATTGTTTGCTTCTTGGGGTTGCTGATATTTCTGATGAAAGAGGGAAGGATCCACACTCATCTAGCCATGGTCGCAAGGACCTTAATGAAAGGCATTGAGGGCCAAACCTACACTATCATCCTCATGATCTTAGCCAAAATGTACCGCGCTCTAGATCGATGCAAGCAAGGGTTCAGGCATTTCGAGGGTTGTAATCTGCTACTGCAAGTTTGGTTATTAGAACATTTCCAAAGAGGTGAATATCGTTAAGAGCTTCTGGAACGACCATTGAATGACCACATAGCTTACCATCACCCAAAGAGAATGACATTTATTCCAAACAGGTTTGCACAACCTAGATATGCTGTGAGTTAGGTGCACTTCTTCAGCAATTTGACGGACGAGCAGGTACATTGGATGTTCGAATGGTTTTCTAGTAGTGAGTTCATCATCAAGTCAAGAGAGACTACTAATCTAGTATTGATCGGGTTGAGCGGAATTTATCCTTATGCTCCCATAAGGGTAGTGAGACAAGCGGGAAGAAAACAAGTTATACCTCGGGTTTCCAACATGGTCCAGTACAAAGCAAATTTTAAAGAGGACGCTATACCATTCAAGTTCGAGGCACAACATATGTGGAATCAGTAGGTTATTGTGGAAAAGGATACTATTGAGCCAGACAGATATCATGTTGGTCATGTGTACTTCTACCCATCATGGCAGTGGATGATATAGCAGGAGACGTCAAGCTGTTAATCTGGAAAACAGGATCATAGATGACGTTGTTGAAGCACAAGTTAAGTACAGGAGGTTACGCAAGAGGGTCTTTGATCTGAAGCTATGCATCTAGAGCAACACAAATTGAATATGGAAGCAATCAATGAATGGAGGGAAGTTTCCACCAAATCAATAGAGAGATTGAAATAACTTGATCAAGGGTTGATGGAACTTGAAGAGAAAATGAGGAAGAGGGTTACAGGCTGTCAAAACATGGATGGCAATGAAGGAGGGCTCCTAGCAAAGGCTTATCTATTGCTGGATATGCGCAACTTAGGGAATCTGATCGATGGAGTCAAAAGAGCCAAGCACGGGGAAGGTCCTTCTGAGATAGAGTAGATTAGGGGAATGTTGTTTTACTGCTTTCTAGTTTAGTTTAGATTTCGATTGTAATAAGGCATACGCCATTAGTAACTTTCCTATTATTATCGTTTTAGTAAAGATTTGATTCATTTTCACATTAATGAAATGACGCAATTATTGGCATCAATTTTCTCCAAGATTATATGCCGCTAGGCCTACCTCAGGCACAACGAGGTCCCCCAAATTGGGACGTGAATTTATTTTGCAAAACACGTTCAATATTGTACGCATTCTTTTAATATCCCTTACTGACTTGGTTACCTTTTATTTTTTTTTCTTTTGTTTATTCCCATTCCCCCATGTTGGTTCGTGCATACTGGCATCATTCGCATATCACACTAGATCCAGAGGTCCTTCACCTCCTCCTCCACCAAATGATCCTAAAGGCAAAAGCAAAGGGGAACGAAAGATGGACGATTTAAGTGGTATCAGGAAAGATAATGCAGAAAACGTTGAGACTTTGGATGGTCGGAGCACTCCAGCACAGAATGAATTGGTCCTGCGCTTGGAACAGAAAATACTGGAGCTACAAGGGGAGCTTGAGTAGGTCCGGAACTTGGCAAATCTTTCCCTCACCCTAAATGTCGCCAACATCAACCAGCAAAACACAAACGCCCAAAACCCCACACCTCCCCAAAACACACAAAATCATAACCCACCACCGAACCTCCCGCACCACATCAATACGCCACACCTCCTCACAACCAAAACCCTCCATCGGTACCTACTCCTCAACAACACCATCACCGTTTGACTCAATACCCACAAACGACTATATACTATACTCCCTAGAATGCATCACAACCTACTCCTGATTCAAAAAACTCAACCAATGACCACCATTATGCCCAGATTCCCAGAGTCCACCAAATCAATCCCATATACATGGAAACTTTATCCCACGCCCTATAACAGACCTTATACATACCCGAATATGCCGAGAAAGACCTATCATCAAGAACATGGCGGAAGAACTTAAGAAGCTTACTGCCAGAGTTCAAAGCATCGAAGGTGGAAAAGGCATTGAGGGTTTGAATTACAAAGATTTGTGTATTCAACCAGATGTAGAACTATTAGAGGGTTACAAACCTCCTAGGTTCGAAATGTTCGACGGGACTGGAGATCCGAAGGTGCACTTGAGAATGTATTGTGACAAGCTTGTAGGGGTTGGCAAGGATGAAAGAATCCGCATGAAGCTATTCATGAAGAGCCTCACTGGAGACGCTCTGTCTTGATACATCAGTCAGAACCCAAAGAAAGGGGTTAATTGGGTGAGCATGGCGTCAGATTTTCTGGACCGGTTCAGGTTTAACATGGAAAATGCACCAGACGTTTTCTACATTTAGAATCTTAAGAAGGATCCAACATAAACTTTCCACGAGTATGCTACTCGATGGAGGTCTGAAGCTGCAAGAGTAAGGCCAGTAGTGGAAGAAGAACAGATGAATAAGTTCTTCGTCAGAGCTTAGGATCTGCAGTACTACGAGAGACTGATGGTTATTGAAAACCGTAAATTTTCTGACATCATCAAGTTGGGAGAAAGAATAGAAGAAGGGATTAAAAGTGGAATGGTGAAAAATTTAAAAGCACTTCAAGCTACAAACAAAGCCTTACGGTCGGGAGGTATCTCCAAGAAAAAAGAAGTTGGGGCAGTCCAAAGTCTCCTCTTACATACCAAACACCCCTACCCACATATCAGCCTTCACCTCCCTGATACCAACAACCTACTACCACTTACCATACTCATAACACTCAACCAGGATATTACCACTCACCACCACCAGCCCGCCAAAATTACCAAAAACCAAGCCCAAATTTTGACCGCAGACCACCTAACTAATACACTCCGATTGCTGAACCCATAGACCAACTTTACAAGAGGCTAAAGGAGGCTGGTTATGTCACTCCCATCCCCCATGTTGCTATGGAAAACTATTCCTAGTGTATTAACCCAAACAAGACATGTGCCTATCACTCGGGTATGAAGGGTTACACTATTGATGAATGTTGCACTCTAAAGGACAATATCCAGACATTAATTGACACTAAAGTCATATAGGAAAAGGAGACTAAACCTAATGTTCGTAACAACCCTCTCCCAGTTCACAAAGGTGAGAGAGTAAATGTGATAGAGAACAATGAAGAGTGGGATGTAGAAGGGTTAATTGGACTTCTTCAAGAGGGGGATGATCCTAAAATATCTCCAGTCACCTTCACACCCACTGTAGTGCAAACTCAGGTGCAGATTGAAGTTGAGGTAGCCGCACCTACTCCGTTTGAGATTGAGGTAACAACACCTTTCACTGTGATGGTAATAACTACGTTGTCTTATAAGTCTAATACTATACCATGGTATTATGTTGCCGAGGCAAGAAGGAAAGGAAAGGCAAAAATGGAAGAAACAGGTGCAACACAAGGCATGACTAGAACCGGTAGGGTTTATACACCCGAGCATTTGGGAGGAACAAGCAAAGAAGCTGCCTCTAAGCCGCCTGTCATTGAGACTGGCCCAGATGATCTTTGAAGAAAGGTGCAGGCGAGAGAATACTCTATGGTTGATCATCTGAACAAAACTCCCGCTCAAATATCCATTTTAATACTACTACAAAACTCCACAGCACATAGGAATGCCCTGATGAAGTTATTGAATTAAGCATATGTACCCAATAACATCACCAGTGGAGAAATGGCCAACGTGGTAGGTACTTTTGGAAAGACACAAGATCACTTTTTATGAAGACGAGTTGCTGCTAGAAGAACTGAGTCACAACAGGGCACTACATATCACAGTGCAATTTGAGGACAAATTCATTACAGGGTCCTGATAGATGGGGATTCGAGTCTCAACATATGTCCGCTGACTATTCTGAAGAGATTGGGTAAGGGTTTGCATAAGATACGAGTAGGGAGTATGAATGTGAAAGCACTTGATGGGTCGCAAAGGACCACAATTGGATAGATCAACCTCAGCCTACAGATGTGCCCAACATGGTTTGATGTCGAGTTTCAAGTGTTGGATATATCTGCAACCTACAATCTACTATTGGGAGGACCCTGGACACATGCCGCTGGGGTCATAGCTTCTACTCTACATCAAGTTGTGAAGTTTGAATGGAATCATAAGGAAGTGATCATCCATGGAGACGGAAGTAATCCCATTTATACCAATTAGACTGTTCCAGTCATCGAGAATAGAAGGAAGTTGGGTGGAAAAACATACCATTGCATCGAGCGCGTCAACACAATTAGGAAAGGCAAATAGTGGAGCAACAAGATAAAAAGCATATTGTTATGGACAAGGTGTGAGCCCGACAAGGGTCTCGGCAAGAATCTCCAAGGGATCACCAAGCCGGTACAATTAAAGCATCATGGTACGACTTTTGGCTTGGGTATGAATACACTTGGAAAGAGTATCAGGATTGTTCACCACTATGGCATGGTCCTTATTATCCGTTTGAAAAACCAGTACCGCATTTGCACCAGACATTTCAACAAGCTGATGTGATATGGGGGTTTGAAAAAGATGAAGCTTTAGCTGGCATAAGGAATCTATTTCTTGATGATGAAGACATGGATTGTAGTGTGATAGTTGAGGAGGAGGAGGAGGAGGAAGAAGAACTTACTATTTGGATTGTGGAGAAAGGAGCTATTCTCAAGAACTGGACTGCTGCACCATCCCAGGCCCGTCGAGTTCCTGGGTAGCCTGGCAATTAACATCATTTATTTTGAAAGCAATTTTATGAGCATCTAAAATATTTTTCAGTACTTTTGTTTCAAACGTATTCTGTATTGAAATAATTGCTCGATTCATTGAGTCATACTTGTTTTGATGTTTTGAAGATTTATTTAATTAATTGCTATTTTTAGTATTTATTATTATCCTTCACATTTTTCTCCACAGCGTTATTATTACTTAGCCTGATGAACCTACGACTGTGACATGTAATGAGACAATGCAACATAAGGATAGTGATTCAGGGGATCTGGAAGGTGATGTAATACCCGACGAAATTGTCAGAGAAGCGAAAAATTTTAAAAACAAACCCAAATCTAATTTGGATGAGACTGAAATAGTTAACTTAGGGGATTCCAAAACAGTCAAGGAAACCCGTATAAGCATTCACCTATCACCATCATAGAAGGAAGAATACATCCAATTCCTGAAGGAGTATAAAGACATCTTGGCATGGTCTTATGAAGATATGACCGGCCTGAGCACATCCATAGTGGCTCATAAGTTACCCACCGATTCCATGTGCCCACTAGTGAAACAGAAGCTTAGAAAATTCAAACCAGATATGAGTTTGAAGATAAAAGAGGAAGTCACCAAGTAGATCAAAGCCAAGGTTCGCAGAGTGGTTGAATATCTGACCTGGTCGGCTAACATTGTGCCAGTTCCAAAGAAAGATGGAAAAGTCAGAGTATGTGTTGATTATCGGGACTTAAACAGAGCAAGTCCCAAAGATGATTTCCCGTTGACCAATATACACATACTAATCGACAATTGTGCCAAACATGAGCTCCAGTCTTTTGTGGATTGCTTCGAGGGGTATCATCATATCTGGATAGATGAAGAGGATGCGGAAAAGACAACCTTTATCACTCGATGAGTGATATATTGCTATAAAATGATGATGTTTGGCCTAAAGAATGCTGGATCCACTTACATGAGGGCCATGAAAACCATTTTCCATGACATGATACATAAGAAAATCAGGGTGTACGTGGATAACGTCATCATCAAATCCAGAAGAAGCACAGATCATATAACAGACTTGAGGAAATTCTTTAATCAGCTTCGAAGGTACAATCTGAAACTGGATCCTGCAAAGTGTGCATTCGGAGTCCCTGCCAGATAATTGCTACGTTTCATCATCAGTCGTCGAGGGAATGAATTAGACCCGTCAAAGGTCAAATCTATCCAAGACTTGCCACCTCCAAAGAGCAATAAATATGTGATGAGTTTCTTAGGGCATCTCAACTACATCAGCCGTTTCATAGCACAATCAATTGTGATCAGTGAACCGATTTTCAGAATGTTGAAGAAAGATGCTGCAACAAGCTGAACTGAAGAATGCCAGAAAGCCTTTGACAAAATCAAGGAATATTTGTCTAAACCACCGGTCCTGGTCCCACCAAAACCTAGGAGGCCTCTGCTACTCTACTTATCTATACTAGATGGGGCTTTCGGTTGTGTCTTGGGACAACACAATAAGACGAGAAGAAAGGAACGGGCCATATACTATCTGAGTAAAAGGTTCACACCCTACAAAGCATGGTATTCTTTGCTGGAACGCACCTGCTATGCTTTAACATTAATAACTTAAAAGTTGAGGCATTACTTCTTTGCCTACACCAGATATCTCATATCAAGAATGGATCCTTTAAAATACATCTTCCAGAAACCCATGCCTACGGGGAAGTTAGCAAAATGGCAGATACTACTGAGTGAGTTCGACATCATCTACGTAACTCAGAAGGCGGTCAAAGAACAAGCATTGGCAGATCATCTTGCAGAAAACCCTGTAGGTGGAGAATACGAACCACTGAAAACGTATTTTCCCGATGAAGAGGTATTATTCGTATGAGAAGATATCACCGAAATATATTATGGTTGGAGAATGTTCTTCGATGGAGCTGCAAACTTCAAAGGACTAGGTATTGGAACTGCCTTAGTATTAGAAACAGGTCAACACTATCCAGTATCTGCAAAGCTCAAGTTCCTGTGTACCAACAACATGGCAGAATACAAGGCATGCATCTTAGGACTCAGGTTAGCCATCGACATGAACGTTCAGGAATTACTGGTAATTGGAAATTCAAACCTTTTGGTACATCAGGTTCTAGGAGAATGGGATACAAAGAATACCAAGATATTGCCATATTTACACTATGTACAAGAGTTGATGAAGAGATTCACAAAGATATAATTAAAACATGTTCCAAGGATTCAGAATGAGTTCGCCGATGCATTAGCAACTTTATCTTCCATGATACAACACCCAGACAAGAATTTCATCGACCCTTTCCCAGTAGGGATTCAAAATCAGCCAGCTTATTATGCTCATGTTGAAGAAGAAACTAATGGAAATCCATAGTTCCACGACATCAAAGAATATTTGGCAAAAGGAGAATACCCAAAGTACGCAAATCATACTTATAAATGTACACTCCGAAGGTTATCCAACCATTTCTTCCAAAGCAGAGGAATTCTATATAGAAGGACTCCAGATCTAGGGTTATTAAGGTGTGTCGATGCCAAGGAAGCATCCAAATTTCTCGAAGAGATACATGCCGGAACTTGTGGACCACACATGAATTGCTTCGTCTTAGCTAGGAAGATATTAAGAGAAGGATATTTTTGGATGACTATGGAAACAGACTGCATCAGGTATGTCCAAAAGTGCCATCAATGCCAAGTACTTGCTGATATGATACGAGTGCCACCTAATGAACTCAACACAATGAGTGCACCATGGCCTTTCTCCGCTTGGGGGATGGAGGTCATTGGTCCAATCAAACCTGCCTATTCAAATGGGCACATGTTCATTCTAGTGGCCATAGACTATTTCACAAAATGGGTTGAAGTCGCATCCTACAAAGTTGTAACTAAGAAGGTCATCGTAGATTTCGTTAGGGATCGTATTGTTTGTCGATTTGGGGTACCGAAATCAATCATCACCGAAAACGCCGCCAACCTTAATAGTGATTTGATGAGATACATGTGTGAAATCTTCAAGATCAGGCATAAGAATTCCATGGCATAATAGCCACAAATGAATGGAGTTGTGGAAGTCGCCAATAAGAACATCAAGAATATATTAAGGAAGATGGTAGATAATCACAAATAATGGCACGAGAAGTTACCATTCGCCCTACTTGGATATCATACCATGGTTCGCACAACAACCGGGGCAACTCCTTATTTGCTGGTCTATGGTACTGAAGCTGTCATTCCTGCCGAAGTGGAAATTCCTTCTTTGAGAATCATACAAGAGGCTGAACTCAGTGATGCAGAATGGTTACAAAGTCTTTATGAACAACTGGCTCTCATTGACCGAACAACTTTACTAGAATAGAATGTCCAGAGCTTTCAACAAAAGGGTCAGGCCTAGACAATTCACACCATGGCAGTTAGTGCTAAAGCGAATCTTCCCATATCTGGATGAAGCCAAGGGGAAGTTTCCACCCAACTGGCAAGTTCCTTACATGGTTCATCGAGTACTAACAGGAGGAGCACTCATACTTGTAGAAATGGACGGAGAGATTTGGCCAAAACCTGTCAACTCAGACGCAGTCAAGAGATATTATGTTTAGGATTGTTTACATTTCTTTACTTGATGTAACTGAACTACGCTTGACATGATTCCCGTTTAAGAAGGGATACGTAGGCAGCCTTGGGTTCGGTCACATCTTAATAAAATCATCATTTTGCCATGGTCAGAAACTGGGGCAGAATTTTGAGGAGGACCCTCAAAATTCTAAGGCAAGGAGGTCGTAGTGTCTCTAAAATATATCACAGTCATTGGTTCATATAACTTACTTGATATCGCATATTACTATGTTTCAAAAACTACTATTTTTATCAAAGGCATGCATTTTTCGAATACTTTATTTCTATGGCAGCCAGATGTTACCCAAGGTAACTCAAATATGATCTCAAGATAGGAGCACAGGCAAGGCAAAAGACAAAAGCGCGAACCAACCTTACCCACAAAACTCACAACTTTTCTTTGAATGCATGTACAATAAGACAACGATACTCGCAGATACATCAAGACACTGCCTTCAAGACAATAAATTATCTAGCACAAACATCTTCAACTAAGAAATATTTTTCCATTTGCCTCCTGTTCTTTGCATGAGGCTAAGAATTGCCTCCCGAATTGCATAAGACTAAGCATTGCCTTTCTTTGCATGAGACTAAGCACTGTCTCCTATTTTGCATGAAGCTAAGCATTGCCTCCTTAACTGCATAAAGCTAAGCACTGTCTTTCCTGGCATGAGACTAAGAATTGTCTCCTCTTTGCATGAGGCTAAGCATTTCCTCCCTGATTGAATAAGGCTAAGCACTACCTTTCTTTGCATGAGACTAAGTACAGTCTCCTCTTCTTGCAAGAGGCTAAGCATTGCCTCCCAAATTGCATAAGGTTAAGCACTGACTTTCCTTGCATGAGACTAAGCATTGTCTCCTCTTTGCATGAGGCTAAGCATTGCCTCCCTAATTGCATAAGTCTAAGCACTGCCTTTCCCTGCATGAGACTAAACATTGTCTCTTCTTTGCATGAGGCTAAGCATTACCTCCCTAATTGCATAAGGCTAAGCACTGCCTTCCCTGCATGAGACTAAGCATTGTCTCCTATTCCTGCATAAGGCCAAGCATTACCTCCCTAATTGCATAAGGCTAAGCACTGCCTTTCCCACATAAGACCAAATGCTATCTTCATTATGCTATATAAGACTTAGCACTATTCTTTATTCACCTGGGGCTAAGCACTGCCCTCATTTTACACAAGACTAAGCCTTGTCTTGTTTCATTTAGCATATGACAAAATGTCATTTCTTTGAATTTCATGGGCTGAAACATTGCCATTTTCTCCAAAGGCATTATAGTCCGAAGGCATCATCCTCATAGCTGGAAGACACCATTCCATGGCATGAGGATCTCTCAAAGTGCACATCATCATTCAAAGGCTTCATAGTCCAAAGGCACCATCCTCATGACCCGAGGACATCATTTCATGGCATGTGAATCCCTTATTACACGATTCATTGCCCAGGACGTCATGGTCTAAGGATCCTCACCGTCCAAAGACAACCTTCATGGTCCAAAGAGAATTTGCATCATGTTTAAATTCTCATAATAACCCATATATATTTGCATGCATCGTGTTTTAAGTTTTACAAGTAATCCAAGAGGTAACCATTCTTCTAACGGGAGCAATCTTCGCTCCAGTTTTCATTCACATCGTTCACATCCATCAGTCGTTTCAAACGTAACCGACCACCAGTAATTGCCCACCTTTTACTCTATGACCGTTCAGATATCTGCCCTATGATACATCCATAACATCTCAAATTCACATTCACGACTTCACATAAATTTATCTGATACTATCCTACCCAAAAGGACATTTTTTTAAACATAGGACCATTCCGAAACATACGACCATTCACATTCATGACTTTGCATAAATTCATCCGATATTATCCTACCCAAAAGAACATTTTCCGAAACATACGACCATTCCTACAATAACTCCATCGATTTCGTTCACCGTTGGATCCAGAACTACACATGGCCTGATTCCCGTAACAATAGGGATATGTAGGCAACTCAGGAACCAGGGTTCGACCCCCATTTTTTCAAAATTACATCCTCCCTCACTCACTTCGGCCAAAATTGGTCATAATTTCTTTACCCGACAACTCTTTCATCATTCCCGATTAAAGAGGGGTAGCTGTTGATACCCAATTTTGCCCTTACATTTTTTAATATATATATATATATATATATATATACACTTCCAAAACATCATTTTGCACTATTATTTAATTTACAAAATTTATGCAAACATTTGCCCATAATATTTTGCAATTTTAAATCTTCAAAATCAATTTTTCTTGCATTTAAATCTTTCAATATTTATAAATCCTCATTTATTATAATGACTCAATCATCCAGATTATTATTCTGCATCCATATATGTGCTTCATAATATTTTACTTATTTTATATAATTATGTTTGTATTTTAAGCTATTTACACCTAACGGATTAAGGTACGTTAGGGCACCTAGAGCAAATAACTCGTGAACTAGTTTACATCACCAGAGATTGGGTAAGGGCTTGAAATTACCTTGAGAGGAAGGTGTTAGGAACCCTTGAGGTCCACAATGGTGGGTCCTGGCCAAACTCAATTTAAGAGAATTAGTCTTATAAGGAAATAAAGCAATTTAAACAAAAAGATATTACTTTTAAAACACGGAGTAAAAGGGGTCTTAGGTTTTTTAGCCTATAGGATCACTTCTATGCAATACCTGGTAATCGTCCCCAAGTTGGAGGTGCTACACATAGCATTAGCGCACAGGTCATCATTTCCTTTACTACCCATTTACCATCCCCCAGTTATTATTTAAGCACACTAATTGGTTCGTATCCGATGCGTGTACTAATCATCCCTTATCTATGGTCTTGGAGGTGTTTAGGACTTCTATTTTTGGATAGATCTAGACTCACCTATGTTGCTTAAAAATGGGAAAAGGTAAGCGATAAACAAAAATTCAGATAAGACCGATAAGAAGCAAGTAAAGGCTCATGTTAACCTCCACAAGTAAACAACAAATGCACGCGATTCATACAGAGAATTTATCCAATTTAAGACCCTATAGGCAGGATGTCTATATGAGCATAAACAAAATATAACACTAGTTTACTAAGGCGGGCCTCTGAACCTATCAATTTTGCCTACTGATTTATTAATAACCTACGTCTAGGCGCATTCTCAAATAACAAGAAATTACAATTTTAATCCAGAATTCTTCAATTACTCTATCAGTATGCCTAAGTGAGGACCAAAGTGGAATCCTATGGGCATGGTATCTAAAAATGTTAACTAACGACTATAGTTTATAAACCAACTACTGATTTTAACAAACATGTTTTCATCTTTAGATCCTATAGGGATGCTTTCTAAGTTCTGAAACTGATTATAAGCATTACTTCCTATAGACATGATATCTAAACACAAAAACTGATTTTAGAACCCTATAGGCATGATATCTAAATTGCAGAAACTAATTTTAAAATCCTATAGGCATGATATCTAAATTGCAGAAACTGATTTGAATTTTATTGGCAGGATTCCCAAGTTTATAAACAGATTTTAAAATCCTATAGGCGTGATATATATTAGATTAAATCTTATGGACATGATTTCTAGGTTTGAAACAGGTTTCTTTATTTCCTATAGTCATGGTATCGACGATTGTAAACCTATAGGCATGATATTTATTAATCACATGTGGGGAAAAAAATTTAAACACGTTTCCAGAAAAATTACTAATCGAACAGATAGGATCCTATAGACATGGTTACTAATGCATGTAAAAATGCGCATGGATCCTATGGACATGATTTCTAGTGCAAAGAATCTATGAACAGTATTTGTAGCATATACATGAAGTACAGAACAAAGCAATCAATAAGTCCTATAGACATGATTGTTAAACAAGTAGTAACCTCACATAATCACCAATGAACCTATAGGCAGGTTTTCTACCCGAGTTTCAAATAAAAATATAGAATAACCCCCCCCCCCCCCACCAACTTTTACTAGCAAACGCCATATCTGTTCATTACAGAAATTATTATTATAGACAAATATGAATAAATTACATAAAGCTATTCATTACACTATAGGGAGCCTTGGCAGACCTAGGCCTAACATCAATCCTGGAAATCAGGCCTTCAAGCAAGTAAGTATGATATACACAGGTAGCAAGATCCATAACACCTTAAGCCATGCTTCCAGTGTGTCAAAGTTCCCAAAGAGCCTCAAGGACCCCGGGCAATGCTCATACTGGATCCATAGATTCAACACAGGATTCGTAAGAGATTGGAAACCAGCTCCAATGTGTCATAGTTCAAAGGAGTCTCAGGGACCCTAGGCATTGCTCACATTGGAGGTGGTAGAAACCTAGGTAGCTAAAAGTGGAAATTTGAAAAGTAGTACATGTAAGGGGTAGGGGATAGTTTCTAGAAAATAGTTTTTCTTCAGGAGAAAACAGAAGTAGAATTCTACCTAGACAAGAAGAATGCAGACAAATTGATAAAATATTGTGTCAACTAAAGCAATCACAAAAGAGCAGGGGCACTTGAGTTACAAACAAAACTGACCATACGTATTTGCAGTATCTAAACATGTTATGAATAGAGGCATACAACTAAATCAACAAGGTTTCATATGATTGAAGTTGATTTGGTTTATTAATGAACACTAGGTGGAGACATGTAGACATATATTGAACAAAAGCATGCTGAAGTTAAGATAACCAACCAAATGAACACATAGAGTAGGATAGAAGGAAATTAAACATACCAGTCTAGAAAGAAGTGCACAGAGATCATGGATCAAACAGAAACATGTTAAGATAAACTATCCATACTAGCACAGAGAACAGGATAGGTTAACAGGAATTAAGGCATGCTAGTTAAGAGGGAAACAAACATGAAATATAGACATGTTGATGTCTATTGTGAACTGACTACATAACATATAAAACAGAGCATGGTAATAGAAATTGCGGCATACCAGTTGAGGATATAGCAAACAGGAAGGTAAAGGCAAGTAGAATCCAAGAGTTTAGCATTGGCTTTCAGCCGGCTAGACAGTGCAGCAAATCAAAGAACTTAAATAGTGTGCAAGTAGGAGTTCGTATGTATCAGTGTGTGTTTGTAAGTGTAGGTATGTGAGTCTGAGCGTGTCTAAAAATCAGAATGATGAAGGGTTTTATAGCATATAGTAGATTAAAACCAAATAAGGTAGGAGAATCAATGGTACACAAATAAAGCAAAGAGATCAATCAATCAGTCAATTAGGGCTTAACATGAATAAATTAATAGGGAGAATCATGAAAGTATCACTTAAATTAACACGAAATAAATCAGTAGTCGAGATTGAGGCCTAAATAAGGTAAGTAGTAGGTCCAGAAGTCAATTAAAAGTCAGAATACAAAATCAGGCCAGTAGCACGGATAGGTAAAACAAGTAAAATCTTAATAAGGAGATGCGGGGTACTAAATTCAAATCCTAATTTGGGTAATAAAAATTAACACTTAATTGACAGGAGTAAAGGTAAACGGGAAAAAGACAGCAAGATAAACAGTCAAATAATCAAAACCCTTAAAACACAATATACATGGAGCTGGAGTAAATAAAGTAAAAATCAATCGAAGAGTAAATAAGAAAGTCAGAGATGAGAACATTTACGCGCTAAAACTTTTTGTAGAAATCCCTCAAAAATCAAAACCCTAGCTTTTAGAGTAAACGAAATCGGTCATTAACAATAGTAAGAACATAAAATCTTAAAGGAGAAATACCAAAAAAAATACAAAATCGTTTCAGATCTAAAGAGATCTAGACGGATTCAATAAAAAAATAGCTAGGTTCATAAAAAGGATAGAAGCGAATCAAATCTGGTTTAAACCAGAGATTTGAAACCCAAAAAATACGAAGATGCCCATACTTACAAGTATCAGAGTGAACATAGACGGAATAATCGAGAAAGGATAGACTTTGAACTAAATTTGGTTCGAGTCTCTTGAGATTCACATTAAGAACGTAGAAATCCTATAACCAGTAGAGATAGGAGGCCAGATAAGGCCCAAGATCGAAGAGAAACCCATAGATCGAAGGGTTTCAGGTGACAACGAGCTAGGGTTAGGGGAACGTTGAGAGAGAAGAGAGGAGGGGAGGATTTAGAGGCATCAGCAATTTTGAAAATGAGGTAGGGTTTGGGGGTTAGGGATATTAAAAAGGGGAAGAGGGTTTTGGACCGTTTATCTTCTAAGATCAATGGCCAGGATCGATTCTGGGCTAGGGCGGGTTATGGATGGGTAGGATAATTGGGTCAAGGTAATTGGGCTAGGTATTTAGGAATTGGGCTGGTTTGGTAGCCTAGGTCCGAAAAAATAGTAGATTTAGGGCTATTAATTAAATATCCATTTAATTTAGTAAAATAATTTTATAAAATAATTTGTAAATGATAAAAATATCGCTTGTGAATAAAAATGATTTAAAATAATTACTTGATATTATAAAAAATATAAAAATTATTTTCCATATAAATAATGTAATTATGCATGTATATAGGCCATTATTGCAAAATGTGCAATTCTAGCCTTAAAAAATGCAAATGTAATTATAAAAATGCAATTAAATTTTTTAAATACTACATGGGAAAAATGATGAATTTAAATAATTAAATCATCATAAAATAATGTGAGGTATAATTATTTGATATTTGTATACTAAAATGCAGGGATCAATTGATTTAAAGCCTTTAAAAATAGAGAAAAAATGTAAAAATACTTGTACATGCTTGTAAATCTAATGACAATGCGTGTGCACTATTTGAGAATATATATGCATATTTAAAATATATGAGGAAAAAATTGGGTATCAACAGCTGCCCCTCTTTACCCGAGAAGGATGAACGAGTTTTCAGGTAAAGAAATGATGACCGATTTTGACCGAATGGAATGTTTTGAAAAAATAAAGGCCGCACCCTGGCCTTTGAGCTACCTACATATCCCTGATTTTACAGGAATCAGGTCATGTGTAGTTCTGGACCCAACGGTGAATGAGGTCGATGGAATTGTTATAGGAATTGTAGCAAGTTTCAGAAAAGGTTCTTTTGTGAAGGGTAGTATTGGATAGGTTTGTGCGAATTTATGAAGGCGAATGTGAATTGCAACAGTCATATCACAGGGCGGGTATCTGAACGGTTATAAAGTAAAGGCGGGTAATTGATAGGAATCGGTTACGTTTGGAATAACAGTAAGGTGGGAATGGCATGAGTGAAAACTGGAGCGAAGGTTGCTCCTATTTGAAGAACGGTTACTTCCTGGATTTCCTGCAAAACTTAAAACACAATGCACATAAGTATATAGATTACTGCGAGAATTTAAACATGATGCAAATTCCCTTTGGACCATGAAGGTTGTCTTTGGACAAAGAGGATGACGTCCTGGGCCATGAATCATGAGATAAGGGATTCACGGGCCATGAAATGACGTTCTCGGGCCATGAAAATGGTGTCTTTGAACCATGACGCCTTTGAATAATGATGTGCAGTATTGAGAAATCCTCAGGCCATGACATGGTGTCTTCAGGCTATGAGGATGATGCCTTCGGATTATGACGCCTTTGGATAACTTGGCTATACATCAGCCAATGAAATGTAAAGACATGATACCAAAGGTAATAAAAAGGTAATGCTTAGCCTTGCGCAGAGTTTGGGGCAGAGTTTAGCCCCGAGAGAAGAAGATAATGAAAAGTTTAGAATAGAGCAACACTTATGCAGGGGGAGACAATGTTTAGTCCCATGAGAAGGCAGTGCTTAGCCTTATGCAAATAGGGAGGCATGGCTTAGCCTCATTCAAGGATCGAGACAGAGCTTAGTCTCATGCGAAGAGAAGGTAGTGCTTAGCCTTATGCAAATGTGGAGGCAGGGCTTAGCCTCATACATGATTTGAGATAGGGCTTAGTATCATGTAAAGAGAAGGCAATGCTTAACGTTATGCAAATAGGGAGACAGGGCTTAGCCTCATGCAAGAGTTGAGACAGGGCTTAGTCTCATGCAAAGAGAAGGCAGTGCTTAGCCTTATGCAAATATGGAGGTAGGGCTTAGCCTCATGCAAGACTCGAGACAGAGATTAGTCTCATGCAAAGAGAAGGAAATGCTTAGCCTTATGAAAATATGGAGGCACGGCTTAGCCTCATGCAAGGATCGAGACGGAGCATAGTCTCATGCAAAGAGAAAGCAATGCTTAGCCTTATGCAAATGTGGAGGCAGGGCTTAGCCTCATGCAAGATTTGAGACAGGTCTTAGTCTCATACAGAGAGAAGGCAGTGCTTAGCCTTATGCAAATAGGGAGGACTGTCTTAGCCACATGCAAGGATCGAGACAGAGCTTAATCTCATGCAAAGAGAAGGAAGTACTTAGCTTTATGCAAATGTGGAGGTAGGGATTAGCCTCATGCAAGATTTGAGATAGGGCTTAGTCTCATGCAAAGAGAAGGCAATGCTTAGCCTTATACAGTGATCAAGTAGCAAATAGGAGTAAATATTTCTTAGCTGGAATATATTTGAGTCTGGCATCCTGATTGATAGTGATTTTGATATGTGTATATTTGCAAATACTCCTGTTATGTTCACTGTTCCTACATCCAAAAATAAATTGTGAGTTTTGTAAGGGGAGGTTGGTTCGTGCCTTTGTCTGCTTGCTTTGCTCTGCAGGCCCTGTTCGAGTTGCCCCGGATAACATCTGGCTACCATAGAAATAAAGTTTTTGAAAATATGTACTTATTGATGAAATAGGGTTATTTATAAAGATAGTGGTATATAATATTAAGTAAATTAGATGAACTAATGACTGTAACACTTTTAGAGACATTGAGGTTTCCTTGCACTAGAATTTTGAGGGTCCTCCTCAAAATTCTGCCCCAATTTGATCCTTCAGCCGTTTTGCGTGTGGCAACGTTTTGTTGGATCTTCTCCAAAATTTTGAGAATCCTTCTCAAAATTTTGCCCCAGTTACTTAACCGATTTCTGACTATCTGGCATATGATGACATCGGCTGGACTTGTTCCGAAATTTTAAGGGTGCTCCTCAAAATTCTGCCCTAGTTTCTAGTTCTGGGGACATGAAGATTTTATTAAGATATGATCGAACCCACAGGGCTACCTACGTATCCCCTCTTAAAAGGGAATCAAATCAAGCGTAGTTTAATTACATCAGATGAATGAATTCAAACAATCTAAGCATAATATCTTTTGACTGCATCTGAATTGATAGGTTTTGGCCAAACTTCTCCGTCTATTTCTGCAAGTATGAGTGCTCCTCCTGTTAGCACCCAATGAACCATGTAAGGGCCTTTCCAGTTAGGTGAAAATTTCCCTTTAGCTTCATCCTGATGTGGGAAGATCCGCTTCAGCATCAACTGCACTGATGCGGATTGTTTTGGTCTGACCCTTTTATTGAAAGCTCTGAACATGCTATTCTGATAAAGCTGACCGTGACATACTACATTCATTCTTTTTCCATCTATGAGGCTAGTTGTTCATAGCGTCTCCTTATCCATTCTGCATCACTAAGTTCGGCTTCTTGTATGATCTTTAAAGAAGGAATTTCCACCTCGGCTAGAATGACAGCTTCGGTACCATAAACCAATAAATAGGGAGTTGCTCCAGTTGATGTGCGGACCGTAGTGCGATACCCCAATAGGGCAAAGGGTAACTTCTCGTGCCATTGTTTGTGATTTTATACCATCTTCCTTAGTATCTTCTTGATGTTCTTGTTGGAAGCTTCCACAGTTCCATTCATTTAAGGCATGTATGCTGTAGAGTTTTTGTGCTTGATTTTGAAGGTTTAACACATGGCTTTCATTAGATCACTGTTGAGATTGGCAGAATTATTAGTGATAATGGACTCGGGGCCCCGAATCGACAAACAATATGATCCTTGACAAAATCTGTGATGACTTTCTTGGTTACAGCTTTGTAAGATGCAGCCTCTACCCTTTTTGTGAAATAGTTGATAACTACTAAAATGAACTGGTGCCCGTTAGAAGCGGTGGGCTCGATTGGACTGATGTCATACATTCCCCAGGCAGCAAAAGGCCAAGGTACACTTGTCGCATTGAGCTCGTTTGGTGATACCTTTATCATGTTTGCATGTACCTGGCATTGGTGACATTTCTGGACATACCTGATGCAATCCATTTCCATGGTCATCCAAAAATATCCAGCTTTGAGTATCTTTTTGGCTAGAACAAAACCGTTCATATGTGGTCTGCAAGTTCTAGCATGTATCTCCTTAAGAAATCTGGAAGCCTCATTTGCGTCAACACACCTTAACAACCCTAGATCAGGAGTTCTTCTATATAGGGTCCCTCCGCTTTGGAAAAACTGATTGGACAGCCTCCGCAGAGTGCATTTTTTAGTATAGTTTGCCTGTTCTGGATATTCTCCTTTCGCCAAATATTCTTTGATGTCGTGGAACCAAGGTTTTCCATCTGTTTCTTCTTCAACATGAGCATAGTAAGCCGGCTGGTTATGGATTTTCACCAGGATTGGATCAATGAAGTTCTTATCTGGATGTTGTATCATTGATGACAAAGTGGCCAGTGCGTCTACGAACTCGTCCTAGACTCTTGGAACAAGCTTGAATTCTATCTTTGTGAACCTCTTCATTAATTCTTGCACATGATACAAGTATGGTAGTATATCACTACAACATTTTAGGCCTACAACCACTCCTGAGAAGTGTGGCCTAAAATGCCAAGAAGTGTAGCATTTGGTCAAAGGCAACACTTTACGGCTTTAGGCAACGCTTTTTAGGGGGTGGCCTAAAGTACCGTAACCTTTGACTATTGGCCACGCTTTGTAGGTGTTGCCTTAGAAGCCACGCTTTAAAAGTGTGGCCTATACAGTACAAAGACCACGCTTATATTTTCTCATATAACCACACTTTTATGACATAAGGCTATACATTTGAAGCGTGATCTTTGTCACCTTATAGAGTACGCTTTTAAAGTATGGCTTTTACATCAACATTTATCATTAACAATACCAGATTGAAAATCTCTATAGCCACACTTTCTAAGCGTGGCAATTTTGTCTACATTACTAAGTAATTTTTAAAATATTTATATTAGCCACAATTTTGTGGTTAAAAAATTATTTTTGTTTACATTAAAGTCAAATGCATATACTTGAAATAAACTTCAACAAAGAAACATACTTTGCGTACTATCTATAGTAATAAAGCATTGTTGGTTCAAGAAGTTCACTAGCAAGACCTTTAAAAAATCAAATATATTCATATTTATAATACCAATATAAAATAAAAATAAACATCACAATAGTTCAAAAGTTCTTCACCAATCACTTTAATGAATCAAATTGATTTGTGGCCACCATTTTCAATTGCATCACCCGTATTTTCCTCAAAATAAAATTAAAAATTAGAAAGAAACAAATATATAGTATGCACTGATTATATCTTACTAAGAACTAATTAGATTTTATTTCACTACTATAACATAACAATGTCAAACACAAAAAGGATATACAAGTGAAAGAGAAGCAAAAATATGAATTAACATATATTTTACTTATCTCCTTCTATAATCGCAACAATCACTTAATTTAATAACAAGGGAAAAGGGCCAAATATACCCTCTACTTCCAAATATTGTCAATATTTTATCTTTGTTGTACTATCCGATCAAATTTACCCCAGCCATTATACTATTTGGTGAAATATAAATACCTTTTCAAGACTCGGGGCATGAGTTGAGCCAGAAGAATGTGGTAGATTATGGCCTCTCATAGCTCGTACACTACTTGCATCAACCGGTGAAGGAATATTAGATCCAACACACTCTTGTATATTATGAAAATCCAGTCCAGAGTTGTTTTTCACCAATTGACTAAAAAAACATCGCATTTCTTCTCTCATCATTTCTTTTATTTCTTCCTTCAAAGAAGTTATTTCATTGGCATGTTGTTGTTTAAGCTTGGTGATTTCTTCATCTTTTTTTAGAGAGCTTGTCTTCACCGATCTACCATAGCATCTAACCCGACCAGGCTGCTCCTTTCCAAATACAGCCCTAAATGCATCATCTGTTGTTTCTCCGGAACTTTGACGATTCTGAAGTTTAGACTGTCAAAAAAATATTATTGCCCATCACTTACAAGTATAGATAGATCGAACACTACAATAAGTTTCAACAACTCAAGTTAGATTAAAAAAAAGTTTAACAGACCTCAAAATTTAGCCAATAATGTCAATAGATTTTTCAGCGACAAGGATCGTAGCCATTTTAATATGAAGTTTCAAACAAACTGAACTGATTTTTTCCCTTGAAACGGGTGCGAATATTTAGCCAAGAAGTTTCAAATTGAACTGAACTGGTGAAATTCTTAATTGTATTGTAATTACTCACTTCGCCTGATATATTCTAGCAGAAAGAGTTCGACTCCTTGGCAACATATTGCTGGTATAAACTGAGTATAAAAATGAGATAATTGACAACTATTTTCTGTGTGATTTTAGTTCTTTATCTCTATTTAACACCTTAAATCATCATATCTGCACACCAACTAACTGATGCATTTGGATGGCTACATAGAACGTCCACAAACAATATCAAACAACCTTCCATCATTTCATACTCTATGTGTATTTCACCATCTGTCGGATGTGAACTGTGATCATTCAGTAGTTACTTATTTAAAAGAACAGAAAACTCAAGTGCTTTAATTGGGAAGGTGAAGATAGTTATTCAGTTTCATCTGTTACAGCCATATAGTATTTCATAAAATTTGCATGAATGTTAGTATAATCAAGCCAACTGAAACAAACTCCTATTATCTATTCACAACCCAAAAACCCTCTAAATGGTGTATCCATTGTTCTCATCTTCAAGGAAAAAAAAATAGAAGTCCTCTACAGTATCTCAATTTTTCTTTTCAAGTTATTCCCATTTACATGTTGAACTAAGCGTAATTTTTTTATCAAAAGATAAAAGTTTCTAAACGAAACCAAGAAAGATCTTGACAAATATAAAAAAAAAATAGAACGGAAACAGAGATCAGTACAGCAGAAGTAACATTTTATTGTGCAACATGACTTACTATTGCAACTTGAGTATCCGTATGAACTTCATTCCCTTTCTTTGTACGAGTTGTAATAAATATTTCAGACTTTGATGGTTCCTCGTTGTTCTTCTTGGTTGCGCGCTACAAATTACATCAAAGAAAATATAAAAAATATCACTGTGTTCCAACAAAGTACAAAAAGAAATGAAAGCCAGATTACAAAGTGTCAACTAAATATTACCAATGCCACACGCACTCTTGCAAAATTAATAGGTCCCACTCGATGCCTCCACTTTTATTTTTTCCTATTTTTAGAATTTAGCATATAGCTTAACAACAAAAGAAGCATATTAATTAATAAATCAAAAAGGAAAAGATATATATTGCAACAATAGGTAGAAAATGTATAAATGCACGGTTTAATGTTACTTGGACATCTTTGTCATCCCAATACTCAATCAATTGACGGAATTGAACTTCAGGTATCTCATTGGGACGATTTTGTAGCATTTCGTCAACAGTAGCATTTTTATCAAAATATTTCTTCTTAATATTTCTCTTGTGTCGCTTCCAAGCATCACGAAGACCAGTCATTTCCCTAGATTGATATGACAAGAAAGACATAAGAAGAACGATAACAACAATAAACCCAGTACAATCCCACAGGTGGAATCTGGGGAGGGTAGTGTGTACGCAAATCTTACCCTTACCTGAATAAATAGAGAGGCTATTTCGATAGACCCTCGACTCAAAAAAGGTGGCAAGGAAGAAAAGGAATAAGAAGAAAGAGGGGGAAGAAACAAAGATGGGGAAGAGGGAGACAAAAGACAATAAGGAAAAACGGGAGAAAAATAACATCAAATAGTAACACTCAGGTAGAAAAAGTAGAATCAAATAGTAATGTTCTCTACTACACTAAAAAAACTAAATAGAAGCATGTTTCCTTTATAATCCCTTGGCCTTGCTACACAAAATATATCATACAACCCGAGCCTGAATCACATTTCCAGGATGTCAAGCTGATGATATCCTTCTATGACTAGCAAATACCTAAAAACTACAACCCCACAAGTAGCAACGATAGAGGAAATTAAGAGAATGAACTTTCAAAGTTTGTATACCATAAGGTTGTAATTTAACGTGAAACATGACACATCATTCATTACATATAAAAACAAGCATGTGCCTTGCATAGTCGTATGTACATGGTTCACATATAATCAACCAAACTTCTGTTAAATTAGAAGATTCATTTTAAAGCATCCATACAATCTCAGAACAGAGGAGATAAGGTGGTGAGTTTACACTAGCGACAATTATCTAAAACCAAGGAGAAGAAATTTGATCAATGGCAGAAATTTTTAAACCACAACTACCTAGCTAGAAAGATGTGAGGAGAATGCAGTTTTCAAAGTTAATAAACTTACAACAATATTATGTGAAGTGTTCAGATCTTCCCTTGAGGACGACTGGATTGATTTGTACACCGGTAATCTATTACTTCCTAACTTTTGAACTAACACATCGGATTGAGTTAACCTCTGTCTACTTTGTCCTTCTAATGTTGCAGGCATATAATTCTTCCTTTTAACTCCAAGTAATACCTGCTCTTTAGCAGCTTTATCGTTGCGATCACTTGCAAGCTTTTCTCTCTTAATCTGAAATCTTTTGGCTAGTTCGACACTTGATCGGTATTGAAAATCAAAACCTATATTCTTCATTGGACTTTGAGCTTTGTTTGGATTCTGAACTTTATTTTAAGAGCTGTCACTTGATTCATCCTACATGCAAAAAAATTATATTACTTTAGCCTAACAACTAGTGTATAACTTAAGACAGCAAGGAACAAATGTAAAAAGCTTGTAACACATAATTCTAGAAGTGCGTGAGTAATAATAGCATATATAACGCAAAAATACATAACTACCAATGTAGCATGAATATCTTTTTGGTTTTCCACCATCGACAACAACAAAATTTGTTGTATAAAGTTTACTTCTTAGCCTACAGAAGAACCTCTATAGATCTAGAGAAACATTTATGTTTTAGAGGGCAGACAAACAATAACATTAATCAAATGACCACCATTAAGGCTGAACCTAAAAGGATATAGAAAAGATCAATCTCATACATATTTCTAGACAGAACTCTTCAGTCAAGGCATATCTCAAAGTCATTCTCCTCTGCTAAGGTAGAAAAATATTATGCCTAAACCAAAAACCAGCAAATTTTAAAGTTTCTGCTGTGCAAATTGAAGGTCTTGGTACTTTGGATAATGCAGCTGCTGGGGTTGAGGCAGTGGTTAAAGATGTTGTTTGAAAAAGTAGCATGTGTTATATCTATTGATGAGGTTTTAAAATCTGGTGCACAAGAATGTGGTGATGCTTTGGATAATACAGCTACTACAGGTGCAAAGGCAGTGAATAAAGAGGATAAGTGCCCTCAAAATCCTATAAATGTTCAGGCCAATGCTGGGGGACAAACAACTTTTTTGAATGTTGCAACTAATAATTTGGAAGGACATGAACATGCTTCAACTTCCTCCAATGAAGATGGACTTAATAAGAACACAACTGGGAATGATTGGACTATGGTAAGGAAAGATTTTACCAAGCAGAACACACCTACAGGTGCAAAGACACAGCAACAAAAGACAAGGGGTTCAGGTGATCGACGAAATGCTCTACAAACTGTCGCCAGTCCAAAGGGATTTGAAATCCTAGCATATGAGGAGGGTGTTGATATAAACTCATCAACTCTAAATGATCCTAAACTGTTTCAACAAAAAATTCCCGCTACTACCTATGACAACCACAAGCGAGGCAGTGTGTTTTCTTCTAAGGAATTGAGTGTTCGACGTAATGCTTCGGAGAACAATTTAGTTGGGATTTTAAGCCTAAACTAAACCCCACAAACAATTAACAGAAAACACAAATGAAACAAACAA
The DNA here is from genome assembly GCF_000715075.1 of Nicotiana tabacum. NCBI lineage: Eukaryota > Viridiplantae > Streptophyta > Magnoliopsida > Solanales > Solanaceae > Nicotiana > Nicotiana tabacum. Next base: position 124,930,603 of record NC_134101.1, on the reverse strand, counting down.
AATAAAGGTCCAAAAAAGTACTTAAATATCTACAAATTTAAAGGAAAAAAACCCGCCATCAATAAAAAATCTATCTTAAGAACCCACAAATAATTAATCACAAAAAAACTAACGAAATCCACTTATCCAGAACCCAAATTAGTCTATTTAACCCAAGAAAAAAACATAAAGTAAGCAGAAAAATAAAGGTCCAAAACAATACATATCAATAAATCTACACTTACCCAGAAGCCAAATTAGTGTAAACGAAAACTCAAATGAACGAAGCATACCCACAAATTAAACAAAACAAAATTACTTCTTTTTAGCCCAAGAATTTGAAATTATAAAAAGTTCAAAGCTTTGAGTATAAAACAAAGATTGTACAGAGATACCCAGATATTGTACATAATAAAAGATTATTTTTTCATCCCCATTAGTAAGAAACTAGAAAAATTGAATCTTAAAGTATAAGAACAAAACTAAAAATTGAAAAGAATAGAAAAGTTTTGAGCAAAGAAATACTTACCAATAGAGAAAGGGATGAAGATTTGCAATATATGGGTGAGAGTAATCTGAAGACACATGCAGCAGAGAATTGAAAGGAATGAATTAGGTTAAGGAGGCAATGTCACGACCCGGATTTCCTACCCTCGGGAGTCGTGATGGTGCCTACTAATGAGAGATATGCAAGTCAACCCTTAACTATCTAATTCCTTACCAAATTACTTCCTTTTAATAATTACGAGCAATAACATAAAAACAGCAGAACTTAAATAATTAAGCGGAAGATAACCATGAAATATCTGAAGGCTACGTCTATTACAACTTTTAAACCTCAAATACCGCAAAACCTGGTGTCACAGTGTCACAGACTGTCTAAGAGTTTCTACATACAAGGTCTGAAGAAATGCAATACACTTTTTTTGAACAAAGGAAATGAAATAGAAAATAGAGATAGAGGGAGACGCCTGGGCCTGCGGACGCCTACAGGTCTATGTTGGGTCTCCAAATGGACTGAAGGAAGCCCTCTAACTACTGTTCGAAAGCTGCTCTAGGATCTGCACACAGTGCAGAGTGTAGTATCAGCACAACCGACCCCATGTGCTGGTAAGTGTCTGGCCTAACCCCGGCGAGGTAGTGACGAGGCTAGGACCAGACTCCAGATAAACTTGTGCAGTTATATAACATATGGCGGAAAGTAACAAATAATAAGCAACTAAAGCTGGGGAAGGGGAACATGCTTCGGGGGTAGCTGACCAAACAAAATATTAAGAAATAACAAGGAAACTAACAATATAACTTCTAACACAGAATAAGAGAAGTAAAGATAGCTTCCACTTTCAGTTTCCATCTTGTTGCAGGCTTGCAACCCGATCCCATTTCTCATATTTTGTGCTAGGCGTACCACCCACTCCCATTTCATCATATCTTGTGGTAGGCGTACCACCCGCTCCTATTTTATAATATCTTGTGGTAGGCGTACCACCCACTCCCATTTTATAATATCTTGTGGTAGGCGTACCACCCGCTCCCATTTCATTATCTTGTGGTAGGAGTACCACCCGCTCCCATTTCATTATCATGTGGTAGGCGTACCACCTGCTTCCATTTCATTATCTTGTGGTAGGCGTACCACCCGCTCCCATTTCATAATCTTGTGGTAGGCGTACCACCCCCTCCCTTTTACAGTTCATCACACAATCACAACAAATCCCTGCAAGGGAACATAAATGATATAATAACTTCCCGGCAAGGGAACCAAAACAATATAAAAATTTCCCGACAAGGGAACAACGATATCGAAATAGTCATCCCGGCAAAGGAGAATCAGCTATAACCAATCTCACTTAGCTGGTACTCAGTTCAATTAATGGAAATGTTCAATCATAGAAGATCATTAAGTAAAGCACCCAAGTGTCATTTAAGAACACAACAACTTTCAATTTAAGACTCACGGTCATGCTTGACACCAACGTATAGATACTCGTCACCATGCCTATACGTCGTACTCAACAAGAAGCAAGTAGCAAATATGACTCAACTCCTAATCCCTCAAGCTAGGGTTAGACCAAACACTTACCTCGATGCCTTGAACACCACTCAAGTCTCAATTATAGCTTTACCCCTCGATTCCACCACCAATCTGCTCGAATTTAGTCACAATTTACTTAATTAAATCAATAAGTGCTAAATGAACCAACCCTAATGCATGAAAATGAGTTTTCTAAATTTTTACCCAAAAGTCTAAAATCACCCCTCCCCCCCCCGGGCCCACGTGGTCGAAACCCGAGGTTCAAACCAAAACCTGATTACTCATTCCCCATGAATCCAAATATATAATTTGTTTTAAAATCGGACCTCAAATTGAGGTCCAAATCCCCAATTTTAGAAAAAACCTAGGTTCTACCCAAAACACCCAATTTCCCCGATGAAAATCTTTGATTTGAAGTTGAAATCATGTTAAAAGATGTTAAGGAATGAAGAAAATGAGTTAGAAATCACTTACCAATGTTTTGGAGAAGAAAAAATCGCCTCTTATGTTTTTAGGGGTTTGAAAAGTGAAAAAATAACTGAAATTCCCGTTTATTTATACCCCTCTCAGACCCCCTGTGCGGACGCATCAAATGGACCACGGCCGCATAGGCCTCCCTGAAGACCTGCAGTTCAGCACCCTGTGCGGACCGCACAAGGGCGACTGCGACCGCACAGTCTTCACCGCGCTCTGCACAAAGGCGATCGCGGTCGCGCTGGCCCCTCCGCGGTCGCACGCGATTTCTCACGGACCGCACTAAAGGATTCAGAGACCTGCAACCTCCTAGACCTGCAACATCTAACTTTCTAAGCATAAGGCATCCCAGAACCTACTCGAAATCACCCAAGCCCTCGAAACTCCAACCCAAGTATACACACAACCTCAAAAAAACATCCTACGGACATATTCGTGTAATCAAATTACCAAAATAGCATCACGAGCATTGAATTAAACCTCGAGATCAATGAAGTTTCTCAAAACTCTTTTAAACATCAAATTTCACAGTTAAGGTCCGGATCGCGTCAAACGACGTCCGTTTTTAACCAAATTTCACAGGAATGACTCAAGTCATATATAAGACCTGTACCAAGCGCCGAACCAAAATACGGGCCCGATACCATCACCTTCTAATCAATTTTCATTTCAAATTTCCTTTAATAATTTTTGAAAACAATTTCACTTAAAAATTCATTTCTCGGGCTTAGGACCACAGAATTTGATTCTAGACATACGCCCAAGTCCCATATTTTCCTATGGAACCGTCGAATCACGGATCTAGGTCTATTTACCCAAAATATTGACCGAAGTTAAATTTATTCATTTTAACATCAAAACTTAGCAATATTTCACAGAGTTTCATATTTAAGCTTTCCGGCTATGCGCCCGGACTGCACACACAAATCGAGGCGACTTTAATAAGGTTTTCAAGGCCTCGGAGACACAAAAATCAACTGAAAGCAAGTGATAACCCTTTGGGTCGTCACATGCAATTAAGGTGAAGCTGCAGTGACAGAAAAACATTAGGGAAAGGATGATGATATTGTACTGGGGGGAAATATTTTCATTAATTCTAATATTTGGTGGAAAATTTTGGGTTAAATTTTATATAAGAAATTTTTAGACTTTTGCCTATAGGTTCCTAACTGAACGTCTTTAGCCTTATTAGAATTAGAATTGGCGGAAATATTTTATAAAGTGCAATTTTGGTGGGAAATTTTTGGGGAAATATTTTATAAAGAATTTTTAGGGTACGCTTGTAAAGTATTGTATTTAATATGACAATATAACAACTCTTTAAAAACGTAGCAATACACCCAAGAAACATGGCCAAAAAAATTTAGATTTAGGCAACACTTAAAAAATGTTGTCTTTATATTTAAAAGGAATGCTTTATAAGTGTTACCTTAAAAGTTGTGGCCGAAGACTATACTAAAAGGCCACGCCTAAAAAGTGTTCTTACAAATACTTTTGACAATACTTTTTAAGCGTTGCCTAAATTAGTGTGGCTGCAGGAATAAAATGGTGTAGTGTATCTTGGTATTTTTTGTAGCCCATTCTCCTTGAACCTGATGCACCAGAAGATCCGAATTACCAATTACCAGTAACTCCTGTATATTCATATCGATGGCCAGATTGAGTCCCATAATGCAAGCCTCATATATACCATATTGTTGGTGCACGAAAACCTAAGCTTTGCGGATACCATCACTTATGTGCCTATACCGCCATCACTGTAGCATTGAACAGCAAGTATGTGGTATAGGCACATAAGTAATGCCTCAATTTTTGAGTTGTCCAGGTCAAAGAACAACAAGTACGTTCCAACAGAGAGTATCGTTCTTCATAAGGTGTAAACTTCTTACTCAAGTAGTATATGGCTTGCTTCTTTCTTCCCGTCTTGTCATGTTGTCCCAAATAGCAAAGGTCTCCAAGGTTCTGGAGGGACTAGGATTGGTGGTGTAGACAGGTATTCCTTGATTTTTTTCAAAAGACTTCTGACAATCCTCGGTCCAACTGTTTCAACATGTTTCCTCAACATTTTGAAGATGGGTTCACATATTACCGTGGACTATGCTATGAAGTGGCTGATATAGTTGAGGCGTCCTAGGAAGCTCATCATGTCCTTTTTGCAGTTTGGTGGTGGTAACTCTTGGATAGCCTTAACTTTAGACGAGTCCAACTCGATTCCTCGGCGATTGACAATGAATCCCAATAGCTTTCCTGTGGGAACCCCGAATTCACATTTTGTGGGGTTTAGTTTTAGATTTTACCTCCTTAGCCTGTCAAAGAACTTTCTCAAGTCTGCTATGTGATTTGCAGCCCTCTTGGATTTGATGATGACGTCGTCAACATACACCTCTATTTCCTTGTGTATCATAACATATAAGATGGTCGTCATGGCTCTCATGTATGTAGCCCCCACATTCTTTAGACTGAATGGCATCATCTTGTAGCAGTACACTCCCCACAGCGTAACGAAAGTTATTTTCTCTGCGTCTTCTTTGTCCATCCAGATCTGGTGATAACCTGCGAAACAATCTACAAAGTATTGGAGTTCATGCTTGGCGCAATTGTCGATCAGGATGTGTATATTTGGTAGTGGAAATCATCCTTGGAACTTGCTCTGTTTTAATTCCAATCATCGATGCACACCCTGACTTTCCCATCTTTCTTCGGAACCGTACAATGTTGGCTAACCAGGTTAGGTACTCAACTACCCTAAGGAACTTGGCTTTGAAATGCTTAGTGACCTCCTCCTTTATTTTTAGGCTCATATCTAGTTTGAATTTTCTGAGTTTCTGCTTTACCGCGGACACATTGGGTTGGTGGGCAACTTATGAGCCACTATGGATGTGCTTAGACCGGTCATGTCATCATATGACCATGCAAAAATATCCTCATATTCTTTCAGGAAGCGAGTATATTCTTTCTTCTCTGACGGTGATAAATGAATGCTTATGCGAGTCTCTTTGACGGTTTGGGAATCTCCCAAATTGATTGCTTCGGTTTCATCCAGGTTGGACTTAGGTTTGTTCTCAAAATTCTCAACTTCTCTGACAACTTCCTCAGGTATTTAATCCTTTTCTTCTGAGTCACCATCTTATATTTCATTGTCTCATTACATGTCACGGTCACTGTTTCATCAGGAAATGTAATAATAATATTGTAGAAGAAAAATGTGAAATATAATAATGAATAATAAATAGCAATGCATTAATTAAATTTGAAAACATCCAAAACAGGTACGGCTCGATGGCTCGATCAATTCATTTCGAAACAAAATGCTTCTTTAAAACAAAATACGAAAAATATCTTAAATGCCTAGAATGGCTATTAAAATAAGTCAGGCTAATTGCCAAGCTACCCAGGAACTCAGCTGGCTCGGGATTGTGTGGCGGTCCAATTCATGAGAATAGATCCCTTCTCCACAGTCTGAATGGTGAAGCCTTTTTCCTCCTCCTCCTCAACTATCACATTGCAATCTATAGTCTCGTTACATGTCACAGTCACCGAATCATCAGGAAAAGTAATAATAATATTGTAGAAGACAAATGTGAAAGATAATAATGAATAATAAATAGCAATGCATTAATTAAATTTGAAAACATCCAAAACAGGTACGGCTCGATGGCTTGATCAATTCATTTCGAAACAAAATGCGTCTTTAAAACAAAATACTGAAAATATCTTAAATGCCTAGAATGGCTATTAAAACAAGTCAGGCTAATTGCCAAGCAACCCAGGAACTTGGCGGGCTCGGGATGGTGTGGCGGTCCAATTCCTGAGAACAGATCCCTTCTCCACAGTCTGAATGGTGAGGCCTTCTTCCTTCTCCTCCTCAGCTATCACATTGCAATCTATAGTCTCGTCTTCTAGGAACAAATTTCTCAACCCAGCCAAAGCTTCTTCCTATGCAGATCCTCATATTGTATCGGCCCGGTGAAAAGTCTGACTTAGATGTGGCACTGGATGCTCGAGAGGGTAATAAGGACCGCACCATGGTAGCGACCAATCATTATATTCTTGCCAGGTGTATGGATATCCCTGTCCGAAAGTTGTGTCTTGACGTTTCAACTGTATCGGTTTGGTAATGCCCTGGAGTTTCTTCCCAAGCCTTTTGTTGGGTTCATACCCAGACCATACCAGTATGCTTTCTATTTTGTTATTCCACCACTTGTCCTTCTCAATTGTGTTGACATGTTCAATGTGGTGATAAGTTTCTCCACCCAGACTTCTTCTATTCTTGATAACCGGGATAGTTTGACTGGTGTAAATGGGGTTACTTCTATCTCCGTGAATGATTACCTCCTGATGGTTTTATTCGAACTTCACAGCCTGGTGTAGCGTGGAAGCCATGGCCCCAGCGGCATGTATCTAAGGTCGTCCCAATAGAAGATTGTGTGTATATGATATGTCTAGTACTTGGAACTCAACATCGAACCAAGTTGGTCCCATCTGCAGACAAAGGTTAATTTCTCCAATCGTGTCCCTTTGAGATCCATCAAATGCTTTCACGTGCATACTCCTTGCTCGTATCTCATAGAATCTTTGCCCAACCTTTTTAGAGTAATCAATGGACAAATGTTGAGGCTTGAACCCCCATCTATTAGGACCCTGGCAATGAATTTGTCTTCAAACTATACCGTGATATGTAGTGCCCTATTGTGACTTAACCCTTCGGGTGGTAGTTCATCCTCATGGAAGGTGATCTTGTTACTCTCTAGTACTTGCCCTACCATGTTGGCCATCTCTACACTAGTGATATTGTTGGGCAGATAAGCTTCATTCAACACCTCCATCAGAGTACTCCTATACGCTTCCGAATTTTGCAATAGCGACAGGATGGATATCTGGGTAGGAGTCTTGTTTAAATGATCGACGCTTGAGTATTCTCTTGCTTGTATTTTCCTCCAAAGACCGTCTAGTCCAGTTTCAATGACATGTTTTTTGGTAGCAGCCTCCTTGCTTGATCCTCCCAAATTTTCGAGTGTATAGACCCTTCCAATTCTGGTCATTCCCTGTGCGGCACCAGATTTTTCCGTCTTTATTTTTCCCTTTCTCCTAGCTTCGGAAACGTAATCCCAAGGTATGGCGTTGGACTTGAAAGGGGGTGTGGTTGCTATTATCAGTGTGAAAGGTGTGGCCACTTCTACCTCAAATGGAATAGGTGTGGCTGCAGGTGGTGTTACTTCTACCTCAAATAGAACTGATGCAGTTACCTCAACCTCCACTAGTAGCTGTACCTGGACCACAATGGGATTGAAAGTGATTGCGGGCTTCTTAGGATCGTCACCCTCTTTGATAGGTCCAATTGATCCATCGGGATCCCACTCCTCATCAGTTTCTATCACATTAATCCTTTCGCCCCTATGATCTGGAAGAGGATTGTTGCGGAAGTTGGGTGCAGCTTCCTTCGCCTGTATGACCTTATTATCAATTAATGTCTGGATCTCATCTTTCAATGTCTGGCACTCGTCAATAGTGTGCCATTTCATACTGGAATGATATGCGCAGGCTTTGTTTGGGTTGACCCATTGAGATGAATTCTCCATTGCCACAGCGGGAATATGGGTGACATAACCAGCAGCCTTCAATCTTTCGTACAACTGGTCGATGGGTTCAGCAATGACGGTGTATTGTCTGGGTGGTTTGCGATCAAAATTAGGTCGGGGTTTTGGGTAATTTGGACGAGTTGGAGGTGAATGATAGTAGGCTGGTTGGGTGTTATAAGTGTGATAGGTGGTGGCGGGTTGAGAATATCTAGGAGGTGAGGGTTGATATGTAGGTGTTTGGTATGTGAGTAGAGATTTTGGGCCTTGGGCCACCATTACGACCCCCACTTCTTTCTTCTTTGATATGCCACCTGATTGCAATTTTTTGTTCGTGGCCTGCAGTGCCTCAAAATTTGTCACCATCCCGCTTTTAATACCCTCTTCAATCCTTTCCCCGAGTTTGATGATATTAGAGAACTTATGATTCTTGATGACCATTAGCCTTTCATAATACTGTGGGTCATGTGCCCTGACAAAGAACCTGTTCATCTATTCCTCGTCTAATGCTGGTCTGACCTTTGCTGCTTCCGACCTCCACCAAGTAGCATACTCGTGGAAGGTCTCAGTTGGCTTCTTCTTTAGGTTTTGGATATAGAAGACATCTGGTGCATTCTCCGTATTAAACCTGAACTGGTCCATAAAATCTGATGCCATGCTCACCCAATTGGCCCACTTCTTAGGATTCTGGCTTATGTACCAGGACAGGGCATCTCCGGTAAGACTTCTCATGAAGAGCTTCATTCGAATCCTTTCATCTTTTCTGACACCCTCGAGCTTGTCACAACAAGTTCTCAAATGAACCTTGGGATCACTAGTTCCGTCAAACATTTCAAACTTGGGAGGTTTGTAACCCTCCGGCAGTTTCACATCTGGTTGTATGTATAAATCCTCGTAGTTCAAACCTTCTATCCTTTTACCTCCTTCAACACCCTAAACTTGACTTGTCAATTTCTTGAGCTCCTCATCCATGTTCTTGATGAGCAGGTCCTTCTCAGCGGATTCTGGTGTATAGGAGATTGTTGAGTGGAATGAGGTAGGGTTTCCACATATATGGGGTTGTTTTGGTGGGTGCCAGGGATTTGGGTGTAGTGGTGATCATTGGTCGAGTTTTAAGGATCAGGAATAGGTTGTGATGTGTTTTGAGGAGTGTTATAGGTAGTGGTTTGTGGGTACTGGGTTGGTTGATAATGGTGTTGTGGAGGAGTTGGTACCGGTAGAGGATTGGGATTTTGAGGTGATGTGGCATATTGATGGGGTGCGGGAGGATTTTGTGGATGTTGGTTTGGCGTGTTTTGAGGAGGTGCTGGGTTTTTGGCATTTTCTTGGTTAACATCTGGGACGTTTAGGGTGAGGGAGAGGTTTGCCAAGTTGTGGACCTGCTCAAGTTCTCCTTATAACTCCAATATTTTTTGTTCCAATCGCAAGACCAAATCATTCTGGGCTGGAGTACTCCGACTGTCTGAAATTTCAATATTCTCAACATTTTCTTTTTGGATACCACTCAAATCATCCATCACTCAGAGGAGGAGGAGGTGGAGGGCCTCTAAATCTGGTGTGATATGCTGACGATGCCAGTATGTGCGAACCAACCTTAGGGGATGGGAATAATAAAAATAAAGAAAAACAAAAGGTAAACAAGTCAGTAAGGATTCTGAAAATATTTGTAGTATTTAAACACATATTGCGAGAATGTAAATCTGCGTCCTAATTTGGGAGCCTCGTTGTGCCCGAGGTAGGCCTAGAGACACGTTGATTTGGAGAATTTCAGTGCCATTAAATGCCTCATTTCATTAATGTAAAAATAGATGAATCTACAACGACACTTAATAGGATAAGTCATTGATGGCACTTGGCCTTATTACATTTGAAAAAGTAAATAAACCTAATTTACTTGGTCCTAGAAGGACCTTCTCTAGGTTGAATGTTTTTGGCTTCGTCGATCAAATTCCCCAGTTCGTGCAGGTTCAGCAATAGGTATGCCCTTGCTAAATGTCCTCCTTCACTTCCTTCGGTGTTCTGTCAATCGATGACTCTTTTCCTCATTTTTCCTTCCAATTCCATCAGACTGTACTCCAGATATTCCAACCTTTTGCTTGATCTAACAACAATATCCCTCCATTCATTAATTAGTTCCATATCGGTCTTGTGTTGCTTCAGATGCTCGACCTCGGACTCGTAAACTCTCTTGCATAGTTTGTTATATTTTACCTGTGCTTCGGCAACTTCATCTATGACTCTATTTCTTGGACCAACCCTTGGCTTGAATATTCCTGCTATGTTATCTTCTAAACATGATGGGTAGAAATACACATGACCGGCATGATATCGATTTGGCTCGATGGTATCCTTTTCCACGATAATTTTCAAATGCCACATATGCTTAGCTTCACATTTGTATGGGACGTCTTCATCCTGAAAATTTGCCCTATAGTGACTCATTTTAGAAACTTGCAGTATGACCTGCTTCCTGCCTGCTTGACTCATAACCTTGATATATATGCCCCTTAACCCGATTAGTACCAAGTGTGGACCATACCTAGATTTGGTGATAAACTCGTCGGTAGGGAACCATTCGAACATCCATTGAACTTGATCCTCGGTCAAATTGCTGAAAAACTGTGCCCATCCAATAGTATTCTCAGGTTGAGCAAACATGTCTGGGATATAAGTCATTCTCTTAGGATGATGGAAAGTTATGTGATCATTCCACGGCCTTCGCGGAAGCTCTTGACGGTATTGACCTTTTTGGAGGTGCTCTAACAACCAAACTTGTAGCAGCAAATTACAACATTCGAAGTATTTTTACCCTTTCTGACAGCGCTCTAAGGCCCGATATATGTCTACTATGATCATAGAGACAATGGTATATGTGTTCCCCTCGATACCATCCATCAATGTTTTGGTTACCATGGACAATCTGGTGTGGATTCTAACCCCTTGGATTGGGAACGCTATCATACCCAAGAAGCAGACGACGAACACAAAAACCCTGCGGTGAATCCAACCCAAGGAAGTGATGGAGAATTCATCATAAAAAATACGATAAGATCTTATGTGACCGTATCGTTCATAGAGGATGTCAAATGGTATGTAGGAATTCTTCAGGCACTCCAAGTCATCATTCTTCTTTAATCCCATCATCTTCAGAAACCCCCTAAGTGCAATTTTTCGGCACCAATAAACCAGGACTATCCCAAGGTAGCCAAGTGAATCTCCCTATTTCATCCAAGACATGGGTCATTTCTATGCTTCTAAAGCGAAACATAGCTCTTTCTTTGTCCCACAACATTGTGGCAGCTTCGATTAACATGTTTTTTGGCTGGAGGTCCAATAAAGAAGGCAAATTTTCCAAGACCCTTTTCACATGATTTTTATCACTTGATGGAAGATCCTCACAGCAATCTAGCAACAATGGTGGTATGTTTCGGACCATGCCGAACCTGGGGACTTCGTGCCTCATTTTCTGCAAAACAAATATGGTTAAGCCCTTTCCCCCTTCCAAATTCGACTATTTATACATCAATGGTTAGCATATTGGCACTTATTTCTCCAAAATCAATACAAAATTGTGGTTGCGTCCGTTGAGATTATGGAAACTCGGTGGACTTTAGGACGAGGCTTGTCTTAAAGGGTTATTATGTGGCCAACATATTAACCCAGCTAGGTTTGATCATGATGTATGTACATTTATCAGAGTAAGGTTTCTATAGAGGTCTAGACTAGTACCCTCAAATGGACAACGTGAAGGGAAAGGCATAGAACCGTCGACTGCACCATTGATCGACTAGTTTTACCACAAATACGCCTTTTCAAATTTGAAGGGTGATATATAGGAAGGGCACAAACACTCATCAAGTGTTGCTATAGGATTGATTACGCACGAGTGGAATATGATGTTGAGCATAATTTATGAAACAATAAATAGCATGTTGTTATGTATTGCACGTTAAAAAGAATTATGAATGTAATATTTAATAATTAAAAGACGTTTAAGAAAGAAAACAAGGAGACAAGTCAGTTTCTGTAGTAAAGGAAACCATAAATGCTTGAAAATAGGCAATTAAATCCAGATAAAGGGGGAACGGGAAAAGGTGCACATGTATTATAAGAATAGAACATGCTTAAGACTGATTCACAAAAAAAAGGCAAGTTTGTTATGGTAAGAGCATAAAAATATCTCCAGTAGAGTCGCCATGATGTCGCGCCCCCTTTTTCCTTGTGGAGTCCAGGTTCCGACATTTGTTAGGACAATTCCCCTTCCTTTTGGGATAGGGTATGATATTTGAAGAGTCGCCACCTAATGGATTAAGGTGTGTTAGGGCACCTAGAGCAAATAACTCGTGAACTAGTTTACATCACTAGAGATTGGGTAAGATCTCAAATTTCCTTGACGGAAAGGTGTTAGGCACCCCTCGAGGTCCACAATGGTGGGTCCCGGCCAAACTCAATATAAGCGAATTAGTCTTATAAGAAAATAAAGCAATTTAAACAAATAGATATTACTTTTAAAACACGGAGTAAAAGGGGTCCTAGGTTTTTTAGCCTATAGGATCACTTTTATGCATTACTTGGTAACTGTTCCCAAGTTGGGGGTGCTATACATAGCATTAGCGCACAGGTCAGCATTTCCTTTACTACCCATTTACCATCCCCCGATTATTACTTAAGCGCACTAATTGATTCATATTAGTGTGTGCACTACCCGTCCCTTACCTATGGTCCTAGAGGTGTTTAAGACTTCTATTTTTGGATAGATCTAGACTCACATATGTTGCTTAAAAATGGGAAAATCTAAGAGACAAACAAAAATTCAGATAGGACCGTCACATAAGAAGCAAGTAAAGGCTCATGTTAACCACCACAAGTAAACAGTAAATGCACGCGATTCAGACAGAGAATTTCATCAATTTAAGACCCTATATGCAGGATATCTATATGAGCATAAACAGAATATAACAGTAATTTACTAAGGCGGGCATCTGGACCTATCAATTTTGCCTAATGATTTATTAATAACCTAAGCCTGGGCACGTTTTCAAACAGCAAGAAATCACAATTATAATCCCAGAATTCTTCAATTACTCTATCAGTATGCCTAAGTGAGGACCAAAGCGGAATCATATGGGCATGGCATCTAAAACTATTAATTAACGACTATAGTTTATAAACCAGCTACTGATTTTAACAAACAAGTTTTCATCTTTTTAGATCCTAAAGGCATGCTTTCTAAGTTCGGAAACTGATTATAAGAATTACTTCCTATAGACATGATATCTAAACCCAGAAATTGATTTTAGAACCCTATAGGCATGATATCTAAATTGCAGAAACTGATTTTAAAATCCTATAGGCATGATATCTAAATTGCAGAAACTGATTTGAATTTTATTAGCAGGATTCCTAAGTTTATAAATTGATTTTAAAATCCTATAGGCATGATATATATTAGATTAAATCTTATGGACATGAATTCTAGGTTTGAAACAGGTTCCTTTATTTCCTATAGTCATGGTATCTACGATTGTAAACCTATAGGCATGATATCTATTAATCACATGTGGGCATAATTCTTTAAACACTGTGGGCATAATTCTTTAAACACATTGCTAGGAAAATTACTAATCGAGCAGATAGGACCCTATAGACATGGTTACTAATGCATGTAGAAATGCGCATGGATCCTATGAACATGATTTCTAGTGCAAAGAATCTACGAACAGGATTTTTAGCATGTACATGAAGTACAGAACAAAGCAATCAGGAAGTCCTATAGACATGATTGTTAAACAAGTAGTAACCCTCACATAATCACCAATGAACCTATAGTCAGGTTTTCTACCCGAGTTTCAAGTAATGATATAGAATAAACCCCCCAGCTTTTACTAGAAAACCCCAAATCTGTTCATTACAGAAATTATTATTATAGACAAGTATGAATAAATTACACAAAGCTATTTATTACACTATAGGGATCCTTGGCAGGCCCAACATCAATCCTAAAAACCAGGCCTTCAAGCAAGCAAGTCTGATATACACAGGAAGCAAGATCCATAACACCTTAAGCAATGCTTCCAGTGTGTCAAAGTTCCCAAAGAGCCTCAAGGACTCTGGGCAATGCCCACACTAGATCCATACATTCAACACAGGATTCGTAAGAGATTGGAAACCAGCTCCAACGTGTTAGAGTTCAAAGGAGTCTCAAGGACCCTAGGCAATGCTCACATTGGAGGTGGAAGGAACCTAGGTATCTAAGAGTGGAAATTTGAAAAGTAGTACATGTAAGGGGTAGGGGATAGTTTTTAGAAAATAGTTTTTCTTCAGGAGCAAACAGAAGTAGAATTTTACCTAGACAAGAAGAATCCATATAGATTAGTATAAATACTGTGTCAACTAAAGCAATCACGAAAGAGCAAGGGCACTTGAGTTACAAACAGAACTGACCATACATATTTACAAAATCTAAACACGTTATGAATAGAGGCATACAACTGAATCAACAAGGTTTCATATGATTTAAGTTGATTTGGTTTATTAATTACCACTAGGTGGAGACATGTTGAAATATATTGAATAGAAGCATGCTGAAGTTAAGATAACCAACCAAACGAACACATAGAGCAGGATAGTAGGAAATTAAAGCATACCAGTCTAGAAAGAAGTGCACAGAGATCATGGATCAAATAGAAACATGTTAAGGTAAACTATCCATACTAGCATAGAGAACAGGAAAGGTTAACCGGAATTAAGGCATGCTAATTAAGAGAGAAACAAACATGAAACAGAGACATGTTGATGTCTATTGTGAACTGACTATATAACATATAGAACAGATCATGGTAATAGAAATTGAGGCATATCAATTGAGGAGATAGCAAACAGGAAGGTGAAGGCAAGTGGAATCAAAGAGTCTAGCCTTGGCTTTCAGCCAACTAGACAGTGCAGCAAACCAAAGAACTTAAATAGTGTAAGTGTGTAAGTAGGAGTTCGTGTGTATCAGTGTGTGTTTGTAAGTGTAGGTATGTGAGTCTGAGCGTGTCTAAAAATTAGAATGATGAAGGATTTTATAGCATATAGTAGAGTAAAACCAAATAAGGTAAGAGAATCAATGGTACACAAATAAGGAAAAGAAATCAATCAATTAGTCAATTAGGGCTTAACATGAATTAATTAATAGGCAGAATCATGGAGGTATCACTTAAATTAACACGAAATAAATCAACAGCCGAGATTGAGGTCTAAATAAGGTAAGTAATAGGTCCAAAAGTCAATTAAAAGTTAGAACACAAAATCAAGCCAGTAGAACGGATAATTAATCACATAAATAAGGTAAAACAGGCAAAATCTTAATAAGGAGATGCGGGTACTAAATTAAAACCCTAATTTAGGTAATAAAATCAATTAGTACTTAATTGACAGGATTAAAGTTAAACGGGCAAAAGACAACAGGATAAACAGTCAAATAATCAAACCTTAAAAACACAAAGACATATACATGGAGTTGGATTAAATCAAGTAAAATCAGTCAAAGAGTAAATAAGAAAGTCAGATATGAGAACATTTAAGTGCTAAAACCTTTTGTAGAAATCCCTCATAAATCAAGACCCTGGCTTTTAGAGTAAACGAAATAGGTCAATAACAATAGTAAGAGCAGAAAATCTTAAAGGAGAAATACCAAGAAAACATAAAATCATTTCAGATCTATAGAGATCAAGACGGATTCAACCAAAAAATAACGAGGTTTATAAAAAGGACAAAAGTGAATCAAATCTGGTTTGAACCAGAGATTTGAAACCCAAAAAATACGAAGATACTCATACTCACAAGTATCAGAGTGAACATAGACGGAATAACCAAGAAAGGAGAGACTTTGAACAAGATTTGGTTCGAGTCTCTTGAGATTCACATCAAACAGCATAGAAATCATATAACCAATAGAAATAGGAGGCCAGATAAGGCCCAAGATCGAAGAGAAACCACATAGGTCGAAGGGGTTCAGGTGATGGCGGGCAAGGGTTAGGGGAAGGCTGAGAAAAAAGAGAGGAGGAGAGGATTTAGAGGCGGTGTTATTTTTGGAAATGAGGTAGGGTTTGGGGGGTTAGGTATATTAAAAAAGAAAAAAGGGTTTTGGACCGTTGATCTTCTGAGATCAACGACCAACATCGATTCCGGGCTGGGGCGGGTTATGGATGGGTAGGATAATTGGGTCAGGGTAATTGGGCTAGGTATTTTAGGCATTGGGCTGGTTTGGTAGCCTAGGTCCGAAAAAAATAGGAATTTTAGGGCTATTAGTTAAATACCCATTTAATTTAGTAAAACAATTTTATAAAATAATTTGTAAATGATAAAAATATCACTTATGCATGGAAATGATTTAAAATAATTATTTGATATTATAAAAAATATAAAATTTATTTTTTGTATAAATAATATAATTATGCATGTATATAGGCCATTATTGCAAAAATGCGCAATTCTAGCCTTAAAAAATATAATTAAAATATTTAAACACTATATGGGAATAAATGATGAATTTATATGATTAAATTATAATAAAATAATATGAGAAATAATTATTTGATATTTGTATACTAAAATGCAAGGATCAATTGATTTAAAGCCTTTAAAAATTTATAGAGAAAAAAATTGTAAAAACATTTGTACATGCTTGTAAATCTAATAATAATGCGTGTGCACTACTTGAAAATATATATGCATATTTAAAATATATGAGGGACAAATTAGGTATCAACAGTGTGGATCGCAGATGCGATGACCGCAAACGCGGGAAGCAACTGCAGATGCGGAATTTGTCGCAGGAGCGGAAGGTTGGGCCGCACCTGTGAGCCTGCACGTGCGAGGCCTGGGGCGCAAGTGCGGAATCTGGTGAGTTAAGTGAAAATCACAGATGCGGCACCTTGACCGCAGGTGGGGTCCTGCAGGCATGTGAAATATGTCGCAGGTGCGGAAATGCCTAGCAGAAGAGGTAATCATTCTTTAACATTTTTCATCCGGTTTTGGCGCTTTTGGAGAGTTTTGAAGAGGTAATCAAGGGGGTTTTCATTGGGATAATTTACTTGAGCCTAATACTCGTGATTATGGTGATTTTTAGTTGTTTAATCTTGTAATTAGTAGAATTTAGGGATGAAAGTGAAGGGATTAGGGCTTGGGAATTTGAGGGGCCGTTTGATTTGGGAATTTGAGGGGCCATTTGATGTCGGATTTTGATGAATTTAGTATGGATAGACTCGTGAGTGAAAGGGCCTTCTAGTTTTGTGATTTTTGTCGGATTTCGAGACATGGTTCTGAGGGCCGGGTTTGGGTGAATTTCGGGATTTTGATCTATATTTATAGATTTTCGTGTGGAATTGGTTCCTTGGACTATATTGATTGAATTGCTTTTGGTTATATTCGAGATGTTTTGAGACCGATTCCCTAGGCAAGGGCGTAGCAGAGTAGGATTTGGCTTAGTTTGAGGTAAGTAACGCTTCCAAACTTGGTTCTGAGTGTTCAAAACCCCAAACTATGTGCTATATGATTGTATTGAGGTGACGCACATGCCAAGTGACGGGCGTGCGGGCATGCACCGTGAGAGTTGTGGCCTGGTTCATTCCATGACACCTCTTAGTGACTCTTTCTTTCTGATATCCTTGTTTATATCATGTGATTAAGTAAATATGATTTAAATCATGCTAGCTATCCTTTTAGGGCTTCACGCCAATACTGTTGAGAACCGAGTGGTTGTTTCTTGTTGTCATTTTATTAGATTCATTGATATTTTGTACTCAGTCTTATTCATGCATATCATATCATGTCTCAGTCTCAGTTGTTATTATTTTGCACATCATATCATTGTTTTGAGCTAGTTTCATGGCATTGTGAGCATGTGTGTGTGAGAATAGAGAGTGATGACTGAGTGAGGCCAAGAGCCTGATTATGAGTGACTATTATGGGATCAGGTTGCACGCCGCAGCGGTTATGTTGATGATTATGATAGCGCTTGGGTTGTAAGAGCCCCTCTGGAGTCTGTAACACGCCCCCAGTGAACACAGATGATATTTTTGAGGGATGGATTTCCTTGGACATGGATTTGTCCGATGTATTGATATCTGGAGAAGGATTTCTTCCCAGGGTTGGATTACCCATTACCTCAGTACTGAGTGACTTATAGTCAGTGATGAGTATGTTTTGGGATGGATTTCTCTGGGTCAGATGGCCTTATACGGTATTGAGTGGTTGAGTGTGTGTGTGTATGTATATATATACATGGAGATGAATTTCTCCTCAGGGTTGGATTACCTTTGTTCCTTGGTACTAGATGACTTTCAATAAGTGTTTTATATGTTACGAGATGGATTTCCCTGGGCCAGATGGCCATATGAAGTACCCAGTGGTTGAGAACTTGAGAGTGGGAGCACATGGTGCATTTCATACATTCTATGCATTGGCATGTAGAGTTAGCTGAGCTTTATATCTCACATTGTTCAGATTTGTATCTATTTTACTGCTTGAGCTATATTCCTGAACTGATAGCATGCCTACTTTTTCTGTACAATTTATTTTTTTCCTGTTGAGGTTACATTCGTCACTATCTATCAGTGTATAGTTTTGACTTGTTACTTACTGAGTTGGTGTACTCACGTTACCCTCTGCATCTTGTGTGCAGATCCAGGTATCTCAGGTCACGATAGCGGATGTTGACTATTCCAGTCGCGTAATTTCATCGGAGATAGCGAGGTAGCTGCCTATCGATCGCAATCCTGCCTTTCTCCTTCTTTATCTTCATTTTAGTGTATTTTTGGCTATTCTCAGACTATGTTAATCTTGTTATATTTCAGAACAGTTGTATTATTTGCTCATGACTTAGTGACACCCGAGGTCGGGCTTTTTTTTTCGCATTTTTGGTTTTTGAATTAATCTCTTTTACGGAATTTTAGTATGAAAAAGGCTATTATCTAACTTTTAATGAAATATCAAATTATTTGGGAGTGTGTCGGTTGGCCTAGTCCATGATAGGCACCATCACGATCGGGTTGCTTTTGGATCGTGACAAGTTGGTATTAGAGCCTAGGTTACATAGGTCTCACGAGTCATAAGCAAGTTTAGTAGAGTCTTGCATATCAGTACGGAGACGTCTATACTTATCTTCGAGAGGTTGCAGAACCTTTAGGAAAACTTCACATTCTTGAATTCTGGTCATGCGAATATGTTGATTCTGGTAAATAAACATTTGTTATAATATTCTCTCACAGATGGTGAGGACACGTACTACCGGTCAGGACGGACGGCCACCAGTACCACTAGTTGGGGCCGCTAGAGGTCGAGGTCACGATCGAAGCCGTGGTAAGGCCAGGGGTGTGGCACGCACAACAGCTCATGCAGCACCTATAGATCTACCAGCTGCCCCAGTTCATGATCAGGACCCAGTTATGGATGCTCCAGCGGGACCAGCTCAGGCATCGGCTGTGCCTATTGTTATCCCAGGTCATCAGGAGACCTTAGCTTAGATTCTGACCGTGTACTAGTGCTTAGGCGGTCGTCGTTTCTGCTATAGCAGCTACTTCCTAGGCCGGGGGAGGAACTCAGACTCCCGCCACCCGTACACCCGAGTAGGTTGTTCAAGGACTATAGACACCAGAGGCACCTCCAGCCCAGATGATTCCACCTGCTCAGGATTATGTGGTACATGTCATGCATGATGACGAGCCGCGTAGGGTTGGAGAGGTTTGGTAGACTTCAGCCTCCGACTTTTAGTGGTATAGAGGGCGAGGATTCCTAGGGTTTCTTGGACAAGTGTTAGAGGATTCTTCATACAGTGGGTATTTTGGAGACCAGTGGGGTCTCGCTCACTACATTTCAGTTCTCAAGAGCTGCCTTTACTTGGTGGGAGGCTTATGAGAGGCGTAGGCTTGTTGGTGCAGCGCCCCTTACCTGGCAGTAGTTCTCCATTCTCTTTCTGGAGAAATATGTGTCGCAGTCCCGCAAAGAGGAGCTGCACAGGGAGTTTTAGTGGTTGCGTCAGGGAGAGATGATTGTGATGCAGTATGAGATGAGGTTTTCAAATTTAGCCTGTCATGATGTTTGGTTGGTTCCTACAGACAGGGAGAGGATTAGGAGGTTTGTGGATGGCCTCATTTATCAGCTACGGATTCTTATGACCATAGAGAGGGTGTCTGGTGCTTCTTTTGAGGAGGTGGTTGACATTGCTCGGGAGATAGAGTCAGTTCGCTGCTAGGAGCAATTTGGAAGGGAGGCCAAGAGGCCTCGGGGATCTGGTAGTTTTGGTGGTGTTCCTTCTGGAGGTCATTTCCAGCACAGCAGAGGCCGTCTATTTAGACATGCTCAGTTAGCTCGTTCGGGTCACCGTGGTGGATCATTTGGCCATGGTTCCCATAGTTCACATCAGGGCCACTCATCTCTCAATGCCCTTCCAGCTCAACGTTCAACTCATGCACCATCAATTCAGGGTTCATCTATGCCTTGTTCTTCTAGTGGGTATCTCGGTGCTCAGGGCTCCATTCAGTCCACATTGCTAGTGGCCGGTAGAGGTTTCTTTGAGTGTGGAGATTTGGGTCATATCAAGAGGTTTTGTCCCTGCTTTACGAAAGGTTCATCCCAGCAGAGGAGTTAGCCTTCGACTTTAGCACCAGTTACTTCCCCACCCGCCCAGCTAGCTCAAAGTGGAGGTCAGTTAGCTAGGGGTCGCCTAGAGGGGAAGGCCGATTAGGTGGCGATCAGGCCCGTTTCTATGCACTCCCTTCCAGATCGGATTCTATTGCTTCCTATGTTGTGATCATAGGTATTATCTCAGTTTGCCAAAGGGATACCTCTGTATTATTTGATCATGGTTCCAATTTTTCATATGTGTCGTCATATTTTGCTCGTTAATTGGATACGCCCCGCGAGTCTCTTATTTCCCCGGTTCATGTATCTACTCCAGTGGGCGATACTATTGTTGTGGACTGCGTATATCGATCTTATGTGGTGACTATTGGGGTTTGGAGACCCTAGTAGACCTTTTGCTGCTTAGTAGGGTTGATTTTGATGAGATACCAGGCATGGATTGGGTATCTCCATGTCATGCTATTCTGGATTGTCACGCTAAGACGATGACGTTGGTTATGCCTAGGGTGCAACGCATTAAGTGGAAAGGTTCGTCGGATTATGTTCCCAGCAGGGTGATTTCATACTTGAAGGCCTAATGGATGGTTGGGAAGGGTTGTCTTTCTTATTTGGCCTTTGTGAGGGATGTCAGTACAGAGACTCCTAGTATTGATTCAGTTCCAGTGGTGAGAGATTTCCCAGATGTATTTCCTACAGACCTACCGAGCATGTTGTCGGACAGGGATATTGACTTCGGTATTGATTTGGTGCTGGGCACTCAGCCCATTTCTATTCCATCGTATTGTATGGCATCAGCGGAGTTAAAGGAATAGAAGGAGCAACTTCAGGAACTCTTTGATAAGAGGTTCATTTGGCCTAGTGTGTCACCTTGGGGTGCGCCTGTTCTTGAGGATGTGCATTTATTATAGGCAATTGAACAAAGTCACAATCAAGAACAAGTATCCTTTGCCTCGTATTGATGATTTATTTGACCATCTTCAGGGAGCGAGGGTGTTCTTCAAGATTGATCTTAGGTCAGGGTATCACCAGTTGAAGATTAGGGACTCAGACATTCTTAAGACAGCTTTCAGGACCGATATGGTCATTATGAGTTCTTTTTTATGTCTTTTGGGCTGACCAATTCCCCATCAGCGTTCATGCATTTGATGAACAATGTGTTTCGGCCTTATCTCAACTTGTTTGTTATTGTATTCATTGATGATATTCTAGTGTACTCGCGTAGCCAGCAGGAGCACGCTGAGCATTTGAGAGTTGTATTACAGTTGAGGGAGGAGAAGTTTTATGCTAAGTTATCCAAGTGTGAGTTTTGGATCAGTTCAGTGGAGTTCTTGGGGCACGTAGTGCCCAGTGAGGGTGTTCAGGTTGATCCGAAGAAGATAGAAGTGACTCAAAGTTGGCCCAGAACGTCTATGGTGTGTCTTGTGAGGTGTTTACTGATCATCGTAGCCTCCAGCACTTGTTCAAAAAGAAAGATCTCAATTTGAGGCAGCGGAGATGGTTGGAGATGCTAAAGGACTATGATATTACTATTTTGTACCATCCGGGAAAGGCCAATGTAGTTGTCGATGCCTTGAGTATAAAGGCAGTGAATATGGGTAGTCTTGTGTTCCTTCCTATTGATGAGAGACCTCTTGAAGTTGATGTTCAGGTTTTTGCAATCAGTTTGTGAGGTTGGATATTTTGGAGCCCAGTCGGATCCTAGATTGTGTGGTTTCTCGGTCTTCCTTGTTCGATCACATCAGAGAGCGCCAGTATGATGATCCTTATTTGCTTGTCCTCAAGGACAAGATTCTACATGATGATGCAGAGAAGTGACTATTGGTGATGACAGGGTATTAAGGATACATGGCTGGATATGT
This sequence comes from Nicotiana tabacum, assembly GCF_000715075.1. Lineage (NCBI taxonomy): Eukaryota > Viridiplantae > Streptophyta > Magnoliopsida > Solanales > Solanaceae > Nicotiana > Nicotiana tabacum. The sequence goes on along the minus strand of NC_134101.1, from coordinate 124,908,056 downwards.
GTGCCCAATGTAGGTGGGCTTCGGGAGTTGATTCTGGAGGAGGCTCATAGCTCGCGGTATTCCATCCAGCCGAGTGCCGCGAAGGTGTATCAAGATTTGAGACAACATTATTTATGGAGGAGGATGAAGAAAGATATAGTTGGGTTTGTAGCTCGGTACCTCAATTGTCAGCAGGTGAAATATGAGCATCAGAGACCGAGTGGCTTGCTTCAACAGATAAAAATTCCGGAGTGGAAGTGGGAGCAAATCACCATGGATTTCGTAGTTGGACTCTCATGGACTTTGAGGAAGTTCGATGCTATTGGAGTGATTGTGGATCGGCTGACCAAGTCCGTGCATTTCATTCCTATGTGTACTACTTATTCTTCAGAGTGGTTGGATGAGATTTATATCCGAGAGATTGTTCGCCTACATGGTATCCTAGTTTCCATTATTTCAGATAGAGGTACTCTGTTTACATCGCAGTTTTGGAGGGTCGTGCAGTGAGAGTTGGGTACTTAGGTTGAGTTGAGCACAGTTTTTCACCCTCAGAAGGACGGACAATCCGAGCGTACTATTCAGATATTATAAGACATGTTGCGTGCTTGTGTCATTGATTTTGGGGGTTCATGGAACCAGTTTCTGCCGCTCGTGGAGTTTGCTTACAACAACAGCTATCAGTCGAGTATTCAGATGGCACCATATAAAGCTTTATATGGGAGACGGTGTAGATCTCCAGTAGGTTGGTTTGAGCCGGGCGAGGCTAGGCTTTTGGGTACAGACTTGGTTCAGAATGCATTGGACAAAGTGAAAGTGATTCAGGAGCGGCTTCGTACAGCGTAGTCAAGGCAAAAGAGTTATGCTGACACAAAGGTTCGTGATGTGTCATATATGGTTGGGGAAAAGGTTCTACTAAAGGTTTCACCCATGAAAGGTGTTATGAGATTTGGGAAGAAAGACAAGTTGAGCCCTCGGTTCATTGGGCCTTTTGAGGTGCTTCGGAGGATTGGAGCAGTAGCTTATGAGCTTGCTTTGCCACCTATCTTGTTGGGTGTGCATCCGGTATTTCATGTTTCAATGCTCCGGAGGTATATCGGTGATCCGTCTCATGTCTTAGATTTTAGCACGGTTCAGGTAGATGGTGATTTGACTTATGATGTGGAGCCAGTGGCTATTTTGGAGTTGCAGGTTCGAAAGTTGAGATGAAAGGATATAGCTTCAGTGAAAATACAGTGGAGAGGTCGGCCCGTGGAGTAGGCTACTTGGGAGACCGAGCAGGAGATGCGGAGCAGATATCCACACCTATTTGAGGCTTTAGGTATGTTTCTAGACTCGTTTAAGGACAAACATTTGTTTAAGAGCAGGAAGATGTAACGACCTGGCCAATTGTTTCGTGAATTATAGCACTGTTTCCCCTATTTCTGCTTCTTTATGTGTTCCTCAGCTGTATTTCATCGTATCGTGTTGGTTGATTCAGGTCCGGAGTGCTTTCGGTGTGAAATGAGACACTTAGTCTCCTATTTGGAAGCTTAAATTGGAAAAGTTAACCGAATGATGACATATGAGTAAACAATCTCGAATATGAATTCTGATGATTCAGTTAGCTCCGTTAGGTTATTTTAGACTTGGGAGCGCGTCCGGAATCTAATTTTTAGGTCCGTGGTAGAATTTAGCTTGAATTGGCGAAATTGAAAATTTGGTATTTTTCGGTCGGTAGTGGAAATTTTGATATCAGGGTCAGAATGGAATTCTGGAAGTTGGAGTAGGTTCGTAGTGTCATTTCTGACGTGTGTGAAAAATTTCAGGTCATTCGGAGGTGAATTAGTAGGTTTTGCCGCTGTTTGCGGAATTCGGAAGTTTAGAAGTTCTTAGGCTCGAATACGAGGGTAATTTGGTGTTTTAATGTTGTTTTGAGTGTTCGGAAGGTTTGACTAAGTTCATATGTTGTTATGTGACTTGTTGGTATTTTTGGTTAAGGTCCTGAGGGCCTCGGGATGAATTCAGATGGTTAACGGAGGATTTGGAAATGGGATTTTGCATCTGAAGCAGCTGCTTCTGATGTTTCCACACATGCAGAGTGGGGACCGCAGATGCGATGAGCGCAAACGCGAGAAGCAACCGCAGATGCGGAATTTGTTGCAGGAGCAGAAGGTTGGGCCCCACCTGCGAGCCCGCAGGTGCAAGGCCTGGGCGCAAGTGCGGAAGATGGTGAGTTAAGTGAAAATCATAGATGTGGCACCTTTACTACATGTCCAGTCCTACAGGCACATGAAATAGGCCGCATGTGCGGAAATGCCTGGGCAGAAGGTATAAATTAAACCCTTCGCAAATTTTGGTCATTCTTCACCATTGTTCATCCGGGTTTGGAGCTTTTGGAGAGTTTTAAAGAGGGAATCAAAGGAGTTTCCATTGAGATAAGTTACTTGAGCCTAATACTCGTGATTATGGTGATTTTCAGTTGTTTAAGCATGTAATTAGTAGAAATTAGGGATGAAAGTGAAGGGATTAGGGCTTGGGAATTCCTGAGTTTGATTTGGGAATTTGAGGGAACATTTGATGTCAGATTTTGATGAATTTTGTATGGATAGACTCGTGAATAAAAGGGCCTTCTAGTTTTATGATTTTTGTCGGATTCTGAGACGTGGTATTGAGGGTCGGGTTTGAGTGAATTTTGGGATTTTGATCTATATTTATAGATTTTCGTATGGAATTGGTTCCTTGGACTATATTGATTGCATTGTATTGCTTTTGGTTAGATTCGAGACATTTGGAGGCCGATTCCATAGGCAAGGGCGTAGCGGAGTAGGATTTGGCTTGGTTTGAGGTAAGCAACGCTTCCAAACTTGGTTCTGAGTGTTCAAAACCACAAACTATGTGCTATATGATTGTATTGAGGTGACGCACATGCCAAGTGACGGGCGTGCGGGCGTGCACCGTGAGAGTTGTGGCCTGGTTCATTCCATGACACCTCTTAGTGACTCTTCTTTCGGATATCCTTGTTTCTATCATGTGATTAAGTAAATGTGATTTAAATCATGCTAGCTATCCTTTTAGGGCTTCATGCCAATACTGTTGAGAACCGAGTGGTTGTTTCTTGTTGTCATTTTATTAGATTCATTGATATTTTGTACTCAGTCTTATTCATGCATATTATATCATGTCTCAGACTCAGTTGTTATTATTTTGCACATAATATCATTGTTTCGGGCTAGTTTCATGGCATTGTGAGCATGTATGTGTGAGAATAGAGAGTGATGACTGAGTGAGGCCAAGAGCCTGATTATGAGTGACCATTATGGGATCAGGCTGCACGCCGCTGCGATTATGTTGATGATTATGATAGTGCTTGGGCTGTAGGAGCCCTTCCGGAGTCTGTAACACACCCAAGTGAGCGCAGATGATATTTTGAGGGATGGATTTACCTGGACATGGATTTGTTCAAAGTATTGATATCTAGATATGGATTTCTCCCCAGGGTTGGATTACCCTTTACCTCGGTACCAAGTGACTTATAGTCAGCTATGAGAATGTTCCGGGATGGATTTCCCTGGGCCGGATGGCCATATGTGTGTGTGTGTGTGTGTGTGTGTGTGTGTGTATATATATATATATATATATATATATATATATATATATATATATATATATATATATATATATATATATAGAGATGGATTTCTCCTCAGGGTTGGATTACCCTTGTTCCTCGTTACTGGTAGACTTGCAGTCAGTGTTGTATATGTTCCGGGATGGATTTCCCTGGGTCGGACGACCATATGTAGTACTGAGTGGTTGAGCACTTGAGAGTGGGAGCACATGGTGTATTTCATACAGTCTATGCATTGATATGTAGAGTTAGCTGAGCTTTATATCTCACATTGTTCGGATCTGTATTGATTTTACTGCTTGAGTTGTATTCCTGAATTGGTAGCATGCCTACTTTTTCTACACAGTTTATTTCTATTTCCTATTAAGGTTACGTTTGTCACTACCTATTAGTCCATAGTTTGGACTTGTTACTTACTAAGTTGGTATACTTATGTTACCCTACACCTTGTGCGCAGATCCAGGTATCTCAGGTCACGGTAGCGGCTGTTGACTATTCCAATCGCGGACTTTCATCGGAGATAGCGAGGTAGCTGCCTGGCGATCGCAGTCCTGCCTTTCTCCTTCTTTATCTTTCTTTTAGTGTACTTTTGGCTACTCTCAGACTATGTTAGTCTTGTTATATTTCATAACAGTTGTAGTATTTGCTCATGACTTAGTGACACCTGAGGTCGGGCTTTTATTTTCACATTTTTGGTTTTTGAATTAATCTCTTTTAAGGAATTTCGGTATGAAAAAGGCTATTATCTAACTTCTAATGAAATATCGAATTATTTGGGAGTGTGTCGGCTGACCTAGTTCTATGATAGGCACCATCACGACCTGGTTGGTTTTGGGTCGTGACAAATTCGTGTGATAATAGAATTGGAAATCCCTTTTATAATTGGTATAAATTCATTGCTTGTGTGATTATATTCTTTAAATGAAGGAAGTTACTTGGGTTCTTGAATATGGTGAAGAATTGTTCAGTTATTTCTTATTCTAAGCTTTATTGTTATATATCATGCTTAATTAGGATTTCTAGCCCTAGTAAGTGTCGGAGTCGACCCCTTATCACTACTTCTTTGAGGTTAGACTAGATACTTACTGGGTACATATTTTTATGTGTTCACGATATACTTCTGTACTTAATTGTACAGGATTTGAGGCAGGTGCATCTAGGCCAGTCCGACACTTAGCTTTGATACCCATTTCAAGACTCCACGGTGAGCTGCCTCCTGAGCCGTTCTGCAGTAGCTGAAGTCTTTTTATGTTTTATTTTTCTGTCTATTTCTTTTCAGACAGTAGACTAGAACTCTTTTGTATATTCTACTAGATTGTCCATATACTTGTGACAGCAGGTTTTGGAACACACACACTAGTAGACTTATGATTTTGGTATTGTTTACATGACTACGGCTTGTACTCGTTGCTTTCGTTTAATTTTGTCACATTGGTAAATTTTAAATCTCTTTAACAAATGTAAATTTTTATCCACTTAGTAATTTATTTAAATGGAAAATCACCAGTTTGATCAGTGTTGGCTTACCTAACAATGAGATTGGGTGCCATTACGGCCTATAATGGAATTGGGTCGTGACACCTACGAGCACAAGAGCGCGGAGGTAAGTAACTAGGGATATTTATAGGCGGGCAAGAACATTAAAAGTTCCCTCAGGTATATGATGTAATAAGCTCGCAGCTTTATAGGAGTCAAAGGGTCTCCACTAAGTACTACAAAGAAAGACTAGCTAAGGAAATAAGGAAGAAGGCTTCAACTTAAGCAAAGTGACATAAAGAAGAAATGGTCTTGTAACAACAGTCTCACTATAACATTGTATGGACTCCATAAGAAAGTGGCACCTATCATGGCTAATGAACGGGAAGAAGAAAAATATTCAAAGGTGATATTTTAGATCATATGAGTTACAAGAAATTCCAGTATTCATGGGCACTAAGATAATTCAAGCATTCATGCAGCAAGTGGCAGAACGACCATAAAAAGTAATTGCTTATGTTCAAAGACAACTGAGAAGGCATGAAAGGATATATGGTGCTAGCAAGTTAAAGGAAGGTTGTGAGTAGTATGAATAGATATGTGTAGGTCGCAAGCTAAAGTATGGTAGAGCGACAAGGTTTTAGGTAGATAAGAGTAAGGATAAGAAAATGTGAGTGAGAAGATAAAAATAAGAGGTAAGGCCTCGGGATTAAATCCATCAAAACTAGAGAGCTGATGGTTTCCGTAAGTTATAGAAAGCTAAGTATAGCTTGAACTAACTTGGAGGAGTCTAAGACTGGGTGCATTTAGAAGAGATGGAATGCTTCCCTTGTAGTAGAATAAGGGTGTAATTGTGATAGATAAGAGGATGACACTTAGGCAAAGGATTGAGTAATGGTTTAAAGAAAAGGTATTTCATGAACTGCACGGGATTAGAATACCCCCATAAGATGAATCACATTAGGATGCTACAAAATATGGTTATTGAAGTATAGTATCGCCCCTAGGTGGATTAGGCAAATCACTTCAGATGTTTCCTGATGAGACATGAACCCTAGTGACAATGTATTACGTACGATGTTTCAAGTTATTAGTGGTAGATTATGAATCAACATTAAGGTGAATCAACAATGGATGGATACAAGTTACAAAGTATGAGATAAGATTATGCCATCATTATTAAGATGAACAGTAATGAGGAAGTATTAAAGGACTTAGATTTATTATACATATAAGATAAACAACAAGAGAGTAACATGGAGTTGGGCAGCAAACATCGGTAATAATAAACCAAAGTAAGAGTTATGGTATACCTATTTGTTGTAAAGCCATAAGCATAGATAACCGAAACTATGAAACAAGATATATCAATAGTTGTAAGTCTGACAAAGTATCGAGCGAAAAACTTCAGTACACCTATAGATTTATAGAGGAACAACTTGTCATAGTTTTGTATATGAGAGTGAGGCCTAAAGATTGGCTAACAACTAGAGGAACAAGGAGAGAAGAGTTGCATATGCACACTTACAAGGTTAGAGTCGTACATGCTACATGGCAGAAGGTAGCAACAGTTACGAGATTGGAAGGATCCCGACCACAAGTAGTGGTGTGAGAAAGAGGCCTAAAAGGGGGAATGCCCTGGCCTTTGAATTTATTCACAGAACAGTGGACTAGATAGCAAGGATAATATTAAAGTATTCATAAAATCTATAGGTTATGAGACTAATATACGCATCAGTCGACATTCGAGGACGAATGTTCCGGGGGGATGATGTTACACCCCATATTTTCATACGTGAGAGTACATCATAAGTCAATTGATGTAAGCTCAGAAATGAGATCATCTTTGAAAGTAAATAAAGTAAGTTAATCATGTTACTTGGAGGTTACAAATCTTTAAGATCATGGATAACAAGTATCAAGAGGCTTGAAATGCTTAGAAGCTAAACAAATTGAAGAAAATAAGTTTCATCAAATGTCGACAAGTTGGGAATGTTATAACATATACTTTTGGGGTGATACTAGGGTTCTTAAAATAATAAGAAGGTTATGTTATGAGTTATTTTTGTTGTATGATATCTGTGAGTTATGTTTGAAGTCAAGCAAGCTGTGAAACAAAAGTTGGCAAAGGTCATCACAAGTTACATTCATAAATGTGCTGAAAATTAGGTCAAATATAGCAGATCTTTTCTCCCAACTTACATGGAATTACTGGATGATCCACATATCAAATTTAAGATCTATGAGTCTAGTTTCTAACACATTAACCGTTCATCAATACGATATCGAAGCAGAGAGATATTTGCAGTTTCACGAGACTGCGCAGACTGCATAGGTGACAAGTGAGTGTGTCACTAAATCTATTTGAGAAATACATTTCATGTGTTATATGAGGTATTTTTATGACATATTATATACCAAATAGAAGGTCTTGGAATGTTGTTTCCAACACTCTTAATCTTTCTTTCATACGACATCCGAATAAAAAGATATAAGCATAAGCAAATGGGCCAATGTTAGGGTGCCAAGCTAGCACCTCTTTGACTTTTCAAAAGTTGATGTATATAGGTCTTAGGCCGGTTTTCTCTTCATTTTTCAATATAACTTGACCAGAGAAAATCCATAAACATACCTTTTAAGCTCTTTTCTAGGGTTTCAAAGAAGATTAACATCTCGGGTACGAAATCAAGAAGCAATAATATTAGAATGATCCCTACGACGTACGTATCGCTATATTGCCTCTCTTTTTCTTTGTAGTTTGTGATTTGGAAGGTACTTTATAGTTAAGTAAATGACTACTTTCTGTATTTAAGCTTTTAAATATCAAAGAATACTAATAAATTCATTTCTTAGTAGTTAAAACTCACGGGACGGTGATCGGAAGTCGTGAGTTCGATTTATTTTACTTTTAGTGGACTGTTTTGTAGTCCACTCGTGTTGCAATTTCAGGCTAATTGATAACTTGTTGGTTGGGTGTATTATGGTATATTTGGGGATTTTGTTGTATTGAAGATCCGGAATTGTAGTTGGATTATTTTTGAGATGTTGATTGTATTGTGTTTGTATCTCACCTATAGTAGGCTTGAGGGAGCAGTAAAATTAGGGAAAATGCTGCCCGTTTTATTTTAGAATCGAGTTATCGTTAGAGATACGTGATATACTACCGCCATCTAAGTTGTACACATATTTATTTGTTATAGGGTTGGCGCGCTAGTTGCCATAAGCTTATTGTTGAGTTACATTGACGACTTGAGGTATATTAATGTTATCCCTTATTTTCTTTTGTCATGATCCATATGATACAATGAAATGAGCAAGCACACAACTTTCACAAATGATTATATTCTTAGAAGTACTAGGGTTGCCTATGTTCTTAATTCCCTATGTGTCTATCATATCGTCTATTTATGGGTCTCATGACATTCCGAGAGATCTTATTAACTTACTTCATTATGCATTGCATTCATTTATACATGTATATTGACCCATGAACAAATGGCATTATATACGCATATAGTATATGTATACGGGGTATGGAGAAAGGTTATGGCGTTATATACGCACCACCACCTGATCAGCTGGTATACGTTGATGATGTTGCCCACAGAGACCGAGATGATATGATGGGATGCCCTCAGAGGCTTGATGATGTTATGTACACATATATCTATGCATGATGTGACATTTATATGCATATGCATGACATTATAAATATTTTATGATTCACAGAGCTATTCAGACTTACTAGTTGAGTTCTTTCCTCCATGTCTTTTATATGATGCCTTACATACTCGGTACTTTATTTGTACCGACATCCCTTTTTCTTAGGGAAACTGCATTTTATGTCCGCAGATCCCGATAGATATGTGAGAGTCCTCCTAGTAGGCTATCAGCTCAGCGGAAGGTGTTGGTGCACTCCACTTGCTCCGGAGTTACCTATTTGGTCAGTATGATATATACATATATTCATTAGTATGGCGGGGCCCTGTCCCGATCTTTATGATATTTATGTGCTCTTAGAGGATTGTAGATGGATGTCATGTATATGGATACTTGTATGACCTTGTCGGCCTATGTTTTGAGTGTATAAATGATCATGTCGGCCATGTAGGCCCGTATGTCACATGTATAAGTTTTTATATCATGTTGGATCGTCCTACGTCTAGTATTCCCTTATGTTTTATTTTGGTTATCTCATGACGGCCCTTCTGGCCCACTTACCCATGATGGTATGATAAGAAAGATATGTTACGTTGACACTCGGTTGGGCTAGGCACCAGATGCCCGTCGTGATCCATTGGTTTGGGTCGTGACATGAGAATTCCTGACTAGCCAACACTCTTCACCATACAATATGGTCGGTCTAACCACCGTTCTGTATAACTTATCTTTAAGTTTCGGAGGCACCTTCCTGTCACACAAGACGCCAGACGCTAGCCTCCATTTCATCCATTCCACTCCTATACGGTGCGTGATATCCTCATTACTCTCCCCATCCCCTTGGATAACCGACCCCAGGTACCTGAAGCTCCCTTTCTTGGGGATGACTTGAGAGACAAGCCTTACGTCCATGTCCGTTTCTCCCGATATGCAGCTGAACTTGTACTCCACGCATTCTGACTTAGTACTCCTCAACTTGAAACCTTTAGACTCGAGGGATCTGTCTCCAAACCTCCAACCTCTCATTAACACCGCCTTGCGCCTCATCGATCAAAACTATATTATCGGCGAATAACATACACCATAGCACCTCCCCTTGAATATGGTGTGTTAGTGTGTCATTGCCAGACCAAATACGAACGGGCTGAGCGCAGATCCTTGGTGTAATCCCATATAATCGGAAAATGCTCTAAGTCGCTCCTTACAGTCCTAACACGAGTCTTAGCTCCATCATATATGTCCTTAATCACCCTAATATAAGTGACCAGAACACCTTTCACCTCCAGGCATCTCTAAAGAACTTCCATAGGGACCTTATCATATGCTTTTTCTAGGTTAATAAAATCTTTCTTCCTATCCCTGTGCAGTTCAACCAACCTCCTAATAAGATGGATAGCTTCCGTAGTAGAACGACTAGGCATGAACCCAAACTGGTTATCAGATATTGACATCGACCTCCTCACCCTCGCTTCCACTACTCTCTCCCAAACTTTCATGGTATGACTTAGTAACTTGATACCCCTATAGTTGTTACAATTCTGGATATCGCCTTTATTCTTGTACAGAGGTATCATCGTGCTCCACCTTCATTTTTCAGGCATCTTCTTCTTCTTGAAAATAATATTAAACATCCCGGTTAGCCACTCCAATCTTGCTATACCCACAAACCTCTAAAATTCTACCGGAATTTCGTCTGGCCTGGTCGCTCTGCCCCTGCTCATCTTACGCATCACCCTCATGACCTTAATGCACCTACAGTAGCTAAAATCTCGGTGATTCTCGGAGTGTTCCAATTCATCTAGCACAATATCTTTGTCCCCTTCGTCATTTAGCAGTTAATGAAAGTAAGTTTGACATCTCTGTTTAAATGCAATAGTGAATAAGATAATTAGTGACATTTATAATAAATGTCGAAAAAAGTTTATTTCTTGACATTTGTTAAAAAAAATGTGGCAAAAAAGTGACATTTGGTGAAAAATGACGGAAAATATAGTGACATGTGATTAAATGTCACATAATTAAGAATAAGAACATTCGTCATTGACATGTATAGCAAATGTCAAAAAATTTACTAATTTGAAAAAGAAAGAGAGCACTTTTTCGGAACTTCCTTCCCAAATCTCCATCTCAAATATCTAAAAGAAACCTAGTATGCAACCTCCTCTTAAAATAATTCAAGCTCATTCTCCCCCCCCCCCCACCCACCCCCCACCCCCTAATTTCTCTATTCGGTCTGAATTCCTCCACCCCAACCGTGAATCTCAAGAATCTTCAGTAATAGCAGTATGAAAATGTACTCTCTTCTTGCTTGATTCTCTATTTCCTTTTCTTTCTCTATTTCGTCATTAGAATAACTCCAGGTTAGAATTTTTCTTTCTTGATTGATCGACTGGATTCGTTGTTCCTTCTTTCTAGTGAGTGTTTTAATTTTTCGGAGGAATTCAATCATGTTTATTTATTGCATTTGCTTGTGTCTTACGTATTCACAGTAGAAGAATTGAGAGTTTAAGTTTTGAAAGCATTAGTAATTCGAAGAGGTTAGTAAGACCAAATAAAAATCCAAGACACTAATGTATTTTCAGTCATGTAATAATAGTCGACGAAGACGTAATACCGTTTTAAATATGTTTTATACTTTTTACTTGTTCATATTGCATTTATTAATGATATTAGTCGTTGGTTAAGTCTTTAATAGGAGAGAAAGATCCAAGCATCTCCAATCAATAATTATATGAAAAAGTGGAAGGATTTCTTTGAACCAAATAAGAGCTAATATATTATGAATGACTGTTAAATTGTTTAATTCCCTACAGACTTCAGCGCACAAAGAAGCTAAAATAATTTTTACTAACAGCACCATAGTAAAGGAATCATCTAATCATGACATTCTCACCCAGAAATATTTCAAATGATTTTGTATCCTCTGAAGAGGCAAAAACTTTTTTAGTGATGACACTATCTTTGGTTATTAATTCTTTGTATGAATTATTTTTATAGATAATTAATTGATACTTATCACTAATTTTTTAATCTCATTCTTTTTAGATGTAATTTGTATATTGTAACAAGGAAACTACTTTTTGAGAAGGATGAACCTGGAGAAGAGAGTACATTAATTAAGGTAAATTAAAATTACACACGTGAAAAATATTTTGATGTGCTATATAAAATTACCTCTTAGTTGTAATACACTTCATTAGATTGGACCTCATAAAATTAAATTAAAATTAGTAAAAAGTATCATATGTATCTACGTATATTTTAGACACTAGCTTATTATCTTGACCTCAACAAAGAAATTTCTTATACGATGATCTACATTGATATTTTCACAGAAATTAATTATTTTAGTAATATTTATAGTATTTTATAAAATTATGTACATATAGTTGGGCATACACGTATGCACGTGACGAGAAACTAGTATATTGAAATACATAAATGTTGATATTATATTGAATAATCCTTTTACCGTTGTTAAGGTGATATAACGCTATTTTAATTATTCGAGTTGATGAAAAAAAAAACTCAATAAAATTGTTGTCGAAAACATTAAGCTAGCGTTTAACCATAAATTTCAAAATTTATTTTGAAAAATCCGATTTTGGTGAAGTTTGGTTTGAAGATGAAAATGTGTTTGGACATTAGTTTTCAAAACATATTTTCATTTTCTTTTTTTTGAAAAAAAACATGAAACATATCTTATACCCACAAGTTCTAAAAACTATCACAAATACCCAACAGTACCTTCGTCAATGATATTCATTATGTTATCGCAAACCATAGTCCTGAACATAAATAAATTTGGTACAAAATTATTATTTTTATAATCAACTACATAATACACTCTCAGGTGACCGAGAAGACGAAGCAGCATTGTTATAAAATAATAAATGGTGGGCTCTTTTATAAAATACAAAAGTTTGGGCAATTTTTGAAAAATGTAATAGTAATATTTTGGGCCAGCTAGTTTTGGGATTTAAGTTTTGGGAATTTGTTAAAATATGGATAAAATTTATGAACAAACATGTATTTGCCAAAAAAAATCAAATATACTTTGATAAAATTTATGGTCAAACGGGTACTAAGATATTGACATGATCAACTGCAAATCGTAAGATTTTAAATGTTATTCCTCCCTCCCCCCCCCCCCCACCCCCCACCCCCTTTATCTAGCAAATTAATTTAATCTATTAATATTATGGTCCATCCATAAAATACTCCGTCAAATCGAAGGAAATCTCCCATGTCCCCTATAACTAATTGCTAGGTATTTTTGGTCAAAATAAATGCTCTCTTCCCTTTCCCCTCCTAGCCCCCTCTCGTGCCCCTCGGATGGAAATTTTCAAAATTTATATTCCCTCCGTTTCAATTTATGTGAACCTATTTTTTTTTTAGTCCGTGCTAAAAAGAATGACCCATTTCCTTATTTGGAAATAAATTACTTTTAAACAATGATTCATAGCCACACAAAATATATGTGCCTCATTTTACACCACAAGATCCAAAGTCTTCTCTCTTTTCTTAAACTCCGTGCTCAGTCAAATGGGTTCACATAAATTGAAACGGAGGGAGTATTTAAGACTCAATAATTTATGAAAAATAATCTTGAAAAGAGGTTTTGTAATGAAAATTGTCAAATAATTTCGACAATCTTTTCTCAACCAAACGTCAAGGGAAAAAAAATCCTTTCAAGTTTTTCGAAACAGTAGTTGATTAAAAACGTAATTTTGAAAGAAATTTCCTTCGGAAAAAAACTACAAAAGATTTCTCTTTTTGTACAAGGTGTCGAATCAGATGAAAATATAATTGTCCTTGTAAGCATGCAAATTTTATTAAATATAAATTCAATAAAATAATTTGGACCATTTTAAATATATTAGTCCAAATGAATATTATGGGCTACCATAATTAAATTAATGATATAAGTCCAATATATATGGATTAAATAAATAAGTCTTAATCCATTGGGCTAGCCCATTTAATTGGGCTAAAAGTGATGAGCTCACTTCATTAAGCCCAAGATGCCATCTTCCTAGAGGCCCAATTTGATGCTACGTGTCAAATGGCGTGGCACGCCAAGTCAAGCGGAAGAGCCAATAGGATCATGCCACGTGTCAAAAATGATAAGGCATGCCTAGTCACACTAAAATGCCAATAAAATCGCGCCACATGTGCAAGTGACATGTTCTGGCCAATCAAATGCAGTCATGTCACACTTCCATTTGATTGGTCAGAAAGAGTTTGTTCTTATCACAACTCTTCTCTTCCACAACTATAAATAGGGGTCTTCATAACCCAGAAAAGACACCAGAAGTTATAACAAGAAGCAAGAAAGAGCTCGTGGATCAAACGCTGCAAATTCCTCCACCAGTTTCAGGCTTCAAGTTCAAGTTCAACAAATCAAGTGCAAGTCCAAGAACGAAGAACAAATCAAGGTCAAGTTAGCTCAAGAACAAGATCATCGTTCGAGGCAACAAATACATATTTAAGATCAAGCTCAAAGACCCTTGAATTTATTTACTATTGGAAAGAAGAATCAGAGGATTCATAGAGATTGTAACACTCAAATATTCGAAATAAAATACGACGATTGTTGCGATATTTTTCGATCTTGATTTTATTTTCTCGATGCAAATTTATTGTCTACAAATTCTAGCACGCCCAGTAGGACAATCTCTACCTCTCATCTCAACTTTTCAATCACCAAAGTTCAAGAACATTGAAATGGCTTCAAAGAAAATCAACTCCAAATCAACATCCACCAAGGCTGCTAACTCCAGGTTCTATGCTGATGTGGAAAGCATCCTCGATGTCACCTTTGGAAGCTTCGGACCAGTTACGAGGAGCAAAGCAAGCTCTTTAGGACAACAAGCACCCCAAGTGTCGTCCGCATCAACCCTTGTTTTCGGATCTTCATCCTCAAAAGGAGCAAGATCTTCCACAAATGCATCTGAAGGAGGAAGCGATGTTACTGAAAAGATCAAGAAAACTCTTGCTCTGCTTGACCTCTCCGGCTCCAAGCACTCTGCTATGAAGGAAGATGATGATGCTTCAAGCGATGGATCCTCCCACTTACACCACATAGCGTGACCCAGTCAAGGATCAATCTGTGTGAAAATCCATGCTATTCTCCGTCATCGACGACAATCATGCAAGCCATGGTGACAAACACTTCATCTATGGAGGAGCAGTTGGCAAACTTGATGGAAGCAATCACTGGCTTGACCAAATGCATGCAAAATCAAGAGGCTAGAATTGACAAGCTAACAGACAGGGTGGGAATCTTGATGGAAAAAGAATCTACCCATGCACCCGGCAAGCTCCCAGAAGTTCTAGAGAGTGACTCTCCCCCAAGACAAGAAGCATCCACTAAGGCTATCCCTGTCTCATCTGAAGGGATGATTCCAATCGATCAACTGAAGGAGTTCATCGAAGGAACCATTAAGAACAAATATGAAGTTGCTGCCAAATCCTCCCTTACATATGCAAAGCCGTACACTGCAAGCATATGTTGAAGATGTATGCTGGCTATCAACCTCCGAAGTTTCAACAGTTTGATGGTAAAGGTAACCCAAAGCAACATATTGCGCACTTCGTTGAGACGTGCAACAATGCTGGGACTTATGGAGATTACCTCATCAAGCAGTTTGTTCGCTCGCTAAAAGGAAATGCTTTTGACTAGTACACGGACCTCGAGGCTGGATCTATCGACAGTTGGGATCAACTAGAGCAAGAGTTCCTCAATCGCTTTTATAGAACAAGACGCACGGTGAGTATGATAGAGCTCACAAATACTCGTCAACGAAAGGGGGAACCAGTTATCGACTTTATCAATCGTTGGAGGAGTGCAAGCCTCAACTGCAAAGACAGGCTTAGTGAAGCTTCAGGCATAGAGATATGCATCCAAGGCATGCATTGGGGATTGTGCTACATCTTGCAAGGTATCAAGCCTAGCACATTTGAAGAACTTGCAACTCGTGCCCATGACATGGAATTGAGCATGGCTTCCGCTGGAAATGAAAGGCTACCCATCTATGAACCTCGCAAAATGAATGACAAGCAAGAAGTCAGGAAGTGGGGCAAGTTCGTACCCAAGTCTGAAAGCAAAGAAGCTATGAATGTCAATACATCACTTGTGAAGTTCACGACGAAGGAGAGCAAGAAGCAGAGTATGAAATCCACTTCGTTTCAAGATAAGCCAAGTGGGAAGTTGACTCTAAAAGAAATACAGGAAAAAGAGTACCCATTCCTGGATTCTGATGTGCCAGCCATTTTCGAAGAACTCCTTGAGTTAAATCTCATTGAGCTTCCGAAAATAAAGCGACCAAATGAAGCTGGGAAAACAAATGACCCGAACTATTGCAAATATCACCGACTTGTAAGCCACCTTCTGGAGAAGTGCTTTGTCTTCAAGGATAAAGTCATGGACTTGGCTCGCGAAAAGAAGATCGTGCTTGAAGATGAGAAAGAAAGCGCAAACCAAGTCTCTATCACCTTTGGCTCACTCAGTCCGGATGACTTATGTGGTTTTAAAGAAGGTAAAGATGAAGAATTACTAGAGAGCGACAAAGCTGAAGTCAATCAACCTGATGACGATGAAGGTTGGACATTGGTGACTCGTCATAGGCACCACAAAAAGAGCCCTAAAAAGAATCAATAGAACAACCAACAAGGAAGATGATGGTAAAAAGACCAACGAAAAAGAATCCAGTTAGGCATTTGAAGAAGACAAAAGTGGAGATGCACCATCCTCAAAAGCCACGAAATCCAGTGACCTTGGAGGAGTTTTTACCAAGTTGGTTCCGCACGAAGATTTCCCATGAGGGCATTGATGCCTCTTGTTGCCATGCTAACAAAGGGTAAGAAAAGATTAATGACCTACCGTTGGCACCACCTTCGGAAAAGCCCATTGAGTCTTTTCCTCAAGAAGTTAATGCTTGTGAGGAAAAGGTCACATTCACAAATGACGATCTTTTGCTAGGTGACACTCCTCATAACCGCCCATTGTACCTAGTTGGCTATATGCGCGATGAAAGGGTAAATCGAATTTTAGTTGATGGAGGATCCTCAGTGAACATTTTGCCAATCCATACTGTGAAAGAATTTGGTATTCCCATGAATGAACTCTCAGAAAGTCGTGTGATGATCCAAGGATTCAACCAAGGGGGGCAAAGAGCCATAGGCGCGATCAGGCTGGGAATCACTATTGAAGATATGCGATCAAGTGCATGGCTGCATGTGATCGATGCAAAGACTTCATACAATATTTTGCTTGGGAGGCCTTGGATACATAAGAATAAAGTTGTTCCATCTACCTACCATCAATGTTTGAAATACTACGAGGGCGAAGTCGAGAAGACGGCAGTTGCTGATGATGAGCCATTCACCGACGCTGAGTCACACTTCGCCGATGCAAAGTTCTACTTGAAGAACCACATTGTGAAGGAGCTGAAAGTTGATGATGGTATGAAAAGCAAGAATGATGAACCCATAACTAAAAGAGCTGAGGTGACTATTGGTAAAGCCAAAGTTGTTACTGAGGAGATACCCACCAACGTGAATAATTCTCATAAAGAGGGTATTGCATCTTATGGAAAGAAAGTAAGTCCCGCGCTCCAATATGTCCCTAAAAGGAAGAAAGATGAGGGTGAATCATATAATATCCAAACCAAGACGCTAAGGGAGTTAACTCTTCCGGTAAAACGAATTGAGGCAGTAAAGTTGCCCTCAAAATCGCTTGCAGGGTTTGTAGCCAAAATCGTTTGCAGAATGTGGCACTCCCTACAAAGCGAACAGATAAAGGTTTTGATCCTAACGCTTACAAGCTATTTGCAAAAGCTGGATACAATCCCAATGAGCTGTCAAAGTTAGGGAAGCTCCCATCAGAAGCTGCAACGAGGCAACCCCGTGAAGGTCTGGGATACAAGCAATCGTCACCAGTGCGCATCTCAATAAGAAGGGCAAGTAGCAATTATATCACTATAGAAGACGAATCTGCAGCTTCCAATAGGCCTTCTGTCTTTGATCGGCTTGGAAAATCAACTGTGAGAACTTGTGTATTTGAGAGATTGGGTCTATTAAAGAAGGGGAATAAATTCCAGAGAAATCATCGAAATACAAGAACACCCGCTTCACCCAAAATTCAGGAGATTTCTAAGGATTTCCAAAGTTTGGTTCCTTCCAGAATAAGGCGACAAACAAAACTGATGGTTTCATGTGAAGAAGTACTGAAGGTAAAGCCATATACTGTGGTCTACACTAAGGAACGTAACGAAGATGAAGAAAGTGTAGGTTCTTCGTATCATATCACTGTACAAGGCGAGAATGGTGTTTCGTCTTCGATGGAAGATAATGTGGAATTGGAGGATGTTTCGCCGTGTTATCACATATCCTTCAATGATGGGGACCCTCAAGAAGATGAAGATGCGAAAGATGCTCCACCTGAACTTGAATAAGGAGTGAAGACGACAGTCGATGCCTTAAAAGAAGTTAACCTTGGCACCGATGAGGAACCAAGACCCACCTACCTAAGTGCTTTACTAGAAGCTGATGAAGAGAGCACTTATATTGAGTTACTCAAAGAATTCAGGGATGTATTTGCTTGGAGTTACAAAGAGATACCTGGCTTGGACCCGAAAGTAGCAGTCCATCACCTTGCAGTCAGAAATGGTGCTCGCCCTGTTAAACAAGCTCAAAGGCGTTTTAGGCCAGACTTGGTTCCCCTGATTGAAACTGAAGTTAACAAACTCATTGAAGCTGGATTTATTCGGGAAGTTAAATACCCAACATGGGTTTCAAGTATTGTCCCTGTAAGGAAGAAGAATGGCCAAATTTGGGT
Organism: Nicotiana tabacum; assembly: GCF_000715075.1. Taxonomy (NCBI): domain Eukaryota; kingdom Viridiplantae; phylum Streptophyta; class Magnoliopsida; order Solanales; family Solanaceae; genus Nicotiana; species Nicotiana tabacum. The sequence goes on along the minus strand of NC_134101.1, from coordinate 124,889,493 downwards.
ATGCGTTGACTTCAGGGACCTCAATAATGCATGTCCCAAAGATGAATTCCCGCTTCCTATTCTAGAGCTGATGATCGATGCTACTATTGGTTACGAGGCAATGTCTTTCATGGATGGTTAATCGGGCTATAACCAAATTCACATGGCACCAAAAGATGAAGAGCATACTGCATTTCGCACCCCCAAGGGTATTTATTGCTACAAGGTAATGCCTTTTGGCTTGAAGAATGCTGGTGCTACTTACCAAAGGGCTATGCAGAATATTTTTGACGATCTTCTCCACAAGAATGTTGAATGCTATGTTGATGACTTGGTGGTGAAATCATGAGAGAAGGGTGACCACATAAAAGACTTGAGGATGGTATTTAAATTGCTCCGGAGGTATCAACTTAGGATGAATCCGTTGAAATGTGCCTTTGGAGTTACTTCTGGAAAGTTCCTTGGTTTCATTGTCCGGCATCGAGGGATCGAAATTGATCAAGCCAAAGTGGATGTCATTTTGAAAATGCCTGAGCCTTGAGATATCCATGAATTGAAGAGTCTGCAAGGAAAGCTAGCATACCTTAGAAGATTCATATCAAACCTGGCTGGGAGGTGCCAACCATTTAGTCACCTCATGAAGAAAGGTGTTTCTTTCAAGTGGGATCAAGCTTGTAGCAATGCCTTCGAAAGTATCAAAACCTACTTGATAAAGCCTCCAGTTTTAGCAGCTCCTATACCAGGAAAGCCATTGATACTATACATTGCGGCGCAGGAAAGGTCTGTTGGAGCATTATTGGCCCAAGAAAATAGTGAGGGGAAAGAAAACTCTCTTTACTACTTGAGCAGGATGATGACACCTAACGAGTTGAACTATTCGCCAATTGAAAAGTTGTGTTTGGCGCTAGTCTTCACAATTCAAAAGTTGAAGCACTACTTTCAAGCTCAAGTTGTCCGTCTTGTTTCTAAAGCAAATCCCATCAAGTTCGTGATGTCAAAACCTGTTCTTAGTGATCGACTAGCGAGATGGTACCTCCAATTTCAACAATTCAAGATTTTGTACATCCCTCAAAAGGTTGTAAAAGGACAAGCATTGGCAGACTTCTTGGCAGATCATCCGATACCTGATGACTGGGAGCTATCTGATGAACTACCTGATGAGGACGCAATAGTCGTTGAAGTTCAACCCCCATGGAAGATGTACTTTGATGGTGCTGCGCATCGTGGGGGAGCCGGGGCTGGCGTAGTATTTGTCACTCCTCAAGGTGAAGTCTTGCCCTACTCCTTCACCTTGACACAACTTTGTTCCAACAATGTTGCTGAATATCAAGCACTAATACTTGGCCTTGAAATGGCCATTGATATGAAGCAATTGCAATTGCAAGTCTTTGGTGACTCCCAGTTAGTGGTCAATCAGCTTTTGGGTAGTTACGAGGTCAAGAAGCCTGAACTACGCCCATATCATGATTACGCAAAAAAGTTGATGGGGTGGCTCAACGATGTGACTATTCAGTATGTACCAAGGAAAGAAAATAAGAAGGTTGATGCTTTAGCTGCTCTAGCTTTATCATTAACCCTGCCTGACCAAGCGCAAGTTACCGTCTGCCAGAAATGGGTAGTACCGCCGCCAAATGAGGTCGAATGTGAAGAAAACAAACTCAAGCATCTTGTTGCTGTTTCTGAAGTTGAGAAAGAAGAATGGTGACAACCCATCATCGACTACTTATGCTATGGGATACTTCCAGAAAATCCGAGGAGGAGGACTGAAATCCGTCATCGTGCACTTCGCTTCCTTTACTATAAGGATACTCTATACAGAAGGTCGTTCGGGGGAGTACTCTTGCGATGCCTAGGAGAAGAAGAAGCTCTCCAAGCTTTGCAAGAGGCACATTCTAGGGTAAGTGGGTCACACCAGTCCGGACCAAAGCTCCACTTCCATATAAAAAGGATGGGATATTATTGGCCAACGATGGTAAAAGATTGCTTGGACTACGCTCGAAGATGCAAGGCTTGTCAATTCCATGCGAATTTTATTCATCAACCTCCTGAAGTGTTGCACCCAACTGTTGCATCCTGGCCATTTGACGCTTAGGGATTGGATGTTGTTGGACCACTACCAAAGTCCTCTGGTTGGCATCTATACATCTTGGTTGCAACTGACTACTTCTCAAAATGGGCTGAAGTTATTGCTCTTAAGGAAGTAAAAAAGGAAAATGTTGCAAGTTTCATCCGAGTAAACATTATTTATCGCTTTGGCATACCTCGTTACATAATAACGGATAATGGAAAGCCATTTGATAATAGGTTGATGAACAGGATTTGTGATCTTTTTGGCTTCAAGCAACGTAACTCTTCGATGTACAATGCTGCTGCTAATGGTCTAGCTGAGGCATTCAACAAGACTCTATGCAACTTGTTAAAGAAAGTTGTCTCCAAATCCAAACGAGATTGGAATGACCGTATGGAAGAAGCTCTATGGGCATATAGAACGACTCATCGCACGCCAACACAGGCGACTCCTTATTCACTCGTTTATGGAGTCGAAGCTGTCTTGCCACTTGAGCGTCAAATACCTTCGTTACGACTGGCTATTCAAGAAGGGATCACTGATGAAGAAAATGCTCGACTTCGATTAGCAGAGTTGGAAGCTCTTGATGAAAAGAGATTGGAAGCTCAACAGAGTCTTGAATGTTATCAAGCTCGATTGTCTCGCGCCTTCAATAAAAGAGTTCGTCCGAGATCCTTTCAAGTAGGAGATCAAGTCCTTGCCGTACGAAGACCCATAATTACTTCCCATAAACCTGTAGGGAAGTTCACTTCAAAATGGGATGGGCCATATGTCGTACAAGAAGCTTATTCAAGTGGGGCTTACAAGCTGGTTGATGCAGATGGTATGAGAATCGGCCCTATCAACGGCAAGTTTTTGAAGAAGTATTATCCATGAAGTTGCAAGTCATGTTGCTCCTCGACGTATGAGCCTAAACTGCAAGTCACGACACTCCTCGACGTATGAGCCTAAACTGCAAGTCACGACGCTCCTCGACGTACAAGCCTAAACTGCAAGTCATGATGCTCCTCGACGTACAAGCCTAAACTGCAAGTCATGACGCTCCTTGACGCACGAGCCTAAATTGCATGTTGCTACACTCCTAGCCCGCAAGAGTATAAACTGTGTACGGCCCAAAAAAAAATAGTCCGCTAGGTTGAAAATCTCGAAAGAGGCGGCCTAGGCAAATCTACCCTGTCTGAACTACGGTATGACTTGATCCTCTTCATCGAGGTACGTAGGCAGCTTAGAGTTTCATTCTAAGTTCAGTCGCATAAGTTCAAAAGATACATATTGCCCCAATTGTTGTTCGAGTGAAGTATGGAGGAATGCAAAATCAAGCTAAAATGTCATTCTCCTGTCGAACTTTGATCTCATTTGATCTAAAGGGGGCAACCCTCCTTGGTAAATTGATATCTTCAATGGGCCGATTTTAGAAGGATGTCAAATATTTGCATTGAAGTCCAGGGATTCTCTATGTCTTCAGGTTCACCAAACCTTCAAGTTTTTTGATCTCCAAGTCCGCCCTCTGCCTAAAAAAAGGGGAAGAGAAGCGAGGCATCAAAAGGAAACACAAGTATAAGGAAATAATTGCTTGGCGCAACATTTCAAATTCAATGACATTTGAACCCAAAGATATTTGTGAGAATATGGCTATTAAATTTCTATTTATGGCAAGTAAGACTTCTTCCGATCTCGAGGCTTCCATATCAAGATACAAAATATTTGGTGAAGTCGCGCAAATCTGAAATTGTTGGTGTATCAGAATTTAGTCTTGACTTCAAAATATTATCTGAATGTATATGTAAGACATTAAATCTTGAATTTTGGATGTGTTATATATTTTCAAGTTAAGTTTCCAGTAGATTAAACGGTTCATGATTTCTACGTTCCTACTTCAACATACAAAACTTTTGGCGAAGTCGCGCAAATCTGAAATTTTCAACGTGGTGGAACCTAAAGTTGATTTCAAAATATAATTTGGGATGATCCTGAAGTTATTTGATTGAGAATTTTGGATATGTTCTATATTTTGAAGTCTAATTTTCAAGAAATCAAACGGTTCATAATTTCAATGTTCCTATACCAAGATATGATTTTTTTAGTGAGACTGGGCAAATCTGGAATTAATAGCAAGGTGCAATATAAAGTTGGTTTCAAAATATTATTTGGGACGGTTCTGAAATTTTTTGATTTAGAATTTTGGATATGATCTAGATCTTGAAGTCTAGTTTTCTTGAAATCAAACGGTTTGCAATTTCGATATTTTTACACCGAGATATGAATTTTTTTGTTGAGACTACACAAATCTGAAATTTTCAACGTGGTGGGATCTAAAGTTGGTCCCAAAATATTATCTGGGGCGATTCTGAAGGTGCTTGATTATGAATTTTGGATATAGTTTAGATATTGAAATCTAATTTTTGAAAAAATCAAATAGTTCATTATTTGGACTCTCCCACGATAAGATATGAACCTTTCGTTACAAGTGCGTAAAGTAAAAAAAAATTATGCAACTAAGGAGAAACAATCTTATCTAAGATGAAATAAATATCCACTAAGTCAACCTAATATAAAAAAATAAAAGAGGAGATAATGCTAACAGCCTAATCTAAACAAAATTTGTAGTTGATCAGTTCTTGACAACTAGTCTCCAAGTTCTTCTTTTTCTCATCCAAATTGGCCGAATCATCAACAGTCAACAAATTTATGTTGTCATATGAAGAGACCTCAGTCTCGGCAGTTGAAATTTTTTTCTGAATCTCTTCAACCTCCTTTTAAGTCGCTTCTATAACACCTTCGAGGTTCTCCCTCTCTTGTTGTAATGTCTGCAATTTCTTCACGACTCTCTTCAATTTCTTTTCACTAGGAAACTTTCTTGACTTTCTCACTTGCTTCAAGTTTGAATGATTCGAGACGCTCTTTAGCTTTGGAAATCAGCTCTATCTTCTCATCTTCACTCGTCTTATCAGCCATATTGGATCGCTCTTGGTCATATGATGCGGCAAGTTCAAAAAGAGAATTCAGTAAATCTTCTAATGGAGAAAAATCCAGAATATTCGTCTTCTTCATATCCTCGAAAATCTCAATGATTTGCTCCCTTTAAGATGAGAGCAATTCCGGACGAGTTTTGGAGAGCCTATTGCAAATATCCTCCCAAAGTCCCAAAATGAATTCCTTCTTGCGATTGAAAACAATGCTTTTTCCTTCAAATATAGATACCGTTGTATTTGTCATTGGCGAAATGCGAGTTATCTCATTTGGAGTTTGTCTTTTTAGGGATTCGTCATGAGGAAGAGATGACGCCTTTGACGATGACTTCACTTTACACGTAGGCCCTCCAATAGATTCATCACTCACTTGCGACTTGTCGCATGGGGATACCATCGGATGCCCAATGGTGTTTAACTGCATAAAGAAAAGGCAAAAAAAAAAGTAAGTAACTTATAGTGAAGCTACTCCTAAAAAAAAGAGGAATGAGCGAGGCGATTGTATTTTACCTCTTTGTTACAAGCTGTATGCGTTCTTGAGGGACTATCAACACTTTGAACCTCTACGATCTCTACTGGGTTAGGCCGTTTCCTTTTCCAATTTTGATCTTCATTGGTACTCTGGCTTGTGTCTTGAGGAACACGCGTGTTAAATGGAAGAACTAGAGGGTGTGTCTCTATAGCTGTTGAAGTGCACACCACTTCTTTCAAAGCTGCCTTTGAGGATTTAAGCTTCCTTTTTTTAGGTTGCGTAACTACTTTTGGGATTGGAGTTGATATTTTTTTAACTTTTGCGAGCGTCTTTCCAACACCTTGATCTTCACCTCCTAAAGGAGTTGTAGACTTTAGCCCAACATTGTCTACCAAAGCTTGTAAGTTATTCTCAAGAAACTTCTCATGCGCTTTCTCCCACCAAGACATATAATTAGTGGAGAAAGGCTTCTCTATAGGATCTCCCGCTGGGATAAAAACCGCACATGACATAGATGGATATAGTGTGCAAATCCTCCAAAATCTGATTCCTTCATCTAGAGAGGTGTTGCGGATATCGTTCTCCAAAAAGCCGGGGACGTTCTGGTAAAATCCAAATTGACGACCAAACCGATGCGGGCTATATGGCTCGATGATGAATGAGTTACCATACCTCAAAGGAAGGTAATTAAAACGTAAGCTCATGAAGTAATTTGATTCCAATTCTTGAGGGGCATCGTTATCCACGTAATAATAAGGACGGGAATTGGTTAACATTGTTGGTGCCCAAACTATATCCTCCCCATTGTGGATGCGTTTTCTTACACCCTTCTCGTCAAAGTACCTTGCAGCCCCTTCTCCGGAGTATGCCACTATCAAAGGGACAGACGGGCCCTTAGCAAGTGGATAGTGGGTTTTGAAGTAATGTGCAAGCCAGCCATAAACATAATGAATGGGAAAAGAAATTTTGACCTGATCGAGTTGGGAAGAACGCGAAATCTTATTCAAACCATGATAAATACACGCTAAAACTGGGACTGCAAGGCTAATCTGTCGCCCGCCTGCCATCATGTTTGCCATCTTAAAAGTCTCACGACGAATGGAGTTTTCTACCTTGTGGAACACAAAGGCACATAGCCAAATTGATAAGAATGTCGCTACATATGTCTCATCTTTCTTGTAAGACCTCACCCTAAGCTTAGAGAATATAGTTTCTTGATCACTTGACCACCTCGTCGTCTCGGGAATAACTCCGTTAGGATTATGTGTTGACTTTAGGCGTGCAGATTTCTTTTCCTTTCGCAACGGGGCAGACCTATATATTAAAGTTTTTTTATACCAAAAACTTGTCCACTTGATGAAGGAGACCTTTTGGGTAGCACCCGTACCCTCCTTAAGATGATGAAATGCGGCAAATAAATACTCGCAAGATCGAGGAATAAATCTAACTTGTTTTTTATTCAAACCGATGAATTCCCTTGTCTCAGGTACCACTTCTTCGTACGGAGAACCCGCAATGGGCAAACCCCCAAGGATATGTAAGTCCCAAAGAGATATAGATAGCTCCCCAGCTGATGTAAGAAGTGTGTTCGTCTTGGGGCACCAAGCCTCACAAAAATGCTTGCAAAATGTTCGAGTTTCGATCATAAGTGAAAAGTGAGGCATAGACAACATCGTAAATCTTTGTTGTACTCAGAGTTTGTTGGCTTCCACCAAGTACGTCTTCAGCCCATTCCCAATATCCTGGGATATGATGATACTCGCCCTCGATTGTTGTTGTGTTTTCCCAATGTACTTCGCCTTGAATTATGCGACTTCCTAAGTTTGGAAGGGTGCTAGCAATATTTACATGGCGATGGATTGGCGCTTGGAGAGACCACATCTTGGATAATGGATTAGAAATCGATTTGTGTTCCAAGGTCCAGTTCTCTACATGAAGGGAGTTCCTTAGAGGAGGCCATGGGGCTGCATATCGGCCAGCTTGTGAGGTGTGAACCAAAATCTTGGTTTGTTCTATGCCATCTTCAGTCTCGATGATGAGATATCTAAGTTTTGAGGAAGGTGAGGTATAGTCCCTGAAATTTGCCATCTATTCGTGCTGAAAACAAAAGAGGGGTCATCAAAGTCCGAATCAAGAATATTAGAATGGGTACAAAGGTCTAAATGGATGAAATGCTCTCCAAGAATCAGGCCATTTTGAGAGTAATCTCTCCAAGAATCGGGCCACATCGAGAGTAATCTCTCCAAAAATCGGGCCATTTTGAGAGTAATCTCTCCAAGAATTGGGCCACATTGAGAGTAATCTCTCTAAGAATTGGGCCACATTGAGAGTAATCTCTCCAATAATTTGGCCATTTTGAGAGTAATCTCTCCAAGAATCGGGCCATTTTGAGAGTAACCTCTCCAAGAATTGGGCCACTTTGAGAGTAATCTCTCCAAGAATTTGGCCATTTTGAGAGTAATCTCTCCAAGAATCGGGCCATTTTGAGAGTAATCTCTCCAAGAATCGGGCCATTTTGAGAGTAATCTCTCCAAAAATCGGGCCGTTTTGAGAGTAATCTCTCCAAGAATCGGGCCGTTTTGAGAGTAATCTCTCCAAGAATCGGGTCATTTTGAGAGTAATCTCTCCAAGAATTGGGCCACATTGAGAGTAATCTCTCTAAGAATCGGGCAAGAATGGATACTCATCCCCTCACACCCCAAGATTATCTTCTTCGTGTGTGGATCATCTTGTTGAACAAGAACATATCTTTCTCGCTTTATCTACAAAAAAGGAAAAAAGACAACAAAGAAGAAAGCACAAAAAAAAAGAAATTACCTTCGTGTTGATGCTTCTACGTCTACAAAACTAGATTCAAGTGGCTTGCGAAAATTGCGAATTGATGCTTAACAATTACGAGCACATAAGTTTATATAGATGTCAAAGACGGATGCTGAAACGTGAAAGTTTCGATGGGGGATAGCTGCTCTGATCAGACTCCAGAAAGGATTCAAATTATAAGAGTTATTCTCCAGAGCGGAAAGAAATGCTACGATATGGTGAATATCTACTGCTTACGAGCAGATTTGGAAAAGGACTCTGAGTTATACTGAAATAAGGAAAACAACTTAGTGGGTGTATTAGTATTGGCATGTAAGACAAATCCAATTCCTTGGATGATTGCAACTTACTTACGTGGAAAAGCTGGACTATGTCTCGAAAGAACTTGTTCTTAGGCTATCAAGATGATGTCCCTATAGATTTAATATTATCCATGTGAAAGAAGTATTTTACTTTGTTGATAACTAAAGCATCAGTTGTTTTATTAGTGCATGTGAATTCCCCACTACAAATTGCAAATGCAAGGAAAAAAAAGGGTCACCTGCAAATTTTTGAAATCAATAAGTTGTCATTTCATTTAAAATGAGATTTGACATACTACTTCCGAAATAATAGCAAATAAAGTTATTACTCTTTTCCTTACTTTAACGGAATGAGTCATTTTGAGCTATCCGTAAATACTTCAAGTCTAGTCTTTGACAAGTCTTGAAGTAGGGGGCATTTGTAGGCATGCAAATTTTATTGAATATAAATTCAATAAAATAATTTGGACCATTTTAAATATATTAGTCCAAATGAATATTATGGGCTACCATAATTAAATTAATGATATAAGTCCAATATATATGGATTAAATAAATAAGTCTTAATCCATTGGGCTAGCCCATTTAATTAGGCTAAAAGTGATGAGCTCACTTCATTAAGCCCAAGATGTCATCTTCCTAGAGGCCCAATTTGATGCTACGTGTCAGATGGCGTGGCACGCCAAGTCAAGCGGAAGAGCCAATAGGATCATGCCACGTGTCAAAAATGACAAGGCATGCCTAGTTACACTAAAATGCCAATAAAATCGCGCCACGTGTGCAAGTGACATGTTCTGGCCAATCAAATGCAGTCATGTCACACTTCCATTTGATTGGTCAGAAAGAGTTTGTTCTTATCACAACTCTTCTCTTCCACAACTATAAATAGGGGTCTTCATAACCCAGAAAGATACCAGAAGTTATAACAAGAAGCAAGAAAGAGCTCGTGGATCAAAGTTTCAGGCTTCAAGTTCAAGTTCAAGAAATCAAGTGCAAGTCCAAGAACGAAGAACAAATCAAGGTCAAGTTCAAGCTCAAGAACAAGATTATCGTTCGAGGCAACAAATACATATTCAAGATCAAACTCAAAGGCCCTTGAATTTATTTACTATTGGAAAAAAGAATCAGAGGATTCATAGAGATTGTAACACTCAAATATTCAAAATAAAATACTACGATTGTTGCGATATTTTTCGGTCTTGATTTTATTTTCTCGACGCAAATTTATTGTCTACAGTCCTATAACAGATGTAATGCCGAAGAAATATCAGGATAAGAATTATACTATTGTAAGATATTCTTTGTCGGGTGATAAGGTGTATACTTTGAGTAACCAGTACGTGATCAACTTCTAGAAGGTTTTCTTTTGGTGCATGGTCAGATCCTTAGGAAGGTGATTAGAAGTTTCAACACTTGAATTATTAAAAAAATATACTCCAATAATTAAAGAAGACTACTTTATAAGGTTCACGGGCAGTAGTGTAGAACGGCTACAACAATTCCAAGCTTGTAAACCGCCCGTGGTTTTGGGTCTTTGCTCCCTCATACACTGGTGCATGGGGGCTAGCTGGAGGCAAGATTTTTAATAAGGTGGTAAAATATGTATTATACATACATAAAATTTAACCTTATATGTATAATATAATTTTTCTTATGAAAGGTCTACCCTTCTAGCCACGTCCTAGTCCTCGTGATACAAAAAGAAAAAGAGAAAACTAGCCAAAGGAGTTGTCAATGGGCATCTTATTAGAGGAAGAAAATGAAAAAGAAAGGCTCCTTATAATTAGTACTTATCTACTACACAAATTGAAGTTGCAATTTATATACTGTAAAATCGGAGGGTCTAATTTTCGGTCATTACGATGCTTTATAAGCACGTTTCTATAGGCTCGAGATTATGGCCGAGATTAACACCCGAGGGGTTATCGACGTCCAGCCTCGAGGTAGTATAGATCGATAGTTATGGTGAAAAAGTGGGAGGCTCCCAAGGCATGTGACTAAAGCTGACCTAGTCTATTTGGCTAGTTCAAGCCCGTACCGTGGCATTAAATAGTTGTACTAACCATGTATCTTTATAATAAATGCATTTGTACTATGTTGGGATTCTCCCTCATATATAAAGGGGATCCTTGTCATTTTGTAAGACACCTGATACACAATATTGAATATACAAGAACATTCTCTCTGCTTTCTAACTTAACAAATTCTCTTGATTCCACTACTTACATTTATTGCTTATATTTATTGTGTTCTACTTATTGTTCTTCATTTATTGTTCATTATTGGCCATAAAGAGTCGCCATTGAATTTATCATAACTGTTAATCCTTCCTCGACTTCCCCCGGCCGGGCACTCAACTCGACCTCGAGGTCCCGTGTACACAAGCTTGAGGCTCTGATTTCCAACCATTCGGTTTGATTGTTATACTATCTGCAAGCTATTATCTCATTTTTTCTAATCTTTCACTTAGCGTCTATTGCCTAACAACTAGCACAAAAATAGATCATATATTTTTATAACCACAAGATCAAATCTAGTTATTATAACCATTTTCACAGTAAACAGTTTGGCGCCCACCGTAGGGCTAAAAATAATAGTGATTATTTTCTTGCTGGTTCACTTTATAACGCAAGTTACCTTTCACACTTTTTCTTGTCCAAGATCTTTAATTTCAGGTCAAAATGTCTAACTCAGTAAACGCGCATGAAAACAACAATCTTGAGGACCATGGAGAAAATGGTGTGGCTGCTCCAAGTGTTGGTGTACACCACAAAACCCTGAGGATGCACCAGAATCGATTCTCGTGGACGTGGTCTCGCGCAACGCTCAACACGTCGAAATAAGCTCCTACACCAACAGGAGCATACACCAAGGAGATTAACAAGAAGCTCAAAAAACCCTGCTCAGGAAGAACAAGGGGTTAGTCTTCATGTTATTTTTGAAATGTTACAGGCACAACAGCTGGAAATTGCTCAGCTACAAAGCCACCAGAAACTCCCAGTACGATAGCACCGGAAACGGCTCCCCGAGCCGAGCAAGCACCAGAAAGAGCAAGCAACAACGGGTCGGCAGCCAACCTCGTCATCATAAAGATGCTCGAGGACCTCATAAAGATGATCGAGTCAGGCGAGAAGAAGATAGAAGCCAACGACAAGAAGGTGGAAACCTACAATTCTAGGGTTGATCAAATTCCGGGAGCACCCCCGATCTTGAAGGGTGTGGATTTGAAGAAGTTTGTACAGAAGCCATTCCCACAGGAAGTGGCTCCAAAACTCATTCCAAAGAAGTTCAGAATGTCTGACCTTCCGAAGTACAATGGAACCTCGGACCCCAATAAGCACGTCACTGCTTACACTTGTGCAGTGAAGGACAAAGACCTAAAGGACGATGAGATCGAGTCGTCCTACTAAAAAAGTTTGGAGAGACGCTTTCGAAAGGGGCGATAATGTGGTATCACAACCTGGCCCCAAACTCGATAAATTCTGTAACGACCCGATCGGTCGCTTTTAGCTTTTGCACTTCGCTCGCCAGTTCTCGGGCATGACTAGCTCCGTGTAATGCATTATGACTTATGTAAATTATTGGTTTTAGTTTTCAGGGTAATCGGAATGAATTTGGAAGAACAATTCTCAATTTGAAGCTTAAAATATGAAAGGCTTGACCAAGATTTGACTTGTTAGTAGATGACCTCGGATTGGAATTTTTATGATTTGGTTAGCTCCGTTAGGTGATTTGGGACTTAAGAGCGTGGTCTGAATGTGTTTTGGAGGTCCGCGGAAGGGTTTGGCTTGAATTGGCAAAATTGAGATTTTGGCGTCTTCTGTTTCATAGGTGAGATTTTGATATATGGGTCGGAATTGAATTCTGGAAGTTGGAGTAAGTCCGTTGTGTCATTTTTGATGTGTGTGCAAAATTTTAGGTCATTCAGACGAGGTTTGATAGATTTTTTGATCGAAAGCGGAATTTGTAAGGTTTTGGAATTCTTAGGCTTGAATCTGATGCAAATTTAGTGTTTTAATGTTGTTTTGAGCATTCCGAAGGTCGAAACAAGTTTGAATGATATTATGGGATATGTTGGCATGTTTGGTTGAGGTCCCGAGGGCCTCGGGTGTGTTTCGGGTGATTAACGGATCAATTTTTGGATTTTGGACTTGGTAGATTTTTGTGGTATTGTGTTGCAGAGAAATCCTTCTTCGCGTTCGTGAGAGGGTTTCGCATTCGCGAAGGGTTAATGAGAGAGGCAGTCAAGTTGTTCTTCACGTTCGCGAGGTAGTTCCCGCATTCGCGAAGGTGTATAAGTTTTATGCTACGCGTTCGCGATTGGTGTTCTGCGTTCGCATAGGGTCGAGTTGTGTGGTCATCGCATTTGCGTGTGGGTCCTCGCGTTCGCAAAGGAGAGGATTTGGTCAGTGAAGCTTTGAACTTCGCGAACACGAGGGTGATGCTGCGTTCGCGATGAAGAATGCCTGAGCAGTCAGTTTATATTTTTAAAAATGAGGGTTTAAGTCCAATATCTTAAATGCCATCAGAGAGCTCGGGAGAAGGTGAAATTCTAGGGGATTTTTAGTGGAGAAATTGGGGCAAGTATTCTTCACTCATATTTGGTTTAATTCCATGATTTAGTCTTGAATTTCATCATTTAATTTGAGAAATTAGAGTAGAAATTGGGAAAAAATGGAAGAAAAGTTTGAGAATTCTTTTGGGGATTTGAATGGACAATTGAGGTCGGATTTTAATGAATTTGATATGGGTAGGCTCATGAGTGGATGAAGATTCTATTGATGTAATTTTTATCAGATTCCGAGACGTGGGCCCGGGGGCCAGGTTTGAGCAATTTCGGGATTTTGACGTAAATTGGATATTTTTGAGTGGGTTTTGTTCCCTTAGCATATTTTAATGGTTATGTACTGATTTTGGTTAGGTTTGGAGCATCTGGAGTCGATTCGAGAGGGAAAAGGCATCGCGGGCTAGAGTTTGGGCCTTATCGAGGTGAGTAATGATTGTAAATGTTGTCTTGAGGGTATGAAACCCCGGATTTCACATCATTGTGTTATATTGAGGTGACGCATACGCTAGATGAAGAGCGTGGGGTCATGCACCGTTGAGAATTGTGACTTAGTCCATCCCAAATGACTGTTTTACCGCGTATTTGATTGAAAACCATTTGTTATCATCATGTTTTGCGCCGAATGCCATATTTGGACCTCGTAATAACGATTTGGACCCTAAGGGGATTTTTACTGCTATTTCCTCACTGTTTTGACGTCATACTTGTACTTAGTCATGCTTTATTCTACTGTTTCTATAACTTCGCCATGTTTACTCTGTTTAACACATTAATGATATTTTGGGCTGAGCATCATGTTTTACTGTTGCCTGAGTGGCTTATGAGATTCTTACTGAGTAAGGCTGAAGGCCTGTATTGTGAGGATACTTTGGGTCGAGCTACACGCCGCAGCAGTGATACACTGATTATGATTATGAGGCCAAGGGCCTGAGATTGTACGCCACGAGGTGGCTTGTTGATATGAGGACGAGATCCTATTGATTATGCCACGAGAAGGCTTGATATTGCGCTTGTGCCGTAAGGGGCCCCTCCCGTAGTCTGTACAGCCCAGTGAGCGCGGGTACCAATGTGTTATGTGATATAGCCCGATGGGCTGATGTTGTTCCATGTTATTGCCTAAGGGGCGGTTCTTGATTTATGTTATGCCCGAGGGGCTGATTATGAGTAATTGTGAGGTAGCCCGAGGGGTTGGTTTTGTTGATATTGTGCCCGAGGGGCGGTTTATGGTACATGTTTTGCCGAAGGGCTGTTTATGTTTCTATTATGTTTACTCACTATTTTATCACTTGTTTGAAACTGTTGAAAAATTGTTTTAAAAGGTTTTCACCGAAACTGAGCATGATTTACGAAGTAAATGATTTTTGTATTGTGTTGGAAATATCTTATATTTGTTGTAGCATATTGACGTGATTTACATGCTTTCTTACTGCTCCACTTTTATTTACCTTTATTACTCACTAAGTCGGAGTACTCACATTACTCCCTGCACTTTGTGTGCAAATTCAGGTATTTCTGAACCCGGTAGTGGGTGTTGGTTGCTCAGAGGCAGAGTTATCGGAGTTTAGCAAGGTAGTTGCCGACATTCGTAGCACTGCTTTTCTCCCTCTTGATTTCATTAGACTGTATTTAGTAAATATTCAATCTTTTTGTTGTATTCAGATATTAGTAGATGCTCGTGACTTGTGATACCCCGATGTCGGGCTGTATCTATTTTCCGCACTTGTTCTATTTTGCTTAAATTTTGGGATTTATATCTTATCAATGAGTTAAATTGACTTATTAAAATTGTTAAAAAATGGATTTGGGGATTGTGTCGGCTGGACTTGTCTTCACGAGAGGCGCCATCATGACCGGGTCCGGTTTGGGGTCTTGATAAGTTGGTATCAGAACCTAGGTTACATAGGTCTCACGAGTCATGAGCAGGTTTAGTAGAGTCTCGTGAATCGGTACTTATCCTCGGGAGGCTGTAGAACTTTTAGGAAAAACTTCACATTCTTGAATTCTTATCGTGCGTCCTTGATTCAGCTTGAGATGTAACTCTTTGAATTCCTTCCACGCTTTCGTATGCGCACATGAGCGCTCAGTATCAGCTGTGCATTGGCGGATTGTGATTCCCTGATCGAGGGGTGAGATGTGATCTCTGTGTGTTGATGTTGGGCCAGTCTGGAGGACATGAGGCCGGATTTTGCCTATAGCTTGATCTCTGAGGTAATGATCGTGTGAGCAGGTGCTTTGGATCTATATGTCCGATAGTTCCCCTATTAGTGGGAGGGATAACTGGATGGCTATGCGATGAGTATGTTATGACTGTGAGATGTAGTCATATGACTTGGAAGTGACGAGAAGGGTCTTCTAGAGGATAGAAGAACTATTAGGTGCTTGATTTCCATCTTGATTTATAGCCCCGAGTTATGGGTGTGTGAAGAATCTTTTCATGTTTTCTAGTTGTGGGAGTGAAATGGATTTCACGTTGTGATATGAGTTCAGACTTAGGAAGATCAAGTAACTGTGTAATGTCTATGACAGTGGTAGGGTATAAAGAGATGCTAGTTGAGGCGAAACAAGTGGGTTATCTCCTGCGGATTATTCTAAAGTTTGCATAATCCTTTATGTCATTTGTGGGAAGATCTCTGTTACCAAGGAAATATATGTGTTGCAATTTGAATTTGGGTTGCCTAAGAGAGTGGGTTTAACTGTTACGAGAGTGAATGAGAGATTTGCCGAAGATTTAAAGTACTAGGTGGTATGTGTTTCACGAGCTTATGAAGGGTTGAGTTTAATCTCACTATAGTATTATGGCATGCAATAGAGTATATGCGTTATGAGTTATTGTGTGTGTTTTTATCTATGGCTTCGAGCCAAGTGGGGGAGCCTGCTATTGATTAAGTGATTGCACAGTTAGGTGCTATGTTGGTTCCAGTTTGAGGCGTACTGGTGAATTAGTTATGGCTTACAGAGGTTGAGACCGAGGATGGCTCGAGTAAAGGAAATTTCAATAAAGGTTATTCTATGCTTTATGGGTGTATGAGAGTCACTGAATGACTTAAGTTGTTATTGGTAAAAGATGTTTGGTGCATAGAACAGGAAGTTGCTTGGTTGCATTAAGGTGAGGTTACATTCTGCGGTGTCGGGGTGCTAGTGGAGCATAGGTCGTCGGCTCGTTTGATCGGTCTAATTGCGGTTTGAGTAGAGTGGGTGACTCTCAAGAATGGTTCTAATAATTTCAAATTTTACGTGTGATAATTGGAGATTTTCAAGTTGTATAATTTGGCTAGAAACTGAGGTTTGTATTGGAGTGCGTCAAGACTGGTGTCATTTCTATATCAATTGTGGGATTCTATATATCAATATCAGGAAGGTAATGGCTTCGGATTCGCAGGAAGTCTTGTCAGGGTAGGTATTTTGAACGTGGTGATTTTGGGAATATTTAAGAAAGTATTCAACGGTTTATGAGCCTTACATGGTGTGGTTTTATGCTTGGGTCTCATGTGGTGAGTATGGGTTGAGGAATTGTGGTTTTATAGCAAGAAGAGGTATCGAGTTGAAGGTAAACTAGAAGAAACTTGGATAGATGGGATAGCTTGATAGTAGGCCGGATCGGCATGGTAAGGATATGATTAGTTATTTGGATGCTTACAAGGTAATGAGTTTCTATAGGTATTTCGTGGCAATCCTCTTGGGTTTTAGTGGCCTGCGTAGCTTGGTTGAGTTAGAAGGATTCAGTCGTGACGGTATAGTTTTGTGCAAATGGAATTCGGAGAGTTCTTGATGGTTTCTACCACAGTTAGAGAGGTATATTTTCCTACTGGCATGAGGAGCATGGGATGTATAGTGATTTTCTTCTAGATAGGATCAATGGAAAGTTCTTGGCTAGTTGAGTACGTAGCTGCTTGTGGCCCGAAAGGGGGTATAAAGTTCTCATGTGTATCCTAGGATGATATGGTATGTGCGATATGTTGTGTAGTATTGAGATTTTCCTGTGTAAGGTCACGGTTCAGATTTGAAAGGAAGGTCACAAATTCTTAGATAACATGGGCAGTTTCAGATGACTAGATAAATGAGATCATGAATTGGTGTGGCTTGAGGAGGGTGTACATTTTTAGAAAGGGTGATGTGTTTGAGTTGAGGATGCATCATTAGTATTGCGGCACTCTCTTGATGGATTGACTGCTGATATTCGAGTTTTCTTGGTGGCACAGAAGAATTATAGTAGTACCTCTCGTGGGATGATTGGGTATTAGAGGTGTATTGTATATTCGGACAACGGAGTTGGGATCGGACATGGTGATTAGTGTGCTATACGGAGTTGGAGACTGGGAGTTCTCATAGACAGGTTAGGTAGTGGTTGTGGACCGCGTATATCGGTCTTGTGTGGTAACTTTGGGAGGTTTGGAGACCCGAGTGGAGATTTGTTGCTTGGTATGTTAGGTTTTGGAGGTGATATTGGGTATAGACTGGTTGTCTCAGTGTTGTGTTATTCTGGGTTGTTGCGCTAAGGCAGCGGCGTTGGATATGCCAAGGACGCCACGGATTGAGTGGCGAGGTTCGACGAATTATGTTCTCAGTAGGGTGGTTCCATTTTTGAAGACCCGGCGGATGGCTGGGAAGGGTTGTCATTCCTATTTGTCCTTCATGACTGATGTCAGTGAAGAGACTCCTACCATTGTTTTAGTTCCGGTGATGAGGAGTTTTCTAGATATGTATCCTACTATCGGGCATGTCGTCGGACAGGGTTATTGATTTGGTGTCGGGCACTGTATCGTATGGCACCGGCGGAGTTAAAGGAGTTGAAGGAACAACTTCAGGAACTCCTGGATAAGGGGTTCATTGGTAGACCTATATGGATGTGTGATCTGTATTTAGTCGGCTTGGCTGACTCTGAGTTGTATTGTTGAGGGATGTGTTGATTCGATTACTATTGAGCTATTAGTGTTCTGAGGTGATCTATGAGTTACTTTTATGTGTTGTAAGGCGTTATGATTTGTTAGTTATAGGCACATATGGTGCGGTTCCATTGGGGTCTTTTAGTGGAATTCGAGTGGGAAGAGTATCGGGTATTGCTCAGCGGATGGCATATCGGTTGTGTCCTTTCGGGTTTTGTGTGGCGTTATGTCATTGCTTCACCGTGGGTATGATGATTTGCTTTGGTTCTAGGCATCAAATTGCGCGTGGTTGTCGACTTTGAGCATAGTGACTTGAGGTATTTCATGTGGACCAGTGCTTGGATAGGGTCGCGCATTGCAGCGAAGTTATGTGGAGGTATGACCCTTCGGGTTATATTCGTGTGTTCTATTTCTATGATGTGTGACGGGTTCTCAGCATTGTGTGTGGTGGTATTGGTGAGCTTGTGGTACAACTCTCTCATTTGAGTCATTTTCCATGATTTGAGTACGTTCGGATTGTTGCTTATTGGTGCACGGGTTGCATGAGTTGTGGCTTTAGATTGTATTGATGTGTCATGTCACCAGAGTAGTTGTGTTGGATTAGATGAGATCGTCGGGATATAAAATGAATACAAACAGATTCGGTTTCAGTATGTTGGAAGGATAATATCAATGTTCGGCTCAGAAATTTGCTAGGGGTCCTTGCCAAAGGAGGAGTGGCTTCATGAATGGTTGATCTAAGGAATGGTTATTGACTTTCTATGTGTTTCATTTATCATTGGCAGTATATCAAAGTGTTGGAATGAGGCTTTAGTAGATAAGAGGTTTACTATCGGTATTCGGTTGTTGTGTGCAGCTGTTGTGATTAGAAGTTATCGCTACAAGTGTTTGAGTTATGTGGTATATCATGTAATTGCACCTGAGGTTGTAGGTATGGGTTATTATAGTTTGTTTGGGCTTATTCAGAGTATGGATGTGAGATTCTGATCTTGTGGATGATTTCAGAAGTGGAAATGTGGTTCTAAGGTTTATGGACTAGGTTGGACTGTGAAATTTCAGTTATATTGTGTTACCGGACCTATATGAGATAGGATGACGTGGGATCACCCCCAGGTATGTGCATGGTAATGTTATTCAGCGGTTGGTTGGCTTTTGGAACAACTCCAGGCACGTTCGAGGACGAACGTATGTTTAAGTGGGGGAGCATGTAATGACCCGACCAGTCGTTTTGAGCTTTTGCACTTCGCTCACCAGTTCTCGGGCATGACTAGCCCCGTGTATGTACATCGTTGGTTTTGGTTTTTAGGGTAATCAGAATGAATTTGGAAGAACAGTTCTCAGTTTGAAGCTTAAAATTTAAAAGGCTTGACCAAGATTTGACTTGTTAGTAGATGACCTCGAATTGGAATTTTTATGATTTGGTTAGCTCCGTTAGGTGATTTGGGACTTAGGAGCATGGTCGGAATGTGTTTTGGAGGTCCACGGAAGGTTTAGGCTTGAATTAGCGAAATTAAGATTTTGGCGTCTTCCGGTTGATAGGTGAGATTTTGATATAGGGGTCGGAATGGAATTCCGGAAGTTGGAGTAGGTCTGTTGTATCATTTGTGACGAGTGTGCAAAATTTCAGGTCATTCGGACGAGGTTTGATAGACTTTTTGATCGAAAGCGGAATTTGGAAGTTTTTGGAATTCTTAGGCTTGAATCCGAGGCAAATTTGGTGTTTTAATATTGTTTTGAGCATTCCAAAGGTCGAAACAAGTTTGAATGATGTTATGGGATATGTTGGCATATTTGGTTGAGGTCCCCAAGGCCTCGGGTGTGTTTCGGGTGGTTAACGGATCAATTTTTGGACTTTGGACTTGGCAGATGTTTCTGGTACTGTGTTGCAGAGAAATCCTTCTTCGCGTTTGCGAGAGGGTTTCGCGTTCGCGAAGGGTTAATAAGCGGGGCAGTCAAGTTGTTCTTCGCGTTCGCAAGGTAGGTCAAGCGTTCGCGAAGGTGTACGAGTTTTAGGCTACGCGTTCGCGATTGGTGTTCCGCGTTCGCGTAGGGTCGAGCTGTGTGGTCATCGCATTCGCGTGTGGGTCCTCGGATTTGCAAAGGAGAGGATTTGGTTAGTGAAGCTTTGAGCTTTGCGAACGCGAGGGTGATGCCGCGTTCGCGATGAAGAATGCCTTGGCAGTCAGTTTATATCTTTAAAAACGAGGGTTTAAGTCCAATATCATAAAAACCATTGGAGAGCTCGGGAGAAGGTGAAATTTGAGGGGATTTTCAGTAGAACAATTGGGGTAAGTATTCTTCACTCATATTTGGTTTAATTCCATGATTTAGTCTTGAATTTCATCATTTAATTTGAGAAATTAGAGTGGAAATTGGGGAAAAATGGAAGAAAAGTTTGAGAATTCTTTTGGAGATTTGAATGCGCAATTGAGGTCGGATTTTAATGAATTTGATATGGGTAGACTCATGAGTGGATGAGGATTCTATTGATGTGATTTTTATCGGATTCCGAGACATGGGCCCGGGGGCCGGGTTTGAGCAATTTTGGGATTTTTGATGTAAATTGGATATATTCGAGCGGGCTTTGTTCCCTTAGCATATTTTAATGGTTATAAACTGATTTTGGTTAAATTTAGAGCATCCAGAGGTCGATTCAAGAGGGAAAAGGCATCGCGGGCTAGAGTGTGGACCGGATCGAGGTGAGTAATGATTGTAAATGTTGTCCTGAGGGCATGAAACCCCAGATTTCACATCGTTGTGCTATATTAAGGTGACACACATGCTAGATGATGAGCATGAGGTCGTGCACCATTGGGGATTGTGACTTAGTCCATCCCGTATGACTGTTTTACCGCGTATTTGATTGAAAACTATTTGTTATCATCATGTTTTGGGCTGAATGCCATATTTGGGCCTCGTGCCAACTATTTGGACCCTTAGGGGATTTTTACTAATATTTCCTCACTGTTTTGACTTTATACTTGTACTCAGTCATGCTATATTCTACTGTTTTCATAACTCATCCATGTCTACTCTGTTTAACACATTAAATGATATTTTGGGATGAGCATCATGTTTTACTGTTGCCCGAGTGGCTTATGAGATTCTGACTGAGTAAGGCTGAGGGTCTGTGTTGTGAGGATACTTTGGGTCGGGATGCACACCGGAGCAGTGATACACTGATTATGATTATGAGGCCGAGGGCCTGAGATTGTACGCCACGAGGTGGCTTGTTGATATGAGGCCGGGAGCCTATTGATTATGCCACGAGATGACTTGATATTGCGTTTGGGCCGTAAAGGGCCCCTCCCGGAGTCTGTACACCCCTAGTGAGCGCGGGTACCCAGTGTGTTATGTGATATAGCCCGAGGGGCTGATATTTTTCCATGTTATTGCCCGAGGGGCGGTTCTTGATTTATGTTATGCCCGATGGGCTGATTATGAGTGATTGTGAGGTAGCCCGAGGGGCGGTATGTGGTACATGTTTTGCCGAAGGGTTGTTTATGTTTCTATTATGTTTACTCACTGTTTTATCACTCGTTTGAAACTGTTGAAAAATTGTTTTAAAAAGTTTTCACCAAACTGAGCATGATTTACGAAGTAAATGATTTCCGTACTGTGTTGGAAATATCATGTATTTGTTGTAGTGTATTGACGTGATTTATGTGCTTTCTTACTACTCAGCTTTCATTTGCCTTTATTACTCACTAAGTCGGAGTACTCACATTCCTCCCTGCACCTTGTGTGCAGATTCAAGTATTTTTGAACCCGGTAGTGGGTGTTAGTTGCTGAGAGGCAAAGTCATCGGAGTCTAGCAAGGTAGCTGCCGACGTTCGCAGCACTAATTTTCTCCCTCTTGATTTCATTAGACTGTATTTAGTACATCTTCAGTTTTTTCGTTGTATTCAAACCTTAGTATATCCTCGTGACTTGTGACACCCCGATGTCGGGCTGTATCTATTTTCCGCACTTATTCTATTTCGCTTAAATTTTGGAATTTATATCTTATCAATGACTTAAATTGACTTATTAAAATTGTTAAAAAAATGGATTTAGGGATTGTGTCGGCTGGCCTTGTCTTCACGAGAGGCGCCATCACGACTGGGTCTGGTTTGGGGTCGTGACAGATTCATTTGCCTTGCTGGCAAATTCCTTCATAAAGGCGCATGTTGGTGCCATCAAGGTAGCTACAAGTAAATCCGTTGTCTTCAAAATTAGCCAAAGGGAGAACGAGATGCTGCGAGAGTTTGTTTCTCGCTTTCAAATAGAACGAATGGAACTACCCCCGGTTTCCGATAACTAGGTTGTGCAAGCCTTCACTCAAGGTTTGAACGAGAGAAGCTCGGTAGCTTCGAAACAGCTGAAGCAGAACTTAGTCGAGTATCCCGTCGTGACTTGGTCGGACGTCCACAACCGATACCAATCAAAGATCAGGGTCGAAGACGACCAACTAGGAGTCCTCTCGGGATCGGTATATCCTAGCAGGCTTCCGGCAAAGGAGCCAAAACCAAACAAAGAAAGATACCAACCATACACTAAGGATAGAAGGAATACCCCGAGGCGCAACATACCCCGCAATGACCGAAGGATGGATCGATGCCAGAATCCTCGAGGACTTTTTAGTAGAGCTGGTTTCAATAGGCGCACAGGGCCGACAGAAGCACCCCGCTTGTCGGAATATAACTTCAACGTCGACATTTCAAACATCGTATTCGCCATCGGTAAAATCAGAGACAATAGGTGGCCAAGGCCTGTGCAATCAGATCCTTCACAAAGGAACCATAACTTAGTGTGTGAATTTCACAACACACATGGTCACAGAACCGAGGATTGTCGACAACTCCGAGAAGAAGTAGCCTGACTGCTCAACAAAGGTCACCTCCAAGAATTCCTTAGCGAACGAGCCAAAAATCAGTTCCGGGAAACAGAGGCGACCAAGAAAAATGAAACATATGAGCCACAACACGTCATCCACATGATCTTAGGAGGCATAGATGCTCCACAAGAACCCATGGTTAGAAGGTCAATAATATCCATCACCAGGGAAAAGCAAACTCGAGGTTACATACCCGAGGATGCTCTCATATTCAGCGATGAGGACATTGAGACCTTGTCTCAACCCCACAACGATGCACTGGTAATCTTTTTTCTTATAAATACATTTCAAATTAAACGTGTACTTGTGGATCCAGGTAGCTCGGCCAATATTATCAGGTCGAGGGTGGTGGAGTAGCTCGAACTGCTTGACCAGATTGTGCCCGCTTCTCGAGTCCTCAACGGGTTCAACATGGCAGGGGAAATCACCCTCCCAGTCAATGTGGCCGCCACTATCCAAAATGCCAAATTCCATGTCATTGAAGGAGACATGAGGTACAACGCATTGCTCGGAAGACCGTGGATAAACTGCATGAGAGCAGTACCATCCACCCTCCATCAAATAATAAAATTTTCGATAAAGGACGGGATAAAAATCATCTACGGGGAACAACATGTAGCAAAAAAGATGTTTGCGGTGCACGATGTCGCACTGGTGCCAATACCTCCACCGCCGAAGGAGCCAAAGGATAAACAAACAATGAAATAGATGTTACAACCCATATCCACATGTGTTAGTTCATTCCATATATTAGTTGACATAAATCCAAGAAGGAATTATCTTTGAGATGATAAGAAATCAATCCTATTGGTCTTAAGTGATACAAGAGTGTATAAGGGTGATTAACAAGTATTAGAAGTTAAATGAATCAAGGATGTTGTAACTCGTATTTTCAAGTAATCTAGCGGTTCTTAATACACTCAAGAGTTCATTTATTAAGGTATTTTAATCATATAATATCCGTATCATAAGTCTTGAAGTCGAACGAGTTATGAAACAAAAGTCGACAAAAGTTGTCGCAACTTAGGTTCATAATTTTACTTAAACATTAGGTCAAATGTTTCTAATCTTTTCTCCTAATTTACAAGGAATTAAGGGGTGATCTACCAACAAAATTAAATATCTATGAGTCTAGTTTCCAACACATTAAACCGTTCATCGATACAATCTCGGAGTAGAGAGATATTCGCGTGTTCGCGAGACTGCGCCAAGCACCTCTCTATGGGGCCCACTAAGGCGGTTTAAGATATTTGGACCTATATAGGATACCTCCAACCCGTTTTAAGTAATTGCTTCTCACTATTTTCAGACCTTAGAACCCTAGGAACATCCTCTCAAGGTTCTCTCAAGATTCAAGACCCAAAAAAGGGGGCAAACAACACAAATCAAGTGTCGGGAATTCCGTGGCGCTAGTAAGTCTCTTGTTCTTCTTGTTGTTGCTCATTTTTGTGTCGTTCCAGATCGTGTGGGAGGTTGTTTTAAAGGGTTTATGTTCTGTAAATACTTCCTCATGTTCTTAATATCAATCCTAGGTGATTTCAAGCCTTCTAAAGTCATTCTAGTGCCGAAAAACACTAATTGATCGCTAGTTTCGCTTTTTTGTTGTTGTGGCAGCATTGGAGGGATATTTCATGGAAATTTAAGGTCAATTGGAGTTGTTATTTCTGTATAAAGGTAAGGAACCTCTTACTCTATATGTATTTAAGATTATCCAAGTTGCGGCTAAGCCATTGAAGCTAGAACTTGTGAAATATATATCGAAAGGCTTGATAGTAATGTTATTGTTTTGTGGACTATTTTGCGTTGCTGTTGGTCTGCGTATTTTACTACTGTTTTGTGGAGTTTTGGAGGAGGAAGGGTGTGTAGAAAAACCATATATATGTAGGGTTATGGGCTGATAGTTATTCGTAACATTTCCAGGTTGTTTGACACGACTACGGTGGTCGTCGTATGTATGCAGTGATTAGGCTGTGTGTAGACTATTTTGGGAGGCTCAATATGTTTATTATTGATGTTGTTTGGGCTGTTTGGTGACTGTTTTGAATGGTGTGAGGTCATATATAGGGGAGGTGCTGTCCGTTTCATCGTAAAATAGGTTGTGGTCGATACATAATAGTTATGACGCTTAAATGATAACGATAGTATCGTTTCTCTTATTGTAGACTAAGGAGTTTTGACAATTGCATAGCTTGAGATTGGGGCAGTATATACAAGGTATGTGAGGCTATCCCTTTCCTTTTTTTTCACGACTCCGATTGCACATAATGTAATGAACGAGCTTCCAAGATACTCTACTCTTAGAAGCTAGCAGTACTTACATTGTTTTCCCTCTTATGGAATGATTGATGTTAATGTTGCTTCTCTTATTCTTATGTTATCAATGTTGTTGGTACTTCCTAATTCTTATAAGGTTCATAGTGAAGAGTTAGTCCTAATAACGTGTACAGAGGATACCGACCTTACGTCACTCCGAAAGGTTTAGAATGTGATTCCATGAGTTGAGCATGTATTATATATATGTATCTATTTTACTCTACCGAGCCACACTATAGTTGGCCGGGTACGGCACTTATTGTGCAACCACTGATCAGTTGGGTTTTACCGAGCTCCATGTGGCCGGGTACAATTCTACTGAGCCTTATGATGGCCGGGTACATTTTTTTACCGAGCCTATTATGGCCGGGTAAGATATGATGATGATGATGCCCGCAGAGACGAATGTTTTAAAGGTTTATGTATTTATACATATGCATCATGCATTTCATGTCAGTAGTCCTCAGAGGTACTAAGATGTTACAGGTTGTATATTCTCTATCCTTGCTTACATTACTGATCGTATTTATGGTTCCCTACCTTACATACTCAGTACTTTATTCGTACTAACGTCCTTTTATTTGTGGACGTTGCATGTCGTGCTGCAGGTCCTGATAGACAGGCAGGTGCAGCTCCCCCACCACAGTAGGTTGTCCAGTTCAGCGGTGATTGGCGAGATCCCTTCTCCGGACTTGCCTTGGTCTTGGTATGCATTTGTGTTATAGACATTATGGGTATGTCGGGGCCCTATTCCGGCTATGTTGCGGCACTTATGTTCCTTTAGAGGCTCATAGACAGGTGTCGACTCATGTATTGTTTGGTATGCCTTGTCGGCTAGCTTTTGTTGTATAGTCTTTCACAGTAGCATGGTAGCTCATACCTTATATGTAGTTTCTTGATTGTCTGGTCATCCCCTGCTATGTATTTTCATGCCGTCATATTTTTTTGCTGGTTGTCCATGATCCAGGCCTACCATTTATATTGATCTCGTCAGCCTTAAAAGATAATAATGAAGGTTAGATGAAATGTACATTGGTGCTCGGCAAGTGTGGTCGGGTGCTAGTCATGGCCCTCCAGTTTGGGTCGTGACAAACTTGGTATCAGTGCAAGTCTGTCCTAGGGGTTGTCTATGAGCCGTGTCTAGTAGAGTCTTGATTATGGATGT
This sequence comes from Nicotiana tabacum, assembly GCF_000715075.1. Classification (NCBI taxonomy): domain Eukaryota; kingdom Viridiplantae; phylum Streptophyta; class Magnoliopsida; order Solanales; family Solanaceae; genus Nicotiana; species Nicotiana tabacum. The sequence continues at coordinate 124,863,079 of NC_134101.1, read as the reverse complement.
GTAGCGCGCCACATTTATAATCAGGAGGCTACATGACATCTAGGGTTGTTACCTTCTTCCTGAATCTAGATCGTGCGTAGAGTTGAGTCGTAAGTGTTCGTCTCTAATATTCACCTTGTTTTTTCAGTGATGCCTTCGACTAGGAAGCAAACGATTAGTAGACGGCTTGATACAGCAGCGGGAGAGGGTACCAGTCAGGTCCCCCAAGTCAGAGCAGGACAAAGTGAGGCTCAGAGTGAGATGCCCTCTCATACCTCATCTACTCCATCTCCTCCAGAGGATATTAGAAGGCACCCAGCGCCTCCAGTTCCTCCGTCTGGCACTCCAGACCAGGATATGCAGAGTGCTTTGCAGTTATTGACTAGCTTGGTAGCTGCTCAGGCTCAGAGGCAGAATACAGGTGCTGCTGAGAAACCAGTTAGTACAAGAGTTCGTGATTTTATTAATTTAGACCCTCTAGTGTTTACCGGATCAGACCCCAAGGAGGACCCACAGACTTTTATTGACCAGGTTCATCGTACACTTCGGGTTATGCATGTTAGTGATACAGAGGCAGTAGAGTTGGCTTCTTATCGGCTACGGGATTTAGCGGTTCTCTGGTATGATAGTTGGGAGAGATCCAGGGGTCCGAACCCTCCTCCAGCTGTGTGGAAGGAATTTTTTGAGGCCTTTCTTCGTCACTACTTGCCAGTTGAGATACGACGAGCTAGAGCTGATAAGTTCTTGAACCTTAGACAAGGTAATATGAGTGTGCGAGAGTACAGTATGCAATTTGATTCTTTGGCAAGGTATGCTCCCCATATGGTGGCCGAGATGAGTGATAGGGTGCATATGTTCGTTAATGGGTTGGGACCACATCTGATAAATGAGTGTACGACAGCCTCCTTGGTGGAGGGCATGGATATTTCCCGTATTCAAGCTTATGCCCAGACCCTAGAGGATCGTAAGCGCCAGCAGAGGGCAGTTAGGGAGCAAGATAGGGGCCAACATAAGAGGGCGATATTTCCAGGGTATTCTGATGACTTCAGAGGCAGCATCAGGCCACAGTTTTCGAGGAGTTCAGCGCCACCTGTAGCTAGTGCCCCTCCACAGTTTCAGAGGCCTCGATATGATCGATCCTATTCTGGTCCAGGTTAGAGTTCGCGGGCATCTGGCTCGCAACATCACAGGGATACTAGTCAGATGAGACCCCCAACACCACATTGTGATCAGTGCGGCAAGGCCCACTTTGGACTGTGTCGTCGAGGTTCTGATGCATGCTATTCGTGCGGACAGCCTGGCCATATGATGCGGGATTGTCCTAATAGAGGAGGTGATGGTATGGCTCAACTGACTGGATCTGTGTCTGGTTCTTCCTCATCAATTCGACCTCCAGCACGGGGTTTTCAGCAGTCGACAGGTCATGGTAGGGGTAGAGGTGCAGTGCCGAGTTCGAGTGGTGCTCAAAATCGAACCTATGCTCTAGTAGGTCAACAGGATCTCGAGTCGTCTCCAGATGTTGTTACAGGTATTATATTTGTGTTTTCTTATGATGTATATGCGCTGATTGATCCGGGATCTACATTATCATATGTTACACCCTTTGTGGCTAATAAGTTTGGCATTGAACCTGAATTGATAAGTAAACCCCTTGCGGTATCTACTCCGATAGGAGATTCTGTGATTGCTAGAAGGGTATATAGAGGTTGCACTGTGATGATTTGTAGTCGTCAAACCTCGGCAAATTTATTTGAGTTAGAAATGGTTGATTTTGATGTGATAATGGGAATGGACTGGTTGGCCTCATGCTATGCAAATGTTGACTGTCGTACGAAGATGGTTAGGTTCCAATTTCCGGGTGAACCCGTCATTGAATGGAAAAGGGAACATTGCTACACTGAAAGGTAGGTTTATTTCCTATCTTAAGGCAAGGAAAATGATCTCAAAAGGTTACATTTATCATCTCATTCGCGTTAGGGATGCGGAGGCGAAACCGCCTACTTTACAATCAATCCTTGTGGTCAACGAATTTCCAGATGTTTTCCCAGATGAACTCCCAGGCCTTCCTCCTAAAAGGGAGATTGAGTTTAGCATTGATGTGTTGCCTGACACTCAACCGATCTCTATTCCTCCATACAGAATGGCCCGGTAGAGTTGCGAGAGTTGAAGGTGCAGTTGAAGGACTTGCTAGATAAGGGCTTTATTACGCCTAGAACTTCACCTTGGGGTGCACCAGTCCTATTCGTGCGGAAGAAAGACGGGTCGTTATGGATGTGTATCGACTATCGACAGTTGAATAAGTCTACTATAAAGAACAAGTATCCACTTCCAAGAATTGATGACCTGTTTGACCAACTCCAGGGTGCCAAGTATTTCTCTAAGATTGATTTACGTTCAGGGTATCATCAGGTGAGGGTTAGGGAGAAGGATATTCCAAAGACGACCTTCCGGACAAGATATGGGCACTTTGAGTTCTTGGTGATGTCGTTCGGGCTAACAAATGCCCCAACAGCTTTTATGGATCTCATGAATACTATATTCAGGCCCTATCTTGATGTGTTCATGATTGTATTCATTGATGACATTCTAGTGTATTCTCGTTCGGAGGCGGAACATGCGGGCCACTTGCGGATAGTATTACAGACGCTTCAGGATCGTAAGTTATATGCTAAGCTCTCCAAATGTGAATTCTGGCTGAACTCAGTAGCATTCCTTGGCCATGTGATATCTGATGAGGGTATTAGTGTCGACACTCAAAAGATTGATGCAATGAAGAATTGGCTGAGACCTACAACACCATCAGAAGTCCGCAGCTTCCTAGGGCTAGAAGGATATTATAGGCGGTTTGTAGAAGGATTTTCCTCTATATCATCACCATTGACTAAGTTAACACAGAAAGCTACCAAATTCCAGTGGTCTGACACTTGTGAACGTAGTTTTCAGGAGCTGAAGAATCGATTGACATCCGCACTAGTGCTCACTCTTCCTGAAGGAACAGAAGGTTATGTGGTATACTGTGATGCCTCAGGTATAGGTTTGGGGTGCGTATTGATGCAGCGCGGGAATGTGATTGCTTATGAATCAAGACAATTAAAGAAGCATGAAAAGAATTATCCAACCCATGATTTGGAATTGGCTGCAGTAATATATGCTTTGAAGATATGGCGGCACTACTTATACGGTGTCCATGTTGACATCTACACAGATCACAAGAGTTTACAATACATCTTCAAGCAGAAAGAGTTGAATTTGAGGCAGCGTAGGTGGCTTGAATTATTGAAAGACTACGACGTTGAGATATTGTATCATCCCGGTAAAGCCAATGTTGTGGCAGATGCTCTCAGCCGTAAATCAATGGGAAGCTTAGTACATATTGAGGCAGGTAGATGGGGGTTGATTAAAGAGCTTCATCAGGTAGCCAATATGAGAATCAGATTGTTAGACTCTGATGACGGAGGTGTTACTGTACAGAATACATCAGAATCATCTTTGGTAACCGAGGTAAAAGCACGACAATATGAAGATCATATCTTAGTACGATTAAGAAAAAGCATTCAACAGTGTAAAAGTATGGCTTTGGGGATCGGAAAAGACGGGGCACTGAGATACCAGAGCCGATTGTGTGTGCCTAATGTAGCAGGGTTACGAGAGAAGATTATGAATGAGATTCATCAATCCCGATATTCCATCCATCCCGGCTCGACAAAGATGTATCATGATGTCAAGGAGCAGTATTGGTGGGATAATATGAAGAAGTCTATTGCAGAATTTGTAGCACAGTGTCCCAATTGTCAACAAGTAAAGATAGAACATCAGAAACCCGCTGGATTGCTTCAAATATAGAGATTCCGACATGGAAGTGGGAGGTGATTAATATGGACTTCATTATTGGATTACCTCGCTCTTATCATAAGTTTGACTCCATCTGGGTGATAATTGATCGACTTACAAAATGTGCCCATTTTCTGCCAGTGAAGACAACTTACACGGCTGAAGATTATGCGAAGTTGTATATCAAGGAGATTGTTAGGATTCATGGTGTGCCCGTATCTATTATATCAGACCGAGGAGCTCAATTTACGGCTAACTTTTGGAGGTCTTTCCAGAAGAGTTTAGGCACACAAGTAAATCTCAGCACTGCATTTCATCCGCAGACTGACGGACAGGCTGAACGTACCATTCAGACACTGGAAGATATGTTATGAGCATGTGTTCTAGATTTTAAGGGGAATTGGGATGATCATCTTCCACTCATAGAATTCGCCTACAATAATAGCTACCATCCCAGTATTAAAATGGCCTCATACGAGGCACTATACGGGAGGAGATGTAGATCATCAGTTGGATGGTTCGAAGTCGGTGAAACAGAATTATATGGGCCAGATTTGATTCACCAAGCTATTGAGAAGGTGAAAGTGATACAGGAGCGATTGAGGACGGCACAAAGCAGGCAAAAATCTTATTCTGATGTCCGACGTCGTGATCTAGAGTTTGAGGTTGGTGATTGGGTTTTCCTGAGGATCTCACCAATGAAGGGTATTATGCGTTTTGGGAAGAAAGGTAAGCTGAGTCCAAGGTATATCGGGCCGTATAAAATTCTTCGACGAATTGGACAGGTTGCTTATGAGTTAGAATTGCCATCCGAATTGGAATTTGTCCACCCGGTATTCCATGTATCTATGTTGAGAAAATGTATTGGAGACCCTTCTCGAGTCGTCCCTATCAAAGATGTACAAGTTACAGAGGACCTACCATATGAAGAAGTGCCAGTGGCGATATTAGATCGACAAGTCCGCAAGCTGAGAACAAAAGATGTAGCTTCCGTCAAAGTATTGTGGAGGAACAAAAATATGGAAGAAATGACATGGGAAGCAGAAGAGGAGATGAAGTCTAAATACCCTTACTTATTCCAGAATGAAGATAACAAGGATGCTGGTGGAAGACAGGATACATTGGAAGGTGAAACGGCTCTATGAGGTAAGCAATAATTTGAGAATACTCCTCCTTAATACAAAATGGTGATATGTAGATAATGTAAATATGCATAATGCTTTGTGTAGCCTTGTGAAGCCATATGTTGGGCTTAATTACTTGCAAGTTTTGCTAGTGACCATTTTATAGGGGAAAATTGATCGGAAATTTCTATTGGAATCCACGATGATTTAAACTCCCCATAAACCCTTACATTCGAGGACGAATGTTCCTAAGGGGGGAGGGTGTTACAACCCATATCCACATGTGTTAGTTCATGCCATATATTAGTTGACATAAATCCAAGAAGGAATTATCTTTGAGATGATAAGAAGTCAATCATATTGGTCTTAAGTGATACAAGAGTGTATAAGGGTGATTAACAAGTATTAGAAGTTAAATGAATCAAGGATGTTGTAACTCGTATTTTCAAGTAATCTAGCGGTGCTTAATACACTCAAGAGTTCATTTATTAAGGTATTTTAATCATATAATATCCGTATCATAAGTCTTGAAGTCAAACGAGTTATGAAACAAAAGTCGACAAAAGTTGTCGCAACTTAGGTTCATAGTTTTACTTAAACATTATGTCAAATGTTTCTAATCTTTTCTCCTAATTTACAAGGAATTACGGGGTGATCTACCAACCAAATTAAATATCTATAAGTCTAGTTTCCAACACATTAAACCGTTCATTGATACAATCTCGGAGTATAGATATATTCGCGTTTTTGCGAGACTGCACCAAGCACCTCTCTATGGGGCCCACTAAGGCGGTTTAAGATATTTGGACCTATATAGGATGCCTCCAACCCGTTTTAAGTCATTTATTCTCACTATTTTCAGACCTTAGAACCCTAGGAACATCCTCTCAAGGTTCTCTCAAGATTCAAGACCCAAAAAGGGGCAAACAACACAAATCAAGTGTCGGGAATTCCGTGGCGCTAGTAAGTCTCTTGTTCTTCTTGTTGTTGCTCATTTTTGTGTCGTTCCAGCTCGTGTGGGAGGTTGTTTTAAAGGGTTTATGTTATGTAAATACTCCCTCATGTTCTTAATATCAATCATAGGTGATTGCAAGCCTTCTAAAGTCATTCTAGTGCCGAACAATACTAATTGATCGCTAGTTTCGCTTTTTTGTTGTTGTGGCAGCATTGGAGGGATATTTCATGGAAATTTAAGGTCAAATTGGAGTTGTTATTTCTGTATAAAGGTAAGGAACCTCTTACTCTATATGTATTTAAGATTATCCAAGTTGCGGCTAAGCCATTGAAGCTAGAACTTGTGAAATATATATCGAAAGGCTTGGTAGTAATGTTATTGTTTTGTGGACTGTTTTGCGTTGCTGTTGGGCTGCGTATTTTACTACTGTTTTGTGGAGTTTTGGAGGAGGAAGGGTGTGGAGAAACACCATATATATGTAGGGTTATGGGCTGATAGTTATTCGTAACATTTCCAGGTTGTTTGACACGACTACGGTGGTCGTCGTATGTATGCAGTGATTAGGCTGTGTGTGGACTATTTTGGGAGGCTCAATATGTTTATTATTGATGTTGTTTGGGCTGTTTGGTGACTGTTTTGAATGGTGTGAGGTCATATATAGGGGAGGTGCTGTCCGTTTCATCGTAAAATAGGTTGTGGTCGATACATAATAGTTATGACGCTTAAATGATAACGATAGTATCGTTTCTCTTATTGTAGACTAAGGAGTTTTGACAATTGCATAGCTTGAGATTGGGGCAGTATATACAAGGTATGTGAGGCTATCCATTTCCTTCTTTTGCACGACTCCGATTGTACATAATGTAATGAACGAGCTTCCAAGATACTCTACTCTTAGAAGCTAGCAGTACTTACATTGTTTTCCCTCTTATGGAATGATTGATGTTAATGTTGCTTCTCTTATTCTTATGTTATCAATGTTGTTGGTACTTCCTAATTCTTATAAGGTTCATAGTGAAGAGTTAGTCCTAATAACGTGTACAGAGGATACCGACCTTACGTCACTCCGAAAGGTTTGGAATGTGATTCCATGAGTCGAGCATGCATTATATATATTTATCTATTTTACTCTACCGAGCCACGCTATAGTTGGCCGGGTACGGCACCTATTGTGCAACCACTGATCAGTTGGGTTTTACCGAGCTCCACGTGGCCGGGTACGATTCTACCGAGCCTTATGATGGTCGGGTACGTTTTTTTACCGAGCCTATTATGGCCGGGTATGATATGATGATGATGATGCCCACAGAGGCGAATGTTTTAAAGGTTTATGTATTTATACATATGTATCATGCATTTCATGTCAGTAGCCCTCAGAGGTACTAAGATGTTACATGTTGTATATTCTCTATCCTTGCTTACATTACTGATCGTATTTATGGTTCCCTGCCTTACATACTCAGTACTTTATTCGTACTGACGTCCTTTTATTTGTGGACGCTGCATGTCGTGCTGCAGGTCCTGATAGACAGGCAGGTGCAGCTCCCCCACCACAGTAGGTTGTCGAGTTCAGCAGTGATTGGCGAGATCCCTTCTCCGGACTTGCCTTGGTCTTGGTATGCATTTTTGTTATAGACATTATGGGTATGTCGGGGCCCTGTTCCGGCTATGTTGCAACACTTATGTTCCTTTAGAGGCTCATAGACAGGTGTCGACTCATGTATAGTTTGGTATGCCTTGTCGGCTAGTTTTTGTTGTATAGTCTTTCATAGTAGCGTGGTAGCTCATACCTTATATGTAGTTTCTTGATTGTCTGGTCATCCCCTGCTATGTATATTCATGCCGTCATATTTTATTTGCTGGTTGTCCATGATCCAGGTCTACCATTTATATTGATCTCGTCAGCCCTAAAAGATAATAATAAAGGTTAGATGAAATGTACGTTGGTGCTCGGCAAGTGTGGTCGGGTGCTAGTCATGGCCCTCCAGTTTGGGTCGTGACAAACTTGGTATCAGAGCAACATTCTCGGCTAAGCCCAGAGTACCGTACCGCATCCTTATAACAAACGATTGAATCATATCGAGGCCCGAAGCGTAGTCAGCACTAAGGTCGATTATCTCCCCTTTGAGTCACTTTTTACACTAACCTGTGTGCCGGTATCCAACCGAAATAGTTGAAGCGCTTTCCAACTTGAAGGCCTTAGGTTCCAAAAGCATGCGTTGCACTCTTTTCTTTCGATTGGGTTTTTATCCCAAGAAGGGTTTTACCAGTAAGGTTTTTAACGAGGCAACATCCATATGCTACCTAAGGAAGACTCAACAAGTATCCAAGGCTTCTCTTCAGTCAACCTCGAATACTAGGGGGCATCCCCCCGGAAGGTCACCTTCTCGGAGAAGCTAAGACATGCTAAGTAGGGTCTCGATAGGAAAACAACGTACCATGCCAAACGGTCAAACGAATTGTGCCCGTATAGAATAACTGAGACCTTGACAGGAAAAACATGTATACCTGTACCAAGTAATCAAAGAATACTTTCCCCTCCATCAAAGCATTTCGTGTTTCAAAGGGGTTCGATATTTTTTACAAAAACGGCTCTAGAGCCATAAACGTCCCGAACACTCGGGGACTAACGTAAAAAACTCGAAGTCATATGACCCGCGGGTCGGAAGCTTCAAACTCGTAAGCCCTTAATGAGGCAATATCAAGGTTACAAAAATGGCTCCAGGAGCCAAGAACGTCCCGAACACTCGGGGATTGATGTCAAAAACTCGAAACCGTATGACCCCGGGTTGGAAGTATCAAGCTCGTAAGCCCTCAATAAGGAAACACCAAGTTTACAAGGAATTGCTCCAGAGCCAAGAAACTTCCGATGACTTGGGGACTGCCGCCAACTGCCACCCTCATCGATCTATCAAAAACCCGAGGCTATAAGGCCCTATGCAGGCAACCTCGAGCACGCAAGACATTCATAAGGCAACATCAAAACTGTAAGACCTCAAGCAAGGCATGGACCATACTTGTACCAAGTAAAGAAAACTGTAAGACCTCAAGTAAGGCATGTAAAAATTTGTAAGACCTTACAAAAGGCATAATCCCGATCTTAAAGTTAAGGCTATATATCGAACTTATAAGACCCCTAAAAAGGCATACCCTCGATATAGATGCCGAAAACTACTTCACTCGGGGACTAAAAGGCTCTGGCCAAACACAATGATTATGGACACAATGCTGTACCAGCCAAACTAACGCGACTCGGGGACGCCCGATCATTGCTATAAAATCACAGGCCTTCAAATTACTTCAAAAACACTTCGAAAAGAACCGGTTAAGCAGGCTACCCTCGACTTAGGCAAAAGATCTTCGACCATATCAGCTCCAAATTATAGGCTTCGAAACACTCAACCACCGAGCAAACCTCCCGAGGTGCTCGTTCATCGCCACTTTACGATTCACAGTCGAGGTTTTTATTGAACCGTCGAAGAGTCAGGCAAACAAAATTTCAAAAAGTCCTTAATGGGGGAAAGATAAAGCCCATATAAAAGGTCATACCGACCCAATGCATAAGAGCCACTACCGCCAGCCCATATAAAAGGTCGTACCGACCAAACACATAAGAGCCTAAGGGCCAGCATTAAATTCAAAAACTTGAGGGTCAATGAGCTCGAGTCAAAACCCGACTCGGAGACTGAACCTGAAACAGTTAACTGAAAATGTCTAAGATCAAAAGAGTAAGAGCTTAAATGCTGGCTTATAATAAAAGGTCATACCGACCAAACGCGTAGGAGCCTACGGGCCAGTCCAATGAGCCTCAGGGTCGTACTATAAACCTAAGGGTTCTTTCAACTCAAAAACCAGTTCGTCTGGCTAATGGCCAACAAACATCAAAGCAAAGGGAAGTGCATGAAAAATGAAGCCGCAAAGCTTCCTTTTATACATATATGGGAAAAAAATACAAAACTCCATTTATAGTGTCCTTTAAAAACACTATGCACATAATCAGAAAAGGAAGGCCTAATCTACATCCCCCTCGGGGACTATGGCCCGTCAGCCTCTTTCTCGCTATCTTCGGCATCGGACAGAAGGAACTTAGCATCATATTCATCCGCTTTGCCTGCTCTATCTCTTCTGAGAGATCGAAGCCCCTGGCATGGATCTCCTTGAGGGTTTCCCTCTGAGATTTACACCTGACATACCCTTTGCTCCTGCTCTTCCGGTCGAGGGCCCACTCTCAGCTCAGCTTAGGCATCGGTAGCCTCTTGCAAATAGACGACCACTTTTCTATCAGCCTTGGTTCGGATCTCTTCGGCTTCAGCCCAAGCATCTACAACCTCAACCTTCATTTTTAGAAGTTCGGACTCGAGCCCCGCAATCATGCTCATTTGGACCGAGCTATTTGCACGAGCATTCCGGAGTTGCACTTCAAGGGCGGAAGCCTTGGCCAAAACATCCTTCTTGGCCGCAACTTGGGCATCTGCCTGAGCCTTTAGCTCGTTACACTCATGTTTAACCCGGCCAACTTCGCCCCAAAGTCGTTCCAGCTCCTCTGTTTTATTCTGCATCTGGAATATCAGAATATTAATCTCGAAAAGCAGTAGGGGGAGCATACATCGACATGAAATGAAGGTTACCTGTCTTTCGAGATAGCTTTCGTAGTTTTGACTTCGGTTCACCTCGTACCGCAGGTGGTCCAACTCATCTCCCCTTTTCTTACAAAGAAACCTTCGAGGGCAAAACTCCTTTCTCCTTGCTGAGCGGACCCTGGCGTAGGAGCCATAACTATGGTAAAACTAGGGAATTGGAGCGAAAATTTGAGCAAGGTCTTCAAAGTTGAAATGGTGAACGACCTAAAGCAGGAAAGAAGAACTCTATAAAGGAGGATAACTACTCGGAATAGCGGAATCCTCAAAAGAGGGAAGACAACCCTATATATGGAGAAAGCGGTAATTATCTGCTTGCCTCAAAGGCTAATTAAAAATGCTGACTAAGCCATTTTTTTCTTTGGGAAGATGTATCAGTGGAATTGCCTTGGTCATTTCATAACCATGTCATGCAATTAACGCTGTCGTATGACGCTTTGGGGATCAAAGACCCCCGCATCTACAAGCCTCGAGATGGTACCCGATCTCGAGGACCTCTATCAAAAAGAAGATAGGCTCCAATGAGCCATTGACATCATTACAAGCCTCGAGATGGTACCCAATCTCGAGGACCTCTGTCAAGAAGAAGAAGGCTCTAAGAAGCCATTAATATCATTACAAGCCTCGATATGGTACACAATCTCGAGGACCTCTGTTAAGAAGCAGATAGCCTCTAAGGAGCCATTAATATCATTACAAACCTCGAGATGGTACCCGATCTCGAGGACCTCTGTTAAGAAGCAGATAGCCTCTAAGGAGCCATTAATATCATTACAAACCTCGAGATGGTACCCGATCTCGAGGACTTTTGTCAAAAAGAAGATAAGCTCTAAAAATCTACTCATATGGGCCTGACTTCGAGGTGGTACCCTACCTCGAGGATTTCTGCTATTGCAAATGCGAGTCATTTACCCGATCCTCTGGCCCTTGAGCTACCTAATCCCCAGCCAATTTGTACTCGAAAACTACTAATAAAGCCTTGGGGCTAGTTCTCGCCTTCGGATCAAGTTAAACGCCCTCTCGGTTATTTTAATCCAGGTACTATCCGAGTCCAGGCATACCCTTATTCGGGATCTATCTATAACGCCTTAAGGCTATCTTCGCTCTAAATTCGAAACAAGTTTTCAAGTCACCCGAGCTTGAGCGAACTCTCACTCGGGGACTGCCTTCGAAAGCCTAAAGGCTATCTTTATTCTCAGGCATCCGAGCAAGTCCCCCCTCGAGGACTATCGACGGGGTCTGAAAGGCTAAGTTTAGTTCTGAAAATTCGAAGCCCTACTCTCCTTCAACTCGAAGTTGGGGGTCCCGACGACCTAAGCTCGTATCAATTCAATCCAGGCTTAGCCCGAGGAACGACAAAGGGATCCACATGATATCGTATTAACCAATCAAGGATCGGGGAAACACCTACACCCGGACCCGGTATTCAGACCAATCGGTAGAGTCATGCACTCAGATTCTTCATAAACGTAAGTAAAAGGAAATCAGGCATAAATCAGGTACAAAATTAAAGAAACACTTTTTCATTAATAAACGATGATTACAAAACCCACGAAGGGTCCTTACACATGATTACAAAAGCCCACGAAGGATCCTTACACAGAAACAGAGAAGTCAAAGAATAAAAATGTATATAACAGCTACAAGCCTAATCTGCTTTCAGGGCTACATCCTCGGGGGCACTGTCTTCGAGAACCGTTCCCTCGGGGCCACTTCTCGATATTTTAAGCGATATCTTCAAGATTAAAGAAGAAGCAGAAAACGAAGAGGAAGAAGAAGAAAAAGATGAAGAAGAAGTAGAAAAACATGAGGAAGAAGCAGTAAAAGATGAAGAATTGGCTGGGTGAAAAATCTGGCAAGTATGGGTCTCGGGATGCCACACTGGGTAATTAGGGGAGATGAGTTAAAGTTCGTAGTCCGCATATCCTTTAATGCGAAGATAATTTGAGATTTCTCTATCATTACCTCGGGCTAATAACAACAACAAATCAGTACAATCCCGCTCGGTAGGAAAAAGCTTTGGGAAAGGGCCATGGCGTAACTGATGAGAACACTGCCATGTGACCTTAAGGCCATGGGCCTCAAACATGGGAGATAACAGTGGATGAGGATGAAGAGAAGAAAGGGGTAAAAGGCTGTTGAAGAACGTTTGAATGAAGTTTTGGTTCAAGAAGGCTTCCATTTATAGAAAGGGTGACAGCGTAATCGACGACGCAATCAATAACTTTGAAAAACGTACCGACACGCGCAATCAATACATTTTGGGAAATGGACCGGCGACGATATTATCTCTTTGGAGAATATAAACTGACGGTACATTTAATAATTCTGGAAAGATGAACCGATGGGACGCCTTAGTTATCACGAAGGCTTACGTCATGAGTATGATATCATCGCGGGAAGTTCGAGTAGATGGGTATCAAAGTCGTTTCTTAGCATTTCACTCTAAGAAACGCGGGGACTATCTATATACGGTAAAAGCAGAGGGTCCAATTTTCGGTCATTACGATGCTTCATAAGCACGTTTCCATAGGCTCGAGATTATGGTCGAGATTAACACCCGAGGGGTTATCGACATCTGACCTCGGGGTAGTGTAGATCGATAGTTATGTTGAAAAAGTGAAAAGTTCCTAAGGCATGTGAGTAAAGTTGACCTAATCTATTTGGCTAGTTCAAGACCGTACCGTGGCATTAAATAGCTATACAAACCACACACCTTTGTAATAAATGCATTTGTATTATGTTGGGATTCCCTCTCATATATAACGAGGACCCTTGTCATTTTGCAAAGGATCTGATATGCAATATTGAATATACAAGAACATTCTCTCTGCTTTCTAACTTAACAAATTCTCTTGATTCCACTACTTACATTTATTGCTTATATTTATTGTGTTCTACTTATTGTTCTTCATTTATTGTTCATTATTGGCCATAAAGAGTCGCCATTGAATTTATCATAACTGTTAATCATTCATCGACTGCTCCCGGCCGGGCACTCAACTCGACCTCGATGTCCCGCGTACACAAGCTCGAGGCTCCGATTTCCAGCCATTCGGTTCAATTGTTATACTATCTGCAAGCTGTTATCTCATTGTTTCTAATCTTTCACTTAGCATCTATTGCCTAACAACTAGCATACAAATAGATCACATATTTTTAGAACCACAAAATCAAATCTAATTGTTATAACCATTTTCACGGTAAACACAATTTAATAATTTCAATGACTATATTATATGGTTTTATGGTCTTTACAAATTTATTTTTAGTTTTTTGACCTTATTTTTTTCTTTTCACACATGAGAGATTTACTTCCACATATAATTTTTTTTATCTTTTATATTAAAAAATCTACAAAAGATACTTTTTTAATTTCAATATTATAATTGGCTATAACGGCCCAGTCCCTCCGTTATATGTGCAAAAGAAAAGGTATTTGCATTTGTATAAAGAATAAATTTAAATATGCGAAGCAGCAGGTTCCAGCTATCGTCGTTCTTATATGGTCGAACAAAACATGATAAGACTGTCCTACTATACTCCTTAAATACACGGATCATCTTATGTAACGTGTATACCATACATGTAAGATAAGTGTCATTTGACATTTCAATATTTTAGAGAAGTATTATTTTGTGTCTCATACACTAGTTGTATGAGACTCCTTTTTGTCTCACAAATTTGTGGACCCTAATCTTACATTTCTGGGTCCACAAAATTGTGAGACAAAAAAATTACCTAATCGTCGGTTATATGAGACACAAAATAAAATTTTCCATATCTTTAAGAGGCCAATTATTTTTGTATCCTATTTGGCTCCCTAACGTATACTTGAAGCAACTTTTGGTCAAACATTATTGCTTTAATTTATCTAAAAGGACTACTATAATACCCCTGCCGCTCCATGTTTTTGTCTACTTCTTACTAATTTAAACCAAGAAATTAATATTTTATTAGGTCCAAAATAAGTGATTTTTTAGTCTTTTTTTGTGGTCTAAAATAAGTGATTTTTTCAAATTTTAAGAATGAATTAATTATTTTTTTCCTACATTGCCCTTGGAGTAAATAGTGTTGGAGTATATATTAGGAGTATTTATATGAAAAGATAGTAAATATTAATATGATCAATTTTTTTAATTAATATTAAAAAGTACATTTCTTTTACGAGACGTAATGTACAGTAAATATATTTTACGAGAAAATGACACTTCTCATTAAAGTCGGACGCCGGAACTAGGAAAGAGGTGGGAACATGTATTAGAAGCAAAACCGAAACCCCACCCCACTCGTAAATTTCATAAAACGCGTAAAATCAGGCCACGTGGCTTCAGATGGAAATTTCAGAGTTATTACAAATGTTTTTGCTACACGTGTGAGATTCCCAAAGTGGACAGGGCCTAGGGGCCCCAAATAGGGTTGTAGGCTGTCATGGATGACGAGGGTCCACTTGTATCTTGCCCCAGTTCGCTTCACCAAATTAATGTTGCAGTGCTACTCAATCCGGTTCAAAATAAGTAATTTTTTAGTTATTTTTATACGGATTAAAAAATTTATTTTTAATATTAATTAATAATAAAATTAATCATATTAATCTTTACTATCTTTTCATATAAATACTCATAATATATATTTCAACATTATTTACTACAAGAGCAATGTAAGAAAAAATAATTAATTCATTCTTGAAATCTGAAAAAATTATTTATTTTGGACCACAAAAAAAGGTCGAAAAATCATTTATTTTGGATAGGAGGGAGTAACATAGTATAGGAGTACTAAATTGAGGAATCTGTAAAAAGAATTTACTCCTCATAAGGTACTCATCTGGCTTCATTTTACGTGAATTTGTGATTGAATGCGAATTCTAAGTCCTAAGAAAGAATTTTTTAAAATCATGCTTTAAAACAAGTTTTGACATTAAAATATAAAATTAATTTTTTTTAATATAACGAATATTATTCTTTTAAAACAGACTAAAAATATAAGGTGTATCAAATAAAATTAGATATATAAAGTACTACTTGTTAGGACCGAAAAAGTCATGTGTCATGCGGAAGTTAGAAAAACAAATCTTGAACGACGATGAATCACACAACAAAGAGAAATCTACCAAAAGAGACACACACATTTAACGTGGTTCGGTCAATTGACCTACGTACACGGCGGAGATGAGCAATCCACTATATATAAAAGAGAGTATAAAATATCGAGAGAACAACTTCACGAAAAGGCAAACACAAGTGACACGCTAACACTTGTCCCGTAAAATTCTCCGCATATACACGACTCTCAAACCCCATGTGACTACATTGTGGATGCTACTGGATGAGAAGGGCGGATCCACAATTTATAGAACTCCAAGCCTTTTCCTACAAGAAAAGGGACTAGCCAAATATAAAAAAATTATATTTTCCTTATAGGAAAAAAGAATCCAATTATGATAAATATGTTGTCATTTCCTTCATGAAATAGGAAAACCAAATATGATAAGAAAATCTGGACAAATACTTAATATTACTCTCTATTCCAATTTTTATGAACTTATTTGCGTGACAATAGAGTTTAAAAAGGAAACAAAGACGTTTAAAATTTGTGGCCTCAAATAAGTCATAACATATGTGTGACTATAATTTTTTGAAATTTGTAGTGTCAAATATACTAAAGTATTTGTGGTGCTATAAAAAAATTTCAATAATAATTAAAAGTTTTAAAAATATTCACATAAAATAGAACGGATGGAGTACTATCCATAAGATACAGATGTTGCCAAAAATCAAAATGGGTGGGCCCATTATAAATTGCTTCAAATTTGAAAGCTTTTGAGCCAAAGCGGACAAGTGTATAGTATTCTGAAATTAAAGTGATTTCACCTACTTCCTAACGTCTTGTAAAACCTATGAATATAAAGTACTCCTATTGTTTGATGAGTGTGGCACATATTATTATTGGAGCAAGGCATGTTAAATCAGTCCAAATGTAGATGGATTTATTTGCTACTCCATTAAAACAATAAGTGAAGATTTAGCAATCGAAAGTTAATTATTTATATAAAATTTTCGGCATAAATAATTAATGTACATAAGCTGGGATTTTTAAAAAATATGAATGACTAAAGCTTTTTACTGTTGTTATAGGGTTTTCCACAAATAGGGGTGACTTTAGATGAGGAGGAAAAGCAAAAGCGTAATCCAACAAAAGACAGGACCTGGATCGATCGAAGATCCTGCTTCTTAAAAAGAGGAAAACTATACAATGTATCGATCATCAAGTGACTTTTCTAGTAAAAGCAAAAGCTACACGTGCAGTAACTTTTTTTGATTTGCTTCATGTTCCAACCTATAAGGTGGATCGATCATATTAACAAAAAAGATAAAATGTTTTATTCTCACGCCGACCTGAATACAGAAGATAACAAAATAGCCAAACTTTTCAATTGTTTTTACTTGATATTAGGTATTCACATTAAAGTCTCAATTTGTTCGGATTGCATATGACCTATTAAAGATGATTTTTGTATTCTCAAACTGTAACATTAAAGATGAATTAAAGTGATTTTATTCATTTCACCACATTAATTAATCACAATGGCAAACTTTGGATATTCAAATAATATTGAATTTAAATATTCACCCTTTCTGATACAGGTTCTTCAACTTAAAGGAATAGGAAGTTGGAGGAAACGATAGAGATGATTTTTTTTAAAACTTTTGTATTGATTTTTTGGAGAAAAGAAGGAAAAAAATTATTACCAAAAATAAAGAGCTTTGATTCTGCGAACAGAATATATATACACATCTTTGAATGATTTTTTTTAGTTATATCAAAGGAAGACACGCCTATCAACAAGACAATTTCATTGATTGTCATAGATATAGCGTGAAATGACATTCATATAGTTTAGCAATTTATTCAAAGTATCCAATATTTATAAACAGAACAATATCATTATTGGCGCTAGCTAGTGTGAAATGACATTCATATAAAATATTCGGTAAGAATATAAGTATCCAATAACAAGACAAATATTTTTCTTCTCTCTCATAATATTTATCATTCCTTTTTCATCCTCGCCTTTCACTTTTTTCTTTTTCCTTTTAGAAAGTATCACTAATATATACCTACCAGATCCAACTGTTCAAATTTCATGAGCCATACATTTGTGGTCCGAGTTAAAAAAGGTTCTTTTTTTCCTTCTGAACCCAAAATAGGTATTTTAAAACTTTTTAAACCTAATTCATTCCACGGTTGAAGCTGTGGGCGATATATATATCCCATAAGTGAAGTTCCAATTTTAGGAACCATATTTGTCTTCAATCGTAAAAAGTGCCCTCTTTTCGTTTCTAGTGAAACAAAAAATAAGAGATATATACTCTGGTCACTTCTAGTCACTGTTATCTTTGTTCTTTTCCATATAAACTTTAGTATTTGATGAATTAAATAAAAATAATTTGGCTCCAAAATAATATAAAAGTAGATCTAAAAAATAAGAAAAGATATCGGGATCGCAAATCAAGCCGCAATCATCGATCTTGTTCACACAGTAACCGGTTTACCGGTCAAAACTAACGTCTGAATGCATCGACCAGTGTTTCTGCAACTCCAGTCTTTGGACCAGCATGCATTAAAAGCCAACCTGCAATTTGTTTAGTCCGAAAAATTTATTAACATTCGATATTTACATATTAATTTATTATAGTTAATTAATAAATTAAAATATTTATATTAATTAATTATAATTTAGTGATAACAATATATATCAAAATAAGTGTCGTGGATGTAAACATCTATTTATTGTCCGTACAATTCTATAACCGGCTGAACCCGGTCAATCTTTGTGTCCACCTTTCACATAATTCCCCAATCCATATAGCACCAGTGAGTCCTGTACATTTTCCCACTATATATGCCTTGGCCTAATAGATTTACTAGTCTCTTCTTCTCCTTCCTTATTTATCTACTTTCTTTAGTATATCTGCTTATTAATGGAAAGTTACAGAGATATAGCGATAAAGATGGAAGATCCCATGTCTTATTTTGATAATTTTCCAGTTATTAGCAATTCATTTACAGGCTTAGTGTCAGATTATAATTTTGCGGTTGAAGGTAAGAATAATAGTATTAATTCATCTTTGGGGTTCATGGAGTTATTGGGTGTTCAAGACTTTTCTTCAGCTTCAGTCTTTGATGTAACTAATCTTGATAAGTTATTACCAAAAGAAGAGAAGTACCATATAGAACCTGCAGTTTCTACAGCAGCTGATGAGAGCCAAAATAAACTTACTGTAGCAGCTGATCATGAATCATCTAACATCTTGAATACGCCATCAACGCCAAATTCTTCTTCGATTTCCTCTGAAACAAATGAGGGCCACGCTCAAGATGCAGAGGGGGAAGTAGCTGAGAAAGAACAGACCAAGACAAAACAACAGTATGTTCTTATAATTACTTACGCATCAAGAATCATTCTGTGTGTTTTATTGCGAGTGTAAATATACATAATTTGCTGTTGCTAATTAATTCCATTTTTGGGGCATGTGTTGAAAGTAGGTTGAAAGCCAAGAAAACAGTTAGTCAGAAGAAGAAGAGAGAGCCTAGAATTGCATTCATGACAAAGAGTGAGGTTGATTTTCTGGAAGATGGTTACAGATGGAGAAAATACGGCCAAAAAACTGTCAAAAACAGCTCTTTCCCCAGGTATATATATCTGTATATACTCCCGCTGCTAAAGAGCCATTATTTTACACTGTTTTGTAATTATATTCTTCCAGAATCGTCTTAGAGTTTGGAAGGTTTTCGAATAAGCTCAGACGGCTTCCAGTTTGGCACATATGCGTGGCCCTGGAAAATCACTTAAACAAATAAGCTGAAAAGTTAAAAAAGAGAAAGCCTTTTTAGAAAAAGAAGATCAGATTTTATCCTTAATTACTATAAGGGAAAAAGAAGCTGTTTCCTTTTGTGATTTATTTGTAGTACTAGTTAACTATCTTGGAATGGATATTTAGCTTAATACGTGCATTTCCAAAAAATAATTAGCAAGTGCATTTCCGTTTTTACTCGTACACTTTGTGCTACACATAACAAAGTCCAAATTTCCTCCTTGCGTTTGAAGCTTGATCATAATTATCTCTATCATATCTAAAAGTACAATTATACATAACAATCCTCGTACGCGGTGATTATCTCTTTGTAGTTGTGAGGTTACTGCTACCAAAAATTAAACGGAGAGGGATTGTTTGGTAAAAGAAGAGTAAGAATGAGAAAGCCAATGAAATATCGGCTTGCACAATAATGATTAGTGTACAAGTCTAAGAGACTTTCATGTATTCATTAACTTTTAGGAATCGAGGACTCAAACCTATAAAAATATACATGCACCGCTCCTTCAGGTTTCCTTATAAGAGAGTTCATTTGTGTTTAGCCATTTCCCTAATTATGTGAAGATTCTTATCATTGGTAATTCAACTTGCGGTAGCTCTCAAATCTTGTTGCACTGTAAATATTTCCAATTGTGGGTAACATGTGTTTGAGCATATAATTAAGTAAATAAAAATGTGTTTTTTCTAACAATTTTAGCTTTTAGATGTTATGCTTAGACACTTAGCATACAGGTCCTGAGTTTGAGTCTCAACGTCATCTATATATTATCAAAAAGAATTTTCACGTGCTTTGCCTATGAAAAAGAATCAAAACTGCATGTGAGGGGGCGTGTTACTTATATGTAATTAAATAAGTAAAAGTGTACTCTCTCTAACAACTTACACACTTTTATATGAGATGATCACACTTCAGCATGTAAGTTGTTGCTATAGGTTAAAAAGGAAAATGATAATTGATATGTATGTCCATGTTGGGAAATTGAATGACATATATTGTTTTGCAGATATTCCATATATATTTGGGTTTTAAAACTTTATACATACGCACTTGTTGCAGGAACTACTATAGTTGCACAAGTGCTTCATGTAACGTAAAGAAGAGAGTAGAGCGATGTTTCAACGACCCAAGCATAGTGGTGACTACATACGAAGGGAAACATACTCATCCAAGTCCCATGAATATGAATATGATCAATATGCCCCGCCCAACCTTATTTCCAACTCGAGTTTTCCCCTCGCCAGCTCCCACTGCCACCTTCCCTCTGCAAATGCCGTTCCCTATTAATCAGTTCGCGCAGCCTCATTTCAACGACTTGACAACTTCTTTAGCCTCGAATCTTGATCATGCCGCTTTGGTTGCTCATGGACGGCGCTTTTGCAGTACTCCTTCTGCTGCTGAGATAATGAGAGACCAGGGGTTTCTTCAGGATCTTATGTCGTCCAGGGTGGTAGAAGAAGACTACAGATGATATTTATATATATCTAATGATGCAGTTGTAACATATAGTAGATGACAATCAGTACTGAAATAACACCCAGTATGCGTTACTTTGCTAGTGGTGGTACTCTTTGGCATTTTCGGTTTAAGGAAACTTACAGATAGCTTATGGCTCTAACAATGATGTTTTGGGAATCCGATGTATGGGGTTTCTTTATCATATTTTTACTTTGCTACTTCAATACTAATTGATCCGTTTGGTTTGCATTTATTTCTTTTACAGATAATTTCGATATTCATTCATTTATATATATATATATATATATATATATATATATATATATGGGTTTGGGCATGTGGCAAGAGAAGGTGGGAATATTATTATTCGCGTGTATTAACTTGCATTTGGAAATTATTGATTCAACGTTGTTAAGATAAGGAGGAGAATATGTCTTACCTATGAAGAAAATAAAACGTTTGGCTAATATAAATTCATTGGTCATTCAATTTACTGACTGGAGTTTACAAGTTCACAGTAGAAACATGTTTAATAAAGTAAGCAACAGATTGAAAATATGAGGAGAAAAGCTATGGAGTGTACAAGATTTGTGCTGGAATTTTCTTAACTTCGTTGATTTAATAAACTGAAGCAAACATTGTCTTTATATAGGCTTACAAATAAACAGACCACTAAGCCACTAAATTGATCACTATTACTACTAATAAAGCAACTATCCACTACCAGTAAACCATAAAACTATAACGTTAGTTTGAGTGCCCGTATGAATTATTAAAGAACTTGGTTCTTTACCGTGTTCCTTAAGCATAAAGTAAACAATCAATAAAATGAACACAACGATTTTTACGTGAAAAATTACTTGGCTCAAAATGTGCAAAAACCACGACCTGCCACGTAGGATTTTCAGCTCCAACTCCACTAGAACACCTAGCCAAAATATATCAATTACAAAACCGTATATCATTAAATGTTCTCCTATACTCCTAATGTGAATAACTAATTTTTGACCACACCCAAATTATATTCTATTTTAGTGTAAATATTTTCTTTAGGTCTAGTCTTGATATTTTAAATTTTATCTCAATTTTCATAGGTTTTATTTGAGAAAAATTAAAAAGCTATAAAAATGGCATATTCTTAGAGTATATATTTTGTTACTATATATAAATAGAGGGAAAAAAAATATTTTTTTAATTAAGAACTTAATAAGTAGACTAGTAACTTTTAATTTATTTTTAGTGTCATCTAAATCATAGTCCAAGTATATATTTATATTAGTCTAAAATAGATAATTAATATTCTTATCTTTATATTTTCTTTTATTTATCTTAACAAAAAAAATGGAGAAAAAGATCCTAATTTAATCACTAATCCCACATCTCTAACCTCCCAAACTCCCCACCAACCTTAGTCTCTCACCCCCACACTCCATAACTTTCACGTTTCTCACCCTACACACAACATCACATGCACACGATCTCACCAACACCCATATATGTGAATGCATAATCTCCTTTCATGAAGAGGAGAGACACAAAAGAAAGAACAATTAAAGAAGGACTCACGGACACAAAGAAAGAAAGGAGAACAAGATTTAGAAAGAAAAAATGGTTTGATTTCGAGGGGAAAAAGTTTATTGAAAAGCAATTTCTTTTCATGTTATTTTGAGAGTCCTATTAATTCTTCATAATTAATTAGGAAAACCAAGACAGAGTTTGATGGAGATGGAGTTTAAGTGAAAGTCAAGGTCCTATTCGGCGAGATTTTTAGTCGAGATTCCGATTTGTAGCTATGACATTTCAGTCTAATAGTCATTGCTCTATTTAATCCGATTGAATTGCAAATTTTCAGCTGTATTCATCAATATAAAGGTCATCTTCTTATCTTATATGGATTTTACTTCTATTATTTGATACATGAATATTTTGTGGTAAAGTGATCTTTTGGTGAAAGTTATAATCAGTTTGAATGTTTGTGAATACTTACTTGTTGGAGTAAAGTAATTTATCTTGTTAAAATGTAAAATATAATTAAGAAATTGACATGGTAAGGAGAAGACCTGATGTACTTAGATTTTCTTGGTTTAATTTATGGCATCTTTCGAATTAAAAGACCTCCAGGAATCCTGTTTTCATATCTTAGTTCATTCTCTGTTTTCATTTGTTATTTGTAGTTGGAGTATTTTTCAATAAGTTTAAGAATTAGAAAATTAGGCCGTGAATTTTCAAATTAAAGAAATACTGTCAATACTCTAAATAGCTAAAGTTTTTTATTTTTATTTTTTGACCTCCAACAACTTGTATCCATAATTCTCATGCCTCACAATAATCTCAAATTAGCTTAGGACAATAACTCATAAATACGGTAGAAACGCTTTAGCCGTATTTTAAATATTAGTTCATGTGTTCATACCCGAACCTTTAATTGATATGCTTAAGTAATAAAAGGGTCATGTGCGCATTCCCATGTCTCGATGCCTTTAAATTTAAAATAATTATGTTTTAACTATGTGTACATTCCGTACCTTGGTTTGACATCTAACTTTAAAGAAATACCTTGTGCGCGTATCACATCTGGGTCTAAATTATTAATAAAATATAATAATTAATTAAGCGATAATAAATAAACCATAATCAATAAAATAGAAGAATAGTTGAAAATTGATTTACGCCTTACGTTAGTCAATACAATGACCATGCTAGAACCACGGGACTCGAGGGGTGCCTTACACCTTCCCTCGGTCAACATAATTCCTTACTCAACCTTTTATTTTCGTAGACCATAAATTAGGAGTCAAAACTTTCTTTTGATAAGGAATTCAAATAAAAGGTGACTTGAAATACCAAAGCTCAATTCCAAGTGGCGACTCTAAATAATAAATAATCTATTTTCAAAACATTACTTTAATTGGAAAAACTCTTCTAACTCAACCTCGTAATAGAGTTGTGTGGTAAAAAAATGTGTGACAACTCTGGCGACTCTGCTAGGGAGAATTAATACGAATTCGAGCTTTGTACATTGATTCTTATTTGGCTTTTATCATGTTTTGAATATTATTGTGTTTGGGAGCTAATGTGCTATTTGTCGCTTATTTACCGCTTTAATATTTATTTGAATTGTGATATTAACTGTATCAACTCTTGCACCCCTCCGATTCTTCCAGCTTCTGGTGAAGGATTTAGTCACACATGTTTAGGCGGGAGAGTCGTTAGCTAGCCAGTGATGTTCTACTACTAGTGACACTTGACGCTCCTCGGCTCGGGTTGTCCGTCCGGGTAAGCCAAGTCTAGATACCATCTCCTTTAGGATTTGAAAACTTAGAAGAACAAGCCACAAGCAATGAATATCCCTAGTAGACTACGCTTTATTTGCATCATGTGCATTGGACTTAGCGGGACTCGGCACAGGGACCGGGCCCGTCTAGAACATGTACCAATTTTTCAAACCAACAAGTTCTTTTTTCTGTGCTATATGTAACATTATTTGGTAGGATTTACGCAAATATTGACTGGCTTTAGAATAGATTAATTTAACAGAGGAGAGAGAAAGAGAAAATTTTCTCCAAGTTTTCATAAAGTACTCGTTTTTTAAAATAAATTTTTGAAGGATTTTGGTGTGTAAAATCACAATTTTCAAAATAGTTTATTTATTTATTTATCTTAGCCGAACTACGCGGATTTGATTCTCACCGGATGTGAGATACGTAGGCAACCTTCATCGGGTCCGGCCCCTAATTTTCAAAAATTAAAAAATATGTTTGTTCTTCTTCATAAGTTTTTCTTTCGAAAATTAAAAAGAGAATTCAAAATTCAAAAATATTTTTTTTCTAGAAGTCTTTTCTTTCATAAATGCAAAATAAAAGTTCAAAAATATGTTCTTTCTTCTTTAGAAGTCTTTCTTTTGAAAATTTTCAATTAAACAAAAAAATAAAATCCAAAAAATAATTTCTTTCTTCTTTAGAAGTTTTTCTTTCGAAAATTCCAAACAAAAATAGAAATCAAAAAATATTTCTTTGTTAGGAGCTTTCATGGTCTAATTGTACAAGAGTAAGAGTTAGTTTATTTACTTTATTCCTGATCTTCCTGAACTACGTAATAATCTGATTCATGGTTAACATGATAGGTAGACAATTTTCAACGGGTTCGATAAAAACTATTTTAAAACCGCAAAAAAAGAAGAGGAAAATCATTGACAAAAATAGAGAAGAAGAATATAATAAGAAAAGAGAGTGTTAAAGCAAAAAATAAACCAATAAGCGGGGAAGAAGCATGAAGCCTTCCAAGCTCATTTTAGAAATAAAAATGGCATTAGGTACATGATATACAATGTGTGATTAATATATGTAAAATGCCTAATTCTAACACGTTTGTTGTTTGTCATAAAAAGATAAAGTTAAACAAAGGTGGTTAGTTTGTGGTTTTGAGTTTCGGAGTGTTTTGGGACACTTAGTCCCTAAAAGAGAGCTTAAGCTTTAAAATTTGGACTGTAGTCGTAGCAGTATGAAGACGACCTTGGAATGGAATTACGTCAGTTCCGTTAGCTTTGTTGGGTGATTTCGAACTCAGGGGCGTGTTCGTATTGTGTTTTGGAGGTCCGTAGCTTATTTAAGCTTGAAATGTCGAAAGTTGAATTTTTGAAGTTTCCGCTTCGATAGTGAGATTTTGATATCGGGGTCGAAATGGAATTCTGGAAGTTGGAGTAGCTCCATAGTATTGAATGTGACGTGCTTGCAAAACATCAGGTCATTCGGACGAGGTTTGATAGATTTTTTGATCGAAAGCGTAATTGGAGTTCTTAGGCTTGGATCCGATGTTAAATTGGTGTTTTGATGTTGTTTTGAGCGTTCTGAAGGTTGGAACAAGTTTGAATGATGTTTTAGAATTTGTTGGCATTTTTGGTTGAGGTCCCGAGAGCCTCGGGTGTGTTTCGGATGCTCAACTGACCATTTTTGGACTTGGAGAAGGATCAGATTTTTGCTGGTTTTTGTTGCAAACTTTTCTTCATCGCGATCACGTGAGGAGGCTCGTGATCACGAAGGCTTAGATGAGGCAGATGGGATTTTGTTCTACGCGAACGCGGGAAAGGGAGTGCAAACGTGTAGTAGTGGCAGGAGCTGAATCAAGAACGCGTTGGCTACGCTGCATTCACGAAGAGGAAGAAGTGAGGCAGCTAAGGAGTGGAAGATTTTCTCTTTGCGACCGCGTGACGTCAAACGCGATCGTGTAGAGCTGAGCAGTGCAACGTCACCATTGCATAGGGTTTATCGCGTTCACGTAGGTTTATTTTGGGGGTCAGCGAAGTTGCTCTTCGCGATCGCGTGTGAGTATTCGTGATCGCGATTAAGGACGCATCTGGGCAGAATATAAAGTTCAAAATCGAGGGTTTTAAGTTCATATCACAAAATTGAATTGGGAGCTCGGTAGGGAGACGAATTTTAGAGAGATTTTCGGAGGGAGTTTGGGGTAATGATTCTTAACTCCTTTTTTGCTTATAACCCATTAATCTAATCATGAATTCATCATCTAATTTCGGATTTGGGGTGAGAAATTGGAGAAAAATTTGGAAAAGTTCTTAGACCTAATTTTCGAGTTTTGATTGGGAATTTGACATCGGATTTGAATGATTTTGGTATGGTTAGACTCGTGAGTGAATAAGGGTTCATAATTCGTAACTTTTACCCGATTTCGAGACGTAGGCCCGGGGGCATTTTTGGGTAATTTTCTTAATTTCGCGTGTTAGCTTCGAATTAATTAGTGGAATTAGTTACTTGAAGTTATATTTACATTATGCAATGATTTGAATAAATTTGGGCCATTTGGAGTTGAGTACTTGTGGCAAGAGCGTGGTTTCGGGTTGATTTTTGAGTTGGTTCGAGGTAAGTGGCTTGTCTAACCTTGTGTGGGGGAACCTCCCTTAGGATTTAGTATTGTTGATAATTGAGATGCCTTGTACGTGAGGTGACGAGTGTGTACTTGTGCTAATTATTAAAAATCCTATTTTCATTAAGTAACTATAACTGTTTTTCCTTACCTGTTTATACTAATTGCAATTTAAGCCTACTATTAGCTTAGGGAAGCATGTCTAATTGACTTAATTGCTTTACTTGCTCAAACTGCTTTATTTGAATTATGTGCAGTATGCTAGGTTAGAAATACCTGTTTACCTTGGTATGAAATTTAGATTGAACTGAATATTCTCCGTGTTGCTGCTGTGTGTTTACTTGGGACTACGGGACGGTATCCCGGGAAATCCCCCTGCATGTTTACTTTGGGACTACAGATTTATATTCTAGTAGATCCCCCTGCACATTATATTAGAACTACGGGACTGCACTAGATTCCACCAGTACTGGGTATTTATATTTGGGACTACGGATCGGGATTCCAGTAGATCCCCGCGCACTATGAACTGGACTACGGGACGACACCCAGGAGATCCACTGGATAATTATATTCGGGGACTATATGACGGTATCCTAGGAGATCCCCGGTTGTTATCTCTATGTTGAGCTGTATTCCTTCTGTGATTATTTTGTCTCTGTTATAGTTGTTGTTATTCTTATTATCCTATGTTACTTCATACTGTTAGAATTTAATTATATTGTCGTTCTATACTGTTTTACCTCATTTTTCAGCTATAATTAGTAAGGCCCTGACCTTCCTCGTCACTACTCGACCGAGGTTAGGCTTGGCACTTACTGAGTACCGTTGTGGTGTACTCATGCCCTTTCTGCGCATGTTTTTCATGTGCAGATCCAGGTACTTCGACTCAGCCCTACTACCATTGAGGCGAGGCGATTCTCCAGAGACTTCGAGGTATATCTGCCGCGTCCGCAGACCGAGGAGTCTCTTTCCATTCTCTCTTACAGTATTAGCCCTTATGTATTTACTTTTGTTTATACATTCAGGAGTTAGACACTTGTAACATTCAACAACTTGTGATTTCATGAGATTCCGGGTTTTGGGAAGTTGTTCAGTTTTTGAGATCTTGTATTAGTATATGCCGGGCGGCATCTTAAACGTTTCTATATTTGCTTATCTTCAGTTTTTATTAGTTGTTCCGCATTTTGTTTCTTTTTCAGCAATTGTTAGGCTTACCTAATCGTAGAGACTAGGTGCCGTCATGACAGTTCACAGAGGGCGAACTTGGGTCGTGATAATCTTTTCCCTTTCTTATTCTTTTTTCAGTTCTGTTAATGTAGATTTTAATAACATGACATGCTTGCGGACTTCATGCTTAGATCCTAAAATGTTGTCAGACATCGAAATAATGATAAGCAGAATGTGTTGAAGATAAGGCGTGTAAGAAAATAAATAGAGAATTGGAACAATAAGTATAAATCAAATCCAAATGAAGCCGCCCTTACTTGATTGGTTTATGACACTAAAGTCGTGATAACAACACAAGTTGAAATTCGTTCCCTTCAGATCATTGTTGAAGCCGAATTGAGGATGAAGATTGAGTCAAGACCTGATTGAAACGTTGACTTTTATTGATGAAAAGCGATTGGATGCGGTTTTCCACGGGCAGTTGTACTAGCAAAGAATGTCCTGTGCCAACAACAAGAAAGTGCGACCCAGGAAGATTGAAGTGGGGCAACTCGTTCTGAAACGCATCCTCCTACATCATGAAGAAGCTAAAGGAAAGCTTTCTCCAAATTGGAAAGGTCCGTGCATTGTAACCGGAGTCTTACAAAAAGAGCACTGTATTTGGGAGACATCGAAGAAAATGTCTCCGAGACAACTGTCAATGCGGATGCAGTCAAAAGGTACTATATTTGACCCCATATGCACCATTAATGTTCTCTGATTGGGATGACGAAGGCTTTCATTCTCGCTATCCAAATACCATTGACCCATTTTGCCAACCCTTTAAGCCTATTACTTTTCTTTGATTACCCTCTTTGGAACCTGAATGTGTTATTGAAAAAGAAAGAAGAAGAAAGAAAAAGAAAAAGAAAAAAAAAGGAGAAAAAGAGAAGACTAAATAGAAAAAGAAAAAAGAAGAAGAAAAGAAGCAAAAGAAAAGAAAAACCAAACAAAACAAGAATCCAAAACAAAGTTAATGTAATTGGACTACGTCTGACCTGATTCCGAAAGGATACGTAGGCAGCCTCATTCTGGGGTTCGGTCACACCAAATAAAAAATCTACATTCCCCCAAAAGTAAAAATTGGGGCAGATGTTACAATGGTTCGACGATGGTTTCTCTAAAGGTTCCAAAGTTATTATGCAATCCAAATTCTTTTTACCCAAATCTTTTCAAGTCCTTCTGATCAATCGGTGAGAATGTTCAAGACTTGGAGGATACAGTTACTTAGATCGGATGCAACCAAATGAGAGAAATAAAATGAGAGAGTCCTACTGGTGAAAACCTTTATGGGCATTGTAGGGCGATGATGAGTAGAGAAAATAAAAAGAGAGAGTCTTGTTAGTGAAAATTCGCAAAGGGTACTATTATCAGCTAGTGAAAACCCGCAAAGAGCACTGTTGATCAGAAAGAGGATCCACACAGCCATGGCATCAACACAATCATGAGCAAGGTTTTCCAGTTTCAAGTTAAAAGTTGTGATGATTTTCTGAGAGTCGGACGGTTTACATAGATTAGGCATCCAGTCCAAAAGGCATGTCATGTTTATTGAAGTCCGCATGTACTCCCAGATAAGCCAGTCTTTCTGTTCCCCGAAAAGGACACCTCTTGTTTTAAACTCATTCTCTATTCCATTATTTGTTTTTCTTTGAATCCCTTTCGGTCTAACTTTGTTCCAAAAATAAGGCAAAGAAAAGATGGCAAGATCGATTTACAAGGTTCTTGTTTGAAGCGAGCTGATATATTCAAATGGTGCTTAGCCTCAACAAGGGCATCAAGTCGACCTCGACTGGCCATGATTGGCCGATGCTTTGAAATGGAAAACTTTGAAAGAAGTCAAAAGCGAAATGCCCACAAAGGCAAAATAAAGTTGAAAAGGTTAAGTACCGTCATGACAAAGTTTGGAAAAGCTAAAGGTTCTCTAGGGACATGTAGTTGGTATTCATGAAATAATTAGTTGCAGTTGAAATCATTAAAGAAGATAAGCCGAGATCAAGAGATTGAAGTAATCAAGGCCACAAACCGACCACCATTTTAAAACTAACGAATCTTTCTTTATTCATAATATGAACAAAATAATTCTAGGAAACAGTTCGTGAAAAGACGAACACCACCAAGTGAAGTTCTCAAATTCTTCATTTTCTTCCAATATACATGTAATCATTTTATTTTTAGTTTCATTATAGGGAACCAATACCCTATCTTCAATGCATGGTACTACATCCCCTTGTTATATTTTATTGCCAACATATGGTACGACATTTCCTAGTAGCATCTCAGAGCGCCACAAGCCTCATTTTACTGCCAACATAGGGTACGACATTCCCTAGTAGCATCTCAGAGCGCCATGAGCCTCATTACTATCAACATAGGGTACGACATTCCCTAGTAGAATTCCAGAGTGCCACGAGCCTCATATTATTACTAACATAGGGTACACCATTCCTTACTAGCGTCCTAGAGTGCCAAGAGCCTCATCTTATTGCCAACACAGGGTACTACATCCCCTGGCTGCATTACTTTATGCCAACATAGGGTACGACATTCTCTAGCAGCATCTCAGAGCGCCACGAGCCTCATTTTATTGCAAACATAGTGTACGACATTCCCTAGTAGCCTCCTAGAGCACCACGAGCCTCATCTTATTTCCAACACAGGGTACTACATCCCCTGGCTGCATTATTCTCTGCCAGCATAGGGTACGACATTTCCTAGTAGCATCCTAGAGTGCCACGAGCCTCATCTTATTGTCAACACAAGGTACTTCTTGTCCTGGTTGCCTTCCTTCTTATTAACATAGGGTACTACATCCCCTAATTTCATTTCTTTCCACCAAAATAGGGTACAACATTCCCTAGTAGCATCTCAGAGCACTACGAGCCTCATTTATTGCCAACATAGGGTACGGCATTCCCTAGTAGCCTCCCAAAGTGCCATGAGCCTCATCTTATTGCCAACACAGGGTACTACATCCCCTGGTTGCCTTCCTTCTTGTTAACATAGGGTACGTCATCCCCTATTACTAAAAAAAGCCTATTTCTTTTTCAATTCTTTATTATACAATAGCAAAGATAGTTTATTGTATTTTCAATAACTCACAAATAATTTCTAGTGCAAATTGGGGCAGAAAATTTTTGTTCATTTTGTTTGTGATGGCTTGTAGGTTTTTCTACAAAGTACAGATTGGATGTGCAAAAATAAGATTACGTCTCCTGCCAGATAAAGTGGAATGTTTGATCTCAATACCGGCTGCAACCAGCTTTGACGTGATTCATGCGGAGACATAGGGTCTGAAGATACATCTTCTCATCATTTGATCAAGAAACAAGCATGTGAGAATATTTTATAGTCTGTTACATCGAGAGCATCAAGTATCAGTCTAAAGTCAATGGGGGAAGCAGGTCAAGAATCAAGACAAGATTCCATATGGCATTTAGATAGAAATTTTGTAACTCATAGATTTCAAAAGTGTGTAATTTTTTTTCATTTTGATATAATAGTAGGAACCGCGAATCAGAACCTCGACGAAACTTCGCTCGGCTCTCCATCTAAGCATACTCTATCAGTTATTTTCAACTTGAACTACACATGACCTAACCTGGAATATGTAGGCTGCCTAAAATAAAGGCTCGGTCGCAACCTCTTCTTTTCTTTCCTTTTTCTTTTTAAATAATAGTGAGGTCAAAAATCAGTCACTTGTTCATTTTCTTTGCTTGAAAACTCTTCATGTTTCCAAGCAAAGAGGGGCATGATGTGAACAACTAATTTTTGACCACACCCAAATTCTATTCTATTTTAGTGTACATATTTTCTTTAGGTCTAATCTTGATATTTTAATTTTTTATCTCATTTTTCATAGGTTTTATTTGAGAAAAATTAAAAAGCTACAAAAGTTGCATATTCTTAAGAGTATATATTTTGTTCCATATTTAAATAGAAGAAAACAAATACAGTATTTTTTTAATTAAGAATTTAATAAGTAGACTAGTAACTTTTAATTTATTTTTAGTGTCATCTAAATCATAGTCCAAGTATATATTTGTATTGGTCTAAAATAGATAATTAATATTCTTATCTTTCTATTTTTTATTTATCTTAACAAAAAAAATGGAGAAAAGGATCCTAATTTAATCACTAATCCCACATCTCTAACCTCCCAAACTCCCCACCAGCCTCACGTCTCTCACCCCCACACTCCCTAACTTTCACGTCTCTCACCCCACACACAACATCACATGCGCACGATCTCACCAATACTCATATATGTGAATGCATAATCTCCTTTCATGAAGGGAAGAGACACAGAAGAAAGAACAAAGTAGGACTCACGGACACAAAGAAAGGAAGGAGAACGAGATTTAGAAAAAAAAAGTTTGATTTTGAGGGGAAAAAGTTTATTGAAAAGCAATTTCTTTCCGTGTTAGTTTGAAAGTCCTATTAATTCTTCATAATTAATTAAGAAAATCAAGACAAAATTTGATGGGAATGGAGTTTAAGTAAAAGTTAAGGTCCTATTCGATGAGGTTTTTAATCGAGATTTCGATTCGTAGCTACGACATTTCAGTATAATAGTCATTTCTCTATTTAATCCGACTCAATTACAAATTTTCAGCTTTGTTCATCAATATAAAGGTCCTCTGCTTATCTTCTATGGGTTTTACTTCTATTATTTGATACATGAATATTTTGTGGTGAGGTGATTTTTCGGTAAAAGTTATAATCAGTTTGGATGTTTGCGGATACTTGCTTGTTGGAATAAAGTAATTTATCTTGTTAAAATGTAGAATATAATTAAGAAATTGACATGGGTTAAAGGAGAAGACCTGATGTACTTGGATTTTCTTGGTTTAATTTATGGCATCTTTCGAATAAGAGACGTCCAGGAATCCTGTTTTCATAGCTTAGTTCATTCTCTGTTTTCATTTGTTTCTTTGTAGTTGGAGTATTTTTCAATTAGTTTAAGAATTAGAAAATTAGGCCGTGAATGTTCAAATTAAAGAAATACTGTCAATAATCTAAATAGCTAAATTTTTTATTTTTATTTCTTTGACCTCCAACAACTCGTATCCATAATTCTCATGCCTCACAATAATCTCAAATTATCTTACGACAATAACTCATAAATACGCTAGAAAAGCTTTAGCCGCATTTTAAATATTAGTCCATGAGTTCATACCCGAACCTTGAATTAATATGCTTAAGTAATAAAAGGGTCATGTGCGCATTCCCACGTCTAGATGTCTTTAAATTTAAAATAATTATATTTTAACTATGTATGCATTCCGTACCTTGGTTTGACATCTAACTTCAAAGAGATACCTTGTGTGCATATAGCATCTGGGTCTAAATTATTAATAAAATATAATAATTAGTTAAGAAGTAAAAAATAAACCATAATCAATAAAATACAAGAATAGCTAATTATTGATTTATGCCTTACATTAATCAAAAAAACGACCGTGCTAGAACCGCGAGACTCGAGGGGTGCCTTACACCTTCCCCTCGGTCAACGGAATTCCTTACTTAGTCAAACCTTCCTTTTGATAAATGATTCAAATAAAAGGTGACTTGGAACACCAAAACTCAATTCCAAGTGGCGACTCCAAATAATAAATAATCCCTTTTCAAAATTTCACTTTAATTGGAAAGACTCTTCTAACTCAACCTCGAAATAGAGTTGTGTGGTAAAAAAGAGGTGTGACACCTACTACTCCTATTTGATTCACAAATTACTCTAACTTGTAGAGCAAAAATACTCACTCCAACTCACTGATTATTTATGACACTTGATTACAACTCAATTACCTAAAACACATTCATGTGACTGACTCGAGAAGAATACAAGACAAGTACTCAATACAAGTAAACAACTTATGACTCTTCAGTTGATGTGCAAAAGGATTGTTCGGAAATTCAAAGTCGATCCTATTTAAAACACAACTTGAGATCTTCTAGGAGTCTTATTCATAGTCAGCTTCCTCTTGGATAGGACTCCTACTGTTCCAAGGATTCCACGCACTTTGGGATTTTAGCCTCTGAAATGAATTATCCATATCTTCATGAGCAGCAACTCTTATAACTTATAGTAGCCATCTTCCAACCAACTCGGACCTGGGTAACTTTGAGATAAAGTTACTGCCTTATACAGACGTATAAGTATCACTTAGGAGGAGCTAATTCTTTCTCATGAGGAGCTGGTTCTTCAGAACAGTTAAGCATCTACGTTGAGGACCTGGTTCTTTGAACATTTATTCATACTTTGTTAATCATCAAAATTTCAATACTCAACAAATTCCCCCTTTTTGATGATGATAAACTTTGTGCACAACAGAACCAGATAATCACATGAAAGAACTAGATAATCACAACTAGCACTATTGACAGAAATGTATGTTCACAACATCTTCCAACCTTATCTTCCCCTTTTTGGCATCATCGAAAACACACAAAAAAATGTTAGACATTGAGCATAGAATAATGTAAGATTCAAGGCCAATTAGGTGACATCACAAGCTTAAGAAAGGGCAAATAAACTAGGCTGATGATCCAATATAGTACAAAGCAGTGAGGCAGAGAAATATGAGACATTAAGTAGTGCCAAAAGAATCCTAGGGCCTTGTCTTCATCATTAGAATAAAATAAACTAAGCATACTGCAAACTACTCAAACTAAGACAAAAGGAACAAAAGATAAGGCATCACTAGAATAGCAAAAGAACTAAGGACACTGGGAAGGAACAAGTTCATGGGTGAGAAGCAGAGGGGGTCAAAGCTTTCAAAAGGTGGCAATCTATTGGGCATGGGCCTCCCTGTCTCTTCTGAGCTCTTCTTTGAGTTGCTTTGTTTCCTTTCTCATCTCATTATTTCTTCACGAATCTTGGCATTCTCTTCAACAACCAACTCCAACCTCTTGCTGAGTTTTGCAACCCTACTACTCCCAGGAAGAATAACAGATCCTATGGGTCCTCTAGCCTTGATCTCCTCATAGCCACACTGCTTGACGGTAACAGGATCCAAAACGTCATTGTGGTTTTCAAACTTAAGCTTAAGTAATGTAATGTTGAGCTTGTCAAACAACTCAGCCAACATGAAACCATATGACATAGCATGCTTGGGTTTGGAAGTATCTGCAGCTCTTGCCATGTGCTGAATCATCAAGTTAGGAAGATTGATAGACCTACCAGTGTCAGGCAACTCCATCACAGCCATGTCCAGTAGAATAGTTTCATGCCTTCTCACAGACCTCTGAAGAATGCAGGAGTTGACAAAATGAAATAATAACTTGTGGAAGGGAGTCATATCAATCTTGTACACTTTCTAGGGAGCATCTAGTTCAAACTTTTGGGAGAACTTCCTAGTGAACACAATGCCATTGTCAACATCATTGTCTATGGTTAACCACTTCTTCTTCAAGTAATTGTCAAATCCCAAAGAAGGGATATTTAGAAGTATGGGTATCTAACGGGTGGGCCGGGCCGGGCAGGAAAAATTAGTAACCATAGGGATTGTGGGTCCGAGCCGGTTATGGGTTGGGGCTTACTGGGTTTAATGAGTTCGGGTTCATCCAGGTAAAAAAATAAACCATAAGGGTTACGGGTACAAGGGGCCGGGCCGGGCCGTGCTGGGTTAGTGTTTTATTTTATTTTATTTTATTTATTTGTATTTTGTATAACTATTATAATTTATATTAATATAAAGTAAAAATATAAAGAATACAATGTAGATGGAAAAAAATTGCACTTATAAATTGCAAGTTATACATTTATTTCAAAATTCAAACTTACAAATTGAAAGGTTTACATTTAACAACAAGTAAATTAACGAAAAAAGAGTAAATTCAAAGGTTTTGCATTGCCTTAGACTCTAAAACCTTAATAAATAAATAAAATAAAAATGAAATATAGCTTTTAAACCAGGCTGGGCCGGTCTGGGCCGATTAACCGGTTCAACAGTAATTTACGTTGACCAGGTTTGACCGGTCTGGTTACCCGGTTGAAAAAATATGAATGGACCAAACCCCTACCCCTTTAACCCAGCCCCACCCGGAACCCTTGTACCAGTCTGGGACAGTTTTGGTTTTAACCGGTCTGGGCCGGTCCAGAAATGGGCTGACCTGGCCCAATAAACACCCATATTAAGAAGCATCCCCATCTCCTTAGCATCAAACTCCATGTCAAAGCCCCCAAGCTTACTCTTGACTACCTTTCCATCAAATGTGAAATTTACATAGAACTCCACCACAGCAGGAACACATATTGGGGGGGGGGGGAAGCTTTGACAAACATGTGCTTCTACCCCTGTAGCTTAAGTTTTTCAACTAGTTGAGCTATCCCCTTCTCATCAGTGTTCGCAAGAATCTTCCCATTTGGCACTTTTCTGTTCATGAACTCTGTGAGTCGATCAACTACAGCTAGCACATTCTTTCTTGTCTTACCCCTACTGTCCCTTACAGAAGAGGTAGCAGGATTAGTGACTTTGGCACTCTTTTTCTTTGGTGTAGCAGATTTTGCTGGCAAGGCAGAGTCACATTCATCTTCTCCATCCACCTCAACAACAGGTTCCATAATTGAAACCTTCTTCTTTGTCTTCTTGGCTCTTCTGGACTCCTTAACTCTTTGTGCATCAACAACCTTTCTTTTACTCCTTGTGAGGGGAGTTCTAGCAGAACCACTTCTTTCCTTGTTGAGACTACTAATTTTGTAGCTTTCACAGTGGTCTTCCTGGACTTCTTCCCTACCTCAGATAGTGGCATATCATCTTCATTGTTGCTAACTTCTTCATCTCCAGTGAAAGGAGTTAACAGAGACCCAGGTTCTTGAGCCCTTGTATCTTCGCCATTTTCTTCTGAAGAGGCTATGATAGTGTTTCCAATTGTCATGGAACCTTCATATTCCTCACTCACATTCCCCTCTTCTTCCTCACTCTCGTCATCACCTCCTTCACTCTCACTTACATTTTCTTGATCCTCACCCTCACTTTTAGAAACGTCCCCTTCTTCACTCTGATTTTCTTCTTCTGCAGAATCATTAGCCTATTCACCTGTCTTATCCGATGTATCACTCTCCTTCTCATCTCCCGATCCTCCCTCATTCTCACTCTTTTTTTCTTCGTTGGCTATGTTTTGAGCATCCCTCATGACTATTCACAGCTTCTTCTTCTTTTTCACTTTCCTCATCCTCAATTCAACTAAAATCAAGGCCATCAGAGCCTTCTTTTTCAACGGTTCTTTACATCCTTCCCCCTCTACCACAGGCTCCATAGCCGTTGGATCTACCTCCTTTCCCAGATCCCCTGCACCCTTTTCTACAGTGAATTTCTCTACTAGTGGCTTCTCACTCATGGGTGAGAGAGTATCTAGGGGTGCAACATCTATAGCAGACACCAAAATATCTAATTTAAAAGTAGGATGTTGTACCTGATCAGTACTGACTGGCACTGATTCCCCCTGAACCACAGATTCCTTAGCTACAGTGTTACCCTGTGTAGCAGCATCAGTCACTTTCTTGATAGATTTTCTTAGAGTTGCTTTGACATTTGTTGACTTAGAGGTATTTTTCGCAGGAAGCTTAGGTGTATGGGTAGTTGTTTTTTATGGAGGAGGTACAGTGGAGGTGGGAATATTAGGAACAACATGAACAGTAGGAACACGGGATGATGCTATAGGTATAATGGAGGATATCGAAGGAGAAGGAACATGTGTGGGTGTGGGTTCTCTTGAAGGCTTGGCATTTTTCTTCGATTTGGGCTTTAAGATTACGGGTTTTGCTTCAGCCTTGGTTGATGATTTAGCTTTAGAGGGTGTTTGACTGGCTTTAGGCATGGTGATCAGATGAGAGACTCGAAGAAGAGAAAGAGAGGGTTAGTTCTTGATAATTGTGTTCGGTTCTTGCTTAGGGTTTGAGAGAAACAATAAGGTTAGATAAGATGATCATAAGAGCCTTTTAAAGGTGTTACTCCTGATTTGACTGGAAGAGAGAAGGTGACCGAATTTGAGTGCTAACGGGACTTTTATAACAGTTACTTTGACTATTAGTATTTCAAGAATAATTGATCTCTAATTGCACGAGGATTCTCCCTTACTCTTTGACTAGAAGATGATTAGAAGTGATGCCAATGGAATTAAAAGTTTGAGTATAGCAATAATTTTAAAATATAAAATCCTAGTGACTTAAGACAGTATGGCACGTACCCGAGTCAAAGAACCAACTCCTTATTCGTTTATGCAATAAAGCTCCACCACTTCATATTAGTATCATGCAACACAGTTATCAGTCAGATTTTCTAAGCAAGTGTGTGAGCTTAATACAAGCACAAATGTAAATCAAACACATTGTACTTTATTATCTACATCTTATTACGCCTTTTCTAGCCAATCACTAGGATTCAACTTAGTGGGAGGAGTTGATTAGACTTAGTTCTAGTCTATTCCTTTCAAAGTGATCCCTACTCAGAGCTTTAGTAAAAATATCAGCAATTTGATCTTCACTTTACAAAAGTTAATTGAGATATTCCCCTTTGAACATTGTCTCTGAGAAAGTGATATCTAATGTTGTGCTTGGTTCTCTTTTGCTGACATGGATTTTTAGCAATGTTTATGGCACTAGTGTTATCACAGAAAATGAGAACACAATAAACAAATATACCATAGTCCCTTAGCTATTGTCTTACCTATAGTAACTAAGCACAACAGGATGTTGCTGCCACATATTCAGTCTCAGCTGTAGATAAGGCTACTGAGTTTTGCTTCTTGGTTCCCAAGACACCATACAAGAACCCAAAAAATGAGATGTTCCTGAAGTGCTTTTCTTGTCAACTTGAAAACCTGCATGGTCAATATCAACATAACCAATTATATCAAAGTTGTAACCTCTGGGATACCATAGACGGAGGTCTGGGTTCCACTTGAGATATCTTAGTATCCTTTTGATAGCCTTCAAGTGAGATTTACCTGAAATCTTGCACATAATCTCACACTAAACACTATATCAGGCCTGCTTACTGTGAGATACAATAATGACCCAATCATTCCTCTATATAGTTTTTGTTCCACACTTTCCCTTCTTCGTAAAGGTCCAGCTTTGTTGCAATTGCAATGGGTGTGTCAATAGACTTAGAGGAATCCATGTTGAACTTCTTCAATAGTTCTTTGATATATTTCTCCTTAGGTATCATGGTTCCAGTGGGTGTTTACTTTATTTGTAGCCCTATAAAGAAGTTCAATACACCCATCATGCTTATTTCAAACCCATTTCCCATCATCTCAACAAATTCCTTGCACATTGCTTCATAGGTAGCCCCAAAGATAATGTCACCCACATACACTTGCACAATCATAATATTCTTTCCTCTGCTCCTTAGAAATAGAGTGTTGTCCACCTTTCCTCTTATAAAGTTATTGGCTAAGAGGAATTTTGAAAGCCTTTCATACCAAGCTCTTGGAGCCTATTTCAGTCCATTAAGAGCTTTATCCAATTTGAACACATAGTTAGGAGATCCTTCACTTTCAAATACAGGAGGTTGTTTAACAAACACTCCCTACTTTAGGTAACCATTCAAAAAGGCACTCTTTACATCCATCTGGTATAAAGTGAACTCAATGTGGGCCGCAATGGCTATCATCATTCTTATTGCCTCCATTCTAGCTACAGGTGCAAATGTCTCATCATAATCAATGCCTCCTCTTGATTGTATCCCCAACCATCAGTCTGGCATTGTTCTTTGATATTTCCTTGTTCATCCAACTTGTTTCTGAACACCCATCTAGTACCTCTGACCTTTTTGTTCTTAGGTTTCTGTACCTAGTACCACACCTTGCTTCTCTTAAATTGATTTAGCTCCTTTTGCATGGCTATAATCCATTATGGATCCTTTAGAGCTTCTTTGATGGTCTTAGGTTCAACCCGTGAGAGGATTGTTGCATGTGCACATAGATTTTTTAGAGAAGACCTGGGTTGCACCCGTGCATTTAGATCAGAGATGATATTTTCAAGAGGATGTGAGCTTTGATGCCTCCATGGTTTGATCTATATACCCAGAGAATATTCACCCCAGGAGTGACCCAAAGGAGCAGGTTCAATAGGTGTGGTTTCATTAGTCTAGTCAGCAGTTAGAATAGTTCTTTCTTCTTCTTGTTCCTCATGATCACTGTCAGTTTCCTTGTTGTTTTTCAGATCCATCTTCATCAGATTCCTTTGTGTCTTCATCATCAGTGAACCCTATGTCATAATCTTCATCATATAGACCTTTATCAACCAAGTTGTTAGATTCATCAAAAATAACATGAATATTTTCTTCCATACACATAGTTCTTTTATTAAGAACCTTATAGGCCTTACTATGTGGAAAGTAACCCAAGAAAAATTCCCTCATAACTTCTGTCATCAAACTCACCTAGAGCTTCTTTCCCTTTATTATACAAAAAACATTTGCACCCAAAGGCTCTCAGGTGATTGATGTTGGGTTTTCTTCCTCGAAGTAACTCATAGGGAGTTTTCTCAAGAATGGGTATGACTATACATCTATTTAGCAGGTATCAAGCGGTACTGATTGCCTCAGTCCAAAAATTCTTAGGCAGTCCACTGGCAATCAACATGGTACTCCTCATGTCTTTTAAGGATCTATTCTTTCTTTCTACAACCCTATTTTGTTGTGGAGTTCTAGGTGCAGAGAAATTATGGTCAATGCCATGTAAGCCACAGAACTCAAGGAATTTTGAATTTTCAAATTCAGTTCCATGGTCAGTTCTTATACTTAAAACATTGTATCCTAGATTTTGTTGAATCATTCTGACAAATACACAGAAAGCATAGAAAGGTTTCATCTTTGGATCCCAAAAACAAAGTCCAGGTATACCCGGAGAAGTCATCAACAATCACAAACACATACCTCTTACCTCCTCTTCTCCTTATTCTCACTGGTCTACATAGGTCCATGTGAAGGAGTTCCAGAGGTTCAGAAGTACTTACAAACTTTTTAGATTTAAAGGATGACCTAACATGTTTCCCTCTAACACAAATATCACATACCTTGTCGGAAGTGAACTCAACTTTAGGTAGCCCAAAGACCAAGTCCTTTGCTACCAACTTGTTGAGTTGAGAGAGACTGGCATATCCCAATCCACTACACGCAAGCATGTGTGCTCACTCTGGGGAAGTGACATAATCGATATCTTGTAGACTTGTTATGTCTCTTTCCCTTTAACACAATTTCATTAGTATCAAGCTTTGTGACAGTGCAAATTTTGGAATTGAATTTTACCTCATTTCCTTTGTCACACATCTGAGAGATGCTAAGAAGATTTTGTTTAAGACCTACCACATAATACACATCTTCTATAACATGAGAGAGTGACTTGCCAACTTTGCCAATACTTGTTATCTGGCCCTTTTCCCATTTCCAAATGGCACACTCCCTCCTTGGAAGCTGTCAGTGAGAGGAAGTTTTTCTTTACTCCAGTCATATGTCTTGAGCATCCACTGTATAAATACCAGTCCTGATTGTTTCCTCTCATATTAGCCTGCACCAAAATTTACAAGTTAGTTTTGGGAACCCAGATAAGCTTGGGTCCCTTCTTGTTTGAGAAAGGATAAATCAGATCCATTCTTTCCCACAAGGGGAGAGGATTAGAAGCTATTTTATTATTAACCTTAATCCACTTAGTGTGGATAGGAGGATTAACCTTTGGCTCCTCTTCCTTCTTCTTTTTTTAGCAATACCAAAGTTGTTTCTAAAATGAGCATGAATTAAAGCAGGACAAGTGTCTCTAAAGTGTCCTACTCTTCCACAATGAGTGCACATGTTATTATAAAAAATTCCTACATAGTTTGGGTCAAACTTAGGGGCAGGTTTTCTATAGCCAATTCCCGATTTGATAGAGCTATAGTTTTCATTTAGCCAATTCAAGGCATCAGAAGATCTATACCATTTGCTTAGTCTAGAGAGTTCATAATTGGCCTTTTCTAGGTTTTCATGTAGAACTTTATTTCTACATTCAACATCATAAAGATTATCATTAGCAATTTTTATTTCCTTTTCAAGCTTATCATGCAGATAACTCATTTTTCCTTTGCCATTTATATCTGGAGACTTCTCATTCTCAGAAGTAAGCTCAAGAACCTGGTTCTTAAGGTCTTTGACCTATTTCTCTAAACTATCTTTGTCAGGCTCAAGTTCTTTGATATCAAGTTTGACACAAGAAAGGTTGCTTATTAGCTGAATATTTCCAGTACTCATTTTATCCATTTCATTCTTTAAGGTCACAATTATGGACATCAATTATTTTTTGGACATATCATGAATATTTTCTTTCAAGTCAGATATACTTACCTGGTTTGCTTCATCTTCAATTTCTGAATCACTCATGGCCATCATTCCTATCACTTCTTCCTCTGTTTGGATTCTTCAATCGTTATCAAAGCCACTTTGATGTTTTCATTTCCAAAGTCAGTTTCCAAGGTCCTCCATATATCATGCGCAGAGACGCAAGAGGACACTCTAAGGAGAGTGTTTCTAGACAAGCTTAGCTTTTTTTTTGAACTAGCAGATGATCTTCCTCATCGTATTCCTCTTCTCTTTTGTTGCACTTGTCACCTTCACTGTCCAATTTGGTTGGGAGAATTGGTCCATGACTGACAATTAACCATATGTCAAAGTCATTAGCCTGAAGGAATGTTTCCATACGTAGCTTCCATTCATCATAGTGGTGTTCATCAAACAAATAGGGTCTTCTAATGTGCATTCCAAGCTCTACCGAGGGTTCTGGCTTCAGAGTTTGGTGCTCATCAATCACAACATATAGACTTATAGCCTCATCCTCCTTTTATTCCTCTCGATCACTTCTATTGTCCTCATATACTGCCAAGAATGCTTGCTTCATTGCTTTAGTAAATCATTTGCCTAGGATTTTTTCTTTGTTGGAACCCTTTTCTCTTATCTTCTCCTGTTTCTCTTTTTCAGCTCGTTCTTTCCTTCGCTCAATTTCCCACATTGGGCAGTCCTTGACCTTGTGATCTAGCTTGCCACACTTGTAGCACCCATCATAGTTAGTTTTATCGATCTACTTGGGCTTATTACTGGCCTCTCTCTTAGATACACTTTTGGAATTCATCATGAAGCTCTTGAACTTGGCAAACATTGCTATATCAGGATCATCATAGTTAGATTCATCATCCTCGGACTCTTTAAGAACCAAGGCCTTATCCTTCTTTAGTTCTTCCTTGTGTAGTTCTATCTTTCTCATTTCATGAGTTTTTAAGTTTCTAACCAACTCATCAAGTGAGATTTTGTCCAATTCGTTGGCTTCCTAGATTGCAGTGACTTTTGATTCCCATGAAGCTGGAAGGATTCTTAGAACTTTGCTAACCAACTCTTCTGAGGTATGCTAAGTGATTTCAGTTTATTGGTTATGTCACGACCTCGGTTCGCCCTCTATGAACCCTCGTAACAGCACCTAGTCTCTACAACTAGGTAAGCCTAACAATGCGGAAAATAAACAAAAATTGCGGAAAAATAACTAAAAATCGAAATAGTACAATAAAACAGTGTTTAAAATGTCGCTCGACATACATAATAACAACTCTCGAAACTAATATCTTTTCCCAGAACTCGGAATCTCATGATCACAAGCTTTTAAATGTTTACAAGCATCTAACTCTGGAATATCTAACAAAGAAACGAAAGTACAGAAGGGTTAAAATAAAAAAGGGAGAGTAGAAAGGGACTCTTCGGTCTGCGGACGCGGCAGATATACCTCTGAGCCTCTACAAACGCCTCATCTCAAGCGTGATAAGTCTAAACGGAGGTACCTGGATCTATACATGAAAAACATGCACAGAAAGGGCATGCGAACACCACAACAGTACTTAGTAAATGCCAAGCCTAACCTCGATCGGGTAGTGACGAGGAAGGTCAGGGTCTTACTGAGATTAAATAAAATATAAGGTATATCAGAATAAGATAAGCAGTACAGTTGAAAGCTAATAGTAAGAATTAATACATGATAATAAGGATAACAACAACTGAAACAGAGACAAAACAATCACAAGGAAATACCACTCTTCACAAGGATAATAACCGGGGATCTCTCAGTATCCCGAAGATCTCTTAGTACCTTCAATATATGCCAGGGAACTCTTGGTATCCCGAGGATCTCTTGGTATCCTCAATATATATACTAGGGATGTCTTGGTACCCCGAGGATCTCTTGGTATCCTCAATATATGCTAGGGATATCTTGTTATCCCGAGGCTCTCTTGGTATCCTAAATATACGTACTGGGGATATCTCGGTATCCCGCACTTCAGTTCAAACCATAAATACGTACAGGGGATCTCCCTGGATGCCGTCCCGTCGTCCCAACGTAAAAGCACACAGCAATAGCATAAAGAATACTCTATTAAACTTAACTTCATACCAAGGTAAAATAGGTAATTCTAACCTAGCATGCTTCACGTAATACAAATAAGGCAGTTTAAGCAAATAAAGCAATTAAGTCAATTAGACATGCTTCCCTAAGCTAACAGTAGGCTTAAATTCCAAGTAGTATAAGTAGGAACGAAAGAACACATTTAAAGCTACTTTAGTGAAAATAGGATTTCCAACAATTAGCACAAGTACGCACTCATCACCTCATCTACAAGGCATTTCAATTATCACAATACCAAATCCTAAGGGGAAAGTTCCCCACACAAGGTTAGGCAAACCACTTACCTCGAACCAGCT
The DNA here is from genome assembly GCF_000715075.1 of Nicotiana tabacum. NCBI lineage: Eukaryota > Viridiplantae > Streptophyta > Magnoliopsida > Solanales > Solanaceae > Nicotiana > Nicotiana tabacum. Next base: position 124,818,411 of record NC_134101.1, on the reverse strand, counting down.
CAAAATCAATCTTCCAACTTTTGAAACTAAAATCGCCCTCTCCCGAGATCCAAATCAATTTTCCAACTTTTGAAACTAAACCCTCAAAGTTCCTATTTTCTGCCCAGCAATTTCGCTTCTGTGGTCAAGGGACCGCACCTGCGGTCCTGCTTCTGCATAAGAACGACCGTACCTGCGAAAACTCATTAATTCCCCAAGTCCGCACCTGCGACCTGCTTACCGCATCTGCGGTCATACTGGTGCGTGAACTCATCCGCACCCGCGGCTCCTTGCCTTTCCTCATCTGGTCGTTTCTACGACTTAATTACGCATCTGTGGGAGTCGCATCTGCGGCCTCTCAACCGCAGGTGCGGTTATGACAGCAGCCCAAAGAACTTCAGCTGCAACTCCAAATTTCCAACTTCCTGTTAACCACCTGAAATCAACCCGAGGCCCCCGAGACCTCAACCAAAAGCATGAACAAGTCCTATACCACGATTCAAACTTATACCAATCCTTAAAACACCTAAAACAACATCGAAACATCGAATTAACCATGGATTAGAGCGTAAGAACTCCAAAAACTCTCACAATACGCTTTCGATCAAAAGGTCTATCAAACCTCGTCCGAATGACCTAAAATTTAGCACACACGTCACATTCAACACAACGAAGCTATCCTAAATTCCGGAATTTCATTTCTACCCTCAGATCAAAATCTCACTATCGAACCAGAAACTTTAAAAATCCAACTTTCGGCATTTCAAGCCTAAATTAGCTACGAACCTCCAAAACACAATTCGATCATGGCCCTAAACCCGAAATCACCCAACGGAGCTAACGAAACTAACAGAATTCCATTCCGAGGCCGTCTGCACACTGCTCCAACTACGGTCCAAATTCTAAAGCTTTAGCTCTCATTTAGGGACTAACTATCCCAAAACTCGCCGAAACTCTAAATAAACCCTCCCGGCAACTCACAATAGCAGAAACAAACACGGGAGATGCAGTTAATAGGGGATTGGGGCATAAATTCTTAAAATAACCGGCCGGGTCGTTACATTCTCCCACACTTAAACATTTGTTCGTCCTCGAACGAGCATAGAAACGTACCTGAAATAGTGAAAAGATGAGAAGAATGACTGCGCATATCCTGCTCGGTCTCGCAGGTTGCCTCCTCGACCGGCTGACCCCGCCATTGAACCTTTACTGATGCAATGTTCTTTGACCTCAGCTTTCGAACCTGCCTGTCCAATATCGCCACTAACTCCTCAACATAAGATAGATCCTTATCCAACTGGGCTGAATTGAAATTCAACACGTGCGACAGATCACTGTGACACCTCCAGAGCATCGAAACATGAAATGCCGGATGAACGCCTGCCAAGCTGGGAGGTAAGACAAGCTTATAAGCAACCTCCCCAACACGTCTCAATATCTCAAAAGGGCCAATAAACCTCAGACTCAACTTCCCTTTCTTTCCAAATCTCATAACACCCTTCATAGGCGAAACTCGAAGCAGAACCCGCTCTCCAACCATATCGAAACATCACGAACCTTCCGGTACTCGTAACTCTTCTGTCTGGACTAGGGTGTACGTAGTCTATCCTGAATCACCTTAACCTTCTCTAAAGCATCTTGAACCAAGTTTGTGCCCAATAATCTAGCCTTACCTGGCTCAAAACAACCCACCGGAGATCTACACCGCCTACCATATAAAGCCTCATACGGTGCCATCTGATTGCTAGACTGATAACTGTTGTTATAGGCAAACTCTGCCAATGGAAAGAACTGATCCCAAGACCCTCCAAACTCAATCACACATGCACGGAGCATATCCTCAAGAATCTAAATAGTGCATTCAGACTGTCTGTCCGTTTGAGGGTGAAATGTTGTACTCAACTTCACCCGAGTACCCAACTCATGCTGAATGACCCTCTAGAACCGTGATGTGAACTGACTACCCTTATCTGAAATGATGGAAACTGGAATACCATGCAGACGAACAATCTCCCGGATATAAATCTCTGCTAGACGCTCTGAAGAATAGGTAGTACACACTTGAATGAAATGTGCAGACTTGGTCAGCCGATCCACAATCATCCAAATGGCATCGAACTTCCTCAAAGTCCGTGGGAGCCCAACTACAAAGTCCATGGTTATCTGCTCCCACTTCCACTCCGAAATCTCTATCTACTGAAGCAACTCACCCAGTCTCTGGTGCTCATACTTCACATGCTGACAATTGAAGCACCGAGCTACAAATCCAACTATATCTTTCTTCATCTGCCTCCACCAATAGTACTACCTTAAATCCTGGTACATCTTTGCGGCACCCGGATGAATGGAATACCGCAAACTATGGGCCTCCTCTAGAATCAGCTCTCGAAGCCCATCAATATTGGGTACACAAATCCGACCCTTCATCCTCAATACCCTATCATCACCAATAGTCATAACCCTGGAATCACCATGCTGAACCTTGTCCTTGAGGACAAGCAAATGAGGGTCATCATACTGATGCTCCCTAATATGATCAAATAAGGAAGACCGAGAAACCACGCAAGCTAGAACTCGACTAGGCTCCAAAAGATCCAATCTCACAAACTGGTTGGCTAAGGCCTGAACATCTATCGCCATGGGACTCTTCGCTGCTGGTAAATAAGCCAAACTCCCCAAACTCTCTGCCGGCGACTCAAGGCATCGACCACCATATTGGCCTTGCTTGGGTGATACAAAATAGTGATATCATAGTCCTTCAGCAACTCTAACTATCTCCTCTGGTGCAAATTAAGATCCTTTTGCTTGAATAGGTACTGCAAGCTCTGATGATCAGTATAAATCTCACAAAGAACACCGTATAAATAATGGCGCCAGATCTTCAGGGCATGAGCATTGGCAGCTAACTCGATATCATGGACATGGTAATTCTTCTCATGTACCTTCAACTATCTGGACACGTAGACAATCACCCTACCGTCTTTCATCAACATCACTCCAAGGCCAATCCTCGAGGCATCACAATAGACCGTATAAGACCCCGAACTTGTAGGCAATATCAAAATTGGGGCTGTAGTCAAAGCCGTCTTGAGTTTCTGAAAGCTCACCTCACACTCTTCCGTCCACTGGAACGGAGCACCCTTCTAGGTCAGTCTGGTCACAGGGGCAGCAATCGATGAAAACCCCTCCACAAAAAGTAACCCTCCAAGCCAAGAAAACTATGGATATATGTAGCCGAGGATGGTCTGGGCCAACTCTACACTGCCTCTACTTTCTTCAGATCCACCTGAATACCCTCACTCGACACCACGTGGCCTAAGAATGCCACAGAATCCTACCAAAACTCACATTTCGAGAACTTAGCATATAACTTCTTTTCTCTCAAGGTCTGAAGCACTGTCCTCAGGTGTTGCTCATGATATTCTCGACTCCGAGAGTATACCAGAATGTCATCAATAAAGACAATGACGAATGAGTCAAGATACGGCCGGAACACACTGTGCATCAAATGCATAAAGGCTGCTGGGGTATTGGTCAGCCCAAATGACATAACAAGGAACTCGTAATGACCATACCGATTTCTGAAAGCAGTCTTCGGGATATCTGGCTCCCGAATCTTCAACTGATGGTACCCTAAATGCAAGTCTATCATAGAAAACACTCGTGCACCCTATAGCTGGTCAAACAAATCATCAATACGAGGCAAAGGATAACGGTTCTTCACTGTAACTTTGTTCAACTAGCGATAATCAATGCACATATGCATAGAACCCTCCTTCTTATTCACAAACAAGACAGAAGCACGCAAGGTGATACACTGGGCCGAATAAAACCCTTATCAATCAATTCCTATAACTGGTCCTTCAACTACTTCAACTCAGGAGGAGCCATGTGATACGGAGGAATAGAAATGGGCTGAGTGCCCAGCAACAGATCAATGCCAAAATCAATATCTTTATCGGGCGATATGCTCGGAAGGTCAGCTGGAAACACATCAGAAAAATCTCGTACTATTGGGACTGAATCAACGGAAGGGGTATCAATACTGACATCTCTCACATAAGATAGATAGGCATCACACCCCTTCTCAACCATACGCTGAGCTTTAAGGAAAGAAATAACTTTACTGGGAATGTGATCTAAAGCACCTCTCCACTCAACATGCGGTACACCTGGCATAGTCAACGTCATGGTTTTGGCATGACAGTTAAGAATAGCATAATGGGGAAACAACCAGTCCATGCCCAAGATAATATCAAAATCTACCATGCTGAGCAACAATAAATTGGCTCTAGTCTCAAAACCACTAAGAGCAACCAAACACGACTGATAAATGGGGTCCACAACAAGAAAATCTCCCACAGGAGTAGAAACATAAACAGGGGAACTCAAAGAATCCCAAGGTACACCCAAATGAGAGCAAAATAAGAAGAAATAGAAGAATAAGTGGATCCTGGATCGAATAAAACTGATGCATCTCTATGACAAACCATGACAATACCTGTGATGATAGAATTGGAGGCAACAACCTCGGTACGGGCAGGAAGGGCATAATATATGGCCTGGCCTCCCCTTCTAGGGTGACCTCTACCTCCTCGACCTCCACCTCTAGCTGGCTGAGCAGGTGGGGTAGCAACTGGAGCTGTAACCTTAGCTTGAGAACTCTAGAGGTACGCTGTGGCTGAGAAGTCTGTCGAGGTGCACTCCTCCCAAGTCTACGGCTATCCCTTACCATATGGAGTATGTCACCACAATCAAAATAAGCTCTGGGAGGATGTGGCGGCTGTGATTGGCTTGGGCCAGGTTTGTTGGACTGACCTCTGAAAGCACCCCGCGCAGGAGGCGCACTAGATACTGGAGGTGCATAATATGGCTCTTGAGGCCTAGAGGAGCTAAAATACCACTGGCTGCTGGAAGAGCTAAATAAATAAGGCGACTCATATGACACCTACCATGACGAGCTGTAGCTGGGGCACGAGCTGCTTGAGACCTCTTGGCCTCCCTCTCCTCTCTCTCCCTAGCGTGCATACCCTCAATACTCCTAGCAGTTCTCACCACTTGCTGATAAGAAATATCCATCTCCAACTCACAATCGATGCTAGACTTGATGCTAGGAATAAGCCCCTCAATAAACCGGTGAACCCTCTCACGAACAGTAGAAACCAAGGCTGGGGCATGTCTAGCCATACTGGTGTAACGGACAACATACTCCGAGGCAGTCATAGCACCTTGGCGCAAATGCTCAAACTCTGTGCGCCATGCTTCCCTGAGGCTTTGAGAACGAACTCCCTTAGGAACATATCCGAAAACAGAGTCCAAGTCAGTGAAGCAACCTCGTCCGGACTGTCTAACTCATAGGTGCACCACCACTCATAGGCGGCTCCTCGAAGTTGGAAGGCAGTGAAAGAAACCCCACTCAATCCTGACATACCCATAGTGCAGAGGATACAATGACACTCCTCCAGAAATCCCAGGGCATCATCTGATGTGAATACAGGAGGATCATACTTCTTAAACCTCTCAAGTCTCTGCTGCTCATCCTTTGAAGCCGTTGCCCTGTCCTCAGGTTGACCTGGGGCTATAGGCTGTACAGGAATAATCCCTAGGACCTGATCAATATGCACTAGCTGCTCAGGAGTGCAGGCGGTGGGAGTCTGTGCTCCTCCCCCGGCCTGAGATATGGCTGCAACAAGGGGAAGCAACCCTGCCTGAGCCAAAGTGCTGTACATGCTCATGAACTACGCAAGAGTCTCTTGAAGAGCTGGAGTAGTAGTAGCAGTAGGCATATCGGGTGCATGGACTCTGGCTAGAACTACTAGTGGTACCTCGGTGGCAGCTCGCGCGGGTGCTCTAGCTGCACTAGGTGCTCGTCCTCAACTTCTATCCTGAACCGACCTCTGACGGCTGCAATAGGGGGCGCGGGTGCCTGATCCTGACTGGTAGTACGTGTCCTCACCATCTATGAGAGAATAAAAGAAAGAATTTAGGATTGTGATACCAAAATCTCGCACGACAAGGAAATCAAATGAAGTGGAATTTTTCTAATAGTTACATACCCTCTCGTAGATAAGTACAGACGTCTTCGTACTGATTAGAGAGACTCTAATAAACCGGCTTGTGATTCATGACTCTAACCTAGAGCTCTGATACCAACTTATCACGACCCCGGTTCTCCCTCCATGAACCCTCATGACGGTACCTAGTCTCTACGACTAGGTAAGCCTAACAATGCGGAAAATAAACAAAAATTGCGGAAGAAATAACTAAAAACTAAAATAGTGAAATAAAACAGTGTTTAAAATGCCGCTCGGCATACACAATAACAACTCCCGAAACTAATATCTTTTCTCACGGAATCTCATGATCACAAGCTTTTAAATGTTAACAAGCATCTAACTCCGCAATATCTAACAAAGAAACAAAACTACAGAAGGGCTAATACAAAAAAAGAGAGTAGAAAGGGACTCTTCGGTCTACGGATGCAGTAGATATACCTCGGAGTCTCTACAAGCGCCTCGTCTCAAGCGTGATAAGTCTGAACGGAGGTACCTAGATCTGCACATGAAAAACATGTGCAGAAAGGGCATGTGTACATCACAGCGGTAATCAGTAAGTGCCAAGCCTAACCTCGGTCGGGTAGTGACGAGGAAGGTCAGAGCCCTACTGAGATTAAATAAAATATAAGGTATAACAGAATAAGATAAGCAGTACAGTTGAAAGCTAACAGTAAGAATTAATACAAGATAATAAGGATAACAACAACTGAAACAGAGACAAAACAATCACAAGGAAATACCACTCTTTACAAGGATAATAACCGGGGATCTCTCAGTATCCCGAAGATCTCTTAGTACCCTCAATATATGCCAGGGATCTCTTGGTATCCTCAATATATATACTAGGGATCTCTTGGTATCCCGAGGATATCTTGGTATCCTCAATATATGCTAGAGATCTCTTGGTATCCTGAGGATTTCTTGGTATCCTCAATATACGTACTGGGGATCTCTCGGTATCCCGCACTTCAGTTCAAACCATAAATACGTACAGGGGATCTCCCGGGATGTCGTCCCGTAGCCCCAAAGTAAAAATACACAGCAATAACATAAAGAATACTCCATTAAACTCAACTTCATACAGAGGTAAAAAAGGTAATTCTAACCTAGCATGCTTCACGTAATACAAATAAGGCAGTTTAAGCAAATAAAGCAATTAAGTCAATTAGACATGCTTCCCTAAGCTAACAGTAGGCTTAAATTCCAAGTAGTATAAGTAGGAACGAAAAAACACATTTAAAGCTACTTTAGTGAAAATAGGATTTCCAACAATTAGCACAAGTACGCACTCGTCACCTCATCTACAAGGCATTTCAATTATCACAATACCAAATCCTAAGGGGAAAGTTCCCCACACAAGGTTAGACAAACCACTTACCTCGAACCAGCTCAAAATCAATCTGAAACCACGCTCTTGCCACGAGTACTCCACTCCAAATAGCCCGAATCTATTTAATTCAATTGCATAATGTAAATAACACTTCAAGTAACTGATTCTACAAATAAATTCTAAGCTAATGCGTGAAGTTAGGTAAAAATAACTAAAATGCCCCTCGGTCCCATGTCTCGGAATCGGGTAAAATTTATATTTTTAGAATCCTCATCCTCTCACGAGTTCATGCATACCAAAATTATCCAAATCCAAGGTCAATTTCCCAATTAAAATTTGAATTCTAGGTCTAAGAACTTTCTTCAAATTTTTCCCCAATTTTCACTTCCAATCTGAATTAAATGACAAAACTGAAAATAGATTAATGGAATATGGCTAGAAAGGGTTAAGGAATTGTTACCCACTGATTTTCTCTTCAAATTCCTCACAAAATTTCCCTCTCCCGAGCTCCAAATTAATTTTCCAACTTTTGAAACTAAACCCTCGAAGTTCCTATTTTCTGCCCAGCAATTTTGCTTCTGCCGTCAAGGGACCGCACCTGCGGTCCCACTTCTGCGGAAGAACGAACACACCTACGAAAACTAATTAATTCCCCAAGTCCGCACCTGCGACCTACTTACCGCATCTGCGGTCACGCAGGTGCGTGAACTCATCCGCACCTGCGGCTCCTTGACTTTCCTCATCTGGCCGCTTCTGTGGCTTAATTCCGCATCTGCGGGAGTCGCATCTGCAGCCTCTCAACCACAGATGCAGTTATGATAGCTGCCCAAAGAACTTCAGCTGCAACTCCAAATTTCCAACTTCCCGTTAACCACCCGAAATCAACCCGAGGCCCTCGGGACCTCAACCAAAAGCACGAACAAGTCCTATACCACGATTCAAACTTATACCAATCCTTCAAACACCTAAAACAACATCGAAACATCAAATTAACCATGAATTCGAGCCTAAGAACTCCAAAACTCTCACAATATGCTTTCGATCAAAAAGTCTATCAAACCTTGTCCGAATGACTTGAAATTTTGCACAGACGTCACATTAAACACTACGAAGCTATCCTAACTTCCAAAATTCCATTCCGACCCTCGGATCAAAATTTCACTATCGAACCGGAAACTTCAAAATTTTAACTTTCAGCATTTCAAGCCTAAATTAGCTACGGACCTCCAGAACACAATCCGAACACGGCCCTAAGCCCAAAATCATCCAACGAAGCTAACGGAACCGTCAAAATTCCATTCCAAGGCCGTCTTCACACTGCTCTGACTACGGTCCAAATTCTAAAGTTTAAGCTCTCATTTAGTTACTAAGTGTCCCAAAACTCTTCGAACTTCAAATAAACCCTCCCGGCAACTCACAATAGCAGAAACAAACACAGGAAAAGTAGTTAATAGGGGATCGAGGCGTAAATTGTTAAAACGACCGGCCGGGTCGTTACATGTTATTATAGTGATCCTAGTCATCATATCCTAGATGGGCTTAGACTCCTTCATGGAAAAATGCTCATAGTTTCTCATGAGTAGATCAATCCTTGATCTCTTTACTTGGTTTGTTCCTTCATGATTAGTTTGGAGTGCATCCCATATCTGCTTCACATTAGAGCAAACAAAAATTCTATTGTACTCATTAGGACCAAGTCCACAGACAAGGATTTTCTTAGCCTTTGCATTCTTCTCCATCCTTCTGAAATTTGCTACCACAAATTCGGAGGGTGATACGCTCAAATTACACCTAAATAAATGGTGTAAGGCGGTCAATGTCAAATATAATAACCCAACTATGTTGGGGTCGAATCCAACATGGAATAGGTGTGAAAAGGTTACTTGAATTGTGTGAAACTTGACATAAGTTGTAATCCTACTCCGTTAGCTTAAAAGAGAGTGTTGTAATTGTGAATTATCAAGAAAACTATTTTGTTATGAGAATGTAACTAATTTAATTAAGGAAACCAAGATTGTGTCCTCATTCATGGAATGTAATGCTATCAGTGTTAGTATGATATATTTCTAATGGAAGGTCCTTTGATATGCAAATGGTTCCTAAATGACTACCCAATATTTCCCAATAGTTAGGTAGTATTTTCTCTTTATGATTTTCCAATTATAAAAGAGTTACAATTAAGAACAACCAATTTATGCCAAACAGAACCCACTTATTCCTAAGCGATTCTATTAAAAAGGTTTAAAGCCTTGAGTTTTTACTATTCAATTATGCAAACACTAACCTACTTTTCCAAGTAAAGATAGAGTAAATTGGCATTAGTCAATATTTGCAACCATCAACATTAAAAGAAGCATGAGAAATGAATAAATACCAACCAACCATTATATATATATATATATATTCAATGGTAAACACCCATTAACATTACACCCATTTAGGGTCCACAACCTTAGTATTTAAAACTAGCTACTCATACTAGAATTCAATAACAAAGCAATAAATAAAGTCATAAAGCTTACAAAGATGACATGATTCTCTCTTCAAAAGCTTCCAAAATAATGGTGTATTCAATGCTCTAAGTGTAGCCTCTTTTTCAGACAAGATGTCCCATAAAAACCCTAGTTATTCTATTTATAATAGGCTAAAAGTCGGGGTCAAAACGTGACAAAAATAACCCTGCAGATCACGTCTGCGACCGCAGATGGGTCACAAATCAGTATCACGGTGTATACGGCTAAAATCGGAGAGCCCGATTTTATGATTATTATGAAATCCCGTAGCCCGGTTTTCAAAAGGCTCGAGTCTAGTTCGAGGTTCTAACCCAAGGGTCCTATATGCTCGACCTCAGGGCAGAGTAAATCGACGGCTATGATGAACGAGTGGGAGATTCTCAAGGCATATGATAAAAGCTGACCAAGTCTATCAGGCTATTTCAAGCCCGTATTGTGGCATTAAATGGTTGTACCGGCCATATATCTCTGTAATAATTACACTTGTACTATGTTGGGATTCCCCCGGGTATATAAAGGAGACCCTTGTCATTTGGTAACATATATCACTTACAACATTCAATACAAGAACATTCTCTCTGCTCTCCGACTTAAACATATTCTCTTAATTTCACTATTTACTGCTTACTTTTATTGCGTTCTATTTATTGTTCTTCATTTATTGCTCATTATTAATCATAGAGAGACTTCATTAAAGCTCTCAATACGGTTAGCCCTTCATCGGCTGTCCATAGCTCAGTGTCGAGCTCGACCTCAAGGCCCTGATTCTCAACCACTCGGTTCGCTTAAACACACTATTTTCAAGTTCTTACCTCATTTCCTAGTCTCATATTTAGCATCTATTGCCTAACAACTAGCATAAAAACATATCACGTTTTTTAGAACCACAAAATCAAATTTAATATTTATTACCATTTTCAAGATAAATATTTGGCGCCCACCGTGGGGCTAAAAATAATAGTGATTGTTTTCTTGCTGGTTTACTACACAACGCAAGTTATCTTTCGCACAATCTCGAACGGTCGTAATCAAATCTCTCAATCGTTTTCCTTTTCTCCTGTCGTTAACTCTCGAAAGTCTTGCAAGGCTCTCAAACGGTCTAACTGTCGGAAACTTTCGTAATCGTTCCAACCGGTCAGTCCGATCTGGCTTTCCTGCCTCTCTCTTCAAATACATTAACCTTGTCCAAGAATCTTTAATTTCAGGTCAAAATGTCTAACTCAGTAAATGCATATGAAAACAACGATCTTGAAGACCATGGAGAGAATGGCATGGCTGTTCCAGTTGTTGGTGTACCACCACGAAACCCTGAGGACGCACAGAAGCTAATCCCAGTGGATGTGGTTTCATGCGGTGCCCAACACATCGATATAAGCCCCCACACTATCAGGAGGATACGCCAAGGAGACCAACAAGAAGCTCAGAAAATCCTAGCTCGGGAGGAACATGAGGTTAGTCTTCACGTTATTTTTGAGATGTTGCAGGCACAACAGCTGGCAATTGCTCAACTGCAAAGCCACCAAAAAAACCCAAGTACAGCGGCTCCGGAAACGACCCCTCGAACCGAACAGGTACCTGAAAGGTCGAGCAACAACGGGTCAGCAGCCGACCCTGCTATTATGAAGATGCTCGAAGACCTCACAAAGAGGATTGAGTCGGGCAAAAAGATGATAGAAGCCAATGACAAAAAGGTAGAAACCTACAACTCAAGGGTTGATCAGATCCCCGGTGCACTCCCGATCCTGAAGGGTGTCGATTCGAAGAAATTCGTACAAAAACCATTCCCATCAGATGCCGCTCCAAAGCCCATCCTGAAGAAATTTAGAATGCCCTATCTACCGAAGTACAACGGAACCTCGGATCCTAACGAGCATGTCACAACTTACAGTTGTGCCGTAAAGGGAAATGACCTCAAGGAAGACGAGATCAAATCCATCCTATTGAAGAAGTTCGAAGAAACACTTTCAAAAGGGGCCATAATGTGGTATCACAACCTAGCCCCGAATTCCATAGAATCATTTGCCATGTTGGCAGATTCTTTCATAAAGGCACATGCCGATGCCATCAAGGTGGCTACAAGGAAATCCGACATTTTCAAAATCAAACAAAAGGAAAAGGAGATGCTGCGGGAGTTCGTATCTTGCTTTCAAATGGAGAGAATGGCATTACCATCAGTCTCCGACGACTGGGCAGTGCAAGCCTTCACCCAAGGCTTGAATGAGCGAAGCTCAGTGGCTTCGAAGCAGCTGATGCAGAGTTTGGTTAAATACCCAGCCGTGACTTGGTCGGATGTCCACAACCAATATCAGTCGATGATTAGGGTCGAGGACGACCAACTGGGAGCCCCCTCGGGTTCGCTATATCCAAGTAGACTCCTGGCAAAGGAGCCAAAGCCAAACAAGGAAAGGTACCAACCATACACCAAAGATAGGAGAATTGCACAGAGGCGCAACATACCCCGAAACGATCGAAGAACAGATTGAGGTCAGAATCCTTGGGGACTCGTGAGCAGAGTCGAATTCAATAGGCACACAGGACCGATGGAGGCACCCCACCTGTCAGAATATAACTTCAGCGTTGACATTTCAGACATCGTATTTGCCATCAATAAAATCAGAGACACCAGGTGGCCAAGACCTGTACAATCAGATCCGTCGTAGAGGAACCCAACTTAGTGTGCGAATTTCACAGAACACACGGTCATAGGACCGAAGATTGCAGACAACTCTGAGAAGAAGTAGCCCAGCTACTCAGCAAAGGGCACCTCCGAGAGTTCTTTAGCGATGAGCCAAAGATCAGTTCTGGGAAAAAGAGGCAAACTTGATGAACGAAATAGAAGAGCCGCAACATGTCATCCACATGATCATGGGAGGAATCGATGTCCTACAGGAGCCCACTATCAGAAAAGAAAAAATATCCATCATCAGGGAAAAACAAACTCAAGGTTACATACCCAAGGACGCTCTCATGTCTAGCGACGAGGACATCGAGACCTTGTCTCAGCCTCATAACGATGCTCTGGTAATCTCTTTTCTTGTGAATACATTTCAAATTAAATGTGTACTTGTGGATCTAGGTAACTCGACCAACATTATCAGGCCGAGGGTGGTGGAGCAACTTGGACTGCTTGACCAAATCCTGTCCGCCTCTCGAGTCCTCAACGGATTCAATATGGCGAGCAAAACAACGAAAGGGGAAATCACCCTCCTAGTCAAGGTGGCTGGCACGACCTAAAATGCCAAATTCCATGTCATCAAAGGAGACATGAGGTACAATGACTTGCTCGGAAGGCCATGGATACACTGCATGAGAGCAGAACCATCAAACCTTCATCAAATGATAAAGTTTCCGACGTAGGATGGAATAAAAACCGTGTATGGGGAACGACATGCAACGAGGAATGTTCGTAGTACACGATGTGGTACCGGCATCAATGCCCTCAACATCGAAGTAGCCAAAGGATAAGCAAATAGTGAAATAGCAATCACGAGACACATTCTCAGCTATACCCGAATAAAACAATCAAAGGACCGTGCCACATCCTCAGAGCAAACATTGAAGGCGTATTGAGGCTCGAGGTGCCATCGCCGCTAAGGTATAACCATTTTTTTTTCTTACATCTTACACTAACCTTTGTGCAGGTGCCTGATCAGAACAGTCAAAGCGCTATCCATCTCGAAGACCTTAAGGTTTCAAAGCATACGTTGCACTCTTTTCCTTCGATCGGGTTTTATCTCAAGAAGGGTTTTACCGGCAAGGTTTTTAACGAGCCAACATCTATATGCTACCTAAGGAAAATTTTACAAGTATTCGAGGCTTCTCTTTAGTCAACCTCGAACACTGGGGGGCATCCCCCTAAAAGATCACCTTCTCGAAGAAGTCAAGATAAGTCGAAAAGGGTCTCAGTAGGAAAATGATGTATTGGGCCAAACGGTCGAATGACCCGTGTCCGCATAGAATGATCGAGCCCTTGACGGAAAAAAACATGTATACTTGTGCCATGTAATCAAAGAATATTTCCTTCTCCATCAAAACACTTTACGCTTCAAAAAAGTCTGATACTTTCACAAGAAATGGCTCCAAGGCCAAAAATTTCCCGAATACCCGGGGACTGCCATCAAAAACTCAAAGCCATATGACCTCTGGGTTGGAAACTTCGGACTTGTAAGCCCTCAATGAGTCAACACCAAGTTTACGAATAGATTGGCTCCTGATCCAGAAAGCTTTCGACGTCTCGGGGACTATCGTTGACTATCCTCCGGTCGAGCTATCAGAAACTCAAGGCCGTAAGACCCCAAGAGGGCAACCTTGAGTCCGAAAGCCCTCCATACGACAATACTAGAAAATGTAAGACCTTCACGAGGCATTATTAAAGACCTCTATAAGGCAACAACAAAACTATAAGATCTCAAGCAAGGCATGAACTATACTTGTACCAAGTGACTAATATGTAAGGCCTCAAGCAAGGCATGAACCATACTTTTACCAAGTAACTTCTCTATAAGACCTCAAAGTCAGGCATGTTAAAATTTGTAAGACCTTACAAAAGGCGTAATCCCGATCTTAAAGTTAAGGTTATATATCCAAACTTATAAGACCCTAAAAAGGCATACCCTCGATATAAACGTCGAAACTACTTCACTCGGGGACCGAAAGTCTCCGGCCAAACACAATGACTACAGTCACAAGGCTGTACCAGCCAAACTAATGCGAATTGGGGGATGCTTGACCGTCGCTATAAAATCACAGGCCTTCAATTACTTCGAAAAAACTTTGAAAAGAACCGGTTAATCAGGCTACCCTCGGCATAAGCAAAAGAGCTTCGATCATATCAACTCCAAACAATAGGCTTTGAAATAATTCAGTCGTCGAGCGAAACCTCCCGAGGTGCTCATTTATCGCTACATATCGACTTACAATCGAGGTTCTTATCGAACTGTCGAAGAGTCGGGCGAGCACAAAAACTTCAAAAAGTCTTTAGCGAGGGAAAAATAAAGCCCAAATAAAAGGATGTATCGACCCAATGCGTAAGAGCCACTGTCACCAGCTTTAAATCAAAGGTCGTACCGACCCAATGCGTAAGAGCCACTATCGTCAGCTTTAACTCAGAGGTCGTACCGACCCAACGCCTAAGAGCCTAAGGGCCAGCTTAAAAATCAAAAACTTAAGGGTCAATGAGCTCGAGTCGAAATCCGACTCATAGACTAAGCCCAAAACAGTTAACTAAAAATGCCTAAGGGCAAACGCCTAAGAGCCGCTGTCGCCAGCCTATGTCGAAGGTCGTACCAACCTTACACGTAAGAGCCCACGGGCCAGCCTAACAAAGCTTCAGGGCCGAATTATATATCTAAGGGTCACTACTCGAAGTCTAGTTCACCTGGCTAATCATCTACAAACATATAAATTCAAAACAAAGGAAGACATATACAAGCAGAGGGAGATGCACGAAATATGAAACCGAAAGGTTTTTCTTTTATACCCATATGCAAAAAAATATAAAAAGCTCCATTTACAAAGTTCTCTAAGAACACTGTACAAAGAATCAAGAAGATAAAGCCTAGTCTATTTTATCCTTGGGGACCGCGGCCCCATCAGCCCCGTCTCCACTATCTTCGACATCAGATATGAAGAATTTGGCATCGTATTCATTCGCCTTGGCCTGCGCTATCTCTTCCGAGAGATCAAATCCCCTAGCGTGAATATCTTCGAGGGTTTCCT
Organism: Nicotiana tabacum; assembly: GCF_000715075.1. NCBI lineage: Eukaryota > Viridiplantae > Streptophyta > Magnoliopsida > Solanales > Solanaceae > Nicotiana > Nicotiana tabacum. The sequence continues at coordinate 124,802,815 of NC_134101.1, read as the reverse complement.
TCCGAGATTTATATTGGGCATAGTCATTGCTTCTACTCTATCGATCGGAAGCACCTCTCAACTTAGCTCGAGCATCGACAACATCTTTTAGATAGACGACCACTTTCTTGTCGACCTTAGCTCGAATCTCTTCAGCTTTGGCCTGGGCATCCGCAACCTCGGCCTTCATCTCTAAAAACTCAGAATCGATCCTTGCAATCCTGCTCGTCTGAACCAAGCCATTTTCACATGCGTTCTGGAACTGCACCCTAAGGGCAAAAACCTTAGCCTAGGCATTCTTCTTGGCCGCAACATGGGCATCTATCTGAGCCCTTAGCCTATTACACTCAAACTTGGCCTGGCCAACCTCGCCCCAAAGGCGTTCCAAAGGTCTTGCCTTGCAGTTGAGGTATCAAAATATTAATCCCTGAGGATAGAAAAAGAAGAATGTATTCCCTGAGAGCAAAGGTTGCCTGTTTCTCAAGGTGGCTTTCGTAGTTCAGGCTCCGATTCACTTCGTACCGCAGGTATACCAACTCATCTCCCCTTTTATCACAAAGAAGCCTAAGGGATTTCTCCCCATCCAAGGCTTTCCTCAATCTGGCTTCACGGCAGAGCAACTTGGAATTGAGCTTGTCAAAGGCCTATGAAAAGGGAGCTCAATAAGAAGGTGAGAGTGCAAAACTGAAAAACTGATACTGATCGAGGCCAACCCTACACTACTATTGAGTAGCAATAGAGGGTCGAAGCAGCTTTTACCCGATTAGGGTCGGGATCGATTTCCACAGGGAGCTAGAAATTGGAGTTGGGTGTTTGTCTAAAGTGGAGTTGCGTATGTGTTCCAAATTGCACTTCTTAATATTTTTGGGTTTTTGATTTACTTCTAATTTTATCAAACTACAATGCTAAATTAAACTAAAATAAGCTAAGAGTAAGCTATTGCGAGTTGTTCAAATGGTTAAAAGGCACTAGGGTAATGACTTTCGCCTAGGTGGTCAATTGATGGATACTTGAGTCTAAGGCATGATTGACATATTTGGGGAGAATGATATAACCGTTGCATGATTTTACCCACTGTACACCTCTCGGTGGTTCGAGTGATTTTGCCTGAATTGACTTTCTCAAGACCAATTGGGTATGCAAATTTGCACAAGCAATCAAGGTTCAAGTCGGGTATTACTATCTGTAGGTTTAACCCTTTAATTGGGGCTATCAATCTCTTGAGTACGCCCCAATTCCTTGTTGGACCGATTTCAGAGACTTAGGCTCTCTTTCTCAAGAAGAGCCAAAGTCAACTAAACACAAACTAGTGTTTGCAACCACCAATTCAGCAATTAAACATGAAATTAACCCAAATATCAAACACCCATAGTCAATCTAGCCCGAAAACACAAGACCCATCAATTACACACACTAGGGTTGAGGCACAACCCTAGCTTATGGGTCTAGCTACTCTTAATTAGAGAAGAAAATAAAGAAATAGATAAAGAAAAACTCATATTAATTAATTGCTAAGATAAACTAGAATATTCAATGTTGAAATGAAGCTAAAATTACTCAAAATAGCTAAAATATTCGAAGTCACGAGCGCAACCTAGTACCAAGACTATCTGATGACCTAAAAATGGGAACAGTAGCTATTTATACTAAGCTGAAAAATCTGGAAAAAAAATATCCCTGCGGGGCTAGTGCGGCCCGCACAAATTCACGTGCGGCCGCACTAAGGCTCTAAGCTTGAGAATCTAGTTCTCTGAACTCGGGCAATGCTGACCGCACAGAATGGACTGCGACCGCGATGGCTTCTAGTGCGGTCCGCATGAAATAGAGCGCGGACCGCATTGACTTCAATCTCCAAAACTGGCACTCTCTGATCTTTGGTTCTGCGGACCGCACTAAATCAAGTGCGGCCGTAGTGACTTCAGTGCAGACCGCATTAAATCTCATGCGGCCGCATTGCTTGTTGGCCTGGAAATCACCTTATCTGAACCTCACTTGTGCGAACCACACAGAATGGTGTGCGGCCGCATTGGGCCTGTTTTGCATGAGCTTTGTCTTGTCTTGGTACTTGTGCAAGTTTCACTCCTTTTTGAGTTGATCTTTGACATCTTGTCACTTTGTTGATCAAACCTGGAATCAAGCACAACTTGTGAACCTTTTGGGACTATTTTGTACAAATTTCTAATCAAACATAAGTAAGAAGGAGTAAAAAATGCATCAAAATCCCTAGTTATCAACTCCCCTAAACTTAAGCTTTTGCTTGTCCTCAAGCAAACAAAATAAGACCCACCCTTTAAGGGAAAATCCAAGAAAATTTAGCAGTCCTAAAGTAACCTCGTCTAGCATCAATTGGGACTAACAATTGCCCTCAATAAAAATTAATCATTAACAACATTTACTCTTTGAAACACCATGGATTAAGTGCAACACAAGAGCATCAAGAGTTGACTCAACACATCAAAGAACTCTTTCTATTACTTTGGTCATTGTGGAACCCAAACTCACACGTCCTCAACTCTCCCTAAACAAACCTCACCTTTAGAATAGTAGCACTCAGAACGAGGTTAATTGAAAATCACTCATCTCTCTCAAAGAAAAGTCACAAGTCTGGCTCTAAGTACCATATGCTTGCCCCTTATGTGAGTCACCACTAATGTAAGCTTCATTCAACTCAAGATCATATAGGGCTTTTGCAAAGACATAGTGAAGGCTTTTTGTTCAGGGTAGGCAATGTATGGTCTAAGTAGGTTCCATATTCCCTTAAGCATTTCTTTTGTTTCATTTTGGCACACATTCACTTGAGTTTTTGAGTCTTTTCACTTCTTTCTAAGGGGTTAGAGAGACACACTGTCACTCCTTATTATTCATTTCAAATCTTTTCTCCTTTTTCAACCTTCCACACCTTTCATTCTTTGCTTTTCTTGAATCCCTTTTTATTCTCTTACATAATGAACATTCTTTTTGTCCTTTTGCTTTTCTTTCTTTTTCATTGCCTTTCCTTTTCTTCATTTTTGTGCCTTTTTACCACTTTGTTGCAATCCACGTATCTCCCCCAAACCTATACTTTTGCCATGTGCTAAGGAAAAGATCAGGGGCTAAGAGAGGGTATCTTTTAGAATGGGTAAAGGCTTGTATCATGGTTCTTGAAGGAGAAAGGTCTAAGGCTCAAAAGGATTGACTAGGGATCTTATCATTGGTAGGTTATGGAAGTGTTCAAGCTTATCATTTGGACCAAGAAGAGCCTATAATCATGTCTCAAGTCAAAATTCAATAAGAATTTCGCCTCAACAAACATTCAGAGCAAGTTCTAGACCAATGGCTCGGGACTTGGACTTGCAATGCAATTTCTCACCACACAAGCTATGGGATTGCTAAAGACATAGAGTCGGGGGCCCACAATGACCATAGATAAGATTTGAGCACACAATGGTACCAAAAAATCACTTGATGATTATCAGTCAACACAAGAGTCTCAAGGCCACGACTTTCACCATTCTAAACACAACAATTTGTTTTTTACCATGAGATCAAAGGAAAATGTGCTAGGCCTAAGTGAAACTTTTCTTGAGGTACTCTTACCACTAAATACTAAAAAGCAAAAAGAAAAATAGACTCAAACCCTTAAGAAGGTTGTCACACCATCCATTATTGGGAAGAGCCACCCGGTTCACACAAACTCCACATTTGGAAAGAACCGTTGCATTAAGAAAACCAAAGGCTTATTGCAAACGTTCAGAACAAGAAGCTACAAACTTAAATAAGAAGCTTAAGAAAGAAAAATTGTGGAAAGTAAAATGAATATATACAAGAGGGGATTGAATCGAATATACAGTAGATGAGATGAATATGTACAATGTAACATAACTTTATATACAGACCAAAGTAAAATAAAAGTACGAGAAACGTAACGAAATGTTAAAATTATATACAAACCAAAGATGAAAAATAAAGATAGCATAAAAACTGTCAAATATATACAATAATCCAAATCCATAAAAGTAGGGCCTACCCCCTCAAATGAAAGCTGGCATTGTCCCCAATGCCAACTAAACCAAATAAGCACCAAAAAGAGAAAGGGAAAAAGATATAAAGACTCCCTATGGCCTGTTTGTCTGCATGGGCTCCTGAGTGGTCCCTGGGTCCTCAATATGCTCAGGAACCTCAGACTAGTTCCCTATAGCCTGCTGCTCTGCTGCTGGGACCTGGTCCTGAACCTGAACAGGCTCCTGAGGTGCATCCTGTAGCTGACTGGATGAAGTCTCCGGTGGGTCTTCCAACTGGATGACTGCATCGTCTGGTCGGGGAATCATCCTCTTCCTCTTGGAAGGCCTCTAGGACTGCTCAGGCTGGGGATGAGCTACTGGTACTGGGTCCTGTAGCAATAAGTCCAAAAGGCAGATGATCTACCTTCATCCTGTCAACCTCAGCCCTCAGCGCCTTTACGGACTCCTTGGAAGCCCGCATCTTCCTTAAGGATTTTCATCCGTGAGCACTTTCTGGGTGTCAAGGATTTTCTTCTGGTTGGCCAAAATCTCCTTGGGGGAATCCTCGATAGATTGCAAGCCTGCGGAGGCGGAGGTGCCGACTGAGCTTCCACTGTAGTAATGAGGATAGACAACTTGGATGAAGCTGTCTGCATCCAGTTGTTGATGCTGAGAAGAGCCTGGCTCAGCCGGTGTGCAGTTACTGGGTAGGCTCGGGAATAGGGTATCTCGGGATCTTCTGAAGTTAATGGACCAGGAGGAATGTATGCAGAGGTGGAGGCAGGCTGAGTAGGAGCCACTACCACAACTGGCTCCTCAGACTGGCCAGTTGGAGTAGTAGCTATTCCCTTGAAGTTCTTGCTGTTTGGGTTGTCATCACCCTGCATATTGTACCATGAGAACGGGGCCTTCGCTTTTACCTTTATATCAAATGGCCTCTTTTCAACTTTGAGGTCCCTGAAGTACATGGTCAAGAACATGGGGAAGGGGTGGTTTTTGTCACCCTCACTGACTACCTACGTAATTACCCGAGACATTACCTTCCCGACATTAATTATGTCTTGCCATGATCGATGCCACCAAAACTACCCGATGAAGAGGGAGGGATTTGTCATGAGTAGTGGGGTCCAATCTGCTGCACACAAATGTTTCCCACCCCTTGGATTCGAAATTCAGACTTCTTCTCAAAATTTTCACTCCCGCATTTAGCCAATCGTGGGTGGTACCTGGGATTGCCAGATACTATGCCAACTAGGGACGAACCTCCTTGCCCAATTCCATCTGTGCCATATATAGTTCCTCATCCTCCTCATCAAAGCTGAGGTAATCATTTATTGTTTTCCCATCAAAAAACACCTTCAGATTTCGCACCTTGGTCACTTTTGTGCCCTTTTTGATGTGGGCAACATTGGTATAGAATTCCTTGACCAAGTGCTCATTTGCATCCTCACAATTGTTCAAGAAATACTCCCAGCCAACTCTCTCCCTAAACTGCCTCCTCACATTGGGATTGTGAGGTAATAATTCTCTATCAACAAAGCTCCTCTCCGGGATCAACTTCCTCACCGGCCACCATTTCCTAAATTTGTGATAAGTTACCTCGCTCACAAACCGATCTTGCCACACCTTTGGGTTTCTAGTTCATTTTACCCTGCCAACCTGGGGCTCACCCCCTTCTACCTCTTCTCCTACTGCAACCTTTCCAGATAATGAAGCTATGGGAGAGGTGGAGTATTTATCCCTACTGCATTCAGCTGAGCCCTTAGACGACCCAAATGATATATTTACTCGCTTGGGCAACAGGGGGAAGTGGGAAGAGTGTCTCTTAGTCTGTTTCTCTCCGGTCAGTCAGGGATGTACTCTAGGATTGAGTCTGAAGATATCTCCTGGGAGGGCTCGTACTCACTCCCAGACATGTCAATAGCCATATCAGCAGCTTTAATCATCTTCCTCGTATTTTTAATGTTTTGCCGGGCTTGAGCAGTCAATCTTACCATTTTCTATTTCCCTCCCCGGGAGGATTCACCTCGACCAGCTTGTTTAGAACCCTTGCCACTTTGTTTCACCATTGTCTGTAAACATCATCTATTAGGCTTGTTAGTATCAGTAAAAACAATTAATATCATAGTTGCAGAAAAAAGAAAAAAGTTGCAGACAGTTGCAGAAGTTACACAATGCGGACTTTACAAAATGGAGTGCGGCCGCACAGAGGCCAATGCGGACCGCACAAAATGGCAATGCGATCCGCACATAGGTGGGGTTTAGACTACCCACCCTCTGTATCCAGGCAATGCATACCACACAAAATGTAGTGTGGCTGCAGTCCCCACAAATCAGCTTTCAAGTCTTTCAGCAATGCAGTCCGCACAAAATGTTATTGCAGACCGAAAAAAGACACCGCGGACCGCACAAAATCGACCGCGGTCCGCACTGGGTGCCCAACTACAACACTAACTTAGGGTTTATGAGATTTTGATTTTAAGTCCATTTTTACACCTAACAAAGGTCCCTAAGTGTTTGCCCAGTGATTTTAACTACCTAATTCTACTTTAATCAAGAAATCCACTACCCTAACCTAACCAATTGAAGAAAATACGGGAAGAAAAGCGTAATAGACAAGAAAATAAAAAGTAAAGGAAAAATAACAAAATTAAAGCAAGGGAAAAGAAGTTAAGTTACTAGATGTGAGATGAAATGAAGATTAACAATTCCAAGCAATTAATTACGAGCAACATGACAGATGGACAGTGATTTAAGAGTTCTGAGAGTCAAGGGATCGAAAAGTGTAATAGGAGGGCCTAAAGCCCTATTTATAGAAAAGGACCTGGGGCCCAGTCTTACCAACCCAATGCGGACCGCACAAATTGGACTTTGGTCCGCACTACACAGCTTGTTTCAAGTTTGAGAAGGCAACCCACTGCGGTCCGCACAAAATGCCATGCGGCCACAGTGGTCCACTGAGGACCACACAAAATGTAATGCAGCCGTAGTGGCAAACTTCAGAGAGTTGGACATTTCATCCTTCATCAGTGCAGTCCTCACTAAATGTAGTGTGTCCACATTGAAAACTTTAAAGACCTGACACTTTTTCCACTATGTCCTGCACTGCATCAACACAATCCTGTAGCATCTCATAACCAGTTAGTCCAAAAATAAATCCTATACTACTATGAAAATCAAATAAACACAAGAAGCAAAACACATGGGTTGCCTCCCAAGAAGCGCCCGATTTAACGTCGCGGCATGATGCAGGTTACAATCAAATCATTTGAGATGAAGAAGTGCCACCACGTGGCTGTCATCAATTTTTCCCAAGTAGTTCTTGACCCTATACCCATTCACTCTAAAAAATTCCCCATTTTTGTTCTTTAAATCAAGAGCACCAAACGGGGTCACACACACCACTTCAAAAGGTCCACTCCATTTTAACTTGAGCTTTCCCGAAAACATACGTAACCGGAGTTGAACAAGAGAACCAAATCACCCACTTTGAACTCCTTGCTACGAGCATACTCATCATGAAGGTACTTCATCTTGTCCTTGTACAAGGACGAACTAGAGTAGGCATGGAATCGGAATTCATCAAGTTCATTAAGATGCTCCACACGAAGATTGGCAGCAACATCCCATTCAAGATTTAGCTTCCTCAAAGCCCACATGGCTTGTGCTCTAACTCGACTGGTAGATGGCAAGCTTTCCCAAACACCAACCGATACGGAGATATACCAATCAGAGTCTTGTAAGCAGTCATATAAGCCCATAGAGCGTCATCCAACTTCTTTGACCAGTCGGTCCTATTTGCATTAACCGTTTTTGACAATATGCTTTTGATTTCTCTGTTGGAGACTTTAAATTGACCACTTGCTTGAGGGTGATAGGGAGTAGAAACTTTGTGAATGACACCATACTTTGAAAGCAAAGTGTGAAAACCTCTATTGTAAAAATGAGACCCCCCATCACTTATGATTGCACAAGGAGTACCAAACCTTGTAAAAATGCTCTTCTTGAGAAATGCAACAACACTCCAGGCCTCATTGTTGGGTAAAGCTACGACTTCAACCTACTTTGAAACATAGTCCACCACCACAAGAATGTATGTGTTCCCACATGAGCTAACAAACGGGCCCATAAAATCAATGCCCCACACATAAAAAATATCAACCTCAAGAATGGTATTGAGAGACATCTCATCTTTCTTCGAAATTCCCCCCGCTCTTTGGCATTCGTTGCATCTCTTAACAAAATCACCCGCATCTTTGAACAAAGTTGGCCAATTAAACCCACAACTAAGAACTTTAGAAGCCGTCCTCACCCAGCCATGATGGCCACCATAGGGAGAGGAATGACAAGCCTCAAAGATACTCAATTGCTCTTCCTCCGGGACACACCTTCGGATCACACCATCCGTACAAACCTTGAACAAGTACGGCTCATCCCAATAGAAATCTAAACTATCCCGCTTGAGCTTCTTCCTTTGGTTAGAAGAGAGCTCACATGGGATTATACCAGTCACAAGGAAATTAGCAACATCGGCAAACCATGGCATATTATTCATCAACATCGAAAGGAGTCGTTCATTGGAAAATGAATCATTCATCTCTAGGCTGTCACGAGGCCTCCCCTCCTCCTCCAAGTGGGACAAGTGGTCCGCCACTTGGTTCTCACTACCCTTCGGGTCCACAATCTCCAAATCAAACTCTTGAAGTAACAAGACCCATCGCATCAGTTTAGCTTTGGAATCCTTCTTCGTTATCAAGTACCAGAGTACGGCATGGTCGGTATGAATAATAACCTTAGCACCCATAAGATACGACAGAAAATTTTCCATTGCAAACACAATAGCAAAAAGTTCTTTCTAGGTCATCGTGTAGTTCACTTGAGCATCATTCATTGTCTTGCTCGCATAGTACACTGGATGAAACATTTTGTTCACTCTTTGACCCAAAACTGCCCCAACCGCAACATCGCTCGCATCACACATGATCTCAAAGGGCAAGCTCCAATTAGGTGCGGTAATGATAGGAGTGGTGGTCAACTTATGCTTGAGAAGTTCAAAGGCTTGCATACATTTTTCATCAAAGACGAATTTAGCATCTTTTTCCAACAACTTGCACAAGGGATTCACTACCTTCGAAAAGTCTTTGATAAATCTCCGGTAGAACCCCGCATGCCCAAGAAAACTTCAAACTCCCTTGACAGATGTAGGGGGAGGGAGCATTGAAATTACATCAATCTTTGCTTTATCTACCTCAATGCCATGCTTCGAAATTTATGCTCAAGAACTATTCCTTCTTCCAGCATAAAGTGGCATTTCTCCCAATTGAGGACAAGATTGGTTTCTTCACAACATGCCAAAACTCTATCATGTTTCTTCAAGCATTCATCAAATGAATCCCCCACAACACTAAAGTCGTCCATGAACACCTCCAAAATGTCTTTTACCATATCGGTGAAAACGACCATCATACACTGCTGAAATGTAACTGGTGCATTACACAACCCAAAAGGCATCCTAGAAAAGGCAAAAGTGCTATATGGACAAGTGAATGTGGTCTTCTCCTGATCTTCCGGAGCAATCAAATTTTGGTTGTACCCAGAATACCCATCCAAGAAATAGTAGAAGGCACGCCCAGCAAGTCGATCTAACATCTGATCAAGAAAAGGCAAAGGAAAGTGATCCTTATGGGTCACTTTATTCAACTTGCGGTAGTCCATGCATACCCTCCAACCGGTGACGGTTCTTGTAGGAATCTACTCACTTTATGAATTTATAACCACGGTCATGCCACCCTTTTTCAGTACATATTACACCGGTGAAGTCCAAGAGCTACCAGAAATGGGGTACACAACCTCGGCATCCAACCACTTTATCAACTCCTTTTTCACAACTTCTTGCATTGCCTCGTTCAACCTCCTTTGATGCTCCAAGGAGGGCTTTGCATCATCTTCCAGAATAATCTTGTGCATACAGAATAAGGGCTTATCCCCCGAATATCAGCTAAAGTCCATCCAATTGTCTTTTTCCTCTTTTGAAGCACCGCCAACGTGGCATCAACCTGCATGTTAGTAAGGCAAGAAGAAAGAATAACTGGCAAAGTAGAGTTTGAGCCTAAAAACTCATACCTGAGGTGTGGAGGCAGTGGTTTCAGCTCCAACACTGGAGGCTCCTCAATTGAAGGTTTAGTTGGTGGAGTCTTTCTATTCTCGAGGTCCAAAGATAATTCCTAGGGTCATAAGAATAGGAGCCCATTCCATGTAAAGCATTCACACACTCCACTCGGCTTGCATCCTCATTGACATCAAGATTTAAAAATATGGCTTCCAATGGGTCCTCCACATTGATCATTGCACTGGTGTCATCAATTATCACTGTTGTGACGAGGTCAACAAAAGAGCACACCTCGGTACTGTTGGGCTGCTTCATTGATTTGCACACATGAAAGACCACCTTTTCATCACCCACCCGGAAGGTGAGTTCCCCTGCTTCCACATCAACTAAGGCCTTCCCCGTAGCTAGTAAAGGTCTTCCTAATATGATAGAAACCTCATAGTCCGCCTCGCAGTCCAAAATCACAGAGTCAGCTGGCAAGATAAATTTTTCCACCCGGACAAGCACATCATCAATAATACCCAATGGTCTCTACATTGATCTATCCGCCATTTTTTAACCTCATGGAAGTCAGCCTAGCTTGCCCAATACCCAAGGTTTTGAAAACTGAGTAGGGCATCAAATTGATACTAGCCCCTAAATCACATAGAGCCTTGACAAAATCCGCACTCCCAATGGTGTAAGGACTGGTGAAAGCACCAGGATCCTCAAGCTTCGGTGCCATTGAATGCACTATAGCACTAACTTGGTGAGTCATATTTATAGTTTCATAATCCATAGAATGCTTCTTTGTTACCAAGTCCTTCATGAATTTAGCATAGCCCGACATTTGTTCAAGAGCCTCCACTAAAGGCACATTGATGGATTAGCTCTTCACCATGTCAATGAACTTTTTGAACTGATTCTCATTTTTCTGCTTTGCAAGTCTTTGAGGATAAGGTGGAGGTGGCCTTGGCAAAGGAACCTTGGCTTTAGGCACAACCGGCTCCGACATGTCTATTATGTGTTCCCTAGATGGGTTCACATCATTTTGGGTTTCCACCTTGACATCTTGAATATCAATCCTCACTTCTTCATTCACATTTTCCTCAATCACATTTTCAACCACCAAAGGAACTTCATCTTCTTGCAACTCAACATTATCATCCACAATTTGCTTTTGTTTGGAGGCATGAACATCACCGCCTCTCCCACTTCTTGTTGTTACCACCATAACATGATTGTTCCCACCCTTCGGGTTCACTACCGTATCACTTGTTAGCGCACTCTTAGGGCGAGTATTTATAGACTGTGAGATTTGGCCTAACTGCACCTCCAAGTTTCTGATAGAGGTATTGTGGGAAGCCAATTGAGCATCTGAGTCCGCATTTTTCTTCATCATCTGTTCGAACATCATTTCAATTCTACCCATATCATTGCTAGAAGAACTAGGACCTTGAGATGAAAATGGGGGTGGATTGTTCGGTTGTTGGTACATTGGGGGCCTTTGAAAGCCTTGCCCCCGATTTCCTTGGTTTCCATTGTTCCATCCACCTTGATTGTTATAACTACCCCATTTGTTGTTATTACCATTCCAATTCGCTTGGTTGTTTTTATTGTTGTTCTGATTGCCCCAGTTGTTGTTTTGATTGTTGTTCCCCCAATTACCATTGCCTTGTTGCTGATTGCCTCAATTGCCTTAGGGTCTCCATTGTTGTTGGTCGGAAGAATTGCCTCTTTGGCCTTGATAATTATTCACGTATTGCACCTCTTCACTTTGTTTATCATAACCATCATTTTGAAATCCATCACAATCATTGTCAAATTACTCTGAATTCCCTTGGTTCTGTTGCCCTCTTTGTCTTCTATTGTTAACAAGCATGTTAACACCCTCTATGCATTCACTTGGTGAGGATTTTGAACTTGTTGCAACTGTGCCTTCGCTAGTTGGTTCATCGTGGTTGTCAACCTAGCTATAGCCTGCCCATGATCATGTAATTCCTTGTGCAAATAAATAACTGTGGGGTCACCCTGGGGCACATTGGCTCTACTTTGCCAAGCGGAAGAAGTCTCAGCCATCTCGTTAAGAACGTCACACGCCTCATCATACGACAGCTTCATGAAGTTGCCCCCAACAAGTTGGTTCATTATGCATTGGTTTATTGTATTAATGCCTCGGTACAAGGTTTGTTGGATCATCATCTCAGTCATATCATTGTCGGGGCATTCCTTCACCATTGTTCTATAACGCTCCCAAATTTCATGCAAAGGTTCCATGGGCTCTTACTTAAACGCCAAGATCTCATCTCTCAATGCATCCATATACCCCGGTGAGAAAATATTTGCAATGAACTTATCCGCCAACTCATCCCAAGTAGTGATGGAATGGTTGGGAAGTCGCTCGAGCTAATCCAATGCCTTTCCTCTAAGTGAGAATGGGAAGAGTCTCAACCTAAGAGCATCCTCGGACACATTAGTTTGCTTGCTCCCCCAACATGTATCCACGAAACCCTTGAGATGTTTGTAAGCATTTTAATTTGCAGCGCCCGTGAAGTACCCACGTTGCTCTAGTAAGGTCAACATCACATTTGTTATTTGAAAATTGCCCACCCGGATTCGGGGTGAGACAATAGTACTTGCATAGCCTTGGTTCGGAAGCACTCTAGGAGCTACTCTTGGAGGTGGCAGAGGAGGGTCTGGGATATTGTCATTAACATTAGCATTGGCCTGGCAGCCTCTACATTGTCCTTGAGGTACAAGAGGCACCTCATCATCTCCGACATCATCTACCTCCTCCCCCACAATCACATTTCCAAGAGGGTCATTGGCATTGTTCGCTGCCATTTGGTACCTGAGTTGTGACTCAAACAAAATTAGTAACAAAGAAGGAAAGAAGAACTATCACAAAACTATTTAGATAGATAGCCAAAACCGTTAACTCCCCGGAAACAATGCCAAAAAGTGATCGAGGCCAACCCTGCACTACTATTGAGTAGCGAGAGAGGGTCGAAGTAGCTTTTACCTGACTAAGGTCGGGATCAATTTCCACAGGGAGCTAGAAGTTGGAGTCGGGTGTCTATCTAAAGTGGAGTTGTGTATGTGTTCCAAATTGCACTTCTTAACATTTTTGGGTTTTTGATTTACTTCTAATTTTATCAAACTACAATGCTAAATTAAACTAAAATAAGCTAAGAGTAAACTATTGCGAGTTGTTCAAATGGTTAAAAGGCACTAGGGTAGTGACTTTCGCCTAGGTGGTCAATTGATGGATACTTGAGTCTAAGGCATGATTGACATATTTGGGGAGTATGATATAACCGTTGCATGATTTTACCCACTCTACACCTCTCGGTGGTTCAAGTGATTTTGCCCGAATTGACTTTCTCAAGACCAATTGGGTATGCAAATTTGCACAAGAAATCATGGTTCAAGTCGGGTATTACTATCTCTAGGTTTAACTCTTTAATTTGGGCTATCAATCTCTTGAGTACACCCTAATTCCTTGTTGGACCAATTTCAGAGACATAGGCTCTCTTTCTCAAGAAGAGCCAAAGTCAACTAAATACAAACTAGTGTTTGCAACCACCAATTCAGCAATTAAACAAGAAATTAGTCCAAATATCAAACACCCATAGTCAATCTAGCCCGAAAATACAAGACCCATCAATTACCCACACTAGGGTTGAGGCACAACCCTAGCTTATGGGTCTAGCTACTCATAATTAGAGAAGAAAACAAAGAAATAGATGAAGAAAACTCATATTAATTAATTTCCAAGATAAATAGAAGATTCAATGTTGAAATGAAGATAAAATTACTCAAAATAGCTAAAATATTCGAAGTCACGAGCGCAGCCCAGTACCAAAACTATCTGATGACCTAAAAATGGGAACATGAGCTATTTATACTAAGCTAAAAAATTTGGATAAAAATACCCCTGTGGGGCTAGTGCGGACCATACAAAATCACGTGCGGCCACACTAAGGCTCTAAGCTTGAGAATCCAACTCTCTGAACTCGGGCAATGCAGACCGCACAGAATGGACTGCGGTCGCGATGGCTTCTAGTGCGGTCCGCATGAAATGGAGCGCGGACCGCATTGACTTCAATATCCAAAACTGGCACTCTCTGATCTTTGGTTCTGTGGCTGCACTTGATCTGCACTAAATCAAGTGTAGCCGCAGTGACTTCAGTGCGGACCGCATTAAATCTCATGCGACCACATTGCCTATTGGCCTGGAAATCACCTTCTCTGAACCTCACTTGTGTGGACCGCACAAAATGGTGTGTAGCCGCATTGGGCCTATTTTGCCTGAGCTTTGTCTTGTCTTGGTACTTGTACAAGTTTCACTCCTTTTTGAGTTGATGTTTGACATCTTGTCACTTTGTTGATCAAACCTGCAATCAAGCACAACTTGTGAGCCTTTCTGGACAATTTTGTACAAATTTCTAATCAAACATAAGCAAGAAGGAGTATAAAATGCATCAAAATTCCTAGTTATCAGATACAATCGGTCAAAATTCACCATGGGGCAGAGCCATTGAGCCTCCTCAAAGGTCGAACGCGCACCTACCAGCCTAGTTTTGTCTACCCCAGTAGAACCACTCCTAATAGGAATGTGATCATTCGAAACCTTGCTTGAACCAGGCGGCCCCTGGCCTCGAACACCCCTCGAAGTACCTTCAACGAGAAGAGAAGACGGTGGCATAGAATCCTTGTCCCTCGAAATATCTTCGATGATAGGAGAAGATGATGGCAAAGGGGGAACCATATTTCCAAGGCTGGAAGCCTCCGGTGTTGCAGGCTCAGTCGTGACATCTTACCTGGGCCTTCGGGCAGGACTTGTCTCACTATGAGCACCATCACCCTGCGAGTGTTCCTTCCGTTTGAAATTACTCCTCAGTCCTGAAGCTAATGACCCCTTCTCCTCTCCGAGGGGAAATGACCTCACCTCAGAAAATTCTCCAACACCGGCGGTAACGAGGTTAGTACACACAGAGTACCCTCCAAAGAAAGCAAATGAAACAACACGTACCGTGGTGTTTTTCCTCCCATCTACCCTTAGATAGATCTCGCCACCTACACTCGTCATAGGTCGAACGGGCTGCCAATTTCCAAGCCCAATTCGCTAGGTCGGGGACCTCGTATGGCATCCACGGGGTCGCTGCAAAAAGAAAAAAGAAAGCGTCTTCAAAGAATCCATCCCCGCCAAGAGCAAAAATGATAAAAACACAAGTGTCCCACTTACGTGTGACATTCCATTTCTCAAGAAACGGTAGGAATTCCACGAGGATAACATCGACAGTCCTTACTCGGATAAATTGATTCATCCATCATCGGTCCTTGTCTTCTTCATCATCAACAATGAAGGGCTTGGTGGTGCGGCATCGCAAAGCTAGCAGGCCTAGGCAATGAAAAGGTCGGTACAATATGATGAGGTGGCTTAGGGTGAACTCGAGCCCGACTTCTTTCGCAAAGAACCTCATTATGCATTGTCCTCTAGAACGACGAGTGAACCTATGCCAGGGTAGCCCGATATCTTCGACAGAAGTCAAGAACAACTCTATTAAGAGAACCCAACGTAAAGGGATTATGTATATACATGTAGAAACCCCTCTGTCTAAGCCATAATGTTCTCTTCCGAGGATGGTACCTGCAGTACCACCTCTTCTCCCCATCCGCAGTCTGTCCTCACTACCTCGAGGTGTCCCTCTCCTTTTGATGAAGTAAACCTTGATACGTGTTGCTAATGGCCCTCAACATTGGGGGGCCTCTCTAGTGAATGGTCCCTCCTCGAGACAAACCGTCTAAAGATTGGCTCACCAGACGCCGGCGGTGTACCACCGATCAAGCGAAAAGAAAAAGCGGAACCCTCCTCTTCTTGGCAAACGGATTTAGGCATGGTAGCCATGGCTATAATAAAACAAGAGAAGGAAAATGAAAACTCAAGCGACAACTTTGAATTAAAATGACGGAAAAGCTGGCGCAAAGAAGAAGAACTCTATGAAAAGGGGTAGTGGCTCAAAATAGCGGAATCCTCATAAAAGAAGGAATAAACTCATATATAGAGCAAGCGGCGACTTACCGCCTACCCTAAAATCCAATTAATTCCGCTTGGGCCATTATCACTTTTGGGGAGATGTACTAGCAGGGTCACCTCGATCATTTTATGATCATGTCATACGATTAACACTAACGTACCACATTCGAGGTATCAAAAACCCCCACATCAACCTGGCCTCGAGAGGGTACCCAATCACGAGGATCTCTGCTACCATGAAAATAGGCTCTAAGGAGCCATCAATATCACTCTAAGTCTCGAGATGGTGCCCGGCCTTGAGGATCACTATCAAAATAAAAATAGGTTAAGAGGAGCCATCAATATCATTCTAAGTCTCGAGATGGTGCCCGATCTCGAGGATTTCTACTATTACAAGTACGGTCATCCACCCGATTCTTTGGCCCTTGAGCTACCTAACCCCGAGTCAATTCTCACTCAAGAATTACTGATAAAGCCTTAGAGTTGTTTTTGCCTTCAGATCAAGTTAAATGCTCTCTTGATTACTTTAGTCCAGGGGCCATCCGAGTCCATGCGTATCCTTATCTGGGGTCTATCTATAATTCCTTAGGGCTATCTTCACTCTAAGTTCAAATCAAGTTCTTAGGCAGCCCGAACTTGAACTAACTCTCACTGGGGGACTGTCTGTGAAAGTTTTATGGCTATCTTTATTCTCAAGAGTTTTGAGCCATTTCTCCCTCGAGGACTATCGAAAGGGCCTAAAATGCTACATTTCATTCTAAAAATCGAAGCCCTATTCTCACTCAATTCGAAGTCAGGGGTCCCGGTGCCCCATGTTCGTATCAATTCAATCTGAGTCAGTTCGAGGAACGGTAAAGGGTTCCAGGGAATATCATATTAACCATTCAAGAACCAAGGGAATACCTACGCCAAGGCCCGTTGTTCGGACCGATCGGTAGAGTCATGTACTTAGATTCATCACAAACGTAAATAAAGGGAAATCCAACACAAATCAGAGACAAAATTGAAGAAGCATTTTTGTATTAATAAATAATGATTACAAAAGCCCACAAAGGGTCCTTACACATGATTACAAAAGTCCACGGAGGGTCCTTACACAGAAACAAAGAAGCAAAAAAAATAGCTAAAAGTCTAATCTACTCTCAAAGGTACACCCTCGGGGGCAATATCTTCGAGAACCATTTCCTCGGGGGCCTAATCTCGGTCTTCCAAATGGCGTCTTCAGTGATCTAAAAGAAGCAGAAAATGATGAATAAGAAGAATAAAAAGATGAAGAAGAAGCAGAAAAAGATAAAGAAACAGAAAAAGATGAAGAAGTGGCTGGGTGAAAATTTTGGCGAATATGGGTCTCGCCAGCACTACTATTGGGAAGCCACTTCTTGAGACATTGCAGCGGTGTAGGATGTAAAAGTTAGTAGATGACACCACCTCACTCCATGGAAAGCAAAAAGAGTGAAGCGCCACGCCAGGTGGAAATTAAGAGAGATGAGCAGCAGTCTACGGTACACATATCCTCTGATACGAAGATAATTTGAGATTCCTATCTCATTATTTCGGGCCAACAACAACAACAAACTAGTACGCTCCCACTCAGTAGGGGAAAGCTCTAAGAAAGAGCCACAACATAACTGGCGAGAGCACTGCCGTGTGAACTTACAACCACGGGCTTCAAACATGGGAAATAGAGTTGGATGAGGATGAAGAGAAGAAAGGGGTTAAAGGCTGTTGTAGAATGACTGAATGAAGTTTTGATTCAAGAAAGCTTATATTTATAGAAATATGGCAGCGTAACCGACGGCACAATCAGTGCCTTTGGGAAATGTATTGATAGATGCAACTAATGCTTTTTGGGAGATGGATCGGCGGTGATATTATTGCTCTGAGGAAATAAACCGGCGCTACGTTGAATGCTTCTGAAAGATGTACCGATGGGACATCTCGGTTATCACAAAGGCTTATGTCATAAGCATGATGTCATCACAAGAGGCTCGAGGAGATCATTGTCAAAACCGTTTCTTATCATTTTCATTCTAAGAAATGCGTGGGCTATCTATATATGGCTAAAATCGGAGAGCCCAATTTTATGATTGTTATGATATCCCATAGCCCGTTTTCAAAAGGCTCGAGTCCAGTTCGAGGTTCGAACTCGAGGGTCCTATATGCTCGACCTCGGGGCAGAGTAAATCGACGGCTATGATGAACGAATGGGAGATTCCCAAGGCACATAATAAAAGCCGACCAAGTCTATCAGGCTAGTTCAAGCCCGTAGCGTGGCGTTAAATGGCTGTACCAGCCATATATCTTTGTAATAAATGCACTTGTACTATGTTGGGATTCCTCCTGGTATATAAATGGCACCCTTGTCATTTTGTAACATATATCACTTACAACATTCAATACAAGAACATTCTCTCTGCTCTCTAACTTAAACATATTCTCTTGATTGCACTATTTATTGCTCACTTTTATTGCGTTCTATTTATTGTTCTTCATTTATTGCTCATTATTTATCATAGAGAGCCTTCATTAAAGATCTCAATATTATTAGCCCTTCATCGACTATGTTGATACCCAATTTTTCCTCATATATTTTTAATACATATATATACTTTTAAAATAGCACATATCAGTTATAAGCATGAATAAGTATTTTTATAATTTTTCTATAATTTTTAAAGGCTCCAAATTGATTTATTTCATCACTTTTATTTATAAGATTTCCAATAATTATCTTTCAAATTATTTTTTGTGGTGATTTAGTCATATAAATTCCTTAGTTATGCAAAAATAGTGTTTTAACATTTTTAGTACATTTTTGTAATTATATTTACGTTTTTAGGCTAAATTGCATATCTTTGCAATAATAGCCCTACTAATGCATAATTACATTATTGATGCATAAAATGATCTTTTATATTTTAAAAATGTTAAGAAACTATTTTAAATAATTTTAGTACATGAAAGTAATTTTTAGAAATCATTTATCATTTCTTATAAATTATATAATATTAAAAGTGGCTATTTAAAATCTAGCCTATTGTATTTTAAATTTCAGCCCCAATTTAACCCAATTACCAGCCCAATCCCCAATTAAATTACCCAGCCCAGACCCTGAAGACCCGATCCGGCCCCAATACCCTTTAATCTTGGTCGTTGATCATAAAGATCAACGGCCACAAACGACCCTTCCTAAAATAAACCCAAAAGACCCCCCAATACCTATCATTCTACACTACCCGCCGCCCTGAAACCCCTCTCTGCTATCAAAACACTCTCAAACCTAACCCTAATCAAACCTCACTAACCCTCATCCATGGTTGTCTACGATGATCTCTCACCACCCCCAGGCCTCCAATGGTTTCCCTCACATTAGTCTTGCCATCTCCAGGGTCCTCAAGGGACCAGGGCTAGTTGGCTTGCATTTATGGTTTCTTTCTCGCCTGTTTCAGGCCGTCCCAGTGTGATTTCGAGTAAGGTCATCCTATATTGACTACGATCTATGGGTTTCTTAGCATGTTTCTTCACCTTTGTGTTGTTCTCTCCGAAACCCTAATTTCTTTTCTAAACCTCTTAGATCTGTACAGATCTTAGATGATTTGGGTTTGTTTCATGTGAGTTTTACAACAACCTTGAGGTTCTTTACAAGAATCGTATGATTTTCAAGTGATTCTCATCTTTTTCTAAACTAGGGTTTCCAGAATTTCTTTTACAAAATGCAAGAGCAAACAATTTCAATTAACGAAACTATGATTCTTATACAATTTTCAAAAAGTCAATAAAAGTCAACTCCTCGGGCCCGCACCTCGGAACCCGACAAAATTTACAAAAAGTGAACACCCATTCCGCTACGAGTTCATCCATACAATAATTATCTAATTCTGATACCATTTGGTCATTGAAATCATCATTTTATATTTTTGAAAGATTTCACAATTTTACCCAAATTTTGCTTTAGATTCTCAAGAATTTGAGGTTAAATCTAAGATATAATCACAAAAATATAGTTGAAAATTGATTAGAGACATTTACCAAATGATTTGGAGAAGTTTGGGTCTTTGAAAAATCGCCCATGGAGATTTAGGATTTGAGAAAATTGAAAAATGGGTGAAAATCTCGTCAAAAACCTCACTTAACAGGCCTCAGATGTCGCATTTGCAACCCAAGGTTCGCAATTGGGAACCCTCGCAAATTGCGAACAAAGCAGGGCTGGCAGAAGTCGCATTTGTGACAAAAAATTCCCATTTGCGAACTGGGCATCGCAAATGTGAAATCAGCAATTTATTTCCGACACTAAAATGAGCATAACATCCTCATACGATGTCCAAATTAGATGATTCTTTTTCCTATGGCTCCATAATTTAGATAATGGTTCAAATAAAACTGAATTTGGATCTCATTTTCTCAATATGGTATTATTTTTGCTTGAAGAAACGACGATGAAGCATCCAAAAACAACCACAACATAGCTTGAACCTATCCGAAACTCACCCAAGCCCTCGGGGCTCCAAACCAAATATGCACACAAGTCGAAAAATATCACTATCACGCGGGCTATCTTGCCCACATTGCCATAAGGCCTGAACAGAATTACAACATGTGTGGGGAATAATCATACAACCTCACCGCCTAACACAACATAAAAGAGTAGCACATAACATAGGTTAAGGGCACAAATAATATCCATTCTGTCCGGTAACATTACCATAATGACAATCTCACAGGAGCGCTCAAACTTGATCTGATACAAGATATATATTCTCATTGAGCTTTCAAATAGCCCTAACCCAAATCCTAATTATTTTCAAATAGGTAAATATCCTTTCCAAAATCCACAGTGACCTATCAATCATGCATGCTATTAATTACCTCATCCTCAACGTTTCATCACAAATCTACCAGTAGGAAATGGTCTACATATGAGGGCATCTAGCCCAAAACGTCACGAATACCAAAACATCCATACTCAAACTCCACTACGCAAATCAAATGACTGATATAACACTTACACCCTATCATTCTGCTGAAGCACTCATAAGTGTTTCTGGTCGCGTAACAAAACATGAACCTCGAAAGCCTCAAAACCCAGTAATCACCATGCTACCAGCCACGCACTCGCAAACCAAACATCAAGGTCCTTTCCAAAATGCACACTCTTCACATATGATAGCCAACAATGTCAACACCCCATTAATTTCGGATACCTATTCAGGAGAAATCCACATTGTACCACATATTCCTTACGCCCATAGTAGACACCCAACTCGAGTCGTAGTCAAACCATCGAGAACCCTCCGAGATCCGCCCATACGCAAATAAGCCATCAGGACTGCACCTCCCCAACTCAACCGAGTGACACAAACTGTCCAATCCAAGAGTGCTTCCACAAATACCAATAGATAATTCCTATTCAAAGGACCAATCACTTCATCGCTTTGCTGACCCAACACCACAGAGCTGACCCATTTCTTCGAATAGTCGATATGCAATAATCCCAATCAAAGTCCCAACATCATCCCATGCAAGATCTCAGACCTCAATCATAGACAAATTCCGGGAACCTACCAACACCACACATACATATACCTCAGGCCGAAACTGACATAAGTCAGACTATGCAATCTAAATGCCGTTGATGGACTCCTCTACTTGGCGCGAAGCCATAGAAAACAACGTCTGATAATCCACAGAGCTAAACTTCATAGTTCGTACAATACAAATCATAAGGTACTCCAATACCGCCAACTATCCTCAATCAACACCCACCACGCTTCTGCTGCACCTCTATATAAATAACTGAATAGTCTCTCAATACCTCTGTATCTCCAGGCTGGACAACACGTTGAGAAAATGTTTGAGCATCCCTGACTCCCTCGTAACCTGTCTGTAGCATCACGAACCACTGGCGTATAGCGGACATTGAGAGCGTAACATTACACATGAGTGGATGTAAAAGAACATAAGTCGTAGGCTTCGAGCTGAATCAATATTGCACGATAAGGAATGATGAATGTGAGATTATCCTAATAGTTATGTAGCCTCTCAAAGATAAGTACAGACGTTTCCGTATCGATCCGCAAGAGTCTACTAAACCTCCTTATGACTCGTAGCACCTATGAACCTAGAGCTCTAATACCAACTTGTCACGACCCAAAATCCTTCCGAAGGAGCCGTGATGACACCTAGTCTCTAAACTAGGTAAGCCTAGCATTTACTGAAATAACATTAACATTTACTGACTTCAAATTAAGTAACTCTCAATAAATTACAATTCTCCAAAACCGGTAGTACAAGTCATAAGCCTTTCTAAGAGTAGTTATATAAAATAAATACAACACTGTTCCAGAAAAAGAAGGAATCAATGGAACGTAAATACAAACGAAGGTGACTCCGAGGCCTGCGAACGCAGCAATAGGTTACCGTGAGTCTCCAACGCGACCATCCGCATAACTACTATCAATCAATACCTGGATCTATACACAAAAATGTATAGAAGTGTAGTATGAGCACACCACGACGGTGCCTAGTAAATATCAAGACTAACCTCGGTGGGGTAGTGACGAGGAATAGTCAAGACACCTACTGGTCAAATGAAATGAACAAGATATGATACAAACAATAGGAATAATAAAGGGAAAACACGGATAGTAACGAACGATAATCAAGTAAATCAGATAACCAAGTAAGTCAGATAACCAAGTAAATCAGATAACCAAGTAAATCAACACTGACATAACAGGAACAGAGACAAGTAAGAATGTATTCAAATAAAGAAGGCAATACCAACTCAATCAATCACATCATGTCTAATGCACAATCCCGACCATCTCAATCCTCGGTTTCTCATATCATAATTCCAACTTCCGAACCTTCAGCACACATGGTATCTTGTGCCCCCATAATTTCCATCTCACTTTTAACAACAAAATCCACAAGCTATACAATACATAATGTCCGTGCAAATGCACTCAAGATGTTCAAGAAGTCTCATTTACCTAATATAAGTAAATTACAATTTTTAAACTAATTAGGAAAGCCAGCGAGAAAAGATAAAGTTGTTTCTTTTGAAATCATTTGAGTAAAGAAGGTACCCCTTTCAATTAAAATACAACATTGAATGGATTATTAGCTTTAACATGGGAGTTAATAACTTAAAGCTTATTAGAAATTCCCTTTTAAGTAAAATACAATCTTAGGCGGTTTAAGGAGATATAATTGAGAAACTAATTGAATTAAAAATGTAACAATTATTGAAGTTTGAAGTAGAGGAATGTATATATATAAATATGGTGAGGTATTGAAAACACTATAGGTTCCAACATAAAGGTGATAAAGGTATTGAAATAGTTAAAGAACTTGAATTGATAACAACAAATAAACACAGCAACAGAAAGTGCACGATATCACCCTTCATGCTTTTACTCTCGTTCTCACCATAAGAATCGATATTCACCTTTATTCTTTCTTGTTGCAGCGTGCAACCCGATCCCAAATCATATAATACCATTGCGGCGTGCAACCCGATCCCATTTCACATAATACCGTAGTGGCGTGCAATCCGATCCTATTTCACATAATACCGTTGCGGCGTGCAACTCAATCCCATTTCATATAATACCATTGCGGCGCGCAACCCTATCCTATTTCACATAATACCATTGCGGCATGTAATCCGATCCTGAAATACAATTAAACATCAAGCATAAAAGAATCCCGGCAAGGGAACAAAAGTATAACAACAACACCCTAGCAAGGGAGACAATATCGTAAACAATAACATCCCGTCAAGTGAATCAACAAGTACATCATAAGGGTCACAGAAAAGAAACCAAGAAGCATGATAACCTCAACAAAACAACAAGATATAATAAGCACGTGATACTACACCGGTAACCACAACAATTGGATATGTAACATATTTGAACGAAGTCATAGAAGAACTCAAAATCAAGAAGTATCCAAAACAATAAGGGAGGAAATCACTTAAATTAAGGCAATTAAAGGTCACTGTAACACGTAGGAATTAGAGGAAAGTTAACAACATCATATGAAACATATAGTTTTTCAAGAAATTATTAAACCCAATTATAACATGATACTTTCTACATAATGGACATAAGGACCTATGAACCCTATAGGAAAATTTCCCACAAATAAATTTGAGCACACACTTGTCACCTCACGTACACGGACTACAATTAGCATAGAAGACTCAAATCCTAAAGGAAGTCCTCCACACAGGGTTAGGCAAGATACTTACCTCAATCCGGCCAATTCAATATTCAATTTAGCTTTTCCTTTACAAATTCCTCAACTCTCGGCTCAATCTAGCCAAAAACGACTTGAATACATCAAACAATGCAAGAGAAAATAATTTCAATTAACAAAACTATGATTCTTATACAATTTGTAAAAAGTCAAAAAAAGCCAAATCTCCGGGCCCGCACCTCGGAACCCGACAAAATTTACAAAAATCGAACACTCATTCCGCTACGAGTTCACCCATACAAAAATTATCTTATTCCGATACCATTTGATCATTCAAATCATCATTTTATATTTTTGAAAGATTTCACAATTTTCCTTTAGATTCTCATTAATTTGATGTTAAATCTAAGATATAATCATAAAATATAGTTGGAAATTGATTAGAGACACTTACCCAATAATTTGGAGAAGTTTGGGTCTTTGGAAAATCGCCCATGGAGGTTTAGGGTTTGAGAAAATGGGTGAAAATCTCGTCAAAAACCTCACTTAACAGGCCTCAGATGTTGCATTTGCGACCCAGGGTTCGTAATTATGAACCTTTGAAAATTACGAACAAAGCAGGGATGGCAGAAGTCGCATTTGCGAACTGGGAACCATCAATTTTTTCCCGACATGAAAATGAGCATATGATACAAATGAAAAAGCTATATTAGCCTTTTGTTATTTAGCTCACCATAAACAAGTTCTTATATGCCCGTGGATAGGTGTATGGATGTTTCTTCAAGTTCAAAAGGCCCAAGATTGATTTCAAGAAGCCAATGCCCTTTCCTTCTTAAAATAGGATTTAGTTTATTCCTTTTGGAATAAGGATTTTCCTTTAGTAGGATTCTAGTTTCTTTTCCTTATAGAATAGGGACTTTACTTTCCTTGTCTAGTTATTTTATTTCCTTATTAGAATAGAAATTGTCGTCATCAAAGAAGAGACTCTAGGCCTATATAAAGGGTTCTCTTGCCTTGTAGAATGCTATTCACGTTTTAAGGTTTTCCTAGCTTTACAATAGAGTATTTTTCTCTATTTTGTCTTCTTTATTCTTGTTTTTGGTTCCAAGCAAGGTGGTGATAATCTTTATCTTGTTTTCAATTGTGTATGATGTTTCTTTATCATGTTAATTGATTCCAAGTGGTGACTTTAGAAACTTGTTTAGTTCTTGATCTTTCAATAACACGTTTCTTGATCTAAATTTGTTCTTTTGATATCATAGAATCCTATCTATCATTAAATTGGTGCAGCATCATTATTTACTTGTTTTGTACGAGTAAATAGTCTTTCTTATAGTTCAGATCGTCATCTTTCACCTCGTTTTTGAATCATTAGATTCCAAGTCCTAAAACTTGAGATACATTGTTACTTGAAACCAACCCACAAACCACGTTTTCGATTCAAGATCTTGATCCTGGTCGGTTGGTTCTTTGTTAACTCGAAGAATCACATTAATTTGGTATCAGAGCAGCAGGTGGTGAACCTAATATGCAAGCAAGAAAAGGTCGTTGGTTACAAGAAGGTAAAGGAAGAACATCCGATCGTGACATGGAGATGGAAGAGATAAGAAGGACAATTGAACAACTACAGACGCAACTCCAACACTATGAAAGGCAAGAACGACATAGAAGGCCCAAGGAAGACGATGAAGGGGACTCTGATATTAACCCCTTTCATATGGCTGATGGAGATGACTCTAGTGAAAATTCGAATCCTCCTAGGAGACAACAAGACGATAAATCTGATCCCCCAAGGAGAAGGATGAACCATACTCGGGAGAAAAGGGATAATATGTTCCTGATTTTGATGGAAAAGCACAAGGGGATGCATTTATGGAGTGGTTATTGACCGTTGAACGAATCTTTGAGTTCATGGATTATTCTGAGGAGAAAAAGGTTAAGATCATTGCCATCAAGTTTAAGGGATATTCTTCACTTTGGTGGGACAATTTGAAGTGAGAAAGAGAAAGAGAAGGTCGTGGTAAGATTCGAACTTGGGAGAAGATGAAGAGAGAACTTCGAAGACATTTTCTTCCTGATACGTACAAACAAGAGAATTATCTTAAATTTCATAACTTTCGCCAATGAGACTAGACCATAGAAGACTATACTCGAGAGTTTGAATACCTCATGATTAAGTGTGATACCCAAGAACCTGGGAAACAGACTATAGCAAGATATATTGGTGGCTTAAGGCGTACCATCTCCGATGTTATTTGCCTACAACCTTATTGGATATTCAATAATGTATGAAAGCTTGCCATCAACATCGAGCAACAACAAAAGGAGCCAAAGAAATTATACTCCAAGAAGAATTACCCCAATCAAGGGAGTACTAGTAGTGGTAGTGGTGGAAATTCCAAGGCCATTTATAGAGGTAATTCTTCTAATTCATCTTCAAAGGGTGATGAAAAAAACCTCAGGGGAATATGACTAGGAGAAGATGTTTTAAGTGCCAAGGTTTTGGTCATGTGCAAGCTGATTGTCCCAAGCGAAAGGCTGTTATGTTAGTTGATGAAGAAGATGATTCCAATCATGAAGACAACCAGCTAATTGAGGAAGATGAGGATGCCTATGTAGAACCTGATGAAGGTGATATGCTTGTTATTCAGAGGATCTTACATGCTGAACATAAAGATGAAGAATCATCGCAACGAGAGGCCCTTTTCCACACGAGGTGTACATCACATGGCAAGGTATGTTCAGTGATTATTGATGGTGGAAGTGGCACTAATGCTGTTTTGGAAGAGATGGTGACTAAATTGGGTTTGGAAACTGAGGTATACCCCAAACTTTACAAAGTCGGGTGGCTGCAATATGGAGGAGGTATGAAAGTCACAAAAAGATGCTTGGTCTCTTTTTCTATTGGTAAGATCTATAAAGACCAAATTTGGTGTGATGTGGTAAAGATGGATGCTTTCCATTTATTACTTGGAAGACCATGGCAATATGATAAGCGTGCTTTTCATGATGGATACCGTTATACCTATTCATTCATAATTGATGGACGTAAGATCATTTTGACACCATTTCACCCAAAAGAACTTTCAAAGAAGGAAAAGACCATGTCTGATACGCTAATGACCAGATCACAGATTATTGACCACATTAATAAAGAAGAGCCATTGTACATAGCAGTAGCCATGGAAGACTCACAAGATGAGGAGCACGAGTTAGATACACGAGCCAAGAAGTTACTTGCTAAGTTTGAGGATGTGATCTCGGAAGATGTTCCATTAGAACTTCCACACAACAAGCTGAACTCCAAAGGCAAGTCGAAGAGCTATTGGAGAGAGGTTTAATAAGGGAGAGCCTTAGTCCTTGTGGTGTGCCTGCTTTGCTTGTTCCTAAGAAAAATGGCACTTGGAGGATGTGTGTTGACAGTCGAGCAATCAACAAAATCACTATCAAATATCGCTTCCCAATCCCAAGGTTAGATGATCTATTTGACCAATTACATGGTTCTAAGATCTTTTCAAAGATTGATTTGAAGAGTGGGTACCACCAGATTCGTATGAGAGAAGGTGATGAATGGAAGACTGTCTTCAAGACTACTCAAGGCTTGTATGAATGGTTGGTAATGCCTTTTGGTTTGTCGATTGCTCCTAGTACATTCATGAGGCTTATGACTCATGTGTTTAGACCATTTATTGGGAAGTTTGTTGTTGTCTACTTTGATGATATCCTAATTTATAGCAAAGAGGAAGTTGAACATGGAAAGCATTTGGAGAAGGTTTTTGAAACCTTAAGGAAAGAGAAGCTATATGCACAACTCAAAAGTGCATCGTTTATACTAATAGTGTTTTCTTTCTTGGTTACATTGTAACTAGTGCTGGTATTCAAGTCGCCAAGCAAGATTGAAGCAATCATAAATTGGCCAATTCCTAGGTCAATTTTAGATATAAGGAGCTTTCATGGAATGGTGTCCTTTTATCGAAGATTTATCAAAAATTTCAGCACTTTGGTTGCCCCTATAACTGAGCATTTGAAATGAGGCATATTCAAGTGGAATGAAGAAGCTCAAAAGAGTTTTGAATTGATAAAGAAGAAGATGACACAAGCTCCTATCCTTCGGTTGCCTAACATTGATGTTTTATTTGAAGTAGAATGTGATGCTTCAGGTGTTGGTGTCGGAGGAGTTCTTAGCTAGGAAGGTAAACCCGTGGCTTATTTTAGCGAGAAGCTAAGTGGATCTAAATTGAAGTGCTCCACCTATGAAAAATAGTTTTATGTTATTGCTCGTGTGTTGCAGAATTGGAGTCATTATTTATTACCAAGAGATTTTGTGCTATATTCTGATCATGAGGAACTAAAGTCTCTTAGTCACCAACAAAAGCTCAATGCAAGGCATGCAAAATGGGTAGAGTTCCTTCAGAATTTTTAGTTCGTAATTAAGCACAAAGCTGGAAACCTCAATCAAGTGGCTGATGCACTTAGTAGAAGACCATGTTTACTTTCTATGATGCAAACTAATGTATTTGGATTCGACCATATCAAGGAGCTTTATGAAGCTGATCCAGACTTTGGAGATATTTGGAAGAGATGCTTAGAGGGTCCACAAAGAATGTTTATAATTCATGATGGGTTTCTTTACTATGGAAAGCAGCTTTGCATACCACAAAGCTCTTTAAGGGAGTCCATTGTGAGCGAAGCATATGAGGGTGGATTAGCTGGTCATTTTGGCCATTCTAAAACATTGAAGATGATTCAAGAAAACTTCTACTGGCCTAAATTGAACAAAGATGTGTTGAGGCTGATTGAGCATTGTGAAACATGCAGAAAAGCAAAAATGCATGGGAGCAATAAGGGATTATATGAGCCTTTGCCAATTCCTACAACACCATGGGAACATATTAGCATAGATTTTGTGCTTGGATTGCCAAGGACTCAAGGAGGCAAGGATTCTAACTTCGTTGTTGTTGACAGATTCTCTAAGATGGCACACTTTATCCCATGTAACAAGACAAGTGATGCAACTCATGTGGTTGCTTTGTTCTTTAACAATATTGTCAAGTTCACGGCATTCCAAGAAGCATTGTTTCTGATCGCGACACTAAGTTTCTTAGTCATTTTTGGCATACTTTATGGGCTAAGCTTGGTACGGAGTTGAAGTATAGATCATCTTATCACCCTCAAACAGATGGACAAACAGTGGTAGTCAATCGAAGTTTAGGTGCATTGCTAAGAAGTTTGATCAAGAAGAACATAAGAGAGTGGGAATCCTTGCTACCACATGCTGAGTTTGCTTTCAACAAGTCTGTGAATCACACAACTAGAAAAGTCCTTTTGGAGTGGTTTACGGTAAGAATCCTCTTGGTCCATTAGACTTGTCTCCTCTTCTTAAAAATCATTATTATAGTGGAGATGCTGATGAGAGTGTTAAGCAATTAAAAAAGATGCATGAGAAAGTAGTGCAAGAGACTGAGAGACAAACAAAGGCACATAAGAAACAAGTTGATAAGAAGAGAAAACAATAATTCTTTAATGTGGGAGACTTAGTCTAGGTATACTTGAGGAAAGAAAGATTTACTAACCAAAAGTTTTCAAAGTTGCAACCAAGAGCTAATGGTCCATTTCGAGTTGTTCAGAAGTTAGGTGACAATGCTTACAGATTGTATCTATCGGACGATTATGGGGTTTCACCAATACTTAATGTTGCTGACCTTGCGCCATTTATAGAGCCTTTAGACTCGAGGACTTCCCACTCTTTTACCATAATTATCGATCAGCATTTCCCCGAGGTTGGACGTCGGTAGCCTCTCAGGTGTGAATCTCAACCATAGCCTCGAGCTTTGGGAAACGATCTTACAAAGCGTCGTATGACCGAAAATAGGACCCTCCGATTTTACTGCATACAAAGCTGCTATACCACTCTTGGGGGCTTGCTTTAAACCACACAATGCCTTTTTTAGCATGTACACCTTTGTCTTATTGCCAACCTTTATGAGACTTATGTTACATAAACTTTTTCTTGTAAGTCTCAATTTAGAAATGCCGACTTGACAACAAATTGATAAACTAGCCATTGCAACTGGGCAGCCAGTGCTAGAACAAGTCTCACTGTTTCAAATCGAGCTACTGAAGAAAATGTTTCTTCAAAATCAACACCATATTGTTGTTCATAGCCTTTTGACACAAGACGAGTTTTGTGCTTCTTTAGGCTCCCATCTGCAATGAACTTTGTCTTGAACACCCACTTCAAAACAATTGAGTTTTTGCCTTCCGATAATTCCACCATCTCCCATGTGCCACTCTTTTCGATAAATTTCACCTCTTCTAACATCGCTTTCTACCATTTTTCCTTTTTAGCTTTTTCAAAGGATATAGGATTGGGAACATTGAGAGCAAATTAACATGTGTCATAAATATCATTAGCATATTTAGGATTCAGTTTTTAAGCCTTGTTGATCGTCTTTTTGGATTTAGCTAATTTGAAGACTCTTCAACAGTTAGAGATGAAGAGCTTCTGACAGGTGATGTCACAGTTGATGAATTTGGAGAAGCTGTAGAAAATCCAGCTAGTGTAGTAGTAAGTGTTAGCTGTTGACTTCAATAATAAGTAATTCCAATGGGCATAAGAACCTACTGTTGTATCTTCTTATCATTTCTACTCCAATCCTAGCTTGCATTTTTATCAAATACTACATCCCTTCTAATCATGGTCTTGCCACTAAGTGGGCTATACGATCTGTAAGCTTTAGATTGTGTACAGTAACCAATGAAAGTGCATTTTTCAGATTTTTCATCCAGCTTATGACGAAATTGATAATTTACCAAAGCATAAGCAATGCATCCAAAAATTCTTATATAGCTTACAGATGGTTTTCTACTATGCCAAGCTTCATATGGAGTTTGATTCATGACATCTCTTGTGGGAGAAAGATTTAATAAATAGACTGTTGTTGCCACTGCTTCAGCCCAAAATTGATTTGGAAGTCCCTTTGCTTATGACATGCTTCTTGCCATCTCCACAATAGTGTGATTCTTGCGCTCAGTGATGCCGTTTAGCTCCAGAGTATAAGGAGTTGTCAACTCCCTGTGAATGCTATTTTCTTCACAAAAAAGATTAAATTCACTGGACAAGAATTCACCGCTTATATCAGTGCGAAGAGCTTTGATAAACAAATCACTTTGTTTCTCAACTTTGGTTTTGAATTGCTTGAATTTATGAAATATCTCAATTTATTTTCCAGAAAATAAATCCAACTCATGCGACTACAATCGTCAGTAAAGAGTAAAAAATAACGACTCCCACCAAAAGATGTAGTAAGCATAAGTCCACATAAATCAACATGTATTATTTCAAGACACCTTGAAGCCCTCCAAGCCTTTCCAACAGGAAAAGACTTTCAAGTTTGTTTCCCATAAATGCACCCTTCACACAATTCAAAAGATTCAATTTTAGGTAGTCCAAGAACAATACCTTTATCACTTAGTAATTTCAGGCCTTTTATGTTGAGATGCCCGTACCTCAAATGCAACAACTTTGAGTCATCCATTGCACTTGCAGCGAGAGCAAAATTCTCCAAATTAGAAACATCCAACGGAACCATCTGGTTTGAAGTCATGCTAATATGAACTTTTTGATGACTTTTTGTTTTTACTGACACAAGCATCGTCATCAAAGAAAAGAAAATATCCACCGGTCATTAGTTTTCCAATGTTCAACAAATCGTATCGTAAATCAAGCATTAATTGAATGTTATTGTAGACAATAAGTTGCGTCGAGAAAATAAAATCGGGTCGAAAAATATGACAACAATCATAGTATTTGATTTCAAATAATATGAGTGTACAATCTCTATGAATCCTCTAATTCTTCTTTCCAATAGAAAATAAATTCAAGGGCCTTGGAGCTTGATCTTGAATCAATATTGTTGCCACGAACGATGAACTTGAATTCAACTAGCACGAACTTTGATATGAAATCGTACTCCTTGAACCTTGATTTGTTCTTCGTTCTTGAGCTTGAACTTGATTTCTTGAACTTGAACTTGATTGCTTGAAGCTTGAAACTCGTAGAGAAATTTGCGTCGTTTGATCCACGAGCTCTCTCTTGCTTCTTGTTATAACTTCTAGTCCCTTTTTGGGTTATGGAGACCCCTATTTATTATTGTGGGAGGGAAGAGTTATGATAAGAACAAACTCTTTCCGACCAATCAAATTGAATAGTGACAAGACAGCATTTGATTGGCCAGACACGTGACACGATTTCAGTGATCTTTTAATGTGACTTGGCATGCCTTGTCATTTTGACACGAGATATGATTCTATTGGCTCTTCCGTTTGACTTGGCGTGCCACGTCATTTGACGCGTGGCACCAAATTGGTCCTCTAGGAAGATGACATCTTAGGCCTAATAAAATGGGTTCATCACTTGTAGTCCAGTTAAGTGGGCTAGCCAATGAATTCGAGCTTATTTATTTAATCCATATATGTTGGACTTATATAACTAATCCAATTATATTAGCCCAATAAATTTATTTGAACTAATATATCTTGAATTTAAAATATAGTTCGAATTATTTTTACGGATTTAATTTTAATAAAATTTATATACCTACAAATGCCCCTGCTTCAAAACTTGTTGAGGCGTAGGCTTGTCGAATTACGCGGACGAGACTTGAAGTATACGTCCTCCAATGTTCGCATAAGAACTGATACATTTGCAAGATTAGATAAACCTCACAACAGTGTCAGACTTCTAAGTATAACATGGTCACGTGAAGTGGCAAAGTAATTGTCACCATAACTAATAGCAAATATTGACAAAGTTAAAGTGAATTGAATTTTTCCCAATGCCTTCCACGTAAGCCTAGCAAATGTAAGAATCTTTAAATATGTACACCCTACAGTGGTGGACATATTAGCAATTTATTGCATGTCTCAAATTATGGTAGGATACATAGTAGCAATGTAAGAAACCTTCACCGTCTTTAGCTTTTCCAATTGAATTGGGAATAGGATACCTAGTTCTTCTTCAACACTGATAATCACCGATCCGACATCGATACTAATTCTTCAATATCCATCTGGAGAAGCTGTATAAATATCCATATGCCTTTCATTTAATTGGTTTCAAAAACATCGGTGAACTACGTTTAGTTTGACGATTCGGAAGCATTGACACGAAGGTAATTTTTTTTTTTTTTTTTTTTTTTTGCTTTTCTTCCCTTGTTATTTTTTCCCCTTTTTATTAGGCCAAGAATGGTATGAAGATGGTGATTTTAGGGTGTGAGGGGATGGGTTCTCATCCCCGTCCGAATATCTGAGAGATTACTCTCAAGGTGACCCGATTATCGGAGAGTTTACTCTCGAGATGACCCAACTATCAGAGAGATTACTCTCAAGACGACCCGACTATCGGAAAGATTACTCTCAAGGTGACCCGACTATCGGAGAGATTACTCTCAATGTGGCCCGACTATCAGAGAGATTACAATGTGGCCCGACTATTGGAGAGATTTCTCAAGATGACCCGACTATCAGAGAGATTACTCTCAAGGTGGCCCGACTATCAAAGAGATTACTCTCAAGGTGGACCGACTATCGAAGAGATTACTCTCAAGGTGGCCCAAATATCAGAGAGAATACTCTCAAGGTGTGAAGGGATGGATATTCATCCTCGCCCCAAACTGGAGGTAATTTCATCTATTTAGACCTTTGTGCCCATTCTAAAATTCTTGATTTGGAATTTGATGACAATTTTTTTTTTGTCCTTTGCAGCTCGAAGAGATGACAAATTTTAGAGACTATACCTCACCTTCCTCCAAACTTAGATATCTCGTAATCGAGACTGAAGATGACATATAACAAACCAAGCTTTTGGTACACACCCCACAAGCTGGCCGGTATGCAGCCTCATGGCCTTCTTTGAGGAACTTACTTCATGTAGAAAACTGGATCTTGGAGCACAAGTCTATTTCTAATCCATTGTCTAAGATGTGGTCTCTCCAAGTGCCAATCTATCGCCACATAAAAATTGCTAGCACCATTCCAAACTTAGGGTGTCGCATAATTCAATGAGAAGTACGTTGGAGAAACACATCAACAATCGAGGGCGAGTATCATCATATTCCAGAATATTGGGAATGGGCTGAAGATGTACTTTGTGGAAGCCAACAAACCCTGATTACAGCAAAGATTTATAATGTTATCTATGCCTCACTTTTCACTTATGATCGAAACTCGAACATTTTGCAAGCATTTTGTGAGGCTTGGTGCCCTAAGACGAACACACTTCTTACTGGGGAAATATGTATCTCTCTTTGGGACTTACATATCCTTGGAGATCTTCCCATTTTGGGTTTTTCGTACGAAGAAGTGGTACTCGAGACAAGAGAACTCATCGGTTTGGACAAAAAGCAGATGAGATTTATTCCTCGATCTTGCGAGTATTTATTTGCTCCCTTCCATGACCTTATTGAAGGTATGTGTGTTAACCAAAAGGTCTCCTTGAGCAAGTGGACAAATATTTGGTATAAGAAAGCTTTAATATATAAACCTGCCCCACTGCGAAAGGAAAAGAAATCCGCATGCCTAAAGTCAACACATAAATTCTGAGACAACTAGGTAGTCGAGTGATCAATAGCTATATTCTCCAAGCTTAGGTGAGGTCAGACAAGAAAGATGAAACATATATAGCAGCCTTTTTATCATGTTGGCTATGTGCTTTTGTGTTTCCCTATAAGGCATAGAACTTCATTCGTCCCGAGACTTTTAAGATGGCAAGCAGGCAAAAGATTAGCCTTGTGGTCCCAATTTTGGCGAGTATTTATCATGGTTTGAATAAGATTTTTTGTTCTTCCCAACTTGATCAGGTTAAAGTTTGTTTTCTCATCCATTATGTTTACGGTTGGATTGAACATTACCTCAAAACCCATTATCCAATTGCTAAGGGTCCGTCTGTCCCTTTGATGGTGGTATACTCAGAAGAGGGAGCCGCGAGACACTTTGACAAGAAGGATGCAAGAAAATGCATCCACAATGGAGAGAATATAGTTTGGACACCAGCAATGTTAACCAATTCTCATCCTTATGTGGATAACTAGGCCCCTCAAGAGTTGGAGTCAAATTACTTCATGAGATAACATCTTAATTACCTACATTCTAGGTATGATACATCATCGATCCATATATTCCGCATCAGTTTGGTCGTCAATTTGGGTTTACCAGAACGTCCCCGGTTTTTTTTTGGAGAACGCTATCCGTAGATCCTCTCTAGATGAAGGACTCAGATTTTTGAGGATTTGCACACTGTATCAATCTATGTCACGTGCGATTTTTCCCCCATCGGGAGATCCTGTGGAGAAGCTTTTCTCCACCAATTATATGTCCTGGTGAGAGAAAACGCATGAGAAGTTTCTCAAGGATAATTTACAAGCTCTGGTAGACAATGTTGGGCTAAAATTTACTACTCTTTTAGAGGATGAAGATCAAGGTGTTGGAAAGACACTCTCAAAAGTCAAAGAACCACCTACTCCAATCCCAAAAGTAGTTACACAACATTAGAAAAGGAAGCTTAAATCCTCAAAGGCTCTTTGAAAGAGGTGGTGTGCACTTCAACAGATATAGAGAAACACCCTCCAATTCTTCCATTTAGCACACGAGTTCCTCAAGATACAAGCCAGTGTACCAATGAAGATCAAAATTGGAAAAGGAAACGACCTAACTCAGTAGAGATCGTAGGTTCCAAGTGTTGATAGTCCCTCAAGAACCCATATAGCTTATAACAAAGAGGTAAAATACAATCATCTCACCTTTTTCCTTTTTCTTTTTTCTTGAACGAATAACTTCACTAAAAAAATAATTTCTTTGCCTTTTTCTTATGCAATTAAATTCCATTGGGCATCTGATGGTATCCCCACCTGACAAGCCGCATGTGAGTGATGAATCTATTGGAGGGCCTACGTCTAAAGTGAAGTCATCTTCAAAGGCATCATCTCTTCCTCATGACAAAGCCCTAAAAGACAAACTCCAAATAGGATAACTCGCGTTCCACCAATGATAAATGCAGTAGTATCTATTTTTGAAGAAAAGAGCATTGTCTTTAATCGCAAAAAGGAATTCATCTTGGGACTTTGGGAGGATATTTGTAATAGACTCTCCAGAACTCGTGCAGAATTGCTCTCATCGACTAAAAGCTGACCTAATCTATTTGGCTAGCTCAAGCCCGTACCGTGGCATTAATTAGTTGTATCAACTATGTATCTTGGTAATAAATGCATTTGTACTATGTTGGGATTCCCCCTCATATATAAAGGGGATCCTTGTCATTTTGTAAAGGATCTGATGCTCAATATTGAAAATTCAAGAACATTCTCTCTGCTCTCTAACATATTCCCTTTATCTCATTACTTCCATTTATTGCTTATATTCATTGTGTTCTATTTATTGTTCTTCATTTATTGCTTATTATATGTCATAAAGAGCCATCATTGATTTTATCACAAATGTTAGTCATCCATCGACTACCCTCGGCAGGACGTCGGACTCGACCTCGAGGCCCCGAAAAAGCAAGCTCGAGGCCCTCATTATTAGTCATTCGATTTGGTTATCACCTTGTTTCAAGCTCTTATCTTGTTTCCAAGTCTTTCACTTAGCATCTATTGCCTAACAACTAGCATAAAAATAGATCACGTATTTTTAGAACCATAAAATCAAATCTAATTGTAATTACCATTTTCAAGGTAAATAGTTTGGCGCCCACTATTGGGCTAAAAATAATAGTGATTATTTTCTTGCTGGTTTTACTACATAATGCAAGTTATCTTTCACGCTTTTTCTTGTCCAAGATCTTTTGATTTTCAGGTCAAAATGTCTAACTCAGTAAATGCACGTGAAAGCAACAACCTTCAAGACCATGGGGAAAATGGTGTGGATGTTCCAGGTGTTGGTGTACCACCACGAAACTCTGAGAATGGCACCGGAACCAATTCCTGTGGACGTGAACTCGCGCAACACCCGACACGTTGAAATAAGCTCCCACACCAACTCCCCAAGAAGATCAACAAGAAGCTCAAAAAACCCCGGCTAAGGAAGAACAAGGGGTTAGCCTTCATGTCATCTTTGAAATGTGGCAAGCACAACAACTGGCGATTGCTCAGCTGCAAATCCACCAAAAGACTCCCAGCATGGTAGCTCAGGAAGCGGCTCCCCGAGCCGAGCAGGTACCAGAAAGATCAAGCAACAATGGGTCGGCATCCGACCCTGCCATCATAAAGATGCTCGAGGACCTCATAAAGAGGATCGAGTCAGGCGAGAAGAAGATAGAAGCCAATGATAAGAAGGTAAAGACCTACGATTCTAAGGTCGATCAAATTCCGGGCGCACCCCTGATTCTAAAAGGTGTAGATTCGAAAAGGTTTGTACAAAAGCCATTCCCACAAGAAGAGGCCCCAAAACCCATTCCAAAGAAGTTCAGAATGCCCGACCTTCCGACGTACAACGGAACCTCGGGCCCCAACGAGCACGTCACTGCTTACACTTGTACAGTGAAGGGCAATGACCTAAAGGACGACGAGATCGAGTCCGTCTTACTGAAAAAGTTCAGAGAGACACTTTCAGAAGGGGCAATGATGTGGTATCACAACCTGGCCCCAAACTCGATAGATTCATTTGCCATGCTGGTAGATCCTTTCATAAAGGCACATGCTAGTGCCACCAAATTAGCTACAAGAAAATCGGACATTTTCAAGATCAAGCAAAGGCCGAACGAGATGATGCGAGAATTCGTATCTTACTTTCAGATGGAACAAATGGAACTACCACCGATCTCCGACGACTGGGCGGTGCAGGCCTTCACTCAAGGTTTGAACAAGCGGAGCTCGGTAACTTCGAGGTAGCTGAAGCAGAACTTAGTCGAATATCCCACCTTGACTTGGTCGGACATCCACAACCGATTCCAATCAAAGATCAGGGTCGAAGACGACCAACTAGGATTCCCATCGGGCTCAGTATATCCTAGCAGGCCTCCGGCAAAGGAGTCAAAGCTGAATAAAGAGAGATACCAACCGTACATTGAAGACAGAAGAAATACCCCAAGGCGCAACATACTCCACAATAACCGGAGGATGGACCGAGGCCAGAATCCCCGAGGACTTGTTAATAGAGCTGGATTAGATAGGCATACGGGGCCGATGGAGGCGCCCCACTTGTCAGAATACAACTTCAACGTTGACGTTTCAGACATCGTATATGCCATCAGTAAAATCAGAGACACCAGGTGACCGAGGCCGCCTGTACAATCCGATATACGCACGGATTGCGTTTATTACCAAGGTGACCAAGGATTGTACAGGCCCCGTATGAAGAAATCATAACTTAGTATTTGAATTTCACAGCACGCACGGCCCCAGGACCAAGGATTGCGGCAACTCCAGGAAGAAGTAGCCCGACTACTCAGCAAAGGTCACCTCCGTGAATTCCTCAGCGACCAGGCCAGGAATCAATTTCGGAAAAGGGAGGCGACCAAGAAGAACGAAACAAATGAGCCACAATATGTCATCCACATGATCTTAGGAGGCATCGACGCTCCACAAGAACCCATGATCAGAAGAACAAAAATATTCATCACCAGAGAAAAGAGAACTCAAGGTTACATACCCAAGGACGCTCTCACATTCAGCGACGAGGACACCAAGACCTTGTCTCAGCCTCACAATGATGCACTGGTAATCTTTTTCCTTGTAAATACATTTCAAATTAAACGTGTACTTGTGGATCCAGGTAGCTCGACCAATATTATCAGGTCAAGGGTGGTAGAGCAGCTCGGACTGCTTGACCAAATCGTACCCGCTTCTTGAGACCCCAATGGGTTCAACATGGTTAGTGAAACAACAAAAGGGGAAATCACCCTCCCAGTCAACGTGGCTAGCACATCCCAAAATGCCAAATTCCATGTCATTGAAAGAGACATGAGGTACAATGCCTTGTTCGGGAGGCTGTGGATACACTGTATGAGAGCAGTACCATCCACCCTCCATCAAATGATGAAATTCCCGACAAAGGATGGGGCAAAAACCGTCTACGGGGAACAACATGCGGCAAAAGAGATGTTTGCGGTGCACGAAGTGGCACCAATGCCAATACCTCCACCATCGAAGGAGCCAAAGGATTCTCAAATAGTAAGGTAGCGATAACAAGCTACATTTTGGGCTACGCCCGACTAAACAAAATGAAGGACCGTACCAAGTCCTCATAACAAACGCATGAATCACATCGAGGTCTGAAGCGCCGGCAGCACTAAGATATGGTCATCTCCCTTTTTCAGTTACATTTTATACTAACCCGAACATAGGTATCCGATCGAAACGGCCGATGCACTTTCCAACTCGAAGGCCTTAGGTTCCAAAAGCATAAGTTGCACGTTTTTCCTTCAATCAGGTTTTTATCCCAAGAAGGGTTTTACTAGCAAGGTTGTTAACGAGGCAACATCTATATGCTACCTGAGGAAGACTCAACAAGTATTCAAGGCTTCTTTTGCAGTCAATCTCGAATACCGGGGGGCATACCCCCGGAAGGTCACCTCCCTGGAGAATCCAAGACGTGCTGAATAGGGTCTCAATAGGAAAATAATGTACCGGGCCAAACGGTCGAACGAACCGTGTTCGTATAGAAAAATCGAGCCCTTAACAACGAAAACTTGTATACTTGTACCAAGTAATCAAAGAAGACTTTCCAAAGCATTTCACGTTTCGAAAACTCGAGGCCACATGACCTCCGGGTCGGAAACACCGAAATCGTAAGCCCTCAATGAGGCAATACCAAGTTTACAAGTAATGTCTCCTGATCCAAGAACCTCTTGATGACTCGGGGAATGCCGCCAATCGCCACCTCCATCGACTTATCAAAACCCGAGGCCATAAGACCACATGCGGACAGGCTCGATCTCGTAAGACCTATATAAGGCCACAACAATATCTGGAAGACCTCAAGCAAGGCATGAACCATAATTGTACCAAGTAATCAAAATTGTAAGACCTCAAAGACATGTAAAATTTGTAAGACCTTACAAAAGGCATAATCCCGATCTTAAAGTTAAGGTTATATATCGAACTTGTAAGACCCTAAAAAGTCATACCCTCGATATAGACGCCGAAACTACTTCACTCGGGAACTTAAAGGCTCCGGCCAAACACAATGACTATAGTCACAAGGCTGTACCAGCAAAACTAACGCGATTCAAGGACGCCTGACCATCACTATAAAATCACAGGCCTTCAATTACTTCGAAAATACTTCGAAAAGAACTGGTTAAATAGGCTACCATCGACATAGGCAAAAGAGCTTCGACTATGTCATCTCCAAACAATAGGCTTTGAGATACTCAGCCACCAAGCCAAACCTCCCGAGGTGCTCGATCATCGCCATATAACGACTTACAATTGAGGTTTTTTATCAAACCGTCGAAGAGTCAGGCAAACACAATTTCAAAAGTCCTTAACGAGGGAAAAATAAAGCCTACTAGAGGTTGTACCAACCTAATGCATAAGAGCCACTATGCGCCCATACTGGAGGTTGCTCCGATCCAATTTGTAAGAGCCACTGTTGCCAGCCCATACTGGAGGTCGCTCCAACCTAATACGTAAGAGCCACTATCACCAGCCCATACTGGTGGTTGTACCGACCCAATGCATAAGAGCCACTGTCGCCAGCCCATATAAAAGGCCGTACCGACCCAATGCGTAAGAGCCACTGCCGCCAGCCCATATAAAAGGTTGTACCGACCAAATGCGTAAGAGCCACTGTTGCCAGCCCATACTAGAGGTCGTACCGACCTGATGCATAAGAGCCACTACCGCCAGCCCATATAAAAAGGTCGTGCCAACCAAATACGTAAGAGCCTAAGGGCCAGCTTTAAATTCAAAAACTTAAGGGTCAAATGAGCTCGAATCGAAACCCGACTCGGAGATTGAACCCGAAACAGTTAACTACATATGCCTAAGAGCAAAAGCATAAGAGCTCAAATGTCGGCTTATACTAAAAGGTCGTATCGACCAAAGCACGTAAGAGCCTACGGGCCAGCCTAATGAGCCCCAAGTCCATACTATGTATCTAAGGATTCCTTTTAGCTCGAAGACCAATTCATATGGCTAATAACTAACAAATATCAAGGCAAAAGGAAACGCATGAAAAATAAAACCGTGAGGATTCCTTTTATACATGTATGCGAGAGAATACAAGCTTCATTTACAAAATTCTTTGAAAGAACTATACACAAAACATGAAAGGAATGACATAATCTACGTCCCCCTCGGGGACTATGTTCTGTCGGCCTCCTTCTCGCCATCTTGGACATCAGATAGAAGGAGCTTAGCACCATATTTCTCCACCTCTGCCTACTTTATCTCTTCCGAGAGGTCAAAGCCCCTGACATGTATTTCCTTAAGGTTTTTCATCCGAGATTTACACCTCACGTACTATTTATTCCTACTCTCCTAGTCAAGAGCCCCCCTTAGCTCAACACGAGCGTTGATAGAGTCCTTCAAATCGATAGCCACCTTCTTATCATCCTTAGTTCGGATTACTTCGGCTTCAGCCCGTGCATCCACGACTTCAGCCTTTACCTTCAGGAGCTCAGACTCGAGCCTTGAAATCATGTCCATTCGGACCAAGCTATTTTCATGAGCGTTGCGAAGTTGCACATCGAGGGTGGAAGCCTTGGCTAAAACATCTTTCTTAGTCGACATATGGGTGTCCACCCGAGCCTTTAGCTCATCACGCTCGTACTTGGCTTGACCAACTTCGCTCCTAAGGCATTCTAGGTCCTCTATCTTTTTCTGCAACTGTAATAAACTAGACATTAGCCTCGAAAGGTAGAAGAAGAAACACGCACTCTCGCGAAACAAACATTACCTGCTCCTCGAGGTAGATTTCATAATTCAGACTTTGACTTGCCTCATACTGCAAGTGTTCCAACTCGTCTTCCCGTTCAACGAAGAGAAGCCTGAGGGATTTCTTAGCATCAACGGCTTCTCGCAACCTGGTCTCACGACGGAGAAGCTCAGACTTGAGCTTGTTAAAAGCCTATGAAAGAAAAACGCTATAGAGGAGGGTAACTACTCGGAATAGCGGAATCCTCAAAAGAAGGAATGCAACCCTATATGTGGAGAAAGCAAAAACTATCTGCCTACCTCAAAGGACAATTAAAAATGCTGACTAAGCCTTTTTTTGCTTTGGGAAGATTTACCATCAGAATTTCCTTGGCCGCTTCATAACCATGTCATGCAATTAACGCTGCCATACGATATTTCGGGGATCAAAAACCCCCGCATCATTACAAGCCTCGAGATGGTACCCGATCTCGAGGACCTCTATCAAAAAGAAGATAGGCTCCAGGAAGCCATTGACATCATTACAAGCCTATGGTACCCGATCTCGAGGACCTCTGTCAAAAAGAAGATAGGCTCCAGGAAGCCATTGATATCATTACAAGCCTTGAGATGGTACCCGATCTTGAGGACCTCTATCAAAAAGAAGATAGGCTCCAAGAAGCCATTGACATCATTATAAGCCTCGAGATGGTACTCGATCTCGAGGTCCTCTGTCAAGAAGAAGATAGGCTCTAAGGAGCCATTGATATCATTAGCTGACTCGAGATGGTACCCGATCTCGAGGATCTCTTTCAAAAAGAAGATAAGCTCTTAAAATCTACTCATATGGGCTTGGCCTCGAGGTGGTACCCTATCTCGAGGATTTCTGCTATTGTAAGTACGGGTCATTTACTTGACCCTCCAACCCTCGAGCTACCTGAGTCCTCGGGTCGAGTTAAAACCGTCCTCTCAATTACTTTTACCCAGGGACTATCTAAATTTGGGTAAGCCCTCATCTGGGATCTATCTGCAACGCCTTAAGGCTATGGTCACTCTGAGTTCAAAACAAGCTTCCAGGTCGCCCGAGCTTGAGCGAGCCCCCACTCGGGGACTGCTATCGAAAGCCTAAAGGCTATCTTTATTCTCAGGCATCTGAGTAAATCCCCCCTCGAGGACTATCCGGGGTCTGAAAGGCTATGTTTCGTCCTGAAAGTTCGAAGCCCTACACTCATTCAACTCGAAGTCGGGGGTCCCAACGACCCGAGTTTATCAATCCGATCCGGGCTCGATCCAAGGGATGGCAAAGGATTCTGCAGGGAATCGTGTTAATCAATCAAGAGCCAGAGAAATACTTACACCCGTGCTCGATATTCGTACCAATCGGTAGAGTCATGCATTCAGATTCTTCACAAATGCAGATGAAGGGAAATATAGCATAAATCAGAGACAAATTGAAGAAACATCTCTGTATTCATAAGCATATGGTTACAAAAGCCCACGAAGGGTCCTTACACATGATTACAAAATCCCACAAAGGGTCCTTACACAGAAATAGAGAAGCAAAAGAGAAAAGAAAAAATATACATAGCAGCTACAAGCCTAATTTGCTTTCGGGGGTACATCCTCGGGGCAGTGTCTTCGAGAATCGTTCCCTCGGGGCCTCCTCTCGATCTTTCCAATGGTATCTTCAAGGACGAGGAAGAGGTTTTAAAATGATATAGAAGAAGCAGAAAAAGATGAAGAAAAAGTCGTAGCCCGCCAAAGAGCAAAAGCTTTACCAGGCCAAGAAAATCACGACACGATAGAAGCCTTGACGAGCGTCGGCATTACCTGCACGGCTACTTTGAGTCCACTTCTTGGAACATTGTGTCATGCAAGCTAGTGGCCGCTAGTGCTGCTTCACCCCACAAAAATCAAAAGGGACGAAGTGCCACACCAGGTCGGAGTAGGGAGGTAAGCAGCGGTGTA
The DNA here is from genome assembly GCF_000715075.1 of Nicotiana tabacum. NCBI lineage: Eukaryota > Viridiplantae > Streptophyta > Magnoliopsida > Solanales > Solanaceae > Nicotiana > Nicotiana tabacum. The sequence continues at coordinate 124,758,703 of NC_134101.1, read as the reverse complement.
AAGTCCGAACATCCTCTTGAGCCGTAGTGTAGAGCCCAAATATCCTCCTGAGTTGGAAGAAATCAGTGCCCCTATCACATCGCCTCGAGCTAACGACAACAGCAATAACAACAACAACAACAAGTTAGTGCAATCCCGTTTGGATAAAGACAACTTTGAGAAAGGTCCATCGCATAGCCGGTGAAAGCGTTTCCGTATGACCTTACGACCATAGGCGTTAAACATGAGAAATAAAATTGGATGGGGGTGATGAGAAGAGAAGGGTAAAAGGCTGTTGAAGAACATTTGAATGAAGTTTCGGTTCAAGAAGATTTCCATTTATAGGAAGGGTGGAAGCATAACCGACGGCGTAATCAATGTCTTTGAAAGACGTACCGACAGGCACAATCAATGTGTTGAAATGGACCAACGGTGACATTACCGCTTTGGAAGAATATGAATCAGCGGTACATTAAATGATTCTGGAAAGGTGAATCGACGGTACGCCTTAGTTATTACAAAGGCTTATGTCATAAGTATGACATCATCACGAGAAGTTCGAAAAGATGGATATCAAAGTCATTTCTTATCATTTCACTCTAAGAAATGCGGGGACATGTATACGGTAAAATTGGAAGGTCCTATTTTCGGTCATATTACGCTTCGTAAGCACGTTTCCAAAAGCTCGAGGCTATGGTCGAGATTCACACCCGAGAGGCTACCATCGTCCAACCTCGGGGCAATGCAGATCGATAATTATGGTAAAAGAGTGGGAAGTTCCCAAGGCATATGACTAAAAGTTGACCTAGTCTATTTGGCTAGCTCAAGACTGTACCATGGCATTAATTAGTTGTATCAACTATGTACCTTGGTAATAAATGCATTTGTACTATATTGGGATTCCCTCTCATATATAAAGGGGATCCTTGTCATTTTGTAAAGGATCTGATGTTCAAGATTGAATACACAAGAACATTCTCTCTGCTCTCTAACATATTCCCCTGATCTCATTATTTTCATTTAATTTTTATATTCATTGTGTTCTATTTATTGTTCTTCATTTATTTCTTATTATTTGCAATAAAGAGCTATCATTGATTTTATCATAAATGTTAGTCATCCATCGACTACCCTCGGCAGGACGTCGGACTCGGCCTCGAGGCCCCGAATAAGCAAGATCGAGGCCCCGATTATCAGCCATTTGCTTTGGTTATCACCTTGTTTTCAAGCTCTTATCTTGTTTCCAAGTCTTTCACTTAGCATCTATTGCCTAAACAACTAGCATAAAAATAGATCATGTATTTTTAGAACCACAAAATCAAATCTAATTGTAATTACCATTTTCAAGGTAGACAAGCTTGCCTCCTTTCAGCTCAGAATGTGTAATGCCTATTATTTAGTGCTAGAAGCTAACTACCATAAGCTCACCCTGATCGATGGGTATTTTGAGAAAAAAAAGATATATGAGAAATGAAAATGAACCCACCTTGTATATGAAGAAGGAAGGTAATGATTTCATCACTGTTTGTCTTTATGTTGATGATATCATTTACACTAGCTCTTCTACTTCTCTTGTGAATGAATTTAAGTATAAATGATGAATGAGTTTGAGATGTCGGATATGGGTTTATTACATTATTTCTTTTGCCTTGAAGTCCATGAAGCTGAAGATGGAATATTTCTTTCACAAAGAAAATACTCCAGGGATCTTCTCAATAATTTTGGCATGGTTAATTGCAAGCATGTAGCTACACCTATGAATGCTAGTGAAAATTGCAGCTTAATAATGGAGCGCTGAAGGCTGAGGCTAAAACTTTCAGAAGCATGATTGGAGGTTTAATTTATCTAACCCACGCTCGCCCCGATATTGCGTTCCATGTTGTAGTTATTTTCAGGTTTATGCAACAACCTTCAAAGGTTCATTTTGGAGCAGCAAAAAAAGTTTTGCGCTATATTGATGGAACTATGAACTATGGGATTTGGTACTCTAAAGTTTCTAATTTTATATTATATGGGTTCACTGATAGTGACTATGCTGGATCGCTGGATGATGAAGGAGCATTTCAGTATATGTTTTTTCTCTTGGATCAGGAGTAATAACTTGGAGCTTAAAGAAGCAAGCTACAGCAACCTTGTCCACCTCCGAAGCTGAGTACATTGCAGCCACTTCAGTAGCTTGCCGAGCCATCTGGTTAAAAAGGATCTTACCAGAACTTTAACATAAGCAAGAAGGTGCAACTGAGATATACTATGACAATAAAGTATCGATCTCCATGACAGAGAATCCAACTTTTCACAGCAAAACTAAGCACATTGATGTCCGCTTTCATTTCATCTGTGATTTGGTTGCAAAAGAGGAGATAATTCTGAAGCATTGTAGCACTCGTGAGAAATTAGCTGATAGACTAACAAAGTCTTTGGCATCAGACAAGTTTGTCTACTTAAGAGCTTAGCTTAGTGTCTGTAACTTTGAATCAAGGAGGCATATTAACGAATGATTCAAAGTAGGACTTGCTCAAATTTGAGTTTGTTAGTAGTGTCTTATATTCTTGGATTTGTTAGCAGTAGTTATGGTATATGTTGAGTATTGAAGCTTTGATGATTAACAAAATATGGCTAAATGTTCAAAGAACCAGGTCCTTAATGTAGTTGTTTAACTGTTCTAAAGAACCAGCTCCTCAGGAGAAAGAATCAGCTCCTCCTGAGTGATACTTATATATATGTACAAGACAGTAACTTTATCTAAAAGTTACCCAGGTCCAAGTTAGGTGGAATATGGCTACTATAAGTGATAAGGGTTGTTGCTGACTAAAGTCCCAAAGTGTGTGGAAACCTTGGAACAGTAGGAGTCGTATCAAAGAGAAGCTGACTATGAATAGGACTCCTAGAAGATCTCAAGTTGTGTTTTAAATAGGACCGACTTTGGATTTCCAAACCATGCTTTTACACATCAACTAAGAAGTCATATGTTGTCCACTTGTGTTGAGTACTTGTCATGTATTCTTTCCGAGTCAGTCTAGTGAATGTGTTTTAGGTAATTGAGTTGCAATCAAGTGTCATACACAATCCGTGAGCTGGAGTATGCAGTTTGCTTTACAAGTTAAAGTAACTTGTGAATCAAATAGGAATAGTAAGAGTACTGGAGAATATTTAAATCTAATCTTGTAATTTATAAATTTTGGTTCAGTGTTCTAGTAGAGTTGGAGCTAAAAATACTACGTGGTAGGTCGTGGTTTTCCACTTTTGAGTCGAGTTATTTTTCATGTAAAAATCATTGTGTTCATTTTATTTCTTGTTTGCTTTACGCTTAAGGAACACAGTAAAGAACCAAGTTCTTTACTAATTCATATGGGCACTCAAACTAACAATTGGTATTACAGCAGGTTCTCTCATTTACACGGCTAACACATAGAGAAATCTTGGAAGCAAGATTAATGCTCCACCCGAAATTAATGAAGGACAATCAACTACCAGGCCACTCCTATTGAATGAAAAATATTATAGTTGGTGGAAATCAAGAATGGAAGACTTTATGACAGTTGAAGACTATGAACTATGGACCATAGTGAACCAAGGTCCTTTGATTCCTACTAAACAAAGAGCACAAAATGAAATAGTTCTTAACGACCCCTCTGATGTGCCGTAGAATTACGACACTTTTGATACTAATTACATAGGCATTAGCTCATCTTTTAAAGCATTTTAAGTCAACTCTTATATAGTTTTGGTGTTTTGTAGCAAACTAGACTTCAAGAACCAAGAACATGGAAAAGATGACAAAAACCCATAGAAGGGAAGAAATGCGATAGGTTTGCGATCGCAAAAGTGAAGTGTGGGCCGCAGACCAACCCAGTTCTGAGAGTGGATTTTACGGTCCATTGTGCGGTTGCATAACGCTTGTGTGGATCGCATAATGACCGCACAAATGCAAAAAGAGTTTCTACGAGAATGAATTTGCGGTACCAAATGCAGTTGCAAAATCGATCTGCAGACCGCATAATAGAAGTGCAATGGAAAACTGGACAACTGGGCAATCAATTCTGCGAAGGAATTGCAGATATGTGTGTCGTGTGTTTACCTTAAAAATGGTAATTACAATTAAATTTGATTTCGTGGTTCTAAAAATATGTGATCTATTTTTATGCTAGCTATTAGGCAATAGATGCTAAATATGAGACTAGGAAATAAGGTAAAAACTTCAAAATAGTGTGTTTAAGCAAACCTAGTGGCTGAGAATCGGGGCCTCGAGCCTGATTAAATGGGGCCTTGAGGTCGAGCTCGACACTGAGCTATGAACAACCTATCATGCCCCCTTTTTCCCTCCGCGGAGAGAGAAGTTTGAGTTTCGACATTCATGGGGGAAATAACTCATTTCCTTTTGGGAATTGCGTTATTTGAAGAGTGGCCACCTAACGGATTATGGTGCGTTAGAGCACCTAGAAAGATTAACTCTTAGACTAGTTTGCATTACCAAGGATTTAGGGTAAGGGCTCGAAATAACCATGAGGGGAAGGTGTTAGGCACCCCTCGTGGTCCACAACGGTGGGTCCTGGCCGAACTTATAATTATACTTGCAAATAAAGACATGTTTTTGGACATTGTATGAATCAAGAAATAATGCAAAAGGAAAAGACTTTGAACAAGTTGCACATATATAGAGAAAAGTAAAGTGTAAACATCAGAAATTGGGAAACAGAGGTCCTAGGTTGGTTAGCCTACAGGATCACCCCACACAATGCTCGGTAAACACTCCTAAATGAGGGGCTACACTTGACATTAACGCGTAGTCATCATATCCTTACTACCCAATTCCCTCCCCTTGGTCATAGCCTAAAGCGTTCTAGTAGCTTTGAAAGATGTCTTATGCGTGCACTACCCGTCCCTTCCTCGTGGCCCTGGAGGTATTTTAGGACCTCTACTTTTGGACAGTTCTAGACCATTCTAAGGTATTTTAAAGGAGAAAAGTCTTAGTGTCAACCAAAACAATTAGGACTGCACATAAAGAAGGAACAAGTAATGGATCACATTTTACCTCCACAAGCAGAACAGATAAATGCACGTCTCAAACAATTTTTTCATGTATTTAATAAAACTTAGAACATGGTGTCTAGGTGAGCAGGAAGTATATAGCATGAATTAGGACCAAGTGGCAAAGACCTATTAGCTTGCCTACTGATTTTAGACTTGTTAAATCTGGGCAGTCTCAAATAAAAAGCGCAGGTTTATAGTTGAAGAATTTTAATTGCCCTATGGGCCTGCCTAAGCACATAACAATGACATCCTAAAAGTATGGTATCTATCGATTAGGAATGCAGTAAAATAGTGAACAATTTTTAAACGAGTGACTTGTGATCCTATAGACATGTTTTCTAGCGGTACTAATTTAAAGTAGTGTTTGAAAACTTATTAAAGAAATGAACAGATTAATTAAGTAAACCAATTCGGAATGAACAAACATCAATTAAACTGATTTATTTAACTAAACTGGTTTTAGTTTTATAGGCATGATTTCTACTAGAGCTGATTTTAATTCTTATAGGTATGGTATCTAATTATTAAAAGCCATTTAGATCCCATAGGCATGGTTTTTAATATTGTGGAAGTAAAGCAAACATGGCAGACACATTTAAATTAACACAACCCTATATGCATGATATATAACTACCCACCTTTTTTCACTAATTACCCCAATGTTGTTTACAATAATTATTACAAACCAATGAATTAAATACATAAATAAATAGAAGTTAATTTATAGGGAGCCTGCAGTATTCCCAAATGACTTCTATGCCTCCAATAGCCTCAAATGCCGAAGTTCCATAGACAATTTCGTGTTTAGGTGTGTCAGAGTTCCCTAAGGATCTCAAGGATCCCGAATAGTGCTCACACCTAGACCTTTTTATCAAATAATAACTGATTTAGGAGCAGTATGGAAAGGCAGCTCTGACATACCAGAGTTCAAAGAGATCTCACGGATCTCAAGGCAGTACACATGTCAGATGAGTAGAACCTAGTATTCTAAGAGTAAAGTGAGAGTGCTTGACATAGTTTTGTTTTGAAAATAGTATAGAGATGACTTTAGAAGTAGAAAAAGTTTTTCAGCAACAGGAAATAATTCAGTGGTAAAAGACAGTTTGAGAAGAGTACCAAAATAGCAGACAATCAATTGGTCATAAGAGACATCCAAATTCAGAAAAGAACACTTAACAAACAGATCTCAAATGGGGATAAAGGGATTTGGGCACATAATAGTCACATGCGGTACATGGATAGGGTATAGAGGAAACATATAATCAACAAACTGCATACAACACTTAGGATCTTAAAGACTCAGCAGGCTAATCATGGACAGTAAGTAGTTAAGACATAGATAATAGCTGGCATGTCTTGTACAGGATTAAACATACAGTTAGGACATGCTAGGTGAAGAAGTAAGCAGGAAAGAGTGCAGAATATAAAGCATGCATCGAACATGACAGAATTTTAGACATGTTAGGCAAAGAAGTAAGTAGGAAAAAGTGCAAAATATAAGGCATGCATTGAACAGGACAGAGTTTAGACATGCTGGCAAAAGAAGTAAACAGGAATACAAGTTGAATCCATAACTGATGAACTAGTGCAGGAATGAAACACATAGGGGTTGGATTTTAAAACTTAACTAGAGACATACCAATTGGAGAAAAGGGTGCAGAATGTAAAGCAAATAAAGTTCTAACTAGATCAGTGAGTATCACAAGTAGTAGAAGAGAAAGAGAACTTTAGAGTGTAAGGAGTAGTGATTTTTTGAACTATATTCGTTGTCCAGAAGTTAAAATAAGAGGGGGTTTATATAGTAATCAAAAGCTTAACAAATAAGGTAAGAGATCAATTAAGTAGCAAATCTGGGAAGTTTGTGGAATCAGTTAGTAAGTCCTTCCCTTAATCAAAGGATAATCAAATCAACAGTAAAAGCATGCTAGATATTTAAGGAAAAGAATCAAATAAGGTTTGGGTATAGAGTAGGTAATTAGGGATATATGAACAAAAGTTTCAATTAAGGAAACAATTAGTAAGAATCAGCAAAATACAAACAAGGCAGGGAAAATTAATTAAGGCAAGTAATTCAATCAAATCGAGTAGAGAGGTAAGAATTGGAAGTTTAAGGGAAAATGTTCAATTCAAACTAGAAAATAAGGAATTCAGAATAATCAAAGGTTCAATCGAAGAGAAAGTCATGAAAGAGTCAGCAAGTTTAGCATATAAAATAAGGCAAGACATGAATAGTCAAGATAAACACAAACATATAGAATTGGTGAAAGGATTGAACTAAGAAATTTAGTAGAAGCATATTAGGACAAGAAAATCACGAGAAATCACAAGAACCCAAAGCAAGAACACAATCAGATGTACCAGTACTCAGAAACCAAACGAAGAACCCCAAAAATTAGGGATTTCAGTACAAGCAAGCTAACGTTGTAGCAGACTTATAAAATCAGTCAAAACATATGAGAAGTAGAAGATTAAACACAAAAAGTCATCAAACATTTTGTAAAAGAAATTTCGGAAACCCTACTTTAGAACAACATGAGAATCACTTGAAAATCATACGATTCTAGTAAAGAACCTCAAGGTTGTTGTGAAACTCACATGAAACAAACCCAAATCATCTTAGATTTGTACAGATCTATGAGGTTTAGTAAAGAAATTAAGGTTTCGGAGAGAAAAACACAAAGGTGAAGAAACATGCTAAGAAACCCATAGATCGTAGTCAATATAGGACGATCTTACTCAGAATCACACTAGAACGTCCTGAAACAGGCGAGAAAGGAACCATAGATGCAAGCTAACTAGCCCCGGTCCCTTGAGGACATTGGAGATGGCAAAACTAATGTGAGGGAGACCCTTAAAGGCCTAAGGTGGTGAGAGATCATTGTAGACAACCATGGACGAGGCTCAGTGAGGTTTGATTAGGGTTAGGTTTGAGAGAGTTTTGAGAGCAGAGAGGGGTTTCAGGGTGGCGGGTAGTGTAGAATGGTAGGGTTTGGGGGGGGGGGGTCTTTTGGGTTTATTTTAGGAAGGGTCATTTGTGGTTGTTGATCTTTATGATCAACGGCCGAAATTAAAGGGTATTGAGGTCGGATCGGGTCTTCAGGGTTTGGGCTGGGTAACTTAATTGGGGATTGAGCTGGTAATAGGGTTAAATTGGGGCTGAAATTAAAAATACAATAGGCTAGATTTTAAATAGCCACTTTTAATACTATATAATTTATAAGAAATGATAAATAATTTCTAAAAAATACTTTCGTGTACTAAAATAATTTAGAATAGTTTCTTAACATTTTAAAAATATAAAAGATCATTTTATGCATCAATAATATAATTATGCATTAGTAGGTCTATTATTGTAAAGATATGCAATTTAACCTAAAAATGTAAATATAATTACAAAAATGCACTAAAGATGTTTAAACACTATTTTGGCATAAATAAAGAATTTAAATGACTAAATCACCATAAAATATAATTTGAGCGATAATTATTGGAAATTTATAAATAAAAAGAGAAGAAATAAATCAATTTGGAGCTTTTAAAAATTATTATAAAAATTATAAAAATGCTTATGCATGCTTATAACTGCATATGTTCTATTTTAAAAGTATATATTTGTATTAAAAATATATGAGAAAAAATTGGGTATCAACAACTGCCCCTCTTTACCCGGGAAGGATGAAAGAGTTTTCGGGTAAAGAATTGATGGCCAATTTTAACTGGATGGGATGTTTTGAAAGACAGAGGCCGGACTCTGGTCTTGAGTTTCCTACATATTACAGGAATCAGGCCATGTGTAGCTCTGAATTCATTGGAATATACTGATAAAGTTATTGCAAGAACGGATATGGGATGCAAGAGCAGTTGTGGTGAACGGTTAAGGTTTGAGATAGTTGAAGGAAATGGAGCGAGGTCTCTCCTGCTAGGATAGTGGTTGCTTGCTGGTCACCTGCAGATAAAAAGATGTTGCCGACATGTATTTGTGCCAAAATTTAAACATAATGCAGATTCCCTTTGTATCATGATGGTTGTCTTTGGACGGTTAAAGATGACGTCCTGGGCCATGAATTTTTTAGTGAGGGATTTACAGGCCATGAAATGTTGTTCTCGGTCCATGCAGATGGTGCCTCAAACCATGACACCTTTGAATAATGATATGCAAATTTGAGGGATCCTCAGGCTGGCATGGTGTCTTCCGGCTCTGAGGATGATGCCTTTGGATAGATTGGCGATATTTTAGCCCATGAGATGCAATAATATGATGTTAACAAGAGAAAGCTTAGTCTTGTGAAATGCAGGGCAGAGCTTAGCCCGATAGAAAAGCAAATAGATAGTACTAAAAAGAGCAATATTTATGTAAGGAGGGACAATGCTTAGTCCTATGCAAATGTGGAGGCAGAGATTAGCCTCATGCAAATAGGGAGGCAAGGATTAGCCTTATGCAAATACGAAGGCAAGGAATTAGCCTCATGCAAGTGGGGAGGCAAGGATTAGCCTCATACGAATGGGGAGGCAAGGATTAGCCTTATGCAAATAAGGAGGCAGGGATTAGCCTCGTACAAATATGGAGGCAGGGATTAGCCTCATGCAAATAGGGAGGCAAGGATTAGCCTCATCCAAGTAGGGAGTCAGGTATTAGCCTCATGAAAGTGTGGAGGCAAGGATTAGCCTCATGCATATAGGGAGGCAGGGATTAGCCTCATGCAGATAGGGAGGCAAGGATTAGACTCATGCAAATGTGCAGGTAGGGATTAGCCTCATACCGATAGGGAGGCGGGGATTAGCGTCATGCAGATATGGAGGCAGGGAAATGTGGAGGCAGGGATTAGCCTTATGCAGATAGGGAGGCAAGGATTAGCCTCATGCAAAGAGCAAGTAGCAAATAAGAGTAGTATATGTCTTAGCTGGAGATATATTCGGTGTCGGATGTCCTGTTTGATAGTGAATTTGCTTTGTGTATACATATCTATGAATGTTATCATTACGTCAAACGTGTCTATGTTCAAAGAAAAATTGTAAGTTTCGTGATGGGAGGTTGATTCATGCTTCTGTCTGTTGGCCTTGCTTTGCTCCGTTCTGGAGGCCTTTTCGAGATCCCCTGGGTAACACCTGAATGTTTATGGAAATAAAGTTTTTTTTGTTCGAAAAATATGCAATTATTGATAAAAATAGAGTCATTTTAGAAACATATTGATATATATATCAAGTAATGTTTAGATGAACTAGTGAATGTAACACATTTCAGAGACATTGCAGCTTCCTCATGTTAGAATTTTGAAGGTCCTCCTCAAAATTCTGCCCCAGTTTGGTGGATGACCTTTTGATCATTTGCGGATAATAGGCTTTGTTGAACCTTCTTCGGAATTTTGAGAATCCTTCTCCAAATTCTGCCTCAGTTTCTTAACCGATTTTTTACCGTCTGACATATGTTGGCATTGGCTGGATTTGCTCTGGAATTTTGAGGGTCCTCCTCAAAATTCTGCCCCAGTTTCTGATCTTGGGAGAAATGAAAATTTTATTATAATTTGACCGAATCCATAAGGCTGCATACGTATCCCCTCTTAAACGGAAATCAGGTCGAGCGTAGTTCAATTATATCAGATGAGGAAATGTAAATAATCTAAGTATATTATCTCTTGATTGCGTCTGAATTGATTGGTTTTGGCCAGATTTCTCCATCCATCTCTGCAAGTATGAGTGCTCCTCCTGTCAGCACCCTGTGAACCATATAAGGACCTTGCCAGTTGGGAGAGAATTTCCCTTTGGCTTCATATTGATGTGGGAAGATCTTTTTTAGCACCAACTGTCCTGGTACAAATTGACTTGGTTTGACCCTTTTGTTGAATGACGGTCTCGGCATCCCCCAAATTTACTGCTTAGGTTTTGTCCAGATTGGATTTAGGCTTATTTTCAAAGTTTTCAACTTCCCTAATAACTTCTTCGGGTATTTAATCTTTTGAATCACTATTCTTATGTTGTGTTTGCCTCGTTACATGTCACAGTCACCGGTTCATCGGGAAAAGTAATAATAACATTGTAGAAAGAAAAAGTGTAAAAATAGTAATGAATAATAAAGAGCAAATGCATTTGATTAAAACTAAAAAACATCCCAGACAAGTATGGCTCGATGACTCGAGCATTTATTTTGAAACAAGTAAATATTAAAACAAAATTACTGGAAATCTTAAATTCCTAGAATGGCTATAGAAGTAAAATCTGCCAAGCTACCCAGGGACTCGATAGGCTCGGGATGGTGCAGCGGTCCAGTTCCTAAGAACAGCTCCCTTCTTTACGGTCTGAATAGTGAGGACTTCTTCCTCATACTCCTCCTCAATTATGGCATTGCAGTCCATGTCTTCATCCTCCAAGAATAGATTCTTCAACCCAGCTAATGCTTCCTCTTCTGCAGTCCCCCATATTGTATCAGCTTGGTGAAAAGCTTGATCTAAGCGTGGCATTGGTTACTCGAGAGGGTAATACGGTCAACACCATGGAGGCAACCAATCATTATACTATTTCCATGTGTACTGATATCTGAGCCCAAAGGTAGTACCATGACCCTTTAGCCGTATTGGTTTAGTGATACCCTGGAGATTCTTCCCCAACCCTTTGTCGGGCTTATACCCAGACCATGCCAATATGCTTTCTATTTTACTGCTCCACCATTTATCTTTCTAGATGGCATTGACACGTTCAATGTGATGATATGTTTCCCCTCCTAGCCTTCTTTTATGTCCTATAGCCGGGATGGTTTGACTGGTGTAAATGGAGTTACTCCCATCTCCATGAATGATCACCTCGTGACGATTCCATTCGAATTTCCCGGCCTGATGTAGTGTGGAAGGCACAGCTCCAGTGACATGGATCCATGGTTGGCCCAACAGAAGATTATATGAGGCTGGTATGTCGAGCACTTAAAACTCGACGTCGAACCAAGTTAGCCCCATCTGCAAGCAAAGGTTGATTTCCCCGATTGTGGCCCTTTGAAACCCATCTAAAGCTTCACGTTCATGCTTCCTACCCGTATTTTATGAAAACCTTTGTCCAACCTTTTCAGAGTGTCCAACGGACAAATATTGAGGCTTGAACCTCCGTCAACCAAGACCTTGGAAATGAATTTGTCTTCAAATTGCACTATGATATGCAATGCTCGATTATGATTCAACCCCTCAGGCAGTAGCTCATCTTCATGGAAGATGATCTTATGACTTTCCAGTACCTGCCCTACCATATTGGCCATCTCTCAGTCGTTGATATTATTGGGTACATAAGCTTCGCTCAGCACTTTCATAAAAGCATTCTTATGCGCCTCTGAATTTTGCAACAGTGACAGGATGGATATCTGAGCTGGGGTTTTGTTCAGATGGTCAATAACAGAATACTCCTTTGCTTGTACTTTCCTCCACAGGTCATCAGGCCCTGTTTCAATAACATGCTTCCTGGTAGTGGCATCCTTACTTGGTCCTCCCAAATGTTCAGGTGTATAGACTCTTCCAGTCCTAGTCATTCCTTGTGCAGCATCGGATTCCTCCATTTTTGCCTTTCCTTTTCGCCGAGCTTCGGCAATGTAATCCCAGAGTATTTCTTGTGAGTCGAAAGGAGGTGTGGTTGATACTATTACTGTAAAAGGTTTGACCACTTCTACATCAAATGGAGCGGGGGTGGCCGCAGGTGGACCCACCTCTACCTCAAATGGAACTGGTGCCGCTACCTCAACCTCGATCGGTGACTGAGTCTGTACCACAATGGGAGTAAGTGTGACTGCAACTTTAAAGTAATCGCCTTTTTGAATAATCCTGATCGACCCCTCAAGGTCCCACTCTTCATTCGTCTCTATCACATGTACCCCGTTGCCTCTATAATTAGGGAGGGGTTTTTTTGCGGATATTGGGTGTGGCTTCCTTTGCCTGTATGACCTTGTTGTTAATTAGCGTCTGGATCTTATCCTTCAATGTTCGTCACTCATCAGTGGTGTGCCCCTTCATACCAGAATGGTACGCACAAGTTTTGTTTGGATTGACCCATTGGGATGGATTCCATAATGCCACAGCAGGAATAGGGGTGACATAATCAACGACTTTCAATCTTTCATATAGTTGGTCGATGGGTTCAGCAATGACGGTGTATTGTCTAGGTGGCTTGCAATCGAAATTGGGTCGTGGTCTTGGAAAATTTTGACAAGTTGGGGGTGATTGGAAATGAGACAGTTGAGAGTTATAGGTGAGATAGACAGTGGTTGGTTGGGAATATATGGAAATGAGGGTTGATATGTGGGTGGTGGTGCTTGGTATGTGGGTGGAGGTGTTTGATATGTGGGTGGAGGTGTTTGATATGTGGGTGGAGGTATTTGATATGTGGGTGGAGGTGTTTGATATGTAAGTAGAGATTTCGGGCCTTGAGCCACCATTACTGCCCCAACATATCTCTTCTTTGATATGTCGCCTGATTGTAATGCCTTATTTGTGGCCTGTAGTGCCTCAAAATTCGTTACCATCCCGCTCTTGATTCCCTCTTCGATTCTTTCTCCAAGTTTGATGATATCAGAGAATTTATGATTTTCGATAACTATCAATCTTTCATAATATTGTGGATCCTGTGCTCTGACGAAGAACTTGTTCATCTGTTCCTCGTCCAAAGATGGCCTGACCTTGGCCTCTTCCGACCTCCAACAAGTAGCGTACTCGTAGAGGGTTTTGGTAGGTTTCTTCTTAAGATTCTAGATATAGAAAACATCCTGTGCGTTCTCTGTGTTGAACCTAAACCGCTCCATGAAATCTAACGCCATACTAATCCAATTGGACCATTTCTTGGGATCTTGGCTGATGTACCAGGACAAAGTATCCCCAGTAAGACTCCTCATAAAGAGTTTTATTCGGATCTTTTCGTCTTTTTCGACCCCGACAAGCTTATCACAATAGGTTCTCAAATGAACCCTGGGATCACCTGTACCGTCGAACATCTCGAACTTGGTAGTTTTGTATACCTCCGGTAGTTATATATCTGGCTGTATGCATAGATCTTCGTAGTTCAAACCTTCTATTCCTTTGTCGCCTTCAACACCCTGAACTTGGCTCGTCAACTTCTTGAGTTCTTCAGCCATGTTTTTAATGAACAGGTCCTTCTCGGAGGATTCCGGTGTATAGGAGATTGGTTGGATAGAGTGAGGTACAATTTCAACATATATAGGTTTGCTTTGATGGGTGCTAGGGACTTGGGTGTAATGATGGTCATTGGTGAAGTTTTGAGGATCAGGAATGGGTTGTGGCGTATTCTGAGGAGTGCAATAAGTGGCAGCTACTGGGTAATGAGTTTTTTGATGGTGATGTTGTGACGGAGTTGGTATTGGTAAGGGATTGAGATTTTTGGGTGGAGTTGCGTATTGATTTGGTGCGGAAGGATTTTGTGGATGTTGGTTTTGTGTGTTTTGGGGAGGTGTTGGGTTCTTTGTGTTCTGTTGGTTGATGTCAGGGACATTCAGGGTGAGTGACAAGTTTGCCAAGTTGCGAACCTGCTCAAGTTCTCCTTGTAGTTCAAATATCTTGTGTTCCAATCTTAAGACTAGGTCGTTCGGTGTCGGAGTACTTCGTCCATCTAAAGTTTCTGCGTTCTCAACATTCTCCTTTCAGATACCATTTAAGTTGTCCATTTTTGTTTTTCCTTTGCCTTTTGTATTGCTTGGAGGAAGAGGAGGTGGATGGCCTCTAGATCTGGTATGATACACTGATGATGCCAGTATGAGTGAACCAACCTAAGGGGATGAGAATAATCAAAATAAGGAAAAACAAAAATGTAACAAGTCAGTGAGGATTCTAAAATGTTTGCAGTATTTAAACACATATTGCGGAATTGTAAATTCGTGTCTTAATTTGGGAGCCTCGTTGTGATCGAGGTAGGCCTAGCGACAAATAGATTTGGAGAACTTTAGATGCCAAAAAATGCTTCATTTCATAACATGAAAATAGACAAATCCTAAACGACACAAAGATAATAGAAAAATAAGTCACTACTGGCACTTGACCTTATTACATTTTAGGAAAGCAAATAATTCTAGCCTATTTGGTCTCAGAAGGACCTTCCCCAGATTCGATCTTCCTAACTCCATCATACAGGTCCCCCAGCTCGGGCCGACCCAGCAGCAAGTAGGCTCTGGCCAGATGTCCTCCTTCAGTTCCTTCAGCGTTCTAGCAATCCTCGATCCTCTTTATGACTTTACCTTCCAGCTCCACTATTCCTCGCTGCAGATATTCCAACTTCCTGTTGGAAGTGACTGCCATTTCTTTCCATTCCTCGATCAACCTCACATTCCTCTCATGTATTTCCCGATGTTCATTCTTAGAGTTATGAACCCTCTTACGCAGCATGTTGTATTTGACTTGAGCTTCAGCTTCTTCGTCTATGATTCTATTCCCTCGACCAGCTCCTGGCATCACCATTCCTTTTAGATTGTCCTCTAACCACGCCGGGTAGAGAGGTTCGCACCCTGCATGATACCTGTCGGGCTCGATGGTGTTCTTTTCAACAATGATCTTGCAGTGCCACATGTGCTGAGCTTGTCATTTCCAAGGGACGTCATCGTCTTGAAAGTCTTCTCTAAAATGAATCATCTTGGCAACCATTGGTACAACCTGTTTCCTGCCTACTTGCCTCATAACTCGGATAGGGACATAAGGGCATATCCCTCTCAACCCAATCAGTACCATGTGTGGGTTGTCCCTGGATCTGATGATGAATTCATCTGTTGGGAACCATTCAAACATCCATTGCACTTGCTCCTCAGTAAGATTGTCGAAGAACTCCACCCATTCTTTGGCACTTTCCGGCTGAGCAAACCTGTTCGGAATGTAGGTCATCCGCTTGGGGTGATGGAAGGCAATATAGTCATTCCAAGCCCTTTGCGGAAATTCTTGGCGATATTGTCCCTTTTGAAGATGTTCTAATAACCACAACTGTAGCAACAGGTTACAACCCTTGAAATGTTGGACCCCTCTTTGACAGCGCTCCAGAGCCCAGTAGATGTCGGCTATGGTCATGGGAACTATGGTGTATGTCTGTCCATTGATCCCTTCCATCAAAGTCTTGGCGACCATGGCCAACGTAGTATAGATTCTTTCCTTTTTCTTTGGGAATACTATAAAGCCTAAGAAGCATACAATGAACACGAACACTCTGTGGTGGATGTGGCCTAGAGAAGTGAGAGAGAGCTCATCATGGTAGGTATAGTAGGACTTGCTATGGCCATACCTATCATACAAATATTCGAAGGGTATGTAAGATTCCTTCAGGCATACCATGTCAACATTTTTCTTCAGCCCCATCATCTTTAAAAACCCTTTACCCGTACGGTTCTCCAGCACCAATAACTCGGGGCTATCCCAAGTCAATCCCGCAAGCCCACCAATTTCTTCTAGAAGTGGTGTAATCTCTATGTCACCAAAGCGGAACACAACCCTTTCCTTATCCCAGAATAAAGTGGCAACCTCGATTAACCTTTTGTTTGGCTCAATGTCTAGTAGAGAAGGCAAGTTACCCAGGTACTTTCTTACATGTTTCTTGTCGCTTGAGGAAAGATCCTCCCACCAATCTAGCAACAATGGTGGGATGTTGCTGACCATACCGAATCTCGGGACCTCATGCCTCATTTTCTGCAAAACAAAAGGGTCAGGCCCTTCTCCCCCATCATACTTGACTATTTATACATTCATGATTAGCATATTAGCATTTAGTTCTCCAAATTAATGCACAAAATGTGGTTGTGCCCGTTGGGATTATGGAAACCCTGGTGAACTTTTTGATAAGGCTCATCTTAAAGGATTATTATGTGGACAACATATTAATCCGACTAGGTTTGACCATGATGCATGCATAATTTCAATCAGAATAAGGTTACTATGGGGGTCTAGACTGGTACCCTCAAGCGGACAACTTGAGGGGGAAAGGCACGAAACCGTTGACTGCACCGTTGATCGACTAGTTTTACCAAAAATAAGCCTTTCCAAATTTAAAGGTAATAAATAGGAAGAGCGCAACCACTCATCAAGCGTTGCTATAAGATTTAATACGCACGAGTGGAATATGATGTAGAGCATGATTTATGCAGCAATAAATAGCATTTAGTCAATTATTTGCATGTAGAAAAAAATAAATGCAGTATTTAAATAATTGAAAGACAGTTACAAAATGAAAACAAAGAGACAAGTTAGTTTCAGGAATAATAGAATGCTTTAAAAAAAATAGACAGTTAAATCCAAATAAAGGGAAAGGGTACGGGATAAGGCATGCTTGGACTAATTCACAAAAGATAAGTTCGTTATGGTAAGAGCCTAAAGGTATCCCCAGCAGAGTCGCCATGTTGTCGCGTCCCCTTTTTTCCCTCCGCGAAGAAAGAAGTCCGGTTTCGACATTCATGGGGGTAATAACTTGTTTCCTTTTGGTAATTAGGTATTTGAAGAGTCGCCACCTAATGGATTATGGTGCGTTAGGGCACCTAGAGCGATTAACTCTTAGACTAGTTTGCATTACCAGAGATTTAGGGTAAGGGCTCGAAATAACTTTGAGGGAAAGGTGTTAGGCACCCCCCGTGGTCAGATAACGGTGGGTCCCGGCCGAACTTATACTTATGAACTAGTCCTTTTAACAAATAAATAATTTAAACACATACTTGAAAATAAAGACATGTTTTTGGACATTGTATGAATCAAAAAATGATACAAAAGGACAAGACTTTGAACAAGTTGCACATATATAGAGAAAAGTAAAGTTTAAACATCCGGAATTGGCAAAGAGGGGTCCTAGGTTGGTTAGCCTACAGGATCACCCCACACAATGGCCGGTAAACACTCCTCAACAAGGGGCTACACGTGACATTAGCGCGTAGTCATCATATCCTTACTACCCAATTCCCTCCCCTTGGTCATAGCCTAAAGCTTTCTAGTAGCTTTGTAAAATGTCCTATGCGTGCACTACCCGTCCCTTCCTCGTGGCCCTGAAGGTATTTTAGGACCTCTACTTTTGGACAGATCTAGACCATCCTAAGGTATTTTAAAGGAGAAAAGTCTAAGTGTCAACCAAAACAATTAGGACTGCACATAAAGAAGGAACAAGTAATGGCTCACATTTTACCTCCACAAGAAGAACAGATAAATGCACATCTCAAACAATAGTTTCTCAGGTATTTAATAGAACTTAGAACATGGTGTCTAGGTGAGCAGGAAGTATACAACATGAATTAGGACCAAGTGGCAAAGACCTATTAGCTTGCCTACTGATTTTAAACCTATTAAATCTGGGCAGTCTCAAATAATAAAGCGCGGTTTTATAGTTGAAGAATTTTAATCACCCTATAGGCTTGCCTAAGCACATAACAGTGACGTCCTAAAAGCATGATATCTATATTGATTAGGAATGCAGTAAAACAGTGAATAGTTTTTAAATGAGTGACTTGTGCTCCTATAGACATGTTTTCCAGCGGTACTAATTTAAAACAGTGTATGAAAACCTATTAAAGAAACAGACATATTAATTAATTAAACTAATTCAGAATGAACAAACATGAATTAAACTGATTTATTTAACTAAACTGGTTTTAGTTTTATACGCATGATTTCTACTAGAGTTGATTTTAATTAATATAGGCATGGTATATAATTATTACAAGCCATTTAGATCCTATAGGCATGGTTTCTAATATTGTGGAAGTAAAGCAAACATGGCAGACACGTTTGAATTAACACAACCCTATAGGCATGATATCTACCCAACATATATATATAACTACCCACCCTTTTCCACTAATTACCCCAATGTTATTTACAATAATTATTACAAACCAATGAATTAAATACATAAATAAACAGAAGTTAATCTATAGGGAGCCTGCAGTAGGCCCAAATGACTTCCAAGCCTCCAATAGCCTCAAATGCCAAAGGTACATAGACAATTTCGTGTCCAGGTGTGTCAGAGTTCCCTAAGGATCTCAAGGATCCCGGCAGTGCTCACACCTAGACCTTTTCAACAAATAATAATTGATTTAGCTGCAGTTTGGAAAGGCCAGCTCTAACATGCTAGGGTTCAGAGAGATCTCACGGATCTCAAGGCAGTACACATGTCAGAGGAGCAGAACCTAGTATTCTAAGAGTAAAGTGAGAGTGCTTGACATAGTTTTGTTTTGAAATAGTATAGAGATGACTTTAGAAGTAGAAAAAGTTTTTCAAAAACAAGAAATAATTTGGTGGTAAAAGATAGTTTGAGAAGAGTACCAAAACAGCAGACAATCAATTGGTCATTAGAGACATCCAAATTTAGAAAAGAACACTTAACAAATAGATCTAACATGTGGATAAAGGGATTGAGGCACATAAGAGTCACATTGGGGTACATGGATTGGGTATAGAGGAAACATATAGTCAACAAACTACATACAACACTTAGGATCTTAAAAGACTCAGCATGCTAATTATGGACAATAAGTAGTTACGATAAAGATAATAGTTGGCATGTCTTGAACGGGATTAAACATACAGTTGGCGCATGTTAGGTGAAGAAGTAAGCAGGAAAGAGTACGGAATATAAAGCATGCATTGAACAGGACAAAATTTTAGACATGCTAGGCAAAGAAGTAAGCAGGAAAGAGTGTAGAATATATGGCATGCATTGAATATGATAGATTTTAGACATGCTGGGCAAAGAAGTAAACAGGAATACAAGTTGAATCCATAACTGATGAACTAGTGCAGGAATGAAACACATAGGGTTTGGATTTTAAAACATAACTAGAGACATACCAGTTGGAGAAAAGGGTGCAGAATGTAAAGAAAATAAAGTTCCAATATCTAGCCTTGGCTTCCAGCCGGCTAGATCAGTGAGTATCACAAGTAGTAGAAGAGAAAGAGAACTTTAGAGTGTAAGGAGTAGTGATTTTTTGAACTATGTCTGTTGTACAGAAGTTAAAATAAGAGGGGGTTTATATAGTAATCAAAAGCTTAACAAAGAAGGTAAGAGATCAATTAAGTAGCAAATCAGGAAAGTTTGTGGAATCAGTCAGCAAGTCCTTCCCTTAATCAAAGGATAATCAAATCAACGGTAAAAGCATGTTAGGTATTTAAGGAAAAGAATAAAATAAGGTTTGGGTATAGAGTAGGTAATTAGGGGTAGATGAATAGAAGTTTCAATTAAGAAAACAACCAGTGAGAATCAGCAAAATACAAACAAGGCAAGGAAAAATTAATTAAGTCAAGTAATTCAATCAAATCGAGTAGAGAGGTAAGAATTGGAAGTTTAAAGGAAGGTGTTCAAATCAAACCAGAAACTAAGGAATTCAGAATAATCCAAGGTTTAATCAAAGAGAAAGTCATGAAAAAATCAGCAAGTTTAGCATATAGAATAAGGCAAGCCATGAATAGTCAGGATGAACACAAGCATATAGAATTAGTGAAAAGGTTGAACTAAGAAATTCAGTAGAAGCATATTAGGACAACAAAATCACGAGAAATCACAAGAACCCAAAACAAGAACACAATCAGATGTACCAGTACTCAGAAACCAAACGAAGAACCCCAAAAATTAGTGCTTTCAGTACAAGCGAGCTAATGTTGTAGCAGACTTATAAAATTAGTCAAAACATATGATAGCAAAAGATTAAACACAAAATGTTGCTCTTGCATTGTTTGATGTATTCAAGTCATTTTTGGCTAGATTGAGCCGAGCATTGATGAGGTGACGAGTGAGTGCTCGGATTTATTTATTGGAAATTTGCCTCTAGGATTCTTAGGTTCTTATGTCCATTATGTGGAAAGTATCCTGTTATGATTGGGTTTAATAATTGCTCGAATTGCCTCTATATGCTTCATATGATGTTGTTAACTTTCCTCTAATTCCTACGTGTTACAGTGACCCTTAATTGCCTTCATTGAAGTGATTGCCTCCCTTATTGTTTTGGATACTTCTTGATTGTGAGTTCTTCAATTGTTGTGGTTACCGGTGTAGTATCATATTCTTATTATGTCTTGTTGTTTTGTTGACGTTATCGTGCTTCTTGGTTTCTTTTCTGTGACCCTTATGATGTACTTGTTGATTCCCTTGACGGGATGTTATTGTTTACGATATTGCCTCCCTTGTCGGGATATTGTTGTTATACTCTTATTCCCTTGCCGGTATTCTTTTGTGCTTGATGTTGAATTGTATTTGTGGAATGGGTTGCACGCCGCAACGGTATTATGTGACATGGGATCGAGTTGCACGCTGATGTGCCGGAGAATTTTGGCACATTTCAATACTAATTGCTTAGATTTTAGCTTGTTTTAATGCAATTATCTCCGTTACTTATGTAGTTTTGTTGTTTCTACAGTACATAAGGACTGAGAACCCAAGAACATGGAAATGGAAGCAAAAAGACAAGAAAAGAGCAAAATATAGCAAAAATGTTGGTCTGCGATACACTATGCGATCGCAGATCAGACATGCGAGCCACAGAATGCACGTTAAATCGCAGATAGAAGCAGAGATCTGGGTTAAATCTCAAGTCAAGAATGTGGTCCATTATGCGACCGCAGAACCAACATGCTAGCTGCAGAGTGAACCGCAAACAAACCATGAAGGTCACTGAAGGACGAAGATGCGATGCAAAATGCGATCGCATTTCTGCAATGCGATCCCCATAATTGGAATGCGAAGAAGACCTGTAAACTAGGGTTCCAGTCTGCGATGAGGATGTTCAAGATGCGGACCGCATACGTGCTCTGCGACAAGAATGCGATCGCATATCAGACCTGAAAGGGCATTTTTGTCCCGATTTTGAGTCCACTATAAATAGTTTTATGATGTCTTTGTGGGCTCATCTTGTCTAGTATTTTAACTACATTACAAGACATTAATATTCCTCACTTTTGGAAGCTTTTGGGTGAAGATTCTCTACTTTGTAAGCTTTTATGACATTAAATACTCTTTGGTTTTTGTATTGTAGTATGAGTAGCTAACTTTAAATACTAAGTTTGTGGACCCTAAATGGGTGTTATGTTAATGGGTGTTTAACATTGAATATATATATAATGGTTGGTTGATATTTATTTACTTCTCATTCTTCATTTATTGGTTGTTGTTGCAAACATTAACAAATGCCATTAAATTCTTGCTTTACTTGGGAAAGTGGGTTAGAATTTGGTAGAAGTAAATATCAATGACTCAAGGCTTTAAACCTTGTTTAATAGAATCGCTTAGGAATAAGTGGGTTTTACTTGGCATATATTGATGGTTCTAAATTGCAACTCTTTTATATTTGGGAAAATTATAAAGAGGAAATACTACTCAACTATTGGGAAATATTGGGTAGTCACTTAGACACCATTTGCATATCAAAAGAACCTTCCATTAGAAATATATCATATTAACACCGATAAGCATTACACTCCATTAAAGGGGACACAACCTTGGTTTCTTTAATCCAATTAATTACTCTATAAATATTCCAATTAGTTGTTACTTCTAAACAAACTCAATTTATACTCTTGTTACTATAAAACCATTCTCTTGTTACTTTAACCGAATAGAGATACAACTTTAGTCGAGCAACACACTATAAGAGTAACCTTTTCACACCTATTCCCTGTGGGATTCGACCCCAACCTTGTTGGGTTATTATATTTGACACCGACCGCCTTACACTATCTATCAAAGTGTAATTTGAGCGTATCAAATTTTAGCGCCATTGCCGGGGAAAACGGTTTTGAAATTACTATTTAGTGTGTACTTTACTTAACGTCTATTTCTATTCCATCACACTTTGCTTGGTTTGCTTGGTGTTGATAGGAAAACATGTCTGAATATGGTGATGATGCAGAGACAAAAATGGGAGAGAATCCTTTTGCAGACATCGAGGAGTACATTGAGGATACTAATACCATTGTACCGTTAGCTGTTGGAGCTGCAACATTTAAAGTGGAACATGGTCTAATTCTGATGCTCAAGGCAGAAGTATTTTTCAGAAACTCCACAGATGATGATCCAACACAACACCTTAGGAATTTCTTGGGTGTGTGTGCAATGCACAAACAAAACAATGTCTCTAACGATGCCCTGAGGTTGAGATGATTCAAGTATTCTCTAGCTGGGGATGCGAGGAAATGGCTCCAGAATATGCCACCCAACTCTACCCATTCTTGGCCCGAACTTGTCCGGGCATTTTTGTCCAAGTGGTTCCCGCAGAGCAAAATGTCTGAGTTGCGGGATAAGATTTTCTTCTTCAAGCAGATACAGGGAGAGCAGTTGCATGAGGCATGGGATCGCTTCAAATTCTACTTGGTGAGGTCTCCAAACCATGGTTTTCCGGATTCCATGTTGTTGGAAAATTTTATATGGGTTTGGATCCCATGAACCAAGCCATCGCCAAGAATGCAGTTGACGGATCTTTCATGGACAAATCATTTGCAAGAGTGACACAAATCCTGGACAAAATGGCAAAGCACAACCAAGCATGGCATTCAGAGGATACTACCGGAGGATCTCATATGGCTCTCCTTCCTTGAGCAACTTAATCAAGGAAAATCAAGAGAGGGATCAAGTGATTGCCGGGATTGCAACAAATGTAAATGTGCTGACAAAGATGTTTACCAAGAATTAGACAAAGAAAGTGAGTGCAGTAGAAGATGTCCAACCCATCTTAGATAAAAATTTTGAGGAAGCAAATTATATCAACAACCCTCAAGGAGGGTATCAAAGGCAACCCTACCATGGTCAAGGGCAACAAAGCCAGTGGAGGCCAAACCCGCAAGGGCAAGGCAACCAACAATGGAGAAATGATCAAGGTAACTAGCATCAAGGAAATTGGAACAACAACAACAACTTTGCAAACCGGAGCTCCAACCCGTATGTTCCCCCAAAAGGTCATTATGCAAATCAAGGGTCGTCAAGTGAGTCAAAGTTAGAAAGCATGCTTGAAAGAGTATTTCAAAACCAAGAAAAGTCTGACGCGTCCATGAGAAACATGACCGAAGTTGTTGGCTATTACACCGCATCTATCCAAAAGTTAGAGATGCAAATGAGAGACCTTTCAAGAGAGCAAAACCCAAAGCAAAAAGGGCAACTTCCTAGTGATACCATTGCGAACCCGAAGAGTGGTGGAAGTGGCTCAACTTCTCACGTCATGGCAATAACTACTAGAAGTGTGAAGGTTTTACAAGGTGACATTGAGCAAGAGGTTGTTGGGGAAGAAGTCGAACAAGAAGTTGAAGCAGAAGAGCAAGGGGTTGTTGAAGTTGAAAGGGTGCCGGAAAAAGAGAAGGTGCAAGAAGTGAACCAAGAAGGGGTGAAGGAAAAGGAGAAGGAGACATCAAAAGCTCCACCTCCTATTCCTAGACCTCCTCCGCCTTTTCCTCAAAGACTTATTAGAAGGGTTGATGATAGCAAGCTTGAGAAATTCTATGATATTCTAAAGCAATTGTCGGTGAACATTCCATTCTTGGAGGCTTTTCAAGAAATGTCGGGGTTTGCCAAATATTTGAAGGATTTGATCACCAAAAAGAGGACCACAAAGAATGAGGTGGTAAACATGACTCACCGGGTTAGCTCTATTATTGCCACAAGACCTGTCCAAAAGAAAGAGGACCCGGGAGCATTTACTATGCCATGCACTATCGGGGAGCGTGACTTTGCAAAAGCCCTTTGTGACAATGGGGCTAGCATCAACTTGATGCCACTTGCCATCTACAAACAAGAGGGATTAGGGATGCTGAGGCCAACAAGCATGAGGTTACAAATGGTCGATCGATCTATTAAGCGATCGGTACGAATTGTTGATGATGTGATTGTGAAAGTTGAAAAATTCCATTTTCCCGCTGACTTTGTAATTCTTGACTGTGCTGTTGATAAAGAGATCCCTATCATCTTGGGGAGAACATTCCTAGCCACGGGAAGAGCACTTATGGATTCGGAGTGAAATGAAATTAAGTTCCGGGTGAATGATGAAGAAGTCACATTTCAAGCGAGCAAGGGTATGAAATTACCCCATGAGTATGAGAGCATTTCAGTGATAGATGTGGTTGATGAGGTTGAAGATGTCGTCGAATTGAAAATGGAAGAACAATGCCTTGGTGAGGCATTGACGGCTATCTTGGTAAACTTTGATGGTGAGGACATGGATGGGTACATGGAGTCGGTAAATGCATTTGAGGGTCTTGGATCCTATGCTTACACTCCGGCAAAGCTTTCTCTTGACTTGGAGAATAGGGCCACACCTCCCGCCAAGCCATAAATCATTGAGCCACCACAACTAGAGCTCAAGCCTCTCCCGCCGCACTTAAGGTATAAATTTCTTGGCTCTAATGATATTTTACCCGTAATCGTTTCGTCTTTGCTAAATGATGTGCAAGTAAACCAATTGTTGGAAGTCTTGAAAGAACATAGGCAAGCCATTGGATGGACCATTGCGGATATTCGTGGAATCCCCGCAGGAATTTGTGAACATAAAATCCAATTGGAGAGCGAAATAAAGCCAAGTGTGAAACATCAAAGGCGGTTGAACCCGTCAATGCAAGAGGTAGTAAAGAAGGAGATTATAAAGAGGTTGGATGCCAGGGTAGTTTACCCCATTGCTGATAGTTCGTGGGTGAGCCCAGTACAATGTGTGCCAAAAAAGGGTGGCATGACCGTGATCGAAAATGAGAAGAATGAGCTCATTCCAACGCGAATTGTGACCGGATGGCGAGTTTGTATGGGCTATCGGAAACTTAACAGTGCTACTTGCAAGGACCACTTCCCTATGCCTTTTATTGATCAAATTCTTGATCGGCTAGCGGGGAGGTCATTTTATTATTTCCTTGATGGTTACTCTGACTACAATCAAATCAACATCGCTTTGGAAGATCAAGAGAAAACTACTTTCACTTGCCCGTATGGCACTTTTGCTTTTAGCCGGATGCCATTTGGCTTGAGCAATGCTCCGGCCACTTTCCAAAGGTGTATGATGTCCATCTTCTCCGACATGGTTGAGGACTTTCTTGAAGTCTTCATGGATGATTTCTCAGTGGTTGGTGATTCGTTTGAGAACTGTCTTAACAATCTTAGACAAGTGCTTAAGCGATGCGAAGAGACGAACCTTGTGCTAAATTGGGAGAAGTGTCACTTCATGGTTGACGAAGGCATTGTGCTTGGGCACAAAATTTCAAAGCATGGTATTGAAGTCGACCGGGAAAAGATTGAGATTATTTCTAAGCTTCCTCAACCGACCTCCGTGAAAGGTGTTAGAAGTTTTCTAGGGCATGCCGGGTTTTACAGGCGCTTCATCAAGGACTTCTCCAAGATTGCTAACCCCATGTGCAAACTCCTCGAAAAGGATGCTAAGTTTGTGTTTGATGAGAACTGCCTTAAAGTTTTTGAAGAGTTAAAGCAAAGGCTCACCACGACACTGATAACTGTGATTTCTACATGTTTTATACCCATTCTTACCTAAGCATTGTGCATTAACTGCCATAAATTAGTCCCAAAATGCTTACAAGTTGCGCTTGATTGCAGGTTTGAGCGACAAGATGACAAATACCAAAGATCGGCTCAAAAAGGAGTGAAATCTGCCAAGTGTCAAAACACAACTGAAGTGGGGAACAAAATGACCTGTGCAGTCCGCACTGATTTGTCACGCAGTTGCACAGGAGAGTTTAGAGGCTGGGCAATTTCCAGGTCAACCTGCGCGGTCCGCACTGCTTTGCCACACGGCCGCGCAGGATAGTTTAGAGACCATGCAATTTTCAAGTCAAGATGCACGGTCCGCGCTCCTTTCCACGCGGTCCGCGCCCAAGAGTGTCAGAAACTCGGTCATTCAAGGCAAAAGCCCACGCGGCCGCATACCTAATCAGTGCGGTCTGCGTGGAAACGCCCTACGCGGTCGCGCATTGCATTTGCGCGGTCCGCGTCCCCAAGTGTCAGAAGCAAGATATGAAGACCCAAACCCCTACATGGCCGCGCGTCATTTGTGCGCGGTCCGCGCCAGACCCTCAGGGGTACTTTTGTCCGGTTTTTCCTGTGTAGTATAAATAGAACATTTTACTTTTTAGGTGCAGTTTTGAGTTTCTGGTTTTTATCAGATAGCAGCTGAACTCGAGACTTCATAGTTTTAGTCCATTTTGGGCAATTTCTTCTAATATTAACGTGGATTTGAGTAGATTAACATTATAGTTAATTATTATGTCAATTTCATCTACTATTTCTTTAATTTCTGTTTCTATTATGGCTAGCTAAACCCATTAGCTAGGGTTGTGGCTCAACCCTAGTGTGGGTAATTAATGGGTGTGATTTTTTAGTGCATGAATGATGTTGGGTATTTATTATTTGGATTAATCTTATTTTTTCATTAAGATTTGGTGGTTGCAAACACTAAGTCTAGCTTATTGAGTTTTGACTCTTCTTGAGAAAGAGAGTCTATGACCCCAAGATTAATTCCAACAAGGAATTGGGATGGATCCATGAGAATGGTAGTCCCAATTAACGGGTTAAACCTCGAGAGAGTAATTACCCAACTTGAACCATAAGTTGCTTGGGCAAATTGGCCTACCCAATTGGTCTCGAGAGAGGCAATTGGGCAAAATCACTCTCTCTACCGAGAGGTGTGAGAGTGGGTACAAAAGTGCAACGGTTATAGCATAAGTCCCATATTCATCATTCTTGCATTAGGAATCTCTACCCGTTAGTTGACCACCTAGGTACATGCCACGACCCTAGTGCCTTTCTCTATATTGCATACAACTTAGAATCAATATCTTAGCCTAACTTAGCTTTAAACTTGTAGTTGATAAATTGTAGTTGATAGTCAAAAGAAAACCGAAAATGTTAGAAGATCAATTAGGAGCTAAAACATAGTCCTAGACCATACAAACACTCAACTCCAAATTGAAGCTCCCTGTGGAAAATTGACCCCGATACCACTATTGGGTAAAAGTATTAGCGCCCACTCTTCCTTAGGTTGAGTCCGCTGCGATCACTTTTTGGCGCCGTTGTCGGGGAGCTTAACGGTGTTGACTATTTGTGTAGCTAGTATTGTGTTTTGCTTCTCTTTCCTTCTTATTTACTAACTTTGTTTATGTCGATCAATCAGGTACAACGGCTCTTAATGCAAATGACCCTCTCGACAATGTGATAACGAGGGAGGAGGTAGACGATCTAGAACAAGATGAGGTCTTACCTCAACTTCCACGGAGAGGCCGACATGTCAATATAAATGCAAATGAGAACAACAACATTCCAGACCCTCCTCCGGCACCGCCGAGAGTGACTCCCAGAGTTCTACCAAATCAAGGATACGCCAGTGCTATTGTTCCTCCCCGAATCCGGGCGGGGAACTTTCAAATCACAAATGTTATGCTGACCTTGCTCGAGCAAAGAGGTTATTTCATGGGTGCCTCCGATCAAAATACCTACAAGCACTTGAAGGGGTTCGTGGATACATGTTGGGGTAGCAAGCAAACAAACGTGTCTGAGGATGCGTTGAGATTGAGGCTTTTCCCGTTTTCTCTTCGGGGTAAAGCATTGGATTGGTTAGAAAGCTCCCCAATCATTCTATTACAACATGGGATGAATTGGCGGACAAATTTATTGCCAAGTTCTTCTCTCCAAGTCATATGGCAGCTCTTCGGGATGAAATTCTAGCTTTCAAGCAAGAGCCAACGGAACCTTTGCATGAGATATGGGAAAGATATAGAACAATGGTGAAAGAGTGCCCTAATAACGACATGACCGAGGCTATGATTCAACAAACCTTTTATTAGGGCATCAGCACCACAAATCAATGCATTGTGAATCAATTGGCCGGAGGGAACTTTATGAAAGTTTCTTACCAAGAGGCATATGATGTACTTGATGAAATGGCCGACACCTCTTCGGCATGGCAAAGCCGAGCAAACGTGCCTCAAGGTGACCCCACGGTCATCCATATGCACAAGGAATTGCACGATCATGGCCAAGCTGATAACAACTAGGTCGGGAATCCAAATTAGAGTAAGAATTTGAAAAGTAAATGTGGAAGCAATAACAACAAGGAATTGAACAACTAGAATTAAAGAGATAAAAATAAAGGATATGGGAAGAATTCAAGGAAAGAATTCCAAGAACTTCCAAGAATGCAAGTTCTATAGCCTTGACAAGATCAAAGTAACAACGTCTTGATTTATGGAAGAAATCAAACGCCTTTACTTAAAAAGCAAATCAAAACAATAGATTCGGATCTTGACCACTTTACGAGTAACTTAAGACAACAATTAATAACTAGTATTAATCGCCTTCTAAGAATACCACAAAGGAATCAAAGATATCATAAAAGAGAAGTAATCTTACTACCTTGAACTAAGAACTAGTAAAGGTTGAAAGATAAATCCCAAAGCACAAGTAACAAAGGTTCAAAAGAACTCTCAAAGTATGATATACTTAATCAATAAATGTAGTCTTATGAATGAGAAGAACTCCTTATTTATAGGAGTTAAAAGCACTTAAAATAATGTAGGGGGTTGCTAAAAAGTCATCTAAATTAGGTAGGGGCTGCTAGGGGTCACAATAGCCATCAAACTTAGGTAGGTGGCTCCTAAGGGGTAACAAAAGCCATCAAAATTAAGGTGGGGGCGGCCAAATCCTTTTGGGGCATATTTGGGCCTTAAAACTATTAGTTTGGGCCATTGGTTTGGACTCCAATTGGGCTCCTTTTGAAACACCCCCTTTTGGACCTCTTTTAAGGTCATTTTGAGCCCTATTGGTGGACTTCAAGGGCTGATTTGGTAACCCAATCTTCCTCCTCTTGGACTTCAATTTGGACTACCAAATAATTGTAAAACTTGGACAATTCATCTCATTTGGGCTTGAGCTCTTCCTCTACAATTAAAATCTTCTTTATTTGCCATTGAAGTATAGCAACCTTAGCTTGCAACTCTTTAGCTTGAGATCTTGTAAATGGCCTTGGAGCTTCTAAAACATTATCATCTCTATCATTGTCCTTAACTATATCCTTGTTCTTGATGCTATCATTCCCCACTTCTTGAAAAGAATTCGTCCTCGAATTCGATCCTACATCAAACAAAGATAAGTCAGCAACATTAAATGTGGCACTTACTTGGAACTCACCAGGAAGGTCCAACTTGTAAGCATTGTCTCCAATCCTTTCAAGGACTTGAAATGGGCCATCTCCTCTAGGATGCAACTTTGACTTCCTTTTGGAAGGAAATCTCTCCTTTCTAAAGTGAACCCAAACTAAATCTCCAGGTTTAAAAATAACTTGCTTTCATCCCTTATTCTTTCTCAAGGCAGTTTGCTCATTTTTCTTCTCAATTGCAAGCCTTGTTTGTTCATGAATTTTTTTCATCATCTCAGCCTTTGTCCTACCATCAAGATTAGCAATATCATTAGTTTGTAATGGTAATAAATCAAGGGGAGTGAAGGGATTAAAACCATAAACAACCTCAAAAGGAGACATACCTGTAGAAGAATCGATTGTTCTATTGTAAGCAAATTCAATCATAGGTAAGTGATCTTCCCATGAAGTTAATTTACCTTTCAAAACAGCCCTCAACATGTTTCCTAAGGTTCTATTAACTACTTCAGTTTGTCCATCAGTTTGTGGGTGACAAGAAGTAGAAAACAACAATTTAGTACCTAACTTCCCCCAAAACACACGCCAAAAGTGGCTCAAAAACTTAGCATCCCTATCACTAACAATAGTTCTAGGTATACCATGAAATTTGACAACCTCTTTTACAAAAAGATCAGCAACATGTGAGGCATCATTAGTCTTTAAACAAGGAATAAAATGAGCCATTTTGGAGAACCTATCTACCACAACAAATATACTATCCTTACCATATCTTGTTCTAGGCAAACCTAACACAAAATCCATGGAAATATCAATCCAAGGTGAAGTAGGAACAGGTAATGACGTGTAAAGACCATGTGATAACACTTTAGATTTAGCTTGTTTATATTCCAAACACTGTGCGCACATTCTTTCAACATCTTTTCTCATTCCAGGCCAAAAGAAATTTTCAGCCAGTATGTCTAGTGTCTTTGGGACTCCAAAGTGTCCCATAAGCCCTCCACAATGTGTTTCCCTTACAAATACTTCACATAATGAGCAATTAGGAATACACAACTTATTTTCCTTAAAGAGAAATCCATCTTGGAGGTTAAACCTCTCAAAAGAACTCAACTTACAATCTGCAAAAAATTTGCCAAAATCAACATCATTAGCATAAAGTCCCTTGATTTGATCAAAACCCATTAATTTAGAAGTCAGGGTAGAAACTAAGACATACCTCCTTGAAAGTGCATCAGCAACAACATTTTCTTTCCCTTGTTTGTAAGAAATTACATAAGGAAACGTTTCAATGAATTCAACCCACTTAGCATGCCTTCTACTAAGCTTACCTTGACTCTTCAAGTATTTCAAGGATTCATGATCAGTTTTAATGACAAACTCTCTTGGCCACAAGTAATGTTGCCATGTGGCTAAAGCCCTTACCAAAGCATATAGCTCTTTGTCATAAGTGGAATAGTTCAATGTGGCTCCACTCAACTTTTCACTAAAGTAGGCAATAGGTTTAGAATCTTGCATCAAAACAGCACCTATTCCTTTGCCTGAAGCATCACATTCAATTTCAAAAGATTTAGAAAAATCAGGAAATTGTAACAATAGAGCAGAACATAACTTTTCTTTCAACAAGTTAAAAGCATCATCTTGTTCTTTTCCCCATTTAAAAATCTTATCCTTTTTAATAACTTCAGTTAAAGGAGAAGTAATGGTACTAAAGTCTCTCACAAACCTCCTATAAAAACTAGCAAGTCCATGAAAACTCCTAACTTCAGTTACACTCTTAGGTTTAGGCCATTCTTTTATTGCTTTGATTTTCTCTTCATCAACCTCAACTCCTTTAGAACTAACTACAAAACCCAAGAAAATCACACGATCCACATAAAAAGTACACTTTTTAAGATTAGCAAATAAAAATTGCTTTCTAAGAACTTCAAAAACTTGTTTTAGGTGTTCTACATGCTCTTCTAAAGTGTTAGAAAGACCAAGATATCATCGAAGTACACCACAACAAATTTTCCATGAAAATCCTTAAAAACGTGATTCATTAATCTCATGAAAGTGCTAGGTGCATTAGTCAAGCCGAAAGGCATAACTAACCACTCATAAAGCCCATATTTGGTCTTAAAAGCAGTTTTCCATTCATCTCCAGGATTCATTCGATTCTGATGGTAACCACTTTTTAGATCAATTTTAGAAAAGATTTTGGATCCATGTAATTGATCCAAATGTCATCAAGACGAGGAATAGGGTGGCGATACTTTACCGTAATCTTGTTGATTGCTCTACAATCCACGCACATCCTCCAAGTTCCATCCTTTTTTGGTACCAATAGGACGAGAATCGAGCAAGGGCTCATGCTCTCTCTCACATAGCCTTTCTCAAGCAACTCCTCAACTTGCCTTTGAAGTTCTTTTGTCTCTTTTGGATTACTCCTATAGGCTGGCCTATTTGGGATTTGTGATCCAGGTACAAAATCAATTTGATGCTCAATGCCACGTAAAGGTGGCAATCCATTAGGAATATCTTCTAGAAAGACATCTTCAAAATCCTGCAAAAGAGAAGAAATACTACTTGGCAAAGAAGAAGTTAGCAACTCAGAATTAATCAAAGTCTCTTTGTAAGTAAGTAGTATTATGGGCGGCCCCTCTTTTCTTGCATTTAAACACTCTTTGGTTTTTATATAAAAACTCTTTTTTTCTTTCCTTAACCTCTTTCCTCTCACCAAGACTATCTATTTTTTTATTCAAACCCTTTTTTATCTCTTCTCTCAAATTGCTGCCCTCTCTCTCTTTCTCTCGGCCATCTCTCTTTTTTTCTAATTCTTGGCCTTCTTTCTTTTCTTTTTCCTCAAGCTCACTTTTTACCTCTCCCCTTGGTTTTCCATTGTTTCCCTTAATCTCTTTTGATCTTCAAACACTTGAGAAGGAGATAAAGGTGCAAGAGTAAATTTCCTGCCATTTAGTTCAAGAGAATATCTATTCTTTCTTCTATCATGAAAAACATTCCTGTCATACTGCCAAGGACGACCCAGTAAGATATGACAAGCTTGCATAGGTATTATGTCACAAAGAATATCATCCTCATATCTACCAACATTAAATGAAATCATGCACTGTTTGTTTACCTTTATTTCACCATTATCATTTAACCATTGGAGTCTATATGGAGTAGGGTGTTTCATGCATCCAATTCCCAATTTTTCCACAAAGTATGAACTCACCACATTATCACAACTACCACTATCAATGATCATAGAGCAAGTTTTTTCCTTTATCCCACACCTAGTATGGAATATATTCTCCCTTTGTTCTTTACTATTGCTTGCCAAATTGGTAGTCATAACCCTTCTAACTACCCCAATCATGCCCTCATTAGGTAGTTCTACATTATCTTCATCACTCACATCTCCCTCTTCTTCTCCCTCACCTTTTTCACTCTCATATCCTCCATCTTCTCTAAGAATGATGTTTCTTCTACTTGGACATTCATGCATCATATGTTCCCTTCCTTTACATTTATGACATTGAATAGAACTAGAAGGTGTAAAAGGTTTAGGGTTAAAGGTTTACCTCCCTCTTTGTTCTCAAATTTACCTTTACCCTTGTCTTCTTGAGGTCTAGAAGAACTCTTCATCTCATGATATGGCCATGGCTTCTTGGAGATGGTGCTTGTCCGACCTTTCCACGAGCTAGTCTGCTTTCTTTTATTTTGATTTTCTATCTTTACACACAAATCAACTAACTCATCTATTGTTACATATTGTTGTAATTCTACTACATCAGCTATTTCCTTATTTAAACCATTTAAAAACCTAGCCATTGTAGCCTCTTCTTCCTCTGTACAATTAGCTTGGATCATAGCCATATCCATAGCCTTAAAGTACTCATCCACAGACATGGACCCTTGCTTCAATGTTTGAAGACGTTGTTGTAGCTCTCTTTGGAAGTGTGATGGCACGAATCTCTTCCTCATCACCCTCTTCATCTCAGCCCAAGTAGCAATTGGTGCTTGTCCTTCTTGCAATCTGTCCTTAGCAAGATTTTTCCACCAAATAGCAACATAGTCAGAAAACTCAACAACAACAAGTTTAACTTTCTTACCTTCAGAGTAGTTGTGACAATCAAAGATGGCTTCAACCTTTCTCTCCCAATCAAGGTACAAGTCTGGGTCCCTTGTTCCCTTGAATGATGGCATCTTCATCTTATACTACTTATATTGTCATCTTCTACTCTACCTCTTTGTCCCCTCCTATCTCTTCCCACCCTATCAAAATCAATATCATTAAAATCATCTATAGGGTTTTCTTGATTTACAATGGGAGCATGGGGTACATTTCTCCTAGCTTAGGGTCTAACATTATTTTCCCTCCTAAGTTCAGCTATTGTATCATTTTGATCAGCAATGGTATCCCTCATCTCTTGGAGTTGCAAATTCAACCTTTCAAATTGTTAATGCATAGCTTGCAAGGTAAAATCATTTCTTGCTTTGATTTCAGCTTCTTGGAGAACCCTTCGTTCAACATCACTACCTGTACGCGACATCTTTAAAAAAAAGTGTAAATTGTATCACAAAAATTAGCTCTTTTTTTTTTCTCGGAATAACCTTTGAACAAAATACTTTGTAGATTTATAATTAAACCCAACTCGTATGAAATTCTTAGTAGTAAAATTCAGATTTTTGGGAAACTAATGAAAGAAAAACCAAATCCTAGAACTATTAGGCTCGGTTCAAACATAACGTGAACAAAAAGAAAAGGATTAAATGTTTAAATTAGAAAGAGTAAGAAAATATAGGATCCCCTCTTCTTGTTTCCTTTATTAATTTTTGGTAACAAATTAGATACAAAAGAAATATCCCGGAGAGCACGCAACTCTATTTTTTGTTCTAAAAATTGATTTTCGTTTTTTATTTTATTTTCTTCCTTTCTTTTCTTTGCTCTTAGTATTCAAGAAATCCCAAGACTTACCAAGAATGAAATCTTGATAAAACCGCTCTGATACCACTTGATAACAACTAGGTCGGGAATCCAAATTAGAGTAAGAATTTGAGAAGTAAATGCGGAAGCAATAACAACAAGGAATTGAACAACTAGAATTAAAGAGATGAAAATAAAGGATATGGGAAAAATTCAAGGAAAGAATTCCAAGAACTTCCAAGAACGCAAATTCTATAGCCTTGACAAGATCAAAGCAACAACGTCTTGATTTATGGAAGAAATCAAACGCCTTTACTTAAAAAGCAAATCAAAACAATAGATTCGGATCTTGACCACTTTACGAGTAACTTGACACAACAATTAATAACTAGTATTAATCGCCTTCTAAGAATACCACAAAGGAATCAAAGATATCATAAAAGAGAAGTAATCTTACTACCTTGAACTAAGAACTAGTAAAGGATGAAAGATAAATCTCAAAGCACAAGTAACAAAGGTTCAAAAGAACTCTCAAAGTATGATATACTTAATCAATAAATGTAGTCTTATGAATGAGAAGAACTCCTTATTTATAGGAGTTAAAAGCACTTAAAATAATGTAGGGGGTTGCTAAAAAGTCATCTAAATTAGGTAGGGGGCTGCTAGGGGTCACAATAGCCATCAAACTTAGGTAGGTGGCTCCTAAGGGGTAACAAAAGCCATCAAAATTAAGTGGGGGCGGCCAAATCCTTTTGGGGCAGATTTGGGCCTTAAAACTATTAGTTTGGGCCATTGGTTTGGACTCCAATTGGGCTCCTTTTGAAACACCCCCTTTTGGACCTCTTTTAAGGTCATTTGAGCCTTATTGGTGGACTTCAAGGGCTGATTTGGTAACCTAATCTTCCTTCTCTTGGACTTCAATTTGGACTACCAAATAATTGTAAAACTTGGACAATTCATCTCCTTTGGGCTTGAGCTCTTCCTCTACAATTAAAAGCTTCTTTATTTGCCATTGAAGTCTAGCAACCTTAGCTTGCAACTCTTTAGCTTGAGATCTTGTAAATGGCCTTGGAGCTTCCAAAACTCTATCATCTCTATCATTGTCCTTAACTATATCCTTGTTCTTGATGCTATCACAAGCTATAGCCGAGCTTACAACAACTATGAATCAATTGGCAAAGGTGCAATTGCAACAAGTCCAAAACTCGCACCAAGTCAACGCAATGGAAGGTGTTCTATGTTGAAAAGGAGGCAAAGAGGACAACAACCTCAAGGTAATTGTGAACAATATGACAACAACAATGATGGTGGTGGTTATTCAAATGAGTGCTATGAGGATCAAAGCGAAGAGGTCCAATATGTCAACAACTATCAAGGGAATAGAGTAACTCTTCAAACCAACAATGGCGTCCTCAAGGTAATTGGGGCAATCAACAACAAGGCGGAGGTAATTGGAATAACAACAACCAAAACAACAATTGGGGTAATCAAGGCAACCAAGGAAATTGGCATGGTAATAACAAATTGGGGCAACAACAACAATCAAGGAGGGTGGAACAATGGCGGAAACCAAGGCAACCGAGGGCAAGGTTTTCAAAGGGCCCCCGTGTACTAACAACCGAACAATCCACCCCCCTTTCCTTATCAAGGTCCAAGTTCATCCGGAAGCGAGATGGGGAGAATTGAAAGCATGTTCGAGAAAATGATGAAAAAGAACCAAAATTCCGAGGCCCAATTAGCTTCGCATAACACATCTATCCGGAACTTGGAAGTGCAATTAGGCCAAATCTCTTAGTCTTTAAATACTCGCCCAAAGGGTGCTCTACCAAGTGATATGGTAGTAAACCCCAAGGGTGGGCACAATAATCATGTGATGGCAGTGACAACGCGAAGTGGAAGAGGCGGTGATGTGCATGTCTCACGAGGAAACCAAGTTGCGGTAGATGAAGATGAGTTACGAAATGATGAGATCTCGTTGGTAGTTGAGGATGTTGTTGAACAAAGTGCAAGTGATGATGTGAGAATTGAAATTGATGAGGGTTAGGGGGAGACTCAAGAGGCCGTGAACCCGTCTAGGGAACACGTCATTGATATGCCCGAACCGGTGGTGCCAAAAGCCAAGGCACCCTTGCCTAGACCTCCTCCGCCCTATCCTCAACAGTTGGCCAAGCAAAAGGGTGACAACCAATTTAAGAAATTCATTGAAATGATGAAGAGTTTGACTATCAACGTGCCTTTGGTGGAGGCACTCGAGCAAATGACGGGATACGCAAAGTTCATGAAAGATTTGGTTACAAAAAAGATATCAATGGAGTGTGAGACAATCAAGATGACCCATCAAGTGAGCGAAATTGTGCATTTTATGGCTCCGAAACTTGAGGATCCCGGTACATTCACTATCCCATGTACCATTGGAAGTGACGACTTTGGAAAAGCCCTTTGTGACTTGGGGGCAAGTATCAATATCATGCCATATTCGGTATTCAAGACCTTGGGTATCGGACAACCTCGTCCAACTTCTATGAGGCTTCAAATCGCGGACCAGTCAATGAAGCGGCCTTTGGGGATTATTGATGATGTCCTTGTTTGTGTTGATAAATTCATATTGCCGGCCGATTTTGTGATCTTGGATTGCGAAGTGGATTTCGAGGTGCCTATCATTCTTGGAAGGCCCTTCCTAGCTACGGGGAAGGCCTTGGTTGATGTGGAAGCGGGAGAATTGACCTTCCATGTTGGAGATGAAAAGGTGGTGTTCCACGTGTGCAAATCAATGAGGCAGCCGGATAGCACCGAGGTATGT
Source organism: Nicotiana tabacum (assembly GCF_000715075.1). NCBI lineage: Eukaryota > Viridiplantae > Streptophyta > Magnoliopsida > Solanales > Solanaceae > Nicotiana > Nicotiana tabacum. The sequence goes on along the minus strand of NC_134101.1, from coordinate 124,720,936 downwards.
TCGTTTGTTGACACTGTCACGGCGGTGATAGTGGATGACACAAGCACAATGGCAAATGTTGAGGACCCCCACTTAAGGTCGTTCTATTGAACATTGATGTTGATGATGATGCTAGAAGGGTGGAGTGTGTGAACGCATTACATGGCATGGGCTCATATTCTTATGAACCGAGGAAGTTATCTCTTGATCTTGAAAATCGCAAAACTCCACCCACCAAGCCATCTATTGAGGAGCCACCGGTGTTGGAGTTGAAACCACTTCCTCCTCACCTCAGGTATGAATTTCTTGGTCCTAATTTCACTTTGCCGGTTATTCTTTCTTCTTGCTTGACTAACGTCCAGGTTGACGCCACTTTGGCGGTTCTTCAAAAGCGCAAGCGGGCGATTGGATGGACCTTGGCGGCTATTCGGGGCATTAGCCTCGCGTTTTGCATGCACAAGATAATATTGGAGGAGGATGCTAGGCCGTCTCTTGAACATCAATGGAGACTCAATGAGGCCATGCAAGAGGTGGTTAAAAAGGAAGTCATCAAGTGGCTTGACGCCGGTGTGGTGTATCCAATTTCTGACAGTTCGTGGACTTCTCCGGTACAATATGTGCCAAAGAAGGGAGGAATGACGGTGGTGACCAATGACAACAATGAACTAATTCTGACTCGTACTGTGACAGGTTGGATGGTATGCATGGACTACCGAAAATTGAACAAGGTGACTAGAAAGGATCATTTCCCATTGCCGTTCTTGGACCAAATGCTTGATCGTCTTGCGGGCCAGGATTTCTATTGTTTTCTGGATGGGTATTCAGGCTACAACCAAATTCTCATTGCCCCGGAAGACCAAGAAAAGACAACCTTCACATGTCCTTATGGCACATTCGCCTTCTCTCGAATGCCATTTGGATTATGTAATGCACCGGCGACCTTCCAACGATGTATGATGGCAATCTTCACCGACATGGTGGAGGACATATTGGAGGTCTTCATGGATGATTTTAGTGTGGTTGGGGACTCATTTGGTGAATGCTTGCAAAACTTGGATCGTGTGTTGGCCCGATGCAAAGACACAAACTTGGTTCTCAATTGGGAGAAATGTCATTTTATGGTAGAAGAAGGAATTGTGTTGGGTCACAAAATTTCAAAAAGAGGGATTGAGGTTGATAAGGCGAAAATTGAGGTTATCTCAAGGCTCCCTCCCCTACTTCTGTCAAAGGGGTGAGGAGTTTTCTTGGACACGCGGGTTTTTACCGAAGATTCATCAAAGACTTTTCTAAGGTAGTTAACCCGTTGTGTAAATTGCTAGAGAAAGATGCCAAATATGTGTTCGATGAGAGATGTATGGAGGCTTTCGAGCTTCTAAAGCAAAAGTTGACGACTACCCCCATCATTACCGCACCAAATTGGAGCTTACCCTTTGAGCTCATGTACGATGCTAGTGATATTGCGGTGGGGGCGGTCTTGGGCCAAAGAATCAACAAAATGTTCCATCCGGTGTACTACTCAAGTAAGACAATGAATGAAGCTCAAAGGAACTACACGGTCACCGAGAAGGAATTGCTTGCCATTGTTTTTTCCATGGAGAAGTTTCGCCCATACCTTATGGGGGCCAAAGTGATTATTCATACCGTTCACGCCGCCCTTAGGTACATGATGACGACGAAAGATTCAAAAGCGAGGTTAATGAGATGGGTGCTTCTTCTTCAGGAATTTGATTTAGAGATTGTTGATAGAAAGGGTAGTGAAAATCAAGTGGCGGACCACTTGTCTCGATTGGAGGAGGAAGGGAGGCCTTTAGACGGCCTTGAGATAAATGATGCTTTTCCGGATGAACAACTCCTCTCGGTTTCAATGCTAGACATGCCATAGTTTGCCGACATTGCCAATTATCTTGTTACCGGTGTGGTGCTCTCTTCTAACCAAAGGAAAGAAGCTCAAGCGGGATTGTTTGGACTACTATTGGGATGAGCCGTATCTTTTCAAAATTTGCACCAATGGTATAATTCGCCGATGTGTTCCTGAAGAAGAGCAATTGAGTATTGTGGAAGCTTGTCACTCTTCGCCCTATGGTGGCCATCATGGCGGGGCGAGGACGGCGTCTAAAGTGTTGAGTTGTGGTTTCTATTGGCCTTCTTTGTTCAAGGATGCCGGTGACTTTGTGAAAAGATGTGATGATTGCCAACGTGCCGAAGGGATTTCGAAGAAAGATGAGATGCCCCTTAACACGATTCTAGAGGTTGACATTTTTGATGTTTGGGGAATAGACTTTATGGGACCATTCGTAAGTTCTTGTGGCAACACCTACATCTTGGTAGCGGTTGATTATGTGTCGAAATGGGTTGAGGCCATAGCTTTGCCAAATAATGAAGCTCGAAGCGTGGTGGCATTCTTGAAAAAGAGTATCTTCACGAGGTTTGGCACTCCAAGTGCTATCATCAGTGACGGGGGTTCTCATTTTTGCAAACGGGCTTTTGGCTCTTTGCTAGCCAAGTATGGGGTAAATCACAAGGTGACCACTCCTTATCATCCTCAAGCGAGTGGCCAAGTTGAGGTGTCCAACCGTGAGATCAAGAGTATTTTGTCCAAGACTGCCAATGCAAATAGGATCGACTGGTCGAAGAAATTGGATGATGCTCTTTGGGCTTATCGTACAACTTTCAAGACTCCGATTGGTATGTCGCCGTATCGATTGGTGTTTGGGAAGGCTTGTCATCTTCCGGTAGAATTGGAACATAAGGCTATGTGGGCCCTGAAAAAGTTGAACTTAGAATGGGATGTCGCTGCAAATCTCCGGGTTGAGCAATTGAATGAACTTGATGAGTTTAGGTTTCATGCTTACTCCAGCTCGTCCTTGTATAAGGACAAGATGAAGTACCTTCACGACAAGTATGCCCGAGGGAAGGAATTCAAAGTTGGTGACATGGTTCTTCATTTCAACTCCCGGTTGAGGTTATTTCCGGGCAAGCTGAAGTCTAAGTGGAGCGGCCCATTTGAAGTGGTTGGTTTAACTCCTTTTGGTGCCATTGATCTCAAAAATAAGAATGGTGAAGTTTTCGGGGTCAATGGGCATCGTGTCAAGCATTATTTGGGCAAGATTGATGACAGCCACGTGGTGGCACTCATTCATTGAAATGACGGTGATGGTAACATGCGTCGTGCCGCGACTTTAACTCATGCGCTTTTTGGGAGGCAACCCATGTCTTTTTCTTTTTCTTTATTTTTCTGTTGTAGAGTAGGATTTTTGAGCTGCTAGTTTGTGAAGTGTTGCAGGGATAATGTTGAACCAGTGCAGGGCAAAAGTGCAAAATGGTCAGTCTCTGAATATTGCCTACGCAGTCGCGCAGCAAAACAGTGTGGTCCGTGTAGGTCTGAGCAGCTGAAAGGTTAACGCCCAGAAGACCCAACACGGCCGCATGACATTTCTGTGTGGTCCGCGCTGTAGGACCCAGAATTACATGCTCTCGGACAAAGTCCCACGCGGCCGTGCACCAAAGCAGTGCGGTCCGCGCTGGGATGGCTGAAAGTACCAAGTCTCTGACAAAGTCCCACGCGGCCGCACACCAAAACAGTGTGGTCCGCGTGGATTGAACAGCTAATGTGTAGGATGTAAAATCCAGCGCGGTCCGCGTCCCTTTTTGTGCGGTCGCGCTGGTAGGTAGGTACTGGGTCCCAGGATTTTTCTATAAATAGAGGCCTTGGTCCTCATGTTAACCTTTTCGCCAAATTTGCACCTGAGCTATAGTTTTCACTGTTCATCAAGACTAATTGTGCACATAGTTGAAATCTCATTAATCCCTGGTAACAACTCTCATTCATTTCAATAATAGTCTAATTTTTGTTTCGTTTAATTGCTTTCTACTAGTGTAACTTCTTACTTTCGTCTTTTTCTTCTTAGCTTAACTGTTAGATTAGATTTTTGTGTGTTTTTGTTTAATCATGGGCATGGAATCTTGTTAAATAATTGAGTAGGGACACTTAGGACCCCAAAAAGGTGAACAAAAATTGGATTTAATTGAACAAACACCCGGCTCAGTTAAATTAGCCCTACGCAGCCGCGCAGTATTTGTGCGCGGTCCGCGTGACTCTGGTTAGGAGATGATGATCCTCTCTGCGCGGTCCGCGTACCATTTCTGTGCGGTCCGCGCTGAACCAACGCGGCCGTGGTCCAAATCAGTGCGGACCGCGTTGGTTTATTCAGAAAGGTATGTGTGGGTGTCAGTATACTGCGCAGACCGCGTGCCTTTTGGTGCGGTCCGCGCCCCTCTGTCTGTGTCACTGTGTCTGCACTCTTTGCATTCAACTGAACTGTCTACTCTGTTAGACATATATTCCTGGCAGACAATGGTTCAAAAACGAGCGGGCAAAGAAAAACAACCCGGGAGAGGTGGTTCCTCCCGAGGGGGGAAAAGCAAGCAGATTGTGAAACTCACTCCAAAAACCAGGGAATTGATAAAGAAAACCCGGAAGATAATCCGGGAAGCTGATAGAGCTGCATCTCATTCCACGGGGAGTGAGTATGCACCTTCACGGAGCATTAACTTGGAGTCTGCCCCCACCCACATGTCCACTTCATTTCAGCTCTATGATTCCCCTTCCCCAGATCATGGTAATGTAGTGTCCTCCAAGAAGCCGGTAAATGTCATCTCGGACTCGTCTGAAGAGTTCGTAGCAAGAGAAGAAGAGCAATACTCCACATCTCCCACAACTTCATTATCAAGGGAGAGTGGAGGGTATGCTGAGGGAGGTAAGCCACAGGTCGGGGGGATAAAGCGTACTAGAAAACCGGAGGCATGGGCAGACAGGTTTGTTTGTGAGATTGCTTTCCACAGATTCCGGGAGTGGTGGCCCAAAAGGAAACTAATTCCGGAGAGGAAGTTCATAGATGTCGTTCTTGTCCCTCTCAACCCTCATGTGCAAGCACAATTCCGCACTAGAGAGGGTTGGGGATTCTTCAAAGAACGTGTTGAGATGGCGTATGAGCATATGGTGAAGGAGTTCTACAGCAATGTTCACCATGTAGTTCGGGACTCAAAGGCAACTAAAGTGAGGGACAAGACAGTTGTGTTTGATGGCAAATCGTTGAATGAATTCCTGGGGTTCGAAGAAGAGGATGAATCACAATATTTATTAAAGCTAGCAATGAAAGAGGAGGTTCGTCCTTGGTTGGCCGAGCACTTGGCAGCCCCAGGTACAGTCCCAGTCTGGTTGAAAGCACAAGAAAAGATCTTTAGGAACACCCTGAACTTTGAAGCCAAAGGGTGGTTGACTTTTTTGTGTAGTCGACTTGATCCGTCTACACATGATCACTCCATTCCCCTTCCTCGTGCTGTCTTGGTAGCATCTATCATGGCGGGTTTCCCTCTAAATATGGGTAATATTATGTCGAGAGTGATTTCTACAGTTGGTAATGAGACCCAAACAAACTACCCCTTCCCAAACACACTCTCTTTGTACTTCAGAGAATTGAAAGTGAAGAAAAAGAAATATGATGTCAAGGTACCTCCGGTGGCCCCGTACTCATGGTATAGTCAGTTGGGTCCAGACAACCCGAAGAGGGGCAAGAAGAATGTGGCATCCACTTCCACCGCATCTGGCCAGTCTGAGGAGCCAGCAATTATTGAGTAGCCTAGTGAGCCTTCCACCATTCCTGCTACTGATAAGGCATTGCCTCCAGGTCCGTCGTCAGCAGCTGGTCCTTCTATTGCAGCTGACCCGGTAGTCCCTTCATGAAAGACTCATCGGTTCACCGCAAACCAGCTCACCCACTCCCTTGCCAGTTTGAACAACTGGATGTCATCTGCGACATCCAAGTTGTCTACTTTGACCACTGCTGTACAGGCACAGGGAGCACCAGTTACTGTTGAGATTCCTTCCTCCATTGAGGATGCACTGAATAAGATCCTGGCCAACCAGGAAAAGATGATGGCGACGCAGGATACCTTGACTAAGGCGGTTGGGACACATGGCAAAGCGTTGGAGAAATTGGCTCGGGAGCACAAGAAGCTGAGAAAGTAGAAGGCTTCCAAGGAGTTAGTGACACAGTTGAGAGTGGAGGTGGACAAGCTCATGGCATATCAGTTGCCACTTGACCTACTATTTGGGGATCCGGCTGTAGAGCCAGCAGTAGCACAGGTACAGAAGGAGGAGCAGAGGCCGAGGAAGAAGAGGAAACTCCCTAGCACTAAGGGAGTTTTGATTGATGTAGCACCGGTTCAGGAGAGTCCCTCTACTGCCCCACCAGTTGATGAGCCAGTTCTTGAGCAGGCACCTGGCCCAGCAGCACAACAGTAGCAGGCCGGGGACCAGTCTAAGATCCTTGCCAATACAGAGGACTTAGGAGCCACTGACCAGCACAGGGTGACGGATGAGGCTTGAGGGGCCTTTCTATATCCTTTCTTTCATTTTGGTGTTTATTTTGATAGTTAGCATTGGGGACAATGCTAGCTTTTATTCATGGGGGTGTGGCCCTACTATTTTGATTGACTATTGAATTACTGTATATATTTTTTTACTTTCAGCACGTTCATAGTTGTAGATGGCTTGTGTATAACTGTTCATTCTAGATGCTCTTAAACTCTATGTATATATTCATTCCCCCTGGTTGTATATTCTACTCCCCTTTTGTACATATTCATTCGGTTTTCATTTTGGTTTTCTATTTTTCGTTAAAAAATTTTCGTTTTAGTTGCAAAGTTAGGCTCGTAGCCTTTTTGTTTTGTTTTGGCGTTTGCAATAATCCCTTGATTTTCTTAATGTACGGTTCTTTCCAAGTGTTGTGAGAACCGGGTGGCTCTTCCCAATGATAGATGACGTGACAACCTTCTTAAGGGTTTGAGTCCGTTTTTGATTTTTCTTTTTGATTTTCAAGTTTTTGTAGTTAGGGGTACCTCAGGCAAAGCTTCACTTGGGCCTAGCACATTTGCCTTTGATCCTATGGTCAAAGACATTATGTTGTGTTTGGGATGGTGAAAGTTGTGGCCTTGAGACTCTTGTGTTGACCAAATGATCATCATGTGGTCATTTTGGGCCATTGTGCGCTTGAATCATATCTAAGGTCGTTGTGGGCCCTCGACTCCGTCTTTGGCAATCCTTGAGTGTGTGTAGTTAGAATTCGAATCGTGAGCCCAAGTACCGAGCCGATGGTCTAGAACTTGCCCTGAATGTTTGTTGAGGCGAAATCATAGGTGGAACTTGACTTGAGACGTGATTATAGGCTCTCCTTGATCCAAAATGCAAAATTTGAACAATTCCCATGACCTACCAATGAAATAATCCCTAGTTCACCCCTTTTGAGCCTTAAACCTTTTTCTTTCATGAACCAAGCTACAAGCCTATACCCGTTCTTAATGTGACCCTCTCTTGGCACCCAAATCTTCCCTTGAGTAAATGGTAAATGTCTAAGTTTGGGGGGAGAGACAAGAAAGGCATCAATGTGGTAAAAAGGCGCAAAAGCAAAAGAAAAGGAAGGCAATGAATAAGAGAAAATGACAAAAAGAAAGACAAAAATGAATAAGAACCAAAAAGGGAATCCAAGGACAACAAAAAAGTGAAAAGGTATGGAAAAGTGGTAAAAAGGAGAAAGGGTTTAAATTGCAAAAGAAAGAGTGACAATGTGTCTCTCTAACCCCTTGAAAGAAGTGAATTACTCAATTGAGTCAAGAAAGTGTGCCAAAATAAATCAAAAGAAGTGTTTAAGGGAAGATTGAACCCATTTGAACAAAAACATGTCCTACCTTTACCCAAAGCCTTCACAATGACTCCTCAAAAGCCCTATATGATCTTGAGTTGAGGGAAGCCTACATTAGTGGATACTTACATAAGGGGCAAGCATATGGTACTTAGACCCGGACTTAGGGCCTTTTCTTTGTGAGAGAGGAGAGAGAAGTCCATTCACCTCGATTTGTGTGCAAATACTCTAAAAAGGTGAGGTTCACTTAGGGAAAGTCGAGGATGTGTGAGTTTGTGTTCAACAATGACCAAAGAAATTGAGAAAGGTTCCTTGATGAAATGTGTCAACTCTTGATGCTCTTGTGTCACACTTGATCCACAAGTTTTCAAAGTTTAAATGTGTTAATGATGCATTCGCATTATGGGCAATTGTTAGTCCCAATTGATGCTTGTTGAGGTTACTTTAGAATAAACGGGAATTACTTGGGTGTTTTCCATTGAGGAGTAGGTCTCATTTTATTTGCTTTAGGACAAGCAAAGGTTTAAGTTTGGGGGAGTTGATAACTGTGATTTCTACATGTTTTATTCTCATTCTTACCTAAGCTTTGTGCATTAACTGGCATAAATTAGTCCCAAAATGCTTACAAGTTGCGCTTGATTGCAGGTTTAAGCGATAAGATGACAAATACCAAAGATCGGCTCAAAAAGGAGTGAAATCTGCCAAGTGTCAAAAGACAACTGAAGTGGGGAACAAAAAGACATGTGCGGTCCGCACTGATTTGTCACGCGGCCGCACAGGAGAGTTCAGAGTCTGGGCAATTTCTAGGTCAACCTGCGCGGTCTGCACTGCTTTGCCACGCGGCCACGCAGGATAGTTCAGGGACCATGCAATTTTCAAGTCAAGATGCGCGGTCCGCGTTCCTTTCCACGCGGTCTGTGCCCAAGAATGTCAGAAACTCGGTCATTCAAGGCAAAAGCCCACGCGGCCGCACACCTAATCAGTGCGGTCCGCGTGGAAACGCCCTACGCGGCTGCGCGTCGCATTTGCGCTGTCCGCGTCCCCAAGTGTCAGAAGCTAGATATGAAGACCCAAACCCCTACGCGGCCGCGCGTCATTTGTGTGCGGTCCGCGCCAGACCCTCAGGGGTATTTTTGTCCGATTTTTCCTGTGTACTATAAATAGAACATTTACTTTTTAGGTACAGTTTTAGGTGCAGTTTTTTAGTTTTTAGTTTTTTATCAGATAGCAACTGAACTCGAGATTTCATAGTTTTAGCCTATTTTGGGCAATTTCTTCTAGTATTAACGTGGATTTGAGTAGATTAACATTGTAGTTAATTATTATGTCAATTTCATCTACTATTTCTTCAATTTCTATTTCTATTATGGCTAGCTAAACCCATTAGCTAGGGACAGCTCAACCCTAGTGTGGGTAATTAATGGGTGTGATTGTTTAGTGCATGAATGATGTTGGGTATTTGTTATTTGGATTAATCTTATGTTTTCATTAAGATTTGGTGGTTGCAAATACTAAGTCTAGCTTAGTGAGTCTTGACTCTTCTTGAGAAAGAGAGTCTATGACCCCAAGATTAATTCCAACAAGAAATTGGGATGGACCCATGAGAATGGTAGTCCCAATTAACGGGTTAAACCTCGAGAGAGTAATTACCCAACTTGAACCATAAGTTGCTTGGGCAAATTGGCCTACCCAATTGGTCTCGAGAGAGTCAATTGGGCAAAATCACTCTCTCTACCGAGAGGTGTGAGAGTTGGTGCAAAAGTGCAACGGTTATAGCATAAGTCCCATATTCATCATTCTTGCATTAGGAATCTCTACCCGTTAGTTGACCACCTAGGTACATGCCACGACCCTAGTGTCTTTCTCTATATTGCATACAACTTAGAATCAATATCTTAGCCTAACTTAGCTTTAAACTTGTAGTTGATAAATTGTAGTTGATAGTCAAAAGAAAACCGAAAATGTTAGAAGATCAATTAGGAGCTAAAACATAGTCCTAGACCATACAAACACTCAACTCCAAATTGAAGCTCCCTGTGGAAAATTGACCCCGATACCACTATTGGGTAAAAGTGTTAGCGCCCACTCTTCCTTAGGTTGAGTCTGCTGCGATCAATGACCACATCAAGACTTCGTTATTCCTAAACCCACCTTTAAACCTTCCGTATTAATTCCTCATATACGTTAGGAGTGACGTGATTTAACAACTACCTAAATATGTACCCTTTACCAAGTAATACATAATTAATAGGCATAGGCAATTGATGGTCATTCAATCAACAGAAATAAGCACGTAGTTGAACAAGTAAAGAAATTCAAAGGCTAAATTATATTTAAACATAACAAGAATTCATCCTCCAAAAGGTTCCATCAAAACCCTAAATAAAAAATTAGATACTCATAGTAGTATGTGAAAATACAATATTAAAATTCATAACCAACATTAGAAAACAGGAAGAAGAAAGGAAAAACTCGTGGTTGAATCTTCCTCCTTGCTCTTAGTGTATTCTTGCCTCCAAAGGTGTTGTGTAACCCTAAAGTAGTGTCTCCTCCTCCAAAGTTATGTCTTAGTATGTATTTATATGACCTAGGTAGGGTGGAGGGTCGTCCAAGGCAATCTAAAATCAAATAGGAGAACTGGAGGGCGCGTCTGCCTTTGCGCAATGCACAACCATAGACGTGGACTTAGCTTTTGTAAATTTTCAGTTCACGAAGCGGTCCGTGCCTTCGCTTCGCTTTGCTGTTTTGTGTCTTCATTTTTCTCCTTTTTCGCGTCCATTTTCGTGCCACACACGTAATTGGACGAACTCCCAATTCTTTCCACCTCTTCTTTTTGTGTCGAATTGTCTTCTTTTGATCATTTATCATCCAAACTCGTCCCTACACATAGGAAACACATAATGAGCATATTTCACTTCACAAACCATGTAATATCCCGCGACTCACACAAGAATTAATATGTAAATATACTAAAAAATATGCACTTTTCATCATTTATCACCACCCCACACTTAAACTCTTGCTCGTCCTCAAGCAACTTAAAATTAAGCGCATAGGCAAGAAATACCTTTCAAAACATACTCAAGCATCACACTAACGATAATAGTTTATGTCAACGCTTAGAACCCAACATATGCACTCTTCATAAATTTCCTCAAGTTCTAAACTCATGCCAAGATTATTTAAAATATTTGTGGGACTTTTTAATATCCTAGCCTCAAAAATTGACTCCACTACATTCCTCTTTGTGACTCGCTTCTTGTGCAAACTAAAGATACAAGTTCCTTACCAATCCATTGTAAAGCATGTTTCCTCACCAACAAAATAAAGAGAGTAGTCAGTCCACACACTCAAATCTGAATTTAAGTATAATTTAAGGACTCACAGAATGAAATAATTCACTCACTCTCGCAAAGAAACTCATGTGCCCCCAAAGTTCGTACCATAGCCTTGCCCGTAATGTAAGTCTCTACTAATTTAAGCTCGCTAAGTCTAGGATCAATTAGGTCTTCATGAGTTGTAATGTAGGCTAAGGGATGTGTAGGATAGGTATGGATAATAGTGACTAACCCTCCTAAGCACTTTTAATACAATACACTTTAACTTTTAAGCATATCCTCTTCATGATCACTCAACAAATCGCTACGACACCGTAAATAACATAGCCCATAGACTTTAAGCACATCTACATAAGCACTAACACATATCAAAGTGAATTGGAGGGATTTTTTTTTGTTCAAAATCTTTTCAACACCCTCCATAAATTGGTATTACCAGCTAGCAGCTCTCTCTAACCACACATGCACCTTTTGGCCTTTCTATGGTTCCACTCAAAAACTACCCAATCTCTTTTCCTTCACGTCTATCGACTTAAATGCTTTCAGAGGTAAATGTTCAATAAGATTTAATTAAGAACAAAAGAGATTCGTCTTGTAATGTGGGTACCAAAGAAAAGGTTTACATGATCAAACGGGCTAACAAAGGATAACATTTATCACTGGTAGGCAAATAGACTGAAGGTCAATCAAAGAGACGCCTATATCATTCCTAAACTCACAAGACTTAATCATTTTGCTTCGACTCACACACGGGGCAAGTTCTAGACTAACAAGGAATGACACAAAGTACAACCAATATCTCACCTCACACAATGCACATGATTTACTCAAGATGACTCAGATTCCACTCTCAATTTAAAGCAACTAGTACAGTCATTATATAATCCAAACACTAGGAAGTAACAACAAGAGTCAATAGATGAGCCCAAGCATCAAAAGAAACACATATACTCTCAAGGAATATAGTCACAAAACTCAAAAAGAAAGTACTCAACACAAATGCTTCCAGATCTAAGCCCCAACATAAAACATGTCAAAAAGAATAGATACTCAAGTTCTTCCCATTCCATTATAAGTTGAGAAAAATAAAATAAATCTTTTTGTATTTTTTTTAGACTTTAAACCCTCAAGAAAACTGTCTAGGAAGTCCATCATTGGTAAAAATAAAAAAAAAATTGAAAATTCTACTTAAACAAACTACCACCCAGTTCAAAGAGTCATCCCTTAGAAAAGAACCATGGTCATAAGAAAAATCAAGAGGGATTAATTTTAACTAATTATCTTTTTTAATTTTTTTTCAAAATATATAGAATTACACAACTAAACTAGCATGAGAATCCACCCAAACAGTCTCTTCACCACACACTTAAAATTGAACATTTCCCAAATGCACACCCATAAATACAAGAGGGTAAGAAAAAAATCCCTGGTAGGCATAGGACGAAGCATTAGTAGCTCAAGGGGTACTCAAATGTAACGACTCAACCGGTCGTTTTATAAGTTACCGCTTCGTTTCCCCCATTTCTACTTCTTATTGTCTTGTTCATATCTATTATGTGTTGTCGAGTTGGTTGGTTCGGGTTCGGAGAGGTTTTGGTAAGGTTTGAGACACTTAGTCTCTTTTGAGTAAGCTTAAATTGGAAAAGTCAATCGAATGTTTACTTATGTGAAAAAGAGCTCAAATGTTAATTCCGATGGTTCGGATAGCTTTGGGAGGTGATTTGGGACTTAGGAGCATGATCGAAATAGATTTTAGAGGTCCGGAGTAGATTTAGGCTTGAATTGGCGAAATTGAAATTTTGGCGTTTTCCGGTTGATAGGTGAGATTTTGATATATGGGTCGGAATGGAATTCCGAAAGTTGGAGTAGGTTTGTTGTGTCATTTGTGCAAAATTTCAAGTCATTTGGACGAGGTTTGATAGACTTTTTGATCAAAAGCGGAATTTGGAAGTTTTTGGAATTCTTAGGCTTAAATCCGATGTCAAATTTGGTGTTTTGATGTTGTTTTGAGCGTTCCAAAGGTTGGAACAAGTTTGAATGATATTATGGGATATTTTGGCATGTTTGGTTGAGGTCCCAAGGGTCTCGGGTGAGTTTCGGGTGGTTGAACGGATCATTTCATGTTGGAAAAAGTTGTAGAAAAATTGCTGGTGGTGTTGCAGGTTTTTGGCCTTCGCGTTTGCGATGGATGTCCCGCGTTCACGAAGGGTTAGGATGTGAGGCAGTAGAGTTGGCCTTTGCATTCACGAAGGTGGTCTCACATTCGTGAAGGGCTGAGGTCAGTGGTCATCGCGTTCGTGAGGGTGTTGCCGCGTTCGCGTAGAGGAAAGGTGAGCAGCTAAGGCATGGAGAATTGTTCTTCGCAGTCGCGAGCTGGTAGTCGCGTTCGCGATGGGTTGAGAAGCTAAGGCATCGCGTTCATGTTAGGTGTGTCACATTCGCGATGAAGGAATAAGTGGTCAACGTAAGTTTGTGCTTCGCGAATGCAAGGCATTGACCGCGTTCGCGAAGAAGGATCGTGAATAGCTGGGCAGAATGTTTAAAAGACCATTTCCGCGATTTTGGGTCTAAGTTTCACCATTGTTGAGCGATTTTAGAGCTTTTTGAGGGAGATTGAAGAGGGAATCAAGGGAAAACACTTGGACGTAAGATTTATGGACTTAATACTCGATACTAATGTGATTTCTACCTAAATAAACATGGAATTTGTAGAATCTAAAGCCTAAAATTGGAAGTTAGGGCTTGGAAATTGGAGATCTAAATCTAGGGATTTGAGGGGTCATTTGTGGTCAGATTTTGGTATTCTTGATATGTATGAATTCGTGAGAGTGTAGGGATTCTAGTTTTGTGATTTTGTCCGAATCCGAGACGTGGGCCCGGGGGTCGAGTTTGGCCAATTTTGAGATTTTTTATGTAAATTGGTTAATTTCGAGTGGGCTTTGTTCCCTTAGCATATTTTGATGGTATAAATCTGTTTTTTGATAGATTTGGAGCATCCGGAGCCCGATTCGAGGGGCAAAGGCATCGTGGGCTAGAGTTTAGACCAGATAGAGGTAAGTAATGATTGTAAATGCTGTTCTGAGGGTATGAAACCCCGAATTTCACATCGTTGTGCTACTTTGAGGTGACACAAATGCTATATGACAAGCATGGGGTCGTGCACCATTGGGGATTGTGAATTAGTCCGCCTCGTATGACTATTAAACTGCATATTTGATTGAAAACTATTTGCTATCATTGTGTTTTGGAAAGTATTATCATGTTTTGGGCTGAATGCCATATTTAGGCCTGATGCCAACTGTTTTGGACCCTTAGGGGATTTTTTTACTATTATTCCTAACTGTTTTGACTTCACATTTGTACTCAGTCATGCTGTATTCTACTATTTTCATAACTCAACCATATTTTCTCTGTTTTGACATTTTAAATGATATTTTCGGCTGAGCATTATGTTTTACTAGGCCCGAGTGTCTTTGAGAGATTTCTGACTGAGTGAGACCGAGGGCCTGTGTTGTGAGGATATTATGGGATCGGGTTGCACGCCGCAACGGTGTTGTACTAACTCATGATTAGGAGGCCGATGGCCTGATTTGATTATGCCATGTGATGGTTTGATATAGCGCTTGGGCTATAGGAGCCCCTCTGGAGTTTGCACACCCCCAGTGAGTGTGAGTGCCAATATGAGATGTGATATTGCCCGAGGGGCTGTTGTTGTTTCATCAAGGGGCTAATATGAGTGATTTTGAGATAGCCCGAGGGCTGGTTCTGTTGGTATTTTGTCTGAGGGGCTAATTTATGTTTCTATCCTTTTCTCCCTATTTTCATCACTCGTTTGAACTACTGAAAGATGTTTTAAAGAGGTTTTTACTGAACTAAGGTGTTTCTACGAGTTTTCACTATTTTATTGCATTGTTCTGGTTTCATACTATTTTGGGTAGCATTATGTTGTGTTTTACGTATTTTCTTATCGCTCAGCTACCTTTACTTTTATTACTTACTGAGTTGACGTACTCACATTACTCCCTACACCCTATGTACAGATCCAGGAGTCTCGGGTCACGTTAGCAAGTGCTGATTTGATTTCACAGCAAGCTTGATCGGAGTTCGCAACCAAGTGTTTCTCCTTCCTATCTTTACTTTCCTTTGTACTAGCTTTGTATTAGACTGTGTAGTCTTTTCATACTCTTGGATGAATTTTTAGATGCTCATGACTGGTGACACCCCGATGTCGGGCTGTGTTTGTTTCCACACTGTTCTATTCCACTCTATATTTTGGGATTTATAGCTTATTGATGACTTAAAATGAATTATTATAACTGTTTGGGGGTTTGTGTTAGCTGGCCTTGTTTTATGAGAGGCTCCATCATGACCGGGTCCAGTTTAGGGTCGTGACAAGTTGGTATCAAATCCTAGGTTACATAGGTCTTACGAGTCATGAGCAGGTTTAGTAGAGTCTCGTAGATCAGTACGAAGACATCTGTATTTATCCTCGGGAGGCTGCAGAACCTTTAGGAAAACTTCATATTCTTGAAATTCTTGTCATGCGAATCTGTTGATCCGAGTACTAAACTCCTGTTATTCTATTCTCTCACAGATGGTGAGGACACGTGCTACCGGTCAGGATGGATGACCACTAGTACCACCAGCTGGGGCCACTTGAGGCCGAGGACGCGGTCGAGGCCGTGGTAGGGGTAGGGGTATAGCCTGCACAGTAGCTAGGGCAGCACCTGCAGATCCACTAGCCGCCCCAGTTCATGATCAGGTCCCAGTTGTGGACGCTCCAGCAACACCAGCTTAGGCACCAACTGTGCCCATTGTGATTCCAGGTCTTCAGGAGGCCCTGGCCCAGATTCTATCAGTATGCACTGGCCTAGCTCAGATGATCTTAGTTACTACAACTGCAACTACTTATTAGGCTGGGGGAGGCACTCAGACTCCTACTTCTCGCACACCTGAGCAAGTCGTGTAAGGACTTCAGACATCGGGGGCAGCTCCAGCCCAGCCGGTTGTAGCTGTTCAGGACTCTGTAGCTCCTGTTATGCCGGAGGACAAGCAGCGCATATTGGAGAGGTTTGGTAGACTTCAGCCTCCGACTTTCAGTGGTATAGAGGGCGAGGATGCCAGGGTTTCTTGGACAAGTGTCAGAGGATTATTCGTATAGCGGGTGTTCTGGAGACCAGTAGGGTCGCATTTACTACTTTTTAGTTTTCTGGAGCTGCCTTCACTTGGTGGGAGGCTTATGAGTGGCGTAGGCCTGTTGGTGCAACAACCCTTACCCGGCAACAGTTCTCCATTCTCTTTTTGGAGAAGTATGTGCCACAGTCTCGCAGAGAGGAGCTGCACAGGCAGTTCGAGCAGTTGCGTCAGGGAGATATGACTGTGACGCAGCATGAGATGAGGTTCTCGGAGTTAGCACGTAATGCTATTTGGTTGGTTCCAACAGATAGAGAGAGGATCAGGAGGTTTGTTAATGGCCTCACATATGAGCTTCAGATTCTCATGACTAGGGAGAGGGTGTCTGGTGCTACTTTTGAGGAGGTTGTCGACATTGCTCGCGAGATTGAGTCAGTTCATCACCAGGAGCGAGATGAGAGGGAGGACAAGAGGCCTCGAGGATCTAGTAGTTATGGTGGTACTCCTTCGAGAGGTCAGTTTCAGCAAGATAGAGGTTGTCATTCAGACATGCTCAGCCAGCTCGCCCAGGTTATCGTAGGGCATTATCGGGTCATGGTTCTGACTGTTCTCATCAGGGCCATTCATCACTCAGTGCCCTTCTAGGCCAGAGTTTGTTCCGTGCCCCATCAGTTCAGGGATCTTCTATGCCAGGTGCATATGCTAGTCATTCTGGTGCTAGGGGTTCCCTTCAGTCCCCATCTCTAGCACCCGAGAGTTGCTATGAAGTAGGGAGAGTTGGGCCACATGTGGAGGTTGTGTCCTCGTTGTCTTGGAGGTCCGTCTCAACAGAGGATTCAGCCATCGACTTCAGCACCAGTTACTTCACCACCACCCACCCATCCAGCTAGGGGTGGAGGTCAGTTAGCTAGAGGTCTCCCCAGAGGGGGAGGTTGATTAGGTGGTGGTCAGGCCCATTTCTATGCACTCCTAGACCCGATGCTATTGCTTCAAATGTTGTGATCACGGGTATTGTCTTAGTCTGCCATAGAAATGCATCTATGTTATTTGATCCCAATTCCACTTTTTCATATGTGTCATCATATTTTGCTCGTTATTTAGATACGCCCCGTTAGTCTCTTGTTTCATCTGTTCGGGTATCTACTCCGGTGGGCGATACTATTATTGTGGACCGTATGTGCCGGTCGTATGTGGTGATTATTAGGGGTCTAGAGACCCGAGTGGACCTGTTATTGCTTTGTATGGTGGACTTCGATGTGATATTGTGCATGGTTGGCTATCTCCATATCGTGCTATTTTGGATTGTCATGCTAAGACAGTGACATTGGCTATGGCGGGTGTGCCACAGATTGAGTGGCGAGGTTCGATTGATTTTGTCCCCAGTAGGGTGATTTCGTTCTTGAAGGCCCAATAGATGGTTGGGAAAGGTTGTCTTTCATACTTAGCCTTTGTGAGGGATGTCGGTTCAGAGACTCCCAGTATTGATTCTGTTCCTGTTGTGAGGGATTTTCCCGATGTGTTTCCTGTAGACCTGTCGGGCATGCCACCAGATAGTGATATTGATTTTTGTATTGATATGGTGCCGGGCACTCAGTCCATTTCTATTCTACTGTATCGTATGGCACCAGCGGAGTTGAATGAGTTAAAGGAACAGCTTCAGGAACTCCTTGATAAGGGGTTCATTCGGCCTAATGTGTCGCCTTGGGGTGCGCCTGTTCTATTTGTAATAATCAAAAACAAGTATTCCTTGCCTCGTATTGATGATTTGTTTGACCAGCTTCAGGGAGCGAGGGTGTTCTCCAAGATTGATCTCCGTTCAGGTTATCACTAGTTGAAGATCAGGGACTCGGATATTCTTAAGCCAGCTTTCAGGACCCGATATGGTCATTATGAGTTCTTGGTGATATCTTTTGGGCTGACCAATGCCCTAGCAGCATTAATGTATTTGATGAACATTGTGTTTCGGCCTTATCTCGACTCGTTTGTCATAGTTTTCACTGATGATATTCTGGTATACTCGCGTAGTTAGGAGGAGCACGCAGAGCATTTGAGAGTTGTGTTGCAGAGATTGAGGGAGGAGAAGCTTTATGCAAAGTTCTACAAGTGTGAGTTTTAGCTCAGTTTAGTGGCTTTCTTGGGGCACGCGGTGTCCAACGAGGGTATTCAGGTTGATCTAAAGAAGATAGAGGCAGTTCAGAGTTGGCCCAGACCGTCCTCAGCCATAGAGATTCGCAGCTTTCTTGGTTTAGCAGGTTATTACCGCCGGTTTGTTCAGGGATTTTCATCTATCGCATCATCCTTGACCAAGTTGACTCAAAAGGGTGCTCCATTTATATGGTCGGATGAGTGTGAAGAGAGCTTCCAGAAGCTCAAGACTGCCTTGACCACAACTGCAGTGTTAAGGTTGCCATTAGCTTCGGGTTCACATACCGTGTATTGTGATGCTTCGAGAGTTGGTATTGGGTATGTGTTGATGCAGGAGGGTAGAGTTATTGCTTATGCTTCTCGTCAGTTGAAGCCCCACGAGAAGAACTACCCTGTTCATGATTTGGAGTTGGTTTCCATTGTTCACGCATTGAAGATTTGGAGGCATTATCTGTATGGTGTGTCTTGTGAAGTGTTTACTTATCATCGTAGCCTCCAACATTTGCTCAAGCAAAAGGATCTCAATTTGAGGTAGCTGAGATGGTTGGAGCTGCTAAAGGACTATGATATTACTATTTTGTACCATCCGGGGAAGGCCAATGTGGTGGCCGATGCTTTGAGTAGGAAGGCTGTGAGTATGGGGAGTTTGGCGTATATTCCTGTTGGGGAGAGACCTCTTGCAGTTGATGTCCGGGCATTGGCTAATCGATTCGTGAGGTTAGATATTTTGGAGCCTAGTCGAGTATTGGCTTGTGTGATTTCTCGGTCTTCCTTACTTGATTGCATCAGATAGCGCCAGTATGATGATCCTCATTTGCTTGTCCTTAAGAACAGAGTTCAACATGATGATGCCAGAGATGTGACTATTGGTGATGATGGGGTATTGAGGATGCAGGGCCGGATATGCATGCCCAATGTCGATGGACTTCGGGAGGTGATTCTAGAGGAGGCTCATAGCTCGCGGTATTCTATTCATCTAGGTGCCACGAAGATGTGTATCAGTATCTGAGACAGCATTATTGGTGGAGGAGAATAAAGAAGGACATTGTAGGATTTGTAGCTCTATGTGTCAATTGTCAGCAGGTGAAATATGAGCATCAGAGACCGTATGGCTTGCTTCAGCAGATGGATATTCCAGAGTGGAAGTGGAGCAGATCACCATGGACTTTATAGTTGGGCTCCCATGGACTTTGAAGAAGTTCGATGCAATTTGGGTGATTATGGATCGGCTGACCAAGTCCAGGCACTTCATTCCTATGTGTACTACCTATTCTTCAGAGCAGTTGGCAGAGATATATATATCCGGGAGATTATTCGTTTGCATGGTGTCCCAATTTCCATCATTTCAGGTAGAGGCACTCAGTTTACTTTATAGTTTTGGAGGTCTGTGCAGCGGGAGTTGGGTACTCAAGTTGAGTTGAGCACAACTTTTCACCCTCAGACAGACGGGCAGTCCGAGCGCACTATTCAGATATTGGAGGACATGTTGCGTGCTTGTGTCATTGATTTTGGAGGGTTATGGGATCAATTTCTGGTGCTCGCAGAGTTTTCTTATAACAACAGTTACCAGTCGAGTATTCAGATGGCTCCATATAAGGCTTTGTATGGGAGCCGATGTAGATATCCAGTTGATTGGTTTGATCCGAGTGAGGCTAGGCTATTGGGTACAGACTTCGTGCATGATGCTTTAGACAAGGTGAAGGAGATTTAGGAGAGGCTTCGTACAGCGCAGTCGAGATAAAAGAGTTATGTTGACAAGAAGGTTCGGGATGTGTCCTACATGGTTGGTGAGAAGGTTCTATTGAAGGTTTCACCCATGAAGGGTGTTATGAGATTTGGGAAGAAGGGTAAATTGATTCCTCAGTTCATTGGGCCTTTTGAAGTGCTTCGGAGGATTGGGGAGGTGGCTTATGAGCTTGCTTTGCCACCCAACTTATCGAGTATGCATCCGGTATTTCATGTTTCTATGCTCCAGAAGTATATTGGCGATCCGTCTCATATTTTGGATTTCAACACGATTCAGCTAGATGATGATTTGACTTATGATGTGGAGCTAGTAACTATTTTGGAGCGTCAGGTTCGAATGTTGAGGTTAAAGGATATAGCTTCAGTAAAAGTGCAGTGGAGAGGTCGGCCCGTGGAGGAGGCTACCTGGGAGACCAAGAGGGAGATGCAGAACAGATATCCTCACCTATTTGAGGCTTCAGGTATGTTTCTTGACTCGTTTGAGGATGAATATTTGTTTAAGAGGGGGAGGATGTAACGACCCGGCCGGTCGTTTTATGAGTTACCGCTCCGTTTTCCCCATTTTTGCTTCTTATTGTCTTGTTCAGCTGTATTATGTGTTGTCGGGTTGGTTGGTTTGGTTTCGGAGAGGTTTTGGTAAGGTTTGAGACACTTAATCTCTTTTGAGTAAGCTTATATTGGAAAAGTCAACCGGATGTTAACTTATGTGAAAAAAGGGCTCGGATGTGAATTCCTATGGTTCAGATAGCTTCGGGAGGTTATTGGGACTTAGGAGCATGATCGGAATGGGTTTTGGAGGTCTGGAGTAGATTTAGGCTTGAATTGGAGAAATTGGAATTTTGGCATTTTGCGGTTGATAGGTGAGATTTTGATATATGGGTTGGAATGGAATTACAGAAGTTGGAGTTGGTCCATTTTGTCATTTGTGACGTGTGTGCAAAATTTCAGGTCATTCGGACGAGGTTTGATAGACTTTTTGATTGAAAGCGGAATTTGGAAGTTTTTAGAATTCTTAGGCTTGAATCCGATGTCAAATTTGGTGTTTTGATGTTGTTTTGAGCATTCCGAAGGTTGGAACAAGTTTGAATGATGTTATGGGATATGTTGGCATGTTTGGTTGAGATCCCGAGGGCCTCGGGTGAGTTTCGGGTGGTTGAACGGATCATTTCATGCTGGAAAAAGTTGAAGAAAAACTATTGTTGGTGTTGCAGGCTTTTGGCCTTCACGTTCGCGATGGATGTCCCGCGTTCACGAAGGGTTAGGATGTGAGGCAGTAGAGTTGGCCTTCACGTTCGCGAAAGTGGTCCCGCATTTGCGAAGGTGGTCCCACATTCGCAAAGGGTTGAGGTTAGTGGTCATCGCATTCGCGAGGGTGTTGCTTCGTTCGCGTAGAGGAAAGGTGAGCAACTGGGGTCCTGAAGAATTGTTCTTCCAATTCACAACCTGGTAGTCGCGTTCGCGATAGGTTGAGAAACTAAGGCATCACATTCGCGTTAGGTGTGTCGCGTTCGTGATGAAGGAATAAGTGGTCAACGTAAGTTTGTGCTTTGCGAACGCGAGGCGTTGACCGGATTCGCGAAGACGGATCGTGAATAGCTAGGCAGAATGTTTAAAAGACCATTTCTGCGATTTTGGGTCTAAGTTTCACCGTTGTTGAGCGATTTTGGAGCTTTTGAGGGTGATTGAAGAGGGAATCAAGAGGAAACACTTGGAGGTAAGATTTATGGACTTAATACTCGATCCTAATGTGATTTTTACCTAATTAAACATGGAATTTGTGGAATCTAAAGCCTAAAATTGGAAGTTAGGGCTTGAAAATTGGAGATCTAAATTTAGGGATTTGAGGGGTCATTTTTGGTCGGATTTTGGTATTCTTGATATGTATGAACTCGTGAGAGTGTAAGGATTCTAGTTTTGTGATGTAGTCGGAATCCGAGACGTGGGCCCGGGGGTCGGGTTTGGCCAATTTTTAGATTTTTGATGTAAATTGGTTATTTTCGAGTGTGATTTGTTACCTTAGCATATTTTGATGGTATAAATCTGTTTTTGGATAGATTTGGAGCATCCGGAGGTCGATTCAAGGGGCAAAGGCATCGCGGGCTAGAGTTTGGACCAGATAAAGGTAAGTAATGATTGTAGATGCTGTCCTGAGGGTATCAAACCCTGGATTTCACATCATTATGCTACTTTGAGGTGACGCATACACTAGACGATGAGCGTGGGGTCATGCACCATTGGGGATTGTGACTTAGTCCGTCCCGTATGACTATTAAGCTGCGTATTTGATTGAAAACTGTTTGCTATCATTGTGTTTTGGAAAGTATTATCATGTTTTGGGCTGAATGCCACATTTGGGCATCGTGCTAACTGTTTTGGACCCTTAGTGGATTTTTTTACTACTATTCCTCACTGTTTTGACTTCACATTTGTACTCTGTCATGCTATATTCTACTGTTTTCATAACTCAGCCATATTTACTCTGTTTTTGACATTTTAAGTGATATTTTGGGCGGAGCATCATGTTTTACTGGGCCCGTGTGGCTTTGAATGATTTCTGACCGAGTGAGGCTGAGGGTCTATGTTGTGAGGATATTATAGGATCGGGTTGCGTGCCGCAACGGTGTTGTATTGATTCATGATTAGGAGGTCGAGGACATGTTTTGATTATGCCACGAGATGGCTTGATATAGTGCTCGGGCTGTAGGAGCCCCTCTAGAGTCTGCACAACCCTAGTGAGCGTGGGTACCTAGTATTAGATGTGATGTTGCCCGAGGGGCTGTTGTTGTTTCATCAAGGGACGAGTGATTTTGAGATAGCCCGAGGGCTGGTTCTGTTGGTATTTTGTCCGAGGGGCTAATTTATGTTTCTATCCTTTTCTCCCTATTTTCATCACTCGTTTGAACTACTGAAAGATGTTTTAAAGAGGTTTTTACTGAACTAAGGTGTTTCTACGAGTTTTCGCTATTTTATTGCATTGTTCTGGTTTCATACTATTTTGGGTAGCATTATGCTGTGTTTTACGTGTTTTCTTATCGCTCAGCTACCTTTATTTTTATTACTCACTGAGTTGGCATACTCACATTACTCTCTGCACCCTATGTGCAGATCTAGGAATCTCGGGTCACACTAGCGAGTGATGATTTGCTCTCACAACAGGCTTGATCGGAGTTGACTAGGTAGCTGCTCGGCATTTGCAGCCCAGTGCTTCTCCTTTCTATCTTTACTTTCCTTTGTACTAGCTTTGTATTAGACTGTGTAGTCTTTTCATACTCTTCGATGGATTTTTAGATGCTCATGCCTGGTGACACCCCGATGTCGGGCTGTGTTTGTTTCCACACTGTTCTATTCACTCTATATTTTGGGATTTATAGCTTATTGATGACTTAAAATGAATTATTATAACTATTTTAGTTGGTTTGGGGGTTTGTGTCGGCTGACCTTGTTTCACGAGAGGCGCCATCATGATCAGGTCCAATTTAGGGTCGTGACATCAGACTTCTTCCAGATTTGATTTTTTGTGCGGGCACCCCACACTTAGTTCTTACCATCTCACTTGCTTTGCTTTCTTCTAATGAATTTGCTTCCCATGCTCCTAGAAAATAAAAAGGCGACTCTACAAAAAAATTAAAAAGAGTAAAAAATTAAAAAACATAGTAAAGTTGGGTTGCCTCCCAACAAGCGCTTGATTTAACGTCGCGGCACGACGCGAATCACTTTTTGCCTCTACCTTGAGCTAATGAACTGAACCCCAAATTTTGTTTCAAGTTTTCTAAAATGCTCCAAGGGTGATGGAACAAATCTAACTGCCCCAAAAAAATGTAGTATTCTACACTTCTTAGCATTTGCATGAGGTATGTAATCCTGAATTTCTGGAAAGAAAAATTCCAAAATATAGGCACCTTGTTCTTCTTTCCATGACTTCTCAATTGGCTTGGATGACTCTATTTCCATATCATCATCCAAGCACAATGTGGAAAAATGCTTGGAGTGTGGACCAATGCGCTTAACTACATGAATATTGGCACTGTCAACATCCTTAACACCCATGACACTAGATTCAACTAAATTTTTATCCTCAATGTCCTTGGTTGACTCTAGTATTACTTCTTCAACACGACATCCTCAAATTCTAGCTGGTGTTCTACTTTGGACCCCTCCATTGGTGATAACAACTAGGTCGGGAATCCAAATGAGAGAAAGAATTTGAGAAGTAAATGCGGAAGCAATAACAACAAGGAATTGAACAACTAGAATTAAAGAGATGAAAATAAAGAATATGGGAAGAATTCAAGGAAAGAATTCCAAGAACTTCCAAGAACGTAAGTTCTATAGTCTTGACAAGATCAAAGTAACAACGTCTTGATTTATGGAAGAAATCAAACGCCTTTACTTAAAAAGAAAATCAAAACAATAGATTCGGATCTTGACCACTTTACGAGTAACTTGAGACAACAATTAATAACTAGTATTAATCACCTTCTAGGAATACCACAAAGGAATCAAAGATATCATAAAAGAGAAGTAATCTTACTACCTTGAACTAAGAACTAGTAAAGGTTGAAAGATAAATCTCAAAGCACAAGTAACAAAGATTCAAAAGAACTCTCAAAGTATGATATACTTAATCAATAAAATGTCGTGTCTTATGAATGAGAATAACTCCTTATTTATAGGAGTTAAAAGCACTTAAAATAATGTAGGGGGTTGCTAAAAAGTTTTCTAAATTAGGTAGGGGGCTGCTAAGGGTCACAATAGTTATCAAACTTAGGTAGGTGGCTTCTAAGGGGTAACAAAAGCCATCAAAATTAAGTGGGGGGCGGCCAAATCCTTTTGGGGCAGATTTGGGCCTTAAAACTATTAGTTTGGGCCATTGGTTTGGACTCCAATTGGGCTCATTTTAAAACACCCCCTCTTGGACCTCTTTTAAGGTCATTTTGAGCCCTATTGGTGGACTTCAAGGGCTGATTTGGTAACTCAATCTTCCTCCTCTTGGACTTCAATTTGGACTACCAAATAATTGTAAAACTTGGACAATTCATCTCCTTTGGGCTTGAGTTCTTCCTCTACAATTTAAAACTTCTTTATTTTCCATTGAAGTCTAGCAACCTTAGTTTGCAACTCTTTAGCTTGAGATCTTGTATATGGCCTTGGAGCTTCCAAAACTCTATCCTTGTCCTTGATGCTATCACCTAGCCAATTCACATCCTTTATCCTTGAGATCTTTCTCCCAAATAATAACTTCTTCATTTGCACTTGAAGTCTAATGATCTTGTTTTGTAATTCTTTAGCTTGACATCTTATTAAAGGTCATCTTTGAGATTCAAAAGCTTCATCCCTGTCCTTGAATAGAGTTGAGCTTCCTAGGATGCTATCATTCCCCTCTTCTTGAAGAAAATTCGTCCTCGAATTTCGACCTTGCAAGAAAAAGAAAACACGCACTAGTAAATGGTATCCACTAATCTGAAAAAATAGTAGGAATAAAATAAGATAGTGACAATGTGTCCATTTAACCCAATCAATCCTAATAGGTATAAATACTCCCTTATAAAGCATATGGACATCATCATCCCAATAAAATTTATGTCTACCTAGATTAATACAATAAAAACCTCTCTTAGATGCACCATGCAATGGAACTTGCAATTCGATCTTGTCGGTATGGCAGTCCATGAGTATACATGACAAAGAAATTATAAAAGAGTGACTACACATCCATTTAATATAAGTACATTTACCACATTTATCAAACAAGATACATTCATGATATAGACTACTAACTACAATTATAAATCTCATGGATTCCTCTACATGAAAGAGTATTTGATCACCAGTATTACAACAATCATGCATATCCTCTTTACTAGAAACAAATACTTTTACAAGCTTACAATGAACATGACTTGAAGAATGACTCCCCATCACATAAAAAAGATCACATTCTAGCACTTTAGCACATGAAAACTCAGTAGCCACTTGAATAAGATAAGAAGAAATATTTAACTCATTCGCAAGCCTCTTCTCAGAAATTTCATGCCTCTTTCCACCAAGTTGGAATAAGTAATCATCTATGTCATACACAATTTCAAAAGGAAGCGAATTACTCTTACACATTAATTTAGATATTATAGTTAATGACTTGATGTGCATCAAAATATCATCATCTACAAAAATTATAAAGTCACCAATATAAGAAATAAGAGTGTATTTAATTACCTCCAAAAATACCTTAGGTGTTCTAGAAAGACCAAGAATGCAAATAAACCAATTATACATACCATACTTGGACTTATTTACCAATGGAACATCATCACCTTGTATTCTTTTATGCAATGGCTCCACCTTAGCAATGCTTTTAGGCAACTCCATGTCATAACCCTGTAAATAAGAATCGAAATAGTCAAAATGTTTAATAACAAAGAATTTAATCAAGCTTTTGTCTTCCACCATCCAACAAGAATTGATATTGCCGAATTTATGTTGGAATCCAATTGGATCGTTTGCCACCATCTCTTGTGCCTCACCACTCCTTTCAAAAGGTATTTCATCACGTGGTTGCACAAAATCACAAGAACTAAAACAAGAAAGAGTTAATGGGTTAGGAAGTAAAGAAATTTTTTTCTTGCTTACACTCTCTTTGGCTTTTATCGCAAGACTAATGTTTTCCTCACCCTTAGCCTCTTTTCTCTCACTAAAGAGTTCTTTTCCTTCACTCAATCTCTCTTGTTTTTCTCTCTCTACCTCACAGACTTTGTTTCTCTTATTGCTTTCTCTCTTTTCTTTTTTCTCAAGATCATGTTTACCTCACTTGACATCCCACTCTTTTTACTCAAGACAATCTCTCCTTTTTCCTCTCTTGTAATGTCAACATGCACTCCCTTACTCCTCTCATTCTTTTCTCTCTCGTATTTTTCCATATTCTCTTTAACAATCTTTTCATCTGCACAAATTTGTGAGGGAGTCAAAGGTCCAAGACTGAGTTTCTTCCCATTAACCTCAAAAGAGTATCTATTTTTTTCGATACTATATGAAGCACTTCTATAGATATTCCATGGCATTCCCAACAAGATATGAAAACGATTCATTGTAATGACATCACACCAAATCACATCCTCATACCTTCCAATAGAGAATGGTAATAACACTCTTTTATCTACCTTTACTCCTTTCAACATGTAGGGATCAATATGTTCAACACAAGGCAAGTTCAATTTCTCAACCATATAAGTGCTAATTAAGTTATAGTTAAATGCTTTGTCAATTCTAAGGGTATAAATTGTAGACATCACTTTATCTCTTGTTTGAAAAATAACTTTACCATTGTCTTCTTTCCATTCGATATATTGTAATATCGACCTTTCAAGTTGTTGAGTCATAGATCTACTTCTTCCACTGCAACTACCTATTTGAGATATCTTGACATAGATTAAAGGAAATATGTATCTCTCAAATTTGGCTTCTTTGTTTTTTTTCAATTGTTCTCTCACACACTTTACCCTTTCTTTTCTCTCGAAATAACCTTTGAACAAAATACTTTGTAGATTTATAGTTAAACCAACTCGTATGAAGTTCTTAGTAGTAAAATTCAGATTTTTGGGGAACTAATGAAAGAAAAACCAAATCCTAGAACTATTAGGCTCGGTTGAAACATGACGCGAACAAAAAGGAAAGGATTATATGTTTAGATTAGAAAGAGTAAGAAAATCTAGGATCCCCTCTTCTTGTTTCCTTTGTTAATTTTTGGTAACAAATTAGATACAAAAGAAATATCCCGAAGAGCACGCAATTCTATTTTTTGTTCTAAAAAACTCATTTTCGTTTTTTTTTTATTTTTCTTTTCTTTTCTTTTCTTTTCTTTTCTCTTAGTATTCAAGAAATCCCAAGACTTACCAAGAACGAAATCTTGATAAAAACCGCTCTGATACCACTTGATAACAACTAGGTCGGGAATCCAAATGAGAGTAAGAATTTGAGAAGTAAATGCGGAAGCAATAACAATAAGGAATTGAACAACTCGAATTAAAGAGATGAAAATAAAGGATATGGGAAGAATTCAAGGAAAGAATTCCAAGAACTTCCTAGAACGTAAGTTCCTTGACAAGATCAAAGTAACAACATCTTGATTTATTGAAGAAATCAAACGCCGTTACTTAAAAAAGCAAATCAAAACAATAGATTCGGATCTTGACCACTTTACGAGTAACTTGAGACAACAATTAATAACTAGTATTAATCACCTTCTAAGAATACCACAAAGGAATCAAAGATATCATAAAAGAGAAGTAATCTTACTACCTTGAACTAAGAACTAGTAAAGGTTGAAAGATAAATCTCAAAGCACAAGTAACAAAGATTCAAAAGAACTCTCAAAGTATGATATACTTAATCAATAAAATGTCGTGTCTTATGAATGAGAAGAACTCCTTATTTATAGGAGTTAAAAGCACTTAAAATAATGTAGGCGGTTGCTAAAAAGTCATCTAAATTAGGTAGGGGCTGCTAGGGGTCACAATAGCCATCAAACTTAGGTAGGTGGCTCCTAAGGGGTAACAAAAGCCATCAAAATTAAGTGGGGGGCGGCCAAATCCTTTTGGGGCAGATTTGGGCCTTAAAACTATTAGTTTGGGCCATTGGTTTGGACTCCAATTGGGATCCTTTTGAAACACCCCCTTTTGGACCTCTTTTAAGGTCATTTTGAGACCTATTGGTGGACTTCAAAGGCTGATTTGGTAACTCAATCTTCCTCCTCTTGGACTTCAATTTGGACTACCAAATAACTGTAAAACTTGGACAATTCATCTCCTTTGGGCTTGAGCTCTTCCTCTACAATTAAAAGCTTCTTTATTTTCCATTGAAGTCTAGAACCTTAGTTTGCAACTCTTTAGCTTGAGATCTTGTATATGGCCTTGGAGCTTCCAAAACTCTATCCTTGTCCTTGATGCTATCACCTAGCCAATTCACATCCTTTATCCTTGAGCTCTTCCTCCTAATTAATAACTTCTTCATTTGCACTTGAAGTCTAATGATCTTGTTTTGTAATTCTTTAGCTTGACAACTTATTAAAGGCCATCTTTGAGATTCAAAAGTTTCATCCCTGTCCTTGAATAGAGTTGAGCTCCCTAGGATGCTATCAATTGGCACCTTAATTTCCATCTCTAATGCACACTTCTCTTGGCTACTATCCATAATATTAACATGTTGAGCATTAAAAGCTTCAACTAATTGACTCACTTGAGCCTCCAAGTTACAAATAGTTGCATCTTACCTTTGTCTGCATGTGTCTCATTATTTCTTTTCCACAAGCCACCTTAGAATACCCTTGATCTCTTTCAGGTTATCATCCTCAAGTTTTTTTCCTATTAACTTCACGAAAAAAAAAAAGAAGAACCATCATAGTAAGGGGTTGGGGGAGGATAAGAAATATAAGCAAAACTATGAAATTGACCATCTTGACCACCACACATATCACACACATTCCATACATAAGATTGAGTTGGTGCACATAACTTGCTCTTGGAAATATTTTGATAATTTTGCCATGGGTGGTTTCCTCCATATATGCATAAGGAGGATCAAAAGTAGAATTACCAACATCAAAACTCTCATAATTTCAAGATGCCATTTCTAAAATAAACAAGTACAACAAAAATAAAAAAAATCAAATAAAATAAAACAAAAATAAAAAAATCAAATATAAGAAAACAAAAATAAAAGTTCAAACTTGAAACTTAGAAATATATACACCTACAGCTAAACCGTTAGTTCCCCGGCAACAGTGCCAAAATTTAATCATGCCAAACTCTAATCCTAAAAAGAATAAGCGGTCGCTGCAAATATAATCCAGTCAAAAAGTCTGGAGTCGAATCCCACAGAGAATTGAGGCTTAGCTACAACTATTCACTATCACCAAGAAGACAAGCTTGAACAATTCCTAAGTTATAAATATTATGATTCTTATGTCTAACTAATTAACTAACAAATTAAAATAGAAAAATTAAGAACTAAAGATACTAAGGGTTGGAGAAGAGATTAAGGAGGTCTAGAGTTATGATTTCCCCAATTGTCGGAATCCTTCCCGCTATGTTTCCTATAATTTCGCCTAATTATTTGTGATGATCCAAAAGGTCATCACTTGTTTTTAAAATGAATTCTACGTTCCGAGGCCTTAAAACCCTCTATTAGCATCACCTCGATTTGCGTGCGCAGTCCTAAGGTCAGTGTCACGACCCAAACTGAAGGGCCATGACTAGCACCCGACCACACTTGCCGAGCACCAACGTACATTTCATCTAACCTTCATTATTATCTTTTAAGGCTGACGAGATCAATATAAATGGTAGACCTAGATCATGGACAACCAGCAATAAAATATGACGGCATGAACATACATAGCAGGGGATGACCAGACAATCAAGAAACTACGTATAAGATATGAGCTACCTCGCTACTATGAAAGACTATACAACAAAAACTAGCCGACAAGGCATACCAAACTATACATGAGACGACACCTGTCTATGAGCCTCTAACAGAACATAAGTGTTGCAACATAGCCGGAACAGGGCCCCGACATACCCATAATGTCTATAACAAAAATTGCATACCAAGACCAAGGCAAGTCCGGAGAAGGGATCTCGCCAATCACCGCTGAACTGGACAGTCTACTGTGGTGGGGGAGCTGCACCTGCCTGTCTATCAGGACCTACAGCACGACATGCAGCGTCCACAAATAAAAGGACGTCAGTACGAATAAAGTACTGAGTATGTAAGGCAAGGAACCATAAATGCGATCAGTAATGTAAGCAAGGATAGAGAATATACAACCTGTAACATCTTAGTACCTCTGAGGGCTACTTACATGAAATGCATGATACATATGTATAAATACATAAACCTTTAAAGCATTCGCCTCTGTGGGCATCATCATCATCATATCGTACCCGGCCATAATAGGCTCGGTAGAATCGTACCCGGCCACGTGGAGCTCGGTAAAACCCAACTGATCAGTGGTTGCACAATAGGTGCCGTACCCGGCCAACTATAGCATGGCTCGGTAGAGTAAAATAGATACATATATATAATGCATGCTCGACTCATGGAATCACATTCTAAACCTTTCGGAGTGACGTAAGGTCGGTATCCTCTGTACACGTTATTAGGACTAAGTCTTCACTATGAACCTTATAAGATTCAGGAAGTATGAACAACATTGATAACATAAGAATAAGAGAAGCAACATGTATCAATCGTTCCATAAGAGGGAAAACAATGTAAGTACTGCTAGCTTCTAAGAGTAGAGTATCTTTGGAAGCTCGTTCATTACATTATGTACAATCGGAGTCGTGCAAAAGAAGGAAAGGGATAGCCTCACATACCTTGTATATACTTTCCCAATCTCAAGCTATGCAATTGTCAAAACTCCTTAGTCTACAATAAGAGAAACGATACTATCGTTATCATTTAAGCGTCATAACTATTATATATCGACCACAACCTATTTTACGATGAAACGGACAACACCTCCCCTATATATATGACCTCACACCATTCAAAATAGCCACCAAACATCCCAAACAACATCAATAATAAACATATTGAGCCTCCCAATATAGTCCACACACAGCCTAATCACTCCATACATACGACGACCACCATAGTCGTGTCAAACAATCTGGAAATGTTACGAATAACTATCAGCCCATAACCCTACATATATATGGTGTTTCCCCACACCCTTCCTCCTCCAAAACTCCACAAGATAGTAGTAAAATACGCAGCCCAACAACAACGCAAAACAGTCCACAAAACAATAACATTACTACCAAACCTTTCGATATATATCTCACAAGTTCTAGCTTCAATGGCTTAGCCGCAACTTGGATAATCTTAAATACATATAGAGTAAGAGGTTCCTTACCTTTATACAGAAAGAACAACTCCAATTTGACCTTAAATTTCCATGAAATATCCCTCCAATGCTGCCACAACAACCAAAAAGCGAAACTAGCGATTAATTAGTGTTTTTCGACAATAGAATCACTTTAGAAGGCTTGAAATCACCTAGGATTGATATTAAGAACATGAGGGAGTATTTACAGAACATAAACCCTTTAAAACAACCTCCCACACGAGCTGGAACAACACAAAAATGAGCAACAACAAGAAGAACAAGAGACTTACTAGCGCCACGGAATTCCCGACACTTGATTTGTGTTGTTTGCCCCTTTTTTGGGTCTTGAATCTTGAGAGAACCTTGAGAGGATATTCCTAGGGTTCTAAGGTCTGAAAATAGTGAAAAGAAATGACTTAAAACGGGTTGTAGTCATCCTATATAGGTCCAAATATCTTAAACCGACTTAGTGGGCCCCATAGAGAGGTGCTTGGCGCAGTCTCGCGAAAACGCGAATATCTCTCTACTCCGAGATCGTATCGATGAACGGTTTAATGCGTTGGAAACTAGACTCATAGATATTTAATTTGGTGGATAGATAACCCCGTAATTCCTTTTAAATTATGAGAAAAGTTTAGAAACATTTGACCTAATGTTTAAGTAAAATTATGAACCTAAGTTGCGACAACTTTTGTCGACTTTTGTTTCATAACTCGTTTGACTTCAAGACTTATGATACGGATATTATATGATTAAAATACCTTAATAAATGACCTCTTGAGTGTATTAAGCACCGCTAGATTACCTAAAAATACGAGTTACAACATCCTTGATTCGTTTAACTTCTAATACTGGTTAATCACCCTTATACACTCTTGTATCACTTAAGACCAATAGGATTGACTTCTTATCATCTCAAAGATAATTCCTTCTTGGATTTATGTTAACTAATATATGGCATGAACTAACATATGTGGATATGGGTTGTAACACCCTCCCCCCCTTAGGAACATTCGTTCTCGAATGTAAGGGTTTATGGGGAGTTTAAATCATCGTGGATTCCAATGGAAATTTCCGATCAATTTTCCCCTATAAAATGGCCACTAGCAAAACTTGCAAGTAATTAAGCCCAACATATGGTTTCACAAGTCTACACAAAGCATTATGCGTATTTACATTATCTACATATCATCATTTTGTATTAAGGAGGAGTATTCTCAAATTATTGCTTACCTCATAGAGCCGTTTCTTCTTCCAATGTATCCTGTCTTCCACCAGCATCCTTGTTATCTTCATTCTGGAATAAGTAAGGGTATTTTAACTTCATCTCCTTTTCTGCTTCCCATGTCATTTCTTCCATATTTTTGTTCCTCCACAATACTTTGACGGAAGCTACATCTTTTGTTCTCAGCTTGCGGACTTGCCGATCTAATATCGCCACTGGCACTTCTTCATATGATAGGTCCTCTGTAACTTGTACATCTTTGATAGGGATGACTCGAGAAGGGTCTCCAATACATTTTCTCAACATAGATACATGGAATACTAGGTGGACAAATTCCAATTCTGATGGCAATTCTAACTCATAAGCAACCTGTCCAATCCGTCGAAGAATTTTATACGGCCCGATATACCTTGGACTCAGCTTACCTTTCTTCCCAAAACGCATAATACACTTCATTGGTGAGATCCTCAGGAAAACCCAATCACCAACCTCAAACTCTAGATCACGACGTCGGACATCAGAATAAGATTTTTGTCTGCTTTGTGCCGTCCTCAATCGCTCCTGGATCACTTTCACCTTCTCAATAGCTTGGTGAATCAAATCTGGCCCATATAATTCTGTTTCACCGACTTCGAACCATCCAACTGGTGATCTACATCTCCTCCCGTATAGTGCCTCGTATGGGGCCATTTTAATACTGGAATGGTAGCTATTGTTATAGGCGAATTCTATGAGTGGAAGATGATCATCCCAATTCCCCTTAAAATCTAGAACACATGATCGTAGCATATCTTCCAGCGTCTGAATGGTACGTTCAGCCTGTCCGTCAGTCTGCGGATGAAATGCAGTGCTGAGATTTACTTGTGTGCCTAAACCCTTCTGGAAAGACCTCCAAAAGTTAGTCGTAAATTGAGCTCCTCGGTCTGATATAATAGATATGGGCACACCATGAAGCCTAACAATCTCCTTGATATACAACTTCGCATAATCTTCAGCCGTGTAAGGATCCGTAGGAAAATATGGGACTTGGGTGTATGCCTGGAATCGAATTCCGAGGTCCGAAGCCCGAGAAATGAATTTTTGAAGAAAATTATTTTCTGAAATTGTTTATAAGGTTTGGAAATGAATTTTTATTAAAACTTCATAGTATCTTGCCCGTATTTTGTTTCCGGCGCACCATACATGTCTTATATGGGACTTAAGATAATCCTGTGAAGTTTGGTAAGAAACGGAATTCGTTTGACGTGATTCGGACCTTAAATGCAAAATTCGATGTTTAAAGAAGTTTTGAGAAATTTCATTGATTTTGATGTTTAATTCGATGTTCATGATGTTATTTCGGTGATTTGATTATACGAATAAGTCCGTAGAATGTTTTTGAGGTTGTGTGTATATTTAGTTTGGAGCCCCGAGGGCTCAGGTGAGTTTTGGATAGGCCACGGGGTGCATTTTAGGCTTAGAAAAATTGCAGATTTTTAGTTGTGCATAGCAGGCCTACAGGCTTCGCATTGGCTCGCAAATGTGAGAGGCTGATCGCAATTGCGAAGGAAGCCAGGCCAGCTCCAGTCTCGCAAATGCGAGACTCTTTTCGCAAATGCGAAACTCCCCTGTTCAGCCTTGGGTCGCAAATGCGACCCTGTCTTTGCAATTCCCATCTCGCAATTGCGAGAGCCCTGTTACGCAATTCCCAACTTAGCAGAGGTCGGGGTTCGCAATTGCGAACCCCTATTCGCATTTCCCACATCTGCAACCTGCAACTTTTATACTTAGACGAATTTTTAACCCATTTTCACATCTTTTCAAAACACAAACTCCCTAGGGCGATTTTTCAGGAACAACTCTTCTTCCAAATCGATTATAAGTTGATTTTAACTCATTTCCTTCAATCATTACCATCTTTTAATATGATTTCAACTCAAAATCAATGATTTTAATGGGGAAAATTGGGTGTTTTGGGTAGAACTTAGGTTTTCCAAAAATTGGGGATTTGGACCTCGATTTGAGGTCTCATTTCAAAACAAATTATATATTTGGGTTCGTGGGGGAAGGGGTAATATGGTTTTGGTTTGAATCTCGGGTTTTGACCATGTGGGTCCGGGGGAGATTTTTAACTTTTTGGGTAAAACTTTGGAAAACTCATTTTCATGCATTGGGGTTGATTTATTTAGCGTTTATTGATATAATTAAGCAACTTGTGGCTAGATTCGAGCGAATTGGTGGTGGAATTAAGAGGTGAAGCTATAATTGAAACGTGAATTTGCGTTCGTGGCATCAAGGTAAGTGCTTGGTCTAACCTTAGCTTGAGGAATTAGGAGTTGTGCCTTATTTGCTACGTGTTAATTGTGGAGTACGATGTATAGGCATGGTGACGAGTATCTATACGTCGGTGTCAAGCATGCCCGTGGGTCTTGTATTATAATTGTTATGATTCCAGTGTGGTTTATTGTTCCTCACATGTTATTATCATTAGTATTCCCTTGCCAGGATGTTGTTGAAATATTAATGTTCTCTTGTCGGGAAAGTTGTTATATTGCTCTTGTTCCCTTGCCGAGATTCTTTGTGATTATGGTTGGTTTGTAACTGGGAGCGGGTGGAACGCTACCACAGAAATATATGAAATGGGAGCGGGTGGCACGCCTGCCACAATATATTTGTAATGGGAGCGGGTAGCACACCTGCCACAAGATATTTGAAATGGGAGCGAGTGGCACGCCTACCACGAGATAATTGAAATGGGAGCGGGTGGCAAGCCTGCCACAAGATATTTGAAATGGGAACGAGTGGCACGCTTGCATCAAGATATTTGAAATGGGAGCGGGTGGCATGCCTGCCACGAGATATTTGAAATGAGAGCGGGTGGCAAGCCTGCCACGAGATAATTGAAATGGGAGCGGGTGGCACACCTGCCACAAGATATATGAAATGGGATCGAGTTGCACGCCAGCAACGAGGTAAATGAAATGGGATCGGGTTGCAGGCCTGCAACAAGATGTGAAATGAAAGTGAAATCTGCCTTTGTTTTACTTATCCTTGTTAGTAGTTGGATTTTGGTTCCTTTATAATTCTCTTGATATTCTGTTTTTACCTGTTATTCCCCGAAGCATGTTTTCCCCCTCCCACCTTTATTTCTTTATTCTTGCTTTACTTTTCGCTGTATATTATATAACTGCATAGGTTTATTTGGGGGTCTGGTCCTAGCCTCGTCACTACTTCGCCGAGGTTAGGTTAGGCACTTACCAGCACATGGGGTCGGTTGTGCTGATACTACATTCTGCACTATGTGCAGATCCCGGAGCAGCTCTTGGACCGTAGTTTGGAGGCTAGCTTCAGTCCACGCGGAGATCCAAGGTAGACCTGCAGGCGTCCGCAGGCCCTGGCGTCTCCTCTATCTTTTATTTCCTGTTTCATCTTTTTTCTTCAGAAATAGTATGTCTTTTATTTTTAGACCTTGTATTTAGCAGTCTTAGACCGTCTGTGGTACTGTGACATCAGGTTTTGGGTGATTAAGGCTTAAGCAGTTGTAATAGATACAGACTTCAGATATTTTATGGTTTTCTTCCACTTAAATTAAATTTTCACTGTTTATATATTATCACTTTATGTTTGTTAAAAAAGAAAGAAATGGATATTGAAGTAATTAGTTTAAGGGTTTGGCTTTCCTAGCTCGCATTAGTAGGCGCCATCACGACTCCCGAGGATGGGAAATCCAGATCGTGACAAGTTGGTATCAGAGCTCTAGGTTACATGGGTCTCACAGTTCACAGACAAGCTTAGTAGAGTCTGAGGGATCGGTACAGAGACGTCTGTATTTATCCCCCAGAGGCTACAGAGTTAGGAAGAACTTTCACATTTATTCTCTCCTATCGTGCTTGGTTCCTCTATGCAAATTGAATTTCTACTCTATTCTTTCACAGATGGCGAGAACACGCGTTTCCTTATCCACTAACCAGCAGCTCGAGCCCCCAGCAGTAGCTCCCACGAGGGGTGGAGGACGAGACCGAGGCCGTTCTAGAGGCCGAGGTAGGGGTAGAGCTCAGCCCCGAGCAGCAGCACCAGTAGCGGAGTCTCAAGTTGATTTTGATGATGAGGTTCCGGCCCCAGCAGTTCCGGTAGGCCCAACTCAGGTCCCAGATGGGTTTATTGCTACACCAGTTCTCCAGGATGCTCTGGTCCGTCAAGTGGGCCTTATGGAGAGTATCACCCGGGCAGGCTTGCTTCCTGTTGCACCAACCGTCTCTCAGGCTGGAGGAGGAGCCCAGACTCCTGCTACTCGCATTCCGGAGCAGGTAGCTCCCCAGTTTCAGACTCCAGCAGTTCATCCAGTTGGAGCAGTTCAATCGGGTGTGGTAGCTCAGACCGATGATGGAGTAGTTATGTCTGCCGATGCTTTGTGGAGGTTGGATAGGTTCACCAAGCTCTTCGCACTACTTTCAGCGGTGCATCTACTGAGGATCCCCAGGATTATCTTGACAGATGTTATGAGGTACTCAGTAACATAGGGATAGTTGAGACCAATGAGGTTGATTTTGCTACTTTTCGCTTGTCTAGATCCGCCAAGACTTGGTGGAGAGATTACTGTTTGGCTAGACCAGCCGAATCACCAGCCTTGGCTTGGGAGCAGTTTACTCAACTATTTCTAGAGAAGTTTCTCCCATCACTCAGAGAGAGGCCTATCGGAGGCAGTTTGAGCGTCTCCATCAAGGTTCTATGACTGTTACCCAGTATGAGACCAGATTCATCGACTTGGCTCGTCATTCTCTTATCATACTTACCACCGAGAGAGAGAGGGTGAGGAGGTTCATTGAGGGACTTATTTAGCCGATTTGTCTTCAGATGGCTAGGGAGATAGGGAGTGAGATTTCCTTCTAGGAGGCGGCCAATGTGGCCTGGAGAGTTGAGATGGTTCTATCGCAGGGAGGTGGTTAGGGGTCTGACAAGAGGCCTCGTTATTTAGGCCAATTCAATGGTACCTCGTTTGGAGGTAGGGATTCGTATGGTAGAGGCCATCCTTCTAGGCCTTTTCAGTCAGCGCTTCAGGTTTCTCACGGTGCTTCAGGTGGTCGTGGTTACCATATACAGTATACTGATCAGCAGTCCTACAGTGCCCCACCAGCTCCTATCAGTGCACCGCCGCTTCAAAGTTTCCGAGGTCGTCAGCCCCAGCAGCTGAGGGCTTGTTTTACTTGTGGCGACACAAGGCACATTGTTAGGTATTTCCCTCGAGCACCGAGTAGCTCTCAGCATTAGGGTTCCCGTGCCATGGTTCAGGCACCGAGTGTTCCTGATAACAACTAGGTCGGGAATCCAAATTAGAGTAAGAATTTGAGAAGTAAATGCGGAAACAATAACAACAAGGAATTGAACAACTAGAATTAAAGAGATGAAAATAAAGGATATGGGACGAATTCAAGGAAAGAATTCCAAGAACTTCCAAGAACGTAAGTTCTATAGCCTTGACAAGATCAAAGTAACAACGTCTTGATTTATGGAAGAAATCAAACGCCTTTACTTAAAAAGCAAATCAAAACAATAGATTCGGATCTTGACCACTTTACGAGTAACTTGAGACAACAATTAATAACTAGTATTAATCTCCTTCTAAGAATACCACAAAGGAGAATCAAAGATATCATAAAAGAGAAGTAATCTTACTACCTTGAACTAAGAACTAGTAAAGGTTGAAAGATAAATCTCAAAGCACAAGTAACAAAGGTTCAAAAGAACTCTCAAAGTATGATATACTTAATCAATAAATGTTGTATCTTATGAATGAGAAGAACTCCCTATTTATAGGAGTACTAAGTCATAAAAGTCCTTAAAATTAGGTAGGGTGGTTGCTAAGGCATACAAAGTCATTACAATTAGGTAGGGTGGTTGCTAAAGAGTAAGAAAAGTCATTAAAATTAGGTGAGGGCGGCCAAGACCCTTTGGGGCAGATTTGGGCCTTAAAACAACTAGTTTGGGCCATTGGTTTGGACTCCAATTGGGCTCCTTTTGAAACACCCCCTTTTGGACCTCTTTTAAACTTATTTTGAGCCCTTTTTGATGGACTTCAAGGGCTAATTTGGTGACCCAATCTTCCTCCTCTTGGACTTCAATTTGGACCACCATATAATTGTAAAATTTGGACAATTTATTTCCTTTGGTCTTGAGCTCTTCCTCTACAATTGAAAGCTTCTTTATTTGTCATTGAAGTCTAGCAACCTTAGTTTGCAACTCTTTAGCTTGAGATCTTGTATATGGCCTTGGAGCTTCCAAAACTCTATCCTTGTCCTTGATGCTATCACCTAGCCAATTCACATCCTTTATCCTTGAGCTCTTCCTCCCAATTAATAACTTCTTCATTTGCACTTGAAGTCTAATGATCTTGTTTTGTAATTCTTTAGCTTGAACTCTTA
Organism: Nicotiana tabacum; assembly: GCF_000715075.1. Taxonomy (NCBI): domain Eukaryota; kingdom Viridiplantae; phylum Streptophyta; class Magnoliopsida; order Solanales; family Solanaceae; genus Nicotiana; species Nicotiana tabacum. The sequence goes on along the minus strand of NC_134101.1, from coordinate 124,681,385 downwards.
TTAAAGGCCATCTTTGAGATTCAAAAGCTTCATCCATGTCCTTGAATAGAGTTGAGCTTCCTAGGATGCTATCATTCCCCTCTTCTTGAAGAAAATTCGTCCTCGAATTTTGACCTTGCAAGAAAAAGAAAACACGCACTAGTAAATGGTATCCACTAATCTGAAAAAAATAGTAGGAATAAAATAAGATAGTGACAATGTGTCCATTTAACCCAATCAATCCTAATAGGTATAAATACTCCCTTATAAAGAATATGGACATCATCATCCCAATAAAATTTATGTCTACCTAGATTAATACAATAAAAACCTCTCTTAGATGCACCATGCAATGGAACTTGCAATTCGATCTTGTCGGTACGGCAGTCCATGAGTATACATGATAAAGAAATTATAAGAGAGTAACTACACATCCATTTAATATAAGTACCTTTACCACATTTAACAAACAAGATACATTCATGATATAGACTACTAACTACAATTACAAATCTCATGGATTCCTCTACATGAAAGAGTATTTGATCACCAGTATTACAACAATCATGCATATTCTCTTTACTAGAAACAAATACTTCTACAATCTTACAATGAACATGACTTGAAGAATGACTCCACATCACATAACAAAGATCACATTCTTTAGCACATGAAAACTCATTAGCCACTTGAATAAGATAAGAAGAAATATTTAACTCATTTGCAAGCCTCTTCACAGAAATTCCATGCCTCTTTCCACCAAGTTGGAATAAGTAATCATCTATGTCATACACAATTTCAAAAGGAAGCGAATTACTCTTACACATTAACTTAGATATTATAGTTAATGACTTGATGTGCATCAAAATATCATCATCTACAAAAATTATAAAGTCACCAATATAAGAAATAAGAGTGTAATTCATTACCTCCAAAAATACCTTAGGTGTTCTAGAAAGACCAAGAATGCAAATAAACCAATTATACATACCATACTTGGACTTATTTACCAATGGAACATCATCATCTTGTATTCTTTTATGCAATGGCTCCACCTTAGCAATGCTTTTAGGCAACTCCATGTCATAACCCTGTAAATAAGAATCGAAATAGTCAAAAGGTTTAATAACAAAGAATTTAATCAAGCTTTTGTCTTCCACCATCCAACAAGAATTGATATTGCCGAATTTATGTTGGAATCCAATTGGATCTTTTGCCACCATCTCTTGCGCCTCACCACTCCTTTCAAAAGGTATTTCATCACGTGGCTGCACAAAATCACAAGAACTAAAACAAGAAAGAGTTAATGGGTTAGGAAGTAAAGAAACGTTTTTCTTGCTTACACTCTCTTTGGCTTTTATCGCAAGACTAATGTTTTCCTTACCCTTAGCCTCTTTTCTCTCACTAAAGAGTTCTTTTCCTTCACTCAATCTCTCTTGTTTCTCTCTCTCTACCTTACAAACTTTGTTTCTCTTATTGCTTTCTCTCTTTTCTTTTTTCTCAAGATCATTGTTTACCTCACTTGACATCCCACTCTTTATACTCAAGACAACCTCTCCTTTTTCCTCTCTTGGAATGTCAACATGCACTCCCTTACTCTTCTCATTCTTTTCTCTCTCGTATATTTTCCATATTCTTTTTAACAATCTTTTCATCTGCACAAATTTGTGAGGGAGTCAAAGGTCCAAGACTGAGTTTCTTCCCATTAACCTCAAAAGAGTATCTATTTTTTTCGATACTATATGAAGCACTTCTATATATATTCCATGGCCTTCCCAACAAGATATGAAAACGATTCATGGGAATGACATCACACCAGATCACATCCTCATACCTTCCAATAGAGAATGGTAATAACACTCTTTTATCTACCTTTACTCCTTTCAACATGGAGAGATCAATATGTTTAACACAAGGCAAGTTCAATTTCTCAACCATATAAGTGCTAATTAAGTTATAGTTAAATGCTTTGTCAATTCTAAGGGTATAAATTGTAGACATCACTTTAGCTCTTGTTTGAAAAATAACTTTACCATTGTCTTCTTTCCATTCGATATATTGTAATATCGACCTTTCAAGAGTCATAGATCTACTCCTTCCACTGCAACTACCTATTTGAGATATCTTGACATAGATTAAAGGAAATATGAATCTCTCAAATTTGGCTTCTTTGTTTTTTTTCAATTGTTCTCTCACACACTTTATCCTTTTTTTTCTCTCGAAATGACCTTTGAACAAAATACTTTGTAGATTTATAGTTAAACCAACTCGTATGAAGTTCTTAGTAGTAAAATTCAGATTTTTGGGGAACTAATGAAAGAAAAACCAAATCCTAGAACTATTAGGCTCGGTTGAAACATGACGCGAACAAAAAGGAAAGGATTATATGTTTAGATTCGAAAGAGTAAGAAAATCTAAGATCCCCTCTTCTTGTTTCCTTTGTTAATTTTTGGTAACAAATTAGATAAAAAAGAAATATTCCGGAGAGCACTCAATTCTATTTTTTTGTTCTAATTTTTTGTTCTAAAAACTGATTTTCGTTTTTTTTTAATTTTTTTTTCTTTTCTTTTCTTTGCTCTTAGTATTCAAGAAATCCCAAGACTTACCAAGAACGAAATCTTGATAAAAACCGCTCTGATACCACTTGATAACAACTAGGTCGGGAATCCAAATTAGAGTAAGAATTTGAGAAGTAAATGCGGAAACAATAACAACAAGGAATTGAACAACTAGAATTAAAGAGATGAAAATAAAGGATATGGGACGAATTCAAGGAAAGAATTCCAAGAACTTCCAAGAACGTAAGTTCTATAGCCTTGACAAGATCAAAGTAACAACGTCTTGATTTATGGAAGAAATCAAACGCCTTTACTTAAAAAGCAAATCAAAACAATAGATTCGGATCTTGACCACTTTACGAGTAACTTGAGACAACAATTAATAACTAGTATTAATCTCCTTCTAAGAATACCACAAAGGAATCAAAGATATCATAAAAGAGAAGTAATCTTACTACTTTGAACTAAGAACTAGTAAAGGTTGAAAGATAAATCTCAAAGCACAAGTAACAAAGGTTCAAAAGAACTCTCAAAGTATGATATACTTAATCAATAAATGTTGTATCTTATGAATGAGAAGAACTCCCTATTTATAGGAGTACTAAGTCATAAAAGTCCTTAAAATTAGGTAGGGTGGTTGCTAAGGCATACAAAGTCATTACAATTAGGTAGGGTGGTTGCTAAAGAGTAAGAAAAGTCATTAAAATTAGGTGAGGGCGGCCAAGACCCTTTGGGCAGATTTGGGCCTTAAAACAACTAGTTTGGGCCATTGGTTTGGACTCCAATTGGGCTCCTTTTGAAACACCCCCTTTTGGACCTCTTTTAAACTTATTTTGAGCCCTTTTTGATGGACTTCAAGGGCTAATTTGGTGACCCAATCTTCCTCCTCTTGGACTTCAATTTGGACCACCATATAATTGTAAAATTTGGACAATTTATTTCCTTTGGTCTTGAGCTCTTCCTCTACAATTGAAAGCTTCTTTATTTGCCATTGAAGTCTAGCAACCTTAGTTTGCAACTCTTTAGCTTGAGATCTTGTATATGGCCTTGGAGCTTCCAAAACTCTATCCTTGTCCTTGATGCTATCACCTAGCCAATTCACATCCTTTATCCTTGAGCTCTTCCTCCCAATTAATAACTTCTTCATTTGTACTTGAAGTCTAATGATCTTGTTTTGTAATTCTTTAGTTTGACATCTTATTAAAGGAAATCTTTGAGATTCAAAAGCTTCATCCCTGTCCTTGAATAGAGTTGAGCTTCCTAGGATGCTATCATTCCTCTCTTCTTGAAGAAAATTCGTCCTCGAATTTTGACCTTGCAATGCACCGTATCTGGTTATGCCTAGTAATTCTTTGAGTGCCCCTGTTTATGTGTCTACACCGGTGGGTGATTCTATTGTGGTAGATCGAGTCCATCATTCATGTACAGTTGTGATTGGATGTCTTGAGACTCGTGTAGATTTGCTTCTTTTGGACATGGTCGATTTCGATGTCATATTAGGGATGGATTGGTTATCACCTTACCACGCTAGCTTAGACTGTCATGCCAAGACTGTAACCTTAGCCTTGCCGGGTTTACCTTGTTTAGAGTGGAGAGGGACTCCTAGTCATTCTACCCGTAGTGTTATCTCGTATGTGAAGGCTCGGTGTATGGTCGAAAAGGGGTGTTTGGCCTATTTGGCCTATGTTCGTGATTCTAGTGCTGAGGTTCCGTCTATTGATTTGGTGCCCGTTGTTTGTGAGTTTCCTGAGGTATTCCCTTCAGACCTGCCAGGTATGCCGCCCGACAGGGATATTGACTTTTGAATTGATTTGGCTCCGGGCACTCAACCCATTTTTATTCCGCCGTATCATATAGCCCCACCTGAGTTGAAAGAGTTGAAGGAGCAATTGCAAGACTTGCTTGAGAAGGGTTTCATTAGGCCGAGTGTTTCGCCTTGGGGTGCGCCGGTATTGTTTGTTAAGAAGAAGGACGGATCGATGAGAATGTGTATTGATTACCGACAGTTGAATAAGATTACAATCAAGAATAAGTATCCATTGTCGAGGATTGATGATTTGTTTGATCAGCTTCAGGGTGCCAAGGTATTTTCAAAGATTAACTTGAGATCTGGCTACGATCAGTTGAGGATTAGGGCATCCGATGTCCCTAAAACAACTTTCCACACTCGATACGGGCATTATGAGTTCTTGGTGATGTCATTCGGGATGACAAATGCCCCAACAACTTTTATGGATTTGATGAACCGAGTGTTTAGGCCTTACTTGGATTCGTTCGTGATAGTCTTCATTGATGATATTTTGATCTATTCCCGCAGCCGGGAGGAGCACGAGCAGCATCTTAGAGTGGTTCTTCAAACCTTGAGGTATGGTCAGTTATATGCTAAGTTCTCGAAGTGTGAGTTCTGGTTGAGTTTAGTTGCATTCCTGGGTCATGTTGTATCAGCAGAGGGTATTTAGGTTGATCCGAAGAAGATTAAGGTGGCCAAGAACTGTCCTAGACCAGCATCAGCTACAGAGGTTTGGAGTTTCTTAGGGCTGGCAGGCTACTATCGTCGGTTCGTGGAGGGGTTTTTATCTATCGCAGACCCGATGACCAGGTTGACTTAGAAGGGTACCCAGTTCAGATGGTCGGATGAGTGTGAGGCAATCTTTCAGAAGCTCAAGATAGCTCTGACTACGGCACCAGTGTTGGTATTGCCCACAGGTTCAGGGTCTTATACAATTTATTGTGATGCATCTCGTATTGGACTTGGTGCAGTGTTGATGCAGGATGGCAAGGTCATTGCCTATGTTTTGCGGTAGTTGAAGATTCATTAGAAGAACTATCCGGTTCATGATTTGGAGTTGGCAGCCATTGTTCACGCGTTGAAGATTTGGAGGCATTATCTGTATGGCGTGGCATGTGAGGTGTTCACGGATCACAAGAGTCTGCAGTATTTGTTCCAGCAAAAGGAGTTGAATTTGAGGCAGAGAAGGTGGTTGGAGTTGTTGAAGGACTATGATATCACCATCTTATATCATTCGGGAAAGGACAATGTGGTGGCCGATGCTTTGAGTAAGAAGTCAGTCAGTATGGGCAGTCTTGCTTAAATTCCAGTCGGTAAGAGATCGCTTGCTTTGGATGTTCAGGCTTTGGCCAATCAGTTCGTGAGGTTGGATGTTTCTGAGCCCAATCGTGTGTTAGCTTGCATAGTCGCTTGTTCTTCTTTATTGGAGCGTATCTGTGATCGGCAGTATGATGATCCCCATTTGTGTGTCCATAGAGACACGGTGCAACACGAAGGTGTCAAGCAGGTTACCTTAGGTGATGATGGAGTTTTGAGATTGTAGGGTCGAGTTTGTGTGCCTAATGTGGATGGTCTTCGAGAGTTGATTTTAGAGGAGGCCCATAGCTCCCGGTACTCTATTTATCTGGGCGCCACGAAGATGTATCGGGATTTGCGGCAGAATTATTGGTGGCGGAGAATGAATAAGGATATTGTTGCATATGTGGCTCAGTGTTTGAATTGTCAGCAGGTTAAGTATGAGCATCAGAGGCCTGGTGGTTTGTTCCAGAAAATTGAGATTCCTGAGTGGAAGTGGGAGCGTACCACTATGGACTTTGTTGTTGGACTTCCACGAACTAATAGGAAGTTCGATGCAGTGTGGGTTATTGTTGATAGGCTGACCAAGTCAGCACATTTCATTCCTATGGCAGTCTTCTATTTTTCCGAGAGGTTAGCTGAGATCTATATTCGGGAGATTGTTCGTCTTCATGGTGTTCCCGAGTCTATTATTTCGGACCGAGGTATGCAATTTACCTCGCATTTCTGGAGAGCAGTTCAGCGAGAATTGGGCACACGAGTTGATTTGAGCACAACATTTTATCCTCAGACGGACGGGCAGTCCAAGTGGACTATTCAGATTTTGGAGGATATGCTCCGAGCTTGTGTCATCGACTTTGGAGGCTCGTGGGATCAGTTTTTGCCTTTTGCAGAGTTTGCCTACAACAACTACCAGTCGAGTATTCAGATGGCTCCCATGAGGCTTTATATAGTAGGCAGTATCGGTCTCCGATTGGATGGTTTGAGCCGGGGGAGGCTCAGTTATTGGGTACGGATTTGGTTCAGGATGCCTTGGACAAGGTCAGGATCATTCAGGATAGGCTTCGTATAGCTCAGCCCAGGCAAAAGAGTTATGCCGACCGCAAGGTTCGTGATTTAGCATTCATGGTTGGTGAGCGGGTATTGCTTCGAGTGTCGCCTATGAAGGGCGTGATGAGATTTGGGAAGAAAGGCAAGCTTAGCCCTAGGTTCATTGGCCCATTTGAGATTCTTGATCGAGTGGGAGAGGTGGCTTATAGACTTGCGTTGCCGCCGAGCTTGTCAGCCGTGCATCTAGTATTTCATGTGTCCATGCTTCGGAAGTATCACAGCGATCCATCCCATGTGTTAGATTTCAGCACTGTCCAGTTAGACAACGACTTGTCTTATGAGGAGAAGCCGGTAGCTATTCTAGACCGGCAAGTTCGTCAGTTGAGATAAAAGAGCATTCCTTCTGTTCATGTTCAGTGGAGAGGTCAGCCTACTGAGGCATTGACCTAGGAGTCTGAGTCCGATATGCGGAGCCGTTATCCCCATCTTTCCCCCGACTCAGGTACTTCCTTCTTATGTCCGTTCGAGGACGAACGGTTGTTTTAGAGATGGAGAAAAGGTCATCACTTGTTTTTAAAATTAATTCTATGTTCTGAGGCCTTAAAACCTCTTTTAGCATCACCTCGATTTACATGCGCAGTCCGGGCGCATAGCCGGAGAGCCTATATGTGAAAATATGTGAAAAATGATAAATCTTGACTATAAAATAAATTAATTTGGCTTCAGTCAACGTTTTGGGTAAACGAACCCGGACTCGTGATTTGATGGTCCCGAAGGGTTCGTAGGAAAATATGGGACTTGGGCGTATGCCCGGAATCGAATTCCGAGGTCCCAAGCCCGAGAAATGAATTTTTGAAGAAAATTGTTTTCTGAAATTGTTTATAATGTTTGGAAATGTATTTTTATTAAAGCTTGATAGTATTGGGCCCGTATTTTGGTTCCAGCACCCGATACAGGTCTTATATGTGTGACCTAAGATAATCCTGTGAAATTTGGTAAGAAACGGAATCCGTTTGGCGTGATTCGGACCTTAACTGAAAAAATTTGATGTTTAAAGAAGTTTTGAGAAATTTCATTGATTTTGAGGTTTAATTCGATGTTCATGATGTTATTTTTGTGATTTGATTACACGAACAAGTCCGTAGGATATTTTTGAGGTTGTGTGTATATTTAGTTTGGAGCCCGAGGGCTCGGGTGAGTTTTGGATAGGCCACGAGGTGCATTTTAGACTTAGAAAAATTGTAGATTTTCAGTTGTGCATAGCAGGCCTGCAGGCTTCGCATTTGCGAAGCCTCGCTCGCAAATGCGAGTGGCTGATCGCAATTGCGAAGGAATCCAGACCAGCTCTATTCTCGCAAATGCGAGAATCCTTTCGCAAAGCGAAACTCCCCTGTTAAGCCTTGGGTCGCAAATGCGAGCCTGTCTTTGCAATTCCCATCTCGCAATTGCGAGACCCCTTCACATTTCCCAACCTAGGAGAGGTCGGGGTTCGCAATTGCGAACCCCTGTTCGCATTTCCCACATTTGCAACCTGCAACTTTTATACTTAGACGAATTTTTAACCCATTTTCACATCTTTTCAAAACACAAAATCCCTAGGGCAATTTTTCAAGAACAACTCTTCTTCCAAATCGATTGTAAGTTGATTTTAACTCATTTCTTTCAATCATTAACATCTTTTAACATGATTTCAACTCAAAGTCAATTATTTTCATGGGGGACATTGGGTGTTTTGGGTATAACTTAGGTTTTCCAAAAATTGGGGATTTGGACCTCGATTAGAGGTCCAATTTCAAAACAAATTATATATTTGGGTTCGTGGGGGAATGGGTAATCCGATTTTGGTTCGAATCTCGGGTTTTGACCATGTGGGCCCGGGGCGATTTTTGACTTTTTGGGTAAAACTTTGGAAAACTCATTTTCATGCATTGGGGTTGATTCATTTAGCGTTTATTGATGTAATTGTTTATGACTAGATTTGGGAATTTCGGGTACGAATTCGCGAGACAAAGACTTGTTGGATTTTTGAATTAGTTGCAAAGCGAGGTAAGTGTTTGGTCTAACCTTAGCTTGAGGGATTAGGAGTTGTGTCTTATTTGCTACATATTAATTGTGGAGTACGACGTATAGGCATGGTGACGAGTGTCTATACGTCGGTGTCAAGCATGCCCTGGGTCTTGTATTATAATTGTTATGATTCCGTTGTGGTTTATTGTGCCTCACATGTTATTATAATTATTGTTCCCTTGATGGGGTGTTTGCCTTGATATTATTGTTCCCTTGCCGAAATATTGTTGAAATACCATTGTCTCCTTGCTGGGATGTTGTTGAAATATTAATGTTCCCTTGCCGGGAAAGTTGTTATATTGCTCTTATTCCCTTGGCGGGATTCTTTGTGTTTATTGTTGGTTTGTAACTGAGATCGGGTGGCACGGCCACAGAAATATATGAAATGGGAGCGGGGCCTGCCATAAGATATTTGAAACGGGAGCGGGTGGCACGCCTGCCACGAGATAATTGAAATGGGAGCGGGTGGCACGCCTGCCCCAAGATATTTGAAATGGGAACGGGTGGCACGCCTACCACAAGATATTTGAAATGGGAGCGGGTGACACGCCTGCCACGAGATATTTGAAATAGGAGCGGGTGGCACGCCTGCCACGAGAATATTGAAATGGGAGTGGGTGGCACGCCTGCCACAAGATACATGAAATGGGAGCGGGTGGCTCACCTTCCACAAGATATGTGAAATGGGATCAGGTTGCACGCCTGCAACGAGGTAAATGAAATGGGATAGGGTTGCACGGTTGCAACAAGATGTGAAATGAAAGTGAAATCTGCCTTTGTTTTCCTTATCCTTGTTAGCAGTTGGATTTTGGTTCCTTTATAATTCTTTTGATATTCTGTTTTTACCTGTTATTCCCCTAAGCATGTTTTCCCCCTCCCACCTTTATTTGTTTATTCCTGCTTTACTTTCCGCTGTATATTATATAACTGCACAGGTTTATTTGGTGGTATGGTCCTAGCCTTGTCACTACTTCGCCGAGGTTAGGCTAGACACTTACCAGCACATGGGGTCGGTTGTGCTGATACTACACTCTGCACTATGTGCAGATCCCGGAGCAGCTCTTGGACCGTAGTTTGGAGGCTACCTTCAGTCCACGTGGAGATCCAAGGTAGACCTGTAGGCGTCTGCAGGCCCTGACGTTTCCTCTATCTTTTATTTCCTGTTTCATCTTTTTGCTTTAGAAATATCGTGTCTTTTATTTTCAGACCTTGTATTTAGCAGTCTTAGAACGTCTGTGGTACTGTGACACCAGGTTTTGGGTGATTAAGGCTTAAGCAGTTGTAATAGATATAGACTTCACATATTTTATGTTTTTCTTCTACTTAAATTAAATTCCTCTGTTTATACGTTATCGCTTTATGTTTGTTAAAAAAAGAAAGAAATTGGTAATGAAGTAATTAGTTTAAGGGTTTTGCTTGCCTAGCTCGTATTAGTAGACGCCATCACAACTCCCGAGGACGGAAAATCTGGGTCGTGACATTATTCTTTCTGATCGTGTGCACTTCAGGTATCGTAACTCTCTTCCGAGCAACTACAATAATTTACTAGACATATTCTCCTGAACTATGCTAGCTGGCACATTCTTACCACTCACTATGACCACGTCAAGACTTTGTTATTCCTAATCCCAACTTTAAACCTGTCGTATTGATTCCTTATATACGTAAGGAGTGATGTTGTTCAACAACTACCTAAATATGTTCCCTTTCCCAAGCAATACATAATAAATAGTCACAGTCAATTGATGGTCATTCAATCAACAGAAATAAGCATGTAGTTGAACAAGTAAAGAAATTCAAAGGCTAAATTATATTTAAACTTAACAAGAATTCATCCTCCAAAAGGTTCCATCAAAACTCTAAATAATAAATTAGCTACTCATAGTAGTATTTGAAAATACAATACTAAAATTCATAACCAACAATAAAAAACAGGAAGAAGAAAGAAAAAACTCGTGATTGAGTCTTCCTCCTTGCTCCTAGTATATTTTTGCCTCCAAAGGTGTTGTGTAACCCTAAAGTAGTGTCTTCTCCTCCAACGTTATGTTTTAGGATGTATTTATATTACCTAGGTAGGGTGGAGGGCTGTCCAAGTCAATCCAAAATCGGATAGGAGAACTGGAGGGCGCGTCTGCCTTCGCGTAGCGCACGGCCATAGACTCAGACTTAGCTTTTGCAATTTTTCAGTTCGCGAAGCGATCCGTGCCTTCACTTCGCTTTGTTGTTTTGTGCCTTCATTTTTCTCCTTTTTCGCGTCCATTTTCATGCAACGCACTAAATTGGACTAGCTCCCAATTCTTTTCACCTCTTCTTTTTGTGTCGCATTGTCATCTTTTGATCATTTATCATCCAAACTCGTTCCTACACATAAGAAACACATAATGAGCATATTTAACTTTGCAAACCATGTAATCTCCCATGACTCACACAAGAATTAATATGCAAATATATTAAAAAATATGCACTTTTCATCATTTATCAGTTTGTCTCCTATGGGATAATTTGATGTTATTGAGTTACTTTTGGCTAGTTTCGAGCCTTTTGGAGGTCGATACGCATGGAATGACATTTATAGAGTGGTGTTTGTCTTGATCGATATTTGTTTTGGCATGTTTGAGGTAATTATCTTATCTAATTTGGTTGAGGCACTTGTTGCCTGAATTATTTGTGATAGCTACGTGTTATAGGTGCACATATGTGTGGGATTTAAGCCCATGTGCAAGCACTGAGGTATTTGTCCATGATCGGGATAGTACTTAGGCTATGATATACCTAGAATTAACTGTTAAGCTTTAAGTTATGATGTTTCTCATATTTGTTACATTGTTGTGAATTATTTGAGTCATGTTTGAGGTTACCAAGAGAATAATTACCTGAATAAACTTGGTATTTGCTAATTCTGTGATGAAATTACCAATTAAGCTTTATACTTGATATCACACTTTGCACATGGCTACACTTTAGCATGTTATTATACCAGTCCAGGAGCATGAAATCTGATATTTATTCATCACTTACATGTGTTTTTGTATACTTTCTTCTATGTGATATGATTTGGATTGGATGCATGTGACCACGTCGGGAGGATTGTATTGTCATGCCTTTGACCACACTGGACGGATTGTGTTGTTATGCATGTGACCTCGCTAGGAAGATTGTACTATTATGCTTATTACCACGCCGGGTGGATTGTGTTGTTATGCCTGTGACCACACCAAGCGGATTATGTTATTATGCCCATGACCACGCGGGGCGGATTGTGATATAGCTTGTGACCAGGCCGGGTGGATCCATTATATTGAGCCTATGATCATGTCTGGTGGATTATGATATTGAGCCTGTGAGCATGCTGAGCTAATAGCACGTTGAATTGGTTGTGCTTGCGTGGGGATAAGGATCCATACCCCTAGGGTCACCCTCTCATGTTTGTCTCTTGATGATGTACATGCGGATTATGAAAAACTGACGGGTTCCTGGTTAATGTAAAATCTAGGAGAGCTGGTTATTGTTATTTGGATCAGGTTGCACGCCGTGATAGGCATTATTGTCATTGGATCAGATTGCGCGCTATAATAGGCTAATATTTGGTTATTGTATTTCATCTTTACTTGCAATTTCCTTGACTTCTTCCCTGATTTACTTGTATATCTTATTTATATGAGGATTATTTATGGAGTAGAACACTTTAAAAACAAAGAATTGTGAGCATCAGTGTGGTTTTACCTGAGATTTCCTTATTTGATCATATATTTGTTCTATACTTATTGAAATTTTAACTGTACACCTGGTGTCCCCACCCAAGTTTGCCCTCCGTGAACTGTCATGATGGCACCTAGTCTCTACGACTAGGTATGCCTAACAAATTGTAGAAAACAGAAAATAATAGAATAAAACTAGCCAAACTGTAGAAAATATCAAAACGAAGCATTTAAGATGCCTCTCGGCATATACAATACAACTCTCAAACTGGAACTACATTTTCCAAAGCCCGGAATCTCATAAAATCACAAGCTTTTGAATGTCTACAAGTATCTAACTCCAGAATGTATAACAAAAGAAAATATAGAAGGGCTAATACTTAAAGAGGGAATAGAAAGGGACTCCTCGGTCTGCGGATGCGGCAAATATACCTAGAAGTCTCTGGGAAAATAACCTCGCCTCAAGAGTGGTAGGACTGAGTCGAAGTACCTGGATCTGCATATGAAAAACTTGCGTAGAAAGGGCATGAGTACACCACATCAGTACTCAGTAAGTGCCAAGCCTAACCTCGGTCGGGTAGTGACGAGGAAAGTCAGGGCCCTACTGAGGTTATATAATATACAATGTATAACAGTATAGAATAAGATGACATAATTAAGTGCAATATTAAGAAGTAACACAGGAGAGGAAGAACAACAACAGCTACCACAGAGACAAATAATCACAGAAGGAATACAGCTCAACACAGAGATAACAACCGAGGATCTCCCAGGATACCGTCCTGTAGTCCCAAATATAAATATTCACTGGATCTCCCGGGATACCGTCCCATAGTTTAACTCATAATGCGCGGGGATCTCTCGGAATACCGATCCGTAGTTCCAAATGTAAATACTCAGTACTAGGGAAATCTACTGGGTGCAGTCCCGTAGTTCCAATATAACAGTGCAGGGGGATCTCCTGGAATACCGAACCGTAGTTCCAAAGTAAACACGCAGGGGGATCTCCCGGGATACCGTCCCATAGTACCAAAAGTAAACACACAACAACAACACAAAGAATACACAATTCCATACCAAGGTAAAATAGGTATTTCTAGCCTAGCATGCTGCACATAATCCAAATAAGGCAGTTTTGAGCAATTAAAGCAATTAAGTCAATTAGACATACTAAACTAACTGTTTACTGTGAAAATGGTAACAACAATTAAATTTGTAAATGGGATTCTAAAAATACGTGATCTATTCTCGAGCTAGTTGTTAGAGCAATCGATGCTAAGAATGTGAAGTTTAACAATGAAATGCAAACTAAAACGAGATAGTAATCAAACCAAGGGGCACGCTGTCGGGGTATAGGACTGGTGGATGAGGGACCTCGGGGTCGATGTCGGGGTCGAGCTCGAGCTACCGGGGATAGTCGGTAATGGGATAACGGTTAGGATATGATTAAACAAGGCTCTTTATGGCCAATACTAAGCATTATAACGAAGAACAAGTAAGGGAGCGGTGGATATTAAAGTGGTCTCGGACCAGTGGGAGCGAGTGAGTTTAAATAGAGAGAGAGAGAGAGAGAGAGAGAGAGAGAGAGAGAGAGAGAGATTTATTGCACTTGTGGAGAAAATGGAGCAACATCAACCCCTTACAAAGTGGCATGGATTCCCCTTATATAGGAGAGGGAATAGTATATAGTAAAGAGTGCATTGAATGTAAAGACATGGGGATGGGACGGCTAGGCATGGTACTAGTGTTTACTAACTCTAGCCGTTTGCCTCGGGAATCCCCTATCTTAGGAACCCTTGTTGGGTCGCGGACAAATTCCTTATCCTCGGAATCTCTGTCAGGTCGCAGACGATCCTCGAGGGAGGGAGCTCGATCGTAATCCTGCAGCCTCGAGATGCTGACACGACTTCCCGAATGTAACTTAATGGCGGGAAATAGACCCCCTGATTTCTCTGCATACACTAACAACGGGCTTAAATCATAAGTAGTATAAACAGGAAAGGAAACACAATTATAGTTACTTAATGAAAATCGACTTTTCAACAATTAGCACAAGTACGCACTCGTCACCTTATGTACAAGGCATTTCAGATATCAATAATACCAAATCCTAAGGGGAGTTTCCTCCACACAAGGTTAAGCAAGCAACTTACCTCGAACCGGCTCAATTATCAACCCGAAACCACGCTCTTGCCATGAGTATTTGATTCCAAATGACCTAAATCTATTCAAATCAATTGCCTAAGGTAAATATAACTTCAAGTAACTGATTCCACTAATTAGTTCTAAGCTAATACGCGAAATTAGGTAAAATGACCAAAACACCCCTAGGCCCACGTCTCGGAATCGGGTGAAATTTACAAATTCGGAATCCTCATACTCTCACGAGTTCATTTATACCAAAATTATTCCAATCTAACATCAAAATCTGGATCAAAACCCCAATATTAGGCCTAAGAACTTTTCTCCACTTTTCCTTAATTTTCATCCCAAATCCGAAATTAAATGACAAAACTAAGATTAGATTATAGGAATACAACTAGAAAGGGATAAGGAATCGTTACCCACTGATTTCCCCTTCAAAATTCTCCCAAAATTGCCTTCTCCCGAGCTCCAAATTGATTTTCTAACTTTTGATTTCAAACCCTCGAAATGTCTTGTTTTCTGCACAGCAAATCCTCTTCTGCAGCCAAGGGACTGCACCTGCGGTCCTGCTCCTGCGGAAACTCAACCACACCAACGAAAATTCATTAATCTCCCATTTTCGCACCTGCGACCAATTTACCGCATCTGCGGTCACGCAAGTGCGTGGACACTTCCGCACCTGCGACTTCTAGCCTTTCCTCATCTGGCCGCATTTGTGGTCTCCAACCCATTCTACGGTGCCACAGGTGCGGTTATGACAGCAATCCAGCAGCTTCAGTTGCACACTCTAACTCTCAACTTCCTGTCAACCATCCGAAATCATCCCGAGAACCCCGGGACCTCAACCAAAAGCACGAACCAGTCATATACCACTATCCAAACTTATACCAATCCTCAAAACACCTAAAATAACATCGAAACATCGAATTAACCATGGATTCAAGCCTAAGAACTCCAAAAACTATCAAATTACGCTTTCAATAGAAAAGTCTATCAAACCTCGTCTAAATGATCTAAAATTTTACACACACGTCACATTCAACACTACGGAGCCACTCCAACTTCCGGAATTTCATTCCGCGGCCCTTATATCAAAATCTCACTATCGAACCGAAAACTTTAAAAAAATTCAACTTTCGGCATTTCAAGCCTAAATATGCTACGGACCTCCAAAACACAATCCGAACACTCCCCTAAGCCCGAAATCACCCAACGGAGCTAATAAAACCGACGGAATTCCATTCCGAGGCTGTCTTCACACTGCTCTAACTATGGTCCAAATTCTAAAACTTAATCTCTCATTGAGGGATTAAGTGTACTAAAACTCTTCGAAACTCCAAATAAATCCTCCCAGCAATTCACAATAGCAGAAGCAAACACGGGGAATGCAATTAACAGGGGATTGGGGCGTTAATTCTTAAAACGACCGACCAGGTCGTTACATCCTCCTACACTTAAATATTCGTTCATCCTCGAATGAGCATAGAGACATACCTGAAGTAGTGAAAAGATGAGGGTAACAGTTGCACATATCCTGCTCAATCTACCAAGTCGCTTCCTCGACCGGCTGACCCCGGCACTGAACCTTCACTGATGCAATGTTCTTTGACCTCAGCTTTCGAACCTGCCTATCCAATATCTCCACTGGTTGCTCAACATAAGATAGATCCTTATCCAACTAGACTGAACTAAAATCCAACACGAGCGACATATCACCATGATATCTCCGGAGCATCGAAACATGAAACACCGGATGAACTCTTGTAAAGCTGGGAGGTAAGGCAAGCTCATAAGCAACCTCCCCAACACGCCGCAATATCTCAAAAGGACCAATAAACCTCAGACTCAACTTCCCTTTCTTCCCAAATCTCATAACGCCCTTTATAGGCGAAACCCGAAGTAGAACCCGCTCTCCGACCATATAGGAAACATCACAAACCATCCGATCTGCGTAACTCTTCTGTTTGGACTGGGCTGTATGGACTCTATCCTGAATCACCTTAACCTTCTCCAAAGCATCCTGAACCAAGTCTGTGCCGAATAATCTAGCTTTACCAGGCTCAAACCAACCCATTGGGGATCTACAACGCCTACCATATAAAGCCTCATACGGTGCCATCTGAATGCTGGACTGATAGCTGTTGTTGTAGGCCAACTCCGCCAATGGCAAGAACTGATCCCAAGACCCTCCAAACTCAATCACACACGCACGAAGCATATCCTTAAGAATCTGAATAGTGCGCTCGGACTACCCGTCCGGCTGAGGGTGAAATGTTGTAGTCAACTCCATCCGAGTCATCCGAGTACCCAACTCATGCTGTACGGCCCTCTAGAATCATGATCCAAACTGAGTGCCTCTATCTGAAATGATGAAAACTGGAATACCATGCAGACGAACAATCTCCCAGATATAAATCTCCGCCAATCACTCTGAAGAATAAGTAGTACACATAGGAATGAAGTGTGCGGACTTGGTCAGCCGATCCACAATCACCCAAATGGCATCGAACTTCCTCAAAGTCCGTGGAAGCCCAACTACGAAGTCCATGGTGATCCACTCCCACTTCTAATCTAGAATCTCTATCTGCTGAAGCAACCCATCCGGTCTCTGGTGCTCATACTTCACCTGCTGACAATTGACGCACCGAGATACAAACACAACTATATCTTTCTTCATCCGCCTCCACCAATAGTGTTGCCTCAAATCCTATTACATTTTCGCGGCACCCTGATGAATGGAATACCACGAACTATGGGCCTCCTCTAGAATCAACTCCCGAAGCCCATCAACATTGGGTACACAAATCTGACCCTATATCCTCAATACCCCGTCATCACCAATAGTCATATCTCTGGCATCACCGTGCTGAACTTATCCTTGAGAACAAGCAAATGAGGGTCATCAAACTGACGCTCCCGGATATGATCAAACAAGGAAGACTCGGAAACCACGCAAGCTAGAACCCGACTGGGCTCCGAAAAATCCAATCTCACAAACTGGCTGGCTAAGGCCTGAACATCCATCGCCAAGGGCCTCTCTACTACTAGTAAATACGCCAAACTCACCAAACTCTCTGCCCGGTGACTCAAAGCGTCGGCCACCATATTGGCCTTGCCCGGGTGATACAAAATGGTGATATTATAGTCCTCCAGCAGCTCTAACCACCTCCTCTGACGCAAATTAAGATCCTTCTTCTTGAACAGATGCTACAAACTCCGATGGTCAATATAAATCTCACAAGGCACACCGTACAAATAATGACGCCAGATCTTCAAGGCGTGAACAATAGCAGCTAACTCGAGATCATGGAGAAGATAATTCTTCTCATGTACCTTCAACTGTCTGGACGCATAGGCAGTCACCCTACCGTCCTGCATCAATACCGCTCCAAGTCCAATCCTCGAGGCATCACAATAGAAAGTATAAGACCCCGAACTTGTAGGCAATATCAAAATTGGGGCTGTAGTCAAAGCTGTCTTGAGCTTTTGATAGCTCGCCTCACACTATTCCGTCCACTAAAACGAATCACCCTTCTACGTCAGCCTGGTCATAGGGGCTGCAATGGATGAAATCGACGGTAATAACCCGCCAAGCCAAGAAAACTGCGGATCTCTACAGCTGAGGATGGTTTGGGCCAACTCTACACTACCTCCACTTTCTCCGGATCCACCTGAATAACCTCACTCGATACCACATGGCCCAAGAATGCCACAGAATCCAACCAAAATTCACATTTCGAGAACTTTGCATATAACTTCTTTTCCCTCAAGGTCTGAAGCACTGTCCTCGGGTGTTGCTCATGATCTTCCCGACTCCGGGAATGTACCAGAATATCATAAATAAAAACAATGACGAACGTGTCAGGATATGTCCGGAACACACTGTACATCAAATGCATTCGGAGCCATAGAATGCACAATTGCGCTCACTTGATGGGTCATCTTGATTGTCTCACACTCCATTGATCTCTTTTTTGTAACCAAATCTTTCATGAACTTTGCGCATCCCGGCATTTGCTCGAGTGCCTCCACCAAAGGCACATTGATTGTCAAACTCTTCATCATTTCAGTGAATTTCTTAAATTGGTTGTCACCCTTTTGCTTGGCCAACCTTTGAGGATATGGCGGAGGAGGTCTAGGCAAGGGTGCCTTGGCTTTTTGTACCACCAGTTCGGGCATATCAATAACGTGTTCCCTAGACGGGTTCACGGCCTCTTGAGTCTCCTCCTCACCCTCATCAATTTCAATTCTCACATCATCACTTGCACTTTGTTCAACAACATCCTCAACTACCAACGGGATCTCATCATTTCGTAACTCATCTTCATCTACCATAACTTGGTTTCCTCGTGAAGCATGCACATCACCGCCTCTTCCACTTCGCGTTGTCACTGCCATCACATGATATTGTGCCTACCCTTGGGGTTTACTACCTGTATCACTTGGTAGAGCACCCTTTGGGCAAGTATTTAAAGACTGAGAGATTTGGCCTAATTGCACTTCCAAGTTCCGGATAGATGTGTTATACGAAGCTAATTGGGCCTCGGAATCTTGGTTCTTTTTCATCATTTGCTCGAACATGCTTTCAATTCTACCCATATCGCTTCCGGACGAACTCGGACCTTGAGAAGAAAAGGGGGTGGATTGTTTGGTTGTTGGTACATGGGGGCCTTTTGAAAACCTTGCCCCCGGTTTCCTTGGTTCCCGCCATTGTTCCACCCTCCTTGATTGTTGTTGTTGCCCCAATTATTGATATTACCATGCCAATTTCCTTGGTTGCCTTGATTAGCCCAATTGTTGTTTTGGTTGTTGTTATTCCAATTACCTCTGCCTTGTTGTTGGTTACCCCAATTACCTTGAGGACGCCATTGTTGGTTTGAAGAGTTACCTCTATTCCCTTGATAGTTGTTGACATATTGGACCTCTTCGCTTTGATCCTCATAGCACTCATTTGAATAACCACCACCATCATTGTTGTTGTCATATTGTTCACAATTACCTTGAGGTTGTTGTCCTTTTTGCCTCCTTTTCAACATAGAAACACCTTCCATTGCGTTGACTTGGCGCGGGTTTTGGACTTGTTGCAATTGCGCCTTTGCCAATTGATTCATAGTTATTGTAAGCTCGGCTATAGCTTGGCCATGATCGTGCAATTCCTTGTGCAATAGATGACCGTGGGGTCACCTTGGGGCACGTTTGCTCGGCTTTGCCATGCCGAAGAGGTGTCGGCCATTTCATCAAGTACATCACATGCCTCTTGGTAAGAAAGTTTCATAAAGTTCCCTCCGGCTAATTGGTTCACAATGCATTGATTTGTGGTGTTGATGCCCCGATAAAAGGTTTGTTGAATCATAGCCTCGGTCATGTCATTATTAGGGCACTCTTTCACCATTGTTCTATATCTTTCCCATATCTCATGCAAAGGTTCCGTTGGCTCTTGCTTGAAAGCTAGAATTTCATCCCGAAGAGCTGCCATATGACTTGGAGAGAAGAACTTGGCAATAAATTTGTCCGCCAATTCATCCCATGTTGTAATAGAATGATTGGGGAGCCTTTCTAACCAATCCAATGCTTTACCCCGAAGAGAAAACGGGAAAAGCCTCAATCTCAACGCATCCTCGGACACGTTTGTCTGCTTGCTACCCCAACATGTATCCACGAACCCCTTCAAGTGCTTGTAGGCATTTTGATCGGAGGCACCCATGAAATAACCTCTTTGCTCGAGCAAGGTAAGCATATCATTTGTGATTTGAAAGTTCCCCGCCCAGATTCGGGGAGGAACAATAGCACTGGCGTATCCTTGATTGGGTAGAACTCTGGGAGCCACTCTCGGCGGTGTCGGAGGAGGGTATGGAATGTTGTTGTTCTCATTTGCATTTATATTGACAAGTCGGCCTCTCCGTGGAAGTTGAGGTAAGACCTCATCTTGTTCTAGATCCTCTACCTCCTCCCCCGCTATCACATTGCCGAGAGGGTCATTTGCATTAAGAGCCATTGTACCTGATTGATTGACACAAACAAAGTTAGTAAATAAGAAGGAAAGAGAAGCAAAACACAATACTAGCTACACAAATAGTCAACACCGTAAAGATCCCCGACAACGGCGCCAAAAAGTGATCGCAGCGGACTCAACCTAAGGAAGAGTGGGCGCTAATACTTTTACCCAATAGTGGTATCGGGGTCAATTTTCCATAGGGAGCTTCAATTTGGAGTTGAGTGTTTGTATGGTCTAGGACTATGTTTTAGCTCCTAATTGATCTTCTAACATTTTCGGTTTTCTTTTGACTATCAACTACAATTTATCAACTACAAGTTTAAAGCTAAGTTAGGCTAAGATATTGATTCTAAGTTGTATGCAATATAGAGAAAGGCACTAGGGTCGTGGCATGTACCTAGGTGGTCAACTAACGGGTAGAGATTCCTAATGCAAGAATGATGAATATGGGACTTATGCTATAACCGTTGCACTTTTGCACCCACTCTCACACCTCTCGGTAGAGAGAGTGATTTTGCCCAATTGACTCTCTCGAGACCAATTGGGTAGGCCAATTTGCCCAAGCAACGTATGGTTCAAGTTGGGTAATTACTCTCTCGAGGTTTAACCCGTTAATTGGGACTACCATTCTCATGGGTCCATCCCAATTCCTTGTTGGAATTAATCATGGGGTCATAGACTCTCTTTCTCAAGAAGAGTCAAGACTCACTAAGCTAGACTTAGTGTTTGCAACCACCAAATCTTAATGAAAACATAAGATTAATCCAAATAACAAATACCCAACATCATTCATGCACTAAACAATCACACTCATTAATTACCCACACTAGGGTTGAGCCACAACCCTAGCTAATGGGTTTAGCTAGCCATAATAGAAACAGAAATTGAAGAAATAGAAGATGAAATTGACATAATAATTAACTACAATGTTAATCTACTCAAATCCACGTTAATACTAGAATAAATTGCTCAAAATAAGCTAAAACTATGAAATCTCGAGTTCAGCTGCTATCTGATAAAAACCAGAAACTGAAAACTAAACTCTCCAAAACTGCACCTAAAAAGTAAAATGTTCTATTTATACTACACAGGAAAAACCGGACAAAAATACCCCTGAGGGTCTGGCGTGGACCGCGCACAAATGACGCGCGACCGCGTAGGGGTTTGGGTCTTCATATCTTGCTTCTGACACTTGGGGATGCGGACCGCGCAAATGCGAGGTGCGGCCGCGTAGGGCGTTTCCACGTGGACCGCACTGATTAGGTGTGCGGCCGCGTGGGCTTTTGCCTTGAATGACCGAGTTTCTGACACTCTTGGGCGCGGACCGCGTGGAAAGGAGCGCGGACCGCGCATCTTGAGTTGAAAATTGCATGGTCTCTGAACTATCCTGCACGGCCGCGTGGCAAAGCAGTGCGGACCGTGCAGGTTGACCTGGAAATTGCCCAGCCTCTGAACTCTCCTGTGCGGCCACGTGACAAATCAGTGCGGACCACACAGGTCATTTTGTTCCCCATTTCAGTTGTCTTTTGACACTTGGCAGATTTCACTCATTTTTTAGCCGATCTTTGGTATTTGTCATCTTGTCGCTCAAACTTGCAATCAAGCCCAACTTGTAAGAATTTTGGGACTAATTTATGGCAGTTAATGCACAAAGCTTAGGTAAGAATGGGTATAAAACATGTAGAAATCACAGTTATCAGCCATAGTGAGCGGTAAAAATGTGTCAGCTAGCTTAATTCGGGAGAATATATCTAGTAAATTATTATAGCTGCTTGGGAGAGAATTACGACACCTAAAGTGCTCACGATTAGTAGAGAATATTTCGGCAAAATTATAGGAGGCGTAGCGGGTAGGATTCCAATAATTGGGGAAATCATAACTCTAGACCTCCTTAATCTTATCTTCAACCCTTAATATCTTTAGTTCTTAATTTTATATTTTAATTTATTAGTTAATTAGTTAGATATAAGGATCTTAATATTTGTAACTTAGGAATTGTTCAAGCTTGTCTTCTTGGTGATAGTGAAGAATTGTAGCTAAACCTTAGTTCTCTGTGGGATTAGACTCCGGACTTTTAGACCGAATTATATTTGCAGCGACCACTTATCCTTTTTAGGACTAGAGTTGGGCGTGATCACAACCCCAAACGATAAAAATTGAATCTTCAATCAATTACTCATAGTCAATCAAAAGTCAAACACGGCCTCGTACATTGAAACCCGACAAAACTTATAAATTCTGATAACCCATTCGAATATGAGTTCAACTATACTATTTTCACTCAGTTCCGACTCAAAATCAATGTTCAAAACTCAAAATATTCACTTTAGAAAACTTTAGGAAAAACCCCCAATATCTCTTTTTGAAATCACCAATCAAATGAAAAATCAAAGATGAAATCATGGAATATAATTGAAACTGAGTAGAAAACACTTATCCCAATCCATGTGGTGAAAATCGCCTCCAAAATCGCCCAAATACGATCTCCAAAACTCAAAATATGATAAAATGACTTAAAGTCCGAAAATAGAGAACTTATAATCACTAAGCAACAATACACATCGCGATCGCGGAAATTCCTTCACGATCGCGAAGAACAAATGATATTGCCACCAAAATGCTCTATGCGTTCGCGATAAAAGCCACACGAACGTGATGACCACAGACACCAAAGCTTTGCGAACGTGACCTAGCTTACGCGGACGCGATTAAGAATTCTCCAGCTCCCCCACAACACTATGATACCGTGGTGCCTCATATGCGAATGCGAACAGTAACCAATCCAAACCTCCGTGAAACGTACCATATGTCGCATTCGCGATGAACAAACCACCAGTGACCAAAACACACTTCGTGATCGCGGCTGGACTTTCGCGATCGCGAAGAACACTAGAGACATCAGATAACAACAGAAAACCAACAATGCAATCATGAACAAAATGACCTGATTAGCCGCGATCGCGAAGAACACCAGAGACATTAGATAACAACAGAAAACCAACAATGCAATCATGAAGAAAATGACCTGATTCTACCTCGAAACTCACCCGAGCCACTTGGGACCTCGTCTGAACATACCAACAAGTTCCAAAATATAGCACGAACCTAATAAAGGACTTAAATCACACATAACAACATCAATTCCATGAATCGCACCTCAAATCAAACTTTACGAACTTTTGAACTTATCAACTTCCAAAAGTCATGTCGAACCATATCAAATCAACTCGGATTGACCTTAAATTTTGCACACAGGTTCTAAATGACATAACGAGCATGTTCCAAGTCATGGAACATGAATCCAAATCCAATATCATCGCAGTCAACTCCTAGTCAAACCTATGAACTTTCCAAACCTTCAAATTGCCACATTTTTCCAATTAGCACCAAAACCTTCTAGAAACATCTAAATGCAAATCCAGGCATACGCGCAAGTTCAAAACTACTATCTGGACCCAATGGAATCATTAGAACTCTGATCTGAGGTCAAATACACAAAAGTCAAACTTGGTCAACTCTTTCAACTTAAAGCTTCCTAGTTGAGAATCATTCTTCCAAATCAATCCTGAATGACCTGAAAACCAAAACAATTCACAAAAGTCATAATACATCATATGAAGCTACTCAAGATTTTAAATAGCTGAATAGAATGCGAATGCTCAAAATGACCGATTGGGTCGTTACAACTTGACGACACCCTCTGTGAACGTTTCCAACATAATTTCTCCTTTCATTACGACACTTGAATTATCGAACCCAGACAACGGCCGGACCTTGGGTATGAAATGATTGGTCGCTTGTATCTCATTCAGTATTCTTAGCAATATGATATTCATAGAGCTACCTGAGTCAATCAAAACTCGTTTGAAATTAGTATCATGAACAAGCAAAGATATTACCAGCGCATCATTGTGGGAAATGATTAAGCCATCCACATATTCATTGTCAAACGTTATGTTGTATCCTTCTAAAGCTTGACGAACTCGCTTCCCTTGGGTAACTGAGATCTTGGCTGTATTTTTTGTTATTGTATACGTTACTCCGTTGACCTCCTCACCCTCGGTTATAATATTTACCGTCCTCTTTGGCTATGGAATTTTTGATGGCTTTTGTTTTTCATGTAAGATTATTTTCCTTTTTCACTAATCAGATCAGTGAGGTAACATTTTTCAATAAATATTCAACCTCTCTTTGCAAGAGCCTGCAATCTATTTTTCAATGGCCATGATCATTATGGAATTCGCACCAGAATTCTTGCCTTCTTTTGCTGGGATATGTCCTCATCTCTGTCGACCATCGTTCTTTATCACACATACATCTCAACACACCTACCAACTCAGACGTGCTGACGTTTAAATTATAATCTCCTATTCTTGATTGGGAGCTTGGATCGTTATATCTTGCTTTATCCCGTTCCTTATTGAATCGAGAAGAGGAACTCGTCTCCTTTTGTCTCGACCTTGATCAAATCGTGCATGTTCTTGTTTTGATCTGGAATCTCATCCTGCAGGTACCATGTACGTGATGTACTTTCAAGGTTTTGCACCTCTCAAGTACAAAGAAGAGAAAAAAACAAAAGCACCCCGCTAAAGTTTTTCACAAAACTAGCGAAAGCGTTCTTCAAACTCACGTTAGAAGAATGTAAGATGGAAAGAAACCTCACCCACACATTCCCCAATCCCGCAAGATTGCAATAAGAGTTGAATAAAGGAAGGACAATGAAATATAAAATAAATCACGTTTTTGAAGCAATAACTTAGAAAAACTAATCACCAATGTTTATTTTCAGCATATTAAGCCCTTTAAATAGGCCTTACAATGAGTAAAATTGGTAAGGTTAAGGAAAACTAATCCTAATTAGACTAGAATAAGAATAAGGCTAAGAAAATCTATCCTAACTAAAATAGGAAAAAGAATTCTAGTAAGAATGGGATACCAACTAACAATTCTAGTTTGACTAGAACTACAAATATAATCCTACTAAAACAAGAATTAAATTACTAGGAAATAAGAAATAACAAATCCTAATCTTTAAGGAAAAGAAATCCTAATCTTGGATGGATTCTTCGCTTCTTGAATTTCATGAATTTTTAGCATTCTTGATCTTGCATCATTCTCCCCTGGTTGAAAAAGACTCGTCCTCGAGTCTAACAGCTTCCATAGATGGCGCAAGATTTGCTATAGTAAGAACGGAGACCCAAGGGGGAAAAAATGGGGACCCAATGCTCACCAGGTTTTAAGTTACATTTTGCTAGTTTATCATAGAGCTTCTTCACGTTATAAGCAAATTTGGCATATGGTCGAACTAAACCCCACTTTCTATGTTTCAACTTTCTACCAAGTCTTCTCCATGTAATCTATCTATATGGACTCTCAAACTTCAACTTACGATATGAAGTTGTTGGTATAGACTTAACTAACTCCATGTCTAGCTTTGAGTTAAGCATGGAGATCAACGCTCTTCTTGGGAATGCATCAATTGCATCGCTCATACACCAACAGACACTTTGATGATAGCCATATATACTTATGACGTTAAGACATCTTGTCTCTCCAATATCTGGTCTCAAACTCTCCATTACCCACTCCTTTATAGGTAATTTTTCCTCTTGTTCTAGCATATTTCTATGAACTTTAGAATTAACGCAATATGTTGCCTTGTTTGGATTGATTGAGTCAACAATCAAGTCAATATTGTGTTGAGCATCTCTGGACGGTGAAAAGTCAACAACACATATGGCTGGATAATCCAATGGATCGTCATAAAACTTTGGTGGTAATTCCTCAAGTTTTGGATCTAATGCATGTTCCTCGTCTCTTTGATATTGGTCTTTATCGGCTTTGTCTTCTTCACGCCCCTGATTATCTGAATATTTATCATAATGGGCATAGTGCCTTGGTTCTCTTGTGCCTTGGTCAGCTTCAACCTCTTCAGTTGTTTGTGAATGAATTGGTGGATATAGAAGTGGTAGATGTGGCGGTTGTAGGCGTTGTGGCGGAGTTGGTAGTTGATATTGAAACACCAAACCTTCAACTAATTTAGTCAGATTCTCCATTGATTCCTTCAAGTTATTTAGCTGCACTTTAATTTCTTCGTTGTCTCGTTCAAGGATTCTAATTCTTAATTTATGAACTTGTAATTGAAGATCCATTGAAGAGGATCTTGAAAAGGATCCTGAACTTGGTATTTTCTTGTTTGGTGACACGATGAATAAAGTAGCAAATCAAGAATTCGGACCTGGAACATGAGCTCTGATACCAAATTTATGTACTTTCAAGGTTTTGCACCTCTCAAGTACAAAGAAGAGAGAAAAACAAAAGCACCCCGCTAAAGTTTTTCACAAAACTAGCGAAAGCGTTCTTCAAACTCGTGTTAGAAGAATGTAAGATGGAAAGAAACCTCACCCACACGTTCCCCAATCCCGCAAGATTGCAAGAAGAGTTGAATACAGGAAGGACAATGAAATATAAAATAAATCACGTTTTTGAAGCAATAGCTTAGAAAAACTAATCACCATTGTTTATTTTCAGCATATTAAGCCCTTTAAATAGGCCTTACAATGAGTAAAATTGGTGAGGTTAAGGAAACTTAATCCTAATTAGACTAGAATAAGAATAAGGCTAAGAAAATATATCCTAACTAAAATAGGAAAAAGAATTCTAGTAAGAATGGGATACCAACTAACAATTCTAGTTTGACTAGAACTACAAATATAATCCTACTAAAACAAGAATTAAATTACTAGAAAATAAGAAATAACAAATCCTAATCTTTAAGGAAAAGAAATCCTAATTTTGGATGGATTCTTCGCTTCTTGAATTTCATAAATTTTTAGCATTCTTGATCTTGCATCAGTACGGCTCATACATGTTCTTTCCAGACCTCCTTTCTATTTCTGAACGTCTAAACCCGAACATTTCCTCTACTTTTGGATGAGACACCGTATCTTCTTATATTTGTAACTTTGTACTGTACCTGTTATATATGTCATTCCAAGTGGTTGTAGGAAACTCCTGCAAGTTTTCTTTTAATCTACTCATGGCTTCTGAACTTTTCTCATTCAAATTACTTGCAAATGTCACAACTGCCCAATTATCAGGTGTACGTAGTAACAACATTCTTCCTTGCTGTAATCGATATACGAATTCCCTATTCCGTACTTTCCTTCTTCATTTTGAAGATATCTTCCGTTCTCTTTTCTACTTTTTAAGCTCCCGTATGTACTTTTATAAATGAATCTGCAAGCTCAGCAAAAGAGTCAATAGAATTTTCTGGTAAGAGCTAATACCAAGTTAAAACACATTTTGTAAGGGTTTCGCAAAAAAATTTCACCAAAATTGATTCAATTTCCTGTTGGGTTAAATCGTTCTCCTTGATTCCTGTGGTAAACGCGATAAAGTGATCACGCGGTCAGTAGCCCTATAATACTTAGGAATATCGGGCATTTTGAACTTTTTGAGAATTTGCAGCGATGCTGCACTTCGCTTCCAAGGTTGTTGTGAATATTTGTCAATATCCACTCCTTTGATTACGAGCGATACTCTTGGTATCTGTTCTATCCGCTCATTTTTCTCCTTGAGCTATTTTTGCAAGGTTAGTACCATATTTTATAAATTAAAATTATTTGGTGTATCTGACTCTCCGGCTCTAGAATCGTTTGGCATTTCCCCACTTTTAGAGTTTTCAAGTCCTGGACAAAGGTTTTCTACAGTTGTATTTACTGGTGGTGGAACTTGCACAACACTTGGCAATCCACTTGTAAAAGCACACAAAGCTTCATCAATCTGTTGAGCAATAAACCGCTTCCATTTATCTTGCTCATTTATTTGCTCATTAACTTGTTGTCCAGCGTTAGGATTAGCAGACCTTTCAGGTGAATTTTCTCGGGAACGCTGTGAAGTAGTTGTAGGTATATGATGTGGTGGAGTTCCACCTTATTGCCTTCCTTGATCCTTATCACCTACCTGAACAATTTTATTAGTAATAGACATATTTTGTTGTTAAAGATAAAATATGAAAAGTGAAATGATTACTAGATTCCCCGGCAACGGAACCAATTTGTTTAACTAAAAAATAATTTTTGTGGTCAAAATTAATATTAGAATAAATTGGGTTTCTAATAATCAAGTTTACTTCACTTTTTCAAATATAAAAGAGTAAAAAATAATTTGAATTTAAATATTCAGTAAACAAAGGAAAGTAAATCTTATTGATGATTGTTGCTTCCTCCCAAGAATTGTGAGTAAGAACCTTCAATCAAGCAGAGAAGTAAATGAAAAAGACTCATTGCATAATTTGTGATTTTTTTGATGAACGTACAAAGTAAGGTATGTGTCGCTTATATAAGGATACAATATGTAATTGCTTTTCCTTACTTAATTCATGTCCGTTACTAACATTAACTGCATTAATTGCTCGTTACTCAAATTACTCGGAATGGTTATGGTAATAATAAACAATCATGCATAATCATGGATTATGTTGATCCACTTTTCATACTCGCTACTGTTAATGAATCTTCCTCTTTTGTGGTCTTCATGCATCCCGTGCTTATTTATTCTTTCTTATTTGTCAAGTATGATATCTTCGTACACAATCTCGGTGGTTTTTTTCCCCACACCTCTCTATTCCTCTTTTATGACTCTTATTCGTATGCCGCTTGTCAACATACCATTGATCCACGTGTCATATTTATTTTTATACCAATACAAACCGTTTTCAAATGAACGATATAATGATGTAAATATTGCAAATGCGATCTGTAGCACGCACAATATATTATGTGTTCAAATTTCATGGAAATACCATTAAAGCACAATAATCATTAATCTTTTTATTAGGTGATTAATTATGAATTCCTTGATACTAAATTTCTTTTAAATCTTCTGATATACAGTATATAGAGCTCACGATAAGTTGTTGCGATATATGGTAAAATAAGGGATCCTAGTCAAAAGATTAACTTGGAAGTACCATTAAAACAACAAGATCTAGAATAAATATTTTTATTAGGTAATTTAATTATGAACCCTTGGGATATGGTATAGTTTGACCCTCAAATTAATGAAAAATAATCTGGTAAACAGATTTTCTCATCTTAAAAGAAAAAATAGAAAGTAAAATAAGGACACATTTACACAATACAGATTAGATTGTTAAGGTTCTAACTTTTTTCCTATAGAAGGAGAAGGACTCTTCTTCATTTAACTCATCTTAGCTAGGTATTTCCCTTAACAACAGGTCCATCCTTTAATTTCTATTATGCTACATTTTTTCCCCCAAAAAATTATTGTCCTAGCTAAAATGATGGTATCGAAAACAGAGAAAAATCAGGAAGAGGCATATTTCTTGTTTGTGCATGAATCTATCATCAGATGATCCTTTTCATCATTGAAATTGTTTTTAGCTCTTTCTTTTGGATGATGCATGGGGCGTGTTAGATTCACGCACAAACATGTAATGTGTCTTTTCAAATATGATGTGCCTAGATCAATTTATCTAGAGGAAGAGTCATAGGTGATTTCAAAATTCAAATTTAATGGATTCAATTTTATACTGGACTCATTGTATTGTTAAAACTTTGGATTAAAATCAAATATTTGTTGAGAATTTTATTGGTCAAATATGCACACACACTCCTACCCACACCTTATAGAAAGGATGAACCTGTAACCAAATATATCCATAAGATTTAGGGAAAATTGCTAATGTTATCGTTAAACAATTTGGAATTTTGTAACTTTATTCCATTTTGTTTTTGGTTGAAAATTACCTCGGTCGTTACTCAACTAGCTCACGTTTGCTCCTCCCCGCAAATGGAGGTCAATTAAAAACCTTTTTAAAACAAGAGAAACTTACTAATTTTGCCCCTAAATTATTCGAAATTGTAAGGCAACTTTGGGGAAGGCCTAACCACCACCAAATATGGGTGGACTGGAAAAAGCTACTTTCCAGTTTTTAGTTCTTGCGGGGTGATGCGTAGTTTAGAATATTTGCTTTGGGGGAAGAGGATATGAAAGATAAAGGTTTTGTGAATAAATAGTTCAAATATATGTGGTTGAAGGTTTGTTTTTTTGGGGATTTTGTGGACTTTAATTTAATCTTAGTTTGTAGAACAATATTTTGACTACTCCGTGTCTTAATTTGAATTTACTATAACAACAATAAAGTTACTCGTACTACCTGTTGTACAGCGTTACGTTAATGAAATATATATATTTCTAAGGGAAAAAAATTATATATATTGTAGAACAATATTTTGACTACTCGGCGTCTTAATTTGAATATACCATGACAACAATAAAGTTACTCATACTACCTGTTGTACAATGTGTGTGTATATATATATATATATATAAAAGCTGAACTATACAGAATTTCTGATCAAATACATGAGCGTCGCAAAGATACAATTATCTCTTAAAGCTTATCTTTTGGATTAATGTAATCTTATGTATCTACTATAAGTCATACTTTTGGAAGACAATAAAGGAGGAAAACTAAGTCTTTCTTTTTTTAATATGAGACCTTCTATTAACGTACATTAAAAATTCATCTGGAAATTGCCCATTACAATTGGCTAAGAGAGAATGAAACGATAAATATTTGATTTTTTTCTGTCATCAAAAGATGGTGCCTCCTTGAGCTTTTACATTTTTCTCTACGAAAAAAAAAAGAAGAGAAGTTTAGCCTTTACATAGAAGCCATGAGTTTTATTTTGATCTATGGGATTTTGAGATATTAACGCCTCATTTGTTTGCACTAACAAAGACGAATACTTCGTTCGTTATTGATCATGCATGTATAATATATTTGAAACTCTAGAACTTTTCAAGAATAGGACATAACATTCACTTGTTAGTCCAATGAATAAGGGTAGTGAATTAATTAAAGTGTTCCAACTTTGGAAGATAGGTCTTTTATTAATTAAACAAGAAAATTAAGAGGAAGGAAGATACCACGTATGGCTACTCACTTGTAGTTGGTTCAAGTTTTATGAAGCATCGCATAAAAGTGATTCCCATTCAGACCCAAGTTGTTCTGTTTTTAACTTTTTTCTCATCTTTCTGGAAATTAAAAGGAAATTGATTGACTGGAATATAATGACTGATAACAAAATTGGTACAATAAAATGGTTAATGCGGTATACTACAATTTACTCTTTAATTAAAACTCATGACCCTTTTCGTACCAGCAACGCAAACTATTTTTTGTTTATATATGCAACGGGATCTATAGTCTGTAAAATTGCTTGCCAATGTGCAGAAGCATCCCCTTATCATTTAATTTGTAATTTGAAGAATTTGTCAATAGCATGCAATTCAAGTAGAGAAATCAGAGATTGAAAGATCGAGAGAAAATTTTAGAGAGAAGAAAAATGCTATATTCTTCTATTAAGCGTAATGAAGGAGAAGACACTACAATGTATTTAACTAACTAATCTAATCACCTATCACATGCCAGGCCAGCTGTACATTACTAATTGTACTTAAGTTAACTAAACTATCTAACTATGATTAAATATATCCTTTACAACCCCCCCCCCCCGCAAGCTAGGACTGGGAAATATATTCAGAAGTCCTAGCTTGGACATCAAGTATGTGTGTTGAGGTCGACCAAGTCCTTTAGTAAGTGTTGGCTTCTTGTTCTGTTGTAGCACAATAGAGAGTGGAGATGAGGCCCTGTTGAATCTTCTCACGGATAAAATGACAATCAATGTCAATGTGTTTTGTGCGTTCATGGAAAATAGGATTGACAGCAAGAGCAAGAGCTCACTTGCTATCACAGTAGATAGGCATAGGGGAATGATGCTGGACTCCTAGCTCCTTGAGTAGACCAAGAACCCATACAACCTCTGCAACAGTGGAAGCTAGACTACGATACTCAGCTTCAGCTGAGCTTCTAGAGATAGTAGATTATTTCTTAGACTTCCATGATATCAAAGAAGTACCAAGCTTAACGAAATAACATGTAACTGATTTGCGTATATTGGGACATGCAACCCAATTTGCATCACAAAATGCTGAGAGTGACTCAGAACAATGAGCAGTTAAGAAAACCCCCAAGCCTGGACTATTTTTTATATACCTGACCACCTTGAGTGCAGCTACCATGTGAGAGACTTTAGGGCTATGCATGAATTAACTCAGACTCTGCATAGCAAATAAAATGTCTGGTCTTGTAATGGTCAGATAAAGAATCTTTCCCAAGAGCCTTTGATATGGGCCAGGATCTGTCAACAATATGTTATCAGATGAACCTGTATGAGTATCAAATTTAGTAGTTGTAAGCTTCACATTGGGTTCTATAGGGCAAGTTACAGGCTTGGAACCTGAGAGCTCCAACTAAGCTATGAACTCTAGAGCATATTTGCGTTGGTGCATTAATATACCATCACTATTTCATGCAAATTCTATGCCTAGGAAGTATTTAAGCTCTCATAGGTCCTTGATCTTGAATGAGGCTTGTACACATCCTTGGTCTGTTGAATCAATACAGGACTGTCACCAGTGATAAGAAGATCATCAACATAGACCAAGACTACCACCATATGATCTACTGCTCTCTTGATGAACAAGGAATAATCCAAATGACTCTGCTGAAAATCAGCATCTACCAAAGTTGATGTTAACTTGAGATTCCATTGTCTAGATGTCTGCTTAAGTCCATAGAGGGACTGTTTGGACTTAAGTTGTTTACAAACTGTAAATTTGTTATTTGATCCATTGAAACCTTGAGGTATTGTCATGTATACCTCCTCGGTTAGATCACCTTGCAAGAAGACATTATAAACATCCATTTGGTGGATGGACCAATGTCTTGAGGCTGCAATAGACAACACACTTCTAACAGTAACCATTTTCACCATTGGTAAAAAAAATTCTTGATAGTCTAATCCTTCCCTTTGGTTATACCCTTTAGATACCAAACGAGCTTTGAACCATTATGCTTCTCCCGATGCCTTATATTTGATCTTATAAACCCATTTGCATCTTATTGCCTTCTGACCTTGTGGCAACGATACCAATTTCCAAGTCTTGTTATCCTCCAGTGCTTTGATTTATGTCTACATTGCCTCTACCCATCGTTTGTCTTTGACTGCCTCTGAATATATTGTAGGTTCCACCTCAACAGAAAAACTAGCTAAGTAGCTTTGGTACTTTGGAGAGATTACTTCATATCCAGTTACCTCTAAAATAGGATACTTGCAGCAACTTGCAAAACTTACCCTGCCATTTCTAACATAAACCTTAAGCCATATTGGAGGCTTAGACACTCTAGTTGATGTCCTTGGTTCTTCAACATGAGGAGTAGTAGAAGACTCAGCAGGAATATCAACATTGTTATGTTCAGCAGAAGATGGGATATCCTGCTCTGCTAAGGGAATAGGAATTACAGTAGGTGAGCATAGCACACCAATTGCATCAAGATGATTGTCTGCAACAGAATTATTCACTCTATTGGGTTCCTCAGTAAAATCTTTCTTGGCACTGGATTTATATCCAGGAATTATAGCTCTGATGAGTCTTCAGTTGTATGAAAAAAAACATGTCCTCATAGAAGACTACATCTCTACTTATGAAAAATACTCTATTTTTAAAGTCCAAAAGTCTGTAACCTTTCTGATATGTAGCATATCCCAGAAGGACAAACCTCACAGCTTGAGGTGCAAATTTATCATGACTTGTCAAGTTAGTAGCAAAACACAGGCTTCCAATTACTTTTAAATGTGTCCGTAAAGGTGGATTACCAAGGAGCAATTCATAGGGTGATTTGTGTCCCAGAACAGAAGAAGGAATTATGTTAATAATGTATACAGCATCATTGCAGTGCCCCCAATATCTAACATGTAAATGGCCTTGAAATTTGATTGCCCGAGCAGTTTCAAGAATATGCCTATGCCTCCTTTCCACAACTTCATTCTGTTTGGGAGTTTATGGACAGGAACTTTGATGGACAATCCCATGCATCTGACACAAGTCTTTGCAGGCATTGTTAAAAAACTCACTCCCATTGTCTAATCTAAACATTTTAATTTACTTGCCAAACTGTGTGTTGATCATAGTAATGAAGTTTTTGAGTAAGAAAATAATATCAGTTTTACGTCTCATAAGAACTACCCAAGTCCATCGGGTAAAGTCATCAACCAAGGTAAGAAAGTATCTCATTCCATTGTGAGTATCAACTTTGTAAGGTCCCCACACATCCATATGAATCAAATCAAAATTATGTAAACTTTTGCTAGTGCTAGTTGGGAAAGGCACTCTAATTTGTCGAGCTAGGGGACAAACTTCATATTTTGACAAAGAATTATTATCTAATCTACCACTACAGTATTCCAGACTAGAAATCCTTTTGAGGACTTAAACTGGAACATGTCCTGTTCTCTTATGCCACATCTCCATGCTTCCTTTACTAGTTACTGCAAAAGCTTTATTTATTGTCTTCCCTAATGTTGTTGATAGTATGTATAA
This sequence comes from Nicotiana tabacum, assembly GCF_000715075.1. Taxonomy (NCBI): domain Eukaryota; kingdom Viridiplantae; phylum Streptophyta; class Magnoliopsida; order Solanales; family Solanaceae; genus Nicotiana; species Nicotiana tabacum. Next base: position 124,646,333 of record NC_134101.1, on the reverse strand, counting down.
ACCTTCCTCCTTTTTACCCATCTCCTTCACCCTCCCAGATAAGAGGTCCTGAAACATACAACATTGAGGAAAGAAAGTAACGCTACATTTGAGATCCTCTGTCACTTTAGAAACTGACATGAGATTGAATTTAAAAGCTGGTACACAGCACATCTTTCAGTACATCACTTCTAGTAAGCTGACACTCTACCATATGTGAAATTGGAGTTGAATCTCCTGTTAGTAGTTGTACTTGCCCTGAATTTTCTACTGAAGTTTCATTTTTCAGTAAACTTTTGTCACCAGTCATATGGTTAGTAGCACCAGTATCCACTATCTACTTGCAAAGTTATAGGTTTTCACATAATGCTACATTACCACAGAAATATTTACCTGCCATATTGGCACTTACTCCTGTAGTAGATCCTTTATTCAACAATTGCAGCAGTTGAGTGCACTGTTCCCTGGTGAATAATTGATGTCATAACCCAAAATCCCCCCGAAGGAGTCGTGATGACACCTACTCCCTAAAATTAGGTAAGCCTAACATTAACAGAAATAACGATAATATTCTCTAACTTCGAATTAGATAACACTGAACAATTTATAATTCCCAAAATCGGTAGTACAAGTCATAAGCCTTTCTAGGAGTAGTTATACAAAATGAATACATCACTGTCCCAGAATAAAAGAAAATAATGGAAATAAGTACAATAGGAGGTGACTCCGAGGCCTGCGAACTTAGTAGCAGGTCTACCTTGAGTCTCCACAGCAACGATCCACACAGCCACTAACGATCAAATACCTGGATCTGTACAAAAATATACAGAAGTGTAGTATGAGCACACCACAGCAGTGCCTAGTGAGTATCATGTCTAACCTCGGTGGAGTAGTGACGAGGAACAGTCAAGACACCTACTGGTCTAATAAATTGAACAAGTATAAGATAATAAACTAATAAGATAAAGATAACAAAGTAATGCTAATAGTAGGGAGGAATCAAATTAAAACAATATGGACGATAAGGGGAAAACACGGATGATATCAAAGATAACCAGGTAATTACACACCAACACAGTTGGGATACAGACCAGTAAAATGTGATCAAATAAGGTAAAGCAATATTAACTCAACCAAACGCATCGTTTCTAATACACAAAATTCCAACCATCCCGATACTCGTAACCTCATCTCAAAATCACAACTTCCAAACCTTTAATATGCATGGCACCTCGTGCCCACATATTTCCATCTCACTTTGAATAATAAAATTCACGTTCTACTTAGTACATAATATCCGTGACAAACGCAAATTAAGATGTTCAGAAAATTCCATTTATATAACATAAAGAAAATTACTGTTTCTAAACCAAATAGGAAATTATTGAGAAAAGATGAAGTTATTTTTAGAAATCATTTGAGTGAAGAAAATAACCCCTTCAAATAAAAATACAACATCAAATAAGCTATCTCCGTTAATATGGAATTTATTAAATTAAGACTTAATAGAAATTTCTTTTAAGAAAAATACAGCCTCAGAAGGGTTAAGGAAATCTAGTTGAGAAACCATTTCTTGTTTAAAAGTCATACAAGGTAACATGATATTGATTCCTTTATTTTAAATCACTATAGTAATAACAACTCAGCAAGGCAGGAGGATATGACACCACGTAGTAAATTTACTTTGAACATTAATTCACCAGAATAATAGTATTAGGGAAAGAACTCAGGAAATGACAGCAAGTCAATAAGTCAATATCAATAACTCGATTTTCAAAACTCAGTGAAACCAGAAATACAAATTATCAAGTCTTGCACGAATGAACTAAAGTCAATACAGTAAAACAAGTGATACCAAAAATACAAGATATGTATATTCACCCTTATTACTCCATGTCAATCCACCCTTATTCCTCCTGTTACGGCGTGTAACCCGATCCCATCGTACATTATCAATATCATAAAATAAACATAATATGTTACAATGCGCAACCCGATCACACCATATCATATCAATTTACCCTTATTCCTCTTCATTATATCACCCTTATTCCTCCTGTTGCGGGGCGCAATCTGATCCCACCGTACAATATCAATTCACCCTTATTTCTCCTCAATATATCACCCTTATTCCTCCTGTTGTAGCGTGCAACCCGATCCCACCATACAATATCAATTTACCCTTATTCCTCCTCAATATATCACCTTTATTCCTCCTGTTACAGCGTGCAACCCGATCCAACCATACAATATCAATTCACCCTTATTCCTCCTCAATATATCACCCTTATTCCTCCTGTTGCGGCATGCAACCCGATACCACCGTATATAATTTAAATCAACAACAACAAAGCAACAACTCAATTTTTTTGTAATAATTTCGGCCACTAAGAGTATGAGTACACGGCAACAAGAGAATCACGTAAAATCAAGGAGTACAACAACCTTTACAAAAATAACAAGACAAATAAGGCATATGATAACTACACAGGCGACCACAACCATTTGGACAGGTAGCATATATGCACCAAGTCATAGAGAAACTTACAATTAAGAAGTAACAAAACAATAAGGAGGGCAATCACTTCAATTAAGGCAAATAAGGATCAAACAACAAGTAAGAGGTAAAGAAGTTCTAACAACATCGTATAGAGCATGCAAAGGTTCTAGCAAATAGGAAACCCAATCATATCAGATAGTGAACATAAGGACCTAAGAACCCTAAAAGGCAAGTATTCCACAAATAAGACCGGGCATGCACTTGTCAGCTTGCGTACGCAGACTACAATTAACATAGAAGACTCAATTCCTAAAGGAAAGTCCCCCACGCAAGGTTAGGCAAGATACTTACCTCAACGAAGAGAAACCGATACTCAATAATGAACTTTTCGGGTGAAAAGACCTCTGGACGGCTCAAATCCAACCAAAATAACTTCAAAGCACAAATAACACACATAAACAATCATTCCGGATTATAAAGCCTCAATTTTTATCAAATTCTAAAAATCGGCCCAAAAGTCAACTCCTGGGCCCACCCCTCGGAACCTGACAAATTTTACAAAAATCGAATACCCATTCCGATACGAGTTCAACCATATAAAATTTATCAAATTTCGATGCCATTTCATCCCTCAAATCATGATTTTACATTTTGAAAGTATTCTTCAAAATCCTTATTTTCCCTCAACCCAATACACAAATTAAATGATAAAAATAAAGACAAAATAATGGAATAAAATCAATTCTAGGTGAAGAACACTTACCCAATCGTTTTCCTTGAAAACCCACGAAGAATCGCCCAAAACCGAGCTCTAGAACTCCAAAAATGGTAAAAATGGCAAACCCTCGGAATAGAGTACTATTTATTCTGCCCAGGTCATAAAGCATCGCGAACGTGAAAGGATGCACGCGTTCACGAAGAAGAAAAATGAAGGCTGCCAGGATGACCCTACGTAAACGGGAGCAAAGGGCCCCGAACGCGAAGAATAAGAAGCAGGAACCTATGCGAATACGGGAAGAAGGACGCGAACGCGAAGAGTAAATGACCACTAGTGCCAAGCTCCCATTTTCTACTACACGAACGCGATGGGACGGACGCGAATGCGAAGAAGGGACAGGGCAGAACTTTGCGAACCTGAGAGGATGAATGTGAACACGAAGAGGAAATGTTCCACCCTATAAATTAACACTACGCGAACGCGAGAGCTAGGACGCGAACGCGAAGAAGGATACTAGATAGCAGAAACAACAGTTCAAAAATAGAAAGAAATGACCCGTAGCGTACCCGGAACACACTTGAGGCCCTCGGGTCCCCGTCTAAACACACGAACAAGTTCTATAACCTAACACGGACTCGCTCGGGATCTCAAATCACATCCAGCAATGCTGAAACGACGAATCACACCATGAATCAAACTTATGAACTTTTCAATCTTCTGACTTCCAAAACTCGTCCGAAACCTATCAAACCAACCTGGAATGACACCAAATTTTGCATATAAGTCCCAAATGACATAACGGAGTTGTTCCAGCTCTCAAATTTGAATTCTGACCCCGATATCACAAAAGTCCACTATTGATCAAACCTTTCAACCTTCCAAAACTTCAACTTTTCCAATTTTCGCCAAATCGCTTTAATTTACCCCACGAACATCTAAATCCAAATTCGGACGTATGCCTAAGTCCAAAATCACTACCCGAGCCTATTGGAACCATTGAAACTCCAATCCGAGTTCAAATACTCAAAAGTCAAATCTTGGTCAATTCTTTCAACTTCAAGCTTCTCAAATGAAAGTCACTTCTAAAGATTCTTTCCGAACTTTTCAAAAACCTGAACCGATGTTGCACGCAAGTCATAATACACTGTGTGAAGCTACTGGTGACCTCAAAACTGACGAACCGAATGAAATTGCTCAAAATGACCAGTCGGGTCGTTACATCCTCCACTTAAACATACGTTCGTCCTCGAACGTGCCCGGAGTCGTTCCAAAGTCATCAAACCACTACATGAGCTCGCTATACATACACCCGGGGGTGATTTCCCATCACCCAAACTTATGTAGGACTGACAACGCAATTTAACTGAAGATCTCACTTTATCCTTAGTCCATAACCTTAGGACAAAACCCAAATCTCAACATCTGAAATTCATCATCGGACTCGAATCTTGCATCACCTTACTGTATAAACCTGAACAAGCCGAATCGAGCCATAATTCCAACCCAGGGTACAATCACGCGATGTTCCACACAACTCAAATGCTCGTAGCAATAACTTCTGACCACCATAGCTGCCCAATAACATTTTGGACATCGGCAATATACTTCACATTGAATAGAACCTTGTTCCGGACCTCCACAATGCTGCCCATGATAAAGAAACATGCGGGGACTCATAACCGCCCATGAAGTCAACAAGTCAAGAAGCTCTCTCGTCCGTCAAGGGCCATTGCCCAAATCTTAGAAGAAACGACCTCATACTTCCAAACAATCCTCACCTCCAATACATTAGTGCTAACCTCAAGTCTAAGAATCTCATCTCAGCCAATACAAGCAGCCCAACTAACAACTTATCATGGAATTACACAGATTCTCACACCACACAGCTCGTACACCAACCCAACAATAACTCATATTGTGCAGTACAAATAGAAAAAAAGCAAGGTATAAGGATTATCTAACAAGTACAACATGTGTAACAACAAAAGTACAGTTTTCATTAAATTATCTCATATAGGGGAAACAAAACACCAAAAAAACACAAGGAAAGGGCATCCCACATAACATCCACTACGGCGTGCAGCCCGCTCCCAAATACTCATCAAGCCAAAGTGCTCGGGTTCACTGATCACATGAATACTGATATTAAGCACAGCAGAGTGCACAAGTATAACTGTAGGAAAATGAATAGAAATAATAAAACATGGAAGAAAGCAAGCACAACTAAGGTGCAATGAGAAAATCAACATCACGAGGGCTATGTCGCCCACATCGCCATAAGGCCTAAACAGAATTACAACATGCGTGCAAATAATCCTAGCACGAACCACATAGCCCAGAAGCTCATAAACTACTGCATTTCTTCTGAAGCACCCCGTAATGCCGCAACCACGATGCTCGCGCTGAATAGACCTTTTGTGAATCTGAAGTTGTTCCTCCGACTCCCCTTGATACTGAAATGTAGATCCATTAATGACACAGAAACACCGTAAGCTCCAACATATCATTTCGTGCAAGATCCCAGGCCTTAGTCATATACAAATTTTGGGAACCTTCCAATACCACTTATATCCATACCTCAGGCCAAAACTGATATAAATCTGACTCTGCAATCTAAATGCCGCTAGTGGACTCCCCCACTTGGCGCGAAGCCATAGAAAATAACATCTGATGATCCGCAAAACTAACTTTCACCGCTCGCACGACACCAATCACAAAGTACTCCAGTACCACAAACTATCCTCAATCATCATCCACCTCGTGATCCCACCACAATCTTGACGACTAGTCAATAAATTAAACCTTCCTAAGCTCGTACCCATCCACCAGATACCGAAACCCGCTGCACCTCCATGTGAACAACTAAATAGTCTCTCAATACCTCTATATCTTTAGTCTGGACGATATGTTGAGACAATGTTTGAGCATCCTTGGCTCCCTCGTAGCTCGTCTGTAGCATCACGAACCACTGGCGCATAGCGAACACTAAGAGCACAATATCATACACGAGTGGATGTAAAGGAATATAAGATATATGCTTCGAGCTGAATCAATATCGCACGATAAGGAATGAAAGGGGTGTAATTTCCTAATAGTTTCCGTAGCCTCACGAAGATAAGTACAGACGTCTCCGTACCGATACGCAAGACTCTACTAAACCTGTTTATGACTCGTAGCACCTATAAACCTAGAGCTCTGATACCAACTTGTCACGACCCAAAATCCCTCCGAAGGAGTCGTGATGGCACCTAGTCCCTAAAACTAGGTAAGCCTAACATTAACAAAAATAACGATAATATTCTCTAACTTCAAATTTGATAACACTGAACAATATATAATTTCCAAAACCGGTAGTACAAGTCATAAGCCTTTCTAGGAGTAGTTATATAAAATGAATACATCACTGTTCCATAACAAAAGGAAATAATGGAAATAAGTACCCTCTGAATAGAGTACTATTTATTCTGCTCAGGTCATAAAGCATCACGAATGCGAAAGAATGCACGCATTCACGAAGAAGAAAAATGAAGGCTGCCAGGATGGCCGTACATGAACGCGAGCAAAGGGCCACTCGCGTGAAGTATAAGAAGAAGGAACCTATGCGAACGCGGGAAGAAGGAAGCGAACGCGAAGAGTAAATGACCACCATTGCCCAACTCCCATTTTCTACTACGGGAACGCAATGGGACAGACACGAACACGAAGAAGGGAAATGGCAGAACTTCGCGAACACGAGAGGATGAATGCGAACGCAAAGAGGAAATGTTCCTCCCTATAAATTAACACTACGCGAACACGAAGATAGATACCAGATAGCAGAAACAGCAGTTCAAAAATAGAAGGAAATAACCCGTAGCCCACCCGGAACATACCCGAGGACCCCCCGAACCCATCTAAACACACGAACAAGTTCTATAACCTAACACAGACATGCTCGGGCTCTCAAATAACATCCAACAATGTCGAAACGATGAATCATACCATGAATCAAACTTATGAACTTTCCAATCTTCTAACTTCCAAAACTCGTGCCGAAACCTATCAAACCAACTCGAAATGACGCCAAATTTTGCAGACAAGTTCCAAATGATATAACGGAGTTTTTCCAACTCTCGAATTTGCATTTTGATCCTGATATAACAAAAGGCCACTATTGGTCAAACCTTTCAACCTTCCAAAACTTTAACTTTTTCAATTTTTGCCAAATCACTTCAAATTACCCCACGGACCTTCAAATCCAAATCTGGATGTACACCTAAGTCCAAAATCACCACCCGAGCCTATCGGAATTATGAAAACTCCAATACAAGATCAAATACTCAAAAGTCAAATCTTGGTCAATTCTTTCAACTTCAAGCTTCTCAAATGAAAGTCACTTCTAAAAATTCTTTCCGAACTTTTCAAAAACCCGAACCGATGATGCACACAAGTCATAATACACTGTGTGAAGCTACTTGTGACCTTAAACTGCCAAACCGGATGCAATTGCTCAAAACGATTAATCGGGTCATTACAATTGAACAGGTTCAACATTCATGTTTGGTTGATATCCAGCTGCAGTAGATGGAACTATCATTCCTTGCTATCCAATTGTATCAATCATAACTGCATTTGCTTTCTTGTTCTGCTTGAAATCAGATGGATATCCAACAATCTTGTAACAATTCTCCTTTAAATGCCTTGTCTTGTTACAAAATTCACATTTCATTAGTTTGTAACATTCATTCATAGTATGACCTTTCAAATGGCAATAATCACGTTCTAAACTATAATTTCTCTTTGGTCTAGATATAGAATAGGAAGTAAACAAGGCAGTAGGATCATTATGCCCAGCTTGCCCATAGGTACCACCAGTAATCAATTTTCTGCTTTCATCCTGAACCACCATAGTATAAGCCTTATCTATAGATGGTAAAGTTGACATCAATAGAATTTGGCTCCTTGCTTGTTCAAAATTGTCATTCAATCCCATAAAAAATTGCAACAATCGCTGATACTCCAATTGATCAACATACTCAGTGGCTGATGGAGGAGGTGGCAGTATTGAGTCATATTCTTCCCACAGATCTTTTAATTTGGTAAAATAAGTTGACACTGATGAAATCCCCTATGTCAAAGTGAATATTTCTTTGTGCAAGTAGTATAACCTTGATGCGTTTACTTTGTCAAATTGCTCCTTGAACGCAGCCCATACCTTCTGTGCATTTGAAGAAAACAATACTCCTGTTACTAAATCTCTACTCACATTGCTCATAAGTCATGAAGTCACAATGGCATTACACCGATCCCACTGACTTCCCAAACTCGGACCAAAGTCTTCCTTCGATGTCAATCCATCAACTAAATACAGCTTGTTCTTACCTAGCAGTGCAACCTTCATCGCACGGCTCCAAAGAGAGTAGTTTTCCATACCTGTCAAGATGAGTCCCACCGACATGGATCCTGGACCATCAGATGGATGTAGGTAAAGAGGATGATTGTGATCTAAGATAATTGAGTTAGGTACTGCTCCGGTGCTCACATCAGCTCCAATATTCTCGTTGACAGTAGAATTTTCAGGAATCACCATTGACAATTGCAGAATTAGGGTTCAAAGTTCCTAAAAATTGAGTAGATTCTCTCGAACTTCTTTCAATTTCACGAATAAATTTCTTAGAATCATTCGATTAGCAGCTCTGATACCATGAAGAATTTGTCAATAGCATGCAATTCAAGTAGAGAAATCAGACATTGAAAGATCGAGAGAAAATTTTAGAGAGAAGAAAAATGCTTCGTTCTTCTATTAAGCGTAATGAAGGAGAAGACACTACAATGTATTTAACTAATTAATCTAACCACCTATCACATGTCTGATGTACATCACTAACTGTAGTTAAGTTAGCTAAACTAACTAACTATGATTAACTATACCTTTACATAATTTTGTCTTAAGTTTTGACAAGTAATTTCTAAAGTTTGGTTTCTCAAATATTCACATATTAGAATACTATCTCTTTGAGGGCATTCTTAATTATTTTCATATATAAGCTACAAGAATTTCTTCAAGCCCAGAACCAGAATTTCTGGCAAACAAAATTTCCAATACGGAAAATTTCCAAAAACTACTCTCAAGGAAATGAAATTCTTTTCTCCTAGCCGATTCAAGTCACATAGCTTATGAAATTTTTTCAATAATCTATTTGTCTTTCCAATGTATCCCAAAAATAAAAAAAAATCTTCAAACTTAATTAACCAAAACCCTCAAATTCCAACTTATAATACCACTTTTAGGAACAATGTAAAAAATTAAAATATATTAACCAGCTTGTGCATAGCTGGAAATATTTTGATTTTTCTAGAAGAGTAAATCATTACACAGATGATGTTGTTATTTTTCTCGGGGGGAGGGAGGGGGTTATAATTAATCATTACACAGATGGTGTTGTTATTTTTCTCGCGGGGGGGGGGGGGGGTGGTTACGACAGTAGGGTCGTCTTATATTATTGTATGTGAGAAGAAGTCTCAAGATTACCTGGTCACATATGTATACAATTTTGTTTAATTTTTAATTTCTACACTTTGAAGATATTTAACTATTCAAATGACATGTTTGTGCTGGAATTAAAACACATGTTGACAATATTTTGTTTTTGCGGGAATTTGTGAAAGACATACTTTATACCAATTGAAATTGTCAACTGCTTATAAAAGGAACAACAATTAGAGAAAATGGCTAGATTTACTCGTAAATGAATCAAAATATTTTTAATTATATCCTCGTTATCTTTTAATTTGGGTTTAATTTGTTCATACTTCATACTTTGTTGTTTGTTAATTGTCTCGTATAATTTATCTTTTGCTAAAGTCTAGATTTACCCCTTATGTTTGACTAAGGTTTAAAATTATACTTCACTATACTTTCTTTAGTTCAAATAGAATTTCAATTAAAAACATAAAAAATATAAATAACTTCAAGTGTATGAAGTATATCTGAACCCTTTTTCCTAGTGGTCAAAATATACTTATATGCAATGTTAAGAATTTGAATCTCAACAATGTCATACCCGTTGTTACCTAAATAGAAACTCTTGTCAAATTTTTCTTGTACCATACATCTATGGGGTATCCAAGTGGTAAAATTCATAATGTCTAGAAAATAAAAGTGGTACCTAGTCAAAAGATTAATATGGAAACAGCATTAAAACAACAGGAATAAAGCTTCTCACTTGATTAATTATTATTAAGTATACATTGATACTAAATTGAGTTTAGATCTATCATATCAACAACTTACCATAAATTAGTGTGACATGGTAACTTAATTAAATTAAAGACCCTCAGATTTTTAATAAACTTATCCTCTATATTTACGGAAAACAGGTAACAGTTATCCGGTGAGAAAAGAGTAGTTGTTTGTGGTGAGGCGCTCAGATTTACCTATAAAAGGAACAGAAGAGAACTCTTCGTCCCCTTAACTCATCTTTATTAGGGATTTACCCTCTGAATCTGAAAGAGGCATATTTCACGTTTGTGCGTGAATCTGACAACCCTTTTTTCATCATTAAATCTATTTTTATCTCATGGGTTGTGTTTGTTAGATTCACGCACAAACTCGCAATATGTCTTTTCCAACTTTACGATTGCAGGTGTGGTTTGACTTGTTTTCCCATCTGGGTTATTGCATATATTTTGCCTGATTTGATTGATTCTTTCCAGTTTGTAGGGAGAAAGCCTGTTTGCAGAAATGCACAGGGGAATGCTATGTACTATTGACCCGAAGCATGTAGGGGTAAGTCTTTTTTATATAATGAATGCTTCAAATCTGCAGATGCTTTTTTAGATTAGAATCCATGATATTTTCATTTGTTTGTTTGTTTGCTTGCTTTATTTTGTAGCTTCTAAGTAGTAGTGAATGAGTATGTGCTTATTGATTTTTCTTTTGTATTTTCTTGTGGATCTAAGTAGAACGGAATGGATGCAAAAGATTCATATACTTGACTCAACTAATTTTGATTGATTGTTTTCACTTGCTTCACTTCATTGTCCACCAAGGTAATTCCATTAAACAATACTCAATAGAGAAGAATTTGGCAGATAAACTGAAGATGGTCACAATTATTATACATTAATATATGAGATTCAGTGATTTCCAACTGAAATAAGAAGAAACTGGCGAATATAGTTTCTTACAAATCCCGACTTAAAAAGGAATACTGACTTTTCACTTCTCCCCTTCGGCACAAAGAGTTCAAAATTGCCTAAACAGGTTTAGAAAATCATAGAACAGTTACAATAACAACTTTTTTATTAGTTACAAAAAGTCCATTCATTAATGGTTTAGTTCATCTTTAGATTAGTGAGTGAAGTGCTGTTTGGGAATAGTTAATGGTTCATGCTTTTCCCTATTAAGATTTCCTTCCCTCTTATCTACTTGGGGCTTAACTAACTGACTGCTCTATAATTATGGAAAATTTGATGTTAATGATTTGAAGATAGCTCAAAGTGAAACGCTCATAACTCGCAATGAGAATATATTGCTAAAAAGATTCACAGTCAAGTAAAACAATCACGTTAAACATGTCATGGGGTGGCTGTGGCACTTACAACTTCAAATTCACGATTTCTTAAATTTTTTTCTTCAGCTTAAATGAAATAATAGCATATTGAGCATTGACACATTCAGCTTACTTAAGCAACTTGGACATACTTCTATAGAGAAAATGGGTGATTTTGGTGTTAGCAATTTTGTAGAGTAAAATCCAACAAAGAAGTTATGAGCTAAACCTCAGATTCTCAGTCTATGTTTCACTAACTTCTGTCTCTTCTTTTTGTAATTATACATCTTATCACTGCCTAAATTGTGAACAATACAGTACGGATAGTTGTTTCCATAACTGCATCTGGTTTTAATATGCAGCATGGCCGGTATCTTCCTATCTCATATCACAGCATTAGCTCTTAGGTATACTCAGTCTTATGAATTGATTCTAGAATTACTTTACAGCTCATTACGCTTCAGAAGCAATTGAATCATAGAATAACTCTTATGTGAGCCTTTAACAAGTGCATATTCCCTCTGAGTGTGCAAGTCCTGGTTTGGTGCGTATGGTTCAACATGCGTACGTTAAGACAAATGGAAGATCCATATAATTGCTGTAGGTCTGATTCTCTAGGCAGGTATAATTAAAGAGTTTTCATAAGCAGGAAGGCGTTTTATATGCTTGAATTTTTGGTATCTAGCTGTTTTTGAGACATGAGCTTAAACAGTGACTTGGATTTTGAATCAGTTTCTGCTGTTCTTGGGTACATCTCATTACTATTAGAGTTAAATGGATGAACTTCTCTGAGGTTCTGCCGGATCTTCTTTTTGTTCTGTTTTTGCACAATAAAGTAACAACAGGATGCATGGGTTACCTGAAGTGTGGGTTTGTTTGTTTTGTAAGCTACAGAAAGGAAACAGCGTAAAGCATTATGTAAAAAGATGAATGCTAGTCATTTAAGCTATCATACTTTGATAATAAGCAGTGAACAGAGAGGGAGAAAAAGAAGTAATTCACTATTGAGCTGTGAAATGGAAATATTAAGTGGGATATGTTATAATGATGTCAAAGTTGGAGGCTAACAGATTCCTTTTTCATGTCAAACATATTTCAGTTTTATTTTTGGAGTACTTGGTGCTTTTTTTGTGTTTCTTTTGTCAGTTCCGGAAATATTCTACTCAGGTTTCATTTGCAAAACTTGGCAAGTTAGTAGGGTTCTTTGATTTGCTCTGTGACTCTAGCTCATGGTCTGAAATGAAAGGTAAGGGGAAAAACTGAAAGAAAAGAGGGCAACTCTTTAGATAGTTTGAAGCTGAGATTGTGTGCTTGAGTCATCGAAGGAAAAATATTAATCATTCTACTTAACTCCTTTATCTCCGTTGGCACTATATGTTTAGCATGTCATTGATCCTTTGTTCCTAATGGACACTAATTGATCACAATAAGAGGAGATGAAGGCACTGTTATGATAATGAATTTCCATCTGCTGTATGAAATTGTGTTAAAGGGAGAGTTGATCAGTTACAGTCAGAAATATGTGCAGCAGGGGAATATGCTTACTGCTCCGCACTCGGGAGCTCAACAATAAATGGTTGGGAAGAAATTGATGATTCAATAAGGTAAATTCACTAGCATTGAAAAATAAAAGAATGATCAAGTTAAATTCTGCTCATCTGCATAAATTAACTACTACTACTATCTTTTTCTCGGGCATTCTTCAGCTTAGGAAGTCATTCAGTATGGTTGCAACATTCTTAACAAACCCTTTCTTGTTGGTCTTTTCCTCTTCAGGCAGGTGCACTCCTTGAAGTACTCCCGGAAGATGATGCTTGCAATAGGTTCCATTCTGTTCAAATGCCCTGTAGAGTTCAAGGAAAAGTTTAAGCATGACGTCACTACCATCCATTTGCTTCCTGTAGTTCAACAGAATGTAGTGAGCCCTTGTCCTAAAGTATCCCTCTACAAAATCTTGGAAGTTCAAAGGGGATTCCCTCAGCATATAAAGCATGCCCTTGCTTGTCAAGGTTAAGGCTTTCTTGTATTTAAGCCATTCTAAGTTGTTGGATTCACGCAAACCTTCTCCACCACCAGGATTTAAGAGGTTGGCACTCAAGACTGAAGTTTGAATAGCTGTGAGCACTTGCAATATGTCAGACTTGTGTGGATTCCACTTGTCTTGTACACCGCAGTACCAGTTAGTCACCGAGATCCCATATTCCAACAGGCTAAGGGAAACCTTGCCCTTCGGATCCAAGTATGGATTCAAGTCAAGGTCATAAGAATGGTAGTGAATCCTTGGAGGACAATTCGGATAATTTCTTGGAAAAAGTATGTCGAAGAAGAAGAGGCCATGGGCATAAGGCGTATCGAGTGGACCAACTATGACTGCTCTCATAAGATCAATCCTCTTCTCATAAGACCTAACAAGAATGGAACTTGGAAGTTTGTTCTCCAACGAAAGCCATTCGTTTTCGATCCTTTGGTGAAAGGCACTTCCCGATACCAAGTTTTTGAAATTTCTGTCGTACGTTAAAAAGTGGTGATCATATGGAGGATGAGGAAGTAAATCAAATTTCTTGATCTGCTTAAACCTCTGCTCAACGTCATCTAAAATCTCTTCTATTTCCCCATAAGACTTGTTTGCCTCGTCCATCTCTTTTTGTTTCTAGTGGTGCTTATTTTGGGACGCCGTTGGAAGCAACTATTTTGTGGTATATGTTCTCAGGAAGACCAAGAAAAGATCCTATTTAATTTGTTCAGTGCAAACTCCCGAATACATTACTGTGTTAGAATTCTTTTTCTACTATGATTCTAACAATTGTAATGTGCCCTTCTAACCCTGCACCAAGATTTTTGAGTTATAGTAGGAGTGAGTATTTAATGACTTGGGACTCTATTTTAGGAAATTTTCTCTTACCATAACAGAGTAAATTTTCTTATACACATTGGTAAAGAATACGAGAGCAAATAAGCCTCAACTAAGGTATGGCATTCTACGTACTCTTTTTATATATCATCTAACCATGGTCTAATTAATAGTAGTATTTATTTTCACCTCATTTATTACTTAATCATAATAAAGTATATTGCATGTGTAGCCTTGCATGGCCTATCCTCATTCCTCGTACTTTTCTCTTCTGACTAAAATTATCTCATTTTGTTAGGATTATGTAAATTTTATGATATATGTTTTTTATCTCAAAATTGTAAGTAAATATTTCTATCCCACGTTGAAATCTGTAATGGTTTAGTATATCAGTGTATATAATCATCACGATGAAAGCAAGCATTTTTCACAAACAAAACCTTTCAACTTCTCATCTGTGATACACAATAACATAACCAGTTCCTCCTTGCGGGAGCTTTGTTCCTTCTCTTTATTTCAAAGCACAGATTTAGTTACTAACCCCATTCGTTCTTGTTATTACCTATTTAAAGGTTAAAGTAGAGTTAATAGGTTTATACTTAAAAAATGTCGTAAATATTCTGAGTAAAGCTATATTATCGAAAGAACTCATCTTTTATAATTCCCTCGTTTGAATTTCTGATAGACGATAGGCCTGGGTGAGAAAATAGAATTTGATCCGTGTTGCATCTATGTGAGAATTTTCATAAAGCACTACAATTTAGAGCATAGTAACTACAGTTTGCCTAATTACCATTAGTAGCTACAGTACTGTTCAATTGTTACCAACTTGTATCACTTGTATTCAGACGCGCAACGAATAGCATGTGTCAACTGTATTCGCACGCACAACAAATACGACCTGTACCAATTGTATTCGTTTGCGCGATGAACACAATCAAGGCGAAATATGGGGCGTATACAAAGAATACATCATATATCGACTGTATACATCCGTGTATACAAGAGATATAACATGTATAGATTGTATTCGTTCACGCAATAAATACATCGGTGTATTGAATCATCTATATGTTTTCAATGAATTTCAACCATAACCATTGAAATGTCCCTTTTCGCCTAGATTTTTGGAATCATATATATATATATGTATATATATACATAATATTATAAAAGTGGG
This sequence comes from Nicotiana tabacum, assembly GCF_000715075.1. NCBI lineage: Eukaryota > Viridiplantae > Streptophyta > Magnoliopsida > Solanales > Solanaceae > Nicotiana > Nicotiana tabacum. The sequence continues at coordinate 124,630,571 of NC_134101.1, read as the reverse complement.
AAGCCCATAATCTAAAGTCTAATTACATAAATGCCCTTCTAATAAATTAAATATCTTACTTGCAAAAATTGAAGAAAAAAGCCAACGGTTCATGCTATATGAACAGTCACGCCTATTAGTGGAAATAACCTACAAACAAACTTCTGTTTGCCACCATATATATTTTGACTATCCGTTTGATATTACATTTAATTTTATACCAAGACCACTTTGAGGAAAAAATGTATTGAAGTGATTCCAATAACAAAGGCCACCCCAAAATGTGGCGTGACATAACAGAAAGGTAAAGATGGGTGTTATTTTGTTGGCAGAGTCATAGAGCACGTCTCCAGTTATTAAAAGAAAAGATTCATTTGGCAACATTGCGATCCATATTATAGATAGTTATTTTAGCCTTTGTATGACGGTGCCGGGCTATAGGAGATGAACCAGCCACTTGGCTTGGACGAGAAATAGGAAATTGCACGAGCACATATGAATTGCTAAGGTTTTTTTATTTTTTTACTTATTATCTTATGATTTATTCTTGAGAAATATAAATATATATATCCTTGTCAACTTTATATATATATATATATATATATATATATATATATATATATATATATACTTGTCAACTTTCTTTTTCCTGAAAAATGAAAAAGGAATACTATGCTGGTGAATAATGTCGTTTTTTTTTGTTTTTTGGCCTTATTTTTCCCTCCATTACTTACTTCTGACTTGATTTATAGAGAGCTACGACTTCTGTTGAGTGAATGCTCACTATCGGTTTTTTTTTTTGGGAGAATGTCAGCATTTTGTTTCTTCGTTTGGAGGGAGATTTGATTATGGTAAGTTAAATTAAAGGTGTTCATGAAAAATATTCATTTGATGTACTATATAGATAAGTTAATATAATTTATGCAATTTATAATTTAAAATATATGTGTGATTATACAATGTGTGTGTAATAATAAAACTGCTACTTCATGTGGTGATTTTGTTGGAAATAACGGTTAAATTATTAAGAAAATAAAATATGATAAACTATGGCTTTGGGGATGTTAGTCTCAATCTATAATTTTTTTTATATATATGTGCTTATATATCATATTTAATGGACTAAAATTACGCTAAATTATTTATTTCTTCTCTAACTAGGGATTCTGACTATTCTTGTCATTAATAATTCAAAAGGCAATAAATCTCCGAAATTGATAATGTTTATATTATTTGTTTATAGCAAAATTTTACTTGTGAGCTGGGATAATACTACTATTACATTCGAAGTCATGTCTTGCGAAGCTTATGCGACTTTTAAATTTTCTTGCCCTTAATTATAAAATCAGAGTTAGTGTATATTCTATAATACTTTCTTTTGTGGCTTAATTGCTACAGGGGGTGAATCTTATTGTTTCCTAAAGTAACTGCATTTTTTCTAATTGCGCATTTTATTCTAATTGCAAATTTCATCTTTATATACATGTCAATACTTTTCTTTTTTACTTTTTCCCCAAAAAATGAATAATACATTTTAACATAAACAATGCATATTTCCATGAAGACAACACATAAAGGACCGTTAATACCAAATAGGTACAGTCAGATCTTTCTATAACAATATTTCTATATAATAGTCATTCATTATAAAAACCAAGGTTTTCTCGAAACCAGTTTTTATTTTTATTTTATATATATCCTCTATAACAACACTTCACTATAACAACCAAAAAATATCGAAACAAACAAGGATATTATAGAAAGGTTTGACTGTAATAAAAAGAGTCAAAGAAGTGAAGATAGCCGATCTTATATGTGTGTAATATAATCTAATGAATTTATTAGTTTTTATGATAGGATTCATATTATTAGTTCATGAGAAGATTAAAGACGTAATAGATAAAAATGAGTTATGGTATTCTTTTTGAAAAAAGACGGACGTTATAAATAATAGTACAACTTATGGCAACTGTAACATAGAGAATGTTGATTAAGAAGGGAGGTGAGATGCATTGAAAAAAATCTTTTCCTTTTTCATAATAAAAAGAGTTATTAATTTTTAATTAATGTTGTTTTATCTATATTATATGTTGTATTACATATTTGTACAAAATAAAATCGAATAAGTAAAAGAATTGCATGTATCTATTAAACTTTACTTGTTTATTTTAGTAGGTTTAATTTCAACCAAATCATCTTTACAGAGCAATCGAAAATCGAATTTACGGAAAAGACCTAAAAATGCTACTCAACTTTCAGAAATGGTCTATCCATGCCATCCGTTAAAAAAATGCTCATTTCATGCCACTGTCGTTACACATTTGGCTCATCCATGCCATTATTGACTAACGACAGTGGCATGGATGGGCCAAATAAAAATTGAGTTGTTAGTCAATAATGGCATAGGTGAGCCATATGTGTAACGGCAGTGGCATGAAATGAGCATTTTTTTAACGGATGTCATGGATAGGCTTTTTTCTGAAAGTTGAGTAGCATTTTTAGGTCTTTTAAGGAAATATAAGGTGAGATATGCTTCATTATATGGTTGTATCAAACAAAATCAAAGCAAAAAAAAACCCGCATGTATCTAATTAAATTTTAATTATTTATCGTAGTAGGTTCAAATGTTATCCAATCACTTTTAATTCGATGAACAAGTTATAATACGACGATCTACATTGATCATTCACAATACATACACGTGCATTACATCACAAGTAATACTCCATCACTCAGTAGGTATACACGTGCAACGCACGTGGCGAAAAACTAGTATATATTAAAAGCACGAAGACCCTTAGCGAAATGTCGTTTGCCTTTTTTACCCTTCAAGAATAGATTTTATATTGGACAATACTGTAATTTAAGTTAATTTCCTATTATTTAGGACTTTAACTAAAAAAAATTTATTATTAAAGTTTCCTTATTTTAACTTAGAATAAACTCCTAACATTTAGGTTACATAAAGAAAAAATTCTTATTTTACTTGTATAAATTAATATAGCTTCTTTCTTACACGTACATCATATATTTACGGCTAAAAATAGATCTCTTCTAAGTCTTTAAATATTGAAGTTGACCGTACAATCTAAACCAAACTTAAAGACACATTAGTAAGAAATTATTTTTAAGTAAGTTTACAAATAACATCCTACATTTGAAAATAATAGAGTAATAATTTATAGTAATAACAAATATTACAATATACTTTATGTGTTTTTACATGTTGCAATATATACTTCTATCAAATCAAAAGCCCAATTTCAATATTGGATAAGTAAAGCGTATATATGATACTCTAATTTATAAATTGAAATTAATAGCAATAAATTTATACTGTAATTTATAAGAAATTTTAAGTTAGTTTCAAGTAAATCTTCTTACATATTTCCTTAAAATCTTTCGTTATTTGAACAATGTAGGAAGTCCTAACATTTGAAATTTTAAAATTAATTAATATAATTATAATACCTTATATGTTACTATATTGATACAATTTTATCCAGTATAAAATTTATTTTTAAAGAGTAAAAAGTTCGATTAAAATTTTGTGAATGAAACTTCAATGCCAAATGTTGATCAAATTTTTTATCCTTTAAACATATATTTTACCTTGGAAAAAATAATCATTTAATTAATTTTTAAATATTTTAACACATTAAAATCAACTAAACTTTTGCTTATTAAATCTTTTTTTATTTTAACTATATAGGAAACACTAATATCTACTCTTTCTAACCTAACTTATATGTATTGTTTAACTGAGCACGAAGTTTAAGAAAGAAGAAAGAATTCAAAATTTATAGTCTAAACAAGCACAAATATTTAAAAATCATCTTTTTAAGCATAAATTAAAAAGTTTAAAATTAAATTATTTCTAAATAAGGAAGTATAAATTCTATTCTTGGGACAGATTAAAAAAGAAAGTATGAGACATAAATTGAAACAGGGAGAGTAGGATTTTAAAACCTAAGATTTTAGCTTTTATAAAATCATTCATTAAATGAATTAGGTAACATAACTATAATTCTTTCCCAAAACGTAGCAACCAAATCAATTAATTTTTTTTAATCGAAAAATCATTAGAAATATATGGGTTCAACATTCTCTTAATTGTCTCGAGACACAATTAAAGAGTACAATAATTAAGCAGCTAAGATAATCAATAAATTTGAGTTTTTGGTTTCATGACAAAGCAAATACTTGTACTAGAAAGACACAAGAGATTTTTATCCATTTAACTAAAGGATCTTCATTGTTCACTTTCATACACTTTTTTCTTTCATTTTTATTTAAGAACTCAAGTACATATTTTATAATATTTATATAACTTTTTAGAAAATCTTAATACTCATTAATTCGGGTACGTGCGTTTAGTCTCTCTCTCTCTATATGTATTTCATCACCCTGTTTGCTAGCCATCCATGAAAGTTTCTTTCCATCTTGCATCAAATGTTGCTGATCATGCTTAAAAATATAGAAGGAGATCTTTGCGTGTGATTCTTGGAGAGAAAGAACCTTATGTATTTAGGTTTTCAATTTTTATATGTGCTTGGCTAGATTTGGTAAGTCTGTGATTAATGACTAGAGGTTGGTAAGTTGGAATTATTTGGGATATTTATATAAGATTCCATTTGTTATATCGCGTAAATTTTCCACGGATGAACCAAAAGAAAAACGAAAATCAGGAAAAATACAGAAAATTTGTGTTGACGGTAGACCAGGGTTTTGGGAGAAATTAAAAAATAGCTAGATTTACAAGTGGTCATTCAAAAATAGCCACAGTTTCAAAAGTAATCAAAATTTAGCCATTTTTCATGTAAAGTCTGAACGAAAATACTGTTCAAAATCCGAAAAAAATACTCCAGCATAATATACTGGAGTTCTAGTATAACTCCAGCATAACATACTGGAACTTCAGCATAATATACCGGTCCAGCATAATATACTGGAGTTTGGAGCACCGGTGCTCCAGTCTTCAGTATATTATACTGGAGCCAGCAAAGTATACCGGTCCAGCATAATATGCTGAAAGTTCATACACAGGTGCACCGAACTCCAGTATATTATGCTGGACCGGTCTCTGTTGCAGCAAAATAGTGGTTATTTTTCAATGACTTAGCAAACGCTGACTATTTTTGAATGACCAATCCGAAAACTAACTAGACCGTGCTATTTTAACTAGGGTTTTAGGTTGGGTAGGCCCACAAAATAGGGCAAATCGATTCAGAAACATCAGGCCCATAACCGGCCCATAGGACAAAAAGGATGAGTCCCAAACAGGAGCTGCCACTTTGTCTTTGTTGGAAATACTATCGGGCCAGGTTCATCTATAAAAGGTACTTACTAGTTAGCCCAATACCATTAGTTAACCTTTCAGTTAAAATCGTAAAAATAGCACGATCTAGCCAGTTTTCGGACTGGTAAATAGTCAGCGTTTGCCAAGTCATTGAAAAATAGCCACTATTTTGCTGCAACAGAGACCGGTCCAGCATAATATATTGGAGTTCGGTGCACCTGTGTATGAACTTCCAGCATATTATGCTGGACCGGTATACTTTGCTGGCTCCAGTATAATATACTGGAGACTGGAGCACCGGTGCTCCAAACTCCAGTATATTATGCTGGAGTATTTTTCCGGATTTTGAACGGTGTTTTCATTCAGATTTATCTTTACATGAAAAGTAGCTAAATTTCGATTACTTTTGAAAGTGTGGCTACTTTTCAATTATCACTTGTAAATCTAGCTATTTTTGAATTTTCCGTCAATATGGGTTTGGCCTTTTGGGCCGACCCAACTCAGCATATGATTTAATAGGGTTGGGCTAAGATTTTTGGAGCCCATTTTAAAATAAGGCTTTTAAGCCCGACCCAAATAAGCTCGTAACCCATGGGGAGCTGAGCAGTTAAAGTCGAGGTCGAGCACTCAGATCGGCCCAAACAGCTAGTTTAATAATAGGATATTTTAAAGGAATATTCCAAAGAATATTCTCTGCATTTGTATCTTCAGTTAAGTGGGAAAAATATCCCATATAAGTAGGAATAGAGAGAGAAGAATGAGGTATGTAATATTCTATATGATAAGCTCTCTCTAGAAAAGTTGACTCCTAAGTAATTACAAACATTGTCTTTACAAAAGATTCGATTTGTTGTTGGTCCCAAACTTTTTCACATCAGATCCGAGAAAGTTTCCTATATTCCCACGTTTGATTGCCTTACATCATTGTTAGAGAGAGAATCATCCACCTCATTGAACATTTGGGTGAATTATTCTCCCTATTTATATTCATTGTCATTTATCTTATTTATTGCTTATCATTATTCCCTCATTCATTTTAACAATATTATTAAACACCTCCTTGGTATTAAATAGCCTTGAATGCGGTTTTCATAGTATAGACATCCATCAGTCTTTGATCTAGGATTAATTATATTTAACTAGAATTTACCCATTATCATTTATTTAATTAGTTTAACAAAAAGACTTAACACTTTTTGGTCAAACAATTTGGCGTCGTCTGTGGGGAATTTTCTAGTTAAAATTTTAGTTTCTTCTAGATCTAAAAAAACACACAAAACTTTGCAAAATCCCGTATTTCCTTGTTTGCATGAATCTGACATGGCAGACAATGGAGAGGAAAAGAGAAAGGCGATAGCCGATCTCACCGCCAATCTCCTCAACACCATTAATGAAGTAGACAAAGCGGAGGGTGAAGACATAATACCAAATACCTCTCCCAGGCGAAACAACTCGCCTCCACCTCCCGACAACATTACGAGCTCGCACGGAAAGGGAACGTCTACGTCCACGACAAAAGAGGCACAACCAGTAGTGAAAAAGTTACTTAAGGCATTCTTTACAAATACGCAAACCGGCTTCCTCGACAAGCCTGCTCGGAGGTCGAATAGGGAAGGCATAAGAGCTGGTGTCGCATCAACAGCTGAAGAGCAGCACGCTCCCCCCGTATAAGGTATTACTCATAATGTTATCGATGCAGGTAATGATACACTCACAGCTATTTTGAGGAAAATGGAGGAGATGGAGAACGAGAACAAAATGCTCTGTAGCCAAATGAAAGAGCACCAAGAAAGGGTAGACAAAATACCAGGTGACCCAAAACTTCTACCAAAAAGAGACGCCGCTCGGTTTGTCGAGCAACCATATAGCGACGAGGCTGCACCATACGCCATACCAAAAAACCTTTAAAATGCCACCATACTTGAAAATATATGACGACACGACGGACCTGGAGGATCATGTGACCCACTATGTCACTGCAGTAAAAGGCAACATCCTCGCAAAAGAACAAGTATTATCCATATTGCTAAAGAAGTTTAGAGAGACCCTAACCGCCGGAGCCCTAACTTGGTATTTACAGTTACTTGCGTTCTCCATAGAAACGTTTGCGGAAATGGCAGACAAGTTCGTCACCGCCCATGCCGGAGCCAAAAAGCAGAGGCGAGGGTGAATGACATATTCACCATTAAGCAATCTCCTAGCGAAAGGCTCAGGGACTTCCTCATCCGGTTCAACCGTGTAAGAATGACCCTTCCAAATATATCTGAAGGAATGGCGGTAGCCGATCTCAAGAATAGGCTAAGTAGAAGTGGGTTGTGGGCGACCAAAAAGTTGCTGAGCCAACTCATGAAATACCATCCAACCACTTAGGATGAGATACACAACTCCTATTGTGCCGAGGTAAGAGCCGACAAGGACGATCTCAACGGACCTACCCAACGTTTGACCTCGGTCCAAATGGAGTCTAGGAAAGACCCGAGAAATGACAGCAGAAGCGATCTAGCAGGATCCCGACCTAATAGAGAAAGACATCAACCTTATGTCAGAGGCACCTTCATTCCGCCTCCACGCCACGATAAAGGTCCATCCAAGCCGTGAATGGGAGTTTACTGAAATGAAAGAGGTATGCCCCCCTTATTATCAGCTCACAATTTTTGTGTTTCCCCCCTCAGAAATAGTCTACGCACTGGAGAAACTCGTCCTAAAGGTAAAATGGCCACAAAAGATGAAACTCGACCCGAGCACCAGAAAGTCAAATTCCCTCTGCGAATTCCACCAGGAATGGGGTCATAAAACTGAGGACAGCATCGTCCTAAGATAGGAGGTCGTGAACATGATTCACCAAGGGCACTTGAAAGAGCTGATGAGTGATCGTGGGAGGGCCAACTTCGCCCGAGGGCGGGAACAACACCAGGGACCGCCCAAACTACCCTCCCCAGTTCGGACCATTCAAATGATCATCGGAGAAGGCGACGACGCATATACCAATCGCGTGAAGTTTACCACCACCCAAAAACTCAAGCGGTCGATCACCCACCTAGTATGGCAAACTCGAAGAAAGTGTCATCTTCGATAAGTCAGATACCCACGGTTTGGTTTTCCCACACTATGATGCCCTTGTCATTACTTTATGTGTTTTTGATACTGATGTAAGACGTATTATGGTCGATGATGGAAGCGGCGGGTGCATCATCCATCCTCGAGTTCTCACCCAAATGAAGCTCGAGAACAAGATAGTGCCACGTTGCATCACACTAACAGGTTATAACAATATAGTTGAGCAGACATCTGGAGAAATCACACTGCACGTCCTGGCCGGTGGCGTCACTTTGGAGACCACGTTCTACATCATGGACCAGGATACGTCGTATAATGCCATCATAGGCCAACCGTGGATACACACCATGAAAGCCGTCCCTTCCAGCTTATACCAAGTCATTAAATTTCCCACCCCCTAGGGAGTATTTTTCATACAGGGAGAGCAACGCACGACCTGAGAATGTTACACTAGACATACACCCAACAATTGAAAGGTAAGGCCGAGGAAGCATAGCAATTAACAAAGTCGGGGTCAGACGGCGACAAAAGGAAAGACGTCATCAAAGACCCTGAAATCACAGAAGTCACAGGGTCAATCGTAGAGGACCTCGACCCTATCCAATTAGACGACGACGATCACAACAAGAAAGCTTTCATCGTCCATAAGCTCCAAGATCCAGGTAAATTTCACCAATTCTTAAAAGTAACATAGACCTATTTGCTTTTTCCCATGCAGACATGCCAGGTATCCCGAAGGAGATAGCAACTCACAAGTTGAATGTCGACCCATTTTACCCCCAGTAAGGCAGATTAGGCGAAAGTTCAACTCTACAATAAATAACGCAGTTCGTGAGGAAGTCGAAAACATTGTTAGTGAATGGTTTTATCAGAGAATCGAAGTACCATCAATGGGTAGCCAATGTGGTCATGGTGAAAAAGAAGAACGGTAAGTGGCGGATGTGCGTAGACTTCACAGATCTGAACAAAACTTGCCTAAAAGACTCGTTCTCGCTGCCTCACATTGACCAACTCATCAACGCTACAGTCGGGCACGAACTACTGAGCTTTTTGGATGCTTACTCGGGCTACAACCAAATCCTCATGGAGGAGGAGGACCAAGAAAAAACCACCTTATCACCCACTAGGGGACATACGGCTACAGGGTGATGCAGTTCAGGTTAAAAAACGCGGGGGCAATGTACCAGAGTCTAGTGACCAAAATGTTCAAAGATCAAGTCGGCAAGACCATGGAAGTATATATAGATGACATGTTGGTCAAGTCAAAAAGAAAGGAAGACCATTTCGACCACCTGTGGGAAGCCTTCGACATACTCAGAAGGTACGACATGAAATTAAACCCCGAAAAATATGCTTTCGGCATGACATCTGGAAAATTCCTCGATTTCTTGGTATCACAACGAGACATCGAGGTCAATCCCGACCAAACCAAGGCCATAGAAGGAATCCTAGAAAATCTAATCAGCAAAAAGCAAGTGCAAAAGCTGACCAGCCGGATAACCGCCCTATCAAGATTCATCTCGCGGTCCTCTGATAGGTGCCAGAAATTTGTTGGCATGCTAAAAAAGGATAACGGACTCCAATGGAATTCCGAGTGCGTCAACGTCGTAAAAGAACTAAAGGTCTACCTGTCTTTGCCACTGTTGCTCACTAAGGCAGAACCCGGAGAGCGCCTCCTTGTCTACTTGGTCATGTCCGACATCGTAGTAAGTGTAGCCTTGGTATGAGAAAATAAAGATACGCAATCTCCGATCTATTACATCAGTAAAACTTTGGTCGACGCTGAAACGAGGTACCCCCACCTTGAGAAGTTAGCTCTGGCCCTGGTCGTAGCTTCACGAAAGCTTAGACCTTATTTATAGTGCCACCCCATCTCGTTGGTCATGACTTTTACTTTAAGGAGTATCCTGTACAAACCCAAATTGTCGGGCGGATTGGCCAAGTGCGCCATAGAGCTGGGCAAGCACGATATAACCTATCAGCTGCAAAAAATGATAAAGTCGCAAGTTCTTGCCGACTTCGTCACCGACTTTAGTGTGAAGATAATGTCCGAAGTCGATAGGGAAACCGCCAGCACTTCCGCCAAAATACACAACCAATGGGTTTTGTATATCGATGGCGCTTCTAACGTATCAGGATCTGGATTGGGACTCATGTTCGAGGTCCCAACATGAGAAATGGTTTGCCGGTCCATACGATGCCCTGATATGACTAACAATGAGGTCAAGTATGAGGTCGTGATTGCAGGGTTAAAGTTGGCACTAAAGTACAGAGCACGGGGAGTCATCCTTCGATGTGACTCGCAACTCGTTGTCAACCAAGTCACAGGGACTTTCCAAATTAAGGAGCAACGGCTCCAAAAATACCAGGCCAAAATTTGCAAACTACTACCCGAGTTCGATGAATGTTAGCTCGACCAAATACCCCGAGAACAGAACATCAAAGCGGACGACCTCACCAAACTGGCAGCGTCCACCAAAAGCATAACCGGAGAGGGGGACGTGGTCACTCTCCTCCATTCATCAATAGACCAAATCGAGGTACGATCTATAAACCTGAGTTGGGACTAGCGCAATCGTATTATCTCATACTTGCAGGATAGAGTGCTCCCACCCGATAAAAAAGAAGCCAAGAAGCTTCGAATGCAGGCGGCTAGGTACAACATTATCAATAACGACTTGTACAAAAGAACGTTTGGTGGCCCCCTAACAAAGTTCTTAGGACCAAATCAAATACAGTGCGTCCTCAAAGAAGTACACGAAGGCCACTACGGAGCTCACACCGGCAACCGAGTTCTCATCAGATGCCTCATACGAGCAGGTTACTATAGCCCACGATGAAAAAGGAGGCTGCCACTTTGTCAAAAGGTGTGAGTAATGCCAAAAATACGCCCCCATGATTCACCAAGCGGGCTAGCACCTTCATTCAGTCACCTCGCCCTAGCCTTTCAACAAATGGAGAATGGACATCGTCGGACCCGTCCCATCGGGACGGGGTATTGTACGATTTTTTTAGTTTTAACTGACTATTTCTCCAAGTGTGTAGAAGCAGGTGCATTCGCCTAAATAGGAGAGCAAGAAGTAATCACATTCATATGGAGAAACATTATATGCTACTTCGGTATCCCCAAAGAAATCAGTTGCGATAGTGGTCCCCAGTTCACTGGAAAAAAGACCGTCGAGTTCTTCGAAAAATGGAACATCAAAAGAATACTCTCCACTCCATATCATCCCGCAGGCAACGGTCAGGTAGAATCCTCCAACAAAATGATATTGAACATCATGAAAAAGAAGCTCGAGAACACCAAGGGATTGTGGCCGAAACTACTGCCGGAAGTGCTATGGGCATACCGCACTATGCCAAAATGAGCACAGGAGAAACACCATATTTACTAGTCTATGGGACTGATGCAGTAATACCGGTCAAAGTCGGTTAACCAAGCCTAAGGTATTCAAATGAGAGCGGGCCAAGCAACGATGAAAGCAGAAGGCAAGACCTCGACGAAGCCAGAGAGAGGAGAGACATGGCCTACATAAGAATGATAGCTCAAAAACAACAGGCAGAGCAGTACTACAACAAAAAATCCAAGATCAGGCCACTAAAATTCGGGGACTATGTACTCAAAGCCAAAACACAAGCAAGCAAAGACCCATGAGAAGGCAAATTGGAACCAATTGGGAAGGCCCATACAAAATCACGGTGGTGGTAAGCAAAGGGTCGTTCCATCTAGAAACAATGGAGGGAAAACTACTACCAAACAATTGGGACGTCGCCCACCTCAAATACTTCAACTTCTAAGGATTGGCGTCTCCCTAGTCGTACTCTTTTTTCCCTTACCCGAGTTTTGTCCCAATTGGATTTTCTCGGGGAGGTTTTTAACGAGGCGACGAAGAGAGTGTCTCGAAGTTAAGTATAAATTCATCGCTCAACTTCTCAACTACTTTTCCAGGTCGCCAATGAAAGGACTAGATAGACTGTGACTTCTCCAATGTATAGGAATTCTCCAATGTATGCATGAACAGAGCAAAAACATGTAAACTTCTCCAATGAATGTATAAACAAAGCGTAAACACACGAGTTTTTCATCTCTACCAAGTTCATACAGTACGCCAAACTAAGAGTCAATATTCGACCTCGCTCGAATCGACTCACATTCGACCTCGCTCGAATCAATTGACATTCGACTTCGTTTGAATTTATTAACATTCAACCTCGTTCGAATCCACTAAGGGTCAACATTCGACCTCGCTCGAATCGACTCACATTCGACCTAGCTCGAATTAATTGACATTTGACCTTGCTCGAATCAATTGACATTCGACCTCGATCGAATCAATTGACATTTGACCTCGTTCGAATTAACGAAGAGTCAATATTTGACCTCGCTCGAATTAATTGACATTCAACGTCGTTCGAAATAACTAAGAGTCAACATTCGACCTCGCTCGAATTGACTTGCATTCGACTTTGTTCGGACTTATTAACATTCAACCTCGTTCGAATCCACTAAGGGTCAACATTCGACCTCGCTCGAATCGACTCACATTCGACTTTGTTCGAATTACTTAACATTTGACTTCGTTCAAATTTATTAACATTTGACCTTGTTCTAATCAACTAGCGTTTGACTTCGCTCAAATTAATTAACATTCGACCTCGTTCGAATCAACTAAGATTCAAAAACTCTTACAAAGGAAAAACATTCGAAGAAAAGCGAAAAGAGCCAAGAACATACAACAAAAAGTCATATTCATTCCATTCCAAATAAATAAATAAAGTATCTTACAAAGGGCCAAAAATACTTCCCCACCAAAAGAAGAACAAAAAACTAAGTACAAGAAAATCACACTACATCATCTCCGCCTGCGCCATCACCACCTTCACCGCCCGATCCAGCAGCACCATCTCCACCATTACCCGCACCATCAGCATACTCTTCATCATACCAAGCATCAGATGCAAGCCCATCCAAGTCCTCTTCGTCATCACCGGTCTCCGGCTTGGCGGGATCATAACCACAGGCAAGTCTAGCATCACATGCTTTAACGCGGGCATCTTCGAAGTCGGCCTCAGGAATCTTCCCTGTTGATACCCAATTTTTTCCTATATATTTTTATAGACATATATACTTTCAAAAATAGCATATATATGTATATATAAGCATGCACGTGATTTTTATAATTTTTCTATAATTTTAAAGGCTTTAAAATGATTTAATTCCTCCCCTTTTACTTATAAAATTTCCAATAATTATCCTTCAAATTATTGTTGTGGTAATTTAGCCATCTAAATCCTATATTTATTCCAAAAAAGTGCTTAAGTATTTTTAGTGCATTTTTTATAATTGCATTAAACTAATTTGTATATGTTTGCAATACTAGCCCTATTAACGCATAATTACATTTATATGCATAAAATGATCTTCTATATTTTTAAAACGTTAAATATATATTTTAAATCATTTTAGTACACAATTTTTTTTTAAATCATCTATTATTTATTATAAATTATATAGGGTTAAATTGGCTATTTAAAACTTAGCCAAATTGTATTTCAATTCTAGCCTAATTTCAACCCAACACCCAGCCCAATTCTTAATTAAATTACCCAACTCATGCCCTAAATGCACCTACCCTACCCAAAACCCATCAGATCATGGCCGTTGATCTTTCAAATCAACGACCCTCATTAAAACTTACCTTTTTAATTTCAAACGACCCCCAACCCTAACCATTTTCTCCACATCCGCCGCCCTAAAATACTTTCTACCCTCAAAACACTCTCAACCTAACCCTAATTTTCAACCACCGACCTCTCATCTTCGGCCATCTCCGGTGACCTCTCATCGTCTCTTAAGCCTCTAATGGCTTTTCTCATGCCACGCTTGCCTTCTCTAAGGTCTTCAAGGGCCCAGGGCCAGGCCGACTTACATCTAAGGTTCATCTCCTGCCTGTTCTTGGCTATTCCAGTATGATTTCAAGCGGAATCATTCTATATTTGCTACGATCCTTGGAATTCTAAACAGGTTTCTTTATCTCTACATGGGTTCTTTCGAAAACCTAATTTTTTTTCTATACCTCCTAGATCTGTACAGATCTAGGACGATTTGAGTTTGTTTCTTGAATGTTTTACACTGTCCTTGAGGTTCTTTACAAGAATCGTATGATTTCAAGTGTTTTTCATCTTATTCTAAAACTAGGGTTTTCGGAACTTCTTTTAAAACCTTGTTTAACTGATTCTTTGTTTAAGCTTCTATTTCTTGCATATCTTGACGGGTTCTATGAGTTTACTACATCTTTAACTCGTCTATGTTGAAAACCCTAATTTTTAAGGGTTTTTCGTTTGGTTCTATGTATCAGTATGACTGACCAGTTCTCGTTTTTGAGTTCTGTGATTCCTTATGACTATCTTGCCTTGATATGTTTCTACTGAGTTTCTTTGCATAAATTTACACTGATTCTATATGCTTGTATCCATCTTGACTGTTCAAGACTTGCCTTTTTCTCATTGAATCAATATTGTTTTACTTTCATGCTTGCTAGAGTTGTATGTCGGCTCTTGACTATCCATATCTTACTTTATTTATATGCTAAATGCTAACTCTGTTCACGACTCTCTCTTCGACTGATTCTGAATTCCCTATTTCTTGGTTTGATTTGCAAACTTTCCTTTAAACCTTCGATTCTTTCTGTTTAAACTTGGCTTATTTGCTTATTCATGGAAACCTATGTTATTTTCCTCAAATCAGTGTTATTTCGAGTCCTTGATTCACTGATTTGCTATGATAATACCTATATGCTGATTCTCGATTATTTCCATATTCTTGCAACCTTATTTAGTTTTCTTACCTTATTTGATTAACCGTGTTATTTACTGATTCTTCACTAACTATTTTCTTAATTGAACCCTTATGTATTTACCCCTAATTGTCTACTCTGAACCTAAGTCTTACTTGATTTTCTTTCCTTAAATATGTCCTGCTCTTTACCGTTGGTTAATTATCCCTTAATTAAGGGAAGACTTGCTGATTTTGTGCCTGACTAATTATGTGGCTTCATTAATTGTTGAAGACTGATTTCCTTTACCTTATTTTACTCTGCTCTCAACTACTATATATATTCTCCTCTATTCTCACCTCCACACACGAACACTAGTTCAATAACTCTCTCTTACACTTAAAAGCTCCCTGCCCTTTCTTGTTAACTTGCTACTTTTCCTGAGCTAGCCGGCTGTAAGCCAAGACTAGTTATTGCGCTATACCTGCTCTATACTCTGTGTTTGCTCTCCTTAACTGGTATGTCCTAATTCAATTTCAAGTCCAAAAACCTATTTTTTCTGTTATTGCTTTAGTTCATTGATTTCTAGTCTTATTCCTACTTACTATTTGGCTGTTCAATGTGTAACTAGCATGTCTAAATCATTGTTTCACCTAGCATGCCTAAACTACACTGCTTAATCACTAGCATATATGAATTTTTTCCTATTTAACTTTTGATTAATATGTCTAAGGATCTTCCTATTGCTTTATCTAGCATGCCTCAACTTGAGTTGTCCTATGTATGTCAGCATGTTTTGATCAATCTGTTTACTTAGGTTTTGGTTTAATCTGTTTTGCTAAGTTGCCTAATATCTCTAGGTAACCCTGTTTCTATGTTTAATTTGTCCAAGTGTAATATGTTTCCACATGGTTGCTCTGTGATTCATGCTCTATGTCTCTACTTCCAGTTGTATGACTAATTCCTTAATCCAATAAAACTTTAGAAAAGTTTCTGTGTTCCTGTTGTTATGTGCTTCACTATGACATTAATGTGTTCTTTATGTCCCCAATTCCCACTACCCCTGTGTGAATTCTGTTGTTAAGAGATGCTGGACCTGTTTGTCCTGTAGCCAGCCTGTTTGCTTGCTGATTTACTTTAAAAATGTTTCCATTGTTTTCAAACTGTTTTACTACTGATCAATCCTTATTTTCAGAAAACTTCTTTACTTATTGAATCAATCCAGTACCGTTCTTCTTATCAAAACCTTTTCAAAACTATGTTAAGCACCCCACTTTACTCCTAGGTCCTTAAGTTCTGCCCCTACAGTGTGTGACTGCCTTGGGATCCCTATGAGATCCCTCTGAACTTTGATGCACTGGAGCTGGCTCTTCCATACTGCACTTACTCAGTTCTGGTTATAAAGTCTAGGTGTGAGCACTGTCCGGGATCCTTGAGATCCTTAGGGAACTATGACGCACCTAGACAATGATATTGTTTATGGAATTTGGTATCTGAAGTTATTGGAGGTTTGGGAAATCACTTGGGCCTGCTTCAGGCTCCCTATAGTGTAACTTCTTCTTTTTTCTTTTATCTATTTGTGTAATTCATTCATCTGGTTTATAATAATTATTTGTAAACGAATATTGGTGTGATTAGTGAAAAGGGGTGGGTAGTTACATATCTGTGGGGTACCATGGGTAGAAACCATACCTATAGGATTTTATACTTGCTATGTCTGCTTTACCATGCTAGAAACCATGCCTATAAGATCATATTAATATACTTGTTATGTTTGCCTTACCATGCTAGAAATCATACCTATGGGGTTTAAGTGGTTCCAGCAATAGAAATCATGTCCATAGGTTTAAAAAATCAACTTCATAAGTAGATACCATGCCTATAGAATGTGATCAAGTTCAGTTTCTGTTACAACGGGTATTTACATTTGTTTTCATTAGATATCATGCCTATAAGTTTCTAACATCAGATCTTAACAACTAGATATCATGCTTATAACAACTAGATATAAGTTTCTGCCTATAGAATTAAAATTAATTTAGTCTAATTCGTGCTATTTCATTTGAAATTGTCTTAATCAATTGCCCGCTTCTTTAATCGATCTATTAAACATTGTCTTCATTCACCACTGCTAGAATGCATGCCTATAGGGCCTCAAATGCCCGTTTAAAATTGCTCACTAATTTACTATATCAGACGTAGTTATCATGCTCTTAGGACATCACTGTTCTGCATTAAGCAAGCCTATAGGGCGTTTTTAAATCCTGCAACTTTGAAACTGCATTTCTGCTACTTAAAGTTGTTCAGATTTAACAGTTTTGATCAGTAGGCAAGTTAAATAGGATCATTCATATATTGGCCTAATTCAGTGCTTTATAACCCCTGCTCACTTAGATATTATGTTCTAGGATTTGTTCTCTTTGAATGTTGTTTGAAGACGTGCATTCATGTGGTATGTTTGAGGAGGTAACTGTGAGCCTCTAACTTGTTTTATATGCAGTCCTAACTGTTCTTGCTTGTCGCCTAGAATTTTTTCCTTTTAAAACACCTTAGGGGTTGTCTAAAACTGCCCAGATTTAGAGATCCTAAAATACCTCCAGGACCACAAGGAAAGGACGGGTAGTGCACACATAGGACATTGTCAAGGTTACTAGAATGCTTTAGGTTATGACCAAGGGGAGGGACTTGGGTAGAACGGGATATAATGACTACGCGCTAATGTCACGTGTAGCCCCTCATTGAGGAGTGTTTACCGGGCATTGCGTGGGGTGATCCTGTAGGCTAACCAACCTAGGACCCCTCTTTCCCAAATTCCCTTTGCTTAAAAACTTTACTTTCTTTTTATGCACACAACTTGTTCCAATTCTGTGTCTTATTATTTGAGTCATACAATGCCCAACATGCTTTATTTATTTGTTTCAACTACTTATCTGTTAAAGGACTAATTCATAAATATAAGTTTGGCCGGGACCCGTAGTTTTGGACCAAGAGGGGTGCCTAACACATTCTCCTCAAGGTTATTTCGAGCCCTTACCCTAAATCTCTGGTAACACAAACTAATGCAAGAGTTAATTGCTCTAGGTGCCCTAACGCACCATAATCCGTTAGGTGGAGACTCTTCAAAATACCCAATTCCCAAAAGGAAATGAGTTATTACCCCCCATGAATGCCGAAACTCGGACTTCTCTCCCCAGAGGGGAAAAAGGGGGTGCGACAACATGACGACTCTGCTGGGGATGCTTTTAGGCTCTTACCATAACGAACTTGTCTTTTGTGAATCGGTCCAAGCATGTTTTATCCCGTACCCTTTCCCCTTATTTGAACTTAACTGCCTATTTTAAGCATTTATTCATAAAACTGACTTTTCTCTTTGTTTTCTTTTTCCGTAACTGTATTTTAATTATTTAAATACTATATTTATTTTTCATATGTGCAAATACTTGACAACATGCTATTAATTGCTGCATATATCATGCTCCACATCATATTCCACTCGTGCGTATCAAATCCTATAGCAACGCTTAAATGAGTCACTACTACAAAAAGAGGCTTTAGTGACAATTAAAAATACCTTTAGCGGCAATAAATCGCCGCTACAAGCTTTACCGGTCATTAGTCTTTAGCTGGCAATGCGGGGGTCGGAAAAGCCTTTAGCGGCCGTTCTAACAAAAGCTGGTAAAGGGTATGGTTTATGGCCGCTAAAAACCATTAGTTTTAACGGTAATTATTTGCGGCAATTGTTTTGGCTGCTGAATCCAATACATAACAGTTAACTATGACCTTTTAGCGTTCATTCTTACGGCCGGTAAATTTGATTAAAATGCCACTAAAAGTTAGTAGTTTTAACAACAATTATTTGTGGCAATTAAAATAGCTACAATATCTATTGTGAAAATGTCTTAATTTATCCTTTAGTGACCATTTTTATGGCTAGAAAATTTAATTAAATTATCGCTAAAAGTCACAAGCTTTAACGATAATGGTTTATCCATCATTAACAATGACTACTACATTCGTCCATAAAATATTATTGGTAAATCCAACGAAATTATTAGTAAAGAGAGCCTCTTGGTGGAAAAGAAGTTTGACACTGAAAATATATTACTATTAATTCATAAAATAACTTACTAAATCTAAAACAAACAAAAGAAAGAAGTAGACCAAAATATTAATGTCACAACTTAAAAGAAAAACTTATATTGTTCGTACTAATATAACCAATCCTATCGATAATGACTTCAAATAATTTCCGCAACTCTTTATCATATTGAAATCTTTCGCATGCGAAATTTTCGAACATCAGAATGCATGACCTGAAATAATAAAATAAATGTGTCAAAATATGAAATTTAATGTATAAAAACATCCCAAGTAGTGTGGTTATTTGATATTTCAAGCAAGAAGCATTCAGTAACAAGAAATCTTATTCTTTCAGATTACTTTCTTTTAGTTGTCGAGCACTTTTGTTGAGTCTTTATATTTTCTTGCTCAAGAATATCCATGTTGTTGCCTCAACCACCATCGAGTAGACCTTTTCTCAACAGACCCCTCTATCAGCTATGGAGGAATGTTTTGAGTGGTATGACTTTTTCGATGAGCCTAGGGTTACATTTTCTAACATGAAGCTAACAACTCTTGCAAAAGAGGCGGTGAAGTTCACAAGTAAGAGTTCTACTGTAGTGTAAAATTATCTAAGCTTAATTAATCAATATTGTAAATGAGCTAAGATTTCCTTTAAATTATTCAACTATAGTTACCAGTGATTAACCTTAGTACATTCGTATAAATAAACAGAAATGACAAGCATCCAGCACTAAGGCAGACTCATAATCTTGTAGAATTAAAAAAAGTAAATATTACGGGTTAGAAGAATATTCACAAAACATGGCACATAGAACAAAGGAATATCTAAAAATAATTAGGAGATGTACTCAACTAATAATTGTCACATAGACTATGTATTTAAGGAGCAGAAGTATATAAAAGTATCAAGTTAACTCAACAAACTAATAATCATGGGAGAGACCGAGTTACATAGATTTCAATAGACTGTTATATATATATATCCCTCAGTTTCCATAAGCAAAGGATCTAGAACTGGTTGATAAATTGTGTACATCAAAGTTCATAGCTAAGGTTGAAACTATGCCCATTTATACTGAGTCATAAACCATATCAAAATGAAGAGTAGTATAATGCACCAAACTCTAAACTGTCAAACTGTATTTAACTAAGTACTCACACATTACGTTTTCTTATTTTGTTAGACAAAATGTCAAAGCAAGGCTTAAGTTTTACAGTAGTAAAATAATGCAGAACTCGACCTTTAATGAATATAAGCTTTACTCTCATTTTATATGAAATAAAAAATAGTATAAACTACTGTATACAAAAATAATTCCCATTTAGAAAGTAGTTGGAATATTAGAACTTTCCAACAGAGAAAGCGGCAACTAGATTTGGAAAAAGGGAGCAGCAAATAATTAAACTTAAAGAAATCTAAAGAAAGAAAAGTTAATGAAAGTCCATTTTCAACACAAAGAAAACATTAACAAACATATTTGCGCAAATTTAATTTACACCCCACCTTAAGGTGGATTTTGATTAGAGTATATATATATATATGCATTCGGATTCCGGTGCATTAATTGTAAAAGTTAACTAAACTGCATGTCAGCACAACTTTAACTATCAGACTTAATGAATGACACTCGACACATCTTTTATGATCTAAATTACTGCACATAAAGACAAATACTTGATCTCTTTTATGTTTTAATTGGAAAATATACCTATATAACTCATTAAGTGCCAAGATTCAGCATTATAGAGCACCAAAAATAATCAAATAAAAGTAAAATCAAACAAGACATTAATATCTTCACTATTTTAAAGAGTAGACAAAGTTATCTTATGAATTCTGGCCTAAAAGGTAATAGGCATTAGAAAGGACAGTTCAGTACACTAAGTTCTTGTTATATGCGGGGTCCGAAAAAAGGCTAGACCACAAAAGCCTATTGTACGCATTCTTATCTTGCATTTCTACAAGAGGTTATTTTCACGGTAACAACTTTACCCAGTTACTTTAAGGCTTCCTAAAAAGTAATAGGCATTGCAAGTGGAAAAAGAACTATTGGATGAAATGACACTAGATTTAGTTTGGTTCAATTCCATTTCTCTTTTTCACTGTTTGAGATAGTACAAAGATAAACTGAAACATCATCAAGTGGATGTGATACTACAAACTTTTAGCTCGCAAGTTTGTGACTTTCTGATGATTGATTCATAACAGACTTAGACACAAATAACAACCAGTACCATAAAATCTCAAAGGTCAAGTTCCTTTTCAATGACTATATAGTTGAAAAAGAAACAAATCATGAAGAAGCTAATCAAAATGTTCTCCTGGTAAAATAGACCAGCGAAAGTCCAAATTTGAGCACATAATCTAAGACACAACTAATAAATTCTAGAAATAACCCGATAATAAAATAAGTTACAGAAGTTAACTGCCTTTACAATTAACTCTATATAATGAAAAGCATTGGGATCAATTATGTATAAAATTTAAGTTGGGATAGGCCATATCATTTGAATGTTTTAGCAATAGTTTAAACATTAAAACAATTTAATAATTAAAAGACTACAATTTAAGTTATAAAGATATATATATTCAATGAAAATAATTACCGCTGCTCAGTTATGTTTTACTTACTTCCTATTGATTATTTAAAGAAAAAAATAAATATTTAGCTATCAGTGTGTAATGTTAGACATAATAATGTAGAGTTTAATTTCTATGCACTGATATTATAAACTTCCTT
The DNA here is from genome assembly GCF_000715075.1 of Nicotiana tabacum. NCBI lineage: Eukaryota > Viridiplantae > Streptophyta > Magnoliopsida > Solanales > Solanaceae > Nicotiana > Nicotiana tabacum. Next base: position 124,608,636 of record NC_134101.1, on the reverse strand, counting down.
TTAATGTTATCAAATCATATAAAATGTAATTAAAATAAATTGTCTCTAATAAGTAAAACAAATAACTTAAATAAATTAAATAATTATTAAGAGACAAGAAGAACCCTTATTTTAGTCCTTTCGGCAGAAGAAAAAAATTGAAAGGATTTAAAAGGCAGGAATAAGGTTAATTTGGCAGAGAAGATGGGAAAACTACCCTATCTCTGTAATGTCATCAAACTTTCTGTAAATACTCCTATCAAAACTGAATTTTTTGTTCCTCACCAAGGATTCCATTCTCTGTATCTCCACCCCCCACCTTACCAAAAAGTTTCATCTCCATCATTCTAATTTCAATACTAAGATTTTTAATAAAGCATTTATCATTTAGGTCCTATATCATGCTTAACGACAAAAAATATTAAGCCTTACAAACAATGATTCAGAAACGAAAAGGCAATTTACAAGTAAAATGGAACTAGTAATCTAATTACTTAGTCAAGTATAATTGGAGTCAAAGTAGACTAATTAATAATATGATGGCTATCTGGTTAATACAAAGAACACGAATAATTTGTTCAATGAACATTCCACGAAACAAGCAAAAAAAATCGAAAATTTCTTCCCCACAAGTTTAAATTACAACCAAAAAGAGAAAATATAGATCGAGAGAACAAAGCGATTACTTGGTGATTGTTCGAGAGATGACCTGGGGCTGACGACTATGAGAGAGATGAGTCAAGAAACCCTAGTGCTTCTGAGGCTTACTATGGTAAAGAGAACCCTTATGCAAATTGACCATAATTGTGTGTGTGTGATAGAGGGAGGGAATATTTTACAGGGAAAAATATTAGAGGGAGGATAAAATTTGTAAAAATTTGTACTTAAATTTTAATTACTCACTTTAATTGTCCACTACTTTGAATTTAAAATTTAAGTAGTAACTTTCACCGTCAATTACATTGAATTGCCTCTACAAGAACGTCCTTTCTTGGCAAAATTCCAAATGCCGGTAATATTATGTGTAGAGGAGTAAATTAGCGGCAATTAGCTTATCGTCATTAAATAATTGCCGCTAAAGCCCCCTTTTGTAGTAGTGAGTAGTTGCGCTCTTCCTATTTATTACCCTTAAATTCGGAAACGCTTATTTGCGGTAAAACTAGTCAATCAGCGGTGTAATCGACGGTTCCGTGCCTTCCCCCTCAAGTTGTCCGCTTGAGGGTACCAATCTAAAACCCCATAGTATCCTTACTCTGATCGACATTGTGCATACATCATGGTCAAACCTAGTCGGATCAGTTATGTTGTCCACATAATGATCCTTTAAGATAAGCCTTATCCAAAGTCCACCGGGGTTTCCATGATTCCAACGGATACAACCACGTTCTGTGCATTAATTTGGAGAACTAAGTGCCGATATGATGATCGTAAATGTATAAATAGTCGAGTCTGGTGGGGGTAAGGCCTAACCCTTTTGTTTTGCAGAAAATGAGGCACGGGGTCCCAAGATTCGGTATGGTTAACAACATCCCACCATTGCTGCTAGATTGGTGGGAGGACCTTTCCTCAAGTGACAAGAAACATGTGAGAAAGTACCTAGGTAACTTGTCTTCCTTGCTAGATATTGAGCCAAACAACAAGATGATTGAGGCTGCCACTTTATCTGGGATAGTGAAAAGGCTATGTTTCATTTCGGCGACATAAAAATGACACCGCTTCTAGAATAAATTGGAGGGCTTGCAGGGTTAGTTTGGGATAGTCCCAAGCTATTAGTACTAGAAAACCGTACTGGCAGGGGCTTTTAAAGATGATGGGGCTGAAGAAGAATGTCGACCTAGTGTGCTTGAAGGAGTCTTACATACCTTTCGAATACCTGTATGAGAGGTATGACCATAGCAAGTCTTTTCGCACCTATCATGATGAGATCTCTCTCACTTCTTTGAGTCACATCCACCACAGAGTGTCTGCATTCATTGTATGCTTCTTAGGCCTGATAGTGTTCCCAATGAAAAAGGGAAAAATCCACACTAGATTGGCCATGGTCGCCAAGACTTTGATGGAAGGGATTAATAGGCAGACATATACCCTAGTTCCTATGATCTTAGCTGACATCTACAGGGCTCTAAAGCACTGTCAAAGAGGGGTCAAGCATTTCGAGGGTTGTAACTTGTTGTTGCAGTTGTGGTTGTTGGAACATTTCCAAAAGGGTCACTATCGCCAAGAATTTCCACGAAGGGCTTGGAACGACCATATTACCTTCCGGATGACTTACATTCCAGACAGGTTTGCTCAGCCGGAAACTACTAAAGAATGGGTAGGGTTCTTCAACAATATGACCAAGGAACATGTGTAATGGATGTTTGAATGGTTCCCAACAGACGAATTCATCATTACATCCAGGGATGCTTTGCACTTGGTGCTGATCGGGTTGAGAGGGATATACCCTTATGTCCCTATCCGAGTTATGAGGCAAGCATGCAAGAAACAGGTTGTACCAAGGGTTGTCAAGATGAGCCATTTTAGGGCAGACTTCCAAGACGATGACGTCCCTTACAAGTACCAAGCTCAGCACATGTGGCACTGCAAAATCATTGTGGAGAAGAACACCGTTGAGCCAGATAGGTATCATGCAGGGTGCGAGCCTCTCTACCCGACATGGTTAGAGGACAATCTGAAAGGAATGGTGACACCAGGGGCCGGTCAAGGGAACAAAATCATAGATGAAGAAGCTGAAGCTCAAGTCAAATACAACAGGCTGCGTAAGAGGGTCCACGACTCTAAGAATGAGCACGAGGAAATACATGAGAAGAATGTGAGGTTGATCGAGGAGTGGAAAGAGATGGCAGTCACTTCCAACAGGAAACTGGAATATCTGGAGCGAGGAATAGTGGAGATGGAAGGTAAAGTTATAGAGAGGATTGAAAATTTCCAGAACGCTGAAGGAGCTGAAGGAGGACATCTAGCCAGAGCCTACTTGCTCCTGGGGCTGCGCGAGCTGGGGGATCTATATGATGGAGTCCGGAAGATCGAATCTGGGGAAGGTCCTTCTGGGACCAAATAGGCTAGATTTATTTGCTTTTTCCTAAAAATGTAATAAGGCCAAGTGCTAGTAGTGACTTATTTTTATTGCCTTAGTGTCGTTTTGGGATTCGTCTATTTTTATATTATGAAATGAAGCATTTATTGGCATTTAAAGTTTTCCAAATTTATTTGTCGCTAGGCCTACTTCGGGCACAACGAGGTTCTCAAATTAAGACGCGAATTTACATTTCCGCAATATGTGTTTAAATACTGTAAACATTTCAGAATCCTCGCTGACTTGTTACCTTTTTTGTTTGTTTTTTCTTTATTTTGATTATTCTCATCCCCTTAGGTTGGTTCACTCATACTGGCTTCATCAGCGTATCATACCATATCTAGAGGCCTACCTCCTCCTCCTCCTCCTCCAAGTAATACAAAAGGCAGAGGAAAAGAAAAAATAGATGACTTAAGTAGTATCCGAAAGGAGAATATTGAGAACGCAGAAACCTTCGATGGCCGTAGTACTCCGACCCCAAATGATCTAGTCCTGAGACAGGAACAAAAGATACTGGAATTTCAAGGAGAACTTGAGTAGGTGCGCAACTTGGCAAACCTGTCACTTACCTTAAATGTCCCCAACATCCACCAACAAAACGCAAAGAATCTAGCACCTCCTCAGAACACACAAAACCAAAATCCTCCCGCGCCAAATCAATATGCAACTACACCCCTAATTATCAATCCATTTCCCACACCAACTCCGCCATAACATCACCATCAATCAACTCAGTACCCACCAACTACCACTTACCACACTCCCCAAAACATGCCATAACCCATTCCCGATCCCCAAAACTCCACCAATGACCATGATTACACCCAAATCCCTGGCACCCATCAAAGCAACCCTATATATATGGAAACTGTACCTCATTCCACCCAACCAATATCTTATACACCGGAATCCTCTGAGAAGGACCTGCTCAGTAAAAACATGGCTGAAGAACTCAAGAAGTTAACAAGCCGAGTTCAAAGTTTTGAAGGCGACAGAGGAATATAAGGTTTAAACTATGAAGACTTGTGCATACAGCCAGATATGGAACTGCCTGAGGAGTACAAACATCCTAAGTTTGAGATGTTCGATGTCACAGGTGATCCCAAGGCTCATTTAAGGACCTATTATGACAAGCTTGTCAGGGTCGGGAAAGATGAAAAGATCCGGAAGAAGCTCTTTATGAGGAGTCTTACCGGGGATGCTTTGTCTTGGTATATCAGCTGAGATCCCAAGAAATGGTCCAATTGGGCAAACATGGCGTCAGATTTCATGGACAGGTTCAGGTTCAACACAGAGAACTCACCGGATGTTTCTACATTCAAAATCTTAAGAAGAAATGTGACGACCTGGCCAGTCGTCTCATGAGTTACCACTCCATTTTCCCCTATTTCAGCTTCTCTACACTTCGTTATCCGTGTTCTATGTGATCGGGTTGATTAGTTTGAGTTCGGAGAGGATTTTGGTAAGAAATGCGACACTTAGTCTCTTTTATGAAGGCTTAAGTTGAAAAAGTCAACCGGACATTGACTTATGTGTTAGAAGGTTCGGATGTGAGTTCCAATGGTTCGATTAGCTTCGGGAGGTGATTTGTGACTTAGAAGCACGACCGTAATAGGGTTTGGTGATTTTCGGTTGATAGGCAAGATTTGGATATAGGGGTCGGAAAGGAATTCCGAGAGTTGCAGTAGCTTTGTTGTGTCATTTGGGATGCGTGTACAAAATTTTAGGTCATTCAGGTGAGATTTGATAGACTTTTGATCGAAAGCATAATTTAAGAGTTATTGGAGTTCTTAGGCTTGAATCCTCTGTTAAATTGGTGATTTGATGCTGTTGTGAGCGTCCCGAGGTTTTGAACAAGTTTGAACGATGTCACGGGATGTTTTGTTGCAATTGGTTTGGAATTCCAGGAGTTCCGGGTAGGTTTCGGGATGTTTTAGGCCAAGATCATAGCTGTAGCAGGTCTAGAAGGGTTGCAGGCCTAGGAACCCACCCGCGCGAACCGCACAAAAGGAAGTGCGGCCGCGGTATGTGCTATGCGGACCACATAAAATGAAGTGCGGCTGCGGTGGTTTTGTGCGGGCAGCGGTGGTTTTGTGCGGACCGTGGTGCTTTTGCGTGGACCGCGGTGGTTCTGTGTGGACCGCGGAGGCTGAAATCTGAGAGGTACTCTATAAATACGAGGTTTTGGGTTTTATTTAATATTTTGACCTAGAGAGCTCGGATTTTGGCGATTCTTTGAAGGTTTTTCAAGAAATTAATCGGGGTAAGTGATTCTAACTCAGATTTGGCTAGAGTACATGAATCTATCATTGAATTCATCATTTAGTTCATGATTTGGGATGGAATTTGGGAAGAAAATTGTGAAACCTTTCAAAAATATAAAATGATGATTTGAAGGACCAAATGGTTTCGGAATTGGATAATTTTGGTATGGTTAGACTCATGAGGGTATGAGGATTCTGAAAATGTAAATTTTACCCGATTCGAGACGGGGACCCGGGGCCCGGGTTTTGCTAATTTCGGGATTTTTGATATTTTTCGAATGTTTTCGCTTGGGCTTTGTTCCCTTAGCATATTGTGACGTATTCGTTCGGATTTTGGATAGATTCGACATGCGTGGAGGCCAATTCGAGGGGCAAAGGCATCACGAGCTTTGAGAATTAGCCGGTTCGATGTGAGTAATGATTGTAAATGATGGCCTGAGGGTTTGAGACCCGGATTGCACATCGTAGTGCTATATTGAGGTGAGACACGTGCTAGATGATGAGCGTGGGGTCTTTTACTACTGGGGATTGTGACTTGGTCCGTCCCGATTGATGATTTTTACCGTGTATTTGAGTGAAATTTTATTTGTTATCATCATGATTTGGGCTGATTGCCATATTTGGGCTTCGTGACAAACTATCTGAACCCTTCTGGGATTTTGACTGATTTTCCTCACTATACTTGTTAAAAATCAAATCCACAGTCATGTTTCTATCTGTTTTAAATGATTCGAGCTGGTTTTATCATACTACTCCTAAATGAGAGGAATTTGTGGGCTGAGATCTCTATCTCCTATTATTGTGCCCGAGAGGCTGTAAGGTTAATGACTGAGAGGGGTTGAGAACCCAATGGTGAGGATATTATATATGTTATGGATCAGGCTGCACGCCGCAACAATACTTATATGGATCGGGCTGCACACCGCAGCTATATATCGCATGGGCTATAGGAGCCCTTCTGGAGTCTGCACACTCCCAGTGAGCACAATCAACTATCTTTATGGATTGGCTACACACCTCAGCGGTGTACGGATCGGGCTGCACGCCACAGCGGTTATTCTGATTTCTGTTATTATGAGAGATATATGGGTCGAGAGCTGAGAATGAGCACCAAATGATGAGAGTGAGCCCGAGGAGCTGATACTGTTCTGAGTGATTGACACTATGCTCGAGGGGTGGATTTCTGCTTGTTATTTACCTGCTAAATTACCGTTTTACCTGATTTAAAGAGATTTCACTTGTCGTGTTCACTGATTTACTACTTTAAGTGATTTTTAGTGCTTGATATAGAAATGCTTTGTGCCTTTACGTGTTTTCTTGCTCTCAGCCATTATTTATGATTATTATTCATTGAGTCGAAGTACTCACATTACTCCCTACACCGTGTGTGCAGATTCAGGCATCGTAGAGTCCGCTCCTGAGTGCTGATCCTCCTAGTCCAGGCAGTGTTTTCGGAGACTACGAGGTAGTTGTTGGCGTCTGCAGCCCCGTGCCTCCCTTATCTTACTATTTTCATGTCCTTGAACTTCTGTATCAGATTTCGTATCTAGTAGACCGGTATCCGGATTTATTAGTTGCTCATGACTTGTGACACCCCGGTTTGGGATGTGTTGGGATGGTTTCTACTGTTGTTATTGTTGCTTCTGCAAATTATGGTTATTATATCATGTTTTAGAACTATTTATGGTATTTTACTATTTAAATGAGGTGTTCTGCTTTGGTCTGGCTGGCCTTGTCTTCACGAGAGGCGCCATCACGACCGGGTTCGGGGTTAGGGTCATGACAAGTTGGTATCAGAGCCTAGGTTACTTAGGTCTCACGAGTCATGAGCAGGTTTAGTAGAGTCTTGCGGATTGGTACGGAGACGTCTGTATTTAATCTTGAGAGGATGCAGAACCTTTAGGAAAAACTTCATATTCTTGAAATTCTTGCCGTGCGAACTTGTTAGTCCAAGTACTAAACTTCTGTTATTCCATTCTCTCACCCCGGTTTAGTGAGGACGCGAGCTACCGGACGAGGTGGACGACCACCAGTGCCACCAGCTGAGACCACCAAAGGCCGTGGACGCGGTCATGGTCGCGGCAGAGGCAGAGCAGCGAGGGCAGCATCTGTAGATCCACCAACTACCCTAGCTCCGGATCAGGCTCCAGCTATGGATGCTCCAGCAGCATCAGTTCAGGCACCAGCTGTGCCCATCGTGATTCCGGGTCTTTAGGAGGCCTTGGCACAGATCTTATCAGTTTGCACTGGCCTGGCTCAAGCAATTTTAGCCACAACTACTTCACAAGCCAGGGGAGGCAATTAGACCCCCGCTGCCTGCACACCTGAGCAGGTAGTGCAGGGACTTCAGATGCCGGGGGCACCTCCAGCCCAATCGGTTGCACCAGCTCAGGAGTTTGTTGTGCCAGTTATGACGAATAAAGAGCAGCGTCGTCTTGATAGGTTTGGTAGACTCCAGCCTCCGACATTTAGCGAAGCAGAGGGCGAGGATGCCCAGGATTTCTTGGATAAGTGCTAGCGGATGCTCTGTACAGTAGGGATTCTTGAGTCTAGTGGTGTGGCATTTACTACCTTTCAGTTTTCTGGGGATGCCTTCACTTGGTGGGAGGCGTATGAGAGGCGTAGGCCGGTTGGAGCAGCGCCCCTTACTTGGCAACAGTTCTCCACTCTCTTCTTGGAAAAGTATGTACCGCAGTCCCGCAGAGAGGAGCTGCGTAGACAGTTTGAGTGGTTGCGACAGGGGGATATGACTGTGTCACAGTATGAGTCGAGGTTTTCTAAGTTGGCTCGTCATACCATTTGGATGGTTCTGACAGATCGTGAGAGGATCGGGAGATTTGTTGATGGCCTTAACTATCATCTCTGTATTCTTATGACTTGAGAGAGGGTGTTGGGTACTACGTTCGAGGAGGTGGTTGATATCGCTCGCGAGATTGAGATGGTTCACTGTCAAGATCGAGAGGAGAGGGAGGCCAAGAGGCCTCGAGGATCGAGCAGTTATAGTGGTGCTCCTTCGAGGGGCCAGTTCCAGCATGGTAGAGGTTGTTCTTTCAGGCCTGCTCAGTCAGCCTGCCCAGGTTATCGTGGGGCATCTTCGGTTCATGGTTATCACGGTACTCAGCAGGGCCAGTCATCACTTAGTGCCCTCCCAGCTCAGAGTTTATCTCATGCCCCGTCAGCTCAGGGTTCTTCCATGCCAGGTCCTTCTACTGGTCATTCCAGTGCCAGGGGTTCCCTTCAGTCCACATCTCTAGCACCAGGTAGTTGTTATGAGTGCGGAGAGTTTGGACATATGAGGAGGCACTGCCCTCGACTACGTGATGGTCAGCTTCAGCAGAGGGGTCAACCCTCGACTTCTGCTCCAGTTACTTCACCACCCGCCCAACCAACTAGGGGTGGGGGTCAGGCAGCTAGGGGTCACCCCAGATGGGAAGGTCGATCAGGCAGTGGCCAGGCTCATCTTTATGCTATTCTAGGCAGGACAGATGTTATTGCTTCAGATGCTGTCATTACAGGTATTGTTTCAGTCTGCCACAGAGATGCCTCTACATTATTTGATCCCAGTTCCACCTTTTCCTATGTGTCATCATACTTTGCTCGTTATTTGGGTACGCCCCGTGAGTTTCTTGCTTTACCTATTCATGTATCTACCCCGGTAGGTGATACTGTTGTTGTAGACCGTGTGTACCGGTCATGTGTGGTGACTATTGGGGGTCTGAAGACCCGAGTAGATCTATTCCTATTGAGCATGGTGGATTTTGATGTCATTTTGGGCATGCATTGGCTATCTCCGTGTCGTGCTATTCTAGACTGTCATGCTAAGATAGTCACCTTGGCTATGCCGGGTGTACCGCGGATCGAGTGGCGTGGTATGACTGATTATGTTCCTAGTATAGTGATATCTTTCTTGAAGGCCCAGTGTATGGTCGGGGAGGGTTGCCTTTCATATTTAACGTTTGTGAGGGATGTGGGAGTTGAGACTCCTAGCATTGATTCTATTTCAGTTGTGAGGGATTTTCCCGATGTGTTTCCTGCAGACCTGTTGTGCATGCCACCGGACAGGGATATTGATTTTGGTATTGACTTGGTGCCGGGCACTCAGCCTATTTCTATTCTGCCGTATCGTATGGCACTAGCGGAGTTGAAAGAATTGAAGGAGCAGCTTCAGGGACTCCTAGATAAGGGGTTCATTTGCCTAGTATGTCACCTTGGGGTGCGCCAGTCCTGTTTGTGAAAAAGAAGGATGGCACCATGAGAATGCGCATTGATTATAGGCAATTGAACAAGGTAATAATTAAGAACAAGTATCCCTTGTCTCGCTTTGATGATCTATTTGACCAGCTTCAGGGAGCGAGAGTGTTCTCCAAGATTGATCTCCGTTCGAGCTATCACTAGTTGAAGATCAGGGATACAGATATTCTTAAGACTAGTTTTAGGACCAGATATGTTCATTATGAGTTTGTTGTCATGTCTTTCGGGCTGACCAATGCCCCAACAGTGTTCATGCATTTGATAAACAGTGTATTTTGGCCTTATCTGGATTCGTTCGTTATTGTATTCATTGATGATATCCTGGTGTATTCGCGTAGTCAGGAGGAACACGCGAAGCATTTACGAGTTGTATTGTAGAGATTGAGGGAGGAGAAGCTTTATGCAAAATTCTCTAAGTGTGAGTTTTGGCTCAGTTCAGTGGCTTTCTTGGGACACATGGTGTCCAACGAGGGTATTAAGGTTGATCCAAAGAAGATAGAGGCGGTTCAGAGTTGGCCTAGACCATCCTCAGCCATAGAGATTCGTAGCTTTCTTGGATTGGCAGGCTATTATCACTGGTTTGTTCAGGGATTCTCATCGATCACATCGCCCTTGACCAAGTTGACTCAGAAGGGTGCTCCATTTGTATGGTCGGACGAGTGTGTGGAGAGCTTTCAAAGGCTCAAGACAGCTTTGACCACAACTCCAGTATTGATTTTGCCATCAACTTTAGGTTCATATACCGTATATTGTGATGCTTCGAGAGTTGGGATTGGTTGTGTATTGATGCAGGATGGTAGAGTTATTGCTTATACTTCTCGTCAGTTGAAGCCCCATGAGAAGAACTACCCCGTTCATGATTTGGAGTTGGCTACTATAGCTCATGCATTGAAGATTTGGAGGCACTACTTGTATGGCGTATCTTGTGAGATATTCACTGATCATCGCAGTCTTCAGCATTTGTTCAAGCAAAAGGATCTTAATTTGAGGCAACGAAGATGGTTAGAGTTGCTTAAGGATTATGATATCACCATATTGTACCATCAGGGAAAGGCCAATATAGTGGCCGATGCTTTGAGCCGAAAGGCAGTGAGTATGGGGGGTTTGGCATATATTCTAGTTGGGGAGAGACCCCTTGCAGTTGATGTTTAGGCCTTGGCCAATCGGTTTATGAGGTTAGATATTTCAGAGCCTAGTCGGGTGTTGGCTTGCGTGGTTTCTCGGTCTTCCTTATTTGATCGCATCAAAGAGCGCCAGTATGATGACCCGCATTTGTTTGTCCTTAAGGACAGAGTTCAACATGATGATGCCAGAGATGTGACCATCGGTGATGATGGGGTGTTGATGATGCAAAGCCAAATTTGTGTGCCCAATGTGGATGGGCTGAGAAAGTTGATTCTGGAGGAGGCCCATAGCTCGCGGTATTCTACTCATCCGGGTGCCGCAAAGATGTACCAGGATTTGAGGCAGCACTATTGGTGGAGAAGAATGAAGAAAGATATTGTGGGATTTGTAGCTCGGTGTCTCAATTGTCAGCAGGTGAAATATGAGCATTAGAGACCGGGTGGCTTACTTCAGCAGATGGTTATTCCTGAGTGGAAGTGGGAGAGGATCACTATGGACTTTGTTGTTGGACTTCCACGGACTTTGAAGAAGTTCGATGCTATTTGGGTGATTGTGGATCGACTGACCAAGTCCGCGCACTTTATTCCGGTGCATACTACCTATTCTTCAGAGCGGTTGGCAGGGATTTATATCCAGGAGATTGTTCGGTTGCACGGTGTTCCGGTTTCCATCATCTCAGATAGAGGTACTCAATTTACTTTGCAGTTTTGGAGAACCGTGCAAAGAGAGTTGGGTACTCAGGTGGGGTTGAGTACAACATTTCACCCTCAGATGGACGGGCAGTCCGAGCATACTATTCAAATATTGGAGGACATGTTGCATGCTTGTGTTATGGATTTTGGAGGTTCATGGGATAGATTTCTACCACTTGCAGAGTTTGCCTACAACAATAGCTACCAGTCGAGTATTCATATAGCCCCGTATGAGGCCTTGTATGGGAGGCGGTGTAGATCTCTAGTTGGTTGGTTTGAGCCCGGCGAGGCTAGACTATTTGGGACAGATTTGGTTTAAGATGCCTTAGAGAAGGTGAAGGTGATTCAGGAGAGGGTTTGTACAGCGCAGTCGCGTCAGAAGAGTTATGCGGACCGGAAGGTTCGAGATGTGTCCTACTTGGTCGGTGAGAAGGTCTTGCTGAAGGTTTCGCCCATGAAGGGTGTTATGAGATTTGGAAAGAAGGGAAAGTTGAGTCCGCGATTCATTGGGCTTTTTGAGGTACTTCGGAGGATTGGAGAGTGTCGACGCCCCCTTTTTCTACGGGTCGAAATCGGGTATACGACATTGGGAGGACAACTCTATTCCCTTTCGAGAATTGGGTTTTGGAATTTTGAAGAGTCGCCACCTAATGATTATAGTGCATTACGACACTTTAAGAAAGGTTTTGAGTTGAAAAAAAACAGAGTTCGGGTAAGGGCTAGAAATTATCTCGAGGGGAAGGTGTTAGGCACCCCTCAAGATCCACTAGTGTGGTCCCGACCATGTTACAATTGTGACTTTACAAGTAAACAATCAAGGCTCAAATAAGGACTTGCATACAACATTGCAATTAGGTTGAAAACTTTTAAAGGTAAGTAGAGAGGATAGAAGTTTATAAAAAAAAGATTTGAATGGTTTCACGAGAAGAGTTGAAAGCAAATAAGGGGAGGGGGGTCCTAGGTTTACGATTAATATGGATCACTTCAATGCAATACCCAGCAATCACTCCTCAAAAAAGAGGGGTCGCACGTGATTTTAGCGCATCGGTCATCATCTCCATATCTACCCTTCCCACCCCGTTAAGGTATTAAAGCGCGGAATAGTATCGTTACTTATTGCATGCTATTACCCGTCCCAATCCTATCAGTCCCGGAGGCATATGGGACTACTAATCCTAAAGGGGAGGGAGCTGGGGCTTTTGCAGTTTTTTTAAAAAGGATAAAATTCTAAGGGGACATTCAAAACATATACAACAAGTATTGGGAAAGCAAGTAAGGAGATATGGCTCAAATAAACCTCCTTAAATCAGAGAAAATCATATAGTTAGCATGTCTTACACGTTCTGATTAGGTCTGAATTAAACTTAAACATTAGGGCAGGCTGATTTATCACATATTTTCAGATAAGAAGTCTGAATTAGGCCTGCTTGCTGGTTGTAATTATCCAAGACTGATGCAATTATATTTTTTACCCTAAAGCTTGCCTAGGTGTTAAACGGAACCTATAGGCATGATATCTATTAGTTTCAGAAATAAAGAAGTAAACTGATTGCAGAAAAAAAAATTGTCAATTACAGGGACATACGATCTGTAGGCGTTAAACATTATTGCTACTGATTTTAGGCTTATAAGCGAGTTGACGATCCAGGTTTGGTTGACAGCTCCAATAGGCAAGCTTTCTAGGCGTTACTGGTTTTAAGTGTTGCTATTGTCATGCAGAAATCCTATAGGCAGGTCATCTATATGCAGTTAGTTATTTAAATCTTATAAACAGGTTTGCCTAGTGACAGATGAATATGCAAAATGCAGGAAGTCCTATAGGCATATTATCTATATGATATGCAGAATTTCAAAAACGACTTATAGACATGGTATCTATATGAAGTGCAGAAAAACCTATGAACATGGTATCTATATGAAATGCAAAATTTCAGAAGTATAGGAATTCCCTATGAACATGGTATCTACATGAGATGCAGAATTTCAGAAGTACAGTAATTCCCTATGAACATGGTATCTACATGAGATGCAGAATTTCAGAAGTATAGTAATTCCCTATGAACATGGTATCTACATGAGATGCAGAATTTTAGAAGTATAGTAATTTCCTATAAACATGGTATCTACCCCTCTGCATGCAGGACTGACCCTCCCTTTTTCACTAACACCCCAGCAGTTTATTACAAGATTATTACTGACCAGAATGAATAAGAAAAAGATAAGAATTATATTAGAAATTAAAGATTCCAACCAAGGAGAGCCTAATTCATACCCCAGGTCTGAAATATGAAATAAACCAACTTCCAAAGATCAGATTTCCAAAGCCTTTCTCTTATTTGGGATGTGTCAAAGTTCCAAGAAGCTTCAAGAACTCCAGGCAATGCTTACACCCCCAAATATCATTGCAGAATCAGATTATAGTGCAGTGTGGCAGGGCCAGCCCTCAAATGTCCAAGCTCAGAGGGAACTCAAAGATATTTTGATACGGACCTACCAGGACTATCAAAACACGAGTCCTGATTCGTTTACTAAAAACATTGAATTAGGGGAAGTCCAGCATAAACTGGTGGTCATACCCAACAATAAGGAGTGCTGGCACACCCTAACCAGTCTACTAGGCCACATTTTGGGAGTTAAGATCCATTGAGGATCAGGTTCAGACATGAGCAGCAATTTGGATACTGCCAGGCCATAAACCTTAACTCAAACACATAGAAGGGAGTAGGGGTATGAGGAATTCACAACAAACAGCAGATGTAAAGAGAGAGTAGCATATGCAACACAGAACATGAACAGGAAAGTAGCCAAGAGTGTAGAAACTGTAAAGTAAACACATAGGGATGATGCTGGAAAATTAGGACATACCAGTTTCAGGGAAACAAATAAGTGAAAGAAGAAGTCTTGTAAGCCAAATTGCAAGCAAGCAGCACAAAAGATCTCAGAAGAGAGTAGAGAATTGAAAGAGTATTGTAACTGAGAGTGTGTGTATAAGAGTATGCAATTCAAAGTGTGTTCAAGTGCAGAAGGGTAGTCCCCTTTTATAGTGCAGAAAACAAGTAAGAAAAGGTAAGGAAATAGTTTGCAATCAATCACATAAAATCTCCCTTTGGTTAAGTGATTCTGATTTCAAACGGGCATAACAAAATTAAGGAAAGAATTTGATTAAAACCTTTTCCAAAGTAACATAATAAGGGTAAATACACAGGGTTTATTTAAGGCAAAAGTCCAATGGTACATGGTTTGTGAAAAATAAGGAAAGAGAATCAATCAAACAGCCAGTAAAATCAAAGCTGCAAGCTTTGTTCGAATGAACCAAGTCAGAAAAAGGGTAAAGAAAGGTTCAAGTAGGGAAAATCAGTAACAATCAAGTAAACACCATTAAAGGAATTCAGAATCAATTAGTAGTTGGCAAAACCTTTTGAAAGAAGAGTTCTTATATATAAAGCACACAAATATGTGAATCAAGAAGAGGCTGTCAAATTATTTAGAAGAGAGTTTAATCGAAGAGAAGTTCAGAATCATAAGCAAAAAGATACAGGTTCAATTTGCAGACTCATAGTGAGTCTGAGAGTTCAGGGTCCCAAAGTGGAGCCTTAACTCGAACACAAAAATCAAAATCGTCAAAGGAAACCCCCCAAATCCTAGGGTTTCAAAATTGAATCAGACATGGAAGTGAGAAAGCAAGTCATTTGTTTTAGAGTCTCAACAAAACAGATATGATAGCATGTTTGAATGACAAAGGAAGAAAAATCATGAAGAACATATTTGAGAAAACTCGGAAGCTAAACAAGTTCAGAAGAAGGAGATAATACAAATGTGAACACAAGTAGATGAAGCATGTAAGAACATGAACAGAGTCTAGTAAATAAGATCAAATAACTTAACGGTAAACACACACAGTAAAAGAGTAAAGAAAACTAAGCAGGGATTAACATGCATAGCATAAAAGAAAAGGTAGAAGACAGTACATGCGTAATAAAGAGTAATCACACCAGCAGGGTATGGGAAAACACACATAAAGTAAAGAAGAAGAGAAATCAGAAAGATTTTCCCAAAAAATCCTTTCAGAAACCCTAAAATCGAAGAGAAACGATTTTGAAAAGAAACTTTTGGGGAAAACACCTTAGATGGCAAGAAAAGCATAGATACAGTATAGATCTAAGCAAATAACGGTGAAAGGACCTTGAATAGCTTAGGGTTTCAGAGAAACCCTATAAATGAGAAAGGCTTGGAAACAGGTCCGATCTTGAGTCGGAGAGGTCAAGAATCAGGCTCCTGAGTCTTGAATATGCCGGAGCATGGCCGGAGGAGCCAGGAAATCAAAGGTCTGAGAAGATCGGAGAGGGAATCGTCAAGGCCAGGCCTCGAAGCTTCGAACAACCCTGGCTTACTGGTGAAGATAGGTGAGTACCAACTATCCATGGCCTGAGAAGCCATGGATTCTGGTGACCGGTGGTTGAAAAGGGGGTAGGAGAAGGCTAGGGTTTCGGAGAGTTTTTTGAGAGGATTTGAGAGGACTTGGGATTCAAAGACCGCGACCAGGTGAGAATGAGGGATTAGGGTAGTCACCTGTGTTTAATTATGGTAGGGCGAATAGTGGCCGTTGATCCGAATGATCAACGACCTAGATTTAAGAAGGTAGATGGGGAACCAGGTTGGGTCGTTTGAGTTGGGTTAGGGGTTGGGTCAAAAGGAATTGGGCTGGTCTGAATTTGAGTTTGAAATTGGGTCAATTTTAGGCTAAAATCGAAATGTAATGGGGCTACAATTGAAACGAACTGATGCCAAAATTTAAATAGCCAGTTTTCCCTTTTTATTTTATAAAAATAGTAAAAAATAATTTTGAAAGCAAATTAAAAGCATTGGATCCGTTAATAGTATATAAATATTAATTTAAAAATATTGGAACCAGTTTCCTAATTATAAAATGCTATTAAATCTTAAAGTAGGCTAAAATTGCAATTATATGCAATTTAGCTTTTAAAATACCAAATAAATTTGTAAAAATATATGAAAAGTAACCTACCTATATTTTGGTATAAATATGAGAATAAAATAAGTTATTCACCAAAGTGAAAATTTTGGGAATAATTATTGTGCAATAAATCTATTTAAAAATCTTTTAAAAAATTAGAAAATTACTAAAACACTTGGGCATACTTATATATGTATGTATATGATATTTGAAAGTATTTGCATGTAAAAGAAATACATAGGGAAAAATTGTGTATCAACAGCTGCCCCTCTTTACCCGGGAAGGATGAAAGAGTTGTCGGGTAAAGATATGATGGCCAATTTTGACCGAAAGAGACGATTTGCAAAGAATTCTGACTGAGCTCTGGCTCTTGAGCTGCCTACATATCCATGGTCTTACAGGAATCAGGCCATATGTAGTTCAGGATCCATCGGCGAAATATGCCGATAGAGTTATTGAAAGGAACGGACGCGATGCCTAAGTTGAGAAGGATAGTTGAAGTCTGATAGGTTGCGAGAACCGGAGCGGGATCGCTTCTATTGAGACGGCAGTTTGCTAGCCGGTGTACCTGCAAGTGGGCAATACAACATAGATTGTACATAAATTTAAACGTGATGCAAGTTCCCATTGGTCCATGAATGCTGTCTTTGGACGGTTAGGATGACGTCCTTGGACCATGACGTCCCGGGCTATGAAGAGCGTAAATAAAAATTCGCAGACCATGAAATGATGTTCTCGGGCCATGTAGATGGTGCCTCCGAACTATGATGCCTTTGAATAGGTTGGCGATCTTTCAGCCCATGAAATGCAAAAGGTGGTGATCTTTCAGCCGGTACAGAATTTAAATGAAGGTGGCGATGTTGCAGCCGTGCGAGAAAAGTAAAGAGGCGATATTTCAGCCATGCAGGATGGAGACAATGCTTAGTCTCGAAAGGCAGATAGAGTAGCCTTATGCAGATGGAGACATGGCTTAGTCTCGAAAGGCAGATAAGTAGCCTTATGCAGATGATGATGGAGGCAGAGCTTAACCTCGGAAGGCAGAAAAGTAGCCTTATGCAAAATGCAGATGGAGACAGGGCTTAGTCTCGAAAGGCAGAAGAGTAGCCTTATGCAGATGATGATGGAGGTAGAGCTTAACGTCGGAAGGTAGAAAAGTAGCCTTATGCAAAATGAAGATGGAGACAGGGCTTAGTCTCGAAAGGCAGATAAGTAGCCTTATGCAGATGATGATGGAGGTAGAGCTTAACCTCGGAAGGCAGAAAACTAGCCTTATGCAAAATGCAGATGGAGACAGGGCTTAGTCTCAAAAGGTAGATAAGTAGCCTTATGCAGATGATGATGGAGGTAGAGCTTAACCTCGAAAGGCAGAAAAGTAGCCTTATGCAAAATACAGATGGAGATAGGGCTTAGTCTCGAAAGGTAGATAAGTAGCCTTATGCAGATGATGATGGAAGTAGAGCTTAACCTCGGAAGGCAGAAAAGTAGCCTTATGCAAAATGCAGATGGAGACAGGGCTTAGTCTCGAAAGGTAGATAACTAGCCTTGTGCAGATGATGATGGAGGTAGAGCTTAACCTCGGAAGGCAGAAAAGTAGCCTTATGCAAAATGCAGATGGAGACAGAGCTTAGTCTCGAAAGGCAGATAAGTAGCCTTATGCAGATGATGAGGGAGGTAGAGCTTAACCTCGGAAGGCAGAAAAGTAGCCTTATGCAAAATGCAGATGGAGATAGAGCTTAGTCTCGAAAGACAGATAAGTAGCCTTATGCAGTGCAAGAATGTAAAAGGACGATTAGTAGTAAGATCTCTTAGCTGATAGTCGATTACGACAATATGACTGCTGGGGAGATTGTGTACGGATAACAATTGCGGGCAAGTGATGATTCTGAGAAGTTGCATTCTTGGGAAAGTATGCATACATAAATATACTTAACGATACTGCAAGGCGAGTGCCTGCATCCAAAGAAAAATCGTGAGTTCTGTAAGGGGAAAAGGTTAGTTCGTCTTCCCCGGGATCTTGACGTTGTGTATCATTGGGGTAGCATCGCTAAACAACATCAATTCGGATAATAGTTATGCATGATTTAGTAAATATAACGTAAGTATATAATCGAAAATAGTTTTCTTTAGATGAACCAACGACTGCGACGTGGTTCAAGACATTGCAACCTCTTTCGCTCCGAAATTTTGAGGGTCCTCCTCAAAATTTTGCCCCAGTTTGTTGAGCGGACATTTCTGACCGCTGTGCTGAATGACTAAAAATATCGTCTTCGGAATTTTGAGGGTCCTCCACAAAATTCTGCCCCAGTTCCATTAGTGGGGAAAATGGAATTTTTATTAAATTGTGACCGAACCCATAGGGCTGCCTACGTATCCCCTCTTAAACGGGAATCAGGTCAGACGTAGTTCAAATTACATCATAGAGGGAATCATAAGTGGTTACACATAATATCGTTTTACTGCATCTGAATTGATCGGCTTTGGCCAGACTTCTCCGTCCATTTCTGCAAGAATAAGGGCTCCTCCAGTTAGAACCCGGTGAACCATGTACGGACCCTGCCAATTGGGAGAGAACTTCCCCTTGGCTTCATCTTGATGTGGGAATATTTTCTTCAACACCAGCTGCCCCGGTGTAAACTTCCTTGGCTTAACTCTTTTGTTGAAGGCTCTGGACATTCTGTTCTGATACAACTGACCGTGACAAACTACATTCGTCCTTTTCCCATCTATAAGTGCTAACTGCTTGTAGCGACCTTTTACCCATTCTGCATCATCCAACTCTGCTTCTTGTATGATCCTTAAGGAGGGAATTTCTTCCTTGGCTGGGATGACCGCCTCTGTACCATAAACCAGCATGTAGGGAGTTGCTCCGGTCGATGTGCGGATTGTGGTGCGGTATGCCAATAAGGTGAATGATAATTTCTCATGCCATTGTTTTTGCCTTTTGACCATCTTCCTTAGTATCTTCTTGATATTCTTGTTGGCTGCCTCCACAGCTCCATTCATCTGAGGCCTGTAGGTTGTAGAGTTCTTGTGTTTGATCTTGATTGTTTCACACATTGCTTTCATCAAGTCGCTGTTGAGATTGGAACCATTATCGGTGATGATTGATTCTGGAATTTTGAACCGACAAACAATGCGGTCGCGGACGAAATCTGCCACAACCTTCTTAGTGACCACCTTATATGATGCTGCTTCGACCTATTTGGTAAAATAATCGATTTGCCACTAAGATGAACCTGTGCCCATTTGATGCAGCAGGCTCGATAGGTTCGATAACATCCATTCCCCAAGTGGCGAATGGCTATGGTGAGTTTGTTGCAGTAAGCTCGTTTGGAGACACCTTTATCATATCTGCATGTATCTGACAGCAATGACATTTGCGAACATACCAGATACAGTCTGTTTCCATAGTCATCCAAAAATACCCTGCCCGGAGTATCTTCTTTACTAAGATAAAACCATTCATCTGCGGCCCGCAGATCCCTACATGCACTTCGTCCAATAGCCTGGATGCTTCTTTTGCTTCGACACACCTTAGTAAACCCAAATCAGGAGTCCTCCTGTACAGGATTCCTCCACTGTGAAAGAAGTTGCTGGATAACCTACGAAGTGTGCGCTTCTGAGTTGCGTTGGCAAGTTCTGGATATTCCCCTGTTGTCAAGTACTCCTTGATGTCATGGAACCATGGTTTTCCATCCGCTTCTTCCTCAACGTGGGCGCAATAAGCTGGCTGATCATGAATCTTTACTGGGATGAGATCAATGAAATTTGTATCTGGATGCTGGATCATGGACGATAAAGTAGCTAATGCATCAGCAAACTCGTTATGGACTCTGGGGACGTGCTGAAATTCTGTCTTTGTGAACCTTTTCCTCAACTCCTGTATGTGATGCAAGTAGGGAAGTATCTTAGAGTTCTTGGTTGCCCACTCTTCTCGAACCTGATGTATGAGCAAGTCTGAATCCCCGATCACTAGCAACTCCTGAACGTTCATGTCAATGGCTCTTTTGAGCCCTAAGATGCAGGCTTCATATTCTGCCATATTATTGGTGCAATGGAACCTGAGCTTGGCGGATACCGGGTAGTGCTGGCCGGTTTCTGATACTAGGACTGCTCCTATGCCAACTCCTTTGAAATTTGCAGCTCCGTCGAAAAACAACCTCCAACCATCATAGGATTCTGTAATATCTTCTCCTATGAAAGATACCTCTTCATCGGGAAAATACGTTTTAGGGGCTCGTATTCTCCGTCCACGGGATTCTCAGCGAGATGATCCGCCAAGGCTTGCCCTTTGATTGCTTTCTGGATCACATAAACAATGTCGAATTCACGTAGCAGGATTTGCCACTTGGTGAGCTTGCCAGTGGGCATGGGTTTCTGGAAGATATACTTCAAAGGGTCCATTCCTGATATGAGATAAGTAGTGTAAGCACAGAAGTAATGCCTCGACTTCTGCGCGACCCAAGTCAGAGCACAACAAGTGCGTTCTGAAAGAGAATACTGGGCCTCGTATGGTGTGAACTTCTTACTGAGATAGTAGATGGCTTGCTCCTTTCTCCCTATTTCATCATGTTGTCCTAGAACACAACCGAATGCTCCATCCAATACCGCAAGGTAAAGCAATAGGGGTCTTCCTGGCTCAGGCGGAACCAAGATCGGCGGCGTTGACAGGTATTCCTTAATTCTGTCAAAAGCTTTCTGACAATCATCAGTCCACTTGGTGGCAACATCCTTTTTCAACATTTTAAAGATAGGTTCACAAATGACCATAGACTGAGCTATGAACCGGCTGATATAGTTGAATCTCCCTAGGAAACTCATCACGTCCTTTTTGTTCTTTGGCGGCGGCAATTCTTGGATAGTTTTGACCTTTGACGGATCCAATTCTATTCCTCGACGACTCACGATGAAACCCAATAATTTACCAGCAGGAACCCTGAATGCACATTTGGCGGGATTCAGTTTCAAATTGTACCTCCTCAGTCTGTTGAAGAACTTTCTTAGGTCTTCCATATGATTCCTGGCTTTCTTGGATTTGATGATGACATAATCCACATATACCTCGATCTCCTTGTGTATAATGTCATGAAAGATGGTAGTCATGGCTCTCATGTAGGTGGCACCAGCATTCTTCAAACCGAATGGCATCATTTTGTAACAGTACATTCCCCATGGCGTGATGAAAGCCGTTTTCTTTGCATCTTCCTCGTCCATCCATATCTGATGATACCCAGCGAAACAATCAACGAAAGACTGTAACTCATGCTTGGCGCAGTTGTCAATTAGAATGTGTATGTTCGGCAAGGGGAAGTCGTCTTTAGGACTGGCCCGGTTAAGATCCCGGTAGTCAACACAAACTCTAACTTTCCCATCCTTTTTTGGCACTTGCACGATGTTGGCTAACCATGTCGGATACTCTACTACCTTGAGAACTTTGGCTTTGACTTGCTTGGTAACCTCTTCTTTGATTTTCAAACTCATGTCGGGTTTGAATTTCCTGAGCTTCTGCTTTACCGGCGGACATGTTGGATCTGTTGGCAGTTTGTGAGCTACAATGGATGTACTGAGACCAGTCATATCATCATACGACCAGGCGAATATGTCTTCATATTCCTTTAGGAATTCCGTGTATTCTTTCTTTTCTGATGGTGACAGGTGAACACTGATGCGCGTTTCTTTGACATTCTCTGTATCTCCCAGATTAACGACCCCAGTTTCGTCCAAGTTAGACTTAGGCCTATTCTCAAAATTTTCAACCTCTCTGATGACCTCTTCTGGTATATCATCCTCTTCTGAATCCATATCCGTTTGTTGCGTTGTCTCGTTGCAATTCACAATCTTTGGTTCATCGTCAAGGCAAGTAATAGTAATGCTGTGTAAAATAAAGCGAATGATAGAAAAAATAATAAGAACGAGATATATAATAAACTGAAATGCTTCGATTGAATTCATAATTGTTTTGAATATCAGAGCTCTTTTCAAAATTAAAAATGCGGAAATAAAATCAGCTAGTAAAAAGTAAAAATGTGATGCATGGTGCTTTTGTTTAGCCTTGTTACCCCGAAGCTTTCCGGGCCCTGGTGGTTCTGATTGACCAATTGCTGAGGCGTTCTCCTCGGTTCACAACTTGTATAGAAGGGTCTTCCTCCCCTTCCTCCTCGAAAATAACACACCAGTCCATATCATCGTCTTCCAGAAACAGATTCTTCATGGCTGCCAATGCTTCATCTTCCTCTGATCCATATATGATGTCCGCCGGCTGGAAAGTCTGCTCCAAGCGAGGTATCAGATGCTCCAGTGGATAGTAGGGACCGCGCCATGGTAGAGACCAGTCATTGAACTCTTTCCAAGTGTATTCATACCCCATACCAAATGTAGTACCATGTTTCTTCAGCTTGATGGGTTTGGTGATTCCTGATAACTGTGATTTCTACATGTTTTATACCCATTCTTACCTAAGATTTGTGCATTAAATGCCATAAATTAGTCCCAAAATGCTTACAAGTTGCGCTTGATTGCAGGTTTGAGCGACAAGATGACAAATACCAAAGATCGGCTCAAAAAGGAGTGAAATCTGCCAAGTGTCAAAAAACAACTGAAGTGGGGAACAAAATGACCTGTGCGGTCCGCACTGATTTGTCACGCGGTCGCACAGGAGAGTTCAGAGGCTGGGCAATTTCCAGGTCAACCTGCGCGGTCCGCACTGCTTTGCCACGTGGTCGCGCAGGATAGTTCAGAGACCATGCAATTTTCAAGTCAAGATGCGCGGTCCGCGCTCCTTTCCACGCGGTCCGCGCCTAAGAGTGTTAGAAACTCGGTCATTCAAGGCAAAAGCCCACGCGGCCGCACACCTAATCAGTGCGGTCCGCGTGGAAACGCCCTACGCGGTCGCGCGTTGCATTTGCCGGTCCGCGTCCTTGAGTGTCAGAAGCAAGATATGAAGACCCAAACCCCTACGCGGTCGCGCGTCATTTGTGCGCGGTCCGCGCCAGACCCTCAGGGGTATTTTTGTCCGGTTTTTCCTATGTAGTATAAATAGAACATTTTACTTTTTAGGTGCAGTTTTGGAGAGTTTTTCAGTTTTGGTTTTTATCAGATAGCAGCTGAACTCGAGACTTCATGGTTTTAGCCTATTTTGGGCAATTTCTTCTAGTATTAACGTGGATTTGAGTAGATTAACATTGTAGTTAATTATTATGTCAATTTCATCTACTATTTCTTCAATTTCTGTTTCTATTATGGCTAGCTAAACCCATTAACTAGGGTTGTGGCTCAACCCTAGTGTGGGTAATTAATGGGTGTGATTGTTTAGTGCATGAATGATGTTGGGTATTTGTTATTTGGATTAATCTTATATTTTCATTAAGATTTGGTGGTTGCAAACACTACGTCTAGCTTAGTGAGTCTTGACTCTTCTTGAGAAAGAGAGTCTATGACCCCAAGATTAATTCCAACAAGGAATTGGGATGGACCCATGAGAATGGTAGTCCCAATTAACGGGTTAAACCTTGAGAGAGTAATTACCCAACTTGAACCATAAGTTGCTTGGGCAAATTGGCCTACCCAATTGGTCTCGAGAGAGTCAATTGGGCAAAATCACTCTCTCCACCGAGAGGTGTGAGAGTGGGTGCAAAAGTGCAACGGTTATAGCATAAGTCCCAAATTCATCATTATTGCATTAGGAATCTCTACCTGTTAGTTGACCACCTAGGTACATGCCACGACCCTAGTGTCTTTCTCTATATTGCATACAACTTAGAATCAATATCTTAGCCTAACTTAGCTTTAAGCTTGTAGTTGATAAATTGTAGTTGATAGTCAAAAGAAAACCGAAAATGTTAGAAGATCAATTAGGAGCTAAAACATAGTCCTAGACCATACAAACACTCAACTCCAAATTGAAGCTCCCTGTGGAAAATTGACCCCGATACCACTATTGGGTAAAAGTATTAGCGCCCACTCTTCCTTAGGTTGAGTCCGCTGCGATCACTTTTTGGCGCCGTTGCCGGGGAGCTTTACGGTGTTGACTATTTGTGTAGCTAGTATTGTGTTTTGCTTCTCTTTCCTTCTTATTTACTAACTTTGTTTGTGTCGATCAATCAGGTACAATGGCTCTTAATGCAAATGACCTTCTCGGCAATGTGATAGCGGGGGAGGAGGTAGAGGATCTAGAACAAGATGAGGTCTTACCTCAACTTCCACGGAGAGGCCGACATGTCATTATAAATGCAAATGAGAACAACAACATTCCAGACCCTCCTCCGGCACCACCGAGAGTGGCTCCCAGAGTTCTACCCAATCAAGGATACGCCAGTGCTATTGTTCCTCCCCCCGAAATCGGGCGGGGAACTTTCAAATCATAAATGTTATGCTGACCTTGCTCGAGCAAAGAGGTTATTTCACGGGTGCCTCTGAACAAAATGCCTACAAGCACTTGAAGGGGTTCGTGGATACATGTTGGGGTAGCAAGCAGACAAACGTGTCCGAGGATGCATTGAGATTGAGGCTTTTTCTGTTTTCTCTTAGGGGTAAAGCATTGGATTGGTTAGAAAGGCTCCCCAATCATTCTATTACAACATGGGATGAATTGGCGGACAAATTTATTGCCAAGTTCTTCTCTCCAAGTCATATGGCAGCTCTTCGGGATGAAATTCTAGCTTTCAAGCAAGAGCCAACGGAACCTTTGCATGAGATATGGGAAAGATATAGAACAATAGTGAAAGAGTGCCCTAATAACGACATGACCGAGGCTATGATTCAACAAACCTTTTATCGGGGCATCAACACCACAAATCAATGTATTGTGAACCAATTGGCCGGAGGGAACTTTATGAAACTTTCTTACCAAGAGGCATGTGATGTACTTGATAAAATGGCTGACACCTCTTCGGCATGGCAAAGCCGAGCAAACGTGCCCCAATGTGACCCCACAGTCATCCATTTGCACAAGGAATTGCACGATCATGGCTAAGCTATAGCCGAGCTTACAACAACTATGAATCAATTGGCAAAGGCGCAATTGCAACAAGTCCAAAACCCGTGCCAAGTCAACGCAATAGAAGGTGTTTCTATGTTGAAAAGGAGGCAAAGAGGGCAACAACCTCAAGGTAATTGTGAACAATATGACAACAACAATGATGGTGGTGGTTATTCAAATGAGTGCTATGAGGATCAAAGCGAAGAGGTCCAATATGTCAACAACTATCAAGGGAATAGAGGTAACTCCTCAAACCAACAATGGCGTCCTCAAGGTAATTGGGGAAATCAACAACAAGGCGAAGGTAATTGAAATAACAACAACCAAAACTAGATTTGGGGTAATCAAGGCAACCAAGGAAATTGGCATGGTAATAACAATAATTGGGGCAACAACAACAATCAAGGAGGGTGGAACAATGGCGGGAGCCAAGGCAACTGGGGGCAAGGTTTTCAAAGGGGCCCCATGTACCAACAACCGAACAATCCACCCGCCTTTCCTTCTCAAGGTCCGAATTCGTCCGGAAGTGAGATGGGGAGAATTGAAAGCATGTTCGAGCAGATGATGAAAAAGAACCAAGATTCTGAGGCCCAATTAGCTTCGCATAACACATCTATCCGGAACTTGGAAGTGCAATTAGGCCAAATCTCTCGGTCTTTAAATTCTCTCCCAAAGGGTGCTCTACCAAGTGATACGGTAGTAAACCCCAAGGGTGGGCACAATAATCCTGTGATGGCAGTGACAACGCGAAGTGGAAGAGGCGGTGATGTGCATGCCTCACGAGGAAACCAAGTTACGGTAGATGAAGATGACTTACAAAATGATGAGATCCCGTTGGTAGTTGAGGATGTTGTTGAATAAAGTGCAAGTGATGATGTGAGAATTGAAATTGATGAGGGTGAGGAGGAGACTCAAGAGGCCATGAACCCGTCTAGGGAACACGTCATTGATATGCCCGAACCGGTGGTGCCAAAAGCCAAGGCACCCTTGCCTAAACCTCCTCCGTCATATCCTTAAAGGTTGGCCAAGAAAAACGGTGACAACCAATTTAAGAAATTCATTGAAATGATGAAGAGTTTGACTATCAACGTGCCTTTGGTGGAGGCACTCGAGCAAATGCCGGGATACGCAAAGTTCATGAAAGATTTGGTTACAAAAAAGAGATCAATGGAGTGTGAGACAATCAAGATGACCCATCAAGTGAGCGCAATTGTGCATTCTATGGCTTTGAAACTTGAGGATCCCAGAGCATTCACAATACCATGTACCATTGGAAGTGCCAATTTCGCAAAAGCCCTTTGTGACTTGGGGGCAAGTATCAATCTCATGCCATATTCGGTCTTCAATACCTTGGGTATCGAACAACCTCGTCCAACTTCTATGAGGCTTCAAATGGCGGACCGGTCAATGAAGCGGCCTTTGGGGATTATTGATGATGTCCTTGTTCGTGTCGATAAGTTTATATTGTAGGCCGATTTCGTGATCTTGGATTGCGAAGTGGATTTCGAGGTGCCTATCATTCTTGGAAGGCCCTTCCTAGCTACGGGGAAGGCCTTGGTTGATGTGGAAGTGGGAGAATTGACCTTTCGTGTTGGAGATGAAAAGGTGGTGTTCCACGTGTGCAAATCAATGAGGCAACCGGATAGCACCGAGGTATGTTCGTTTGTTGATATTGTCACGTCGGTGATAGTGGATGACACAAGCGCAATGTCAAATGTTGAGGACCCACTTGAGGCCGTGCTATTGAACATGGATGTTGATGATGATGCTAGAAGGGTGGAGTGTGTGAACGTATTACATGGCATGGGCTCATATTCTTATGAACCGAGAAAGTTATCTCTTGATATTGAAAATCGCAAAACTCCACCCACCAAGCCATCTATTGAGGAGCCACCGGTGTTGGAGTTGAAACCACTTCCTCCTCACCTCATGTATGAATTTCTTGGTCCTAATTTCACTTTACCGGTTATTCTTTCTTCTTGCTTGACTAACGTGCAGGTTGACGCCTCTTTGGCGGTTCTTCAAAAGCGCAAGCGGGCGATTGGATGAACCTTGGCGGATATTCGGGGTATTAGCCCCGCATTTTGCATGCAACAAGATAATATTGGAGGAGGATGCTAGGCCGTCTCTTGAACATCAAAGGAGACTCAATGAGGCCATGCAAGAGGTGGTCAAAAAGGAAGTCATCAAGTGGCTTGACGCCGGTGTGGTGTATCCAATTTCTGACAGTTCGTGGACTTCTCCGGTACAATGTGTGCCAAAGAAGGGAGGAATGACGGTGGTGACCAATGACAACAATGAACTTATTCCGACTCGTACTGTGACGGGTTGGAGGGTATGCATGGACTACCGGAAGTTGAACAAGGTGACTAGAAAGGATCATTTCCCATTGCCGTTCTTGGACCAAATGCTTGATCGTCTTGCGGGCCGGGCTTTCTATTGTTTTCTGGATGGGTATTCAGGCTATAACCAAATTCTCATTGCCCCGGAAGACCAAGAAAAGACAACCTTCACATGTCCTTATGGCACATTCGCCTTCTCTCGAATGCCATTTGGATTATGTAATGCACCGGCGACCTTCCAACGATGTATGATGGCAATCTTCACCGACATGGTGGAGGACATATTGGAGGTCTTCATGGATGATTTTAGTGTGGTTGGGGACTCATTTGGTGAATGCTTGCAAAACTTGGATCGTGTGTTGGTCTGATGCGAAGATACAAACTTGGTTCTCAATTGGGAAAAATGCCATTTTATGGTAGAAGAAGGAATTGTGTTGGGTCACAAAATTTCAAAAAGAGGGATTGAGGTTGATAAGGTAAAAATTGATGTTATCTCAAGGCTCCCTCCCCCTACTTCTTTCAAAGGGGTGAGGAGTTTTCTTGGACACGCGGGTTTTTACCGAAGATTCATCAAAGACTTTTCTAAGGTAGTTAACTTGTTGTGTAAATTGCTAGAGAAAGATGCCAAATATGTGTTCGATGAGAGATGTATGGAGGCTTTCGAGCTTCTAAAGCAAAAGTTGACGACTACCCCCATCATTACCGCACCAAATTGGAGCTTGCCCTTTGAGCTCATGTGCGATGCTAGTGATGTTGCGGTGGGGGCGGTCTTGGGCCAAAGAAGCAACAAAATATTCCATCTTGTGTACTACTCAAGTAAGACAATGAATGAAGCTCAAAGGAACTACACGGTCACCGAAAAGGAATTGCTTGCTATTGTTTTTGCCATGGAGAAGTTTCGCCCATACCTTATGGGGGCAAAAGTGATTATTCATACCGATCACACCGCCCTTAGGTACTTGATGACGAAGAAAGATTCAAAAGCGAGGTTAATGATATAGGTGCTTCTTCTTCAAGAATTTGATTTGGAGATTGTTGATAGAAAGGGTAATGAAAATCAAGTGGCGGACCACTTGTCTCGATTGGAGGAGGAAGGGAGGCCTTTGGACGGCCTTGAGATAAATGATGCTTTTCCGGATGAACAACTCCTCTCGGTTTCAATGCTAGACATGCCATGGTTTGCCGACATTGCCAATTATCTTGTTACCGGTGTGGTTCCGTATGAGCTCTCTTCTAACCAAAGGAAGAAGCTCAAGCGGGATTGTTTGGACTACTATTGGGATGAGCCGTATCTTTTCAAAATTTGCACCGATGGTGTAATTCGCCGGTGTGTTCCCGAAGAAGAGCAATTGAGTATTGTGGAAGCTTGTCACTCTTCGCCCTATGGTGGCCATCATGGCGGGGCGAGGACGACGTCTAAAGTGTTGAGTTGTGGTTTCTATTGGCCTTCTTTGTTCAAGGATGCCGGTGACTTTGTGAAAAGATGTGATGAATGCCAACGTGCCGGAGGGATTTCGAAGAAAGATGAGATGCCCCTTAACACGATTCTAGAGGTTGACATTTTTGATGTTTGGGGGATAGACTTTATGGGACCATTCGTAAGTTCTTGTGGCAACACCTACATCTTGGTAGCGGTTGATTATGTGTCGAAATGGGTTGAGGCCATAGCTTTGCCAAATAATGAAGCTCGAAGCGTGGTGGCGTTCTTGGAAAAGAGTATCTTCACGAGGTTTGGCACTCCACGTGCTATCATCAGTGACGGGGGTTCTCATTTTTGCAACCGGGCTTTTGACTCTTTGCTAGCCAAGTATGGGGTAAATCACAAGGTGACCACTCCTTATCATCCTCAAGCGAGTGGCCAAGTTGAGGTGTCCAACCGTGAGATCAAGAGTATTTTGTCCAAGACTGTCAATGCAAATAGGACCGACTGGTCGAAGAAATTGGATGATGCTCTTTGGGCTTATCGTACAGCTTTCAAGACTCCGATTGGTATGTCGCCATATCGGTTGGTGTTTGGGAAGCATCTTCCGGTAGAATTGGAACATAAGGCTATGTGGGCCCTGAAAAAGTTGAACTTAGAATGGGATGTCGCTGCAAATCTCCGGGTTGAGCAATTGAATGAACTTGATGAATTTAGGTTTCATGCTTACTCCAGCTCGTCCTTGTATAAGGACAAGATGAAGTACCTTCACGACAAGTATGCCCGAGGGAAGGAATTCAAAGTTGGTGACATGGTTCTTCTTTTCAACTCCCGGTTGAGGTTATTTCCGGGCAAGCTGAAGTCTAAGTGGAGCGGCCCATTTGAAGTGGTTGGTGTAACTCCTTTTGGTGCCATTGATCTCAAAAATAAGAATGGTGAAGTTTTCCGGGTCAATGGGCATCGTGTCAAGCATTATTTGGGCAAGATTGATGACAGCCACGTGGTGGCACTCATTTATTTGAAATGACGGTGATGGTAACATGCGTCGTGTCGCGACGTTAAATCCAGGCGCTTCTTGGGAGGCAACCTATGTCTTTTTATTTTTCTTTGTTTTTCTGTTGTAGAGTAGGATTTTTGAGCTGATAGTTTGTGAAGTGTTGCAGGGATAATGTTGAACCAATTCAGGGCAAAAGTGCAAAATGGCCAGTCTCTGAATATTGCCTACGCGGCCGCGCAGCAAAACAGTGCGGTCCGCGTAGGTCTGAGCAGCTGAAGGGTTAAGGCCCAGAAGACCCAGCGCGGCCACGTGACATTTCTGTGCGGTCCATGCTGTAGGACCCAGAATTACATGCTCTCTAACAAAGTCCCACGCGGCCGTGCACCAAAGCAGTGCGGTCCGCGCTGGGATGGCTGAAAGTACCAAGTCTCTGACAAAGTCCCACGCGGCCGCGCACCAAAACAGTGCGGTCCGCGTGGATTGAACAGCTAATGTGTAGGATGCAAAATCCAGCGCGGTCCGCATCCCTTTTTGTGCGGCCGCGCTGGTAGGTAGGTGCTGGGTCCTAGGGTTTTTCTATAAATAGAGGCCTTGGGCCTCATTTTAACCTTTTCGCCAAATTTACACCTGAGCTATTATTTTCACTGTTCATCAAGACTAATTGTGCACATAGTTGAAATCTCATTAATCCCTGGTAACAACTCTCATTCATTTCAATCATAGTCTAATTTTTGTTTTGTTTAATTGCTTTTTACTAGTGTAACTTCTTACTTTCGTCTTTTTCTTCTTAGTTTAACTGTTAGCTTAGATTTTTGTGTGTTTTTGTTTAATCATGGGCATGGAATCTTGTTAAATAACTGAGTAGGGACACTTAGGACCCCAAAAAGGTGAACAAAAATTGGATTTAATTGAACACACACCCGGCTCAGTTAAATTAGCCCTACGCGGCCGCGCAGCATTTGTGCGCGGTCTGCGTGACTCTGGTTAAGAGATGATGAACCTCTCTGCGCGGTCTGCGTGAGCCCAGTGCGGCCGCGGTCCAAAATAGTGCGGACCGCGTGTGAAGAGTTCAGAGAGGTCAACATTTGGGTATTTCACCTGCGCGGACCGCGTACCATTTCTGTGCGGTCTGTGCTGAACCAACGTGGCTGCATTCCATTTCTGTGTGGACCGCGTCGGTTTATTCAGAAAGGTATGTGTGGGTGTCAGTATATTGCGCGGACCGCATGCCTTTCGGTGCGGTCCGTGCCCCTCTGTCCGTGTCACTGTTTCTACACTTTTTGCATTCAACTGAACTGTCTACTCCACCTTATGTGCTTCTACTAACAATGTTAGACATGTATTCCTTGCAGACAATGGTTCAAAAACGAGCGGGCAAAGAAAAACAACCCGGGAGAGGTGGTTCCTCCCGAGGGGGGAAAAGCAAGCGGATTGTGAAACTCACTCCAAAAACCAGGGAATTGATAAAGAAAACCCAGAAGATAATCCGGGAAGCTGATAGAGCTGCATCTCATTCCACGGAGAGTGAGTATGCACCTTCACGGAGCATTACCTCGGAGTCTGCCCCCACCCACATGTCCACTTCATTTCAACTCCATGATTCCCTTTCCCCGGATCATGGTAATGTAGCCTCCTCCAAGAAGCCGGTTAATGTCATCTCGGACTCGTCTGATGAGTCCGTAGCAAGAGAAGAAGAGCAATACTCCACATATCCCACAGCTTCATTATCAGCGGAGAGTGGAGGGTATGCTGAGGGAGGTGAGCCACAGGTCGGGGGGATAGAGCGTACTAGAAAACCGGAGGCATGGGCAGACAGGTTTGTTAGTGAGGTTGCTTTCCACAGATTCCGGGAGTGGTGGCCCAAAAGGAAACTGATTCCGAAGAGGAAGTTCATAGATGCCGATCTTGTGCCTCTCAACCCTCATGTGCAAGCACAATTCCACACTAGAGAGGGTTGGGGCTTCTTCAAAGAACGTGTTGAGATGGCGAATGAGCATATGGTGAAGGAGTTCTACAACAATGTTCACCATGTAGTTCGAGACTCAAAGGCAACTAAAGTGAGGGACAAGACAGTTGTGTTTGATGGCAAATCGTTGAATGAATTCCTGGGGTTCGAAGAAGAGGATGAATCACAATATTTAGAAAAGCTAGCAATGAAAGAGGAGGTTTGTCCTTGGTTGGCCGAGCACTTGGCAGCCCCGGGTACAGTCCCAGTCTGGTTGAAAGCACAAGAAAAGATCTTTAGGAACACCCGGAACTTTGAAGCCAAAGGGTGGTTGACTTTTGTGTGTAGTCGACTTGATTCGTCTACACATGATCACTCCACTCCCCTTCCTCGTGCTATCTTGGTAGCATCTATCATGGCAGGTTTCCCTCTGAATATGGGTAATATTATGTTGAGAGTGATTTCTACAGTTGGTAATGAGACCCAAACAAACTACCCCTTCCCAAACACACTCTCTTTGTACTTCAGAGAATTGAAAGTGAAGAAAAAGAAATATGATGTCAAGGTACCTCCGGTGGCCCCGTACTCATGGTATAGTCAGTTGGGTCCAGACAACCCGAAGAGGGGCAAGAAGAATGTGGCATCCACTTCCACCGCACCTGGCCAGTCTGAGGAGCCAGCGGTCATTGAGCAGCCCAGTGAGCCTTCCACCATTCCTACTACTGATGAGGCATTGCCTCCAGGTCCGTCGTCAGCAGCTGGTCCTTCTATTGCAGTTGACCCGGTAGTCCCTTCATCCAAGACTCACCGGTTCACCGCAAACCAGCTCACCCATTCCCTTGCCAGTTTGAACAACTGGATGTCAGCTGCGACATCCAAGTTGTCTACATTGACCACTGCTGTACAGGCACAGGGAGCACCAGTTACTGTTGAGATTCCTTCCTCCATTGAGGATGCACTGAACAAGATCCTGACCAACCAGGAAAAGATGATGGAGACGCAGGATGCCTTGACTAAGGCGGTTGGGGCACACGGCAAAGCGTTGGAGAAATTGGCTCGGGAGCACAAGCAGCTGAGGAAGCAGAAGGCTTCCAAGGAGTAAGTGACACAGTTCAGAGTGGAGGTGGACAAGCTCATGGCGGATCAGTTGCCACTTGACCTACTATTTGGGGATCCGGCTGTAGAGCCAGCAGTAGCACAGGTACAGGAGGAGGAGCAGAGGCCGAGGAAGAAGAGGAAACTCCCTAGCACTAAGGGAGTTGTGATTGAGGTAGCACCGGTTCAGGAGAGTCCCTCCACTGCCCCACCAGTTGATGAACCAGTTCTTGAGCAGGCACCTGGCCCAGCAGCACAGCAGCAGCAGGCCGGGGACCAGTCTGAGGTCCCCGCCAGTACAGAGGACTTAGGAGCCACTGACCAGCACAGGGTGACAGATGAGGCTTGAGGGGCCTTTCTATATCCTTTCTTTCATTTTGGTGTTTATTTTGATAGTTAGCATTGGGGACAATTCTATACCAATTGTGGGGGTATGGCCCTACTATTTTGATTGACTATTGGATTACTGTATATATTCTTTTACTTTCAGCACATTCGTAGTTGTAGATGGCTTGTATATAACTGTTCATTCTAGATGCTCTTAAACTCTATGTATATATTCATTCCCCCTGGTTGTATATTCTACTCCCCTTTTGTACATATTCATTCGGTTTTCATTTTGGTTTTCTATTTTTCGTTAAAATTTTTCATTTTAGTTGCAAAGTTAGGCTCGTAGACTTTTTGTTTTGTTTTGGTGTTTGCAATAATCCCTTGGTTTTCTTAATGCCACGGTTCTTTCCAAGGGTAGAGTGTTGTGCGAACCGGGTGGCTCTTCCCAATGATAGATGGCGTGACAACCTTCTTAAGGGTTTGAGTCCGTTTTTTATTTTTCTTTTGGATTTTCAAGTTTTTGTAGTTAAGGGTACCTCAGGCAAAGCTTCACTTGGGCCTAGCACATTTGCCTTTGATCCTATGGTCAAAGACATTATGTTGTGTTTAGGATGGTGAAAGTTGTGACCTTGAGACTCTTGTGTTGACCAAACAATCATCATGTGGTCATTTTGGGCCATTGTGCACTTGAATCATATCTAAGGTCGTTGTAGGCCCTCGACTCCGTCTTTGGCAATCCTTGAGTGTGTGTAGTGAGAATTCGAATCGTGAGCCCAAGTACCGAGCCGATGGTCTAGAACTTGCCCTAAATGTTTGGTGAGGTGAAATCATAGGTGGAACTTGACTTGAGACGTGATTATAGGCTCTCCTTGATCCAAAATGCAAAATTTGAACAATTCCCATGACCTACCAATGAAATAATCCCTAGTTCA